>NW_027362764.1:555745834-558634168 GCF_046119375.1 Phyllobates terribilis
AGTGGGGGCGCCATTGTGTTATTTTAGGATGCCTACCTCTGCGGTCAAGCGGGGACAGACAAGGGTCAGAGAAGGGATTTTTCTATTGTCTGAAAAGGGATCTGTCAGGTTCAGGTATTTGTCTTCCTGGTTTGTATGTTATCTGTGTTAATATGCTTTGGTAGTCATAACAACAAGAATGGGTTGCCATCCGTCAGAATTTTGTCCAGAATCTGATATCCAGCATGCCAGGGTGAATAGAAGAAGTCTTGAAAAATAAGGATCTTCATTGTAAATACTGTGTCTTTGCATTTATCAATAAAAGTTTAAAAACGTAAGAAATGCTGATAATTGTAATTCATTATACCATAGAAACATCCCAACTAGAAGATCTAAAAACACTGAAGCAGCTAAATGTGTAAATCAAAATTTTGGCCAGTCTCAACATTTTTGGTCATGACTGTACATTCCACCCCTCCACGGTACATTTTCCACACATGGTTTGAATCCCTCCATAGTACTCCCCATACAGCATGCCGCCCCAACAGTGCCCCCCATACAGTATGATGCATCAACAGTAGTGTTGAGCGAACATGCTCGACACTGCTCGGTACTCGCCCGAGCATCACGCTACTCGGGATGTTCGGCGAGCACCGAACATTTCCGGCTAACTCGGGCGGGAGCTCGGGTCTCCGCCCTGCATGTTTGGCGCTCTTTACAGAGCCAATGAACATGCAGGGATAGCGAGCCAGTCATTGTAATACTGCAGCCATGTTGGTTGTGGGCATTACAGTGATTGGCTGGCCGCACAGCGTCACCTCGAGTATTTAAAACGGGGCGCCGCCATCTTGGACACAGTCGCTCTTGATTAGACAGTGTAGGGACAGCGCTGCTGATTTAGGGAGAGATATAAACTGCGAAATAGTTAGTGTAGGGTCTGTAAAGGCTGCCAGAACAAACAAACAGTCCTTTTCAGGACTAATATCCATCCGAGATACCAGGCAGGCAGGCTGTATAGGAGACACAGTGGTTATACCAGCAAACGCTGCATTACAGTCCTGTGTGCTCCTGTTGCTGAAATTGCTGGACTTAGCACCAGGTGTCGGGGGCCAGGAAAAATCCTCTTTTTTTCATCTAAATCCTCCTTTTTTTTCCTCCTTCACACTGTACAAATACCCGTCTTATTAACATTTTGGTGTCTCCCCCCCCCCCCCCCAAAAAAAAAAAGCGTGTCTCTGATTTTTCAGACACAACTATAACTGTTGAAAATAGTCTGGTGTAGGCTAGAGAAACAGAAGTGTTGTTTTGCACTTCCACGGTTCAAACCTCTGTATTATCCATTTTGGGCCATTTGTATCTAAAAAAAAAAAACAGTTTGAGTGTGTCGCTCACTGTTCAGAGGCAAATATCTTTATTTAAAAAAGTGTGGTATACCCCAGTAAACAATAACTGTGGTTTTGCCATCCCACGGTAAAAAATCTCTATTATTCAGATTTTGGTAGTTTTTTCCGTAAAGAAAAACAGTAGTGTCTCCTGACTGTTGTGACACAAAAATATATCTGTTGAAAATAGTCTTGTGTAGGCCCGACATCCCAGTGTGGTTTCGCAGTTCCACGGGTCAAATCGCTGTACTATCCAGTTTTGGGCCTTTGGTATCTAAAAAAAAAGCAGTTTGAGTGTGTCGCTCACTGTTCAGCCGCAAATATCTCTATTTAAAAAAGTGTGGTAAACCCCAGTAAACAATAACTGTGGTTTTGCCATCGCACGGTAAAAAATCTCTATTATTCAGCTTTTGGTAGCTTTTTCCGTAAAGAAAAACAGTAGTGTCTCCTGACTGTTGTGACACAAAAATATATCTGTTGAAAATAGTCTTGTGTAGGCCCGACATCCTAGTGTGGTTTCGCAGTTCCACGGGTCAAATCGCTGTACTATCCAGTTTTGGGCCTTTGGTATCTAAATAAAAAGCAGTTTGAGTGTGTCACTCACTGTTCAGCCGCAAATATCTCTATTTAAAAAAGTGTGGTATACCCCAGTAAACAATAACTGTGGTTTTGCCATCCCACGGTAAAAAATCTCTATTATTCAACTTTTGGTAGTTTTTTCCGTAAAGAAAAACAGTAGTGTCTCCTGACTGTTGTGACACAAAACTATATCTGTTGAAAATAGTTTTGTGTAGGCCCGACTTCCCAGTGTGGTTTCGCAGTTCCACGGGTCAAATCGCTGTACTATCCAGTTTTGGGCCTTTGGTATCTAAAAAAAAGCAGTTTGAGTGTGTCGCTCACTGTTCAGCCGCAAATATCTCTATTTAAAAAAGTGTGGTATACCCCAGTAAACAATAACTGTGGTTTTGCCATCCCACGGTAAAAAATCTCTATTATTCAGCTTTTGGTAGTTTTTTCCGTAAACAAAAACAGTAGTGTCTCCTGACTGTTGTGACACAAAAATATATCTGTTGAAAATAGTCTTGTGTAGGCCCAACTTCCCAGTGTGGTTTCGCAGTTCCACGGGTCAAATCGCTGTACTATCCAGTTTTGGGCCTTTGGTATCTAAAAAAAAAGCAGTTTGAGTGTGTCGCTCACTGTTCAGCCGCAAATATCTCTATTTAAAAAAGTGTGGTATACCCCAGTAAACAATAACTATGGTTTTGCCATCCCACGGTAAAAAATCTCTATTATTCAGCTTTTGGTAGTTTTTTCCGTAAAGAAAAACCGTAGTGTCTCCTGACTGTTGTGACACAAAAATATATCTGTTGAAAATAGTCTTGTGTAGGCCCGACATCCCAGTGTGGTTTCGCAGTTCCACGGGTCAAATCGCTGTACTATCCAGTTTTGGGCCTTTGGTATCAAAAAAAAAAGCAGTTTGAGTGTGTCGCTCACTGTTCAGCCGCAAATATCTCTATTTAAAAAAGTGTGGTATACCCCAGTAAACAATAACTGTGGTTTTCCTCTTCCACGGTTCTAATCTACTCTTTATTACCCTTTTTCCACTGATAGTGCAAGTGTAAGCTATTTTACTTCATTTACAATGGGCAAGGCGCGTGGCAAGGGACGTGGAAGTGGACGTTCTGGTGATGGTTCGTGCAGAGGACGGGGCCGTGGCCAAGGTGAAAATGTGCCACAACCAACAGCCACATCTTCTCGCTCCCACTTCTTGACCGAATTATTAGGGAAGCACAGAACAACACCAGTATTGAGAACTGATCAGTGTGAACAGGTTATTAATTGGATAGCAGATAATACTTCCAGTTACCTGGGCACCACCACCTCCGGTCTGTCTTCCACACGGTCAACTCTTAGTAGCCATGAGTCTCGACCGCATACTCCTCCTCACCCTGATGCTCCTTCCTCCCACCATGCCGAGAGTCGTCAGACAGCAAGTGATCCCACACTTGGATACTCTGAAGAGCTGTTCAATGGTCCATTTCCATATTTGGGCCCCTCGCCTGATACGCTTGAAGTGGTGGAAGAGGAGATCCCATGTTGCGATGCCCAAATATTTGAACAGCCACGGCCACAGGAAGTTGACGTTGGCAATCTGTCACAAGAGGTGGACGATGACGAGACACAATTGCCAGGAAGTGAGGAGGAGGATCGTGGTACGCAAGTGGAAGAGGAGGAGGTGGTGGATGATCTAGTAACTGACCCAACGTGGAAGGAGGACATGCAGAGTGAGGCCAGCAGCACACAGGGGGAGGGAGGCAGAGTACCCCAACAGGCAGGAAGAAGCAGTGTGGTGGCCGCAGACAGAAGGCAGGCAACCGTTCCCCGTAACACCAACACGAGGGACGTTGCCAGTACAAGCGGTAGGTCTTCCAGAGTCTGGAATTTTTTTCAAGACTCTGCTGATAACCCCAAAAAGGCCATATGTTCCACCTGCCACGCCAGTATCAGCAGGGGTGACAAAACTACCAGCCTGACCACCACCAGCATGATCAGGCACATGGCAGCAAAGCACCCGACTTTGTGGGGCGAAACCCAGGGTCCACGACCAGTGTCAGTGGGTGTCACCACTGCTTCTTCCACTGTTGTGCGTGCAATAGAACCCCCTGTTGTGTGTGCAAGGCAATCCCCTGTCCATACTGCATGTAAAGATGCCCCCTCCTCTCAGTCTTCACTTGTTATGGCAGTTTCTCAAGAAACAGCATCAACGTCCACGTCCACGTCCCACCGCAGCGTTCAATTGTCCATATCCCAGACCTTTGAACGAAAGCGGAAATTCGCAGCTAACGCCCCACAGGCCACAGTCCTAAATTCGCACATTTCACGACTGCTTGCATTGGAAAATGCTGCCTTTTAGGCTGGTGGAGACGGAATCCTTCCGCAATCTTATGGCGGTGGCTGTCCCTCGGTACTCGGTCCCCAGCCGACACTATTTTGCCCGGTGTACCATCCCCGCACTACACAAGCACGTGTCCCAAAGCATCTGCCGTGCCCTCAACAACGCAGTTACTGGGAGAGTCCACCTAACAACGGACACGTGGACAAGTGCTTGTGGCCAGGGACGGTACATCTCTCTGACGGCACACTGGGTAAACATAGTGGAAGCCGGGACCCAGTCGGACCTTGGGACGGAACACATCCTCCCCACACCGAGGATTGCGGGCCCTATGTCAGTCAGAGTTGCCCCCACAGTGTACAGCTCCTGCGCATCCTCCTCCTCCTCCTCCTCCTCATGTTCAGCCTCCATCTCAGATATCACCACATCAGTTACAAGCTGGAAGCATTGCAGTACTGCCTCTGCCAAGCGGCAACAGGCTGTGCTGAAACTCATAAGCTTAGGTGATAAACCTAACACTGCTTGTGAGTTGTGGACAGCTGTGAAAGAGCAGGCAGATCTGTGGCTGAGACCGCTGAACCTACATCCCGGCATGGTCGTGTGTGACAATGGCCGTAACCTGGTGGCGGCTCTGAGGCGAGGTGAGATCACACACGTACCATGCCTGGCTCATGTGCTTAACCTCGTGGTTCAGCGGTTTCTTAAATCGTACCCCGGGTTGCCAGATCTGCTCGTGAAAGTACGCCGCCTGTCAGCTCATTTTCGCAAGTCGGCTACAGCTTCCGCCGCCCTTGCTGTGTTTCAGCAGCATTTGCAGCTTCCGGCACACCGACTGGTGTGTGATGTCCCCACACGTTGGAACTCTACCCTCCACATGTTGCAAAGGATTTGTGAGCAGAAGAGAGCAGTTGTGGAGTACCAGCTGCAACAAGGCCGTCGATATTCAGGTCAGACTCCACACATAAGACCTCAGGAGTGGACCTGGATATCTGACATATGTACCATCCTGACAAACTTTGAGGAGGCCACCAAGATGGTGAGTGGCGATGACGCCATCATTAATGTCAGCATCCCACTTGTCTGTCTTTTGCAACGCTCTCTGCAGAGAATTAAAGAGGAGGCATTGCAGCCAGAGTATGATGAGATGGATCAAGAAGCTGTAGCGGGCGATTACACACAGCCCAGCCTCATCTCATCCCAACGTGCATTGGGGGACAATGAGGGAGAGGAGGAGGAGGAGTAGGAGGAAGAACAGGAGCTGCTATCATGCGTTGTAGACGGTAGTACCTGTACAAGTGTCATACCGTCGGTTCAGCGTGGGTGGCCTGAGGACAGGGGGGGAGGAGGAAGAGGAGGAGGAGGAGAGCATGGTCAGTCGTCATCTTGGTGAGTACACGGAAATCTTGCCCGTTACCAGTCTGGCACGCAAGGCTGACTTTATGTTACGCTGCCTTAACCGTGACCCTCGCGTTGTCAAAATGTTGGGTGACAGTCATTACTGGTTGGTGACACTTGTAGACCCCCGCTACAAGGAGAACTTTCACTCTCTTATTCCTGAGGTGGAGAGGTCTACAAAAATGTGGCAATACCCGAAGGCCCTTGCTGCAGAACTCTAAAAAAAATTCCCATCTGAACACGCTAGCGGCAGAGGTCACAGTTCGTTGCCCAACCAAGGCGTACAGGCGAGAGAGATGCAACTCCAATCCAGCAGAGGCAGGGGAACACTGTCAACGTTCTGGGACAGTTTTCTGACACCCGCCCAGCTTACAGGCCCTGAGGCGCGGGGTAATCTCACAAGGAGTGGAAAGTTTCAAAAGATGGTGAGGGAGTACCTTGCCGATCGTACCAGCGTCCTCTGTGATTCCTCTGTGCCTTTTAATTATTGGGTATCCAAGCTGGACACTTGGAATGAACTCGCTCTGTATGCCTTGGAGGTCCTGGCCTGCCCTGCCGCTAGCGTGTTATCGGAGTGTGTTTTTAGTACCGCTGGGGGAATTATAACTAATAAGCGCACTCGCCTGTCAACTGACAATGCTGACAAGCTGACCCTTATCAAAATGAACAAGGGCTGGATTGGGCCAGACTTCTCATCACCACCAAATGACAGCAGAGTAACATAAAGTCAAATCCACTGTGTTATTTCGGGAGGTGTATTCTCATGCACCGCTTCACACCCACACATGGGTATATGCTTCCTCGTTTCGGCTGTTTAATCTTCTTCTCCTTATCCTCAGCCTCCACCACCACTATACCACCAGGGTGCCAGCATTGCAAATTCCTCCGTCCTTTTGTCAGCTTCTGCTTGCAAGGCATAAGCAAATACTATGGGACACCCACTCCTCAATAATGGGACTTATGTTTGTAATATGCTGTACTGCATGGCTCTTGTAAGGGGCATTGCAAGTTGCTCCGTCCTAATTTTTGGCAGCTTTTGCTTGGAAAGCATAAGCAAATACCATGGGACACCCACTCCCCAATAATGGGACTTATGTTTGTAATATACTGTACTGCATGTGACGCGCCCCCTGGGCCATGTGTACACGTGTGTGGGATACCCGGTGCCGGGTCTCTGGGGTCTGTAGTCTCCGTGGCGGTGACCCGGTCCCGTGGCTCAGGCTGGTCAAACCAGTGGCAGTCTTTCTTAGATTTTGAGGTTAATTGTCCGACTGCGCCACCCGTGGATTGTGGTCAGGGAGTACCACCACTGCGAGGCAGACCGCTGAGGCTGGTGTTGTGTGCGCAGCATAGAATGGGATAACTCCCCTCAGGAGGAGTATAGCCTCAGGGCAGTGAGTGTGGATGATGGGGGTGATGGTGCACGAGCACAGCAGGAATGACTCAGAGTCTTTGCAGTGCAGTTCATGGTCGTTACTGATGATTATAAGGTAGACCCTCCCGGGAGCACTGGCTAGCATAAGAGGCCTGGTCAGTCTGTGAGCAAGCAGGAGTTCCCCTGGCCAGGTGGAGTTGTAGGCCTCCCCGTCTGTCTGCACTCTTCCTGGCTACCTTGCTGTAAGCGGGTAGAAGTAGCCCACGTCCCTGAGTGTACCGTGTAGTGCTCACCCGTATGGCTGGTGACTTGGGGCCTTCTGTTAGCCTCCGCTCCACGACGGCGGTGCTGGTCCCTTGCTTGTGACTGAGCCTCCGGGCTTCTATGGCCAGAGGACCTGAAATCCCCTGCCGGCTGGTTTCTGCTGCTGGATATATAAGTCCTCACAGCTTCGGACTCCTGTGTCCGGTTCCTATTGTCTTCTGCCAGGGCGAGCTCTGCTCAGCTTCCAGCCCCTGGTCTTTAGCTCCTAGCTCCTACAGAGCTCCTTGCTGTTACTTTCCCTTGCTCTCACTCTGACTCTGACTGTTCTCTGACTCACTCAACCCCGCCCCAGATCCAGTTTATACGGGCAGAATTCTCCCCTCCCAGGATTGGGGCAGGAGGATGTTGCATGTTAAAGGGATCCTGACCAGGAAACCTCCCACTTGCTCCGACGTAATATCTCTATTACTGTGGTGACCAGACCCCTGGGGTGCCACACATGGCTCTTGTAAGGGGCATTGCAGTTCCTCATAATTTTTGGAAAGCCTTCCATTCACTGCTTAGGCCAACAGTGCACAGGAGACCCAGTTGCTATAAATGGAAAAAAAGGTTTAGTTAGCGCCCTCTGACCTCCATGTCATTTCCAAGGGGCATTGGAGTGGCTTGAAATTTTTGGTAGGCATTGCACTCACTGTATGCCCTATAACTGTGCAGCCGAACAGCTCCTTTTGTTACAGAAACATATCCTACAAGACATATCTGGTTGACTGGCCTGATATTGATGTGAATGGTCCCTGTTCCTCCTGCTCTTTCTCCTTTGCCACTACCTCATCCATCATTTATCACCTGAAGCTTTGTTTTGACGGGAGTCATAGAACTTGGATAGTAGCAGGAAAACATCCAGCAGTCCTCGGAGGAGGTAGGATATGCGCCAAAACGCTGACCACCTCAGGCCTAGCCGCTACTACATACATGCGCTTGCATTACAACAAAACAAAGCAGATGCTAACTTCTATCATCCTCATCATGCTCCTCACCTTGGCACTCTCAACTCCCCTGATGGAGAAGCCAGGGCCCACCGGAGGAGTCTGATAGTCTGGTGGGCTCGGCCAATACTGCCCTAAAGCAGGCCAGGCTAAGAACAGTGTGGGAAAGGTTACCGGGACAAATAGGGGTGGCTGGGGACCGAGTATGGACACCCGGCCACCCCCTGGAGGCTGGGGAGCAAGCGGGGACACCCGGCCACCAGGCGGCTGGGGACTGAGTATGGATACCAGGCCGCCGACACAGCCATGGCGTGGTGGCCAGATTCCGCCTCCACGTGCCTAAAAGGCCCAATTTAAAGTGCAAGCAAGCAAGCAGTATGGTATTGCAGCCTGGGGGTGGGTGGGTGGCAGGCTGCATACTTGCGCTTGCATTGCAAGGAATGGGAGAGGTACAATTGAACACTGCCCTGGGACAAGGACTTGAATGGGGATAGTTGCAAGTCTGCAGCGACAGGTGCAAGGTGGGAGGCATCTTCGCATGTACCATGAACAGGGGTTTGGCATGCACACACTACAGCGGAATAGGCTCTCCTTCCCACTAAATGCACTGGGGAGGGCACAGGTAATGTTTTGGTATATGCGCTTAATCTTATGTATAAGGCACACCAGGACAAATATGGGCGGCTGGGGACTGAGTATGGATACCTCGCTGCCGAAGCAGCCATGAGGTAGTGGCCAGCTTCGGCCTCCTCCAAACTAAAAGGCCCCTTTTCAAGTGCAAGCTAGCAGTATGGAATTCCAGTCTGGGGGTGGGTGGGTGGCAGGCTGCACACTTACACTTGCATTAAAAGAAAACATAGCAGATGCTAACTTCTGTCATCATCATCATGCTCCTCACCTTGGCACTCTCAACTCCACCGATGGAGAAGTCAGGGCCCACCGGAGGAGTCTGTTTCTCTGGTGGGCTCGTCCAATGCAGCCTAAAGCAGGCCGGGCTAAGAAAAGTGTGTGGGGGGATGTTCCAAGGAGAAATAGGGGCGGCTGGGGACCATTTATGGACACCCGGCTGCCCCCAGGCGGCTGGGGACCATGTGTGGACACCCGGCCGCGGGGCGGCTGGGGACTGAGTATGGATTCCAGGCCGCCAACACACCCATGACGTGGTGGCCAGATTCCACCTCCACGTGCCTAAAAGGCCCAATTTCAAGTTCAAGCAAGCAAGCAGTATGGTATTGCAGCCTGGGGGTGGGTGGGTGGCAGGCTGCATACTTGAGCTTGTATTGCAAGGAATGGAGGAGGTACAATTGAACACTGCCCTGGGACTAGAACTTGCATGGGGATAGTTGCAAGTCTGCATCTTCTGATGCAGTAAGGATCACTTATGATGGGCACACTTTTAGACAGTGACCTGGGAGTCAGAGATGCTTCCAGGGGTCTTCCCCATGCTGTTCCCTTGTCTTTTCAGCACTTTATGCATGTGTCACACAGCACATGGCCAAATAAGGTTGTAAAATGTTAAAATGACATTTCACGGTGAATGCATTTGTCATAGTTGAAAGCAATACAAAAGTGCAAAAACACATAAAAAATGCTACTTGTGAACATAGCCGAAGGTGTGGAGGAGTATTTTTGTTTTTGGTCATTTATTTTAACTTATACACAAGTCTTTACCCTGGAAAGGATGCTCCTTAACATATTTCACAGGAAAAAAATTCACTTTCGTTTTTGAACGTTTTATTGTGAGCCGGTAAAAGTGGCTTAATACCTCTGACCACGTTGTTGACAGCAGTGACCTGGGGGTCAGAAATGCTTCCTGGGGCGATCCCCATGCTGTCCCCATGTCATTTGAGCACTGTCACTATCGTTTTGGGCACTTGTTAGGCTTTTAAAAGACTGCCGGGGGTGCCACCGCAAAAATGCTCGAGTCTCCCATAGACTAACATTGGCCTCGTTGCTCGGGTCGAGCACCCGAGTATCACGGCGAGCTCGGCCCGAGCTTCGAGCACCCGAGCATTTTAGTGCTCGCTCAACACTAATCAACAGTTATCCCCACATGCATGGTATGATGCCCACACAGTACTCCCCAGGTATTATGTTGCTCCCACAGTGCCTCATACAGTATGATGCCCTTCACAGTGCCCCTCTTACTGTATGACTTCCCCCACATGTTGTATGATATCTCCCAAATTGCAATTCATTCAGTATTATGCCACCCAAAGTGCCTCACATACAGTATGGTAACCCCGACAATAAAATCTCTCACAGTGTGATGCCCCCACAGCTCCCACACACAGTATAATGCCCACATAGCCCCTTACAGTATTATGATGCTATAGCAACAACAACACATGTATACACACACATCTTACCTTTAACAACACACATAATTCTGTTACACAGCCATGTGCCTGCTCCTCCATCAGTTTATATAAAGAATATCAGATGATCAAAAGTGCCTGGCAGGATTTTCAATTTCTAAATAGACTGAAGAGTAAAGCGATGGTTCCCTGTTCCACAGATATATTCAGATGCACAGGTGCATCTCACTAAATTAGAATATCATCAAAAAGTTAATTTATATCAGTTCTTCAATACAAAAGTGAAACTCCTATATTATATAGAGTCATTACAAACAGAGTGATCTATTTCAAGTGTTTATTTCTGTTAATGTTGCTGATTATGGCTTACAGCCAATGAAAACACAAAAGTCAATACCTCAGTAAACTAGAATAATAAACAAAAAACACCTGTAAAGGCTTCCTAAGTGTTTAAAAATGTCCTTTAGTCTGTTTAAGTAGGCTCCACTATCATGGGGAAGACTGCGGACTTGACAGATGTCCAGAAGGAAGTCATGGACACTAAGTAAATGTGAAGTAAATTTTGCATTTCATTTGGAATTCAAGGTCCCAGAGTCTGGAGGAAGAGTGGAGAGGCACACAATCCAGGCTGCTTCAGGTCTAGTGTGAAGTTTCCATAATCAGTGATGGTTTGGGGAGCCATGTCATCTGCTGGTGTAGGTCCACTGTGTTTTATCAAGACCAAAGTCAGGGCAGCCGGCTACCAAGAAATTTTAGAGCACTTCATGCTTCCCTCTGTCGACAAGCTTTTTGGAGATGGAAATTTCATTCTTCAGCAGGACTTGGTTTAAAAACAACAGTATCACTGTGCTTGATTGGCCAGCAAACTCGCCTGACCTTAACCCCATAGAGAACTGGGTCAGTCAACAGGGGTAGGGGTACTCGGATACCGGGATGGATGGGTTACTTCTGTGGGGATCATGGTTGGTCGGTTCCCGATTCCGTGCCCTGGACCGTCAGTAAAGGGATGGGGGTGAGGATGATGGTAGTATTGAGTCCTGACGCCTCCTGTGGTAACTGGTAAAATCGGTTACCAGCGCTGTGTATGGTTGCTGAGGTGATCAGCATATGGCTTGTACGAACGCTATAGGCAGTAATGTCAAAGCAGGCACACACACACATTAAGTCTTTGTTTCAGTACCTTTCTTTTACTGATGTCCGGTAACAGGTACAGTTCAGGAGGGTAACCAGGTTTTCGGTGCAGGTAGAGTTATTCACTCTGGAGATTTGTGAGGCCTCCTCTAACAATGTGTGCGTTGTTTGGGATCAGTCCTACCTTAAGCTGAAACCTGACACCTTTTACTTTCTTTGGGGTCCTTCTCCACAACTGACAATGAGGACCTTTCCTTGGGGCTACCAATTCTCTTTCTGGGCCCCTGGTCTTATACTTGGTCAAGTTTGGCAAGTCTTTCCCCTTCTTCTTCAGCGGGAGTAGATCCTCCTGATCTGTCTGGGTTTTCTATGCTATTCCTGAATTAATAGCAATCTCGGACTCCGGTGTCCGGGTGAGCAAAAGAGATAATAGTTTTATCTCTTTCTTTCTCCTTCTAGCCTCCATCCCTCTCTCTAGGGCACTTCACAACACAGACCTGTTTCCTAGTTCAGGGCTTCACTGGGCCTCAGCCAACAGCTCTCTGTGTCTCTCTCCTCCTTCACCCGTCTCTAGACTAACTGCCGCTTTTGCTGTCTCCCTGGAAACTGACTCCTCCCCTCAAACCTGGGGTGGAAGGTGTTGTGTGTGCCCAAGTGTACATCTCTCCCTGCACCTATGGATCCTGTGGTAATCCCCCGCAGGGGTGCCACAGAATCTATGGGGTATTGTCAAGAGGAAGATGAGAGACACCAGACCCAACAATGCAGACGAGCTGAAGGATGCTATCAAAGCAACCTGGGCTTCCATAACACCTCAGCAGTGCCACAGGCTGATCGCCTCCATGCCACGCCGCATTGATGCATTAATTGATGCAAAAGGAGCCCCGAGCTGGTATTGAGTGCATTTACTGAACATACATTTCTGTAGGCCAACATTTTGGATTTTAAAAACATTTTTCAAGCTGTTGTTATAAAGTATTCTAATTTACTGAGATAATGACTTTTGTGTTTTCATTGGCTGTAAGCCATAATCATCAACATTAACAGAAATAAACACTTGAAATAGATCACTCTGTTTGTAATGACTCTATATAATATATGAGTTTCACTTTTTGTATTGAAGTACTGAAATAAATTAACTTTTTAATGATATTCTAATTTAGTGAGATGCACCTGTATCTGTGGAGCTGAAGTCAGGACATTTCTCCAACCTCCTGAGACAGCAGACAAGCCCTCCAAATTCAGGACAGTTATGCTGTATCTGGGATGGTTGTGAGATATTATTGTATAATCTGATTTTCTATAAATTAATTTAATGGCCTCCATGCTTCCTATTTTGATGAGACTACCTTTAGACCTCCAGACTCTACCCTGACAAATGATGCTCGTGGCATTCAGGGTTAGGTAAAAGAGTAGGCAGATGTAGCCTTAGGGCACTCCCATACCACCCTGGAGGGGGCATATAAAGAAAAAAAGTGTTTTTTCAGCTCACCATTAGATGAATTCCTATGGCTTTGGGTGTGGACTCCAGGATGGTGCTCGGATAAAGCGGCTGTGGTAATCAACAAAAAACAGGGATTCAGCAACAGACATCCAAATGAAAATCTGAATATGTATTAAAACGTCATGTTTATTAGGATTCCTTTAAAATCATGCTGTTAAAATTGTTGATCCAGGGGATTACGCGTTTCGAAGAAAAATGTCCTTAGTCATAACCATGTCATGTCATGGTTATGACTAAGGCCATTTTTCTTCGAAACGCGTAATCCCCTTGATCTACAATTTTAACAGCATGATTTTAAAGGAATCCTAATAAACATGACGTTTTAATACATATTCAGATTTTCATTTGGGTGTCTGTTGCTGGATCCCTGTATTTTGTTGACACCCTGGAGGGGGCAGTATTAAAAAAAAATCATATTCACTGTTACTGAGTGACACTGCTCAGATCACATTAGTTACCTGCTATCTGCCTAGTACACAGTGAACTGAGTGTCAGATAGCCTCAGTGCACCTTTCTTACTGTTCAAGGAGATTGCGCTTTGCAACATAGTTAAAGGGGTTTTCCCACAAACAAAAGTTAATTTTAAAAATTGTCTGTGTCTGGCCGTGAACGGAACATACCACATTGCCTGGGCAGGGGGGAAACAAAAGACAATACAGACATAACAGCAGGGGATCACAGAGGATTAATTTTCTGAGGCAAAATATTGTTTAAAAACATTGCAGTGAAATATTTTACCTCACAAAATGAATCATCCTCTGTGATCCCCTGCTATAATGTCTGTATTGTCTTTTGCTCCCCCTCTGCCCAGGAGATGTAGTATGATCATACCATGTTCCATACATGGTCAGACACAACCAATTTTTAAAATTAACTTTTGTTCTTGGGAAAACCCCTTTAAGGGCCAGTAAGCAGGTAGAAAGGTTAGCCAAGTTAGTGTGTCTCTGAAACTGTTCATATTGATCTGTATGCATCTATGCTGTCACTGACAGTGAGTATAATATCAGGTACGCTTACAGTCACTCATCTTATTTAGGGCCCACTAGTAGAGCGTGTAAAACTGGAATAAAGGCTACCATACATTAAGCCATCTCACACCAAAATTCTGAGAGTAGGACCAGTGTAACGTTGCTGAATGAAGGCCTGTTCATGATGTTGCCAATGGAGACAAAAGGCTGGCAATGAATGGAGGTCTATTCTCTTCAGCAATGAATCCCACTTTTGTCTTAGATGCAATGATAGCCAGAAGTTAGACTGGAGACAACATGGGCAATGGCATGAAGAGGTCTTCACGATGGAACATCACACTGGTCCCACTCCTGGGATAATGGTGTGGGATGGCATAATGTATGGTACCTGAGACACTTTAGTCTTTATTTCAGGTACACTAACATCTCAGTGTTGCATTGATTTGGTTGTAGAACCAGTGGTATGTCAATTTCTCCAATGTGTCACAAGAGCCATTTTTTAACATGACAACACAAGGCAGCATGTTGCTTGTGCTACTGTAAGCATCAAATGTGGCGTGAACATGCTACTATGGCCTGCAGGTCTTGGACTTGGCTCTATATCGACCACATCTGAAATGTAATTGGTTGGCAATTGCAAAGGAAGCTGCCAACAGCACATCTTGATGATTTGCATGCTCAACACGATAGAAGATTCTTCAAACAGCTTTTGATAACTTCATCCATAGCATGCCAAGGTGTGTAAGTGCGTGTTTTTCTGCACATGGAGCTCATACTTTACACTAAATAAGTGGAGATGCTTTGAAAAATTAGTTTTTATTCATTCATCCTTTGAAAACAACAGATATGTCTATTAATCCTGCTGTTTCCATAATTCCACAACTTTTCCCTATCGTTAAACATTGCAATTTCAATGTGTGTGGGTATATACGTGTGTATATATATATATATATATATATATATATATATATATATATATATATATATATATATACACTGCTCAAAAAAATAAAGGGAACACTCAAATAACACATCCTAGATCTGAATGAATGAAATATTCTCATTGAATACTTTGTTCTGTACAAAGTTGAATGTGCTGACAACAAAGTCACACAAAAATCATCAATGGAAATCGAATTTATTAACCAATGGAGTCACCCCCAAAATTAAAGTGGAAAAACACACTGCAGGCTGATTCAACTTTGATCTACTGTCCTTAAAACAAGTCAAAATGAGGCTCAGTATTGTGTGTGGCCTCCACGTGCCTGTATGACCTCCCTACAATGCCTGGGCATGCGCCTGATGAGGTTGCGGATGGTCTCCTGTGGGATCTCCTCCCAGACCTGGACTAAAGCATCCGCCAACTCCTGGACAGTCTGTAGTGCAATGTGACATTGGTGGATGGAGCGAGACATGATGTCCCAGATGTGCTCAATCGGATTCAGGTCTGGGGAATGGGCGGCCCAGTCCATAGCTTCAATGCCTTCATCTTGCAGGAACTGCTGACACACTCCAACCACATGAGGTCTGGCATTGTCCTGCATTAGGAGGAACCCAGGGCCAACCACACCAGCATATGGTCTCACAAGGGGTCTGAGGATCCCATCTCGGTACCTAATGGCAGTTAGGCTACTTCTGGCGAGCACATGGAGGGCTGTGCGGCCCTCCAAAGAAATGCCACCCCACACCATTACTGACCCACTGCCAAACCAGTCATGCTGAAGGAGGTTGCAAGCAGGAGATCGCTCTCCATGGCGTCTCCAGATTCTGTCACGTCTGTCACATGTGCTCAGTGTGAACCTGCTTTCATCTGTGAAGAGCACAGGGCACCAGTGGCGACTTTGCCAATCCTGGTGTTCTGTGGCAAATGCCAAGCGTCCTGCATGGTGTTAGGTTGTGAGCACAACCCCCATCTGTGGACGTCGGGCCCTTAAACCACCCTCATAGAGTCAGTTTCTAACCGTTTGTGCAGACACATGCACATTTGTGGCCTGCTGGAGGTCATTTTGTAGGGCTCTGGCAGTGCTCCTCCTATTCCTCCTTGCACAAAGGCAGAGGTAGCGGTCCTGTTGCAGGGTTGTTGCCCTCCTACGGCCCCCTCCATGTCTCCTGGTGTACTGGCCTGTCTCCTGGTAGCGCCTCCAGCCTCTGGACACTATGCTGACAGTCACAGGAAACCTTCTTGCCACAGCTCGCATTGATGTGCCATCCTGGATGAGCTGCACTACCTGAGCAACTTCTGTGGGTTGTAGAGTCCGTCTCATGCTACCACGAGTGTGAAAGTACAACCAACATTCAAAGGTGACCAAAAGATCAGCCAGAAAGCATTGGTACTGAGATGTGGTCTGTTGTCCCCACCTGCAGAACCACTCCTTTTTAGAGGGTGTCTTGATAATTGCCAATAATTTCCATCTATTGTCTATTCCATTTGCACAACAGCTTGTGAAATTGATTGTCAATCAGTGTTGCTTCCTAAGTGGATAGTTTGATTCACACAAGTTTGATCTACTTGGAGTTATATTCTGTTGTTTAAGTGTTCCTTTTATTTTTTTGAGCAGTGTATATATATATACATACAAACGATAGTGGCATAGTACCTTTTTTGTGTCCAATCTGGCTTGTGTGGTATATGCAAGACAATTTAGGCTTCAAGGTCATTTAAATTCAATCAGGCACAACATCCCCCATAATTATCGTATTGTAAATCCTTATGACAGTTTTAGCATTGACATCTGCCGTACTCTGTTAGTGGAATCTGTCGTCTGATATGTTTAATAGCCATTGATTATTTGTTACCAGTAAATAATACTATTTTAATTTTCTAGCAGTAACACTTGGCTTCTAGAAGCTTTTCATCATTTAATATGCTCCTTAGCTTTTATTAGTAAAAGCCTATGTTATGGTGACTTGGTTTAAATGATCAAAGCTTGCTGATGGGACTTTCCTCTTCATCTTGATATATGAAAATGTTTACTGTGTTAGATTCAGTATTGCTTAGCAAGTATAACAAATCTAATGGAAATCGTCTGTCATCGCAATCCCTCAGACACAGTAGCTAAGCCTACATTCAGTACAGTATATAATAATTTATTGTACTTTGTTAACCATTTAAATCTGGACTTGCAGATTTATTTATTTATTTAAAGCAGTTAGATGTACATAGAGTATGTCATAAAATATGAAAGTAAGAGAGTTAATATGTTACAGCATGGCAGGCACCTACTATACATAAATATCCGGCATAAAAATTATATTATCAAGCATTAACAAATCATTTTCTGTCAGGTAAAACATACATAGGTGACACAAAATGGAGCATGGAAAGCGCTTACTTGATCGGTGATATATTTCAGTTATCCATACAATATGTGTCACGTATTATAGGACTTCCACTGAGAATAACTGTACAATACCTACAGGTGCATCTCACTAAATTAGAATATCATCAAAAGTTAATTTATTTCAGGTCTTCAATACAAAAAGTGAAACTCATATATTATATAGAGTCATTACAAACAGAGGGATCTATTTCAAGTGTTTATTTCTGTTAATGTTGATGATTATGGCTTACAGCCAATGAAAACACAAAAGTAAACTCAGTAAATTAAAATAATTAACAAAAAACACCTACAAAGGCTTCCTACGCATTTAAAAAGGTTCGTTAGTCTGTTTCAGTAGGCTCCACAATCATGGGGAAGACTGCTGACTTGACAGATGTCCAGAAGGCAGTCTTTGACACTAAGTAAATGTAAAGTAAATTTTGCATTTCATTTGGAAATCAAGGTCCCAGAGTCTGGAGGAATAGTGGAGAGGCCACAATCCAAGCTGCTTGAGGCCTAGTGTGAAGTTTCCGCAATCAGTGATGGTTTGGGGAGCCATGTCATCTGCTGGTGTAGGTCCACTGTGTTTTATCAAGACAAAAGTCAGCTCAGCCGTCTACCAGGAAATTTTAGAGCACTACATGCTTCCCTCTGCCGACAAGCTTTTTGGAGATGGAAATTTCATTCTCCAGCAGGACTTGGCACCAGTCTACACTGCCAAAAGTACCAATACCTGGCTTAAAAGAAACAGTATCAATGTGCTTGATTGGTCAGCAAACTCACCTGACTTTAACCCCATAGAGAATCTATGGGGTATTGTCAAGAGGAAGATGAGAGACACCAGACCCAACAATGCAGACGAGCTGAAGGCTGCTATCAAAGCAACCTGGACTTCCATAACGACTCAGCAGTGCCACAGGCTGATCACCTCCATGCCACGCCACATTGATGCAGTAATTGATGCAAAAGGAGCCCCGACCAAGCATTGAGTGCATTTACTGAACATACATTTCAGAAGGCCAACATTTCAGATTTTAAAAACATTTTTCAAGCTGTTGTTATAAAGTATTCTAATTTACTGAGATAATGACTTTTGTGTTTTCATTGGCTGTAAGCCATAAACATCAACAGTAACAGAAATAAACACTTGAAATAGATCACTCTGTTTGTAATAACTCTATACAATATATGAGTTTCACTTTTTGTAATGAACAATATTTATATTTATGGCTGAAATAAATTTACTTTTTGATGATATTCTAATTTAGTGAGATGCACCTGTATATGTCAGGTGCTTGTGTGTGTGATTGACTACAACACTAAAAAGGCTGTAAATATTCTACTTAGGCTCATATTTATAAATGGCAGTCATGACATTATTGCTGCCATAGCACATAGAAATGAATGCCGTTACCACATTAATGTGGTGCTGTAATGTCCCACTAGTTTCAAGATATCTGAAATGCATTTATTCAATATCAGTACTTAAATTTTGTGTATCCCATTTCTGTCCACATTTCTCATTTACCCTCTATTAGAAACAAATATCTTTCTGCATAAGATAATGAAGCACAGCACTTCCACATAATGAAAAAAAATATTTGTGCAGCGGAATCATAAACTGTAATTATAATAAATGTGCTTGTTTGCATTATATCATAAATGTAGAGAAAATTCAACTGCTAAAATAGTTTAACCCCTTGCCTAGAAAGAGAAAATGGAAAACGTTGGGTTGGTTGGTATATAAAGCTGACAGTCTTCAACTACAATCTGAATGTACAGCTACAGGAGGCTAGAGACATCTATCAAAGACTGCCAGACTCTTCTGACAAACTTAATGCTCCCCATTTTAAAATCAATGGATACAGCATAGTTTACATGCATTGTAGATGAAAATCATGACAAACGTAAGGTAATAGTAGCTGATATTATGAAAATAGTCATGAAGAACTAGGTTTGTTAAAGAAAGACTCGTCTTCTAATTTCATACAACCCCTTTTAAGTACATGAGCAGTAGTGTTAGTTTCTCTTTCTCTTTAAAAATGCTGATGGTTACTGTCATTGGGGAAATGGTGGAGTGAATGCTGATGCTGTTGTTTCAAATGGGGGAGAATGTGTCTGTTATTAATACATGGGGTGGGGATAGGTACATTGCTGCTGTCAGTAAGATAGAGTGGGGAGGGGAGAATGCTGCTGTCAGGGAAAAGGAGAGGAAAGAAAGATAACTATGCTGCCAGCAAAAGAAGGGGTAGGTAGGGAGGCAATGTAGCTTCCAGTGAGGGAGGGGTTAGAAGGATGACAATACTGCTGTTCACAGGTAAGAAGCAAGAAAAATGTAATTCCTAGTGGAGAAGATGAAGAATTTTCCTGCCAGTGATGGAAGGGTGGCAAGAGACTAAATATTCCTGCCAGTTGGCACGGTGTAGATATTGGAGGAATACTGCTGCCAATGGTGGAGAGATGGAGAATATACTGTTGCGATTACTGGAGCGATTAGGAGAAATGACAACTGCCAGAGAGGGGGTTGTGCAAAGGGGAGAATGCTGCTGCCAGTGATGAAGAGTTTGGGAATATGATTCATCTAATGGGGAAGGGATTGGAGGATGGACAAACACCATGACAAAATGGAAGGCATAGGAAGCAGATGGAGGCTATTGAAAGTGGAGACAATTTTAAAAGTGGTAAAAAGTTGTCAGAGTTGAAGAAATGGGGACAATGCTGCTGTCAATGGATAAGAGTATGCAGCTGTCAATGGACAAGAGTATGCAGCAGCATACTCTATGTGCCAAGATAAAGCCCAAGGCAAAAACAAAATAAACACCCTGCAGTAAATAAATTGCAATAGTGCATGAAAATAATATAGGGTACTTAGTTAACATAATTTTGATGAAAAAAGCCATCCCACCATGTCACGGTGACCATATTTGGGATATTTATCTACTGCAGGGTGTTTGCTTATTTTGTTTTTGTCTTGGGTTTTGTCCGTTTAGTGGCCAGTGTGAACATGCGCCAACATGCTGCATGCACACCAACTTATATTCCAGTTCATCTCTTTAGGTTTTTGTACAATATGCGTCAGGATGTTTGCAAACATTTAAAATTTGTCATGGCCTTCTGGAGTTTGTTCTGGTTAGTCATCTAGAAAAGTTATCTTCTCAGTCTCGGTGGGATGGAGAATAAAAAGAAAGAGTGAGTGAGAAAACATGTCGCCTGTGAGTTATTAGATGTAATTGTTTTGTGTTCTTCCTGTGATTGCCTTTGATCAGTACTATATTCTCTTGTATTATCTGGTTGTTGTGATGCCATTTTCCTGGTCATTTTAGTAAACCAGAAGCAAATGGTTGTTAGCTATAAGGAAGAAAATTGTGTTTGACATTGTTTTATCCCTTTATGCGCTAGTTTTCAACATTTGTTGGGCCAAATTTTTGAATATTTTGGCATGGGTAGTCAAATTTTGCCTACAATTTTATTTTATTTATTTTTTTTGTGTTTTAAGGTTAAAAGATTCAAAGACAAAGCCAAATTTATCATCAGATGTCAAGAATAGTGATGAGCGAGCATGCTCGCTACTGCTCGGTGCTCGCCTGAGCATCTCACTGCTCGAGATGCTTGGCGCTCGCCAAGTATTTCCAGGTTGCTCGGGCGGGAACTCGGGTCCCCTCCCTGCATGTTTTGCGCTCTTTAGAGAGCCAATAAACATTCAGAGATTGCCTGCCATGCACTGTAATGCTGTAGCCATGTTGGTTGTGGGCATTACAGTGATTGACTGGCCACACAGCGTCATCAGGTCTATATCAGACCTGGAACCGCCATGCACGTCACAGTCACTCCATATCAGACAGTGTAGGGAGGAGCTGCTGCTGTGTAAGGGAGAGATTTGATCGTCAATTAGGTAGAGTAGGGAGAAAAACCATACATTACACATATCCTTCTTAACAAACAGTCCTTCTGAGGACTAATCCATCTGCAGAGATATCAGGCAGGCAGGGTGTATAGGCAGGCAGTGTATATAGCAGACTGCAGTGCATATAGCACAAGAGGCTCCATTCCGATTATGCCTTCTGCTGCTGTTGGATATTTCTATACAAAGGCCCAGGTCTCAGGGGCCAGAAATACTTTTATTTGGATATTAATCCTCATTATTTGCTTAAAAAGCAATCCAGAGAGCACCGTTTTTCTGCGCCATTTGCTTGTTTTGGGAGAGGTGCTCCTGCGTCAGGGACAGATTTGCTTGTGTATTAGGTAGTGTAGGGAGAAAAACCGTACATTACACATATCCATCTTAACAAACAGTCCTTCTGAGGACTAATCTATCTGCAGAGATATCAGTCAGGCAGGGTGTATAGGCAGGAAGTGTATATAGCAGACTGCAGTGCATATAGCACAAGAGGCTCCATTCCAATTCTGCCTTCTGCTGCTGTTAGATATTTCTATACAAAAGCCCTGGTCTCAGGGGCCAGGAATACTTTTCTTTGGATCTTAATCTTCATTATTTGCTTAAAAAGCAATCCAGAGAACACCATTTTTTCTGCATTATTTGCTTGTTGGCACTGCATAATTCAGCCAGGTCCTTTCCATATTAGAGCGCTTAAAATCCAGCTATTTAAAACAGTGTTTTCTCCGTCAAACGGATCACATACAGTACAGACCAAAAGTTTGGACACACTTTCTCATTTAAAGATTTTTCTGTATTTTCATGACTATGAAAATTGTACATTCACACTGAAGGCATCAAAACTATGAATTAACACATGTGGAATTATATACTTAACAAAAAAGTGTGAAACAACTGAAAATATGTCATATTCTAGGTTCTTCAAAGTAGCCACCTTTTGCTTTGATGACTGCTTTGCACACTCTTGGCATTCTCTTGATGAGTTTCAAGAGGTAGTCACCGGAAATGGTCTTCCAACAATCTTGAAGGAGTTCCCAGAGATGCTTAGCACTTGTTGGCCCTTTTGCCTTCACTCTGCGGTCCAGCTCACCCCAAACCATCTCGATTGGATTCAGTGTCACCAGTTAAGCACCCCCACACTATCACACCTCCTCCTCCATGCTTCACGGTGGGAACCAGGCATGTAGAGTCTGTTCACCTTTGCTACGTCGCACAAAAACACGATGGTTGTAACCAAAGATCTCAAATTTGGACTCATCAGACCCAAGCACAGATTTCCACAGGTCTAATGTCCATTCCTTGTGTTCTTTAGCCCAAACAAGTCTCTTCTGCTTGTTGCCTGTCCTTAGCAGTGGTTTCCTAGCAGCTATTTTACCATGAAGGCCTGCTGCACAAAGTCTCCTCTTAACAGTTGTTGAAGTGATGTGTCTGCTGCTAGAACTCTGTGTGGCATTGACCTGGTCTCTAATCTGAGCTGCTGTTAACCTGTGATTTCTGAGGCTGGTGACTCAGATAAACTTATCCTCAGAAGCAGAGGTGACTCTTGGTCTTCCTTTCCTGGGGTGGTCCTTATGTGAGCCAGTTTCTTTGTAGCGCTTGATGGTTTTTGCAACTGCACTTGGGGACACTTTCAAAGTTTTCCCAATTTTTCACACTGACTGACCTTCATTTCTTAAAGTAATGATGGCCACTCGTTTTTCTTTACTTAGCTGCTTTTTTCTTGCCATAATACAAATTTTAACAGTCTATTCAGTAGGACTATCAGCTGTGTATCCAACAGACTTCTATACATCAAAGCTGATGGTCCCAACCCCATTTATAAGGCAAGAAATCCCACTTATTAAACCTGACAGGGCACACCTGTGAAGTGAAAACCATTTCCGGTGACTACCTCTTGAAGCTCATCAAGAGAATGCCAAGAGTGTGCAAAGCAGTCATCAAAGCAAAAGGTGGCTACTTTGAAGAACCTAGAATATAAGACATATTTTCAGTTGTTTCACACTTTTTGCTTAAGTATATAATTCCACATGTTTAAATTCATAGTTTTGATGCCTTCAGTGTGAATGTACAATTTTCATGGTCAAGAAAATACAGAAAAATCTTTAAATGAGAAGGTGTGTCCAAACTTTTGGTCTGTACTGTATACGTTGTCAGAAAATACTGTCATTTCTGGCCTCCATTAAAAATTTCCTTTAGTGTGTCAGTGAAGCAATTCACAGCAGTTTGCTATTCAAACTACTTACCTACAGGCCAGGTATTTAAAACTCTGTTTTCTCCGTCACACGGATCACATATACGTTGTCAGAAAATACTGCCGTTTCTGGCCTCCATTAAAAAGTTCCTTTAGTGTGTCATTGAAGCAATTCACAGCAGTTTGCTGTTCAAACTACTTACCTACAGGCCAGGTATTTAAAACTGTGTTTTCTCCGTCAAACGGATCACATATACATTGTCAGGAAATACTGCCATTTCTGGCTTCCATTAAAAATTTCCTTTAGTGTGTCATTGAAGCAATTTACACCAGTTTGCTGTTCAAACTAGTTACCTGCAGGCCAGGTATTTAAAACTGTTTTCTCCGTCACACGGATCACATATACGTTGTCAGAAAATACTGCCATTTCTGGCCTCCGTTAAAAATCCTTTACTGTGTCATTGAAGCAATTCACCGCAGTTTGCTGTTCAAACTACTTACCTACAGGCCAGGTATTTAAAACTCTGTTTTCTCCGTCAAACGGATCACAAATACGTTGTCAGAAAATACTGCCATTTCTGGCCTCCATTAAAAATTTCCTTTAGTGTGTCATTGAAGCAATTCACCGCAGTTTGCTGTTCAAAGTACTTACCTTCAGGCCAGGTATTAAAAACTCGGTATTCTCTATCACACTGATCACATATAAGTACTCTCCAAACTCAGTCATTTTTAGTGAGCATGGAAGATACTGTCCTCCATTTAAAATGGGCAAGGCATGTGGCAAGGGACGGGCAACTGGACGTGATGGTAATGGTGCATGCAGAGGCCGAGGACAAGGCCGTGGACAAGCTGAAATTGTGCCACAACAATTACCCACATCTTCTCGCCTGACCTTCCTGTCCCAATTTCTAGGGGACCGCAGCACACCACTATTGAACCCAGAGCAGTGTCAAAAGGTTGTTGGTCGGATAGCGGATAATGCTTCCAGTCACTTAGTCACCACCACCCTGTCTTCCACACGGTCAAGTCTCAGTAGCCGTGAGTCTGGACCACATATTCCTCACCCTGATCCTCCTTCCTCCCACCATGCCGAGTACCCAGAGACAACTGATCCCACACTAGGACACTCCGAAGAGCTGTTCACTTTTCCATTTATAGATTCGGGCCTCACGCCAGGTCCAATTGAAGCGGGGCAAGAGGAGATCGCGTGTAGCAATGCCCAAATATTTGAGCAGCCACGGTCACACGAAGGCGATGGTGGGAAAGTGTCACAAGAGTTGGAAGATGATGAGACACAATTGCCAGAAAGTCAGGAGGAGGACCAGCGTGAGGAAGTGGAAGACGAGGTGGTGGATGATATAGTAACTGACCCAACTTGGCAGGAGGACATGCAGAGCGAGGACAGCAGCACACAGGGGGAGGGAGACAGAGCACCCCAACAGGCAGGAAGAAGCAGTGTGGTGGCCGCAGACAGAAGGCAGGCAACCATTCCCCGTAACACCAACACGAAGGAAGTTGCCAGTACAATTCCTGGTTCTTCCCAAGTCTGGTTGTTTTTTAAAGACTCTGCCGATAACCCCAAAAAGGCCATTTGCACCACCTTTCAGGCCAGCATCAGCAGTGGTGGCAAAACGACCAGCCTGACCACCACCAGCATGATCAGGCACATGGCAGCAAAGCACCTGACTTTGTGGGCCAAACCCCAGTGTCCACATACAGTGTCTGCGGGTGGCACCATTGCTTCTTCCGCTGTTGTGCACGCAAGCCAATCTACTATCCATGGTGCATGCGAAGATGCCTCCTGCCCTGCACCTGTCGTTGCACACTCTCAAGTAGCAGCATCAGGAAGAACGTCCATGTCTTTGTCCCAGCGCAGCGTTCAGTTGTCCATACCCAAGTTCTTGAAAAGCAAGCGCAAACATGCAGACAACGCCCCACAGGCCACACTACTAAATTCTCACATTTCACGACTGCTTGCGCTCTAAATGTTCCCTTTTAAGCTCGTGGAGACGGAAGCATTCTGCAACCTGATGGCGGTGGCCGTCCCTTGGTACTCGGTCCCCAGCCGCCACTATTTCTCCCGGTGTGCCGTCACCGCATTACACAAGCTCGTGTCCCAAAACATTAGCCGTGCTCTCAACAACGCAGTTACCGGTAAAGTCCACCTAACCACGGACACGTGGACAAGTGCTTGTGGGCAGGGACGGTACATATCGCTGACGGCACACTGGGTTAACATAGTGGAAGCTGGGACCCAGTCGGACCTTGGGACGGAACACGTTCTCCCTACGCCAAGAATTGCAGGCCCTAGGTCAATCAGGGTTGCCCCCACGGTCTACAGATCCTGCACCTTATCCTCCTCAGCCTCCTCCTCCTCTTCAGCCTTCATCTCCGAAATGACCACATCAGTCACAAGCTGGAAGCACTGCAGCACTGCCTCGGCCAAGCGGCAATAGGCTGTGCTGAAGCTAATATGCTTAGCTGAAAAACCGCACAATGCTGAAGAGTTGTGGACAGCTCTGAAAGAGCAGGCAGATTTGTGGCTCACACCGCTGAACCTACAGCCAGGCATGGTCATGTGTGACAATGGCCGGAACCTGATGGCGTGCTCACACACGTACCATGCCTGGCCCATGTGCTTAACCTCATGGTTCAGCGGTTTCTCAAATCCTACCCGGAGCTGCCGGATCTGCTTGTTAAAGTACGCCACCTGTGTACCCATTTTAGAAAGTCAGCTACAGCTTCCGCTGCCCTTGCCATTTTTCAGCAGCGTTTGCAGCTTCCGGCTCACAGACTGGTGTGTTACGTCCCCACGCATTGGAACTCTACACTGCAGATGTTGGGAAGGATTTCTGAGCAGAAGAGGGCAGTTTTTGAGTACCAGCATCAACAAGGCCGTCGGTATTCAGTTCAGACTCCACACATAAGACCTCAGGAGTGGACATGGATGTCAGACATATGTACCATCCTCCAAAACTTTGAGGACTCCATCAAGATGGTGAGCAGTGATGACACCATAATTAGCATCACCATCCCGCTTCTCTGTCTTCTGAAATGCTCTCTGCTCACAATCAAAGAGGATGCATTGCAGGCGGAACACGAGAAGATGGAGCAAGGAACCATACAGGGTGATTACATTCAGCCAATCCTCATCTCATCCCAACGTGGATTGGGTGACAATGAGGAAGAGGAGGAGGAGGAGGAAGAACAGGAGCTAGTTTCATGCACTATAGACGGTACTACCTGCACAGCTGTCATACTGTCTGTTCAGCGTGGATGGCCAGAGGACAGAGAGGAGGAGGAGGAGAGCATGGTCAGTCATCCTCTTGGTGAGGACACAGAAGTCTTGCCTGTTAGTAGTCTGGCACGCATGGCTGAGTTTATGCTATGCTGCCTTTCCCATGACCCTCGCTTTCTCAAAATTTTGGGTGACAGTCATTACTGGTTGGTGATACTTCTAGACCCACGCTATAAGGAGAACTTTATTTGTCTTATTCCTGAGGCGGACAGGTCTACAAAAATGGGGCAGTACCAGAATGCCCTTGTTGCAGAACTATTAAAAAAATTCCCATCTGAAAACGCTGGCGGCAGAGGGCACACTTCGTTGGACAACCAAGGAGTACAGGCGAGAGAGACACAACTTCAATCCAGCAGAGGCAGGGGAACACTGTCAAAGTTCTGGTAGAGTTTTCTCAGACCCTCCCATCGCACAGGCCCTGAGGCGCGGGGTACTCTCACAAGTAATACAAAGTTTGGGATGATGCTGAGGGAGTACCTTGCCGACAGTACCAACGTCCTCCGTGATTCCACTGTGCCTTATAATTATTGGGTATATAATCAGAGCGGGTTTTTAGTACCGCTGGTGGAATTATAACTGATAAGCACATCCGCCTGTCAACTGAAAATGAACAAGGGCTGGATTGGGCCAGACTTCTCAACACCACCGAATGATAACAGTGTAACATAAACTCAAATCCAGTGTCTTTACTTGGGAGGTGTATTCCCATGCACCTTTTCACACCCACACATGGGTATACGCTTCCTGATTTTGTCTATTTTCTCTTGTCCTCCTCCTTCTCCTCATCCTCCACCACCATATCACCAGGGTGACCGTGGTCCATGATGCAACACCCACATAATTTTTTTAAAGGGTGTTTATGATGCCCGTGAAAATTTTTTTTATACAGTATGTTCATGTATACACTTCAGGGGTAAATGTTTGTCAGCCCATACACTTAGTGCATGGGCATTACAAGTATAGGAGGCCCGCTCCTTTCTAATGGGAGCATTTTTTTATGAAGCCCTCCTCCACGTCTCTTCCAAGGGGCATTGAAGTGCCTCCAAATTTTTGACAGCCCTTACATTCACTGCATAGGCCAACACTATGTGAGACTCTCTCCTATCTAATGGGAATTTGTCCTTACTGTGGCCCTGCTCTGTATGTCTTTAAATTCTTAGTGGGGTTTTTCCTAAAATTGGCCAGCCATTGGACTCACTGCATACCCTATAACTGTATAGCAGTCCCTCTCCTTTCTAATGGGAACATGTCGTACTTGTTACTGTGGCCCTGCTCCGTGTGTCTTTAAATTCTTAGTGGGGTTTTTCCTAAAATTGGTCAGTCGTTGGACCCACTGCATACCCTATAACTGTATAGCAGACCCTCTCCTTTCTAATGGGAACATGTCGTACTGGTTACTGTGACCCTGCTCTGTGTGTCTTTAAATTCTTAGTGGGGTTTTTCCTAAAATTGGTCAGCCGGTGGACTCACTGCATACCCTATAAGAGTATAGCAGACCCTCTCCTTTCTAATGGGAACATGTTGTACCTTGTTACTGTGGCCCTGCTCCGTGTCTCTTTAAATTCTTAGTGGGGTTTTTCCTAAAATTGGTCAGCCATTGGACTCACTGCATACCCTATAATTGTATAGCAGACCCTCTCCTTTCTAATGGGAACATGTCGTACTTGTTACTGTGGCCCAGCTCCGTGTGTCTTTAAATTCTTACTGGGGTTTTTCCTAAAATTGGTCAGCCATTGGACTCACTGCATACCCTATAACTGTATAGCAGACCCTCTCCTTTCTAATGGAACATGTCGTACTTGTTACTGTGGCCCTGCTCTGTGTGTCTTTAAATTAGTAGTGGGGTTTATCCTAAAATTGGTCAGCCGTTGGACTCACTGCATACCCCATAACTGTATAGCAGACCCTCTCCTTTCTAATGGGAACATGTTGTACCTTGTTACTGTGGCCCTGCTCTGTGTGTCTTTAAATTCTTAGCGGGGTTTTTCCTAAAATTGGTCAGCCGTTGGACTCACTGCATACCCTATAACTGTATAGCAGACCCTCTCCTTTCTAATGGGAGCATGTCGTACGTTGTTACTGTGGCCCTGCTCTATGTGTCTTTAAATTCGTAGTGGGGATTTTCCTAAAATGGTCAGCCGTTAGACTCACTGCATACCCTATAACTGTATAGCAGACCCTCTCCTTTCTAATGGGAACATGTCGTACTTGTTACTGTGGCCCTGCTCTATGTGTCTTTAAATTCTTAGTGGGGTTTTTCCTAAAATTGGTCAGCCACTGGACTCACTGCACACCCTATAACTGTATAGCAGACCCTCTCCTTTCTAATGAGAACGTGTCGTACTTGTTACTGTGGCCCTGCTCCGTGTGTCTTTTAATTTGTAGTGGGGTTTTTCCTAAAAATGGTCTGCCGTTGGACTCACTGCATACCCTATAACTGTATAGCAGACCCTCTCCTTTCTAATGGGAACATGTCGTACTTGTTACTGTGGCCCTGCTCTGTGTGTCTTTAAATACTTAGTGGGGTTTTTCCTAAAATTGGTCAGCCGTTGGACTCACTGCATACCCTATAACTGTATAGGAGACCCTCTCCTTTCTAATGGGAACGTGTTGTAACATGTTACTGTGGCCCTGCTCCGTGTGTCTTTAAATTCTTAGTGGGGTTTTTCCTAATATTGGTCAGCCGTTGGACTCACTGCATACCCTATAACTGTATAGCAGACCCTCTCCTTTCTAATGGGAACATGTTGTACCTTGTTACTGTGGCCCTGCTCTGTGTGTCTTTAAATTCTTAGCGGGGTTTTTCCTAAAATTGGTCAGCCGTTGGACTCACTGCATACCCTATAACTGTATAGCAGACCCTCTCCTTTCTAATGGGAACATGTTGTACCTTGTTACTGTGGCCCTGCTCTATGTGTCTTTAAATTCTTAGTGGGGTTTTTCCTAAAATTGGTCAGCCGTTGGACTCACTGCATACCCTATAACTGTATAGCAGACCCTCTCCTTTCTAATGGGAAAATGTCGTACTTGTTACTGTGGCCCAAGCTCCGTGTGTCTTTAAATTCTTAGTGGGGTTTTTCCTAAAATTGGTCAGCCATTTTACTCACTTCAAACCCTATAACTGTATAGCAGACCCTCTCCTTTCTAATGGGATCATGTCGTACATTGTTACTGTGGCCCTGCTCTATGTGTCTTTAAATTCTTAGTGGGGATTTTCCTAAAATTGGTCAGCCGTTGGACTCACTGCATACCCTATAACTGTATAGCAGACCCTCTCCTTTGTAATGGGAACATGTCGTACTTGTTACTGTGGCCCTGCTCTGTGTGTCTTTAAATTCTTAGTGGGATTTTTCCTAAAATTGGTCAGCCATTGGACTCACTGCATACCCTATAACTGTATAGCAGACCCTCTCCTTTCTAATCGGAACATGTCGTACCTTGTTACTGTGGCCCTGCTCCGTGTGTCTTTAATTTCTTAGTGGGGTTTTTCCTAAAATTGGTCAGCTGTCGGAATCACTGTATACCCTATAACTGTATAGCAGACCCTCTCCTTTCTTATGGGAACATGTCATTGTGTCACCCTGGCCTGGATGCCACAAAATGTAATAAAGCTGTGTCTGAGAGCAAGGGGGAGGTTCTCTAGTCAGGGGAACATTAGCATGCAGTACCTCCTGTCTCAGGCCAGTAGGGGGAGCAGGCTGCCCCTATAAAAGCTGGTGCTGGGGGCAGGGTTAGAGAGAACTGGATGACCTGCCTCAGTACTGAGACTTGTCCCAGAGCAGAGCAGGGACAGAAAGTTGTATTGCACCTAAGAGGAAGCGTGGCAGGAGGAGAGCCACAAGCCAGAGACAAGAGGTGAAGTGAGCCTGTCTTAGCAGATAACGGACTTAATTTACCAGACTTTGGTGTCTGAGGCTGGGAGGATTCCACATCCCACAGCAGATAACCAGTCCGCAGGGGACTGTATGTTCCTTGGCCTAAGAAACCTGGGGGCTCTGCCACAACAGAGGGGACCAGTAAAGCCGTACCAGGCCGGGAGCAGAAAGGAACCCACGTCGCAGGCCTTACAGGCGAGAGTACACGGAAAGCTCGGAAACATGGGCTGTTACCCTATAAGGAGGAGATAGCCAGAAGGAGCACAGAAAGCACGGTAGGCCTACACCCTCACCCTGACCAGGGCCAATTTCCCCATTGCTCTCAGACATCCAGGTCCCCTCCTAGCCGGGACTGTTTGTGGGTCAGTTCACCTGTTCTAGTAAAGACTCTGGACTGTAACCTGTTGTCTGTGTGCTCCTTGCTCCTCCAGCACTATCAGCACTGGGACTCTCACCACCATCACTCCCACCATCCATTATACTGGCCTGGGGCCGCACTCTTCCCGTGGGGAGTCACACTACCCTAGCTGCACACCTCATCAGCCTTAGCGGTCTGCATGCAGCGGCGGTTCCTAATAACCGCAATCCACGGGTGGTGTAGTCGGACATAATCATCAGCGCATAACGGACTTCCACTGGCCTGACCACCCTGAGCCACGGAACCGGGTTGCCACTACTACTCCCATCGTTCCCCTACTGCCCGGATCCGAGTGCCCCACGGCCCAGGGGGCGAGTCAGCTTTGGCGTAGTCGGCAGGATTTCGTGCCCGCAACCACCGGGTACTGCGTGCCTTCAAAAGACTGTCATACCTGCCGTGGTGAAGGTTCCCGCCATCCGGAGCCGTTTCCCGCCATCTTCAGTCGGTTCCCGCCATCTTCAGCTGTTTTCCCGCCATCCGAAGTCGTTTTCCCGCCGTCGGACGCCATCTTCAGGACGCCGCGCGGGAAGAAGAGCGGCGTGGACACTGAAAGCGCGTGAGACCTGAAGCTCCGCCCCACGCACCGACGCTGCGCAAGGTCCTGGAAGGGAGAGAGAGCGACGCTGACGTCACCAGGATGCGACGCAAGGTCCTCGTCCAGAGCAGCACCAGCGGAGCCGCGGCCTACAGAAGAGGATCGTCGGAAGGTAGGCCACGCTTAACTAGGGGGGAGGAAGATGTCGGACACAGAGGCGCCCACTACCACCAACGCAGCTGCAGCAGCGATGATGCCATTTTCCCTGCCCTACATCCCTGGAGCGGCCTGGCTGCCCAAGTGCTCAGGGGAGCCCCATGCCCTAACTGACTTTAAGGAAAGGCTGTACAGTTTGTTCCAAGTCTACCCCCTGACAGAGGAACAGAAGGTCAGTATATTAACAGGGCAGTTAACTGGTGCAGCCCAAAGGGAGGTAAAATCATGGCCCACTGAGGAGAAAAGGACCGTGAAGGGTATTCTGGCCCGGCTGCGGGGTACCTTTGACACACGTACCTCCGCTGAAATTAAAATGAGGTTCTATGGATGTAAGCAGCGGGCACAGGACAGCATCAGAGACTATGCCCTAAATTTGCAGGAAGCCCTGAGGGCCATCCAACAAGCTGACCCAGGCAGCGTGCAGGATACGGATAAGCTCCTAACAGAACAGTTCATAGAAGGTCTGCTGTCTAGCGCCCACAGGACCCAGCTGCGCCTCATGTTCTTTCAGAACCCTGATCTGACCTTTGCCCAATTCAAGGACAGGGCCATAAGGGTGCTTCGTGAACCCGCAACAAGTGGCGCTATAAACCCCCGGTGCCCTGCTCTCACCTACCACCAGGAGGTGGCGCCCTCCTCTAGGGACTCCGTGGGGGCTGATGCACAGGCCCTGAACCAAGCCCCGTCGAAAGATCTGCACCACCAAGTCCAGGAGCTGACCAGGAGCGTCGCGGCGTTGACCAGGACTGTCCAGGCGTTGCAAGTGGACCCATCAAGACCCATCGAGCTGGCTTCAAGTCCGGAGGATGTCCCGTGGCGTCGACAGAGGAGGATCCCGTCGTTCCGAGGGAGGCCCACAGACCGCTACGCAGAGGATGGACAGCCCATTTGCCGTCGATGCAACCAGCCCGGACACATTTCCTGGTACTGTAATTTAAATGGGTCCAACCTGGGGCAGAGGGCCAACCCCCAGGCATAAGATCACCAGGCCCTTATAATTGGTGTGATAAGTACGTTGGGGGGCGCCCGGTTTTACCCGTGGTGCTGGACGGTATCCCCATGAGCGCCTTGCTGGATACTGGGTCGCAAGTAACCACTATCCCTTATGTACTTTTTAAGCAGTATTGGACTGTTGCTGATATCACACGGTATCCAGACAGTAACTTGAGCATCATCGCCAGTAATGGCTTACCCATGCCGCAGATGGGGTTCAAGGAGATGACCATTAAAATTGGTAAAGTTGAACTGCCGGCACAGGGAGTAATTATTGTGGACATTGACCGTCGTGAAAGTCACCCTAAAATAACTGTGGGTACTAACGTGATTGAAAATTGTCTTTCAGAGGTAATTGTAATTCTACAACAGGTGGCGGTGAATGCTAGTTCCAGCCAACAGAGAGTCCTCAACACGGAGATAAAAGCCCTGATGAGACAGCAGCAGGTAGAACTGTCTGGTGGTGAGATCGGTAGCGTAAGACTGAGTGATCCGTTCCCCATTTCCATGCCTCCCAAAAGTGAAATGATGATCTGGTGTCGGACTGCAATCGGGTTGAGAGGTAGAGACTACCAAGCCATGGTAGAACCCGTGTACTCAGACAGCAGGCCCACCATTTTGACAGCCCGGGGGGGTGGTTGATGTCCGTCATGGGAGGGTGCCCGTCCGCATTCTCAACATTGGGGAGAGAGAGGTACACTTACCCAGGTACGCTACACTTGCCAAACTGTTTGTTGTCGAACACAAAGCTATCAGGGCCGTGGAGCCTTTGCCTCCATCTCCTCAGGCGGAGGGTAATGGCTCCCAGAAATAAAAGGAGGACTGGTGCCAGAAACTCCATGTGGGTGCTGACTCCACTCCCCTGCACCAAAAACAAGGAGTCTACCGGGTGGTACAGGCGTACGAGAGAGTCTTTAGTAAGCACCCTCTGGACTTCGGTAGAGTAAAGGGGATAGAACACCACATCCCCACCGGGAGCCACCCACCAATAAAAGATAGACACAGGCCTGTATCCCCTGCACATTATCAGAACGCCAAGGGTATGCTGAGAGAAATGAAAGAAGCTGGGGTCATTAGAGATAGTTGTAGCCCCTGGGCAGCCCCCTTGGTTCTGGTAAAAATGAAAGACGGCACCATGAGAATGTGCGTGGACTATAGACAAATCAACCGTATCACCCACAAAGACGCATATTCGCTGCCTAGAATAGAAGAGTCTTTAGCTGCACTAAAATCAGCTAACTTCTTTTCTACTTTGGACCTTACTAGGGGGTACTGGCAGGTTCCTGTGGCAGAGGCTGACAAGGAGAAGACCGCCTTCACCACCCCGATGGGACTGAGTGAGTTCAACTGTATGCCTTTCGAGCTCTGCAACGCACCAGGGACCTTCCAGCGGCTGATGGAATGCTGTCTAGGGCACCGAAACTTCGAGACGGTCCTCCTTTACCTGGATGACGTGATCGTCTATTCGAAAACCTACGAGGACTATCTAAAGCACCTGGCCGAGGTGTTCGAAGCCCTGGAAGGCTATGGCCTGAAGGTGAAACCATCGAAGTGTCACCTGCTGAAACCAAAGGTCCAGTACCTAGGGCACGTGGTAAGCGCGGAAGGAGTGACCCCCGACCCTGACAAGGTCACGGCAATCAAGAGCTGGCCAAGCCCCTCGAACATCAAAGAGATGAGACAGTTTCTCGGATTGGTAGGCTACTACCGAAGGTTCATCCCCGGGTTCACTAGGATGGCAGCTCCTATGCAGGACCTCCTAATCGGACAGTCTAAGTCCAGGAGCCAAAAGCCGCCCTTCAAGTGGGATAAACCGGAAGAGGAGTCCTTCCGCCAGTTGAAGATGGCCCTCACGGGGGATGAGATCCTGGCCTACCCTGATTATGGCCAGCCTTTTATTCTCCACACGGACGCCAGTAATGTGGGACTGGGAGCAGTACTGTCCCAAAACCAACAGGGCAGAGAAAGGGTGATCGCGTACGCCAGCCGGAAGCTGAGGCCCACCGAGAGGAACCCGGAGAATTACAGCTCCTTCAAGCTAGAATTCTTGGCGGTGGTGTGGGCCATGACAGAACACTTCAAGCATTACCTGGCCTCCGCAAAGTTCACCGTGTACACGGACAACAACCCGTTGACACACCTGGACAATGCAAGACTGGGTGCCCTAGAACAGCGGTGGATGGCCCGTCTCTCCAACTATGACTTCGTGATCAAGTACCGAGCCGGCAAAACCAATACCAATGCTGACGCCCTATCGAGGATGCCTCACTTACCTGAAGGTGACGAAGACCCAGAAGAGCTGGAGGAGGTAGAACTCCCCACATTTCACCGGTATGGAGCCGCTCAATACTCCCACCGCGTGAAGGAGGAGGATCTAACAACCGTGATGATCAATCCCCTACCTCACCACAGCTGGGCCGAGACCCAAGATAGTGACCCTGCCATCCGCCTGGTGAAAGATCTGCTGACCCAGGAGGACGCCCGCATGGATCCGGATGCTCCAGAGGAAGCCAAGCAGCTGTGGAAGGAGAAAAGCAAGCTGTTCCTCTACGAAGGCAAGCTGTGCAGAAGGATTATCAACCACCGGACGCACGAGCTGACCTGGCAAGTCGTGGTCCCAAGGCGGGATGCAGCTATGGTCCTGGGGGCTTACCATGACAGAGCGGGGCACTTCGGTTGGAAGAAACTGGAGTTCCTGCTAAGAGGACGGTTCTTTTGGGTCGGCATGAGAGGGGCTGTAGAGAGGTGGTGCAGAGACTGTGGCCCTTGTCACCTAAGGAGGAAGGACCGTGCCAGCCAGAAGACACCCTTGAGGCCCATCATCACCACGCAGCCTCTTGAGCTGGTAGCTCTAGACCACGTCAAGTTGGCTCCAAGCCGGTCAGGGTACATCTACGCCCTGACAATCGTTGACCACTATTCCCGTTTTCTCGTGGTGGTCCCGGTAAAAGACTTGACAGCCCAAAGAGCGGCCAGAGCCTTCCAACAATACTTCTGCCATCCACACGGGTATCCGGAACAGGTCCTGACAGACCAGGGTCCAGCGTTCGAGGCTGAAATCTTAAAAGAGGTCTGCAACCTCTATGGCGGTAAGAAGATTCGGACAACGCCTTACCACCCACAAACCAACGGGATGTGTGAGAAAATGAACAATATAGTCATTGACCTCCTGAAGACGTTGCCCCTGGAGGAACGCAGCCTGTGGCCAGAAAAACTGCCGGACCTGATAGACCTATACAACCATATCCCGATGAATGCTACAAACTGCACCCCAGCTTACCTGATGCGAGCCAGACCAGGTAAGCTGCCCGTAGACCTGGAGATGGGAGTCCTAATGCCTGAGGACACCTCCCCGGATGCGGACTGGGATACGGAAAGGCAACTGCAGTACAAGAAGGTACAGGAGAGTGTGGAGAAGAGCCTGGCCCAGGTGAGAGAGAGGCAAGAAAAACTCTTCAACCAACACGCCCCTGCTGGTCCCCTGGAACCTGGTGAGCAGGTCCTGAAGCGGAAGAGAAGGCTACATAAGTTGGACGACCAGTGGGAAAGGGAACCCTACACCGTACTGCAGTCTGACCATGACAACCCGAAGGTGTGTGTGATCACCAAGGACGGAGGAGAAACCACTAGTACCGTCTCCAGAGACCACCTCAAAAGGTGCCCCGAGCAACTCCGTAGTGCAGAAGAGGATCAGAGTGACCTTGAACCTGCAGAGGACAAGGAAGAAATGATCAGCACCGTTCTCGGAGAGTTCCCTCAGTCCTGGACTCGAATAAATGATGCCATAGTGGTACCCGTCCTGCATTTCCTGCAATCGGCACAGCAACAACCAACACCAGAGCATGAAGGTGAAGAGGAGCAAGCGGTTCCAGAGGCAGAAGAGCCTGTATCAGCAGCCCAGGAGAGACATCCCTCTGCTGACAGTGAGCCTGCCATGCCTGCGGTAAGCCAAAGGACCCGCAGACAGCTGCCTGCCCTACCTGTACACCCAGCTGGTAGCTGTACCCCTAACGCTAGTGGGGAAAGCCAGGTCGGTCCACCACCAGACAGTGGGTTAAGGAGGTCAACCAGGAGCACAAAGCGACAGATACCCGCTCGCTGGAGAATATAGGGTACACTAAAATTGTAAATAACCCTGTTGCCAAATGCTGAAATGTTTGCAAAGTTACATGCATGTTTGGTAATTCTGTGTTTCAGTTTCTTGCAGCTACCGTAAGGACTCACAAGTTATGGACTTTTTATAACCAGGACCTTGTATGGACGGCGTTCGGAGCCTAACCAAGGAATGAACTAAGACTGTAAAGGACTTGGGGTAGGACAGACCTCCACCTGGTTAAGGCTCCCCGTTGTATTGGTGATATGGACACCCGGTCACAGACCACACTGTGACCTTAAGAACTCAATCTGTGCATCGTCTGTCTGTTAAAGTTTTATGGTTATGCATATTGTCTTTGTTTATTGTTTAGTCCCGGAGTACTAAATTTCACTAGGGGGGAATGTGTCACCCTGGCCTGGATGCCACAAAATGTAATAAAGCTGTGTCTGAGAGCAAGGGGGAGGTTCTCTAGTCAGGGGAACATTAGCATGCAGTACCTCCTGTCTCAGGCCAGTAGGGGGAGCAGGCTGCCCCTATAAAAGCTGGTGCTGGGGGCAGGGTTAGAGAGAACTGGATGACCTGCCTCAGTACTGAGACTTGTCCCGGAGCAGAGCAGGGACAGAAAGTTGTATTGCACCTAAGAGGAAGTGTGGCAGGAGGAGAGCCACAAGCCAGAGACAAGAGGCGAAGTGAGCCTGTCTTAGCAGAAAAAGGACTTAATTTACCAGACTTTGGTGTCTGAGGCTGGGAGGATTCCACATCCCACAGCAGATAACCAGTCCGCAGGGGACTGTATGTTCCTTGGCCTAAGAAACCTGGAGGCTCTGCCACAACAGAAGGGACCAGTATAGCCGTACCAGGCCGGGAGCAGAAAGGAACCCACGTCGCAGGCCATACAGGCGAGAGTACACGGAAAGCTCGGAAACGTGGGCTGTTACCCTATAAGGAGGAGATAGCCAGAAGGAGCACAGAAAGCACGGTAGGCCTACACCCTCACCCTGACCAGGGCCAATTTCCCCATTGCTCTCAGACATCCAGATCCCCTCCTAGCCGGGACTGTTTGTGGGTCAGTTCACCTGTTCTAGTAAAGACCCTGGACTGCAACCTGTTGTCTGTGTGCTCCTTGCTCCTCCAGCACTATCAGCACTGGGACTCTCACCACCATCACTCCCACCATCCATTATACTGCCCTAGGGCCGCACTCTTCCCATGGGGGGTTACACTACCCTAGCTGCACACCTCATCAGCCCTAATAACCGCAATCCACGGGTGGCGTAGTCGGACATAATCATCAGCGCATAAAGGACTACCACTGGCCTGACCACCCTGAGCCACGGAACCGGGTTGCCACTACTACTCCCATCATTCCCCTACTGCCCGGATCCGAGTGCCCCACGGCCCAGGGGGAGAGTCATCATACCTTGTTACTGTGGCCCTGCTCCGTGTGTCTTTAAATTATTAGTGGTGTTTTTCCTAAAATTGGTCAGCCATTGGATTCACTGCATACCCTATAACTATATAGCAGACCCTCTCCTTTCTAATGGGAACATGCCGTACGTTGTTACTGTGGCCCTGCTCTATGTGTCTTTAAATTCTTAGTGGGGTTTTTCCCAAATTTTGGCAGCCCTTGCAGTCACAGCATGGGCATTACCACTATAGGAGACTCGCTCCTTTATAATGGGAACATTTTTTGTACTGAGACCCTCCTCTATGTCTCTTCAAAGGGGTATTGGGTTGCGTCCAAATTTTTGACAGTCCTTGTAGTCACTGGATACGCAGTAACAGTATAGGAGACCCACTTGTAAATAATGGGAACAACAAAGCATAGCCGGCTGATGGATCTCTATCAATAGCTACGGCCGACTGCTGGCCTTTTAAGAATAGTAAAGGCCTTCTGATGTCCCTGTAAAAATAGGCTTTATTCATAAATAAAAAAGGATGTGTCTGATGATGTGTCACACACCACATTGCCAGATAAGCTTGTAAAATGTTAAAATGACTTTTCCCGGTGAATGCATTTGTCTTAAAAAATAACGTAAAAAAAACAAAACAATAGGATCTTTCTTTAGTATAAAAAACAGAGTCACCAATTTAACCTCAATGTAATCATATTGTTCAGCTCATGAACCTCCTCCTCCATCTCCCAAATGATCACATCAGTCACAAGCTGACAGTACTGCAGCACTGCCATGGCCAAGCGGCAACAGGCTGTGCTGAAGATAACATGCTTAATGCTTAATTGACAAACCGCCCAGCGCTGCAGAGTTGTTGAAAGCTGTAACACAGCAGCCTGATCTGTGGCTCTCACCGCTGAACAAACAGCCAGGCATGGTCTTGTGTGACAATGGGCGGAGAAATGACAACCGGGGTAGATACAGTTTCCCTTTATGCCAGCCCTTTCACCAAGCTAAAGAATATGGCTGTGGTGAAATACAACTCACACTGAGAAACTGTTTCAGACTGAAAAACATTGTACCCACCAGAGGATTTGATTCTGAGGGCTAACCTTTCTCACCTGCTCCATAGAAGCTGCAAAGTTAGCGCTATCATGAACTCTCCTGAGGAAGAAGCCAAGGACCGTCCAACCCTGCTGAGAAGCAGTCCTGGCTAAGAAAAGTGTGTGGGAATGTTCCTGGACACTCTATGGCTGCATTTTTACTGAGGAGGAAACACAAGCAAACAAGGGGAGAACATACAAAGTCCTTGCAGATGTTGTCCTTGCTGGGATTTGAACCCAGGATCCCAGCGCTGCAAGGCTTCAGTGCTAACCACTGATCCAATGTGCTGCCGTTCACCCTCTAATATCTAACAGGCTGGAGAAACTTGCACCTACTGCCACTCTATCTTCAGCTCTTTTGTGAGAAAATGTATTTGGGCTGCCACTCAGTCTACCAAATAAAATTCCTGAGAAGGAAATTGGGGATGGCTTCGCTACTGGTACTGGGGGCAGTGCTAATACCATGGCTTCGTACCATAGTTTGCTGGAAATATTCCAGGCTGGTAGGAGGCAAGCAAATCCCCAAAGAAAAGTACCAGCAGTAATGTTCAGGCCACATTTCAAGTGCAAGCAGCTTTAGAGGACTTCCTGAGAGAAATGACACGCAAGGTAGATACGGTTTCCCTCTATGCCAATCCTTTCACCGAGCTATATACAACTCTCAGCCAAAATAGTTGTGGACTGGCTCCGTACCGTCCCTGGCCATATTCATCTGTTCACGTGTTTGTGGTTAGGCGGTCCTTCCCAGTAAGTGCACTGGGGAGGGCACGGGTAATGTTGTGGGACCCGTACTTGTGGAAGGCGGAGGCGATACTGGGAAATATAGTGGCGACTGGGGACCGAGTATAGACACCCGGCCACCGCCGGCATGAGGCTGTGAAAAGCTTCCGCTTCCATGAGTTTAAAAGGCCATATTTCAAGTTCAAAGAGCTGCCGGGAAATCTGGCAGCTTAGTGTTGCGGCCTGTGAGTGGGTGGGTGGCTGGCTGCATACTTGCACTTGCATTCCAAGTAACAGAAAACTAAGCAGATGGTGGCCTCTATCATCATCATGGCCTCACCTCGGCACTATGAACTCTCCTGAAGGAGAAGCCAGGGCCCGCCGTCCAACCCTGCCCGAAAGCAGCCCTGGCTAAGAAAAGTGTTGGGGAAGGTTCCCGGACGCTCTATGGCTGTTTTTTTTATGTGGATCGGTCATGCTTATGCATGTTATTTTTCAAAACGCTTTACAGATCAGGCCATTGTCTAACTCTGTATTCAAGAAATTAAATGCTCAAAGAAAGATATGTGTTTGTCAAAGCACCACCGACAAGTGCGAGTTGATGTTGGATGGGCTGCCATTGCTTCTGCAACAAGCTCAATTACAGGACTTCTTGGTAGAAATGACACGCAGGGTAGATACGGTTTCCCTCTATGCCAGTCCTTTCACCGAGCTAAATACAACTCTAAGCAAAAAAAGTTGTGGACTGGCTCCATACCGTCCCTAGCCACATTCACCTGTCCACGTGTTTGTGGTTAGGCGGTCCTTCCCAGTAAGTGCACTGGGGAGGGCACGGGTATTGTTGTGGGACCCGTGCTTGTGGAAAGCGGAGACGATACTGGGAATTAAAGTGGTGGCTGGGGACCGAGTATGGACACTCGGCCGCCACCGTCATGAGGTTGTGAAAAGCTCCCGCCTCCACGAGCCTAAAAGGCCACATTTCAAGTGCAAGCAGCTGTCAAAAATTTGGCAGTATAGTATTGCAGCCTGTTGGTGGGTGGGTGGCTGCCTGCATACTTGCGCTTGCATTCCAAGGAATGGGGTAGGGACAACTGAACGCTGCAGTTGGACAAGGACGTGGACGGTAGTTGTTGCAAGTCTGCAACGACAGGTGCATGGTGGGAGGCATCTTCGCATGCGCCAAGGATCACTTATGATGGGCACACTTTTAGGCAGTGACCTGGGAGTCAGAGATGCTTCCAGAGGTCTTCCCCATGCTGTTTCCATGTCTTTTCAGCACTGTATGCATGTGTCTGATGATGTATCACACACCACATGGCCAGATAAGGTTGTAAAATGTTAAAATGACATTTCCTGGTGAATGCATTATTTCTTGGTTGAAATCAATTCAAAAGTGCAAAAATGTATCAAAAACGCTACGTGTGAACATAGCCCAAGTTGTGGAGGAGTATTTTTATTTTTGGTTATTTATTTTGTATATAAGGCAAGTCATTACCCTGGAAAGGATGTTCCTTAACATATTTCCCTGGAAAATCCATTTTGTTTTCGTTTTTGTATGTTTTATTGTGAGTCCGTAAAAGTGGTGTAATACTCTGACCACGTTGCTGACAGCAGTGATCTGGGAGTCAGAGATGCTTCCAGGGGTCTTCCCCATGCTGTTCCCATGTCATTTGAGCACTGTTTCCATCGATTTGGGCAATTTTTAGGCCCTCTGCAGACCGCCGGGGGGAGCCGCCTGAAAAATGCTCGAGTTTCCCATAGACTTACATTGGGCTCGTTGCTCGTGTCGAGCACCCAAGTATTCCAATTTGCTCGACCCGAGGAACGAGTACCCGAGCATTTTAGTGCTCGCTCAACACTAGTCAAGAAGCTTACTATTCTGAGAGTGAAGTCAGGCAAAAGCCAAAAAGAGGTAGCTATGGAATTAAACTGTTCTCAGAGTCACGTGTCGCGTAAATGAAAGAAAGAATAAGAAGGTTATAGAACAGCTGACACATGTAGAAGTGGACGACCATGGAAAACTTCCTCCAGAGTTGATCACATTATTAAGAAAAAGTCAGTATCTGATGTCCATAAAAGTGATGTACAGACTTGGCATGAAATGAATGAAGAATATGGGTTCAAAGTGATTTGCCAAACTGTGGTGCGATGGCTAAGAGCAGTAGGGTTGAATACACGAGTTCCAGTCAAGAAGCCTTTCATCTCTGCAAAGAACTGGAAGGTCCGGCTTGACTTTGCCAAAGAACACAGCCAATGGAAAGCGAAAGATTGGTCTAAGGTGTTGTGGTCAGATGAATCCAAGTTCAAACTGTTTGGTAGTGATGGCAAGCACTATACATACCACCCAATTGGAAAAAGTAATGATGTAAGGTACCAAACACCTCCATTGAAACATGGCGGTGGCAATGTCATGGTTTGGAGCTGCTTTTCTGCATCTGCCATTGGCCCTCTGCATAGAATTGATGGAAATATGAATGCTACCATGTACTGGTATATACAGGAAAATGTAATGCTGCCACATGGTAAAACCAAAGTAAGCAGGGGATGGAAATTCCAGCAAGACAATGATACTAAACATACATCCAATTTAGTAAAAAATTGGTTAACAAAGAAAACTGTTCACCTGATTTAAACCCTATAGAACACCTTTGGGATGAGTTAGGGCGATAAGTTGTTGTCCATAAACATAGCAATAAAAAAGAATTGTTTGCAGATTTACAAATGGAATGGAGCAAGATCCCTCAAGATATCTTGAATACACTAGTGGCTTCAATGCCCCATCGGTGTAGTGCAGTAATTAAAGTAAGAGATTATTCTACAAAATACTAAGTTATGGCATTGTAAACGATTAATTACTCTCTATTTTGTGATCAATAAATAGTAAATGAAAAACATTTGGCAGTCAGTTTTCTTTAATTAAATGACCATACCTATACTCAAAAGAATTTTGGTTAAAAATAAGGTCTTGCATGATGACAACTTCATGCACTTTCAATTCATCACCAGGGAAATGGCATCACAACAATCAGACAGAAGTAATCACACTTTTAAAAAAATATCTAAAATTTTTGGTCGCCATTGTATATACAGTGCCTTGTGAAAGTATTTGGCCCCCTTGAACTTTTCTACCTTATGCCACATTTCTGGCTTCAAACATAAAGATTAGTGATGAGTGAGCACTAAAACGCTCGGGTGCTCGAAGCTCGGGTCGAGCACATTGAAATACTCAGGTGCTCGACCCGAGCAACGAGCCCAATGTAAGTCTACGGAAATCTCGAGCATTTTTCTGGCGGTCTGCAGAAGGTCAAAAATTGCCCAAATCGATGGGAACTGTGCTCAATTAAACGTCAGGCAGGCAGAATATATAGGCAGACAGGCAGGCAGGGTATATAGGAGGGTGCATGAAAAACATAGCAGGGCACTTGGAACACACTAGTGCCATACGATTTTCATGCACCCCTCTCTTTAAAAAAGTCGGCCGGCAATTCATCAGTGGCATACACCGGTACCCGACAATTTAGAAAAAATGAATAGAGCATCACACATAGATTAGATAGATAGAAACATGTTAGTCACATATATAATAAGTACAGTGACAGTGTTGGTTACTGTGCTTGTCATTTAATGTTAAAATAAAGGATCTACTGTATTTAAAAAAAAATTGGCGTGGGGTTCCCCGTAATTTCGGGTCGAGCACATTGAAATACTCAGGTGCTCGACCCGAGCAACGAGCCCAATGTAAGTCTACGGAAATCTCGAGCATTTTTCTGGCGGTCTGCAGAAGGTCAAAAATTGCCCAAATCGATGGGAACTGTGCTCAATTAAACGTCAGGCAGGCAGAATATATAGGCAGACAGGCAGGCAGGGTATATAGGAGGGTGCATGAAAAACATAGCAGGGCACTTGGAACACACTAGTGCCATACGATTTTCATGCACCCCTCTCTTTAAAAAAGTCGGCCGGCAATTCATCAGTGGCATACATCGGTACCCGACAATTTAGAAAAAAAGAATAGAGCATCACACATAGATTAGATAGATAGAAACATGTTAGTCACATATATAATAAGTACAGTGACAGTGTTGGTTACTGTGCTTGTCATTTAATGTTAAAATAAAGGATCTACTGTATTTAAAAAAAAATTGGCGTGGGGTTCCCCGTAATTTTAGTCTATAGCGGAGGTTAAGCAGACGGTTGTGGCAGATGTTTGAAGCCTGGGAAGGGGGAAATACCCACGGAGTTTCCCAGGCTACTAATATCATCCTCCAGCTGAATACCTAGTCTTTACCAGCTATTAAAATGGGGGACCCCCCAAAAAAATGTTCTAAATGAAACTCTACTTACCGTCACGCCCATCAGGATGAAGCGTTTTGCTACCATCCAGCCTGCCATCTCAATGCCGTCCCAGCGTGGGAGAATTCTCCTGCTCAAGCGGTGACGTCATTTGCCGGCACCGCATGCGCAGGAGAATTCTCCCATGCTGTTAGTGACGTGCATGAGGTGAGCTGAGTTCATTGGACATAAACTCGGCTTATCTGGATGCCGTCACAGCCAGACACTGAGGAGCTTCACTGAGGAGCTTCTCAGTGTCTGCTGCATGGCAAGCTGGATGGCAGCGTTCTGCTGCCATCCAGCCTGTCATGTCAATGTAGCAGAGCTGAAGCCGTCCTGGGAACCATGGAAAGGTAAGGATGAGGTTGGTTTATTATTTTCCTTTTATTGCAGGAGATCGTTGTCTTCAGCTGGAATGGGCGTGACGGTAAGTAGAGTTTAATTTAGAACATTAAAGAATTGTGTCTTTATTTCAATTAAAGAACTTTATTCTGGGTGTTTGTGTTTTTTTTTAACTTTCACTATGGGGTTAGTAATGGGGGTGTCTTATAGACGCCTCTCCATTACTAACCTGGGTTGGATGTCAGCTGGCATTATAAGCTGACATCAACCCCAGCCCTATTACCCCACTGCCACCGCTACAGGGCAGTGGGAAGAGCGAGGCTAAGTGCCAGAATTGGCGCATCCTATGGATGCGCCATTTCTGGGGTGGCTGACGGCTCGTGTTTCTAGCCTGGGAGGGGGCCAATATTCATGGCACCCTTCCTGGGCTATTAATATCAGCCCCCAGCTGTCTGCCTAGCCTTTGCTAGCTATTAAAGTAAGGGGACCCCACGTCATTTTTTTTTGGGTCCCCCATTTTAATAGCTAGTAAAGGCTAGGTATTCAGCTGGGGGCTGATATTTCTAGCCTGGGAAGCTCCATGGGTATTTCTCCCTTCCCAGGTTTCAAACATCTGCCCCAGCCGTCTGCTTAACCTCCGCTGTAGACTAAAATTACGGGGGAACTCTACACCAATTTTTTTTCTTAATAAATCCTTTATTTTAACACTAAATGACAAGTACAGTAACCAACACTGTCACTGTACTTATTATATATGTGACTAACATGCTTCTATCTATCTAATCTATGTGTGATGCTCTATTCTTTCTATTCTAAATTGTCGGGTACCGATGCTGAATTGCCGGCCAGCTTTTTTAAAGAGACGATGCATGAAAACACTATTATTTTTTTTTTATAAATCCTTTAACACTAAATGACAAGTACAGTAACCAACACTGTCACTGTACTTCTTATATATGTGACTGACATGTTTCTATGTATCTAATCTATGTGTGATCCTCTATTCTTTCTGTTCTAAATTTTCGGGTACCGATGTATGCCATTGATGAATTGCCGGCTGGCGTTTTTAAAGAGACGGGTGCATGAAAATACTATTATTTTTTTTTAAATAAATCCTTTATTTTAACACTAAATAACAAGTACAGTAATCAACACTGTCACTGTACTTCTTATATATGTGACTGACATGTTTCTATCTATCTAATCTATGTGTGATGCGCTATTCTTTTTGTTCTAAATTGTCGGGTATCGGTGTATGCTGCTGCTGAATTGCCGGCTTTTCATGTTTCACTGTGAGCACTGTTCCCATCGATTTGGGCAATCACTGTATTGCCACAACCACCATGGCTGTGACATTACAGTGAGAGACAATCCCTGCATGATTGGTGCTCTAAATAGCGCCAAACATGCAGGACGGGGACCCGAGCTCCGGCCTGAGCATCTCGAAAGGACTCGACGAGCTCCGAGCATCTCGAGTACTGAGATGCTCGGGCGAGTAGTGAGCAGTGGCGAGCATTCTCGCTCATCACTAATAAAGATATAAAATTCTAATTTTTGGGGGGAAGAATCAACAACAAGTGGGACACAATTGTGAAGTGGAATGAAATTTATTGGATATTTTAAACTTTTTAAAAAATTATAATCTGAAAAGTGGGGTGTGCAATATTATTCGGCCCCTTTACTTTCAGTGAAGCATACTCACTCCAGAAGTTCAGTGAGGATCTGTGAATGATCCAATAATGTCCCAAATGACTGGTAAAGATAAATAGAATCCACCTCTGTGTAATTAAGTCTCCTTATAAATGCACCTGCTCTGTGATAGTCTCAGTGTTCTATTTCAAGTGCAGAGAGCATTATGAAGACCAAGGAACACACAAGGCAGATCCGAGATACTGTTGTGGCGAAGTTTAAAGCCGGATTTGGATACAAAAAGATTTCCCAAGTTTTAAACATCTCAAGGAGCACTGTGCAAGCGATCATATTGAAATGGAAGGAGTATTAGACCACTGCAAATCTACCAAGACCCGGCTGTCCTTCTAAACTTTCATCTCGAATAAGGAGAAGACTGATCAGAGATGCATTCAAAAGGCCCATGATCACTCTGGATGAACTGCAGAGATCTACAGCTGAGGTGGGAGAGTCTGTCCATAGGACAACAATCAGTCGTACACTGCACAAATCTGGCCTTTGTGGAAGAGTGGCAAGAAGAAAGACATTTCTCAAAGATATCCATAAAAAGTCACGTTTGAAGTTTGCCACAAAACACCTGGGAGACACACCAAACATGTGGAATAAGGTGCTCTGGTCAGATGAAACCAGAACTTTTTGGCCACAATGCAAAACAATATGTTTGGCGTAAAAGCAACGCAGCTCATCACCCTCAAAACACCATCCCCACTGTCAAACATTGTGGTGGCAGCATCATGGTTTGGGTCTGCTTTTCTTCAGCAGGGACAGGGAAGATGGTTAAAATTGATGGGTAGATGGACGAGGCCAAATACAGGACTATTCTGGAAGAAAACCTGTTGGAGTCTGCAAAAGAATTGAGACTGGGACCGAGATTTATCTTCCAACAAGACAATGATCCCAAACATAAAGCAAAATCTACAATGGAATGGTTCAAAAATAAATGTATCCAGGTGTTAGAATGGCCAAGTCAAAGTACAGACTGGAATCCAATCGAGAATCTGTGGAAAGAGCTGAAAACTGCTGTTCACAAACGCTCTCCATCCAACCTCACTGAACTCGAGCTGTTTTGCAAGGAAGAATGGGCAAGAATTTCAGCCTCTCGATGTGAAAAACTGATAGAGACATACCCCAAGCGACTTGCAGCTGTAATCGCAGCAAAAGGTGGCGCTACAAAGTATTAACTCAAGGAGGCCGAATAATACTGCACGCCCCACTTTTCAATTTTTTTAAAAAAGTTTAAAATATCCAATAAATTACGTTCCACTTCACGATTGTGTCCCACTTGTTGTTGATTCTTCCCAAAAAAATTATAATTTTAAATCTTTATGTTTGAAGCCAGAAATTTGGCAACAGGTAGAAAAGTTCAAGGGGGCCAAATACTTTCACAAGGCACTGTATATAGATATAAGGGGCATTCATTAAAGATTTCCCCGACCCACTTCCTGTGGACTGAGAACAATTAAACTTTGCACAGCTATTAGTCCTTCTCTACATAGGTGCCACCTAGGGACACACACTTCTCCCATCTCTTTAAGCAACTGTAAAAACCTCGCTTGTAGAAGTTGACAGGTTGCTCCAAAAGCCACGTTGTGACTTCAGAAATCACAGTCTCATCATCTAGAAAATGCTTTCCCTTCATTCATTTTTGGAATGAGGTAGAAGTCTGATGGTGCGTGGTCGGGTGAATAAGGGCGATGCAGTAGAATTTCAAAGCCACAGAAGCATGCTTCCATTTGGGCAACATGTGAGTTGTGAACTAGTGCATTGTCTTGCAGAAGGCGGACACCTTTGGTGAGCATGCCACGTCTCTTGGTTTTGATGGCCTCCCGCAATTTCCATAGCAGTGAAGCATAGTATGCCCCAGTGATCATATTACCCTTTGCTAGGAAATCCATCAATACTACTCCGTGCTGGTCCCAAAATACTGTGAGCATGACCTTGCCTGGCGAGGGTCAGGCACGTGCCTTCTTTGGAGGCGGTGAGTCATGATGCTTCCATTGCATCGACTGGGCTTTAGTCTCAGGATCATAGTGATGGACCCAGCTTTCATCCTGTGTGATCAGTCTGTTGAAAAAGTTGATCTGGATCGCCATGGAGGGTGCATGGTAGTTGCTTTTGTCTGTATCTACTGGATTATCTTTTAAATTTTACTCAATAAAGAGAAATTAATTTTACTAACAATATCATTGCTGGATAAATCTTCTTCTTTTCCTGCTGTGCTTGTGCTCGACTCTTACCAGGGCGGTTCCGTGCGATGACCTTCTAAGGAATACTAACTTACCAGTGAGCTGATTCTCCTTACCCCTATTTTCCTTTTTGTTTTCATGTTGAAAAAGTTGGTTACGACAGCTCAGCAAGTCAGCCTGAACACACTGAGACAGAAGCATGATTACGCTGCTGTGGTGTGTAGCGCTGACGTGAGAAAAGTCACCGGAGTTCATAGCTGATGAATCCCAGTCATCTCACTGACATCACCACTCGCAATGTGAGTACTTTTTCACTCATAGAGCGGCGACATCAGTGACGTGACCGGTGTTCATCAGCTAATTCATTTTAAAATTTTGATAACCAGCCAATATAAAGCTGTAGCCCGCACCTGTCAGCTTTATGTGCAGTAGTTGGAAAAATAGAGGGAACCGCTGAAATGTGGACGAGGGATGGCCACAGGACGAGAGGTACAGCATCAATCTGCAGACACGCACAAAGATTAGATAATATAATATGAATATTTACTAATCAGTTTATAAAACAAAGGAAAGGATGTTAGGTAAACAGCATATATATTTAACAAATTCAATGAGTCACCAAAAACAGATCAGAGTCGCACCGCTCTATCCAGACCTTTTTCCAATGATGCGTAGCTTCACTCTCTCCTTGAACTCCCCTAGCAAAAGTCACCAACTGCTAAACCTTTGCACTGCAACTTTGGCTTCTCTGCTGCCTCGAACTGGCCAGATCATATATTACATCATAAATCTCAAACAATAGAGTAAGCTGTGATTAACCCTTACATTCCACCCCATTAACATTTTGACGTTTCGACAAAAACAGCACCAACCAAGATCTGGCCCCAATCAAAGTTGTTTTGTAGGTACCTTTGTGGAGGGACACCCTCTGTGGAATGCTCTGACCTTTGCAAACCAGCAGGGTCCAAGGACTCTACAGTGCCATCAGCTTCCCTCTTCCTCTGTAGTTGTGGCTCTGGTTTGGGTGCCAGAGCAGTACTGTTTGTTAAGCTCAGCGTGACCAGTACAGTCCACCATTCATCATTATCATAATCTTCCACTAGGGGTATGTTGTTCCTGCTGGACTCAGGCTGAGTTTGTCTCGGTGGGTCGATGGAAAGACAGGGGCGAAGTACGGTATATTCTGATGTAGTAGGCGTAGCGGACCGGATCACATTGTACACTGGTCCATACGAAATTATATGCTTCAACACCTTGTAGGGTTCTGACTCCCAGTGAACATCCCACTTTCCTATGGTAGTCTTTACACAGAGCAGCACTCTATCCCCAGGCGTGAACGATTAGTTTGGACTGAACTACGGTTCGAGGGTAACTGATTTTTTTGCTTGTCTCCTTCTAACTAGTGAATAGTTTTTTAGTCTGATTCAGTGGTCCTGTACTCATGAGTCAGGAATGCAGTGTTTTTCTTCAGTTGGAGTACTCAAGTTAAGTTCGGACTCTTCTTTTCCCGACTGTCCAAATAATAACATGTAGGGAGTGTAACCAGTAGTGCTAATGTACTCAGTTATTGTAGGCCCAGAGCAATTCAAGCAAATAATCCAGCCACCGCAATTTCTTGTCTCCCTCTAGGGTTTGAAGCATCAGCAGCAGTGTTTGATTAAATTGCTCACATGTGCCATTTTTTTTGTGGGTGATACAGTGTTGTAACGGATTTCCGAATCCCATAGATCTCCTAGATTTTTTCCATGACTTTTCCTTGAAAGCATGGTCCTGACAAGGAGAGATAATATTTTGATGTGCTAGTGGGATGGTCGCAATCCCCACCACTTCATCTTCAGGAACACTGTAGCGAATCCCACATACCTGGGTCAGTTTCTGGAACACCTTCTGTATGCCGACGTTTGGCGACTCTTTGCTAGTATCACAGGTAGTGTTGAGCCACCCCCGTAGTGTTCGGGTTCAGTTCGTCGTACACCGGGATGTTCGTGGAACTGTTCGTTGAACACCTTAGAACACTGTCGAACACCGTCGAACACCGTTAAAACCCATGGCAGGCAAATAAAAACACATAGAAAACACCTTCAAAGGTGTCCAAAAGCTGAAAAACTGCTCAGAAGACACTCGCTTTAAAAAAGCCGGCCGGCAATTCAGCATCGGTACCCGACAATTTAGAACAGAAAGAATAGAGCATCACACATCGATTAGACAGATAGAAACATGTCAGTAATATATATAAGAAGTACAGTGACAGTGTTGGTTACTGTACTTGTCATATAGTGTTAAAGGATTTATTAAAAAAAATAATAGTGTTTTCATGCACCGTCTCTTTAAAAAAGCCGACCGGCAATTCAGCATCGGTACCCGACAAGTTAGAACAGAAAGAATAGAGCATCACACATAGATTAGATAGATAGAAACATGTCAGTCACATATATAATAAGTACAGTGATAGTGTTGATTACGGTACTTGTCATTTAGTGTTAAAATAAAGGATTTATTAAAAAAAATATTGGCGTGGGGTTCCCCATAATTTTAGTCTCTAGCGGAGGTTAAGCAGACAGCTGGGGCAGATGTTTGAAGCCTGGGAAGGGGTTAATACCCACGGAGCTTCCCAAGCTACTAATATCATCCCCCAGCTGAATACCTAGACCTTTACTAGCTATTAAAATGGAGGACCCAAAAAAAATTGACGTGGGGTCCCCCCTATTTTAATAGCTAGCAAAGGCTAGGCAGACAGCTGGGGGCTTATATTAATAGCCCAGGAAAGGTGCCATGATTATTGGCCCCCTCCCAGGCTAGAAACACGAGCCGTCAGCCGCCCCAGAAATGGCGCATCCATAGGATGCGCCAATTCTGGCACTTAGCCTCGCTCTTCCCACTGCCCTGTAGTGGTGGCAGTGGGGTAATAGGGCTGGGGTTGATGTCAGGTTATAATGCCAGCTGACATCAAGCCCAGGTTAGTAATGGAGAGGCATCAATAAGACACCCCCATTACTAACCCCATAGTCAAAGTTAAAAAAACACAAACACCCAGAATAAAGTCCTTTAATTGAAATAAACACACAATTCTTTAATGTTCTAAATTAAACCATACTTACCATCACGCCCATTCCAGCTGAAGCCAACGATCTCCTGCAATAAAAATAAAACAATAAACCAACATCATCCTTACCTTTCCATGGTTCCCAGGACAGCCTCAGCTCTGCTACATTCACATGACAGTCTGGATCGCAGCCGAAAGCTGCCATCCAGCTTGCCATGCCGCAGACACTGAGAAGCGCAGGCATGCTTGCGCTCCTCAGTGTCTGGCTGTGACGGCATCCAGATGAGTCAAGTTCATGTCCAATGAACTAGGCTCACCTCATTCACGTCACTGACAGCGTGGGAGAATTATCCTGCGCATGCGCTGAGCATGAGAGAATTCTTCTGCGCTCACGGCAAGCGCAAGCGCAGGAGAATTTTCCCACGCTGTCAGTGACGTGCATGAGGTGAGCTGAGTTCATTGAACATGAACTCGGCTCATCTGGATGCCGTCACAGCCAGACACTGAGGAGCGAGAAGCATGCCTGCGCTTCTCAGTGTCTGCGGCATGGCAAGCTGGATGGCAGCTTTCGGCTGCGATCCAGCCTGTCATGTGAATGCAAAGAAAGGAGGACAAAAGAGTAATATGGCAAAGCAGACATAATTTTATTTCATACAAAAACTCCAAAGTGGTAAAAATATTCGGAATCACTAAAGCAGGGGATAAGGTGCACAGTGCCAGAAACCGGAAAATCCCTGGGGGGACAGGGCAAAAAGGATTATAAGTTCATGCGTCTATAAATACCGAGGTGCAGGTATGGATATATAAATAGATAAAAAGAATGTAAATATGGGGCAACTGGGGGGATTTTTTCCTTGATGTAGTATACAGCTCACAGTCAAAAAATAAATAACTATCATATGTAAATCACAAGTAGAATATAATGGTAGGAGCTGAAAACAGAGTTCAATTAAGAGCAACCATAATACTCCGTATAGAAACAAGGGAAGTGTCTACACAGTGTTCAAAAAACTGCCCTGGAAGTAAGCCTAATAACTCACCCAAGAGTCTGGAATGGAAAAGAGCCCACGAGTCCCAGGGAGACCCCAGAGAGTGCTGGTGGTGAGGAACGCGGCCCGACGCGGGTTTTGCCGATCTTTCTCAAGAGGCGCTACCTTGAGTACCACCAGGACCTGAAGATATACGCCCCCATTAGGTCATGTGATCAAGGAGGCAAGGAAGCTGATTGGGTTGACATAGCATGTGTGCCCGGAGCCACGCCCCCCCCGCCGCACGCATCGCAGCCGTCAAGTCCCTGACACGCGCCCGGGGATGCGCCAAAGCCACGCCCCCGGAGGCGTGCCAGGGACATCAAGACAGCCGGGCACGAGCGCGGGCAGGCAAGGGACCGGAGCACACGCGCACCACCCAGGCAGCAGAGAGACCACCATACTCAGAAGGAGGAGGAGGAAAAACTGGCACACATCAGTCCCAACAGTGGGAGGTAATTATAAAGAACCTATGCTGAGTCCTGCAGCCATATAAGGAAACCAGGGACACTATCCATGACGGGATAGCATGCACCCCCAAAATCGTGGGTTAACCCCTTAGATCCCCTATCAGAAATCTATTACATTATGATTATACAAAAAGCAATCAAAAATAAACACCATAGATCAGGTCAATTCCAAATCGGAGGGGGAGTGGGTGGGGTTGTTTTTTCTCGAAGAATTCTCCTTCCTGTTGATTATAAGGTGTCTCAAACATGAAGATGGTCCATATGGATGGTGCACGATGCTTGTTAAAGTGGCAACACTAGATCTAAAGGATAAGAGGGAAAATCAAATATTTAAAACCCAAATAAAAACAAGCTAAAACCCTCAGGGGGGCCCCTCCACACAACTAGTCGATCGGATTCAGACTAGACCTAACAGTAGGAGAAAACGCATGACTCCTTACCAGGTGGGTGATTCCCGGGGGGGGGCTTCGCGTTGTGAATTTAACAACTCATGTTCTGACCGAGAAACAGATGGAGGTCCTAGGTATGGGCCTATCATTTGCCCCTACTAATGCCTTTGATTATTTCACGGCCTTGAAGGACCTCCATCTGTTTGCTTGGAAATTGATTCTAAAAAAAACTCCATTCCAGGTCAGATGGTGATGTTCCCATGACAGCAGCGGAGAGGGAGGCCTTTCAGACTTTGGAGGACCTCCTCTTGGAACAAACAACTTCTTCCACAGGTGGCTTACCACAGATTAGGATTCCCAAATCAACGAGATTCCCTCCCTTGTCTATTTGTCCGGTCGTGGAGATCTTTGTAAACTTGGTTGCGGAGGATTTCAAAAAACTCTCCACGCGGAGAAAATTTGACAATCTCACCTCCGCTCAGCGCCAGGCGATACATCAACTCCAATCACTTAAAGACACAGTTATTAAACTGGCAGACAAGGGAGGAAATATCGTCCTGTGGCCCCACCAGAAATATGAGAAGGAGGCCCTACGTCAGCTTAGAGATAAGGATACTTATTCTAGGCTGCCGTATAATCCCACGACCTCCTTCTACGCTGCCCTACATTATAGATAAAAGGACTGTGGAGGCCCTAACTGTACGCTCTCCGAAAATAGCTACTTTCTACCTACTCCCTAAGATTCATAAGGACGCTGCCAACCCCCTGGGACACCCGATCGTGTCTGGTTTGGGGGTCTCTGTGGTCCAATTTCTCAATATGTTGATAGCCATCTGAGACCACTTGTTGAGACCCTCCCATCTTATACCAAGGATACAACGGACGTCCTTACTAGGGTTGACGGCGTTTTCCTTGGAGCCAGGTAGGATCATGGTCACGGCCGATGTAGAGAGTCTGTATACCTGTATCAGTCATGATCTGGGCCTTGCTTCAACCCGTCTTTTCCTTGGGACCTCCGACCTGGAAGGTCCCTCACGTGAATTTATCCTCGAGCTCCTCCATTTCATTCTCTGCCATAATTACTTTTTATTTAAGGATTCGGTGTACCTACAGCGACGTGGTATGGCCATGGGTGCGGCCTGCGCGCCTTCGTATGCACACCTCTTCCTTGGTGCATGGGAGAAGGAAATATTTGGGGACGATGGCGTGCGGGGCGTCAGCCAGGTCGTGACATGGCTCAGGTACATCGATGACATCCTATTTTTCTGGCGGGGATCTGTGGATGAGCTCGATGACTTTATGAGACAACTGAATGCCAACACGTGGGGCATAAAACTCACTTATATTTACCATTCTAAATGCATGGACTTCATGGACGTCACTCTGGAGGTGGACTCACACTCCTTCATCCAGACTGACGTCTACAGGAAGCCCACAGCGGTCAATTCGCTGGTTCATGCCGCTTCGGCACATACTCCATCAACAATAAGGGCCGTCCCGGTCGGACAGTTCCTGAGGGTGAAGCGTATTTGTTCCACTGACACCAAATTTGAGAAGCAGGCGGCAGATTTGACTGAACGGTTCAGACAGAGAGGTTACAGTAACCAATGCATTGGCCATGGCTATGGCAGGGCACGCAGTACTCCCCGCAGTCTTCTCTTGTACCCTGCTCGACGACCCCCTTCCGGGATTCACGAGAGGACCCGCTTCATCTCCACCTACAATCACGAGTGGGGGACTATGAGGCGGGTCCTCTCACGACACTGTAAGATTCTCAGCGCGGAGCCCTCCCTGAGAGATGTGGTGGGACAACATCCCCTTATGACAGCCAGACGGGCTAAGAATTTGGGTGACTTGATCACTTCCAGCCACTATGTCCCACCAGCATCTAACCCTTTCGGGTCACGCGGGCCCAGGGTCAGATCGTTTCCATGTGGCCACTGCGTGGCCTGCGCCAATGTCCTTCGCTGCTCATCTTTTACGTCGTCTGATGGCTCCCGCACCTTCCAAATCTCTAAATATATATCTTGTAGTACAACACACATGGTGTATTACGCAACGTGTGGTTGTAATAAAATTTATGTGGGACTTACCACGAGAGAATTGAGGGTTCAGGTGCGGGAGCATGTGCGGGACATTGGCGCAGCCAAAGTTGTGATGTATCCCCGGGAGCTCAAGACTCTACCACGACATTTCAAAGCTTTGCATGACTGTGATCCACGCACCTTGATGGTGCGTGGTATTGATGTGGTGCATTTGGGCTCTCGGGGTGGGAATTCTAAACTTTATCTTGCGCAAAAAGAGGCCAGATGGATAACTGTCCTTGATAATCTGGCCCCGCGTGGCCAGAATCAAAACCTGGGCTTCTCATCCTTTTTATGACATAGTCTTCCTGTCTTCTGATGCTCTCCCCCAGTTATTTCTTTCCTCTGATCCCCCAGTCTGTGCTTTTGGGTTTTAGCTTGCTTTTATTTGGGTTTTAAATATTTGATTTTCTCTCTTATCCTTTAGATCTAGTGTTGTCACTTTAACAAGCATTGTGCACCATCCATATGGACCATCTTCATGTTTGAGACACCATATAATCAACAGGAAGGAGAATTCTTGGAGAAAAAACACCCCTACCATCTCCCCCTCCCCTTTGGAATTGACCTGATCTATGGTGTTTATTTTTGATTGCTTTTTGTATAATCATAATGTAATAGATTTCTGATAGGGGATCTAAGGGGTTAGCCCACGATTTTGGGGGTGCATGCTATCCCGTCATGGATAGTGTCTCTGGTTTTCTTATTTGGCTGCAGGACTCAGCATAGGTTCTTTATAATTACCTCCCACTGTTGGGACTGATGTGTGCCTGTTTTTCCTCCTCCTCCTTCTGCGTATGGTGGTCTCTCTGCTGCCTGGGTGGTGCACGTGTGCTTCGATCCCTTGCTTGCCCGCGCTCGTGCCCGGCTGTCTTGATGTCCCTAGCACGCCTCTGGGGGTGTGGCTTTGGCGCGCCCCCGGGCGCGTGTCAGGGACTTGACGGCTGCGATGCGTGCGGTGGGGGGGCGTGGCTCCGGGCTCACGCGCCATGTCAAACCAATCAGCTTCCTCGCCCCCTTGATCACATGACCCAATGGGGGCATATATATTCAGGTCCTGGTGATGCTCAAGGTAGCGCCTCTTGAGAAAGATCGGCAAAACGCGCATCGGGGCGCGTTCCTCACCACCAGCACTCTCTGGGGTCTCCCTGGGACTCGTGGGCTCTTTTCCATTCCTGACTCTTAGGTGAGTTATTAGGCTTACTTCCAGGGCAGTTTTTGGGAAACTGTGTGGACACTTCCCTTGTGTTTATATGGAGTATTATGGTTGCTCTTAATTGAACTCTGTTTTCAGCTCCTACCATTATATCCTACTTGTGATTTACATATGATAGTTATTTATTTTTTGACTGTGAGCTGTATACTACATCAAGGAAAAAATCCCCCCAGTTGCCCCATATTTACATTCTTTTTATCTATTTATATATCCATACCTGCCCCTCGATATTTATAGACCCATGAACTTATAATCCTTTTTGCCGTGTCCCCCCAGGGATTTTCCGGTTTCTGGTACTGTGCACCTTATCCCCTGCTTTTGTGATTCCGAATATTTTTACCACTTTGGAGTTTTTGTATGAAATAAAATTATGTCTGCTTTGCCATATTACTCTTTTGTCCTCCTTTCTTTGCATTCAATTATATGAGAAGGCAATACGGACCTAGTGCTTGACACTTATGTCTTGGCACTATGGTCCGTTTATTATTGTCTAGCTGGCCATTATTTTGCTCATCTGTCATGTGAATGTAGCAGAGGTGGAGCCGTCCTGGGAACCATGGAAAGGTAAGGATGATGTTGGTTTATTATTTTACTTTTATTGCAGGAGATCGTTGGCTTCAGCTGAAATGGGCGTGATGGTAAGTATGGTTTAATTTAGAACATTAAAAAATTGTGTGCTTATTTCAATTAAAGGACTTTATTCTGGACGTTGTGTTTTTTTTAAATACTTTACTAGAAATTCATGGCAGTCATGTCTAATATTAGCGTGACCCCATAAATTTCGGGCTTAGGGCCAGCTGATAATACCAAGCTGGCCCTAACCCCTTTATTACCCAGTAAGCCACCGCACCAGGGCCCTGGATTAGTTGGGTACAGCGCCAGAAGATGGCGCTTCTATGAGCGCGCCATTTTCCGGGGTGGCTGCGGACTGCAATTTGCAGCGGGGGGGGGGGGCCAGAAAGCTTGGGCCTCCCTGCGCTGCGGATTCCAGCCCCCAGCTGCCTAGTTGTACCTGGCTGGACACAAAAATAGGGCGAAGCCCCACGTATTTTTTTTTTTATTATTTCATGAAATTCATGAAATAATTTAAAAAAAAGGGCTTCCCTATATTGTTGTGTCCGGCCAGGCACAAATAGGCATCTGGGGGATGGGAGCAGCCCGTTCCTGCCTGCTGTACCTGGCTGGACACAAAAAGAGGGCGAAGCCCCACGTCAATTTTTTTTTAATTATTTCATGAATTTCAATATTCATGGCACCCTTCCTGGGCTATTAATATCAGCCCCCAGCTGTCTGCCTAGCCTCTGATAGCTATTAAAATAGGGGGTCCCCCATTTTAATAGCTAGTAAAGGCTAGGTTTTCAGCTGGGGGCTGATATTAGTAGCCTGGGAAGCTCCGTGGGTATTACCCCTTTCCCAGGCTTCAAACATCTGCCCCAGCTGTCTGCTTAACCTCCGCTAGAGACTAAAATTACGGGGAACCCCACGCCAATATTTTTTTTAATAAATCCTTTATTTTAACACTAAATGACAAGTACCGTAATCAACACTATCACTGTACTTATTATATATGTGACTGACATGTTTCTATCTATCTAATCTATGTGTGATGCTCTATTCTTTCTGTTGTAAATTGTCGGGTACCGATGCTGAATTGCCGGCCGGCTTTTTTAAAGAGACGGTGCATGAAAACACTATTATTTTTTTTAATAAATCCTTTAACACTATATGACAAGTACAGTAACCAACATTGTCACTGTACTTCTTATATATGTGACTGACATGTTTCTATCTATCTAATTGATGTGTGATGCTCTATTCTTTCTGTTCTAAATTGTCGGGTATCGGTGTATGCCGCTGCTGAATTGCCGGCTTTTCATGTTTCATTGGAGCACTGTTCCCATCGATTTGGGCAATCACTGTAATGCCACAACCACCATGTCTGTGGCATTACAGTGAGTGGCAGACAATCCCTGCATGATGTGAAAAAATCCAGTTACGCTTTTGGTGCACGAACAGTTATCGAACATAACCTCGAACAGCCGAATTTTTTGCAAATCGTTCGCGTTCGTCGAACGACTCGAACACTGCCCAAAACAGCTTGAATTTGAGATTGGCGAACAGTTCAAGTCGAACACCGCTCAGCTCTAATCCCAGACCATCTTTGTGGAACATTTACTGGTCCAGATCATGCAGAATATTCATTCCTAATATAATAGAGGTTCCTGACCGTGAATCCCCATCCACCAGCACAATCCCATGTTATCCCACATGTAGGTCTCCAATCTTCATGTGCATCCACGCTATCCTGTGGATTGGAATCTTGGTCTGGTTAATGGCCATAAGCTTAATCAGTTTTCCTCACTTGGCTTTGATAAAGTGACTGAAATGGGTTTCGAAGTACTGTAGTGGCATTGTGGAGACTTCGGCTCCTGTATCCACTAGGCCACGCATGGTCTTGTCTTCAATCTGTACGTCCTTCACTGGAATGTTCTTAGGGTACTTTAAGACTTTCCTACATGAGTCATTTCCTCCAGTGCGCCCTACTACTGGAGGTGATCCTCGTTTAAATATCCTGGTTCCCACTCTATCTTCTATTGTCTCAGCTGGGGGAAGCTCTGGGAGACATGCCCTCTTTTTCAGTACCTCCAACATATTGGGCCCCAGGGTAGAGAGTGTTCAAGTGTTCTCGGGTTTGGGCTTGGTTTGGATGAGATTGTTCTTGGGGGTGGGTCAGGCCGTGCTGGAGACGTCCAGTGCTGGGTCTCTTCTGGTGAACTATTCGAAGGGATGTTTGTCGGATGTTTCAGTTCTTCCCTCCCCGTCTGTTGGGGAGATGAGTCATATGTTGAATGGACCAGCTTTCCCCATCCCACTTGATGGGTCAACGGGGCGTGAGACCTTCTTAGTTGATCCACTTGCCGGGTTAGTTCCTGGATTGTGGCCCTTATCTCAGCCAATGAGTCGGACTGCTGATTTTCAGTCTGGACTCACTGTCCTCCAGGGCTATATATCCGCACATTGCTGGGACCCATATCATCCTCACCCTCACAAACCAAAGCTTCTGTGGCAACCTAAGCAAACTGAAGTGTCTCATTTGTCTGTATCTGATCTCACAACTTCCACCTCAGTGATATATCCATCAGTCCCTGAACAAACTGTTCATTCAGGATGGTGTCAAGATCGATGAAAATAGAGGCTCCTGCCTTGCAATTTATTTTGCCAGGTCTGTAACATTCTCTGTGAAGCATTTACAGTAGTGTTCAAAATAATAGCAATCCAAGATGACTAACCAGATTAATTACTGTTTTTGGTATAAATTATATTACCATATGTCAAACAATTTACCAGTTGGTGCAGTAAATTCTAAGAAAACCAACAGACTCAGCATTTATTATCTGCATGTTTTTGACTCTGTGTATTTGAATAATTTATTGAAAGGGGGTGTGTTCAAAATAATAGTAGTGTGGAGTTCAATTAGTGAGGTCAATCATTCTGTGAAGAAACAGGTGTGAATCAGGGGGCCCTTATTTAACGGTGAAGCCAGCACATGTTATTCATGCATTTCTCCTTGAAAGCCTGAGAAATATGGATTGTTTGCAACATTGTTCAGAAGAACAGCGTACTTTGATTAAAAAGTTGATTGGAGAGGGTGAAACTTATAAAGAAGTGCAGACATTGATAGGCTGTTCAGCTAAGATGATCTTCAATGCATTAAAATGTAAAGCAAAACCAAAGAGATGTGGAAGAAAACGGAAGACTACCATTTGAATGGGTCGAAGAATAGCCAGAATGGAAAAAGGCTCAGAAAATGATCAGCTCCAGGATGACCAAAGACAGTCTCAAGTTACCTGTGACTACTGTGACAGTTAGAAGATGCCTGTGAGAAGCTAATCTCTTAGCAAGAAGTCCCCGCAAAATGCGACTGTTAAAAAAAAAGACATATACTGAAGGGGATACAATTTTGAAAAAGAACACATCAACTGGCCTAAAGAGAAATGGAGAAATATTTTGTGCACTGATGAAAGTAAAATTATTCTTTTTGGGTCCAAATGCCATAGGCAGTTCATCAGATGACCCCCAAACATTGCATTCAAGCCACAGTACACTCTGAAGACAGTGAAGCATGGTGGTGCAAGCATCATGATATAGGCATGTTTCTCTTACTATGGTGCCGGACCTATTTACCGCATACCAGGGATCATGGACCAGTTTGCATATATTAAAATACTTGAGAGGTCATGTTGCCTTACGCTGAAGAGGATATGCCCTTGATATGGGTGTTTCAACAAGACAACAACCCTAAACACACCAGTAAATGAGCAAAATCTTGGTTCCAGTCCAACAAAATTGAGGTAATGGAGTGGCCAGCCCAATCCCCTAATCTTAATCCGATAGAACACTTGTGGGGTGACATCAAAATTCCGTTTCTGAGGCAAAGCCAACAAATACAAAGAAATTGTGTGACATAGTCAAAGCATCCTGGGCTGTAGTAATAGTTGACAGGTGCCAGAAGTTGGTTGTCTCTATGCAACATAGATGTGAAGCAGTTCTAAAAAACTGAGGGTATACAACTAAATATTAGGTTAGTGATTCACAGGAATAAAAATCCTCAAAAGAGTAAACATTTTGAGTTTGTAAAGACAAATGAAGACTCTGCTATTTTTTAGAACAGTCCAATGTTCATTTTTTGTTATTTTCTGTAAAGTACTTAAAAATTATATACATTTCTCTTAATGTTTTGAATTAGAAAACAGTGTGTAATGTTCCCAATGAATGAAAATAAAAACTAGTATAAAGATTTTATGCTTAACACATGTTTTTGAACACACTGCTATTATTTTTAACACCGCTGTATATACTGGGATACTGGGCTTCTCCTTCTAGTGTGTGCAGTGAGACGTCAGAGTGCAGCTCCCCTGCTAGGTTGTACAGTCTGTATGTACGTTGCATATAATCAGCCCATTCTTTGATTAACATGTTATTGTCGTCAAATTTTGCAAATTCTCTCAGTATGCACCATGCTGACAAGGGCAGGCTTGGAGCATTTAAAGTCGTCGTGAGAGTGACTGGGACACGTTTTCCGGCAGACCCTGCGGCCTGTACCACATTACCATCCCCGATTGTATTCTGCATTGTGATGTTGTACCCTGCTTGCAGTGCCAAATGAAACGTGGATGAGGCTACAGGAAGAGAGGTACAGCATCAATCAGCAGACATGCACAAAAATTAAATAATATAATTTGAACATTTACTAACCAGTTTATAAAACAAAGGAAAGGAGGGTAGGTAAACAGCGTATATATAACAAAGACAATTACTGCAGTTACTCTAAATAACACCGGCTAAGAGTATACAAAGGTACAGTTAACAGATTTAACAGTTATCTGCAAGCAAAATTACATGGGATTAACCCTTTCAATGCATACATCCATAAAACGACAGTGTTGTGCCAGTACTTTAGTAATCGCATATGCAGAGCACATTTTTGAAGTGTCTATTACAGAAGAGGCCTGTTCTCCTAACTAACTTGACCTCCATAAAAATATTTATATATGAACATAAATATTCAGTTGTAAATGGTACCTGTACCTCCTGAGACTGAAGTGCCCTTGCTGGACTGAGTCCCAAATAATCAGAAACACTGACTTGAATCTCTTAGAGAATGACAATCTCTCAAATGCAGGCTTCCTTAAGTTCTTAGAAATAAGGCTTCACATGGCCTAGCCCAAGATGCTGTGTGCTTGGTTGTCCTCACCGAGTCGGCTCATGTCAAGCCGAACAACACACCCCAGAGTCACCAAACTTTCCTAGCAACAGTTACCAACTGCCAAACCCCTGCACTGCAACTCTGGCCTCTCCGCTGCCTTCTACTGGCCAGATCATGTATTTCATCACACATCTGCAACAATACCGTTAGCTGTGATTAACCCTTACAACCGCACGTCTTTTTTTTATCTATTTATTTATAGGCGACAGCTGATGAATACTCTCATCAACCTTGCCAGCTGTCACTGCTTATCAGCGAGACCAGGCATAGGATGATGAAAGTAGTACTCTCATGAGCCGATACCTGTGTCTGGCGGTAACCTTTTTACGACTGGTCACAGCAGCTGCGTGGAAACCTACCGCTGATAGAGCCAGTGTTTCTCATGCCATCACACAGATGACAGCTTGGGAAACACCCAATGTTCAGGCCCCCCATTCACTTGAATGGGGTCCAGGTTTGAGTTCTGGTACTGCTTCTGGTACTCGAACCAAACTTTTGTTTGTCAAAATCCGCTAGACCCGAACATCCACATGTTCGCCTATCACTATTAATAACCTGTTGTAACCTTATATTTCAGTGCACAGACAGACCATCTTTTCTTGAGTATAAGAGTTTGTGTTGGTTTTCAAAGATGATGGGGTGGAATAGAATAAGTTGCTCATCAATGAAAAAAGAAGCATATTTCACTGATACATATACAATCCCTGGCAAAAAATTATGGAATCACCGGGCTCGGAGGATGTTCTTTCAGTTGTTTAATGTTGTTGAAAAAAAGCAGATCTCAGACATGGCACAAAACTAAAGTCATTTCAAATGGCAACTTTAGGGGTTTAAGAAACACTAAAAGAAATCAAGATAAAAAATGTGGTACTCAGTAAGGGTATTTTTTTCAGACCAAGCAGAGGGAAAAAATTATGGAATCACTCAATTCTGAGGAAAAAATTATAGAATCACCCTGTAAATTTTCATTTCCAAAACTAACACCTGCATCAAATTAGATCTGCTCGTTAGTCTGCATCTAAAAAGGAGTGATCACACCTTGGAGAGCTGTTTCACCAAGTGGACTGACATGAATCATGGCTCCAACACGAGAGATGTCAATTGAAACAAAGGAGAGGATTATCAAACTCTTAAAAGAAGGTAAATCATCACGCAATGTTGCAAAAGATGTTGGTTGTTCACAGTCAGCTGTGTCTAAAATCTGGACCAAATACTAACAACATGGGAAGGTTGTTAAAGGCAAACTTACTGGTAGACCAAGGAAGACATCAAAGTGTCAAGACCGGAAACTTAAAGCAATATGTCTCCAAAACAGGAAATGCACAACAAAACAAATGAGGAACGAATGGGAGGAAACTGTAAACAATGTCTGTGACCGAATTGTAAGAAACCGCCTAAAGGAAATGGGATTTACATACAGAAAAGCTAAACAAAAGCCATCATTAACACCTAAACAGAAAAAAACAAGGTTACAATGGATTAAGGAAAAGCAATTGTGGACTGTGGATGACTGGATGAAAGTCATATTCAGTGATGAATCGCGTATCTGCATTGGGCAAGGTGATGATGCTGGAACTTTTGTTTGGTGCCGTTCCAATGAGATTTATAAACATGACTGCGTGAAAAGAACATGCAAATTTCCACAGTCATTGATGATATGGGGCTGCATGTCAGGTAAAGCCACTGAGGAGATGGCTGTCATTACATCTTCAATAAATGCCCAAGTTTACATTGATATTTTGGACAGTTTTCTTATCCCATCAATAGTCTTGAGCATTCTGATACTGTAATATCGGGTATCGGCCGATATTCGCGGTATCGGAGTTCCGATACTGAGTTCCGATACTTTTAGAATATCGAATACCGGAATCAGAAGTTCCCATAATGCCTGCGCTCTGCAGTGTCTCTGAAGGATGACAAGCTGGATGGCAGCGCTCAGCTGCAATCCAGCCTGTCATCAGAATGCCATCCCAGCATGGGAGAATTCTCCTGATTGTTTAAAAGCCGGCGGGCGGTAAAAAGCCGGCGGGCGATAAAAAGCCGCCAGCTTTTAAACAATCACACAGCCCCATACTGCTTCCCCGCAGCCTCCCACCCCGATCCTTTGAGCACAGCACCAAGGAGCGGGGAGCAAAGGACCCGGGAGGGGAAGCCGGCAGTGAAAAGACTTCACCGCTGGCTTTCCCGTTCTGTGCTGCGCTCTCCCGCCGGTTATTTCAAATGAACAGCTGAGGTATCCGCTGATGCCGATCAGCTGTTCATTTGAAGTAGCCGCGGTGCCCTCAGAGGGTTCATGTGAGTTCATGCTTGACTGCATTGCATGAACTCACATGAACTTTCCCACGGCCGCACAGGTCAGCCTCACCTCCCAGACCATCAGACCGGTCATGATTGGTGTGTGCGCGGTGTCTGTGCGATGTCTCTGGGTGTGTGCGCGATGTGTGCGGGATGTCTGCGAGTGTGTGCGTGCAGGCAGACATAGGCCGATGTGACACTACTACTCCCATCGGCCTATGTCTGTCCCCCGTCCTCTCGTGCCAGCAGGATCACCTTGATGGGAGCAGTAGTTCCCATCAGCCTGATCCTGCTATTTAAACTGCCCCATATGTTATTTTTGCCCCTATACGTGTTTTATTCTTTTTGGCCCCCATATTTTTTTTTTGTTTTTGGTCCCCAATAAATTTTAAATACATTTCATTGGTGGCCAGTGGATACTTAAAATAAATTAGTTTATACATTACCTGTCCCCGCCGATCACCACCTAAAATAAAGTAAAAAATAAAAAAATACACCTATACTCACCTAGACATCTAATTCCCCGAAGCCATCAATCTCCTGTAATAAAATATAAAATAATAAACCACATCCTTATCCTTACCCCTCCGTAGTAATCCACGAGTGTCCCACGAAGATCTCCAGATTAGAGCAGCCACATAGAATGTGACCGCTCTGAACCGCTGCCGCCGCTAGAATGACGGGGCCATAAAGCAGCCCTGTCATTGCATAAGCGGGTTCGCCGGAGTTCAGGCAGTGCTGCTCCGGTCAGCTCCTTTACGGCCCTGCTGTACCGTGAGAAATTCCCACGGTACAGCAGTGCCGTAAAGGAGGTCACCGGAGCTGCGCTGACTGAATGCACTCCGGTGACCGCAGTCAGTGGCTCCCGCTGCCGGGAGAGGAAGTGTTCCCGGCAGCATGAGCTTACAGCAGCCATGCACAGCTGTCACCATCTCCAGATCTGACAGCTGTGCATGGGAGATCAGCGCAGGAACGTGGACAGGTAACTATTTTTTTTTAGTAAACTAAAAATTAAATAAAATGGTGTGTTTTATTTCAAATATTTTTTTTTTCTGGGTGTAGTGTGTGTTTTTTCTTTTTAACGCTTTGTAGGTTAGTAATGGGGGTGTCTTATAGACGCCCATCAATACTAACCTGGGCTTCATGGCAGCTGGCGTTGACATGAACCCCACCACTATTACCCCCTGCCACCGCACCAGGGCAGCGTGGAAGAGCGAGGCTAAGTGCCAGAATTGGCGCATCCTATGGATGCGCCATTTCTGGGGCGGCTGACGGCTGGTGTTTCTAGTCTGGGAGGGGGCCAATATTCATGGCACCCTTCCTGAGCTATAAATATCAGCCCCCAGCTTTCTACCTAGCCTTTGCTAGCTATTAAAATAGGAGGGACTCCACGTCATTTTTTTGGGGGGGTCTCCCATTTTAATAGCTAGTAAAGGCTAGGTATTCAGCTGGGGGCTGATATTAGTAGCCTGGGAAGCTCCGTGGGTATTACCCCCTTCCCAGGCTTCAAACATCTGCCCCAGCTGTCTGTTTAACCTCCGTTAGAGACTAAAATTATGGGGGATCCCACGCCAATTTTTTTTTTAATAAATCCTTTATTTTAACACTAAATGACACTTGAGGGGTTAATAAAGATGCAATCCCTAAATTATTATTTATTTTTTAATTAATTTTTCCCAAAAATTTTGACGTGGGCTTTGCCATATTTTTGTATGCCAGCCAGGTACAGCATCCAGGAACGGGCTACCCCCAACTCCCAGCTGCCTATTTGTACCTGGCCGGACACAACAATATAGGGAAGCCCTTTTTTTTTTTATTATTTCATGAATTTCATGAAATAAGTTAAAAAAAAAAATACGTGGGGCTTCGCCCTATTTTTGTGTCCAGCCAGGTACAACTAAGCAGCTGGGGGCTGGAATCTGCAGCGCAGGGAGGCCCAAGCATTCTGGGCCCCACCTGCTGCAAATTGCAGTCCGCATCCACCCCGGAAAATGGCGCGTTCATAGAAGCGCCATCTTCTGGCGCTGTACCCAACTCATCCAGGGCCCTGGTGCGGTGGCTCACTGGGTAATAAAGGGGTTAGGTCCAGCTTGGCATTATCAGCTGGCCCTAAGCCCGAAATTCATGGGGTCACGCCAATATTAGACATGACCGCCATGAATTTCTATTAAAGTATTTAAAAAAAACCACAACACCCAGAATAAAGTCCTTTAATTGAAATAAACACACAATTCTTTATTGTTCAAAATTAAACCATACTTACCATCACGCCCATTCCAGCTGAAGCCAACGATCTCCTGCAATAAAAGAAAAATAATAAACCAACATCACGCTTACCTTTCGATGGTTCCCAGGACAGCTCCAGCTCTGCTACATCGAGATGACAGGCAGGATCACAGCAGAAAGCTGCCATCCAGCCTGTCATCCCGCGGACACTGAGAAGCTCAGGCATGCTTGCACTCCTCAGTGTCAGGCTGTGACGGCATCCAGATGAGCCGAGTCTCTCACGCTCACCGCATGCGCAGGAGAATTCTCCCACGCTGTCAGTGACGTGCATGAGGTGAGCTGAGTTCATTGTCGGCTCATCTGGATGCCGTCACAGCCAGACACTGAGGAGCGTAAGCATGCCTGCGCTTCTCAGTGTCAGCGGGATGACAGGCTAGATGGCAGCTTTCTGCTGTGGTCCAGCCTGTCATCTCGATGTAGCAGAGCTGGAGCTGTCCTGGGAACCATCGAAAGGTAAGGATGATGTTGGTTTATTTATTTTTTTTTATTGTTGGAGATCGTTGGCTTCAGCTGGAATGGGCGTGATGGTAAGTATGGTTTAATTTAGAACAATAAAGAATTGTGTGTTTATTTCAATTAAAGGACTTTATTCTGGGTGTTTGTGTTTTTTTAACTTTCACTATGGGGTTAGTAATGGGGGTGTCTTATAGACGCCTCTCCATTACTAACCTGTGCTTGATGTCAGCTGGCATTATAAGCTGACATCAACCCCAGCCCTATTACCCCACTGCCACCGCACCAAGGCAGTGGGAAGAGTGAGGCTAAGTGCCAGAATTGGCACATCCTATGGATGCGCCATTTCTGGGGCGGCTGACGGCTGGTGTTTCTAGCCTGGGAGGGGGCCAATATTCATGGCACCCTTCCTGGGCTATTAATATCAGCCCCCAGCTGTCTGCCTAGCCTTTGCTAGCTATTAAAATAGGGGGGACCCCACGTCATTTTTTGGGGGGGTCCCCCATTTTAATAGCAAGTAAAGGCTAGGTATTCAGCTGGGGGCTGATATTAGTAGCCTGGGAAGCTCCGTGGGTATTACCCCTTCCCAGGCTTCAAACATCTGCCCCAGCTGTATGCTTAACCTCCGCTAGAGCCTAAAATTACGGGGAACCCCACGCCAATTTTTTTTTTAATAAATCCTTTATTTTAACACTAAATGACAAGTACAGTAACCAACACTGTCACTGTACTTATTATATATGTGACAGACATGTTTCTATGTATCTAATCTATGTGTGATGCTCTATTCTTTCTGTTGTAAGCTGTCGGGTACCGATGCTGAATTGCCGGCCGGCTTTTTTAAAGAGACTGCGCATGAAAACACTAATATTTTTTTAAATAAATCCTTTACACTAAATGACAAGTACAGTAAGCAACACTGTCACTGTACTTCATATTTATCTGACTGACATGTTTCTATCTATCTAATCTATGTCTGAAGCGCTATTCTTTCTATTCTAAATTGTCGGGTACCGGTGTATGCCGCTGCTGAATTTCCGGCTTTTCATGTTTCACTGTGAGCACTGTTCCCATCGATTTGGGCAACCACCTCCCCCAATACATTCTACATTATTTTTAGTTGTTTTCCTTCATGTAGAATTAACCTACAAGGAAAGAAAGGGTTTAATTTCATTCCGATATTTGTGTCCCATTGACTTGCATTGGTTTCCGGTATCGGAATCGGCGATATCCGATACTTTTTGGGTATCGGCCCGATCCAATCCGATCCGATATTTCCTGATATCGGAAGGTATCGATCAACAATACCCATCAATTGAAAGAATGTTTGGGGATGATGACATCATTTTTCAAGATGATAATGCATCCTGCCATAGAGCAAAAACTGTGAAAACATTCCTTGAAAGAAGACACATAAGGTCAATGTCATGGCCTGCAAATAGTCGGGATCTCAATCCAATTGAAAATCTTTGGTGGAAGTTGAAGAAAATAGTCCATGACAAGGCTCCAACCTGCAAAGCTCATCTGGCAACAGCAATCAGAGAAAGTTGGAGCCAGAATGATGAAGAGTACTGTTTGTCACTCTTTAAGTCCATGCCTCAGAGATTGCAAACTGTTATTAACCCCTTTAAAGCACATGACGTATTATTACGAGTCAGTGCCCTGGGCTTTAAGAGCCTTACCCGTATTAGTACGTCATGGAGATCGCGCGCGCACACAGGCTGTGCGGGCGTGATCGCCGCCGGGTGTCAGCTGATTGTCGCAGCTGACACCCGGTACTATGTGCAGGGAGCGGTCCCGAACCGCTCCCGGCACATTAACTCCCGCAATGCTGCGATCGAAGTCGATCGCAGCATTGCGGTGGCTAAGGGGAGGTGATCGGTATACTCAACTCCTCTTCCGGCCTCCAGCGCTGTCTGCCGCGGCTTCCCGGATGTTGCCATGACGACCCGATGTCGTCATGACAACATCCGGGTCACCAGACAGCAGGAAGATTTTTTGGTCATGCGCAGTACATGACCAAACTATCTTCTCACTGTGCAGCGCTGACAGCCTGCATAGCACAGGGATGGTGCTCCATCCCTATGCTATGCAGGCGATCAGAATAAAAAAAGTGAAAGTACCATAGTGGGACAAAGTAAACAAATAAAAAAACTGTCAGAAAGTGGAAAAAAAAAAAAAAAAAGTAAAAATATTTTAAAAGAAATAAAAAAAATAATCCACCAAAAATAAAAATATAATGTACCCATCAATAAATATTATTCTGAAAAAAAAACAAAAAAACAATAAAAGTACACATATTTGGTATCGCCGTTTCCGGAATGACCTGACCTATAAAATTGTCCCACTAGCTAACCCCTTCAATGTACACGATAAAAAAAAAAAAAAGAAGCTAAAAACAATGCTTTGTCATCATACCGCCAAACAAATAATGGAATAACACGCGATCAAATAGACTAATATAAATAAAAATGGTACCGCTGAAAACGTCATCTTGTCCCGCAAAAAACAAGCCGCAATACAGCTCCATCATCTGAAAAATCAAATACTTATAGCTCTCAGAATAAAGCGATGCAAAAAAATTTTTTTTTATATAAAATAGCTTTTATTGTGTAAAAGCGCCAAAACATAGAAAAACTATATAAATGTGGTACCGCTGTAAACATACTGACCCGAAGAACACAGCTACCTTATCAATTTTACCACATGCGGAGTAGAATAAAAAAATAATAAAAAAAAAAATCCTGAATGGTTGGTTTTTGATTATGCTGCCTCCCAAAAGCTGGAATAGAAAGCGATCAAAAAATGTCACATGCCTGAAAATGGCACCAATAAAAACATCAACTCATCCCGCAAAAAACAAGCTGTCACATGACTCTGTCGGCCAAAATAAGGAAAAATTATAGCTCTCTAAATATGGCGATGCAAAAACTAGATTTTACAAAATATGTGTCTTTTAGTGTGTGACAGCTGTCAATCATAAAAACCCGATATGATTCTGGTATCTCTGTAGTCGCACCGACCCGAAGAATAAGGTCGTCTAATCACTTATACTGCACTAGGAATGGTGTAAAAAATAAATGCTAGGGATGGGGTTGGGGTTAGGGTTGGGCTAGGGTAGGGTTAGAGTTGGGGCTAGGGTAGGGTTAGGGTTGGGGTTAGGGTTGTTGTTTATTTCAAAAGTAAAAAAAAAAAAAAAAAGACTATATGGCAACTAGTGTTGCGCGCAAGTGCTCACTACTTCAGTTTGCATCGGGTGCTCGGGTATGCACTGAGTATCGCGGGTTCTCGAGTCACTGCCCCATATGCTTCGCGGCCAAAAAAATCTCGCGGGGATTGCCTGCCATGCACGAGCGATCCCTGCATGTTTTTTTGGGGGTGTTTAATAACCGTGAACCATGCGGGCAGGGACTCGAGCATTTCACTTGGGCACACGCGATACATGGTGCATACCTGAGTACCCAATGCAAACTCAAGTAGTGAGCACTTGTGCTCAAGACTAATGACAACTTATTCAATATGATGACCTAATGTTATGAAATTTTGTGTCGAACCTCTGGGTTCAAAATGTTAACTATACCCATTGATAAAATCCCTGAGGAGTCTAGTTTCCAAAATGGTGTCACTTGTGGGGGGTTTCCACTGTTTAGGCACATCAGGGGCACATCCACTAATTATTCAAGCAAATTTTACAATCAAAAAGTCAAATGGCGCTCCTTCCCTTCCGAACCCTGTCGCGAGCCCAAACAGCGGTTTTCCCCCACATATGGGGTATCTGCTAACTCAGGAGAAATTGCACAACAAAATGCATAGTTCAATTTCTTCTGTTACCCTTAGGAAAATGCAAAAGTGGGGAAAGAAAAACATTTTTGTGGGAAAAATGTGAAAATTGTCACTTGTGGGGGGTTTCCACTGTTTAGGCACATCAGGGGCTCCCCAAATGCAACATGGCGTCTGCTAATTATTCAAGCAAATTTTACATTCAAAAAGTCAAATGGCGCTCCTTCCCTTCCGAACCCTGCCGCACGCCCAAACAGTGTTTTTCCCCCACATATGGGGTTTCTGCTAACTCAGGAGAAATTGCACAACAAACTGCATAGTGCAATTTCTCCTGTTACCCTTATGAAAATGCAAAAGTGGGGGCTGAAAAACATTTTTGTGGGAAAAATGTGAAAATTTTATTTTTACGGCTCAATGTTATAAACTTCTGTGAAGCACCTGGGGGTTCAAGGTGCTCACCACACATCTAGATAAGGTCCCTGAGGGGTCTAGTTTCCAAAAATGGGTCACTTGTGGGGAGTTTCCACTGTTTAGGCACATCAGTGGCTCCCCAAATGCAACATGGCATCGCTAATTATTCAAGCAAATTTTACATTTAAAAAGTCAAATGGAACTCCTTCCCTTCCGAACCCTGCCGTGTGCCCAAACACTGGCTTTCCCCCACATATGGGGTTTCTGCTAACTCAGGAGAAATTGCACAACAAACTGCATAGTGCAATTTCTTCTGTTACCCTTATGAAAATGCAAACGTGGGGGCTGAAAAACATTTTTGTGGGAAAAATGTGAAAATTTTATTTTTACGGCTCAATGTTATAGACTTATGTGAAGCACCTGGGGGTTCAAGGTGCTTACCACACATCTAGATAAGTTCCCTGAGGGGTCTAGTTTCCAAAATGGTGTCCCTTGTGGGGGGGTTTCTACTGTTTAGGCACATCAGGGGCTCCCCAAATGCAACATGGCGTCCGCTAATTATTGAAGGAAATTTTTCATTCAAAAAGTCAAATGGCGCTCCTTCCCTTCCGAACCCTGCCGTGCGCCCAAACAGTGTTTTTTCACCACATATGGGCTATCTACGTTCCCAGGGGAAATTGCACAACAAACTTTGGAGTCCATTTTTTTCTGTTCCCCCTGTGAAAATAAAAAAAATTGGGTCTAAATTAACATTTTTGTGAAAAAAGTTAAATGTTATTTTTTTTCTTCCACTTTCCAAAAATTCCTGTGAAGCACCTGAAGGGTTAATAAAGTTCTTGAATGTGGTTTTGAGCACCTTGAGGGGTGCAGTTTTTAGAATGGTGTCACTTTTGGGTATTTTCTGTCATAAAGACCCCTCAAAGTGACTTTAAATATGATGTGGTCCCTAAAAAAATGGTTTTGTAAATTTTGTTGGAAAAATGAGAAATCGCTGGTCAACTTTTAACCCTTATAGCTCCCCAATAAAAAAATTTTGGTTCCAAAATTGTGCTGATGTAAAGTAGACATGTGGGAAATGTTATTTATTAATTATTTAGTGTGACATATCTCTCTGATTTAAGGGCAGAAAAATTCAAATTTTGAAAATTGCTAAATTTTCTAAATTTTTGCCAAATTTCCTTTTTTTTAACAAATAAATGCAAGTGATATCGAAGAAATTTTACCACAATCATGAAGTACAATATGTCACGAAAAAACATTCTCAGAATCAGGGAGATACATTGAAGCGTTCCAGAGTAATTACCTCATAAAGTGACAGTGGTCAGAATTGTTAAAATTGGCCTGGTCATTAAAGTGCAGACCACCTTGGGTTGTAAAGGGGTTAAAGCCAGAGGTGGTGCAATAAAATACTAGTGATGTATTGGAGTGTTCTTTTGTGTGTTTGTTTTTTATGATTCCATCATTTTTTTCCTCAGAATTGAGTAATTCCATAATTCTTTCCCTCTGCTTGGTCTGAAAAAAATTACCCTTACTGCATCTGAATTGTTTTGTTTAAAATTCATTGTGGTAATGTCTAGAACCAAAATTAGAAAAATGTTGTCTCTGTCCAAATATATATGGACCTAACTGTATAAAGAAACACTGCACAGATTTTTAACTCAGCTTAAAGGGAATCTGTCAGCAGGCTTCAGCTCTGTAATATGACAGCAGCAAGATATAGGGGCAGAGACCCTTGATTCCAAATATGTGTCACTTTCTAGGCTGTGTTTTGCTGTTTCAGTAATATCAGTATTTTATTAGCATGAGATTATTACTAAAGGACTAGGTGTCTTATGATTTTGTCTCAACTGCTGTGTAACCCTGCTTCCGCCTTAGATTAGCTGCTTTGTGTCACTGTATAGTTAGCGGGGTTATTCAGAGCTCAGCATCCTGAGCACTGCTAGATCTGCAGCATTGGAGACAATGATTGTATAAAAATTACACCATGCAGCCTAGTAATTGACACATCACTTCAATCAAAGTCTCTGCCCCAACATGATGCTGCTCTTGAATTACATAGCAAGAACCTGGTGACAGATTCCCTTTAAATATCCTGACTTGCTAGGAAATCAAGTTTTAGTATTTTCAAAGATAGAAGACGTGGCTTTCTCAAGTCAACAGGGATATTCAGCTTTCCCAATTTTTCTGGGGATTTTTTTTTGTAAATCTTATAGAATAGCTAATGCAGAAATAATCCTGAAATAGTGAGATACCACAGTAACTAAGCTTCTTGACTCTCTTTTATTATACTCACAGAAAACAAGGAAAAAACACCATATATAAATGTGTTTGGCACTCTCGCCCAACTCAAGTTCTGCCTGATTAGCTTCATGTGGGATGAGAATAGAGAGACTAGCAATGGTACAGAGTGGGTGCCTTAGGAAGCCAGTGGTGGACCAGGAAGGATCTGCCGTGCTATGGATAACTAAGGGACTGGGTTACTGTGACATTTTATTGTTTTTAATACAATGAATGAGGAATTTGGTGGTTCAGAATCAACACTGCCTCTGCTTTAAAAGTATGATCACATACAGCGGTGGAGCATGAATGCGGTTGATTGTGTCAATGTGTTTCAAGGTTTTCAAACCTCTTTATCAGGACCAAACCACAATGATCATCGAAACGCGTTGACACAATAAACCGCATTCATGCTTCACCTCAGTGTGTGACTGTACTTTTAAACCTGGAGCAGTGCGGATTCTGTACCACCGCATTCCTCATTCATTGTATCATATCCCATTGGTGGTCGTGCAGCAGCCCTTACATGCTTCTATAGGATTTGTGACTTTCACAACCCTATTAGGTGAGCATAATAATATATATTATAATATACTATAATAATTTACACCACTTTGTTACTAGTTAAGACTAGTGATGAGCGAGCATGCTCGCCACTGCTCACTAATCGCCCGAGCATCTCAGTACTCGAGATGCTCGGAGCTCGCCGAGTACTTTCGAGATGCTTGGACGGGAGCTCGGGTCCCCATCCTGCATGTTTGGCGCTATTTAGAGCACCAATCATGCAGGGATTGTCTGCCACTCACTGTAATGTCACAGCCATGGTGGTTGTGGCATTACAGTGATTGCCCAAATCGATGGAAACAGTGCTCACAGTGAAACATGAAAAGCCGGCAATTCAGCAGTGGCATACACCGGTACCCGACAATTTAGAACAGAAAGAATAGAACATCACACATAGATTAGATAGATAGAAACATGTCAGTCACATATATAATAAGTACAGTGACAGTGTTGGTTACTGTGCTTGTCATTTAGTGTTAAAATAAAGGATTTATTAAAAAAAAAAATAATAGTGTTTTCATGCACCCGTCTCTTTAAAAAAGCCGGCTGGCAATTCATCAACGGCATACATCGGTACCCGACAATTTAGAACACAAAGAATAGAGCATCACACATAGATTAGATAGATAGAAACATGTCAGTCACATATATAATAAGTACAGTGACAGTGTTGGTTACTGTGCTTGTCATTTAGTGTTAAAATAAAGGATTTATTAAAAAAAAAATTGGCGTGGAGTTCCCGTAATTTTAGTCTCCAGCGGAGGTTAAGCAGATGGCTGGGGCAGATGTTTGAAGCCTGGGAAGGGGGTAATACCCACAGGTTTCATGCCTCTTGGCATGCTTTTCACCAGTCTTTCCATTCTTTCCAATAGAAAACTGTTCAGTGGTCTCTTAATTTTTGCCAGAGCTGTATATTCCTAGTTACATACAGTACAGACCAAAAGTTTGGACACACCTTCTCATTTAAAGATTTTTCTGTATTTTCATGACTTTGAAAACTGTACATTCACACTGAAGGCATCAAAACTATGAATTAACACATGTGGAATTATATACTTAACAAAAAAAGTGTGAAACAACTGAAAATATGTCTTATATTCTAGGTTCTTCAAAGTTGCCACCTTTTGCTTTGATGACTGCTTTGCATACTCTTGGCATTCTCTTGATGAGCTTCAAGAGGTAGTCACCGGAAATGGTCTTCCAACAATCTTGAAGGAGTTCCCAGAGATGCTTAGCACTTGTTGGCCCTTTTGCCTTCACTCTGCGGTCCAGCTCACCCCAAACCATCTTGATTGGGTTCAGGTCTGGTGACTGTGGAGGCCAGGTCATCAGGCGTAGCACTCCATCACTCTCCTTATTGGTCAAATAGCCCTTACACAACCTGGAGGTGTGTTTGGGGTCATTGTCCTGTTGAAAAATAAATGATGGTCCAACTAAACGCAAACCGGATGGAATAGCATGCCGCTGCAAGATGCTGTGGTAGCCATGCTGGTTCAGTATGCCTTCAATTTTGAATGAATCTCACACAGTGTCACCAGCAAAGCACCCCCACACCATCACACCTCCTCCTCAATGCTTCATGGTGGGAACCAGGCATATAGAGTCCATACGTTCACCTTTTCTGCGTCGCACAAAGACACAGTGGTTGGAACCAAAGATCTCAAATTTGGACTCATCAGACCAAAGCACAGATTTCTACTGGTCTAATGTCCATTCCTTGTGTTCTTTAGCCTAAACAAGTCTCTTCTGCTTGTTGCCTGTCCTTAGCAGTGGTTTCCTAGCAGCTATTTTACCAAGAAGGCCTGCTACACAAAGTCTCCTTTTAACAGTTGTTGTAGACAAGTGTCTGCTGCTAGAACTCTGTGTGGCATTGACCTGGTCTCTAATCTAAGCTGCTGTTAACCTGCGATTTCTGAGGCTGGTGACTTGGATAAACTTATCCTCAGAAGCAGAGGTGACTCTTGGTCTTCCTTTCCTGTGGCGGTCCTCATGTGAGCCAGTTTCTTTGTAGCGCTTGATGGTTTTTGCAACTGCACTTGGGGACACTTTCAAAGTTTGCCCAATTTTTCGGACTGACTAACCTTCAATTCTTAAAGTAATGATGGGCACTCGTTTTTCTTTACTTAGCTGCTTTTTTCTTGTCATAATACAAATTCTAACAGTCTATTCAGTAGGACTATCAGCTGTGTATCCACCAGACTTCTACACAACACAACTGATGGTCCCAACCCCATTTAAAAGGCAAGAAATCCCACTTATTAAACCTGACAGGGCATACCTGTGAAGTGAAAACCATTTCCGGTGACTACCTATTGAAGCTCATCAAGAGAATGCCAAGAGTGTGCAAAGCAGTCATCAAAGCAAAAGGTGGCTACTTTGAAGAACCTAGAATATAAGACATATTTTCTGTTGTTTCACACTTTTTTGTTAAGTATATAATTCCACATGTGTTAATTCATAGTTTTGATGCCTTCAGTGTGATGTACAATTTTCATAGTCATGAAAATACAGAAAAATCTTTAAATGAGAAGGTGTGTCCAAACTTCTGGTCTGTACTGTATATTCCTATGAAACTCTCAAGTTAAGGTCAGAAAACCCATGACCAGACTGTGCCTCACAGTCCTTACATAGACACATGTAATGAAGCTTTATAGGGATAGAATGATGACTATTTGCAACAAGTTTTACATGACTTTCTACATATGCATTTTTGGGTCTCTTTTTAATGCTGCAACACATGGTTCTTGTTTAGTTTAACTGTTGGGCTTGTTTAGAAAAAAGAGAATATCTCATTTATATGTATAAATACAGGATGCGCCATTTATATGGATACACCTAAATAAAATGGGAATGGTTGGTGATATTAACTTCCTGTTTGTTTAGCAGATTTACAACCTAATTGAACATGACATATAAGCCAAACTGAACATGACAATGCAAATGATAGCTCTGAAGTAAACCTTACCTGTGTTTCAGTATTTTGAGATAGAAGTGGAAAGCCATCATTGACCTGGTCATAGTTGGAGAGTAAGTTGTCAGCAGAATGAAAGATACAGTAATGTCAGCATATCAGTTATGAGGCCCATCTGAAAAGAAAAACAACAGTCATTTGATACATGGCTGTAAAAAGATTTAAAGGGCACATGAAAGACACAGTAGACAGAAATTCCAAGACAAAACAGCATAGGTATTACATGTGAAAAGCGTCTGGATTGTTTCTAACTGTCTTATATTGAGTAGAATTTACTTTCACAGCATCATGTGGCAGAGAGCTGTAAAGTTCCAATGCTCTTATGCTAAAAATCCCCTGATTATAACAGTTACAAAAGATTAAAGGAGCACTCTGGCGGTTTAGTTTATTGTTCTTTATGTTACTAATCAATAATATGCATGCAATGAGTGAATTAAAAACTACTTATTGCTGCCTTCAGCCATTTCCAACACCACTATAGTCCTCTCCTGCATAACTTGGTCGCAGTTGTGACCTGTTGGTTCACGCAGCGTCTTCTGGGTGGAATGGAGGATATTTTCTCAATGCAAATATATGAAACTCAGAACGAGACTGTGAGAGCTAACCACACACTAATGATAGGTAACAGAGGAGGCAATAAAAAAAAACGCTGAAGTGCTTCTTTAAAGGTAATTTTCAGAACTATGATATTAATGGTCTTTACAAATGATGGGTCCTTTTACATCAACCTTAAGTAGAAAACAAAAGGACGAATAACAACTACATTACCAATTTAATGTTCAAAGAGATGTACGAGGGTCAGTCAATAAGTAATGCCTCCTATTTTTTTTCTCCTTAAATAAGGTAGTTATGTTAAATATTCAAATTTGGCACAATTCCTCAAACCTTCTTCTCCAATCCACAGCAATTGCAACTTCCTGCACCAACAGGTGGCAGGACTGTATCCGTTTGCAAAATGGCTGACATCAATGTTCGTATTAGACAACGTTCTGTGATTGAATTCTTGCATGCAGAAGGTGAAACGCCCATTCAAATTCATGAGAGACTGAAGAATGTGTACAGTGATGCAACAGTGAATGTCAGTACTGTTAGACGATGAGTTCGTCGCTGTAACACAGCTGAAGGGCCATCACCGTTGGCTGACAAAATGCGGAGTGGCAGGCCAGTAACCGCAGTGACTCCAAGCAACATTCAGCGAGTCGATGACATCATTCGTGGTGACCGCCGGGTGATTGCAGATGAATTGTGTGGCATTATCTGCCTCAGTAAAGACAGTGTGATGAAAATTATTGGACAACTGGGATACAGAAAAGTTTGTGCACGGTGGGTCCCGAGAATGCTTTTTACCATGCTGGAATACATGCCCTTGGTAAACGGTGGACCAAGACTGTGAAAATGGATGGAGATTATATTGAAAAGTGACAAATTAATCGTTAATGTTGTGGTTTTCAACCTATGTAATTGCATTTGAATTTCTTGACAACTAAAAGGAGAAAAAAAAGGAGGCATTACTTATTGACTGACCCTCGTAAAGTCAGAGGAAAGGAGAGTAAGGTGCGGTGCCTCCCAAACCCCAACGCCGTTTCGCTACCACTTCTTCCGAGGGTGTCAAGAGGTGGATGCAAAACGGCATTGGGGTTTGGGAGGCACGGCACCATACTCTCCTTCCCTCTGGTTTTTCATCTCATTGAATTGGTAATGTATTTGTGTGATACATTATAACTTTATATAATTTCAGCTTTATATGAGACATAGTCAATAATGCAGCCAAATTACTAACCATTGGTAGATGTGCAATACAGATACCTCCGCTCTATTGGAGGTTGTTCCCTACCTTGTTTTTTACGTGTGTATATTTTAATTTGTAATTTAATAAAATACTCATTTTAAAGAAGTTGTCCACTATTTTATATGAACCCCCCAATGTATCCGTCCGGGGCCCAAAATTGTTTTTGTAAATACCTTGCGGTGCCTTTCCTATCTCTGAGCGGCGCGATCGCTGGCCGCTTAGAGGCATCAAGTGACCCGTCACTGATGTCATGTCAAGTGAGGCGTGACATCAGTGATGCGCTCCCCGCGGTGGATGCTGGGCTGTGGGCGGGGTTACCCCGTGAGTCACACCCAGCATCCACTGCGCCCTTTCCCAGTGAACGAGGAGAGGGAGAGTGTGCGGTGGAATGTAGAAGTGAGAACCACCTGCTGCAGCCAGAACTTAACGTGACATCAGCGGCTGCAGCTGGGGGTCACATGATGCCTGTGAGCAGCCAGTGATAGCACCGCTCACAGGCAGAAAAGGCACCACAAGGTATTTAGAGAAACACTTATGGGGGATCATATAAAGTAGTGGACAACCCCTTTAAACTCAGCTAGAATCTCTTTAATCCTGCAGCCATTGTTTGACTGCTAGGGATTTTTCATGTATACCACAGATACATGTATTCGGATGCATGTCCACATGTGGTGACCAATGTCTTGCAGATTTAGAAGCAAAATTGTGTGGCCACTGGTCTGCATATGAGGACGTGGTTTCAACTGAATGTTCCTGACACCTAATGAAAACCCATTCAATAACAATAAATTGTGCTAACAGATAATAAAAAAACTGTCTGCAATTAGTACATAGATTACAGTCAGAGCTTTAAAATTTAAAATGATTAATTTGTTTTACATACAGAAGGGAACCTGTCATGTTTCCAAATACTATACACCTGCAGAAGTTAATATCGTTCTAAAGCTTTGTACCTGTTACACTGAAAGCCCGGCTGCCGGGAGAAAATTAACTTTATTCCACCCAGTAGCCTCCTTCTTTCAGTCATAGAGATGCAGCCAACACAATTTCAGTCACTGCTCAGTACATAATAGAGACCGCTGTAACACCACGCCCCGTCACTGACTGACAGATCTAATGCACTGGTGAGCCAGCTGTCAGTCAGTGCCAGGGTGTGGTTACAGGCGCTGCTCACTGTGTACTGAGCTGTGATTGAAGCCATGCCAGACCGACATCTATGACTGAAAGCCGGAGACTGCCAGGAGAAATAAAGTTAATTTCCTTCTGGTATTTCGGCTTTCAGTGCAATGGCCACATGGCTTTAAAGTGCTATTAATCTGCAGATTGACCCCATATATGCAGGTTAATAGCATTTTTGTTTACATGACAGGATTACTTTTAAATTTCATTCAGACACTCATGTAACACCATTTACTGGTCACGATGTACAGACTGGTCGCAGGTCTCTGGACCCAAAGTGGACAGCTACATACAGCTCTGGCAAAAAATTAAGAGACCACTGCAAAATTTTCAGTTTCTCTGATTTTTTCTTTATAGGTATATTTTTGAGTAAAATGTACATTGTTGTTTTAGTCTATAAACTACTGACAACAAGTCTCCGAAATTCAAAGCAAAATATTTTGTATTTATTTGCAGCAGATGATAAAGCGTCAAAATGCTAAAAAAGAAACAGTGCTTTCAGACCTCAAATTACTCATGTTTTAACTCAGGAACAGTTCAGCAATCAATATTTGGTGGACTAACCATGATTTTTAATCACAGCTTTCATGCGTCTTGGCATGCTTTCCACCAGTCTTTCCATTCTTTTCAATAGAAAACTGTTCAGTGGTCTCTTAATTTTTGCCAGAGCTGTATATTCCTAGTTACATATATTCCTATGAAACTCTCAAGTTAAGGTCAGAAGACCCATGACCAGACGGTCCCTCACAGTCCTTACATAGAGACATGTAATGAAGCTTTATAGTGATAGAATGATGACTATTTGCAACTAGTTTTACATGACTTTCTACATATGCATTTTTGGGTCTCTTTTTAATGCTGCAACACATGGTTCTTGTTTAGTTTAACTGTTGGGCTTGTTTAGAAAATAGAGAATATCTCATTTATATGTATAAATACAGGGTGGGCCATTTATATGGATACACCTAAATAAAATGGGAATGGTTGGTGATATTAACTTCCTGTTAGTGGCACATTAGTATATGGGAGGGGGGAAACTTTTCCTGATGGGTGGTGACCATGGCAGCCATTTTGAAGTCTGCCATTTTGGATACAGATTTATTTTTCTCAATGGGAAGAGGGTCATGTGACACGTCAAACTTATTGAGAATTTCATAAGAAAAATAATGGTGTGCTTGGTTTTAACGTAACTTTATTCTTTCATATCAACGCTCCCATATACTAATGTGCCACAAACAGGAAGTTGATATCACCAACCATTCCCATTTTATTTAGGTGTATCCATATAAATGGCCCACCATGTACATGTGTAGTCAATACAAAGGACTGCCACATGACTTATTCCTCCAAAAAAGACCTTACAAAGGATCAGGCGTTCATTACATGTGGAGGAAAGGCAATTTCAAAAGCTAAATGAGAAATAGTTCATTAGAGTTAGAGCAGTCATACTGTGGAATGAGGTAGTAATGGAAGATAACACTGTTCTACATATTTTCAAAAGTTGTCAGGTTGAGTTATGAAATGAGTCATTTCTTAATTATTTAAACCTTCTGAATTCAAATCTGACAATGAAAATGTTTAGTTGGTTCTTGTATCTATGATATTATTATTATTTATTTATATAGCACCATTGATTCCATGGTGATGTACATGAAAAGAGGTTACATACAAAATACAGATATCACTTTTAGTAAGTAAACTAACAATGATAGACAGGTACAGAGGGAAGGGGGCTCTGGCCTTGCGGGCTTACATTCTACAGGATGATGGGGAAGGAGTCAGTAGGTTGGGGGTTTGCAGCAGTTCCGATGTTGGTGAGGCGGCTGCTCCGGTGGTGGTGAGGAGGCAGCAGGGTCATGGCATGCTGTAAGCTTTCTTGAAGAGGTGGGTTTTCAAGTTCCGTTTGAAGGATCCGAATGTGGCAGATAATCGGACATGTTGGGGCACAGAATTCCAGAGGATGGGGGATATTCGGGAGAAGTCTTGGAGGCGATTGGGTGGGGAACGAATAAGTGTGGAGGAGAGAAGAAGGTCTTGGGTGGACCGGAGATTAAGTGAGGGAAAATATTAGCTCAGAGATGTACAGATGAGACAGGTTATGGATGGCTTTGTAGGTCTGTATTATTTTTTTGAACTGGATATGCTGGTGAATTGGGAGTCAGTGAAGAGATTTTCAGAGCGGAGAAGAGGAGGAGTAGCGAGGAAAGAGATGAATTAACCAAGCAACAGAGTTAAGAAGGGACTGAAGAGGTGCGAGAGTGTTAGCAGGAAGGCCACAGAGGACGATGTTGCAGTAGTCGAGGTGGGAGATGATGAGGGCATACACAAGCATTTTAGTAGACTGAGGGTTGAGAAATTCAAAGAGTTTTCCTTTTACTGCTACATATAATTAATGCATAAAAATTTCACTACTTTGAAACATTATTATTGTTACAAATATAAAGATGCAGAATATTTTATGACAATTTTCTGATATTTATTTCAAGGAAACTTAGCAACAATTCAAACAACTAAAACGTGTTTAAACACTAATGTGAATTATTCATTCCATGAATAAGGTTTAGCCGAAACGCGTTGGAATGTGCTGTACCTAAGAGCCGCTATATTGCTCATTCTGTAACTCATCCTTGGCTTTTACAATTTGAAATTAAAAGTGAAGTTTTAACAAGATATATACAACCCTGGTCCTGCTGGAGACATCTTTGCTTGCTTTCTCATTACTTGAACCTTGGTAGCCTGTGACCTGGGCGTCTCCGTTGCAAGACTTCGTTGGGACTGGATGAGTCTGGCTATTACATGGTGAGCTGACATACGTTTTCCTTTTCCCTTTCCCCTTGTTTTTTCATCCTTTCCTAATGGGAGGCACCATGCAGAAACAACAATTGGTAATGTTATCGGTTGGCTCTCTCCAGATCATTGGGATTACAAAAGGCATAGGTTGCCTCTTCGCATGCAACCACTAGGTAAGATGTGATGCACATCTATTGCAGCATATGAGTGGAGGCGAACTGTTGTCCTGATCTCCTATTCTGCAGCAAAAATACAGGTTGCAAGCTTTTCTTATCATGATTGTCAAGTTTTGCCTTTGTGATGCAAAAGTGACTTCTCCACATACAGTATGTAGCGAAAACTATCCGCTTTGTTAATGCAAGAATGATGCATATGTGAAAAAACATATAGAAACATGTCAATATGCTAAGAAATCCTAACACTGCATACCTTACATTGAGAGCTTTTATAAAAGTTGGTGATGCAACTGTAATTAAGATTACATCATCTGAGCTGAGTTGGCATTTTTTGATTGGTCACCCTAAGATGATAGAATATTGAAGACTCAATAGACTAAATAGATGATGTAATAGACTAGCTACTAACAATGCAATAATGATGATGAAATAATAAAAACGCAATTTTTTATAAGGCTGCATGAAAAGTGTCATAAGTAATTAAAACCTCCTCTGTGTCTTGAAAATTAAAGCCAGTCAGCAAATTTAAGCATCGCATTCATTTTCAGCACCACAAAATTAGTTAGGTTCAACTGTTTTCATCTCTGAACCAATTTGGCTTTAGAAGGTTGCAAAATGACAGCATTTTAAAAAGGACTGGAAGCTTTTCTTAAAACAAATGGCATTGTGGCCTATACATAATCTATTGAAAGAGAATGTATAACTGGGGGAGAAAAGTTCTATGCAATTATGTAAACCTTTTGGATAACTAGAAATTGTGTGCAAAATATTCTTTATGTTAGAAACAGTTTATGATATCTTTAAAAATCCAAAGCATAGCATGATTGCAATTTTAAGCAATGATCCATTCCCACACACTATAATTACAGAATAGAATCAGTGAACTAATTACATGGTTTACTATACAATAAATAGAATATATGAATCTGAGTGTCTCTAATATTAAATGTGCAGATGGCACTAGGCGTAGAAGAAATGACAGGGAGGATAAACACTTATTCTTCTGGAGAAGCAAAATAACTTTTCAAAATTCTGGCATATATTTCAGTATTAATTGATCTCAAACTAAGCTTCTGTTACATATTCCATTGTTCAACTCCATAAAGTACTATGTTCACCACAAATAAACACAGACACAATTCCTTGCATATCAGCTATTTAAGATGTGACTATTTGGTAACAATTAATTTATTAAATCTTAAATTAGGATTTGTAATTATTATGGTTCAATTGGGTCTTTTGATGAATATCCACAATAAAGGATATGCACAACTTCTGGGTCTATTATTTTTTGCAGTATGCTTACAAATTTTAAACTGCTTAACTTCTTCTATGACCCTCTGGTACACCGAATAGTGATGAGTGAGTGTATTCCGTACTATTCACTATTCACACGGATAGTATGGTATTCGGGTTACTCGTTATTAGAGATGAGCGTTGTTCGACTTGAACTGTTCGCCAATCTCAAATTCGATCAGTTTTGGGCGGTGTTCGAGCTGTTCGGCAAACACGAACGATTTGAGAAAAATTCGGCTGTTCGAGGTTATGTTCGATAACTGTTCGTGCACCAAAATCATAACTGGATTTTTTCTCAGTAATGATGAAAATTAATGTTAATACGCAGTTTGAGTGTACAGCGGGGTGGGGGGAGGGGCAGGGGATGGATCTCTGCAGGAATAATGAAGATCTCCATTTTTTTTTCTCTTTCCCGCATTTACAGTGGGGAGGTGCAATCTGTCAGCCTATCAGCAGCGCACACACGGAGAGAAGTGCTTTTTTTCACACAAGCAAGGGCATGTGTCATTGGCAGTGTATGTCACATGTCCTTGCCCTATAAGACCCAGCCATTTTCCCCGTCGCCACCATTTTCTCACTGCTGCAGCTGCGTGTTGGATGGCACCGCTGTTGCTGTGTGCGCTATACCTTGTTAATTTCAAGCCACTTTTCGCACAAATATACAGATAGCTTGGGAGTAGGGAATAGTTGTGATTGCAGTCCTTTTAAGGACTAGGTTACAGCATTTCCTACGACTTTTATCAGGCTGGTCTGTGCTCTTAAATAGATAGATTGTGGGAGTAAAGACTAATTGTAATTGCAGTCCTTTTCAGGACTAAGTTACATCAGTTCCTATCAGTTTTTGCCAGGCAGGTCTGTGCCAGTGCTGTGCAAGTTTTCTTCACAGCATTTAGCTGAATCTAGCAAAGCTAATCCTTTTTGGACTATTGCAAAGTGTGTTAGTCAGTGGAGTAGCCTATCTGTGTTGCAAGATACACCACCTGTGTATAGAATACCAATTTTTTTTACTGCACTTAGTGAAGTAAAACCTTTTGGGCATAGCATCATTCTATTAGTCCATCTATACTGACCTCCAGCAGGTTGCAAATTGAATATAATTTTTTTCTGCATCTAGCTCTGAAAAAATATTTGTCCTCCTAGCAGTGTGTGGGACTTGTTCTACTAGTCCATCTATACTGACCTCCATCAGGTTGCAAATTCAAAATAATTTTTTGTCTGCATCAAGCTCTGAAAAAATATTTGGGCTTCTAGCAGTGTGTGGGACTTGTTCTATTAGTCCATCTATACTGACCTCCATCAGGTTGAAAATTAAAAAAAATTTTTTTGTCTGCATCTAGCTCTGAAAAAATATTTGGCCTTCTAGCAGTGTGTGGGACTTGGTCTATTAGTCCATCTATACTGACCTCCATCACGTTGCAAATTAAAAATATTTTTTTGTCTGCATCTAGCTCTGAAAAAATATTTGGCCTTCTAGCAGTGTGTGGGACTTGTTCTATTAGTCCATCTATACTGACCTCCATCAGGTTGCAAATTAAAAATAATTTTTATCTGCATCTAGCTCTGAAAAAATATTTGGGCTTCTAGCAGTGTGTGGGACTTGTTCTATTAGTCCACCTATACTGACCTCCATCAGGTTGCAAATTAAAAATATTTTTTTTCTGCATCTAGCTCTGAAAAAATATTTGGCCTTCTAGCAGTGTGTGGGACTTGTTCTAATAGTCCATCTATACTGACCTCCATCAGGTTGCAAATTGAATATAATTTTTTTCTGCATCTAGCTCTGAAAAAATATTTGTCCTTCTAGCAGTGTGTGGGACTTGTTCTACTAGTCCATATATACTGACCTCCATCAGGTTGCAAATTCAAAATATTTTTTTTTCTGCATCTAGCTCTGAAAAAATATTTGTCCTTCCAGCAGTGTGTGGGACTTGTTCTACTAGTCCATCTATACTGACCTCCATCAGGTTGTAAATTAAAAATAATTTTTATCTGCATCTAGCTCTGAAAAAATATTTGTCCTTCTAGCAGTGTGTGGGACTTGTTCTACTAGTCCATCTATACTGACCTCCATCAGCTTGCAAACTGCATATAATTTTTTTCTGCATCTACCTCTGAAAAAATATTTGGGCTTCTAGCAGTGTGTGGGGCTTGTTTTATTAGTCCATCTATACTGACCTCCATCAGGTTGCAAATTAAAAATAATTTTTATCTGCATCTAGCTCTGAAAAAATATTTGGCCTTCTAGCAGTGTGTGGGACTTGTTCTATTAGTCCATCTATACTGACCTCCATCAGGTTGCAAACTGAATAGAATTTTTTTCTGCATCTACCTCTGAAAAAATATTTGGGCTTCTAGCAGTGTGTGGGACTTGTTCTATTAGTCCATCTATACTGACCTCCATCAGGTTGCAAATTAAAAATATTTTTTTGTCTGCATCTAGCTCTGAAAAAATATTTGGCCCTCTAGCAGTGTGTGGGACTTGGTCTATTAGTCCATCTATACTGACCTCCATCAGGTTGCAAATTGAATATAATTTTTTTCTGCATCTAGCTCTGAAAAAATATTTGTCCTTCTAGCAGTGTGTGGGACTTGTTCTACTAGTCTATCTATACTGACCTCCATCAGGTTGCAAATTCAAAATAATTTTTTGTCTGCATCTAGCTCTGAAAAAATATTTGGCCTTCTAGCAGTGTGTGGGACTTGTTCTATTAGTCCATCTATACTGACCTCCATCAGGTTGCAAACTGAATATAATTTTTTTCTGCATCTACCTCTGAAAAAATATTTGGGCTTCTAGCTGTGTGTGGGACTTGTTCTATTAGTCCATCTATACTGACCTCCATCAGGTGGCAAATTGAATATAATTTTTTTCTGCATCTAACCCGGTCAATAGTTTTGGCCTAATACCACAGTTTGGCCACTCAGCTCTGCTCGGTTCCCATCCATTGTTTTTTTGTGGAAACAACTCCAGAGTTGTGAATTAGTTAATCACCAAAATGAGTGGAAAAAGGCCTGCTGCTGGTGGAAAGGGGAATAGGCGTGTTGGGAAGGGGAAAAAAGGTTGTGTCCGTGGGGTAGGTGTTAAAGCAACAGTAACATCTGCAGAAGAAAGACCATCTTCCAGCCAAACTAAAATGTCTACTTCTTTTAGCGGACAATGTGATAAGATCCCTTTCTTACGGCCACGCCAATCGCTACAAATTCCAGATGAGGCACAAAAACAGCAGGTGCTTCAATGGATATCAAGTGTTCATTTAAGTGGGCTCTCCTCCACATCAACTTCAACATCACAAATACTCCAGTCCTCAAAGGTGTCACCCCAATCGCACTTGCTTACTCACAGCTCCCAAATCTCCAGCTGCCCATCTGAGTATGAGGTAGAACAGATGGTTGAGTCTGCAGAGCTGTTTACTCATACTATAGCCTGGGAATCAGAGGTCGGCTCCAGCGCTTCTGTGAATCCAGACAAGGAAATGATCTGCACTGATGCCCAGAATCTTTATGAGTCAGATCCAGGAGCAGACGCTGAAGGTTCTGACCATAATGTAGACCATCATTCCCAAACTGTAACTCCTGTTGGTGGAGACAATGAGGAAGACGATGATGAGACTCAAATACCTGATTGGAGCGACAACTTTAGTCTTTTGTCAGGGCAGGAACAGGTTGGCTCTGAGGACGACGGGTGTGATAACGCACAGGGTGATGATGATGAGGTTGGAGATCCCACTTAGAGTCAACCCACAGTCAGCCAAGAGATGAGGTCAGCAGAGGAGGTGGAGGAGAATGCTAGTGACGACGAGGTCAGGTTGCGCCTTCCTGGACAGAGACGTAGTACTGGAAGCACGTCAACAACTGCATCCTCAAACACAACTCTGCCTCTCACCACAAGTCGTGGTGGCTCTTCAGGTCGCATGGGTGCTAAGCCTTGCATAGCCTGGGCATTTTTTCAGATCGATAAAGATGACCCAACTCGTGTTATCTGTAACATTTGTCAGCAAAAGCTAAGTAGAGGCCAAAAAATACATAGTTTGAGTACTTCATGCATGAACCGGCACATGGACATGAAGCATAAGTTGCAGTGGGAAGCTCACTGTGCTACAATGCGGCCTAGCCGGCCGGGCCAACCACCGTCTGCCATATCTTGTGCATCCGCGGCCTCTTCATCCTCTGTGACTGGGGGGACAACAGTCACACCTGTTGTGGGGCGCAGACCTGCCACCTCTTTACCCGCAACAGCCAGCGTGATTGGCAGGTCATCATTTTCTTTGGAGGTGGTAACACCAGCTGGTGTTGAGCGCTGTCCGACATCGATAGCACCACCTTTGGATCAAGGCAACCTAACATGTCCGCCTGCATCTTCCTCACAGACCGGCAGTTTGCCGGGGACACCCTTATCAACCCAGTCTAAGCACAATAGCCAGCCCTCGGTCCCTCAGATGTGGACAAGTAACAGACCATTTCCTCCTAGCCATGAGAAAGCTAAGAGGTTGAATTTCACCATCTGCAAGCTCTCGGCTACAGAATGCTGCCTTTCTGCCTGGTGGACACAGAGGATTTTCGAGACCTTATGTCCGTCGCAGTGCCCCAGTACCAGATGCCCAGTCGGCACTACTTCTCAAAGAAAGGTGTGCCTGCGCTCCACCAGCATGTCGCACACAACATCACCGCTTCTTTGAGAAACTCTGTGTGTGACAGGGTGCATTTCACCACAGACACTTGGACGAGTAGGCATGGACAGGGGCGTTACATGTCGCTGACTGGGCACTGGGTAACTATGGTGACAGCAGGACAAGGGGCTGCTGTCCAAGTCTTGCCATCCCCACGAGTTGTGCGTCAATCCTCTTTATCTCAAAGTTCCTCCACTGCTTCTGCCTCCTCAACCTCCTCTCGGTCCTCCACCTGCACCCAAAGCCTGTCTGGTCATGCCACAAGCTTTCTAACTGCGCAGAAGAGATCCTGCACACCTCCTTACTATGCTGGCAGTAGGGCTCAACGTCATCAGGCGGTTTTTACTTTGAAATGTCTGGGAAATGTGAGTCACACAGCTGAGGAGTTGTGGTCAGCTCTGGAGAACCAATTTCATGAATGGTTGTCTCCACTGGACCTGAAACCAGGGAAGGCCGTGTGTGACAATGCTGCAAACCTGGGTGCGGCCCTTCGCCGGGGCAATGTCACACACGTGCTTTGTATGGCTCACGTGTTGAACCTGGTTGTCCAGCAATTTTTAGCCCACTATCCCGGACTAGATGGCCTTCTGCAGAGGGCACGGTCGCTGTGTGCTCACTTCCGCCGTTCGCATCCCGCAGCTCAGCGACTTACATCTCTACAGAAGTCGTTGGGCCTGCCACTTCACCGGCTAAAATGCGATGTGCCTGCCCGGTGGAATTCAACTCTGCACATGTTGCAGCGACTGTGGCAGCACCGACAAGCCCTGGTGCAATACGTTCTGACGTATAGACTGGGCCAATGAGATCCAGAGGTGGGGCAAATCACGCTGGAGGAGTGGTCTCAGATCAGGGACCTATGCACCCTTCTGCACAGTTTTGAAATGGCGACGAAGATGTTTAGTGCTGACGATGCCATTATCAGCATGACTATTCTGGTGATTTACATGCTGGAGCACATGTTAAACAGAATTCGGAGTCAGGTGGTGGCACAAGAGGAGGTGGAGGAAGTAGAGGAGGAGGAGTTGTATGCGGAAGGGCTAACATCTGCAAGGTCCAGACGGTCGGCAGCACCAAGGCGGCAGGCATGTGAGGGTGGGGGAGATGGTTTTACCAGGGCGCATGGTAGCAGCCAAACTAGCGAGGAAGGTGCAGGAGCCCAGGAAGAAGTGGAGGACGAACTGATGGAAGACTCATCAGATGAGGGAGACCTTGATCACATTGCTGTTGTGCGAGGTTGGGGGGAGAGGACAGAGGAAGGAAGCATGATTTTTACCTCGCCACCAACACAACAGGGACTTGGTGCTCCTGGATGCGCAACACACATGAGTGCCTTCTTGCTGCACTACCTGCAACATGACCCTCGAATTGTAAGAATTAGAAATAATCCTGAATACTGGGTTGCCACACTGTTAGATCCCCGGTACAAAAGTAAATTTGCAGAAATTATTCCTGCCATAGAAAGGGATGCACGCATGCAGGAGTATCAGCAGAGACTGTTGCAGAATCTTACATGTGCTTTTCCACAAAACACCATTGGTGCACGTACTGAATCTCACAGTTCCAACTTGCCAACCGTGGGACCGTTGAGTGTTCAGCACTCAAACCGTAACAGAAACACAGTATCTGCTGGTAACATCAATTTTGCGGAATCATTTCACCACTTTTTTAGCCCATCCTTTGCAAGGCTACAGGAGACAAGAATTCTGACACATAGTCAACGCCTAGAGATGATGGTACAGGAGTATCTCCAAGTAAACATTGAAGCCATGACTGTGTCACTGCACCCTTGCTCTTTTTGGGCTTCCAATCTGGATAAATGGCCGGAGCTAGCCACTTACGCCTTGGAGATCTTGTCATGCCCCGCAGCCAGCGTTCTGTCTGAACGTGTGTTCAGCGCTGCTGGTGGTGTGCTGACAGATAAGCGCACGCGGCTCTCCACTGATAATGTAGACAGACTCACGTTTATAAAGATGAACAAATCATGGATCCGAAACGACTTTTATACCCCTGTGTCATCCTGGGGAGAGTAAAAGCTTGATGAATGGTTAAAATCACCTCACCAACCATTTTAAGCTTTCAAATTACTAATCATGTTTATCTGTATCTTGGCTGGAAAATTATTTGGGCTTTGTAGCAGTGTGCAGTACTGATTCTATTAGGCCATCTATACTAAGCTCCACCAGATTTAAAATTACTAATCATGTTTATCTGTATCTTGGCTGGAAAATAATTTGGGCTTTGTAGCAATGTGCAGTACTGATTCTATTAGGCCATCTATACTAAGCTCCACCAGATTTAAAATTAATAATAATTTTTAGCTGCATCTAGCCCGGAAAATAATTTTGGGGCTCCGAGATGCGCAAGACACATAAGTGCCTTCTTGCTGCACTACCTGCAACATGACCCTCAGATTGTCAGAATTCGAAGTAATCCTGACTACTGGGTTGCCACACTCTTAGATCCCCCACACTCTTCGATCAACCTTTTCATTTTAATAAATTTTTGAAATTATAAGCATTAGCAGGTTATTAGAAACTGAAATCAAACAGTTTTCAACTCAAAACTTTATTCTAGGTGATGTTACATTTGCACATAGGACCCCTTGTTCGAAAGGAGCTTCTGAACTCTCTCGTCCATTGAATTTGTCAGGTTTTGGATGGTTTCTGCTTCAATTGTTTGCATGAGGACAGAATACCCTCCCAGAGCTGTTGCTTAGATGTGAACTGCCTCCCGCCATCATAGACACTCCTTTTGATGATGCTCCAGAGGTTCTGAATGGGGTAGAGGTCAGGGGAGCATGGGGGTCACACCATAAGTTTGTCCCTTTTTATGCCCATATCAGCCAGAGATGCAGATGTGTTATGTGCAGCATGAGACGGTGCATTATCATGCATAAAAATTATCTTGCTGTGAAATACACGGTTCTTCTTCTTGAACCATGGCAGGAAGTGCTGTTTGAGAAACTTCACATACATTATGGAGTTCATCTTTACCCCTTCAGGGATCCTAAAGGGGCCGACAATCTCTCTCCCCATGATTCCAGCCCAAAACATTATTCTACCTCCTCCTTCTTGGCGCTGTAGCCGTGTTTGCGTGGGGTGTCCATCAACCAGCCATCCTCCACTTCATCCATCTGGACCATCGAGCGTTGCACGGCACTCATCCGTGAACAAAACAGTTTTGAAATCTGTCTTCATGTAATGTTTGGTCCACTGGAGCCGTTTCTGCTTGTGTGAAGTGGATAGAGGAGGTCGACAGGATGGCGTATGCACAGCTGCAAACCTCTGAAGGACCCTGCATCTTGTTGTTCGGGGGACGTTGGAGGCACCAGCAGCTTCAAAAACTTGTCTGCTGCTATGACAAGGCTTTTTTTCCGCTGCTCTTTTAACCTGACGTAATTGCCTGTAGGAAAGAGTCCTCAATTTGCCCTTATCAGCACGCACACGTGTGTACTGTGAATCAGCTACATACTTCTTGATTGCCAAGACACTTCATCCTGATCATCGCACAATGTTGATTGTAGTCATGCCTTGACCTAAACACTCCACAATTTGTTGCTTCTCAGCAGCCGACACATCCTTTTTCTTTCCCATTTTGGCAGAAAATGTAGGCTGGTTAATAATGTGGGACAGCCTTCTTAAGTAGTCTTGCCTTTCATTGGACACACCTGCCAAACTAATTAGCACAGGTGTCTGCAATTGCTTACAGTGATATAAAGAGCCCTGACACACATCACCATCAATGAGTTAAACTGACAAACAAACAAATTCTTCCCTTATCACTCCTAAACACTTTTTGCATAATCTTTTGGAACACAGTGTACATGTGCTTTTCCACAAAACACCAGTGGTTCACGTAGTGAATCTTACAGTTCTAACTTGCCAACCGTGGTCTCTATGGAGTTGTTCAATAAAGGGCCCAAAATTAAGATAACATAGATGGGAGAGGTCTCTATGAATAGGAATTCCTAAGTATTTGATACCCTGTGAGGGCCAGGCAAAGGGAAAGTTGGACTGGATGGAATCCTGTATGGATTTGGGGAGGGAGACATCGAGGGCCTCAGACTTCGCTGCATTGATTTTAAAATTTGACCATGTAACAAAGTGATCTATTTCAGCCATAACAGCAGGGATGGATATATGTGATTGAGTGATATATACTAGGACATCATCAGCAAATAGAGAGCACTTGTACTCGGTGCCTCCCACCTCAATCCACCTAATATTGGGGTTATGGCGAATTGATGAGAGCAGGTGCTCCATCACTAGGATGTATAAGAGAGGGGACAGAGGACATCCCTGCCTTGTCCCATTGGTGATTATGAAAGGTGATGAAAATGTTCTGACGCGCCCCCAGGGCCTTGGGACACCCGGAGCCGGACCCTTTTTGGTGGATGCTGGTGGTTGTAGTCTCCATGGCAGCGACCCGGTTCCATGGCTCAGGGCGGTCAAACCAGTGGCGGAATTATTTATGTGGTTTTGATGTTTAAATGTCCGACTATGCCACCCGTGGATTGCGGTCAGAGTGAACCGCCGCTGCAGGGCAGACCGCTGAGGCTGGTGTTGTGGGTGCAGCAGAGCATAGCATAACTCCCCATGGGAGGAGTATAGCCTCAGGGCAGTGTATGCGGAGGATGGGGGTGATGGTGCAGGGCAGCAGCAGTAACGACACGGAGTCAGTGATGCAGTCCAGGGCCTTTACTCACAGTTCTTATTATCCAGACCACGTCTGCAGATAACGGCTGCCCACGTCGTACTGTGCTCATCAGGTGAGGGGCTCAGACAACTCACAGATAACTTTGGAGCGCTTCACAGGACCTTCTTTGTGTGTCCTTTGTCTGGCCTTTCTTACCAACCCTTCTGTCCGGCTGCCTCGGGCCTCCTCTTGGTAAACTTGGTGCCAGTTTCCCTGACCCTATGTGGTGCCTTCCTAGCGGGTGTAGCGAGGGGCTGCGCCACGTAAAATGTCACAGCCTCCGGTTTCTAGCTGAGGGTCGTTTCCCACCTCCACTAGTTTCGGGGACCGGTCTCCCCCTTTGGCCTGACCCCTCCACGCAGGTGGATTCGGGCGTGCAGTGGTGACTCGCACGTCCGCACCCCTGGGATCCCTTCGTTCCTCGTTCCTGGAGCCTTCTCCGCTCCTCTTCCTTCCTTCTCCCTCTTCCAGGCCTGGGCCTCTGTGACTAGGCCCGCCTCCGGAGCAGAGCTCATGCAGAGCCCCTGCTCCTTGTCACTTCTGCTCAGACTTCTCTGCACTGAACTAAGATGGTGCCCACCTTTTATACTCCCTTCTCAATGCACCCAGGAACTGCTTCCTCCCTGCTTCTGCACTACAGGGTTCCCCTTCCTCAGTGTTCCCTCCCCCCACTCCAGCCAGGGACAGGGACTGTCGTGCCCATCTCAGGGGCATGTTGGTCGCCCTGCCCCACGGCAATGTGGTGTAATGCATGCAGGTGTCGGGTCCTGATCCACACTCCATCCTTACCTGAGAGTGAGATATCACACCTCTGGGTGAGGTGCAATACCTCTGTAGCAACCGAGCCCTCAGGGTGCTACAGTTCCATTTATCTTCAGCCTAGGTGACGTATTGCGATACAGGGCCGTGATTTTGGCTATAAAAGGGTCCCCTAGAACCCGACCCCAAACTTTTTAAGAGAATAATATATGGCGTGCCCGGAGACTTTATGGAATGCTTTCTCAGCATCCAACGAGAGTATCTAATTACAAATTTTTAACTGCATCTAGCCCAGGAAATACTTTGTGCCTAGTAGCAGTGTCTGCTAGTCAGCGGATTATCCCGGCTGTTAAGCAAGCTACACCACCTGTAGTTTGGACACTTAATTTTTTCAAAGGAAATGCTTCGGGACCACGGGATACTCAGTGAAGAGCATCAGGAGGCATCAGAAACGCCTTACCGCGGCTGTCAGGTACACATGAATTGGCCAATTTATGCGCTAAGATTTCTCATTTATTTACAGCAGTAATGCTATTCATTTTCCATACTTCATATTTCATGCGCTAAAAAAATTTTTCAAAAAATTTTTCATTTATTTCTATTTTTTACAGCAGTTATGCTATTCATATTTCATATTTCACATCTATATACTCAGTGTTACAGTGTGCTACTTTATTTGTTCATTATATATGGAGGTAGCTGCTCTTAGTAAGCACCTGTTCACACCTAGTTTTTGTAGTGGAAGTGCCGTCATTCTCTTTGTTACTAGATTTAGCGTTGACTGAGCACTCCACCCCCACCCCCATGCCGCAGGTGGTTTTAAATGCATCAGGATCTGTCTTTCCCACACATAAGCAGACGGAGGTCTCTTAGAGAGGTATTCACATTGGTAGGTCCTGACATCGAGAAACGCCTTACCGCGGCTGTCAGGTACACATGAATTGGCCAATTTATGCGGTAAGATTTGTCATTTATTTACAGCAGTAATGCTATTCATTTTCCATACTTCATATTTCATGCGCTAAAAAAAATTTTCAAAAAATTTTTCATTTATTTCTATTTTTTACAGCAGTTATGCTATTCATATTTCATATTTCACATCTATATATTCAGTGTTACAGTGTGCTACTTTATTTGTTCATTATATATGGAGGTAGCTGCTCTTAGTAAGCACCTGTTCACACCTAGTTTTTGTAGTGGAAGTGCCGTCATTCTCTTTGTTACTAGTTTTAGCGTTGACTGAGCACTCCACCCCCACCCCCACGCCGCAGGTGGTTTTAAATGCATCAGGATCTGTCTTTCCCACACATAAGCAGACGGAGGTCTCTTAGAGAGGTATTCACATTGGTAGGTCCTGACATCGAGAAACGCCTTACCGCGGCTGTCAGGTACACATGAATTGGCCAATTTATGCGCTAAGATTTCTCATTTATTTACAGCAGTAATGCTATTCATTTTCCATACTTCATATTTCATGCGCTAAAAAAATTTTTCAAAAAATTTTTCATTTATTTCTATTTTTTACAGCAGTTATGCTATTCATATTTCATATTTCACATCTATATACTCAGTGTTACAGTGTGCTACTTTATTTGTTCATTATATATGGAGGTAGCTGCTCTTAGTAAGCACCTGTTCACACCTAGTTTTTGTAGTGGAAGTGCCGTCATTCTCTTTGTTACTAGATTTAGCGTTGACTGAGCACTCCACCCCCACCCCCATGCCGCAGGTGGTTTTAAATGCATCAGGATCTGTCTTTCCCACACATAAGCAGACGGAGGTCTCTTAGAGAGGTATTCACATTGGTAGGTCCTGACATCGAGAAACGCCTTACCGCGGCTGTCAGGTACACATGAATTGGCCAATTTATGCGCTAAGATTTCTCATTTATTTACAGCAGTAATGCTATTCATTTTCCATACTTCATATTTCATGCGCTAAAAAAAAATTTTTCAAAAAATTTTTCATTTATTTCTATTTTTACAGCAGTTATGCTATTCATATTTCATATTTCACATCTATATACTCAGTGTTACAGTGTGCTACTTTATTTGTTCATTATATATGGAGGTAGCTGCTCTTAGTAAGCACCTGTTCACACCTAGTTTTTGTAGTGGAAGTGCCGTCATTCTCTTTGTTACTAGATTTAGCGTTGACTGAGCACTCCACCCCCACCCCCATGCCGCAGGTGGTTTTAAATGCATCAGGATCTGTCTTTCCCACACATAAGCAGACGGAGGTCTCTTAGAGAGGTATTCACATTGGTAGGTCCTGACATCGAGAAACGCCTTACCGCGGCTGTCAGGTACACATGAATTGGCCAATTTATGCGCTAAGATTTCTCATTTATTTACAGCAGTAATGCTATTCATTTTCCATACTTCATATTTCATGCGCTAAAAAAATTTTTCAAAAATTTTTTCATTTATTTCTATTTTTTACAGCAGTTATGCTATTCATATTTCATATTTCACATCTATATACTCAGTGTTACAGTGTGCTACTTTATTTGTTCATTATATATGGAGGTAGCTGCTCTTAGTAAGCACCTGTTCACACCTAGTTTTTGTAGTGGAAGTGCCGTCATTCTCTTTGTTACTAGATTTAGCGTTGACTGAGCACTCCACCCCCACCCCCATGCCGCAGGTGGTTTTAAATGCATCAGGATCTGTCTTTCCCACACATAAGCAGACGGAGGTCTCTTAGAGAGGTATTCACATTGGTAGGTCCTGACATCGAGAAACGCCTTACCGCGGCTGTCAGGTACACATGAATTGGCCAATTTATGCGCTAAGATTTCTCATTTATTTACAGCAGTAATGCTATTCATTTTCCATACTTCATATTTCATGCGCTAAAAAAATTTTTCAAAAATTTTTTCATTTATTTCTATTTTTTACAGCAGTTATGCTATTCATATTTCATATTTCACATCTATATACTCAGTGTTACAGTGTGCTACTTTATTTGTTCATTATATATGGAGGTAGCTGCTCTTAGTAAGCACCTGTTCACACCTAGTTTTTGTAGTGGAAGTGCCGTCATTCTCTTTGTTACTAGATTTAGCGTTGACTGAGCACTCCACCCCCACCCCCATGCCGCAGGTGGTTTTAAATGCATCAGGATCTGTCTTTCCCACACATAAGCAGACGGAGGTCTCTTAGAGAGGTATTCACATTGGTAGGTCCTGACATCGAGAAACGCCTTACCGCGGCTGTCAGGTACACATGAATTGGCCAATTTATGCGCTAAGATTTCTCATTTATTTACAGCAGTAATGCTATTCATTTTCCATACTTCATATTTCATGCGCTAAAAAAATTTTTCAAAAAATTTTTCATTTATTTCTATTTTTTACAGCAGTTATGCTATTCATATTTCATATTTCACATCTATATACTCAGTGTTACAGTGTGCTACTTTATTTGTTCATTATATATGGAGGTAGCTGCTCTTAGTAAGCACCTGTTCACACCTAGTTTTTGTAGTGGAAGTGCCGTCATTCTCTTTGTTTCTTGAAACAATCACTGCATAATCTCAAAGAGGAAGCTTTGAGTGCCCAGCATGTTGGTATAGAGCCAGATTTCCCAATATATGATACTACCCAGTCCAGCCAGTATTCTGAGGCAACATTGGGTGTTGAGGAGGAAGATGATGAGGATGAGGAGGGAGAGAACTTGTTTTTCTGTGCTACTGAGGGGACTCGTAATGCTACAGAGGGGACACCCAACCCAAGCTTCATGTCTGCCCAGCCTGGATAGGCTGGAGAGGAGGAGCTGGAGGAGGAGGAGGAGGCGAGTTAGCGTGAGGAGAGGATGGTTACTGTTTCTACTGTTGGGGACACAGAACATTTGCCTTTCTGCAGGTTGGCCCACATGGCACAGTTCATGTGTAAGTGTTTGTGGCAATACCCTCGCATGATACACATTTTATCCAACAATCTATACTGGTTGGCCACCTTTCTCGATCCAAGTTACAAGGAGAAATTTCCTTCTCTCCTTTTGGAGTCACCAAAGAGTTTTACAATGGAATCGTTCAAGAGAGCCGTTGTAGATCAGTTGCTGAAAACATCACCATCAGACAATCCTGGTGGAGAGGTACCGACTCTTTTCAACACCAAGGGATAATGGGGAGAGACACGAACACCCGCTCTAACAGAGGTGGGGGGGGGGATGTTGCCAAATTGGGCAATTTTCAATAAACCAGCACATCAGCAAGGGATATCTGTGCCTGTAACAATGCCAAGGAGGGATGAGTTGCATAACATGGTAAAAGGGTACTTAATGACCATACGTGCGTCCTTTCTGATGCTTCAGTTCCCTTTAATTATTGGGTGTCTAAGCTGAACACTTGGCCTGACCTCTCCTTATATGCCTTGTAGGTGCTGACCTGCCCAGCTGCTAGTGTGGTGTCATTGCGTGTTTTCAGTTATGCTGGCGCAATCATCACTGAAAGGTGAACACGCCTCTCCACGGAAAATGCAGGCAGACTTACTCTGATTAAATTCAACAAGAACTGGATATCTCCACAGTTTGTAATGCCTCCAGATGACAGCAAGCAAACCTAAATTCACCAAAAATGCAGATTCATGCTACTGCTGTTAACGTCACCCCCTTCCCATAAAAACCCGTTTCCTTCCTTCGTCAACTATGACTCAGCCCATAGGGCTAATTTTTACAAACCCTATGCACATTGTGCAGTGGCCAAACCAGGACAGTATTCCTACTCCAGCCTAACTACTATTTGTGATTGGAGGCCCTTGGGATGGTGGCTGCCTGCGGCAACCATGACTCAGCCCATAGGGCTAATTTTTACAAACCCTATGCACATTGTGCAGTGGACAAACAAGGACAGTATTCCTACTCCAGCCTAACTACTATTTGTGATTGGAGACCCTTGGGATGGTGGCTTCCTGCGTCAACCATGACTCAGCCCATAGGGCTAAGTTTTACAAACCCTATGCACATTGTGCAGTGGACAAATCAGGAATGTACAGTGGTCCTACCAAAGTAATATTTGTCATTAGAGGCTCTTGTCACAGGTTATGCCACATTGTGACTGAGATAGGGGATACTTATTCAATAGAAATGTACTGTCAGTCACCCTATTTGGCAAAAAAAACATGCCTGGCTTGTGCCACATTGTGACTGAAATAGGGGATACATATTCAATAGAAATTTACAATGACTGTTGATGACTGATGGATGGCCCTCTGAAAACGTGAATTGAGGCCACAACTACTACAGTACTCTGTCGTAGATAATGTTTGTCAAGGGAGGCCCTTGTCATGGAATCTTCCTACACCTATGACACAGCCCCAAGGAGTAATTTTTGGAAATACGATGCACATTCTGCACTTGACCAAGTAGTACAGTATCAAGAAGTGTTCTCTTCCTTTGTAATCTGTGGAATATTGAAATCAAAATCTCTTAGCCATTTGGAGAAGCTTCTCCAACCCATCCTGGAGGGGGGCACCATATATCCTTTATCCATTGATTTGCACAAGTGATATGTTTGAACTCATCATTCAGTTGACTAGTGCAGCTTTATTTTTCCATTTCACAGAGTTAAGCCAAACCTGAGGATCGCAGGCCGCACTCACTGCTACTTTCTAGTACTCCATGACTCTTGGCCTTTTTCTCTGTAGTCTCTGCTCTTAAATGAGTTAAATAATAGAGTGAGGGCCCTACAATATGAATAAGTGAGGGCACTCTCAAATGTACACAAGAGGCACCTCCAAAATTTCTAGAGGGCACTTCAAAATCTATGTTACCGGGCCACACGAGGGCTCTCACAAAACTCAGCTTTCCTGCCTACTGCAGGCCCTCTGAACATTTGAATTTAGGGCCGCAGTATCACATGTTAGTGGAGGAGGAGGGTCAAGCCCAACGCTACAATGGGCACACTGTAAACTGCTATGGAATATGCATTTCACTATCTGAGTGTCAATGATGGAGGAACCGCCCAAATGTCTAAGTAACAGCTGTCCCTCCAAAACGCATGTTTCAGAGCCACCTGATTCCTCTCAGGTCAACAGTCAACATACCTACTGGTGCCTGTAAAGTGCTGGGAATAGCGAACTAAAAATGATGTATGACTGAGGAACCTACAAAATGCATAAGTCAGGCCCCTCCCAATCGTAAAAGGCGAAAAAAGCCACAACAGTATGTGTGAGCAAACTCTAAAAGGGATATTTTTTTGGTTTCTCTGGTTTACTTAGCCTTATATACAAGCGGTTAGGCAGGAAAAACTGTTTCATAACCTTTTTGGCATGTTAAATGCAATTTAGGTATGGTTTGGTAGTTGTTCTTGTGTGTCTGTAAAAGTGGCATAATACTGTGACAAACTTATTCCCAGAAACCATATGTGAGTCAGAAATGCATGCAGGCATATTCTCCAGGCTCTTCCCATTCTGTTTCATCACTTTCCCATCCATTTCAGCCTTTTCCTCAGGCCCCCAGGCCCCTTTGTAGGGTCCAGCAGAAAATTACTCGAATTTCCCATTGACTTACATTCGGAACGAATACGCAATTATTACAAAGTATTAGTTACGAGTATAGCGATTACGAATATTACAGTCCTCGCTCATCACTAACGCCGAAACACGCATTGCGGTAGGCACGTAACGGGGCCACTGCTACCCATATCAATCCAGGTATGTACAATGGTTACCGGAAGCGGTTGTTCGCAGTTACTTTGGCTAAAGGTTGTGCAATGAAGTATTTGGCTGAGGGTGCCAATACTTTTGTCTGGCCCATTTTTGGAGTTTTGTGTGAAATGATCAATGATTTGATTTTTGCTTCATTCTCTTTTGTGTTTTTTCATTGAAGACAAATTAAATGAAGATAATAATAACAAAGAATTTGTGATTGCAATCATTTTCAGGAAGAAACTGAGTATTATCTGACAGAATTGCAGGGGTGCCAATACTTTTGGCCACCACTGTATGCTTCTTTATATCTTACTTGATACACACTCTCCTTTATACTTTACCTTGGTATACTGTATGGTCTACGACATTATATTTAATCATAATAGATTGATTCACTACATTGGATCCAGTTATATTTGCACTTTATCGTACTATATCTCACTTACCTCATGAATTTATATATTTAGATTGACTTGCAATCATACTTTGTTGCACGATAATATGATACATATCCACTAATATTGGATTTATTATGGTAAATAGGTACTTATTGGCATTTGCACATTTGCACTTTATTACATGAGCATTTCTCCAACCCTATTAAACAACTAACTCTCACTTTGCTCTTTTCTTATTTATGAACAACATACTTCATGTTTTTGATCCATGTCAGTGTCCGAATTTCTGTGTCATATTGATATGCATTGCATAATTGAATTTGTCATATCTTTATACAGTGGCGACCAAAGGTTTTATATATTTTTTTAAAATGTGATTACTTCTGTCTGTATGTTGTGATGACATTTTCCTGGTGATTTTAGTAAACCAGAAGCAAATGGTTGTCAGCTATAAAGACGAAAATTGTGTTTGACATTGTTTTATCCATTTATGTGCTTGTTTTCAACATTTGCTTGGCCAAATGTTTTGCATATTTTATCATGGGTAGTCAAATTTTGCCTGCATTTTTTTTTATGTGTGTTTTCAGGTTAAAACATGGCAAAGACAAAACCAAGATGTCAGGAACCTTATTATTCTGAGAGTGGAAGTCAGGCAAAAGCCAAAAAGAGGTAGCTTTGAAACTCAACTGTTCTCAGAGTCAAGTGTCCTGTATATTAAAGAAAGAAAAAGAAGGATATGGAACAGCTGACAAACCTAGAATTGGACGACCACAGAAAACTTCCTCCAGAGTTGATCACATTATTAAGTCAGTATCTTATGTCCATAAAAGTGCTGCACAGATTTCCCACGAAATTAATTAAGAATATGGGGTTAAATGTTAGGGTTAGGGTTGTTCTAGGGTAAGGGTTGTGCTAGGGTTAGGGTTGTGCTAGGTTTAGGGATTTTGCCCCATATGTTTTGCAGCTGTTATACAGCCAAAAAAACCTTGCGGGGATTACCTGCCATGCATGTGCAATCCCCGCATGTTTTTTTTGGGGTGTCTAACAACTATGAAACATGCGAAGCGGGGACTCGAGCATGTCACTCGAGCACCCATGATACTTGGTGCATACCCGACTACCCGATGCAAACTCAAGTAGCGAGCACTTGCACTCAAGACTAATGACAACTTATTCAATATGATGACCTAATGTTATCAAATTCTGTGTCGTACCTCTGGGTTCAAAATGTTCACTATACCCCTTGGTAAAATCCTTGAGGGGTGTATTTTCCAAAATGGAGTCACTTGTGGGTAGTTTCCACTGTTTAGGCACATCAGGGGCTCTCCAAATGCAAAATAGTGACCGCTAATTATTCAAGCAAATTTTACATTCCAAAAGTCAATGGTGCTCCTTCCCTTCTGAACCCTGCAGTGCACCCAAACAGTGGTTTTCCCCCACATATGGGGTATCGACTTACTCAGGAAAAATTGCACAACAAATTGCATGGTGCCATTTCTCCTGTTACCATTATAAAAATGAAAAATTGGAGGCCGAAAAATATTTTTGGTGGAAAAATGTGAATATTTTATATTTTTACGGCTCAATGTTATAAACTTCTGTGAAGCACCTGGGGATTCAAGGTGCTCACCACACATCTAGATAAGTTCCCTGAGGGGTCTAATTTCCAAAATGGGATCACTTGTAGGGGTTTTCCACTTTTTAGGCACATCATGGGCTCCCCAAACGCAACATGGCGTCCGCTAATTATTTAAGCAAATTTTACATTCAAAAAGTATGCAAATTGCCTCTCCAGAGAAAAAGAGGACTTGTACTCTATAGCGCCACCTATTGGAAGCAGCAATCCTACAATCCTACCTTGATGTGCCAGAGCTGGTGTGTCACTCTCCATAAGGAGAAACGTTACCCCTTAGACATTCAAAAAGTCAAATGGTACTCCTTCCTTCCGAACCCTGCTGTGTGCCCAAATAGTGGTTTTCCTCCACATATGGGGTATCGGCGTGCTCAGGAGGAATTGCACAACAAATTTTGGGGTCCATTTTTTCCTTATACCCTTGTGAAAATAAAAAAAAAATGGGGTCTAAATTACCATTTTTGTGAATGTTCATTTTTTAATTCCACATTCCAAAAATTCCTGTGAAGCACCTGAAGGGTTAATAAACTTCTTGAATGTGGTTTTGACCACATTGAGGGGTGTAGTTTTTATAATGGTGTCACTTTTGGGTATTTTCTATCATAAAGGACCCTCAAAGTCACTCCAAATGTGATGTGGTCCCTAAAAAAATGGTTTTGTAAATTTTATTGGAAAAATTAGAAATTGGTGGGCAACTTTTAACCCTTATAACTTCCTAACAAAAAAAATGTTGGCTCCAAAATTGTGCTGATGTAAAGTAGACATGTGGGAAATGTTATTTATTAACTATTTTGTGTGACATATCCTTTGATTTAAGGGCATGAAAATTAAAATTTTGAAAATTGCGAAGGCCTGTCTCATAGATCTTATAGTACAAAGGTTGTCTGCTGCAATTCTGCCTAAGGAATCCCTGACATTAGATACAGCAGTCAGTGAATCATTCAGCTGATCCCGGTGGCGGCGTGTATGGCGTGTTCGCAACGGTGTTACGCTGTCGGTACCGTGCAAGAGGCTGGTACCACCAGCGGTTTCCATATTGAGACACCCATCACTTGGGTGTCCCAATATGGCAGTCGACAAACTTCCGCAGCTTGGAATTCTCGGATCTGGACACATCTGGACGGAACAGAATGTGAAGACATTACAAGTTGAGTATATATTAAGATATACACGTAGTTCAGATATTGGGAATTACATAATTATCACTTCCAAGTTGAAAGATATTAACCCCTTTACAGCCCATGATGTATTAATACGCGTCTGTGCCCTGGGCTTTAAGAGCCAGACCCATATTAATACGTCATCGCGATCGCGCGTGCACACAGGCTGTGGGGGCGATCGCCGCCGGGTGTCAGCTGATTGTCACAGCTGACACCCGGTACTATGTGCAGGGAGCGGTCCTGCACCGCTCCCGGCACATTAACCCCCGCAATGCTGCGATCGAAGTCGATCGCAGCATTGCGGTGGCAAGGGGAGGTGATCGCAATACTCACCTCCTCTTCCGGCCTCCAGCGCTGTCTGCCGCGGCTTCCCGGGTGTTGCCATGATGACCCGATGTCGTCATGACAACATCCGGGTCACCAGGCAGCAGGAACATTGTTTGGTCATGCGCAGTGCACGACTAAACAATCTTCTCACTGTGCAGCGCTGACTGCCTGCATGGCACAGGGATGGTGCTCCATCCCTATGCTATGCAGGCGATCAGAGTAAAAAAAGTGAAAGTCCCAGAGTGGGACAAAGTAAAAAAGTGTAAAAACTGTCAGAAAGTGAAAAAAAAATTGTAAAAATATTAAAAATAATCCACCAAAAATAAAAATATAATGTACCCATCAATAAATATTATTATGAAAAAAAAGTAAACAAACAATAAAAGTACACATATTTGCTATCGCCGTGTCCAGAACGACCTGACCTATAAAACTGTCCCACTAGTTAACCCTTTCAGTGAACACGGTAAAAAAAAAGAAAAAAAAAAAAAAACGAAGCAAAAAACAATGCTTTATCATCATACTGCCAAACAAAAAATGGAATAACATGCAATCAAAAAGACGAATATAAATAAACATGGTACCGCTGAAAACATCATCTTGTCCCGCAAAAAACAAGCTGCCACACAGCTCCATCATCCGAAAAATCAAAAAGTTATAGCTCTCAGAATAAAGCGATGCAAAAAAATTATTTTTTCTATAAAATAGCTTTTATTGTGTAAAAGCGCCAAAACATAGAAAAACTATATAAATGTGGTACCGCTGTAAACATACTGACCCAAAGAATAAAGCTGCCTTATCAATTTTACCACATGCGGAACAGAATAAAAAAATAAAAAAAAAAACAATTCCTGAATTGTTGGTTTTTGTTTATTCTGCCTCCCAAAAATCGGAATAGATAGGAATCAAAAAATGTCACGTGCCTGAAAATGGCACCAATAAAAACGTCAACTCATCCCGCAAAAAACAAGCCATCACATGACTCTGTCTGCCAAAATATGGAAAAATTATAGCTCTCAAAATATGGCGATGCAAAAACTAGATTTTACAAAAAATGCGTCTTTTAGTGTGTGACAGCTGTCAATCATAAAAACCCCATATGATTCTGGTATCTCTGTAATCGCACCGACCCGAAGAATAAAGTGAGGAACGGCGTAAAAAATAAACTCTCGGGTTAGGGTTGTGCTAAGGTTAGGGTTGTGCAAGGGCTAGGGTTAGGGCTGGGGTTGGGGTTAGGGTTGTGATGGGGTTGGGATTTTTTTCAAAAGTAAGAAAAAAAGATAACGATATGGCGACTAGTGTTGAGTGCAAGTGCTCGCTGCATGAGTTTGCATCGAGTGCTCTGGTATGCATTGAGTATCGTGGGTATTTGAGTGACATGCTCGAGTCTCCGCCCCATATGCTTCGCGGCCAAAAAAACTTTGCGGGGATTGCCTGCCATGCACGAGCGATACCCGCATGTTTTTTTTGGGGTGTCTAATAACCGTGAAACATGCGGGGCAGGGACTCGAGCATGTCACTCAAGCACACGCAGTACATGGTGCATACCTGAGTACCCGATGCAAACTCAAGTAGCGAGCACTTGCGCTCAAGACTAATGACAACTTATTCAATATGATGACCTAATGTTATCAAATTCTGTGTTGTACCTCTGGGTTCAAAATGTTCACTATACCCCTTGATAAAATCCTTGAGGGGTCTAGTTTCCAAAATGGAGTCACTTGTGGGGGGTTTCCACTGTTTAGGCACACAGAGGCTCTCCAAACGCGACATGGTGTCCGCTAACAAATTGAATGTAAAATCGGCTCAAATTGTTAGCGGACACCATGTTGCGTTTGGAGATCCCCTGTGTGCCTAAACATTGGAGCTCCCCCACAAGTGACCCCATTTTGGAAACTAGACCTCCAAGTAACCTATCTAGATGCATAGTGAGCACTTGGAACCCCCAGGTGCTTCACAAATTGATTCGTAATAATGAAAAAGTGGAAAAGAAAACACTTTTTTATTTTTATGGATTAATTTGTGAAGCACCTGGGGGTTCCAAGTGCTCACTATGCATCTAGATAGGTGCCTTGGGGGGTCTAGTTTCCAAAATGGGGTCACTTGTGGGGGAGCTCCAATGTTTAGGTACACAGGGGCTCACCAAACGCAACATGGTGTCCGCTAACAATTTGAGCAGATTTTCCATTCAATTTGTTAGTGGACACCATGTCGCGTTTGGAGAGCCCCTGTGTGCCTAAACATTGGAGCTCCCCCACAAGTGACCCCATTTTGGAAACTAGACCCCCAAAGACACCTATCTAGATGCATAGTGAGCACTTGGAACCCCCAGGTGCTTCACAAATTGATTCGTAAAAATGAAAAAGTGGAAAACAAAATACTTTTTCATTTTTACGGATTAATTTGTGAAGCACCTGGGGGTTCAAAATGCTCACCACCCATCTAGATAAGTTCCCAGGGGGGTCTAGTTTCCAAAATGGGGTCACTTGTGGGGGGTTTCCACTGTTTAGGCACATCAGGGGCTCTCCAAATGCAACATGGCGTCCGCTAATTATTCTAGCAAATTTTACAATCGAAAATTCAAATGGCGCTCCATCCCTTCCAAGCCCTGCCGTGCGCCCAAACAGTGGTTTTTACCCACATATGGGGTATCTGCGTGCCCAGAGGAAATTTCACAACACATTTTGGGGTCCATTTTTTCCTGTTACCCCTGCAAAAATAAAAGAAATTGGGTCTAAAATAACATTTTTGTGAAAAAAGTTAAATGTTAATTTTTTTCTTCCACATTCTAAAAATTCCTGTGAAGCACCTGAAGGGTTAATAAAGTTCTTGAATGTGGTTTTGAGCACCTTGAGGGGTGCAGTTTTTAGAATGGTGTCACTTTTGGGTATTTTCTGTCATAAAGACCCCTCAAAGTGACTTTAAATATGATGTGGTCCCTAAAAAAATGTTTTTGTAAATTTTGTTGGAAAAATGAGAAATCGCTGGTCAACTTTTAACCCTTATAGCTCCCCAATAAAAAAAAAATTTGGTTCCAAAATTGTGCTGATGTAAAGTAAACATTTGGGAAATGTTATTTATTAACTATTTTGTGTGACATATCTCTCTGATTTAAGGGCATAAAAATTCAAATTTTGAAAATTTCAAAATTTTCAAACTTTTCGCCAAATTTCCATTTTTTTCACAAATAAACGCAAGTGATATCGAAGAAATTTTACCACAATCATGAAGTACAATATGTCACGAACAAACATTCTCAGAATCAGGGGGATCCATTGAAGCGTTCCAGAGTATTTACCTCATAAAGTGACAATGGTCAGAATTGTAAAAATTGGCCTGGTCATTAACATGCAAACCACCCTCGGGGGTAAAGGGGTTAATTTTGTGTATTTATATGTGTATCCTATTTCTGGGTCTTTGATTTTTCTCCCCCTCTTAACTTCTACAGCCAAAAAATAACAGTACATAGAAGACCTTAGGACGCATCAATTAGCTTGTTCTGATGGCGTGGTTTGTAACTCTGATCTTTCTTCAATTGAGGTCACAAATTAGCTTTTCAAAATTTCAAAAGAAGAGAGATAAGGGTTACAAAGCTTGCCATGAAATGTAGCTCACTGATGGATTCACTGGTTTCTTTGATACATAAAGGCTGTAGAATCCAAATGGCTCATACCGTTATTTAAAGCTAATTTTAATACAAAGATACTTTCAATTTAAAAAAAAATACTTATATATTTTCTGACCACTGAACTGTCTGATACAATTAAAGGGGTGGTTTGATACTAACATTTATTTTAATCCTAGATGTCTGTCTATTTAATGTCATAATCTAGTCTCTTTTCTATTATTATTTAATAAAAAGTCAATATTGTTCCTTCATTACACTATCTAACTGCTTTATTGTTTTTTACTTATTTCCTGATTGATGACGCTTTGTTTGCGAATCCCCAATACACTCTGTGATACTCAAGTGAGTCGTCATCAGGGGGTAGAGGCTGCGGTCACTGCCGCAGCCTCAGCCCCCACCCCGTAATAAAGTGTCATCAGTGACATCTGTTTCAGGAGCTGGGTCTTGTCACTGTTCAATATTGCATTTAATGCATAGTGACAATGCGCTACTCCACCGGCTCTGATGACAAGTGTCCAACCAGCAAGAAAGCGCACTGTCAGTGGCATTGTAAGACGTGTAGCCGGAGAGCAGAGGCCAGCCTCGACCCAGCAAGTGGAGTATATTATTGCATTTTCTACCTTAAAAGTATTACCAATTGGCATTATGCTGTCTATCCCTGTATTTAGTAATATATCTAAGAATTTACATCTTGTCAATATGACTATTTTGTATCTTGTTAATATCAGGAACTGCTCACTGTCTGATTCTTTTCTTTTAAACATATGTTTTTAATTATTGTGATTAACTATCACAAGATTTCATTGACTGGGAGCAGTATATATCCAGTGCATGTTTGCATGACCGACAGCTACAAATAAGAACACATTGTGGTGTTCAAAACGCATCAGCGGTCATGCTATATTTGTTTGTCATTCATTTTTAAATATGTATCCAAATGAAGGCTGAAAACTTTTTTATTCCTATCTGGAGCAACTTTTTCTTTTGGACTTCAGAAACCCTGGCTAATTCAAAATTAACTGTTGCCAAAAGTACAAATGAATTTAAACTGAGAACCAAATATTGGGTGGCATTTAAAAAAAATCTAACAAAATGAAAAAATGGATGTAAATAATACCATTATTCAAAGCAACCAGTATTTGAATTATTTCATTAGTGTATTTGAAAGTAAACATGAAAGAACATAATTAGCTTTATCGAGATACAGATATTGAGAAACATAATTAGATGTCAACGCGTACATAGTTGAATTACTCAAGTATAGCTGCTTTATTAGTGGAACCTTGTGAATATTGCATATTAGTTTAATTTCTGAGGTGCTACTGCCAATTGAAAGAAGTCTCTATCTTTTACTCAACTAAGAGTATTTGAAGTGGGTGAGAAGAAGCATCCAGTAGCCAATTCTAGAGCACATCAGTAGTAATGAGTTTTCAGCTGTAGAAAATATTGATCTATATACACTATATGAACAAAAGTATTTGGACACCTACATATTACAACCACAGAAACTTTTCTCACATCCCATTCTAAACCCATAAGCAATGAGCATTAATATGGAGTCCCCCCCCTCCTTTGCAGGTATAACAGATTCCACTCATCTGGAAAAAATTTCTACAAAATTTTGAAAGTGGCTCTGGGAACTTTTGACAATTCATCCAGAAGAGCATTATTGAAGTCGATAGGGATTTTTGAATTCAATAGGGCTGTAGTCAAGGCTGCATGCTGCATGTATATCAACATTAACCAAGCTCAAATTTTGTGTTTTTTTGTAATTTTTACATTCTATGCAAACCAAGGTGTGGCCTCCCTTCCTAGAGTTGGATAATACATTTAAAAAGCTTCCCTTGGGTGGTGTCCACAGTTTGGAACCCAGTCCTGTGTCTTCTCTTATTCACACACTGTGGTCAACTTTGACACATGGTAAGGTTTTTAATATTAGAAAGAGTAGGACTATCCCAAATGGGTTCACCTTGTCGTGGTGGGATAGCTTTTATGTTACTAAGAACCCTATTTTATTTAAATGCACTTTTGTTTTTTGTTTATTTACAGCAGGGTTTATGTTCATTTTTCTTCTTACAGATTTTTCTGATTTATGGCCATTGCGAACATGCACTTATGTGCTGCATGTATACCAACTTAAACCATGCTCAAATTTTGTGTTTTATATTACAACCACAGAAGCTTTTGTCACATCCCATTCTAGACCCAAAAACCCAAAAGCAATAATATGGAGTTGCCCCCCCCCCCCCCTTTGCAGCTATAATAGATTCCACTTATCTGGGAAGACTTTCTACAAGATTTTGAAGCTGGCTGTGGGAACAGTTTTCTAAAATGTGCCAATATGCTGAAGAATTAACATTTTCCTTCACTGAAACTTAGAAGCGCAGGATAATTCTGAAGAGCTACCCACTAGTCCTCCAACACCAAACTGTAGACGCAATACAGTCAGGTAAGCAATTTTTTCTTGGCATTTACCAAACTGAAACCCGTCCCTCATACTGCTAGATATAGAAGCATGTTAAAAATTATTTGTTACTCTACAGAAAACTAATTAGCACAGGAAAAGCTAAATAAGCATTTATTATGTGTCCACCAACTTGAAAACCTAGAAAAAGACACATAAACTAAAGTACAGGGTGGGCCATTTATATGGATACACCTAAATAAAATGGGAATGGTTGGTAATATCAACTTCCTGTTTGTGGCACATTAGTATTTCATAAGAAAAACAATGGTGTGATTGGTTTTAACGTAACTTTATTCTTTCATGAGTTATTTACAAGTTTATGACCACTTATAAAATGTGTTGAAAGTGTTGCCCGTTGTGTTGGATTGTCAATGCAATTCTCTTCTCCCACTCTTGACACACTGATAGCAAAACCGCAGAAGAAATGCTAGCACAGGCTTCTAGTATCCGTTGTTTCAGATGCTGCACATCTCGTCTCTTCACAGCATAGAAAATTACCTTCAGATGACCCCAAAGATAAAAGTCTAAGGGGGTCAGATTGGGAGACCTTGGTGGCCATTCAACTGGCCCACGATGACCAATCCACTTTTCATGAAACTGTTCATGTAGTAATGCTCGGACCTGACACCCATAATGTGGTGGTGCACCATCTTATTGGAAAAACTCATGGAATGTGCCATCTTCAGTGCATAAAGAGGGCAACATATCATCATGTTGCAATTTCAGATATCCCGTGGCATTGAGGTTTCCATGGATGAAGAATGGCCCCACTATCTTTGCACCCCATATACCACACCATACCATCAATTTTTGTGTTCCAACAGTCTTGGAGAGATCTATCCACTGTGGGTTAGTGTGAGACCAGTAGCGGTGGTTTTGTTTGTTAACTTCACCATTCACAAAAAAGTTTGCCTCATCACTGAACATAATGTTCTGTGTAAATGGAGGGTCCTGTTCCAATTTTTGTTTTGCCCATTCTGCAAATTTAGTGCGCCGATCTGGGTCATCCTCATTGAGATGCTGCAGTAGCTGGATTTTGTAAGGGTGCTATTTGTGAGTAGCTAAAATCCGCCGAAGGGATGTTCGACTGATGCCACTCTCCAGTGACATGCGGCGAGTGCTACACTGTGGGCTCTTGCTGATTGAAGCTAGGACAGCCACTGATGTTTCTTAATTAGTGACAGTTTTCTTGCGTCCACATTTTGGCAAATCCAACACTGAAATTTGGCAAACAGTTTGCTAACTGTGCTGTGGGAGATGGGTGGTCTCGTAGGGTGTCTTGCATTGAAATCTGCTTCAATGACCCAGGTACTGCGTTCACTAGACATCAACACAATTTCTATCTGCTCCTCATGTGTTAACCCATGCGACATGTCAATGGCAGCAAACAAAGAGAAACTTGTAAATAACTCACGAAAGAATAAAGTTACGTTAAAACCAAGAACACCATTGTTTTTCTTATGAAGTTCTCAACAAGTTTGATGTGTCACATGACCCTCTTCCCATTGAAAAAAATAAAGTTGGATCCAAAATGGCCAACTTCAAAATGGCCGCCATGGTCGCCACCCATCTGGAAAAGTTTTCCCCCTCCCATATACTAATGTGCCACAAACAGGAAGTTGATATCACCAACCATTCCCATTTTATTTAGGTGTATCCATATAAATGGCCCACCCTGTGTAACATACCTGGCGGCGTCCTTGCATGGTGGTCCATCTCCCACTGTGCAAGAGGGCGCACTTGATCTCCTGTCCAGAATGTCTCTCTGGCTTCCCTCCATGCTGTCTGTTTGTGTCTGTTTCTGCTGCTTAAGGGCGGCGCCCGATCACTTCCTGCCTTTTGTACCTGCTGTGGGTCACACCCCTTGTGCGTCCTCAGCCTATTGCTGTCTGTCACTTGGTATATAGCTCAGCAGCTCCCTTCTATCCCGGCCTGAGCATAGTGTTTCTTTCAGTGTGTGCTTGCACTCTGAAGGTGCCAGGTCCCGTTCTGTGTTCTCTTGTCTGCCTATCCTGGAGGCTGTATTTCCAGGCCTGTCTGAACACGCTCCTAGCCTGTTCCTCCTGCCTTCTAGGGGCCGATTACCTAGACCCGTTCCTGTATCTTGTCTGACCTGTCTGTACTCGCTCCTAGCCTGTTCCTCTCGCCTTCTAGTGGCCAATTTCCTAGACCCGCTCCTGTGTCTGGTCTGTCCTGTCTGAACACGCTCCTTGCCTGTTCGTTCCGCCTTTTAGTGGCCGATTTCCTAGACCCGCTCCTGTGTCTGGTCTGTCCTGTCTGAACACGCTCCTTGCCTGTTCGTTCCGCATTCTAGTGGCCGATTTCCTAGACCCGCTCCTGTGTCTGGTCTGTCCTGTCTGAACACGCTCCTTGCCTGTTCGTCCCGCCTCTCTGGGGGCCGTATTCCCAGACCCGCTCCTGTATCCCTCTGCAGTGTCGGTCTCCTCCGTACACTCAGTTCCAGTCTGAACTCTCTCCTGTCCTTTACCTGTTTTGCCTCTATGTCCGTTCCCTTCCTTTTTCTGCAGAGTCTGAACTCGTACCTAACTCCTGCTTGTTGTCTCTGCAAGTACTGTGTGAGTATCTGGCTCTGTCTTTCCCTTCCTGTCTGTTCTGTGTGAACAGAGCCCTGTCCTCCCTGCTCAGCCTTGTCTGCACTCTAGCTGTGCTTGCCTGTAACCCTCTGCCTGTATTGTTCCTGAGTCCCGGTGTGTACTGGGTCCTATCCCGCCTGTGTTCCTACCTGCTAGTGCCTCCCTGTCTGCACTCTAGCTGTGCTTGTCTTTACCCCCCTGCCTGCATACCCGCCTGCCTGCATACCAGTCGTGCCTGCCTATACCCACCAGTCTGTGTGCCTGCCTACCAGCCTGTTCCTGTATTCCCCTGTGTGGGTCAACAGCCGTGTCCGGGGTCTGTCCTGGAGTAGCACCTGGTCCCTCTGCTCGGTTCCTCCTTGGTGCACTGGCATCGTATGCCGTCGTGCGACCCTGGTCGGATCGGGTGAATACTTAGTCACGCCCCTCCAGGCATTCACTCTCCGGCACGGTCCAGTGGAATCACTACCAATCACACGCACACGCCGCTTAGCCCGGGCGTGTGCATAACAGCATGCTCAGGCCATGGTTCCCGTTGAGCCCCACGGCCTTCGCTCTTTGAGAAGTTTTTCCAGCGAATACATGCATTAAAATAAAATAAATAAATTTTTTTCCCCCTTTAGCTGAGTTCCAGGCGAGTTACGCACCCGTCCAGATGGATCTATCAGCCCTCGTTCCTGCGGATCCGCCACGTTACTATGGGGATCCAAGACAGTGTCGTGCATTTGTGGAGCAATGCATGCTACACTTTAAGGCCTACCCTCTCTATTTTCCTTCCGATTGGGCTAAAGTGGCCTTTATGATTGACTACCTAGCGGGTGATGCCTTGAAATGGGTCACCCCCCTATGGGAAGCATGGGATCCTGTCATCCTTGACCTGCAGGCCTTCCTGGTGGCCTTTCGTATGGTCTTCGAGGACCCTAACTCTGAAGCCCCTGCTGAAGCTTCACTTCCCAATATCCCGGAGCAGCCCCGACGGGTAATGTGTGTGGGTAGCGCAATAGTCCTCCAGCCCAATGAGACTACTGCCCACCCAGAATCCTCACAGGGTGACTACGCTTTCCGGAATACTTCTCTCAACCTCAAGAGGCAGTCCAGACGTGCTAGACTTAGAGGCAAGCCGTCACGCCAGGGTCTGTCCTCCCTGAGACCTCCTGACCCCAACCTTGAAGTCCCTACTGAAGCTTCATCTCCCTGTATCCCGGAGAAACCCCAATGGGTAATGTGCGTGGGTAGTGCACCAGTTCTCCTGGCCGAAGAGACTTCTGCCCATCCAGACTCCACACAGGAGAACTTCCTGCACCCGGCATCAGATGCTTCTTTCTCTTTAACCGGTGTGCATGTCCAAGGATGCTCCAAAGCTGTGGTTACCTCAGAGTCTGTGCACCTCTACTACCTGGCGGAGGATCCCCTGTTGCCTCCTGAACCCTCTGGGATACCACTCGATGACAAATGGAGAGAGACTTCTCTACACCCGGTACTCAATACTTTGTCCGCTTCGTCCTGTGAGCCTGACAATGGGTACCCCAAAGTGGTAGTTACCTCCGAGTCTCTACACCCCTCCGACCAGGCGGAGGATCTCCAGTTGTCTCCTGAACCCTTCGGGGTGCTACCTGGTAGCGAAAGGACAGAGACTCTCCTATACTCTGTACCTGATACCTCGCTCGCTTCGTCCAGTGAGTCCAACTTAGTGTACTCCGAAGCAGAGGTTACTCCTGAGTCTCTACACCCCTCCGACCAGGCGGAGGACCTCCAGTTGTGTTCAGAATCCTTCGGGGTGCCACCTGGTGGTGAATGGACAGAGACTTTCCTATATCCTGGATCTGATACCTCGCTTGCTTCGTCCAGTGAGTCCGACCTAGTGTACTCTGAAGCAGAGGTTACCCGTGAGTCTCTACACCCCTCTGACCAGGCGGAGGACCGCCAGCTGTCTCCAGAACCCTTCGGGGTGCCACCTGGTGGTGAATGGACAGAGACTTTCCTATACTCGGTACCCGATACCTCGCCTGCTTCCTCCAGTGAGTCCGACCTAGTGTACTCTGAAGCAGTTGTTTTCTCTGAGCCTCTGCACTCTTCTGACCCGGCGGAGGACCTCCAGTTGTTTCCTGAATCCTCCGGGATACCACCAGATAACAAAGAGACAGTGACTTTTCCTCATTATGTACCTGTTAACCCGTCTATTTCTTCCTGTGAGCTTGACAAGATGTACCTCGAAGCAGAGATTACTCTTAAGTCTCTGTCCCCCTCCAACCCAGTGAACGACTGGCCCTCGAATTCCCTGCGGAAGATTCTGGCAGGCCTGAAGAAGAGGGGGCGTAAGGGGGGAGGTACTGTAACATACCTGGCGGCGTCCTTGCATGGTGGTCCATCTCCCACTGTGCAAGAGGGCGCACTTGATCTCCTGTCCAGAATGTCTCTCTGGCTTCCCTCCATGCTGTCTGTTTGTGTCTGTTTCTGCTGCTTAAGGGCGGCGCCCGATCACTTCCTGCCTTTTGTACCTGCTGTGGGTCACACCCCTTGTGCGTCCTCAGCCTATTGCTGTCTGTCACTTGGTATATAGCTCAGCAGCTCCCTTCTATCCCGGCCTGAGCATAGTGTTTCTTTCAGTGTGTGCTTGCACTCTGAAGGTGCCAGGTCCCGTTCTGTGTTCTCTTGTCTGCCTATCCTGGAGGCTGTATTTCCAGGCCTGTCTGAACACGCTCCTAGCCTGTTCCTCCTGCCTTCTAGGGGCCGATTACCTAGACCCGTTCCTGTATCTTGTCTGACCTGTCTGTACTCGCTCCTAGCCTGTTCCTCTCGCCTTCTAGTGGCCAATTTCCTAGACCCGCTCCTGTGTCTGGTCTGTCCTGTCTGAACACGCTCCTTGCCTGTTCGTTCCGCCTTTTAGTGGCCGATTTCCTAGACCCGCTCCTGTGTCTGGTCTGTCCTGTCTGAACACGCTCCTTGCCTGTTCGTTCCGCCTTCTAATGGCCGATTTCCTAGACCCGCTCCTGTGTCTGGTCTGTCCTGTCTGAACACGCTCCTTGCCTGTTCGTCCCGCCTCTCTGGGGGCCGTATTCCCAGACCCGCTCCTGTATCCCTCTGCAGTGTCGGTCTCCTCCGTACACTCAGTTCCAGTCTGAACTCTCTCCTGTCCTTTACCTGTTTTGCCTCTATGTCCGTTCCCTTCCTTTTTCTGCAGAGTCTGAACTCGTACCTAACTCCTGCTTGTTGTCTCTGCAAGTACTGTGTGAGTATCTGGCTCTGTCTTTCCCTTCCTGTCTGTTCTGTGTGAACAGAGCCCTGTCCTCCCTGCTCAGCCTTGTCTGCACTCTAGCTGTGCTTGCCTGTAACCCTCTGCCTGTATTGTTCCTGAGTCCCGGTGTGTACTGGGTCCTATCCCGCCTGTGTTCCTACCTGCTAGTGCCTCCCTGTCTGCACTCTAGCTGTGCTTGTCTTTACCCCCCTGCCTGCATACCCGCCTGCCTGCATACCAGTCGTGCCTGCCTATACCCACCAGTCTGTGTGCCTGCCTACCAGCCTGTTCCTGTATTCCCCTGTGTGGGTCAACAGCCGTGTCCGGGGTCTGTCCTGGAGTAGCACCTGGTCCCTCTGCTCGGTTCCTCCTTGGTGCACTGGCGTCGTATGCCGTCGTGCGACCCTGGTCGGATCGGGTGAATACTTAGTCACGCCCCTCCAGGCATTCACTCTCCGGCACGGTCCAGTGGAATCACTACCAATCACACGCACACGCCGCTTAGCCCGGGCGTGTGCATAACACCCTGTATAATAAAATATATAAAATTTTATTTATCATATTAAAATAGTATAAAGTATAAGATAGGGGAAATTCAAGGAAAGAAGTGCCTAACATAAGGTGGCACCAAAGGTTCAGGGTTATAATATTCATGAAAGATGCTCATAAATCAAATCCATCCTTTAGTTCTAATATAACACATTAATGTATCAATTAATGTATCAATCAATATCATCATCATGATCATAAGGTATCAGATTGCTTTGATAGCAGCCATCAGCTCATCTACATTGTTGGGTCTGGTGTCTCTCATCTTCCTCTTGACAATACCCCATAGATTCTCTATGGGGTTAAGGTCAGGCGAGTTTGCTGGCCAATCAAGCACAGTGATACTGTTGTTTTTAAACCAGATTTTGGTACTTTTGGCAGTGTGGACAGGTGCCAAGTCCTGCTGGAGAATGAAGTTTCCATCTCCAAAAAGCTTGTCGGCAGAGGGAAGTGTAGCACCCTGAGGATTCGGCTGCTACAGGGGTATTACACCTCAACCCAGAGGTGTGGTATTCCACTCCCGGGTAAGGATGGAGTGTGGAACTGAGCTCAGTAGGCTGCATGCACTACATACATCCCATTTCCGGGGGACAGACCAATGGTACTCCCACTAGAGAAATGTGCAGGTACGACAGTGTCTGTCCCTGGCTGGAGTGGGAGGGGGGTGGAACATCCCAGTAGTGTAGGGGCAGATAGGGGGAGCAGTCTGGGTAGTGCTAGGAGCTCATTGGGTGCTGGTCACCTGAGCTCACACATAGAGGGAGTATATAAGGTGGGAACCATCTTAGAACAGGGTCTTTTGTAGAGGTCAGTCAGTCTGTCAGTCTTTGGTAGAGTGAGTCAGAGGAAGAGAGCAGAGGAGGAGTGCAGCTCCAAGGCCCAGAGAGAGAGAGGAGAAAGAAGGACCCAGAGGGGGAGAAGAGAGAACTCCAAGAACCCAAGATTAGATCAGAGGGTGAAGAGTTGGCACAAGGGTACCAGATCCCAAGCTGGTGGAGGGCCCTAATCCTTAGCCAGAGACCGGAGGTTGTGGGCAGGATCTGCCACGACCCCCCACTAAATCCACCAGGAAGGCAGACCAAGTATAGGGTCAGGGAACCCAGAGGAGGTGTACCCACCAGGAGACCCGAGGGAGCCGGACATAGGTGGATCCCTGGTGGGGAAGGCCAGAGAAAAGGAACGTCAGAAAGGGAGCTCAGGATCACGCTCCAGAATTACCTGGGGGTTGGCCGAGTCCAGGACCTGGTGGACGCAGCACGGCTCGGGCGGTCACTCAAGGCCGGAGTGACCAGAACAACAGCAGTAAGTAAAAACCCTGAACTGCACAGCCCGACTCTGAGTCTTAATACCATCCTCACTGCACCACCACAACCACCACCCTCTACAACTGACCCCCTGAGGCTATACCCCTCCCGTTGGGGGTTATACTACCAGAGCTGCACACACCACCAGCCTCAGCGGACCCTTCTGCAGCGGCGGCCTTGTGACCGCAAATCAACGGGTGGCGTAGTCGACATTAAGGACCTTTAACAACATCTGTAAAGACTGCCACACACTGAGTTTGACACCCTGGGCACGGACCGGGTCACCGCCACTCGGAGACTACAACCCCCATCTGATCCGGCTCCGGGTAATCCCCAAACAGCACTGGCCCAGGGGGCGCGTCAACTTTGGCGTAGTCGGCAGGATCACGTGCCCGCAACAACCGGGTACTGCGTGCCTGAAGAAAAGTTCACCGTTACCTTAAAAAGAAGTCTCCCGCCGGTTCCGGAGGGTCCCCGCAAACGGACCCCATCACAGGTCGTTTCCCGCCGGTTGTCCGCCATTTGCAGCTTTTTCCCGCCATCCATGGAGTTTCCCGCCACTGGGAGACGATTCCCGCCATTTCCAAAGATTTCCCGCCTTGGAAGAGCGGACGCCATTATGGGCGTGCCAGAGGGTGGCAAGAGGTCACCTCCCATCGTGGGCCAGGTCGAAGAATGGCGCCAAAAGCGGAAACCGCGCCCACCAACAGAGACTGTGATGCTGGAAGTGTCCATCAGCGTGAGAGAACCGCCCCTGGAACTGACAATCACAAAGTTGCCCCGGGACCACCCTCAATATGGGCGGGGACAGAACAAGAGAGAGAAGATGGGTGTCGCCTGGAGCAGTCTGGAGAGAGCGCACCTGGAGACAAGAAGTCTGGAGAGGAGTCCAGAGAAAGCCTACCCGGAGATGGAGGGAGAGTCAGGCAGCACCGACCCAGTGGTCAGGAGCCTGCTGCAAGCCACAACCCCACTAGGCCTAGTGGAGGTCCTGGCACAGCTCCCCCGAGACCGGGAGTGTGCACAGACTGCGCTGGAGGGCCTCGCACGGAGGATGGCCCGGGTGCAGCGAGAGACGTTGGCGGAGTGGAGCCGAGAGATGGCCCAGCGGACCGAAACCCGTCAGCGGAGCACGCCACCCGAGACGAGGAGACAGACTGCCTCTGAGGATGGTGCAGGAGGAGTGAAGGCCGGAGACGGCGCCGAGAAGGGAGCTGAACGGACGGAGGCAGGTAAAGGGGACGTCTCTACCCCGAGCCGGGAAACCGTGTACCTGCCCCAGCTCCCCGTCGCAGAGCCCGAAATTCCCCCTGCCGTGCCCGTCGCTGCATCGTCACCGCCGCCGACTAGGCCTCAACCGGAAACCGCGGCCGCGACCCCTGTGACGTCACGCGCCTCAACCCTGAGCGCGGCGAAGCAGGAAATACCATCGGCCTGGTCGCAAGGTCTAGTACCTCCGGGCGCCGCAATTCCAACAGCGCCCCCTACCTCCGCGGAGCCACCGGCCTGGTCGCAGGGCCGAGTAACCCAGGGTGCCACCGTTCTTACGGTGCCCTTTGCCTTTAGGGTGCCCCAAGCCTGGTCGCAAGGCCTGGTCAACCCGGGCGCCGCTACCATCAACGCGCCCTCAACATCTAGAGTGCCGCACCTGGGTGAAAATCTATTTGCCCAGCATACGTGCCCGGATGGGCAGCCCTTTGTATGGCCCCAGGAGTACATTCAGCTGGAACTCCAGAGAGCAAGGCCCATGTGCGAGCCCCTAATTCCGGCTCCGAAGCCTGTAAAGAGGACCTCACCCCCACTGGAGGAGGCACAGTTTGAGTGGGACCCCACCGGAGAAGACCTCATGGGGTTCACTCAGGAGACTCGGGCGGCCGCAGCGGAGTGTGCAGAGTGCTGCCGCCAGCAGATCGAAGTCTTCGAGAGGGAGCGGAGAGAGAGGCGGGTCCGGGAACAGCAAGCACAGATAAGGAGCGCGGAGCAGAAGAGCCGGACCAGGAGGAATCCCCGTGCAGCTCATGGTCCCCCTTCCACCGGGACTGTGATAAAATTCAACATGCAGCATGGGTGGGGCTTCATTAGAGACCATCATACCCCCGGCGACGTCTTTGTGACCCGCAGAGACGTAGAAAGCCATCTGCCGGAGGGACACAGAGGTCGTGACCTGTATGTAGGGGACGAGGTCACCTTCACCCGGCACAAGTGTGCCAAAGGACCCTACGCCCTCCATGTGCATCGCCTGACGGAGGAGGAGCTGCGGTGTGAGGAGGAGCAAGAGGACCCGGACGGGTCTGAAACTGAAACCAACCAACAAGAAAGAGCAGGAGGACGCCGTCGTTGAAGTACGGTAGAGAGAGACTGTATAAAGTTGCCCGTCGGGGTACCAAGAACTGTTACTTATTTAAAATATGTTCCCCGTTGGGACAAAGTGTGAACTGATGCCCGTGTGTCCCTAGTTCCTAATACCTGGCCGAGGACTGAGAGCGGCCATATCCCCTTTGTATATAGTTGCGCTTCCTAAAGCGCCCCCTACCGGTTTTATAGGAAACTGTTGTTTTTCTTGAAGAGACAGGAATGTTTACAAGAATGTTATTTATGAAAACGTTTTATTGCTGATATATATATGATGTTTTATATGTTTATATGATGATGTTTATGAAAAATAATTGTATGTTTTGGATGTTTTTATCTTTAACAGCCCGAGGACGTGCTGTGATTTACCAGGGGGGAATGTAGCACCCTGAGGATTCGGCTGCTACAGGGGTATTACACCTCAACCCAGAGGTGTGGTATTCCACTCCCGGGTAAGGATGGAGTGTGGAACTGAGCTCAGTAGGCTGCATGCACTACATACATCCCATTTCCGGGGGACAGACCAATGGTACTCCCACTAGAGAAATGTGCAGGTACGACAGTGTCTGTCCCTGGCTGGAGTGGGAGGGGGGTGGAACATCCCAGTAGTGTAGGGGCAGATAGGGGAAGCAGTCTGGGTAGTGCTAGGAGCTCATTGGGTGCTGGTCACCTGAGCTCACACATAGAGGGAGTATATAAGGTGGGAACCATCTTAGAACAGGGTCTTTTGTAGAGGTCAGTCAGTCTGTCAGTCTTTGGTAGAGTGAGTCAGAGGAAGAGAGCAGAGGAGGAGTGCAGCTCCAAGGCCCAGAGAGAGAGAGGAGAAAGAAGGACCCAGAGGGGGAGAAGAGAGAACTCCAAGAACCCAAGATTAGATCAGAGGGTGAAGAGTTGGCACAAGGGTACCGGATCCCAAGCTGGTGGAGGGCCCTAATCCTTAGCCAGAGACCGGAGGTTGTGGGCAGGATCTGCCACGACCCCCCACTAAATCCACCAGGAAGGCAGACCAAGTATAGGGTCAGGGAACCCAGAGGAGGTGTACCCACCAGGAGACCCGAGGGAGCCGGACATAGGTGGATCCCTGGTGGGGAAGGCCAGAGAAAAGGAACGTCAGAAAGGGAGCTCAGGATCACGCTCCAGAATTGCCTGGGGGTTGGCCGAGTCCAGGACCTGGTGGACGCAGCACGGCTCGGGCGGTCACTCAAGGCCGGAGTGACCAGAACAACAGCAGTAAGTAAAAACCCTGAAGTGCACAGCCCGACTCTGAGTCTTAATACCATCCTCACTGCACCACCACAACCACCACCCTCTACAACTGACCCCCTGAGGCTATACCCCTCCCGTTGGGGGTTATACTACCAGAGCTGCACACACCACCAGCCTCAGCGGACCCTTCTGCAGCGGCGGCCTTGTGACCGCAAATCAACGGGTGGCGTAGTCGACATTAAGGACCTTTAACAACATCTGTAAAGACTGCCACACACTGAGTTTGACACCCTGGGCACGGACCGGGTCACCGCCACTCGGAGACTACAACCCCCATCTGATCCGGCTCCGGGTAATCCCCAAACAGCACTGGCCCAGGGGGCGCGTCAGAAGCATGACGTGCTCTAAAATTTCCTGGTAGACGGCTGCGCTCACTTTGGTCTTGATAAAACACAGTGGACCTACACCAGCAGATAACATGACTCCCCAAACCATCACTGATTGTGTAAATTTCACACTAGACCTCAAGCAGCTTGGATTGTGTGCCACCCCACTCTTCCTCCAAACTCTGGGACCTTGATTTCCAAATGAAAATTGGAACTCTGGGACCTTGTGGTGTGTGTCAATGACTGTCTTCTGGATATCTGTCAAGTCAGCAGTCTTTTCCATGATTGTGGTGTTATGTTCTGCAACTAAGAACTAAGAAATAGGAGGGAAAAGCTGTCCCTGCACTGAGACTCAGCTTAAACCCTATGCTGGGGTGGGTGCCCTATTCCTTGTGAATAGCCCCACCGAAGATTCTGCACTGAACTCAAAGGAAGACTTGAAGGAAGGGGAAAGGGTGTCCCTAAAAGATCTAAGGACTGGGAGCAAAACCAGAAGACCTCCTAAAAGAAAAGTTAGTTGCAGAAAAGAAGATAAAAGGAAACAAAACTGGTGGAACAAGAAGTCCCAGGATATCAATTGTCCTAAGCAGAAAGAACTAACAAGGCAACTTAGCCAGAGCATAAGCGTAACAACACTGATGTCCAGCGAGGAATGGGAGACTGGTGCTGAGAAATAAAGAGTGAGGAGATCACATGACCAACACACCCAGCACCAGAGGAAAAGACTAGAAGCCAGCAAACCACAAAAAGATGGCCGAAAAGTAAAACATCATATATTCTAACATGTGGAGCCTATTGAAATAGACTAAAGGACCTTTTTAAATGCTTAGGAAGCCTTTGCAGGTGTTTTTTGTTAATTATTCAAATTTACTGAGATAATGACTTTTGTGTTTTGGCTGTAAGCCATAATCATCAACATTAACAGAAATAAACACTTGAAATAGATCACTCTGTTTGCAATGACTCTATATAATATATGAGCTTAACTTTTTGCATTGAAGAACTGAAATAAATAAATTTTTTAATTATATTTTAATTTAGTGAGATGCAGCTGTATATATATATATATATAATGTCATCTTTCATTCCAGCCAAAAACTTGGTCTTATCCAGTGGATTCCAGGCAGCTGAAAATTTCTCGAACAACTTTTTATTTGGATCTGTTGATGCCGACCACAACTTATCAGACACGCTTGCAATAATTAGCTAGGGAATGTGGTGTCCACATGGCAAACTTCGTAGTTCTTTCTGCAGTTTCTGTTGCAAGAGGACGCATGCACCAGCCTTTGTACCAGTGTTACTACTGGTTGTGTCAAATGACATAAACTTCACTTTATCCAAGAGCTGCAAAACCTCCAATACAGCCTTAGCTTGTGCTACTCCTGGACAGCGGTCGAATTTGTGAGCTTGTGTGTAAAAATAGACAAATACATAAGTGCAAATTGGTAAATTCTGCACATCTTAACTTTCTAAGGATTTTTATTGAAATGATAATTATGCCAAAATTCACCATTTACTCTTTTTTTTATCTTTACAGAAAATAACCATCTGATGCAATCTGTATAAAGGTGTCCATACATGTAAATATGTATTTTATGTTTCATTTCTACCTGTTGGAATGAAGAAAAGGAACTCAAGTATCAAAAGCAAAAGTTGTTCAGAATCAAATGGCAACAAAATGACAAGCCAGGGTGTGCATGCTAATAACAAATACACTCCTCTAAGGGCATTCTTCTTTGAACTTTTGCTTTGACAGATAGAAATGACGCACTTATACATTATTTTATTTCAGTCCAATACCTGTCAAGCATTTAAACTAATAAAGGTCACTTAACCAAAGGCAGCTTCCCCTACTCTCGACAAATGACTGACTTTATCTAATGTAAATAGATATAAATTTAAAAAGCATCCAAGATTCACATTTCCATAGCAACCACGGTCCATTCATTTATGAACACTTTCAGGAATAAACATAATATATCTTGTGACGTTGCTGCCTTCAATTCATTGTGATATATAGTGCTGTTGCTTTAAAATTTTTATGTCCTCAAGATGCTGGAACTAAGAGGATATCCACATACAGTAAGTGCATTTAGGGTATGTGCACACGATGCAGAAATGAAGCAGAAAATTTCTGCATAATTTCTGCATCTCCCTGGCAGAAAAAACGCATGCAGATTGTGCATGCGTTTTTCCTGCGGAATACATGCGGATTCACATGCGTTTCCACATGCGTTTCCGCATGTGGATTGACAAGCGCTTTCCAGGCGATTTTAGCATCACCTGGAAAGTGCTTGACAACTAGGTCACACTATATAAATCCATGCAAACAGCATGGATTTATATATTGTGACCCGAGAGAGTGGTAAAAATAAAAAATAAATGTATACTTTACCCTCCGATGGCCCGCGCTGTCCTGCTCACTCCGTTCTCCCTTGCCGGCAACTTTGAATTGAAAGACCTGCCGACGTCAGCGTCACGTGACCCGTCACATGACTCTGACATCAGCACAGGTCCTTCAACTCACTGCAAAGTGCCGGGAACCAAGCAGGAGCGGTGCGCGGGCCGACAGAAGGTAAGTATACATTTATTTTTTATTTTATTCTTTTTTTACAGATTTTTTAGTGGTACCTGGGTGTGGATGAGAATCTCCTCTCCTCTACACCCGGGTACCATCCGCACATTAGAACGCGTGGATTACGCATCTACATATACAGTGATGCGTAATCCATGCGGTCTAATGCAAGTCAATGGCGGCGAAAACGCCACGTTTCCGCAAAATTAATGGACATGCTGCGGATTTTTGAGCGCAGCATAAACGCTGCGGAAAACTCCGCAGCATGGGCACTAGTGTTGAGCCACCCCCGTAGTGTTCGAGTTCGGTTCGGTTCGTCGAACACCCGTGTGTTCGCCGAACTGTTCGTCGAACTGTTCGTCGAACACCTTCGAACACCATTAAAACCAATGGCAGGCAAACAAAAACACATAGAAACACATAGAAAACACCTTCAAAGGTGTCCAAAAGCTGACAAACTGCTCAGAAGACACAACTAACACATGGAAAAGTGACAAGTACATAGAGTCATGTGAAAATAAAAGAGGTGGAGGAGTAAAAGGAGGGGGAGACACAGATATAGGCATGTCATGCCCTTCTAAAATCCAAAAAGTGAGAAGCCGACACGGCCAGTCCGCTCCTGCCCGTGCCACCTCCGTGTTGCCGGGTTTGTGCCAGAGCCGCGGTGAACCCTGATGGCCAGCCCCCCTCTCCCAATACTGGTGCCTGTCCGCTGGTGGGTCGAGCGAGCCCCCCTGTGGTGGAGGCAGCTCTAAGCTTTTTAATTTAAATTGTCTCTCTAATTTGAATGAATACACTTTAAATCCATTTACAAGGATCTATTGGAGGGCAAGTCTCATGCCAGCAGCCGCGTAATTCCAGCTCCAGTAGCGTCCACTAAAGCTGCTGCAGTTAAAAAGCTTTTATAAGGATCGAGCTCGGCTGTCCACCGCAAGGCATCCTACTGCCAGTCCCAGCCCCTATGCCTTGGGGTGCCTCCTGATGCTCTTCACTGAGTATCCCATGGTCCCGAAGCATTTCCTTTGAAAAAATTAAGTGTCTAAACTACAGGTGGTGTAGCTTGCTTAACAGCCGGGATAATCCGCTGACTAGCAGACACTGCTACTAGGCACAAAGTATTTCCTGGGCTAGATGCAGTTAAAAATTTGTAATTAGATACTCTCGTTGGATGCTGAGAAAGCATTCCATAGAGTCTCCTGGCACGCCATATATGATTCTCTTAAAAAGCTTGGGGTAGGGGTCTAGGGGACCCTTTTATAGCCAAAATCACGGCCCTGTATCGCAATACGTCACCTAGGCTGAAGATAAATGGAACTGTAGCACCCTGAGGGCTCGGTTGCTACAGACGTATTGCACCTCACCCAGAGGTGTGATATCTCACTCTCAGGTAAGGATGGAGTGTGGATCAGGACCCGACACCTGCATGCATTACACCACATTGCCGTGGGGCAGGGCGACCAATATGCCCCTGAGATGGGCACGACAGTCCCTGTCCCTGGCTGGAGTGGGGGGAGGGAACACTGAGGAAGGGGAACCCTGTAGTGCAGGAGCAGGGAGGAAGCAGTTCCTGGGTGCATTGAGAAGGGAGTATAAAAGGTGGGCACCATCTTAGTTCAGTGCAGAGAAGTCTGAGCAGAAGTGGCAGGGAGCAGGGGCTCTGCATGAGCTCTGCTCCGGAGGCGGGCCTAGTAACAGAGGCCCAGGCCTGGAAGAGGGAGAAGGAAGGAAGAGGAGCAGAGAAGGCTCCAGGAACGAGGAATGAAGGGATCCCAGGGGTGCCGACGGGCGAGTCGCCACCGCACGCCCGAATCCACCTGCGTGGAGGGGTCAGGCCAAAGGGGGAGACCGGTCCCCGAACTAGTGGAGGCAGGAAACGACCCTCAGCTAGAAACCGGAGGCTCTGACATTTTATGTGGCGCAGCCCCTCGCTACACCCGCTAGGAAGGCACCACATAGGGTCAGGGAAACTGGCGCCAAGTTTACCAAGAGGAGGCCCGAGGCAGCCGGACAGAAGTGTTGGTAAGAAAGGCCAGACAAAGGACACACAAAGGGGGTCCTGTGAAGTGCTCCAAAGTTATCTGGGAGTTGTCTGAGCCCCTCACCTGGTGAGCACAGTACGACGTGGGCAGCCGTTACCTGCAGACGTGGTCTGGATAATAAGAACTGTGAGTAAAGGCCCTGGACTGCATCACTGACTCCGTGTCGTTACTGCTGCTGCCCTGCACCATCACCCCCATCCTCCGCATACACTGCCCTGAGGCTATACTCCTCCCGTGGGGAGTTATGCTACGCTCTGCTGCACCCACAACACCAGCCTCAGCGGTCTGCCCTGTAGCGGCGGTTCACTCTGACCGCAATCCACGGGTGGCGTAGTCGGACATTTAAACATCAAAACCACATAAATAGTTCCGCCACTGGTTTGACCGCCCTGAGCCACGGAACCGGGTCGCCGCCACGAAGACTACAACCACCAGCATCCACCAAAAAGGGTCCGAAGGCCCAGGGGGTGCGTCAGAACATTTTCATCACCTTTCACAATCACCAATGGGACAGGCAGGGATGTCCTCTGTCCCCTCTCTTATACATCCTAGTGACGGAGCACCTGCTCTCATCAATTCGCCATAACCCCAATATTAGGTGGATTGAGGTGGGAGGCACCGAGTACAAGTGCTCTCTATTTGCTGATGATGTCCTAGTATATATCACTCAATCACATATATCCATCCATGCTGTTATGGCTGAAATAGATCACTTTGTTACATGGTCAAATTTTAAAATCAATGCAGCGAAGTCTGAGGCCCTCGATGTCTCCCTCCCCAAATCCATATAGGATTCCATCCAGTCCAACTTTCCCTTTGCCTGGCCCTCACAGGGTATCAAATACTTAGGAATTCCTATTCATAGAGACCTCTCCCATCTATGTTATCTTAATTTTGGGCCCTTTATTGAACAATTCCATACAGACCACGGTTGGCAAGTTAGAACTGTAAGATTCACTACGTGAACCGCTGGTGTTTTGTGGAAAAGCACATGTACACCGCGTTCCAAATTATTATGCAAAAAGTGTTTAGGAGTGATAAGGGAAGAATTTGTTTGTTTGTCAGTTAAACTCATTGATGGTGATGTGTGTCAGGGCTCTTTATATCACTGTAAGCAATTGCAGACACCTGTGCTAATTAGTTTGGCAGGTGTGTCCAATGAAAGGCAAGACTACTTAAGAAGGCTCTCTCACATTATTAAGCAGCCTACATTTTCTGCCAAAATGGGAAAGAAAAAGGATGTGTCGGCTGCTGAGAAGCAACAAATTGTGGAGTGTTTAGGTCAAGGCATGACTACAATCAACATTGTGCGATGATCAGGATGAAGTGTCTTGGCAATCAAGAAGTATGTAGCTGATTCACAGTACACACGTGTGCGTGCTGATAAGGGCAAATTGAGGACTCTTTCCTACAGGCAATTACGTCAGGTTGAAAGAGCAGCGGCAAAAAAGCCTTGTCATAGCAGCAGACAAGTTTTTGAAGCTGCTTGTGCCTCCAACGTCCCCCGAACAACAAGATGCAGGGTCCTTCAGAGGTTTGCAGCTGTGCATACGCCATCCTGTCGACCTCCTCTATCCACTTCACACAAGCAGAAACGGCTCCAGTGGGCCAAACATTACATGAAGACTGATTTCAAAACTGTTTTGTTCACGGATGAGTGCCGTGCAGCGCTCGATGGTCCAGATGGATGGAGTGGAGGATGGCTGGTTGATGGACACCCCACGCAAACACGGCTACAGCGCCAACAAGGAGGAGGTGGAGTAATGTTTTGGGCTGGAATCATGGGGAGAGAGATTGTCGGCCCCTTTAGGATCCCTGAAGGCGCTAAAGATGAACTCCATAATGTATGTGGATTTTCTCAAACAGCACTTCCTGCCATGGTTCAAGAAGAAGAACCGTGTATTTCACAGCAAGATTATTTTTCTGCATGATAATGCACCATCTCATGCTGCACATAAAACATCTGCATCTCTGGCTGATATGGGCATAAAAGGGGACAAACTTATGGTGTGACCCCCATGCTCCCCTGACCTCTACCCCATTCAGAACCTTTGGAGCATCATTAAAAGGAGTGTCTATGATGGCGGGAGGCAGTTCACATCTAAGCAACAGCTCTGGGAGGGTATTCTGTCCTCATGCAAAACAATTGAAGCAGAAACCATCCAAAACCTGACAAATTCAATGGACGAGAGAGTTCAGAAGCTCCTTTCGAACAAGGGGTCCTATGTGAAAATGTAACATCACCTAGAATAAAGTTTTGAGTTGAAAACTGTTTGATTTCAGTTTCTAACAACCTGCTAATGCTTATAATTTCAAAAATGACCATTTTTTTGGTCTTTATTAAAATGAAAAGGTTGATCGAAAAGTTTGGGGGATCTAAGAGTGTGGCAACCCAGTAGTCATGATTACTTCGAATTCTGACAATATGAGGGTCATGCTGCAGGTAGTGCAGCAAGAAGGCACTTATGTGTCTTGCGCATCTCGGAGCCCCAAAATTATTTTCCGGGCTAGATGCAGCTAAAAATTATTTTTAATTTTAAATCTGGTGGAGCTTATTATAGATGGCCTAATAGGATCAGTGCTGCACACTGCTACAAAGCCCAAATTATTTTCCAGTCAAGATACAGATAAACATGATTAGTAATTTGAAAGCTTAAAACGTTTGGTAGGGTGATTTTAACCAATCATCAAGCTTTTACTCTCCCCAGGATGACACAGGGGTAGAAAAGTCGTTTCGGATCCATGATTTGTTCATCTTTATGAACGTGAGTCTGTCTACATTATCAGTGGAGAGCCGCGTGCGCTTATCTGTCAGCACACCACCAGCAGTGCTGAACACACGTTCAGACAGAACGCTGGCTGCGGGGCATGACAAGATCTCCAAGGCGTAAGTGGCTAGCTCCGGCCATTTATCCAGATTGGAAGCCCAAAAAGAGCAAGGGTCCAGTGACACAGTCGTGGCTTCAATGTTTACTTGGAGATACTCCTGTACCATCGTCTCTAGGCGTTGACTATGTGTCAGACTTCTTGTCTCCTGTGGCCTTGCAAAGGATGGGCTAAAAAAGTGGTGAAATGATTCCGCAAAATTGATGTTACCAGCAGATACTGTGGTTCTGTTACGGTTTGAGTGCTGAACACTTGACGGTCCCACGGTTGGCAAGTTGGAACTGTGAGATTCACTACGTGCACCACTGGTATTTTGTGGAAAAGCACATGTAAGATTCTGCAACAGTCTCTGCTGATACTCCTGCATGCGTGCATCCCTTTCTATGGCAGGAATAATTTCTGCAAATTTACTTTTGTACCGGGGATCTAACAGTGTGGCAACCCAGTAGTCAGGATTATTTCTAATTCTCACAATTCGAGGGTCATGTTGCAGGTAGTGCAGCAAGAAGGCACTCATGTGTGTTGCGCATCCAGGAGCACCAAGTCCCTGTTGTGTTGGTGGCGAGGTAACAATCATGCTTCCTTCCTCTGTCCTCTCCCCCCAACCTCGCACAACAGAAATGTGATCAAGGTCTCCCTCATCTGATGAGTCTTCCATCAGTTCGTCCTCCACTTCTTCCTGGGCTCCTGCACCTTCCTCACTAGTTTGGCTGCTACCATGCGCCCTGGTAAAACCATCTCCCCCACCCTCACATGCCTGCCGCCTTGGTGCTGCCGACCTTCTGGACCTTGCAGATGTTAGCCCTTCCGCATACAACTCCTCCTCCTCTACTTCCTCCACCTCCTCTTGTGCCACCACCTGACTCCGAATTCTGTTTAACATGTGCTCCAGCATGTAAATCACCGGAATAGTCATGCTGATAATGGCATCGTCAGCACTAAACATCTTCGTCGCCATTTCAAAACTGTGCAGAAGGGTGCATAGGTCCCTGATCTGAGACCACTCCTCCAGCGTGATTTGCCCCACCTCTGAATCTCGTTGGCCCAGGCTATACGTCAGAACATATTGCACCAGGGCTTGTCGGTGCTGCCACAGTCGCTGCAACATGTGCAGAGTTGAATTCCACCGGGTAGGCACATCGCATTTTAGCCGGTGAAGTGGCAGGCCCAACGACTTCTGTAGAGATGTAAGTCGCTGAGCTGCGGGATGCGAACGGCGGAAGTGAGCACACAGCGACCGTGCCCTCTGCAGAAGGCCATCTAGTCTGGGATAGTGGGCTAAAAATTGCTGGACAACCAGGTTCAACACGTGAGCCATACAAGGCACGTGTGTGACATTGCCCCGGCGAAGGGCCGCACCCAGGTTTGCAGCATTGTCGCACACGGCCTTCCCTGGTTTCAGGTCCAGTGGAGACAACCATTCATGAAATTGGTTCTCCAGAGCTGACCACAACTCCTCAGCTGTGTGACTCACATTTCCCAGACATTTCAATGTAAAAACCGCCTGATGACGTTGAGCCCTACTGCCAGCATAGTAAGGAGGTGTGCAGGATCCCATCTGCGCAGTTAGAAAGCTTGTGGCATGACCAGACAGGCTTTGGGTGCAGGTGGAAGACCGAGAGGAGGTTGAGGAGGCAGAAGCAGTGGAGGAAGTTTGACATAAAGAGGATTGATGCACAACTCGTGGGGACGGCAAGACTTGGACAGCAGCCCCTTGTCCTGCTGTCACCATAGTTACCCAGTGCCCAGTCAGCGACATGTAACGCCCCTGTCCATGCCTACTCGTCCAAGTGTCTGTGGTGAAATGCACCCTGTCACACACAGAGTTTCTCAAAGAAGCGGTGATGTTGTGTGCGACATGCTGGTGGAGCGCAGGCACACCTTTCTTTGAGAAGTAGTGCCGACTGGGCATCTGGTACTGGGGCACTGCGACGGACATAAGGTCTCGAAAATCCTCTGTGTCCACCAGGCGGAAAGGCAGCATTTCTGTAGCCAAGAGCTTGCAGATGGTGAAATTCAACCTCTTAGCTTTCTCATGGCTAGGAGGAAATGGTCTTTTACTTGTCCACATCTGAGGGACCGAGGGCTGGCTATTGTGCTTAGACGGGGTTGATAAGGGTGTCCCCGGCAAACTGCCGGTCTGTGAGGAAGATGCAGGCGGACATGTTAGGTTGCCTTGATCCAAAGGTGGTGCTATCGATGTCGGACAGCGCTCAACACCAGCTGGTGTTACCACCTCCAAAGAAAATGATGACCTGCCAATCACGCTGGCTGTTGCGGGTAAAGAGGTGGCAGGTCTGCGCCCCAAAACAGGTGTGACTGCTGTCCCCCCAGTCACAGAGGATGAAGAGGCCGCGGTTGCACAAGATATGGCAGACGGTGGTTGGCCCGGCCGGCTAGGCCGCATTGTAGCACACTGAGCTTCCCACTGCAACTTATGCTTCATGTCCATGTGCCGGTTCATGCATGAAGTACTCAAACTATGTATTTTTTGGCCTCTACTTAGCTTTTGCTGACAAATGTTACAGATAACACGAGTTGGGTCATCTTTATCGATCTGAAAAAATGCCCAGGCTATGCAAGGCTTAGCACCCATGCGACCTGAAGAGCCACCACGACTTGTGGTGAGAGGCAGAGTTGTGTTTGAGGATGCAGTTGTTGACGTGCTTCCAGTACTACGTCTCTGTCCAGGAAGGCGCAACCTGACCTCGTCGTCACTAGCATCTTCCTCCACCTCCTCTGCTGACCTCATCTCTTGGCTGACTGTGGGTTGACAGTAAGTGGGATCTCCGACCTCATCATCATCACCCTGTGCGTTATCACACCCGTCGTCCTCAGAGCCAACCTGTTCCTGCCCTGACAAAAAACTAAAGTTGTCGCTCCAATCAGGTATTTGAGTCTTATCATCGTCTTCCTCATTGTCTCCACCAACAGGAGTTACAGTTTGGGAATGAGGGTCTACATTATGGTCAGAACCTTCTGCGTCTGGTCCTGGATCCGACTCATAAAGATTCTGGGCATCAGTGCAGATCATTTCCTCGTCTGGATTCACAGAAGCGCTGGAGTCGACCTCTGATTCCCAGGCTATAGTATGAGTAAACAGCTCTGCAGACTCAACCATCTGTTCTACCTCATACTCAGACGGGCAGCTGGAGATTTGGGAGCTGTGAGGAAGCAAGTGCGATTTGGGTGACACCTTTGAGGACTGGAGTATTTGTGATGTTGAAGTTGATGTGGAGGAGAGCCCACTTAAAGGAGCACTTGATATCCGTTGAAGCACCTGCTGTTTTTGTGCCTCATCTGGAATTTGTAGCGATTGGCGTGGCCGTAAGAAAGGGATCTTATCACATTGTCCGCTAAAAGAAGTAGACATTTTAGTTTGGCTGGAAGATGGTCTTTCTTCTGCAGATGTTACTGTTGCTTTAACACCTACCCCACGGACACAACCTTTTTTCCCCTTCCCAACACGCCTATTCCCCTTTCCACCAGCAGCAGGCCTTTTTCCACTCATTTTGGTGGTTAACTAATTCACAACTCTGGAGTTGTTTGCACAAAAAAACAATGGATGGTAACCGAGCAGAGCTGAGTGGCCAAACTGTGGTATTAGGCCAAAACTATTGGCTGGGTTAGATGCAGAAAAAAATTATTTTGAATTTGCAACCTGATGGAGGTCAGTATAGATGGACTAATAGAGAAAGTCCGACACACTACTAGAAGGCCAAATATTTTTTCAGAGGTAGATGCAGAAAAAAATATATTCAGTTTGCAACCTGATGGAGGTCAGTATAGATGGATTAATAGAACAAGAACCACACACAGCTAGAAGCCCAATATTTTTTCAGAGGTAGATGCAGAAAAAAATATATTCAGTTTGCAACCTGATGGAGGTCAGTATAGATGGACTAATAGAACAAGTCCCACACACTGCTAGAAGCCCAAATATTTTTTCAGAGGTACTGTAGATGCAGATAAAAATTAGTTTTAATTTGCAACCTGATGGAGGTCAGTATAGATGGACTAATAGAGAAAGTCCGACACACTACTAGAAAGCCAAATATTTTTTCAGAGGTAGATGCAGAAAAAAATATATTCAGTTTGCAACCTGATGGAGGTCAGTATAGATGGATTAATAGAACAAGACCCACACACAGCTAGAAGCCCAATATTTTTTCAGAGGTAGAAGCAGAAAAAAATATATTCAGTTTGCAACCTGATGGAGGTCAGTATAGATGGACTAATAGAACAAGTCCCACACACTGCTAGAAGCCCAAATATTTTTTCAGAGGTACTGTAGATGCAGATAAAAATTAGTTTTAATTTGCAACCTGATGGAGGTCAGTATAGATGGACTAATAGAGAAAGTCCGACACACTACTAGAAGGCCAAATATTTTTTCAGAGGTAGATGCAGAAAAAAATATATTTAGTTTGCAACCTGATGGAGGTCAGTATAGATGGACTAATACAACAAGTCCCGCACACAGCTAGAAGCCCAAATATTTTTTCAGAGGTACTGTAGATGCAGATAAAAATTATTTTTAATTTGCAACCTGATGGAGGTCAGTATAGATGGACTAATAGAGAAAGTCCGACACACTACTAGAAGGCCAAATATTTTTTCAGAGGTAGACGCAGAAAAAAATATATTCAGTTTGCAACCTGATGGAGGTCAGTATAGATGGACTAATACAACAAGTCCCACACACAGCTAGAAGCCCAAATATTTTTTCAGAGGTACTGTAGATGCAGATAAAAATTAGTTTTAATTTGCAACCTGATGGAGGTCAGTATAGATGGACTAATAGAGAAAGTCCGACACACTACTAGAAGGCCAAATATTTTTTCAGAGCTAGATGCAGAAAAAAATTATATTCAGTTTGCAACCTGATGGAGGTCAGTATAGATGGATTAATAGAACAAGACCCACACACAGCTAGAAGCCCAATATTTTTTCAGAGGTAGATGCAGAAAAAAATATATTCAGTTTGCAACCTGATGGAGGTCAGTATAGATGGACTAATAGAACAAGTCCCACACACTGCTAGAAGCCCAAATATTTTTTCAGAGGTACTGTAGATGCAGATAAGAATTAGTTTTAATTTGCAACCTGATGGAGGTCAGTATAGATGGACTAATAGAGAAAGTCTGACACACTACTAGAAGGCCAAATATTTTTTCAGAGGTAGATGCAGAAAAAAATATATTCAGTTTGCAACCTGATGGAGGTCAGTATAGATGGACTAATACAACAAGTCCCGCACACAGCTAGAAGCCCAAATATTTTTTCAGAGGTACTGTAGATGCAGATAAAAATTATTTTTAATTTGCAACCTGATGGAGGTCAGTATAGATGGACTAATAGAGAAAGTCCGACACACTACTAGAAGGCCAAATATTTTTTCAGAGGTAGATGCAGAAAAAAATATATTCAGTTTGCAACCTGATGGAGGTCAGTATAGATGGACTAATACAACAAGTCCCACACACAGCTAGAAGCCCAAATATTTTTTCAGAGATACTGTAGATGCAGATAAAAATTAGTTTTAATTTGCAACCTGATGGAGGTCAGTATAGATGGACTAATAGAGAAAGTCCAACACACTACTAGAAGGCCAAATATTTTTTCAGAGCTAGATGCAGAAAAAAATTATATTCAGTTTGCAACCTGATGGAGGTCAGTATAGATGGACTAATACAACAAGTCCCACACACAGCTAGAAGCCCAAATATTTTTTCAGAGATACTGTAGATGCAGATAAAAATTAGTTTTAATTTGCAACCTGATGGAGGTCAGTATAGATGGACTAATAGAGAAAGTCCAACACACTACTAGAAGGCCAAATATTTTTTCAGAGCTAGATGCAGAAAAAAATTATATTCAGTTTGCAACCTGATGGAGGTCAGTATAGATGGATTAATAGAACAAGACCCACACACAGCTAGAAGCCCAATATTTTTTCAGAGGTAGATGCAGAAAAAAATATATTCAGTTTGCAACCTGATGGAGGTCAGTATAGATGGACTAATAGAACAAGTCCCACACACTGCTAGAAGCCCAAATATTTTTTCAGAGGTACTGTAGATGCAGATAAAAATTAGTTTTAATTTGCAACCTGATGGAGGTCAGTATAGATGGACTAATAGAGAAAGTCCGACACACTACTAGAAGGCCAAATATTTTTTCAGAGGTAGATGCAGAAAAAAATATATTCAGTTTGCAACCTGATGGAGGTCAGTATAGATGGATTAATAGAACAAGACCCACACACAGCTAGAAGCCCAATATTTTTTCAGAGGTAGATGCAGAAAAAAATATATTCAGTTTGCAACCTGATGGAGGTCAGTATAGATGGACTAATAGAACAAGTCCCACACACAGCTAGAAGCCCAAATATTTTTTCAGAGGTTCTGTAGATGCAGATAAAAATTAGTTTTAATTTGCAACCTGATGGAGGTCAGTATAGATGGACTAATAGAGAAAGTCCGACACACTACTAGAAGGCCAAATATTTTTTCAGAGGTAGATGCAGAAAAAAATATATTCAGTTTGCAACCTGATGGAGGTCAGTATAGATGGACTAATACAACAAGTCCCGCACACAGCTAGAAGCCCAAATATTTTTTCAGAGGTACTGTAGATGCAGATAAAAATTATTTTTAATTTGCAACCTGATGGAGGTCAGTATAGATGGACTAATAGAGAAAGTCCGACACACTACTAGAAGGCCAAATATTTTTTCAGAGGTAGATGCAGAAAAAAATATATTCAGTTTGCAACCTGATGGAGGTCAGTATAGATGGACTAATACAACAAGTCCCACACACAGCTAGAAGCCCAAATATTTTTTCAGAGATACTGTAGATGCAGATAAAAATTAGTTTTAATTTGCAACCTGATGGAGGTCAGTATAGATGGACTAATAGAGAAAGTCCAACACACTACTAGAAGGCCAAATATTTTTTCAGAGCTAGATGCAGAAAAAAATTATATTCAGTTTGCAACCTGATGGAGGTCAGTATAGATGGACTAATACAACAAGTCCCACACACAGCTAGAAGCCCAAATATTTTTTCAGAGATACTGTAGATGCAGATAAAAATTAGTTTTAATTTGCAACCTGATGGAGGTCAGTATAGATGGACTAATAGAGAAAGTCCAACACACTACTAGAAGGCCAAATATTTTTTCAGAGCTAGATGCAGAAAAAAATTATATTCAGTTTGCAACCTGATGGAGGTCAGTATAGATGGATTAATAGAACAAGACCCACACACAGCTAGAAGCCCAATATTTTTTCAGAGGTAGATGCAGAAAAAAATATATTCAGTTTGCAACCTGATGGAGGTCAGTATAGATGGACTAATAGAACAAGTCCCACACACTGCTAGAAGCCCAAATATTTTTTCAGAGGTACTGTAGATGCAGATAAAAATTAGTTTTAATTTGCAACCTGATGGAGGTCAGTATAGATGGACTAATAGAGAAAGTCCGACACACTACTAGAAGGCCAAATATTTTTTCAGAGGTAGATGCAGAAAAAAATATATTCAGTTTGCAACCTGATGGAGGTCAGTATAGATGGATTAATAGAACAAGACCCACACACAGCTAGAAGCCCAATATTTTTTCAGAGGTAGATGCAGAAAAAAATATATTCAGTTTGCAACCTGATGGAGGTCAGTATAGATGGACTAATAGAACAAGTCCCACACACTGCTAGAAGCCCAAATATTTTTTCAGAGGTACTGTAGATGCAGATAAAAATTAGTTTTAATTTGCAACCTGATGGAGGTCAGTATAGATGGACTAATAGAGAAAGTCCGACACACTACTAGAAGGCCAAATATTTTTTCAGAGGTAGATGCAGAAAAAAATATATTCAGTTTGCAACCTGATGGAGGTCAGTATAGATGGACTAATACAACAAGTCCCGCACACAGCTAGAAGCCCAAATATTTTTTCAGAGGTACTGTAGATGCAGATAAAAATTATTTTTAATTTGCAACCTGATGGAGGTCAGTATAGATGGACTAATAGAGAAAGTCCGACACACTACTAGAAGGCCAAATATTTTTTCAGAGGTAGATGCAGAAAAAAATATATTCAGTTTGCAACCTGATGGAGGTCAGTATAGATGGACTAATACAACAAGTCCCACACACAGCTAGAAGCCCAAATATTTTTTCAGAGGTACTGTAGATGCAGATAAAAATTAGTTTTAATTTGCAACCTGATGGAGGTCAGTATAGATGGACTAATAGAGAAAGTCCGACACACTACTAGAAGGCCAAATATTTTTTCAGAGCTAGATGCAGAAAAAAATTATATTCAGTTTGCAACCTGATGGAGGTCAGTATAGATGGATTAATAGAAAAAGACCCACACACAGCTAGAAGCCCAATATTTTTTCAGAGGTAGATGCAGGAAAAAATATATTCAGTTTGCAACCTGATGGAGGTCAGTATAGATGGACTAATAGAACAAGTCCCACACACTGCTAGAAGCCCAAATATTTTTTCAGAGGTACTGTAGATGCAGATAAAAATTAGTTTTAATTTGCAACCTGATGGAGGTCAGTATAGATGGACTAATAGAGAAAGTCCGACACACTACTAGAAGGCCAAATATTTTTTCAGAGCTAGATGCAGAAAAAAATTATATTCAGTTTGCAACCTGATGGAGGTCAGTATAGATGGACTAATAGAGAAAGTCCGACACACTACTAGAAGGCCAAATATTTTTTCAGAGGTAGATGCAGAAAAAAATATATTCAGTTTGCAACCTGATGGAGGTCAGTATAGATAGATTAATAGAACAAGACCCACACACAGCTAGAAGCCCAATATTTTTTCAGAGGTAGATGCAGAAAAAACTATATTCAGTTTGCAACCTGATGGAGGTCAGTATAGATGGACTAATAGAACAAGTCCCACACACTGCTAGAAGCCCAAATATTTTTTCAGAGGTACTGTAGATGCAGATAAAAATTAGTTTTAATTTGCAACCTGATGGAGGTCAGTATAGATGGACTAATAGAGAAAGTCCAACACACTACTAGAAGGCCAAATATTTTTTCAGAGGTAGATGCAGAAAAAAATATATTCAGTTTGCAACCTGATGGAGGTCAGTATAGATGGATTAATAGAACAAGACCCACACACAGCTAGAAGCCCAATATTTTTTCAGAGGTAGATGCAGAAAAAAATATATTCAGTTTGCAACCTGATGGAGGTCAGTATAGATGGACTAATAGAACAAGTCCCACACACTGCTAGAAGCCCAAATATTTTTTCAGAGGTACTCTAGATGCAGATAAAAATTAGTTTTAATTTGCAACCTGATGGAGGTCAGTATAGATGGACTAATAAAATGATGCTATGCCCAAAAGATTTTACTTCACTAGGTGCAGTAAAAAAATTGGTATTCTATACACAGGTGGTATATCTTGCAACACAGATAGGCTACTCCACTGACTAACACACTCTGCAATAGGCCAAAAAGGATTAGCTTTGCTAGATTCAGCCAAATGCTGTGAAAAAAACTTGCACAGCACTGGCACAGACCTGCCTGGCAAAAACTGATAGGAACTGATGTAACCTAGTCCTGAAAAGACTCCAATTACAATTAGTCTTTACTCCCACAACCGATCTATTTAAGAGCACAGACCTCCCTGATAAAAGTCGTAGGAAATGCTGTAACCTAGTCCTTAAAAGGACTGCAATCACAACTATTCCCTACTCCCAAGCTATCTGTATATTTGTGCGAAAATTGGCTTGAAATTAACAAGGTATAGCGCACACAGCAACAGCGGTGCCGTCTAACACGCAGCTGCAGCAGTGAGAAAATGGTGGCGACGGGGAAAATGGCTTGGTCTTATAGGGCAAGGACATGTGACATACACTGCCAATGACACATGCCCTTGCTTGTGTGAAAAAAAGCACTTTGCTCCGTGTGTGCGCTGCTGATAGGCTGACAGATTGCACCTCCCCACTGTAAATGCGGGAAAGAGAAAAAAAAATGGAGATCTTCATTGTTCCTGCAGAGATCCATCCCCTGCCCCTCCCCCCACCCCGCTGTACACTCAAACTGCGTATTAACATTAATTTTCATCATTACTGAGAAAAAATCCAGTTATGATTTTGGTGCACGAACAGTTATCGAACATAACCTCGAACAGCCGAATTTTTCTCAAATTGTTCGTGTTCGCCGAACGGCTCGAACACCGCCCAAAACAGCTCGAATTTGAGATTGGCGAACAGTTCGAGTAGAACAACGCTCATCTCTAATGGGCACAGCACATGCAGATTATCATTGGGGACCATTGCTGCCCTTCTACCATGCATTTTTAATGCGTTTCTGCAGCTGCATTAAAAACGCATCGTGTGCACACAGCCTTAGAAGGAACTCTCCTTCAATCTTCGGACCTCCACAGACCTGATTTTGATGACCTATCCTGTTGTAATCAGTATGCTGTTATCAGCATACAACTCCTTTGTAACTTTGTGTAATAGAAGATGAATTCCCATTATTATTATTATTATTATTATTATTATTAATAATAATAATTCAGCTTTGCTTATATAGCACCATCATATTACATAGCGCTTCGTAGCTATTATCATCACTGTCCCAATTGGGGCTCACAATCTAGATTCTCTATCAGTATGTCTTTGGAGTGTGAGAGGAAACCCGCACAAATACGGGTAGAACATATAAACTCCTTGCAGATGTTGTCCTTGGTGGGATTTGAATCCAGGACGCCAGCGCTGCTAGGTTGCAAAGTGCTAATCACAGAGCCACCATGCTGCCCCTTGTACTGTGACCACAAGTGCAGTTGTGATGTCTGCATTAAATTCTCTCAAACTTATCTCCTCTGAGACGTGAGTTATGGCTTTCACATTCAACCTGGTGATGACTAGAGCTGTCTCTCAGATCAAAAGTGGAAATAGTCAGAGAGTCCGTGGCATTGCACATAAAGGAACCACCTTCGAGATACTTGACATCTCAGCATTAGAATTAAAACTCTTTCTCGGTGTTGCCGATACTAAAATTAATATACAATGCTATTAAGGTTCAGCCAGGTTCCAGGACTTTTATCTACCACTTTTGCATGGTTGAAGCATTTGACAGGCTCTCGTTAACCCCTTCATGACATGGCGAGTTTCCATTTTTTCGTTTTCATTTTTTCCACCCATTCTTCCAAAAGCTTAATTTTTCCACCCTCATAGCCGTATAAGAGCTTATTTTTCATGGGATGAGTTGTACTTTTGACTGATATTATTGATTTTACAAATATTAAAACACTGACCATCACTTCCAAAACAGAAAACTAAAGTGTACAGGTGATTACAAAGACTAGCCATTTCAATATATACAGTTATATGAAAAAGTTTGGGCACCCCTATTAATCTTAAGCTTAATGTTTTATAAAAATTGGTGTTTTTGCAACAGCTATTTCAGTTTGATATATGTAATAACTGTTGGACAACATTACTGTGTCCAACAGTTATTACATATATCAAACTGAAATAGCTGTTGCAAAAACACCAATTTTTAAAAAAACATTAAGCTTAAGATTAATAGGGGTGCCCAAACTTTTTCATATAACTGTAACCAACAAAAAAAGTAGCACTCTGTAGCGCTATAGTAGGCAAACATGATATATATGAAATTTGAACTGCATTACTGGTATAGAAAATAGAAATAATTGAGAAGATTTAGAACATATATTGGCCAATTCATGTGTACCTGGTAGCCACGGTAAGGCAACTCTCGTTGCTGGGAACCTACCTAGTGTGAAGGAGAATAAATGTTCCAGCTTCCATAAAGTGCAAAAATATTTATTGATACAAAAAAGGATTCCATATAAAATAGCAACGCATTTCAAACGCAAGACTGCGATCTTTATCAAAGCTAAACATACATTGAGCATGCACGGTCCACCAATAAGGTACAAGAAAAACATCACATGATAAAACACCAATGGAAAACATGATTAGCATCACATGTTCACATATTGCAATGAAAAGAGAGGGAGGAGAAAAAGGGAGAAAAAAAAAAGGGGGAGAAAAGGAGCCTCAAGTAAAACTACATATAATGTGAAACATGACATTCATGTAAAATCAGAAACATTTTGAATAGACAAAATAGTGCATCAATAGCGGAACATCAATTTGAGGCGCATGTTGAGGCCGGCAGGATGACATGTGTCCAGATTTGGCATCCAGTAAGCTTCTAGAATTAGTAGCAATTTTGTCAATGCCTACGATTTCTAGAGAAGAAACATTTCTGTTATGACACTGTTTAAAATGCTTAGAGACATGAGAAATGTTACGATTATTTTCCGACATGCTAAATATATCTGTAATGTGCTCAGAGATGCGTTTTTTTTAGTTTCCTGATAGTGCATTTTCCATGGGAGCTAAGTATTCCCCTTCACTTGCTAATCTGGCCATGCCATTTTGGGAATACAATCACCTATATTCTACCACAAACCCATTTCTAAATTCTATGCAATGGTATGGTAGATATATAGATGATCGACTCAGAATCTAGAGGAGAGATTTGTCTGAAATACCATTATTTGTCAATTATTTAAATAGTAATGCATATAATCTGTCATTCACTTATACCTTCCATCCAAGGTGTATTTCCTTTCTAGATCTGTAATTGGAAGGTTTTAATGACAAAATCTCCTCTTCAACATTTTCTAAACCTTTATCAGGAAACACCATTCTTCATACGGTAAGTGGTCACCCGGCGCATACCATTAAAGCCATACCAGTAGGTGAATATACCAGAATAAAACGGAATTGTAGCGAGCCAGAAAAATTAGATAGTGAATTATTTGAGAGCCAAAACAAACTAAAAAGCAGAGGTTATCCACAATGGGTTTTAAACAGAGCACATAATATAGTCCAGAAAAAGAACAGATGTGATCTAATTAATGTACAACAACCCATAAATGCTCACCCCACTAATAACCAAATTGTATTTTCATTACAATACAGTCCACAATTTTATAGTATAAAAAATATAATTTTGAAGTTTCTGCCCATATTGCAGGATGATGCAATATTATCCAAAATTCTCAACCCAGGTGTACGGGTAGTAGCCAAAAGAGCCCAAACCTTAGGCAATATATTATCTCCAAGTATGCATAATTCAATGCAAAAACAGCATACCTGGCTCAATTGTCAGGGTTTTTTTAAATGTGGATTAAAACTATGTAATTTATGTCAGTATGTAAAGGTGTCAAAATTTTTCTTTAGTTCAGAGGGATAGCAACTATTTCATATCAATCAGCACATCAATTGTAATAGTGACCATGTAGTGTATATTATAAATTGCAGTTCATGCAACAAAATGTATGTAGGAAACTGAAAAAACACATCTCTGAGCACATTACAGATATATTTAGCATGTTGGAAAATAATCGTAACATTTCTCATGCCTCTAAGCATTTTATACAGTGTCATAACAGAAATATTTCTTCGCTAGAAATCATTGTTTTTCTTGCACCTTATTGGTGGACTCTATGTGTATAACCACGCATGCTCATTGTATGCTAAGCTTTGATCAAGAATGCAATCTTGCGTTTGAAAAGCTTTGCTATTTTATATGGAATCCTTTTTGTATCAATAATTATTTTTGCACTGTATGGAAGCTGGAAATTTTTTTCCCCTTCAACTATTGCAAATGGTCCCTTGTGTTCCATGCCTCTGGATGCCTTGGAGTGTGGGTAAGCTGGTCTTTCTTCTATTTTTTACCTAGTGTGAATCCTCTCTTAGAATGAAGTCTACATGTATATGGGAAGGTAGGATCTTGCTATAATTAAAACCGCCTGAGGCTTAGGGGTGGAGTGTTCAGTTAGAAAGCCTATGTATGCAAATATCAAAATACTGACCATCACTTCCAAAAAAGAAAACTGGGGTGTACAGGTACTTTTTAAGAGTAGCTATCTCCATATATAACCAAAAAATAAAATTCACACTAGTTATGGTGCCACGTTAGGTGTGGGAAAGACTAGTGCAACACAGAGGGAAGAGGGAAAGGGAGCCCAGACACTAGGGAAAGAGGGAAGTGGAGACATCCTAGTCAGGTCTAGTGTCACCCTGTTTCAACTACGGTCCCTATATTATTGGCTCTGCACCAATCGCCGCACACATGCCTCGCCCTGTCTTTCTCTGGAGTATGGCTGCGGCTAGGGAACAGAGGAGATGAGCACTAATCGATGTCTACTAAACTCTATAGACAACAAGGGTAGACAAACAGGGGGGAAATTTCTTAGCTTTAGATGGCTCCAGATAAATGCACACAAGGCCTCAAGCTCCAGAGAGGACGAAGTACTGCTCTTGCTAAAATCTCACAAGTAGTAATGAATATCGCCGTCACCTCCCTCTCAGACACACCAGGTACTTATACACTCAAATCAGAGAGATAATTAACCAGAGGGAGGTAGCCGTTGGGTCCTAGAGACAGCCACCCTCTAAGATGTCTGTAATGCCAAAAGTAGTGATCTCCTGCAACCAACTGCAGGGCGACTGTCTGTCACCTCTGATACACCCGTGACAGTACCCCCATCTACGAGTGGCCTCCGGACACTCACGACTGGGTTTCTCAGGAATAGAGGTTTTAAATGAGCTAACCAATCTAGGAGATTTCATCTTTGACGCTGAAACCCACATCCTCTCCTCTGGACCATAGCCTTTCCAGTGAAGCAAATATTGTAGACAACGAGGTTGGAGATGAGAATCTACAATCCTTGAAATCTGGAACTCCAGATTGCCATCAACCATTACTGGGTGGTAGAGTCGAGGGCTCAAGAGGTTCCACATATTTTTTAAGTAAGGATATATGGAACACGTTGTGGACTTTAAAGGCCTGAGGAAGTTCAAGACGAAACGCTGCTGGGTTAATGACGACGGTTATTTTATAGGGACCAATAAACCTAGGTCCCAGCTTGCAAGAAGTAACTTTCAATCTTATATTCCTGGTAGACAACCACACAAAGTCATTCACACTTAGGTCTGGACCTGGCAAGCGTTTTCTGTCAGCCATATGTTTATACGCCATACCTGTCTCCCATGATCTTTAAATTACTCAGCACACTCTGCCATACCGAGGAGAGCGACGAAGCAAATCATTCCTCCTCAGAAACTCCCGAAGCTCCTTCCCCACTAAAGGTATCAAACTGTGGGTGGTAACCGTATGCACCGAAGAACGGTGACCTGCCAGTGGATTCTTGACGTTGATTATTAATGGCAAATTCTGCAAGCGGTAGATAGGATGCCCAATCCTCCTGATTTTCGGAAACAAAACACCTGAGGTAGGTTTCCAAATTATGATTGACACGCTCGGTCAGTCCATTTGACTGAGGGTGGAAGGCAGAGGAAAAGGACAGCTGCACCCCCAGTCGAGAACAGAATGCCTTCCAGAACTTGGAAACAAACTGGGTTCCCCGATCTAGCATCACGTCAGATGGAACCCCGTGAAGCTTTACAATCTTATTTATGAACACCAGAGCAAGTGTCTTGGCATTTGGAAGTGCAAGCAATGCGACAAAATGAACAATTTTACTGAACCTATTTAGTATCACCAAAACCACCGTTTTGCCTGCAGAAACCGGTAGGTCAGTAATAAAATCCATGGACAAGTGTGTCCATGGCCTACTATGGATAGGTAGTGGAAGAAGAGTACCAGACGGACTGGTATATGAAATCTTAGAACACGCGCAAATACTACAAGCAACTACGTGTTCAATTACATCCTGATGCAACCTGGGCCACCAAAAACAATGAGAGAGGAGGTCTGCGGCTGCCTTACCACCTGCATGCCCAGCAAACACAGAGTTATGATGTTCCTTAATTATTTTGCAGTGAAGATTTAATGGTACAACCAACTTTCCTGAGGGGCAGCAGACAGGGGCATCCCCCTGTGCCGCCAACACCTCACCCTCCAGTTCAGGATAAAGTGCAGAAATGACTACCCCTTTCTGTAAGATCAGGACAGGGTTCTCATGATCACCACCACCAGGGAAGCTCCGGGACAAAGCATTAGCCTTGACATTTTTGACCCTTGGAGGAAAAGTGACAACAAAATTGAACCTAGTAAAAAACAGGGACCATCTCGCTTGCCTAGGGCTGAGACGTTTAGCTGACTGGAGATATGACAGGTTCTTATGCTCAGTAATAACAGTAATAAAATAGACAGCCTCCTCCAACCAATGTCGCCATTCTTCAAACGCCAATTATATCGCCAAAAGTTCCCTTTTACCCACATCATAATTTCTCTCAGCCAAAGACAATTTTTTAGAAAAGAAGGCACATGGACGCCATTTACCGGGGGACGGACCCTGAGACAACACAGCCCCAATCCCAACATCCAACGCATCAACCTCCACAATAAAGGGTTGGGAAACATCGGGTCAACTGAGTATAGGTGCAGCGGCAAAATTATTTTTTAAGTAAGAAAAAGCCTGCTGGGAGACATCCGACCATTTAGAAAAATCAGACCCCTTCTTGGTAAGTGGTTTCACCATTACAGAGCAATTTTGGATGAATTTCCAGTAAATATTAGTAAAGCCCAGAAAACGTTGAAGAGCCTTCAGGCTCTCAGGAAGTTCCCAATCAAGGACTGCATGGATCTTCTCTGGATCCATTCGAAAACGCAAAGATGACAACAAGTACCCCAAAAACTGCAACTCCTGAACAGCAAAAACACATTTTTCCAGTTTGGCATAAAGTTTGTTATCCCTTAATATCCCTTAATGGAGCGCCTGCTTAACATGCCCCCGCTGAGTCTCAAAATCAGGTGAGTAAACCAAAATATCGTCCAGATAGACCACCATAAACCTCCCCACCAAATGATGGAAAAGGTGCACTGGTCAAACCAAAAGGCATAACCAGACTCTCGAAATGTCCTTCCAGGGTATTGAACGCTGTTTTCCATTCATCCCCTTCTCTGATTCTAACCAGGTTGTAGACTCCCCTTAAATCCAACTTGGAGAATACTTTAGCTCCCACAACTTGGCTGAACAAATCAGGAATCAGAGGAAGAGGGTATGGATCACGGATGGTAATTTGATTTAATTCCCGGAAATCTAAACAGGGACGTAGACCGCCATCTTTTTTCTTCACAAAGAAGAACCCTGCCACCACGGGCGCAGATGAGGGTCTGATATGTCCCTTCTCCAGACTTTCCACAATGAAATCCTTCATGGCTTGTCTCTCAGGGCCAGAAAGATTATACAGTCTGGAATTCGGTAGTTTAGCTTCGGGGGTCAGGTTAATAGGACAGTCATAAGCACGATGAGGAGGCAAATCTTGACAACCCCTCTCAGAAAAAACGTCCTCAAAACCAGGCAGAAAGGCTGGTAATATTTCCGTAGAAACAGTAGCAAGGGAAATATCTAAACAGTTCTCATGGCTGTAATCTCCCCATTCAAATATCTCCCTGGTTTGCCAATCTACCAACGGATTATGTTTAACTAGCCAAGGGATACCCAAGACAATCGGTGTGAGAAGATGTCCAGGACATAACAAGAGATGCCAAGTTGATGGCAAAAATGGAAATGGGTTTATCTAAAGTACAGCAAGCAAGACCATGAGTTTTCAAAAACTCAGCATCAACCATGCTGACTCTGGCTCCACTGTCAAAAAACAGAGAAATTTTCTCGGTTTTGCTCTCTAGCACCACCTCTGCTGTCAGGACAAAGCAGGAACTGCAGTTTGGCCACTAATGCACCCCTTGTTTATCCAACTCCAGACTACCAAGAGTTAATCGAGTCTCCTTTTGTTTAGGAATTGAAGGACAGGACCCAACAAAATGTCCCTTTTTCTCACAAAAAAAACACACCTTTTTTCTTGCGAATCTCTGGGGAGATGTATGATGTAGAAACACCCCCTAACTGCATAAGTTCCTCCACCTCCCCCAGTACTGGCTCAACCCAGAATGCTCTCCTGACAGAGGTACACAACCCAGACAAGAAGGCCCCAAAGAAGGTGGTCTTACCCGTCTGTCCTGAAGGCGTCTATCAAGACGTATGGCCAAAGACATGACAGCCTCCAAGGACCGAGGGGTTTCATATACTGCCAAGGCATCTTTCAACCTTTCAGTAATTGACTTCTAAGGGCTGAGTCATTCCATTTGGAATTCATTGCCCATATACTTAATTCTGAACTGTACGTTTTCACTGACCCATTCCCCTGCTGAAGGCGATGTAGCCTAGACTCAGCCAAGGCAACTCGGTCAGGGTTATCATAGATGAGGAACAGAGTCCCAAAAAATGTCTCCACAGACTGGAGACAAACCGAGTCCTGCGGTAATGAAAACGCCCATGACTGAGGATTTCCCTGCAATAGAGAGATCACAATACCAACCCGTTGCTCCTCATTACCGGAGGAATAAGGATGAAGTTTGAAATACAATTTGCATGCCTCCTTAAATACAACAAAGTTGTCCCTACCTCCTGAAAACCTATCTGGGAGGGCAACCTTGGGTTCAGGCTGGACAGACCTACCTGCAGAGACTCCCACATTGGTAACCTGTAACCGCTGATGCTGCTGCTGAACCTCACAGTGGAGATCATTCACCTCCAGAGACAGACGGCGGAACTGCTCTGCGAGCTCTGCAACTGAACCCATACCATGGAAGAAAGGAAAAAAAAATGTCCACGCCCAAAAACACATGGCGATAATTTCACGCCACGTGTGGGAAAGACTAGTGCAACACAGAGGGAAAAGGGAAAGGGAAACTAGACACTAGGGAAAGAGGGAAGTGGAGACCTCCTAGTCTGGTCTAGTGTTACCCTGTCTCAACTACTGTCCCTATATTGGCTCTGCACCAATGGCCGCATGCGTGTCTCACCCTCTCTTTTCCTGGTGTATGGCTATGGCTAGGGAATGAAGGAGATTAGCACTAGTCAATCTCTTCTAAACTCGATAAACAACAAGGGTAGACAAACAGGGGGGGAATTGCTTAGCTTTAGATGACTCCAGACAAATGCGCACACGGCCTCAAGCTCCAGAGAGGACGAAGTATTACTCTTGGTAAAGCCTCACAAGTAGTAATGAATATCGCCGGCACTTCCCTCTCAGACACACCAGGTATTAATACACTCAGGCCAGAGAGCTAATTAACCAGAGGAAGGTAGCCGCTGGGTTCTACAGACAGCCAGCCTCTAAGAAGATGTCTGTAATGCCAAACATAGAGATCTCCTGCAACCAACTGCAGGGTGACTGTCTGTCACTTCTGATACACCCATGACAGTAGGTTCACAGCAACAAAAGTCACCTTACTGTGGCTGCTGGGTACACATGAATTGGCCAATTTATGCACTAAAAATTCTCAGTTATTCCTATTTTCTAGAGCAGTAATGCAATTCAAATTTCATATATTTCTTGTTTGCATATTATAGCGCTACTTGTTTTGTTGACCATTGATTTTACCACATAGTGTACTGGAAAATAGGGAAAAAATTCAAGTGCATTGCAAAAAAAAGTGCAATTCCCCAATTTTTTCTGGTTTTTTTTTTTTTTAATGATGTTCACTATATGGCAAAACTGACCTAACAATATGATTATCCAGGTCTGCACGAGTATGCAGATACCAAACATGTATCTTTTTTTTTTATTATAAGTGGTGAAAAAATACAGAAATTTGTAAAACAAAAATTTTGCTTTTATCGTCCTTTTCTGAGACTTGTAACATTTACATTTTTGGGATATGGGGCTGTGCGAGGGCTTATTTTTTGTGCTCTGAGCAGACATTTTTACTGACAATAATTTAAGGTAGATACAATGTTTTCATTGCCTTTTATTGTACTTTATTGCAATGTTGTGGTGCCCACAGAAATGTATTTTTTTGTCATTTCGATTTTTTTACTCATTACACCGTTTACCAATTGCATTAACCCCTTTACCCCTGAGGGTGGTTTGCACGTTAATGACCAGGCCAATTATTACAATTCTGACCACTGTCACTTTATGAAGTAATAACTCTAAAATGCTTCAAGGGATTCCACTGATTCTGAGATGTTTTTTTCGGAACATATTGTACTTCATGATAGTGGTAACATTTCTTCAATATGACTTGCGTTTATTTGTGAAAAAAATCGGAAATTTGGCAAAAATTTTGAAAATTTTGCAATTTTCAAACTTTAAATTTTCATGCCCTTAAATCAGAGAGATATGTCACACAAAATAGTTAATAGATAACATTTTCCACATGTCTACTTTACATCAGCACAATTTTGGAACCCAAATTTTTTTTTGTTAGGAAGTCATAAGGGTTAAAAGTTGACCAGTGATTTCTCATTTTTCCAACAAAATTTACAAAACCATTTTTTAGGGACCACATCACATTTTAAGTGACTTTGAAGGGCCTTTATGACAGAAAACACCCAAATGTGACACCATTCTAAAACTGCACCCCTCAAGGTGCTTAAAACCACATTCAAGAAGTTCATTAACCTTTCAGGTGCTTCACAGGAATTTTTGGAATGTGGAAGAAAAAAATGAACATTAAACTTTTTTCACAAAAATGTTAATTTAGACCACAATTTTTTTATTTTTGCAAGGGTAACAGGAAAAATTGGACCCCAAAATTTGTTGTGCAATATCTTCTGAGCACGCCAATACCCTATATGTATGGGAAAACCACTGTTTGGTCACACGGCAGGGCTTGGAAGGGAAGGAGCGCCATTTGACTATTTGAATGTAAAATTTTCTTGAATAATTAGTGGACACCATATTGCGTTTGGAGAGCCCCTGATGTGCCTAAATAGTGGAAACCACACACAAGTGACCCCATTTTGGAATCTAGACCCCTCAGGGAACTTATCTAGATGTGTGGTCATTATCTTGAACCCCCAGGAGCTTCACAGAAGTTTGTAACATTGAGCAGTAAAAATAAAATTTTCACATTTTTCCCACAAAAATGTTTTTCAGCCCCCCAATTTTGTATTTTTATTAGGGTAACAGGAGAAATTGTGCCATACCATTTGTTCATTAACCCTTCAGGTGCTTCACAGGAATTTTTGGAATGTGGAAGAAAAAAATGAACATTTAACTTTTTTCACAAAAATGTTAATTTAGACCACAATTTTTTATTTTTGCAAGGGTAACAGGAAAAATTGGACCCCAAAATTTGTTGTGCAATTTCTCCTGAGTAAGCCAATACCCCATATGTGGAAGAAAACCACTGTTTGGGTACATGGCAGAGTTCGGAAGAGAAGGAGCACCATTTGAATTTTTGAATGTAAAATTTGCTTGAATAATTAGCGGATGCCATGTCGCATTTGGAGAGACCCTGATGTGCCTAAATAGTGGAAACCCCCCACAAGTGACACCATTTTGGAAACGAGACCGCTTAAGGATTTTATCAAGGAGTATAGTGAACATTTTGAACCTAGAGGTACTTCACAGAAATTGATAACAGCAGCAGCATCTCTATGCTATATACAGCCTGTCAGCGCTGCATGCAGAAGTTACTTTGGTCGCGCACTGCTCATGACCAAAGTAACTTCTTGCCTCCTGGTGACCCGGATGTTGTCATGAAGACATCGGGTCACCATGACAACATCCGGGACCCGACACAGACAGCATGGAACACCGGATAGGAGGTAAGTATCTACACTTACCTCTCCCCTTGCTCCCGCAATGCTGTGATCGACTTCGATCGCAGCATTTTGGGGGTTAATGTGCCGGGAGTGGTGCTTGACCACTCCTGGCACATAGCACCGGGTGTCAGCTTTGACAATCAGCTTACACCCGGCTACGATCGCCCCGCACAGCTTGTGTGCGGGTGAGATTGTAGCATGCGTAATAGTACGTAGCTGGCCCAGGGGACACATACATACTATTACTGACATGGTCGTAAAGGGGTTAATTTACTTTATATCTTGGTAGATCGGACTTTTATGAACACAGCAATACCAAATGTGCATTTGTTATTTATTTTTAATTGTTTTATTTTTATTATGGGAAAAGGGGGGTGATTTAAAATTAGTTTTTTTTTCAGATTTTTAAAACTTTTGTTTAAAAAACTTTTTACTGTATTTATTTAGGGGACTTGAAGCTACTATCATCTGATTTATTGTGCTGTACATAGCAGTTATTCAGCACTGCAATATATAAAGAAAATGAAAATCTTCTATGAACGCCAGCCACAGGCTGGCTTTCACAGGAGGATCATAATGACAAGCACAGGGGTCATCAGCAGAACCTCGACTGTCATAACAACCTATTGGTGCCCCGCGATCACGTCACAGGTGCCCCAATGAAATAATGTGCCCCCCTTCCAGCACGTGTTAAATTCCTTTAACAGGTTAATTGAGGCGGGAGGAGTGTGCTCTCTGCCCACAGAGGTTAAAGGCACATGATGGCTGCTTAAATCGGCCATCATTTGCCAGGAAAAATGAGGGTTCTGCGTGCGAGCCCACATCTAAGGCAGGGATGCAACATATGATGTATATGTACGTCATATGTCGTGAAGGAGTTAAGCATATTAAATGCTATAGGGCTATACAGTTAAAACCAAAAGTTTACATACATTATATAAATAAACACATATGCATGTTTTTCTCAATATCTCACATGTAATCAGAACAAACCTTTCCTGTTTTAGGTCAATTAGGATTACCATAATTTTAATATTTGCCAAATGCCAGAATAATAGAGAGAGAGAGAATGTTTTAAGGCATTTTTATTACTTACTTACTGCTAAGTCAAAAGTTTACATACTAATGAAATGTATTTGGTACCATTGCCCTTAAACTGAATGACTTGGGTCAAATGTTTGTGATATCCTTCCACAAGCTTTTCACAATAGTTGGTCAGAATTTGGGCCCATTCCTCCTGACAAAACTGGTGTAACTGATCCAGGTTTGTAGATCGCCTTGCTCGCACCTGCCTTTTCAGGTTTGTCCATAAATTTTCAATAGGATTGAGATCAGGGCATTGTGATGGCCACTCCAAAATATTGACTTTCTTATCCTTAATCCACTTTGTTACCATTTTGACAGTATGCTTCGGGTGATTGTCCATTTGAAAGACATATTTCCGCCCAAGCTTTAACTGGCTGATATCTTGAGATGTTGCTTCAGTTTTGCCACATAATCTTCTTTTCTCATGATGCCATCTATTTTGTGAAGTGCACCAGTCTCTCCTGCAGTAAAACAACCCCACAACATGATGCTGCCACCCCGATGTTTCACAGTTGGGATGGTGTTTTTAGGCTTCCAAGCTTCTCCCTTTTTCCTCCAAACATAACAATAGTCATTATGCCCAAAAAGTTCAATTTTAGTTTCATCAGATCACAGGAAATGTCTCCAAAAATGAAGGTCTGTGTTCCTGTGTGCATTTGAAAACATTAATCTGGCTTTTTTATGTTTTTTTGGCGTAATGGCTTCTTCTTGGCAGAGTAGCCTTTCAGCCCATGTTGATACAGTACTCATTTCACTGTGGTTATTGACACAATCTTACCAGCTTTCACCATCATCTTCCACAAGGTCTTTTGCTTTTGTTCTTGGGTTGATATGCACATGTTGGACCAAAGCATGTTCATTTCTGGGACACAGAACTCGTCTCCTTCCTGAGCGGTATGATGGCTGACATTCCCATCTTGTTTGTACTTGCTTATAATTGCTTGTACAGATGAACAAGGCACCTTCAAGTATCTTGAAATTGTACTTAAGGATGAGCCAGCCTTGTGCAAGTCCACAATTCTCTTCCTGATATCTTGGCTGATTTTTTTAGACTTTCCCATGATGCTACACATAGAAGCAGTGTGTTTCAGGTGTGCAATCAAATACATCCACAGGTGTGTCTCTAATTAACTCAGATGTTGCCAAAAAACTATCCGAAGCTTCCAAACACATGACATCATTATATGGCCAGTCCAGAATTGTTTATAGGCATAGTAATCTTAGTGTATGTAAACTTTTGATGTTGCAGTAAGTAATAAAAATGCCTTAAAACATTCTCTCTCTCTCATTATTCTGGCTTTTGGCAAATATTAAAAATTATGGTAATCCTAATTGACCTAAATGGGAACAATTTATTCTGATTTCATGTCAGATATTGAGAAAAACATGTGTAGCACCCCGAGGGTTCGGTTGCTACAGAGGTATTGCATCTCACCCAGATGTGCGATATCTCACTTCCAGGTAAGGATGGAGTGTGGCTCAGGACCCTAACACCCACATGCACTACACCACATTTCCGGGGGACAGCTCGACGGTGCTCCCATTAGTTATGCAGGCATGAGTGAGCATGTCCCTGGCTGGAGTGGGGGGAGGGAACACCTAGAGAAGGGAACCCGGTAGTGTGTGCGTGGGGGAAGTAGATCCTGGGTGCACTCTGTACAGGAGTATAAAGGGAGGCACCATCTTGGAAAGAGAGTGAGTTGAGAGAGGAGAAGACAGGGAGCAGAGCTGCTTTATGGGCTCTGCTCCACAGGCAGGCCCTGTCAGGAGGCCTGAGCCTGGAGGAGGAAGAGGAGCAGACTGGGCTCCAGGAAGGACAGAGGGGACCCCAGGGGTGTGGACTGGCTGGTAGCCACCACACGCCCGCCGCTACCTGAGTAGGGGGGTCAGGTCAAGAAGATGGGAACCGGATCCCAAATTAGTGGAGGAGAGAAACTACCCTCAACTAAGAACCGGAGGCTGCAACATTACATGTGGAGCAGCCCCTCACCACACCCGCTAGAAAGGCACCACATAGGACCTGGGAAACGCAGGCCTACGTTTGCCCACCAAGAAGGTCTGAGGCAGCTGGACATAAGCGTGGTCACTAGTGGGGTTGAAGACCAGAGACAGGGGACATAAAGGGGGTCCTGCAAAGCACTCCAGAAAGACCTGGGAGTTAACCGAGCCCCTCACCTGGTGAGCACAGCGCGACACAGGCAGCCACCTCTGCAGCGGTGGCCTGGAGCAGTAACCGAGTAACCGTGAGTAAAGACCCTGAACTGCACCACCAAGACTCCGAGTTGTCTTTGTTGCGCTCGTGTACCACCATCACCCCCATCATCTATCCCTGCTGCCCTGAGGCCATACCCCTCCCGTTGGGGGTTATAACATCATCGCTGCACCCATACCACCGGCCTCAGCGGACTGTTCTGCAGCGGCGGCTGCAAAGCCGCACTCAACGGGTGGCGTAGTCGACATCCAAGTTAACATCTACTGCCATAGACTGCCACTTAGTTTGACACCCTGGGCACGGACCGGGTCACCGCCACGAGACTACAACCCTCAACAGATCCGGCTCCGGGTAAGCTCCCGCGTGCGCAACGCTGCGCAACACAGGCCCAGGGGTGCGTCAACTTTTGGCGTAGTCGGCAGGATTTCGTGCCCGCAACCACCGGGTACTGCGTGCCTGAAAAAGAGACTTTTAAAACTTACCATCCGTGAAGTTTTCCCGCCATCCGGCGCCATCTTCAGCCTTCTTCCCGCCATCCGTGAAGATTCCCGCCATCCGGCGCCATCTTCAGCCTTCTTCCCGCCATCTGTGGAGTTTTCCCGCCATTGGGCGCCATCTTGAGGACGCCGCGCGGGAAGAAGAGGGGCGTGGACTCCGAAAGCGCTCGAGAACTGAAGCCCCGCCTCACGTCCGGACGTTGCGTAAGGTCCTGGAAGGAGCCCAGCAGACGCCGACGTCACTGGAGCGCGACGGAAGGTCCTCGACCCTGATGATCAACTGCGGAGCCGCGGCCTACGGAAGAGGATCATCGCCAGGTAGGCCACGGTCCACCAGGGGGGAGGAGGACACCAGGAACGGACAGCAAGATGGCGGACCGGCAGCAGACTAAGCTGCCCAGCATCGGCAGCGCCCAAGCCGTCGCGGGCCCCGACCAGCACCAGGAGAAGACGCGTGACGCAGGAGCGGTCGCGGGAGCAGGTAAGAGGAGTCTCCCTGTCCCGGACGCTGCCAGCGTCAGCCTGCTCCCGGGCCACCCGGTGGAGCCGCCGATCCCGGGCGCTGCAGACGCAGACCTGCTCCGGACCCCGCAACAAGCCCTGCAGCCGAGCCCTCCAGACCTGGGTACTGCCACCACCAGCCCGCGCCCAGGCCCAAAGTCGCACCCCCTGACCCCGGGCGTCATTAACAGTACCACTCAGACCCCGAGTACCAAGAGGGCCCGGACGGGTCTGAACCTGAGAAAGAGAAAGGAGCGTGTGGAGCACACCGTTAATCGTAAACGGTAAAAGAGGAGATGTAAATAGTTACCCGACCGGGTATAAGGACTGTTGTGGGACTGTTTCCACTAAGAGTGTGGTCCCCGTTGGGACAGAAAGAGAACTGTTTCCCTTACCCCCTACCTGGCTGGGGACTGAGAACAGCCACCCCTTTTTCCCTCTAACTGGCTGGGGACTGAGAACAGCCACCCCTTTTTCCCTCTAACTGGCTGGGGACGGAGAACAGCCACCCCTACCTGGCCGAGGACTGAGAGCGGCCATATCCTGTAAATAATTATGTGTTTCTAGTAATGTATAGGAGTCCTTGGTGGATTTACCGGGAATCCTTTGTACAGTTAGTGGAGCGTAACCCAGGATGGACTAAAAGACCGTTAAGGACTCAGGGCAGGACAGACCCCTACCTGGTTACGTCTCCCTGTTTTAGGAAAATGGACACCTGGTTGCAGAATAAACGGTGACCTGTTATAAAGAGACTTCTTCGTGGATCTGCTGCTAGAAATGTTTTATATGAAAAATTTATATGCTAGAATGTGTTACTATGAAAAAGAGTTCCAGAACAGTACATATGCACTTATACCGTTTAAGAGAGAGCCGTTCCCATAAAGGGAAACTGAATGTTGATACCTGTTATACTTGTTGTTTATGAAAAATTTGCATGTTCTAATGTATACCCTGTCTTTTGCTCAGTTCCAGCCCGCGGACGTGCTGGGTTTTGCCAGGGGGGAATGTAGCACCCCGAGGGTTCGGTTGCTACAGAGGTATTGCATCTCACCCAGATGTGCGATATCTCACTTCCAGGTAAGGATGGAGTGTGGCTCAGGACCCTAACACCCACATGCACTACACCACATTTCCGGGGGACAGCTCGACGGTGCTCCCATTAGTTATGCAGGCACGAGTGAGCATGTCCCTGGCTGGAGTGGGGGGAGGGAACACCTAGAGAAGGGAACCCGGTAGTGTGTGCGTGGGGGAAGTAGATCCTGGGTGCACTCTGTACAGGAGTATAAAGGGAGGCACCATCTTGGAAAGAGAGTGAGTTGAGAGAGGAGAAGACAGGGAGCAGAGCTGCTTTATGGGCTCTGCTCCACAGGCAGGCCCTGTCAGGAGGCCTGAGCCTGGAGGAGGAAGAGGAGCAGACTGGGCTCCAGGAAGGACAGAGGGGACCCCAGGGGTGTGGACTGGCTGGTAGCCACCACACGCCCGCCGCTACCTGAGTAGGGGGGTCAGGTCAAGAAGATGGGAACCGGATCCCAAATTAGTGGAGGAGAGAAACTACCCTCAACTAAGAACCGGAGGCTGCAACATTACATGTGGAGAAGCCCCTCACCACACCCGCTAGAAAGGCACCACATAGGACCTGGGAAACGCAGGCCAACGTTTGCCCACCAAGAAGGTCCGAGGCAGCTGGACATAAGCGTGGTCGCTAGTGGGGTTGAAGACCAGAGACAGGGGACATAAAGGGGGTCCTGCAAAGCACTCCAGAAAGACCTGGGAGTTAACCGAGCCCCTCACCTGGTGAGCACAGCGCGACACAGGCGGCCACCTCTGCAGCGGTGGCCTGGAGCAGTAACCGAGTAACCGTGAGTAAAGACCCTGAACTGCACCACCAAGACTCCGAGTTGTCTTTGTTGCGCTCGTGTACCACCATCACCCCCATCATCTATCCCTGCTGCCCTGAGGCCATACCCCTCCCGTTGGGGGTTATAACATCATCGCTGCACCCATACCACCGGCCTCAGCGGACTGTTCTGCAGCGGCGGCTGCAAAGCCGCACTCAACGGGTGGCGTAGTCGACATCCAAGTTAACATCTACTGCCATAGACTGCCACTTAGTTTGACACCCTGGGCACGGACCGGGTCACCGCCACGAGACTACAACCCTCAACAGATCCGGCTCCGGGTAAGCTCCCGCGTGCGCAACGCTGCGCAACACAGGCCCAGGGGTGCGTCACATGCATATGTGCCATTTTATATAGTGTATGTAAAATTCTGACTTCAACTGTATATGTATATATAGTACAACAGTATACATCAGAATTCTAGTGTAAAACTGTTTTGAACAGTGGATAGAGCTTGGCAGGAAAGGCGTGATTGAGTACGGATATAAAATTTATCATAATTTACGCCACAAAAATCATATTAATTACAACAGAAACATACTTAAGTCAATGACTGGAGTACTTTTGTTATGCTTAGGTGCATGATTTCTGAAAATTGCATCAAATTATTCAAAAAAGCCTAAATGTTAGTTTTAATAAATCGGTGCCCGTTAGACAACCGTTTTTTAATTGGTGGGTGAAGTTGTACCTAGTTATATATTTCCCGTGCTTAAAGTGTTGCCAGAGAAATGTAATTACTTTGTAACATTATGTAATTACATTGTAACATTATATGTTCCCAGTAATTCATTAATGTGCCAGGTTTGAAGTACTGTACATTAAGATGCTCTTACAGGGACATGACTTTGACATTTATATGTCATGTTCAGAGAAAGCCAGCACTGTCATCTTTGCAATTCTGAACTATTGGTATATATTGCATTCATCCCTTTAAAGCCAGCACTGTCATCTCTGCAATTCTGAACTATTGGTATATATTGCATTCATCCCTTTAAAGCCAGCACTGTCATCTCTGCAATTCTGAACTATTGGTATATATTTTCATCTATCTTACTGAATTTGTACCCTGATGTTTTCTTTAGTTTATGATCCTTGCTGGTCTGTAAGTCTGTTTATTTCTCTGTGTATTTATGACCTCCTGCTGTCTTAGGCTGTGTGCCCACGATGCATTTTTTAAGCATTTCTGCAGCAGCAAAAACGCTGCAGAAACCCTTAAAAAACGCATGGTAGAAGGCCTGCCATGTTCCCCAATGATAATCCGCATGTGCTGTGCACATGCTGCGGAAATTTCCGCTGTGGATTATCATTGCGGAAAAAAACGTAGCACTACCAATTATTTTGCGGAAGTGCTGCGTTTTCGCCGCCATTGACTTGCATTAGACCGCATGGATTACGCATCACTGGATAAGAAGATGCGCATTCCATGCATTCTAATGTGCGGATGGTACCCAGGTCTAGAGGAGAGGAGACTCTCCTCCGGACCTGGTTACTATAGAAAACTTTAAAAAAAAAGAATAAAATAAAAAATAAATATATACTTACCTTCTGGCGGCCCGCGGTGCGCTCCTCCTTGCTTGGCAGCAGTTCGAGATGGAATGAAGGACCTGCGCTGATGTCAGAGTCATGTGACAGGTCACGCGACGCTGATGTCGGCAGGTCCTTCACTCTACCGCTGCCGACAGCCGGGACGGAGGAAATCAAGCCAGCGCGGGCCATCTGAGGGTAAGTATAGATTTATTTTTTTATTTTTTGACATTCTCTCGGGTCACAGTATATAAATTCATGCCGGTTGCATGGATTTATATAGTGTGACCAAGTTGACAAGCACTTTCCAAGTGATGCTAAAATCGCTTGGAAAGAGCTTGTCAACCCGCATGCGGAAATGCTTGTGAAGAACGCTTCACTTCCGCATGTCCCTGGCAGGAAAATGCATGTACAATCCGCATGCTTTTTTTTCTGCCAGGGAGATGCAGAAACGCTCAGGAAAAAATCCTGAGGATTTCTGCATCGTGAGCACATAGCCTTAAGCTAGTTGATGGATTGTTAATGAGCTAATTTAGTGATAGATCTAAGAGTATACTCTCCTATATATTGAGACACAGCTTTGGGGGTATGCATTTATGAAGGTGGGTATTTATGTCTATTTTATCAAAGTCCATTTATTGAAGTCCCTGCAGTTAATCATGGCAGTTAGACAGGGCAGGAGACAGGTAAGACATTCAAAGAAAACTACTTGCACAACATTAGCATTGCAACAGATAAGCACCATATGTATTTATATAATTTATATTTTGGCTGCTGCATTTACTCACATCCACCGTCCTTACACACACTCTGTGTACTCCATCCATATTGGCCCCTCTCTCCTCTCCTCTCCGATGTACAGCACTCATGCTCTTTTCACAACCCTAAACTGCATATATCCATTCATTCCCACCATACAACACAAGAAACGCTCTCACAAATCACTTAGACATCTGCTCACTCTGTCTATCCTCCTTCTCCTAGTCACAGGAGATTTCTCTCCAAACCCTGGCCCCTCTTGTAATAGTAAGCCAAACCCCTCCCCTGCTACACTCAGAAACCCTGCTAACCTCATTAATAGTCCTTGCATGCGTTCTGTCTCCTTCAACTGTGCCCTTTCGAATGCTCGGTCAGTATGCAACAAGCTCTCCTACATCCATTTCCTTTCAAATTCCCTTAACCTTCTGGCTCTTACTGAAACCTGGATCCTGCAGTCAGACACCACCACCGCTGCTGCTCTCTCATATGGGGGTCAACAGTTTTCACATACCCCCAGACATGAGAGCAGACCAGGTGGAGGAGTTGGTCTGCTCCTGTCAGCCAAATGTACTTTTCAGGTTATCCCCCCAGTACCCTCACTTATCTTCTTTTAAGGTCCACATTGTCAGATTCTACCTTTTCCCTGCGAGTGGTGGTTGTGTATCGCCCTCCGGGCTCCTCCCGTCAGTTCTTGGATCACTTTGCCACCTGGCTTCCTCACTTTCAATCCTGTGACATCCTAACCCTCATCATGGGGGACTTCAGCATCCCCATCAGTAACCCACCCTCTCCATCTGCCTCCCACCTTTTATCTTTAACCTCCTTCGGCCTTTCACAGCTTACTAACTCTCCTACTTACAAAGATGGAAACACGCTGGACCTGATCTTCTCCCGGCTCTGCTCAGTGCATGATTTTACTAACTCCCCTCTCCCACTCTCTGACAACAACCTTCTGTCATTCTCTGTCAGTAACTGTCGCTTCGCTCAGGACACCCCTACTTACCACACTTATACAAATATTCGTGCAATTGACACCCAGAAACTTATAAAGAAGTTGCAGTCATCATTGACCCTGATCTCCTCCCTCTTATGTCCTGACTCTGCACTGAAACATTATAATGATATATTGCAGAGTACTTTGGATGAAGCTGCACATCCCACACATAGAACAACTCGGCACAGACAGTGACAACCCTGGCACACGCTGCAAACACGTTTTCTCCAGCGGTGCTCCAGGTGCGCTGAATGTCTGTGGAGAAAATCCAATCTGGCCGAAGATTTCATCCATTATAAGTTGTGACAGAGTCACTCAGGATGCTCTCCTGTGTGAACTAAGACCTACTGAATTTTTGCCAGTATGTTATATGCTGGAGGTTAACTCTTTTAAAGGTTGTGGTTTTATGGGAATGACGTAGAGATGGGAGGGAAGTCATTCCCCATACCTCCACATCAAGGTGTGACTGAACAGGGTTTAAATGTTCAGTCAGTTTGTGTTCCTGGGTGGAGTGTGTGATCTGGAGATTGAAGTCTCCAGGCTGTGTGTGGCTGACGCCGGAGAGGAACACCAGAGGACTGGTGTTGCTGAAGCTTCACAGGACTATCTGCAGCCGACAAAGGCCTTGCTGGCTAGAGGACTCTGTTATATTTCATCTTTTGTTTTCCCGTTAACCAGGAGAGGGACTGTTTATTTTTATGGGACGCTGCCACACAATAAAGCCACAGGAAGTTTACCCAATCTGTGTGTCCTGTGTCTGCCTCCGGAGACCCGAGCAAGTCACTTTACCACAGTTGGTGTGAGAGTGCATGCAAGATTCCAGGAACACGTCTATGTGCCACAGAGAGGTGGATGTCCTGGGTGAAGGCCGCCAGCCAGCCAGAGAAGTCCGGCAGCATGGAGGAGCTTATTAAGCACCTGGTGCAGAGCCAACAACAGATGCACCAGCAGCACTTGCAAAGCCAACAGCAGCACCAGGAGACGACAAAACTGTTGCTTCAACAGATCCAGTTGCAGCAAAAGGTGCAGCAGCACCAGCAGGAGCAGCAACAGCAGATCCAGCTTCTGGTGGATGCCATGCAGGCAATTGCCCCATCCCCAGGGCCGACTGATGACTCTCACGTCCGGAAGGCGGTAAGACAGGCCATGCAGAAACTGACCCCTGGGGATGATGTTGAATAATTTCTAACTGTCTTTGAGAGTGTGGCTGATCGGGAGAGACTTCCACCAGAACAGTGGGCAGAGGTTCTGGTGCCATATTTGTCTGGTGAACCCCAAAATGACTTGGCACTGTAGGATGCCAAACAATACTCCAAACTAAAGACAGAGATCTTAGCACACTTGGGAGTGAATATGGCGGTGAGAGCCCAACGAGTCCACCACTGGGCGTATGCCAGCGACAAACCCCCTCGCTCGCAGATGTTTGACCTACTGCATCTCATTCTGAAGTGGCTTCAGCCAGAGTCCTCCACTCCAGCCTTGATGGTCAAGTGGGTGGTGATTGATAGGTTCATGCACTCCCTTCCCAAGCCAGTACAGGCTTGGGTTGCCCAGGGTGATCCCCAGAATGCAGATGACTTCATCGGCCTGGTAGAGAGGTACCATGTGATTGAGAAATCTCTTGGGAACCAGATATAGTCACTGGGATACCCAAAAGGGGGCGGGTTCACCATGGAAGGGGTCTAGAGCCACCACTGGGTGGTGTTCCACTCCCACTGAAGGTGCCACAAGGACTGTTGCTAAGATGTAGTCTGTTGGCGGTGCCACAACCCTGAACACGTAGCCGCCAGGTGTCATATGTCCAACATGCCCATGGACTGCAGCCTAGGCAGAAGGGTTTCCTATTATGCTTATCCAGCCAGCAATGGAATGTCAACTGGCAAGGGGCCAAAAGTATGTGCCATGTCCATTAATGGGGTAAAGGTGCTTGGACTGTTGGGACTCTGGGAGACTGGTGACTTTAATCAGAGCTACTCCTCCCCATCAGTTGATCCCTTTCAAAACTGTGGGCGATTGGTGCATCCATGGGGACACCAAGGACTATCATGTGGCCACAGTGACAGTGGGAACAGACTGTGGTGCCCAGTCCCACGAAGTCGGGGTGGTTAAGGACTAGTGATGAGCCAGCAAGCTCGCCACTGCTCGGTACTCGCCCGAGCATCTCAGTACTTGAGATGCTCGCATCTCGCCGAGTACTTTCGAGATGCTCGGGCGGGAGCTCGGGTCCCCGTCCTGCATGTTTGGTGCTATTTAGAGCACCAATCATGCAGGGATTGTCTGCCACTCACTGTAATGTCACAGCCATGGTGTTTGTGGCATTACAGTGATTGCCCAAATCGATGGGAACAGTGCTCACAGTGAAACATGAAAAGCCGGCAATACAGCAGCGGCTTTTCATGTGACATGTCAGTCACATATATAATAAGTACAGTGACAGTGTTGGTTACTGTACTTGTCATTTAGTGTTAAAATAAAGGATTTATTTAAAAAAAAAAATAGTGTTTTCATGTACCCGTCTCTTTAAAAAAGCCGGCCGGCAATTCATCAGCGGCATACATCGGTACCTGATAATTTAGAACAGACAGAATAGAGCATCACACATAGATTAGATAGATTAAAACATGTCAGTCACATATATAATAAGTACAGTGACTGTGTTGGCTACTGTACTTGTCATTTAGTGTTAAAATAAAGTATTTATTAAAAAAAAATTGGCGTGGGGTTCCCCATAATTTTAGTCTCTAGCGGAGGTTAAGCAGAAGGCTGGGGCAGATCTTTGAAGCCTGGGAAGGGGGTAATACCCACGAGCTTCCCAGGCTACTAATATCAGCCCCCAGCTGAATACCTAGCCTTTACTAGCTATTAAAATGGGGGACCCCAGAAAAAAATGATGTGGGGTCCCCCCTATTTTAAGAGCTAGCAAAGGCTAGGCAGACAGCTGGGGGCTGATATTAATAGCCCAGGAAGGGTGCTATGAATATTGGCCCCCTCCAAGGCTAGAAACACCAGCCGTCAGCCGCCCCAGAAATGGCGCATCCATAGGATGCGCCAATTCTGGCACTTAGCCTCGCTCTTCCCACTGCCCTGTAGCAGTGGCAGTGGGGTAATAGGGTTGGGGTTGATGTCAGCTTATAATGCCAGCTGACATCAAGCCCAGGTTAGTAATGGAGAGGCGTCTATAAGACACCCCCATTACTAACCCCATAGTGTAAGTTATAAAAAACACAAACACCCAGAATAAAGTCCTTTAATTGAAATAAAGACAAAATTCTAAATTAAACTCTACTTACCGTCACGCCCATTCCAGCTGAAGCCAACGATTTCCTGCAATAAAAGGAAAATAATAAACCAACCTCATCCTTACCTTTCCATGGTTCCCAGGACGGCTTAAGCTCTGCTACATTAACATGACAGGCTGGATCGCAGCAGAACGCTGCCATCCAGCTTGCCATGCCACAGACACTGAGAAGCTCCTCAGTGAAGCTCCTCAGTGTCTGGCTGTGACGGCATCCAGATGAGCCGAGTTCATGTCCAATGAACTCAGCTAACCTTATGCACATCACTGACAGCGTGGGAGAATTCTCCTGCGCATGCGGTGTCGGCAAATGACATCACCGCTTGAGCAGGAGAATTCTCCCACGCTGGGATTGCATTGAGATGGCAGGCTGGATGGTAGCAGAACACTGCCATCCAGCAAGCCATCCTTCAGAGACACTGAGGAGCGCAGGCATGCATGCAGGAGATCATTGGCTTCAGCTGGAATGGGCGATACGGTAAGTAGAGTTTAATTTAGAACATTAAAGAATTGTGTCTTTATTTCAATTAAAAGATTTTATTCTGGGTGTTGGTGTTTTTTTTTACTTTCACTATGGGGTTAGTAATGGGGGTGTCTTATAGACGCCTCTCCATTAATAACCCGGGCTTGAAGTCAGCTGGCATTATAAGCTGACATCAACCCCAACCTTATTACCCCACTGCCGCCGCTACAGGGCAATGGGAAGAGCGAGGCTAAGTGCCAGAATTGGCGCATCCTATAGATGCGCCATTTCTGGGGCGGCTGACGGCTGGTGTTTCTAGCCTGGGAGGGGGCCAATATTCATGGCACCCTTCCTGGGCTATTAATATCAGCCCCCAGCTGTCTGCCTAGCCTTTGCTAGCTATTAAAATAGGGGGGACCACACGTCATTTTTTGGGGGGTCCCTCATTTTAATAGCTAGTAAAGGCTAGGTATTCAGCTGGGGGCTGATATTAGTAGCCTGGGAAGCTCCGTGGGTATTACCCCCTTCCCAGGCTTCAAACATCTGCCCCAGCCATCTGCTTAACCTCCGCTAGAGACTAATATTATGGGGAACCCCACGCAAATTTTGTTTTTAATAAGTCTTTTATTTTAACAGTAAATGACAAGTACAGTAACTAACACTGTCACTGTACTTATTATATATGTGACTGACATGTTTCTATCTATCTAATCTATGTGTGATGCTCTATTCTTTCTGTTCTAAATTGTCGGGTACTGGTGTCTGCCGCTGATGAATTGCCGGCCGGCTTTTTTAAAGAGACGGGTGCATGAAAATCGGAGGGCACTAGTGTGTTCCAAGTGCCCTGCTATGTTTTTCATGCACCCTCCTATGTACCCTGCCTGCCTGTCTGCCTATATATTCTGCCTGCCTGATGTTTAATTGAGCACTGCTCCCATCGATTTGGGCAATTTTTGACCTTCTGCAGACCGCCGGGGAGTGACCGCCAGAAAAATGCTTGAGTTTCCCATAGACTTACATTGGGCTCGTTGCTCGGGTCGAGCACCGTAGTATTCCAATGTGCTCGACCCGAGCTTCGAGCACCCCAGCATTTTAGTGCTCGCTCATCACTATTAAGGACCTGATACATCCCGTCATACTGGGCCGTGATTTGTCTTTGTCTTGGGACTTATGGAGGAAGGTAACTGGACTAAGTAGCGTGGGCAAAAGCCAGGTCCTTGGAGAAGAACACCCGACGAAATCTCAGGTGGGAGAGTTTCCACTGTGCGTCCTTGCCGGCAGCGAGGGTGAGACGGTGACCGAAGAGGCCAACTTCCCTGAGTTACATATGTCCAGAGAGAATTTTGGGACTGCTCAAGTTGGAGACCTGAACTTAAAGGGTGCGTTTGACCAGGTTACTGTATGTAATGGGGTTGCCCAAAAGCCGGGGGCCGACACCAAGTTCCCCCACTTTGCAGTGCAGGGGGAGTTACAATATCGGGTGGCCAAACTAAGGGGCGGTGAGATAGTGGAACAGCTGTTAGTGCCGGGGCCATACAGATGGAGGGTACTAGATATGGCCCATTCACATGTTCTGGGGACACCTAGGGGTCGAGAAGACTCAGGAGAGGATACTGAGACGGTTTTATTGGCCAGGGTGTTACAGAGAAATTCAGAACTATTGTAGGTCCTGCCCCACCTGCCAAATAACAGCTCCCTATTCCTACTTCCGTAGTCCATTAGTTCCACTACCAGTGATAGAGGTCCCCTTTGAGAGGATCGCTATGGACCTAGTAGGGTCCTTAGTCAAATCAGCCCGAGGCCACCAATATATTCTGGTGATCATAGACTATGCAACCTGGTATCCAGAAGCAGTGCCGCTTAAGAACTCGTCGAGTAAATGCATAGCCAGGGAGCTCATCCATATATTTGCCAGGACTGGTCTGCCAAAGGAAATCCTAACAGACCAATGGTCCCCGTTCATGAGTAAAGTAATGAAGGAGCTGTGCAAGGTCCTCCGGATTACCCAGCTGCGAACTTCCGTTTACCATCCACAGACAGACGGCTTAGAAGAGTGCTTTAACAAGACCCTGAAAGCGATGCTTAAGAAAGTCATAGAGAAGGATGGACGGGACTGGGACTACCTCCAGCCTTTCCTGATCTTCTCGGTAAGGGAAGTTCCACAAGCCTCTACCGTTTTTTCTCCATTTCAGCTCATGTATAGACGACATCTGCGAGGGTTCCTGGACATCGCTAAGGAAACCTGGGAAACCGAGGTTACGCCACACCGGAGCATCATTGAACATGTTGCCTAGATGCAGGAAAGAATAGCGAAAGTTATGCCGATCATGAAAACACATCTCCTCCTGACGCAGGAAGCTCAGGCAAAGGTCTATAACCGATCGGCGAGGCTGAGGCAGTTCCAGCCTGAGGACCGTGTTTTGGTGCTAATCCATACCGTCGAGAGCAAGTTCCTGGCCAAATGGCAATGTCCGTACGAGGTGGCGGAGAAAGTCAGTGAGGTTAATTATAAAGTCCACCAGCCTGTCCGAAGAAAGCCACACCATATATATCATGTAAAGTTGCTCAAGCTGTAGCGGGACCGCGAACCTGTGGAAACTCCTTACTTGGGAGCCGCACCCGAAGGCAAGGTGGAGGAGGTCACTATAGCAGAGACTCTATCGCTGCCCAAAAGCAACAATGTAGAGAGCTGCTGTAACGGAACCGTGGTTTGTTCTCAGAGTTGCAGGGGTGTATGCAGGTGGTCAAGCATGACGTGCTGACAGAAGCGCATGTTAGGGTAAACCTCAAACGTTATAGGATTCCTGAAGCCAGCTGTGATGTAATTTCAGCCGAGGTGAAGACGATGTTGGACCTCGGCGTGATAGAGGAATCGTAGATTGGATGGTCGAGTCCCATCCTTCTCGTGCCGAAGCCTGACGGGGAGTGGAGATTTTGTAACGACTACTGCAGGCTGAATGAGGTTTCCAAGTATGACGCACACCCGATGCCCCACGTCGATGAACTCATCGAGAGGTTTGGACCTGCGAGATATATTACCACCCTCGACCTGACGAAGGGCTACTGGCAGATCCCCATGTCCCAGAGGGCCAAGGAGGATATGGCTTTCTCAACACCTGATGGGTGCTTCCAGTACACCCGAATGCCTTTCGGACTGCAGGGGGCAACAGACATTTTCCATAGGGCCATGGATGGGATCCTCGTCCCATATAAGAAATATGCTGCAGCCTACCTTTATGACATTGTCGTCTTTAGCCCAGACTGGGCTAGCCATCTGCCCAAGGTACAGGCGATTCTGGATGCTCTACGGGAGGCATAACTTACGATAAATCCTAGAAAATGTGCCATTGGGAAGGAGGAGGCCAAGTACTTAGGCTACGTCGTCAGAGAGGCGAAACTAAGCCACAGGTCAATAAGATCGAGGCAATTCAGGACTGGCCACAACCGCCCTCCAAGAAGCAGGTGGAAGCATTTCTTGGAATCGTGGGCTATTGCCAGCGGTTTATCCCAAATTTTGCCATGACTGTCGCACCACTGACTGACCTCCTGAAAGGCACAAAAACAATGATGGCGAAATGGACGGTTGAAACTGAGATGGCGTTCAAACAGCTGAAACTGGCACTCTGTAAGCAGCCGGTCCTGGTTGCACCAGACTTTAATAAAGAGTTTGTGCTCCAGACAGATGCCTCAGAAGTTGGCCTAGGAGCCGAGTTGTCGCAGGAGATAAATGGGGAAGAGCATCTCATCCTGTATATGAGCCAGAAGCTCTCGTCCTGCGAGAAAAATTATGCCATTGTGGAGAAAGAATGCTTATCCATAAAATAGGCCATAGACACGCTAAGATATTACCTACTTGACCGGAAGTTTAAATTGGTGTCAGACCATGCCCCTTTGAGATGGTTGAGGGAAAAGAAGAGTAAGTAACTAGGTGGTTCTTAGGTCTCCAAGATTTTAATTTTCACATGGAGCATAGACCCGGGAAGTTACACGCTAATGCGGATGCCATCTCCAGAATTCCCTGCTTGGTGTCTGAAGGTGCTCAAACCCTCGGCTTTGGGCAGAGGGGGGGAATACCAGAGTCGCTGGTATTATATGTGAGTGGAGGTATGTGTCACTCAGGATGCTCTCCAGTCTGAACTTAAACCTACTGAATTTTTGCCAGCATGTTACATGCTGGAGGTTAACTCTTTGAAAGGGTGTGGTTTTATGGGAATGATGTAGAGATGGGAGGGAAGTTATTCCCCATACCTCCTCCTCAGGGTGTGACTGAACAGGGTTTAAATGTTCAGCCAGTTTGTGTTCCTGGGTGGAGTGTGTAGGCTGGAGATTGAAGTCTCCAGGCTGTGTGTGGCTAACGCCAGAGAACAACACCGGAGGACTGGTGTTGCTGAAGCTTCACAGGACTATCTGCAGCTGGCAAAGGCCTTGCTGGCTAGAGGACTCTGTTATATTTCATCTTTTGTTTTCCTGTTAACCCCGAGAGGGACTGTAAATTATTATGGGACGCTGCTGGAGTTTATGCCGCACAATAAACCCGCAGAAAGTTTACCCAACCCTTGTGTCCTGTGTCTGCCTCCGTAGAGCCGAGCAAGTCGCTTTACCACAAAGTTTATGCTTAAAACATACAACTCCGCCCTTCACCTCTCCAAACAAACCTATTTCAATACCCTCATCACCCCACTTTTCAAAAATCCTAAACACCTATTTGACTCTTTTCATTCCTTCCTCTATCCAAGAGTGAAAGCCCTGACTACCAACCTCAGCGCTGACGATCTGGCTAATTATTTCAAAGAAAAAAATGACCATATCAGACAGGAAATTTTCTCCCAATCCCCTAATACCATGCACGGTCCTCCCTCTCCCATTGCATCTAGCTCACTCTCGGTCTTTGAACCAGTCACAGAAGAAGAAGTAATTAGGCTCCTTGCATCTCCCTGCCCTACTACCTGCACCAGTGACCCTATTCCCTCACATCTCCTTCAGTCCCTTTCCCCGGCTGTCACCACTCATCTAACTAAGATATTTATTCTCTTTCATCCGGTATCTTTCCCTCCTCATTTAAACACTCCAGCATACAGTACATCCATTACTTAAAAAACCATCCTCGACCAAAACTGTGCTGCTAACTACAGACCTGTGTCTAATCGTCCTTTCATGTCTAAACTCCTGGAATACTTGGTCTACTCCCATCTAATCCGCTATCTCTCAGATAACTCTCTTCTTGACCCTCAAAAATCCGGTTTCGGCTTTTTACATTCCACTGAAACTGCTCTCAGTAAAGTCTCTACTGATCTACTAACAGCTAAATCTAATGGTCACTACTCCCTGCTGATTCTCCTGGATCTCTCTGCAGCTTTTGACACTGTGGATCATCAGCTCCTCCTCACGATGCTCCACTCTATCAGGCTCAAGGACACAGTTCTATCTTGGTTCTCCTCCTACCTATCTAACCGCTCTTTCAAGGTATCTTTTGCTGGCTCCTCTTCCTTCCCTTTTCCCCTTACTGTCGGGGTTCCTCAAGGATTTGTCATAGACCCCCTCCTCTTCTCCTTATACACCACCCATATTGGATAAACAATCAGTAGATTTGGCTTTCAGTACCATCTCTATGCTTATACACATCATCTCCTGACCTCACCCCTGAATTATTACAAAACACCAGTGATTGTCTTTCCGCCATCTCTAACACTATGTCCTCCCTCTGTCTGAAACTGAGCCCATCAAAAACTGAACTTCTTGTGTTTCCTCCCTCCACTAACCAACCTATGCCCGATATTGCCATCTCCGTGTGTGGCTCCACCATTACTCCCCAGCAACAGGCCTACTTTCTCGGGGCCATACTTGATTCAGATCTTTCCTTCTCTCCCCAGATCCAATCACTCACCCGCTCATGTCATCTCCACCTCAAAAACATTTCTATAATTCTACCTTTTCTTACCTTTGACTCTACAAAAACTCTTACTGTCGCTCTGATTCATTCTCATCTGGACTACTGAAACTCTCTACTAAACGGTTTCCCTCCTACTAAACTCTCCCCTCTCCAATCTGTCCTAAATGAAGCAGCCAGGATCATATTCCTCGCAAACAGCTACACCGATGACTCCACCCTGTGCCAGTCATTGCACTTGTTACTCATCCACTATAGAGTTCAATATAAACCCATCATTCTTACCTACAAAGTGCTCCATGCTTCAGGACCGCCCTACATCTCCTCCCTCATCTCAGTCTACCACCCTACCCGTGCCCTCTGTTCTGCTAATGACCTAAGATTAACATCCTCAATAATCCGAACCTCCCACTCGCATCTCCAAAATGTCTCACGTCCTGTTCCAACTCTTTCGAACGCACTACCCAGGACTCTTCGTTTAGTCCCCAATATTGACAGTTTTAAGCGTGCCCTAAAAATCACATTTCTTTAGACAGGCCTATTGCCTCACCTCACTTATTTAACTATCCCTTTTTTCCCATACAACACTTCTTTCCAAATCAGGACCCTCGTATCATCTGTTCACACACTCCCATGTACTTAATAGACTTCTGTGTCTGTACTTGTTCACATACTGGTTGGTGATTGGTTCATTTAGCATTATTTGATTACCCTATTTACTACATTGATGCTTAACCTTACAATACAAGCAATTGTTATTATCCACCTTTCATGTCTCCCCCATTTCTTCTGCTGACTAGACCATGCAGCCCATTTTTCTTCAAGTGCCTCCTTATTGTGCATCTTGAAAGAGCCACACCGCTAGTTTTCAGAGAGTCCTGAATTTCAGCTGATGTTATTTGAGGGTATTTCTTTGCATCTCAAACAATTTTCCTGACAGTTGTGGCCAAAATTTTTGTTGGTCTACCTGACCATGATTTAGTTTTAACAGAGCCCCTGATTTTCCATTTGTTCATCACAGTTTGACCGCTGCTGACTGCTATTATAAATTCCTTGGATATCTTTTTGTATTCCTTTCCTGTGTTATACAGTTCAACTACCTTTTCCCGTATATCCATTGACAATTCTTTTGCTTTCCCCATGACTCATAGTCCAGAAATGTAATTTCCTGGATGAAAGATGCAAGAGTCTGTCTAGATCCCAGAAACTCACTCAGCTTTTATGTACACACACTGATTACAAGTAAACAGGTCACAGGTGAGGATGTTACCTTTAATAGCCATTCAAACCCATTTGTGTCAAATTCTGAGCATGTTATCAGGCCAAAATCACCAGGGTATGTGAACTTTTGATCAGGGTCATTTGGATGTTTTTGGTTGTCATTAAGATTTAAAAAGAGAAAACACAGTAGTCTGACAATAAATGGTTTCACCCAACCAATTACCATGAGTAGAGAAAAAGTTGTTTTGCTATCATTTACATTCTCTGAAACAAGGCCAAGAAAGAAAAAATTCTGTACACTTTTGAGCACAACTGTATATAGGAGCTAACAGCTGAAAAAGCAGTGGCATCCATGGGGCCGCTATGTGGACCATGAGTCAGGGGGCCTAGTGTCAGTGCTGCCACTGGACCCCCCGCCCAGTATTGCACTTTCAATTGCAATGGCATGCCATTTGAAGGGCTATAATACAATTTGGGGGCCATCATACTATTTGGAGGGCTATTTAGGGGTTCATCATACCATTTGCAGAGCTATTTGGAGTACCATCATACTATTAGGAGAGCTATTTGGGGGACATATTATTACGAGGGCTATTTTGGGGGCCATCATACCATTAGAAGGGGTATTTGATGGGCATCAAACCATTAGGAGGGCTATTTGAGAAACATTCACACCCTTTGGAGGGCTATTTGGCTATTTGAGGGGCCCTCAAAACATTTGGAGGGCTATTTTATGGTGCCATCATACTATTTAAAGGGTCATTATATTATTTGCAGAATTTATAAGGGCCATTATACTATTTGAAGGTCTATGTAGGGGGCCATTATACTGTTCGAAGGGCTGGGTGGTAGCCAATTATACTGTTTGAAGGGCTGTGTGGTGGCCATTATATTGTTTAGTGGGCTGTGTATGGGGCCATTATACTGTTCGGAGAACTATGTGGGGGCCAAAATACTGTTTGGAGAGCTATTTGGGGGCCATTATAATGTTTAAAGGGCTATGTGGTGGGTTATTACACTTTTTAAACAGTTAGTGAGGGCCATTATTTTGCATGTGGGCCATTATACAGTGTGGAGGGTTGTGTGGGGTCTATTGTACTGTGTGGATGGCTGTATGGACAACATCATACTGTGTGGAGGTCCATTATATTGTATGGAGGTCCAGTATACTGTATGCAGGGCCGTCATACAGTGTGGAGGGCTATGTTGGGCCATCATAATGTGTTGGGGACACTGTGGGGGTATCTTACTGTGCTTAGGGGGCATTTTTTGCTGGCATCATACTATATGAGGGCCATGGGGTATCTTAGTGCATGGGAACACAAAGGGTCTTCAATAGAGGCAAAATTACTTTATAAGGGCTGCAAAGTTGTACAAAGTTGTGAAATATGATCTTCTCTGAACACGCTGAATATTTTTTTTGGGGGGGTGGTGCCCAATTAGTACTTCTAATGGGATATGGGACCTCATGATCTCTATGTATGGCCCTGTGAAGAAGTATGTGCAGTTGTTTAGTTTTCTCAATATCAAGATGATGTTGTCACATTATACTCCGTAGAACGGATGGAGCTATTGATATACATGCACATCTATCTTCTACCTGCAGCAGCTCAAAACACTACGGTTTACGCACTCATTGCTTATACATTTTTCAGTTTCTGCATAGACCATGGCTTATGAATTGATAAAGAACAATGCTGATCCATTATCTATTAGCAGGGGGCACCAGGTCTTTTTAACTCTAGCAACGGTAATAAACGCTTTCCATTACCATAATATGCCCTGTGATTTGTGTCAGTACTGTGCAAAAAGCTCACAATGACCTGCCAGGTGTAAAAATGGCAGATTTAATAATTTCTTAATTCAGTTTGGTCTAATGTGAGTTTTGCATGAGTTTGTCACAATGTTGTTAACATTTCATAGAAAAAAATCAATCTGTTGGTATAAAAATTCCTTCTAAGATATGGTTATAACTTCACTTAAAATATACTCATTCAGATCTAAACATCAATTTTCAGTTTAGTTCTCAGTTCTAAAGGGATTTGTTAAAATGTGTTGTGTATGGATGATATAAAAGACAAACTAATGACTTTTACAGTGGCATAAATGATTAGGATATGTACTGAACATAGTAGGTATAGAAGAAATAATCTGCTGATCACTTCCTCAAAATTTGACCTGTAGCAGAATTTCTAGTGTGAAAAGGAATAAACCCCTCTGCATATTAGATCATGTGGAGAGGTTATTTAAGGAGAACCTGTCATGCTATTAATCTGCAAATATAGGGGGTAAATGTGAAGGATAAGGGCTCTTTCAGACATCCATGGTCATCGCTCTGATCTGGGATTACAATGCATGGACTTACCGAGCTTCTCCCAACTCCGAGAGTGACATCTTCATAGAAATGAACAAAATATGGCAAAAGACAGCCAATTAATCAATAAAACACAATTTTTTATTGCATCCAGAATATAAAAACAGCCACATAGCAGAATAAAAATGAATATAAAACGGGAAAGAAAACAGGAAAAATCTCAGGGAAACGTAAATAAGGTGGGTATCATTAATTGGAATAAATCATGCAATAGTATGATAACAAAGTGAATCAACCATAAAAATTCAAGCATGTGGGTCGAGTGGCCCTATAAGGAATAATGCCCTTAATATATATATTGATCAGTATCTAATGGGCTTATTGCCATAGTGGACATTGGACCATAGACTAACACATGAACCATACAAATGATCACAGATATACCACAATGCAAGGAGTAAGAATATTGAAAAGAGTGTAACACCAGATTTAAGCAGCCCAAATGCTCCAATATAGGTTTCGCCAGATGGCTTTCTCCTTTCCTTATAGGGCCACCCGACCCACATGCTTGAATTTTTATGGTTGATCCATTTTGTTATTATTAGTGTTGAGCGAGCATGCTCGACACTGCTCAATACTCGCCCGAGCATCTCACTACTCTGGATGTTCAGCGAGCACCGAGCATTTCCGGGTTACTCGGGCGGGAGCTTGGGTCTCCGCCCTGCACGTTTGGCGCTCTTGACAGAGCCAATGAACATGCAGGGATTGCCAGCCAGTCACTGGAATGCCGCAGCCATGTTATTTGTGGGCATTACAGTTATTGGCTGGCCGCACAGCGTCACCTCGAGTATTTAAAACCGGGCGCCGCCGTCTTGGACAAAGTCGCTCCCCGATCAGACAGTGTAGGGAGGGTGCTGCTGAGTTAGGGAGAGATATATAATGCGAAATAGGTAGTGTAGGGTCTCTAAAGCCTGCCAAATCAAACAAACAGTCCTTCTCAGGAGTAATATCCATCCCAGATATCAGGTAGGCAGGCAGGCTGTATAGGAGTGGTTATACCAGCACACGTTGCATTACAGTCCTGCGTGCTCCTGTTGGTCAAGTTGCTAGACTTATCCGCCGGTCTCAGGGGCCAGGAAAAATATGTTTAAAAGAGTCTGGTGTAGGCCAGAGAAATAGAACCGTGGTTTTGCAGTTCCACGCATCAAATCTCTGTATTATCCTGCTTTTGGCATTTTTTGCCGTAAAAAAAACCTGTAATAGTGTCTCCCTGACTGGTCAGACACCAATATATCTGTTTAAAAGAGTCTGGTGTAGGTCAAAAAAATAGAACTGTGGTTTTGCAGTTCCACGGGTCAAATCTCTGTATTATCCTGCTTTTGGCATTTTTGGCCGTAAAAAAAAACTGTAATAGTGTCTCCCTGACTGGTCAGACACCAATACATCTGTTTAAAAGAGTCTGGTGTAGGCCAGAGAAATAGAACTGTGGTTTTGCAGTTCAAAGGGTCAAATCTCTGTATTATCCTGCCTTTGGCATTTTTTGCCGTGAAAAAAAAAACTGTAATAGTTTCTCCCTGACTGGTCAGACACCAATATATCTGTTTAAAAGAGTCTGGTGTAGGCCAGAGAAATAGAACTGTGGTTTTGCAGTTCCACGGGTCAAATCTCTGTATTATCCTGCTTTTGGCATTTTTTGCCGTAAAAAAAAACTGTAATAGTGTCTACCTGACTGTTCAGACACCAATATATCTGTTTAAAAGAGTCTGGTGTAGGCCAGAGAAATAGAACTGTGGTTTTGCAGTTCCACGGGTCAAATCTCTGTATTATCCTGCTTTTGGCATTTTTTGCCGTTAAAAAAAACAGTAATAGTGTCTCCCTTACTAGTCAGACACCAATATATCTGTTTAATAGAGTCAGGTGTAGGCCAGAAAAATAGAACTGTGGTTTTGCAGGTCAACGGGTCAAATCTCTGTATTATCCTGCTTTTGGCATTTTTTGCCGTAAAAAAACTGTAATAGTGTCTCCGTGACTGGTCAGACCAATATATCTGTTTAAAAGAGTCTGGTGTAGGCCAGAGAAATAGAACTGTGGTTTTGCAGCTCCACGGGTCAAATCTCTGTATTATCCTGCTTTTGGCATTTTTTGCCATAAAAAAAACTGTAATAGTGTCTCCCTGACTGTTCAGACACAAATATATCTGTTTAAAAGAGTCTGGTGTAGGCCAGAGAAATAGAACTGTGGTTTTGCAGTTCCATGGGTCAAATCTCTGTATTATCCTTCTTTTGGCATTTTTTGCCGTAAAAAAAACTGTAATAGTGTCTCCCTGACTAGTCAGACATCAATTTATTTGTTTAAAAGAGTCTGGTGTAGGCCAGAGAAATAGAACTGTGGTTTTGCAGTTCCACGGGTCAAATCTCTGTATTATCCTGCTTTTCGCATTTTTTGCCGTTAAAAAAAACAGTAATAGTGTCTCCCTTACTAGTCAGATACCAATATATCTGTTTAATAGAGTCTGGTGTAGGCCAGAAAAATAGAACTGTGGTTTTGCAGGTCAATGGGTCAAATCTCTGTATTATCCTGCTTTTGGCATTTTTTGCCGTAAAAAAACTGTAATAGTGTCTCCGTGACTGGTCAGACCAATATATCTGTTTAAAAGAGTCTGGTGTAGGCCAGAGAAATAGAACTGTGGTTTTGCAGCTCCACGGGTCAAATCTCTGTATTATCCTGCTTTTGGCATTTTTTGCCATAAAAAAAACTGTAATAGTGTCTCCCTGTCTGTTCAGACACAAATATATCTGTTTAAAAGAGTCTGGTGTAGGCCAGAGAAATAGAACTGCGGTTTTGCAGTTCCATGGGTCAAATCTCTGTATTATCCTTTTTTTGGCATTTTTTGCCGTAAAAAAAACTGTAATAGTGTCTACCTGACTAGTCAGACATCAATTTATTTGTTTAAAAGAGTCTGGTGTAGGCCAGAGAAATAGAACTGTGGTTTTGCAGTTCCACGGGTCAAATCTCTGTATTATCCTGCTTTTGGCATTTTTTGCCATAAAAAACTGTAATAGTGTCTCCCTGACTTGTCAGACACCAATATATCTCTTTATAAGAGTCTGGTGTAGGCCAGAGAAATAGAACTGTGGTTTTGCAGTTCCACGGGTCAAATCTCTGTATTATCCTGCTTTTGGCATTTTTTGCCGTAAAAAAAAACTAATAGTGTCTCCCTGACTGGTCAGACACCAATATATCTGTTTAAAAGATTCTTGTGTAGGCCAGAGAAATAGTACTGTGGTTCTCCTCTTCCACGGTTCTAATCTCCTTTGTATTACCCTTTTTCCATTGATAGTGCGAGTGTAAGCTATTTTACTTCATTTACAATGGGCAAGGCGCGTGACAAGGGACGTGGAACTGGACGTTCTGGTGATGGTGCGTATAGAAGACGGGGCCGTGGCCAAGGTGAAAATGTGCCACAACCAACAGCCACATCTTCTCGCTCCCACTTCTTGACCGAATTACTAGGGAAGCACACTACAACACAAGTATTGCGAACTGATCAGTGTGAACAGGTTATTAATTGGATAGCAGATAATACTTCCAGTTACCTGGGCACGACCACCTCCGGTCTTTCTTCCACACTGTCAAGTTTTAGTAGCCCTAAGTCTCGACCGCATACTCCTCCTCACCCTGATGCTCCTTCCTCCCACCATGCCGAGTGTAGTCAGACAGCAACTGATCCCACACTTGGATACTCTGAAGAGCTGTTCACTGGTCCATTTCCATATTTGTGCCCCTCGCCTGCTCCGCTTGAAGTGGTGGAAGAGGAGATCCCATGTAGAGATGCCGATGCCCAAATATTTGAAGAGCCACGGCCACAGGAAGTCGACGCTGGCAATTTGTCACAAGAGGTGGACGATGGCGAGACACAATTGCCACGAAGTGAGGAGGAGGATCGTGGTGCGCAAGTGGAAGAGGAGGAGGTGGTGGATGATCTAGTAACTGACCCAACGTGGCAGGAGGACACGCAGAACAAGGTCAGCAGCACACAGGGGGGGGGAGGCAGAGTACCCCAACAGGCAGGAAGAAGCAGCGTGGTGGCCGCACACAGAAGGCAGGCAACAGTTCCCCATAACACTAACACGAGGGACGTTGCCAGTTCAACCGGTAGGTCATCCAGAGTCTGGAAGTTTTTTTAAAGACTATGCTGATTACCCCAAAAAGGCCATTTGTACCACCTGCCAGGCCAGCATCAGCAGGGGTGACCACCACCAGCATGATCAGGCACATGTCAGCAAAGCACCAGACTTTGTGGGGCAAACCCCAGGGTCCACAACCAGTGTCCACGGGTGTCACCACTGATTTTTCCACTGTTGTGCGTGTAATAGAACCCCCTGTTGTGCATGCAAGGCAATTCCCTGTCCATACTGCATGCAAAGATGCCCCCTCCTCTCATTCTTTCTCAAGAAACAGCATCAAGGTCCATGTCCACGTCCCACCGCAGCGTTCAGTTGTCCATATCCCAGAGCTTTGAACGAAAGCGCAAATTCGCAGCCAACGCCCCACAGGCCACAGTCCTAAATTCGCACATTTCACGACTGCTTGAGTTGGAAATGCTGCCTTTTAGGCTGGTGGAGATGGAATCCTTCCGCAACCTTATGGCGGTGGCTGTCCCTCAGTACTCGGTCCCCAGCCGACACTATTTTGCCCGGTGTGCCATCCTCACACTACACAAGCACGTGTCCCAAAACATCTGCCGTGCCCTCAACAACGCAGTTACTGGGAGAGTCCACCTGACAACCGACACGTGGACAAATGCTTGTGGCCAGGGACGGTACATCTCCCTGACGGCACACTGGGTAAACATAGTGGAAGCCGGGACCCAGTCGGACCTTGGGACGGAACACATCCTCCCCACACTAAGGATTGCGGGCCCTATGTCAGTCAGAGTTGCCCCCACAGTGTACAGCTCCTGCGCATCATCCTCCTCCCCCTCCTCATGTTCAGCCTCCATCTCAGATATCACCACATCAGTTACCAGCTGGAAGCACTGCAGTACTGCCTCAGCAAAGCGTCAACAGGCTGTGCTGAAACTCATAACCTTAGGTGATAAACCGAATACTGCTTGTGAGTTGTGGACAGCTGTGAAAGAGCAGGCGAGAGAGACGCAACTCCAATCCAGCAGAGGCAGGGGAACACTGTCAACATTCTGGGACAGTTTTCTGAGACCCGCCCAGCTTACAGACCCTGAGGCGCAGGGTACTCTGACAAGGAGTGGAAAGTTTCAAAAGATTGTGAGGGAGTACCTTGCCGACCGTACCAGTGTCCTCCGTGATTCCTCTGTGCCTTTTAATTTCTGGGTATCCAAGCTGGACACTTGGAATGTACTCACTCTGTACGACTTGGAGGTCCTGGCCTGCCCTGCGTGTTAATGGAGCGTGTTTTTAGTGCCGCTGGGGGAATTATAACTAGTGTTGAGCCACCCCCGTAGTGTTCGGTTTCGGTTTGGTTCGTCGAACACCGGTATGTTCGTGGAACTGTTCGTTGAACACCTTAGAACACCGTCGAACACTGTCGAACACCGTTAAAACCAATGGCAGGTGAACAAAAACACATAGAAAACACCTTCAATGGTGTCCAAAAGCTGACAGACTGCTCAGAAGACACTCTCTTTTTAAAAAAGCCCGCCGGCAATTCAGCAGTGGCATACACCGTTACCCACAATTTAGAACAGAAAGAATAAAGCATCACACATAGATTAGATAGATAGAAACATGTCAGTCACATATATAAGAAGTACAGTGACAGTGTTGCTTACTGTATTGTCATTTAGTGTAAAAGGATTTATTACAAAAATAATAGTGTTTTCATGCACCGTCTCTTTAAAAAAGCCGTCCGGCAATTCAGCATAGGTACCCGACAATTTATAACAGAAAGAATAGAGCATCACACATAGATTAGATACATAGAAACATGTCAGTCACATATATAAGAAGTACCGTGATAGTGTGGATTACTGTACTTGTCATTTAGTGTTAAAATAAAGGATTTATTAAAAAAAAAATTGGCGTGGGGTTCCCCGTAAGTTTAGTCTCTAGCGGAGGTTAAGCAGACGGCTGGGGCAGATGTTTGAAGCCTGGGAAGGGGGTAATACCCACGGAGCTTCCCAGGCTACTAATATCAGCTCCCAGCTGAATACCTAGCCTTGATGTCAGCTTATAATGCCAGCTGACATCAAGCCCAGGTTAGTAATGGAGAGGCGTCTATAAGACACCCCCATTACTAACCCCATAGTGAAAGTTAAAAAAAACCACAAACACCCAGAATAAAGTCCTTTAATTGAAATAAACACACAATTCTTTATTGTTCTAAATTAAACCATACTTACCATCACGCCCATTCCAGCTGAAGCCAATATCTTCTGCAATAAAAGTAAAATAATAAAGCAACATCATCCTTACCTTTCCATGGTTCCCACGGCAGCTTCAGCTCTGCTACATTCACATGACTGGCTGGATCGCAGCCGAAAACTGCCATCCAGCTTGCCATGCCGCAGACACTGAGAAGCGCAGGCATGCTTGTGCTCCTCAGTGTCTCGCTGTGACGGCATAAAGATGAGCCGAGGTCATGTCCAATGAACTCAGCTCACCTCATGCACCTCACTGACAGCGTGTGAAAATTCTCCTGCGCTTGCAGTCAGCGTGAGAGAATTCTCCTGCTGAAGCGCTGAGCGCAGTAGAATTTTCCCATGCTGTCAGTGACGTGCAAGAGGTGAGCTCACGTCCAATGAACTCAGCTCACCTCATGCACGTCACTGACAGCGTGGGAGAATTTTCCTGCGCTCAGTGCTTGAGCAGGAGAATTGTCCCACGCTGGGATGGCATTGAGATGACAGGCTGGATGGCAGCTGAGCGCTGCCATCCAGCATGCCATCATTCATAGACGCTGCAGTGCGCAGGCATGCTTGCGCTCTGCAGTGTCTCTGAAGGATGACAAGCTGGATGGATGCGCCATTTCTGGGGCGGCTGATGGCTGGTGTTTCTAGCCTGGGAGGGGGCCAATATTCATGGCACCCTTCCTGGGCTATTAATATCAGCCCCCAGCTGTCTGCCTAGCCTTTGCTAGCTATTAAAATAGGGGGGACCCCACGTCATTTTTTTGGGGGTCCCTCATTTTAATAGTTAGTAAAGGCTAGGTATTCAGCTGGGGGCTGATATTAGTAGCCTGGGAAGCTCCATGGGTATTACCCCCTTCCCAGGCTTCAAACATCTGCCCCAGCCATCTGCTTAACCTCCGCTAGAGACTAAAATTACGGGGAACCCCACGCCAATTTTTTTTTTAATAAATCCTTTATTTTAACACTAAATGACAAGTACAGTAGCCAACACTGTCACTTTACTTCTTATATATGTGACTGACATGTTTCTATCTATCTAATCTGTGTGTGATACTCTATTCTTTCTGTTCTAAATTGTCAAGTACCGGTGTATGCCGCTGCTGAATTGCCGGCTTTTCATGTTTCACTGTGAGCACTGTTCCCATCGATTTGGGCAACCACTGTAATGCCACAACCACCATGGCTGTGGCATTACAGTGAGTGGCAGACAATCCCTGCATGATTGGTGCTCTAACTAGCGCCAGACATGCAGGACACGCTTTTGGTGCGCGAACAGTTATCGAACATAACCTCGAACAGTCAAATTTTTTGCAAATCCTTCGTGTTCGTCGAATGACTCGAACACCGCCCAAAACAACTCGAATTTGAGATTGGCGAACAGTTCTAGTCGAACACCGCTCATCTCTAATTATAACTGATAATCGCACACGCCTGTCAACTGACAATGCTGACAAGCTGACCCTTATCAAAATGAACAAGGGCTGATTTGGACCAAACTTCTCATCACCACCAAATGACAGCAGAGTAACATAAAGTCAAATCCACTGTGTTATTTTGGGAGGTGTATTCCCATACGCCGCTTCACACCCACACATGGGTATACGATTCCTCATTTCGACTGTATTTTGCTCTTTTCCTTATCCTCAGCCTCCACCACCACTATACCACCAGGGTGACCGTGGTCCATGTTGCCAGCATTGCAAGTTCCTCCGTCCTAATTTTTGGCAGCTTTTGCTTGGAAGGCATAGGCAAAGACTATGGGAGACCCACTCCCCAAAAATTGGAATAATGTTTTTAATATGCTGTACTGCATGGCTCTTGTTTGCCAGCATTGCAAGTTCCTCCGTCCTAATTTTTGGCAGCTTTTGCTTGGAAGGCATAGGCAAAGACTATGGGAGACCCACTCCTAAATAATGGGAATAATGTTTTTAATATGCTGTACTGCAACTCTCTTGTAAGGGGCATGAAAACCGTCTTGCTAAGCTACTGCGACCTCCACCACTTTTCCAAGGGGCATTGATATTGTCTTTTTATTCCACTGCGACCTCCACCACTTTTCCAAGGGGCATTAAAATGGTCTTGTTAAGCTACTGCGACCTCCACGTCTCTTCCAAGGGGCATTAAAACCATCTTGTTAAGCTACTGCGACCTCCACGTCTCTTCCAAGGGGCATTAAAACCATCTTGTTAAGCTACTGCGACCTCCACGTCTTTTCCAAGGGGCATTAAAACTGTCTTTTTAAGCTACTGCGACCTCCACGTCTCTTCCAAGCGGCATTAAAACTGTCTTGTTAAGCTACTGCGACCTCCACCACTTTTCCAAGGTGCATTAAATACGTCTTGTTAAGCTACTGCGACCTCCACCACTTTTCCAAGGGGCATTGATATTGTCTTTTTATTCCACTGCGACCACCACCATTCTTCCAAGGGGCATTAAAACCATCTTGTTAAGCTACTGCGACCTCCACGTCTCTTCCAAGGGGCATTAAAACTGTCTTGTTAAGCTACTGCGACCTCCACGTCTCTTCCAAGGGGCATTAAAACCATCTTATTAAGCTACTGCGACCTCCACCACTTTTTCAAGGGGTATTAAAACTGTCTTGTTAAGCTACTGTGACCTCCACCACTTTTCCAAGGGGCATTGATATTGTCTTTTTATTCCACTGCGACCTCCACCACTTTTCCAAGGGGCATTAAAATGGTCTTGTTAAGCTACTGCGACCTCCACGTCTCTTCCAAGGGGCATTAAAACCATCTTGTTAAGCTACTGCGACCTCCACGTCTCTTCCAAGGGGCATTAAAACTGTCTTTTTAAGCTACTGCGACCTCCACGTCTCTTCCAAGGGGCATTAAAACTGTCTTGTTAAGATACTGCGACCTCCACCACTTTTCCAAAGTGCATTAAATACGTCTTGTTAAGCTACTGCGACCTCCACCACTTTTCCAAGGGGCATTGATATTGTCTTTTTATTCCACTGCGACCACCACCATTCTTCCAAGGGGCATTAAAACCATCTTGTTAAGCTACTGTGACCTCCACGTCTCTTCCAAGGGGCATTAAAACTGTCTTGTTAAGCTACTGCGACCTCCACGTCTCTTCCAAGGGGCATTAAAACCATCTTGTTAAGCTACTGTGACCTCCACCACTTTTCCAAGGAGCATTGATATTGTCTTTTTATTCCACTGCGACCTCCACAATACTTCCAAGGGGCATTAAAACCATCTTGTTAAGCTATTGCGACCTCCATGTCTCTTCCAAGTGGCATTAAAACCGTCTTGTTAAGCTACTGCGACCTCCACGTCTCTTCCAAGGGGCATTAAAACCATCTTGTTAAGCTACTGCGACCTCCACGTCTCCTCCAAGGGGCATTAAAACCGTCTTGTTAAGCTACTGCGACCTTCACGTCTCTTCCAAGGGGCATTAAAACCGTCTTGTTAAGCTACTGCGACCTCCACCATTCTTCCAAGGGGGATTGGAGTGCCTCGAAATTTTTGGTAGGCATTGCACTCACTGTATGCCCAATAACTGTGTAGCCGAATCACTACTTTTGGTATAGAAACATATCCTACAAGACGTGTGGTTGACTGGCCTGACATTGATGTGAATGTTCCCTGTTCCTCCTGCTCTTTCTCCTTTGCCACCACCTCATTCATCATTCATCACCCGAAGCTTTGTTTTAACGGGAGTCATAGAACTGGGATAGTAGCAGGAAAACATCAGCAATCCTCGGAGGAGGTAGGATATGCGCCAAAACGCTGATCACCTCAGGCCTTGCCGCTACTACATACATGCGCTTGCATTCCAAGAAAACAAAGCAGATGCTAACTTCTATCATCATGCTCCTCACCTTGGCACTCTCAACTCCCCTGATAGAGAAGCCAGGGCCCACCGGAGGAGTCTGGTTCTCTGGTGGGCTCGTCCAATGCTGCCCTAAAGCAGGCCAGGCTAAGAAAAGTGTGGGGAAGTTGACAGGAGAAATAGAGGTGGCTGGGGACCGTTTATGGACACCCGGCCGCCCCCAGGTGGCTGGGGACCATGTGTGGACACCCGGCAGCGGGGCGGCTGGGGACCGAGTATGGACACCCGGCCGTTGGGCGACTGGGGACTGAGTATGGATACCAGGCCGCTGACGCAGCCATGACATGGTGCCGTCCCCATTACCGCCGCGCTCCTGGCCCGGCGTCTTGCGGCTCTCCTGCTGCTGCTGCCAGCGCATGCAGCTTCCCGGGCACTGTGCTTAGGGCGCACGCGCGCTCCCTCTTAAAGGGTCCGCGCGCCCGGCCTAAGGAGTCCCCAGCCAATGGCCGGAGGACTTCCCATATAAAAGGCACCTCCTCCAAAATGAAGGTGCCTGTGCAAGGTTGTAGCTCAGTGTACTAACTCTGCTTCAGCCCTCAGGTCCCGTTGCTAGTCTGACTACCAGTCCAGCCCGCCTGCCTGACTACCAGTCCAGCCTGCCAGCCTGACTATCAGTGCAGTCCGCCAGCCTGACTACCAGTGCAGTCCGCCAGCCTGACTACCAGTGCAGTCCGCCAGCCTGACTACCAGTCCAGTCCGCCAGCCTGACTACCAGTCCAGTTCGCCAGCCTGACTACCAGTCCAGTTCGCCAGCCTGACTACCAGTCCGCCAGCCAAGTACACTCTCCAGCCCGACGGTCTGCCTACGGACCAAACCCGCCAGTCTGTCTATGGGCCAGGCTTGCCTGCCTACCCGGAGAATGTACCAGTTACCTGCCGTGCCTACCAGCCTGCCTACATGGAGGCTCCTGCCAGTTACCCGTGTTGTCTGCCAGTCCGTCTACCCGGATCACCCGTCAGTCTGTCTGCCTTGCTCATCTGCTGTACCGGTCAGTCCCTGCCTTCTGACCCGTGGGAGTCACCTGCTCTCATACAAGGACTGGTCCAGAGTAGCACCTGGTCCCTCTGCTCGGTCCTTCCTTGGTTCACGGAGTCGATTGAGCCATCATGCGACTTTGGTCAGTCCGAGTTGATACCTAGTTACGCCCCTCTGGTCCCTCCTTGCACCGCAGCACAGAGGTTCCACCACCCGGATCCGTAACAATTTTGCACGTTCACCTAATCTGAGAACAGCATAATGTAGAGACCAAAATCCTCATTCCAGCGATGTGTCACTTATTGAGCTGCTGGATGTAATTTTGATAAAATCTCTTTTATAAGCAGAAGATTATCATTAGAGCACTAGTAACCCCACTGCCATGTAGTTCTCTATAGTCATGAGCTCTGTATAACCCCACCCTCACCACTGATTAGCAGCTTTCTGTCTGTGCATCTCTGCTCAGCGTACACAGAAAGCTGCCAATTAGTGGAGTAGTCGGGGTTATACAGAGCTCAGCATTCAGAGAACTGGCAGAACTGCAGAAAGTAAAACAGTAATTTTATCACTATTAAATGATACATCGCTGTACTTAAATCATGCAACTTTCAATTTGTGTAGCAAAAACCTGGTAGCAGATTCTCTTTACATTACACCTTGAAGGAAGGTGCAGTTTGTGTTTATTTTCAGTGATCTGTGAAATTCAAGAATTTCCAGAAAGCTGTCACTTCATATAACAGTTACTCTAAAGTGTGTACTAAAACAGATCATAGACAGTGCCTATGCAGGTAAGTTGCCATGGGTGAAAACAGCTGTGAAATTGGTAACTCTGACAAATAGCCCTAAAGATCTTAAAGTGAACCTGTCAGCTGATACATGCTGCCCAATCTGTGGGCAGTAAGTATCAGGCACTGGCTGTAGAATCTCAGCCAGGTATGTTGGAGTCTAAAATGCTGCGGAGACCTGTCAATCCAGAGCAGCTGGTGAGGAGAAGCTGCCGGCGACCCGCCTGTCCAACTAATCTTCTATTTGGCTTAGTCTACGGTGGCTTGTACAGCATGTTTTTCTCTAAAAATGTCACTGCATTTCAGAGTCAAACATACATGGCTGAGATAATACATGTATCAGGTGACAGGTTCACTTTGACTTTCTGAACTTTTACAGAAATGTCTTGGGAAAGGTAGATAGCTGGCAATACTACTGAGTAATGTATATGTAATCAAAGGGATTCTGTCACCAGAAAAACTTTATTAAAATTCAGATATGAAAGTTAATCTGCATGTTAATAGCGTTATGTAGCCGAACACTGCTGGGAGAAAATTAACTTTATTGCCCCCAGCAGCTTTCGGCTTCCAGTCACGGAGGCGGAGCCGTTGTGGGCTTAGTCACCGCTCTGATTATACAGAGTGGCGGATGTAACAGCGCCCCTGGCTCTGACTGACAGCCGGACCAAATGCAGAGCCAGGGTCAGTCAATGTCGGTGGCGAAGTTGCAGTCGCTGTTCTGTATACTCAGAGTGGTGACTGAACCTGCGCCACTCCTGTAACTGGAAGCCAAACACTGCCGGGGGCAATAAAGTTAATTTACTCACATTTTCTTGGCTAAGTAAGTTAGGGCAGGTTAGTAACCCTATTAACCTGCAGATTAACCCCATATCTGCAGGTTAATAGTGTTTTTTTCTGGTGACAGGCTCCCTTTAAAGTCATTAATGTGTGGTGTGGGGCAACCAAATATTGCACCTAAAATTGATACAACATTCCTTACTATTCAGCTTGGCAGAAATATGTCTATACAGTACGGAGATGGTGATTTGATGCCAATGAATCTAAATGAATTTCAAAATCAATACATGTACCACTATAGCAGCTGCTTATATTATCTCCTTACAAAACAACCCATTCTGCTTTAAAGGGAATCTGTCATCACATTTGACCTATCTAAACTATTAATATGGGCATACAGGTTATAGACTGCTGAAGGGAGTGATCCCTATATGCCTCATATCAGATGTGGTATTGTAGAGAAATCCTCTTTTATCACTTTATATAAATGGACCCCTTCCAGGCTCTGGGGACGACGCTGCCTGGAAGATAACTCTTTGGTGACAAATTCCCTTCAAGACAACACTAAGATATGGTTATCTACAGCATCACTTATTAATAATAATAATAATAATAATATTATCTTCATTTCACATGTCTCTACTCCTTTGTCATTTATTTGCTTTCATTTTCACCTTGTTTCATATCTGAGAATCTCCATTTGTGCTAATATTTTCTGCTGACTTCATGCTCCTCTAGCTGCATTACATTGAAAAATGTGCCCTCATATATAAGCATTCCTCTCCTATTTATTCTACAATCTCTTATCTGCCACAATGCAGTAAACCAGCATTCAATAGATAATGAAAGAGACAAATGTGCAAATGAAACCCATCTGAAGCCTGTAGACCGCTGTGTGACGCATCTATTTTTCTCCCTACTATACTGATATTATACTGATACTGTTCATTGGTGTAATGCCAAACTAGGCACTTTGCTATCATCTGTCATGGACTACTAGTCAGGACATATTTTATCATGAATATATTGATGAGTGAACTGTACACTTGTTGATTTCCTTTTTCATCATATTCTGTATTAATATATTCCTACCAATCATAACAAATACACATAAAAAATTACAACAAAGGGAAATGAAACTTTTCTTTTACACCCAGAATATGTAACATCTGAATCATCATATCAATAGCTTTGCATATGTGGTTTATAGAAATATATATTACTCATTCCTTCCCTTTCACACTTAGGAAGATTTAGAAACTTAAAGTACTTCTGGTTTGTTCTTCTTTAGAGTCCTTAAAAGGGTTGTCCGATAAAAACAAGTTATCAGGTATCCACAGGATAGAGTATAACTTGTTGTTTAGTGGTGTCCAACCACTCAGACCAGCACTGATCGGTATAAAGGGGAACTTTTATCCCCTTTAGAATGGATCTCAGTCTATATGCTCAACCCATGCACCATTAATCCCCTATGGGGCTGCCCAGCGCTGCACTAATTTTTCTCCGGCAGCCTGTAGAGAATGAATGGAGTAGTGGTCGGCATCCAACCTGCCACCCCACTTTATAATGGGAATAAAAGTTCTGCGATATGCTGAGTTCTGAATAGCTCAGCAGTGGGACTCCCACCAATCAGCAGGTTATCACCTATCCTGCAAATAGATGATGACCTGTTCTCACTGTACAGCCCATTTAAGTTGAAGAATAGTGTTGAGCCACCCCCGTAGTGTTCGGGTTCGGTTCGGTTCGTCGAACACCGGGATGTTCGAGGAACTGTTCGTCGAACTGTTCGTCGAACACCTTAGAACACCGTCGAACACCGTTAAAACCAATGGCAGGCAAACAAAAACACATAGAAACACATAGAAAACACCTGCAAAGGTGTCCAAAAGCTGACAAACTGCTCAGAAGACACTCTCTTTAAAAAAGCCGGCCGGCAAATTCAGCAGCGGCATACACCGGTACCCGACAATTTAGACAAGAAGGAATAGAGCATCACACATAGATTAGATAGATAGAAACATGTCAGTCACACATATAAGAAGCACAGTGACAGTGTTGGTTACTGCACTTGTCATTTAGTGTAAAGGATTTATTAAAAAAAATATTAGTGTTTTCATGCACCGTCTCTTTAAAAAAGCCGGCCGGCAATTCAGCATCTGTACCCGACAATTTAGAACAGAAAGAATAGAGCTTCACACATAGATTAGATAGATAGAAACATGTCAGTCACATATATATGAAGTACAGTGATAGTGTTGCTTACTGTACTTGTCATTTAGTGTAAAGGATTTATTTAAAAAAATAATAGTGTTTTCATGCACTGTCTCTTTAAAAAAGCCGGCCGGCAATTCAGCAGCGGTACCCGACAATTTAGAACAGAAAGATAGAGCATCACACATAGATTAGATAGATAGAAACATGTCAGTCACATATATATGAAGTACAGTGATAGTGTTGGTTACTGTACTTGTCATTTAGTATTAAAATAAAGGATTTATTATTAAAAAAATTGGCGTGGGGTTCCCCTTAATTTTAGTCTCTAGCGGAGGTTAAACAGACGGCTGGGGCAGATGTTTGAAGCCTGGGAAGGGGGTAATACCCACGGAGCTTCCCAGGCTACTAATATCAGCCCCCAAGCTGAATACATAGCCTTTACTAGCTATTAAAATGGGGGACCCCCCAAAAAAAATGACGTGGGGTCCCCCCTAATTTAATAGCTAGCAAAGGCTAGGCAGACAGCTGGGGGCTGATATTAATAGCCCAGGAAGGGAGCCATGAATATTGGCCCCCTCCCAGGCTAGAAACACCAGCCGTCAGCCGCCCCAGAAATGGCGCATTCATAGGATGCGCCAATTCTGGCACTTAGCCTCGCTCTTCCACGCTGCCCTGGTGCGGTGGCAGGGGGTAATAGGGTTGGGGTTGATGTCAGCTTATAATGCCAGCTGACATCAAGCCCAGGTTAGTAATGGAGAGGCGTCTATAAGACACCCCCATTACTAACCCCATAGTCAAAGTTAAAAAAAACACAAACACCCAGAATAAAGTCCTTTAATTGAAATAAAGACACAATCCTTTATTGTTCTAAATTAAACCATACTTACCATCACGCCCATTCCAGCTGAAGCCAACGATCTCCTGCAATAAAAGAAAAATAATAAAGCAACCTCATCCTTACCTTTCCATGGTTCCCACGACAGCTTCAGCTCTGCTACATCGAGATGACAGGCTGGACCGCAGCAGAACGCTGCCATCCAGCCTGTCATCCCGCAGACACTGAGAAGCGCAGGCTTGCTTGCGCTGCTCAGCGTCTCTCTGTGACGACATCCAGATGAGCCGAGTTCATGTCCAATGAACTCGGCTCACCTCATGCACGTCACTGACAGCGTGGGAAAATTCTCACGCTGAAGCGCTGATTGCAGGAGAATTTTCCCACGCTGTCAGTGACGTGCAGGAGGTGAGCTGAGTTCATACATGAGCTCACCTCATGCACATCACTGACAGCGTGGGAGAATTCTCCTGCACTCAGCACTTCAGCGTGAGAATTTTCCCACGCTGTCAGTGACGTGCATGAGGTGAGCCGAGTTCATTGGACATGACCTCGGCTCATCTGGATGCCGTCACAGCGAGACAGTGAGGAGCGCAAGCATGCCTGCGCTTCTCAGTGTCTGCGGGATGACAGACTGGATGGCAGCGTTCTGCTGCGGTCCAGCCAGTCATCTCGATGTAGCAGAGCTGAAGCTGTCGTGGGAACCATGGAAAGGTAAGGATGAGGTTGGTTTATTATTTTACTTTTATTGCAGGAGATCGTTGGCTTCAGCTGGAATGGGTGTGATGGTAAGTATGGTTTAATTTAGAACAATAAAGAATTGTGTCTTTATTTCAATTAAAGGACTTTATTCTGGGTGTTGTGTTTTTTTTAAATACTTTACTAGAAATTCATGGCGGTCATGTCTAATACTGGCGTGACCCCATGAATTTTGGGCTTGGGGCCAGCTGATAATACCAAGCTGGCCCTAACCCCTTTATTACCCAGTGAGCCACCGCACCAGGGCCCTGGATGAGTTGGGTACAGCGCCAGAAGATGGCGCTTCTATGAACGCGCCATTTTCCGGGGTGGCTGCGGACTGCAATTTGTAGCGGGGGGGGCCCAGAAAGCTTGGGCCTCCCTGCGCTGCAGATTCCAGCCCCCAGCTGCCTAGTTGTACCTGGCTGGACACAAAAATAGGGCGAAGCCCCACGTACTTTTTTTTTAATTATTTCATGAAATTCATGAAATAATTAAGAAAAAAAGGCCTTCCCTATATTGTTGTGTCCGGCCAGGTACAAATAGGCAGCTGGTGGTTGGGGGCAGCCCGTTCCTGCCTGCTGTACCTGGCTGGACACAAATATAGTGCGAAGCCCCACTTCAATTTTTTTTAATTATTTCATGAAATTCATGAAATAATTAAGAAAAAAAGGGCTTCCCTATATTGTTGTGTCCGGCCAGGTACAAATAGGCAGCTGGTGGATGGGGGCAGCCCGTTCCTGCCTGCTGTACCTGGCTGGACACAAATATAGTGCGAAGCCCCACTTCAATTTTTTTTAATTATTTCATGAAATTCATGAAATAATTAAGAAAAAAAGGGCTTCCCTATATTGTTGTGTCCGGCCAGGTACAAATAGGCAGCTGGTGGATGGGGGCAGCCCGTTCCTGCCTGCTGTACCTGGCTGGACACAAATATAGTGCGAAGCCCCACTTCAATTTTTTTAAATTATTTCAGGAAATTCATGAAATAATTTAAAAAAAATTGACGTGGGGCTTCGCACTATATTTGTGTCCAGCCAGGTACAGCAGGCAGGAACGGGCTGCCCCCAACCACCAGCTGCCTATTTGTACCTGGCCGGACACAACAATATAGGGAAGCCCTTTTTTTCTTAATTATTTCATGAAATAATTTAAAGAAAATTGACGTGGGGCTTCGCCCTGTTTTTGTGTCCAGCCAGGTACAACTAGGCAGCTGGGGGCTGGAATCCGCAGCGCAGGGAGGCCCAAGCTTTCTGGGCCACCCCCGCTGCAAATTGCAGTCCGCAGCCACCCCGGAAAATGGCGCGTTCATAGAAGCGCCATCTTCTGGCGCTGTACCCAACTCATCCAGGGCCCTGATGCGGTGGCTCACTGGGTAATAAAGGGGTTAGGGCCAGCTTGGCATTATCAGCTGGCCCTAAGCCCGAAATTCATGGGGTCACGCCAATATTAGACATGACCACCATGAATTTCTAGTAAAGTATTTAAAAAAAACACAACACCCAGAAAAAAGTCCTTTAATTGAAATAAACACACAATTCTTTATTGTTCTAAATTAAACCATACTTACCATCACGCCCATTCCAGCTGAAGCCAACGATCTCCTGAAATAAAAGAAAAATAATAAAGCAACATCATCCTTACCTTTCCATGGTTCCCATGACAGCTTCAGCTCTGCTACATCGAGATGACAGGCTGGACCGCAGCAGAACGCTGCCATCCAGCCTGTCATCCCGCAGACACTGAGAAGCGCAGGCTTGCTTGCGCTCCACAGTGTCTCTCTGTGAGGGCATCCAGATGAGCCGAGTTAATGTCCAATGAACTCGGCTCACCTCATGCACGTCACTGACAGCGTGGGAAAATTCTCCTGCACTCAGCGCTTCAGCGTGGGAGAATTCTCACACTGAAGCGCTGAGTGCAGGAGAATTCTCCCACGCTGTCAGTGACGTGCAGGAGGTGAGCAGAGTTCATTTGACATGAGCTCACCTTATGCACGTCACTGACAGCGTGGGACAATTCTCCTGCACTCAGCGCTTCAGCGGGAGAATTCTCACGCTGAAGCGCTGAGTGCAGGAGAATTCTCCCACGCTGTCAGTGACGTGCAGGAGGTGAGCTGAGTTCATTGGACATGAGCTCACCTTATGCACGTCACTGACAGCGTGGGAGAATTCTCCTGCACTCACCGCTTCAGCTTGAGAATTTTCCCACGCTGTCAGTGACGTGCATGAGGTGAGATGAGTTCATTGGACATGAACTCGGCTCATCTGGATGTCGTCACAGAGAGACGCTGAGCAGCGCAAGCAAGCCTGCGCTTCTCAGTGTCTGCGGGATGAGAGGCTGGATGGCAGCGTTCTGCTGCGGTCCAGCCTGTCATCTCGATGTAGCAGAGCTGAAGCTGTCGTGGGAACCATGGAAAGGTAAGGATGAGGTTGCTTTATTATTTTTCTTTTATTGCAGGAGATCGTTGGCTTCAGCTGGAATGGGCGTGACGGTAAGTATGGTTTAATTTAGAACAATAAAGGATTGTGTCTTTATTTCAATTAAAGGACTTTATTCTGGGTGTTTGTGTTTTTTTTAACTTTGACTATGGGGTTAGTAATGGGGGTGTCTTATAGACGCCTCTCCATTACTAACCTGGGCTTGATGTCAGCTGGCATTATAAGCTGACATCAACCCCAACCCTATTACCCCCTGCCACCGCACCAGGGCAGCGTGGAAGAGCGAGGCTAAGTGCCAGAATTGGCGCATCCTATGAATGCGCCATTTCTGGGGCGGCTGACGGCTGGTGTTTCTAGCCTGGGAGGGGGCCAATATTCATGGCTCCCTTCCTGGGCTATTAATATCAGCCCCCAGCTGTCTGCCTAGCCTTTGCTAGCTATTAAATTAGGGGGGACCCCACGTCATTTTTTTTGGGTGGTCCCCCATTTTAATAGCTAGTAAAGGCTATGTATTCAGCTGGGGGCTGATATTAGTAGCCTGGGAAGCTCCGTGGGTATTACCCCCTTCCCAGGCTTCAAACATCTGCCCCAGCCGTCTGCTTAACCTCCGCTAGAGCCTAAAATTAAGGGGAACCCCACGCCAATTTTTTTAATAATAAATCCTTTATTTTAATACTAAATGACAAGTACAGTAACCAACACTATCACTGTACTTCATATATATGTGACTGACATGTTTCTATCTATCTAATCTATGTGTGAAGCTCTATTCTGTCTGTTATAAATTGTCGGGTACCGCTGCTGAATTGCCGGCCGGCTTTTTTAAAGAGACAGTGCATGAAAACACTATTATTTTTTTAAATAAATCCTTTACGCTAAATGACAAGTACAGTAAGCAACACTGTCACTGCACTTCTTATATATGTGACTGACATGTTTATATCTATCTAATCTATGTGTGAAGCTCTATTCTTTCGGTTCTAAATTGTCGGGTAAAGGTGTATGCCGCTGCTGAATTGCCGGCTTTTCATGTTTCACTGTTGGCACTGTTCCCATCGATTTGGGCAATCACTGTAATGCCACAACCACCATGGCTGTGGCATTACAGTGAGTGGCAGACAATCCCTGCATGATTGGTGCTCTAAATAGCGCCAGACATGCAGGACACGCTTTTGGTGCACGAACAGTTATCGAACATAACCTCGAACAGCCGAATTTTTTGCAAATCGATCGGGTTCCGCCCAAAACAGCTCGAATTTGAGATTGGCGAACAGTTCTAGTCGAACACCGCTCATCTCTATTGAAGAACGAATTTTACTGCTCAAGTGCCTGTAAATATGTCATTGAATGGCTGTGTGTAATGCTCCTTAACAGAGATTTTAGACTCTCAAGTGATTTAAGTTTTGTCAAGATTATCTATTCAATAGGTTGATGTTGTAGAAAAGTCCCCTAAAAAGCAACTCTGCACCCCCATAAGGATGATTAAGGAGGGGAATGGTTGAAATTAACTGCTCTGTATTCTGAGTGATAAAGGTTTTAGTTGCATGCGTCTTCATGCAAACATATGTTCTATTAAGCACTGATTAAACTACACATAAGACAAAGCATAATGTGATTTACAGTTCAACAGTTGGTAAAATGTCCCTTTATTTATTCTACATAAATTCTACATAATACTGAGCCACTACCTTTCCCCAATGGCTTAGTGTTAATAATCTTTATTCCTTGGCAGCTTTTAAGTCCTGAGTCTGAAGTAAAAGATCTACTTGAAGTTTGAATATTTATCCTATGTTTGCATGGATTTGCTCCAGGATCTGTGGCTTCTTCCCATCCTCCGTGTGTGTTTGTTTGAGTTCAGAAAATTAGAAATTAGATTGTGACCTCCATTGAGGACAGAATTTGAACTGTATGGGGACAATCTCTGATGAGAGCTACCGAATATGTGGACGCTATATCAGCAGGAGAAAATTAAAAATGTAGTTCTATTAAAACACAAGTAAAAAGGGCTTTTGTCAAGTGTGTGAACCAGAATGATATTTTGGGAAACATTATATTTCATTCAGAAACAATAACATTCTCAAACATCCTAACCTCAAATTCCTTTGATAAATCTCAGAACAATCAGATCTACAGAAATGCAATGTCTGAGAATCTAACCTCCCCTGTTGCGGCCAAAATATTTTAGTTCAAGTAAATACAAGAATGCAACAATGGTCCATTATTAGCCTTGGTATCTCTGAAGAATACACAATATTATATATTCTGCAGCCAACCTCATATTATTCTATTACATTGTATAATACTGACATCTGTTGTGACATCAAAGACAATAAAGAATGAAACCAATATTTGGAATTATTCCTGCAACCCAGCACTGAAAAGTAATAATCATTATAAATATGAGTATACTTTCTTAAATATCAATTTCACCTGCATGTCCCTAAGTAGCTTCTTAACTATGTATATGCTTTTTATGTAGGATAAATAATGATGTAGCTGAGCTGTATTTGTAATATAAATCTCTAGGGCTGCAACATTTTAAGTCTGCTCTGGCAAATATGTAAAAAAAAAACACTATGAATATTTTCTGATGAACAGGAAGAGATAGTAATGCATAAAATAAAAGTTTTCTAAATTGACATTAAACATATGTACGGAAAATGCAAACACCACATAATAGCGAGACCCCTGGCTGCATTAGTTTGGAATTGATCAGTTTGATAAAAGTCGCCCCAAAGCTCCCTGTTTTACCTGAAGCTTCTTTAGGAATCTTCATAAGATTTCATGTTTAACCCCTGATTACGCTGCACAATCCCATTCTTTTCTAACAGGTCCATGATCCACTGTAAACAGGAGCAGTTCATGTAGGTTTTCTGAATAGACAGTTGAGTAGTCACATTTTAGTCCACATTTTAGAACAAAAAGCAGCTATTGATCACCCACACGGAGAAACCCTCTATTTTATACCTGCAGCTGCTAACCACACTGCGTTCAGATATTAACTCCTCCTTTCTATCCTATCATTCCTCATCTCAGTCAAAAATGTAACACGTTTATTACACATGACCACCAGAGGGCCCCATCAGCATCCTAAGAAACTATTACTGAATCTTAAAGAACATTGTCATTTCTTATAAGGGGCATTTTTATTTGTGTTAAGAAATATATTTAACCCACTGTGTAACAATCCCATCCAATTAGCAAAGATGGTCAACAGAAAAAAACACTTTTGAAACATAACTCCTTCCTTTAACCCCTTAGAAATTGTCCATTTGGGGTCTTTAAGGTAAAGTATTTTTTGCATTTTTTTAATTATCACACTCCAGCAGTATGTATGTATGTTTGTATGTATATATATACACACAGTTGAGAACAGAAGTTTATATACAAGGTCAATTAATTATCAGTTTTTAATATTGCCAAATGCCAGAATAATGAGAGAGAGAAAATGTTTTAAGGCATTTTTATTACTTACTGCAAAGTCAAAAATTTATCTACATTTCATTAGTATTTGGTACCATTTCTCTCAAGCTGAATGACTTGGGTCAAACGTTTGGGATATCCTTCCACAAGCTTCTCACAATAGTTGGTCGGAATTTGGGCCCATTGATCCTGACAAATATGGTGTAATTGATCCAGGTTGGTAGGACGCCTTGCTCGCACCTGCCTTTTCAGCTTTGCCCATAAATTTTCAATAGCATTGAGATCAGGGCTTTGTGATGGCCACTCCAAAATATTGACTTTGGTATCCTTAAGCCAGTATGTTACCATTTTGGCAGTATGCTTTGGGTCATTGTCCATTTGGAAGACATATTTCCGCCCAAGCTTTAACTTCCTGGCTGATGTTCTGAGATGTTACTTCAGTATTGCCACATAATCTTCTTTTCTCATGATGCCAACTATTTTGAGAAGTGCACCAGTCCTTCTTGCAGCAAAATAACCTCACAACATGATGCTGCCACCCTCATGTTTCACAGTTGGAATGGTGTTCTTAGGCTTCCAAGCTTCCAACCTTCTCCCTTTTTCCTCCAAATGTAATGATGGTCATTATGCCCAAATATTTCAATTTTAGTTTCATCAGACCACAGGACATGTCTCCAAAAATTAAGATCTGTGTTCCTGTGTGCATTTGAAAACATTAATCTGGCTTTTTCATGTTTCTTTTGGAGTAAGGCTATGTGCCCACGACGCAGAAATACTCAGGATTTTTTCCTGAGCGTTTCTGCATCTCCCTGGCAGAAAAAACGCATGTGGATAGTACATGCGTTTTTCCTGCCAGGGACATGCGGATGTGAAGCGTTCTTCACATGCATTTCCGCATGCGGGTTGACAAGCGTTTTCCAAGCGATTTTAGCATCACTTGGAAAGTGCTTGTCAACTTGGTCACACTATATAAATCCATGCAAACGACCTGGATTTATATACTGTGACCTTAAAGAATGTTTAAAAAAAAATAAATAAATCTATACTTACCTTCCGATGGCCCCCAGAGTCTTGCTTCGCTCCCTCCTCCCTTGCCGGCAGCTCGCGAACACCACACTGAAGGACCTGCCGTCACATGACTATGACGTCGGCGCAGGTCCTTCAGTCCACAGCGATCAGCCGGCAAGGGAGGACAAGTGCAGTGGGGGCCGTCAGAAGGTAAATATGATATTTATTTTTTATTTTATTCTTTTTTTACAGGTTCTATGGTACCCAGGTCCAGAGGAGAGTCTCCTCTCCTCCACACCCGGGTACCATCCGCACATTGAAATGCTTGGATTCCGCATCTGCAGATGCAGTGATGCGGAATCCAAGCGATTCAATGCAAGTCAATGGTGGTGAAAACGCAGCGCTTCCGCAAAATAATTGGTAGTGCTACGATTTTTTCCGCAATGATAACCCGCAGTGGAAATTTCCGCAGCATGTGCACAGCACATGCGGATTATCATTGGTGAACATTGCAGGCCTTCTACCATTCGTTTTTTAAGCGTTTCTACAGCGTTTTTACTGCTGCGGAAACGCTTAAAAAATGCATCATGGGCACACAGCCTAATGGGTGCTTCCTTACAGAGTGGCCTTTCAGCCCATGTTGATAGAGCACTCGTTTCACTGTGGTTTTTGACACAATCTTACCAGCTTCCGCCATCATCTTCACAAGGTCTTTTTCTTTTGTCTTTGGGTTGATATGCACATGTCGGACCAAAGAACATTTATCTCTGGGACACAGAACTCATCTCCTTTCAGAGCGGTAAGATGGCTGTACATTCCCATCTTGTTTGTACTTGCCTAGAATTGTTTGTACATGTAAATGAGGCACCTTCAGGTATCTTGAAATTGTACCCAAGAATGAGCCAGATATGTGCAAGTCCACAAATCTCTTCCTGCTATCTTGGCTGATTTCTTTAGACTTTCCCCTGATGCTACACAAAGAAGCAGTGTGTTTCAGGTATGCATTAAAATACATCCACAGTTGTGTCTCTAATTAACTCAGATGTTGCCAAAAAACCTATCAGAAGCTTCCAAACACATGGCATCATCATATGGGCAGTTCAGAATTGTTTAAAGGCATAGTAATCTTAGTGTATGTAAACTTTTGACTTTACAGTAAGTAATAAAAATTCCATAAAACATTCTCTCTCTCATTATTCTGGCATTTAGCAAATATTAAAAATTATGATAATCCTAATTGACCTAAAATGGGAAAGGTTTATTCTGATTTCATGTCAGATATTGAGATAAAAATACATATGTGTATTTTTATATAGTGTATGTAAACTTCTGCTTTCAACTGTATTTAAAGAAAAAGCAGGCAGCACTCCAATACTTACCAAAAGACAAGTGTACTTTATTTAGCCCATGTGGCGTGGCAATGTTTCAGTTGCAATGAACCTTGATCAAGCCAGGCTTGAAATAGGTTCATTGCAACCGAAATGTTGCCACGGCAAATGATCTAAATAAAGTCCACTTGTCTTTTGGTAAATGTTGGAATGCTGTCTGCTTTTTCTTTTTTATATACACAGCAAGACTGAATTTTTAAATCTTCCATTGTGGTTTATTAAGAGAACAGCATAAACCATGGCAATGTTAGCAAAAAAAAACATGGCCTTCCCGGCCTAACAGGAAAAACATAATGTGTGGCACAGTCCTTGTTGCTATGGGTAACCGCCCTCTTCAGGAACAAACAACCCAAGGTTTAGCTTTCCTTTACATGGCAATACAGCTCCAGAGTTTTTATCTCCAGGCCTACCCCACACCAAATGCTCTAAAAGGCTTGGAATTTATCCTCTGACCTGCTCCCTCTCTACAGGTGTTTAATCACCCTAGCATTAAACATGGCTGATTAACCCCTCATCGCTTTGTGTGCTGGAACATTTTTCCCATGTTTACATTACTGGAGCTAACAATCTCTGTGCTACATATCTCCCCTCCAGTACTTTGCCAGTGACTTTAATACTATATATATATTATATATATATATATATATATATATATATACACACACTCCTGGACTGTGATAATGACAAAAACATGCAAAAAAATTACTGCATGTAAAAAAATTAATGCATTTATGATTTTATCCTTTACACAGCTGTATGACGTTTTTTTTTTCTTTTGGAATGAGTTGTATTTGCTAGTGACATCATTTTGGAGTAAACAGAACATAGCTTGTTATTAGAGATGATCAGATTTGATGAGCAGGGCCGCCATCAGGGCATTACTGTTTTTTTCATTATCACTGTCCAGCAGTATGGGCGAACATGGGTGTGTAGTATGGGCGTCTAATATGGGCATACAAGTGATAGAAATGTAAATCTATACCTACCTGTATGCCTCATATTAGAGGTCTTGTTGCTGTGAAATTAGTTTTATTCAATCAGTTTTCTGATGGCTTGCAGGCCCGGGGACTGGAAGAAATCTCCCTGCATGTCACAGTGCCTGGAGTTGGCTGCTGCAACTGCACATCACAAGGCACTGTGACACTCAGGGGAGGGAGGAAATATTGTAATTCACACAGGAGGTGGGAATTTGTTTCAGTCCCTGGGCCTGCAAGCATCAGAAACCTGATTGAAAACCTGATTTTTACTCATTCATTCACAGTCGGAGCAGCCAGAACTTTTTCAACTTTATGTAGCTTCACTGTATGATATTGGCTTTTTTGTGTCTGTAAGGCCGTGTTCACATGTTGCATAAATAGTGTGCTTTTTGTTTTCTGCAGGTGTCCGCAAAAAAATCTTCTCTGTTTATTGCATTTTTGCAGCGTTTTATGCAATTTCCCTCTTTTGATGCATTTTTGGTGCAGATTTGAAGCAGCGTTTTTAATGTGTTTTTTATGGCACAGAAAATCTTTGATTCTGCACTTAAAAAAGCTATTTTTATTACTTTTAAGTCACTTTAGTTACTTTTATTTTCTGTCAAGAATACAGGTACAAAGAAATACATTGTTATATACAAATAAGTAGTGATGAGTGAACGTGCTCGCCACTGCTCTGTACTTGCTCTGCGAGTATTTCCTGGCTGCTTGGGCGGGAGCTCGGGTCCCCTCCCTGCATGTTTGGTGCTCTTTAGAGAGCCAATGAACATGCAGCGATTGCTTGCCACACACTGTAATGCCGTAGCCATGTTGGTTGTGGCATTACAGTGATTGGCTGGCCACAGCATCATCGGGTGTATATAAGACCGAGCGCCACCATGCTCGTCACAGTCTACCCCGGAATCAGGCAGAGTAGGGAGAGGTGCTACTGCGACAGGGAGAGATTTCCTTGTTTAGAGTTAGTATAGGTATTTCACAATATAAATCTATAATATCCATCTAAACTAACAGTCCTTCTGAGGACCAATCCAGCTGCATATAATCAGTGGTGATAGCAGGAATTAGGCAGCCAGGCAGTGAATGTGGCAGACTGCAGTGTATAATACATCACAAGAGGCTCCATTCCAGTTCTGTCTGCTGCTTCTGTTACAGATATTTCTACAAATAGCCCCAGGTATCAGGGGCCACGGATAATTATTTTTTTCATCTTAATCCTGGTAATTTGATTAAAAAGCAATCCAAAGAACACAGTTTTTCTCCTCCATTTGCTTGTTGCCACAGCAGAATACAGCCAGATTCTTTCCATATTACAGTGATAAAAATCCAGAAATTTGTAGTGAAGGTGGAAAATATTGGCCTCCATTTAAATTTTGTTGCAGTGTGTCAGTGAAGTTATTAACACCAGGTCGCTGTGAAAAATAGTAACCTACAGGCCAGCTATTTAAAACGGTGGTTTTCCGTTATAGGTATCACATATGCGTGCTCCAGATTCAGGCATTTCAGGCCTCCATTTAAATTTTGTTGCAGTGTGTGAGTGATGTTATTGAGACGAGATCCTGTGAAAAATAGTAGTAACCTACAGGCCAGCTATTTAAAACTGTGGTTTTCCATCTAATTGTAAAGTGCTGCGGAATATGTTGGCGCTATAAAAATAAAAATTATTGTTATTACACGTAGCACATATAAGTGTGCTCCAAATTCAGGAATTTATGGCCTCCATTTAAATTTTGTTACAGTGTGTCAATGAGGTCGCCATGAAAAATAGTAACTTACAGGCCAGTTATTTAAAACTGTGGTTTTCCATCACACGTATCACATATCACTGCGGTTCAAATCCAGACATTTGTAGTGAACTTGGAAAATATTGTCCTCCATTTAAAATGGGCAAGGCGTGTGGCAAGGGACGGGGAAGTGGACGTGATGGTGATGATGGTGCATGCAGAGGACGAGGTTTAGACCTTGGGCAAGCTGAAATTGTGCCACAACAAACACCCACATCTTCTCGCTCGACCTTCCTGTCCCAATTAATAGGAGACCGCAGAACACCACTATTGAACACAGAGCAGTGTGAAAAGGTTATTGGTTGGAAAGCAGATAATGCTTCCAGTCACTTAACCACCACCACCACCACACTGTCTTCCACACGGTCAAGTCTCAATAGCCATGAGTCTGGACTGCATATTCCTCACCCTGATCTTCCTTCCTCCCACCATGTCGAGTGCAAGTAGACAACTGATCCCACACTTGGACTCCGAAGAGCTGTTCACTTTTCCATTTATAGATTCGGGCCTCTCGCCTGGTCCATTTGAAGCGGGGCAAGAGGAGATCACATGTAATGATGCCCAAATATTTGAGCAGCCACAGTCACATGAAGGCGATGGTGAGAAAGTGTCACAAGAGGTGGATGATAATGAGACACAATTGCCAGAAAGTCAGGAGGAGGACCAGGGTGCGGAAGTGTAAGATGAGGTGGTGGACAATGAAGTCACTGACACAACCTTGCAAGGTGACATGCAGAGTGAGGACAGCAGCACACAGGGGAGGGAGGCATAGCACCACAACAGGCAAGAACAAGCAGTGTGGTGGCCACAGAAAGAAGACAGGCAACCGTTCCCCGTAACATCAACACGACAGAAGTTGCCAGCACAACTGTTAGGTCTTCCCGAGTCTGGTTGTTTTTTAAAGACTCTACCGATAACCCCAAAAAGGCCAATTGCACCACATGCCAGGCCAGCATTAGCAGGGGTAGCAAAACTAGCAGCCTGACCACTACCAGCATGATCAGCCTCATGGCAGCAAAGTACCCGACTAAGTGGGCCGAACCTCAGGGTCCTGCAACAGTGTCTGTGGGTGACATCACTGCTTGTTCCGCTGTTGTACGTGCACGCCAATCCCCTGTCCATGGAACATGCAAAGATGCCTCCTTCCCTGCACCTGTCGTAGAACACTCTCAACTAGCACCATCAGCAAGCACGTCCACGTCCTTGTCCCAGTGCAATATTCAGTTGTTCCTACCCCAGTCCTTGGAATGCAAGCGCAAATACGCAGCTAACACCTCACAGTCCACACTACTAAATTCACTCATTTTGCGAATGCTTGCACTCGAAATGTTGCCTTTTATGCTCATAGAGACGGAAGCTTTCCGCAACCTCATGTTGGTGCATGTTCCTCGGTACTCAGTTGCCAGCCGCCACTATTTCTCCCGATGTGCCGTCCCCACATTATACGAGCTCGTGTCCCACAACATTAGCCATGCCCTCAACAATGCAGTTACTAGGAAAGTCCACCTAAACACGGACACGCGGACAAGTGCTTGTGGGCAGGGACGGAACACTGGGTTAATATAGTGGAAGCCGAGACCCAGACGGACCTTGGCACGTCCTCCCGATGCTGAGGATTGCGGGCCATGGGTCAATCAGGGTTGCGCCCACATTCTACAGACCTACACCTCCTCTTCAGAATACATCTCCAAAATGACTACATCAGTCGCAAGCTGGAAGCACTGCAGCACTGTCTCGGCCAAGCGGCAACAGACTGTGCTGAAGCTAATATGCTTAGGTGACAAACCACACAACGCTGAAGAGTTGTGGACATCTCTGAAAGAGCAGGCAGATCTGTGGCTGACACCGCTGAACCAACAGCCAGTCATGGTCGTGTGTGACAATGGCCGGAACCTGGTAATGGCTCCGAGGCGAGGTGAGCTCACAGAAGTACCATGAGTGGCCCATGTGCTTAACCTCATGGTACAGTGGTTTCTCAAAACCTACCTGGATCTGTCGGATCTGCTTGTCAAAGTACGCCACCTGTGTGCCCATTTTAGAAAGTCAGCTACAGCTTCCGACGCTCTTGCCGTGCTTCAGCAGCGTTTGCAGCTTCCAGATTGGGTGACAATGAGGAAAAGGAGGAGGAAGAACAGAAGCTAGTTTCCTGCACAACTGCCATACAGTCTGTTCAGCGTGGATGGCCTAAGAACAGGGAGTAGGAGGAAGAAGAGGAGGAGAGCATGGTCAGTTGTCCTCTGGGTGAGGACACGGAAGTCTTGCCTCTTTGCTGTCTGGCACACATGGCTGAGTTTATGTTACGCTGCCTTTCCCGTGACCCTCGCATTGTCCAAATTTTGGGTGACAGTCATTACTGGTTGGTGATGTTTCTAGACCCACACTACAGGGAGAACTTTATGTCTCTTATTCCTTTGCAGGACAAGGCCTAATAAAATGGGTCAGTATGAGAAGGCCCTTGTTGTGGAATTAGTGAAAAAATTCCCATCTGAAAACGCTGGCGGCAGAGGTCACAGTTCGATGTACAACCAAGGAGTACAAGTGAGAGAGCCACAAATGCAATCCAGCAGAGGCAAGGGAACACTGTCAAAGTTCTGGGACAGTTTTCTCAGACCCTCCCATCGCACAGGCCCTGATGAGGGGGGTACTCTGACAAGGAGTGCAAAGTTTCGGAAGATGGAGAGGGAGTACCTTGTCGACCATACCAACGTCCTCTGTGATTCCTCTGTGCCTTATAATTATTGGGTATCCAAGCTGGAAATGTCGCATGAACTGGCTCTTTATGCCTTGGAGGTTCTGGCCTTCCCTGCCGCTAGCGTTTTGTCAGAGTGGGTTTTTAGTGACGCCGGTGGAATTATAACCAATAGGCGCATTCCCCTGTCAACTGAAAATGCTGACAGGCTGACTCTTATATATAAACGAAAAAGGGCTTGATTGGGCCAGATTTCTCAACACCACCGAATGATAGCAGCATGACAAAAACTCAAATACAGTGTCTTTTTTTTGGGGAGGTCTAACTCTATTCCCATGCACCTCTGTCTTCACACCCAGACATGGGTATACGCTTCCTGATTTAGTCCGTTTGCTCTTGTCCTCCTCCTTCTCCGCATCCTCATCCTCCATCACCATATCACCACCATATGTACCATATCAACATATCTACATCTCTTGCAAGGGGCATTGGAGTTCCTCCAAATTTTTGGCAGCCCTTGCTTCACTAAATAGGCAAACACTATGGGAGACCCACTTCCTAATAATGGGATCATTGTTTTAAGGAGGCTCTCTGACCTTTACGTCTCTTGCAAGGGGCATTGGACTTTCTCCAAATTTTTGGCAGCCGTAGCTTCACTGCATAGGCAAACACTATGGGAGACCCACTTCCTAATAATGGGAACAATATTTTTAGAAGGCTCTCTGACCTCTACGTCTCTTGCAGGGAGCATTGGCGTGCCTCCAAATTTTTGGCAGCCGTTGCTTCACTGCATAAGCAAACACTATAGGAGACCCACTTCCTAATAATGGGAACAATGTTTTTAGGAGGCTCTCTGACCTCTATTTCTCTTGCAAGGGGCATTGGAGTTCCTCCAAATTTTTGGCAGCCCTTCCTTCACTGCATAGGCAAACACTATGGGAGACCCACTTCCTAATAATGGGAACATTGTTTTTAGGAGGCTCTCTGACCTCTACGTTTCTTGCAAAAAGCATTGGAGTGCCTCCAAATTTTGGCAGCTGTTGCAGTCACTACATACGCAAGAACAGTATGGGAGACCCACTCTTTTCTAATGGGAACATGTCATTACTGTGGCCCAGCTCTATGTGTCTTTAAATTGTTATTGTTTTTTTCTCCAAAATTTTGATAGCCATTGTACTCACTGCATACCCTATAGCTGTATAGCAGACCCGCTCCTTTCTAATGGGAACATGTCATTCTCGTTACTGAGGCAAAGCTCTATGTGTCTTTAAATTGTTTTGGGGATTTTTCCAAAATTTTGGCAGCCGTTGTTCTCACTGCATACCCTATAACTGTATAGCAGGCCCGCTCCTTTCTAATGGGAACATGTCATATTCCCTACTGAGGCCCACCTTTAAGTGTCTTTAAATTGTTATTGGGGTTTTTCCTAAATTTTGGCAGTCGTTGTACTTACTGCATGGGCATTACCACTATAGGAGTGCCACTCCTTTATAATGGGAACATTTTTTTTACTGAGGCCCTCCTCTATGGGTCTTCAAAGGGGTATTGGTGCGCGTCCAAATTTTTGGCAGCCCTTGCAGTCACTTCATACGCAGTAACAGATTAGGAGACCCACTCTTTAATAATGGGAACAACAAAGCATAGCCGGCTGTTGGCCCTATAACAATAGCGAGGGCCGACTGCTGGCCCTTTACGAATAGTAAGGGCCTCCTGATGGCCCTATAAAAATAGTCTTTGTCACTTTCAGAGTCCCTCCTTCATAAATAAAACAGGATGTGTCTGACCATGTCTCACACACTACATGGCCAGATAAGGTTGTAAAATGTTAAAATATCAGTGAATGTATTTTTCGCCATTGAAAGCAAGGCAAAAGTGCAAAAATGCATCAAAAATGCTAAGTTTGAACGACGTAGCCCAAGGTGCAAACATTTTTATTTTGGTATATTTATTTTGCCTAATATACAAGTCATTACCCTGGAAAGGATGTTCCTTAACATTTTTCCCAGGAAAATCCATTTTCATTTTGTTTTTATATGTTTTATTGTGAGTCCGTAAAAGAGGCGTAATACTCTGACAACATTCAAGTTTCAACGTTAATCTTAACTATGATTAAGACTAACCTCGAAACACGTAGGTCCCGATCCTTTAAGTGCACTTTATGTATAACTCTTGTGGAGCATTTGTTTTAATGGCTAAATAAAAGTTAAGTTTTACTTGAAGCATGCAAGACCGGTTATCGCTGGATCACCACTCTCATCTAATGAACATGGTTACAAGACTCTACCTATACTTGTCCTTAACAGATTTTTAAACCCTTTCTTTTCCATCTCATTGACCCTCATTTTGTTTAGGAAATCCATTTGGTGGAGTGTTTTAGTTCTCTCATAGGCATCCTTAAGAATCCCCTTAGGATACCCTTCCACCTTAAATCTCCTATTCAAGATGAGTGATTCCTTGCAGAAATCCTCATCTCTTGTACAGTTTTTTCAAATGCGCCGGTATTGTCCATATTGCACATTTTTTATCCACTTGGGGAAGTGCCCACTTGTGCAGTCTAGATAACTGCTCACAAAGAAAATGACGGCACTTCCACTACAAAAACTAGGTGTGAACAGGTGCTTACTAAGAGCAGCTACCTCCATATATAATGAACAAATAAAGTAGCACACTGTAACACTGAGTATATAGATATGAAATATGAATAGCATAACTGCTGTAGAAAATAGAGATAAATGAAACATTTTTAGAATTTTTTTTTTTTTTAGCGCATGTAAATATGAAGCATGGAAAATGAATAGCATTACTGCTGTAAATAAATGAGAAATCTTAGCGCATAAAAAAAAAAAATATTTTCTAAAAATTTTTCATTTATTTCTATTTTCTACAGCAGTTATGCTATTCATATTTCATATTTCACATCTATATACTCAGTGTTACAGTGTGCTACTTTATTTGTTCATTATATATGGAGGTAGCTGCTCTTAGTAAGCACCTGTTCACACCTAGTTTTTGTAGTGGAAGTGCCGTCATTCTCTTTGTTACTAGATTTAGCGTTGACTGAGCACTCCACCCCCATGTCGCAGGTGGTTTTAAATGCATCAGGATCTGTCTTTCCCACACATAAGCAGACGGAGGTCTCTTAGAGAGGTATTCACAATGGTAGGTCCTGACATCGAGAAACGCCTTACCGCGGCTGTCAGGTACACATGAATTGGCCAATTTATGCACTAAGATTTCTCATTTATTTACAGCAGTAATGCTATTCATTTTCCATACTTCATATTTACATGCGCTAAAAAAAAAATTTCTAAAAATTTTTCATTTATTTCTATTTTCTACAGCAGTTATGCTATTCATATTTCATATCTATATACTCAGTGTTACAGTGTGCTACTTTATTTGTTCATTATATATAGATAACTGTTCACGTCCACCTGTTAAATGAGTGGACGTGTATATCATTTTTGGAGATGGTTAGGAATTCAATATGGTCTTCCTCAAATATGGATGTAAATTCAAGCCCCCATGCATTTTTATTCAAATTGTCTGTGAAGACTTGCATCTCAGCCTGAGTACCAGTCAAGATAAATATCAAATCATCAATAAATCTCTTCTAAAAGAGTATGTGACCTACTGGCAGAAGGAACCACTCAATATGAAGGCGATTCAAATCCCTTCATATCGAACTGTCCCTCCTGACAGTGTGTCACATATTCTTTTACAAAAGATTTATTGATAATTTGATTTTTATCTGGACTGGTACTCGGGCTGAGGCTCAAATCTTCATAGAAAGGTATTTGTTTATGTCTGTATCTTTTCTTTTAATTGATCTATTTTAATTGATCTGTATCCATGTCATTTTATTGCATGTTTCAACTATTTTACATATTTGATTAATCAACCAATCACACCAGTGCTGGTTTATTTAAAGCACTGAGATAAGTGTTTATTCCATAATCACCTGACGAAGGGGACGGATTGTCCCAGAAACGCGTTGTGCCTAATAAATCTTCATGTCTACTGATCCAGCTGGTTTCCTTTATCTGAGCGTGGGGCCCTGGGAAATGCACCCACTACTCCCATCATCTCTCCTTTGGCACGATTCCTGTGCTACACACCAGGGGTGAGCAGAAGGTGCTGCTGTGCTCCAGGACTGCCGGCTTCATGCCTGTTCACAGTGTTGTGCTTGGTCTGTGCAACCGTTGGAGGTGAATGTATTACCTCCCCCTCCTCTCTTCATTGATCTGGGGTGACCTTCACATGGAGCGCTCTCTCTGTCTTTTGTTTCCATAGGATTACATGTAGAAACAGAATAATGTGTTCAAGTGCAAATCCACATAAAATGGTTAGTTTTCCAAGTTAGTTTTTGATCATTCAATTTGCTTTACACCTGGAATTTTGTAGACAGTGGGCTCTTTTACACCTGCAAAATAATAGAAAGCTATTCAAAATCACAGCAGAGAATTGTTCTGTAGATTTTCTCCTACGCAAAAGGTAATCCAAACGTATGCTGTTATGTACTGTATTAATACACTGTACATATAGCTGCATATTGCACAAAGTGTCTGAATAACAGAGATCACCTCCTCCACTTTGAGAAATTCTTCAATTTTGATTAAAGAGCAGTAAAACCAGCATGATCTTAATTTCCGGAAAAATATATGCATGAGACCAGAAAACTGGGTGGAAAGCTGCCACAGGCTCCTTTCAGGCAGATGAGTGCTGTTGTATAAGATATTGTGGGATGTTGTCAAAACATAAAATTGAAATAGTATGATGAATAAATATTAGATAAAATTGTGTATTTTCATTTGTGAGCAATGTAGTACATGTAACTACAATATATTAGTTGTGTGTCAGTGCCAGACTTAGACTCAAATTCAGCTCCTATATTTGAAAACAAATAGGCCCACTGGCTTTCTGGTGTGTGGTTTATAGCTCATCAGGTGTAACACTTTTACAAAAAGCAAATGGTTAGTCCACCCAAAAAATCACACAATCGCCAAATAATACCACAAGTATAATCATCAAAGTGTTACAGAACTGAAATCTAGTTTTCCAAGACCAACATCACCATTAACACCACTATATAAGGGATAAGCAATTTCATCACACTATAACCACATACTAACAACGTATACAGTAGTGATCGTACCACCATACAGATCATTAACAAAAACACTCTATTAACGCTACTATAGTCAACATAGGAGAAGAAAGAAAGTCAGCTCACCATAGTAGCCTATATTAGATCTGGAGCATGGAGCAGTGTCACTGCCAAGACCAGAGTTAGCCATAGAATAATGGGAAGAAGTACAGCTTTATGGATATAAAACCTTCAAGTGCACATGGCACCATTACACAATGAGTGAAGGTGCCATATGCATCTGCAGTGAAGGAAATAATTATTTAATCGCTTGCAGTTTTTGTAAGTTTGCCCACTGACAAAGACATGAACAGTCTATAATTTTAAGGGTAGGTTAATTTTAACATTGAGAGATAGAATATCCAAAAAAAATTAAGAAAATCACATTGTATAAATTAGATAAATTTATTTGCACTTTGCAGTGAGAAATTAGTATTTGATCCCCTACAAACCATTATGAGTTCTGGCTCCTACAGACCAGTTAGACACTCCTAATCAACTCGTTACCTGCATTAAAGACAGCTGTCTTACATAGTCACCTGTATAAAAGACTCCTGTCCACTGACTCAATCAGTCAGACTATAACCTCTACAACACGGGCAAGACCAAAGAGCTTTCTAAGGATGTCAGAGACAAGATCATAGACCTGCACAAATCTGGAATGGGCTGCAAAACCATAAGTAAGATGCTAGGTGAGTAGGAGAAAACTGTTGGTGAAATAGTAAGGAAAATGGAAGAAATACAAAATGACTGTCAATCAACATCAATCTGGGGTACCATGCAAAATCTCACCTCGTGGGGTATCCTTGATCATGAGTAGAGATGAGCGTTGTTCTACTCGAACTGTTCGCCAATCTCAAATTCGAGCTGTTTTGGGCGGTGTTCGAGCCGTTCGGCGAACACGAACAATTTGAGAAAAATTCGGCTGTTCGAGGTTATGTTCGATAACTGTTTGTGCACTAAAATCATAACTGGATTTTTTCTCAGTAATGATGAAAATTAATGTTAATACGCAGTTTGAGTGTACAGCGGGGTGGGGGGAGGGGCAGGGGATGGATCTCTGCAGGAACAATGAAGATCTCCATTTTTTTTTCTCTTTCCCGCATTTACAGTGGGGAGGTGCAATCTGTCAGCCTATCAGCAGCGCACACACGGAGCGAAGTGCTTTTTTTCACACAAGCAAGGGCATGTGTCATTGGCAGTGTATGTTACATGTCCTTGCCCTATAAGACCAAGCCATTTTCCCCGTCGCCACCATTTTCTCACTGCTGCAGCTGCGTGTTAGACGGCACCGCTGTTGCTGTGTGCGCTATACCTTGTTAATTTCAAGCCAATTTTCGCACAAATCTACAGATAGCTTGGGAGTAGGGAATAGTTGTGATTGCAGTCCTTTTAAGGACTAGGTTACAGCATTTCCTACGACTTTTATCAGGCAGGTCTGTGCTCTTAAATAGATAGATTGTGGGAGTAAAGACTAATAGTAATTGGAGTCCTTTTCAGGACTAGGTTACATCAGTTCCTATCAGTTTTTGCCAGGCAGGTCTGTGCCAGTGCTGTGCAAGTTTTTTTCACAGCATTTGGCTGAATCTAGCAAAGCTAATCCTTTTGGCCTATTGCAGAGTGTGTTAGTCAGTGGAGTAGCCTATCTGTGTTGCAAGATATACCACCTGTGTATAGAATACCAATTTTTTTACTGCACCTAGTGAAGTAAAATCTTTTGGGCATAGCATCATTCTATTAGTCCATCTATACTGACCTCCATCAGGTTGCAAATTGAATATAATTTTTTTCTGCATCTAGCTCTGAAAAAATATTGGGCTTCTAGCTGTGTGTGGGACTTGTTGTATTAGTCCATCTATACTGACCTCCATCAGGTTGCAAACTGAATATATTTTTTTCTGCATCTACCTCTGAAAAAATATTGGGCTTCTAGCTGTGTGTGGGACTTGTTCTATTAATCCATCTATACAGACCTCCATCAGGTTGCAAACTGAATATATTTTTTTCTGCATCTGCCTCTGAAAAAATATTGGGCTTCTAGCTGTGTGTGGGACTTGTTCTATTAATCCATCTATACAGACCTCCATCAGGTTGCAAACTGAATATATTTTTTTCTGCATCTACCTATGAAAAAATATGTGGCCTTCTAGCAGTGTGTGGGACTTTCTCTATTAGTCCATCTATACTGACCTCCATCAGGTTGCAAACTGAATATAATTTTTTTCTGCATCTAGCTCTGAAAAAATATTTGGCCTTCTAGCAGTGTGTGGGACTTTCTCTATTAGTCCATCTATACTGACCTCCATCAGGTTGCAAATTAAAAATAATTTATATCTGCATCTACAGTACCTCTGAAAAAATATTTGGGCTTCTAGCTGTGTGTGGGACTTGTTCTATTAGTCCATCTATACTGACCTCCATCAGGTTGCAAATTGAATATAATTTTTATCTGCATCTAGCTCTGAAAAAATATTTGGCCTTCTAGCAGTGTGTGGGACTTTCTCTATTAGTCCATCTATACTGACCTCCATCAGGTTGCAAATTAAAAATAATTTTTATCTGCATCTACCTCTGAAAAAATATTTGGGCTTCTAGCTGTGTGTGGGACTTGTTCTATTACTCCATCTATACTGACCTCCATCAGGTTGCAAACTGAATATATTTTTTTCTGCATCTACCTCTGAAAAAATATTGGGCTTCTAGCTGTGTGTGGGACTTGTTGTATTAGTCCATCTATACTGACCTCCATCAGGTTGTAAATTAAAAATAATTTTTATCTGCATCTACAGTACCTCTGAAAAAATATTTGGGCTTCTAGCTGTGTGTGAGACTTGTTCTATTAGTCCATCTATACTGACCTCCATTAGGTTGCAAATTGAATATAATTTTTATCTGCATCTAGCTCTGAAAAAATATTTGGCCTTCTAGCAGTGTGTGGGACTTGTTCTATTAGTCCACCTATACTGACCTCCATCAGGTTGCAAATTCAAAATAATTTTTTGTCTGCATCTAGCTCTGAAAAAATATTTGGCTTTCTAGCAGTGTGTGGGACTTTCTCTATTAGTCCATCTATACTGACCTCCATCAGGTTGCAAACTGAATATATTTTTTTTCTGCATCTACCTCTGAAAAAATATTGGGCTTGTAGCTGTGTGTGGGACTTGTTCTATTAATCCATCTATACAGACCTCCATCAGGTTGCAAACTGAATAAAAAATTTTTCTGCATCTACCTCTGAAAAAATATTTGGGCTTCTAGCTGTGTGTGGGACTTGTTCTATTAGTCCATCTATACTGACCTCCATCAGGTTGCAAATTGAATATAATTTTTTTCTGCATCTAACCCAGCCAATAGTTTTGGCCTAATACCACAGTTTGGCCACTCAGCTCTGCTCGGTTCCCATCCATTGTTTTTTTGTGCAAACAACTCCAGAGTTGTGAATTAGTTAACCACCAAAATGAGTGGAAAAAGGCCTGCTGCTGGTGGAAAGGGGAATAGGCGTGTTGGGAAGGGGAAAAAAGGTTGTGTCCGTGGGGTAGGTGTTAAAGCAACAGTAACATCTGCAGAAGAAAGACCATCTTCCAGCCAAACTAAAATGTCTACTTCTTTTAGCGGACAATGTGATAAGATCCCTTTCTTATGGCCACGCCAATCGCTACAAATTCAAGATGAGAGGGGGGGAGGCCGAAGCACAAAAAAGATGATGTTTTATGAACATGGTAAAAAGGTATAAATTTATTAGCAATAGGGGTGAAATAACACACATAGGATACAAAGTATTAAAATGGCGCACACTTGGATGGAAAAAACTCAGGATCAGGTGAGATGTACATATGGTAGCAGATACACAATAGACCTGAACTCGCTTAAACATATAACATTAGTAATATAAAGCATAGTACATGGAGACCTTAAATTATACATAAACCGTACTACGTAGCATGACAGTAAGTCTCCAAAAGATAGTTTACCTGTACCTGGTATGTGTGCGCAGACCCCGACGCGCGTTTCGGCGAGCAGCCTTTGTCAAGGGGTATGTGCAGAGTGATATCGGTGCAGTATAAAAAGGCACGAGCAGCCAATAGAAAAGGTCCCACCTGCCGCGCCCCCCCCCCACCAATTAATTATGTAACACCAACTTATCTGTGAATACCCCGCACGTGACGCGCAAGTAGGGTATGGTGTACCGATGTCACAGAAACCTGTATGTAGCATGGAAAAAACTCCCACAAATGTTACCCAGGAATGCAAAGCGCAAACCGGAAGTGACGCGCCCGTTCCCGAGGTAACCAGGACGCGCTCCAGCGGCGACGTCAACAAGACGTCGCCGATTGGAGGGAGTGCAGGGACCATGGGACGCGCGCGTACAGGTAAGCGAAGCAGCCAGGAGGGTAAAAGAAACAGGGAGGGGTGCAGCCACAAAGGTATGGATATAGCTACCCATGGAATGGGTTTGAAAGATTAGTAAACACATATATCATGTATATATGAGGCCAAAAATGTATAAGGATTATGGGCAATTTAGACAGAGTATCATATGCATGTAGTAATATATCAGTAATATGTCGGAGTATATACAAATTGAAATACCTCTTGTCTAATGACCAATACATAAGGAAATAGAATTGCAATGGAATATATACACAGCAAAACTTATAATATACATAAACAAAGCAAGATGTCATATATAATAATAATCCATACCCCAATATATTTGTAAAGAAGGATATATGAATACAAGAAATGCAGTATAATATATTAACAGCAATACAATCATTATACATCTGTGAACCAAGATCTCATACAACATAATAATACAGAGCCGATTGTGGTTGTAGGGGGAGGCATTTTGTATACATCATGACACATAATTCAGATCTTGAGTGATCATAAACATCATGAAGGCGCAGAGTGCGACATTGAAGGACGTGCCTAAGATAAAACGTATAATTAAAATCAAATAAATTAAAATAACAAATACAATGAATCCACAGTGTGCATGTGGATAAGGGAGAAAAAGGTAGGAGGGGGGGGGGGAAGGAAAGAAGGAGCAGGGAGGGGGATGGAGAGGGAAGGGGAAAAAAGAAAAGGAAAGAAGGGAAGGGAAACCAGGGAGGGGGGAAGGAGAAGGGAAGGGGATAGGGGGGGGGGAAGGAAAGAGGGGGGGGGAGGATGGCAATCACAAAAAGGGAACGAAGCTCAAATTCTCATTGAGACCATGTGGATTGGTGGTATTAAGTGTCCAAATCCACCTGGCCTCAAGTTGGGCCAGCCGTTTAGACATTGGCCCCCCACGAATCCCCATATCTTGGCAGTCGTTTCCTTTAACTCTCAACAAGTTGCCATTACATTGATGATACTGTTTAAAGTGGCGTGGGATAGTTTTGAGATTAGGCATGTCGGTCTGCTCCAATGCCGCAAAAATACCCAAAACGTGTTCCCTAATTCTTATCTTGAGTTGTCGTGTGGTTAACCCAATATAGATAAGGCCACATGGACATGTAGCATAATATATTACGTTCTTAGTAAGGCAATTAATGCGTTGTTTGATTTTATATACTTTTTGACCACTAGAGTCACAGAAATCAAAAGCTCTGTCGACATTAATGCACGCTCTACATTGGCCACATGGTGTACAACCATATCTTTTAGATGAAGTCTCAAGGAAAGAAGGATTAGATTCACCCACATAGTGACTTCTAGTAAGGTGATCCCGAAGATTCTTAGATCTACGAAATGTGATAGATGGTGTAGAAGAAACAAATTTAGATAGTATGGGATCACATTTTAGCACTGGCCATGCTTTAATTAATGCTCTTTTCATGGCAGGAATCTGTGTGTGGAATTTGGTAATGAATCTAACTACCTCATTCCGTGGCTTCTCTTGCGTCTTGTATAATAGATCTTGACGTGATGCAAATTTCGCTCTATGATAAGCTTTTTTAAGAGATCTCCCACTATATCCTCGTTCACGAAATCTAGATATCAAATCTTTAGCTTGAATTTCAAAGTCCAGATCCGTCGAACAGATCCTGCGCAAACGCAGGAACTGTCCGATTGGCACCGACTGTATTACATGGTGAGGGTGAGATGATGAAGCATGTAGAAGCATGTTAGTTGAAGTAGGCTTCCTATAAATGTTGGTCTGTACTCGACCCTCTCCATCCTTCCTCAGGGAAATATCCAAAAACTCAGCCTTCACTGCACTATATTGATACATAATATGAATATTGAGGTCACTGGTGTTCAACATTTCCATAAATGGTAGTAGGTCAGAATCTGTAGCCTGCCAGATAATCAAAATGTCGTCGATGTACCGTGTCCAAGACAGGACGTGGCACATCGACGACAGACGATCTGACAGGAAGAGGTCCCTTTCCCACAGCCCCAGGAACAGGTTGGCGTAGGAGGGCGCAAAGGCTGCTCCCATCGCTGTCCCCTGGAGCTGCAGAAAAAAGGACCCCTTAAAAGTAAAAAAATTATGAGTAAGGGTAAATTCTAATAGTTCAAGTACCAGTTTTTTAATTGACTCTGGAATATCTGACCCATCTAGAAAATATTTCGTTGCTTTTAAGCCATCCTTGTGTTTGATGTTCGTATACAACGACTCTATATCGGCTGTTACAAAAATGGTATCTGTATCTAGATATAGTCCATCCACCCTGCGTAGCAGGTCCATGGTATCCTTTATAAAGGAAGGCAGGGTCTCAACAAGGGGTTGGAGTTTAGAGTCAATCCATCTATTGACCGACACAAAGTAGTTTCCTCCCCCAGATATTATGGGTCGACCGGGGGGAGTAGATGCATTTTTATGCAATTTGGGTAAAAGATAAAGGGTAGGTATTGTAGGTTCAGTAATAGTTAATGCCGAAAAGAGGTCACGAGTGATCACTTTATTATCCAATGCTTTATTGAGAATAGCCTGTAGTTGTCAGCTGAAAGCGGACAAGGGGTTATAGGTCAGTTTTTTGTAACATGTGGTATTATTTAACTGGCGAAATGCCTCACGCTCATACATTTTCTTAGGCCAGATTACAATGTTACCCCCCTTGTCCGCAGGTTTCAGCACGACATCAGACAGGTTACTCAAGTATTGTAGTCTAGTCCGTTCAACCCTGGTAAGGTTATCCCTATAGATTTGACTAGGTATATTACGGAACTCGTTCGTTACAATTTGTACAAATAAATCCACATTGGTACAACTCGAGAGGGGAGGAAACTTCTTGGAGTGAGGTGCAATAGATGGAGGAATCTTACCATGCTCAGAAGTGGCATGTTCAGTGGCAAGCTCTTCAAGGGTTCTTAAGGCCAGTTGTTCCTCTTCTGTTGGAAACAATTTGTCAAGATTAGTATCATGGAAATATCGTTTGAACATCAGTGACCTAGCGAAAATATGTAAGTCTTTAATGGCGGTGAATTGATCGAACCCAGAGGAAGGGGAGAATGTAAGGCCCTTAGATAGTAAGGATAAATCCTCCACAGAGAGGACATGGTTACTGAGGTTAATTACCTTATTATCTTTTCTCCTTTTAGCTGTTGAAGTAGATTCATGTCTTCTATATGGATGAAAATTATAATCATGTTGTTTAGCGGTGCTTGATCTAGTCATCATGGATGATGATGAGGTGTCCGAAGCCTCACTACAAGACGTCACCGAAGCAACGGATGGGGTCCGTGACGAATGGGAAAGATTGTTCCTAGGCTGACGCCAACGGTAAACCGTTTTCATTTGGTAATCGCGCATATCGCGGTTAAGCTTATTGCTTTGCGAGTCATGAATCTTTTTGACCATACTGTCAATAGTAGTGTCCATTTGTAATTCAAATTGCGTCAGTTTATCAGCTGGACAATTAGACTTCAAGTTAGTATGTGCTACATCAATCAATTTATCAAGATGCATGATTGTATTGGTATTCGACTCAATCAATAGTGTCATAAAATTATTGGAGCAGACATTACATGCTTCTTCCCATTTTGAAATAAAATTCTCATCATCTATGGGGAAAGTGGGGACTACCCTTACCCTTAGGCCTCTCGGAATTATTTTACGATTAATGTATCTTTCAAGGAACACCCGGTTCCACCACAATTTGGTTCTTTTAACCATCATATATTGAATATCAGAGAACTGTTCATCCCATCTGTGATTGCCATCCAGGGAAACATCCACATGATCACCCCCAAAAGTTTGCTCAATTTGTGTGAGCCAAGCTTTTTCTTTGGCTCTATAGTCCATTGTATCCACAGCAAAACCTGTGCAAAACACAGAAATAATTAGACAAAGGAGCTTAGTAGATAAAGGCAAAAATAGTTATAGTGGCCCTAGTATGCACAATATATTCCATATCTATAACAGATTGCCCACCTAAGGACTAATACGGTAAGGGATCATCGTGTAACACTACACAAAGAGGGGGGGAGGCCGAAGCACAAAAAAGATGATGTTTTATGAACATGGTAAAAAGGTATAAATTTATTAGCAATAGGGGTGAAATAACACACATAGGATACAAAGTATTAAAATGGCGCACACATTGGATGGAAAAAACTCAGGATCAGGTGAGATGTACATATGGTAGCAGATACACAATAGACCTGAACTCGCTTAAACATATAACATTAGTAATATAAAGCATAGTACATGGAGACCTTAAATTATACATAAACCGTACTACGTAGCATGACAGTAAGTCTCCAAAAGATAGTTTACCTGTACCTGGTATGTGTGCGCAGACCCCGACGCGCGTTTCGGCGGGCAGCCTTTGTCAAGGGGTATGTGCAGAGTGATATCGGTGCAGTATAAAAAGGCACGAGCAGCCAATAGAAAAGGTCCCACCTGCCGCGCCCCCCCCACCAATTAATTATGTAACACCAACTTATCTGTGAATACGCCGCACGTGACGCGCAAGTAGGGTATGGTGTACCGATGTCACAGAAACCTGTATGTAGCATGGAAAAAACGCCCACAAATGTTACCCAGGAATGCAAAGCACAAACCGGAAGTGACGCGCCCGTTCCCGAGGTAACCAGGACGTGCTCCAGCGGCGACGTCAACAAGACGTCGCCGATTGGAGGGAGTGCAGGGACCACGGGACGCGCGCGTACAGGTAAGCGAAGCAGCCAGGAGGGTAAAAGAAACAGGGAGGGGTGCAGCCACAAAGGTATGGATATAGCTACCCATGGAATGGGTTTGAAAGATTAGTAAACACATATATCATGTATATATGAGGCCAAAAATGTATAAGGATTATGGGCAATTTAGACAGAGTATCATATGCATGTAGTAATATATCAGTAATATGTCGGAGTATATGCAAATTGAAATACCTCTTGTCTAATGACCAATACATAAGGAAATAGAATTGCAATGGAATATATACACAGCAAAACTTATAATATACATAAACAAAGCAAGATGTCATATATAATAATAATCCATACCCCAATATATTTGTAAAGAAGGATATATGAATACAAGAAATGCAGTATAATATATTAACAGCAATACAATCATTATACATCTGTGAACCAAGATCTCATACAACATAATAATACAGAGCCGATTGTGGTTGTAGGGGGAGGCATTTTGTATACATCATGACACATAATTCAGATCTTGAGTGATCATAAACATCATGAAGGCGCAGAGTGAAACATTGAAGGACGTGCCTAAGATAAAACGTATAATTAAAATCAAATAAATTAAAATAACAAATACAATGAATCCACAGTGTGCATGTGGATAAGTGAGAAAAAGGTAGGAGGGGGGGGGGGGAAGGAAAGAAGGAGCAGGGAGGGGGATGGAGAGGGAAGGGGAAAAAAGAAAAGGAAAGAAGGGAAGGGAAACCAGGGAGGGGGGAAGGAGAAGGGAAGGGGATAGGGGGAGGGGGGGGGGGAAGGAAAGAGGTGGGGGGGAGAGGATGGCAATCACAAAAAGGGAACGAAGCTCAAATTCTCATTGAGACCATGTGGATTGGTGGTATGAAGTGTCCAAATCCACCTGGCCTCAAGTTGGGCCAGGCGTTTAGACATGGGCCCCCCACGAATCCCCCCACGAATCCCCATATCTAGGCAGTCGATTCCTTTAACTCTCAACAAGTTGCCATTACATTGATGATAATTCGAGATGAGGCACAAAAACAGCAGGTGCTTCAACGGATATCAAGTGCTCCTTTAAGTGGGCTCTCCTCCACATCAACTTCAACATCACAAATACTCCAGTCCTCAAAGGTGTCACCCCAATAGCACTTGCTTCCTCACAGCTCCCAAATCTCCAGCTGCCCGTCTGAGTATGAGGTAGAACAGATGGTTGAGTCTGCAGAGCTGTTTACTCATACTATAGCCTGGGAATCAGAGGTCGACTCCAGTGCTTCTGTGAATCCAGACGAGGAAATGATCTGCACTGATGCCCAGAATCTTTATGAGTCGGATCCAGGACCAGACGCAGAAGGTTCTGACCATAATGTAGACCCTCATTCCCAAACTGTAACTCCTGTTGGTGGAGACAATGAGGAAGACGATGATAAGACTCAAATACCTGATTGGAGCGACAACTTTAGTTTTTTGTCAGGGCAGGAACAGGTTGGCTCTGAGGACGACGGGTGTGATAACGCACAGGGTGATGATGATGAGGTTGGAGATCCCACTTACTGTCAACCCACAGTCAGCCAAGAGATGAGGTCAGCAGAGGAGGTGGAGGAAGATGCTAGTGACGACGAGGTCAGGTTGCGCCTTCCTGGACAGAGACGTAGTACTGGAAGCACGTCAACAACTGCATCCTCAAACACAACTCTGCCTCTCACCACAAGTCGTGGTGGCTCTTCACGTCGCATGGGTGCTAAGCCTTGCATAGCCTGGGCATTTTTTCAGATTGATAAAGATGACCCAACTCGTGTTATCTGTAACATTTGTCAGCAAAAGCTAAGTAGAGGCCAAAAAATACATAGTTTGAGTACTTCATGCATGAACCGGCACATGGACATGAAGCATAAGTTGCAGTGGGAAGCTCAGTGTGCTACAATGCGGCCTAGCCGGCCGGGCCAACCACCGTCTGCCATATCTTGTGCATCCGCGGCCTCTTCATCCTCTGTGACTGGGGGGACAGCAGTCACACCTGTTTTGGGGCGCAGACCTGCCACCTCTTTGCCCGCAACAGCCAGCGTGATTGGCAGGTCATCATTTTCTTTGGAGGTGGTAACACCAGCTGGTGTTGAGCGCTGTCCGACATCGATAGCACCACCTTTGGATCAAGGCAACCTAACATGTCCGCCTGCATCTTCCTCACAGACCAGCAGTTTGCCGGGGACACCCTTATCAACCCCGTCTAAGCACAATAGGCAGCCCTCAGTCCCTCAGATGTGGACAAGTAAAAGACCATTTCCTCCTAGCCATGAGAAAGCTAAGAGGTTGAATTTCACCATCTGCAAGCTCTTGGCTACAGAAATGCTGCCTTTCCGCCTGGTGGACACAGAGGATTTTCGAGACCTTATGTCCGTCGCAGTGCCCCAGTACCAGATGCCCAGTCGGCACTACTTCTCAAAGAAAGGTGTGCCTGCGCTCCACCAGCATGTCGCACACAACATCACGTCTTCTTTGAGAAACTCTGTGTGTGACAGGGTGCATTTCACCACAGACACTTGGACGAGTAGGCATGGACAGGGGCGTTACATGTCGCTGACTGGGCACTGGGTAACTATGGTGACAGCAGGACAAGGGGCTGCTGTCCAAGTCTTGCCGTCCCCACGAGTTGTGCGTCAATCCTCTTTATGTCAAAGTTCCTCCACTGCTTCTGCCTCCTCAACCTCCTCTCGGTCTTCCACCTGCACCCAAAGCCTGTCTGGTCATGCCACAAGCTTTCTAACTGAGCAGAAGGGATCCTGCACACCTCCTTACTATGCTGGCAGTAGGGCTCAACGTCATCAGGCGGTTTTTACATTGAAATGTCTGGGAAATGTGAGTCACACAGCTGAGGAGTTGTGGTCAGCTCTGGAGAACCAATTTCATGAATGGTTGTCTCCACTGGACCTGAAACCAGGGAAGTCCGTGTGCGACAATGCTGCAAACCTGGGTGCGGCTCTTCGCCGGGGCAATGTCACACACGTGCCTTGTATGGCTCACGTGTTGAACCTGGTTGTCCAGCAATTTTTAGCCCACTATCCCAGACTAGATGGCCTTCTGCAGAGGGCACAGTCGCTGTGTGCTCACTTCCGCCGTTCGCATCCCGCAGCTCAGCGACTTACATCTCTACAGAAGTCGTTGGGCCTGCCATTTCACCGGCTAAAATGCGATGTGCCTACCCGGTGGAATTCAACTCTGCACATGTTGCAGCGACTGTGGCAGCACCGACAAGCCCTGGTGCAATACGTTCTGACGTATAGCCTGGGCCAACGAGATCCAGAGGTGGGGCAAATCACGCTGGAGGAGTGGTCTCAGATCAGGGACCTATGCACCCTTCTGCACAGTTTTGAAATGGCGACGAAGATGTTTAGTGGTGACGATGCCATTATCAGCATGACTATTCCGGTGATTTACATGCTGGAGCACATGTTAAACAGAATTCGGAGTCAAGTGGTGGCACAAGAGGAGGTGGAGGAAGTAGAGGAGGAGGAGTTGTATGCGGAAGGGCTAACATCTGCAAGGTCCAGACGGTCAGCAGCACCAAGGCGGCAGGCATGTGAGGGTGGGGGAGATGGTTTTACCAGGGCGCATGGTAGCAGCCAAACTAGTGAGGAAGGTGCAGGAGCCCAGGAAGAAGTGGAGGACGAACTGATGGAAGACTCATCAGATGAGGGAGACCTTGATCACATTTCTGTTGTGCGAGGTTGGGGGGAGAGGACAGAGGAAGGAAGCATGATTGTTACCTCGCCACCAACACAACAGGGACTTGGTGCTCCTGGATGCGCAACACACATGAGTGCCTTCTTGCTGCACTACCTGCAACATGACCCTCGAATTGTGAGAATTAGAAATAATCCTGACTACTGGGTTGCCACACTGTTAGATCCCCGGTACAAAAGTAAATTTGCAGAAATGATTCCTGCCATAGAAAGGGATGCATGCATGCAGGAGTATCAGCAGAGACTGTTGCAGAATCTTACATGTGCTTTTCCACAAAATACCAGTGGTGCACGTAGTGAATCTCACAGTTCCAACTTGCCAACCGTGGGACCATCAAGTGTTCAGCACTCAAACCGTAACAGAACCACAGTATCTGCTGGTAACATCAATTTTGCTGAATCATTTCACCACTTTTTTAGCCCATCCTTTGCAAGGCCACAGGAGACAAGAAGTCTGACACATAGTCAACGCCTAGAGACGATGGTACAGGAGTATCTCCAAGTAAACATTGAAGCCATGACTGTGTCACTGGACCCTTGCTCTTTTTGGGCTTCCAATCTGGATAAATGGCCGGAGCTAGCCACTTACGCCTTGGAGATCTTGTCATGCCCCGCAGCCAGCGTTCTGTCTGAACGTGTGTTCAGCGCTGCTGGTGGTGTGCTGACAGATAAGCGCATGCGGCTCTCCACTGATAATGTAGACAGACTCACGTTCATAAAGATGAACAAATCATGGATCCGAAACGACTTTTCTACCCCTGTGTCATCCTGGGGAGAGTAAAAGCTTGATGATTGGTTAAAATCACCCTACCAACCGTTTTAAGCTTTCAAATTACTAATCATGTTTATCTGTATCTTGGCTGGAAAATAATTTGGGCTTTGTAGCAGTGTGCAGCACTGATTCTATTAGGCCATCTATAATAAGCTCCACCAGATTTAAAATTACTAATCATGTTTATCTGTATCTTGACTGGAAAATAATTTGGGCTTTGTAGCAGTGTGCAGCACTGATCCTATTAGGCCATCTATACTAAAGCTTCACCAGATTTAAAATTAATAATAATTTTTAGCTGCATCTAGCCCGGAAAATAATTTTGGGGCTCCGAGATGCGCAAGACACAAGTGCCTTCTTGCTGCACTACCTGCAGCATGACCCTCATATTGTCAGAATTCGAAGTAATCATGACCACTGGGTTGCCACACTCTTAGATCCCCCAAACTTTTCGATCAACCTTTTCATTTTAATAAAGACCAAAAAAATGGTCATTTTTGAAATTATAAGCATTAGCAGATTATTAGAAACTGAAATAAAACAGTTTTCAACTCAAAACTTTATTCTAGGTGATGTTACATTTGCACAAAGGACCCCTTGTTCGAAAGGAGCTTCTGAACTCTCTCGTCCATTGAATTTGTCAGGTTTTGGATGGTTTCTGCTTCAATTGTTTTGCATGAGGACAGAATACCCTCCCAGAGCTGTTGCTTAGATGTGAACTGCCTCCCGCCATCATAGACACTCCTTTTAATGATGCTCCAAAGGTTCTGAATGGGGTAGAGTTCAGGGGAGCATGGGGGTCACACCATAAGTTTGTCCCCTTTTATGCCCATATCAGCCAGAGATGCAGATGTTTTATGTGCAGCATGAGATGGTGCATTGTCATGCAAAAAAATGATCTTGCTGTGAAATACACGGTTCTTCTTCTTGAACCATGGCAGGAAGTGCTGTTTGAGAAAATCCACATACATTATGGAGTTCATCTTTAGCGCCTTCAGGGATCCTAAAGGGGCCGACAATCTCTCTCCCCATGATTCCAGCCCAAAACATTACTCCACCTCCACCTTGTTGGCGCTGTAGCCGTGTTTGCATGGTGTGTCCATCAACCAGCCATCCTCCACTCCATCCATCTGGACCATCGAGCGTTGCATGGCACTCATCCGTGAACAAAACAGTTTTGAAATCAGTCTTCATGTAATGTTTGGCCCACTGGAGCCGTTTCTGCTTGTGTGAAGTGGATAGAGGAGGTCGACAGGATGGCGTATGCACAGCTGCAAACCTCTGAAGGACCCTGCATCTTGTTGTTCGGGGGACGTTGGAGGCACCAGCAGCTTCAAAAACTTGTCTGCTGCTATGACAAGGCTTTTTTGCCGCTGCTCTTTCAACCTGACGTAATTGCCTGTAGGAAAGAGTCCTCAATTTGCCCTTATCAGCACGCACACGTGTGTACTGTAAATCAGCTACATACTTCTTGATTGCCAAGACACTTCATCCTGATCATCGCACAATGTTGATTGTAGTCATGCCTTGACCTAAACACTCCACAATTTGTTGCTTCTCAGCAGCCGACACATCCTTTTTCTTTCCCATTTTGGCAGAAAATGTAGGCTGCTTAATAATGTGAGACAGCCTTCTTAAGTAGTCTTGCCTTTCATTGGACACACCTGCCAAACTAATTAGCACAGGTGTCTGCAATTGCTTACAGTGATATAAAGAGCCCAGACACACATCACCATCAATGAGTTTAACTGACAAACAAACAAATTCTTCCCTTATCACTCCTAAACACTTTTTGCATAATAATTTGGAACACAGTGTACATGTGCTTTTCCACAAAACACCAGTGGTTCACGTAGTGAATCTTACAGTTCTAACTTGCCAACCGTGGTCTGTATGGAGTTGTTCAATAAAGGGCCCAAAATTAAGATAACATAGATGGGAGAGGTCTCTATGAATAGGAATTCCTAAGTATTTGATACCCTGTGAGGGCCAGGCAAAGGGAAAGTTGGACTGGATGTAATCCTATATGGATTTGGGGAGGGAGACATCGAGGGCCTCAGACTTCGCTGCATTGATTTTAAAATTTGACCATGTAACAAAGTGATCTATTTCAGCCATAACAGCATGGATGGATATATGTGATTGAGTGATATATACTAGGACATCATCAGCAAATAGAGAGCTCTTGTACTCGGTGCCTCCCACCTCAATCCACCTAATATTGGGGTTATGGCGAATTGATGAGAGCAGGTGCTCCGTCACTAGGATGTATAAGAGAGGGGACAGAGAACATCCCTGCCTTGTCCCATTGGTGATTGTGAAAGGCGATGAAAATGTTCTGACGCGCCCCCTGGGCCTTGGGACACCCGGAGCCGGACCCTTTTTGGTGGATGCTGGTGGTTGTAGTCTCCGTGGCGGCGACCCGGTTCCGTGGCTCAGGGCGGTCAAACCAGTGGCGGAACTATTTATGTGGTTTTGATGTTTAAATGTCCGACTACGCCACCCGTGGATTGCGGTCAGAGTGAACCGCCGCTCCAGGGCAGACCGCTGAGGCTGGTGTTGTGGGTGCAGCAGAGCGTAGCATAACTCCCCACGGGAGGAGTATAGCCTCAGGGCAGTGTATGCGGAGGATGGGGGTGATGGTGCAGGGCAGCAGCAGTAACGACACGGAGTCAGTGATGCAGTCCAGGGCCTTTACTCACAGTTCTTATTATCCAGACCACGTCTGCAGGTAACGGCTGCCCACGTCGTACTGTGCTCACCAGGTGAGGGGCTCAGACAACTCCCAGATAACTTTGGAGCGCTTCACAGGACCCCCTTTGTGTGTCCTTTGTCTGGCCTTTCTTACCAACCCTTCTGTCCGGCTGCCTCGGGCCTCCTCTTGGTAAACTTGGCGCCAGTTTCCCTGACCCTATGTGGTGCCTTCCTAGCGGGTGTAGCGAGGGGCTGCGCGACATAAAATGTCACAGCCTCCTGTTTCTAGCTGAGGGTCGTTTCCTGCCTCCACTAGTTTCGGGGACCGGTCTCCCCCTTTGGCCTGACCCCTCCACGCAGGTGGATTCAGGCGTGCGGTGGCGACTCGCCCGTCCGCACCCCTGGGATCCCTTCGTTCCTCGTTCCTGGAGCCTTCTCCGCTCCTCTTCCTTCCTTCTCCCTCTTCCAGGCCTGGGCCTCTGTTACTAGGCCCGCCTCCGGAGCAGAGCTCATGCAGAGCCCCTGCTCCCTGCCATTTCTGCTCAGACTTCTCTGCACTGAACTAAGATGGTGCCCACCTTTTATACTCCCTTCTCAATGCATCCAGGAACTGCTTCCTCCCTGCTCCTGCACTACAGGGTTCCCCTTCCTCAGTGTTCCCTCCCCCCACTCCAGCCAGGGACAGGGACTGTCGTGCCCATCTCAGGGGCATATTGGTCGCCCTGCCCCACGGCAATGTGGTGTAATGCATGCAGGTGTCGGGTCCTGATCCACACTCCATCCTTACCTGAGAGTGAGATATCACACCTCTGGGTGAGGTGCAATACCTCTGTAGCAACCGAGCCCTCAGGGTGCTACAGTTCCATTCATCTTCAGCCTAGGTGACGTATTGTGATACAGGGCCGTGATTTTGGCTATAAAAGGGTCCCCTAGACCCCTACCCCAAGCTTTTTAAGAGAATCATATATGGCGTGCCAGGAGACTCTATGGAATGCTTTCTCAGCATCCAACGAGAGTATCTAATTACAAATTTTTAACTGCATCTAGCCCAGGAAATACTTTGTGCCTAGTAGCAGTGTCTGTTAGTCAGCGGATTATCCCGGCTGTTAAGCAAGCTACACCACCTGTAGTTTGGACACTTAATTTTTTCAAAGGAAATGCTTCGGGACCACGCGATACTCAGTGAAGAGCATCAGGAGGCACCCCAAGGCATAGGGGCTGGGACTGGCAGTAGGATGCCTTGCGGTGGACAGCCGAGCTCGATCCTTATAAAAGCTTTTTAACTGCAGCAGCTTTAGTGGACACTACTGGAGCTGGAATTACGCGGCTGCTGGCATGAGACTTGCCCTCCAATAGATCCTTGTAAATGGATTTAAAGTGTATTCATTCAAATTAAAGAGACAATTTAAATTAAAAAGCTTAGAGCTGCCTCCACCACAGGGGGGCTCGCTCGACCCACCAGCGGACAGGCACCAGTATTGGGAGAGGGGGGCTGGCCGTCAGGGTTCACCGCGGCTCTGGCACAAACACGGCGACGCGGAGGTGGCACGGGCAGGAGCGGACTGAACATGTCGGCTTCTCACTTTTTGAATTTTAGAAGGGCATGACATGCCTATATCTGTGTCTCCCCCTCCTTTTACTCCTCCACCTCTTTTCTTTTCGCATGACTATATGTACTTGTCACTTTTCCATGTGTTAGTTGTGTCTTCTGAGCAGTTTGTCAGCTTTTGGACACCTTTGAAGGTGTTTTCTATGTGTTTCTATGTGTTTTTGTTTGCCTGCCATTGGTTTTAACGGTGTTCGAAGGTGTTCGACGAACAGTTCGACGAACAGTTCGGCGAACACACGGGTGTTCGACGAACCGAACCGAACTCGAACACTACGGGGGTGGCTCAACACTAATCATGAGGAAGGTGAGAGATCAGCCTAAAACTACACGGGGGGAACTTGTTAATGATCTCAAGGCAGCTGGGACCACAGTCACAAAGAAAACCATTGGTAACACATTACGCCTTAATGGTTTAAAATCCTGCAGCGCCCGCAAGGTCCCCCTGCTCAAGAAGGCACATGTGCAGGCCCGTCTGAAGTTTGCCAATGAACACCTGGATGATTCTGTGAGTTATTGGGAGAAAGTGCTGTGGTCAGATGAGACTAAAATGTAGCTCTTTGACATTAACTCAACTCGCCGAATTTGGAAGAAGAGAAATGCTGCCTATGACCCAAAGAACAAGGTCCCCACTGTCAAGCATGGAGGTGGAAACATTATGTTTTGGGGGTGTTTCTCTGCTAAGGGCACAGGACTACTTCACCACATCAATGGGAGATTGGACGGAGCCATGTACCATAAAATCCTGAGTGATAACCGCCTTCCCTCCGCCAGAACATTAAAAATGGGTCATGGCTGGGTCTTCCAGCAAGACAATGACCCAAAAGATACAGCCAAGGCAACAAAGGAGTGGCTTAGAAAGAAGCGCATTATGGTCATGGAGTGGCCTAGCTAGTCTCCAGACCTTAATCCCATAGAAAACTTAGGGAGTTGAAGCTCCGAGTTGCCAAGCGACAGCTGAAAATCTGATTGATTTAGAGGTGATCTGCAAAGAGGAGTGGACCAAAATTCCTCCTGACATGTGCGCAACCCTCATCAACTACAAAAAACATCTGACTGCTGTGCTTGCCAACAATGGTTTTGCCACCAAGTATTACCGTATTTTTCGGACTATAAGATGCACCGGAGCATAAGACGCATCTAGGTTTTAAAGGAGGAAAATAGAAAAAAAATGTAAGCAAATAATGTGGTCATTATGCCCTGTTATGGGGGAGGGGTCTGCTGCTGACACTGGTATTGGGGTAATGATACCCCATCCTGGTATGTATGGCACCCCTTGAGCCCCCAACCTGGTATGCATGGCACCCCTTGAGCCCCCAATCTGGTATGCATGGCACCCCTTGAGCCGCCATCCTGGTATGCATGGCACCCCTTGATACCACATCCTGGTATGCATGGCACCCCTTGTGCCCCCATCCTGGTATGCATGGCACCCCTTGAGCCACCAACCTGGTATGCATGGCACCCCTTGAGCCCCCATCCTGGTATGCATGGCACCCTCTAAGCCCCCATCCTGGTATGCATGGCATCCTCTGAGCCCCCATCATGCTGCCTACAAAAAAGAATAAAAAATCATACTCACCTCCTCTCTCCTCCAGCGCTGTCCCGCTCTGCTGCCGACACTCTCACTGTGTGTCCCTCCCATGCGCCCTCACACAGTGTGAGATGCTGTGCTGGAATAGTCACTTCTCCCTATGCCGGGACTCTGTGCGTGGGGAGCAGTGACCATTCAGTCTGTTCAATAACCGGCATACTGTACCGCAGCGCGGCTCTTGCTGCGATCGGTGGTCTGTGTGCCAGCTATTAAAGACCATGGATATTCACTACAACCCATGGGAGTGGGTTGTAGGGAATATTCATGAGCTTTAATAGCGGGCACACAGACGGCAGAGCGGCTGTTAGAACTCTCCTGTTGTTTTTTTTCTAGTTTGCTGGTCACATGACCTTTTTTGCCTATTTAATCCGGCTCCGCCCTCCTGGCCTTGCTGGACTTCATTGTATTACTACTCTTGAGCTAGCTTGGTGCTCTGTTACCTTTCTCTGTTAGTTTTGCTAGGTCTTCTGACCTCTATGTTCTATGTTGTGTGTTTGTCTTTGTCTTTTACTGCTACAATTTCTGCTAGGAGGTGTCCAACTTTGTCCCAGTCCCTAGATCTTGTAGGGATCCCTCCCTTGCATCTATAGGTCTTCGTACAGACTAGCTGAGGACTTTAGCGGGTCTGATCGCAGGATCAGGTTCCCCGTTACATCGTAGGAATCCAGTTTAGTTCTATTGTAGGGACAGATCTCCTGTCTTTCCTTAGTGCTTGTAGCAGATCATAACAGTAAGTCCAGCCCAAAAAAAAAAAAAAAATTTCTCTAAGGAAAGACCTCCAGTTTCCATCATGGTCTCGGTTCAAGATTTGGCTCAACGCTTGCAGGGACTCTCTCTGGAGGTGGCTGAGCTCCAACAACACGTGAGTAGCTGTTCTGGAGCACATTTTGTGGAGCCAAAGGTACGTCTGCCTGATCTATTTTTTGGTGAACAACAAGATTTTTTTTCTTTTAAAAATGCTTGTTTATTGTATTTTCGTTTAAGACCCAGATCCTCTGGTGATGAATCACATTGCATAGGGTTCATAATGTCACTTTTGCGCAAAGATCCTCAGGGATGGGCCTTTTCTCTCCAACCTAGTGATCCGTGCTTTAGATCAGTGGATAGTTTTTTTTCTGCTTTGGGTTTGTTGTACGATGATCCTGATCGTGTCTCATCTGCTGAGTCTGAATTGAGACATCTGAGGCAGGGATCAGGTAATGTGGAAAAATATTGTTCTCACTTCCGTCGGTGGTCTGCCCAGGTGGGGTGGAACGATTCAGCTTTGAAAAGTTTGTTTCTTTCAGGGCTAGGTGAAAGGGTTAAGGATTTGCTGATTGCTTATCCCACACCTGGAAACTTGCAGGAGGCAGTGCAATTAGCTATACGGGTGGACAGGAGACTGCGTGCAAGGGTTAATGAGAGTAAATCCTCTGCCATGTCAGCTCCGAGTCTTGAGAGGGTCTGTGCTGACAAAGGAGAGCCGATGGAGATTGGGGCGATGGCACCCCGCTCTCAGGAAAAAGACCGCAGGCTTTCCGGAGGTTTGTGCTTCTATTGCGGAAATTCTGGTCATTTCATTAAGAACTGTGTGCTTCGTATGAACAAAGAAAAAAAATGGTCAGTCATGCACGTATAGCCTGTTTAAATATTAAGGGAGTATTCCTATCTGCTACTACCGCTGCTCAGGAAGAATTAATTGAATTTCGGGTATTTGTGGATTGTGGTTCTACTCTCAATGTGATTGATGGGGGATTCTTGGAAAAACTTAAATTAAAACCTAAACCTTTGTCATCCCCTATTGCTGTGATTTCTGTTGATGGCTCTCCCTTGAAGAGTGTTACTCAGAAGGTCTGTGAATTTCCCCTCACTATTAATTGTATTCATCAAGAGAATTTGGATTTGGTAGTATTAAATAATTTGCCTTCTCCAGTAATTTTGGGGTTGCCCTGGTTAAAATTGCACAATCCTGTACTGGATTGGTCTACCAATGAAATTAAGTCCTGGAGCCCTAAATGTTATGACATGTGTTGTAACGGATGTATTGCTGCAGTGGAAAAAGGGGAATTACCTGTACCTATTCAGGATTTTTGGAGAGTTTTTTCTGAGGAGGAGTCACAAATTTTGCCTCCCCATAGAGACTATGATTGTACCATTGAATTTGTCCCTAGAGCGACTCTTCCTAAAAGTCCTTTATTTAATCTTACTATTCCTGAGAGAAAGGCTTTGGAGGAATACATACAGACAAGCTTGGCCGCCGGTCACATTAGGCCTTCCAAGTCTCCTGTGGCTGTTGGATTTTTTTTTGTAAAAAAATAAGATGGCGGTTTACGTCCTTGTCTGGACTTTTGTGAGATTAATAAAATTACTGTACGCAATCCTTACCCACTGCCATTGATTCCTGATTTGTTTAACCAGTTAGTGGGGGCCAAGTGGTTCTCTAAAATTGATCTCCGGGGGGCATACAATTTGTTGCGCATGAAGGAGGGTGATGAATGGAAGACTGCTTTTAACACTCCTGTGGGTCATTTTGAGAATCTGGTTATGCCTTTTGGTCTTACCAACGCTCCAGCATTTTTTCAGAATCTTATTAATGACATCCTTAGACCTTTGATCGGCAAAAATGTGGTTGTGTATTTGGATGACATTCTGATTTATTCGCCTGATCTGGAGTCTCATTGGCGGAGCGTACGTGAGGTTTTACAGTTATTAATGGACAATTCGCTTTTTGCTAAGCTAGAGAAATGTGAGTTCGCTGTACAGAGAATTCGTTTTTTGGGTTACATTATCTCCAGTGAAGGTTTTGAGATGGACTCGGTTAAAGTTCAAGCTGTGCAGGAATGGCCTAGGCCTATTGGTTTGAAATCGATACAGAGGTTTTAGGGTTTCGCCAATTATTACAGAAAATTCATAAAAAATTTTACTATTATTGTCAAACCGCTGACCGATCTCACCAGGAAAGGTGCTAATGCGGTTCGGTGGACTTCAGAGGCCATTGAAGCTGTTGTGTTTCTAAAGGAGAGGTTCACCTCTGCTCCCATCCTTATGCAGCCTGATGTGACTAAGCCGTTTTTGGTTGAGGTTGATGCTTCTTCTGTGGGGGTCGGTGCGGTGTTGTCTCAGGAAAGCAAGGATGGAGTACATCCCTGTGCCTTTTTTTCAAAAAATTTTTCTGAGACTGAACTTAATTACGATATTTTTAATCGGGAATAGCTGGCTATTAAACTCGCATTTGAACACTGTTGGAAGGTGCTGAATTTCCCATTCAGGTTTTCACTGATCATAAAAATCTGATCTATCTTGATGCTGCCAAGCGCTTGAATGCCCGTCAGGCTAGGTGGGCACTTTTTTTCTCGCGGTTTAATTTTTCCGTTACTTACATCCCGGGTACCAAGAATGTTAAAGCGGATGCTTTGTCTCGCAGTTTTTCTCCCATGGTCGGTGCTGAGGAGGAGCAGGAGAGCATTTTACAAGAAGGTGTTGTGATTGCTGCTTTGGACTCCGTTTTGGAGGATGAGATTCTTAAAGCTCAGGAGAATGCCCCATCTAACACTCCCCATGGGAAGTTGTTTGTGCCTAGGACTTTTAGGAGAGATTTGTTTGAGTGTCATGAGTCTCGGTTGGCAGGTCATCCAGGAATTTCTGAGACCAAGAGACTTGAGGGTCGCAGTTTTTGGTGGCCTGGATGGCAGAAGGAAGTCATTAAGTGGGTGCGTCAATGTACTGTGTGTGTTAGATCTAAGTCTTCACATGCTCCTGCTGCGGGGTTGCTTTGCCCTCTGGAGGTTCCTAGTGCACCTTGGACACATCTGGCTATGGACTTTATTACTGACCTTCCCCCCTCTGAAGGTTTCACGGTCATCTGGGTGGTCGTGGACTGTTTTAGCAAGATGTGTCACTTGGTTCCCTTCATCAAACTGCCTTGCGCTAAGACACTCGCTAAGGCCTTTGTCAAGAAAATTGTCAGACTACATGGCGTTCCTACTGACATTGTTTCTGATAGGGGACCTCAGTTTGTGGCTCGTTTTTGGCGTGCCTTTTGTGACAGGTTGGGAGTTCATTTGTCATTTTCATCCGAATATCATCCTGAGTCTAATGGCCAGACAGAAAGAAAGAACCAGGATGTTGAGCAGTTCTTGCATTGCTTTGTGGCAGACAATCAAGAGGGGTGGTCTGAGTTTCTGCCACTTGCTGAATTTGCTCTTAACAACCATACATCCTCTTCTGCTGGATGTTCGCCTTTTTTTTGTTGTTCTGGGAGACATCCGTCTTTTGGGTCATTCTCCAAATTGGTATCGGCTGTGCCTGAGGAGGAGAGTTTTTCCGGTGATTTGGAGAGAGTTTGGACGGATGTGTGTGATAATCTTCAGGAGGCTAACAGAAAATCTAAGAGGTACTTTGATAGGAAACGGCAAGAGGTTTCGTTTGCTATTGGTGACATGGTTTGGTTGTCCTCTAAGAATCTGCGATTGAGGATTCCTTCTAAAAAATTGGGTCCCAAGTTTGTAGGGCCCTTTAAGGTGCTTCAGATAGTTAACCAATCTGCTGTTAGGTTGGAGGTTCCTACCTCCTGGAAGATTAATCCGGTGTTTCATGTTTCTCTGTTGAAAAGAGCTGATGTGTCGGTTGGTGACGCCTCTGCCACTGTTCCTCCGGTGGTGGAGGACGGGGAATATGAAATTTCCCGCATCCTTAATTCTAGACGGTATAGAGGGAGTTTGCAGTATCTCGTCGCTTGGAAGGGTTTCGGACCCAAGGATAACTCATGGGTGAGGGCGGATGATGTTTCTGCTTCCAGACTTGTCAGAGCGTTTCACAGGAGGTTTCCTGATAAGCCCAGGCCTAGAGGATCCGGAGGATCCTCTTAGAAGAGGGGGTACTGTTAGAACTCTCCTGTTGGTTTTTTTCTAGTTTGCTGGTCACATGACCTTTTTTGCCTATTTAATCCGGCTCCGCCCTCCTGGCCTTGCTGGACTTCATTGTATTACTACTCTTGAGCTAGCTTGGTGCTCTGTTACCTTTCTCTGTTAGTTTTGCTAGGTCTTCTGACCTCTATGTTCTATGTTTTGTGTTTGTCTTTTACTGCTACAATTTCTGCTAGGAGGTGTCCAACTTTGTCCCAGTCCCTAAATCTTGTAGGGATCCCTCCCTTGCATCTATAGGTCTTCGTACAGACTAGCTGAGGACTTTAGCGGGTCTGATCGCAGGATCAGGTTCCCCGTTACATCATAGGGATTCAGTTTAGCTCTATTGTAGGGACAGATCTCCTGTCTTTCCTTAGTGCTTGTAGCAGATCATAACAGCGGCAGCAGGAGCCGCGCTGCGGTACAGTGTGCCGGCTATTGAACAGACTAAATGGGCGTGGGGAGCATGGAATATTCATTTTCTTTAGTAGCGGGCACAGCTCAGGCAGCAGCAGGCTGCTGCTGCCTCCTGTGCGCCTCTGATCCCCCGCTGCCGCTCCCCCACACCCACCACCACACACAGCCATGTATATAGTATTCAGACTATAAGACGCACCCTCCACTTTCCTCCAAAATTTTGGAGGAAAAAAGTGTGTCTTATAGTCCGAAAAATACGGTAAGTGTTGTTTGCCAGAGGAATCAAATACTTATTTCTCACTGCAAAATGCAAATAAATTTAGCAAATTTATACAATGTGATTTTCTTGATTTTGTTTTGGATAGTCTATCTCTCAATGTTAAAATTTATCTACCCTTAAAATTATAGACTGTTCATGTCTTTGTCAGTGAGGAAACTTACAAAAACAGCAAAGGTTCAAATAATTACTTCCTTCACTGTATGTTTCTATTGATGAATTATCATCATCATCATCATCATCAATTATCATTGTTTATTTTGCATTTTCTTCACTATTCAGCTCATCATGATTAGAGATGAGTAGTGATGAGCAAGCACTAAAATGCTTGGGTGCTCGTTGTTCAAGTCAAGCAAATTGGAATGCTCGAGTTCTCGGTCCGTTGTAACGAGCCCATTGTAAGTCTATGGGAAACTCGAGCATTTTTCCGACGGCTGCCCCCGGCGGTCTGCAGAGGGCCTAAAAATTTCCCAAATCGATGGGAGCAGTGCTTAAATGACACGGGAACAGCATGAGGATAACCCCTGGAAGCATTTCTGACTCCCATGTCAATGCTGTCAACAATATTGTCAGAAGTATTATGCCACTTTTACAAACTCACAATAAAACGTACAAAAACAAAACCAAAATGGATTTTCCTGGCAAAATAAATATACAAAAACAATAATGCTCCTCCACACCTTGGGCTATGTTTACACGTAGCATTTTTGATGCGTTTTTGCACTTTTGCATTGCTTTCAACCAAGACAAATACATTTACCAGGATATGCATTCACCAGGAAATGTCATTTTAACATTTTACAACCTTATCTGGCCATGTCATGTGTGACACATCATCAGACACATCCTGTTTCATTTATGATGCAGGGACTCTGAAAGTCACAAAGCCTATTTTTATAGAGGCATCAGGCAGCCCTTACTATTCTTAAGGGGCCAGCAGTCGGCCCTCGTTATTGTTAGAGAGCCATCAGCCGACTATACTTTGTTGTTCCCATTATTAACAAGTGGGTCTCCTATACTGTTATTGCAGTGACTGCAATGGCTGCAAAAATTTGGACGCAACCCTATACCCCTTTGAAGAGACATAGAAGAGGGTCTGAGTAAAATAAATGTTCCCATTATAAAGGAGCTGTTCTCCTATAGTGGTAATGCCCATGCTGTGACTGCAAGGGCTGCCAAAATTTAGGGAAAACCCCACTAACAATTTAAAGACACATAGAGCTGGGCACAGTAATGACATATTCCCATTACAAAGGAGAGGGTCTGCTATTCAATTATAGGGTATGCAGTGAGTCCAACGGCTGCCAAAACTTAGGAAAAACCCCACTAACAATTTAAAGACAGAGAGCAGGGCCATAGTAGCATCATGTTTCCATTCGAAAGGAGCGGGTCTGCTATACAGTTATAGGGAATGCAGCGAGTGCAGCGGCTGCTAAAATTTAGGAAAAACCCAAATAACAATTTAAAGACACATAGAGCTGGGCCACAGTAATGACATGTTCCCATTAGAAAGGCAAGGGTCTCCCATAGCGTTCTCCCATGCATTGACTGCAATGGCTGTCAAAAATTTGGAGGCACTTCAATGCCCCTTCCAAGAGATGGAGAGGTCTGAGGGCCTCCTGAAAACAATGTTCCCATTATTAGAAAGTGGGACTCCCATACTGTTTCCCTATGCAGTGAAGCAACGGCTGCCAAAAATTTGGATGAACTCCAATGTCTTTGCAAGAGATGTAGATATGTTGATATGGTACATATGGTGGTGATATGGTGGTGGAGGATGAGGATGCGGACAAGGACAAAAACAAATAGACAAAATCAGGAAGCATATATCCATGTCTGGGTGTCAAGACAGAGGTGCATGGGAATAGAGTTAGACCTCCTCAAAAAAAGACACTGTATTTGAGCTTATGTTACACTGCTATCATTCGGTGGTGTTGAGAAGCCTGGCCCAATCCAGCCCTTGTTCATTTTTATAACAGTCAGCCTGTCAGCATTTTCAGTTGACAGGCGGATGTGCCAATCGGTTATAATTCCACCAGCGGCACTAAAAACCCGCTCTGGTAAAACACTAGCAACAGGGCAGACCAGGGCCTCTAAGGCGTAGAGAGACAGTTCATGCCACTTGTCCAGCTTGGATACCAAATAATTATAAGGCAGAGAGGAATCACGGAGGATGTTGGTACGGTTGGCAAGGTAATGCCTCACCATCTTCCGAAACTTTTCCCTCCTTGTGAGAGTACCCGTGCCTCAGGGCCTGTGCGATGGGGGGGGTCTGAGAAAACTGTCTCAGAATTTTGACAGTGTTCCCCTGCCGGATTGCATTTGTGGCTCTCTCGCCTCTACTCCTTGGTTATCGAAGGAACTGTGACCTCTGCCGCCAGAGTTTTCAGATGGGAATTTTTTTAATAATTCCGCAACAAGGGCATTCTGGTACTGCCCCATTTTATTAGGCCTGTCCAGCATGGGAATAAGAGACAGAAAATTTTCCTTGTAGCTTGGGTCTAGAAGTGTCACCAACCAGTAATGACTGTAACCCAAAATTTGGACAAGGCAAGTGTCACGGGAAAGGCAGCGTAACATAAACTCAGCCATGTGTGCCAGGCTACAAAGAGGCAACACTTCCGTTTCCTCAACAAGAAGACGACTGACCATGCTTTCCTCATTATCCTCCTCCTCCTCTTCCTCCTCCTTCCTGTCCTCAGGCCATCCATGCTGAATAGATGGTATGACAGTTCTGCAGGTAGTACTGTCTATAGCGCCGGAAACTAGCTCCTGTTCTTCCTCCTCCTCCTCCTCTTCCTCATTGTCACCCAATCCATGTTGGGATGAGATGAGGCTGGGCTGTGTGTAATCACCCTGAATGGTTCCTTGCTCCATCTCATTGTGCTCCGCTTGCAATGCATTCTCTTTAATTGTGAGCAGAGAGCATTTCAGAAGACAGAGAAGCGGGATGGTGATGATAATTATGGCATCTTCGCCGCTCACCATCTTGGTGGAGTCCTCAAAGTTTTGGAGGATGGTACATATGTCTGACATCCATGTCCTCTCCTGAGGTCTTATGTTTGATTGCCTTGTTGATGCTGGTAGTCAATAACTGCCGTCTTCTGCTCACAAATCCTTCCCAACATCTGCAATGTAGAGTTACAACGCGTGGGGACATCGCTGGAAGCTGCAAACGCTGCTGAAACACGACAAGGGCAGTGTAAGCTTTAGCTGACTTTCTAAAATGGGCACACAGGCGGCGTACTTTGACAAGCAGATCTGGTAAATCCGGGTAGGTTTTAAAAATCCACTGAATCATGAGGTTAAGCACATGGGCCAGGCATGGTACAGGTGTGAGCTCGCCTCGCATCAGAGCTGCCACCAGGTTCCGGTCATTGTCACACACAACCATGCCTGGCTGTAGGGTCAGTGGTATCAGCCACAGATCTGCCTGCTCTGTTTGAGCTGTCCACAACTCTTCAGCATTGTGCGGTTTGTCGCCTAAGCATATTAGCTACAACACAGCCTGCTGCCGCTTGACTGAGGCAGTGCTGCAGTGCTTCCAGCTTGTGACTAATGTGGTAATTTTGGAGATGGAGGCTGAAGAGGAGGAGGAGGTACAGGAGTTGTAGAATGTAGGGGCAACCCTGATTGACCCAGGCCCCGCAATCCTCGGCGTCGGGAGGACGTGTTCCATCCCAAGTCCGACTGGGTCCCGGCTTCACTATTTTAAACCAGTGTCCCATCAGAGAGATGTATCATCCCTGCCCACAAACACTTGTCCACGTGTCCGTAGTTAGGTGGACTTTCCCAGTAACTGCATTTTTGTGAGCATGTCTAATGTTGTGGGACACGTGCTCGTGTAATGCAGGGATGAAACACCGGGAGAAATAGATGTGGTTGGGAACAGAGTACCGAGAGACGGCAGCCGCCATCAGGTTGTGGAAAGCTTCCGTCTCCACGAGCCCAAAAGGCAACATTTCGAGCGCAAGCATTCGCAAAATGTGTGAATTTAGTAGTGTGGCCTGTGCGGCGTTTGCAGCGCATTTACGCTTGTGCTCCAAGGAGTGGAGTAGGGACAACTGAATGCTGCGCTGGGACAAGGATGTGGACGTGCTTGCTGATGGTGCTAGTTGAGAATGTTCAACGACAGGTGCAGGGTGGGAGGCATCTTGGTATTCGCCATGGACAAGGAATTGTCGTGCTCGCACAACAGCGAAACCAGCAGTGGTGTCACGCACAGACACTGTTGCAGGACCCTGGGGTTCAGCCCACTTAGTCAGGTGCTTTGCTGCCATAGGCATGATCATGCTGGTTGTGGTTAGGCTGCTAGTTTTGCTACCCCTGCTGATGCTGGCCTGGTAGGTGGTGCAAATGGCCTTTTTGGGGTTATCTGCATAGTCTTTAAAAAATAACCAGACTCGGGAAGACCTAACAGTTGTGCTGGCAACTTCCTTCGTTTTGGAGTTATGAGGAATGCTTTCCCGCCTTTTGTCTGCGGCCACGACACTGCTTCTTCCTGCCTGTTGTGGTGCTACGCCTCCCTTCACCAGTGTGCTGCTGTCCTCGCTCTGTATGTCCCTCTGCCAGGTTGTGTCAATTACTTTAACATCCACCACCTCGTCTTCCACTTCCACACCATGGTCCTCCTCCTGACTTTCTGGCAATTGTGTCTCATCATCATCATCACCCACCTCTTGCAACAGTAATTACACTTTCCCATCGTCGCCTTCATGTGACCGTGGCTGCTCCAATATTTGGACATCTCTACACGGGTTCTCCTCTGACTCGCTTGAAGCTGGCCGGGCGAGAGGCCCGAATCTACAAATGGAAAAGTAAACCGCTCTTCTGAGTGTCCAAGTGTGAGATTAGTTGTCTCCGGCCACTCGGCATGGTGGGAGGAAGAAGGGTCGGTGTGAGGAATATGCGGTCCAGACTCATGGCTACTGAGACTTGACCGTGTGGAAGACAGGGTGGTGGGGGTGGTAGCAATGTGACTGGAAGCATTATCTTCTATCCAACCAACAACTTTTTAACACTGCTCTGAGTTCAGTAGTGGTGTACTGTGGTCCCCTATAAATTGGGACAGGAAGGTCGAGCGGCAAGATGTGGGTGTTTGATGTGGCACAATTTCAGCTTGCCCACGGACACGTCCTCAGCCTCAACCGCTGCATGCACCATCACGTCCACTTCCCCGTCCCTTGCACGCACCTTGCCCATTTTTAATAAGGACAATATTTTCCACGTTCACGATAAATGGCTGATTTTGGAACGCAGTTATATGTGATACGTCTGACAGAGAACAACCATTTTAAATAGCAGGCCTGTAATTTACTAATATTATTCTACACAGAGACCTAGTGTGAATAGCTTGACCGACACACTGCAACAGAATTGAAATGGAAGAAATGTATGATTTTGAAACAGTCTTATAGGTGATATGTCTGACAGAGAACCACGGTTTTAAATAGTAGGCCTGTAATTTGCTAATACAATTCTGCACAGACACCTAGTGTGAATAGCTTGACTGACACACTGCAATGGAATGAAAATGGAAGAAATTTCTGATTTTTGGACAGTCTTATAGGTGATATGTCTGACAAAACCACGGTTTTAAATAGCAGGCCTGTCATTTACTAATACTATTCTCCACAGACACCTAGTGTGAATAGCTTGACCGACAATGCAGCGAAATGAAAATGGAAGAAATGTCTGATTTTGGAACAGTCTTATAGGTGACATGTCTAACAGAGAACTACGGTTTTAAATAGCAGGCCTGTAATTTACTAATACAATTCTTCACAGAGACCTAGTTTGAATAACTTGACCGACACACTGCAACAGAATGGAACTGGAAGAAATGTCTGATTTTGGAACAGTTTTATAGGTGATATGTCTGACAGAGAACCACGGTTTTAAATAGCAGGCCTTTAATTTACTAATACTATTCTTCACAGACACCTAGTGTGAATAGCTTGACTGACACATTGCAACAGAATGGAAAAGGAGGCCAATATTTTCCACGTTCAATTCAAATTTCTGGATTTTTATCGCTGAAATATGGAACGGATCTGGCTTTATTCTGCAGTGAGAACAAGCAAATGAAGCAGAAAAATGGTGTACTCTGAATTTCTTTTTAAGAAAATAACCAGGATTAAGATAAAATAAAAATTGCCCTAGCCCTGATATCTGGGGCTATGTCTACAAATATCTGTAATTATTATAGCAGCAGACAGGACGTTCAATGGACCCTCTTGTGCTGTATCATACACTGCAGTCTGTCACATACACTACCTGCCTGCCTAGCACTGATTATATGCAGCTGGATTAGTCCTCAGAAGGACTGTTAGTTCAGTTGGATATATATATGTTGTGGAATACCTATACTAACTATAAACAAGCAAATCTCTCCCTGATGCAGCAGTACCTCTCCCTACTCTGCCTGATTCCGGGATAGACTGTGACTAGCATAGCCGTGCCAGGCCTTATATAGACCTGATGATGCTGTGCGGCCAGCCAATCACTGTAATGCCCACAACCAACAAGGCTACGGCATTACAGTGCATGGCAGGCAATCCCAGCATGTTCATTGGCTCTCTAAAGAGCACCAAACATGCTGGGAGGAGACCCAGGTTCCCGCCCGAGCAAATCAGAAATACTCGCCGATCTGGTCAAGCACAGTGATGCTCGGGTGAGTACCGAGCAGTGGCGAGCACATTCACTCATCATTAGAAATGAGCAAATATTTCAATATTTGGTTCGAATTTGCAATATTCACCGATTTATTCATCGAATATTCATCAAACATTGCCGAACGCCATTGGATTTAATGGGGGGCAAAACCAAACGCCTACACAACACCTTCAAACGGGCCCAAAAGCTGACAAAACACATCAAATTAGGGGCAGACACCAGGAAAGTGCAATCAATTGACCCACAGTACAAGTAGTATAATTATTATTTATTATTATGGTCCATTTATTCTGTGGCACTTTACATGTGAAAAGGGGTCACTCACTGGTACAAGAGGAGAGCGAACCCTGCCCGCGAGGGCGCACAAACAATCTACAAGGGATGGGTGAGTATACAATAGGTCAGGGTAGAGCAGTATGGTGAAGCGAGGGTTATTGCAGATTGTACGCTTGTCAGAAGAAGTGGGTTTTCAGCTTCCTTTTCAAGGCTTCCATGGTAGTGAGAGTCTGATGTGTTCGGGTACAGAGTTCCACAGTAAAGGAGATGCATGGGACAAATCTTGTATGTGATTGTTGCAAGAAGAGATAAGAGGAAAGTAGAGAATGAGATCTTGGAAGGGTGGGAGGTTGCGCGCAGGTAAATACAGGGAGACTAGGTCACAGATGTATGGAGGAGACAGGTTTTGGATGGCTACCAAAGAGGTAGATCTCTGGGTCATCAGCATAGAGGTGATACTGAAAGCCGTGAGACTCTATGAGCTGTCCCAGGCCGAAGTTGTAGATGGAGGAAAGCAGGGGTCCTAGAACTGAATGTTGGGGGACACCGACACATAGGGGGTGAAATGAGGAGGTGGTGTGTGAGTTGAAGACACTGAATGTCCGGTCTGTTAGGTAAGAAGAGATCCAAGATAGGGTCAAGTCTGTGATACCGAGACAATGGTATGCTTTGTAGATGAGGGCCAGAAGGAACATGTGCTCCAGTAGATGACAAGTGCTGCATCAAGTGACCTCTGTTCCTCTTCCTCCACTTTAACCTCCCACACAGTAGAGTCCTCAGAGGTGGCACCCCAATTATCCTTGTTTTCCCCATGTCGCTCATCTGGGAACCACAGATGGATGAGTCAGCACAGCTGTTCACACATTCTGTGCCATGGCATCAGAGGTCTGATACAAAGCTTCACAGACTTAAGAGGTGGAAAGCATGAGCAGCGATGTCCAACATTTTTTTCAGTTGATCCGGGGGCAGGCAAAGTAGGATCCAAGCAAAATCCAAACCCTCGTCACCAGACTTTAACCCCTGGGGGTGGACATGAATGGGTTGGAGAACGAAACAAATACACACCAGAACATGGAGAGCTAAACTAATATACAACAGGGGTTGGAAACTAAACTAATAAACAGCTAGAGTTGGAGAACTAAACTACTACACACTAGAAGATGGAGAACTAAACTACTAGACTACAGGGGTTGGAGAACTAAACTACAAGGTGTCACAAGACAGCAAGTCTTGGAATCCCCAAGGCTTGCGGGACAAACCTCTGTATCTAACACTTCCTCCAGTGTTTCTTCTTCCTCCACATCATCTAGGGCCTCCACCTGAGCCCTCGACCCCCACCTGAATGAAACAAACGTTCCAACGGTGCAGATAGAATCCCCTCCATCTCCGTACTGCGCAGCCAGGGCTCACTGCAGTCAGGCAATGTTTCAATTAATATGCCTTGGATATCGCAGTAAAACTGATCAAGAGTTGTAAACAGTGTAGTGCGGCAGTGTTCACACTGTGCAGTAATGAGGCAGTGGCCCAAGGAAATTTCAACTTAAATGTCTATATTTGCAAAAACTCATAACTTAAATGAAAATGATGTCCTCCAGATCAGAGCCGGGTGGTCCAAACAGTCCATGTAAACTGGTGGCAACACTGTTTTGCTCAGAGGTGCACCCGTTACGTTGCTTTCACACGCCTTCATACAGGCTTGTGCACAGAAACTCCTGCCCTGCAGCTAGCAAACAAACCACTGACACACCCAAACCTTTGCTGAGGTTTAAATGTGAATCCTGGACATGAGCACATGAGCCAGTTGTAAGACCCAGGCTGGAGGGAGTGACCTACGCCACTACCATCCTGTAGATCACTCAAAAAAATAAAAGCCCAGGTCAGGTTTCCTTAAATCTGACTTGGTCAAATAGCTTGACCAAGTCCAAACTTTTACTTTTATTTTACACTGCAAGCACAACTGTTTCTGTGATTGCAATGCAATCCAGGGGGTTCAATATGCCTCTATGCGCATCCTGGGGGATACATACTATCTCTCGCATATGATCCCCCCTCACTGCCTCCCAACAGCTATACATGCCGAGATGAGCAATGTCTGTTTCCACTGAACCTGGAGCAGGGGAAGGCCATGTGCGATAATGGTGCAAATCTGATGGCGGCCCTACACCAGGGCAACCTTTCACATGTGCCTTGCATGCCTTGTGTACCTGATGGTACAACAATTTCTCTGTCACTATCCCGGCCTGGATGCGCTGCTGCAGAAACCACGGTCTCTGTGTGCTCACTTAAAACTATAAAAATGAGCAGGATCTTTAGATTAAAAAACAGACTACTAGACATAGAGCTAACTCCTTCATGATGATAAAGGCCACCATCTCCTTAGCTTGCTGGTTGTCACTAATAATTTTTAGGTTCATGGCAGCTCTGGTTATGCTGTAATTTAAATGTAGTTTTTTCCTTTTGGTCCAGCAAGGGTTAATGTTAGTCTCTTGCTGGCAGCCTTTTGTTAGCGGTCAGCTGATATTGGTTGTTGCCATTCCCACCTCCCTTTAAATAGCCCCATGATTCATCAGCTGACCACCGGTTATAGTTTATTCTTTGTTGACCTTTTTGAAGTCTATGGAGAAGCTGTGAGGTTCGTTGCTATTGCAGCGGTGAAGTTTTCTGTTGGAGAGAAATGGATTTTATGTTGCTATCTTCCCATTGTTTGACTTCCCTTCCTTGTGTTGTTCCCTTCCTTGTAGTAGTGAGATTAGTGTCTCGCTGGCCTGGTTAAGTCCAAGGCCAGCGAGGGCTTAGGCATGTGATCGCGCACGGGGGGAAGGACCCGTCCAGGGACGATAGGGGAGCTTAGGGACAGACAAAGGTTAGTGTCAGGAGGTGTCCCATCCCTTGTTCCCTACCACTAGGGCCCTCCTTCCCCCTCTTCCCCATTGCATCCATGTGATGACACTGGTACTTTTCTGTGAGAATGAGCTTGTCTCCAACCAGCCTGGAATATCTCCAGTGAATTATGGCACGTCATGGTTTGGAATTAGCTCCAGTACCGGAAGCGAAGCCATCCACAATTTCCTTCTCAGGAATTTTATTTGGGAGACTGGTTGCCCAAACATTAGTTTCTCACAAAGGAGCAGAAGACACTGAGTGGAAGTAGGTACAAGTTTCTCCATCATGACCTGTTTATTAGATATCTAAGGGAGAACAGAGAGGGCAGCACGGTGGCTCAGTGTTTATCACTGCAGCCTTGCAGAGCTGGGTCCTGGGTTCAAATCCCACCAAGGACAACATCTGCAAGGAATTTGTATGTTCTCCCCATGTTTGCGTGGGTTTCCCCCGGGTTCTCAGGTTTTCTCCCACACTCCAAAGACATACTGATAGGGAATGTAGTTTGTGAGCCCCAATGGGGACAGTGCCGATAACATCTGTAAATTGTCTGAATTGTAAAGCGCTGTATATTATGTTGGTGCTATATAAACAAAAACATTATTATTAAAATAATAGGGCTTTGCCAAGGTGCCCAGATTGCAGATCTTAACTGTTATAGATTGCTGGAGCCATTCCACAGTATAAAAAAAAAGCAACCAAACAGTGTCCGGGAACCTTCACACAGACTTTTCTTGGGCAAGGCTGCTTCTCGACAGGGTTTCATGGGCCCCCCGGCTGCACTTATCCATCAGGACACCACCAGCAGCACTGAAGACACGTTCTGAGAGAACACTGATTGCAGGGCATGATAAAACCATCAAGGCGCCACAGGCGAGCTCAGGCCACTCATCCATTTTTGAAGACCAAATGTCAAAGGATCCAAACCCTTCATGATGGTATTGATATCGAGCTCTAGTTACTCCTGCACCATCCTTTCCGGTCATTCACCATGTGTCAGATTTGTACTCTGTTGTGCTGGTGTAAAAAATGCATGAATGGACTAACAGAAATTGCCTCAGCCACTTACACTGCTGCTGCTGCTGCTGCTGCTAATGTTTTGGCTTTGATGAATTGACGTGCCGGAGGTTGAAAATCTACAGCTGCGATGCACACTGTGGGCCTCACTGCTGTCATAGGGAAAACCTCTCTTAAGGTTGTGTAAAAGCATGTTTTGATACTCCAGCATTTGCGGATCCCTTGCTGTGTTAGTGGCTGGGTAACACTGATGCTTGTTTCCTCTGTCCCCTCCTGCCAACCACAAAAAACAGAGGGGGGTGGATATCCTCTTCATCTTCTGACTGTTGCTTGCTCATCATCTCTTCCTCCTCCATTTCTTCCTCGGCTCTTGCACCTTCACTAACAGTTTGTCTGGTATCACTAGCCCCCCTCGATCACAGTAATCCACCCTCCCTAGACACCCGTCTGTGTGACGACAGTCTGGAACTTTGAGACATTGTTATCCCTTCCGCATCCTCCTCTTCTTCTGGGACCACCACCTCCTGCCGCAGGCTATTCAAAGTCTGCTCCAGCATGTAGATGACCGTAATAGTGATGCTGATGATGGCATCTTAGTAGTCATTTTAAAACTGTGCAAAAAGGTGCAGAGGTCCTAAATCTGCGCCCACTCTGTAAACGTGATATTCCCCATGTCCATACTGCGCTGGCCCAGGCTAGACGACATGACATTCTGCGTCAGGGGTCGTTGCAGCTGCCACAGTGACTGCAAAGTGTGCAGAGTGGAATTCCACCGTGTCGGCACATCACATATCAACATGTTAACAAAGCATGAACAAAGACCTCGGCATCGATACAAGTCGAGGACATGAGGGGTGCGAACGATGAAAGTGAGCACACAGCTTCCATGCTTTCTGTAGAAGCTCATCCAGGCCAGGATAATGGTGGAGAAATCTCTTTACCACCAGGTTGAGGATGTGAGCCATGCAAGGCACATGTGTGAGCTCGCTTCAGCATAGGGTCACCACCAGGTTTCAATGTTATCGCACACGGCCTTCCTTGGCTCCATGTTCAGCCAATACAGCCATGGCTCAAACTCAGCCTGGAGAGCTGTCCACAACTTTTCACCTGTATGACTGCAATCTCTAAGGCATATTAAATTTAAAACTGCCTGATTGCGGTGATCCCTGACTGCACAGTACGGAGGTGGTGTGGATGCCCTCTGCACTGTTGGAACGCGTGTCTCATTAAGGAATAGGTTGAATGCGCAGGTGGAGGCACTAGAGGAGGTGGAGGAGGCAGAAGCTGTGGAGGAAGTGTAAAATACAGAGGTTTGTTCTGCAATCCTTGGGGATTCCAAGACTTGTGAAGCAGCCCCTTTCCCACCTGCCCCCACAGCCACCGGAGTCACCCAGTGCCCAGTCAGCTAGATGTAACGCCCTTGGCCATGCTTATTCGTCCAGGTGTCTGTGGTGAAATGCACCCTGGCAGACATAAATTTAGTCAAGGAACAGGTGATGTTGTCTGCGACATGCTGGTGTAGCGCAGGCACAGCTTTCTTAGAGAAATAATTGCGATTGGGCAACTGTTACTGAGGGACTGCGAAGGCCAGCAGCTTTCGGAAACCGTCTGTATCTACCAGGCGGAAAGGCAGCATTTCCGTGGCCAACAGAATGGAGATGGTGGACTTCAACCTCTTAGCTTTGTCATGCGTAGGATGAAACAATTTTTTACATGACCACAACTGTGGGACCGAGGGCTGGCTGCAGTGCTGAGAGAGGGTGGAGTACGGTGAACTGGACAAACTGCTGGACCATGAGAGACGTACAGGCGGAGATGTTATGGTGAATTGAGAAAGATGCAGTGTGCTTGGTAAAACAAACACAGCAGGAATGTCCGCTTCCGTTACAGCTGATGGGCTCTCACTCAACCTGACTGGAGTGGGTAAAGAATAGGAGGTTCTGCAGTGGGAGACCTGGTTGAAAATACTTGGCACAGTAACAGAGGAGGAGGAAGAAGCAGCAGATGTGATTGATGGGGCAGCTGATGGTTGTTGAGGTCCGCATTTTATCACAATGAGATTGCCAGAGTAATGCATGTTCATTCCGCATGTAAAGGTTCATGCATATATTAGTCAAATGATTGCACTTTTTCTCTCTACTGAGTTTTTTCTTGCAAAGTTGCAGATAACGTGAGTTGGCTTATCCTTTGCGATGTCAAAAAGGGCCCAAACAAGGCAATTCTTGCCCCTGCCAGCTGCAGACCCACGACCGCTGCTGGCCACTGCCACAGTTGTGGCTAAGAATGCAGTGCCCCTCGTTCTTGCATCACTCCATGTCTGCATCGTAGGGTGCAACGTAACCTCCACATCTTCCTCCTCCTCCACCTCCTCAGATGAGCTACTCAGCTGCATGCTACTGGGTTCACACCAAGTGGAATCTACAGTCTCATCATCATCCAATGTGTTATACCATTCCTCGCCCTGAGAGTCACCTTTCTCCTCTTCTTGCCCTGACAGCACAGTACAGTCTGCGTATCTGGTATCTGAGTCTCATCAAGATCATCTCCCCCCCCAGGGTTAACGTCTGGTGGTGAGGGTCAGGAAGGTGTACGGACTCTACTTCGCCCTGCCCCAAATCCAACCTAAAAAATTTTGAGCATCAATGCATATGCTTTCCTCCTCTTGACTCTGTGAATCTTTGGAGTACACTTCTGGTGCCCATGGTGTTCAATGTGTGAAAAGTTCTGCAGACTCACCCATCTGTGGTTCCCTACAGTCAGTTGGGCAGTTGGACAGTTGTGACACGGGGAAAGCAAGCTTAATTGGGGTGCCACTTCTGTGGATTGTACTGTGTGTGATGTTGAGGTGGAGGAAGAGGAGGAAAGGCCATTTAATGAAGCGCTTGACATCCACTGGAGCACCTGTTCTTTCTCGTCCTCATCAACAAGGCGTACCACTGGGTGGCTGCCAAAGAAAGGGAGTAGAATACCCCGTCCAGTAACAGAAGTTGTCAATTGTCTTTGGATAGGACGTGACCGTTTTGGTTCACTACTAGATCTTTCACTAACATTACCACCTACCCTACGTATACAATGAACACCAAGTCTATTACCCTTCCACCACGACTTCTCTTTTTCCCACTAATGTTGCTCAAATAGTGTGGTAGGAGCACGGTTTTAGCAACAAAAAATTAGATTTTTTTTTTACTGTGCATCAGCTCTGCACACGGTTGAAATACAATGACACTAAATGACAAGGTGATATATGGATTGCTGCATTACGTTAGTGACAGAAGAACATATTTTTTAGATGTGGATGAGGCCTGTATAACATATAAAATATGCTCTAAACAATTTCAAACTGAGATCTCCCCTACTGTATCACATTAGTCACAGAAGAATGTATTTTTTAGTGTGGATGAGACCTGTATCACATACAAGATATGCTCCAAACAATTTCAAACTGAGATGTCCCCTACTGTATCACGTTAGTCACAGAAGAAAATATATTTTTTAGTGTGGATGAGGCCGGTATAACATAGAAGATATTCTCAAAACAATTTCAAACTGTGATGTCCCCTACTGTATCACATTAGAAACAGAAGAAAATATTTTTTTACTGTGGGTGAGGCCTGTTTACCATAAAAGATATGCTCCAAACAATTTCAAACTCAGATCTCCCCTACTGTATCACGTTAGTAACAGAATTTTTTTTTTTGTGTGAATGAGGCCTGTATAACATACAAGACAAGTTCCAAACAATTTCAAACTGAGATGTCCCCTACTGTATCACATTAGTAACAGAAGAAAATATTTTTTTTATTGTGGATGATACCTGTATAACATACAAGATATGCTTCAAACAATTTCAAACTTAGATGTCCCCTACTGTATCATGTTAGTATCAGAAAAAAAATTTATTTTTTTTATTGTGTGGATGAGGCGTGTATAACATACTGGATATGCTCCAACTAGAGATGAGCGGTGTTCGACTAGAACTGTTCGCCAATCTCAAATTCGAGCTGTTTTGGGCGGTGTTCGAGTCGTTCGACAAATGCGAAGGATTTGCAAAAAATTTTGCTGTTCGAGGTTATGTTCGATAACTGTTCGTGCACCTAAAGCGTAACTGGATTTTTTCACATCATGCAGGGATTGTCTGCCACTCACTGTAATGTCACAGCCATGGTGGTTGTGGCATTACAGTGTTTGCCCAAATCGATGGGAACAGTGCTCACAGTGAAACATGAAAAGCCGGCAATTCAGCAGCGGCATATAACGGTACCCGACAATTTAGAACAGAAAGAATAGAGCATCACACACAGATTAGATAAATAGAAACATGTCAGTCACATATATAAGAAGTACAGTGACAGTGTTGCTTACTGTACTTGTCATTTAAAGTTAAAGGATTTATTCAAAAAAATAATAGTGTTTTCATGCACCGTCTCTTTAAAAAAACCGGCCGGCAATTCAGCATCGGTACCCCACAATTTAGAACAGAAAGAATAGAGCATCACACATAGATTAGATAGATAGAAACATGTCAGTCACATATATAAGAAGTACAGTGACAGTGTTGGCTACTGTACTTGTCATTTAGTGTTAAAATAAAGGATTTATTTAAAAAAAATTGGCGTGGGGTTCCCCGTAATTTTAGTCTCTAGCGGAGGTTAAGCAGACGGCTGGGGCAGATGTTTGAAGCCTGGGAAGGGGGTAATACCCACAGAGCTTCTCAGGCTACTAATAACAGCCCTCAGCTGAATACCTAGCCTTTACTAGCTATTAAAATGGGGGACCCCAAAAAAATGATGTGGGGTCCCCCTATTATAATTGCTAGCAAAGGCTAGGCAGACAGCTGGGGGCTGATATTAATAGCCCAGGAAGGGTGCCTTGAATATTGGCCCCCTCCAAGGCTAGAAACACCAGCCGTCAGCCGTCCCAGAAATGGCGCATCCATAGGATGCGCCAATTCTGGCACTTAGCCTCGCTCTTCCCACTGCCCTGTAGCGGTGGCAGTGGGGTAATAGGGTTGGGGTTGATGTCAGCTTATAATGCCAGCTGACATCAAGCCCAGGTTAGTAATGGAGAGGCGTCTATAAGACACCCTCATTACTAACCCCATAGTCAAAGTTAAAAAAAAACACAAACACCCAGAATAAAGTCTTTTAATTGAAATACACACACAATTCTTTATTGTTCTAAATTAAACCATACTTATCATCACGCCCATTCCAGCTGAAGCCAATGTCTTCTGCAATAAAAGTAAAATAATAAACCAACATCATCCTTACCTTTCTATGGTTCCCAGGACGGCTCCAGCTCTTCTACATCGAGATGACATGCTGGATCGCAGCAGAAAGCTGCCATCCAGCTTGCCATGCCGCAGACACTGAGAAGCACAGGCATGCTTGCGCTCCTCAGTGTCTGGCTGTGACGGCATCCAGATGAGCCGAGTTCATGTCCAATGAACTCAGCTCACCTCATGCACGTCACTGACAGCGTGGGAGAATTCTCCTGCGCATGCGGTGAGCGTGAGAGAATTCTCCTGCGCTCACGACATGAACTCGGCTCATCTGGATGCCGTCACAGCCAGACACTGAGGAGCGCAAGCATGCCTGCACTTCTCAGTGTCTGCAGCATGGCATGCTGGATGGCAGCTTTCGGCTGCGAACCAGCCTGTCATGTGAATGTAGCAGACCTGGAGCCGTCCTGGGAACCATGGAATGGTAAGGATGATGTTGGTTTATTATTTTACTTTTATTGCAGGAGATCGTTGGCTTCAGCTGGAATGGGCGTGATGGTAAGTATGGTTTAATTTAGAACATTAAAAAAATGTGTGTTTATTTCAATTAAAGGACTTTATTCTGGGTGCTGTGTTTTTTTTAAATACTTTAATAGAAATTCATGGCGGTCATGTCTAATATTAGCGTGACCCTATGAATTTCAGACTTAGGGCCAGCTGATAATACCAAGCTGGTCCTAACCCCTTTTTTACCCAGTGAGCCACCGCACCAGGGCCCTGGATGAGTTGGGTACAGTGCCAGAAGATGGCGCTTCTATGAACGCGCCATTTTATGGGGTGGCTGCGGACTGCAATTTGCAGCGGGGGGGGGGCTCAGAAAGCTTGGGCCTCCCTGCGCTGCGGATTCCAGCCCCCAGCTGCCTAGTTGTACCTGGCTGGACACAAAAATAGGGCGAAGCCCCACGTATTTTTTTTTTAATTATTTCATGAAATTCATTTCTAGTAGGGTATTTAGAAAAAACACAACACCCAGAATAAAGTCCTTTAATTGAAATAAACACAAAAATTTTTTAAATTTTCTAAATTAACCATTCTGGGTGTTTGTGTTTTTTTTTTTACTTTGACTATGGGGTTAACAATGGGCGTATCTTACAGACGCCTCTCCATTACTAACCTGGACTTGATGTCAGCTGGCATTATAAGCTGACATCAACCCCAGCCCTATTACCCCACTGCCACCGCTACAGGGCAGTGGGAAGAGCGAGGCTAAATGCCAGAATTGGCGCATCCTGTGGATGCGCCATTTCTGGGGCAGCTGATGGCTGGTGTTTCTAGCCTGGGAGGGGGCCAATATTCATGGCACCCTTCCTGGGCTATTAATATCAGCCCCCAGCTGTCTGCCAAGCCGTTGCTAGCTATTAAAATAGGGGGGACCCCACATCATTTTTTTCAGCTGGGGGCTGATATTAGTAGCCTGGGAAGCTCCGTGGGTATTACCCCCTTCCCAGGCTTCAAACCTCTGCCCCAGCCGTCTGCTAGAGACTAAAATTACGGGGAACCCCATGATAATTTTTTTTTAATAAATCCTTTATTTTAACACTAAATGACAAGTACAGTAACCAACACTGTCACTGTACTTCTTATATATGTCACTGACATGTTTCTATCTATCTAATCTATGTGTGATGCTCTATTCTTTCTGTTCTAAATTGTCGGGTACCGATGCTGAATTGCCGGCCGGCTTTTTTAAAGAGAGTGTCTTCTGAGCAGTTTGTCAGCTTTTGGACACCTTTGAAGGTGTTTTCTTTGTATTTTTATTTGCCTGCCATTGGTTTTAACAGTGTCCGACGGTGTTTGACAGTGTTCTAAGGTGTTCGATGAACAGTTCCACGAACATCACTGTGTTCCACGAACTGAACCGAACCCGAACACTACGGGGGTGGCTCAACACTAGCTCCAATCAATTTCAAACTCAGATCTAGCCTGCTATATCATGTTTGTCACAGAAAAAAATAGATTTTTTTACTCTGCATGAGCAGAGCATACAGCTGGATTTCACCGCCACAAAATGACAAGGTGAGATATGGCTTGCCGTATCACGTTAGCAACTGAAAAAAATATTTTTTTACTCTACAACAGCTCTGCACACAGCTGAATTTCAGCTTCACTATATGAAAAGGTGAGATATGGCTTGCTGTATCATGTTAGTCACAGAAAAAAATGATTTATTCGGCATACAGCTGAATTTCAATGTCACAAACTGACAAGGTGGCCTATGGCGTGCAGCGTCACGTTAGTCACAAAAGTAAATAGATTTTTTTTACTCTGCATACAGCTGAATTTCAACTCCATAAAATGACAAGGTTGGCTACTATGGCTTGCTGTATCATGTTAGCAACAGAAAAAAATAGATTTTTGTACTCTGCAGGAGTTTTGCATATAGCTGAATTTCAACCCCACAAAATGACAAGGTGGGCTACTATTGCTTGCTGTATCACGTTAGCAACTGAAAAAAATAGATTTTTGTACTCTGCAGGAGTTCTGCATACAGTTGAATTTCAACCCAACAAAATGACAAGGTGGGCTACTATGGCTTGCTGTATCATGTCAGAAAATAGATTTTTAAAGGTGTATTCATGCATGGAGCACAATAGAAGCAGGGCACAACAGACTTCTATGACATGTGCCCTGCTGTCTTTGTGTGGACCTCAGTAATGGCACAAGAAAAAAAAATCTTCTGGAAGGTCGATTTCACAGCCACACAGGACTCTAACTACTTAAACTATCTGATTTAGAAGCAACCGCCTAGCTAACTAGCTAAAATCTCTAATGAATCCAAGAGCAGCGTCAGCAGCAGGCTCTGTGACCTTTTATAATGGCAAAATGGCACTAAAACATGGTGTCTGCTCTTTATATAGAGAGGGACATGTGAAATCACAAGGGCACAAGCCCTTATGTCTGGACATTATGGATGCTTCCTGCGCCCTGATTGGTTAGCCGCAATTTGCACACATAAAGTTAAGAAAACAAAAAGATTACAAGCACGCCGTTGCTCTGAGCTCCTCTGAGTTCTCCCCAGCCCCTCCCCCTCATCAAACAAGTCCCCCCACTCATCATACACCACCACTATCCTAACCAAAGTGCTAAAAATACTTTAATTGCAACGCAATAATTTCCCGCACTTTTACTAAATTTTATCGACTTTAGTCGATTTTAAGAAAAAAATGCTCGGGTTTCCGATCACGAATCTGAATGTGCCATATTCGTGCTGAATTTGAAATCGTTTTTCGAACATAGTCGCTCTTCACTAGTCATTAGCAGAACGGAGGGCACAGGTAGATTGGTAAACTGAGACGAGAGAGGAGATGTAGAGTGGTGCAGAAGCATGGAGTGCTTTGTGGGTGAGGGTGATGAGTTTATATTGAATTCTCTATCGGATGGGTAACCAGTGCAAAGACTGGAACAGGGTGGAGGCATCGGTGTAGTGGTTGACAAGGAATATGATCCTGGCTGCTGTATTCAGGACAGATTGGATAGAGGAAAGTTTAGTAAGAGGGAGACTGATTAGTAGGGAGTTGCACTAGTCCAGGCGAGAATGAATCAAAAGCGACAGTAAGTGTTTTTGCTGAGTCAAAGGTAGGAAATGGTCGAATTCTCGAAATGTTTTTGAGGTGTAGATGACATGAGCAAGCGAGTGATCGGATGTAAGGAATGAATGAAATATCTGAATCAAGTATGACCCCAAGACAGCGGGCATGTTGCTGGGGAGTAATGGTGAAGCCACACACGGAAATGGCAATATCGGGCATAGGTAGGTTAGTGGAGGGAGGAAACACAAGGGGTTTAATTTTTCTGACATGTTCAGTTTCAGATAGAGGAAGGACATTATGTTAGAGACAACAGAAAGACAATCACTGATGTAGAAAAAAGAGAAAGAAAGTCAGCTCACCCACTATCAGATGCCAAAGACGCATGGATCCAGCAGTGCTGCAGCTAGAAATTCGGAGGAGAAAAATCCAGCTTAATTGACTTCTAAAATTGTTATTTTTATTGAAAAAAAATATATAATATATATTTAAAATAGTTATTTTTATTGAAATATATATATATAAAAAGAAAAGAAAAAAAATCCAAGAGACAACTCAGTGTGAACTACCAGAAAAATGCTCAGAAACAGACGCGTTTCAGAAAAACAAGGATTAAGGAAGGTTTTTCCGAAACGCGTCTGTTTCTGTGCATTTTTCTGGTAGTTCGCACTCAATTGTCTCTTGAAATTTTTTCCTTTTCTTTTTATATATATATTTTTCAATAAAAATAATAATTTTAGAAGTCAATTACGCTGGATTTTTCTTCTCGGAAAGACAATCACTGGTGTTTTCTAATGATTCAGGGATGAGGTCAGGAGACGATGTGTATGACTTGGTGTCATCAGCATAGAGAGGGTACTGAAAACCAAATCTACTGATTGTTTGTCCAATTTTATATATTCTGCATGAGTTTGAAAGGTTGCTATCATGATTCTGAGGTGATGAGGGTCTACTGCAAATTCAGTAAACTATTGTGTTAGTATCATTAATGTTCCACTGTGAAGGTGAATAAATGAACTTGTTTATGAAATCAATTATTGGCCTTATATGAGTAAGTAGAAATGCTAGAAAATGCTATGAAAATACAATGGGACAAGATGGTGCCTGCATCTGGGACAAAGCCCTGGAATGCAAGATATTTCCTGATAGAAGCTTACGCAATGAAAAGACCATATATGGACTATCCAATGGAAAAAGGACACAACACTCAGCTAGTTACTCCTTACTATGCAATGATATATATATCCCTTGCTTGTTCCGTAATAAAGGATTAACGCGCCTACTCTGTTAAGAGAGGAGCAGCATCTGACTCTGTGTCTGGTGTTATTTCTTCTGTGCATGCACGTGATTTAAACAGGCAATCGAGGATCCTAATACAGAACCACCCTAACACCATAGTCCCAGATCTGTCTCCACGATTGCAAACTCTTTACTGTTACAGATTTGGATATTATCCTATTGTAAAATATCACAGACAATGATGGTGTGTCTGCTGAAACTGGATGATTAGTAGCAAGATTGGATGTAGATGTGGATGCTATTTCAGAAGGAACAGTACTAGTGGCTGACATTGCAGGAGTGGATGTATATGTGGATGCTATATCTGAAGGAACAGTACTAGTGACTGACATTGCAGGAGTGGATGCTGATGTGGATGCTATACTTGAAGGAATGGTTTGTGTGGCTGTCGCACCTGTGATGAGCCACGATGTTAATTTTGGAAGTTTAACTATTTTCTCCTCTGCAGCTCTCTTCCTCTTTTGTGCTCTATTCAAAACATTAAGTTTAAATTTCTGATGAAAGGGTTATTCACCTGGTGGCAGAAGGGGAGCCCATATATTCTAGGCTTGTAGCACATTCAGTAGTGAGGAGACTGCTCCTTTTTTCTGCTCTGACAGCCCCCCTGCATAATGTTACCATTCCAGTTTGCTTATGGGACAGAGGATGGTTGAAGCTGGAATCATATCTGACCTCTGTTAGCTAAGATAAAAATCTCTTCTTTTTCAAGCTATATTTTTCTGTTTTAAGGGTGAAGAAGGCATGAAAAATGCTCAGCTAAATGCACCCCTTCTTATAGTGTTAAGTTGTCCGAAAATTTAGTTACGCTTTAACATACACAGATTATCAGGGGCTCTTATGCTTGTGGGGCTCCCGGGCAAGTGCCCATCTGGCCCATGCGTTAAGGTAGCCTTGGAAGTGAACATTCTCAATCAGAAGCTGGGGAGGCCCTCAACATGCAAAGGAGGAGTTATACTGGTGTACTAACACTTGACCATGCTAAGAGTGCATCGAAGCCCGCTCAATTGTATGCTCCATCAACATTCAGACAGTGCTCACTCTGGAAAGATCCAAAATATGCAAATGAGGAGGTGTAATGCTGAACCAAACTAAAAGGATGCACTGATGCCCCCTCATTTGCATTTGAATTAAAAATTATTTTCTCAAGCACTGTGCCAGTAATAAGTGAAGTGCAAGTATGGGTTTTATAAGAGCAAAGTTTCCTCTGTCAATAAACAGCTCATTTTAAAATGCATTTTAGGCTGGTGAAAACATTTGGAGGAGTAAAGTATTTCTAAAATTTAAAATCCATTTTGAGGGTAACTGTTATGCGCTTCAAAGAAAGACCCAAAAAGACTGGCACCAAGCCAGCAAAGGTGCAGCCACAGATGCACTTGGCACAAGCTGCCCAGCTAGGCAAGCCCTTGAGGGCTGGGAATACTCTTCACCCAGCTCCCATTAAATGGAAGGGGGATTTTGGCAGGGCCCTTCCCAGTCCCAATGTCACCAGACAGCTAGCGTCTGGTGACACGGCTGGTGCCCAGTCTAGGACCAGGTGAGTAACTCTGCAGTAACCCCAGAAAACGTAACCAAAAGAGAAAATGAGAAAACCCTGCTGTAATAGCAAAACCTAATGCTAACACCACAGACCACCAAGCACATGGGAAACTGCAATAAAAAGCAAATGACTGAGCAGGGAGCAGAATTATATAGCTCACCTAAAGATCAGGTGCTGACTACCTTCCAATCATCCCCAGACAGCCACGCCCTGCTATCTTTAGCAACAGGCTGGACAAAATCCCACTATTGCTTATTGCCAAAACAAAACAGTGTCCTGCGTTGCTTGGCAACCAGGAAAGACAGCATCCCATCTTCCCTGGGCAGAGAAATCAGTGAGGGACACGGCGCCCCGTGTTCTCACACATCCCACAAAACAAGAACTTGACGCTCCACAAGATTGGGACAATTTCTCTGCATGCGTGGTAAAGCCGCCTCCTGGGTCAGGACAATGGTGGCGTTTGTGACCGCAGTAGTGCCGTACCGGACCAGCTCCATTACCAGCTGGGAGCACAGAACCATGATTCGTAACAATAACCGACTCACTTTAAAGGCATTACAATTTTCATTGTGGGAGGCACATGGTTGAAAATAGTCAACGTGTACATAAATAAAAATGTAGAGAGACAAGAAAAAAAAAGAAAGCATTCAATACTAAAACAGAAAGGCAGTGAAAAAACACTAGTAGTGTTGTATTGTTACAGAACAAATAAATGATATTGAAAAACAGATAATTGGGAAAAGGCTGGAAATAAAAACACTCATCACCAAAAAGGGTATAAAAGTTTAATCTGTGGTGTTGGCACTTTAAAAGTAATAACAGATGAATTGTTGAAATGATGAGGACAAAGCAAACTTATTGACAGAGGAAAATGAAATGTCAAGTGAGAAGCAGAGGAATAATGAAAACTCTCCACTGAATCTCACCTGTCTAACAAGAAGTACAGAGCTACCTTAAAAAAATGAGTGAAATTTATACAATTTTATATAGTTTATATTTTCATCAAAATCTCCTTTAATTCTAATCTAAATTCTTAATTAGTAATTCATTGGGAACCCATTTTAAATTTCAGAAATACTTATATACTCCAAATAATTTAAAGTTTTCCCATGCTTAACATGCATTTTAAATTAGCTATACAGTGATATAGGGGACTTAACCCCTTTAAAAATCATACCAGCACTGTACCTGTTACCAGTTATATTGCAAATATATCTGTAACAACAAAAGAAACAAGGGTAAGCTAAAGCTGCATACTGAAAACCATCAAGCAGCAATTTAGCTAATGAAGAACCACCAGGTTTTGACCATTTAACATAATTAATTTATTCAAGTGAACCTATATAGACTATATAACTCTAGCAGACTGTAAAGCAATATCTTACCTGAGGAAGGCTATTTTGCACAAATATATAGCTGAAACGCGTTGTTCTATGTATTGTTTTTTTGATGATTTTTATCTAAGTAAATTTCTGAAGACTTTTAATACCTCTGCCTGGTGCCTGTCTCCTGGGAGCGCTGAACAGACTGGATGAATCCTTTCATTTTCTCCTGACCTTCATTCCACGGTCTCCTGGCTGAGAGATCCGTTGTATCCAGACTAGAGCTGCACATCAAGGAGTCAAGGCATCTCAGTCAGACCTAAGAGGTCGATATGCTATGCCACAAGCTACACCAAAGGTGAGCAAATTAGCTTCTGAAAAATAAATAATCTGCACTTAGATCTGCGCCTGTGTTTTCTGTCTTTTCCCCTTTCCTAGACCCTATAGCCTTGGGGTCATATACCTCTGATTATGATTTTTATAGGGCCTAATCCCATTTGCTTAATACATCTATAGGCTATGTGCCCACAATGCAGAAATGCTGCATATTTTTTCCACTTCTCCCTGCGGTTTTTACATGCATTTTTCCCACCAGGTAGAAGCGCTTGTCAAGCGTTTTTGCATGCATTTCTGCATGCGGGTTATCAAGCGCTTTTCCAAGCGATTTTAGCATCACTTTGAATAGTGCTTGACAACTTGGTCACACTATATAAATCCATGCAACCGACCAAGTTAGTTAAAAAAAAAAAAGCATAAGAATGGTAAAAAAATAACAAATAAAGATTATACTTACCTTCCGATGTCCTCCCCGTGTTTTCTCCACTGCTTCCGGTGTCTTGGGCTGCTCGCGGTGGTGTGAAGGACCTGCGGTGACGTCATTGAGTCATGTGACAGGTCACATGACTCAATGACGTCATGGCAGGTCCTTCACAACACTGCGACCCATACAGCAGACCAGACAGAGGGGATAAAACACCGGGAGGACATCGGAAGGTAAGTATAATCTTTATTTTTTATTTTAAATTCTTTTGTTTAACAGGTTCTATGGTACCCAGGTCTGGATGAGAGTTTCCTCTCCTCCAGACCAGGGTACCATCCGCACATTGAACCGTGTGATATCCACATGTGCAGATGCAGTGATGCGGATGTCACGCGGTCCAATGCAAGTCAATGGCAGCGATTACGCTGCGTGTTCGCAAAATTAATGGACATGCTGCGTATTTTTCTGCAATGATAATCCGCAGCGGAAATTTCCGCAGCATGTGCACAGCACATGCGGATTATCATTGGGGACCATGGGGCACGTATTACCAAGCATTTTTTAAGCGTTTTTGCTGCGGAAATTCGGTGGCAAAAACGCTTGAAAAACGCGTAGTGGGCACGCAGCCATATACTGTATATCTAATCTGAATTGTGTGCATGACAATACATAGTATATATGTACTGTGTATGTATGTATGTATATATATATATATATATATATATATATATATATATATATATATATTCTCTGTATTTTCATGACTTTGAAAATTGTGCATTCACACTGAAGGCATCAAAACTATGAATTAACACATGTGGAATTATATACTTAACAAAAAATTGTGAAACAACTGAAAATATGTCTTATATTCTATGTTCTTCAAAGTAGGCACCTTTTTGCTTTGATGACTGCTTTGCACACTCTTGATTCTCTTGATGAGCTTCAAGAGGTAGTTACCGGAAATGGTTTTAACTTCACAGGTGTGCCCTGTCAGGTTTAATAAGTGGGATTTCTTGCCTTATAAATGGGGTTGGGACCATCAGTTCTGTTGTGCAAAAGTCAGGTGGATACACAGCTGATAGTACTACTGAATAGACTGTTAGAATTTGTATTATGGCAAGAAAAAAGCAGCTACGTAAAGAAAAACGAGTGGCCATCATTACTTTAAGAATTGAAGGTCAGTCAGTCCGAAAAATTGGGCAAACTTTGAAAGTGTCCCCAAGTGCAGTTGCAAAAACCATCAAGCGCTACAAAGAAACTGGCTCACATGAGGACCGCCCCAGGAAAGGAAGACCAAGAGTCACCTCTGCTTCTGAGGATAAGTTTATCCGAGTCACCAGCCTCAAAAATCGCAGGTTAACAGTAGCTCAGATTAGAGACCAGGTCAATGCCACACAGAGTTCTAGCAGCAGACACATCTCTACAACAACTATTAAGAGGAGACTTTGTGCAGCAGGCCTTCATGGTAAAATAGCTGCTAGGAAACCACTGCTAAGGACAGGCAACTAGCAGAAGAGACTTATTTGGGCTAAAAAACACAAGGAATGGACATTAGACCAGTGAAAATCTGTGCTTTGGTCTGATGAGTCCAAATTTGAGATCTTTGGTTCCAACCACCGTGTCTTTGTGTGACGAAGAAAAGGTGAACGGATGGACTCTACATGCCTGGTTCCCACCGTGAAGCATGGAGGAGGAGGTGTGATAGTGTGGGGGTGCTTTGCTGGTGATACTGTTGGGGATTTATTCAAAATTGAAGGCATAGTGAACCAGCATGACTACCACAGCATCTTGCAGTGACATGCTATTCCATCCGGTTTGCGTTTAGTTGGACCATCATTTATTTTTCAACAGGACTATGCCCCCAAACACACCCCCAGGCTGTGTAAGGGCTATTTGACCAAGAAGGAGAGCGATGGGGTGCTACGCCAGATGACCTGGCCTCCACAGTCACCAGACCTGTACCCAATCGAGATGGTTTGGGGTGAGCTGGACCGCAGAGTGAAGGCAAAAGGGCCATCAAGTGCTAAGCATCTCTGGGAACTCCTTCAAGATTGTTGGAAGACCATTTCCGGTGACTACCTCTTGAAGCTCATCAAGAGAATGCCAAGAGTGTGCAAAGCATTCATCAAAGCAAAAGGTGGCTACTTTGAAGAACCTAGAATATAAGACATATTTTCAGTTGTTTCACACTTTTTTGTTAAGTATATAATTCCACAGGTGTTAATTCATAGTTTTGATGCCTTCAGTGTGAATGTACAATTGTCATAGTCATGAAAATACAGAAAAATCTTTAAATGAGAAGGTGTGTCCAAACTTTTGGTCTGTACTAATATATATATATATATATATATATATATATATATATATATATATATATATATATATACCTTTATATATATATATATATATATATATATATATATATATATCTCATGTAATTGTTTAACCTTTTGAAGTGACCCGCTAATATTTTGTTTAATATATTTGCATATTTATAATATGGTTTCTTCATCTGACAAGTTTCTTTACCTTTTGCATTTTCTAATTAGTGCAGAAGAAAGGATGTGCAACATTCTTGATTAGCTAGGTGCAGTTTATATTTACAATATTTATAATAGGCATATTAGGGTAAAGTATGGTCTTTTTTTTTTGTCCTTGGTGCTATTTCTATAAATTATCCCATAAAAAAGGCTTTATAAGCAGGCCAAATTTTTCCCATGTTTGTGTTTAGTATTTTTTTTTAATCTGTAATTGCTTTTTCTCTGTTTCTTGAGACCACTACTATTCATTAATTCTACAATCATTTTACCTTTTCTCACCTTGTACAAGATTTATTACTGATATTACAATACTATAGACAAGGACATGACATATGTCATGTCCTTGTCCACATGTTTTAGGAATGAATCTAGAACCCACTAGAATTATATTGATTCTTAAATTACTCCTGTATATAGGTGAGAAAGGGGTCTAACCCCTAACCTTATCATTCTACTCTTTCCAAGTATGTACTAATTTAAAATCTTTAACTAGATCTCCTAATTCTCTCCACTGCCCTGATACCATTTATCTTCCTATATTTAAACTGTTCATGTTGGGTGACAATGTCAAATTAAAATCTCCACGCCATATTATCTCTTCATGAAATGTCATGTAACTTCAAACAAATTGACTAAAGGTTCTGCCTGGGTTTCCTGGTGGAGCAGATAAATTCATTATACAAACTTTTTAATTATATCATTCTCGTAAATAGCCCTTTATTCCACAGCCATTATTTTTTTCAATTCAATTTTATCATCCCTGTTTTCTAAAAGTCATTACTATATATTTTTTTCATTTTGTGAGACTAGTTGTATTTTTATAACTGCACTATTCACTGCATCATATAATGCATTGAAAACTAGCCAAAAAATCCTTGTAGTGTAGAATAGAAAAAAGCAATTCTGCCATTGTTTTTTGTGTTTTATTTCCATGGCAGTCACTGTGCAAAAAAAAATAAAATAAATAAAAAAGAAACGCAACTTTATTTTGTTAGTACATTGTCAGTATATTGATACCAAATTTCGATAGTTTGGAATAACATGATTAACTAAATATAGAAATTTAGCATCTGTACAAATTTAGTAACTATTAATTTGGTATCACCATCATCATACTAACCTCCAGAATAAAAGTTATGATTTTCTTTCTATAGTTTGTTATAATAGTATTAAAAAATTGCAAAAAAATATTATTTTCCACCACAGGAGATGTGTGAAAGCTTATTTTTCAAGACAAACTATTGTTTTTGTCAATATCATTTTGGTGAACATATGACTTTTGGGTAGGCAATATAACACATTTTTTTTATTCCAAATGTCATAGATGTGATCATTCTAAATATGTTTATTTTATTGCTTCAATTTTTTTATACATAACAATTGCAACAACTTGGGAGTGCGGTAATTTTTTTTATTCATTTGACCCACCAAGGGACTTGAAGCTGCAGCCATTGTATCAATTTTTCTGTCCTATTTGGATGATTTTCCAAGATTACAAAAATATTGTCTTTACAAGTTGTTTATGATTCTTCAGCTCACCCTAATTTCATTTAATTGAGCTGAGCGCAAAATCACATACAACATGTAGATAGACGTGCTGCTGTTTCTGGAAAGGAGGCAACCATTTTTCCTAAAACAAAGATAATCCCCTGTGGAAGGGCTTAAACAGGTTTTCTCACAAACAAAAGTTAATTTTAATCGATAGATTTTGGAATAATAATACTTTCCACAATTGGATGTGTTTAAATAAAATGTTCCTGTGCTGAGATAATCTTATAAATATTCAGCGTAGTGATTGCGCAGGCTCATATTGAGCACTGCCATGATCACATGTGGGTGTCAGCTCTGTGAGAGCTGACACCCCGCAGCAATGCCCACAATCAGTGCTAGCACTGATCGCAGGCATTTAACGTCTGTTATGCCGCTGTCAATAGTGACAGCGACATTGTGGGGCACCGCAAAGGGAGTGAGCTCCCTCTGTGATCCCATAAGCACAACGTGATGTCGCAAGATGGCCCCGGGGTTCTTCAGGAAGGTGGCCTATCAGCGCCTGCTCAGAAAGCTGATCTGATGCTCTTCAGTGCAGAAGCATTGCAGAGTATTTTATCAGCGATTAGGGATGAGCGAACGTGCTGGCCACTGCTCGTTACTCGCCAGAGCATCACGGTGCTCAACAAGCTCGGCACTCGGCGAGTAATTTCGGATTGCTCGGACGGGAACTTAGGTCCACCCTTGCATGTTTGGTGCTCTTTGGAGAGCCACTGAACATGCAGGAATTGCTTGCCATGCACTGTAATGGCATACCATGTTGGTTGTGGGAATTACAGTGTGTAACGGGTCTGGGAGGCGGAACCTCTGAGCTACTATACAAGGGGGCAGTCCTTGTAAGGGAGCGGGTGGCGACCAGGGAAGACGGGCAGGAGGTCACAGCAGGTGACCGGGACAGTCTCTGAGTGAACGGGCTGGAGGTCACGGCAAGTGACCGGGGCAGTCTCTGAATGAACGGGCAGATGGTCACGGCAAGTGACCGGGGCAGTCTCTGGGTGAACGGGCAGATGGTCACGGCAAGTGACCGGGGCAGTCTCTGGGTAAAGGGTTGGTACGACCTGTGGCGGCTGATGGTAGACGTGAGCTCCCAGGTGAGCAGGCGAGAGTCTCTGGGTAAACGGGTGGTCACAGCATGTGACGGCGGAGCTCCCAGGAAGACCAACAGACAGGCGGCAGATGAGCGCTCCCAGGTGAGCGGGCAGAAGTCTCTGGACAGGTGGGTGGTCACAGCACGTGAGGGCAGAGCCTCCAGGTAGGCTAGCAGACTGGCAACAGATGAGCGCTCCCAGGTGAGCGGGCAGGAGTCACTGGACAGGCAGGTGGTCACAGCACGTGACGGCAGAGCCTTCAGGTAGGCTAGCAGGCAGGTAGCAGATGTGCGCTCCCAGGTGAACGGGCAAGCTGGTCCATAGACAGACTGACAAGAGTTGGAAGGCAGACCGTCGGACCTCAGGCAAGCAGGCAGGTAGTTGATGTGCGCTCCCAGGTGAGCGGGCAAGCTGGTCCTTAGACAGACTGACAGGAGTAGTAAGGCAGACCGTCGGACCTCAGGCTAGCAGGCAGGTAGTTGAATATCAGGCTGGCAGGAATCAGGCAGGAATCTGGCAAGTATCTGGCAGGTATCTGGCAGGTAACTGGCAACGGGACCTGAGGGCTGAAGCAGAGTAGTGAACAGTGCAACAACATTGCTCGGGCACCTCCATTTTGGAGGAGGTGCCTTATATATGGTGAAGTCCTCCGGCCATTGGCCGGGGACTCCTTAGGACGGCGCGCGCGGCCCCTTTAAGAGGGAGGGAGAGCGCGCGCGCGCGCCCTAAGCACAGTGGACGGGAAGGAGCGCGCGCTGCCAGCAGAGCGGGAGGAGGACGCCGGGCACGGAGCAGGGAGGTGAGGGGAACAGCGTCCCTGCCTAGCAGAGGGCAGGGACGCCGGCGCTACAGTACCCCCCCCTTTAGGCCCCCCCTTTTTTAGGCCAGACAAAAATTTAGCTAGGATAAGAGGGGCATGGATGTTCTCCCGGGGCTCCCACGTTCTCTCCTCAGGACCAAACCCCCTCCAATCTACTAGAAAAAAGGTCTTTCCTCTTACCCTTTTGGTGGCAAGAATGTTCTCTACCTCAAACTCGTCCTCAGCAGAAACCGGAGCAGGAGGCGTACCTGTAGACTTGGAAAAAGAGTTAAGTACCACAGGTTTGAGGAGAGATACATGGAAGGAGTTAGGGATCCGTAAGTTGGCCGGGAGTTTCAATTTATAGGCCACCGGGTTGATCTGACTGATGACCTCCAGAGGACCGATGAACCGAGGCCCTAACTTATAGGAAGGTATCTTGAGTCGGACATATTTAGACGAGAGCCAGACTTTATCTCCAGGACGAAATTGTGGAGGATCCAGGCGTTTTTTGTCAGCGTGTCTTTTCATCCGTTCGGACGACTGAAGGAGTGCGGATCGGGTACTCTCCCAAATGGAGGAAAATTTGCTAACGAGAGATTCCGCAGCCGGGTTGTCCACAGAGGTGGAGACAGGAAAAGGAATCCGAGGATGCTGACCGAAGACTACAAAAAACGGGGATTTGGAAGAGGATTTGCTCTCGTGATTGTTATAGGAGAACTCGGCCCATGGTAGGAGATCCACCCAGTCAGAATGATGGGCATTAACGAAGTGCCGGAGGTAACTGGTCAGGTTCTGATTGATCCGCTCCACTTGACTATTAGACTGTGGATGGTAAGCGGAAGAGAAGTCCAGGGTGACGTCTAGCAGTTTACAAGTGGCTCTCCAGAAACGTGAGGTGAACTGTACCCCACGATCCGACACGATGTGGAGGGGCAGGCCATGAAGACGGAAGATGTGGCGGATAAAGTCTTTAGCCAGCTCGGGTGCAGACGGGAGACCAGGCAGGGGAATAAAGTGAGCCATCTTGGAAAAGCGGTCAGCGACCACCCAAATGACCGTACAACCGGCAGAGACGGGGAGATCAGTTATGAAGTCCATAGCAATATGCTGCCAGGGGGCAGCAGGCACAGGAAGCGGAAGAAGGCGACCGGCTGGCAGGTGTCTCGGGACTTTGTTGCGGGCGCAGGACACACAGGCAGAAACAAAGTCTATTACGTCCTTGTGCAGGGTAGGCCACCAGTAGTGCCGGGCAATAAGCTGGAGGGTCTTTTTCTGACCGGCGTGGCCAGCTAGTTTAGACGAGTGACCCCAGTGTAGGATCTTCTCCCGATCAGGTACTGATACGAACGTCTTACCGGGAGGGAGACGATTTAGGCTCACGGGAGCCACCTGCATTACTCTGGCGGGATCGATGATATGTTTAGGTTCTTCCTCGAGATCGGACACCAGAAAGGATCGGGACAAGGCATCTGCTTTGACGTTTTTGTCAGCCGGGCGAAAATGAAAAACAAAATCAAAGCGAGCAAAAAACAAGGACCACCGGGCTTGGCGCGGGTTAAGTCTCTGGGCATGCTGGAGGTAAGCCAAGTTCTTGTGGTCAGTGTAAATTATTACTGGGTGAAGAGCCCCCTCGAGTAGGTAACGCCACTCCTCCAATGCCAGTTTGATGGCCAATAACTCTCGGTCTCCTATGGAATAGTTGCGCTCAGAAGAGGAGAAGAGTTTGGAGAAGAAGCCACAAGTTACCATTCTCCCGGAAGATGATTTTTGGGTAAGTACCGCTCCGGCTCCAGAGGAGGAGGCGTCAACTTCCAGGAAGAACTGCTTGTTGCCGTCCGGGCGATGCAGCACCGGGGCGGAAGAGAAGGCCTGTTTTAGGGAAAGAAAGGCCTCCTCTGCTTCGGGCGGCCACTCTTTGGGATTAGTACCCTTACGGGTGAGCGCGGAAATTGGGGCAGTCCGGCAAGAGAAGTGTGGTATGAAGAGGCGGTAGTAGTTGGCGAAGCCCAGGAATCGCTGAATGGCCTTCAACCCCTCCGGTCGAGGCCATTTCTCGATGGCAGACAGTTTCTCTGGATCCATTCGTAGGCCGGTCTGAGAAATAATGTAGCCCAAAAACGGAATCGAGGTCTGCTCAAAGAGGCATTTCTCGAATTTAGCGAAGAGGTGATTCTGCCTGAGCCTGAGCAGGACCTGACGAACGTCCCTCCGGTGAGTCTGGAGATCCGGAGAGAAGACCAAGATGTCGTCCAGGTACACAACTACGCAGGAGTAGAGAAGGTCCCGGAAGATGTCATTGACCAACTCTTGAAAGACGGCAGGAGCGTTACAGAGACCAAAGGGCATTACCAGATATTCATAGTGGCCGTCCCGGGTGTTGAATGCCGTCTTCCATTCATCCCCCTGACGGATACGAACCAGGTTGTACGCCCCACGGAGGTCCAGTTTGGTGAAGATTCTAGACCCCCTAAGACAATCAAATAACTCCAGAATGAGCGGAAGGGGGTACTTATTCTTCACCGTGATCTGGTTAAGGCCTCTATAGTCTATACAGGGACGGAGAGAGCCGTCCTTCTTTTTGACGAAAAAGAAGCCTGCTCCCGCCGGGGAGGTAGATTTCCAGATGAATCCCCTGGCCAGATTCTCCTCAATATATTCGGACATCGACCGGGTCTCAGCAGCAGATAAAGGATAAATACGCCCACGGGGAGGAGTAGTACCAGGTAACAGGTAGATAGGGCAGTCGTATGGTCTATGAGGAGGTAGTGTCTCTGCTTCCTTTTTATTAAAGACATCAGCATAAGACCAATAAGGAATCAGAAGTCCAGGTAGATTAGCTGGGGTAGGAGAAGGACGGACGGGATGAACGGGAACCAGACAGGTATTATGGCAGTCCTGTCCCCAGCGAAGGACTTCTCCGGTCTGCCAGTCAAGCACGGGTGCATGTCTCTGGAGCCAAGGTAGACCTAGTAAGAGGGCGTGAGAGAGTCCAGGCAGAACATGAAAGGAGATACTCTCAGTATGCAGCATTCCCACCTGCAGAGTAATGGATTCGGTGATGAGTTGGATGGGGCGTGGTAAGAGGCCCCCATCCACGGCAGCAACAGACAAGGGTACAGCCAGAGGTTTGGTGGGGATGCGGTATTTCTCTACCAGGGACTGAGAAATAAGATTCCCGGCTGCTCCAGAGTCAAGTTTGGCTAGTTCGAAATAACGGTTCTCCCCGCAGACGATTGAGACTGACAGCAACAGAGATGGAGAGGATTTATTTTTTTCTAGGTTGACCTCTCTGAGCGAACCTAGACACAGGCGTTTCCCGACCTCTCCGGGCAGGCACGGATCCGGTGCTCCTTACTGCCACAGTAGAAGCAGCTCCCTTCGGCACGGCGTAAGTCCTGACGGGTTTTGACCATCTTGGTCTGGTCAACCTGCATAGGCTCAGGAGAGTGTACCTGGGTAGAGACGGAGGGAGTGACGGGCTTCTGAAAAGTAGGAGCTAGACATGGTAACCTCCTCTCACGGGTGACCTCTTTGGCACGCTCCTGGAACCGTAGGTCAATCCGGGTGGCAAGAGTTATTAGGTCATCGAGAGTGGTAGGAATGTCCCGACCGGCAAGTTCATCTTTAATACGGCCGGACAGACCCTCCCAGAAGACGGATACCAGAGCGTCATTATCCCAGGCCAGCTCCGAGGCAAGGGTACGGAACCGTATGGCATATTGGCCCACGGTGAGACTTCCCTGACGGAGGCGTAGCAGTGATGATGCGGATGAGGTCTTCCGTCCGGGTTCGTCGAAGACTTTCCGGAAAGCCGTGAGAAAAGCAGGCAAGTTGGACACCAGGGGGTCTCCTCTCTCCCATAGAGGATTTAGCCAGGCCAGGGCCTCCCCGGTGAGATGGGACATGATGAATGCAATTTTGGCCCGGTCGGAGTTAAACTGGTGGGACAATAGTTCAAAGTGCAGGGTGCACTGATTTATGAAGCCCCGAGCCTGGGCGGAGTCGCCTCCGAAGCGAGGAGGTGCAGAAAGCCGGGGTCCGGGGTAGGATACCATGGTGTTAGTGGGCAGCGGAGCTGCCGGATTGCGAGACATGGCACTGGCGGAGGTTGCTGGTGGAGCAGTCAGAGTGTCCAGGCGAGTATTGACATTCCGCAGGTGACCCAGGATGGACTCCTGTTGGGACCTTTGACGGGACAGTTCATGACACAGGTCCGAGAGCGAGGGAGCTTGGGTGCCACCGGGTTCCATGGCCCGAGCAAACTGTAACGGGTCTGGGAGGCGGAACCTCTGAGCTACTATACAAGGGGGCAGTCCTTGTAAGGGAGCGGGTGGCGACCAGGGAAGACGGGCAGGAGGTCACAGCAGGTGACCGGGACAGTCTCTGAGTGAACGGGCTGGAGGTCACGGCAAGTGACCGGGGCAGTCTCTGAATGAACGGGCAGATGGTCACGGCAAGTGACCGGGGCAGTCTCTGGGTGAACGGGCAGATGGTCACGGCAAGTGACCGGGGCAGTCTCTGGGTAAAGGGTTGGTACGACCTGTGGTGGCTGATGGTAGACGTGAGCTCCCAGGTGAGCAGGCGAGAGTCTCTGGGTAAACGGGTGGTCACAGCATGTGACGGCGGAGCTCCCAGGAAGACCAACAGACAGGCGGCAGATGAGCGCTCCCAGGTGAGCGGGCAGAAGTCTCTGGACAGGCGGGTGGTCACAGCACGTGACGGCAGAGCCTCCAGGTAGGCTAGCAGACTGTCAAAAGATGAGCGCTCCCAGGTGAGCGGGCAGGAGTCACTGGACAGGCAGGTGGTCACAGCACGTGACGGCAGAGCCTCCAGGTAGGCTAGCAGGCAGGTAGCAGATGTGCGCTCCCAGGTGAGCGGGCAAGCTGGTCCATAGACAGACTGACAAGAGTTGGAAGGCAGACCGTCGGACCTCAGGCAAGCAGGCAGGTAGTTGATGTGCGCTCCCAGGTGAGCGGGCAAGCTGGTCCTTAGACAGACTGACAGGAGTAGTAAGGCAGACCGTCGGACCTCAGGCTAGCAGGCAGGTAGTTGAATATCAGGCTGGCAGGAATCAGGCAGGAATCTGGCAAGTATCTGGCAGGTATCTGGCAGGTAACTGGCAAAGGGACCTGAGGGCTGAAGCAGAGTAGTGAACAGTGCAACAGCATTGCTCGGGCACCTCCATTTTGGAGGAGGTGCCTTATATATGGTGAAGTCCTCCGGCCATTGGCCGGGGACTCCTTAGGACGGCGCGCGCGGCCCCTTTAAGAGGGAGGGAGAGCGCGCGCGCCCTAAGCACAGTGGATGGGAAGGAGCGCGCGCTGCCAGCAGAGCGGGAGGAGGACGCCGGGCACGGAGCAGGGAGGTGAGGGGAACAGCGTCCCTGCCTAGCAGAGGGCAGGGACGCCGGCGCTACACAGTGATTGGCTGGCCGCAGAGCGTCATCAGGTCTACACTGTGTTCCAAATTATTATGCAAATAATATTTTCCCAGATTTTCCCAAATTACCTATATGAATTGCAGTCATTGTAATTTTCCAGTCAAATAACTATTAGAGTACAATTGAAAGGTTTTTGTACAAACTGCCTATAACAGTATATTTTTAAAAAAATAAAAAACTCAAACTGCACTCAAAATGCATGTTCCAAATTATTATGCACAGCAGTTTTCAACCTTTTCATTTTAATAAAAAACAAAAAAAATGGTCATTTTTGAAATTATAAGCATTAGCAGGTTATTACAAACTGAAATCAAACAGTTTTCAACTCAAAACTTTATTCTAGGTGATGTTACATTTGCACATAGGACCCCTTGTTCGAAAGGAGCTTCTGAACTCTCTCGTCCATTGAATTTGTCAGGTTTTGGATGGTTTCTGCTTTAATTGTTTTGCATGAGGACAGAATACCCTCCCAGAGCTGTTGCTTAGATGTGAACTGCCTCCCGCCATCATAGACACTCCTTTTGATGATGCTCCATAGGTTCTCAATGGGGTTGAGGTCAGGGGAGCATGGGTGCCACACCATAAGTTTGTCCCCTTTTATGCCCATAGCAGCCAGAGATGCAGATGTGTTATGTGCAGCATGAGACGGGGCATATATTCAGTGGTAATAGCAGGAGTTAGGCAGACAGTGTACTATTTTTTCAGGCTAAAAGACGCATTTTTTTTCCTCCAAAATTTTGGAGGAAAGTGGGGGGTGCGTCTTATAGTCCGAATATAACATGATTGCTGTGGGTGTCCGACTATATATGTCAGTGGGTGGTGGGGTTGTGGAGGGAGCGGCAACGTGGGATCAGCGAGGCACAGGAGGCAGCAGCCGCCTGCTGCTAAAGAAAATGAATGTTCACTGCTCCCCACGCCCATGGGCGTGGAGAGCAATGAATATTCATTTTCCTTAATAGCGCACATACTGTACCTGCAACGCGGCTCCTGCTGCCGCTCTGCGGTCTGTGTGCCCGCTATTAAAGCCGATGAATATTCACTACAATCCACTCCTATGGGTTGTAGTGAATATTCATGGTCTTTAATAGTGGGCACACAGACTGCTGGCTGCATTGTACAGTGTGCACACTATTAGGGAGAATGAATGGTTACTTCTCCCCACGCGCATAGTCCGGGCATGGGGAGCAGTGACTATTCCGGCACAGCACTTCATCGTGTGAGGGCGCATGGTAAAATGACTCCACACATTAGACCTTAGGAGTAGGCATGGATGTCAGACATCTGTGCCATCCTCCAAAACTATGAGGACTAAACCAAGATGGTGAGTGGTGATGACGCCATAATTAGCATCACCATCCCACTTCTGTCTTCTGAAACGCTTGCTGCTCACAATTAAAGAGGATGCATTGCAACTGGAGCATGATGAGATGGAGCAATGAACCATACAGTGTGATTCCACACAGCCCAGCCTTATCTCATCCCAATGTGGATTGGGTAACAATGATGATGAGGAGGAGGAGGAAGAACAGGAGCTCGTTTCCTGATCTATAGATGGTACTACCTGCACAACAGTCATACCTTCTGTTTAGCGTGGATGTACTGAGTACAGGGAAGAGGAGGAGGAGGATGAGGAGAGCATGGTCAGTCGTCCTCTTGGTGAGGACATGGAAGTCTTCCTGTCAGCAGTCTGGCACACATGGCTGAGTTTGTTATGCTACCTTTCCCTTGACCAGGCCCGGACTGTTAATCTGCCCTTGCGGGCACTTTCCCAGTGGTCCGCCAGATGGCACTGCTTGTGGGGCCGCCAGCCCATTTTTCTGGATACCGGCCCCTTTAATTTTATAACTGCCTTGCAGTGGTGGCTCAGTGTCACTGGGGTGGGGCACATGCATGCAGCGTTCATCAACTGAACGCTGCGACCCACAGGTTCCTGCAGCCGGGAGCACGCTAACAGTGACACTGTCATATGTCAGCATGGTCTGCTCTCCTGCCCAAGCAACGCTGCAGCTGCAACCCTGTGGGGATAGCGGGGAATGAGGGGAGCATTTTTTTTAAACCATTCAGTACTTTGTGGGGGCCATCAGACTACATGGGGGATTACATGTGGGGTCATTATACTACATGGGAGATAATATGTGGATGCCATCATACTACATGGTGGATTATATGTGGGGGCCATCAGACTACATGGTGGATTATATGTGGGGGCCATCAGACTACATGGTGGATTATATGTGGGGCCATCAGACTAAATGGGGGATTACATGTGGAGTCATTATACTACATGGGAGATAATATGTGGATGCCATCAGACTACATGGTGGATTATATGTGGGGGCCATCAGACTACATGGTGGATTATATGTGGGGCCATCAGACTAAATGGGGGATTATATGTGGTGCCATCAGACTACATGGGGGATTATATGTGGGGCTTTCATATTAAGTGCAGGATTGCATGTGGGGCCATCATATTATATGCAGGACTGTATGTAGGACCATTATATTATGTGCAGGACTGTGTGGGACCACCATAATATGTGCAGGACTGTATGTGGGGCCATCATACTGTGTACAGGACTGTATGTGGGGCCATCATACTGTGTACAGGACTGTATGTGGGGCCATCATACTGTGTACAGGACTGTATGTGGGGCCATCATACTATGTGCAGGACTGTATGTGGGGCCATCATACTATGCACAGCACTGTATGTGGGGCCATCATACTATGCACAGCACTGTATGTGGGGCCATCATACTAAATTATTCGGAAGAAAAAGACTCAGGATATATAACCATGCACACCCAATGTTGAAAAAGTGAAAAAAATCTTTATTACATGATTAGATTTAGACAACAAAAGAAAAAATTTTTAAAAGCATTTAAAACAGACAAAAACATGTGCAATCTTCATATGGGGGAATTCATGATAATATGCATAAAATTAGCAATAAACCCCACTATGTTATGTGCCATAGGTATATTTTACATCACTTATATAACATTCGATTAATGTAGACCTACTAAGCAACCCTGGCTATAAATAGCACGGCACAACCAGTCAAAATATGTGTTTATGACAAACCAAACCCCCCTAAATAATATAAGTGGACCGGATATGACGTTTAACCCATTTCCGTTTGCGTTCCACGTGGAGTGGGTGGAACACATTCTGATGAGAACAGGCCTGTCTACACACCATAGGGAGACAAACACTCACCTGAAACTAGTCACACCATTTGGGATCAACTATATAACACACACATGTGCTCTTAGACAACATACCCCTGACGAAGCTGCGTCTGAGCAGCGTAACGCGTAGGGTCTCTGGTGCCAGCAGGTAATTATTCTTCCATATATTTTTTATTTACTTATTTTCTTGACTTGACCACTCAGGAATGCCTGGCTTGTTATTTATATTTGGATCAACTGTGCCACGTCATATATGACTTTGGTGACACAATCTGGCCAATACCTCTAAAATATGGGCCCCCATTACCAATAGACCATCTCTCCTACTCATTCCTTGATTCACTTATATTATTTAGGGGGGTTTGGTTTGTCATAAACACATATTTTGACTGGTTGTGCCGTGCTATTTATAGTCAGGGTTGCTTAGTAGGTCTACATTAATCGAATGTTATATAAGTGATGTAAAATATACCTATGGCACATAACATAGTGGGGTTTATTGCTATTTTTATGCATATTATCATGAATTCCCCCATATGAAGATTGCACATGTTTGTGTCTGTTTTAAATGCTTTTAAAAAATGTTTCTTTTGTTGTCTAAATGTAATCATGTAATAAAGATTTTTTTCACTTTTCCAACATTGGGTGTGCATGGTTATATATCCTGAGTCTTTTTCTTCCGAATAATTTTGTGTCTTTACATCAGGTTACTGTAGCACCCCTTTCTATTTGTGATTATTATTCCCCAGCAGTGCCCACTTTTTCTTTTTGTGGGCCATCATACTATGCGCAGCGCTGTATGTGGGGCCATCATACTATGCGCAGCGCTGTATGTGGGGCCATCATACTATGCGCAGCGCTGTATGTGGGGCCATCATACTATGCGCAGCACTGTATGTGGGGCCATCATACTATGCGCAGCGCTGTATGTGGGGCCATCATACTATGCGCAGCGCTGTATGTGGGGCCATCATACTATGCGCAACGCTGTATGTGGGGCCATCATACTATGCGCAGCGCTGTATGTGGGGCCATCATACTATGCGCAGCGCTGTATGTGGGGCCATCATACTATGCGCAGCGCTGTATGTGGGGCCATCATACTATGCGCAGCGCTGTATGTGGGGCCATCATACTATGCGCAGCGCTGTATGTGGGGCCATCATACTATGCGCAGCCCTGTATGTGGGGCCATCATACTATGCGCAGCCCTGTATGTGGGGCCATCATACTATGCGCAGCACTGTATGTGGGGCCATCATACTATGCGCAGCACTGTATGTGGGGCCATCATACTATGCGCAGCGCTGTATGTGGGGCCATCATACTATGCGCAGCGCTGTATGTGGGGCCATCATACTATGCGCAACGCTGTATGTGGGGCCATCATACTATGCGCAGCGCTGTATGTGGGGCCATCATACTATGCGCAGCGCTGTATGTGGGGCCATCATACTATGCGCAGCGCTGTATGTGGGGCCATCATACTATGCGCAGCGCTGTATGTGGGGCCATCATACTATGCGCAGCGCTGTATGTGGGGCCATCATACTATGCGCAGCCCTGTATGTGGGGCCATCATACTATGCGCAGCCCTGTATGTGGGGCCATCATACTATGCGCAGCACTGTATGTGGGGCCATCATACTATGCGCAGCACTGTATGTGGGGCCATCATACTATGGGCAGCACTGTATGTGGGGCCATCATACTATGCGCAGCACTGTATGTGGGGCCATCATACTATGCGCAGCACTGTATGTGGGGCCATCATACTATGCGCAGCACTGTATGTGGGGCCATCATACTATGCGCAGCACTGTATGTGGGGCCATCATACTATGTGCAGCACTGTATGTGGGGCCATCATACTGTGTGCAGGACTGTATGTGGGGCCATCATAATGTGTGCAGGACTATATTTGGGACCATCATACTGTGTGCAGGACTATACAGTATATGGGGCCATCATATTGTGTGCATGACTGTATGTGGCGCCATCATACTATGTGCAAGAATGTATGTGGGGCCATCATACTATGTGCAGGACTTCTTTGTACGCCCCTATCCACCGTTTAATCTACTCCAGATTAGTAGTCATCCGCAGCAGTCTGGGTCACTGGGTGAGTTTGTGTTCTATCCCATCCCAGAGACACATTTAGTCAATTTAAAGAGGCTGTCCACTCTTAACATTGATGATTTATCCTTAGGATAGGGCATCAATGTCTGATCTGTGTGGCTGTGATAGTTAGCACCACCGCTGATCAGCTGTTCTCACAGCTCCATTATGGCACAGCCCAGCTCCGCCTACTGTATAGTGGCCACAGTCGGGTACTGCACATTCGTCACCTATTCAAATCAATAAGGGGCGGATGTGCAGTACTCGGTTACAGCTAGTATACAGTAGGTGGAGCTGTTCTGTTCTGTAACTGAGCGGTTCCTGCCTGCACCGAAAACAGCTGATCTGCGGTGGGGCCAGGTGTCGCACCAACACCGATCAGACATTCATGACCTATCCTAAGGATAGGTCATCAGTGTTAAAGTACTGCACAACCCCTTTAAATATTCATATTTCTCTCCTCTGGTCCAGAACTGGCTGGTGGCTGACTTTTGGAGCTGATGATGATTACGTTTTCTCCCTACTAAAAACGCCCCGTCCTCCAGCCAGTTTTGCACTAGGAGCCTCTCAGATTACTGCAAATGTTTTTTTTTTTTTTCTGCAGACAAATTTGGTCAGCAGAAAGCAACGCAGATCTGCACTGCCCATAGTACAACATTGGGCCGAGAGCTATCTGATAAAACATGGGATAGCACTCAGCCATGTTATACACCAGTGTGAGTGAGCCCTCACTGTGCCAAACACATTCTCATCTGCTTCCCTCAATAGAAAAGTAAGAGAATTGGATGAGAAGTGATGAAAATGTGTTGGGCAGATCACATACTTATGGTCGCGTGACAACTGCCTGGTAAAGCCAAACACCAACATTACACAGTTAGTCAGCAGTGCAGCTCGCTGAATACTAAAAATGTGCAGCACTGGGTGGAAAATCCTTTTATCTAGGGGGGAGGATGGACTGAGTGTATAAATCAAGATTATTATAATATGCACAGATCTTAGGTCCTCCAGCAGCAAGGAGCATACAGTACATAGAAGGCATGGGGCCCCATAGCAGAAGTCCTAATTCTGGTTCACCTTTCCAAAAGTAAAAATTCACAGCAGGGTCATGGGGCATAGGCGCAGTCACAGAATGGCAGATCTCCCAACTTTTAAAGACATTGAAAGGGACATGTGCTGTCATTTTTCCCATAGTGAATTCCCTTGGTATTCTCACCTACAAACTGTACAGAAAAGGCTGCATAGAAAGATACATTCCTATTTGAAAACAGCGATTTGCATGTGGGCTGTTTTGGTTTGTGTGCCAGGGCTAATTTTCAGTCCCAGTCTGGCCCTGCCCGTGACCCTCGCGTTGTTCAAATTTTGGGTGACAGTCATTACTGGTTGGTGACACTTCTAGACCCACTCTACAAGGAGGACTTTTTGTCTCTTATTCCCATGCAGGACAGGCCTAATAAAATGGGGCAGTACGAGAAGTCCCTTGTTGCGGAATTATTTAAAAAAATTCACATCTAAAAACGCTGGTGGCAGAGGTCACAGTTCGTTGGACAACCAAGAAGTATAGGCAAGAGAGACAAAAATGCAATCCAGCAGAGGCAGGGGAACACTTTTCTCAGACCCTCCCATCGCACAGGCTGTGAGGCGCGGGGTACTCTCACAAAGAGGGAAAAGTTTTGGAAGATGGTGAGGGAGTACCTTGCCGACTGTACCAACATCCTCCGTGATTCCTCTGTGCCTTATAATTATTGGGTATCCAAGCTGGACACGTGGCATTAACTGGCTCTCTATGACTTGGAGGTCCTGGCCTGCCCTGACGCTAACATTGTCAGAGCGAGTTTTTAGTGCCGCTGGTGGAATTATAACCGATAGGCGCATCCGTCTGTCAACTGAAAATGCTGACAGGCTGACTCTTATAAAAATGAACAAGGGCTGGATTGGGCCAGACTTCTCAACACCACCGAATGATAGCAGCTTAACATAAACTCAAATACAATGTCTTTGGGAACATTTTTTTTTTACTGAGGCCCTCCTCTATGTCTCTTCAAAGGGGTATTGGGATGCGTTCAAATTTTTGGCAGCCCTTGCAGTCACTGCTTATGCAATAACAGTATAGGAGACCGACTCGTTAATAATGGGAACAGCAAAGCATAGCCAACTGATGGCCCTCTAACAATAGTGAGGGCCGACTGCTGGCCCTTTAAGAATAGTAAGGGCTGCCTGATGGCCCTATAAAAATAGACTTTGTGACTTTCAAAGTCCCTCCTTCATAAATGAAACAGGATGTGTCTGATCATGTCTCACATACCACATGACCAGATAATGTAGTAAAATATTAAAATAACATTTACTGGTGAATGTATTTTTCATGGTTGAAAGCAATGTAAAAGAGCAAAAGAGCATCAAAAACGCTACGTGTGAACATAGTCCATGGTGTGGAAAAGCATTTTTGTTTTTGGTTATTTATTTTGCCTTATATACAAGTCATTACTCTGGAAATGATGTTCCTTAACATTTTTCACAGGAAAATCCTTTTTGGTTTAGTTTTTGTATGTTTTGTGTGTCCATAAAAGTGGCGTAATACACCTGACAACATTGTTGATAGCAGTGACGTGGGAGTCAAACTTTCTTCCAGGGGTCTTCCCCATGCTGTTCCCATGTAATTTGAGCACTCTTCCCATCGATTTGGGTAATTTTTAGGCCCTCTGAAGACCACTGGGGGAAGCTGCCGGAAAAATGCTCAAGTTTCCCATGGACTATTTTTCGGACCATAAGACGCACCTAGGTTTTAGAGGAGGAAAATAGAAAAAAAATTTAAGCAAAAAATGTGGTCACGATGCACTGTTAAGGGGGAGCAGGTCTGCTGCTGACACTGGAATAGGGGTAATGTCCCCCAATTCTGATAATATCCCCCATCCTGGTAGATATGCCCCCCCTTCCTATTATACATGGCTCCCATCCCCATCCTGATATGCATGGCACCCCTCATCCCTATCCAGGTATGCATGGCACCCCTCATCCCTATCCTGGTATGCATGGCACCCCTCATCCCTATCCTGGTATGCATGGCACCCCTCATCCCTATCCTGGTATGCATGGCACCCCTCATCCCTATCCTGGTATGCATGGCACCCCTCATCCCTATCCTGGTATGCATGGCACCCCTCATCCCTATCCTGGTATGCATGGCACCCGCCATCCTTATCCTGGTATGCATGGCACCCGCCATCCTTATCCTGGTATGCATGGGCCCCCTAATCCCCATCAGGCTGCACATAAAAAATAAACACTCCTACTCACCTTTGTTCTCTCTCCTCCAGCGCTGCATCCAGGACTGTGTGGGCGTGGAGAGGGGGTGAATATTCATGCCCTTTAACAGCGGGCACACGCGATCGCCATGCATGGGGAGCAGTGAATATTCATTTTCTTTAGCAGCGGGAACAGTGTAGGCTGCAGCAGGCAGCTTGCTGCCTCCTGTGCCCCGCTCCTCCGCCGCAACTGCTCCCCCCAGCACAGTATATGTACACACACCCCCCCCCAGCAACATTCAGACTATAAGATGCACCCCCCCATTTTCCTCAAATTTTGGTGGAAAAAAGTGCGTCTTATAGTCTGAAAAATACGGTACATTGGGCTCATTACTCAAACCAAGCACTCGAGCATTTCAATTTGCTTGACTCAAGTAATGAGTACCCGAACATTTTAGTGCTCGCTCATCATTATCAGCGATCTGTCACTTTGAAGTCGATTTCCCATCCTGGGACAATGTAAAAAAAATGTAAAAAAAAGTTAATAAAAATTATAAAAATATATATAAAAAAAACGCAAAATAAAGAACAAAAAAAGTAAAAAGTATTAATCCAATAAATACATTTATTTATGTAAAAAAAAAAAGTACACATATGTTCCGCCGCATCCGGAAGGATTCGACCTAGAAAACTGTCCCACCAGTTAATCCCTTCAGTGTACACCATAAAAATAATAGCGCAGGAGGCGCAAAATGGCCGTCGTCCAACTTTGATCCACTTCATTCCCCTGCCTGTATGTTTTTAGCTGCAATGTAATAAAGGACTTTTAAAGGGACGGTGAGTGCAACCTTTTTTTCTTTTTACATGGACTTGCTTGCAACTGTTTTCTCCAGGTTTGCACCCGAGATTCCAGAGTACTGGTGTGAAGACGCGGGTCTTCCGTGAGCATAATACCACTCAGGCAACAAAGGGAGTGGGTTAAACAGTGTGGCAATACTTTATTGAACCACCAAACAAACAATAAACAAATAGAACTCATAGTCTCACTCTTCCGTTGGCCTGCCGAAAATAGAGCAGCTGCGACTTTGGGACTTCCAGGGCCAACAACCTCAACCATTGGCCCCCCCCGCTTTTGGAGAACCCCCACATAGGCGAGGTAGCAGCAAGATTAGGAACCTGACAGTCCATTCAGATACAAGACCAGGGGACCCGAGTGTCCCACCCTGGCCTCTCTGAGAGTTTCCATGGGGCCAGATGACCAACTGGTCCCAATCTGGCTTCTCTGAACATCTCCATGGGTTCCAGGCGACCGGAGGGCTCCACCTGGCAACCCCAAACAACATATCCATGGGACCAGGTGACCTCATTGTCTCAACCTGGGTTCCCCAAATGTATCCATGAGTTCTCTGATGGTCAATGGAGCAGATCTGTATTCTTCCAGTCAGGACCATATACCCTTAGGCTGGAATCCTAGAGAATCCAAATCTGTGTCTTTCTGGATCGAGCCATGCAACCAAGTTGCTGTTCTGAAGAGTGTCTCTCTGATTCTCCTTGATTCTCCTTGCAGCAGGATAGAAAACCCTTTTTATATTTACATATGTGGGTAAGGTCATCAGTCACAGGTTGAGGGGAAAGGTGCAGCACTCTGGTCTCATTGTCTGAGCTAATCCCCCTGCTCTTGTAAATAAACTTACTGGCTTAGTACAATATGCAATTAGCATAGTAACAAACATCATTGTTAGCAAACACTGAGTCACTGTCCTTCTTGACCAGCCAAAGAAACACATACATTCAAAAGTCAACAAAGATAATAGTGTATTTCTCCTGGCTTAACAAATCTAAAGGTCTGGATGATTAAGATTAGAAGCTGTGTGGTCACAACCGGTTTGCAATATACTATCTGACAGGTAATTATATACCAGTGCTTTTGAAATTTTTGGTGCTATTTTTTTGTTTTTTTCTGCTCTTGGAAAATAATAAATGAAAAACAAGACAAAACATATGCTTTATCATCATACTGCCGAACAAAAAGTGCAATAAAATGCGATCAAAAAGACGAATGTAAATAAAAATGATATAGCTGAAAACGTCATCTTGTCCCGCAAAAAACAAGCCAACATACAGCTCCGTCAGCAGAAAAATAAAAATGTTATAGCTCTCAGAATAAAACTATGCAAAAATAATTATTTTTTCTTTTTGCTGTGTAAAAGCGACAAAACATAAAAAAGATTTAAATGTGGTGTCACTGTAATCGTACTTAACCGAAGAATAAATCTGCCTTATCAATTTTACCACACGCGGAACGGCATTAAAAAACAACAAAAAAACAATTCCTGAATTGCTGGTCTTTTTTCATTCTGCTTCCCAAAAACCAGAATAGAAAGCGATAAAAAAAATGTCATGTGCCCAAAAATGATATCAATAAAAAGTCAACTCGTCCCGCAAAAAAACAAGCCCTCACATAACTCTGACGGCTGAAATATGGAAAAATTATAGCTATCAAAATATGGCAATGCTAGTTTTGGCAAAAAAAAGTTTTTTTAGTGAATGACAGCAGCCAAACATAAAAGCCTGATATAAATCTGGTATCGCTGTTATCGCACCGACACGAAGAATAAAGTCGTCTAATCACTTATACCACACTATGAACTGCATAAAAAAATAAATAAAACCAATTCTTTACCTGCTGTTGATTTTTTTGTTCATTCTGCCTCCCAAAGATCGCAGTAAGGCTCGGCACACATTTATCCTGCGCTCTGTATTGAGCGCTTACATCGGGGTTTCCGTGTAAATCTCTGAAATAAGTGATTCAAACGGAACCCCCAACAGAAGATTCCGTATAATGATGCAGATGGAGGCACTGTGGACGCCGTCTTGCCTATTATCCGGCAGTGTCCGTCTTTTTAGGCATGCATAAAAGCGAAGTCCACCACAGTTTTGTGCACTTCTGAAAAGAATGACAACACTGAACAGAGGCCAGACAGAGTCCAGAGTAACTCTGCTGACTCATTTTAGTGAATGGATCCCTACGGAGTTTCATCTGAATCATGTCACTCAGAGATTTATATGGAAACCCCAAAGTAAGTGCTCAACGTAGAGCTCCAGATAAATGATATCCAAAATGTTATGTAAAATCTTCCCAATAAAAGCTTCAACTCACAACGCAAAAAAAAGCCCCCACTCAGGTATGTCATCTATTATAGGAAGTAGAGGGGGCTTCCACGTTACTGGTAGTACAAAGGCTCTGGAAAAGTGCTATGGCTCCTTGCCCCCCAAAAGAAATCCAGCGAATTCTGCACTCCCAAATCCATACACCCCCCCCCCCTTTCGAGCCTCAGTGTATCTAAACCACATTTAGCATCCACATGTTTGGCATTTCTGTAGCGAGGTGAGCCTGCCTAATTTGCGGATGCGTGTCTCCAGATGCATGAGCTGGGCACAAGCTACGGGCACTTCAATGTACTGGTCACTTCAACGTACTGGTCACTTCAACGTACTGGTCACTACTACAGAAGTTTGAAATTTTCACTCAGAAACATCCACTGTTGCCTGTTTCTGGAAAACACTCATGGAGTGAAAATAGTCATCACACTTGTAGATAGGTTCCCAAAGTGGTATCATTTGTAAAATGGGGTCATTTGAGGGGGATTCTGCTCTTCTAGCACACCAGAATGGTGTCACTTGTGGGGGGTTTCTACTGTTTAGGCACATAACGGGCTGTCCAAACGCGACATAACATCCACTAATTTTACATGCAAATGTTTCATTCAAAAAGTCAAATGGTGCTCCTTTCCTTCTGAACCCTGCCGTGCACCCAAACAGTTCTTTTTCCCCACATATGGGGTATATTGTGCTCAAGAGAAATTGCACAACAAATTTTGGGGTCCATTTTTTCCTTTTACCCTTGTGAAAGTAAAAAAAACTTGTTTCTAAAGGAAAATTTGTGTGAAAAAAAGTTAAATGTTTATTTTTTCCTTCCACATTACATTTATTTCCATGATGCACCTAAAGGGTCAATAAACTTCTTGAATGTGGTTTTGAGCACCTAGAGGGTTGAAGATTTTAGAATGGTGTCACTTTTGGGTATTTTCATTCATATAGACCGCTCAAATGTGATGGGGTCCCTAAAAAAAATATGGTTTTGTAAATTTTGTTGCAACAATGAGAATTCGCTGGTCAAATTTTTACCCTTATAACTTCCTAAAAAAATGTTTTGATGTAAAGTATACATGTGGGAAATGTTATTTATTAACTATTTTGCGTGACATAATTCTCTGGTTTTAGGGCATAAAAATTAAAAGATTGAAAATTGCTAAATTTTTAAAATTTTCAACTCTGGCACGTCAAGGTAAGGAGGCTTATTCGCCATGCAATGCTCCTCTGGGAAATTTAATATGCAAATTGCCTCTTCAGAGAAAAAGAGGTCTTGCACTCTATAGCACCACCTATTATTAAATCTACCAGAGGAGCATTGCATGGCGAATAAGCCTCCTTACCTTGACGTGCCAGAGCTGGTGTGTCACTCTCCATAAGAGAAACGTTACCCCTTAGACCTCAGTCCAGAGCCTCTCACCTAGCCAAATCAGATCTCATACTTTGCACTGACAAGGGCCAACAGCCCAAAACTCCGTGTCTGCAAATTGAGATTCTGATTTGGCTTTTATCCTAAGTCATATTGCACAACTCGTTAAAGGGTTGATTGTGACTTGTAGGATTTCTGCTTCCAATAGGTGGCGCTATAGAGTACAAGACCTCTTTTTTTCTGAAGAGGCAATTTATATATAAAATTTTCAACAAATTTTCGATTTTTTTTTTTTTTTTTTCCCCACAAATAAACGCAAGTCATATCAAATAAATTTTACCACTATCAAGAAGCAAAATATGTAATGAAAAAACAATCTCAGAACCATTGAGATCCGTTGAAGCGTTCCAAAGTTATTACCTCATAAAGTGACACTGGTCATTGGCCCAAAATATTGGCCTCGTCAGGAAGGTGAAAACAGGCTTCGGGCTGATGGGGTTAATAGTAGTACTAATGGCCAGGGGCATACATAGAAATCATGGGGCCCCATAGCAGAAGTTCTAATTGCCCCCCCCCCCCGAAATAAAAATTAAATAACTAATTGTCTGGGTAACAAAGAACGTATCTAACAACTTTGCAGCCTTTACAGAGTAATTTTCCTCCTGCTGAAGTCCTAGAGTCCTCTTTCATTGCCCCCATAAAGTATGATGCCCAAAAAATGTGCCCCCCAAACATAGTATGATACCCCCTTGGTGAATTCCTCCACATTAGCCTCCACATGCACAGTTTAATGACCCTACTGTACCCCACTGCAACTCACAAAGCATAGTATGGTGACCCCAACACAGTATGATCCCCCAATTGTGCACCCCACACAGCCCTGCAGATGTAATATGATGAATGTTCACCAGCCGTAGCCTGTGCAATAAAAAAATAAAATTGCTAACCAGCACAGGCAGCCCCCAGCAGTCCATTTTATCTTGGCTGGTTATCAAAAATAGAGGGGTCATACAATGTATTTTTTTAATTATTTAAGACATAATTTAAAAAAATGGCGTGGGGTCCCCATCATTTTTGAAAACCAGCCAAGCTAAAGCAGACAGCTGGGGGCTGGTATTCTCAGACTGGTATGAGCCATGGATATTGGCCCTCCCCAGTCTAAATATAGAAGCCTGCAGCCACCCCAAAAAAGTACATCTACCAATCTGGTGCTTTGCCTGGCTTTTCCCACTTGCCCTGGTGGGGTGGCAAGTGGGGTAATATTTGTGAGGTTGATGTCAGCTTTGTAATGTCAGCTGACATCATGCCTACAGGTTAGTAATGGAGAGGCGTCTATAAGATACCCCCATTGCTAACCCATAGTTAAATGCAATATAGACACACACAGAGTAAAGTTCTTTAATTGAAATAATACACAGACTCCTTTATTTGAAAGAAACACTCCCCACCCTATTTATTACTGTAAAATTAAAAATAATAAAACACCATATTCTTCACCTGTCCAACGATAATCCATATGTCCCACATTGTGCTCCAACTCTTCAACATGTGGATTGCATGGCTGAGCGATGCCATGATGCGACCGCTCAGCTGTGAATCCAGGAGAGACTGATCTGAGCCTGAGAGTGCAGCTTCAGACACCTGCGGTGACGTCATTGAGGTTACTGCCGGTCACAGGCAGCAGTTCTCAGCTCTGCTCAGTGTCTCCTGGATTCACGGGTGAGCGGTCACATCATGCCATCGCTCAGCCATGCATTCCAGATGAAGCAGAGGTGGCCTCTTCAGGGACAAAGTAATAAATAAGTGAAAGAGGATGGGGAGAGTGTCTTTCAAATAAAAGAATCTGTTTTTATTTCAATAAAAGGACTTTACTCTGTGTGTGTTTTTATTACATTTGACTATTTGGTAAGTAATGGAGGCATCTTATAGATGCCTCTCCCATTATTAACCTGTGGGCTTTATGTTAGCTGACATTACAAAGCTGACATCAGCCCCACAAATATTATCCACTTGCCACCGCACCAGGGCAAGTGAGAAGAGCAAGGCTAAGCACCAGAATTGGCACATCTAATGGATGTACAATTTCTGGGGCAGCTGAGAGCTGATGTTTCAGTCTGGGGGGGGGGCAATATCCATGGCCCCCTCCTAGGCTATTATTACACGTACGCCACCTAAGTTCAGATAGGGGCGAGACCGGTTACATGAATTTGTTGGAATTCTGGGGGAACCATTACTCAGGGTGACCATAGGCTGCAGCTTCTCTCAGGCACAGGATAGATTCAATTGCTGACCAGACACATTTGACAATAGTTCTCTGAAACGGTAGAACAGTAACATTTAATGAGGCACGGCCAGTGCAATTTAAGTGTCTCTTTGAGCAACAGGCTCCAGTAACAACAGTACAATCTCCTTCGCAGCACAGTAGTACAGTCTATCCAGTAGCACAGTACAGCACAGTTTTAATGCATACACAGCCACAGGCTTTTCCTTCACAATGACTCAATAGTACACAGCATTCTTTATCCTGCATGGAGATAGAGGGGGGGAGGGTCTGATGAGGGAGATGATCTCTATGACAGGATTGCTTCCAGTCCTTATCTTTCTGCCCAATAATACTCGGCACTGTTAGCTCAGGGAGTCTATCTGACCTGTGTTTAGCTTCCCTTCTGACCTGAATTCTGACCCCTTGCCTTCTGTGAGATGCAGATCATACACCACCTTTCTCTTCGGCTCTAGCCAGACAGTAAACAACAACTTCCCCACAATCCTCCTGGGGCTCTGCTAAAACACTCCCTGTCTCCTGTGACTGTGTTAACCCCTCTAGTTGCTGGATGCTTCTGGAGCACAAAATTTCCTGTCTGGTGTGCTTGTGTTACTTCTAATAGTTGCTGGATGCTTTTGAAGCAACAGCACTACTTCTGCCTGTCACACTCCTCCCTCCTTTTTGAATGTCGTCCTCGACATTCGTCTTAATTGGTCATTCTGACCAATTCTGAGACAGTGGTGAAAGTTGAATAACTTCATATACAGATTGGCATTGTCAAATTGGTATAATGTTCATAAACATTGATAACAACCTATTCTTATGACCTTTTACTTGTAGGACTCCTGTAAGAAATAAACAATTAACACAATTAAAACAATCAGCATCTCTTCAGCTGGAGATTTTCGCACGTCTTCAACCAGCTCTCTCTCACTAGCATCAACATTTCTTTGTTTCTACAAAGTCTTTTAGGGGAAATCAAAGCATGAAAACAAGTTTTTCCAGTAGGCAACATTTTCCATACTGCCTCTCAGCGGTGAATACCACTCCAGTGGGCATACCTGTTCCATAGGCAGAGATACCTGTTTCTAGTCTACAGTTATTGGCACTTGACTCGGTTCACCAAGTGTCTCATACTTCAGCATCACAGGCCTCCTCACTTCTCAAGTCGACATCCTCCTGGTGGGTTGTTCCTCAGATATCACTGGTTCTTCGGTCACAGGAGTTTCTTTCGCTGCACTCATTTCCCGTGCTTCCTCAGATGCTCTTGGAGCTGCCTCCGTAAGTTCCTGTACTTCTCCTGGATCGCCGGTTTCCGCACAGTTTGGTAATTCCTCTCCTCCTGAGTGTCGATCGGTCTCTTCAGGGACCCGTGTTCGATCGTCAAATCTGAATTGGACTTCATCTGTACTCGTTGGTACAAACTCGGGAGCCACGGGAATTAGTTCACACTCCTGAGGATGGTACATCCCTCTCCTTGCCGGTCCGAGAAATACAACGGTGTGTTCTTCTTCATCTGAACTTTCAAGGTCACTATCCACCTCCTGAGCTTCAATCTGTGGTGGTCCCTTAGTCGATCTCGGATGATGTTGGTCTTCTTCTGGGAAGTCTTGTTGTGGTGGGAGATAATCACAGGGTAGTAGTAAATTCTGATGGACTATTCTGGTTTTCTTGTCTCCCGTTTCCAATCGCATTTCATACACTGGGCTGTCTTCAGCTTTCCTCTTAACGACCACATACACCTTGTCTTCCCAGTATGAGCAAAGTTTTCCTGGACTGCCTTTCTCACGTACGTTTTTGACTAGCACCCGGCTTCCTGGTGCCAATTCTGCTCTATAACATTTTCGATCATAGTACTCCTTACTCTTGTTCTGTCCTTGAGTATCCACTTTGGATGCTATGTTGTATGCCTCTGCCATCCGTTTCTTCCATTTCCAAACGTACTCTGGATATGTTCTGTAAGTCTCTCACACCGGAGTATCGAATATGATGTCGACTGGCAGTCTTGGCGATTGTCCATACAATAGGAAGAAGGGTGACTAACCCGTTGTATCGCTCTTTGTACAGCTATAGGCATGTACCACTTTTGACAGAACTCTTCCAGTGTTTCTTCTCATCAGCTGTTAAAGTGCGCAACATCGACAATAATGTCCGGTTAAAACGTTCCACTTGTCCATTACCCTATGGGTGATAGGGCATTGTGTGGGATCTCCGAATTCTACAGTAATTTCCTAGCTTGGCAAAGAGCTGGTTCTCAAATTCTCTTCCTTGGTCATGGTGTAACCTCGTAGGGAACCCAAACCTCAAAGCAAAATCATTGAAGATCTTTTCTGACGCTGTTCAACCCAATTTAATGGTGGTGGAATATGCTTTAGCAAATCGAGTAAAATGGTTCATCACCACCAAGATGTATTTGTAGCCACCCTTGTACGTCACGAGATGTAGAAAGTCTATTGAGACCATCTCGAATGGATACGTAGTTTGGATATTGCCCATAGGTGCCCGGGTTGATGCGTTGGGACGTTTATCTTTCAGAAATCCACACTCCCTGGTCACGTACCTCTCAATATTTCTCTGCATGTATGGCCAGAAGAAACTTTCATGGATCAAGTTTGTTGCCGTTCCACTCCCAGGTGTCCCATATTTTCATGGTGTTCTTTGAAGACCAACCTACAGAATACTCTGGGTAGTACCAACTGCTGGTTTTGTTCTCCTTTGCGATACAGGATACCATCTTCACTGAGGTAGAGCTTCGTCCATTCTTTAACTAAAACAGATACTGCTGGTGACTCATAATCTCTCGGCCGTTTACTTGGAAACCGATTTTGGTCCACATAAAGTAGTATTCTACCAATTATCTGATCTTCCCGTTGTGCTCTACGAATTTTTCCTTTTGGTAGTTGTTGAATAGACAGGGGGTGATCTTGTTCTCTCACTTTTATGGTGGTTTCCATCATCAACAGACACCACAATGGTGTGTATCCCATTGTTGCAGTTGAAAATCAATTTGAAAGACACGACCCCACTAACCTGAAGTTACATGTCTGTGCTGAAACCATTACACCATGAAGTGAAAGAGTATTTACAAGACCTAATCAACAGAGGTTGGGTCCAAAAGACGAAGTCGTCTTATTCCTCTCCTATTGTTGGTGTTAGGAAGAAGGACGGTATGTTGAGACTCTGCTGTGATTACCGGGAACTAAACCGAAAGTCAGTACCTGATCGGAACAACACTTCCTGTCTCCTGTGCTTGTGTTACATCTAATAGTTGCTGGATGCTTTTGAAGCAATAGCACTACTTCTGCCTGTCACACTATTAATATCAGCCCACAGATGTCTGCAGAGCTTTTGCTGGTTAGTATGTATAGGGGGACCGCACATCATTTTTTTTCTGCTCCATACAGACTATTCCTTCTTCATTGTGTGCTCCTCATACCAGCCTCTCACAGCTTCTTCTTTCCATATAGACTGCAACCTCATCCAGGTAGATTGATTTTTTGCTCACTTCTCAATTTCTGCTCTCCCTAGACATGACTGCTGTCCTTTTCCACATATAATGCTTTTTTTCCTACATACAAAACTTTTGTAAATTCCATAATTTATACCAGGAAGCTGAAAATCGATTATTCCTGTCTGCACTTATCACAGAGATGACCGTATTGAGACAGAGATTACCTTGTGCTACTGAATAGCTGCACAGTTCTTTCTTTGATTGGACAGAAAGCTTCATCAGCAATTTGTCCAATTTTTCAGTGCAAATGTCAGGTATCAAAATATTTCAGAGACTGATAGTTTTTAACCCCTTCTCACATGGCCAATTTGCAATTTTTCATTTTTGTTTTTTGATCCCTTTTAGTGATGACCGAACGTGCTCGCCACTACTCGGTACTCGCCCAAGTATCACGGTGCTCAACAAGCTCCGAGCTCGGCAAGTATTTCCGGGTTGCTCGGGCGTGAGCTCGGGTTCCCGCCCTGCATGTTTAGCGCTCTTTAGAGAGCCAATGATCATGTAGGGGTTGCTTGCCAAGCATTGTAATGCCATAGCCATGTTGGTTGTGGGCATTACAGTGATTGGCTGGCGGCACAGCATCAGGTCTATTTAAGGCTGACGCAAGACTCGTCACAGTCTACCCCGGAAACTGGCAGAGTAGGGAGAGCTGCTGCTGAGTCAGGGAGAGATTTGCTTGTTTATAGTTAGTAAAAGTATTCCAGAGCATATCAATATATCCATCTGAACAATCAGTCCTTCTGAGGACTAATCCAGCTGCATATATTCACTTATGATAGCAGGCGTTAGTCAGGGAGGCAGGGAATGTGGCAGACTGCAGTTCATACAGCACAAGAGGGTCCATAGCACGTTCTGTCTGCTGCTGCTGTGACAGATATTTGTAGATATAGCCCCAGATAACAGGGGCCAGGGCTAACTTTTTTTTTATATTAATCCTGGTTATTTGCTTAAAAAACAATCCAGAGTACATCATTTTTCTGCACCATTTGATTGTTAGCCAGCAGAATATAGCCAGATCTTTTCCATATTACAGCAATAAAAATCCAGAAATTTTAAATGTGAAATGAACTTGGAAAATATTGGCCTCAATTTCCATTTTGCTGCAGTGTCAGTGAAGCTATTCACATGAGGTCTTGTGAAGAATAATATTAGTAAACTAAAGACCCGCTTTTTAAAACCGTGGTTCTCTGTCAGACGTATCACATATAACTGTGTTCTAAATTCAGCCATTTCTGGCTTCCATTTACATTTTGTTGCAGTGTGTCAGCAAAGCTATTCACACGAGGTCACTGTGAAGAATAGTATTAGTAAGCTACAAGCTCGCTAATTAAAACCGTGGTTTTGTCATACGTATCACATATAACTGCATTCCAAAATCAGCCAATTCTGGCTTCCATTTCCACTTTGTTGCAGTGTGTCAGTGAAACTATTCACATGAGGTCACTGTGAAGAATAGTTTTAGTAAACTACAGGCCCACTTTTGAAAACCGTGGTTCTCCGTTACATGTATCACATGTAACTGCGGTTCAAATCCAGCCATTTGTAGTGAACGTGGAAAATATTGTCCTCCATTTAAAATGGACAAGGTGTGTGGAAAGAGACTGGGAAGTTGATGTGATGATGCATGCAGAGGCCAAGGCCGTGGCCATGAACAAGCTGAAGTTGTGCCACAATAAACACCCACATCTTGTCGCTCAACCTTCCTGCACTAATTATTAGGGGACCGCAGAACATCACTATTGAACACACAGCAGTGTCAAAAGGTTGTTGGTTGGATAGGAGATAATGCTTTCAGCCACTTTGCCACCTCCACCACCACCCTGTCTTCGACACGATCAAGTCTCAGTAGCCGTGAGTCTGGACCGCATATTTCTCACCCTGATCCTCTTTCCTCCCACCATGCCGAGTGCCTGGAGACAACTGATCCCACACTTGGACACTCAGAAGAGCTGTTCACTTTTCCATTTATAGATTCGGGCCTCTTGCCCGGCCAGCTTCAAGTGCGTGAAGAGGAGAACGCGTGTAGCAATACCCAAATATTTGAGCAGCCACAGTCACACGAAGACGACGGTGGGAAAGTGCAATTACTGTCGGCCGAGGTGGACGATGATGAGACACAATTGTCAGAAGGAGGAACAGGGTGCGGAAGTGGAAGATGAGGTGGTGGATGATATAGTAACTGACACAATCTGGCAGGGGGACATGCAGAGCAAAGACAGCAGCAAACAGGAAGGAGGCGTAGTACCACGACAGGCAGGAATAAGCAGTGTAGTGCCCGGGCAAAAAAGCGGGAAAGCGTTCCCCATAACACCAACACGACGGAAGTTGCCAGTACAACTGTTAGGTCTTCCCGAGTCTGGTTGTTTTTTTTAAAGACTCTGAAGATAACCCCAAAAAGGCCATTTGCACCATCTGCCAGACCAGCATCAGCAGGGGTAACAGAACTAGCAGCCTGACCACCACCAGAATGATCAGGAACATGGCAGCAAAGCACCCGACTAAGTGGGCCAAACTCCAGGGTCCAGAAGCAGTGTCTGCGGGTGACACCACTGCTTCTTCTGCTGTTGTGCGTGCACGCCAATCCCCTGTACATGACGAATGCCAAGATGCCTCATGCCCTGTACCTGTCATTGCACACTCCCAAGTAGAACCATCAGAAAGCATGTTCACGTCCTTGTCCCAGCGTAGAGTTCAGTATTCCCTACCCCAGAACTTGGAATGCATGTGCAAATACACTACTAAATTCACACATTTCGCGAATGCTTGCGCTCGAAATGTTGCCTTTTAGGCTGGTGGAGACCGAAACTTTCTGAAACCTGATGATGGAGGCCGTCCCTCGGTACTTGGTCCCCAGCCGCCACTATTTCTTCTGGTGTGCCATCCTCTTATTACACGAGCACGTGTCCCACAACATTAGCCATGCCCTCAACTATGCAGTTACAGGGAAAGTCCACCTAACCATGGACAAGTGCTTGTGGGCAGGAACAGTACATCTCACTGACGGATCACCGGGTTAATATAGTGGAAGCCAGGACACTGAGGGTTGCTCCCACATTCTACAGCTCCTGCACCTCTTCCTTCTCCTCTTCAGCCTCCATCTCCAAAATGACCATATCAGTCACAAGCTGGAAGCACTGCAGCACTGCTTTGGCCAAGCGGCAACAGGCTGTGCTGAAGCTAATAGGCTTAGGTGACAAACCACACAATGCTGAAGAGTTGTGGACAGCTCGGATAGAGCAGGCAGATCTTTGGCTGACACCACTGACCCTACAGCCAGGCATGGTCATGTGTGACAATGGCTGGAACCTGGTGGCAGCTCTGAAGCGAGGCAAGCTCACACACCATGCCTAGCCCATGTGCTTAACCTCGTGGTTCAGCGGTTTCTCAAAACCTACTCGGATCTGCCGGATCTGCTTGTCAAAGTAAGCCGCATGTGATTTAGAAAGTTAGCTACAGCTTCCGCCGCCCTTGCCGTGCTTCAGCAGCTTTTGCAGCTCACAATTAACGCGATGGTCACAGAAAAGATCACGTGTCCTCACCAAGAGGACGACTAACCATGCTCTCCTTCTCATCCTCCTCCCTCTCCTCAGGCCATCCACACTGAACAAACAGTATGACTGTTGTGCGTGTGGTACCGTCTATAGGGCAGGAAACTAGCTCCTGTTCTTCCTCCTCCTCCTCTTACTCATTGTCATCCAGTCCATGTTGGGATGAGATGAGGCTGGGCTGTATGGAATCACCCTGTATGGTTCCTTGCTCCATCTCATCGTGCTCCAGCTGCAATGCATCCTCTTTAATTGTGAGCAGCGAGCATTTCAGACGACAGAGAAGCGGGATGGTGATGCTAATTATGGAGTCATTGTCACTCCCCCATCTTGGTTTAGTCCTCAAAGTTTTAAAGGATGGCACTAGTGTTGAGCGAGCACTAAAATGCTCGGGTGCTCGAAGCTCGGGCTGAGCTCACCGTGATACTCGGGAGCTCGAGCCGAGCAACGAGCCCAATGTAAGTCTATGGGAGACCCGAGCATTTTTGCGGCGGCACCCCCGGCAGTCTGTAGAAAGCCTAAAAAGTGCCCAAAACGATAGTGACAGTGTTCAATTGACATGGGGACAGCATGGGGATCGCCCCAGGAAGCATTTCTGACCCCCAGGTCACTGCTGTCAACAACGTGGTCAGAGGTATTAAACCACTTTTACGGGCTCACAATAAAACGTTCAAAAACTAAATTGAAACGGTTTTCCTGTGAAATATGTTAAGGAACTTCCTTTCCAGGGTAAAGACTTATGTATAAGGTAAAATAAATAACCAAAAACAAAAATACTCCTCCACACCTTGGGCTATGTTCACAAGAAGCATTTTTTATGCGTTTTTGCACTTTTGTTTTGCTTTCAACCGTGACAAATTCTTTCACCGGGAATTGTCATTTTAACATTTTACATTCTTATCTGGCCATGTGCTGTGTGACACATGCATACAGTGCTGAAAAGACATAGGAACAGCATGGGGAAGACCCCTGGAAGCATCTCTGAACCCAGTTCACTGCCTAAAAGTGTGCCCATCAGAAGTGATCCTTACCGCTTTAGAAGATGCAGACTTGCAACTATCCCCATGCAAGTCCTTGTCCCAGGGCAGTGTTCAATTGTACCTCCCCCATTCCTTGCAATGCAAGCGCAAGTATGCAGCCTGAAACCCACCCACCCCCAGGCTGCAATACATTACTGTTAGATTGCTTGCCCCTGAAATTGGGCCTTTTAGGCATGTGGAGGCAGACGCCGGCCACCATGTCATGGCTGCGTCGGCAGCCTGGTATCCATACTCAGTCCCCAGCCGCCCGGCAGCCGGGTGTCCACGCTCAGTCCCCAGCCGCCTGGCAGCCGGGTGTCCACGCACGGTCCCCAGCCACCCCGCGGCCGGGTGTCCACACACAGTCTGCAGCCGCCTAGGGGCGGCCGGATGTCCATAAACCGACCCCAGCTGCCCCTATTTCTCCTGTGAACTTCCCCCACACTTTTCTTAGCCTGGCCTGCTTTAGGTTAGCATTGGACGAGCCCACCAGAGAACCAGACTCCTCCGGTACGCCCTGGCTTCTCCATCAGGGGAGTTGAGAGTGCCAAGGTGAGGAACATGATGATGATAGAAGTTAGCATCTTCTTTGTTTTCTTGGAATGCAAGCGCATGTATGTAGTAGCGGCTAGGTCTGAGGTGGTAAGCGTTTTGGCGCATATCCTACCTCCTCCGAGGATTGCTGGATCTTTTCCTGCTACTATCCCAGTTCTGACTCCCGTTAAAACAAAGCTTCAGGTTATGAATGATGGATGAGGTGGTGGCAAAGGAGAAAGAGCAGGAGGAACAGGGACCATTCACATCAATATCAGGCCAGTCAACCACACATGTCTTGTAGCATATGTTTCTGTACCAAACGGAGTGGTTCGGCTACACAGTTATAGGGCATACAGTGAATGCAATGCCTACCAAAAATTTCGAGGCACTCCAATGCCCCTTGGAAGTGACATGGAGGTCAGAGAGCCTTAACTAAACCATTTTTTCCATTTATAGCAACTGGGTCTCCTGTGCACTGTTGGCCTAAGCAGTGAAAGGAAGGCTTTCCAAAAATTATGAGGAACTACAATGCCCCTTGAAACAGACGTGGTTTACAGCATACTAAAAACCTTCTACCCATTATTGGGGAGTGGGTCTCCCTTAGTGTTCGCCTATGCATTGAAAAGCAAAAGCTGCCTAAAATTAGGAGGAAATGCAATGCCCGTTGGAAGAGCCGTGGAGGTTAGCGTTAATTAAAAACAACATTTCAATGCCCCTTGGAAGAGCTGTGGAGGTCGCAGTAGCTTAACAAAATGGTTTTAATGCCCCTTGGAAGAGACGTGGAGGTCGCAGTAGCTTAAGAAGATGGATTTAATGCCCCTTGGAAGAGACATGGAGGTCGCAGTAGCTTAACAAGACCGTTTTAGTGCCCCTTACAAGAGCCATGCAGTATCGCATATTAAAAACATTATTCCCATTATTGGGGAGTGGGTCTCCCATAGTCTTTGCCTATGCCTTCCTAGCAAAAGATGCCAAAAATTAGGATGGAGGAACTTGCAATGCTGGCAACACGGACCACGGTCACCCTGGTGGTATAGTGTTGGTGGAGGCTGAGGATAAGGAGAAGAGCAAAAAACAGCTGAAATGAGGAAGCGTATACCCATGTGTGGGTGTGAAGCGGTGCATGGGAATACACCTCCCGAAATAACACAGTGGATTTGACTTTATGTTACTCTGCTGTCATTTGGTGGTGATGAGAAGTCTGACCCAATCCATCCCTTGTTCATTTGGTAAGGGTCAGCTTGTCAGCATTGTCAGTTGACAGGCGAGTGCGGTTATCTGTTATAATTCCCCCAGCTGCACTAAAAACACGCTCCGATAACACGCTAGCGGCAGGGCAGGCCAGGACCTCCAAGTCGTACAGAGCGAGTTCATTCCAAGTGTCCAGCTTGGATACCCAATAATTAAAAGGCACAGAGGAATCACGGAGGATGCTGGTACGGTCGGCAAGGTACTCCCTCACCATCTTTTGAAACTTTCCACTCCTTGTGAGAGTACCCCGCGCCTCAGGGCCTGTAAGCTGGGCGGGTCTCAGAAAACTGTCCCAGAATGTTGACAGTGTTCCCCTGCCTCTGCTGGATTGGAGTTGCGTCTCTCTCGCCTGTACGCCTTGGTTGGTCAACGAACTGTGACCTCTGCCGCTAGCATGTTCAGATGGGAATTTTTTAACAGTTCTGCAGCAAGGGCCTTCTGGTACTGCCCCATTTTTGTAGACCTCTCCACCTCAGGAATAAGAGAGTGAAAGTTCTCCTTGTAGCGGGGGTCTAAAAGTGTCACCAACCAGTAATGACTGTCACCCAGCATTTTGACAATGCGAGGGTCACGGTTAAGGCAGCGTAACAAAGTCAGCCATGCATGCCAGACTGGTAACAGGCAAGACTTCCGTGTTCTCACCAAGATTACGACTGACCATGCTCTCCTCGTCCTCCTCCTCCTCCCCCCTGTCCTCAAACCACCCACGCTGAACCGACTGTATGACAGTTGTAGAGGTACTACCGTCTACAGTGCATGATACCAGCTCCTGTTCTTCCTCCTCCTCCTCCTCCTCTCCCTCATTGTCCCCCAATGCACATTGGGATGAGATGAGGCTGGGCTGTGTGTAATCGCCCATTACGGCTTCTTGATCCATCTCATCATACTCTGGCTGCAATGCCTCCTCTTTAATTCTCTGCAGAGAGCATTGCAAAAGACAGACAAGTGGGATGCTGACGCTAATGATGGCGTCATCACCACTCACCATCTTGGTGGACTCCTCAAAATTTGTCAGGATGGTACATATGTCAGACATCCAGGTCCACTCCTGAGGTCTTATGTGTGGAGTCTGACCTGAAAATCGACGGCCTTAGTGCAGCTGGTACTCCACAACTGCTCTCTTCTGCTTATAAATCCTTTGCAACATGTGGAGGGTAGAGTTCCAACGTGTGGGGACATCACACACCAGTCGGTGTGCCGGAAGCTGCAAACGCTGCTGCAACACAGCAAGGGTGGTGGAAGCTGTAGCCGACTTGCGAACATGAGCTGACAGGCGGCGTACTTTGACGAGCAGATCTGGCAACTCGGGGTACGATTTCAGAAACCGCTGAACCACGAGGTTAAGCAAATGAGCCAGGCATGGTACGTGTGTGATCTCGCCTTGCCTCAGAGCCACCACCATGTTACTGCCATTGTCACATACGACCATGCCTGGATGCAGGTTCAGCGGTTTCAGCCACAGATCTGCCTGCTCTTTCACAGCTGTCCACAACTCACAAGCAGTGTGAGGTTTATCACCTAAGCTTATGAGTTTCAGCACAGCCTGTTGCCACTTGGCTGAGGCAGTACTGCAGTGCTTCCAGCTTGTAACTGATGTGGTGATATCTGAGATGGAGGCTGAACATGAGGAGGAGGAGGAGGATGATGCTCAGGAGCTGTACACTGTGGGGGCAACTCTGACTGACATAGGGCCCGCAATCCTCGGTGTGGGGAGGATGTGTTCCATCCCTAGGTCCGACTGGGTCCCGGCTTCCACTATATTTGCCCAGTGTGCCGTCAGGGAGATGTACCATCCCTGGCCACAAGCACTTGTCCACGTGTCCATTGTCAGGTGGACTCTCCCAGTAACTGCATTGTTGAGGGCACGGCAGATGTTTTGGGACACGTGCTTGTGTAGTGCGGGGATGGCACACCGGGCAAAATTGTGTCGGCTGGGGACCGAGTACCAAGGGTCGGCCACCGCCATAAGGTTGCGGAAGGATTCCTTCTCCACCAGCCTAAAAGTCAGCATTTCCAATGCAAGCAGTCGTGAAATGTGCAAATTTGGGACTGTGGGGCGTTGGCTGCGAATTTGCGCTTTCGTTCAAAGCTCTGGGATATGGACAAATGAACGCTGCGGTGGGACGTGGATGTGGACGTTGATGCTGTTTCTTGAGAAACTGCCATAACAAGTGAAGACTGAGAGAAGGGGGCATCTTTGCATGCAGTATGGACAGGGGATTGCCTTGCACTGACAACAGGGGGTTCTATTACACGCACAACAGCGGAAGAAGCAGTGGTGACACCCGCTGACACTGGTCGTGGACCCTGGGGTTCGCCCCACAAAGTCAGGTGCTTTGCTGCCATGTGCCTGATCATGCTGGTGGTGGTCAGGCTGGTAGTTTTGTCACCCCTGCTGATGCTGGCATGGCAGGTGGTACAAATGGCCTTTTTGGGGTTATCAGCAGAGTCTTTAAAAAAATTCCTGACTCTGGAAGACCTACAGGTTGTACTGGCAACGTACCTCGTGTTGGTGTTACATTGCACGCCTTCTGTGTGCGGCCACCACACTGCTTCTTCCTGCCTGTTGGGGTACTCTGCCTCCCTCCCCCTGTGTGCTGCTGGCCTTGCTCTGCGTATCCTCCTGCCACGTTGGGTCAGTTACCAGATCATCCACCACATCCTCCTCTTCCAGTTGCGCACCATGATCCTCCTCCTCACTTCGTGGCAATTGTGTCTCCTCATCGTCCACTTCTTGTGACAAATTGCCTGGGTCGACTTCCTCTGGCCGTGGCTGTTCAAATATTTGGGCATCACTACATGGGATCTCCTCTTCCACCACTTCAAGCGTAGCAGGCAAGGGGCATAAATATGGAAATGGACCAGTGAACAGCTCTTCAGAGTGTCCATCTGTGGGATCAGTTGCTGTCTGATGACACTCGGCATGGTGGGAGGAAGGAGCATCAGGGTGAGGAGCAGTATGCGGTCGAGACTCACGGCTACTAAAACTTGACCATGTGGAAGACAGACCGGAGGTGGTGGTGCCCAGGTAACTGGAAGTATTATCTGCTATCCAATTATTAACCTGTTCACACTGATCAGTTCGCAATACTGGTGTTGTAGTGTGCTTCCCTAGTAATTCGGTCAAGAAGTGGGAGCGAGACGATGTGGCTGTTGGTTGTGGCACATTTTCACCTTGGCCACGGCCCCGTCCTTTACACGCACCATCACCAGAACGTCCAGTTCCACGTCCCTTGCCACGCGCCCTGCCCATTATAAATGAAGTAAAATGGCTTACACTCGCACTATCAATGGAAAAAGGGTAATATAAAGGAGATTAGAACCGCGGGAGAGGAAAACCACAGTTCTATTTCTCTGGCCTACACCAGACTCTTTTAAACAGATTTATTGGTGTCTGAACTGTCACAGACACACTCAATTTTTTTTTTTTTTTGGCGGTGGGAGAATACCAAAAGGTTAATAAGATGCATATCTGTACAGTCTGACTGAGGGGGAAAAAATACAGGATTTAGATGGAAAAAAAAAGGATTTTTCCTGGCCCTTGAGACCGGGGGATAAGTCTAGCAATTTGACCAACAGGAGCACACAGGACTGTAATGCAGCGTTTGCTGGTATAACCACTGCGTCTCCTATACAGCCTGCCTGCCTTATATCTGGGATGGATATTAGTCCTGAGAAGGACTGTTTGTTTGATTTGGCAGGCTTTAGAGACCCTATACTACCTATTTCGCACTATATATCTCTCCCTACACTGTCTGATCCGGTGCGACTGTGTCCAAGATGGCTAAGCCCGGTTTTAAATGCTCAAGGTGATGCTGTGCGGCCAGCCAATCACTGTAATGCCCACAAACAACATGGCTGTTGTATTAGTGACTGGCTGGCAATCCCTGCATGTTCATTGGCTCTGTAAAGAGCGCCAAATGTGCAGGGCGGAGACCCGAGCTCCCACCCGAGTAACCCGGAAGTGCTCGCCGAACATCCCGAGTAGTGAGATGCTCGGACGAGTACCGAGCAGTGTCGAGCATGCTCGCTCAACACTAGATGGCACAGATGTCTGACATCCATGAACACTCATGAGTTCTTATTTGTGGAGTCTGACCTGAATACCTTCGGCCTTGTTGATGCTGGTAGTCAATAACTGCCCTCTGCTGCTCACAAATCCTTCCTAACATCTGCAATGTTGAGTTCCAATGCTTGGCGACATCACACACCAGTCGGTGAGCTGGAAGCTGCAAACGCTGCTGAAGTACGGCAAGGGAGGTGGAAGCAGTAGCTCACCTTCTAATATGCGCACACATGCGGCATACTTTCACAAGCAGATCCGGTTGGGTTTTGAGAAACTGCTGAACCACGAGGTTAAGCACATGGGCCAGGCATTGTACGTGTGTGAGCTCGCCTCACTTCAGAGCCGCCATCATGTTCCGGCCATTGTCACACACAACCATGCCTGGCTGTAGGGTCAGTGGTGTCAGCCACAGATCTGCCTCCTCTTTCAGATCTGTCAACAACTCTTCAGTGGTGTGCGGTTGTCACCTAAGCATATTAGCTTCAGCACAGCCTGTTGCCGCTTGGCCGAGGCAGTGCTGCATTGCTTCCAGCTTGTGACTGATGAGGTCATTTCGAAGATAGAGGCTGAAGAGGAGGAGGAGGAGGTGCAGAAGCTGCAGAATGTGGGAGCAACCCTGATTGATCCAGGGCCCGCAATCCTCAGCGTCGGTCGTACGTGTTCCATCCCAAGGTCCGACTGGGTCTCGGCTTCCACTATATTAACCCAGTCTGCAGTCAGTGATATGTACTGTCCCTGCCCACAAGAACTTGTCCATATGTCCGTGGTTAGGTGGACTTTCCCATTAACTGTGTTGTTAAGGGCACGTTCTGGGACACGTGCTTGTGTAATGCGGGGATAGTACACCGGGAGAAATAGTGGTGGCTGGGGACTGAATACCGAGGGACGGCTGCCGCCATCAGATTTTGGAAAGCTTTCGTCACTATGAGCCTGAAATGGAACATTTCGAGTGAAAGCATTCGCAAATGTGTGAGTTTTAGTAGTGTAGCCTGTGGGGCGTTGGCTGTGTATATGCGCTTGCATTCCAAGGAATGGGGTAGGGACAACTGAACACTGTGCTGGGACAAGGACATGAATGTGGTTCCTGATGGTGCTAGTTGAGAGTAGAGATGAGCGGTGTTCGACTCGAACTGTTCGCCAATCTCAAATTCGAGCTGTTTTGAGCAGTGTTCGGGCCGTTCGGCGAACACGAATGATTTGAAAAAAATCCGGCTGTTCGAGGTTATGTTTGATAACTGTTCGTGCACCAAAATCATAACTGGATTTTTTCACAGTAATGCTGATAATCAATGTTAATTTGCAGTTTGAGTGTACAGCGGGGCGGGGTGAGGGGCAGGGGATGGATCCCTGCATAAATAATGAAGATCTCCATTTTTTTTTCTCTTTCCCGCATTTACAGTGGGGAGGTGCAATCTGTCAGCCTATCAGCAGCGCACACACGGAGCGAACTGCTTTTTTTCACACAAGCAAGGGCATGTGTCATTGGCTGTGTATGTCACATGTCCTTGCCCTATAAGACCCAGCCATTTTCCCCATCGCCACCATTTTCTCACTGCTGCAGCTGCGTGTTAGACGGCACCGCTGTTCCTGTGTGCGCTATACTTTCAGTGTTAATTTCAAGCCAATTTTCACTGAAATCTACAGATAGCTTGGGAGTAGGGAATAGTTGTGATTGCAGTCCTTTTGAAGACTAGGTTCCAGTATTTCCTACGACTTTCAGCAGGCAGGTCTGTGCCAGTGCTGTGCAAGTGTTTTTCACAGCATTTGGCTAAATCTAGCTAAGCAAATCCTTTTTGGCCTCTTGCAGTGTGAGTTAGTCAGTGGATTAGCGTATCTGTGTTGCAAGCTACACCACCTGTGTATAGAACACAATTTTTTTTTACTGCACCTAGCCAAGTAAAATCATTTGGGCATAGCATCATTCTATTAGGCCATCTATACCAAGCTCCACCAGCTTTGAAATTAATAATAATTTTTAGCTGCATCTTGCCTGTAAAATAATTTTGGGCATATTAGCAGTGTGTGGTACTCATTCTATTAGGCCATCTATACTAAGCTCCACCAGCTTTCAAATTACAAATAATTTTTAGCTGCATCTAGCCCGGAAAATTATTTTTCTTCCCAATAGTGGTAGCAATAGAAATATGGGGCGTGTGCCTGGCTAACAAAAATATACGCTTCATAACAAAAAACACCAGCCTAGCACACTGCATTAATAAGATGGCATCATCGTCTCTCCCAGTGCTAGGCCTACTACGCCGGCTAGCATTCCTGTGCCTAAAACACAATGTATAGGTCCGCGCTAGCCACGATGCTGAGGGGTCTAAAGCTGCTGCTAACGCTTTATCACAATTCAATTGGCAGATTTTCACAGAGCTCCTCCCCAACGCCCACCCATCGCGCAACAGTTGCCCACCCTCCCTATGGGATCTAGTGGCGAATAGTTGATGCCATTAATCAGAGCGTCAGTTGCCCCGTCGACGTGGCAAGCATACGGTAAGGCATGGGAAGAGTGGACACGACTAGTAGCAGGCAGACGGGTCGACCAATGTGAACAAGCCAGATTACAAGTCACCATAGAATTTCTCCACCAGCTAATGATGAGGGGCATATCAGGGGCGTCAGCGCAGCGGTGTCTGACCGGAGTAGCATTTCACTTCCAACTACTGAATTGGGGAGATGTGACAAAGAGATTCATCATCAGATAATCCATAAAAGGGTGGAAAAGGGGTCAGCCAAGTCAGGAGTGTAGACGTCCCGTCCCATGTCACTAAAACTGATTTCTCACATCATATCCCTAACACCATTAACATGACACTCACAATTTGAAGCAACACTACTGTCTACTGCATTTGCGTTCGCCTTCTTCGGGGCTCTATGCATAAGCGAATTAGTCCCTCAATCCAAAATTACCACCAGTGGAGGCTTATTACACCAGGACGTAGTCATAGCCAATAATGCAATATGTCTACGCATACGCGAATTAAAAACGGTTCCAGCGGGCAGGGGCACTTGGGTACTTCTACAACCCACAAACGGTACACTGAGTTGGGTAAGAATAGTAAAAACATATATAACCATCAGATCACAAAGTAATTTCTTCCTATCACACATTGATGGAATGCCATTATTAAGATACCTGTTCCAAGCTATATTTAATAAATGCATAACATCGGCAGGGAACCACCCCAAAGATTATGGGACACATTCATTCTGCATAGGCGCGGCCACGGAAGCAGCAAGAGCAGGACTGTCAGAAACGGAAGTTCAGAGGATAGGGAGATGGCGATCCACGTGTTTGGCGAGATACATAAGACTGGACTTGTTATCCAAACCTGGTTTGTTTCTTTTACAGGTGACGCTAAGCCAACAGTGTGGGTGATAGGCCACTCGTATGTATATTGGGCAGAAAAAAGGGCAAAAGTCCGCCCAGGCGGGAGGAACTTAGAGTTTCATAACACATATTTCAACTGGAGAGGTATTAAAGGCCTGCTATGGCCACAGGTACTAATGGAGGTAATCAAGGTAGGGAGAGAGGCAAGAGGTCCGGTCATCTTAGTTATACAGGCCGGGGAAAACGACCTAGGTCATCACAAGAGCACATAACTAATGGCAATAATGAAACTAGACACTGAGCGCTTCAGAGAATTTTTCACAAAACTAACTATAGTATGGTCAAAGATTGTGCTGATAGCGGTATGGCAAGGTGCGCGAGACATCACGGCCATCGAACGGACAAGGCGGGTAATAAATATTCGGATGGCAAAATTTAGAAGAGACAGAGGCGGTGTAGTGATACAACACCGACAACTGGAAGGAGATAAAGCAGGCCTCATACGGCCCGACAGTGTTCACTTAATGGATATTGGACTGGACATATTCCTGTCAGGACTCCAGGACGGAGTGGAACAAGCGTTAAGAGTGATGGATGGGGGTCAGAGTCCTGCATACGAGTACACAGGATCCTCCGTGGCCTGGAAATAGAAAGGACTTGTTGGAGAGTTACACTTGTTGGCTAACTTGCCGGTGTGGAGACCCAGTGCATGCTGCAACAAGCTGAATTATTTTAGAAATAAAATGCCTTTCTAATGGAATGTGTATAAAGAGTTAATAAAGCTGTGACCGATCCTCACCCATCCAGTTGTAAGAGTTACATTATTGTATTGTCAAGGAAAGGGGGGCGGTAGGGGGGCTGAGCGTCTGGGTTTGGTTGGGGGTCCCCACAGTCTGCCTAGGCTAGATGCATTTAAAAATTCTTATTAGATACACAGGCGGTGCAGCTTGCTTCGCAGCTGGGCTACTACGCCCAAAGTATTGCCTAGGCTAGATGCCGTTAAAAATTCTGCGCTGACTAGCAGACACTGAAGCTTTGGAGCAGACCTCTGAGTAAACAGCTCTTCAGACTCAACCATCTGTGTTACCCCAAGCCATAGTGTATGTAGTTTTTTACGGTTAAAAGGGGGGGGGTTGCGACCCAACCCACCTGGAATTGACGATGCCAACGTCACGTAAAACACAGCAAGGGGACTCCAAAAAGAGTCTCCATTTTTTCCAAAAATTGTGGCACAGACACCACTTAAGAGGCATCAATTGCCCCAGAGTTGCTTAAAACGGTTGATGAGGTGATTTTACCAAATCCTCAAGCTTTTAATCTTCCCAGGATGACACAGGGGTAGAAAAGTACTTGCAGATCCATGATTTGTTCATCTTTATGAACGTGAGTCTGTCTACATTATCAGTGGACAGCCGCGTGCGCTTATCTGTCAGCACACCACCAGCAGCGCTGAACACACATTCAGAGAGAACGCTGGCTGCAGGGCATGACAAGATCTCCAAGGCGTGAGTGGCGAGCTCCGGACATTTTTCCAGATTGGAATCCCAAAATTAGCAAGGGTCCAGTGACACAGTCATGGCTTCGATGTTCACTTGGAGATACTCCTGTACCATCCTCTCTAGGCGTTGACTGTGTCAGACTTCTTGTCTCCTGTGGCCTTGCAAAGGATGGTCTAAAAAAGTGGTGAAACGATTCCACAAAATTGCTGTTACCAGCAGATACCGTGCTACTGTTACGGTTTGAGTGATGAAGACTCGACAGTCCCACGGTTTGCAAGTTAGAACTGTGAGATTCACTACGTGCACCACTGGTGTTTTGTGGAAAAGCACATGTAAGATTCTGCAACAGTCTCTGCTGATACTCCTGCATGCGTGAATCCCTTTCTATGGCAGGAATTATTTCAGCAAATTTACTTTTGTACCGGGGATCTAAGAGTGTGGCACTGGCAACCCAGTAGTCGGAATTACTTCGAATTCTGACAATCCAAGGGTCATGTTGCAGGTAATGCAGCAAGAAGGCACTCATGTGTCTTGCGCATCCAGGAGGACCAAGTCCTTGTTGTGTTGGTAGCGAGGTAAGAATCATGCTTCCTTCCTCTGCCCTCTCCCCCCAACCTCACACAACAGAAATATGATCAAGGTCTCCCTCATCTGATGAGTCTTACATGCCCATCGCCAGTTCGTCCTCCACTTCTTCCTCGGCTCCTGAACCTTCCTCAACAGTTTGGCTGCTACCATGCGCCCTGGTTAATCCCTCTCCCCCACCCTCCCATGCCTGCCGCCTTGGTGCTGCCGACCGTCTGGACCTTGGAGATGTTATCCCTTCCGCATATGACTCCTCCTCTACTTCCTCCACATCCTCTTGTCCCACCATCTGACTCCGAATTCTGTTTAACGTGTGCTCCAGCATGTAAATCACTGGAATAGTCATGCTGATAATGGCATCGTCAGCACTAAACATCTTCGTCGCCATTTCAAAACTGTGCAGAAGGGTGTGTGACGCCATTGAGGATTCAGTCGCCACAGAGGTACTTGATCTCACCCAGAGGTGTGGTATCTCACCCTCAGGTAAGGAAGGAGTATGGCTCGGGACCTTCATCCAACACATATCCATAGTGGGGGTAGGGCGAGATTGTTCGTAAGGGAGAGCACAGTCCCAGGTCCCTAGCTGGCGAGAGGGTCCTATGTAGTGGGTGTGGGTGGAGAAAGCAGCTTAGGGGAGCACATGACAGGGAGAGTATAAATAGGAAGCCACCTTAGAAAGAGCAAGCCAGTCAGAGGAGGAGAAGTGACAGGAGCAGAGGCTCTGCATGAGCCCTGCTCCGGAGGCGGGCCTAGCCTCGGAGGCCCAGGACTGAAGGAGAGACGAGAGGAGTGGGAGCAGGAAGGCTCCAGGAACCGAAGGGACCCTAGGGGTACGGGCCATGCACAAGGCCACCCGTACGCCCGCTGCTACCAGGAGGTAGAGGGGTCAAGCCAGATAAGGGGAACCGGTCCCTCAACTAGCGGAGAAACAGCAAGGCTCAACTAGAAACCGGAGGCTGCAGCATTTCATGTACTGAAGGCTAAAGTCCACACCAGTCTCACTAAGAAGGTAGCCACATAGGACCCAGGGGACGGAAGACACGTCACCCGCCAAAGCCCGAGGATACCGGATAGAAGTGTCATTGGGTGTGAGGTGCAGGGAGAAGGCCAGAGAAAGGACACACAGAAGGGCGTCCTGCTAAGTACTTTGGAGCTATCTGGGGGTGGACTGAGCCCCTCACTGAGTACGCACAGCACGACGGGGGAGATTGCTCTGGTACCTGTAATCTGGACTGCAACAACTGTGAGTAAAGATCTTGGGACTGCATCACACGGACTCTGTGTTCATTACTGACTCCCTGCACTACAACCACCATCATCCACCCACACTGCCCTGAAGCTACACTCTTCCTGTGGGGAGTAATAATACCATTGCTGCAAAACCACCAGCTTCAGAGGACTGTTCCACAGCGGCGGCCCCTTTTGGCCGCACTCCACAGGTGGCGTAGTCGGACATTATAAAACCCATATATACAAATTACCCTTGGATTGACCGCCCTGGGTCACGGACCGGGTCACCGCCACAGTGACTACAACCCCCAGCGTGTACCGGCCCGGCTCCGGGTACCCCACGGCCCAGGGGGGGCGTCAACTTCATAGGTCACTGATCTGAGACCACTCCTGCAGCGTGATTTGCCCCACCTCTGGATCTCGTTGGCCCAGGCTATGCGTCAGAACGTATTGCACCAGGGCTTGTCGGTGCTGCCACAGTCGCTGCAACATGTGCAGAGTTGAATTCCACCGTGTCGGCACATCGCATTTCAGCTGGTGAACTGGCAGGCCCAACGACTTCTGTAGAGATGTAAGTCGCTGAGCTGCGGGATGCGAACAGCGGAAGTGAGCACACAGCGACCGTGCCCTCTGCAGAAGGCCATCTAGTCCGGGATAGTGGGCTAAAAATTGCTGGACAACCAGGTTCAACACGTGAGCCATACAAGGCACGTGTGTGACATTGCCCCGGCGAAGGGCCGCACCCAGGTTTGCAGCATTGTCGCACACGGCCTTCCCTGGTTGCAGGTCCAGTGAAGACAACCATTCATGAAACTGGGTCTCCAGAGCTGACCACAACTCCTCAGCTGTGTGACTCACATTTCCCAGACACTTCAAAGTAAACACCGCCTGATGCCGTTGAGCCCTGCTGCCAGCATAGTAAGGAGGTGTGCAGGATTCCTTCTGCTCAGTTGGAAAGCAGGTGGCATGACCAGAAAGGCTTTGGGTGCAGGTGGAGGAACGAAAGGAGGTTGAGGAGGTAGAAGCAGCGGAGGAACTTCTAGATAAAGAGGATTGACGTACAACTCGTGGGGACGGCAAGACTTGGACAGCAGCCCCTTGTCCTGCTGTCACCATAGTTACCCAGTGCCCAGTCAGCGACATGTAACGCCCCTGTCCATGCCTACTCGTCCAAGTGTCTGTGGTCAAATGCACCCTGTCACACACAGAGTTTCTCAAAGAAGCGGTGATGTTGTGTGCGACATGCTGGTGTAGCGCAGGCACACCTTTCTTTGAGAAGTAGTGCCGACTGGGCATCTGGTACTGGGGCACTGCGACGGACATAAGGTCTCGAAAATCCTATGTGTCCACCAGGTGGAAAGGCAGCATTTCTGTAGCCAACAGCTTGCAGATGGTGAAATTCAACCTCTTAGCTTCGTCATGGCTAGGAGGAAATTGTCTTTTACTTGTCCACATCTGAGGGACCGAGGGCTGGCTGTTGTGCTTAGACGGGGTTGAGTAGGGTGTCCCCGGCAAACTGCCGGTCTGTGAGGAAGATGCAGGCGGAAAAGTTAGGTTGCCTTGATCCAAAGGTGGTGCTCTCGATGTCGGAGAGCGCTCAACACCAGCTGGTGTTTCCACTTCCAAATGAAATGATGACCTGCCAATCACACTGGCTGTTGCGGGTAAAGAGGTGGCAGGTCTGCGTCCAAAAACATGTGTGACTGCTGTCCCCCCAGTCACAGAGGATGAAGAGGCCGCGGATGCACAAGATGGGGCAGACCGTGGTTGGCCCGGCCCGCTAGGCCGCATTGTAGCACAGTGAGCTTCCCACTGCAACTTATGCTTCATATCCATGTGACGGTTAATGCATGAAGTACTCAAACTTTGGAATTTTGGGCCTCTACTTAGCTTTTGGTGACAAATATTACAGATAACACGAGTTGGGTCATCCTTATCGATCTGAAAAAATGCACAGGCTATGCAAGGCTTAGAGCCCATGCGACCAGAAGAGCCACTACGACTTGTGGTCAGAGGCAGAGTTGTGGTTGATGATGCAGTTGTTGACATGCTTCCAGTACTCCGTCTCAGTCCAGGAAGGCGCAACCTAACCTCGTCGTTAATAGCATCTGTGACGCCCAGCTGCGCTTGGTATCACAGATCCTAGAAGAGTACATCGATGGAATCCTCCACAAGAGGCCCCCATAAACATTCACACATCTCCACCTTCCACTTCAGACCAGCAGAGGGAGCCCATTAGGGATATAAATAGGGAAGGTGGAGCTAGGCAGTTCAGTTCATCTGAAGAGTTCCTGCCGTAGAAAAGCCTAAGAGAGGTCAGTCTGCAGTGGATCTCAGTCTAGTCTATAGAACTCAGTTAATAGTTCAGCAGAGGAGCACGAGGCTCCTGCTAGCTAGATTCTGGGAGCCCAGTTAGAGCTTAAGGTGTGCCGACGCCATAAGATCGGTGAAGCGCGGCAAGCTGCCGTTAGTGTGTATAGCCTAGTGAGGGCCCGAGTAGGCCGAAGGCGAGTGGAGAGTTAGTACATAGGGGGCAGAGGAGCTTAACCAGCTCACCCCGAAGCATTTACCGGACACGGGATCCGAGCTTACCGGGATCTCTATGACCCAATAAGGCATAACCGGAATCCCTGGAGAACTACAAGTCCCAGGATCGCTAAGGTGCTGATACGTAACAGAGCCAGGAGACGCTTAGGCCCCGCATACTGGGAGCGTGAACTCCAAGACAAGGCCCTACCACAAGGTCAGCCAGCGCAGGACAGAGACTAAGTTAAGCCTAGCTCCAGGCAGGGCAGAAACTTATTACGCAGAGGCAAGAAACAGTAGACCCTACACCCGCTCATTGGGGAGGATCCTGATATGCTCCTTTCACCCTACAGTGCTCCGGGATGTGCCTGAATTTCCACCAGTAAAAGGTACTGAATTGACTACCATGTCCGTTCCCATTCTTGCTCTGACCCAGCTGAGTCTCGCCTGTCCTGCATTCCCCCTGCATACGCTTTTCTGAGGCCTAGCTCCACCTCTGGGGAGCTATACCATCGAGCTGCCTTATCACCGGCCTCAGTGGACTGCTGCAGCGCTGGTGCTTCTCAGTAGATACCACAGGTGGCGTCACGAACTCTTATAAAATTAACAATTATCCACCCTTTTAAAGAGTGACCCCAGGGTATGGGCCCGGGAGCCGACCACCGCGACATCCCCAAGGCCAGGAAAAGGCCCGGGTACCAAGTCATCCCCATCCCCTGGGCTAGTCACATCCTCCTCCACCTCCTCTGCTGACCTCATCAACTGGCTGACTGTGGGTTGACAGTAAGTGGGATCTCCAACCTCGTCATCATCACCCTGTGTGTTCTCACGCCCGTCGTCCTCAGAGCCAACCTCTTCCTGCCCTGACCGAAAAGTCAAGTTGTCACTCTAATCAGGTATTTGAGTCTCATCATCGTCTTCATCATTGTCTCCACCAACAGGAGTTACAGTTTGGGAACGAGGGTCTACATTATGCTCAGAACCTTCTTCATCTGGTCCTGGATCCGACTCATAAAGATTCTGGGCATCAGTGCAGATCATTTCCTCGTCTGGATTAACAGAAGCTCTGGAGCAGACCTCCATTTCCCAGGCTATAGTATGAGTAAACAGCTGTGCAGACTCATCCATCTGTGTTACCCCATACTCAGACGGGCAGCTGGAGACTTGAGAGCTGTGAGGAAGCAAGTGCGATTGGGGTGACACCTCTGAGGACTGGAGTATTTGTGATGTTGAAGTTGAGGTGGAGGAGAGCCCACTTGAAGGAGCACTTGATATCCGTTTAAGAGCCTGCTGTTTTTGTACCTCATCTGGAATTTGTAGCGATGGGCGTGTCCGTAAGAAAGGGATCGTATCACATTGTCCACGAAAAGAAGTAGACCTCTTAGTTTGGCTGGAAGATGGTCTTTCTTCTGCAGATGTTACTCCCCCCCCCTCCTCCACCACGGGGGGGCTCGACCCACCAGCGGACAGGCACCAGTATTTGGAGAGGGGGGCTGGCCGTCAGGGTCCAACCTGGCTCTGGCACAAACCCGGCGACACGGAGGTCGCACGGGCAGGAATGGACTGGCCGTGTCGGCTTCGCACTCCAGCGTAGTCCCTCTGCCCGCTCGCGCCCGTAACCTCAAAGGGATGTGCAAGCGACTTTTCTTCCCAGGGCTGTTCCCCGCCCAGCAGGAACGTGGGGGAGCTCAGGTCGGCCTTCCACTGTACTCCCTTACCTCCCTCGCCCTCTTTCCTTCTTCCGTTCTCCATCTAACCCCTCGGCTCTGTGGTGTCCGCTCTCCCTCCAGCTCTCTCCTTCTCACAGGTGGACTACCGCGTGTATTCACACTGTGGCGAATCTTTTGGGCCCAGGCATAAGAAGTTGTCGAGGTAATGGATAATATGTGCCCCCTTAGACACGTCCATTACAACCCATTCGAGGAAGCAACTAAACGCCTCAAATAGTGAGCAGGATCTGGAGCACCCCAAGGGCAAACAGCGATCTATATAGTATGCTCCTTCCCAGAAGCAGCCCAATAGGTGGACACTATTTGGAGGCACAGGTAGTAAGTAACCGGAACGCCGCATCAATGTCTGTTTTGGCCATTAGGGTGACCCTTCCCAACTTCTTGATCCGCCTGATTGCCTTGTCAAAGGATGTTCAGTATATACTACTGTACTTAGTTCCACGTCGATGTTGTCGTTTACGGACCTGCCCCTTGGATATGACAAATGGTGGATTAGTCTGAATGTATTGGGTTCCGTTTTTGGCACAACTCACAACGGGGATACCACTACGTCTTGTAAGGAAAGTGTTCTGAGTGGAACCGCCATTCTACCTAAAGATATTTCTTTTTTTAATTTTCTTGTCACGACGTCTGGGTGTTGGTAGGCTGATTTTAGATTTTTACTCCAGCCTTTCTTGATTTTAGAATGGCATGACATGCCTATAGCTGTGTCTCCCCCTCCTTTTACTCCTCCACCTCTTTTCTTTTTGCATGACTATATGTACTTGTCACTTTTCCATGTGTTAGTTGTGTCTTCTGAGCAGTTTTTCGGCTTTTGGACACCTTTGAAGGTGTTTTCTATGTGTTTCTATGTGTTTTTGTTTGCCTGCCATTGGTTTTAATGGTGTTCGATGAACAGTTCGGCGAACATACTGGTGTTCGACGAACCGAACCGAACTCAAACACTACAGGGGTGGCTCAACACTAGTTGGGAGTGTGCAGCGACAGGTGCAGGGTGGGAGACATCTTCGCATGCTCCGTGGACAGGGGATTGGCGTGCACTCACAACAGTGGAAGAAGCAGTGGTGTCACCCGCAGACAGTATTCCTGGTCTATGGCCCACTTAGTCGGGTGCTTTGCTGTCATGTACCTGATCATGCTGGTGGTGGTCAGGTTGCTAGTTTTGCTACCCCTGCTGATGCTGGCCTGGCAGATGGTGCAAATGGCCTTTTTGGGGATATCTGCAAAGTCTTTAAAAAACAACCAGACTCGGGAAGACCTAACATTTGTACTGGCAACTTCCGTCGTGTTGGTGTCCCGGGGAACAGTTGCCCGCCTTGTGTCTGCGGCTACCACAGTGCTTCTTCCTGCCTGTTGTGGTGCTATGCCTCCCTTTCCCTGTGTGCGGCTGTCCTCGCTCTGCGTGTCACCTTGCCAGGTAGGGTCAATGACTTCATTGTCCGCCACCTCGTCTTCCACTTCCACACCCTGGTCCTCCTCCTGGCTTTCTGGCAATTGTGTCACATCATCCTCATCCACCTCTTGCGACAGTAATTGCAATTTCCCAAGGTCATCTTCATTTGACCGTGGCTGCTCAAATATTTGAGCATCGCTACACTCGTTCACCCCTTGCCCCACTTGAAGTTGGCCGGGTGAGAGGCTCGAATCTATAAATAGAAAAGTGAACAGCTCTGTGGAGTGTCCAAGTGTGGGATCAGCTGTCTCCGGGCACTCGGCATGTTAGGAGAAAGGAGGATCAGGGTAAGGATTAAGCGATCCAGACTCACGGCTACTGAGACTTGACCGTGTGGAAGACAGGGTGGTGGTGGTGGTAGTGGCAAAGTGACAGGAAGCATTATCTGCTATCCAACCAGCAACCTTTTGACACTGCTCTGGGTTCAATAGTGGTGTGCTGCGGTCTCCTAGCAATAGGGACAGGAAATTCGAGTGACAAGATGTGGGTGTTTGTTATGGCACAATTTCAGCTTCCCTACGACCTCTCCCTTGCACTCTGCATGCACCATCACCATCATGTTCTCTCCCCCGTCCCCTTGTCACGCACCTTGCTCATTTTAAATGGAGGACAATATTTTCCACTTTCACTACAAATGGCTGGATTTGAACAGCAGTTATATGTTATACGTCTGCCGGGCACCCACGGTTTTAAATAGCGGCCCTGTAGTTTACTATTCTTGGCAGCGACCTCGTGTGAATAACTTCACTGACACCCTGCTACAAACTCTAAATGGAGGACAATATTTTCCATGTATCCTACAAATGGCTGGATTTGAACCGGAGTTATACAGTTATATGAAAAAGTTTGGGCACCCCTATTAATCTTAAGCTTAGTGTTTTATAAAAATTGGTGTTTTTGTAACAGCTATTTCAGTTTGATATATGTAATAACTGTTGGACACAGTAATGTTTCTGCCTTGAAATGAGGTTTATTGTACTAACAGAAAATGTGCAATCTTCATTCTAACAAAATTTGATAGGTGCATAAGTATGGGCACCTCGCCAGAAAAGTGACATTAATATTTAGTAGATCCTCCTTTTGCAAAAATAACAGGCTCTAGTCGCTTCCTGTAGCTTTTAATGATTTCCTGGATCCTGGATGAAGGTATTTTTGACCATTCCTCTTTACAAAACAATTCCAGTTCAGTTAACACTAGGACTACTGGACTCGTGACCCCGCCTAGAACTACTGAAAGGAGTCATTTTGACTCCTTGCTTGTTTTCGTTTATTTTTAGAGTTTCATTTGTGGTTATTTATTAATAATTATATTTTTTGTAATGTATTATTATTGTGAGATCCAACAGTAATGCTTTTGATTGTTTTTTTTCTGCTTTTCTTATTTTTCTACAGAAAATAACAATAATTATAATAGACGTTTTTCAAACATTTTTTTTTATTCAAGTGCACACATATAAACAACAACTGAAGAACAAAAAGCAGAGAAAATGTAGGTGGAGGAGCATAAAAATGAAAATATGGCGCAGAATTCACCTTCTAAACATTTGGTGTTTCGCATTTTAGGCATTGCCTTTGATTTATGGCAGTACATTGCCCACACAAAGACTTACCACAAGTCTTACAATTTCCGACAGATCTATTTTTCTTGCACTTTTATTTGATCTGGCAAAATTTTGTTTGAACTATCACTTCTGAGCATGAAGAAACTTGGGACGTGGAACCCTTTTCCCTATCTGTGACATAAGGACTAGTGTTGAGCCACCCCCGTAGTGTTCGAGTTCGGTTCGGTTCGTCGAACACCCGTGTGTTCGCCGAACTGTTCGTCGAACTGTTCGTCGAACACCTTCGAACACCGTTAAAACCAATGGCAGGCAAACAAAAACACATAGAAACACATAGAAAACACCTTCAAAGGTGTCCAAAAGCTGACAAACTGCTCAGAAGACACAACTAACACATGGAAAAGTGACAAGTACATATAGTCATGCGAAAAGAAAAGAGGTGGAGGAGTAAAAGGAGGGGGAGACACAGATATAGGCATGTCATGCCCTTCTAAAATCCAAAAAGTGAGAAGCCGAGACGGCCAGTCCGCTCCTGCCCGTGCCACCTCCGTGTCGCCGGGTTTGTGCCAGAGCCGCGGTGAACCCTGACGGCCAGCCCCCCTCTCCCAATACTGGTGCCTGTCCGCTGGTGGGTCGAGAGAGCCCCCCTGTGGTGGAGGCAGCTCTAAGCTTTTTAATTTAAATTGTCCCTCTAATTTGAATGAATACACTTTAAATCCATTTACAAGGATCTATTGGAGGGCAAGTCTCATGCCAGCAGCCGCGTAATTCCAGCTCCAGTAGCGTCCACTAAAGCTGCTGCAGTTAAAAAGCTTTTATAAGGATCGAGCTCGGCTGTCCACCGCAAGGCATCCTAGTGCCAGTCCCAGCCCCTATGCCTTGGGGTGCCTCCTGATGCTCTTCACTAAGTATCCCGTGGTCCCGAAGCATTTCCTTTGAAAAAATTAAGTGTCCAAACTACAGGTGGTGTAGCTTGCTTAACAGCCGGGATAATCCGCTGACTAGCAGACACTGCTACTAGGCACAAAGTATTTCCTGGGCTAGATGCAGTTAAAAATTTGTAAGTAGATACTCTCGTTGGATGCTGAGAAAGCATTCCATAGAGTCTCCTGGCACGCCATATATGATTCTCTTAAAAAGCTTGGGGTAGGGGTCTAGGGGACCCTTTTATAGCCAAAATCACGGCCCTGTATCACAATACGTCACCTAGGCTGAAGATAGATGGAACTGTAGCACCGAGGGCTCGGTTGCTACAGACGTATTGCACCTCACCCAGAGGTGTGATATCTCACTCTCAGATAAGGATGGAGTGTGGATCAGGACCCGACACCTGCATGCATTACACCACATTGCCGTGGGGCAGGGCGACCAATATGCCCCTGAGATGGGCACGACAGTCCCTGTCCCTGGCTGGAGTGGGGGGAGGGAACACTGAGGAAGGGGAACCCTGCAGTGCAGGAGCAGGGAGGAAGCAGTTCCTGGGTGCATTGAGAAGGGAGTATAAAAGGTGGGCACCATCTTAGTTCAGTGCAGAGAAGTCTGAGCAGAAGTGGCAGGGAGCAGGGGCTCTGCATGAGCTCTGCTCCGGAGGCGGGCCTAGTAACAGAGGCCCAGGCCTGCAAGAGGGAGAAGGAAGGAAGAGGAGCGGAGAAGGCTCCAGGAACGAGGAATGAAGGGATCCCAGGGGTGCGGACGGGCGAGTCGCCACCGCACGCCCATATCCACCTGCGTGGAGGGGTCAGGCCAAAGGGGGAGACCGGTCCCCGAACTAGTGGAGGCAGGAAACGACCCTCAGCTAGAAACCGGAGGCTCTGACATTTTATGTGGCGCAGCCCCTTGCTCCACCCGCTAGGAAGGCACCACATAGGGTCAGGGAAACTGGCGCCAAGTTTACCAAGAGGAGGCCCGAGGCAGCCGGACAGAAGTGTTGGTAAGAAAGGTGTCACGGGTGTGTTGCCACGAAGATCGTCACGAGTACACAGCCTGACTTCTCGCAGCTGACTTGTTGGTGCTTTGTGTTTTCTCGGCAGTGTAGGAGTTAATTCTCTCTCTCTCTCTGGGCTAGCTGAGGTCCAGCCTCGCCCAGCTGCAATCAATGCTTCTTTAGTGAGACTCCTTTATATTCCTGCAGGTCTGTTTGGGAGGTGTCGGTGAAAGCTTTTCATTCAGACTTACAGAGCGGATCGTGGTGTTTGGAGTTGCTGAGATAAGTGTATTTGGAAGTGTATTTTCCCTTTCCTCGCTTTATCATTTATCTCCTTTCCCGTAGGTGTTCCCTCTGTTGTAGTTGTTTAGAAGTTGTATGCAAGGTGGTTTTGGTTTTTCCCTTGTACTGTCTCGTTCGTCTAAATACTGTGTGTGGGCATATTATTTCTGGTTCCCTATTGTTGTGATCGGGGTCCTTCTCAGGACTAGATTACTTAGGTGCAGGGATCCTCAGAAGGTAGGGGTTACGCTGGCGGCCTGGACCTCTGTACCTTTAACAGTACCTCCAGGATGAGGGATTAGTCAGGGCCCCAGCTTAGGGTCAGCTTAGGCCCCCTACCTCCAGTATTCTGTGACAGTGTGACATTTTCACCGACCATCTTAGTTTTTCTCCAGCTACCATGGATCCAGTAGCCGGTCTAGCTCGGCAGTTGCAGAGTTTGTCCATGGGGCTGGCGGACGTTAGGTCCAAGGTTTTGCATCCTCTGGAGCAAGCCGGACCAGAACCTAAAGTAGCTCTCCCTGACAGGTTCACTGGGGGGCGGGACAAGTTTTTTGTTTTCCGGGAGGCATGCAAATTGTACTTTCGGCTGCGGCCTCGGTCATCGGGCAGTGAAGAACAAAGGGTGGGAATTGTCATCTCGCTCCTACAAGGGGACCCACAATCTTGGGCGTTCTCTCTTCCCCCAAGCTCCCCGGTTCTCCAGTCAGTGGATAGGTTTTTCGCTGCTCTGGGACTCGTATATGATGACCCAGATCGGATCTCCCTTGCTGAGTCTAAGTTACGTAGGATTCAGCAGGGAGATCGTCCGGCGGAGGAATTCTGTTCGGAGTTCCGTAGGTGGGCCACGGACACCCAGTGGAATGACCCGGCTCTTAGGAGCCAGTTTTGTCATGGTTTATCCGACAAATTACAGGATGTGTTGGCACAGTATGACTCTCCCGCGTCACTGGAAGCCGCTATGGCCCTTGCTATTCGCGTTGACAGACGGCTTCGGGAGAGGTGCGGGATAACTCTACCCCCTGTAATGTCTCCACCTCCTACAAGGTCCCCTCATATGGTGGTTCCCCTGGTCAGTCCGGAGGAGCCTATGCAATTAGGAGGGACATCATTTCGGGGAAGGGGACCGGTGGTGCGCCATAAGACAGGAAGGTGTTTTCTCTGCGGGAAAAAGGGACATTTTATTGGGGGGTGTCCATCCCGTCCCTTGCAGAGTAAAGAGTCGTCGAAAAAACTGTTGATCCCAGGTTGTGTGGTGGACGGAAATCTGGGAGTAGGTATTTCGTCCCTAGGTTCGTCTCAGTTTCTCGTACCGGCGGAGGTGGTGGTGGGTACGAGAACTGAGAGGATATCTGTTCTTCTGGATAGTGGGGCCGGGGCTAATCTGGTTGATGCTCGGTTTGCCCGGGTTCAAGGTATGCGATTGAGTGAGTTGGCTAAACCCATCCCCATATTCTCGATCGATGCCAGACCTCTCGGTCAGGGAAGTTTTTTGCAAGCTGTGCATGGCGTAAAACTTCAAGTGGGGGCAATACATAAAGAACTGTTGTCTTGCTACGTGTTGGAGGGTCTTCCCACTCCTATAGTGTTGGGCCTTCCTTGGTTAGCTAAGCATAACCCGGTTATTAATTGGCAAACCAGAGAGATAAGCCAATGGAGTAAATTCTGTAATAAAAACTGCATGAACACGGTCATCGGTGCGGTTACTCCTTGGGTCTTACCTCCATTTCTGGCGGACTTTGAGGATGTATTCTCGGAGAATGGGTGTCAGGAACTACCTCCTCATCGCGTGTATGACTGTTCTGTAAAACTGCTCCCTGAGGCCAAGTTACCTAAAGCTAGGTTGTATAACCTTTCTGGTCCTGAGAGGCAGGCCATGAAGGATTATATTTCTGAAAGTCTGGCTAAGGGGCATATTAGACCTTCATCTTCTCCGGTGGCCGCGGGGTTCTTCTTTGTTAAGAAGAAAGATGGAGGCCTACGCCCTTGCCTGGATTTCCGTGAACTTAATCGGATTACGGTCCGAGATCCGTATCCGCTCCCACTTATTCCCGATCTCTTTAATCAGATCGTGGGCGCCAAATGGTTCTCTAAGTTGGATCTCAGGGGGGCGTACAATCTGATTAGGATGAAGGAGGGGGATGAGTGGAAGACGGCTTTTAACACTCCGGAGGGGCATTATGAGAACCTTGTCATGCCATTCGGTCTGACTAATGCCCCGGCGGTGTTTCAACACTTTGTTAATGATATTTTTCGCCACCTGGTGGGACAGTTTGTTGTCATATATCTGGATGATATCTTAATTTACTCGCCGGATCTGGTGTCTCATCAGGAGCACGTTAGACAGGTGTTACAGATCTTGCGGGATAATAAACTGTATGCCAAGTGGGAAAAGTGTGTGTTCGCCGTACAGGAACTCCAGTTTTTAGGCTTCCTGGTTTCAGCGTCCGGTTTTCGTATGGACCCTGGGAAAGTGCGGGCAGTTCTTGAGTGGGATCGGCCGGAGAATCTTAAGGCACTACAACGTTTCCTGGGGTTTGCTAACTATTACCGGAAGTTCATTCGTAATTTCTCGTCCATGGTTAAGCCTCTCACAGACATGACTAAAAAGGGGACGGATTTTTCTAGGTGGTCTGACAAGGCTTGTCAAGCATTCTCCTCCTTGAAAAAATGTTTTGCCTCGGCACCCATACTCATTCAACCTGATGCGTCTCAGCCATTCTTTGTAGAGGTAGACGCTTCCGAGGTAGGGGTGGGAGCAGTATTGTCACAGGGTTCGTCCCCTGGTAAGTGGCATCCGTGCGCCTTTTTCTCTAAAAAATTGTCGTCCGCTGAGAGGAATTACGATGTCGGCAATAGGGAACTCTTGGCCATTAAGTTAGCTTTTGAGGAGTGGCGCCATTTTTTGGAGGGGGCAGTTCATCCGGTCACCGTCATCACCGATCACAAGAACCTGCTATATCTGGAGTCCGCTAAACGTCTGAATCCCAGACAAGCTAGGTGGTCATTGTTTTTTACCAGGTTTAATTTCGTCGTTACATATCGTCCTGGGTCTAAAAATGTAAAGGCGGATGCCTTATCTCGTAGTTTCCCTGGGGCCGGGAATACGGACGACCCGATTCCTATTCTTCAGGAGGGGGTGGTGGTTTCGGCAGTATGCTCTGAGCTGGAGGAGGAGATATTGGAGGCTCAGGGAGACGCCCCTGTTGGACCTCCGGGGAGACTGTTCGTTCCAGATCAGTTGCGACAAAAGGTGATCGAGGCACACCATAACTCAGTTTTTGCAGGACACCCGGGGAGTAAAGCAACTGTGGATCTCCTCTCGCGTCGGTTTTGGTGGCCTAACTTACATAAAGAGGTGGTAACTTTTGTCGCGTCCTGTGGGGTTTGTGCGCGCTCTAAGACCTCACATACCCGTCCGTCTGGGGCCCTCTTACCTTTGAAGATCCCGGAGCGTCCTTGGACTCATCTGTCTATGGACTTTATTACTGACCTCCCTCCGTCTTCGGGTAAAACGGTCATACTCGTTGTAGTGGACAGGTTCAGCAAGATGGCACATTTTATCGCTCTTCCGGCTCTCCCTAATGCTAAAACTCTTGCGCAGGTGTTCATTGGGGAGATTGTGAGGCTTCACGGGGTACCCTCCGAGGTGGTGTCTGATCGGGGGTCTCAGTTTGTGTCCAAGTTCTGGAAGGCGTTTTGTGCACGGCGGGGGATGCATTTGTCATTCTCGTCGGCTTTTCATCCTCAGACCAATGGTCAGACGGAACGTATGAACCAGAGCTTGGAGACATATCTTCGGTGTTTTGTGTCAGAGAACCAGGAGGACTGGGCTTCTTTCCTACCTCTGGCAGAGTTTGCTCTCAATAATAGGCGGAGCGAGTCCACTGGTAAGTCCCCGTTTTTTGGGGCATATGGTTTTCACCCCCAGTTTTGTACTTTCAGTAGGGGGGGCTCTTCGGGGGTTCCGGAGGAGGAACGATTTTCCTCATCTCTCGCTTCAGTATGGAGAGGGGTGCTGAAGAATCTGAATACTATGGGGAACCGATACAAACGTATGGCTGATAGGAGGAGAGTGTCTGGTCCGGACCTAAGTGTGAACGATCAGGTATGGTTGTCTACCAGGAATATTAAACTTAAGGTTCCCTCCTGGAAACTGGGTCCCAGGTTCATCGGGCCGTACAGAATCAGTTCGGTTATTAATCCGGTGGCATTCCGTCTTGACCTCCCCCCTACGTTTAAAATTCACAACGTGTTTCACAGATCATTGCTTAAGAGGTATGTGGCGCCGGTGGTACCGTCACCTTTACCTCCCCCTCCTGTGGTTGTCAATGGTAACTTGGAGTTCCAGGTATCGAGGGTCATTGATTCACGCTTTAATCGCCGGTCCCTTCAGTACCTGGTTCATTGGAAGGGGTATGGCCCTGAGGAGAGGATGTGGGTTCCTGCGTCGGATATTAACGCAGACCGATTAGTTCGGGCCTTCCACACGACTCACCCGGATAAACCTGGCCCTGAGGGTCCAGAGGCCCCTCGTAGAAGGGGGGGTACTGTCACGGGTGTGTTGCCACGAAGATCGTCACGAGTACACAGCCTGACTTCTCGCAGCTGACTTGTTGGTGCTTTGTGTTTTCTCGGCAGTGTAGGAGTTAATTCTCTCTCTCTCTCTGGGCTAGCTGAGGTCCAGCCTCGCCCAGCTGCAATCAATGCTTCTTTAGTGAGACTCCTTTATATTCCTGCAGGTCTGTTTGGGAGGTGTCGGTGAAAGCTTTTCATTCAGACTTACAGAGCGGATCGTGGTGTTTGGAGTTGCTGAGATAAGTGTATTTGGAAGTGTATTTTCCCTTTCCTCGCTTTATCATTTATCTCCTTTCCCGTAGGTGTTCCCTCTGTTGTAGTTGTTTAGAAGTTGTATGCAAGGTGGTTTTGGTTTTTCCCTTGTACTGTCTCGTTCGTCTAAATACTGTGTGTGGGCATATTATTTCTGGTTCCCTATTGTTGTGATCGGGGTCCTTCTCAGGACTAGATTACTTAGGTGCAGGGATCCTCAGAAGGTAGGGGTTACGCTGGCGGCCTGGACCTCTGTACCTTTAACAGTACCTCCAGGATGAGGGATTAGTCAGGGCCCCAGCTTAGGGTCAGCTTAGGCCCCCTACCTCCAGTATTCTGTGACAGTGTGACAAAAGGCCAGACAAAGGACACACAAAGGGGGTCCTGTGAAGCGCTCCAAAGTTATCTGGGAGTTGTCTGAGCCCCTCACCTGGTGAGCACAGTACGACGTGGGCAGCCGTTACCTGCAGACGTGGTCTGGATAATAAGAACTGTGAGTAAAGGCCCTGAACTGCATCACTGACTCCGTGTCGTTACTGCTGCTGCCCTGCACCATCACCCCCATCCTCCGCATACACTGCCCTGAGGCTATACTCCTCCCGTGGGGAGTTATGCTACGCTCTGCTGCACCCACAACACCAGCCTTAGCGGTCTGCCCTGTAGCGGCGGTTCACTCTGACCGCAATCCACGGGTGGCGTAGTCGGACATTTAAACATCAAAACCACATAAATAGTTCCGCCACTGGTTTGACCGCCCTGAGCCACGGAACCGGATCGCCGCCACGAAGACTACAACCACCAGCATCCACCAAAAAGGGTCCGGCTCCGGGTGTCCCAAGGCCCAGGGGGTGCGTGAGAACATTTTCATCACCTTTCACAATCACCAATGGGACAAGGCAGGGATGTCCTCTGTCCCCTCTCTTATACATCCTAGTGACGGAGCACCTGCTCTCATCAATTCGCCATAACCCCAATATTAGGTGGATTGAGGTGGGAGGCACCGAGTACAAGTGCTCTCTATTTGCTGATGATGTCCTAGTATATATCACTCAATCACATATATCCATCCCTGCTGTTATGGCTGAAATAGATCACTTTGTTACATGGTCAAATTTTAAAATCAATGCAGCGAAGTCTGAGGCCCTCGATGTCTCCCTCCCTAAATCCATATAGGATTCCATCCAGTCCAACTTTCCCTTTGCCTGGCCCTCACAGGGTATCAAATACTTAGGAATTCCTATTCATAGAGACCTCTCCCATCTATGTTATCTTAATTTTGGGCCCTTTATTGAACAATTCCATACAGACCACGGTTGGCAAGTTAGAACTGTAAGATTCACTACGTGAACCACTGGTGTTTTGTGGAAAAGCACATGTACACCGCGTTCCAAATTATTATGCAAAAAGTGTTTAGGAGTGATAAGGGAAGAATTTGTTTGTTTGTCAGTTAAACTCATTGATGGTGATGTGTGTCAGGGCTCTTTATATCACTGTAAGCAATTGCAGACACCTGTGCTAATTAGTTTGGCAGGTGTGTCCAATGAAAGGCAAGACTACTTAAGAAGGCAATCTCACATTATTAAGCAGCCTACATTTTCTGCCAAAATGGGAAAGAAAAAGGATGTGTCGGCTGCTGAGAAGCAACAAATTGTGGAGTGTTTAGGTCAAGGCATGACTACAATCAACATTGTGCGATGATCAGGATGAAGTGTCTTGGCAATCAAGAAGTATGTAGCTGATTCACAGTACACACGTGTGCGTGCTGATAAGGGCAAATTGAGGACTCTTTCCTACAGGCAATTACGTCAGGTTGAAAGAGCAGCGGCAAAAAAGCCTTGTCATAGCAGCAGACAAGTTTTTGAAGCTGCTTGTGCCTCCAACGTCCCCCGAACAACAAGATGCAGGGTCCTTCAGAGGTTTGCAGCTGTGCATACGCCATCCTGTCGACCTCCTCTATCCACATCACACAAGCAGAAACGGCTCCAGTGGGCCAAACATTACATGAAGACTGATTTCAAAACTGTTTTGTTCACGGATGAGTGCCGTGCAGCGCTCGATGGTCCAGATGAATGGAGTGGAGGATGGCTGGTTGATGGACACCCCACGCAAACACGGCTACAGCGCCAACAAGGAGGAGGTGGAGTAATGTTTTGGGCTGGAATCATGGGGAGAGAGATTGTCGGCCCCTTTAGGATCCCTGAAGGTGCTAAAGATGAACTCCATAATGTATGTGGATTTTCTCAAACAGCACTTCCTGCCATGGTTCAAGAAGAAGAACCGTGTATTTCACAGCAAGATCATTTTTCTGCATGATAATGCACCATCTCATGCTGCACATAAAACATCTTCATCTCTGGCTGATATGGGCATAAAAGGGGACAAACTTATGGTGTGACCCCCATGCTCCCCTGACCTCTACCCCATTCAGAACCTTTGGAGCATCATTAAAAGGAGTGTCTATGATGGCGGGAGGCAGTTCACATCTAAGCAACAGCTCTGGGAGGGTATTCTGTCCTCATGCAAAACAATTGAAGCAGAAACCATCCAAAACCTGACAAATTCAATGGACGAGAGAGTTCAGAAGCTCCTTTCGAACAAGGGGTCCTATGTGAAAATGTAACATCACCTAGAATAAAGTTTTGAGTTGAAAACTGTTTGATTTCAGTTTCTAACAACCTGCTAATGCTTATAATTTCAAAAATGACCATTTTTTTGGTCTTTATTAAAATGAAAAGGTTGATCGAAAAGTTTGGGGGATCTAAGAGTGTGGCAACCCAGTAGTCATGATTACTTCGAATTCTGACAATATGAGGGTCATGCTGCAGGTAGTGCAGCAAGAAGGCACTTATGTGTCTTGCGCATCTCGGAGCCCCAAAATTATTTTCCGGGCTAGATGCAGCTAAAAATTATTTTTAATTTTAAATCTGGTGAAGCTTATTATAGATGGCCTAATAGGATCAGTGCTGCACACTGCTACAAAGCCCAAATTATTTTCCAGTCAAGATACAGATAAACATGATTAGTAATTTGAAAGCTTAAAACGGTTGGTAGGGTGATTTTAACCAATCATCAAGCTTTTACTCTCCCCAGGATGACACAGGGGTAGAAAAGTCGTTTCGGATCCATGATTTGTTCATCTTTATGAACGTGAGTCTGTCTACATTATCAGTGGAGAGCCGCGTGCGCTTATCTGTCAGCACACCACCAGCAGCGCTGAACACACGTTCAGACAGAACACTGGCTGCGGGGCATGACAAGATCTCCAAGGCGTAAGTGGCTAGCTCCGGCCATTTATCCAGATTGGAAGCCCAAAAAGAGCAAGGGTCCAGTGACACAGTCGTGGCTTCAATATTTACTTGGAGATACTCCTGTACCATCGTCTCTAGGCGTTGACTATGTGTCAGACTTCTTGTCTCCTGTGGCCTTGCAAAGGATGGGCTAAAAAAGTGGTGAAATGATTCCGCAAAATTGATGTTACCAGCAGATACTGTGGTTCTGTTACGGTTTGAGTGCTGAACACTTGACGGTCCCACGGTTGGCAAGTTGGAACTGTGAGATTCACTACGTGCACCACTGGTATTTTGTGGAAAAGCACATGTAAGATTCTGCATCAGTCTCTGCTGATACTCCTGCATGCGTGCATCCCTTTCTATGGCAGGAATAATTTCTGCAAATTTACTTTTGTACCGGGGATCTAACAGTGTGGCAACCCAGTAGTCAGGATTATTTCTAATTCTCACAATTCGAGGGTCATGTTGCAGGTAGTGCAGCAAGAAGGCACTCATGTGTGTTGCGCATCCAGGAGCACCAAGTCCCTGTTGTGTTGGTGGCGAGGTAACAATCATGCTTCCTTCCTCTGTCCTCTCCCCCCAACCTCGCACAACAGAAATGTGATCAAGGTCTCCCTCATCTGATGAGTCTTCCATCAGTTCGTCCTCCACTTCTTCCTGGGCTCCTGCACCTTCCTCACTAGTTTGGCTGCTACCATGCGCCCTGGTAAAATCATCTCCCCCACCCTCACATGCCTGCCGCCCTGGTGCTGCCGACCGTCTGGACCTTGCAGATGTTAGCCCTTCCGCATACAACTCCTCCTCCTCTACTTCCTCCACCTCCTCTTGTGCCACCACCTGACTCCGAATTCTGTTTAACATGTGCTCCAGCATGTAAATCACCGGAATAGTCATGCTGATAATGGCATCGTCAGCACTAAACATCTTCGTCGCCATTTCAAAACTGTGCAGAAGGGTGCATAGGTCCCTAATCTGAGACCACTCCTCCAGCGTGATTTGCCCCACCTCTGAATCTCGTTGGCCCAGGCTATACGTCAGAACGTATTGCACCAGGGCTTGTCGGTGCTGCCACAGTCGCTGCAACATGTGCAGAGTTGAATTCCACCGGGTAGGCACATCGCATTTTAGCTGGTGAAGTGGCAGGCCCAACGACTTCTGTAGAGATGTAAGTCGCTGAGCTGCGGGATGTGAACGGCGGAAGTGAGCACACAGCGACCGTGCCCTCTGCAGAAGGCCATCTAGTCTGGGATAGTGGGCTAAAAATTGCTGGACAACCAGGTTCAACACGTGAGCCATACAAGGCACGTGTGTGACATTGCCCCGGCGAAGGGCCGCACCCAGGTTTGCAGCATTGTCGCACACGGCCTTCCCTGGTTTCAGGTCCAGTGGAGACAACCATTCATGAAATTGGTTCTCCAGAGCTGACCACAACTCCTCAGCTGTGTGACTCACATTTCCCAGACATTTCAATGTAAAAACCGCCTGATGACGTTGAGCCCTACTGCCAGCATCGTAAGGAGGTGTGCAGGATCCCTTCTGCGCAGTTAGAAAGCTTGTGGCATGACCAGACAGGCTTTGGGTGCAGGTGGAAGACCGAGAGGAGGTTGAGGAGGCAGAAGCAGTGGAGGAAAAATGACATAAAGAGGATTGACGCACAACTCGTGGGGACGGCAAGACTTGGACAGCAGCCCCTTGTCCTGCTGTCACCATAGTTACCCAGTGCCCAGTCAGCGACATGTAACGCCCCTGTCCATGCCTACTCGTCCAAGTGTCTGTGGTGAAATGCACCCTGTCACACACAGAGTTTCTCAAAGAAGCGGTGATGTTGTGTGCGACATGCTGGTGGAGCGCAGGCACACCTTTCTTTGAGAAGTAGTGCCGACTGGGCATCTGGTACTGGGTCACTGCGACGGACATAAGGTCTCGAAAATCCTCTGTGTCCACCAGGCGGAAAGGCAGCATTTCTGTAGCCAAGAGCTTGCAGATGGTGAAATTCAACCTCTTAGCTTTCTCATGGCTAGGAGGAAATGGTCTTTTACTTGTCCACATCTGAGGGACCGAGGGCTGGCTATTGTGCTTAGACGGGGTTGATAAGGGTGTCCCCGGCAAACTGCCGGTCTGTGAGGAAGATGCAGGCGGACATGTTAGGTTGCCTTGATCCAAAGGTGGTGCTATCGATGTCGGACAGCGCTCAAGACCAGCTGGTGTTACCACCTCCAAAGAAAATGATGACCTGCCAATCACGCTGGCTGTTGCGGGTAAAGAGGTGGCAGGTCTGCGCCCCAAAACAGGTGTGACTGCTGTCCCCCCAGTCACAGAGGATGAAGAGGCCGCGGATGCACAAGATATGGCAGACGGTGGTTGGCCCGGCCGGCTAGACCGCATTGTAGCACACTGAGCTTCCCACTGCAACTTATGCTTCATGTCCATGTGCCGGTTCATGCATGAAGTACTCAAACTATGTATTTTTTGGCCTCTACTTAGCTTTTGCTGAAAAATGTTACAGATAACACGAGTTGGGTCATCTTTATCGATCTGAAAAAATGCCCAGGCTATGCAAGGCTTAGCACCCATGCGACCTGAAGAGCCACCACGACTTGTGGTGAGAGGCAGAGTTGTGTTTGAGGATGCAGTTGTTGACGTGCTTACAGTACTACGTCTCTGTCCAGGAAGGCGCAACCTGACCTCGTCGTCACTAGCATCTTCCTCCACCTCCTCTGCTGACCTCATCTCTTGGCTGACTGTGGGTTGACAGTAAGTGGGATCTCCGACCTCATCATCATCACCCTGTGCGTTATCACACCCGTCGTCCTCAGAGCCAACCTGTTCCTGCCCTGACAAAAAACTAAAGTTGTCGCTCCAATCAGGTATTTGAGTCTTATCATCGTCTTCCTCATTGTCTCCACCAACAGGAGTTACAGTTTGGGAATGAGGGTCTACATTATGGTCAGAACCTTCTGCGTCTGGTCCTGGATCCGACTCATAAAGATTCTGGGCATCAGTGCAGATCATTTCCTCGTCTGGATTCACAGAAGCGCTGGAGTTGACCTCTGATTCCCAGGCTATAGTATGAGTAAACAGCTCTGCAGACTCAACCATCTGTTCTACCTCATACTCAGACGGGCAGCTGGAGATTTGGGAGCTGTGAGGAAGCAAGTGCGATTTGGGTGACACCTTTGAGGACTGGAGTATTTGTGATGTTGAAGTTGATGTGGAGGAGAGCCCACTTAAAGGAGCACTTGATATCCGTTGAAGCACCTGCTGTTTTTGTGCCTCATCTGGAATTTGTAGCGATTGGCGTGGCCGTAAGAAAGGGATCTTATCACATTGTCCGCTAAAAGAAGTAGACATTTTAGTTTGGCTGGGAGATGGTCTTTCTTCTGCAGATGTTACTGTTGCTTTAACACCTACCCCACGGACACAACCTTTTTTCCCCTTCCCAACATGCCTATTCCCCTTTCCACCAGCAGCAGGCCTTTTTCCACTCATTTTGGTGGTTAACTAATTCACAACTCTGGAGTTGTTTGCACAAAAAAACAATGGATGGTAACCGAGCAGAGCTGAGTGGCCAAAACTAATACTGTGGTATTAGGCCAAAACTATTGGCTGGGTTAGATACAGAAAAAAATTATTTTTAATTTGCAACCTGATGGAGGTCAGTATAGACGGACTAATAGACCAAGTCCCACACACCGCTAGAAGCCCAAATATTTTTTCAGAGCTAGATGCAGAAAAAAATTATATTCAATTTGCAACCTGCTGGAGGTCAGTATAGAAGGACTAATAGAACAAGTCCCACACACTGCTAGAAGCCCAAATATTTTTTCAGAGCTAAATGAAGAAAAAAATTATTTTTAATTTGCAACCTGATGGAGGTCAGTATAGATGGACTAATAGACCAAGTCCCACACACCGCTAGAAGCCCAAATATTTTTTCAGAGCTAGATGCAGAAATTTTTTTTATTCAATTTGCAACCTGATGGAGGTCAGTATAGATGGACTAATAGACCAAGTCCCACACACTGCTAGAAGCCCAAATATTTTTTCAGAGCTAGATGCAGAAAAAAATTATTTTTAATTTGCAACCTGATGGAGGTCAGTATAGATGGACTAATAGACCAAGTCCCACACACTGCTAGAAGCCCAAATATTTTTTCAGAGCTAGATGCAGAAAAAAATTATTTTTAATTTGCAACCTGATGGAGGTCAGTATAGATGGACTAATAGACCAAGTCCCACACACCGCTAGAAGCCCAAATATTTTTTCAGAGCTAGATGCAGAAAATTTTTTTATTCAATTTGCAACCTGATGGAGGTCAGTATAGATGGACTAATAGACCAAGTCCCACACACTGCTAGAAGCCCAAATATTTTTTCAGAGCTAGATGCAGAAAAAAATTATTTTTAATTTGCAACCTGATGGAGGTCAGTATAGATGGACTAATAGACCAGGTCCCACACACTGCTAGAAGCCCAAATATTTTTTCAGAGCTAGATGCAGAAAAAAATTATTTTTAATTTGCAACCTGATGGAGGTCAGTATAGATGGACTAATAGAACAAGTCCCACACGCTGCTAGAAGCCCAAATATTTTTTCAGAGATAAATGAAGAAAAAAATTATTTTTAATTTGCAACCTGATGGAGGTCAGTATAGATGGACTAATAGACCAAGTCCCACACACTGCTAGAAGCCCAAATATTTTTTCAGAGCTAGATGCAGAAAAAAATTATTTTTAATTTGCAACCTGATGGAGGTCAGTATAGATGGACTAATAGACCAAGTCCCACACACCGCTAGCAGCCCAAATATTTTTTCAGAGCTAGATGCAGAAAAAAATTATATTCAATTTGCAACCTGCTGGAGGTCAGTATAGAAGGACTAATAGAACAAGTCCCACACACTGCTAGAAGCCCAAATATTTTTTCAGAGCTAAATGAAGAAAAAAATTATTTTTAATTTGCAACCTGATGGAGGTCAGTATAGATGGACTAATAGACCAAGTCCCACACACTGCTAGAAGCCCAAATATTTTTTCAGAGCTAGATGCAGAAAAAAATTATATTCAGTTTGCAACCTGATGGAGGTCAGTATAGATGGACTAATAGAATGATGCTATGCCCAAAAGATTTTACTTCACTAGGTGCAGTAAAAAAATTGGTATTCTATACACAGGTGGTATATCTTGCAACACAGATAGGCTACTCCACTGACTAACACACTCTGCAATAGGCCAAAAAGGATTAGCTTTGCTAGATTCAGCCAAATGCTGTGAAAAAAACTTGCACAGCACTGGCACAGACCTGCCTGGCAAAAACTGATAGGAACTGATGTAACCTAGTCCTGAAAAGGACTCCAATTACAATTAGTCTTTACTCCCACAATCTATCTATTTAAGAGCACAGACCTGCCTGATAAAAGTCGTAGGAAATGCTGTAACCTAGTCCTTAAAAGGACTGCAATCACAACTATTCCCTACTCCCAAGCTATCTGTATATTTGTGCGAAAATTGGCTTGAAATTAACAAGGTATAGCGCACACAGCAACAGCGGTGCGGTCTAACACGCAGCTGCAGCAGTGAGAAAATGGTGGCGATGGGGAAAATGGCTTGGTCTTATAGGGCAAGGACATGTCACATACACTGCCAATCACACATGCCCTTGCTTGTGTGAAAAAAAGCACTTCGCTCCGTGTGTGCGCTGCTGATAGGCTGACAGATTGCACCTCCCCACTGCAAATGCGGGAAAGAGAAAAAAAAATGGAGATCTTCATTGTTCCTGCAGAGATCCATCCCCTGCCCCTCCCCCCGCCCCGCTGTACACTCAAACTGCGTATTAACATTAATTTTCATCATTACTGAGAAAAAATCCAGTTATGATTTTGGTGCACGAACAGTTATCGAACATAACCTCGAACAGCCGAATTTTTCTCAAATTGTTCGTGTTCGCCGACCGGCTCGAACACCGCCCAAAACAGCTCGAATTTGAGATTGGCGAACAGTTCGAGTAGAACAACGCTCATCTCTAATAAGGACCACTCAACTCTCTCACAAGCGTTTGCAAAAATGCCTTGCGTGACATTTTTTGGTGGCTAATCTCCTTGAATATTATCCATGCATTTATACCCGCAAAGTCTAAGGCATTTTCAAATGCATGAACAGGCCATCTCCTTGTGCATGTTCGTGTGGTATATTTTCGTGCCATCTGATCCACTACATCTACTCCATATTTTGTTTCATTGTAAAACTTTACCGTTTCTGGAGTTTTTTTAGCGGAATCAGACGCAACAACAACATCTGGATGGACGGAACTCAAAATGACAACATTTTTGTTGGGCTTTCCTTGATATACTGTAAGTGTAAAATTGTCTTCATTTCTAAACACTTTAGTGTTGTACAATTCCTCTTTCATGGATTTTATTTCTTTAGGCACTTCTCGCCTTATCTTGTTCAGTGTTCCCACGATGGTTGTTCCTTTGCTTTTTAGCTGTTTAGCTAATTTTACTGAAGTAAAATAATTATCGGTTGTAACATTGCGACCTTTTTTCAAAAACGGGTCCAATAACTTCATTACCACATGGTCAGCTAAACGGTCCTCAGCACGGCGTGTGTCATCTTTGCCTAGATAAGGGAAGCCATTTGCCAGATATTTGCTCCTCTTATCAACAGCTAGCCAATATTTGTGGCCATATTTATCTGGTTTGGAAGGCATGTACTGCGTGAATGGACACCTAGTTTTGCTTGGGAAAAGTTGCTCATCCACCATTATGTATGGGCCAGGTTTGTAACACGCAATACAATTTTCAATAAACCTGTCCCACACAGTAGAAAATAGAGCAAACTTGTCCGTTTGCAGTCTCTCCGATCGAGTAGATTTCTCATCAAATCTGAGAAACCTCATAATTTCAACAAAGCGGTCCCTAGACATTGTCGCTTTGCAAAACGGTATTCCCCAGTCATTACACCAAATACTGCTAATCGAGTGACGGTTCGTGCCAGATATTCCACGAGCATAGAATATCGCAATGAATGCATCTAGCTCCTCATCAGATAGAGTTTGTTCAGCATTACACAGTAATACAAGCAGGTAAAACACAAGGAAAATGTGAAAAGTTGACATGTAAATTGAACTACATCTATATGAACATCAGGGTAAATAAGACAGAGTGAAAAAATTATGCACAAAACTTTATAGCAACATTTAGTGACAAAAGGACCTCAAAATATAGTAGGGAGTCAAAATGACTCCCTTCAGTAGTTCTTGGTAAATTTTGAAAAAAACGCGCAAATTTTTCACCAAAATTATTTATTCTCACAAAATCTTTTTTCACATCATATTTGAGGAAAAGTCACCGAGTTTCAAGCCGGAATTCTGAAAAATGTAGTCACAGAAGAGAAATAAAAAACGAAAGGAGTCAAAATGACTCCATCAGTAGTTCTAGTGTTAAGTTTGATGGTCGCTGAGCATGGACAGCCCTCTTCAAATGATCCCACAGATGTTCAATGATATTCAGGTCTGGGGACTGGGATGGCCATTCCAGAACATTGTAATTGTTCCTCTGCATGAATGCCTGAGTAGATTTGGAGCGGTGTTTTGGATCATTGTCTTGCTGAAAAATCCATCCCCTGCGTAACTTCAACTTTGTCACTGATTCTTGAACATTATTGTCAAGAATCTGCTGATACTGAGTGGAATCCATGCATCCCTCAACCTTAACAAGATTCCCGGTGCCGGCTTTGGCCACACAGCCCCAAAGCATGATGGAACCTCCACCAAATTTTACTGTGGGTAGCAAGTGTTTTTCTTGGAATGCTGTGTTTTTTTGCCGCCATGCATATCGCCTTTTTGTATGACCAAACAACTCAATCTTGGTTTCATCAGTCCACAGGACCTTCTTCCAAAAAGAAATTGGCTTCTCCAAATGTGCTTTTACATACCTCAGCCGACTCTGCTTGTGGCGTGCTTGCAGAAACGGCTTCTTTCACATCACTCTCCCATACAGCTTCTCCTTGTGCAAAGTGCGTTGTATAGTTGACTGATGCACAGTGACACTATCTGCAGCAAGTTGATGCTGCAGCTCTCTGGAGGTGGTCTGAGGATTGTCCTTGGCTGATCTCACCATTCTTCTTCTCTGCCTTTCTGATGTTTTTCTTGGCCTGCCACTTCTGGCCTTAACAAGAATTGTCCCTGTGTTCTTCCATTTCCTTACTATGTTCCTCACAGTGGAAACTGACAGGTTAAATCTCTGAGACAGCTTTTTGTATCCTTCCCCTGAACAACTATGTAGTATAATCTTTGTTTTCAGATCATTTGACAGTTGTTTTGAGGAGCCCATGATGCCACTCTTCAGAGGAGATTCAAACAGGAGAACAACTTGCAAGTGGCCACTTTAAGTAGCTTTTCTCATGATTGCATACACCTGACTATGAAGTTCAAAGCTCAATGAGGTTACAAAACCAAAAAAAGTGCTTTAGTAAGTCAGTAAAAAGTAGGTAGGAGTATTTAAAACAAGAAAATGATAAGGGTGCCCATACTTATGCACCTGTCAAATTTTGTTTGAATGCAGATTGCACGTTTTCTGTTAGTACAATAAACCTCATTTCAAGGCAGAAACATTACTGTGTCCAACAGTTATTACATATATCAAACTGAAATAGCTGTTGCAAAAACACCAATTTTTATAAAACATTAAGCTTAAGATTAATAGGGGTGCCCAAACTTTTTCATATAACTGTATGTGATACGTCTGACGGACTCCCACGGTTTTAAATAGCGGCCCTGTAGTTTACAATTCTTCACAGTGACACACTGAAGAATAGTAAATGTTCACTATAAATTTGTGGATTTTTATTACTGTAATATGGGATCACTTCTGATGATGGATAAGATCTGGCTGTATTCTGCAGTACTAACAAGCAAATGGAGCACTAAAATAGTGTACTTAGGATTGCTTTTTAGGCTATATGCACATGAAGCATTTTACTGCGTTTCCGCGGCGGTTTTTCCACCACGGAAACGCTGCGAAAACGCTTGTTAAATGGTCTGCCAGCTATAGCAATGGTAATCCTGATGTGCTGTACACATGAAGCGGAAATTTATGGTCAGGATTACCATTGCGGTAAAAACCGCAGCATGACCATTGTGCCGGTGTTTCCCCTGCAAATTCACGCTCATTGACTTGAATTGAACCGCAGAAAATCCGCAGGTATAATATTTATACCTGAGCATTTGCTGCGCTTCAATTAAAGCCAATAGGCGTGAATTCGCGGTGGAAATGCGGTATGGGTGGTACCCGGGTCGGGAGAGGAGGACTACTATTCCTCTCATCCGACTGCCGCTCCCGCTGTTAACAGCGAGATCGGGTCGGCTGCGGGAAGTAGTAGTCTGCTCTGCCCAGCCGGCATGCCAGTGGTAATAAAAGAAGTAAAAATTAAAATAAAAAACACTATACTCACCTGTCTGGTGCCCCCCTGTGTCCTCCCGGTCCTCACGATGTCCCCAGTGATGCGATGCTCCCAGCGGCCGGTGGTAATCTTCAGGGAGCGTGCTTGCTCACATGACCTCACCATGGGAACGTTTTTCAGAATGTTCCCATGGTGGTGAGCTCACTGGGGCTGATCAGCTGATCTTCAGCTGATGAACCCCAGTGATCTCCTGCAGCATGTATACTGACAGGAGTCATTTTACACCCCTGTCTTTGTACATTTCTGTCTTCTACAGCAGTAACATCAGTGATTGCAGATGTCACTGTTATAGAAGTGACCCGGGTCACCGATGGACAATTGGCGTAATCGTGAACGGTGTCGTTGACGGCGGACAGGTGAAGGGATATGGTTGTTTATTTTTTTACTTTTTATCAGAAGATCGATGGCTTTGTGGAAAGAGTGCAATAAAAAAATGATTAAAACAATGTGTTTTTTATTTCATTAAAATACTTTATTCTGGCCGTGTATTTTATTGAAAAAGCGGCGACCACTTTACAACGCAGTTTATGGGGACGCCCTCCATTACTAACCTGGACGTCGGTCGCCAATACAAGGCTGACATGAACCCCAACCCTATTTCCCCACTCGCCACTGCTACAGGGCAGTGGGAGGAGCGGAGGCTAAGCGCCAGATTTGGCACATCTTATGGATGTGCCATTTCTGGGACTGCTGAGGGACTGTAGTGGCTGACGAAACAGATGTGAGCTGTTAATAATGGCCAGGGATCATGTTTGCAAATGGCACCTTTCTAGGCTAAAAATAGCAGCTCACAGCTGCCGCATAAATTACATGAATGGAAATGCTAATGGTATCAGCTGACACCTAGCTCTTTTGTTTGGTGATGACAAGGTGTCAATTAGACATTTTCATCACCAAACCTAATTAAAGTAAAGAGTTAAATAAACTCACAGACACAGAGCAAACACTTTATTTGAAATAGAACAGACACATTCTTTAATCATTTAAATTAACCAATATACTCACCCCAATTCTGATGGTAATCCAAGGGTTTAAGCAATGTCCCACCAAATAACTTAATTTAGCTCTAAAAAGCATTCATTGATGTACAAAAACACTTCAAAAACCGCTTCAAAAACTGCATAAAAAAATGTTCCAAAAATGTGTCAAAATTGCACGTTTTTTTCCGCAGCGTATTTCCTGCCAAGGAGATGCAGAAATTCTCAGGAAATTTCTGCTTCAAATCCTGACCGTGCACACATAGCCTTAAGCAAATAATCAGGATTAAGATAAAACAAATTAGCCCTGGCACCGATATCTGGGGCTATGTCTACATATATCTGTAACAGCAGCAGCAGACAGAACATGCAATGCACCCTCTGGTGCTGTATACACTGCCATAAACCCTGCCTGCCTGCTATCACCACTCAATATATGCAGCTGGATTAGTGCTCAGAAGGACTGTTAGTTCAGATGGATATATAGATATGCTGTGGAATACCTATTCTAACTAATAAACAAGCAAATCTCTCCCTGACTCCGCATCAGCTCTCCCTACTCTGCCTGTTTCTGGGTTAGACTGTGATGAGAATAGCGGCACCAGATCTTATATAGACCCGATGATGCTATGCGGCCAACCAATCACTGTAATGCCACAACCAACATAGCTACGGCATTACCGTGCATGGCAAGCAATCCCTGCATGTTCTTTGGCTCTCTAAAGAGCGCCAAACCTGCAGAGCGGGGACCCGAGCTCCCGCCTGAGCAACTCAGAAATACTCGCTGAGTGCCGAGCATGTCGAGCACCGTGATGCTCAGGCGAGTACCGAGCAGTGGTGAGCAAGCTCGCTCATCACTAAATATAGTACAATAGAAAATATAATTTAACCATTTCCAAAAAGGTTTTTTAGTACGTTGTACCACCAAACTGTGATGGGAATAGATTTTTATTTTTCAGCACGGAACATAATACAATAATCCCTGACTAGATGCCTGTAAGACGCTATCCCAACTGCTATAGGTCACCCGTATGTGAATCTACCCCTTTGAAGAGATGCAGAGAAGGGCCTCATTAAAAAAATTGTTCCCATTATTAAGGAGTGGGACTCTTATAGTGGTAATTCCCATGCAGTGACTGCAAGGGCTGCCAAAAATTTGGATGCACTCCAATACCTCTTTGAAGAGATGTAGAGGAGGTCCTCATTAAAAAAATTGTTCCCATTATTCAGGAATGGGCCTCCTATAGTGGTAATGCCCATACAGTGTGTAACATCCCTGGTGGCGTGCTGGCATGGCTTACCATCTCCCACCATGCAAGAACACCAACTTACCTATCAGTCCAGGCTGCACACTTTGCTCCAGTACTTGCTGTGTGCATGTCTCTTGTCTGATTGCTTAGGGCGGCGGCGCGGTTACTGCCTGATTCTTAAAGTTACAGTGTGTGCACTCCTAATGCATCCCAAGCCCATTGCTGTTAGTCACTGGATACTTAAACCCCCTCCACCCAGTAGGAGGTGCCTGAGCAACACTTTCTTTCAGTGTGTTCTGTGCTACTGAGTTGCCAGGTCCTGTCCTGTTTCTTGTCTGTTTCCGCCACCCTGGGGGCTGTATACCAAGGCCTGTTACCTGTATCTGTGATTTCTAGTCTGTTCTGCCACCCTGGGGGCTGTATACCCAGGCCTGTTACCTGTATCTGTGACTTCTAGTCTGTTCTGCCACCCTGGGGGCTGTATACCCAGGTCTGTTACCTGTATCTGCGACTTCTAGTCTGTTTCCGCCACCCCAGGGTGTGTTCCCAGGCTCATTCCTGTATCTTGTTCTGGCTTCATTTCCTGTCTGAAATGTGTCCTAGCCCGTTACCTGTTTGTCTCTATGTCCATACCTTCCCTTTTCCTGCAGTGTCTGAACCTGCACCTAGCTCCAACTCGTTGTCTCTGTACTTCTGTTTGTGAGTTTTGTGTCCACTCGCTACTTCATTGTAAGTACCTTGTTTGTATCTGGTTCTGCTTGTCTCATTTCCCTGCCTCCGTATCTACCTCCTGTGTTCTTACTATCTTCCTGTGTTTCCCAGTCTGTTCCATGTGAACAGGGCCCTGTCCTGTCTGCCTGCACCTTCTGCTCTGCTTGTCCACCGCACCTGCAGTTTCGCTCTGCTCTGCTTGTCCACCGCACCTGCAGTTTCACTCTGCTCTTCCTGTGTACCGCACCTGCGGTTTCGCTCTGCTCTGCTTGTCCACTGCACCTGCGGTTTCGCTCTGCTTGTCCACCGCACCTGCGGTTTCGCTCTGCTCTGCTGGTCCTCGGCACCTGCGGTTTCGCTTTGCTCTGCTTGTCCTCCGCTCCTGCGGTTTCGCTCTGTTCTGCTCCGCTTCTCCTCCGCGCCTGCGGTTCTGTTCTGCTTGTCCACCGCACCTGAGGCTCTGTTCCTGTATCCCAGTCTGTACTGGTCCCTATCCAGCCTGCGTTCCTACCTGCCAGTACCCGTTTGTCTGCATACCAGCCGTGCCTGCCAGTACCCGCCTGTCTGCATACCAGCCGTGCCTGCCAGTACCCGCCTGTCTGCATACCAGCCGTGCCTGCCAGTACCCGCCTGTCTGCATACCAGCCGTGCCTGCCAGTACCCACCTGTCTGCATACCAGCCATGCCTGCCCATTCCTGCATTCCCCGGTGTGGGTCAACAGCTGTGACCGGGGTCTGACCTGGAGTAGCACCTGGGCCACCTCCCACGTCCCTCCTCAGACCACGAAGTCGATTTAGCCACCGTGTGTTCATGGTCGGATCTGGCGAGGCCCCTAGTCACGCCCCTCCAGACACTCCTCGGTTCGTGGCCCAGTGGGACCACTAACCACGCTCACGCCAGTCAGTCCAGGCGTGAGCATAACACAGTGACTGCAAGGGCTGCCAAAAATTTGGAAGCATTCTAATACCCCTTTAAAGAGACAGAGGAGGTCCTCATTTAAAAAAAATTGTTGCCATTATTTAGGAGTGGGTCTCCTAAGTGCATAGGCTGAAAAACATTTACCCCTGGGGGTATACATGATTATACTGTATAACATACAGAATATTAGAGGTAGGCCTCTAAAACAAATTCCTACGGGCATCATAAACACCCTTAGATAAATGTATGTGGGTGTTGCATAGCGATCACCCTGGTGATATGGTGGTGGAGGATGAGGAAAAGGAGGAGGAAAACAGAATATAGATAAAATCAGGAAGCGTATACTTATGTCTGTATGTGAAGAGGTGCATGGGAATAGACCCCCCAAAAAAAACACTGGATTTGACTTTATGTTCCGCTGCTGTCATCCGGTGGTGTTGAGAAATCTGGCCCATTCCAACCCTTTTTCATTTTGATAAGAGTCAGCCTGTCAGCATTTTCAGTTGACAGGTGGATGCACCTATGAGTTATACTAGAGAGCCAGTTCATACCACGTGTCCAGCTTGGATACCCAATAGTTATAAGACACAGAGGAATCACGGAGGACATTGGTACGGTCGGCAAGGTACTCCTTCAGCATCCTCCAAAACTTTTCTCTCCTTGTCAGAGTAGCCCGCGTATCAGGGCTTGTTCTCTGGGAGGATCTGAGAAAACTGTCCCAGACCTTTGACAGTGTTCTCCTGCCTCTGCTGCATTGTATTTGTGTCTCTCTCGCCTGTACTCCTTCGTTGTCCAATGAACTGTGACCCCTGCCGCCAGCGTTTTCAAATGGAAATTTTTTTAATAATTCTTCAGCAAGAGCCTTCTGGTACTGCAACATTTAATTAGACCTCTCCTCCAAGGGAAGGAGATATAGAAAGTTCTCTTTGTAGCATGGGTCTAGAAGAGTGACCAACTAGTAATTACTGTTGCCCAAAATGCGTACAACACGAGGGTCATGGGAAAGGCAGCGGAACATAAAGTTAGACATGTGTTCCAGACAGACAACAGCCAAGACTTCCCTGTCCTGACAAACCGGATGACTGTCCATGCTCTCCTCCTCATCCTCCAACTGGTCTCATTCTGATTCTCCTCAATCCACTCTGAACAAATGGTATGACTGTTGTGTAGGTAGTACCATCTGTAGCGCAGGAAAACAGCTCCAGTTCCTTCTCCTCTTCCTCCTCATTATTACCCATTGAGATCAGATGAGGCTTGTCTGTGTTTCATCACCCTGCATAGTTCCTTGATCCATTTCCTCGTGTTCTGCCTGCAATTCCTCCTCTTTAATTGTGAGCAGCAAGCGATACAGTAGACAGAGAAGCAAGAGAAGCAATTATGGCGTCATCGCCACTCACCATCTTGGTGGAGTCCTCACAGTTTTAGACCAAGGCAAAGATGTCAGACATTCATGCCCCCTCATCAGCTCTTATTTGTGGAGGCTGACCTGAATACCAACAGGCGTGTTGAAGCTGGTACTCAACAACTGCTCTCTGCTGCTCACAAATCCTTCCCAACATATGCAATGTTGAGTGCCAACGTGTGGTGACATCACACACGAAGGCGGCGGAAGCTATAACTGACTTTCAGTAATGGGCACACAGGCGGCGGACTTTCACAAGCAGCTCAGGCAGATCTGGATATGTTTTGAGAAACTGCTGAACCACTAGGTTGAGCACGTGGGCCAGGCATGGTACATGTGCAAGCTTGCCTAGTCTCAGAGCCACCACCAGGTTCCAGCCATTGTCACACACAACCATGGCGGCTAATAGGCTGTAAGCCAGATACTGTGCACTACCCTAGTGTGAACAGCACCCTATCCAAGCCTTTTTGTGTGCAATTCAAATGCTAAGCAGTCACCCCCTCCATGAAATGGTAGGTTGTGGGTGGTTGTCTCATCAGTATTTTGCACCTGTGTAGCCGCTATCTTTATGTGGGTTTGCTGCACCCTGGTAGTGCATTTGGTTATGAAGATCTGGGCAGGTAAACACTGCTGCCCTTTTTTGCTGTTTTTTTTCTTGAATTTTTGGGGGAATTTTAATTCTTCTTAGTGTGGCTTTGCTTTTTGTGAATAGGCTGAACAAAACACAACTGGCAGACTTTAAATGAAGTGTAACATTTGGCATGCTCCAAAAAATGTCATGATTATTACGGCAGTAATATCGAATCTCGTCTGATGACCACGGTTTTAGGCAGTGGCCTTGTACTATGGTATTGGTCAGCAACCAAGTGTGAATAGGTTGAACAACACACAAATGGCATAATTTAAATGGTGTAATATTTGGCACGCTCCACAAAATGTCATGATTATTAGGTCAGTAATATTGAATCGGGGCTGATGACCACGGTTTTAGGCAGTGGCCTTGTTCTATGGCATTGGTCAGCAATCAAGTGTGAATAGGTTGAACAACACACAACTGGCAAACTTTAAATGGAGTGTAATATTTGGCACACTCCACAAAATGTCATGATTATTACATCAGTAATATCGGATCACGTCTGATGACCACGGTGTTAGGCAGCCTCGGCCTCTGCATGCACCATCAGCATCACATCCACTTCTACATTCCTTGCCACAGGCCTTGCCCATTTTCAATGGAGTGTAAGATTTGTCACACTCCACAAAATGTCACAATTATTACAGCAGTAATATTGGATAACATCTGATGACCACTGTTTTAGGCAGTGGCTTTGTACTATGGTATTGCTCAGTGATCAAGTGTGAATAGGTTGAACAACACGGAACTGGCAGACTTTAAATCGAGTGTAATATTTGGCACGTTCCACAAAATGTCACTAATATTACAGCAGTAATATCGGCTCACGACTGATGATGGACAAGTTTCTCTGCTTCCACAATACAGCAATGCTATTAAAATCAAACAAATCTGGCAGTATGCTGCTAATAAGCAAATGGAGCATTGAAAATGGTATTATATAGCTTTTCAAGCAAAGAATCAGGATTAAGAGCAAAAAGAATACTAGCCTTGATATCTAGGGCTATGGATATCTCTTAACAGCAGCAGACAAAGTGCAATGGACCCTATTCTGCTCTATACACACTCCACAAACTCTGCCTGCCTAACTCCTGCTATGACCAGTATTAATATATGCAGCTGGATTAGTCCTTAGAAGGGCTGTTAGTTCAGATGTATATACAAATTTGCTGTGAAATACATAAACCTAACTAATAAACCACCAATTCTCTCCCTAGCTTAGCAGCACCTCTCCCTACTCTGCCTGTCTGAATGGTAGACTGTGACGAGCACAGGGTCACCGGGTCTGATATAGACCTGATGACACTATGCAGCCAGCCAATCACTGTAATGCAACAACCAACATGGCTGTGAGATTTCAGTGAGTGGCACGCAATCCTGCATGCTTATTCACTGTTTGAACAGGGCCAACGATCCCAGAAGTACCCGCTGAGCATTTCGAACAGTGAGATGCTCGGGCGAATACCAAGCAGTAGCTAGCATGCTCGCTCATCACTAGTGGCCTGCTGTATGTGTGGCACCCTGCTACACACAGGTACCACAGGACCCAAAAGGGTGCATGGACTAACTTTTCCACAAGAGGCCCTTAGTACACACTGACACCTCCACCCTTCCACCTCATACCACCAGAGGGAGCCTGTTAGGGATATATATACTGGAGGGCGGAGTTAGGTAGGGAGAGTGTGTGCAGGCACTTGAGATCAGTGAAGAGGCAGCACCTGTTGAGCTGCTGTTCTGAGGGCAATCCAAGGCCTAAAGCACGAGCTGAAGCCTGAGGGCCTAGAGCGTGGCCGGAGGCAAGGAGAGGAGAGAGGAGTTAAGGGGGCAGAGGAGCATCTTAAGCTCACCCCAGAACACAAGCCTGACACCGGGTCCGCGCCTACAGGGTCTTCTACGCCCAGTAGGAATAACCGGTATACCAGGAGGATTCCAGACCCCTGGTCAACCTGAAGCTACAATCATCTACAGAACTAGGAACCATGAAGGCCCCAGCATCCAGGGATAGTGGTAGCCAGAGAAAAGTTCTTACTACCAAGCAGACAGGTGAGAGAGTGAAACAGTACAGAAGCTAGGCCTAGTTCTTGGCTGGTCAGGAGCTTCAGAGAGAGAGGAAGAAACGGATCAGGAGGCCTACTACCCACTCACTGGGGAGAGTCCAGAAGTGCACCCTTCCCACTAAGTACCCTGGACAATGCCTGCCATCTACACCAGTAAAGGTACTGAAGCGAATCCCCTGTGTGCGGGCCTGTTATTCTCCCCTGACCCGGCCGGGCCACATCTCACCAGCATCCCTTCCATCAACCCTGCCCCGGGGCCCACTCCGCCTGTGGGGAGCAGAAACATCTCAGCTGCCATTCAATCACCCCCGGAGGTCTCCAGCAGCGCTTGTACCCATTACCAGGAACCACAGGTGGCGTCACGAGACAAAACCGTTTATCATCGCTTCAAGCAACAGCCCCCTTTTAAGAGTGACCACAGGGTACGGGCCCAGGAGCCGACCGTCGTGACATCCTAAGAAGGTAAAGGCCCGGGTACCGAGTCCCCCATATCGCTCTGGGCAAGTCATCTCTTCCTGGCATCACGGACAGGATTTTGTGCCCGTTGCCACCTGGTACTGTGTGCCGTATTTGAACTGTGTTTGAACTATTGTGAACATTGCTGCCATTACTGCGTCACCTCGCAGGAAGAAGAGGGGTGAAACTGCGGGGACCAGAGAGGCGTGACCATTGGTAGCGGGCAACGCCCAAGCCCCGCCTTGCGCTCTGACGCCGCACCAGGGAGCGTCAGGTCCTGGAAGAAGACCGCGATCTGCGGAGTTGCGGCCTTCCTGATAAAAGCAAAGAAGGTAGGCTACGGTGTACTGGGGGGGGCGCAACCATGGCCGACGACCATCAAAACGCCGGAGCACAGGTTAACGCTCCCGATGCTCAACCCGCACCCGGCGCTGCTCAGGCCGTAGCGGCCGCCCCACCAGCAGGGGTCGTGACTCCAGTGATACCCATGGCCCTGCCGTACGTCCCCGGAGCAAAATGGCTTCCCCAGTATGATGGCAAACCAGACACCCTGTCTGGGTTCAAAAGGAAAATATGCGGTGTATTGGACATGTACTCAATGACTGGTAAACAGAGAGCCGCTGTTGTGCTAGGACAATTGGCTGGTGCCGCAGAGTGGGAAGTTGAAACCTGGCCAGCCGCAGACCAGGAATCGGTGTCTATTATATTTAAGAGACTGCAAACTGTCTTTGAAAACCACACTGAGACAGATCTTCGGATGAGGTTCTACCACTGTACCCAGAAACCTGAGGACAGTATCTGGGACTATGCCTGGCATTTACAAGAGGCCCTGCGAGACCTGAAGCATGTTAGTCCAGCCAGAATACATGATGAGGACAAAATGCTGATAGAACAATTCATCCGGGGGTTAAGGTCCCAGGAGGAGAGCAGAACTGCACGGTGGTGGGCCTTAGATCATCCAAATGCCACCTTTGACGCCCTGAAGGACATGGCTATTAAGGGCCTTCAGCCCCTGGAAACATCAGATACTGCTATCCAGCGTTACCAGGGTGGGACCACCCCAATGCCCACAGCATTCACTGCCCCTTCATTAGCGGCTGAGGCAAAAGTGCAAACAGCGTTCCCTAGCGAGCTGGACAGCCTGCGCTCTGAAGTGCATCAGCTAAGTAAAACCCTCACCACTGTCCTGAGCGCCCTGCAGCTACGGACGGAGCCCGAGCCGGATGGAAGGATCCTACTCGCCGACAGTCCTGAGGATGTCCCCTGGATGAGGAGAAGGAGGACAACGCCACCCTGTGGGAGGACCAACGACTGACCTCGCACTCCAGGTGAACTTATTTGCTACCGTTGTCACAAGGCAGGCCACACCACATGGACCTGTCCTTTAAACGGGCAAACCCTGGGGCCAAGGGCTGACACCCAGGAGTAGATCAACCAGGCCCATCGAGCTGGTACGACCGGTTTGTAGGAGGAAGGCCTTTCCTGTCCATCGTGCTGGATGGCATAGCAACCCCTACACTACTGGGCACCGGGTCACAGGTAACCATCATACCTGATGTCCTCTACAAAAGGTACTGGTCCATAGATGAACTCCACCCGCCAGGCCCAAACCTCTCTGTATATGCCTCCAATGGCCTTCCTCTTAACCTAGTCGGGGATAAGGACGTGACAGTGAAGGTGGGAAGAGTGGAACTAAAGGACCAAGGACTGATTGTAATAGAGTCTAACCCTGGTGATACAAACCCATATATGATACTTGGTACAAATGTTGTTGGTAACGGTTTGGGAGAAGTGTTGTTCTTACTCCAACAGATCGCTGACACTGCCAGACCAGGGCAGAGGAAGGTGCTCCAGAAGGAAATTCACGCCCTCCTGTACCAGCAACAGGTAAAACTAACAGGTGGTGAGATTGGCAATGTATGGGTGACAGACCCGATACCCATTGCGATTCCCCCACTAAGTGAAATGCTGATTTGGTGTAGGGCAGCAATAGGTCTCAAGGGACAGAACTACTAGGCGGTAGTAGAGCCCATTAACTCAGAGCACAGACCTACACTCCTAACTGCTAGAGGGGTAGTTGATGTGCGCTATGGGAGGGTACCTGTACGCCTCCTAAACTGTGGGGAGGAGGAATTCAAATTGCCAAGATACGCCACTGTTGCCAGACTGTATACTGAGAATAATAATGCCATACACACAGTGGAATCCTTGACCCCACCAGACACGGTGGAGGACAATAACTCCAAAACCCAGCTGGAGGAATGGTGTCAACAGCTCCATGTTGGAACTGACGCCACTCCTGTCCATCAAAAACACGGTGTCTACAGAGTGGTTCAGGAATATGAACAGGTGTTTAGTAAACACTCACTTGATTTTGGAAGGGTCAAAGGGGTACAACACCATATACCTACAGGTAACCATCCACCTATTAAGGAGCGTTACAGACCCATACCACCAGCACATTACCAAAAAGCAAAAGAAATGTTGCATGACATGAAAAAGGCAGTGGTAGTAAGGGATAGCTGTAGCCCCTGGCAGCTTCCCTGGTCAGAAAGAAGGACGGTAGCATGAGGATGTGTGTAGATTACAGACAAATTAAAGATGCATACCCTTTGTCCCGTATAGAGGAATCCCTGGCTGCACTAATCTGCCAATTATTTCTCCACATTGGATCTCACTAGCGGGTACTGGCAAGTCTCTGTTGCTGAGGAAGACCGGGAGAAGACAACCTTCACCACCCCAATGGGATTATGCTAATTCAACAGCATGCCATTTGGACTCTGCAATGCACCTAGAACGTTCCAGAGGTTGATGGAGTGTTGCTTGGGACACCGGAACTTTGAGACAGTGCCGCTATACCTGGATGACGTTATCGTGTACTCGAGGATGTATGAAGACCATCTAAAGCACCTGGCGGAGGTATTTGAGGCATTGTCCCGGTATGGGATGAAACGGAAACCTTCCAAGTGCCACCTGCTCAAACGGAAGGTTCAGTACCTGGGGCACATAGTCAGTTCAGAGGGGGTAGCACCAGACCCAGAGAAGGTCACTACCATCCAGAAGTGGCCTGAACCAAGGAACATCAAAGAGGTACGTCAATTTCTGGGACTGGTCGGGTACTACAGGAGGTTCATTAAGGACTACACCAAAAAGGCAGCACCTTTACAAGATCTTCTAGTAGGACAGTCCAAAAGAGGTAAAAGTCCCCCATTCCAGTGAGGCAAAGAACAGACTGAGTCCTTTGCATTAATGAAGGAAGCCCTAACCGGTGAGGAAATCCTGGCTTACCCCGACTACAGCCAACCTTTCCTGTTATACATAGATGCCAGCAATGAGGGACTGGGAGCTGTGTTGTCCCAGAAGCAAAATGGCAGAGAAAAGGTGATCGCCTATGCCAGTAGGAAGCTTCGCCCTACTGAGAGGAACCCGGAGAAATACAGTTCCTTCAAGTTGGAGTTCCTGGCCTTCGTCTGGGCTATCACCAAAAGATTCAAACATTACCTAGTCTCAACTAAATTTACAGCCTTTACCGACAATAACCCCTTGACACACCTGGAGACAGCCAGGTTGGGAGCCATGGAACAGCGTTGGGTGGCCAGATTGTCGAATTACCAGTTCACAATCAAGTACCGGGCAAGTCACAAGAACACAAATGCTGATGCCCTGTCAAGAATGCCCCACCAGTCGGACACCGAGGATTAAGTGGATGACCTAGAAGAAATTGAATTACCTGCTTTCCACAGAAATGGAATGGCCCACGAGCAACACACCTCCAGAAGACGTCATGGTATGACGCTAAACCCTTTACCTCATTACAGCTGGACGGAGACCCAGGGCAGTGACCCGGTTGTCAGCCTCATCAAAGGACTGATAACCCAAGAAGGTTCTCACCTGGAGAAGGATGCTGCTCCACAAGCCAAACACTTGTGGAATGAGAGAAGCCGTCTGTTCATCTACAGAGAAAATCTGTGCAGGAGATATGTCAACCCTAGAACCCATGAAATGGTGTGGCAAATTGTAGTGCCCAGGACGGATATCCAGATGGTGCTAGAGGCCTACCATGACCAAGCAGGTCATTTTGGCTGGAAGAAGCTGGAAACCCTGCTGAAGGACCAGTTCTATTGGATGGGAATGCGGAGTTCCATAGAAAGGTGGTGCCGGAATTGTGGGCCCTGTAGCCTCAGAAGGAAAGACTACGGAAGTCAAAGCACCCTTGCAGTCCATCAAAACAACCCAACCCCTGGAGATTGTCGCTCTGGATCACGTCAAACTGTCGCCCAGCAGATCAGGCTATTCCTATGCCCTGACCATGGTGGACCACTATTCCCGGTTCCTGGTGGTAGCCCCTGTCAAGGATCTGACAGCAGAAACTGCAGCAAAAACATTCCAAACCTACTTCTGCAGGCCCCATGGATACCTGGACAAGGTGCTAACAGATCAAGGCCCTGCCTTTGAAGCTGAGCTGTTTAAAGAATTCTGTCACCTGTATGGATGTAAGAAGATCCGGACTACACCATATCATCCTCAAACCAACGGTATGTGCGAGAAAATGAATAGCATCATCATTGACCTGTTAAAAACCCTACCTTTGGAAGAAAGGAACCAGTGACCATACAAACTACCTGACGTGGTGAACCTGTATAACCACATACCTGTGAGTTCTACTAACTGTACCCCAGCGTACCTTATGAGAGCAAGGCCCGGAAAATTGCACATGAACCAGGAACTCGGAGTAGTCGAACCTGATGCAGATATGTCCACTGAAGACTGGGACACAAATCGGCAAGAGCAGTACAGGAAAGTACAGGCCTGTGTTGAAGACAGCCTAAACAAAGTAAGGGAAAGACAAGAAGACCAATATAACAATCATGCACCAGCAGAACCCTTGGCACCCGGAAAAATAGTGCTAAAGCGGAAAAGAAGAGGTCACAAGCTCAATGACCAGTGGGAAAGAGAGCCCTACACCAAGTTAAATTCTGGATTTGACAACACCAAAACCTGCCTGATCAGCAAGGTTGGGGGTAGGACAACCACAACAGTCTCAAGAGACCACTTGAAATTGTGCCCAGGTCTACTGAAGACACAGGAGGAAGAAGTACCTCTTATAATACCGGGAAAACCCAAGGAAGATGTAGTTCATACAGTTCTAGGAGACTTCCCCGCGGACTGGCCTCAACTCGATGGAGCAGTTATCATACCAGTGATACACTTCTGTCAGCCACCAGAAGAACCTCCACCACAAGAAGAACCTGTGAGCACCCTGGAAGAACCTGCTCAGGAACAGGAAGAGTCCCCAGTAAGGGAAGGATCACCAGTTGAAGCAGAACCTGAGGGTCCAGTAAACAGTGCACTTGCCAGTCCTATAGAGATGTTGAGGCAGTTCTATAACTTACCCGCACGTAGACCTGATAGGTTAGTGGATAGTGCATGCACAGACACCAGTATCACCCCAGTGCTACATAGATCCACACGCAGCACACAAGGCCAAATCCCTACCAGGTATAGGGAATAAGGTACAAAATGCCTACAGTGTAAATAGCTACCCGGAAGGATATAGCATTGTTTGTGTGAACTGAAAGTTATATGTGTGCATTTAGTTACCCGTAAAGGGTATAAAGACTTGCAGGCTGAGGACTGTGAGCAGCCAAAAACTGTCCATTGTAAATAGTTGCACTTATTAAAGTGCCCCCTATTGGTTTTATATTAAGAGACCACTGAACAAAAACCCGTTTGGCGTGGCCGAAGACGTGGTCCACACCTGGATCACTTATGCCCTGTAGCCACGCCCAGGGCCTACATTGAGGGTTTTCAGATGGGTCCCTCATGCTACTCATGTTGCACTGTGACGCTCACAGCCCTAACCCTGGGAAGATGGGGGATTACTCGGAGCCGGGTCCTGTGTTTTGGTGGGGTGCAGCCGTGGCCCGGACCCGCTCCGTGCCCATGGCCGTCACATTAAAAAGGGTGGTACGGGCTTATCAGGGTTGAGTGGTTGCTATCGACTACACCACCTGTGGTACCTGGTGAAGGCCACCTGTGCTGCTGCAGTCCTCCGAGGCGGGATGTTATGGCAGCCGACGTTGATACTACTCCCCACAGGTGGAGCAGGGCCTCAGGGCAGAGAGACAGGATGGAGGGGGTTGTAGTGTAGGTAGTCTGGTGCTGCGTAGTGCGGTGCAGTGCAGAATAAAGAGTCCGGAGGCCATAGGGGTTGACTTCCAGGGTTTTTACTCACGGTGGAGAGTACAGCTGCAAGGCTTCTCCCTGCTCCTCGCGGAGTTCTGCGGTCATCAGGAACGGGGGTCCGACAACCTCCGGGTAAGACAAGTGTTCAATCAGGACCCCGCACCAGAGTGTTCCTAGACTTCAGATTGGGTCCTTTCCTGTCTGTGTGTGTGTTGATAGGCCGGGTCTCCCGCTGGACTTTGCTCAGAAAAAGGGTACAGGTGGCAGCTCCGCTCCTTCCGTTACCCGGTGGGATCCTCTGGGCCTACCGGGCTTCCCTGACCAGGACGTAGAGTAGCAAGGTCAGGTGTCGGGGGCCGGTACCCCTCTTTCAGCTGGAATCCCTCTGACTTGGCCAGAATAGCGAGGACAGGTGGCGTATACCGCTCCGTCTGCATCCCCCTGGGATCCATTTGCGGTGGAGCTACACTCCTATGCTCCGGGCCTTCTTGGTCATGGTCCTTGACCGGGTTGAGACATACGTTATCTGCAACCTGCCCCTCGACCCAAGGCGAGGGTATGAGGGCCGTGTCTCCATCTGCTGTAGGTCCACACAGGATCCACGTTCAGAGAGGGAGATCACAATCAAAAGAACCACGAGCCAAGATGGCTGTTTGTTAAATATGAAATATTAAGTGTCACTAAAATGTGAGTCCTCCACCCTCACCCACTAATTGGTTCCCCCTATATCTTGGTTCCCTAGTCTCCCAATTTCCAGTAGGGGCAGCACTCTAGTGCCTACTAGCCCCCTCTGGTGGGAGAAGTGTGGTGATGGATGTGGAGGTGGGGTCCTGACCATTGCACCGTTCTTACCTCAAAGGAGGAACACCACACTCCATTAAAGAGGTGCAGCATCCCTGTGGCGGTTGAACCCTCAGGGGAGCCACAGCACCTTCACCAGTGAGATGGACACCTGGTTATGGGACTCACTGTAACTTTGATATGTGTTATTGTTATTATAATTGTAATTGTTGTTACCTGGTTACAAAAAAAAAATGCTTCAGTCCAGGAGTACTGAGTTGCACGAGGGGGGAATGTGGCACCCTACTACACACAGGTACCACAGGACCCAAAAGGGTGCATGGACGGACTTCTCCACAAGAGGCCCTTAGTACACATAGACACCTCCACCCTTCCACCTCATACCACCAGAGGTAGCCTGTTATGGATATATATACTGGAGGGTGGAGTTAGGTAGAGAGAGTGTGTGCTGGCCTTGAGATCAGTGAAGAGGCAGCACCTGTTGAGCTGCTGTTCTGAGGGCAATCCAAGGCCTAAAGCACGTGCTGAAGCCTGAGGGCCTAGAGCGTGGCCGGAGGCAAGGAGAGGAGAGAGGAGTTAAGGGGGCAGAGGAGCATCTTAAGCTCACCCAAAACACAAGCCGGACACCGGGTCCGCGCCTACAGGGTCTTCTACGCCCAGTAGGAATAACCGGTATACCAGGAGCATTCCAGACCCCTGGTCATCCTGAAGCTACAATCATCTACAGAACTAGGAACCACAAAGGCCCCAGCGTCCAGGGATAGTGGTAGCCAGAGAAAAGTTCTTACTACCAAGCAGACAGATGAGAGAGTGAAACAGTACAGAAGCTAAGCCTAGTTCTTGGCTGGTCAGGAGCTTCAGAAAGAGAGAGGAAGAAACGGATCAGGAGGCCTACTACCCACTCACTGGGGAGAGTCCAGCAGTGCACCCTTCCTACTAAGTACCCTGGACCATACCTACCATCTACACCAGTAAAGGTACTGAAGCGAATCCCCTGTGTGCGGGCCTGTTATTCTCCCCTGACCCGGCCGGGCCACCTCTCACCTGCATCCCTTCCATCAACTCTGCCCCGGGGCCCGCTCCGCCTGTGGGGAGCAGAAACCTCTCAGCTGCCATCCCATCAGCCCCGGAGGTCTGCAGCAGCGCTGGTACCCATTAGCAGGAACCACAGGTGGCGTCACGAGACAAAACCGTTTATCATCCCTTCAAGCCACAGCCCCCTTTTAAGAGTGACCCCAGGGTACGGGCCCAGGAGCCGACTGCCGTGACATCCTAAGAAGGTAAAGGCCCGGGTACGGAGTCCCCCATATCCCCCTGGGTGAGTCATATGTAGTACAGTAGTAACAGAAAAAATTAGAGTTTCAAAGGTGTACTCCTGCATGGAGCACAATATCAGCAGTGCACAGCAGAGTTCTATGCTGAAATGTGGCCTGCTGTCTCTGTCTGGAGCACACTAATAGAAAAACAATTGATCTGCTGGAAGGTAGATTTCCCAGCCACAGAGGATCCTATCTATCTAAACTATCTGACTTAGAAAAAACTAAATCTCAAATCTCTCAGTATCCAGGAGCAATATCAGGAGTAGCCTCTCTGCGCTGTTACACTGATAAAATGGTACTAAAATAAGATGTCTGCTCTTTATATGGAGAGGGACATGTGACTTCAGCAGCTAATGACAGAAGCCCTTGTGTCTGGACGTTGTGGATGATTCCTGCACCCTGATTGACTTGCCGGAATCTGAACACATTAAGTTACGAAAAAATGAAAAAATAAGATTAACAGCCCGCTGCTACTCTGAACTCTTCCACCTCCTCCGCTGATTAAGCACACCCCCACCCCTGCTCATCATACAGCACCACTATCCTAGCGAAAGTCCAAATAAATACAGTAGTGGAAAAGCAATAATTTCCCTCGCTTTTGTTAAATTGGGCTGATTTTCAGTAAAAAACGCTCAGGTGTCCGATAACGAATCCGAATGTGCAATGTTTGTGCCAAATTTTAAAAAAACTAATGATTTCCGAACATGTTCACTCATCTCTAGTACTAACCAAGCAGGGTGCCAAAACTTTTGCATCAGCCAATTTTACTGTTTGTAGTTTTTAAAATGTTAAAGATGAAAATATTTATATATATTTTTTTGCCTAAGATACAAAGCAAAGGAAATGCATCATCTTTAACTTTTAGAGATCATTTTATCTTCAACTTGCATAACTGTTCACAATAACAGTATTTTGACCAGGGGTGCCCAATCTTTTACATGCCACTGTAACTCACCACAGCCAATCACATACTTAGAAAGCCTGAAAGAGCAAAAAATCCAGTGGGATGAGCAATCATATTACAAAATGTAGAACAAAAACAATAGGAGAAGAGGAGTTAGGCCACGGCCCCATTATCAGTATTAGGTCAGTATTTTTACTCAGGAGTGGGAGCCAAAATCAGGTGAGGAATAATCAGAGAAAAGGAAAAATAAATGCAGAATTGGTGCACTTTTTTCTATCACCCACTCCTGGTTTTGTCTCCCATTCCTGAGAAAAAATACTGACCGAATACTGACCAAATACTAATAATGGGGCCGTGACCTTAGTATTATTAGTGCTCGTTTAGCTTAGTTTAACACTTCATGTCAGCTGTCTATGCATATAGTAGTAGATACATCCCCATACTGTATTTCCTTGCTGCTGTGAAGAACATCCAGGGACATCCCGGGCCTATGGGGAAAATGTATTTAAGATTTCTTAAAACAGTAAAAAACTAGATAGTTAAAAAGAAACAGCAGCAAATTTATCATAGCAGCATTCACTATGTGAAGCATTTTGCTACATTTTTACCTATATTTTAATATATGAATACTTTAGAAAGGAAGTTAATGCTTTACTGATTCAAGTATAGTTGCATAGCATAAGGCACCAGTCAAAAAGATGCAAAATATGAAAACATTCCCTAATAACTCCCACTGGACTCCTTATGTTATGATCCTCAGTGAAAACTATTCCCTTATTAACCTCACTCTCTAAGGTGTCAGCTGGACTCTAATTCTGTTCAGTGGTTTGTCTTCATGGGAAATTGCTATTTTTCAGGTTATATGTTAATTTTCATCTGCTACTGGATATAACAAGTATCGCTTTCTGCCAGCCAGATTGTGAACTGTGCTTTGTTGACTGTGTGCATCCGTATCTGTATTCAAAGGCTTGTTATATTCTTTTTTTTAGTTCTAAAAAAAATGATAACCTCTTCTAACTTAGACTGCACCCAATTTAGACCTTCAGTATGTGTGTACGTTTAATAAATCCTTTGAGAATTGTCCACAATATCTTTATAATATCTATTTCTTTTTGTTTGCTTTGACTTAGGACTCGGCATGGCATTAACACAGCCTAATATTTTCACAGTAGCACATATTTTCTCCTGAGAATATACTTACGTACATTTGCTAGCAAAATGTATCAGCCTGAACATAGAAATCATGGGGCCCCATAGCAGAAGCTCTGATTGGGCCCCCCCCCCCAAATAAATAAATAAATATTTGTCTATGTCGCAGAAGAGCAGATCTCACAACTTTCCAGCCTTTACATAGTAATTTTCCTCCTGCTAAAGTCCTAGATCCCTCTTTCATTTACCCATAAAGTATGATGCCAACAAAAGTGCCCCCCAAACACAGTATGATACCCCCATGGTGCATTCCTCCACATTAGCCTCCACATGCACAGTATAATGACTCTACAGTACCCCACTTCAACTCCCAAGGCAAAGTATGGTGACACCAACACAGTATGATCGCCCAACTGTGACCCCCACAGAGCCCTCCATACACTATAATGGGCTTTCATACAGTTTAATGGCCCCCCACATAGCCCTCAAAATATTATAAAGGCCCCACATAGCCTTCCATATAGTATGATACGCCACTGATAATCCTCCATATAGTATAATGTGCCCCCATAATCCTCCATATAGTATAATGCGCCCCCCATAATCCTCCATATAGTATAATAAACTTCCCATGGTCCTCCATGGGATATAATTCACTCCCCACAGTCCTCCATACAGTATATTACACACCCCATTGGGTAAAATTCAGCCACCATATAGTATAATGCACCCCACAGTCCTGCAGTATTATGGGCACCACGTACTCACTGATTTTTAATATACCGTACATTTTAAATAAGCCGACCCGATTATAAGCCGAGGCCCCTAATTTTACTACAAAAAAACTGGAAAAACGTATTAACTCGAGTGTAAGCCTAGGGTGGGAAATGCAGCAGCTAATAGTAAATCTCCCAATCCTGGTACGTATGGCACCCCTCATCCCCCCATCCTGGTATGTGTGGCTCCTCAATCCCCAAATCCTGGTATGTGGTGTGGCCTCCTCAATCCCCCAATCCTGGTATGTGGTGTGGCCTCCTCAATACCCCAATCCTGGTATGTGGTGTGGCCTCCTCAATCCCCCAATCCTGGTATGTGGTGTGGCCTCCTCAATCCCCCAATCCTGGTATGTGGTGTGGCCTCCTCAATCTCCCAATCCTGGTATGTGGTGTGGCCTCCTCAATCCCCCAATCCTGGTATGTGGTGTGGCCTCCTCAATCCTCCAATCACTGCACACAAAAAAAAAATAAACACTAATACTCACCTTCCTTCCTCACCTCTCCTACAGCGCTGCGTCCTGTCTGCATCTGAGCAACGCGCATTCTCAGATCCCAAGGTGAGCTGCTGCTGCTGGCATATTCACTCCTCTCCACGCCAGGACTATGGGCGTGGAGAAGCGTGAATATGCATTCTCTTTAGTAGCAGGCACTGTCAGCAGGAGCTGCGACTCAGCGCTCCTCCGTGCCCACTACTAAAGAGAATGAACATTCCCACACTCCTTCTCCATGCCCATGGGAGTGGAGAAGAGGGAATATTCATGTCCCTTTAGCAGCGGGCACACGTGATAGCTGCTTTAGCGTCTACTGTGTGTGCTCCGCTGCAACCCCCCCCCCCCACTATCCACCAATACTCACCTATACAACTCGTCCCAACGCTGCTTGGGTCCCCCTGCTGCTTGGGGCCCCTCGGCTCACGGGCCCCCCGTGGTCACGGGCCCCATAGCAGTGGCATGGTCTGCCGCCATTGGCGGTACGCCACTGAGCCTGAAATACAGACTGTTAAACTCACGGACCAAAAGACTGTTTAGGTTGGATACTATTGCATCTTTCTCTCTACTGTGATAAGTGTTAGTTTTATAGCTCCAGCGTCTGGAAATAAACAAAAACAGACAGAAGAAATTGAATAAGGTGGTAAATACTAGAAAATAACAGAATTAACTTTACTCATAATAAAACATTTACACACTGTCATGGATATCCCAGGCTCCACACCATTCTCTGGGGTCTGCTGCTCTTTGTTGTGCTTCACACTAGATTTTGCATGTTGTCCATGTGGATCAATGACATTATCTACCTAGACCTATTTAAGACCCATTGTCAAACACCTGTATCTTGGGATTGAGAGTCTAGTGTTCTTTGTTCTGTATGAGGCCTCTTTCACACGTCAGTGTCGCCAGTACGTGTGGTGCCAGTTTTCACACGTACCAGAGACACTTACACACTTAGAACCATTCAAATGAATGGATCTGCGCACATGGTAGTAAGTTTTTACAGACCATGTGTCCGTGGGGAAAACACGCTGACATGTCCATTTTTTTCACGCTGCATGGGCCTCAAAACGTTCCACACTGACGACACATGGATGAAATCTGTGTGTCATCAGTGTGACATGTACCAGCAGCTGGGAATCGGCAGTACAGTTAGCGCTGTTCCCAGGTGCCGAGTGCTGAAGGCATCTGTTAGCATTGTCCCCTGCTTGCTCTGCGATCAGCGCCAGCAGGGGACAATGTTGACAGTTGTATTCTGCCCCTGCTGTGTCCAGCAAATGTAAAAGTAAGAATAAAATGAAAAACACTCATACTCACCTGTCCAATATACTGTCCCACGCTGTAATCCATCTGACCGACAATTCTGTATCAGCATCTGTGGTGGCTTAAAGCAATCGCACATGCTGAGGATCAGAGAAGAATGACTTGCTGCAGCGAACGGGCCCCTGACCTGCGCTAAGCATAGTGAGCGGTGTCCTTTCACGGAATTCTGATGCAGAATTGTCAGTCAGATGGAATGAAGACACAGGGTGTCCCTGGGTGTAATACTACTCAGAAAACACAGGGTGAGGGTAAAACAGTGTGGCAAAACTTTATTGAACCACCAAATGGACAATAAACAGATATAGAACAGTCCCAACAAATGCCCAAGATGGTACAACATTACACAGTCTCACCCTTCCACTGGCCCACCTGGTATAGAACTGCGACTTTGGGACATCCAGGGCCAACTACCTCAACAAGTGGCCCCCCGCTTTTGGCGGGCCCCCACAGACAGAAGATAGCGGCAAGCTTAGGAAGCTGACAGTCCATCGAGGTACAAGGCCAGGAGACTCGAGGGTCCCACCCTGGCCTCTCTGAGAGCCATGGGGCCAGATGACTAGCTGGTCCCAATTTGACTTCTCCGAATGTCTCCATGGGCTCCAGGTGACCTGGGGGTTCCACCTGGCAACCCCAAACAACATATCCATGGGGACAGGGGACTTCATCGTCCCAACCTGGTCCCTCCAAATGTATCCATGGGCTCTCTAATGGTCAATGGAGCAGATCCATATCTTTCCAGTCAGGGCCATATACCCTTAGGCTGGAATCATGTAGAATCCAAATCTGTGTCTCTTTGAATAAAGCCATGCTACCAAGCTGACGGTCTGAAGAGAGTCTGATATTTTATTCTCCTTGTAAAGTCTCTTTCAATTCTCTGTTTCAATTCTGCCTGCTACAGAGGCATATGTTACTTAAATAGTTCACATTTGTTCTTTCAAGTACGCATCCACAGGGCAAGGGTTAGGGAGGGTATTATTCCACAGGGCTCAGGTCTCATTGTTTGTGCATTTAATCAATTTACATAGTTGGTATAGCAGGGGGGTCTTTAAACCAACATCTAGATGGCTTTAGTGCAATATGCAATTAGCATAATAACAAACAAACCAAGAGAAGTCGACATTCAGGTTTATCCACACAATAGTATGTCCTCCTTGACCAGCCACATAAATGCACATACATTCACAAGTTAACACAAACACAATAGTGTATTTCTCTTGGCTTAACAAATCTAGACATCTGGCTGATTAAGATAAGAAGATGTTTTGTCACCGATGGATTACAGCGTGGGACAGTATATCGGACAGGTGAGTATACAAGTGGGTATGGAAAGTATTCAGACCCCTTTAAATTTTTCACTCTGTTTCATTGCAGCCATTTGGTAAATGCTAAAAAGTTCATTTTTTTCTCATTAATGTACACTCTGCACCCCATCTTGACTGAAAAAAAACAGAAATGTAGAAATTTTTGCAAATTTATAAAAAAAGAAAAACTGAAATATCACATGGTCATAAGTATTCAGACCCTTTGCTCAGACACTCATATTTAAGTCACGTGCTGTCCATTTCCTTGTGATCCTCCTTGAGATGGTTCTACTTCTTTATTGGAGTTCAGCTACGTTTAATTAAACTGATACGACTTGATTTGGAAAGGCACAAACTGCCCAAGGAGCTCAGAGACAGAATTGTGGCAAGGCACAGATCTGGCCAAGGTTACAAAAGAATTACTGCATTACTCAAGGTTCCTAAGAGCACAGTGGCCTCCATAATCCTTAAATGGAAGAAGTTTGGGACCGCCAGAAGTCTTCATAGACCTGGCCATCCAGCCAAACTGAGCAACTGTGGGAGAAGAGCCTTGGTGAGAGAGGTAAAGAAGAACCCCAAGATCACTGTGGCTGAGCTCCAGAGATGCAGTAGGGAGATGGGAGAAAGTTCCACAAAGTCAACTATCACTGCAGCCCTCCACCAGTCGGGCCTTGATGGCAAAGTGGCCCGATGGAAGCCTCTCCTCAGTGCAAGTCATATGAAAGCCTGCATGGAGGTTGCTCAAAAACACATGAAGGACTCCCAGACTATGAGAAATAAGATTCTTTGATCTGATGAGACGAAGATAAAACTTTTTGGTGATAATTCTAAGCGGTATGTGTGGAGAAAACCAGGCACTGCTCATCACCTGCCCAATACAATCCCAACTGTGAAACATGGTGATGACAGCATCATGCTATGGGAGTGTTTTTCAGCTGCAGGGACAGAACGACTGGTTGCAATTGAAGGAAAGATGAATGCAGCCAAGTACAGAGATATCCTGGATGAAAACCTCTTCCAGAGTGCTCTGGACCTCAGGCTTGTGCGAAGGTTCACCTTCCAACAAGACAATGACCCTAAGCACACAGCTAAAATAACAAAGGAGTGGCTTCAGAACAACTCTGTGACCATTCTTGACTGGCCCTGCCAGAGCCCTGACCTAAACCCAATTGAGCATCTCTGGAGAGACCTGAAAATGGCTGTCCACCAACGTTCACCATCCAACCTGACGGAACTGGAGAGGATCTGCAAGGAAGAATGGCAGAGGATCCCCAAATCCAGGTGTGAAAAACTTGTTGCATTATTCCTAAGAAGACTCATGGCTGTACTCGCTCAAAAGGGTGCTTCTATTAAATACAGAGCAAAGGGGTCTGAATACTTATTACCATGTGATATTTCAGTTTTTCTTTTTTAATAAATTTGCAAAAATGTATACATTTCTGTTTTTTTTTCAGTCAAGATGGGATGCAGAGTGGGATGGGATGCACAGACACCAAAAAAGCTACCAAATCACAGAAAAAGAGGTATAAATAGATTTTATAATATTTTACTATTGAAGTTAAAGCAGCTCATTTATGAAAAAAATACCCCAAAAAAAGAAAATAGGTTAAAACTAGTGATGAGCGAGCATGCTCGCTACAGCTCGGTGCTCGCCCAAGCATCTCACTGCTCTAGATGCTCGGCGCTCGCCGAGTATTTCCGGGGTTGCTTGGCGGGAGCTTGGGTCCCCTCCCTGCATGTTTGGCGCTCTTTAGAGCGCCAATCAACATGCAGGGATTGCCTGCCACTCATTGTGATGCTGCAGCCATGGTGGTTGTGGCATTACAGTGATTGGCTGGCCGCACAGCGTTATTAGGTCTATATCAGACCTGGCGCCGCTGTGCTCGTCACAGTCACTCCGGAATCAGGCAGAGTAGGGAAAGGTGCTGCTGCGTCAGGGAGAGATTTGCTTGTGTATTAGGTATTGTAGGGAGAAAAAACGTACATTACACATATCCATCTTAACAAACAGTCCTTTTGAGGACTAACTAATCCATCTGCAGAGATATCAGGCAGGCAGTGTATATAGGCAGGCAGGCAGGGTGTATAGCAGACTGCAGTGCATATAGCACAAGAGGCTCCATTCCAATTCTGCCTTCTGCTGCTGTTAGATATTTCTATACAAAGGCCCAGGTCTCAGGGGCCAGGAATACTTTTTTTTTGGATCTTAATCCAGAGAACACCGTTTTTCTGCACCATTTTCTTGTTGGCACTGCAGAATACAACCAGGTCCTTTCCATATTACAGCGCTAGAAATCCAGCTATTTAAAACTGTGTTTTCTCCGTCACACGGATCACATATACGTTGTCAGAAAATACTGCCATTCCTGGCCTCCATTAAAAATTTCTTTCAGTGTGTCAGTGGAGCAATTCACACCAGTTTGCTGTTCAAACTACTTGCCTACAGGCCAGGTATTTAAAACTCTGTTTTCTCCGTCACACGGATCACATATAAGTTCGCTCCAAACTCAGTCATTTGTAGTGAGCGTGGAAGATACTGTCCTCCATTTAAAATGGGCAAGGCACGTGGCAAGGGCCGGGGAAATGGACATGATGGTGCATGCAGAGGCCGAGGACAAGGCCGTGGGCAAGCTGAAATTGTGCCACAACAAACACCTACATCTTCTCGCCTGACCTTCCTGTCCCAATTCCTAGGGGACCGCAGCACACCACTATTGAACCCAGAGCAGTGTCAAAAGGTTGTTGGTTGGAGAGCGGATACTGCTTCCAGTCACTTAGCCACCACCACCACCACCCTGTCTTCCACACGGTCAAATTTCAGTAGCCGTGAGTCTGGACCGCATATTTCTCACCCTGATCCTCCTTCCTCCCACCATGCCGAGTGCCCTGAGACAACTGATCCCACACTTGGACACTCTGAAGAGCTATTCACTTTTCCATTTATAGATTCGGGCCTCTCGCCCGGTCCACTTGAAGCGGGGCAAGATGAGATCGCGTGTAGCGATGCCCAAATATTTGAGCAGCCACGGTCACACGAAGTCGATGATGGGAAAATATCACAAGAGGTGGACGATGATGAGATACAATTGCCAGAAAGTCAGGAGGAGGACCAGGGTGTGGAAGTGGAAGACGAGGTGGTGAATGATATAGTAACTGACCCAACCTGGCAGGAGGACATGCAGAGCGAGGACAGCAGCACATAGGGGGAGGGAGGCAGAGCACCCCAACAGGCAAAAAGAAGCAGTTTGGTGGCCGCAGACAGAAGGCAGGCAACCGTTCCCCTTAACACTAACACGAAGGAAGTTGTCAGTACAACTGTTAGGGCTTCCCGAGTCTGGTTGTTTTTTAAAGACTCTGCCGAAAAAGGCAAAAAAAAACCCCCCAAAAAGGCCATTTGCACCACCAGCCAGGCCAGCATCAGCAGGGGTGGCAAAACGACCAGCCTGACCACCACCAGCATGATCATGCACATGGTAGCAAAGCACCCGACTTTGTGGGCCGAACCCCAGGGTCCAGAAACAGTGTCTGCAGGTGGCACCATTGCTTGCTCCTCTGTTGTCTATGCAACCCAATCCTCTGTCCATGGTGCATTCGATGATGCCTCCTGCCCTGCACCTGTCATTGCGCACTCTCAAGTAGCAGCATCAGGAAACACGTCCATGTCCTTGTCCCAGTGCAGTGTTCAGTTCTTCATACCTCAGTCCTTGGAACGCAAGCGCAAATATGCAGCCAACGCCCCACAGGCCACACTACTAAATTCTCACATTTCACGACTGCTTGCGCTCGAAATGTTGCTTTTAGGCTCATGGAGACGGAAGCATTCCGCAACCTGATAGCGGCGGACGTCCCTCGGTACTCTGTCCCCAGCCGCCACTATTTCTCCCAGTGTGCCGTCCACGCATTACACAAGAACGTGTCCCAAAACATTAGCCGTGCCCTCAACAACACAGTTACCGGGAAAGTCCACCTAACCATGGACAAGTGGACAAGTGCTTGTGGGCAGGGACCGTACATCTCTCTGACGCCACACTGGGTTAACATACTGGAAGTCGGGACCCAGTCGGATCTTAGGCCGGAACACGTCTTCCCGACGCCAAGGATTGCGGGCCCTAGGTCAATCAGGGCTGCCCCCATGGTCTACAGCTCCTGCACCTCATCTTCCTCAGCCTCCTCCTCCTCCTTTTCAGCCTCCATCTCCGAAATGACCACATCAGTCACAAGCTGGAAGCACTGCAGCACTGCCTTGGCCAAGCGGCAACAGGCTGTGCTGAAGCTAATATGCTTAGGTGACTAACTGCACTATGCTGAAGAGTTGTGGACAGCGCTGAAAAAGCAGGCAGATCTGTGGCTCACACCGCTGAACCTACAGCCAGGCATGGTCATGTGTGACAATGGCAGGAACCTGGTGGCGGCTCTGAGGCGAGGCGAGCTCACACACATACCATGCCTGGCCCATTTGCTTAACCTCGTGGTTCAGCGGTTTCTCAAATCCTACCCGGAGCTTTCGGATTTGCTTGTTAAAGTGTACCGCCTGTGTGCCCATTTTAGAAAGTCAGCTACAGATTCCACCGCCCTTGCCGTGTTTCAGCAGCATTTGCAGCTTCCGGCTCACCGACTGGTGTGTGATGTCCCCACGAGTTGGAACTCTACACTGCAGATGTTGGGAAGGATTTGTGAGTAGAAGAGGGCAGTTGTTGAGTACCAGCATCAACAAAGTCGTCGGTATTCAGTTCAGACTCCACACATAAGACCTCAGGAGTGGACATGGATGTCAGACATATTTACCATCCTCCAAAACTTTGAGGACTCCATAATTAGTGTCACCATCCCGCTTCTCTGTCTTCTGAAACGCTATCTGCTCACAATCAAAGAGGATACATTGCAGGCGGAGCACGATGAGATGGAGCAAGGAACCATACAGCGTGATTACACACAGCCAAGCCTCATCTCATCCCAACGTGGATTGGGTGACAATGAGGAAGAGGAGGAGGAAGAAGGACAGGAGCTAGATTCATGCACTATAGATGGTACTACCTGCACAGCTGTCATACCGTCAGTGCAGCATGGATGGCAAGAGGACAGAGGAGGAGGAGAAGAGCATGGTAAGTCATCCTCTTGGTAAGGACACGGAAGTCTTGCCTGTTAGTAGTCTGGCACGCATGGCTGAGCTTATCTTACGCTGCCTTTCCCATGACCCTCGCGTTCTCAAAATTTTGGGTGACAATCATTACTGGTTGGTGACACTTCTAGACCCACGCTACAAGGAGAACTTTATATCTCTTATCACTGAGGCGTTCAGGTCTACAAAAATGGGGCAGTACCAGAAGGCCCTTGTTGCGGAGCTATTAAAAAAATTCCCATCTGAAAACGCTGGCAGCAGAGGGCACACTTCGTTGGCCAACCAAGGAGTACAGGCGAGAGAGACACAACTTCAATCCAGCAGAGGCAGGTGAACACTGTCAAAGCTCTGGGAGAGTTTTCTCAGCCCCTCCCATCGCACAGGCCCTAAGGCGCGGGGTACTCTCACAAGGAGTGCAAAGTTTGGGAAGATGCTGAGGGAGTACCTTGCCAACCGTACCAACGTCCTCCGTGATTCCTCTGTGCCTTATGATTATTGGGTATCCAAGCTGGATACATGGAATGAACTGGCTCTCTATGCCTTGGAGGTCCTGGCCTGCCCTGCCACCAGCATTTTATCAGAGCGGGTTTTTAGTGTCGCTGGTGGAATTATAACTGATAAGCGCATCCGCCTGTCAACTGAAAATGCTGCCAGGCTGACTCTTATAAAAATGAACAATGGCTGGATTGGGCCAGACTTCTCAACACCACCGAATGATAGCAGCGTAACATAAACTCAAATGCAGTGTCTTTTCTTGGGAGGTGTATTCCCATGCACCTTTTCACACCCACACATGGGTATACGCTTCCTGATTTTGGCAATTTGCTCTTGTCCTCCTCCTTCTCCTTATCCTCCACCACCATATCACCAGGGTGACTGTGGTCCGTGATGCAACACCCTCATAATTATTTTAAAGGGTGTTTATGATGCCCGTAAAAAAAAATCTTTATACAGTATGCTCATGTATACCCCCCAGGGGTAAATGTTTGTCAGCCCATACACTTAGTGCATGGGCATTACAAGTATAGGAGGCCCGCTCCTTTCTAATGGGAACATTTTTTTATGAGGCCCTCCTCCACGTCTCTTCCAAGGGGCATTGAAGTGCCTCCAAATTTTTGGCAGCCCTTGCATTCATTGCATAGGCCAACGCTATGGGAGACTCTCTCCTTTCTAATGGGAATTTGTCGTTACTGTGGCCCTGCTCTATGTCTCTTTAAATTGTTAGTGGGGTTTTTCCTAAATTTGTTCAGCCGTTGGACTCACTGCATACCCTATAACTGTATAGCAGACCCTCTCCTTTCTAATGGGAACATATCATACTTGTTACTGTGGCCCTGCTCTGTGTGTCTTTAAATTCTTAGTGGGGTTTTTCCTAAATTTGGTCAGCTGTTAGACTCACTGCATACCCTATAACTGTATAGCAGACACTCTACTTTCTAATGGGAACATGTCGTACTCACTGTGGCCCTGCTCTATGTGTCTTTCAGATTCCCTCCATCATCAATGAAACAGGATGTGTCTGATGATGTGTCACACACCACATTGCCAGATAAGGTTGTAAAATGTTAAAATGACATTTCCTGGTGAATGCATTTGTCTTAAAAAATAACGTCCAAAAAAATAAAACTGTAGGATCTTTCTTTAGTATAAAAACAGAGTCGCCAATGTAACCTCAATGTAATCACATTGTTCAGCTACTGCACCTCCTCCTCCATCTCCGAAATGACCACATCAGTCACAGGCTGAAAGCACTGCAGCACTGCCTTGGCCAAGCGACAACAGGCTGTGCTGAAGATAACATGCTTAATGCTTAGGTGACAAACCGCTCAGCGCTGCAGAGTTGTTGAAAGCTGTAACACAGCAGCTTGATCTGTGGCTCTCACCGCTGAACATACAGCCAGGCATTGTCGTGTGCGACAATGGGCGGAACCTGGTGATGGAGAAATGACAGCCGGAGTAGACACGGTATTTTCCGTTTTTTTGGTGGGTCCGTCCAACCCTGCCGAGAAGCAGCCCTGGCTAAGAAAAGTGTGGGGGAAGGTTACCGGACACTCTATGGCTGTTTTTTTAATGTGGATCGTGCTTATGCATGTTATTTCTCAAACCTGATAGCAGATCAGGCCATTGCCCAACTCTGTAGTCATGAAATTAAATGCGCAAAGAAAGATGTGTGTGTGTCAAAGCACCACCAAGAAGTGCGAACTGATGTTGGACGGGCTGCCATTGCTTCTGCAAAAGCTGCTTTAGAGGACTTCCTGGGAGAAATGACACCCAGAGTAGATACGGTTTCCCTCTATACCAGTCCTTTCACCGAGCAAAAGAATATGGCTGTGGTGAAATACAACTCAGCAAAAAAGCTGTGGACTGCCTCCGTACCGTCCCTGGCCACATTCACCTGTCCACGTGTTTGTGGTTAAGCGGTCCTTCCCAGTAAGTGCACTGGGGAGGGCACGGGTAATGTTGTGGGACCTGTGCTTGTGGAAGGCGGAGATGACACTGGGAGAAACAGTGGCAGCTGGGGACCGAGTATGGACACCCGGCCGCCGCTGGCATGAGGTTATGAAAAGCTTACACCTCCACGAGATTAAAAGGCCACATTTCAAGTGAAAGCAGCTTTAGAGGACTTACTGGGAGAAATGACAGCTGGGTAGATATGGTTTCCCAAGTCCTTTCACCAAGCTAAAGAATATGGCTGTGGTGAAATTCAACTCAGCAAAAAACGCTGTGGACTGCCTCCGTACCATCCCTTGCCACATTCACCTGTCCACGTGTTTGTGGTTAGGCGGTCCTTCCCAGTAAGGGCACTGGGGAGGGCACGGGTAATGTTGTGGGACCCGTGGTTGTGGAAGGCGGAGACGATACCGGGAGAAACAGTGGCGGCTGGGGACCGAGTATGGACACCAGGACGCTGCCAGCATGAGGTTATGAAAAGCTTCCGCCTCCACGAGCCTAAAAGGCCACATTTCAAGTGCAAGCAGCTGTCAAAAATTTGGCAGTATAGTGTTGCAGCTTGTGGGTTGGTGGGTGGCTGACAGCATACTTGCGCTTGCATTCCAAGGAATGGGGTAGGGTCAACTGAACGCTGCACTGGGACAAGGACGTGGATGGTGATTGTTGCAAGTCTGCAACGACAGGTGCATGGCGGGAGGCATCTTCGCATGCGCCAAGGATCACTTATGATGGGCACACTTTTAGGCAGTGACCTGGGAGTCAGAGATGCTTCCAGAGGTCTTCCCCATGCTGTTCCCATGTCTTTTCAGCACTGTAGGCATGTGTCTGATGATGTGTCACACACCACATGGCCAGATAAGGTTGTAAAATGTTAAAATGACATTTCCTGGTGAATGCATTTGTCTTGGTTGAAAGCAATACAAAAGTGCAAAAACTCATCAAAAACGCTACGTGTGAACATATCCCAAGGTGTGGAGAAGTATTTTTTTTTTTTGCTTATTTATTTTGCCTTATATACAAGTCATTACCCTGGAAAGGCTGTTCCTTAACATATTTCCAAGAAAAATCCATTTTGGTTTAGTTTTTGTATGTTTTATTGTGAGTCCATAAAAGTGGCGTAATACTCTGACAACGTTGTTGACAGCAGTGATCTGAGAGTCAGAGATGCTTCCAAGGGTCTTACCCATGCTGTTCCCATGTCATTTGAGCACAGTTCCCATCGATTTGGGCAATATTTAGGCCCTCTGGAGACCGCCGGTGGGAGCCGCTTGAAAAATGCTCGAGTTTCCCATAGACTTACATTGGGCTCGTTGCTCGGGTCGAGCACCCGAATATTCCAATATGCTCGACCCGAGCATTTTAGTGCTCGCTCATCACTAGTTAAAACACATTTGAGGCCATGTGCACACATATCAGTATTTGGTGAGTTTTTTACCTCAGTATTTGCAATCCAAAACCAGGAGTGGGTGAAAAATGCCAAAGTTGTGACGTGTTTCTATTATACTTTTCCTCTGATTATTCCACTCCTGGTTTTGACTTTCAAATACTGAAGTAAAATACTGACCAAATACTGAATGTATGCACATGGCCTGAAACCAGTTTTTGACATGCCCACTGTGTTTTTTTTACACAGTGTAAACTGACCTGTGGTGCATGTTTAAAAGTAAATTAAAAAGAGGAGAAACACTTTGGATGTTGTACACATAGTGGTTTGTGGCATGCGGATGATCACGTGTAGCAAAAACAGCATATACCGTATTTTTCGGACTATAAGATGCACCAGACCATAAGACGCACCTAGGTTTTAAAGGATGAAAATAGGAAAAAAAAATGTAAGCAAAAAATGTGGTCATGATGCCCTGTTATGAGGGAGGGGATCTGCTGCTGACACTGTTATTGGGGTAATGTCCCCCAATTCTGTTAATATCCTCCATCCTGGTATGTATGGCCCCTCCTTCCTGGTATAAGTGGCCCCCATCCCATCCTGGTATGCATGGCACCCCTTTATCCCCCATCCTGGTATGCATGGCACCCCTTTATCCCCCATCCTGTTATGCATGGCACCCCTTGTGCCCCCATCCAGGTATGCATGGCACCCCCTGAGCCCCCATCCTGGTATGCATGGCACTCCCTGAGCCCCCATCCTGGTATGCATGGCACCCCTTGAGCCCCCATCCTGGTATGTATGGCACCCCCTGAGCCCACATCCTGGTATGCATGGCACCCCCTGAGCCCCCATCCTGGTATGCATGACACCCCCTGAGCCCCCATCCTGGTATGCATAACACCCCTTGATACCCCATCCTGGTATGTATGGCAATCTCTGAGCCCCCATCCTGGTATGTATGACACCCCCAGAGCCCCCATCCTGGTATGTATGACACCCCTCTGAGCCCCCATCCTGGTATGCATGCCACCCTCTGAGCCCCATCCTGGTATGCATGGCACCCCTCTGAGCCCCCATCCTGGTATGCATGGCACCCCTCTAAGCCCCCATCCTGGTATGCATGGCACCTTCTGAGCCCCCATCATGGTATGCATGGCACCCCTTGAGCCCCCATCCTGGTATGCATGGTACCCCTTGAGCCCCCACCCTGGTATGCATGGCACCCCTTGAGCCCCCATCCTGGTATGCATGGCACTTCTGAGCCCCCATCCTGGTATGCATGGCACCTTCTGAGTCCCCATTCTGGTATGTATGGCACCCTCTGAGCTCCCATCCTGGTATGCATGGCACCCTCTGAACCCCCATCCTGGTATGCATGGCACCCTCTGAGCTCCCATCCTGGTATGCATGGCACCTTCTGAGCCCCCATCCTGGTATGCATGGCACCCTCTGAGCCCCCATCCTGGTATGCATGGCACCCTCTGAACCCCCATCCTGGTATGTATGGCACCTTCTGAGCCCTCATCCTAGTATGCATGGCACCCTCTGAGCCCCAATCCTCGTATGTATGGCACTCTCTGAGTCCCCATCACGCTGCCTACAAAACAAAATAAACACTCATACTCACCTCCTCTCTCCTTCAGTGCTGTCCCGTTCTGCTGCCAACACTCTCACTGTGTGAGCCGCGCATGGAAGGGCGCGCATGGTGTCCCTGCCATGCGCCCTTACACAGTGTGAGACGCTGTGCTGGAATAGTCACTGCTTCCCACGCTGGGACGGTGCATGGGGAGCAGTGACCATTCAGTCTGTTCAATAGCCGACACACTGCCGCTCTGCGGTCAGTGTGCCTGCTATTAAAGACCATGGATATTCACTACAACTCATGGGAGGGGGTTGTAGGGAATACTCATGAGCTTTAATAGCAGGCACACTGACTGCAGAGCGGCAGCAGGAGCCACACTGCGGCTCCAGTGTGCCGGCTATTAAGAGAGATGAATATTCATTGCTCTCTTCGCCCATGGGCGTGGGGAGCAGGGAATATTAATTTTCTTTAGTAGCGGGCACAGCTAGGCTGTAGCAGTTGGCTGCTGCCTCCTGTGCCCCGCTGATCCCCCGCTGCCGCTCCCCCACACCCACCAACATGCGACCATACTAGAATAATATATTCGGACTATAAGGCACACCCCCCCACTTTCCTCCAAAATTTTGGAGGAAAAAATTGCCTCTTATAGTCCAAAAAATACGGTAGTTTTCCAAAGTTTTGCTTGATAATTGCTAAATAATAAATTAAGATCCAATAACTAGAAGGATCAAAGATAAAAAATGTTTTTCCTTCATTTTTTTTAGTTTATATTACTATACAGCAGTTTGGGTATATAGTCTTTCAATATGTGCCTTATACATTTAGCAAATCGAGGATCTCGACTAGAAAGGGTAAATTCAAGATCCTCTACTGCACACATGTGCACATAAGCCACCTGCACATCATCAATTAACCTCTTAATCGCCAGTTCACCAGCGTGCGGCAGTGAGCAGTTTAATCATCGCTCTGCATGTCTCTGAAGGCGTAGTGATTATTGAAGGATCCACGTGCCTTTGGCATGGATGTATTTAATCAGTCCTCTTCACGGACAAAAATAGACCCAAAGAGCAAATATCATCTTTTCAACGCCAGTGAGAACATTATAGAGCAATATGAATCATAATTTCACTTTCCTTCCTAGCTGCTATATACAATCATAAATCCCCTGCTTCAGCTCTTTAATAACTTTGGCCCCATGATTCAGCTTTTTATACCTTACAGGCTTAACTGCTATCTTTTACTTTGATATTAAAATGATTGTACAGAGTAAATGTTAGTGACTGAAATTGATTTTTCAGTGTAATTTAGTGCTCATCAACGATTTTGCCTTCTTTTTCCCTGTAGCTTTCCAATTTGTACTCTAGAATAACAGGGATACAAGGAAATTCTTAAGAACCATTAGGACTTGCTTCAAAATGCAGTTTTGCATAACCTGTGTGTTGCAGTACAGACTCCTTTAGGCCATGTTCATAAGTTCGGTATTTGCTCAGTATTTTACCTCCGTATCTGTAAGCCAAAACCTGGAGTGGGTGATAAATGCAGAAGTGGTGACGTGTTTCTATTAGGCCACGGCCCCACTATCAGTATTTGGTCAGTATTCGGTCAGTATTTTTTCTCAGGAGTGGGAGACAAAACAAGGTGAGGAACAATCAAAGAAAAGGTATAATAGAAACAAGTCACCAATTCTGTATTTATCACCCAGTCCTGGTTTTGGCTCCCACTCCTGAGAAAAAATACTGAGCGAATACTGACCAAATACTGATAGTGGGGCGGTGGATTTATACTTTTCCTCTGATTGCTCCACTCCTAATTTTGGCTTACAAATACTGATGTAATATACTGACCAAATACTGAGCATGTGAATGTGGCCTTAATAGAGGTGCAGCCATACTTTCTCCTGACTGTTCTACCTATCAGCACTTGACGGAAGAGGAGTATTGTTTCTCTCTCCCTTTCTTCCCTCTCATCTGAGACCAGCAGTACCAATGCACAATCTCCCTGGCGCTGCACCTGGAAGTCAAATGTAATAGTTAATTGGTGCTTTGATGTAGGTGAGGGGAAATGAGCAGTGAAGCTTTTGATTTTATTGGGAAAGATGAATGAAAACAATCATGTCAGCAACCTTGGACCTGATCATGGTTTTGTGTTGGATGCAATGTATTTTCGTTACCAGATAAAAGCTTAGATACAAATATTCACAGCAAGGATTTTCTTTATTTTTCTTTTTTACACACTTTAGAATAATAGTAAAGTTTTTGAAACTAAGATGCAATAAAAATGGAAGTAAACATTTCAAAACTATTTTACAATTTACATTCTACAAATTAGCCACCATTTATCTTGTTAAAACATTGACATTTCCTTTAATCGATTTCATTAGATAGCCACAAGGGATGCAACAGTGTTGAAGGAGTGGTTTTGTATTTCAGCTGCTTTTTCTTGACAATTTGGTTTCTCTCATCCAAAACTCTCTCTCTCGAGTTTAGGTCAAGTGAGTGGACACCTGGACATCTTACACTACAGGAGCCGATTAATTATGGGTTTTTGTCAGTTTTCTGGCATAAAACACTTTAATAAGTCTTAATTTTTTTCGCAGCTCAGAAGTTGCGCGAAACTTTTGCGGATTTTGGCATTTTCACGTCAGCCCAGTGCCATTTTGCCCAAATGTCCAAGAGAAAAGAAACTGGAAGGCGACAAAGCGCAAATAGGGTCTTATCTGGGAAATAAATGTGGAAGAGAGAGCACAATTGAGCTCACCTGGTTTGGGTTGTGTACACACAACCACTGAAAAACGCTTAAGGCTGCTGCAGACCCACGAGGAGATAAAATCATCGATAGTGGAAAACAAATGGGTTGATCCTGCGCTGCCTTAGAAAGAAGAATGATGGATGCCAATCTAATTGTGAATGGTTTAATCGTCAATGCGTTTTGAAGCATATAGCTTCTTCATCAGGACAACCATGATGATTTCGTCAAAATGGGCTGAGCATGGGTGGGACACGGCATGGCTACACCTTCCCATGTAATTCATTAAAAGTTATGCCACTTTAGTTGGGTAACTTTTTCCAGAAATGTACTCCAGTCCTCTATTGGAGTATATCTCTGGCAGAGATGTGCCTAAGGGCTCATGTAGACACCTGTGCAAATTGGTCTGATCTTGGACCGCAATACACAGAGTGACCGTGGCTCTCCCTACCTGAGTGTCACAGCTTCATATATTTCTATGAGGCTGTTAGGCACAGGTTGGGAGTCCATGGCCAGCCAATGCATTAGCAGTCCATGCTCAGACTGATTTGCATGGACTTCTGAATAAACCCATATTCACTAAGTGACATTAATGAATTAATCACATCTTACTCCAGGATGTCCCTTTATTAAGAATGGCATGTACCATGTCAATCTTGAAGAAGCACTCCTTCCATCAAAATTTCTATCCACTAAATATATTGCAATCATCATATTATATAACAATGTGTACTTACAATTGCTCATTTTGCCTTTCTACCCAGTTAATACTTATCTTTTCCATTTGGTCTATAACATCACATTATTAAAAACAGGCTAGCTGAATTCTTCTAAGCTCTATGTAAAAACAGGAGGTCTATTTTCTGCATGAGTCATCACCTCAAAGTCGGTGGCAAAGGGCAGGAGGGAGCAGCTGGGTCAGGAGTTGCATTATGACTCTTCTTGTTTTTTTTCCTGTAGTTCCTTCTGGTATGTTTATGGACATTGTTCTAAAGAAAAACAAACTATGGCCCAAATAAGTGCAAACTACAGCAGCTGGAGTAAATCTTGAATTTGCAATCATCAGACTAGGAATTCACCAGACTGATATTTATTGCTTGTCTGTTATTTTTTTCATTCTAAATAGAAAAATAAGTTTGCAACCGTGTATTCATTGTACTTTTCACTGCAGCGGAAGCAAATGGCCTGCTGTGGATTACAAACTTGATAAAGGGAGAAAAGAAAAGGAGTACAGAAGGCACAGCTCAGAATAGTAGCATGTGAGGGGTGCTACAGATAACCTGTGAGACACATGCAGTATGAGAAAAAGAAAAAGCCGCAGGCAAGGAAACCATGCACAACACAAAATAGAGAAATCTATACAAATTTTATTAAACAATGATCAAGCAAGAACAATACAACCACACATGAATTAATTTAAAAACATTTAAAACATGCAATTCCATGAAAGGGTAATATAGCCCCATACATCTATCAGCAGGAAAATATTAAATGCACCACATTGTTAACAATAGTGTTTGGCTAAATGTAGGCCAAAAAGCGATACTGACCCCAAAATAGCATATGAATAAAAAGAGTGTGCAAATATAGAAGCTGTTAGGTATCACAAGAAGTGATAAAGTTCGGGGTCTGTACCGAACACCGTACCGAACAACGTTTGCCAACTGAGTTCATCTCATTGGCAAACGTGAGAAAATACTCACTGCGCATGCGCTGACCTCATTTGCCATCAATACACTGAGTCATTGTACTGCCGGCTGCTGAACAGAGCGGACACATTTTACAATGTGCCGGCTCTGTTCATGGGATCTTCATGGGACCCTCGCTATTTGGACTGCAGTGGACAGGTGAGGATGAGGTTGCTTTATTATTTTACTTTTATTACAGGTGATCATGGGCTTCGGGGATTAGGTGCAAGGTGAGTAGATGGTGTTTTTTTTATTTTTTATTTTTTGCAGGGGCGGCAAACATCGGGGGCAAGGTGTAGGTGAGTATCGTGTTTTATTTTTATTTGAACTTTTTTTATTAATTTTAACATTTTTTATATTTTCAGCAGAGCACAGGCGCTAGTGGATGGGAGACTACTGCTCCCATCCAGCGTTGCCTGCGCTCGCTGTTTCCTATGGCAGGAGGCGCCGGCTGATGGTGGTAGTAGTACCATCAGCCAGCACCTATGACCCACGGTAAGCTTTTTACCGCGGGTCACTGTCACAACTGTGGCATCATGCTGACACCTGTCAGCATGATGCCACATCGGTCTGACCGCGGTAATGCTATTACCACCAATTAGAGCCTGTGTTTCCTGCGCTGTCACGCAAGTGCCCATCCTTCAGAAAATCTGCTTAGAAGTCCGGCCAGAAGTGACGCAAGAAGTCAATGTGCGCGACGATTGGTGCACGCTGCCAAATGTGATGTATGTGTTTCAACATTGTGGAGTGAAAGCTTCCATATGGCTTATAACTTCAATAAGGTAGGTGTGAAAGGACACTGTGCAAGAAGAAGAAGGAGAAGGGAAATAGGGGAAACAGAAAACATGGATGTGAATGCAAAATTAATGATAGTATAAGGAAAGGAAAATGGCAACATAAACAAATGGGCCAAGAGAGATGTAAATAGGCCAAGTCAACCCCCAGTAGATAACAGGGAGAGAAACACCCCTTCTCCAATAGAAGAGATCATAAGTCCATATAAATTCTGATGTATAGAGACCACTTATTCCATAAACCAGAATTTAGTCAAGGAGCACATAACATGACAAGAATTCCAGCGGAGACTCAAATAGTCCCTGCAGTCAAATTTAAAGGCACAGTATCACAATATTCATGCACTATGAACCCAAGGGACAAAATCCAGGGGTTAAATCAATGTAAAAGATACCTGAACCTACCATCCAGATTTAGAGATACAGGACTACAATGTTCAAAAAATGCCCAAAAGGCCAAACTTGGGCCCCAGAGAAAACACCAAGATTCAAGATCCCAAAGTACCATTGTAAGAGTACATGTCTCAGAAACTCAAAAATGACTTTGCAATCCATATCGGTAGCCACCATAAACAATCAGAAGCAGTGTCATCAGAGCAACATGTTATTTTATTAAAAACCCTGTAAAGGAAAGGTCTTTGTTAATGCCTTTAGGCGCCACAGAATCCAAGCTGTAAATCCACCTTGATTCTAATTTTAAAATCTGACTAGAATAATCCGAGCAACGCAAATTAGGTTGGATCTTTTGAAGTCCAACCCTTTTTATGTAGCCATGGTAGATCGTTTGTAATGACTCCCCACCAATTTGTTGACCAGATTCAGTGCCCGTCTGGCTGTCAGGAGTGGCCTGTCGGAAATAAAATTAGGCAGTCGATTGTCCGTGGTAAGAATACTCCAATGTCGTTTAAACACCCAGTTAATTAAAGGCCACTGATTATTATAAGTGGTAAGAAATTTGATATGATCGTCCTTTTCACATGTTGAGGGATTCAATAAAGGATCACATGATCTAGTAGAGACTTTCTGTCAGGCTTTCGTGATTACCAACCGCGAGTATCCCTGTGGTCGGAACTGGCTAACCAAATTTTGTTCTTCTGACTTGAAGACCTCCGGTTGTGTGCAACTCCTCTTAGCTCTTGTAAATTGACCAACAGGAATCCCGTCCCTAAGGGATTTAAGATGGAAACTCTGATAGTGTAACAGGCTATTCCTTGCTGTCATCTTTCTGTATTGCTCAGTAGTGATAAGGCCATCAGCCACGACAATCTTAAGATCCAGAAAATTGACTGAAACAGAGGAAATTTCAAAGGTTAAATGGATGTTAAAGGGATTCCTGTTAAGTTCATCAATAAAGCACTCTGCTTCCTGTTTAGTTCCTGTCCACACGAAAATATCGTCTATGAAGCGTAGCCACTTAAAGACTTTTTTTGGTATGCTGGCAATGGATAGACGTGTGTGCCCTCCCACAAGCCCATGAAGAGATTGGCAACTACTTGATGTGGTAGAAATTCCAGACAATGATTAGCTAATTACTGTTGACGTGCAGTCATTATACTCTAATTTTGCCCACCAGGATGACTGACAGACGTCATGTACTTCCTGGATCAAAATAGTGGAGGTTACCGTCTACATGACTCTTTCATTATTGATTTATTATTACAACTATTTCATTTTTGACTAGTCCTTTTATCGACAGAGGTCGGGTACACTCCTTCACCAATCTCTTTATAGGTTGCTGGGAGGGCGCACATGTCTATCCATTGCCGGCATACCAAAAAAAGTATTTTCAGTGGCTACGCTTCATAGACGATATGTTCATCATGTGGACAGGAGAGTCCTTTGCATGTTCTGTCTGCTCCTGCTGTTACAGACATAGACCCAGATATCAGGGGCCAGGTTTATTTTTATTTTTTTTATGTTAATCCTGATTATTTGCTTAAAAAGCAATTCAGAGTACACCATTTTACTGCTCCATTTGCTTGTTAGCAGAATACAGCCAGATTTTTGGGATTTTATTCACATGACTGTATTGTGGAAGCAGAGAAACTTTTTTCAATGATCAGACGTGATCCCATATGACTGCCGTAATAATACAGAAATTCTGTGGAGCATGCCAAATATTCCACTGAATTTAAAGACAGCCAGCTGTGTTTTGTTGAACCAATTGACACTTGGTCACTGGAAAATACCATACTATTAGGCGACTGCCTGAAACTGTGGCCATCAGATGTGATCCCATATGACTTCTGTAATAATACAGAAATTTTGAGGAGCTCTTCAACAACAGCCTGAACTTAATAATTCCAAATATGAACTCCTTCGGTATCCTCCCTCTACTAAACTACCTATACCTGACTTTGCAATTTCCTTTAGGTGGTGCCACCATAACTCCCACTCTGCACGCCTGCTGCCTTGGAGTCATATTTGACACACAACTTTCCTTTATTCAATGTGGAAAATCACTCACTCACTCATGTCATCTGCAACTTAAAAACATCTCCAGAATTCGACCTTTTTTCACCTTTGATACTGCAAAAACTCTTACTGTTGCTCTTATTCACTACTGCAACTCTCTTCTAATCGGTCTCCCTCTAAACAAACTGTCCCTTCTCCAATCCCTTCTGAATGTAGCAGCCAGGGTCGTATTTCTATCAAGCCACTTCACCGATGCCTCTACCCTGTGCCAGTCATTGTGCTGATTAGGTTAAACAATCTATAGAATACAATACAAACTCATCTCTCTCACCCACCAAGCTGTCCACAGTTCTGCACTGCCCTATAGCTCATCCCTCATTTTTGTGTATCCACCCTCCCGTGCCCTACATTCTGCAACTGATCTAAGACTGACATCCTCCTTAATCAGAACCTCACCCCTCCATTTCCAAGAATTCTCTCGTGCTGTGCCAGTTTTCTGTAATTCCCAAAATGTGTAAAAACGCGATGGTCACGGTAAAGGGAGCGGAACATAAAGTTGGCCATGTGTTCCAGACTGCCAACAGCCAAGACTTCCCTGTTCTCAGTAAGAGAATGACTTTCATATTCTGTTCCTCCTCCTCCTCATTATCACCCAATCTTCATTGAGATGAGATGAGGCTGGGCTGAGTAGCATCACCCTGTATAGTTCCTTGCTCAACCTGCAATGCCTCCTCTTTAATTGTGAGCAGTGAGCCTTTCAGTAGATAGAGAAGCAGGATGATGATGCTAATTATGGCATCATCAAAGCTCACCATCTTCGTGGAGTCCCCAAAGTTTTGGAGGACGGCACAGATGTCAGACATCCATGCCCATTCATCTGCTCTTATGTGCGGAGGCTAACCTGAATGCCGACGGGCGTGTAAAGCTGGCATTCAACAACTGCTCTCTGCTGCTCAAAATCATTCCAAACATCTGCAACATTGATTTCCAACACATGGTCACATCGCACACCAGTCGGTGAGCCTGAAGCTGCAAATGCTGCTGAAGCCCTGCCAGGGTGGCGGAAGCTGTATCTGACTTTTTGAAATGGGCACACACGCAGCGTACTTTCACAAGCCGCTCTGGCAGATCCGCGTAGGTTTTGAGAAACCGCTGAATCAATAAATTGAGCACATGGGCCTGGCATGGTATGTGTTCAAGCTTGCCTAGCTTCAGACCCGCCACCAGGTTCTCTGATACAGCTTTCAACAACTCTGCAATGGCATGCGGTTTGTCACCTAAGCATACAGTCCTGCTTATTGTTATTGGCACCCACGAAGTTTAAGTACATAATCTGCAATATGTACAGAAAAAAAAATGAATCAAGTGATGGAGATGGAGGCTGAAGTGGAGGAGGTGGTGCAGGAGCTGTAGAATGTGGGGGCAACCCTGATTGACCCAGGACCCACAATCCTCTGCGTCGGGAGGACCTATTCCATCCCAGGGTCCCACTGGGTCCCTGCTTCCACAATATTAACCCAGTGAAATGCGTCAGTGAGATGTACCATCCCTGGCCACACTCACTTGTCCACGTGTTTGTGGTTAGGTGGCCCTTCCCACTAACTGCGCTGGGGAGGGCACGGGTAATGTTCTGGGACCTGTGCTTGTGTAAGGCGGGGATGACACTGGGAGAAATAGTGGCGGCTGGGGACCAAGTTCGGAGCCCTGGCCGCCGCCATGAGTTTGTGGAAAGCTTCCACCTCCACGAGCCTAAAAGGCAACATTTCAAGTGCAAGCAGTCCAGAAATGTGGCAGTTTAGTACTGCGGCCTGTGGCTGGGTGTCTGGCTGCATATTTGTGCTTGCATTCCAAGGACTGGGGTGGGGACAACTGAACGCTGTGCTGGGACATGGACGTGGACGGTGATGGTTGCAAGTCTGCAATGACAGGTGCAGGGCGGGAGGCATCTTCGAATGCGCCGTGGGCAGGGGATTGGCGTGCATGCCCAACAGGCAGTGGTGTCACCCACAGACACTTTTTCTGGACCTTGTTGTGTGCTTTGCTCTCATGTGCCTGAGCATGCTGGTGGTGGTCAGGCTGGTAGTTTTGGAGCTTTTGCTGATGCTGGCCTGGCAGATGTTGCAAATGGCCATGGTTTGGGGTTATCTAAACAGTCTTTAAAAAAGAACCAGACTCGGGAAGACCTATCAGTTGTACTGGCAACTTCCGTTGTGTTGGTGTTCCAGAGAACAGTGGCCCACCTTGTGTCTGTGGCCACCACACTGTTTGTTCCTGCCTGTTGTGGTGCTACGCCTCCCTCCCCCTGTGTGCTGCTGTCCTCGCTCTGCATGTCCCATTGACAGGTTGGGTCAGTGACTTCATCGTCCACCGCTTTGTCTTCTACTTCTGCACCCTGGTCCTCCTCCTGACTTTCTGTCCATTGTTTCTCATCATTATCCACCTTTTGCGACAGTAATTGCACTTTCCCACTGTCACCGTCGGGTGACCATGGCTTCTCAAATCACTACATGCGCACTTCTGTTGCCCTGCTTGAAGCTGGCAGGGCGAGAGGCCCGAATCTCTTAATGGAAAAGTGAACAGCTCTTGGGCTAACCCTGGACTCTAATCTCTCCTTCAAACCACATATCCAAGCTCTTTCCACTTTCAAGCGGACAGAGCGAGAGGCTAGAATCTATAAATGGAAAGATGAACAAAACAGCTCTTTGGAGTTTGCAAGTGTGGGATCAGTTGTCTCAGGGCACTCGGAATCGTGGGAGGAAAGAGGATCAGGATGAGGAAGATGCCTACTCCAAGTGGAAAAAAATCTCCCAGATCCGAAGATTCCTCAACCACGAATCTACAAAAACACTAGTGCACGCCCTCATCATCTCCCTTCTCGACGACTCCAACCTCCTGCTCTGTGGCCTCCCTTCTAACACTCTTGCATTCCTCCAATCTATCCTAAACTCTGTTGCCCGATTAATCCACTTGTCCCCTTGCTATTCCCTGGCCTCTCCTCTCTGTCAATCCCTTCACTGGCTCCCTATTGCCCAGAGACTCCAGTTCAAAACCCTAACCTTCGCATGCAAAGCCATCCACAACCTGTCTCCTCCATACATCTGTGACCTAGTCTTCCAGTGCTTACCTGCTCGCAACCTCTGATCCTCACAAGATCTCCTTCTCTACTCCCCTCTTATCTCCTCTTCCCACAATCGCATGCAAGATTTCTTCCGTGCATCCCGCCTTCTCGGTAACTCTCTACCCCAACATTTCTGACTTTCGCCTACTGTTGAAAACTTCAAAAGGTACCTGAAGACCCACCTCTTCGGACAAGCGTACAACCTACAGTATCCACCATACCACTGCACGATCAGCTCTATCCTCACCTACTCTATCCTCACCCATCCCTTGTAGACTCTGAGCCCTTGCACCATCACCATTACGTCCACTTCCCCATCCCTTGCCCATTTTAAATGGAGTTTAATATTTGTCACATTGCAAAAAATGTCTGTATATTTACCGCAGTAATATAGGATCACGTCTGATGACCACGGTTTTAGGCAGTGACCTGGGAGTCAGAGATGCTTCCAGGAGTCTTCCCCATGCTCTTCCCATGCATGTCTTTTCAGCACTGTATGGATGTGCCTGATCATGTCTCACATACCACATGGCCACATAAGATAGTAAAATGTTAAAATGACATTTATGTGAATGTATTTTTCACCATTGAAAGCAATGCAAAAGTGCAAAAAACGCATCAAAAACGCTGCTTGTGAATATAGCCCAAGAAGTGGAGGAGCATTTTTGTTTTTGGTTATTTATTTTACCTTATTTACAAGTCATTACCCTGCAAAGTATGTTCCTTAACATTTTTCCCAGGAAAATCCATTTTGGTTTCGTTTTTGTATGGTTTATTGTCAGTATGTAAAAGTGGCATAATACTCTGACAACATTGTTCACAGCAGTGACCTGGGAGTCAGAGATGCTTCCAGGGGTCTTCCCCATGCTGTTCCCATGTCATTTGAGCACTGTTCCCATCGATTTCAGCAATTTTTAGGCCCTCTGCAGACCTCCGGGGAGGCCGCCGTAAAAATGCTCAAGTTTCCCATAGACTTACTTGAGCACTCAAGTATTCCAATTTGCTCGACTCGAACAATAAATACCGCAAACATTTTAGTGCTCGCTCATCACTCGTAGTGAGCTGCAGCTGCAGTAATCATATTGCTCCATAGACAGTACATTGAATAGAAAAATACTAAGGATTATAACGGGAAAAGGACTTGGATATTCTGTTTACAAATAATCTAAGTAGCAGTTCTCAATATCAGGCAACAGCTTAAAAAGCAATAAAGATTTCAGGATACATAAAAAGAAAGATAAAATCCCTTTATCCACATGTATATGACGCGCCCCCTGGGCCATATTCTTTAGGGGAATACCCGGAGCCGGATCAGATGGGGGTTGTAGTCTCCGAGTGGCTGTGACCCGGTCCGTGCCCAGGGTGTCAAGCTCAGAGTATGAGGCAGTCCTACAGATGTTACAAAGTTCTTTATGTCGACTACGCCACCCGTTGGATTGCGGTCACTACGGCCGCCGCTGCAGCAGGGTCCGCTGAGGCTGATGGTGTTGGTGCAGCTTTAGATAGTATAACCCCCAACGGGAGGGGTATAGCCTCAGGGGGTCAGGTGCAGAGGATGGGGGTTGTGGTGGTGCAGCGTAGATGATAATTAAAGACAGAGTCGGGTTGTGCAGTTCAGGGTGTTTACTTACTGCAGATATTCCGGTCACTCCGGCCTTGAGTGACCACCCGAGCCGTGCTGCGTCCACCAGGTCCTGGATTCAGCCAACCCCCAAGCAAGTCCGGAGCGTGTCCCTGAGCCCTCCTTCTTGTCCTTTCTTCTGGCCGTCCCCACCAGGGATCCACCTAGGTCCAGCTCCCTCGGGCCTTCTGTTGGGAGACCCTTGGCCTTGGGTTCCCTGACCCTACACGTGGTTTGCCTTCAGGGTGGATGTGGTGGGTGGCCGTGGCAGATCCTGCCCACGGCCTCCGGTCTCTGGCTGAGGTATGCTTTAGCCCCCACCAGTTTGGGATCCGGTACCCTGTTGCCAACTCTTCACCCTAGGGTTGTACTTGGGTTCTCAGAGTTCCTTCTGTCTCCCCCTCTGGGTCTTTCTTTCTCTCCTCTCTCACTCTCTCTGGGGCTGCTCTGCTCACAGACTGACTGACTTCTCACAGACTGACCTCTCACAGACTGACCCTGATCTTAGATGGTGCCCACCTTAAATACTCCCTCTATGTGTGAGCTCAGGTGACCAGCACCCAATGAGCTCCTATCTTTACCCAGGCTGCTCCCCCTATCTGCCCCTACACTACTGGGATGTACCACCCCCCTCCCACTCCAGCCAGGAACAGACTCGGTCGTACCTGCACATTTCTAAGTGGGAGTACCGTTGGTCTGTTCCTCGGAAATGGGATGTGTGTAGTGCATGCAGCTAACTGAGCTCAGTTCCACACTCCATCCTTACCCGGGAGTGGAATATCACACCTCTGGGTTGAGGTGCAATACCCCTGTAGCAGCCGAATCCTCAGGGTGCTACATTCCCCCCTGGTAAATCACAGCACGTCCTCGGGCTGTAAGATAAAAACATCCAAAACATACAATTTTTGCATAAACAACATAATAAAAACATATAAAACATATATATCAGCAATAAAACTCTTTTCATAAATAACATTCTCGTAGACTTCTCTTGCTTCTAGCTCCTCCTCCGGACACTGTGCAACGTGTGCCCGGGAAAAGTGCAACAGTTTCTCTAGAAAAATGGTTTTCCTATAAAACCGGTAGGGGGCGCTTTAGGAAGCGCAACTATATACAAGGGGATATGGCCGCTCTCAGTCCTCGGCCAGGTATTTAGGAAAGGGATGACCGCTCTCAGTCCTCGGTCAGAGGGATTAAGGGAAATACGGGTAACAGTTCAATTCTCTGGTCCCAACGGGGACTATAATAGCAGCAACAGTTCACTGTGCCCCGACGGGCAACTATATACAGCTTCTACTCCGCTGTACTCAACGACGGCGTCCTCCTGCTCTTTCTTTGTGATTAACTTTAGCTTCAGACCCGTCCGGGTCCTCTTGCTCCTCTTCACACCGCAGCTCCTCCTCCGTCAGGCGATGCACATGGAGGGCGTAGGGTCCTTTGGCACACTTGTGCCGGGTTAAGGTGACCTCGTCCCCTATATACAGGTCACGTCCTCTGTGTCCCTCCGGTAGGTGGGACTCAACGTCTCTTCTTGTCACGAAGACGTCGCCTGGGGTGCGGTGATCTCGGATGAAGCCCCACCCGTGCTGCATATTGAACTTGATCACAGTCCCGGTGGAAGGGGGACCATGAGCTGCACGGGGACTCCTCCTGGCCCGGCTCTTCTGCTCCGCGCTCTTTATTTGGGCTTTTTGTTCCCGGACCCGCCTCTCTCTCCGCTCCCTCTCGAAGACCTCGAGCTGCTGCCGGCAGCACTCTGCACGCTCCGCTGCAGCTGCCCGGGTCTCCTGAGTGAACCCCATGAGATCTTCTCCGGTGGGGTCCCACTCAAACTGTGCCTCCTCTAGCGGGGGCGAGGTCCTTTTTACGGGCTTTGGAACCGGAATCAGGGGTTCGTCTAGGGGTCTCTCTTTCCGGAGTCGGGGATGGTGAAACTCCGGTGGCCATATAAAGGGCTGCCCATCCGGGCACGTATGTTGGGCGAACAGGTCTTCACCCAGGTGCGGTACTTTAGGTGTTATGGGCGCCGTGGTGGTAGCGGCGCCCGGGTTAACCAGGCTTTGCGACCAGGCCTGGGGCACCTTGAAAGTGAAGGGCACCGTAAGGACGGCGGCGCCCTGGGCTACTTGGCCCTGCGACCAGGCCGGTGGCTCCGCGGAGGTAGGGGGCGCTGTTGGTATTGCGGCGCCCGGGGGTACTAGGCCTTGCGACCAGGCTGGTGGTACTTCCTGCTTGGTCACGCTCGGGGTCGAGGCGTGTGACGTCACAGGGGTCGCGGCTGCGGCTTCCGGTTGTGGCCTAGTCTGCGGCGGTGACGTTGCAGCGACGGGCACAGCAGGGGATACTTCAGGCTCTGCGACGGGGAGCTGGGGCAGGTACGCGGTTTCCCGGTTTGGGGTAGAGACGTCCCCTTTACCTGCCTCCTTTCGTTCGGCTCCCTTCTCGGTGCCGTCTCCAGCCTTCAGTCCTCCTGTGCCATCCTCAGAGGCGGTCTGTCTCCTCGTCTCGGGTGGCGTGCTCCGCTGACGAGTTCTTGTCTGCTGGACCATCTCACGGCTCCATTCTGCTAACGTCTCTCGCTGCACCCGGGCCATCCTCCGTGCGAGGCCCTCCAGCGCGGTCTGTGCACACTCCCGATCTCGGGGGAGCTGTGCCAAGACCTCCACTAAGCCTAGTGGGGTTGTTGCTTCTAGCAGGCTCCTGACCAACGGGTCGGTGCTGCTCTGCTCTCCTCTCGTTGTCTCCAGCAGGCCTTCTGGAGTGGCGACCGGCAACAGGCTCCTGACCACTTTGTCGGTGCTGCCTGGAGTGGCGGCCCGCATCAGGCTCCTGACCACTGGGTCGGTGCTGCCTGGCTCTCCCTCCATCTCCGGGTAGGCTCTTTCTGGACTCTGCTCCAGGCTTCTTGTCTCCGGGTGCGCTCTCTCCAGACTGCTCCAGGCGACACCCATCTTTGTTCTCTTGTTCTCAGTCCTCCCACTTCGAGGGCGGTCCCGGGGCCACTTGGTGATTGTCAGCTCCAGGGGCAGTTCTTTCACGCTGACAGACACCTCTAGCATCACAGTCTCTGTTGGTGGGGGCGGTTTCCACTTTTGGCGCCATTTTCGGTCCTGGCCCACGATGGGAGGTGGCCTCTTGCCACCCTCTGGCACGCCCATAATGGTGTCCGCTCTTCCAAGGCGGGAAACCTTTGGAAATGGCGGGAATCGTCTCCCAGTGGCGGGAAACTCTGCAGATGGCGGGAAAAAGCTGTTAATGGCGGACAACCGGCGGGAATCGACCTGTGATGGAGTCCGATGGCGGGGACCCTCCGGAACCGGCAGGAGACTTCTTTTTGAGGTAAACTTGTTCTTTTCTTCAGGCACGCAGTACCCGGGTGTTGCGGGCACGTGATCCTGCCGACTACGCCAAAGTTGACGCGCCCCCTGGGCCATATTCTTTAGGGGAATACCCGGAGCCGGATCAGATGGGGGTTGTAGTCTCCGAGTGGCTGTGACCCGGTCCGTGCCCAGGGTGTCAAGCTCAGAGTATGAGGCAGTCCTACAGATGTTACAAAGTTCTTTATGTCGACTACGCCACCCGTTGGATTGCGGTCACTACGGCCGCCGCTGCAGCAGGGTCCGCTGAGGCTGATGGTGTTGGTGCAGCTTTAGATAGTATAACCCCCAACGGGAGGGGTATAGCCTCAGGGGGTCAGGTGCAGAGGATGGGGGTTGTGGTGGTGCAGCGTAGATGATAATTAAAGACAGAGTCGGGTTGTGCAGTTCAGGGTGTTTACTTACTGCAGATATTCCGGTCACTCCGGCCTTGAGTGACCACCCGAGCCGTGCTGCGTCCACCAGGTCCTGGATTCAGCCAACCCCCAAGCAAGTCCGGAGCGTGTCCCTGAGCCCTCCTTCTTGTCCTTTCTTCTGGCCGTCCCCACCAGGGATCCACCTAGGTCCAGCTCCCTCGGGCCTTCTGTTGGGAGACCCTTGGCCTTGGGTTCCCTGACCCTACACGTGGTTTGCCTTCAGGGTGGATGTGGTGGGTGGCCGTGGCAGATCCTGCCCACGGCCTCCGGTCTCTGGCTGAGGTATGCTTTAGCCCCCACCAGTTTGGGATCCGGTACCCTGTTGCCAACTCTTCACCCTAGGGTTGTACTTGGGTTCTCAGAGTTCCTTCTGTCTCCCCCTCTGGGTCTTTCTTTCTCTCCTCTCTCACTCTCTCTGGGGCTGCTCTGCTCACAGACTGACTGACTTCTCACAGACTGACCTCTCACAGACTGACCCTGATCTTAGATGGTGCCCACCTTAAATACTCCCTCTATGTGTGAGCTCAGGTGACCAGCACCCAATGAGCTCCTATCTTTACCCAGGCTGCTCCCCCTATCTGCCCCTACACTACTGGGATGTACCACCCCCCTCCCACTCCAGCCAGGAACAGACTCGGTCGTACCTGCACATTTCTAAGTGGGAGTACCGTTGGTCTGTTCCTCGGAAATGGGATGTGTGTAGTGCATGCAGCTAACTGAGCTCAGTTCCACACTCCATCCTTACCCGGGAGTGGAATATCACACCTCTGGGTTGAGGTGCAATACCCCTGTAGCAGCCGAATCCTCAGGGTGCTACATATATTTACCACCCTATAATATAAGGCCACAACTAGAAAATGGGATTTAGTTTTGGAATGAAATTGTAAGCTCTTATGGTCAGTGGGGTCCTCTCTATCTCCTATAAAGTTTAAGCGGGTATGGTCAGCAGGGTACTCCCTCTCTCTCATCTGTAAGTGTAAGCTCCTTTAGTCAGCAGAGTTCTCTCTTTGTGTCTCCTCTCTCTCATGTGTATTTTCTAAACAATAGAAGGTTTTCCACTATTGAGATTCACGCAAATCAAAATTTTCAGGAAAGTTCAGTGTAGTCAGCAAATTTGAATTTCAAAAGATCCGCTTATCTCTGGTGTCTGGCTATGCATTACATTTGCAGCAGGTCATAACAGCTAAAATACACTCTACTAAGCACTATTGATACTTGTCATAAAGGTATTATGTAATTCTGAGACCATTGGAGTCATTAAAATTGGCATTTTGTGAATTTACAGTAGCCACATGATAATAGATAGAGAAGATCAAATCCATTCTCACTGAATCGACTTCAGGTTGAATTTCCTGAAATTTGTAGGTCCCGGCAAATTCAAACAATTTGTGCTTCGATTTGCGTGGATTGCAAAAAAAAATGCTGGGGTCATTTCACACACTGCTGGACAGTAGGGTCACATGACATCAGGCGGGGCCGGGAGGGCTTACCCGTAACGACTTGCAACTACAACTATCATATCACATGTTCTAGTGCAGCCAATCGGGGAGCTATGAAGCATCTATTAAAGATGTGAGAAGGAAAATCAACAGCCATTTTAGGGTTTTACAAGCTAGGTGTAGTAGGTCAGTGTATGCAACTCATAATTACAAAAATGGATAGAAAGACCTTAATTAGAGTGTAAAACAGTACCAAAGAATTGATCTGAAACACATGTTGATATAAGTGAAATGTGTAGTTACACATTCATACTGTGTCCATTAACAAACATAACCTAGAATAAAAACAAAATTAATTAAGCAAGTAGTAATGTAAATAACAGAGTATTTAGTTGACACTGTTTTTATCAAAAAAGCGTATAAGTCATTTCACTGTGACAAGGTGTACCCTATGAAGATATCCCATCTCTAAAGTGAAACCTCTCTATATACCAGCCGGCCTCAGTAGATGCAGGAAGGTCTGTCAGTTTGAACACCTGCCAGTGGAAAGTTCTATAAACTAAATGCACATCCCAGAAAAGGGAGAGCTACGTCCCTGAATGCACAAAGTACAAAAAGACTAAAGCAACACCAAAGAAATTAGCTGGAACACAAGTTGATATAAGTGTAATGTGTAGGTACACATTCACACTATGGCAATTAACAAATATAACCTAGAATAAAAACAAAATGAGTAAATAAGTAAAAGTAATAGTTCATGCAAATTACATTGGGTACTTGGGTGACGTGGAAAGCTATACAAACTAAATTCACAGCCTATGTTACATAAGGAATATAAAAATGACATAAAAATGAAGCTACATGCATTGCGAAAAAAAGGGGCAACAATTATTTGAATATCTGAATGAGAACATTTTTTTGAGCTGTTACAAGATCATATTTGATAAAACCCGAAAATGTGCCTAGTCAGGTCATCCTCTTCCTTTGGCAGTCGTATTAGTGGGGACAAAGTGGAAGGCATAATGGAATATATCTTACATCGCTCATCTCAGTCACAGTTGGATGATGTGACATCTGACAGCAACACCATCAGCATGAGTCAGTGTTCTGCACAGCCCACTTCCTCTATCACGTAACACTTATAATGCCGTAACCCATGGACATGTAAATTAAAAAATCAAAAGTAAAAAAATGGTCAAGAAATAATTCATGGTCAGACAACAGGAATATCAACAGGCTAAGTTGGAAATGAAAGCACAATAGTGAACCAGAAAAGATAAATCTTTAATTGGCAATGGGAGTTTAAATGGAAGACAGTCCCGGACAAGGCTCACAGAAAGGATCTATCTATATAGCCAAAAATTAACCCATAGCTTCCTGACTGATCAGTCCTAGTAGTCCCAGAAATTAAATAGGCCTGCAACATTGCTAACCCATGTTGCCTGCAACAAAGGCATGGTGCCACGCAGAATCTGAAGTGGAAATATACCGGATAGGTGCTGGCCTGGATGTTACTCCTCCTGATTTTGCAGAAACAGAGCAGTCTTACTGAGCGCTGCCTGTTTTACAACATGAAAAGCCACAGTAATTTTACACTGCATACGTTGGAGCATTTTTTTGAGCAACATTAATCAGTGACAGACTATATCATGTGACACGCCCCCTGGGCCGTGGGGTACTCGGTAGCCGGGCCGGACCTAACCTATTGGGGGTTGTCACGGTGGCAGTGACCCGGTCCGTGGCCCAGGGCGGTCAATAAAATAAAGGGAAGAGTCAATTGGGGCAATAAAGAGTTAGGGATAATGTTCGTGACGCCACCAGTGGTATGCGGCTATAGGGGGCCGCCGCTGCGGTGCAGATCCACTGGGGCTGATGATGACGCAGCAGAGATAGTGCAGTTTTCCAAGGGCAGAGCTAAGCCCCAGGGCAGTATACAGAACTTGATGAGGTAGATGTTGGCAGGGACAGTGTAGTGCAGGGCCGGTGACGCAGCAATAAAATCAAGGACACAGTGGGGTGCAGTCTTCAGGCTTTACTCACAGTTCTTAGGCAGTTCCAGGTTATCACTGCAGCCAGTTATAACCGCCCACGTCATCCTGTGTTCTCCAAGGAAGGGATACAGCCAACTCCCAGGCAGTTCAGGTACACTTAGTCGGGATCCCCTTCTTATGTGCCTCTCTGGCCGTCTCCCTGCACTGGCTCTCACCCTCCTGCCCTGCACCTCACAATCAGTGTCCCAAGCCACTGGCCTCGGGCCTTGTCGGGCGACTTACTCTCAGTCCCCTGGACCCTATGTGGCCACCTTTTCGGTGATGTAATTGTGGATTTCGGCTGCAACACCTTGAATATGCTGCGGCCTCCGGTTGGCTAGCTAAGCCTGGTTGTTCTCCACTAGTCTGGGGCCGGTCCCTCCACTCAACGGAGGTCGGGTGGATGCGGGTCCCACGGAGAGCATCTGCGCTCCTGTGCCCCTGAGACCCCCTCTGACTCTTCTTCCTTCTTCTGGGCCCCTTACTCTGGGCCCCCTCCTGTCTGGACCAGTCACAAGCAGGACCACCCTCCTGGGCTAACAGCCCTGACTGAACCCCTTCTAGAAGGTTCCCCTTCTTCTTTACCCTCTGCTAGGGTGCTCCTCTTTGCTGCTTCCTCCACCCACACCCACTATTGTTCCCTATCCCCCCCTCTAGCCAGGGACATGGCTCAGCCGTGACCAAGTGCATCTTGCCCCGTCTGCTGGTCTGGAGTGGTGTAGTGCTGAATGCAGGTGTGTGGGTCCCGGGTAGTGTTCCTTCCTTACCTGGGAGTGGAGTACCACACCTCTGGGTGAGGTGCAGTACCTCTGTGGCAACTGGACCGACAGGGGCACCACACATGCAGCAGCCAAACTGAAGCATGGGTTGCTTTGATATTTTTCATTGACATGAGGTCTGCATGTTGCTTAGGCCACGGCCCCACTATCAGTATTTGGTCAGTATTTTTTCTCAGGAGTGGGAGCCAAAACCAGAAGTGGGTGATAAATGCAAAAGTGGTGCACTTGTTTCTATTATAACTTTTCTCTGATTTTCATCTGCTTTTGGCTCCCACTCCTGAGAAAAAATACTGACCAAATACTGTTAGTGGGGCCTTATTGAAAACCTTTGAAGAGGCCACAAAAAATTTGTCAGTAAGGAAAATTATTGATTCAACTAAGGAATAACCTTTTAAATTATCCTGAAAATAACACTAAACAGAATGTAACAGTCGATGGAGAAAGAACATATCTTGAGTGACAATGCCTGGAATATTCTGGCTGCCTTACTGTCAGGAAAAGTAGCTCATGCTCCATGAATGGTCCACTTTTTGATTTTAGCAGTGCAACATTTCTTTCAAAAATATACACACTTGAGGAACATAGAGGTTATGGCCAGAAAAGAGATCCAACTTTAGCAGCTAATAAGGCATGATAGTGGCCTACTGAAGCCATTGTAAGAGGCAACAACATTTTCTAACACATGTGGAGTAGTGATGAGCGAGCCCTAAAATGCTCGGGTGCTCGTTGCTCGGGTTGAGTAATTGTAATGCTCGGGTGTTCGACCAGAGTAATGAGCCCAATGTAAGTCAATGGGAAACTCGAGCATTTTTCCAACGCCCTCTCAGAGGTCTGCAGGGGCCCTAAAAATTGGTGAAATCGATGGAAACAGTACTCAAAATACATGGGAACAACATGAGGAAGACCCATGGAAGCATCTCTGACTCCCAGGTCACTGCTGTGAACAATGCTGTCAGAGTATTACTCCACTTTTACAGACTGACAAAACATACAAAAGCTAAGCAAAAATGGATTTTCCTAGAAAAAATGTTAAGAAACATGCTTTCCAGGGTAATGACTTACGTAAAAGACAAAATAAATAACCAAAAACAAAAATGCTCCTCCACACCCTGAGCTATGTTCAAACGTAGAGTTTTCATTTGTTTTTGCAGTATTGCATTTCTTTCAACGGTGAAAAGTAAATGTAATTTTAACATTTTACTACCTTATCTTGCCATGCGGTGTTTGAGCATGATCAGACAAATCCAGAATGAACACGCATTTCCAGCTGATAATACCATCTAGCACCTGTCCCTATTTTAAAAGCAGCTAACAGCTTTATCAATAGGGAATAGAATTTTTTTTTAGCACGGAGTATAATACAATAATCCCTGACTGGATGCCTGCAAAAGGCTATCCCAACTGCTATAGGTCACCTATACGTGAATCTCAGATAAGAGAAGTAATATAGCACAATAGAAAATAGAATATATCTGACTCAGAAGAGGTTTTATAGGTATGTTGCATCACCAAACTGTGAAGGAATGCAAGCAACTCTGTCTGCTTTCTTCAATTTCTAATTACAGATCACTGTTCAAAATTATAAATCGGTCAACGAGTGCATAGAAAAAATCTATCAAGTTATGGATTGATGTAGGGATGTATGTGACCAGAATGAACACTCATTTCCAGCTAATAATACCATCAATCCAGCATTATCAATAGGGAAAATATATTTTTTTTCAGCATGGAGTATAATACAATAATCCCTGACTAGATGCCTGTAAGACGCTATCTCTACTGCTATAGGTCACACATACGCGAATCTCAGATAAGAGAGCTAATATAATACAATAGAAAATAGAATTTAACCAGTTTTGTTTGGTATGTTGCACCACCAAACTGAAGGAATGCAAGAAACCCAGCCTGCTTTCATGAATTTGTGAGTATAGATCACCGTTAAAAAATATGAATCGGTCAACGAATGCATGGACAATATCAAGTAATGGACTGTGGAAGAGACATATTCGATGACAATGAACAACGCTCATCTCCAGCTGATTATATCTTGCACCTGTCCCTATTGTAAATGCAGCTAACAGCAGTATTAATAGGGAATATAATAGATTTTTAATTAGTCTTTTTTTGTTGCAGCAGCAGTACTCAGTATAAGGCAATAATACCTGGCTGGATTGGTGTAATATGCTATCCATACTGCGATAGCTCACCCATAAACGAATTTCAGATAAGAGAGGTAATATTGTAGAATATAGAATCAATTTGAATTGGCCTTCCCATTATTAAGTAGTGGGTCTCCTATACTGTTATTGCATACATGTTATAATACCCCCCGGTGGCACTAAAAACACTAGCCGCCCGGACCTCCAAGGCGTAGAGAGACAGTTCATGCCACGTGTCCAGCTTGGATACCCAATAGTTGTAAGGCACAGAGGAATCACGGAGGACGCTGGTACGGTCGCCAAGGTAGTCCTTTAGCATCTTCCAAAACTTTTCCCTCCTTGTCAGAGTAACCCACGCATCAGGGCCTGGGCGCTGGGAGGGTCTGAGAAAACTGTCTCAGACCTTTGACAGCGTTCCACTGCCCCTGCTGCATTGTATTTGTGTCTCCCTCGCCTGTACTCCTTGGTTGTCCAACAAACTGACCTCTGCTGCCAGCGTTTTCAGATGGGAATTTTTTTAATAATTATTCAACAAGGGCCTTTTGGTACTGCAACATTTTATTAGACCTCCGCCACGGGAAGGAGAGATAGAAAGTTCTCCTTGTAGCGTGGGTCTAGAAGTGTGACCAACCGTTAATTAGGGTTGGCCAAAATGTGTACATAGCGAGGGTCACGGGAAACATCATGTTCCCATTAGAAAGGAGCGGGTCTGCTATATAGTTATAGGGTATGCAGTAAGTACAACGGCTGCTAAAATTTAGAAAAAACCCCAATAACGATTTAAAGACACATAGAGGTAGGCCACAATAATGGCATGTTCCCATTAGAAAGGAGAGGTTCTGCTATCCAGTTAAAGAGCATGCAGTGAGTACAATGACTGCTAAAATTTAGGAAAAACCCCAATAACAATTTAAAGACACATAGAGGTGGGCCACAGTAATGACATGTTCCCATTAGAAAGGAGCGCTTATGCTATAGGGTTATAGGGTGTGCAGTCAGTACAACGGCTGCCAACATTTAGGAAAAACCCCAATAATTTAAAGACACAGAGCTGGGCCAAAATAACAACAGCATTTTCAGTTGACAGGCGGATGCGCCAATCAGTTATAATTCCATCAGCGGCACTAAAAACCCGCTCTGACAAAACGCTAGTGGCAGGGCAGGACCTCCAAGGTGTAGAGAGCCAGTTCATGCCACGTGTCCAGCTTGGATACCAAATAATTTTAAGTCACAGAGGAATCATGGACGATGTTGGTATGGTCGGCAAGGTACTCCCTCAGCATCTTCAGGTTTTTGGAAACCGCTGAACCACGAAGTTAAGCACATGGGCCAGGCATGGTACGTGTGTGAGCTCGCCTCTGAGCTGCCAACAGGTTCTGGGCATAGTCACACATGAATATGCCTGGCTGTAGGGTCAGCTGTGTCAGCCATAGATCAGCCTGCTCTTTGAGAGCTGTCCACAACTCTTCAGCATTGTGCGGTTTGTCACCTAGGCATATTAGCTTCAGCACAGCCAGTTGCCGCTTGGCCGAGGCAGTGCTGCAGTGCTTCCAGCTTGCGACTGATGTGGTCATTTCAGAGATGGATGCTGAAGAGGAGGAGGAGGTGGTGCAGAAGCTGTAGAATGTGGTGGCAACCCTGATTGACCCAGGGCCCGCTATCCTCGGCGTCGGGAGGATGTTTTCCGTCCCAAGGTCCGACTGGGTCCCGGCAACCATTATATTGACCCAGTGTGCTGTCAGCGAGATGTACCGTCCCTGCCCACAAGCACTTGTCCAGGTGTCAATGATTAGGTGGAGTTTCCGAGTAACTGCATTGTTGAGGGCACGGCTAATGTTGTGGGACACATGCTCGTGTATTGCGGAGACGGCACACCTGGAGAAATAGTGACAGCTGAGGACTGAGTACTGAGGGACAGCCGCCGCCACCAGGTTGCGAAAGTTTCCGTCTCCATGAGTCTAAAAGGCAACATTTCAAGCGCAAGCATTCGTGAAATGTGTGAATTTAGTAGTTTGGCCTGTGGGGCGTTGGCTGCGTATTTGCGCTTGCGTTCCAAGTACTGGGGTAGGGACAACTGAACGCTGTGCTGCGACAAGGATGTGGACATGCTTGCTGATGGTGCTGGTTGACAGTGTGCAATGGCAGGGCGGGAGTCATCTTTGCAAGCGCCATGGACAGGAGATTGGCATGCATGCACAACAGCGGAACAAACAGTGGTGTCACCCGCAGACACTGTTTCTGGACCCTGGGGTTTGGCCCACTTAGTCGAGTTAGGCTGTTAGTTTTGCTACCCCTGCTGATGCTAGCCTGGCAGGTGCTGTAAATGGCCTTTTTGGGGTTATCTGCAGAGTCTTTAAAAAACAACCAAACTCGGGAAGACGTAACAGTTGTACTGGCAACTTCCGTCGTGTTGGCATTACAGGGAATGCTTTCCCGTCTTGTGTCTATGGCCACCACACTGCTTCTTCCTGCCTGTTATGCTGCTACACCTCCCTCCCCCTGTGTGCTGCTGTCCTTGCTCTACATGTCCCTCTGCCAGGTTTCATCAGTTACTATATCATTCACCACCTCGTCTTCCACTTCCGCACCCTGGTCCTCTACCTGACTTTCTGGCAATTGTGTCTCATTATCATCCACCTCTTGCGACAGTAATTTCACTTTCCCAATGTTGCCTTCTTGTGACTGTGGCTGCTCAAATAATTGGGCATCGCTACACACGTTCTCCTCTTGACTTGCTTGAAGCTGGCCAGGCGACAGGCCCGAATCTACAAATGGAAAAGTGAACCGCTCTTCGGAGTGTCCAAGTGTGGGATAAGTTGTCTCTGGGCACTCGGCATGGTGGGAGGAAGGAGGATCAGGGTGAGAAATATGCGATCCAGACTCACAGCTACTGCGACTTGACCATGTGGAAGACAGGGTGTAGTGGTGGTGGTGGCAAAGTGACTGGAAGCATTATTTTCTATGCAACCAACAACCTTTTGACACTGCTCTGTGCTCAATAGTGGTGTTCTGCGGTCCCCTAGTAATTGGGACAGGAAGGTCAAGCGACAAGATGTGGGGGTTTGTGGTGGCACAATTTCACCTTGTCCACAGCCACAGCCTCAGCCTCGGCCTCTGCATGCACCATATCTATCACGTACACTTCCCCTTCCCTTGCCACGCACCTTGCCCATTTTAAATGGAGGACAATATTTTTCACGTTCACTAGAAATGGCTGATCTTGGAACGCAGTTATATGTGATACATTTGACAGAGAACCACAGTTTTAAATAGCAGACCTGTAATTTACTAATGCTGTTCTTCGCAGACACCTCGTGTGAATAGCTTGACCGACACACTGCAACAAAATGGAAATGGAAGCCAGAAATGGCTGTTTTAGGAATGCAGTTATATGTGATACGTCTGACGGAGAACCACGGTTTAAAGTAGCGGGCCTGTAGTTTACTAATACTATTCTTCACAGCGACCTCATGTGCATAGCTTGACTGACACATTGCAACAAAATTGAAATAGAGGCCAATATTTTCCAAGTTGTTACGGATCCGGGTGGTGGAACCTTTGTGCTGCGGTGCAAGGAGGGACCAGAGGGGCGTAACTAGGTATCAAATCGGACCGACCAAGGTCGTACGGCGGCTCAATCGACTCCGTGACCAGGGAAGAACCGAGCAGAGGGACCAGGTGCTACTCTGGGACAAGCAGGAGCCTCCAGGTAGGCTGGCTGTTAGGCACGGCAGGTAACAGGCAGGTGACCCAGGTAAGCGGGCTGGCAGGCATGGCAGGTAACAGGCAGGTGCTTCCAGGTAAGCAGGCGGGCAGGTAACAAGCAGGAGCCTCCAGGTAGGCTGGCTGGTAGGCACGGTAGGTAACAGGCAGGTGCTTCCAGGTAAGCAGGCGGGCAAGGCACATAAACAGACTGTCGGGCTGGAAGGTAGACAAGCTGGCTGAGAGGACTGGTAGTCAGGCTGGCGGGCTGGACTGGTAGTCAGGCTGGCAGCGGGACCTGAGGGCTGAAGCTGAGTTTAACACACAAAGCTACAAGCTACAACCTTGCACAGGTACCTCCATTTTGGAGGAGGTGCCTTTTATATGAGAGGTCCTCCGGCCATTGGTCGGTGACTCCTTAGGACGGCGCGCGCGGCCGCTTTAAGAGGGAAGGAGTGCGCGCGCTCTAAGCACAGTGCCCGGGAAGCTGCGCGCGCCGGCAGCAGAAGCAGGAGCGCCAGAGGACGCTGGGCGGGGAGCGCGGCGGTAAGAGGGACGGCGTCTCTGCCTTTCAGGGGGCAGAGACGCTGATACTACAGTACCCGCCACTTTACGCCCCCTCTTTTTTAGGCCTGAAAGAAATTTTTTAAGGAGAAGCGTGGCGTGGATGTTCTCCCTGGGTTCCCAAGTTCTCTCCTCTGGGCCAAACCCCTTCCAATCAATCAGAAAAAAAAGTTTTTCCTCTTACCCTCTTGGTGGCCAGAATTTTCTCTACCTCATAGACGTCCTCAGCGGAGACTGGAGCTGGGGAGGTAACTGGATTATCGGAAAAAGAATTAAGCACAACTGGTTTGAGGAGAGATATGTGGAAGGAGTTGGGAATCCGTAAAGTGGCCGGGAGTTTTAACTTGTAGGCCACTGGATTGATTTGCTTGAGGACTTCAAATGGACCGATGAACCGTGGACCCAACTTATAGGAGGGTATTTTGAGACGAACATGTTTGGAGGAGAGCCAAACCTTGTCTCCCAGATGGAATTGAGGCGGATCCAGACGTCTCTTATCCACATGTCTCTTCATCCGCTCGGAGGATTGAAGAAGTGTGGATCTAGTGTCCTCCCAAATAGTGGAAAATTCGCTGACCAGAGACTCCGCGGCAGGGTTGTCCACTGAAGCGGAAACGTCAAACGGAATCCGGGGATGTTGACCATAGACCACAAAGAATTGGGACTTGGAAGAAGATTCGCTCTCATGGTTGTTATAGGAGAACTCGGCCCATAGTAGGAGCTCCACCCAATCGGTATGGTGAGCGTTGACGAAGTGTGGGAGGAAGCTGGTAAGGATCTGGTTGATACATTCCACTTGGCCATTGGACTGAGGATGGTAAGCAGAGGAGAAATCCAAGGTGACATCCAGCAGCTTACACGTAGCTCTCCAGAAGCGTGAAGTGAACTGGACCCCCCGATCAGATACAATGTGGAGGGGTAGGCCGTGGAGACGAAAGATGTGATGGATGAAGACCTTAGCCAGCACAGATACAGATGGGAGACCAGGCAGAGGGATGAAGTGGGCCATTTTAGAAAAGCGATCAGCGACCACCCAGATGACCGTACAACCGGCAGAAACAGGAAGATCAGTAATAAAGTCCATAGCAATATGTTGCCACGGGGCAGCAGGTACGAGAAGAGGCAGGAGACGGCCAGCAGGAAGATGTCTGGGAACCTTGTTGCGGGCACAAGACGAACAGGCCGTGACGAAGTCTACCACATCCAGGCGCAGGGTAGGCCACCAGTAATGCCGGGTAATGAGCAGGAAGGTCTTCTTCTGGCCAGCATGGCCGGCTAGTTTGGATGAATGACCCCAGTGAAGATCCTTCTTACGATCCGTAACCGCTACAAACTTCTTACCGGGTGGGAGACGAGACAGGTCCAAGGGAGCCACATTCATCACTTTGGAGGGATTGATGATATGCATAGGCTCCTCCTCTTGATCGGAAGACAGGAAGGATCAGGACAAGGCATCGGCCTTAACGTTTTTGTCCACCGGGCGGTAATGTAGGGTAAAGTTGAAGCAGGTGAAGAAAAAAGACCACCGGGCCTGACGCGGATTGAGTCTTTGGGCATTCTGTAGATATGCCAGGTTTTTGTGGTCAGTATAGATGACCACCGGGTGCAGAGTGCCCTCGATAACGTAACGCCACTCCTCCAGTGCCAATTTTATGGCTAGCAGTTCACGGTCTCCTATGGAGTAGTTGCACTCAGACGGGGAGAAGAGCTTGGAGAAGAAGCCGCAGGTTACCATTCTCCCAGATGAAGCTTTCTGGGTGAGCACCATTCCGGCTCCATAAGAGGAAGCATCAAACTCCAGAAAGAACTGTTTGTTGCTATCCGGACGGTGCAGCACAGGGGCAGAAGAGAAGGCTTGTTTTAAGGAGAGGAAGGCCTCATTCGGGTGAGCGCAGAGATGGGAGCAGTCCGGGAAGAGAAATGTGGGATGAAGAGACGGTAAAGTTGGCGAAGCACAGGAATCGCTGAATCGCCTTCAACCCCTCCGGACGGGGCCACTTTAAGACAGCAGAGACCTTCTCGGGGTCCATCCGTAGACCTGTCTTAGAGATAATATAGCCCAGGAACGGAAGAGAGGTTTGCTCGAAGAGGCATTTCTCAAGTTTTGCATATAGGTGATTCTGCCTGAGCCTAAGCAGGACCTGATGAACATCCCTCCGGTGTGTAGGAAGATCCGGAGAGAAGACCAAGATGTCGTCCAGGTACACCACTACGCAAGAATATAGGAGGTCACGGAAGATGTTGTTAACTAATTTTTGGAAGATGGCGGGAGCATTACAGAGACCGATGGGCATCACACGGTATTTATAGTGACCATCCCAGGTATTGAATGCCGTCTTCCACTCGTCTCCTTGGCGGATCCGGACCAAGTTATACGCCCCACGAAGATCGAGCTTGGTGAAGATCTTCGCGCCTTTAAGGCGGTTGAACAGCTCAGAGATGAGCGGCAGGGGGTATTTGTTTTTGATAGTAAATTGGTTGAGTCCTCTATAATCGATGCAGGGGCGTAGTGAACCGTCTTTTTTTTTTACGAAGAAGAATCCGGCTCCAGACGGGGAGGAAGATTTCCGGATGAATCCCCTAGCCAGATTTTTTATGATGTACTCTGACATGGCCCAGGTTTCAGCCAACGACAATGGGTAAATACGCCCATGGGGTGGAGTGGCACCGGGTACCAGGTCGATAGGGCAATCATATGGCCTATGAGGTGGCAGTGTCTCTGCATAGGAAGACATCAGCATAGGACCAGTAAGGTGCTGGTAGACCAGGTAAATTAGCCGGAGTAGATGGAGGTCGAGCCAGGCAAACCGGAACCAGGCAGGTCTCATGGCAATCCTGCCCCCAACGGAGCACCTCACCGGATTGCCAATTCAGAACGGGTTCATGTCTCTGTAGCCAGGGTAGACCTAGCAAAAGTGGGTGAGAGAGTCCGGAAAGCACATGGAAGGAGATCCTCTCAGAGTGCAGCATTCCCACCTACAGTGTTACGGGCTCTGTGACGAGCAAGATGGTCACCGGAAGGAGTCTTCCATCCACGGAAGCGACTACCAATGGTTCTGCCAGAGGTTTGGTAGGAATCTGATACTTCTCTACAAGGGACTGGGAAATGAGATTCCCAGCGGCTCCGGAATCCAGATGTGCAGTTTCAAAGAAGCGGTTCTCTCCACAGGAGATAGAGACGGACAAAGTCAATAATGGAGAGGATTTACTCTTGCCCAGGACGACCTCTCCGAGTGGTCCTAGACACTGGAGTTTCCCGGCTTCACCGGACAGGAGTGGATCAGGTGCTCCTTACTACCACAGTAGAAACAGCTCCCCTCGGCTCGGCGTGTTTCTTGGCGAGACTTGACCATATTGGTCTGATCGATCTGTATGGGTTCGGGCGAGCGTGCCCGGGGAGTTGCTGTTTGGGAAGCCGGTTTCTGGAAAACAGGAGCAAGACGGGGAAATCTTCTCTCCCGGATAGTCTCCTTAGCACGTTCTAGGAAACGGATGTCAATCCGGGTAGCTAGTGACACCAGGTCATCCAGGGTGGTCGGAATGTCCCGGCCGGCTAACTCGTCCTTAATCCGACCGGAAAGACCCTCCCAGAAGGTGGACACCAGGGCCTCGTTGTCCCAGGCAAGCTCAGAAGCGAGGGTACGGAACCGTATGGCATACTGGCCCACGGTGAGACTCCCTTGGCGGAGACAGAGCAATGAGGAGGCAGTAGAAATCCTTCATCCGGGTTCATCAAAGACCCTCCAGAAGGCAGTGAGGAAAGCCGGAAGATAGGACACCAGGGGATCCCCTCTCTCCCATAGAGGGTTTAGCCATGCCAATGCTTCCCCGGTGAGGTGAGACATGATGAACGCCACCTTGGCCCGGCCGGAGGGAAACTGATGTGGCAGAAGATCAAAGTGCAGCGTGCACTGGTTCAGAAAGTCCCGACATAAGACGGGGTCACCTCCAAAATGAGGAGGCGCAGAGAGCCGGGGTCCTAGGCTGGATGCCATGGTATTGGTAGGCAGTGTGTCCAGGCGAGAGTTGACAGACCGCAGGTAGGTCAGTATGGTTTCCTGTTGGGATCTCTGACGAGAAACCTCCTGGTACAGGTCAGCAAGCGAAAGGGCCTGGGGGCCACCGGGTTCCATGGCCCGTGCAAACTGTCACGGATCTGTGCTGCGGTGCAAGGAGGGACCAGAGGGGCGTAACTAGGTATCAACTCGGACCGACCAAGGTCGTACGGACCTTGTATGAGAGCAGGTGACTCCCACGGGTCAGAAGGCTGGGACTGACCGGTACCGCAGATGAGCACGGCAGGCATGCTGACGGGTGATCCGGGTAGACAGACTGGCAGACACGGCAGGTAACAAGCAGGAGCCTCCAGGTAGGCTGGCTGGTAGGCACGGCAGGTAACAGGCAGGTGCTTCCAGGTAAGCAGGCTGGCAAAAACGGCAGGTAACAGGCAGGTACTTCCAGGTAAGCAGGCGGGCAAGGTCCATAGACAGACTGTCGGGCTGGAAGGCAGACAAGCTGGCGGACAGGACTGGTAGTCAGGCTGGCGGACTGGACTTGTAGTCAGACTGGCGGGCTGGACTAGTAGTCAGGCTGGCGGGCTGGACTGGTAGTCAGGCTGGCAGCGGGACCTGAGGGCTGAAGCAGAATTTAACACATAAAGCTACAACCTTGCACGGGCATCTCCATTTTGGAGGAGGAGCCTTTTATATGGGAGGTCCTCCGGCCATTGGCCGGGGACTTCTTAGGACGGTGCGCACGTCCCCTTTAAGAGGGAGGGAGCGCCCTAAGCACAGTGCCCGGGAAGCTGCTCATTCCGGCAGCAAAAGCAGGAGCGCCGGAGGACGCTGGGCGGGGAGCACGGCGGTAAGAGGGACGGCGTCTCTGCCTGTCAGGGGACAGAGACGCCGATACTACACAAGTTCACTTCAAATTTCTGGATTTTTATCGCTGTAATATGGAAAAGATCTGGCAGTATTCTGCAGTGCTAACAAGCAAATGGAGCACTAAAATGGTGTACTCTGTATTGCTCTTATATAGACCTGATGATGCTGTGCGGCCGGCCAATCACTGTAATGCCCACAAACAACATGACTACGGCATTACAGTGTGTGGCAAGCAATCCCTGCATGTTCATTGGCTCTCTAAAGAGCATCAAACATGGAGGGCGGGGACCCGGAACTACTCGCCGAGCTTATCAAGCTCCGTGATCCTCGGGTGAGTACCGTGTAGTGGCGAGCACGTTCGCTCATTACTAGTCAGCGACCAAATTTGAATAGGTTTAAACACACAATTGGCAGACTTTAAATGGAGTAGAGTATTTGTTATGTTCCCAAAAATGTTAGGATTATTACTGCAGTAATATAGGATCAAGTTTGATGACCACTGTTTTAGGCAGTGGCCTAATAGATATGGCATTGGTCAGCGACCAAGTGTGAATAGGTTTAAACACACAACTGGCAGACTTTAAATGAAGTAGAATATTTGTCACGTTCCCAAAAAATGTCAGGATTATTACCGCAGTAATATTTGACCATCTGAGATGATGGACAAGTTTCTCTGCTTCCACAATACAGCAATGCTATTAAAATTAACCAAATCTGGCTGTATGCTGCTAGCAAGCAAAATTGAGCATTAAAAAATGGTATATTATACTGCTTTTCACCAAAATAACCAGGATTAAAAGCAAAAAGATTATTATCCCTGATATCTATGGCTCTGGATACGAGTAACAGTAGCAGAAAGAACGTGCAATGTACCCTATTCTGTTGTATACGCTCTCCACAAATTCTGCCTGCCTAACTCCTGCCATCACCAGGATTGATATGCATCAGAATTAGTCCTTAGAAGGACTGTTAGAGTATATTTCCAATAGTGGTGTGGAATCTCTGTTTAAAATAACCGCTAATTCTCTCCCTCGCTCAGCTGCAGCTCTCCTTATTCTGCGTCTTTGACTAGTAGACTGTGAGAAGCATAGGGTCCCACGTCTTATATAGCCCCTATGACACGATGCGGCCAGCCAATCACTGTAATGCCACAACCAACATGGCTGCGGTATTACAGTGACTTGCAGGCAATCCTTGCATGTTAATTCGCTGTCTAAACAGTCCCAAACATGCTCCCGCTTGAGCATTTCAAAATTACTCACTGAACACTGAGCATCTCGAGCACCGAATAGCGGTGAGTAGTATGAGTCAACAGTGTAGTTCTGCTTTTATACTGGAAAAACCAGTCACCATATGTGAAAGGGGATGGAGGAAGAACACAAATTTGCACCTGTTCAGAGCCACCCTGTGTCTGTTGGGGACCCTCAGGATCCATGATACTGGTAGCAGGATGTGGAGCGGGACAAAGAGGAGGAGCAGCATATTGTTACTGTCAAATAAAGGGATGACTATTGGAAAATCATTCTTTTAGACCCTTGCTATAAAGCAAATTATGAAGGAATTTTTTCCATCTTTTCAAAAGGAGTCCACATGAGCTTACGACCAGGATAAGCTGTGTTTCTTTCTCACTGAAGCTTTTGCAAATGCTTCCCAGCCTGTGCCAGCACTAGGTCTAAAACAATTATCTGAAGCAGTAGCATAAAACTACAGTACACTGTGTTCCAAATTATTATGCAAATAATATTTTCTCAGATTTTCCCAAATTACCTATATGAATTGCAGTCATTGTAATTTTCCAGTCAAATAACTATTAGAGTACAATTGAAAGGTTTTTGTACAAACTGCCTATTATAACAGTATATTTTTAAAAAAATAAAAAACTCAAACTGCACTCAAAATGCATGTTCCAAATTATTATGCACAGCAGAGTTTTCAACCTTTTCATTTTAATAAAGAACAAAAAAAATGTCATTTTTGAAATTATAAGCATTAGCAGGTTATTACAAACTGAAATCAAACAGTTTTCAACTCAAAACTTTATTCTAGGTGATGTTACATTTGCACATAGGACCGCTTGTTCGAAAGGAGCTTCTGAACTCTCTCGTCCATTGAATTTGTCAGGTTTTCGATGGTTTCTGCTTCAATTGTTTTGCATGAGAACAGAATACCCTCCCAGAGCTGTTGCTTAGATGTGAACTGCCTCCCGCCATCATAGACACTCCTTTTGATGATGCTCCAGAGGTTCTCAATGGGGTTGAGGTCAGGGGAGCATGGGTGCCACACCATAAGTTTGTCCCCTTTTATGCCCATAGCAGCCAGAGATGCAGATGTGTTATGTGCAGCATGAGACAGGGCAGCATGAGACGCGCGCACCCTAAGCACAGTGCCCGGGAAGGAGCGCGCGCGCTCCCCCTCTCTTGAAGGGACCGCGCGCGCCATCCTAAGGAGTCCCCGGACAATAGCCGGAGGACTTCCCATATATAAGGCACCTCCTCCAAAATGGAGGTGCCCGAGCAAAGTTGTTGCAAAGCATACTCACCTCTGCTTCAGCCCTCAGGTCCCGCTGCCAGCCTGACTACCAGTCCTGTCTGCCTGCTTGTCTTCTCTTCAGCCCGACAGTCTGTCTCCTGCTTCCGCCAGTCTGTCTATGGGCAAGTCCACCTGCGGACCAGGAAGCACCTGCCAGTTACCAGCCTGCTACATGCCGTACCTGCTAGCCCGCTCACCTGGGAGCGCTCACCTGCTACCCGCCTGCTAGCCTACCTGGAGGCTCCGCCGTCACTTACCGTGACCACCTGCCTGCCAGCCAAGAGACTCTTACCCGTTCAGCCGTCGCTTGCCGTGACCGCCTGCCTGCCAGCCAAGAGACTCTTACCCACTCAGCCCTCACTTGCCGTGACCGCCTGCCTGCCAGCCAAGGGACTCTTACCTGCTCAGCCGTCACTTGCCGTGACCGTCTGCCTGCCAGCCAAGAAACTCTTACCCGCTCAGCCGTCACTTGCCGTGACCACCTGCCTGCCAGCCAAGAGACTTTTACCTGCTCTTCCGTCACTTCCCATGACCACCCGCCTACTCACCCAGAGACTGCTACCTACCTGTTGTGTCCACCCGCTACTCCGGTCAGTCCCAGCTACCTGACCCGTGGGAGCCACCTGCTCTATTACAAGGTCGTCCCCAGTATAACACCTGCCCCTCGGGGTCCCTCCTTGTTCCAAGGCACAGAGGTTCCACCACCCGGCCCCGTTACAATACATACACCTATTACCACATGATTTTGCTTGCTCGTGCTCCTCTGGCCAGAGTGCTACACCAGTACCATAACAGAATGCTCAAGTGATCATCATGCAAGCCGCCGAGGTGAGAAAATTCACCAAATGAAGAGGTTGTGGAGGATGCTGAACAATCTACTAAACTACCATCTATATATAAAGAATTCGCTGATGCATGTGAGAATAAAAATGCTGACAAACTCCCTCCTCATCGACCGTATGATTGTCCAATTGATCTATTGCCTGGAGCATCTATACTCATTGGAAGAATTTACCCTCTGGCAGAGCAGGAAATAAAAACACTCAATTAATACATCGATAAAAATTTAGCTGAAGGGCTTATTCATCCATGTTCATCATCAGCAGGTGTGCCTATATTTTTTGTCAAAAAGAAAGACGGTTCCTTGAGACCTTGCGTTGATTACAGAGAACTGAATAAAATTACTGTAAAGAATCGTTACCCTCTGCCTTTGATCCCTGAGTGGCTGGACAGAGCTTGTCATGCAAAGTTGTTCACAAAACTAAATGTTCGATGGGCATATGTAGCGCCCCGAGGCTTCGGTCGCTACGGAGGTATTGCACCTCAACCAGAGGTGTGATATCCCACTCCCGGGTAAGGATGGTGTGTGGACCGGGACTCAGTTAGCTGCATGCATCACAAACACCCCATTTCCGGGGGACAGCTCAATGGTGCTCCCATTAGTACAGTAATGCAGGCACGACAGATCATGTCCCTGGCTGGAGTGGGGAGGGGGGAGGAAAACCCAGTGATGTAGGAGCAGGATGGGACGGTTTCTGGGCATAGGTAGGAGCCCATTGGTTGCAAGTCACCTGGGCTCATACAAAGAGAGCGAGGTATAAGAGGTGGGCACCATCTTAGGACAGAGGAGTTCAGTCGTGCAGAGAAGAAGTGCAGTCTGTGAGGAGAGGCTCTGCAGGAGCTCTGCTCCAGGGCCAGGCCTAGAGTAGAGGCCGGGGCCCGAGAGAAGAGAGGAGAACAGAAAGGAAAGTAAGAAGGAACAGAACACCAAGAGAGGCCCAGAGACACGAAGGCAGAAGGAACCATAAGGACCCAGGAGATTACGGGTGACGGGTTGGCAGAACAGGGTACCGGATCCCAAGTTGGTGGAGGTGACTAATCCTTAACCAAGAACCGGTGGTCGTGATCATTCACTGGTGCGACCCCTCGCTACACCTACTAGGAAGGCACACCACATAGGGTGAGGGAAGTGGGCACCCAGTCCTCCCAGGAGAAGACCCGAGGCAGCTGGACAGGCATAGTGTCACTGGTGGGGCACGGCTGACGAAAGGATAGAAGGGAGTCCTGTGCCACACTCTGGAATTGCCTGGGGGTTGATCGAGCCCCCTGCCTGGTGGATGCAGCACGGCTCAGGCGGTCCTACCTGTGCACAAGTGACCTGGATGAGAACTGTGAGTAAAGAACCTGAACTGCAACACCTTGTCTCTGTGCTTTCTCACCGCGTACAGCACTACTAGTACTGGGACACCCCGGACCACAACCACCATCATCGCTCTACATTGCCCTGAGGCTAGACTCCTCCCGTGGGGAGTTATACTACACTCTGCTGCCCTCACAACATCAGCCTCAGAGGTCGGTTCAGCAGCGGCGGTTCTTGTTGACCGCAATCCACGGGTGGCGTAGTCGGACATTGCATTATACTGATACAGAGACTGCCACAACCTTGGTCTGACCACCCTGAGCCACGGGACCGGGTCGCCACTACTACTCCCAGCATTGCCCTGAAGTCCGGTCCCAGGTGCCCCACGGCCCAGGGGGCGAGTCAGCTTCTTGGCGTAGTCGGCAGGATTGTGACCAACCCGCCACAAACGGGTATTGCGCGCCTGAAGAGAAAGAGACTGTTTTATTGAAAGTTGACTGTGTTGAAGGTGGCGCCCGCCCCAGCAGATCGGACGCCATTATGTGTGTGCCAAAAGACAACAGGAAGCCACCTCCCATCGTGGGCCAGGTCCCAGAATGGCGCCAAAGAAGGAGCCCGCCCACACAAGCCATGAGTGCGGCTGTGGAGATGTCCATCAACGTGGGGGAGCTGCCCTTGAAGGTGATTGTCAGCAGATGGCCCCGAGACCACCCCCAATGGGGGCGGACAGAGAAGAAAACTGTGGGGCAGGGTGCGGTCTGGATCAGTCTGGACAGACCGCACCCGGGAATGGAAGGAGCACCGAACACTACCAGCACCTTGGCCCGTAGCCTGTTGCAGGCTGAACCGCCATGCAGCTTAACAGAATTGCTGGCATAGCTTCCCAGGGACCCGGAGTGTGCGCGAGCTGCGCTGGAGGATTTGGACCGGAGGATGGTCCGGGCGCAGCGGCATGTGTTTGCCGTGTGGAAGGAGGAGTTGGCCCGGCAGCCTGTAACCCACCAGCAGGAGGCGTCACCAAGGCCGAGCAGCACGCCAGCCTCCGAGGGCGATGAAGGTGGACCGGTGGCCGAGGACGACGCCGCGGAGGAGGCCACAAGATCGTGGCAGGTAACGGGGACATCATCACCCCAAGCCCTGAGGCCGCAAGCCGGCCCCCGCCTCCAGTTGCGGGGCCCGAAGCCCCGGGAACCGTACCTTCCACCGCGCCTCCGCTACTCCAGGCTAGGCCTCAGACGGCAAGAGCCGTGGCTACGCCCCGCCCCGCGCCGTGCCCTTTAACCTCGGGCGCAGTTGAAAGACAGACTACACAGGCCTGGTCACAAGGCCTAGTGCACCCGGGCGCCACTGCCTCACCAGCGCCCCCTTCCTTGACTGCGCCACTCCCGGGCACGATCGGAAGACCACCGGCCTGGTCGCAAGGCCGAGTGCCCCCGGGTGCTGCTCCCCGACCGGGGCCCCCTGCCATACTACCGCTGGGTGCGGATCTGTTCGCCCAGCACACCGGTCCGGATGGACTGCCCCTGGTATGGCCGGCCGACCTGACCAGCAGCCGCCCATGGAGAGACCAGCCCCCGCGTGAACCCCTGATACCGGCTCCGGAGCCCAGAAAAATAACCCATCCCCCACTGGAGGACGACCAGTTCGAGTGGGACCCCACTGGAGAAAACCTGATGGGGTTCACCCAGGAAACCCGGGCGGACGCAGCCCGTCGACTGGAGTCCTGCCGCCAGCAGTTGGCGACATTTGAGAGGGTGCGGCGGGAGTGGCGTATCAGAGAGGAGCAGCTCCAAGCATGGAGTGCAGAGCAAAAGAGGAGAGCCCGACAGGACCCCCGAGCCACCCGCGGTCCCCGAGCCACCGGGACCGTGGTGAAATTTCAGATGGAGCATGGCTGGGGCTTCATCAGAGATCCTGAAACCACAGACGATGTCTTTGTGACCCGAAGGGACGTCGAGAGCCACCTGCCAGAGGGACATCGCGGACGAGATCTGTACCCTGGTGACGTGGTCACCTACACCCGGCACAAGGGCGCAAAGGGATTGTACGCCCTCCGCGTCCACCGGCTCGCAGAGGAGGCACTGCAATACCACTACAGAGAGAGTCAAGAGGGTCCGGATGGGCCTGAAGATTACCCGGAGGAACAAGGCGCATACGGAGGACACCGTCAGTAGTAAGGAGGAGAAAATGTGCCTATGTAAATAGTTACCCATCAGGGTATAAGAACTGTTTAAGGGACTCTTCCCGCATAGAGTGTGGTCCCTGTTGGGACTGATAAAGAACTGATGTTGACTGTTTGAAAGTTGCCCCCTATATCCCTTATCTGGCTGGGGACTGAGAACAGCCATCCCCCTCCCCAACTGGCCGAGGACTGAGAGCGGCCATACCTGTATATAGTTGCGCTTTTTAAGGCGCCCCCTACTGGTTTTATAACAGAACTGCAACGTCTACCTCAAAAGAAGTTGTTGCACCCTTCAGGAGAAAAAGAACACCTAGTTGCAAGTTGCACGGTGGCCAGTACACAAGAATATGTTTTACTTGAAAATGTTTGAAAAGTTTAATATGCTGATAGATAATAGTGCAAAAGTTTTGTATAGTGTTTTATAAAAGAGTTCCGGTAGTATTGACAATATCTAGTGAAAGAAAAATGTTGAAAGAGAGAAAAGTGTTTCTCATGAAGGGAATTGAACAATGTCGTCTGTTTCCTACTGTAAAAAGTTTTGCATGTCTTGTAAATTAATTGTCTTTACTCTTTTCCAGCCCGAGGGCATGCTGTGGTTTACCAGGGGGGAATGTAGCGCCCCGAGGGTTCGGTCGCTACGGGGGTATTGCACCTCAACCAGATGTGTGATATCCCACTCCCGGGTAAGGATAGTGTGTGGACCGGGACTCAGTTAGCTGCATGCATCACACACACCCCATTTCCGGGGGACAGCTCAACGGTGCTCCCATTAGTACAGTAATGCAGGCACGACAGATCATGTCCCTGGCTGGAGTGGGGAGGGGGGAGGAAAACCCAGTGATGTAGGAGCAGGAGAGGACGGTTTCTGGGCATAGGTAGGAGCCCATTGGTTGCAAGTCACCTGGGCTCATACACAGAGAGGGAGGTATAAGAGGTGGGCACCATCTTAGGACAGAGAAGTTCAGTCGTGCAGAGAAGAAGTGCAGTCTGTGAGGAGAGGCTCTGCAGGACCTCTGCTCCAGGGCCAGGCCTAGAGTAGAGGCCGGGGGCCCGAGAGAAGAGAGGAGAACAGAAAGGAAAGTAAGAAGGAACAGAACACCAAGAGAGGCCCAGAGACACGAAGGCAGAAGGAACCCTAAGGACCCAGGAGATTACGGGTGACGGGTTGGCAGAACAGGGTACCGGATCCCAAGTTGGTGGAGGTGACTAATCCTTAACCAAGAACCGGTGGTCGTGATCATTTACTGGTGCGACCCCTCACTACACCTACTAGGAAGGCACACCACATAGGGTGAGGGAAGTGGGCACCCAGTCCTCCCAGGAGAAGACCCGAGGCAGCTGGACAGGCGTAGTGTCACTGGTGGGGCACGGCTGACGAAAGGATAGAAGGGAGTCCTGTGCCACACTCCGGAATTGCCTGGGGGTTGATCGAGCCCCCTGCCTGTTGGATGCAGCACGGCTCAGGCGGTCCTACCTGTGCACAAGTGACCTGGATGAGAACTGTGAGTAAAGAACCTGAACTGCAACACCTTGTCTCTGTGCTTTCTCACCGCGTACAGCACTACTAGTACTGGGATGCCCCGGACCACAACCACCATCATCGCTCTACATTGCCCTGAGGCTAGACTCCTCCCGTGGGGAGTTATACTACACTCTGCTGCCCTCACAACATCAGCCTCAGAGGTCGGTTCAGCAGCGGCAGTTCTTATTGACCGCAATCCACGGGTGGCGTAGTCGGGCACTGCATTATACTGATACAGAGACTGCCACAACCTTGGCCTGACCACCCTGAGCCACGGGACCGGGTCGCCACTACTACTCCCAGCATTGCCCTGAAGTCCGGTCCCGGGTGCCCCACAGCCCAGGGGGCGAGTCACATATAACTTGGTTTGTGTTAGACTCGGTGATGAATAGAAAACAGCATTTAGAACACATTATGGACACTATGAATACTTAGTCGTGTCGTTTGGACTTTGCAATGCTCCTGCAATGTTTCAGCATTTCATTAATGACATTTTCAGAGACTTGCTTGATCAATTTGTACTCCTTTATCTGGATGATATACTAATCTTTTCTAATTCTGCAGAAGAGCATCAGAGTCATGTGAAATAATATACAAACAGATGAAGCTACTACGGCACCTAGTCCTAATATTGACCATATGAAACTAATGCCCCATTCTGATACTTATAGCCACACGCCTGTGTACGGTAGTGCCTCCACAATTGCACAAACATAGATGTTTCCGAGAAATCAGGAAATGGTAGCACTCACCACAGGTTATCAGTCTAAAATCCTTTAATCCAGGTCAAGCATGGGCTGTTCCCATAGAAATAATTGCTATTCAGATGTTTGTTTTGTATATCTTAGGAAATAAGCTCTGAATTTGTTATCTGATTAATGTATTATCGATATGTCGTCATCGGCTGGTCAGTATTTATTCACCGCTCACTCTTGTTAATTCCAATTAAGCTGGTTCAAAATTGGGCGCGGCTTCGCATGGCATTTGTTGGGTCACTTGCTTTTGCCATTTTGTAGCCAGAGCTACTGTGAGACAGGAACCACTTATTGGGCTAACGAAATCATCAATTTCTAACCAGAAGCAATCGACGTCAGCGACTTCAGAGAAAGCAACAGTATTACACCATCAAGTATTATTTCTGTATCTGGTTTTCAATAAACCAAGTCATGAATTGCACCCTCGCTGTGGTTCTACATTCAAGTCTACTGACGTTGAGCTTGCACTGGTCCTGTCTGCTCCACATTTTGGATACGGAGGTAAGGAAAACAAAATCTGACAGCATCTTACTTCACTATCAGCTACACCTCCAATCGCCTTATGTGGAGACAGAACAGTCAGAAGTTGGCTTTAGAGTCCAGTCATCACTAGTGTTGAGCCACCCCCGTAGTGTTCGAGTTCGGTTCGGTTCGTCGAACACCCGTGTGTTCGCCGAACTGTTCGTCGAACTGTTCGTCGAACACCTTCGAACACCGTTAAAACCAATGGCAGGCAAACAAAAACACATAGAAACACATAGAAAACACATAGAAAACACCTTCAAAGGTGTCCAAAAGCTGACAAACTGCTCAGAAGACATAACTAACACATGGAAAAGTGACAAGTACATATAGTCATGCGAAAATAAAAGAGGTGGAGGAGTAAAAGGAGGGGGAGACACAGATATAGGCATGTCATGCCCTTCTAAAATCCAAAAAGTGAGAAGCCGACACGGCCAGTCCGCTCCTGCCCGTGCCACCTCCGTGTCGCCGGGTTTGTGCCAGAGCCGCGGTGAACCCTGACGGCCAGCCCCCCTCTCCCAATACTGGTGCCTGTCCGCTGGTGGGTCGAGCGAGCCCCCCTGTGGTGGAGGCAGCTCTAAGCTTTTTAATTTAAATTGTCTCTCTAATTTGAATGAATACACTTTAAATCCATTTACAAGGATCTATTGGAGGGCAAGTCTCATGCCAGCAGCCGCGGTAATTCCAGCTCCAGTAGCGTCCACTAAAGCTGCTGCAGTTAAAAAGCTTTTATAAGGATCGAGCTCGGCTGTCCACCGCAAGGCATCCTACTGCCAGTCCCAGCCCCTATGCCTTGGGGTGCCTCCTGATGCTCTTCACTAAGTATCCCATGGTCCCGAAGCATTTCCTTTGAAAAAATTAAGTGTCTAAACTACAGGTGGTGCAGCTTGCTTAACAGCCGGGATAATCCGCTGACTAGCAGACACTGCTACTAGGCACAAAGTATTTCCTGGGCTAGATGCAGTTAAAAATTTGTAATTAGATACTCTCGTTGGATGCTGAGAAAGCATTCCATAGAGTCTCCTGGCACGCCATATATGATTCTCTTAAAAAGCTTGGGGTAGGGGTCTAGGGGACCCTTTTATAGCTAAAATCATGGCCCTGTATCGCAATACGTCACCTAGGCTGAAGATAAATGGAACTGTAGCACCCTGAGGGCTCGGTTGCTACAGACGTATTGCACCTCACCCAGAGGTGTGATATCTCACTCTCAGGTAAGGATGGAGTGTGGATCAGGACCCGACACCTGCATGCATTACACCACATTGCCGTGGGGCAGGGCGACCAATATGCCCCTGAGATGGGCACGACAGTCCCTGTCCCTGGCTGGAGTGGGGGGAGGGAACACTGAGGAAGGGGAACCCTGTAGTGCAGGAGCAGGGAGGAAGCAGTTCCTGGGTGCATTGAGAAGGGAGTATAAAAGGTGGGCACCATCTTAGTTCAGTGCAGAGAAGTCTGAGCAGAAGTGGCAGGGAGCAGGGGCTCTGCATGAGCTCTGCTCCGGAGGCGGGCCTAGTAACAGAGGTCCAGGCCTGGAAGAGGGAGAAGGAAGGAAGAGGAGCGGAGAAGGCTCCAGGAACGATGAATGAAGGGATCCGAGGGGTGCGGACGGGCGAGTCGCCACCGGACGCCCGAATCCACCTGCGTGGAGGGGTCAGGCCAAAGGGGGAGACCGGTCCCCGAACTAGTGGAGGCAGGAAACGACCCTCAGCTAGAAACCGGAGGCTCTGACATTTTATGTGGCGCAGCCCCTCGCTACACCCGCTAGGAAGGCACCACATAGGGTCAGGGAAACTGGCGCCAAGTTTACCAAGAGGAGGCCCGAGGCAGCCGGAAAGAAGTGTTGGTAAGAAAGGCCAGACAAAGGACACACAAAGGGGGTCCTGTGAAGTGCTCCAAAGTTATCTGGGAGTTGTCTGAGCCCCTCACCTGGTGAGCACAGTACGACGTGGGCAGCCGTTACCTGCAGACGTGGTCTGGATAATAAGAACTGTGAGTAAAGGCCCTGAACTGCATCACTGACTCCGTGTCGTTACTGCTGCTGCCCTGCACCATCACCCCCATCCTCCGCATACACTGCCCTGAGGCTATACTCCTCCCGTGGGGAGTTATGCTACGCTCTGCTGCACCCACAACACCAGCCTCAGCGGTCTGCCCTGTAGCGGCGGTTCACTCTGACCGCAATCCACGGGTGGCGTAGTCGGACATTTAAACATCAAAACCACATAAATAGTTCCGCCACTGGTTTGACCGCCCTGAGCCACGGAACCGGGTCGCCGCCACGAAGACTACAACCACCAGCATCCACCAAAAAGGGTCCGGCTCCGGGTGTCCCAAGGCCCAGGGGGTGCGTCAGAACATTTTCATCACCTTTCACAATCACCAATGGGACAAGGCAGTGATGTCCTCTGTCCCCTCTCTTATACATCCTAGTGACGGAGCACCTGCTCTCATCAATTCGCCATAACCCCAATATTAGGTGGATTGAGGTGGGAGGCACCGAGTACAAGTGCTGTCTATTTGCTGATGATGTCCTAGTATATATCACTCAATCACATATATCCATCCATGCTGTTATGGCTGAAATAGATCACTTTGTTACATGGTAAAATTTTAAAATCAATGCAGCGAAGTCTGAGGCCCTCGATGTCTCCCTCCCCAAATCCATATAGGATTCCATCCAGTCCAACTTTCCCTTTGCCTGGCCCTCACAGGGTATCAAATACTTAGGAATTCCTATTCATAGAGACCTCTCCCATCTATGTTATCTTAATTTTGGGCCCTTTATTGAACAACTCCATACAGACCACGGTTGGCAAGTTAGAACTGTAAGATTCACTACGTGAACCACTGGTGTTTTGTGGAAAAGCACATGTACACTGCGTTCCAAATTATTATGCAAAAAGTGTTTAGGAGTGATAAGGGAAGAATTTGTTTGTTTGTCAGTTAAACTCATTGATGGTGATGTGTGTCAGGGCTCTTTATATCACTGTAAGCAATTGCAGACACCTGTGCTAATTAGTTTGGCAGGTGTGTCCAATGAAAGGCATGACTACTTAAGAAGGCTCTCTCACATTATTAAGCAGCCTACATTTTCTGCCAAAATGGGAAAGAAAAAGGATGTGTCGGCTGCTGAGAAGCAACAAATTGTGGAGTGTTTAGGTCAAGGCATGACTACAATCAACATTGTGCGATGATCAGGATGAAGTGTCTTGGCAATCAAGAAGTATGTAGCTGATTCACAGTACACACGTGTGCGTGCTGATAAGGGCAAATTGAGGACTCTTTCCTACAGGCAATTACGTCAGGTTGAAAGAGCAGCGGCAAAAAAGCCTTGTCATAGCAGCAGACAAGTTTTTGAAGCTGCTTGTGCCTCCAACGTCCCCCGAACAACAAGATGCAGGGTCCTTCAGAGGTTTGCAGCTGTGCATGAGCCATCCTGTCGACCTCCTCTATCCACTTCACACAAGCAGAAACGGCTCCAGTGGGCCAAACATTACATGAAGACTGATTTCAAAACTGTTTTGTTCACGGATGAGTGCCGTGCAGCGCTCGATGGTCCAGATGGATGGAGTGGAGGATGGCTGGTTGATGGACACTCCACGCAAACACGGCTACAGCGCCAACAAGGAGGAGGTGGAGTAATGTTTTGGGCTGGAATCATGGGGAGAGAGATTGTCGGCCCCTTTAGGATCCCTGAAGGCGCTAAAGATGAACTCCATAATGTATGTGGATTTTCTCAAACAGCACTTCCTGCCATGGTTCAAGAAGAAGAACCGTGTATTTCACAGCAAGATCATTTTTCTGCATGATAATGCACCATCTCATGCTGCACATAAAACATCTGCATCTCTGGCTGATATGGGCATAAAAGGGGACAAACTTATGGTGTGACCCCCATGCTCCCCTGACCTCTACCCCATTCAGAACCTTTGGAGCATCATTAAAAGGAGTGTCTATGATGGCGGGAGGCAGTTCACATCTAAGCAACAGCTCTGGGAGGGTATTCTGTCCTCATGCAAAACAATTGAAGCAGAAACCATCCAAAACCTGACAAATTCAATGGACGAGAGAGTTCAGAAGCTCCTTTCGATCAAGGGGTCCTATGTGAAAATTTAACATCACCTAGAATAAAGTTTTGAGTTGAAAACTGTTTGATTTCAGTTTCTAACAACCTGCTAATGCTTATAATTTCAAAAATGACCATTTTTTTGGTCTTTATTAAAATGAAAAGGTTGATCGAAAAGTTTGGGGGATCTAAGAGTGTGGCAACCCAGTAGTCATGATTACTTCGAATTCTGACAATATGAGGGTCATGCTGCAGGTAGTGCAGCAAGAAGGCACTTATGTGCCTCGCGCATCTCGGAGCCCCAAAATTATTTTCCGGGCTAGATGCAGCTAAAAATTATTTTTAATTTTAAATCTGGTGAAGCTTTAGTATAGATGGCCTAATAGGATCAGTGCTGCACACTGCTACAAAGCCCAAATTATTTTCCAGTCAAGATACAGATAAACATGATTAGTAATTTGAAAGCTTAAAACGGTTGGTAGGGTGATTTTAACCAATCATCAAGCTTTTACTCTCCCCAGGATGACACAGGGGTAGAAAAGTCGTTTCGGATCCATGATTTGTTCATTCGAGGGTCATGTTGCAGGTAGTGCAGCAAGAAGGCACTCATGTGTGTTGCGCATCCAGGAGCACCAAGTCCCTGTTGTGTTGGTGGCGAGGTAACAATCATGCTTCCTTCCTCTGTCCTCTCCCCCCAACCTCGCACAACAGAAATGTGATCAAGGTCTCCCTCATCTGATGAGTCTTCCATCAGTTCGTCCTCCACTTCTTCCTGGGCTCCTGCACCTTCCTCACTAGTTTGGCTGCTACCATGCGCCCTGGTAAAACCATCTCCCCCACCCTCACATGCCTGCCGCCTTGGTGCTGCCGACCGTCTGGACCTTGCAGATGTTAGCCCTTCCGCATACAACTCCTCCTCCGCTACTTCCTCCACCTCCTCTTGTGCCACCACCTGACTCCGAATTCTGTTTAACATGTGCTCCAGCATGTAAATCACCGGAATAGCCATGCTGATAATGGCATCGTCAGCACTAAACATCTTCGTCGCCATTTCAAAACTGTGCAGAAGGGTGCATAGGTCCCTGATCTGAGACCACTCCTCCAGCGTGATTTGCCCCACCTCTGAATCTCGTTGGCCCAGGCTATACGTCAGAACGTATTGCACCAGGGCTTGTCGGTGCTGCCACAGTCGCTGCAACATGTGCAGAGTTGAATTCCACCGGGTAGGCACATCGCATTTTAGCCGGTGAAGTGGCAGGCCCAACGACTTCTGTAGAGATGTAAGTCGCTGAGCTGCGGGATGCGAACGGCGGAAGTGAGCACACAGCGACCGTGCCCTCTGCAGAAGGCCATCTAGTCTGGGATAGTGGGCTAAAAATTGCTGGACAACCAGGTTCAACACGTGAGCCATACAAGGCACGTGTGTGACATTGCCCCGGCGAAGGGCCGCACCCAGGTTTGCAGCATTGTCGCACACGGCCTTCCCTGGTTTCAGGTCCAGTGGAGACAACCATTCATGAAATTGGTTCTCCAGAGCTGACCACAACTCCTCAGCTGTGTGACTCACATTTCCCAGACATTTCAATGTAAAAACCGCCTGATGACGTTGAGCCCTACTGCCAGCATAGTAAGGAGGTGTGCAGGATCCCTTCTGCGCAGTTAGAAAGCTTGTGGCATGACCAGACAGGCTTTGGGTGCAGGTGGAAGACCGAGAGGAGGTTGAGGAGGCAGAAGCAGTGGAGGAACTTTGACATAAAGAGGATTGACGCACAACTCATGGGGACGGCAAGACTTGGACAGCAGCCCCTTGTCCTGCTGTCACCATAGTTACCCAGTGCCCAGTCAGCGACATGTAACGCCCCTGTCCATGCCTACTCGTCCAAGTGTCTGTGGTGAAATGCACCCTGTCACACACAGAGTTTCTCAAAGAAGCGGTGATGTTATGTGCGACATGCTGGTGGAGCGCAGGCACACCTTTCTTTGAGAAGTAGTGCCGACTGGGCATCTGGTACTGGGGCACTGCGACGGACATAAGGTCTCGAAAATCCTCTGTGTCCACCAGGCGGAAAGGCAGCATTTCTGTAGCCAAGAGCTTGCAGATGGTGAAATTCAACCTCTTAGCTTTCTCATGGCTAGGAGGAAATGGTCTTTTACTTGTCCACATCTGAGGGACCGAGGGCTGGCTATTGTGCTTAGACGGGGTTGATAAGGGTGTCCCCGGCAAACTGCCGGTCTGTGAGGAAGATGCAGGCGGACATGTTAGGTTGCCTTGATCCAAAGGTGGTGCTATCGATGTCGGACAGCGCTCAACACCAGCTGGTGTTACCACCTCCAAAGAAAATGATGACCTGCCAATCACGCTGGCTGTTGCGGGTAAAGAGGTGGCAGGTCTGCGCCCCAAAACAGGTGTGACTGCTGTCCCCCCAGTCACAGAGGATGAAGAGGCCGCGGATGCACAAGATATGGCAGACGGTGGTTGGCCCGGCCGGCTAGGCCGCATTGTAGCACACTGAGCTTCCCACTGCAACTTATGCTTCATGTCCATGTGCCGGTTCATGCATGAAGTACTCAAACTATGTATTTTTTGGCCTCTACTTAGCTTTTGCTGACAAATGTTACAGATAACACGAGTTGGGTCATCTTTATCGATCTGAAAAAATGCCCAGGCTATGCAAGGCTTAGCACCCATGCGACCTGAAGAGCCACCACGACTTGTGGTGAGAGGCAGAGTTGTGTTTGAGGATGCAGTTGTTGACGTGCTTCCAGTACTACGTCTCTGTCCAGGAAGGCGCAACCTGACCTCGTCGTCACTAGCATCTTCCTCCACCTCCTCTGCTGACCTCATCTCTTGGCTGACTGTGGGTTGACAGTAAGTGGGATCTCCGACCTCATCATCATCACCCTGTGCGTTATCACACCCGTCGTCCTCAGAGCCAACCTGTTCCTGCCCTGACAAAAAACTAAAGTTGTCGCTCCAATCAGGTATTTGAGTCTTATCATCGTCTTCCTCATTGTCTCCACCAATAGGAGTTACAGTTTGGGAATGAGGGTCTACATTATGGTCAGAACCTTCTGCGTCTGGTCCTGGATCCGACTCATAAAGATTCTGGGCATCAGTGCAGATCATTTCCTCGTCTGGATTCACAGAAGCGCTGGAGTCGACCTCTGATTCCCAGGCTATAGTATGAGTAAACAGCTCTGCAGACTCAACCATCTGTTCTACCTCATACTCAGACGGGCAGCTGGAGATTTGGGAGCTGTGAGGAAGCAAGTGCGATTTGGGTGACACCTTTGAGGACTGGAGTATTTGTGATGTTGAAGTTGATGTGGAGGAGAGCCCACTTAAAGGAGCACTTGATATCCGTTGAAGCACCTGCTGTTTTTGTGCCTCATCTGGAATTTGTAGCGATTGGCGTGGCCGTAAGAAAGGGATCTTATCACATTGTCCGCTAAAAGAAGTAGACATTTTAGTTTGGCTGGAAGATGGTCTTTCTTCTGCAGATGTTACTGTTGCTTTAACACCTACCCCACGGACACAACCTTTTTTCCCCTTCCCAACACGCCTATTCCCCTTTCCACCAGCAGCAGGCCTTTTTCCACTCATTTTGGTGGTTAACTAATTCACAACTCTGGAGTTGTTTGCACAAAAAAACAATGGATGGTAACCGAGCAGAGCTGAGTGGCCAAACTGTGGTATTAGGCCAAAACTATTGGCTGGGTTAGATGCAGAAAAAAATTATTTTGAATTTGCAACCTGATGGAGGTCAGTATAGATGGATTAATAGAACAAGACCCACACACAGCTAGAAGCCCAATATTTTTTCAGAGGTAGATGCAGGAAAAAAATATATTCAGTTTGCAACCTGATGGAGGTCAGTATAGATGGACTAATACAACAAGTCCCACACACAGCTAGAAGCCCAAATATTTTTTCAGAGGTACTGTAGATGCAGATAAAAATTAGTTTTAATTTGCAACCTGATGGAGGTCAGTATAGATGGACTAATAGAGAAAGTCCGACACACTACTAGAAGGCCAAATATTTTTTCAGAGGTAGATGCAGAAAAAAATATATTCAGTTAGCAACCTGATGGAGGTCAGTATAGATGGACTAATAGAGAAAGTCCGACACACTACTAGAAGGCCAAATATTTTTTCAGAGCTAGATGCAGAAAAAAATTATATTCAGTTTGCAACCTGATGGAGGTCAGTATAGATGGATTAATAGAACAAGACCCACACACAGCTAGAAGCCCAATATTTTTTCAGAGGTAGATGCAGAAAAAAATATATTCAGTTTGCAACCTGATGGAGGTCAGTATCGATGGACTAATACAACAAGTCCCACACACAGCTAGAAGCCCAATATTTTTTCAGAGGTAGATGCAGAAAAAAATATATTCAGTTTGCAACCTGATGGAGGTCAGTATAGATGGACTAATACAACAAGTCCCACACACAGCTAGAAGCCCAAATATTTTTTCAGAGGTACTGTAGATGCAGATAAAAATTAGTTTTAATTTGCAACCTGATGGAGGTCAGTATAGATGGACTAATAGAGAAAGTCCGACACACTACTAGAAGGCCAAATATTTTTTCAGAGCTAGATGCAGAAAAAAATTATATTCAGTTTGCAACCTGATGGAGGTCAGTATAGATGGATTAATAGAACAAGACCCACACACAGCTAGAAGCCCAATATTTTTTCAGAGGTAGATGCAGAAAAAAATATATTCAGTTTGCAACCTGATGGAGGTCAGTATAGATGGACTAATACAACAAGTCCCACACACAGCTAGAAGCCCAATATTTTTTCAGAGGTAGATGCAGAAAAAAATATATTCAGTTTGCAACCTGATGGAGGTCAGTATAGATGGACTAATACAACAAGTCCCACACACAGCTAGAAGCCCAAATATTTTTTCAGAGGTACTGTAGATGCAGATAAAAATTAGTTTTAATTTGCAACCTGATGGAGGTCAGTATAGATGGACTAATAGAGAAAGTCCGACACACTACTAGAAGGCCAAATATTTTTTCAGAGCTAGATGCAGAAAAAAATTATATTCAGTTTGCAACCTGATGGAGGTCAGTATAGATGGATTAATAGAACAAGACCCACACACAGCTAGAAGCCCAATATTTTTTCAGAGGTAGATGCAGAAAAAAATATATTCAGTTTGCAACCTGATGGAGGTCAGTATAGATGGACTAATACAACAAGTCCCACACACAGCTAGAAGCCCAAATATTTTTTCAGAGGTACTGTATATGCAGATAAAAATTAGTTTTAATTTGCAACCTGATGGAGGTCAGTATAGATGGACTAATAGAGAAAGTCCGACACACTACTAGAAGGCCAAATATTTTTTCAGAGCTAGATGCAGAAAAAAATTATATTCAGTTTGCAACCTGATGGAGGTCAGTATAGATGGATTAATAGAACAAGACCCACACACAGCTAGAAGCCCAATATTTTTTCAGAGGTAGATGCAGAAAAAAATATATTCAGTTTGCAACCTGATGGAGGTCAGTATAGATGGACTAATACAACAAGTCCCACACACAGCTAGAAGCCCAATATTTTTTCAGAGGTAGATGCAGAAAAAAATATATTCAGTTTGCAACCTGATGGAGGTCAGTATAGATGGACTAATACAACAAGTCCCACACACAGCTAGAAGCCCAAATATTTTTTCAGAGGTACTGTAGATGCAGATAAAAATTAGTTTTAATTTGCAACCTGATGGAGGTCAGTATAGATGGACTAATAGAGAAAGTCCGACACACTACTAGAAGGCCAAATATTTTTTCAGAGCTAGATGCAGAAAAAAATTATATTCAGTTTGCAACCTGATGGAGGTCAGTATAGATGGACTAATAGAGAAAGTCCGACACACTACTAGAAGGCCAAATATTTTTTCAGAGCTAGATGCAGAAAAAAATTATATTCAGTTTGCAACCTGATGGAGGTCAGTATAGATGGATTAATAGAACAAGACCCACACACAGCTAGAAGCCCAATATTTTTTCAGAGGTAGATGCAGGAAAAAAATATATTCAGTTTGCAACCTGATGGAGGTCAGTATAGATGGACTAATACAACAAGTCCCACACACAGGTAGAAGCCCAAATATTTTTTCAGAGGTACTGTAGATGCAGATAAAAATTAGTTTTAATTTGCAACCTGATGGAGGTCAGTATAGATGGACTAATAGAATGATGCTATGCCCAAAAGATTTTACTTCACTAGGTGCAGTAAAAAAATTGGTATTCTATACACAGGTGGTATATCTTGCAACACAGATAGGCTACTCCACTGACTAACACACTCTGCAATAGGCCAAAAAGGATTAGCTTTGCTAGATTCAGCCAAATGCTGTGAAAAAAACTTGCACAGCACTGGCACAGACCTGCCTGGCAAAAACTGATAGGAACTGATGTAACCTAGTCCTGAAAAGGACTCCAATTACAATTAGTCTTTACTCCCACAACCTATCTATTTAAGAGCACAGACCTCCCTGATAAAAGTCGTAGGAAATGCTGTAACCTAGTCCTTAAAAGGACTGCAATCACAACTATTCCCTACTCCCAAGCTATCTGTATATTTGTGCGAAAATTGGCTTGAAATTAACAAGGTATAGCGCACACAGCAACAGCGGTGCCGTCTAACACGCAGCTGCAGCAGTGAGAAAATGGTGGCGACGGGGAAAATGGCTTGGTCTTATAGGGCAAGGACATGTGACATACACTGCCAATGACACATGCCCTTGCTTGTGTGAAAAAAAGCACTTCGCTCCGTGTGTGAGCTGCTGATAGGCTGACAGATTGCACCTCCCCACTGCAAATGCGGGAAAGAGAAAAAAAAATGGAGATCTTCATTGTTCCTGCAGAGATCCATCCCCTGCCCCTCCCCCCACCCCGCTGTACACTCAAACTGCGTATTAACATTAATTTTCATCATTACTGAGAAAAAATCCAGTTATGATTTTGGTGCACGAACAGTTATCGAACATAACCTCGAACAGCCGAATTTTTCTCAAATTGTTCGTGTTCGCCGAACGGCTCGAACACCGCCCAAAACAGCTCGAATTTGAGATTGGCGAACAGTTCGAGTAGAACAACGCTCATCTCTAGTCATCACGTGTATATTATGCATGTACACCAGAGCACCGCTACATCTCACACAGGAATCTCCCTAGCAACAGGCAAGTTAGAAGAGGCGCAGTGCATCTGCATTAATCTACAAATGTCACCAAGGTGTTTTCACATTTAAATTAACCCCTTGCTTGCAGAATTAAATAACAGTTTGTGTTATGTGAAGTTTTCCCTCATCACTCCTTTTATAGAGACTTTCTGCGTATTTAACCTCAGACTGTTATAACAATTTTTTACATAGCAACGGTCACCAAGACTGGAATCCCCCAATTCGCTCAAAATATTTTGGGAATCTTATTGGAGTGACCCATAGTAGCTGTGCAGTAATTTTCGCACTCAAAAATCATAATGGCCGAAAAATGTCCCGCATAATCTCCTGGGGCTGAAATGCAGCAAGTGCAAACTAATCCTGAACATTATGAAGAAAGTGATGAGTGAGCACTAAATGCTCGGGTACTCGTTGTTCGAGTCAAGCAAATTACAATGCTCGAGTGCTCGGTCCGAGTAACGAGCCCAATGTAAGTCTATGGGAAACGTGATCATTTTTCAGGCGGCCTCCCCCCAGCGGTCTGCAGAGGGCCTAAAAATTGCCCAAATCGATGGGAACAGTGCTCAAATGACATGGGAACAACATGGGGAAGACCCCTGGAAGCATTTCTGACTCCCATGTCACTGCTGTCAACAATGATGTCAGGGGTATTTTGACACTTTTAGGGACTCACAATAAAACATACTAAAACGAAACCAAAATGGAATTTTCTGGGAAATATGTTAAAGAAAATCCTTTCCAGGATGACTTGTATATAAGGCAATGACTTGTATTTAAGGCAAAATAAATAACCACAAGCAAAAATGCTCCTACACACCTTGGGCTATGTTGACACGTAGCGTTTTTGATGCGTTTTTGCACTTTTGCATTGCTTTCAACCAAGACAAATGCATTCACTGGGAAATGTCATTTTAACATTTTACAACCTTATCTGGCAATGTGGTGTGAGACACATCATCAGACACATGCATACAGTGCTGAAAAGACATTGAAACAGCATGGGGAAGAACCCTGGAAGCATCTCTGACTCCCAGGTCACTGCCTAAAAGTGTGAGACTCTTCCAGTGGGCCCTAGCTTCTCCATCGGGAGAGTTTATAGTGCCGAAGTGAGGCCATGTGGATTATAGAGGCCACCATCTGCTTAATTTTCTGTTACTTGGAATGCAAGCGCAAGTATGCAGCCAGCCACCCACCCACAGTCCGCAATAATAAACTGCCAGATTTCTGGGCAGCTGCTTGCACTTGAAATGTGGCCTTTGAGGCTAGTAGAAGCGGAAGCAGTCAATAACCTCATGGCGGTGACATCCAGGTGTCCACACTCGGTCCCCAGCCGTCACGATTTCTCCTGGTGTCGTCTCCGCCTTCCACAAGCACGGGTCCCACCCGTGCACTTAGGTCGGAAATACTGCCTAACCCCAAACACGTGGACAGGTGAATGTGGCCAGGGATGGTACGGAGCCAGTCCACATTCAAAATGCAACCAGAGAGTGTCCGGGAACCTTCTCAAACACATTTCTTAGCCAAGGCTGCTCATCGGCAGAGTTGGACTGGCCCACCAGAGAATCCTCAGGTGGGCCCTGGCTTCTCCTTCAGGGGAGTTCATGATAGGCGCAAACTTTGCAGCTGCTATGGGGCTCTTGAGTGGGGGAGAAAGGTGGGCCCTCAGAATCAAGTCCTCTGGTGGACCCAATGTTTTTCAGTCTGACACTGCTTCTCAGTGGGAGTTGTATTTCACCACAGCCATATTCTTTAGCTCGGTGAAAGGACTGGCATAGAGGAAAACTGTATCTACTCCGGCTGTGATTTCTCCATCACCACCAGGTTCTGCCCATTGTCACACACGACAATGCCTGGCTTTATGTTCAGCGGTGAGAGCCACAGATCAGGCTGCTGTGTTACAGCTTTCAACAACTCTGCAGCGATTGGGAGGCTTGTCACCTAAGCATTAAGCGTGGTATCTTCAGCACAGTTTTTTGCCGCTTGGCCAAGGCAGTGCTGCAATGCTTTCAGCTTGTGACTGATTTGGTCATTTTGGAGATGGAGGCCGAACTGGAGGAGGAGGTGCAGGAGCTGAACAATGTATTTACATTGAGGTTACATTGGTGAGTCTGGTTTTTATACTAAACAGAGATCCTACTGTTTTTTTATTTATTTTATTTATTTATTTTTTTACATTATTATTTAAGACAAATGCATTCACCGGGAAATGTCATTTTAACATTTTAAAACTGTTAGAACCCTCCTGTTTGTTTTTTCCATCTTGTCTTTTGCGGTCATGTGACCATCTGCCTTTATATTCCAGCTCTGCCCTTTTGGCTGTGCTGGACTTCAGTGTTTGACTGTTTCTCTAGCCAGGTGCTTTTGTGCCTTTCTCTGTCAGTTCGTTTGGTCCTTCTGGGACCTCTAGTACTTTTTTGTCTGTTTGTCTTTTTGTGTTCTGCAACAACTTCCCTGCTTAGGAGGTGTCCCATTTTTGCCCCAGTCCTTAGTTCTTTTAGAGACCCCTCCCTTTATGCTATAGTTCTTCATTCAGACTAGCCGAGGACTAAGGTGGGTCTGTTCGCTAGGAACAGGCAGCCCGCTACATCGTAGGGATTCAGCTTAGTTTTACTGTAGGGACAGTTTTCCCTTATCTTTCCTTAGCACATGTTGCAGATCATAACAGTAAGTCCAGCCCAAAAAAAACTAAAAGGAAAGAAATTCGGGGATCAGTATGGTTTCCGTCCAGGATTTGGCTCAAGCCTGCAGGGATTGTCTCTGGAGGTGGCCGAGCTCCAGCAACACGTGAGTAGCTGTTCTGAAGTGCATTTTGTGGAACCCAAGGTAGGACTGCCTGATGTTTTTTATGGTAAACAGCAAGATTTTTTTTCCTTTAAAAATGCTTGTTATATTTTCGTTTGAGACCTAGGTCCTCTGGGAATGATTCACAGCGCATTGGTCTTATTATGTCACTTTTGCGCAAAGAACCACAGGGGTGGGCCTTTTCTCTCCAACCTAATGATCCATGTTTAAGGTCTGTAGAAGAATTTTTTTCTGCTATGGGGCTATTATATGACGATCCTGATCGAATCTCATCTGCTGAGGCAGAACTCAGGCGTTTGAATCAGGGGTCAGGTGATGTTAAAAATTATTGCACACACTTCAGAAGATGGGCCTCAGTAGTTAAATGGAATGATCCAGCTCTGAAATGTCTATTTCTTGCTGCTCTGAGTGAAAGGGTAAAGGATTTGCTAATTGCATTCCCTGCTCCTGAGACTCTGCAAGGTGCAATTAGCTGTTCGTGTGGATAGGAGACTGAGATTTAGACAGAATGAGGTAAAGACTCCTGTAATGCAGGTCCTAGTCCCCAGAAAATCTACTCTGACGGCGGAGAACCAATGGAGGTTGGGGCGAAGTTGCTCCCCTCTCAGGAAAGAGGCCGGAGGTTCGCCGAGGGATTGTGTCATTATTGTGGTAAAGCGGACCATTTGATGAAGTATTGTGAGCTTCGTTTAAGTAAAGAGAAAAAAAAGGTCCTTTACGCCCGTATAGCTTGTTTACGATCTGCAGGAATATTTCTTTCTGGGAGTACTACTTTGCAGGAAGATTTGATTGAATTTCAGGTATTTGTGGATTGTGGTTCAACACTTAATGTGATTGATAAAGGGTTTTTGGAAAACCTTAAATTGAAATCCAAACCTTTGTCATCACCTATTTCTGTGATTGCAATTGATAACACTCCCTTGAAATGTATTACTCACAAGGTTGCTACATTTCCCCTCACTATCAATGGAGTTCACCAAGAAATTTTGGACTTGGTTGTATTAGATAATTTACCCTCTCCGGTCGTTCTAGGATTGCCTTGGTTAAAACTGCACAATCCTTTGCTGGACTGGTCTACTAATGAGATTAAGTCTTGGAGTCCAAAGTACTATGATAAATGTTGTAATGGTAGCATTGCGGCTGTGGAAAAAAGGGAATTACCTGTACCTATTCAGGATTTTTGGAGGGTTTTTTCAGAGGAGGAGTCGCAAGTTTTACCTCCTCACAGGGATTATGATTGCGCCATTGAGTTTGTTCCTGGAGCTACTCTTCCCAAGAGTCGCTTGTTTAATCTGACTATCCCTGAAAGTAAGGCCTTGGAGGATTACATACAGACTAGCCTGGCTGCTGGTCACATTAGACCTTCTAAGTCGCCTGTGGCAGTTGGGTTTTTCTTTGTTAAAAAAAAGGACAGGGGTTTACGTCCATGTCTGGATTTTCGCGAAATTAATAAGATTACAGTACTCCATTCCTACCCATTGTCGTTAATTCCTGACTTGTTTAACTAGTTGGTGGGGGCCAAGTGGTTCTCTAAAATTGATCTCCAGGGGGCATACAATTTGTTATGAGTGAAGGAGGGTGATGAATGGAAAACTGCTTTTAACACTCCGGTGGAAGACGGCGAATATGAAATTTCTCGTATCTTGAATTCTACATGGCATAGAGGGAGATTACAGTATCTTGTCTCCTGGAAGGGTTTCGGTCCCGAAGACAACTCTTGGGTAAGGACGATGATGTCTCTGCTCCTAGGCTTGTTAAAGATTTCCACAATAGGTTTCCTGATAGGCCTGGGCCTGGAAGATCCGGAGGATCCTCATAAAAGAGGGGGTACTGTTAGAACCCTCCTGTTTGTTTTTTCCATCTTGTGTTTTGCGGTCATGTGGCCATCTGCCTTTATATTCCAGCTCCGCCCTTTTGGCTGTGCTGGACTTCAGTGTTTGACTGTTTCTCTAGCCTGGTGCTTTTGTGCCTTTCTCTGTCAGTACGTTTGGTCCTTCTGGGACCTCTAGTACTTTTTTGTTTGTTTGTCTTTTTATGTTCTGCAACAACTTCCCTGTTTAGGAGGTGTCCCATTTTTGTCCCAGTCCTTAGTTCTTTTAGGGACCCCTCCCTTTATGCTATAGGTCTTCGTTCAGACTAGCCGAGGACTAATGCGGGTCTGTTTGCTAGGAACAGGTAGCCCACTACATCGTAGGGATTCAGCTTAGTTTTACTGTAGGGACAGTTTTCCCTTATCTTTCCTTAGTACATGTTGCATATCATAGCAAAAACCTTATCTGGCCATGTGGTGTGTGACACATCATCAGACACATCCTGTTTCATTTATGATGGAGCGGCTCTGAAAGTCACAAAGCCTATTTTATAGGGTCATCAGGTGGCCCTTACTATTCTTAAAGGGCCAGCAGTAGGCCCTGACTATTGTTAGAGAGCCATCAGCGGCTATGCTTTGTTGTTCCTATTATTAACAAGTGGGTCTCCTATACTGTTATTGCATATGCAGTGACTGCAAGGGCTGCCGAAAATTTGGACGCAACCCAATACTCCTTTGAAGAGACATAGAAGAGGGTCTCAGTAAAACAAATGTTCCCATTATAAAGGAGCATGTCTCCTATAGTGGTAATGCCCATGCTGTAACTGCAAGGGCTGCCAAAATTTGGGAAATACCCCACTAACAATTTAAAGAAACATAGAGCAGGGCCACAGTAATGACATATTCCCATTAGAAAGGAGAGGGTCTTCTATACAGTTATAGAGTATGCAGTGAATGGCTGCCAAAAATTTGAAGGAACTCCAATGCCCCTTGCAAGAGACATACATATGTTGAAATGGTACACATGTTGGTGATATGGTGGTGGAGGATGAGAATGCGGATAAGGAGGAGGACAAGAGCAAATACATAAAATCAGAAAGTGTATACCTGTTAGAACCTTGCTCTTAGGTTTTTTTTCCTTTGCTGGTCACATGACCTTGTTGGCCTATTTAATCCTGCTCCGCCCTTCTGGCTTTGCTGGACTTCATTGTATGTCTACTTTCTAGCTAGCCTGTGCTCTGTGTCTTACTCTGTTAGTTTGCTTGGTCTACTGACCTCTATGTTCTATATATTTTGTTTGTTCATCTGTCTGCTACTATTTCTGTTAGGAGGTGTCCCATATTCCTCCCAGTCCTTAGTACTTGTAGGGATTCCTTCCCCACATCTATAGGTCTCCGTACAGACTAGCTTAGGACTTTAGCAGGTCTGATCGCAGGATCAGGTTCCCTGTTACATCGTAGGGATTAAGCTGAGTTCTATCATAGGGACAGATCTCCTCTCTTTCCTTAGCTCTGGTAGCAGAACATAACAGTAAGTCCAGCCAGCAAATTCTCTAAGGAAAGATTTTTCTGTTCCATCATGGTGTCGGTTCAGGATTTGGTTCATCGCCTGCAGGGACTCTCTCTGGAGGTGGCCGAGCTCCGTCAGCACGTGAGTAACTGTCCTGGAGCACATTTCTTGGAGCCTAAGGTATGTTTGCCGGATTTATTTTTTGGTGAACACCGAGAATTTTTTCATTCAAAAATGCTTGCTTATTGTATTTTCGTTTGAGACCTAAGTCCTCTGGGGATGAATCCCAGCGCGTAGGGTTCATAATGTCACTTTTGCGCAAAGAGCCTCAGGAGTGGGCCTTTTCTTTGCAACCTAGTGATACATGCTTCAGATCAGTGGATAGTTTTTTTTCTGCTTTGGGACTATTATATGATGATCCTGACCGTGTCGCATCAGCTGAGACTGAGTTGAGACGTTTAAAACAAGGATCAGGTAATGTGGAAAAATATTGTACTCATTTCCGTCATTGGTCTACTCAAACAGGGTGGAACGATTCTGCTCTGAAAAGTCTATTTCTTGCTGGGCTCAGTGAAAGGGTTAAAGACCTGCTAATTGCTTATCCTACACCTGAAGATTTGCAACAGGCTATGCAATTAGCTATACGGGTGGATAGAAGACTGCGTGCAAGGGTTAATGAGAGCAAATCCTCTGCTATGTCAGTTTCTGGTTATGAGAATGTGTGTACTAACAGTGGTGAACCGATGGAGATTGGATCGGTGGCACCTCGCTCTCAAGAAAAAGACCGTCGATTTTTTGAAGGCTTGTGTTTCTATTGCGGAAAATCTGGTCATTTGATTAAAGGCTGTGAGCTTCGTATGAAGAAAGAAAAAAAAATGGTCAGTCATGCCCGTATTGCCTGTTTAAATTCCAAGGGTGTATTTTTAGCTGCTTCCACGATTGCTCAGGAAAAATTAATGGAATTTCGGGTGTTTGTCGATTGTGGGTCTACTCTGAATGTTATTGATGGGGGATTCGTGGAAAGACTCAATTTAAAACCTGAACCTTTATCATCCCCCATTGCTGTGGTTTCTGTGGATGGTTCCCCTTTGAAGAATATTACTCTCAAGGTCTGTGAATTTCCTCTCACTATTAATGGTGTTCACCATGAGAAATTGGATTTGGTAGTGTTGAATAACTTGCCTTCTCCAGTAATATTGGGATTGCCCTGGTTAAAATTTCACAATCCTGTACTGGATTGGTCTACCAGTGAAATTAAATCCTGGAGCCATAAATGTTATGACAAGTGTTGTAATGGGCGTATTGCAGCTTTGGATAGGGGAGAATTGCCTGTTCCTATTCAGGATTTTTGGAGAGTTTTTTCTGAGAAGGAATCGCAGGTTTTGCCTCCCCATAGAGACTATGATTGTTCTATTGAATTTGTCCCTGGAGCGACTCTTCCTAAAAGTCGTTTATTTAACCTTACTATTCCTGAGAGGAAGGCTTTGGAGGAATACATACAGACAAGTTTGGCTGCCGGTCACATTAGGCCCTCTAAGTCTCCTGTGGCGGTTGGATTTTTTTTTGTAAAAAAAAAGGACGGCGGTTTACGTCCTTGTCTGGATTTTCGTGAGATTAACAAAATTACTGTACGCAATCCTTACCCACTGCCATTGATTCCTGATCTGTTTAACCAGTTAATGGGGGCCAAGTGGTTCTCTAAAATTGACCTTAAGGGGGCATACAATCTGTTGCGCATGAAGGAGGGTGACGAATGGAAGACTGCTTTTAACACTCCTGTGGGTCATTTTGAGAATCTGGTTATGCCTTTTGGTCTTACTAATGCTCCTGCATTTTTTCAGAATCTGATTAATGACATCCTTAGACCTTTGATCGGTAAAAATGTGGTTGTGTACTTGGATGACATTTTGATTTATTCGCTGGATCTGGAGTCTCATTGGCGGAGCGTGCGTGAGGTATTACAGTTATTAATGGACAATTCGCTTTTTGCTAAGCTGGAGAAATGTGAGTTCGCTGTACAGAGAATTAGTTTTTTGGGCTACATTATCTCCAGCAAAGGTTTTGAGATGGATCCGGTTAAGGTTCAGGCTGTGCAGGAATGGCCTAGGCCTATTGGTTTGAAATCGATACAGAGGTTTTTGGGTTTCGCCAATTACTATAGAAAATTCATAAAAAATTTTTCTAGTATTGTCAAACCTCTGACTGATCTCACCAGGAAAGGTGCTGATGCGGTTCAGTGGTCTTCTGAGGCCATTGAAGCTTTTGTGTATCTCAAGGAGAGGTTCACCTCTGCTCCCATCCTTATGCAGCCTGATGTTACTAGGCCGTTTTTGGTTGAGGTTGATGCTTCCTCTGTGGGGGTTGGCGCAGTATTGTCTCAGGATAACGGGGATGGATTACATCCCTGTGCCTTTTTTTCAAAAAAATTTTCGGAGACTGAACTGAATTACGATATTGGTAATCGGGAATTATTGGCTATTAAACTCGCATTTGAACACTGGCGCCACTTCTTGGAAGGTGCGGAATTTCCCGTTCAGGTTCTTACGGATCATAAAAATCTGATATATCTTGATGCTGCCAAGTGCCTGAATGCCCGTCAGGCTAGGTGGGCACTGTTTTTCTCGCGGTTTAATTTCTCCGTTACTTACATCCCTGGTACTAAGAATGTTAAGGCGGATGCCTTGTCTCGCAGTTTTTCTCCCATAGTCGGTGCTGAGAAAGAGGAGAACATTTTACAAGAAGGTGTTGTGATAGCTGCTTTGGACTCCGTTTTGGAAAATGAGATTCTTAAAGCACAGGAGAATGCCCCTTCTAACACTCCTCATGGGAGGTTGTTTGTGCCTGGGACCTTTAGGAGAGATTTGTTTGTTGAGTATCACGAATCTCGGTTGGCAGGTCATCCCGGAATCTCTGAGACCAAGAGACTGGTGGGTCGCAGTTTTTGGTGGCCTGGATGGCAGAAGGAAGTCATTAAGTGGGTGCGTCAATGTACTATATGTGCTAGATCTAAGTCCTCACATACTCCTGCTGCGGGGTTGCTTTGTCCTTTGGAGGTTCCCAGTGCTCCTTGGACACATTTGGCTATGGACTTTATAACTGACCTTCCCCCCTCTGAGGGTTTTACTGTCATCTGGGTGGTCGTGGACCGTTTTAGCAAGATGTGTCACTTGGTTCCTTTCGTCAAACTGCCCTGCGCTAAAACTCTCGCTAAGACCTTTGTCAAGGAAATTGTCAGACTTCATGGCGTTCCTACTGACATTGTTTCTGATAGGGGTCCTCAGTTCGTGGCTCGTTTTTGGCGTGCCTTTTGTGATAGGTTGGGAGTTCATTTGTCGTTCTCGTCCGGATATCATCCTGAATCTAATGGCCAGACAGAAAGGAAAAACCAGGATGTTGAGCAGTTCTTGCGTTGTTTTGTGGCAGACAATCAAGAGGGGTGGTCTGAGTTTCTGCCACTTGCTGAATTTGCTCTGAACAATCATACATCTTCTTCTGCTGGTTGTTCGCCTTTTTTTTGTTGTTCTGGGAGACATCCGTCGTTTGGGTCGTTCTCCAAGTTGGGATCTGCCGTGCCTGAGGAGGAGAATTTTTCCGGTGATTTGGAGAGAGTTTGGACGGATGTGCGTGGTAATCTTCAGGAGGCCAACAGAAAATCTAAAGACTACTTTGATAGGAAACGACAGGAGGTTTTGTTCGCTGTTGGTGACATGGTTTGGTTGTCCTCTAGGAATCTGCGGTTGAGGATTCCTTCAAAGAAATTGGGTCCCAAGTTTGTAGGGCCCTTTAAGGTGCTTCAGGTTGTCAACCAATCTGCTGTTAGGTTGGAGGTTCCTACCTCCTAGAGAATTAATCCGGTATTTCATGTCTCTCTGTTGAAAAAAGCTGTTGTTTCGGATTGTGACGCCTCTGCCTCTGTTCCTCCGGTGGTGGAGGACGGGGAATATGAAATTTCTCGCATCCTTAACTCTAGACGGTATAGAGGTAGTTTGCAGTATCTTGTGGCCTGGAAAGGTTTCGGTCCCGAGGATAACTCTTGGGTGAGGTCGGATGATGTTTCCGCGTCCAGACTTATCAGAGCGTTTCACAGGAGATTTCCTGATAAGCCTGGTCCTAGGGGATCCGGAGGATCCTCTTAGAAGGGGGGGTACTGTTAGAACCTTGCTCTTAGGTTTTTTTTCCTTTGCTGGTCACATGACCTTGTTGGCCTATTTAATCCTGCTCCGCCCTTCTGGCTTTGCTGGACTTCATTGTATATCTACTTTCTAGCTAGCCTGTGCTCTGTGTCTTGCTCTGTTAGTTTGCTTGGTCTACTGACCTCTATGTTCTATATATTTTGTTTGTTCGTCTGTCTGCTACTATTTCTGTTAGGAGGTGTCCCATATTCCTCCCAGTCCTTAGTACTTGTAGGGATTCCTTCCCCACATCTATAGGTCTCCGTACAGACTAGCTTAGGACTTTAGCAGGTCTGATCGCAGGATCAGGTTCCCTGTTACATCGTAGGGATTAAGCTGAGTTCTATCGTAGGGACAGATCTCCTCTCTTTCCTTAGCTCTGGTAGCAGAACATAACAATACCCATATCTGGGCGTGAAGACAGAGATGCATGGGAATAGAGTTAGACCTCCCAAAAAAAACCACTGTATTTGAGTTTATGTTATGCTGCTATCATTCGGTGGTGTTGAGAAGTGTGACCCAATCCAGCCCTTGTACATTTTTCTAAGAGTCAGCCTGTCAGCATTTTCAGCTGACAGGCGAATGCGCCTATCGGTTATAATTCCACGGGTGGCACTAAAAACCCGCTCCGACAAAATGCTAGCGGCAGGGCAGGCCAGGACCTCCAAGGCGTAGGGAGCCAGTTCATGCCACGTGTCCAGCTTGGATACCCAATAATCATAAGGTACAGAGGAATAACGAAGGATGTTGGTACGGTTGGCAAGGTACTCCCTCACCATCTTCCAAAACTTTGCACTCCTTGGGAGAGTACCCTGCGCCTCAGGGTCTGTGAGATGGGAGGGTCTGAAAAAACTGTCCCAGAACTTTGACAGTGTTCCCCTGTCTCTGGTGGATTGCATTTGTGGCTCTCTCGCCGGTACTCCTTGGTTGTCCAACGAACTGTGACCTCTGCTGTCAGCATTTTCAGATGGGAATTTTTTTAATAATTCCGCAACAAGGGCCTTCTCGTGCTGAACCATTTTATTAGGCCTGTGCTGCAGGGGAATAAGAGACAGAAGGTTCTCCCTGTAGCATGGGTCTAGAAGCGTCACCAACCAGTAATGACTGTCACCCAAAATTTGGAGAACGCGAGGGTCACGGGAAAGGCAGCGTAACATAAACTCAGCCATGTGTGCCAGACTGCAAAGAGGCAAGACTTCCATGTCCTCACCAAGAGGACGACTGACCATGCTCTCCTCCTCCTCCCTGCCCTCAGGCCATCCATGCTGAACAGATGGTATGACAGTTGTGCAGGTAGTACCGTCTATAGCACAGGAAACTAGCTCCTGTTCTTCCTCCTCTTCCTCATTGTCACCACCCAATCTACGTTGGGATGAAATGAGGCTGGGCTGTGTGTAATCACCCTGTATGGTTCCTTGCTCCATCTCATCGTGCTGCGCCTGCAATGCATCCTCTTTGATCATGAGCATAGAGCATTTCAGAAGACAGAGAAGTGGGATTGTGATGCTAATTATGGCGTCATCGCCGCTCACCATCTTGGTGGAGTCCTCAAAGTTTTGGAGGATGGTACAGATGTCTGACATCCATGTCCACTCATGAGGTTTTATGTGTGGAGTCTGACCTGAATACCGACAGCCTTGTTGATGCTGGTAGCCAACAACTGCCCTCTTCTGCTCACAAATCCTTCCCAACCTCTGCAATGTAGAGTTCCATCGCGTGGAGACATAACAGATCAGTAAGTGAGCTGGAAGCAGGAAACGCTGCTGAAGCACGGCAAGAGTGGCGGAAGCTGCAGCTGACTTTCTAACATGGACACACAGGCGGTGTACTTTGACAAGCAATTCCGACAGATCCTGGTAGGTTTTGAGAAATCGCTGAACCTCGAGTTTAAGCACATGGGCCAAGCATGGTACGTGTGTGAGCTCGCCTCGCCTCAGAGCTGCCACCAGATTCTGGCAACTGTCACAAACGACCATGCCTGACCGTAGGGTCAGTGGTGTCAGCCACAGATCTGCCTGTTCTTTCAGAGCTGTCCACAACTCTTCAGTGTTGTGTGGTTTGTCACCTAAGCATATTAGCTTCAGCACTGCCTGTTACAGCTTGGCCGAGGCAATGCCGCAGTGCTTCCAGTTTGCGACTGATGTGATCATTTCGGAGATGGAGGCTGAAGAGGATGAGGTCGTGCAAGATCTGTAGAATGTGGGGGCAACCCTGATTGACCCAGGGCCCGCAATCTTCGGCGTCGGGAGGACGTGTTCCGTCCCAAGGTCCGACTGGGTCCCGGCTTCCACTATATTAACCCAGTGTGCCATCAGCGAGATGTCCCTGCCCACAAGCACTTGTCCACATGTCTGTGGTTAGATGGACTTTCCCAGTAACTTCGTTGTTGAGGGCACGGCTAATATTGTGGGACACATGCTCGTGTAATGTGGGGATGGCATACCAGGAGAAATAGTGGTGGCTGAGGACCAAGTACCTAGGGATGGCCGCCGCCATCAGGTTGCAGAAAGCTTCCATCTCCACGAGCCTAAAAGGCATCATTTCGAGTGCAAGCAATTGCGAAATGTGTGAATTTAGTAATGTGACCTGTGGGGCGTTAGCTGCGTATTTGCGCTTGCATTCCAAGGATTGGGGTAGGGACAACTAAATGCTGCGCTGGGACAAGGACGAGGACGTGCTTGCTGAAGGTGCTAGTTGAGAGTGTTCAATGACAGGTGCAGGGCAGGAGGCATCTTGGCATGTGCCATGGACAGGGGACTGACGTGCACGCACAACAGCAGAACAAGACGGTTTTAATGCCCCTTGGAATAGTGGTGGAGGTCACAGTAGCTTAACAAGACAGTTTTAATGCCCCTTGGAAGAGATGTGGAGGTCAGAGTGCTTTAACAAGACGGATTTAATGCCCCTTGGAAGAGACATGGAGGTCGCAGTAGCTTTACAAGATGGTTTTAATGCCCCTTGGAAGAAACGTGGAGGTCGCAGTAGCTTAACAAGATGGTTTTAATGCCCCTTGGAAGAGTGGTGGAGGTCACAGTAGCTTAACAAGATGGTTTAAATTCCCCTTGGAAGAGACGTGGAGGTCACAGTGGAATAAAAAGACAATATCAATGCCCCTTGGAAGAGTGGTGGAGGTCCCAGTGGAATAAAAAGACAACATCAATGCCCCTTGGAAGAGTGGTGGAGGTTGCAGTAGCTTAACAAGACAGTTTTAATGCCCCTTGGAAGAGACGTGGAGGTCGCAGTAGCTTAACAAGATGGTTTTAATGCCCCTTGGAAGAGATGTGGAGGTCGCAGTAGCTTAACAATATGGTTATAATGCCCCTTGGAAGAGTGGTGGAGGTCACAGTAGCTTAACAAGATGGTTTAAATGCCAAGGGGACGTTGAGGTCGCAGTAGCTTAATAAGATGGTTTTAATGCCCCTTGGAAGAGACGTGGAGGTGGCAGTAGCTTAACAAGATGGTTTTAATGCCCCTTAGAAGAGTGGTAGAGGTCACAGTAGCTTAACAAGATGGTTTAAATGCCCCTTGGAAGAGACGTGGAGGTCACAGTGGAATAAAAAGACATTATCAATGCCCCTTGGAAGAGTGATAGAGGTCACAGTAGCTTAACAAGACGGTTTTAATGCCCCTTGGAAGAGAATTGGAGGTCAAAGTGGTTTAGCAAGATGGTTTTAATGCCCCTTGAAAAAGTGGTGGAGGTCGCAGTAGCTTAACAAACGGTTTTAATGCCCCTTGGAAAAGTGGTGGAGGTCGCAGTAGCTTAACAAGATTGTTTTAATGCCCCTTGGAAGAGACGTGGAGGTCGCAGTAGCTTAACAAGATGGTTTTAATGCCCCTTACAAAAGCCATGCAGTACAGCATATTAAAAACATTATTCCCATTATTGGGGAGTGGGTCTCTCATAGTCTTTGCCTATGCCTTCCAAGCAAAAGCAGCCAAAAATTAGGACGGAGGAACTTGCAATGCTGGCAACACGGACCACGATCACCCTGGTGGTATAGTGGTGATGGAGGCTGAGGATAAGGAGAAGAACAAAAACAGCCAAAATGAGGAAGCGTATACCCATGTGTGGGTGTGAAGCGGTGCATGGGAATACACCTCCCGAAATAACACAGTGGATTTGACTTTATGTTACTCTCTTGTCATTTGGTGGTGATGAGAAGTCTGGCCCAATCCAGCCCTTGTTCATTTTGATAAGGGTCAGCTTGTCAGCATTGTCAGTTGACAGGCGAGTGCGGTTATCAGTTATAATTCCCCCAGCGGCACTAAAAACACGCTCCGATAACACGCTAGCGGCAGGGCAGGCCAGGACCTCCAAGGCGTACAGAGCGAGTTCATTCCAAGTGTCCAGCTTGGATACCCAAAAATTAAAAGGCACAGAGGAATCACAGAGGATGCTGGTACGGTCGGCAAGGTACTCCCTCACCATCTTTTGAAACTTTCCACTCCTTGTGAGAGTACCCCGCGCCTCAGGGCCTATAAGCTGGGGTGGTCTCAGAAAACTGCCAGAATGTTGACAGTGTTCCCCTGCCTCTGCTGGATTGGAGTTGCGTCTCTCTCGCCTGTACGCCTTGGTTGGTCAACGAACTGTGACCTCTGCCGCTAGCGTGTTCAGATGGGAATTTTTTTAACAGTTTTGCAGCAAGGGCCTTCTGGTACTGCCCCATTTTTGTAGACCTCTCCACCTCAGGAATAAGAGAGTGAAAGTTCTCCTTGTAGCGGGGGTCTAAAAGTGTCACCAACCAGTAATGACTGTCACCCAACATTTTGACAATGCGAGGGTCACGGTTAAGGCAACGTAACATAAAGTCAGCCATGCATGCCAGACTGTAAACGGGCAAGACTTCCGTGTCCTCACCAAGATGACGACTGACCATGCTCTCCTCCTCTTCCTCCTCCTCCTCCCCCCTGTCCTCAGGCCACCGACGCTGAACCGACGGTATGACAGTTGTACAGGTACTACAGTCTACAGCGCATGATACCAGCTCCTGTACTTCCTCTTCCTCCTCCTACTCCTCCTCTCCCTCATTGTCCGTCAATGCTCGTTGGGATGAGATGAGGCTGGACTGTGTGTAATCGCTCGCTACGGCTTCTTGATCCATCTCATCATACTCTGGCTGCAATGCCTTCTCTTTAATTCTTTGCAGAGCACGTTGCAAAAGACAGACAAGTGGGATGCTGACGCTAATGATGGCATCATCGCCAATCCTCAGCGTTTGTCAGGATGGTACATATGTCAGAGATCCAGGTCCACTACTGAGGTCTTATGTGTGGAGTCTGACCTGAATATTGACGGCCTTGTTGCAGCTGGTACTCCACAACTGCTCTCTTCTGCTAACAAATCCTTTGCAACATGTGGAGGGTAGAGTTCCAACTTGTGGGGACATCACACACCAGTCGGTGTGCCGGAAGCTGCAAACGCTGCTGCAACACAGCAAGGGCGGCGGAAGCTGTAGCCGGCTTGCGAAAATGAGCTGACAGGCGGCGTACTTTGACGAGCAGATCTGGAAACACGGGGTACGATTTAAGAAACCGCTGAACCACGAGGTTAAGCACATGAGCCAGGCATGGTACGTGTGTGATCTCGCCTCGCCTCAGAGCCGCCACCAGGTTACGGCCATTGTCACACATGACCATGCCTGGAAGTAGGTTCAGCGGTCTCAGCCACAGATCTGCCTGCTCTTTCACAGCTGTCCACAACTCACAAGTAGTGTGAGGTTTATCACCTAAGCTTATGAGTTTCAGCACAGCCTGTTGCCGCTTGGCTGAGGCAGTACTGCAGTGCTTCCAGATTGTAACTGATGTGGTGATATTTGAGATGGAGGCTGAACATGAGGAGGAGGAGGATGATGCACAGGAACTGTACACTGTGGGGGCAACTCTGACTGACATAGGGCCCGCAATCCTTGGTGTGGGGAGGATGTGTTCCGTCCCAAGGTCCGACTGGGTCCCAACTTCCACTATGTTTACCCAGTATGCCATCAGGAAGATGTACCATCCCTGGCCACAAGCACTTGTCCACGTGTCCGTTGTCAGGTGGACTCTCCCACTAACTGGGTTGTTGAGGGCACGGCAGATGTTTTGGGACACGTGCTTGTGCAGTACGGGGATGGCACACCGGGCAAAATAGTGTCGGCTGGGGACCGAGTACCGAGGGACAGCCACCGCCATAAGGTTGCGGAAGGATTCCGTCTCCACCAGCCTAAAAGGCAGCATTTCCAACGCAAGCAGTCGTGAAATGTGCGAATTTAGGACTGTGGCCTGTGGGGCGTTGTCTGCGAATTTGCGCTTTCATTCAAAGCTCTGGGATATGGACAATTGAATGTTGCGGTGGACGTGGACATTGATGCTGTTTCTTGAGAAACTGCCATAACAAGTGAAGACTGAGAGGAGGGGGCATCTATGCATACAGTATGGACAGGGGATTGCCTTGCACGCACAACAGTGGGTTCTATTACATGCACAACAGTGGAAGAAGCAGTGGTGACACCCGCTGACACTGGTCGTGGACCCTGGGATTCGCCCCACAAAGTCGGGTGCTTTGCTGCCATGTGCCTGATCATGCTGGTGGTGGTCAGGCTGGTAGTTTTGTCACCCCTGCAGATGCTGGCATGGCAGGTGGTACAAATGGCCTTTTCGGGGTTATCAGCAAAGTCTTTAAAAAAATTCCTGACTCTGGAAGACCTACCGGTTGTACTGGCAACGTCCCTCGGTTTGGTGTTACGGGGAACAGTTGCCTGCCTTCTGTGTGCGGCCACCACACTGCTTATTCCTGCCTGTTGGTGTACTCTGCCTCCCTCCCCCTGTGTGCTGCTGGCCTCGCTCTGCGTGTCCTCCTGCCACGTTGGGTCAGTTACTAGATCATCCACCACCTCCTCCTCTTCCACTTGCCCACCACGATCCTCCTCCTCACTTCGTGGCAATTGTGTCTCGTCATCGTCCACATAGTCGACTTCCTCTGGCCGTGGCTGTTCAAATATTTGGGCATCGCTACATGGGATCTCCTCTTCCACCACTTCAAGCGGAGCAGGCGAGGGGCACAAATATGGAAATGGACCAGTGAACAGCTCTTCAGAGTGTCCAAGTGTGGGATCAGTTGCTGTCTGACGACACTTGGCATGGTGGGAGGAAGGAGTATCAGGGTGAGGAGGAGTATGCGGTCGACACTCACGGCTACTAAAGCTTGACCATGTGGAAGACAGACCGGAGGTGGTGGTGCCCAGGTAACTGGAAGTATTATCTGCTATCCAATTAATAACCTGTTCACCCTGATCAGTTCGCAATATTGGTGTTGTAGTGTGCTTCCCTAGTAATTGGGTCAAGAAGTGGGAGCGAGAAGATGTGGCTGTTGGTTGTGGCACATTTTCACCTTGGCCACGGCCCCGTCCTCTACACGCACCATCACCACAACGTCCAGTTCCACGTCCCTTGCCACGCGCCTTGCCCATTGTAAGTGAAGTAAAATAGCTTACACTCGCACTATCAATGGAAAAAGGGTAATAAAAAGGAGATTAGAACCGTGGAAGAGGAAAACCACAGTTCTATTTCTCTGGCCTACACCAGACTCTTTTAAACAGATATATTTGTGTCTGAACAGTCAGGGAGACACTATTACTGTTTTTTTTTACGGAAAAAATGCCAAAAGTAGGATAATACAGTTTTGACCTGTGGAATTGCAAAACCACAGTTCTAGTTATCTGGCCTACACCAGACTCTTTTAAACAGATATATTGGTGTCTGAGCAGTCACAGACACACTCAATTTTTTTTTTGGGGGGTGGGAAATACCAAAAGGTTAATAAGACGCGTATTTGTACAGTCTGACTGAGGAAAAAAAAATACAGGATTTAGATGAAAAAAAAAAAAGGATTTTTCCTGGCCCCTGAGACCGGGGGATAAGTCTACCAATTTGACCAGCAGGAGCACACAGGACTGTAATGCAGCGTTTGCTGGTATAACCACTGCGTCTCCTATACAGCCTGCCTGCCTGCCTGCCTGATAACTGGGATGGATATTAGTCCTGCGAAGGACTGTTTGTTTGATTTTGCAGGCTTTAGAGACCCTACACTACCTATTTCGCACTATATATCTCTCCCTAACTCAGCAGCACTCTCCCCTTGTCTGATCCGGAGCGACTGTGTCCAAGATGGCGGCGCCTGGTTTTAAATACTCGAGGTGACGCTGTGCGGCCAGCCAATCACTGTAATGCCCACAAACAACATGACTGCGGCATTACAGTGAATGGCTGGCAATCCCTGCATGTTCATTGGCTCTGTAAAGAGCGCCAAACGTGCAGGGCGGAGACCTGAGCTTCCGCCTGAGTAACCCGGAAATGCTCGGTGCTCGCCGAACATCCCGAGTAGCGAGATGCTCGGGCGAGTACCGAGCAGTGTCGAGCATGCTCGCTCAACACTAATAAGAACCCTTTGGAACCCTCAGGACGTCCCATTGTCTCTGGCATTGGAGGGCTATGCGATCCAGTGTGTAAATTCATTGAATACTGTAAAGATCTGAGGTTGTGGGTTGTAAGTAATCACCTAGGCCGGTTAATGATGCAACAATATTTTAGTGATCACAGCCATGGTAATAAAGCAATTCCAGGTAAATGGACAAAATACAGTTCTCTCAGTCCTCAAGTTCCCAATCTGGGTTCAGTAGTTCTACTGGCTTTGTATAAGGCCATACTCACGGTCTCCAAACTTTTGGTTGGCCCACAGATTTCGTATCTCCAGCCAGTATTGTCTGTAGGCACAGTCCATGATCCTCTAGATGGCAGATAAAACTATGAAAGCACAGGTATCCAGTAGCAGTAGTCCTTTTAAGAAAGTTTAAATCCAAACGACATAATCCATAATGGTAACATGTTTATCAATCTATCCTTCCAAGTCCACGGTCTCCATCCTCTTCCTTCAATCCTTCCACACAACTCTGACTAAAACATGTCTGTCCTTTCTTTCGCTCGGATCAGTCCCCTCCCAGGTGAGAAGTGATCCCCCTCCCCCTTAAGCATTTACTGTTAGCTAAAAATAGTGAAGAATATTCTAGAAGCATTCATCTGAGACTGCATGTAAGACTCCCTGTGGTGACGGCTCCACTGTGTCTACAATGTACACACACATAATGAGATTATTGGCAGTTGGAACAATGGTTAGATACCCCTGAGATACAGATATCCTGAGATGCAGATTAGTGGAATGCTGGACATTTTACAAGTGAATCTAGTGCACATACTGACAAGTTAGCAGAACTATATAAAACATAACAAGTAAATCACTAATAAAACACAATAATAATATTGACAAAAATGGTGGTCCGTTGCTGGAAAAGTATCATAGTCTTTAGTAAGTGGGCAGCTCCTCACAAATGCTATCTTCATCCACTGGTTGAGACACTGCACTCCAATGTCAGAGACACTGCGGACGTCCTGACGAAGGTCGATCGCTTGTGTTGGACACGGACATGCTGCTAGCTGTAGTAGATGTCGAGTCTTTATACACTAGTATTGGACATGGGGATGGACTTGAGGCAGCAGAGTTCTTTCTGAGTATGAGTAATTTGGATACGTCACTACGGTTTCAAATCTGGAATTACTAAAATTCATACTTACCCACAATTTCATTACATTCAAGGATAGATTCTTTCTGCAGAGATGCGACACTGCGATCGGCGCGCCGTCGTATGCTAATCTCTTTCTCAGCCTTTGGGAGAGGGAGATTTTTGGGCCCGGCACGGTGCTGGTATCGATACATCGATGATGTATTTATCACCTGGCAGGGTCTCGAGTCTTAGCTTCATAATTTCATTAACACATTGAATTGCAATCAGCGTAATTTCAGACTAACTTATAAATGTTCCAAGAATCAAATTGATTTCTTGGATATTAAAATTATGGTCCAATCTAATGGTCTTATTCAAACCGATGTCTTTCGAAAGTAGACATCAGTTAACGCCCTTTTACATGCTACATCGGCTCATACCTCTTCTACCATCCAATCCATACCAGTAGGACAATTTCTAAGAATGAAACGTATATGTTCCACTGATGAGATTTTTGAGGCTCAGGCTCGAGACCTAAGCCATCGATTTCAAGAACGTGGGTACAGTAATCGCAGCATTAGGAAAGGCCATTTTCGTGCCAGGAAAACTCCTCGTACCCAATTTCTTACCAGTTCTCGGAAACAACTGGAGAGGGACCCGCCCATCAGGTTCATCTCCACGTTCAATAATCATTGGTCCGATATCCGTCAAATACTAAATAAACACTGGTCTATACTTAAGACGGAACCAACACTTAATCGGATTTTACCCAACCAACCCATGTTGACTTCCAGAAGGGGGAGGAGTTTAAAATATATTTTGGTTAAAAGCCACTATGTGACTACCCCCCAACTCTATTCGGTGCCGGAAGATAGAGATGAGGTTGTTCCCCGTGTGGGTCTTGTGTGGCCTGTAAAAATATTACCCAGGCAGCCTCTTTTCCTCTGCAGACGAGACGGTGGAAGGAACTTTACTATCACATGCTATGTCTCCTGTAGCACCACGTTCATTGGATATTTGGCCATTTGTCCCTGTAATCTCAGGTATGTGGGCTCACATTCAGGGAGCTCCGCCTCCGAGTCAGAAAACATATCATGGACATTAGGATGGCAAGGGATGTGGAGGATGTTACAACTTTGAGGACTATCCCATGCCATTTCAGGCTGCGTCACAATTGTGACTCCAGTGGCCTCAAATTCAGGGGCATTGATAGAGTGCAATTGGGCATTAGGGGGCAGTGATTACAAATGAGCCCTGGTGCAGCTTGAGTGTCATTGGATTACCACTTTGGGCACAATAACCCCACATGGCTACAGTGAGGAACTCAGTTTCACCCCTCTCTTGTAGGGTTTTCCTCCTTCTCCTTGGATTTTAATTGTGTGTTTTGTTTATTGTTCTTTTTGTAGGGTGATACACTCGGGATAATTATCCTTCTCCATCTGGCTCACCTCGGGAATTTCTAGAAGTCTTCCACATTTCCTGTGTCTGGACAAGTCTCCAACATAATTATATGTATATTGTGTGATATTATGTTTTTCTGTTTGGCTTTATGTACTCTATGGGTTGTATATGTTATTTATATATTGTATGTAGCGATGGGTGAGCACTAAAATGTTCGGTTGCTCGATGCTCGGGTCAAGCAAATTGGAATGCTCGGGTGCTTGACCCGAGCAATGAGCCCAATGTAAGTCTATGTGAAACTCGAGCATTTTTCAGGAGGCTCCCCCCGGCGGTCTGCAGAGGGCCTAAAAATTGCCCAAATCGATGGGAACAGTGCTCAAATGACATGGGAACAGTATGGAGAAGACCCCTGGAAGCATTTCTGACTCCCAGGTCATTGCTATCGACAACGTTGTCAGAGGTATTACGCCACTTTTACGGACTCACAATAAAACATACAAAAACGAAACCAAAATATATTTTCCTGGGAAATATGTTAAAGAACATTCTTTCCAGGGTAATGACTTGTATATAAGGCAAAATAAATATACAAAAACAAAAATGCTCCTCCACACCTTGGGCTATGTTCATACGTAGCGTTTTTTATGTGTTTTTGCACTTTTGCATTGCTTTCAACCAAGACAAATGCATTCACTGGTAAATGTTATTTTAACATTTTACAACCTTATCTGGCCATGTGGTGCATGACACATCATCCGACATATCTTGTTTCATTTATGATTGAGGGACTCTGAAAGTCACAAAGCATGTTTTTATAGGGCCATCAGGCAGCCCTTACTATTCTTAAAGGGCCAGCAGTCGGCCCTCGTTATTGTTAGAGAACCATCAGCCAGCTATGCTTTGTTGTTCCCATTATTAACGAGTGGGTCTCCTATACTTTTATTGCATATGCAGTGACTGAAAGGGCTGTCAAAAATTTGGAGGCACTCCAATGCCCCTTGGAAGAGACGTAGAGGTCAGAGAGCCTCCTAAAAACAATGTTCCCATTATTAGGAAGAAGGTCTTCCATAGTCTTTGCCTATGCATTGAATGCAAAAGCGGCCAAAAATTTGGAGGAACTCCAATGCCCCTTGCAAGACACGTAGAGGAGGTGATATGGTAGAATGGTAGATATGGTGGTGAATGATATGGTGATGAAGGATGAGGAGAAGGAGGAGGACAAGAGCAAATAGACAAAATCAGGAAGCATATACCCATGTGTAGGTGTAAAGAGGTGCATGGGAAAAGACCTCACAAAAAAAGACACTGGATTGGAGTTTATGTTAAGCTGCTATCATTCCGTGTTGTTGAGAAGTCTGGCCCAATCTAGCCCTTGTTCATTTTTATAAGAGTCAATGTGACACCCCAGGGGTCTGGTTGCCACAGTAATAGAGATATTATGTCTGAGAGCAAGTGGGAGGTTTCTCAGGTCAGGATCCCTAAACATGCAACACGGTCCGCCCAGACCTGGGAGGGGAGGAATCTGCCCTTTTAAACTGGGTCTGGGGCGGGATTAGGTCAGTCAGAGCCTGGAGAGGGAAAGGAAGAACTAGGAGCTCTGTAGGAGCAGCAGCAGAAGTCCAGGGGCTGGAGCTGAGCAGAGCTCGCCCTGGACAAGGACACTAAAACCGGACACAGGAGTCCGAGGCTGTGGGGACTGATCTACACCCAGCAGCAGAAACCAGCCGGCAGGGGATTCCAGGTCCTCTGGCCGTAGAAGCCCGGAGGCTCAGTCACAGAGAAGGGACCAGCGCCGCCATCCAGGAGCGGAGGCTAACAGAAGGCCCCAGGTCACCAGCCATACGGGTGAGCACCACACGGTTTACTCAGGGACATGGGCTACTTGTAACCGCTGACAGCAAGGTAGCCAGGAAGAGTGCAGATAAACGGGGAGGCCTACAACTCCACCTGGCCAGGGGAACTCCTGCTTGCTCGCAGACTGATCAGGCCCCTTATACTAGCCAGTACTCCCGGGAGGGTCTGCCTTGTACCATCAGTAAAGACCCTGAACTGCACCTCACGTCTCTGTGATTCCTTGCCGCACCAGCACCATCAGCACTGGGACCCTCACACCATCACTCCCATCATCTCTCACATTAGCTGCCCTGAGGCAATACTTCTCCCGTGGGGAGTTATTCCATACTCGGCGGCGCAAACAACATCAGCCTCAGCGGTCGGCAGCGCAGCGGCGGTCCCCACTGACCGCAATCCACGGGTGGCGCAGTTGGACACTTATTACAACATTTAGACTGCCACTGGTTTGACCACCCTGGGCACGGACCGGGTCACCGCCACGGAGAACTACAACCCCCAGCGATCCGGCTCCGGGTATTCCCCCTGCACAGCAGCAGCAGCACAGGCCCAGGGGGCACGTCAACTTTGGCGTAGTCGGCAGGATTTTGTGCCCGCAACCACCGGGTACTGCGTGCCTGAAAAAGAGACTTTTATACTTACCTGTGGTGAAGTTTCCCGCCGTCCGGAGTCGTTTCCCGCCATCCGGAGCCGATTCCCGCCATCAGACGCCATCTTGGACCGTTTCCCGCCGTCTTCTGCCTTCTTCCCGCCATCCGCAGCTGCTTCCCGCCTTCGGACGCCATCTTCGGGACGCCGCACGGGAAGAAGAGGGGCGTGGACGCCGAAAGCGCGCAAGATCCGAAGCTCCACCCCACGCTCCGCCCCACGCTGCGCAAGGTCCTGGAAGGGAGGAAGAGCGACGCTGACGTCATCGGAGCGCGACGCCAGGTCCTCAACCCCGACGATCGACTGCGGAGCCGCGGCCTACGGAAGAAGAGCATCGCAAGGTAGGCCACGGTCCACTAGGGGGGAGGAGGATGCCGGACACCGAGGGGAGCTCCACTGCCACAGCCACCGCCAGCGCAACCGCTGCAACAGTCATGCCATTCACCATGGCCTATATCCCGGGGGCAGCCTGGCTACCCCAGTACTCAGGGGAGTCGCATACCCTAAATGACTTTAGAGAAAGACTGGATAGCCTCTTCCAGGTGTACCCCCTCACAGAAGAGCAAAAAGTGAGCATCCTGGTGGCCCAATTAATCGGGGCAGCCCAAAGGGAGGTAAAGTCCTGGCCACCTGGGAGGAAGAGGACTGTCAGAGAAATACTAGCCCGGCTGAAAGACACATTTGATACCCGCACCTCAGCCGAGATAAAACTAAGATTTTATGGGTGAAAACAACGGGCACATGAGAGTATAAGAGACTATGCGCTAAACCTACAAGAGGCCCTGAGAGCCATTAAGCAGGCAGACCCTGACAGCGTGGGAAATGAAGATAAGCTGTTGACTGAACAATTTATTGAGGGTCTACTGTGCAATGCCCACCGGACCCAGTTGCGGGCAATGGCCTTACAGGACCCTGACCTGGACTTTGCACAGTTCAAGGACAGAGCCATCCGGGTGCTCCGAGAACCGGCACCAGGTGGCGCTGTGACCCACAGGCGCCCTGCTATCACTTACCACCAGGGGACGGCGCCCTTGTCTGCAGAGCCTGTGGGAGCTGATGCGCAGGCTTTAAACAGTGACCCGGCTACAGACCTGCACCATCAGGTCCAAGAGCTGACTAAGAGCGTTGCCGCGCTAACCAGAACTGTGCAGTCTTTACAGGTCTCTTCTCCAGGAAAGATCCAGCTGGCATCCGGACCGGAGGACGTCCCGTGGCGCCGACTGAGGAGGACCCCACCGGCCAGAGGAAGACCCAGCGACAGATACAATGAGGATGGACGACCCATCTGCCGCCGCTGCAATCAACCCGGACATGTGGCAAGGTACTGTCATTTAAACGGGCACAACCTGGGGTAGAGGGCCAACCCCCAGGCATAAGATCATCAGGCCCATCGAACTGGCATGATAAATACGTAGGGGGACGTCCAATCTTGCCTGTGGTACTGGATGGCATTCCTATGAGTGCCCTACTAGACACTGGGTCACAGGTGACCACCATCCCGTACGTGCTCTTTAAGCAGTACTGGAATGACTCGGACATAACCCGCTACCCAGATGACGACCTGAGTATCATCGCCAGCAATGGTCAGCCCGTGCCGCAGGTGGGATTCAAGGAGGTGACCATTAAGATCGGTAAAGTCGAACTGGCGGCACAGGGACTGATTATAGTGGACATAGACCGTCATGAGAGTCACCCTAGAATAACCTTGGGAACTAATGTGATTGAAAATTGTCTTGCAGAGGTGATTCTCATTTTACAGCAGGTTGCCAAGAACGCCAGTTCCGGCCAGCAGCGTGTGCTCCAAAAAGAGATCCGGGCACTGATGAAGCGGCAACAGGTGGAACTATCTGGTGGTGAGATAGGTAGCGTGAGAATGTGTGACCCGTTCCCTATTGCCATGCCCCCAAAAAGTGAGATGATGATTTGGTGCCGGGCAGCTATTGGTCTAAGAGGTAGAGACTACCAAGCAATGGTAGAACCCGTCTACTCAGACAGTAGGCCCACCATTTTGACAGCACGGGGGGTGGTCGATGTACGCCATGGGAGGGTGGCCGTTCGCATCATAAATATCGGGGAGAGAGAAGTATACCTGTCCCGGTATGCCACGCTAGCCAAATTGTTCACCATAAACCAGAATTCTGTACAGGCCGTGGAACCCTTGCCTCCATCTCAACCAGAGGAAGGTAACGGCTCTAAGAAACCAACGGAGGACTGGTGTCAGCAACTGCATTTGGGTACTGACTCCACTCCCTCACACCAGAAACAGGGAGTCTATCGGGTGGTTCAAGAGTACGAGAGAGTGTTTAGTAAACACCCGTTAGACTTCGGGCAAGTAAAGGGGGTAGAACACCACATCCCCACGGGAGACCATCCTCCCATAAAGGAGAGATACCGACCCGTACCCCCGGCACACTACCAACACGCCAAGGGGATGTTTAGAGACATGAAGGAGGCTGGGGTAATCAGGGACAGCTGTAGCCCCTGGGCAGCTCCACTAGTCTTAGTGAAAAAGAAAGACAACACTATGAGAATGTGTGTAGACTACAGGAAGGTCAACCGTATCACACACAAAGATGCGTACCCGTTACCAAGGATAGAAGAGTCCTTAGCTGCATTAAAATCTGCTAACTTCTTCTCTACTTTGGATCTCACTAGCGGGTACTGGCAGGTTCCTGTAGCAGAGGCGGACCGGGAGAAGACCGCATTCACCACCCCGATGGGTCTCAGTGAATTTAACTGCATGCCGTTCGGGCTCTGCAACGCACCAGGAACCTTCCAACGGTTGATGGAATGCTGTCTGGGACACCGGAACTTCGAGACGGTCCTGTTATACCTGGACGATGTCATCGTCTATTCCAAGACCTACGAGGACCACCTGAAACACCTGGCAGAAGTGTTCGAAGCTCTGGCAAACTACGGCCTAAAGGTGAAACCCTCCAAGTGTCACCTCCTGAAACCAAAGGTGCAATACCTGGGACACGTGGTGAGTGCTGACGGAGTGGCTCCTGACCCTGATAAGATCACCGTGATTAAGGACTGGCCAAGACCCTCCAGCATAAAGGAAGTGCGGCAGTTCCTCGGGTTGGTAGGCTACTACCGAAGATTCATTCCCGGTTTCACCAAAATGGCAGTCCCTATGCAGGACCTCCTGATAGGTCAATCTCGGAAAGCCAAAAACCAGAAGCCGCCCTTTAGGTGGGAAAAGCTGGAAGAGGAGTCCTTCTGCCAGCTGAAGATGGCCCTCGCGGGGGATGAAATCCTGGTATATCCAGACTACAGCCAGCCCTTTATCCTCCACACGGACGCAAGCAACATCGGGCTAGGAGCCGTACTGTCCCAGATCCAGCAAGGGAAAGAATGGGTAATCGCTTACGCCAGCCGAAAGCTACGGCCCACGGAGAGGAACCCTGAGGATTATAGCTCATTCAAGCTGGAGTTCCTGGCAGTAGTGTGGGCAGTGACCGAACGTTTCAAGCATTACCTTGCCTCCTCCAAATTCACCGTGTACACGGATAACAACCCGTTGACACACCTGGACACTGCAAGGCTCGGTGCCCTGGAACAGAGATGGATGGCTCGCCTGTCCAACTTTGAATTCACCATCAAATACCGGGCGGGACGCTCAAATGCCAACGCCGATGCCCTGTCTAGAATGCCGAACTTACCGGACGTAGGGGAAGATCCAGAAGATCTGGAAGAAGTCGAGCTCCCTGCATTCCACCGTCATGGGATTACCCTGTATTCCCACCGTGTGAAGGACAGGCGCTCTGTGACGTTCAATCCCTTGTCCCACTACAACTGGGCAGAAACGCAAGACAGTGATCCCGCAGTCCGTCTGGTGAAGGAAATGCTGACCCAAGCCGATGCCAGTCTTGACCCAGACGCTCCGGAGGAGACCAAGCAACTGTGGAAGGAGAAAAGTAAGCTGTTCCTCTATAGGGAGAAGCTGTGCCGGAGAATGGTTAACTCTCGAACACATGAGTTGACCTGGCAGGTAGTGGTCCCAAGACGAGACGCGGCTATGATTCTGGAGGCATACCACAACGGAGCAGGGCATTTCGGATGGAAGAAGCTGGAGTTCTTGTTGCGTGAACAGTTCTACTGGGTAGGCATGAGAGGAGCCATCGAGAGGTGGTGCAGAGACTGTGGCCCGTGCCACCTGAGAAGAAAAGACCGTGCCAGCCAGAAGACTCCCTTGCAGCCCATCATCACCAGACAGCCACTGGAACTGGTAGCCCTGGACCATGTGAAACTGGCTCCAAGCAGATCTGGGTATGTCTACGCCCTCACAATCGTAGATCATTACTCCAGGTTCCTGGTGGTGGTCCCGGTCAAGGACTTAACGGCTCAAACAGCAGCTAGAGCCTTCCAGCAGCACTTCTGCCGTCCACACGGGTACCCGGACCAAGTGTTGACAGACCAAGGACCAGCCTTCGAAGCGGAGGTCTTCCAGGAGTTCTGCAACCTGTATGGCTGCAAGAAGATAAGAACAACGCCCTATCACCCTCAAACCAATGGACTCTGCGAGAAGATGAACCAGGTGGTGATAGATCTGCTAAAAACATTGTCCCTGGAAGAACGCAGTCTGCGGCCTGAGAAACTGCCCGATCTGGTGGACCTGTATAACCACATCCCTGTAGGTTCCACCAACTGTACCCCGGCTTACCTAATGAGAGCAAGACCTGGTAAGCTGCCTATTGACCTGGATATGGGAGTCCTGACGCCTGAGGACACCTCGCCAGAGGCAGACTGGGATACAGAACGGCAGCAGCAGTATCGGAAAGTACAGGAGAGCATCGAGCGAAGTCTGTCTCAAGCTAGAGAAAGGCAAGAGAATGCTTATAACCAGTATGCTCCCGCTGTTCCCCTGGTACCTGGAGAGCAGGTCTTGAAGAGGAAGAGGCGGCTCCACAAGTTGGACGACCAGTGGGAGAAGGACCCGTACACCGTACTGCCATCAAGCCATGAGAACCCAAAAATCTGCGTAATCAGTAAGGATGGAGGAGAAACCACAGCCATTGTCTCCAGAGACCACCTGAAGAAGTGTCCCGAGCAGCTGCAAAGCCCTGAAGAAGATCAAGAAAACCCTCAACCCGCAGAGGAAAGGGAAGAAATGATCAGTACCGTACTCGGAGACTTCCCCCGGTCTTGGACACAAGTAAACGGCGCTGTCGTGGTACCCGTCCTCACCTTTCTCCAGCCAGCCCCGCAAGTGCCTACAGAGGAACCGGTAGAGCTGGAAGAGCAGCCGGCCCAAGAGGCAGAAGAGTCCACACCAGCAGTACAGGAAGATCAACCCTCTGCTAGTAGTGAGCCTGCTGTGCCCCTAGTGAGCCAAAGAGTGCGCAGAAAGCTGCCCAGCTTGCCCATAACACCTCCTACACCCTGTAGTGCAGAACCAGTTAGTGAGCTCCGTAGGTCCACTAGAGTCACTAGAGGTCAGATGCCCGCTCGCTGGAGAATCTAAACCAATACACTGTAAAGTTGACTGTTTATTGAAAAATGTTTGTGGTTTATGTTTGTTGCCTGTTACTAATTATGTTTCTCAGTTACCCTGCAGATTTATTTGGACTAACAGGTTATGGACACTGGATAACCGGAACAGTTTTGTAGATAGTTGCACCTTGGTGCCTCTTGTGAAGACGGCCGCGGAAGAGAAAACCTGTCTGGCGTGGCCTCCTTGCGGCCCAAAGTAGTTAGTCTACCCTTGCAGCCACGCCCAAGGACAACGCAAGGGGTTTGCTTTGGACAGGTCCCCTATTCTGTGCCAAGACTTCGCCTTGTTGGGTGACATGGACACCCCCTTTGTTTCATAAACTTCACCTTGGGTGATATGGACACCCGGTCACGGAAACGCCGTGACCTCTACAGACTAAAGCTTCTTGTAAATATGTTGTCTTGTTATTGTTATACCTTGTATTTATGTTTCTTTAAAAATGTGTTTAGTCCCGGAGTACTAAAATTTACAAGGGGGGAATGTGACACCCCAGGGGTCTGGTTGCCACAGTAATAGAGATATTATGTCTGAGAGCAAGTGGGAGGTTTCTCTGGTCAGGATCCCTAAACATGCAACACGGTCCGCCCAGACCTGGGAGGGGAGGAATCTGCCCTTTAAAACTGGGTCTGGGGCGGGATTAGGTCAGTCAGAGCCTGGAGAGGGAAAGGAAGAACTAGGAGCTCTGTAGGAGCAGCAGCAGAAGTCCAGGGGCTGGAGCTGAGCAGAGCTCGCACTGGACAAGGACACTAAAACCGGACACAGGAGTCCGAGGCTGTGGGGACTGATCTACACCCAGCAGCAGAAACCAGCCGGCAGGGGATTCCAGGTCCTCTGGCCGTAGAAGCCCGGAGGCTCAGTCACAGAGAAGGGACCAGCGCCGCCATCCAGGAGCGGAGGCTAACAGAAGGCCCCAGGTCACCAGCCATACGGGTGAGCACCACACGGTTTACTCAGGGACGTGGGCTACTTGTAACCGCTGACAGCAAGGTAGCCAGGAAGAGTGCAGATAAACGGGGAGGCCTACAACTCCACCTGGCCAGGGGAACTCCTGCTTGCTCGCAGACTGACCAGGCCCCTTATACTAGCCAGTACTCCCGGGAGGGTCTGCCTTGTACCATCAGTAAAGACCCTGAACTGCACCTCACGTCTCTGTGATTCCTTGCCGCACCAGCACCATCAGCACTGGGATCCTCACACCATCACTCCCATCATCTCTCACATTAGCTGCCCTGAGGCAATACTTCTCCCGTGGGGAGTTATCCCATACTCGGCTGCGCAAACAACATCAGCCTCAGCGGTCGGCAGCGCAGCGGCGGTCCCCACTGACCGCAATCCACGGGTGGTGTAGTCGGACACTTATTACAACATTTAGACTGCCACTGGTTTGACCACCCTGGGCACGGACCGGGTCACCGCCACGGAGAACTACAACCCCCAGCGATTCGGCTCCGGGTATTCCCCCTGCACAGCAGCAGCAGCACAGGCCCAGGGGGCGCGTCATCAACCCGTCAGCATTTTCAGTTGACAGGTGGATCCGCCTATTGGTTTTAATTTCCCCAGCAGGACTAAAAACCCGCTCTGATAAAACATTAGCAGAAGGGCAGGCCAGGACCTCCAAGATGTAGAGAGCCAGTTCATTCCACGTGCCCAGCTTGGATACTCAGTAATTATAAGGCATATAGGAATCACGGAGGACATTGGTACTGTCGTCAAGGTACTCCCTCACCATCTTCCCAAACTTTACACTCCTTGTGAGAGTACCCCGCACCTCAGGGCCTGTGCAATGGGAGGGTCTGAGAAAACTGTCCCAGAACTTTGAGTGCCTCTGCTGGATTGGAGTTGTGTCTCTCTCTCCTGTACTCCTTGGTTGTCCAACGAACTGTGACCTCTGCCACCAGTGTTTTCAGATGGGAATTTTTTTAATAGTTCCGCAACAAGGGACTTCTGGTACAGCCCCATTTTAGTAGACCAGTCCGCCTCGGCAATAAGAGATAGAAAGTTCTCCTTGTAGCGTGGGTCTAGAAGTGTCACCAACCAGTAATGACTGTCACCTAAAATTTTGAGAACACGAGGGTCAAGGGAAAGGCAGCAAACATAAACTCAGCCATGCGTGCCAAAGTGCTAACAGGCAAGACTTCTGTGTCCTCACCAAGAGGACGACTGACCATGCTCTCCTCCTCCTCCTCCCTGTCCTCGCTGAACAGATGGTATGACAGTTGTGCAAGTAGTACCGTCTATAGGGCATGAAACTAGCTCCTCCTCCTCTTCTTCATTGTCACCCAACCCACGTTGGGATGAGATGAGGCTGGGCTGTGTGTAATCACCCTGTATGGTTCCTTGCTCCATCTCATTGTGCTCTGCCTGCAATGTATCCTCTTTGATTGTGAGCAGAGAGCATTTCAGAAGACAGAGAAGCGGGATGGTGACGCTAATTATGGCGTCATCGCCGCTCACCATTTTGGTGGAGTCCTCAAAGTTTTGGAGGATGGTACATATGTCTGACATCCATGTCCACTCCTGAGGTATTTTGTGAGGAGCCTGAACTGAATACCGACAGCCTTGTTGACGCTGGTAGACAACAACTGCCCTCTTCTGCTCACAAATCATTCCCAACATCTGCAGTGTAGAGTTCCAACGTGTGGGGACATCACACACCAGTCAGTAAGCCGGAAGCTGCAAACTCTGCTGAAGCACAGCAATGGCGGCGAAATCTGTAGCTGACTTTCTAAAATGGGCACACAGGTAGTGTAATTTGACAAGCAGATCCGGCAGTTCCGGGACGAGACACCAGGAGAAATAGTGGCGGCTGGGGATTGAGTACCGAGGGACGGAAGCCGCCATCAGGTTGCGGAAAGCTTCCATCTCCACGAGCCTAAAGGGCAACATTTCGAGCGCAAGCAGTCGTGAAATGTGTGAATTTAGTAGTGAGGCCTGTGGGGCGTTGGCTGCGTATTTGCGCTTGCGTTCCAAGAACTGGGGTAGGGACAACTGAACGCTGCTCTTGGACAAGGACATGGACATGCTTGCTGATGGTGCTACTTGAGAGTGTGCAATGACAGGTGCAGGGCAGGAGGCATCTTCTCATTCACCATGGACAGAGGATTGGCTTGCACGTACAACAACGGAAGAAGCAGTGGAGTCACCCGCAGACACTGTTCCTGGACCCTGGGGTTTGACCTACTTAGTCGGGTGCTTTGCTGCCATGTGCCTGATCATGCTGGTGGTGATCAGGCTGGTAGATTTGCTACCCCTGCTGATGGTGACCTGGCAGGTGATGCAAATGGTCTTTTTGGGGTTATTGGCAGTCTTTAAAAAACAACCAGACTCGGGAAGACAGTTGTACTGGCAACTTCCGTCTGGTTGATTACGGGGAACAATTGCCAGCCTTTAGTCTGTGATAGACTCAGCACTGCTCGATACTAGTTTGAGCATTGGGGTATCGCGTGGTGCTTGAGAACATGCTCACGTCTATGCACTGCATTTTTTGCGGCTGTTTTCCAGCCACTAAACATGCGAGGATTGCCTGCCAATCCCTGTAATGCCATAGCCATGTTGGCTACTGGAATTACTGAGATTGGCTGGCCGCATCACATCATCAGGTTTTTGTAAGACCTGGTGACTCGATGCTCGCCACATTGTATCCCGGAAACAAAGTGAGGAAAGTTGCTGGAGAAGGGAAAGTTTGCATTAGAGGCATCTAGGCAGAGCTTATATTACCTTACAGTCCTTTCTGCTGAAATCTATAACCAAATGTCCTTTTCAGGGCTACATCTATTCTGCTCAATATAAATATCACTGTTGGTTGTATTAAGTGTAGGGATAGCTGCTGGAGTAGGGATAGTAGTGCATTACATGTCTATAGGAAGGGTTTATAGCCCTATAGTCCTTGCTGCAGAAACTTAAAACCAACCATCCTTATCAGAGCCACATCTATTCCATTCTATTACCTATTAATACTGCTCTTAGTTGCATTTAGTGTAGGGAGAGTTGCTGGAGGAGGACTAGTTTTACATTATAGGCATATAGGTAGGGTTTTTTGCCTTACAGTCCTTACTTCTGCAATCAAAAATGACAAGTCATTTTCAGGCCTACATCTATTCTATTCCCTATTCATTAGCTGCATTCAGTGTGGGGATAGCTGCTGGAAGAGGAATAGTTTATGATTAGAGGAATGTAATGTTTTTTGCTTTACAGTCCTTCTATAGGTATACTGCTGCTACAAAGTAACTGCACTGGTCAGGGCAGGGATAATGTTATAGGACACAAGCTTGTGTCAGGTGGGGATGGCACACCAGGAAAAATAGTGGCGACTGGGGACCAAGTACCATGGGACGGCCGCCGCCATGAGGTTGTGGAGAGCCTCAGCTTCCATGCGCCTAAATGGCAACATTTCCAGGGCAAACAGTAAGGATATGCAAGCACGTAGCACCCTGCACACTTTCTTCCTTCATCTCCACCTGATTCACATGCAAAGCTTCCTCTTTAATTGTGAACAGGGAGCACAGATAAGCGTAAACAGAATACACACAGAAGTGGGATGGTTACACTGATTATAGCGTCATCGCTGGTCACCATCTTGGTTGATTCCTCAAAGTTTTGTAGAACCTCACAGTTGTCAGACATCCATGTCAACTCGTCGGTTCTTATGCGCGGAGGCTGAACATAATACCGAAGGGCATGTTGTAGCAGGTAATCAACTACTACTTTCTGCTCCACACAGAGCCTTGCAGGTGTCAGCTCCCAGTTGGTGAGCTGACAATTGCAAGCGCTGCTGCAGCACTGTCAAACCAGCGGCAGCTATAGCCGACTTGCAGAAATGAGCGCACATGTGACATACCTTCACAATTAACTCACGCAAATCTGGGTAGCATGTCCGCTTTTCAGTCCCTTACCACATGCCTTGCGCATTTTAAATTAGTTATATGATATCTGTCTGCAAACTTTCCATTATTAATAGGGAAAAGAAAATATGTGGCCCTGAAAAGGACTTTTGTTTTTAAGCTGAAGAAGCAGTAGACCTCTCAAAGGACTGTAAGGCAATCAACCCTGCCTATATGCCTCTAATCCCAAACTATCAATCCCACATCAACTCTCCCTACACTGAATGCAGGTAACAATGGTATCACTGGCATACACAGACAGAAAAGGGCCCCTGTGCAAGAACAATATTTGGGCTTTTTGTAGCCCAAGAGCTCCTAAAAATGCAAAAGTGCACCTGCTTTTGAGGTATAAATGGCCCCCCTTCCTCTTGGGACCCTGTGCGGCTCCACAGGTTGCACCAATTATATGTCCGCCCATGAGCGGAATTAAAGCTTATATAAGTAAAGCTGCATTTATTGAATGGATGAAAGACCCAAAACAATTTTCCTGTGCCCCAGGATGGGTTCGAGAAATTTATCCCACATGTCTCAGGACTTTTCATTCACAAATGTCTCCCAGGAGATAAATGAAGATTTATTTCAACCTATCCTTCAGTCTATTTGAAGCCTCAGAGCGACCCGATGCCTTAAGGCAACGCAAGAGTAAATACCGCCAACCTTAGCTGGAAAATTATTTAAAAAAATTCCCATCTGCCAATGCGGGTGGCAGAGGTCATAGTTCCTTGGCAACCAAGGAGGAGAGACACACACCAGGTCCATCAGAGACAAGGAAAGACTATCAAAGGTCTGGGATAGTTTTATTAGACCCTCCCAGTGCCCAGGCCCTTATGCACGGGGCACTCTGACAAGGAGGAAAAGTTTTGGAAGATGGCGAAGGAGTACCTAGTCCACCGTACCAGCATCCTCTTTGATTACTCTGTGCCGTGCAACTATTGGGTATCCAAGTTGGACACTTGGCATGAACGGTCCTTCTACTCTTTGGAGGTCCTGGCCTGCCCTGCCGCTAGAGTTTTGTCAGAGCGGGTTTTTGATGCTGCCGGGGGCATAATAACTGATAGGCGCATCCGCCTGTCAACTGAAAATGCTGACAGGCTGACTCTTATTGGCCCAGACTTCTCAACCTCACCAGATGACAGCAGTGGAACATAAAGGCAATTCTAATATTCCTTTTTTTCTGGTGTAGTCCCATGCACCCCTTCCCACCCAAACAAGGGTATATGGTTCATGGTTTATTCTTTTTCATGTCCTCCTTCTCCTTCTCATCCACCATATCAACAGGGTGTTCAGGAGACACTCACTCCTAATTTTTACAGGGTGTGTATGATGCCCTCCTTCATAATTTTTAGAGGCCTTCCTCTAAAAATCTCTTACATATCTATCTATTTATCTATCTATGTATATATATATATATACATACACAGTACAGACCAAAAGTTTGGACACACCTCATTTAAAGATTTTTCTGTATTTTCATGACTGTGAAAATTGTACATTCACACTGAAGGTATCAAAACTATGAATTATCACATGTGGAATTATATACTTAACAAAAAAGTGTGAAACAACTGAAAATATGTCTTATATTCTAGGTTCTTCAAAGTAGCCACCTTTTGCTTTGATGACTGCTTTGCACACTCTTGGCATTCTCTTGATGAGTTTCAAGAGGTAGTCACTGGAAATGGTTTTCACTTCACAGGTGTGCCCTGTCAGGTTTAATAAGTGGGATTTCTTGCCTTATAAATGGGGTTGGGACCATCAGTTGTGTTGTGCAGAAGTCTGGTGGATACACAGCTGATAGTCCTACTGAATAGACTGTTAGAATTTGTATTATGGCAAGAAAAAAGCAGCTAAGTAAAGAAAAATGAGTGGCCATCATTACTTTAAGAAATGAAGGTCAGTCAGTCCGAAAAATTGGGCAAACTTTGAAAGTGTCCCCAAGTGCAGTTGCAAAAACCATCAAGCGCTACAAAGAAACTGGCTCACATGAGGACAGCCCCAGGAAAGGAAGACCAAGAGTCACCTCTGCTTCTGAGGATAAGTTTATCCGAGTCACCAGCCTCAGAAATTGCAGGTTAACAGCAGCTCAGATTAGAGACCAGGTCAATGCCACACAGAGTTCTAGCAGCAGACACATTTCTTCAACAACTGTTAAGAGGAGACTTTGTGCAGCAGGCCTTCATGGTAAAATAGCTACTAGGAACCATTGCTAAGGACAGGCAACAAGCAGAAGAGACTTTTTTGGGCTAAAGAACACAAGGAATGAACATTAGACCAGTGGAAATCTGTGCTTTGGTCTGATGAGTCCAAATTCGAGATCTTTGGTTCCAACCACCGTGTCTTTGTGCGACGCAGAAAAGGTGAATGGATGGACTCTGCATGCCTGGTTTCCAACGTGAAGCATGGAGGAGGAGGTGTCATGGTGTGGGGGTGCTTTGCTGGTGACACTGTTGGGGATTTATTCAAAATTGAAGGCATACTGAAACAGCATGACTGCCACAGCATCTTGCAGCGGCATGCTATTCCATCCGGTTTGCGTTTAGTTGGACCATCATTTATTTTTCAACAGGACAATGACTCCAAACACACCTCCAGGCTGTGTAAGGGCTATTTGACCAAGAAGGAGAGTGATGGGGTGCTACGCCAGATGACCTGGCCTCCACAGTCACCAGACCTGAACCCAATTGAGATGGTTTGGGGTGAGCTGGACCGCAGAGTGAAGGCAAAAGGGCCAACAAGTGCTAAGAATCTCTGGGAATTCCTTCAAGATTGTTGGAAGACCATTTCCAGTGACTACCTCTTGAAGCTCATCAAGAGAATTCCAAGAGTGTGCAAAGCAGTCATCAAAGCAAAAGGTGGCTACTTATAAGAACCTAGAATATAAGACATATTTTCAGTTGTTTCACACTTTTTTGTTAAGTATATAATTCCACATGTGTTAATTCATAGTTTTGATGCCTTCAGTGTGAATGTACAATTTTCATAGTCATGAAAATCCAGAAAAATCTTTAAATGAGAAGGTGTGTCCAAACTTTTGGTCTGTACTAATATATATATATATATATATATATATATATATATATATATATATATACACACACACATAAATACATACATCACATCTGGTTACAGAATTTCTTTGATTACATTTTCAAGCACAAGCACATTAACCTTTAACCATTGTTCATGAACATGTCACAGATGGCTAGTAATCCATATACATATCCAAATCATAGAGCAGAGGATGGTTGGTGACAGCCAGAGGCGTAGCTAGTAGTGATGAGTGAACGTGCTTACCACTGCCCTGTATTCGCATCACCCTGCTCGACATGCTCGGCGAGTATTTGCATAATATTCGGCCGGGAGCTCTTTAGAGAGCCAATGAACATGCAGGGATTGCTTGCCACGCACTGAAATGCCGTAGTCATGTTGATTGGGGCATTACAATGATTGGCTGGCCGCATAACGTCATCGGGTCCACTAGGCTCGTCACAGTCTACCTCAGAAACAGGCAGAGTAGGGAGAGCTGTTGCTGAGTGAGGGAGAGATTTGCTTGTTTATTAGTTAGTGTAGGTATTCCACAACATATCTATATATCCATCTGAACTAACAGTCCTTCTGAGGGCTAATCCAGCTGCATATATTCAGTGGTGATAGCAGGAGTTAGGCAGGCAGGGTTTGTAGCAGTGCATAGAGCACAAGAGGGTTCATTGCACGTTCTGTCTGATCCTGCTGTTACTGATATTTCTAGACATAGCCCCAGATACCAGGGGCCAGGACTAATTTTTTTTTTGTCTTAATCCTGATTGTTTGCTTAAAAAGCAAGGCAGGCAGAGTTTGTGGCAGTGCATGAAGCACAAGAGGGTCCATTGCACATTCTGTCTGATCCTACTGTTACAGATATTTGTAGACATAGCCCCAGATTTCAGGGTCCAGAGCTAATTTTTTTTATCCTTGATTATTTGCTTAAAAATCAATCCAGAGTACACAATTTTTTTGCTCCATTTGCTTGTTAGCACTGCAGAATAAAGGCAGATCTTTTTCATATTACAGAGACAAAAATCCAGAAATTTGTAGTGAACGTGGAAATATTGGCCTCCATTTACAGTTTGTAGCAGTGTGTCAGTGACACGTGGTCACTGTGAAGAATATTAAACTACAAGCCCTCTATTTAAAATCGTGGTTGTCCGTTATTACATATTACTGCAGTCCAAATCCAGCCATTTCTGTCCTCCATTTACAGTTTGTAGCAGTGTATCAGTGAAGCTATTCCTACGTGGTTGCTGAGAAGAATAGTAAATTACAAGCCCGCTTTTTTAAACCGTGGTTGTCGGTCAAATGTATCACTTATAACTGCGGTCCAAATCCAGCCATTTCTGTCCTCCATTTACTGTTTGTAGCAGTGTATCACTGACACATGGTCGCTGTGAAGAATAGTAAGCTACAAGCCCGCTTTTTAAAACCATGGTTATCTGTCAAACGTATCACTTATAACTGCGGTCCAAATCCAGCCATTTCTGTCCTCCATTTACAGTTTGTAGCAGTGTGTCAGTGTCACGTGGTCTCTGTGAACAATAGTAAACTACAAGCCCGCTATTTAAAATCGTGGTTGTCTGTCGGATGTATCACATATAACTGCGGTCCAAATCCAGCCATTTGTAGTGAAAGTGGAAAATATTATCCTCCATTTAAAATGGGCAAGGCGCGTGGCAAGGGACGGGGAAGTGTACATGATTCTACTGCTGCATGCAGTGGCCGAGGCCGTGGGCAAGCTGAAATTGTGTCACAACACCCACATCTTGTCGCTCAACCTTCCTGTCCCAATTTTAGGGGACCGCAGCACACCACTATTGAACCCAGAGCAGTGTCAAAAGGTTGTTGGTTGGATAGTAGATAATGCTTCCAGTCACTTTGTCACCACCACTACTACCACCACGGTCAAGTCTCAGTAGCCGTGAGTCTGGACCGCATATTCCTCACCCTGATCCTCCTTCATCCCACCATGCCGAGTGCCTGGAGACAACTGATCCCATACTTGGACACTCCGAAGAGCTGTTCTCTTTTCCATTTATAGATTCAGGCCTCTCGCCCGGCCAGTTTCAAGCGGGGCAAGAGAAGAAAGTGTGTAGCGATGCCCAAATATTTGAGCAGCCACTGTCACATGAAGGCAAAGGTGGGAAAGTGCAATTATTGTCACAAGAGGTGGATGATGATGATGAGACACAAGTGCCAGAAAGTCAGGAGGAGGATAAGGGTGCGGAAGTGGAAGACAAGATGGTGGTCGATATCGTCACTGACCCAACCTGGCAGGGGGACATGCACAGCGATGACAGCAGCACACAGTGGGGGGGGGGGGGGGGCGTAGCACCACAACAGGCAGGAAGAAGCAGTGTGATGACCGCAGACACAAGGCGACGGAAGTTGCCAGTACAAATGTTAGGTCTTCCTGAGCCTGGTTGATTTTTAAAGGCTCTGCAGATAACCCCAAAAAGGCCATTTGCACCACCTGCCAGGCCAGCAACAGCAAGGGTAGCAAAACTAGCAGCCTGACCACCATCAGCATCATCAGGCACACGACAGCAAAGCATTCGACTAGTTGGGTCGAATGCCAGGGTCCAGAAACAGTGGCTGCAGGTGACTCCACTGCTTCTTCCGCTGTTGTGCATGCACACCAATCCCCTGTCCATGGCCATGCAAAGATGCCTCCCATAATGCATCTGTCATTGCACACTCTCAGCTAGCACCATCAGCAAGCACGTCCACGTCCTTGTCCCAGCGCAGCGTTCCGTTATCCCTACCCCAGTCCTTGGAACGCAAGCGCAAATACACAGCCAACGCCCCACAGGCCACAATACTAAATTCACACATTTTGCGAATACTTGCGCTCAAAATGTTGCCTTTCAGGCTCATGGAAACGGAAGATTTCCGCAACCTGATGGCCATCCCTCGATACTTGGTCCCCAATTGCCACTATTTCTCCCGGTGTTCCGTCCCCACATTACAAAAGCATGTGTCCAGCAACATTAGCCATGCCCTCAACAATGCAGTTATTTGGAAAGTCCACCTAACCACGGACACGTGGACAAGTGCTTGTGGGCAGGGACGGTACATCTCGCCGACGGCACACTGGATTAATATAGTGGAGGCCGGAACCAAGACGGACAGAACACTAAACTACAAAAAAAAATCTGGGAGTCTGAACTGAAACGTAAATTGATGTGCATGCAAAATGCAAATGCATGTTCACGTAAGGCCACTAGACAGAGAAAAACCAAAGACAAGCAAAAAACCCAAATAACTGGAAGTAAATGGATAAATCGCAAGTGCATAAAAATAATGATAAATAATAAAGGGTATTTAGTTAACATAACCTACCTTATAACTGTATAGAAGAACAGCTCCTTTCTAATGGGAAACATGTCGTTACTGAGACACACCTCTATGTTTCTTTAAATTGGTATTGGGGTATTTCCCAAATTTAGGTAGTCCTTGCAGTCACTGCATTACCACTATAGGAGACCCACTCATTTATTACAGAGATTACAGTACAGTTATAGATGGTATCTTACAGATGGTGACTTACAGCTGGCGTTCTTCTGATGGGCCCCTTCTTCTCCTGCTTGTGCTGATGCTGCCACTGACTCTGTGATGGATTATGCACTTTTTAGTTCTTCAGGGCCCCCTCTTGCTCAGGTCCCCGATGCAGCTGCACCATTGGAGTGTCTGCCCCTGTCTTTGTCCCTAACTAATTCCTGGGATGACACAATTTTTTCTGACAAAATTTCCCTTAGTTCCTGTCACTTTTAGCCTCCTCCTTTTCTGCCTGTTGCTTTATAATACTCAGGAAACCATTTTATATTGCATCTTAAAGAATATCATCTAGTATGAAATAAAATAACACAGATCTTAGCTGTGCTTCCATGATCTACACTCCCAATATCCTCTGGATAGTGGTATCTACCATCTCAGAAGCAGGAAGTATCATACAGCTGTCAAAATAATTAGACAGAAATGAGCAGATTGCAGACAGACTTCAGTCTCCTTTCCTTAAAGGGCCAGAGTTTTCATTATCAAAATGTATCAATATACTGTATTTTTATTAGTTTTCTTAATTAGAAATATTTTAGAAAGGTTTTATATATTGACCTCTTTTCACGTCAAAGTTTTCCAGGAGGTGATAGGTCCTCTTTAAGCTTTGCATTCAGACATCATTTCTGCTACTCTGTGGTACCCATTTTGGGCATGTTTAACAATGAGCAGTTCACAAAATTTATTGTTACATATGTCACCAATCTCTTGGATACACATATGCTGCTTCACAGGATCTGTTGCACAGTTGTCACAGCATAAATATGTAAACATTGCATTACAGATAACAGATTACAATGGCATTAGATAAGGCCTGGCCTGATTAACAGGTAGTAACGGGGGCGGTGGGGGGGGGGGGCATATATGGATATTTGTAATAAGATGGTGAGGCCATTGTCAACACTCTCACATGCTCCCAATGTGCAACTTTGTGTAAATGTGTTTGATTTTCTGGGGAAATATATACCGTCCCTCGTATACGATCCCAGTCACAGCCTCACACTCCTTATATATGAAGCCAAGATTGCTATAATAGCGTTATCTATAGGTGAACATTAAGATATACACTACCGTTCAAAAGTTTGGGGTCATTTAGAAATGTCATTATTTTTGAAAGAATAGCACATTTGTTTTCAGTGAAGCTAACATTGAATGAGTCAGAAATACACTCTATACATTGTTAATGTGGTAAATGACTATTCTAGCTGCAAACGTCTTGTTTTTATTGCAATATTTACATAGGTGTATAGAGTCCCATTTCCAACAACCACCACTCCAGTTTTTTAATGGTACATTGTGTTTGCTAACTGTGTAAGAAGGCTAATGGATGTTTAGAAAACCCTAGAAAACCCTTGCACAAGTATGTTAGCCCAGCTGAAAACAGTTTGGCTTGTTGGAGAAGCTAAAAAATTGACCTTCCTTTGAGCCAGTTGAGAATCTGGAGCATTACATTTGTTTGTTCTATGAAACTGTCAAAATGGCCAGAAAGAGAGAACTTTCATGTGAAACTCGACAGTCTATTCTTGTTCTTAGAAATGAAGGCTATTCCATGCGAAAAATTGCCAAGAAACTGAAGATTTCCTACAACGTTGTGTACTACTCCCTTCAGAGGAGAGCACAAACAGGCTCTAACCAGAGTAGAAAGAAGTGGGAGGCCCCGATGCACAACTGAGCAACAAGACAAGTACATTAGAGTCTCTAGTTTGAGAAATCGATGCCTCACAGCTCCTCAACTGACAGCTTCATTAAATAGTACACACAAAACGCCAGTGTCAAGGTCTACAGGGAAGAGGCGACTCTGGGATGCTGGCCTTCAGGGCAAAGTGGCAAAGAAAAAGCCATATCTGAGACTGGCTAATGAAAGGAAAAGATTAATATGGGCAAAAGAACACAGACATTGGACAGAAGAAGATTGGAAAAAAGTTTTATGGACAGACGAATCTTAGTTTGAGGTGTTTGGATCACACAGAAGAACATTTGTGAGACACAAAACAACTGAAAAGATGCTGGAAGAGTGCCTGACACCATCTGTCAAGCATGGTGGAGGTAATGTGATGGTTTGGTGTTGCTTTGGTGCTTGTAAAGTGGGAGATATGTACAAGGTAAATGGGATTTTGAATAAGGAATGCTATCACTCCATTTTGCAATGTCATGCCATACCCTGTGGATAGCGCTTGATTGGAGCCAATTTCATCCTACAACAGGACAATGACCCAAAGCACACCTGCAAATTATGCATGAACTATTTAGGGAAGAAGCAGGCAGCTGGTATTCTATCTGTAATGGAGTGGCTAGCGCAGTCACCAGATCTCAACCCCATTGAGCTGTTGTGGGAGTAGCTTGACCGTATGGTACTCAAAAAGTGCCCATCAAGCCAATCCAACTTGTGGGAGGGGCTTCAGGAAGCATGGAGTGAAATTTCTCAAGATTACCTCAGCAAATTAATAGCTAGAATGCCAAAGGTCAGCAATGCTGTAATTGTAGCAAAGGGAGCATTCTTTGACGAAAGCAAAGTTTGAAGGAGAAAATTACTCTTTCAAATAAAAATCATTATTTATAACCTTGTCAATGTCTGGACTATTTTTCTATTCATTTTGCAACTCATTTGATAAATAAAAGTATGAGTTTTCATGGAAAACGCAAAATTGTCTGGGTGACCCCAAACTTTTGAACGGCAGTGTATTTTCTTTAATAGATGTAAGTTTGTGTAATATATTCAGGTTTATATTACCATATTTCAAAAAATGTTTTTCTGCAAATTTAAAGTAATGCTTTAACAACTCATACGTTGTGCATTAAAGAGGAATTTCCATTTTGACATTATGTCTAGAAATACTAATACTAAATCTGGATGGGAAAGGACAATGGGAAGTGGCACATGGACAACCACAATGCCTGAGATCATAATGCTAAAGAGCTAATATTTCCTTCCTGATCCCAATTGTCGATTCAATTGCCCTAACATTCAGAAAAGAACTTTACCATTTACCTAGGCATTTATGTTATGTTCTTCTAAAAAGAGCATACAAGCATTTTTTTGAAACCATCAGCAGTTTACGCTGTGATCAGTTCTTGAGGTACAGTAGACTACTCCACAGACTAAATGCTGTCATGGTACATGTCAGGGAGATATTGATGTCAGGAAAATGTTAAGCCCCAATTAACACAGTCCAGAGATGGCAATCTACAGTGTCTTCCTGCAATTTATCACTCACAGCCAAAATAGCTTACACAAACAAATGCCAGCCAAGCTGTGTCACCAAGCTACTTAGAATGCGAGCCTCTTGTCCCTGGCACACGCAGGGGGTAATTAGTGGAGGATTTCAATAATTTGTCTGTAACTGGGAAAGTTTACTTTCCCGAGCTTAAAAAAGAGATCTCCAGCCACGTCGACTCCGATATGAAATATGGAATAGCTGATGTTCCGTAATTCTGACAATAACGGGACCCATATGTTTGTTGCAGGGACAGCCAAGAAACAAGATGCTCAGTTTTTCATAGGCGTAGGCCCCTCTGGAGAGCTGTAGTGCAAAAACCCAAGAATAGCGGACTGCAACTATGCGATGTGTGGTCTCTAAATGAAGGTAAAATCATAAAGGGAAAATTGCATCGTTTGCAAGCTTCTGCAATCAACTAGCGATGAGTTATCACAGAAGTTAGCATTTTTTAATAAAAATGTACAGAGTCTCCAGCCCACATGATGTCACCACAAGGGGCATGTGGGTAAATCTCCCCTTAGGTATAAGAGAACCCATGGACATTACAGGAGCACTCATTGCTAGGGGGTATAAGGATTATATGCAACGGTTCGCGTTCGATAACGCTCAAATCAAACTGGGGAGCCCCTCCTCCACTTATATTGAATGTCTCCACGATTGTATAGTGTAAGTTGTCTTCTTTTATCCTGTTTATTTTATGTAACTGCTTATGTATTTTAATGTCTCCTTTGTAACATCCTTGTGTATATATTTTTCCTAAACACTTCCTCCATTTTGTATTAAATATAAAATGTAATAGTTCTGTTTGTTTTGTCCTGTAATCGTTCCCTCCCCTGAAGGCCTGTATTATATTTCAAATCTGGACGGTGGTGGCAGAGAATAATATTAATAATCGGCTATCATGAAGCTGACAGTGACGGTACGGGGCTTAAACACGGATTCCATGCGTTGGAATCCTGATGTTTGCCACCATACTCTCACTGGTCCCTCGCCGATATCCACGTAGTGAGTAATCTGGATAGTGTGCTCTCGATTCCGGGCGAAATACTGACAGCGTGACAGCAACGGCGAGATATTGCGTGATCTCCCTGGTGTCATCCCTGTTGGAATTCCTGACAGTAAAGAAGCCTTGTCTCCCCTGAAGATTCTGAAGATAGGACCTTTCTTCCTCCAGGCAGAGGGAGTGCCCTTTACTCGTTTGATGAGGCTTTACATGAAACAACGTCTGACTGTTCTTTTTGTGTGCACCATTTATATACTTGCACAATTTAATTGTGTCCTCCATTTAGAAGTTTTCACTCAGTACTAAAGAAAATGAATTCCTTTTGTCTTTCCTCATAAAAAAATTAAATCTGAGACCTTAAAGTCATCTTCCTACCTACCGTAAACATTGCTTTTATTGTGCAGAAAATATGCTGCATTTAACAGTTCAAGCAAAATAGATGTCATTTCATGAAAACTCAGGCTCACCCTTTGTTTTAGGGCTCATACTCCTCTACGTTTAAACAGACGAGTGCAATTTGATAAAAAAAAATCGGATTATACTCGGACTAATGATAGTCAATGATTTTGTGTTCATCTGCGATTTTTTTCTCAGCTCGGATTGGACTGAGAAAAAAATTGCAGCATGCTGTGAGTGGCTGTGTATATTGGACGAGACTCGCCAATGCAAGTTAATGGGTGTGAGAAAATAATTGCATGGTCCATGTCATAGGAAACCGGACATTTCATCAGTCTAGTACAGTAAAATCACAGTGTGAACCATTTGTCACGCAGGGTGTGGGAAAGACTTAGTGCAACACAGAGGGAAGAGGCAAAGGGAGCCCAGACACTAGGGAAATTGGGGAGTGGAGACCTCTTAGTCTGGTTTAGTGTCACCTTGTCTCAAGGACGAAGTACTGTTCTTGCTAAAGCCTCACAAGTAGTAATGAATATCGCCAGCACCTCCCTCTCAGACACGCCAGGTATTTATACACTCAGACTAGGGAGATAATTAGCCAGAGGGAGATAGCCACTGGGTCTTAGAGACAGACAGCCTCTAAGAAGACGTCTGTAATGCCAAACGTAGAGATCTCCTGCAACAAACTGCAGGGCTACTGTCTGTCACCTCTGACACACCCATGACAGTACCCTCCCCCACTACGAGTGGCCTCCGGACAACCAGGATCGGGTTTCTCAGGAAAGGAGGTGTGAAATGAGCGAACCAATCTGGGAGCATTCACCTCTGGTGCTGAAACACACATCTTCTTCTCTGGACCATAGCCTTTCCAGTGAAGCAAGTATTGTAGACAACGACGTTGGAGATGAGAATCTACAATCCTTGAAATCTGGAACTCCAGATTACCTTCAACCATTACTGGGGGTGGTGGTAGAGGCGAGGGCTCAAGAGGTTCCACATATTTTTTAAGTAAGGACCTATGGAACATGTTGTGGATTTTAAGGACCTGAGGAAGTTAAAGACGAAACGCTGCTGGGTTAATGAGGGCGGTTATTTTATAGGGACCAATAAACCTAGTTCCCAGCTTCCAAGAAGGAACTTTCAATCTTATATTCCTGGTAGACAACCACACAAAGTCATTCACATTCAGTTCCGGACCTGGCAAGAGTGTTCTGTCAGTCATATGTTTATACCTGTCTCCCATGATCTTTAAATTACTCAGCACACCCTGCCATACCGTGGAGAGCGATGAAGCAAACAGTTCCTCCTCAGGAACTCCTGAATCTCCTCCCCCACTAAAGGTAACAAACTGTGGGTGATAACAATATGCACCGAAGAACGGTGACCTACAAGTGGATTCCTGACGATGATTATTAATCGCAAATTCTGCCAGCGGTTAGGTAGGATGCCCAATCCTCCTGATTTTCAGACACAAAACATCTGAGGGAGGTCTCCAAATTCTGATTGACGCGCTCGATCTGTCCATTCGAATGAGGTTGGAAGGCAGAGGAAAAGGACAGCTGCACCCCCAGTCAAGAAAAGAGTGCCTTCCAGAACTTGGAAACAAACTGAGTCCCCCGATCTGACACCACATCGGAGGGAATCCCATGAAGCTTCACGATCTCATATATGAATGTCTGAGCAAGTGTCTTGGCATTTGGAAGTGCAGGCAATGCAACAAAATTAACCATTTTGCTGAACCTATATACTACTGTGGCGTCCCTGAGGGTTCGGTCGCCACAGAGGTACTGCACCTCACCCAGAGGTGTGGTGTCTCCCTTTCTCTCAGGTAAGGAGGAAGTGCTGCACGGAACCCCAACACCTACATCCAACACTACACTACCCCAGGTCAGCAGTAGGGGCAAGACGCAATGTAGTTTTCTGCTGAGCCCTGACCCTGGCTCGGGTGGGGGGAACCCAAAGGTAGGGGGAACCAGTAGTGGGTGTGGGTGGAGGAAGTAGTTTATGGGCGCACTTATACAGTAGATATATAAAAGGTAGACATCTTAACAGTGAGTAGTAGCTGGAGTAGCGTGTTATGGAGTAGGAACAGTCTGGGAGCAGAGTCTCTGTAGGAGCTCTGCTCTACTACAAGGGCCTAGAACAGAGGCCCAGTAGGGGAGCAGGGAGTAAGCTCCGTTTTACAGAAGGGATCCTAGGGGAGTACGGCGAGTGCAGGCGGCACCCGTACACCCCGAACCTGCCAAGTGTCAGGAGGATCCAGGCCGCAAGAAGGGGACCGGCCCCTGACCCAGTCGTGCAGCTTCAAGCCTCGGCTGGAAAAACCGGAGGCTTCTGACTTCTATAGCCTGAAGCCAAACCCTCACTTCAATCCAAGTAAGGTCAAGCAGGTCTGTGCAACTCCGACGGACAGGGGGGACCTAGCAGCACCCGAACAGGATTCACAGTGGGGAGCGCAGGGCAGGAGGGAGTAAGACCCAGCGTGAAGTCGGTATAGAGAGGTACATAAGAAAGTGGGGTTCTGCCAGGTACACCCGACCTGCCTGAGGAAGGACTGAACCTGTAGACTGTCTAAGAACTGTGAGTAAATCTTGGATGACTGCACTGAGCTGCCTCCGCTCCTTTATTTCGCCGGTGCCATTTCCCTCCCTGCACTACAACACCCAGCGCACCTCCTCCATTTATCTACACTGCCCTGAGGCCTGCTCCACCTGTGGGGAGCCGTTCCATCTCAAGCTGCCCTATCATCTGCCTCAGAGGACTGTTGCAGCGCTGGTGATCCTCACCAGACACCACAGGTGGCATCACAAATAATTCCCAAAACCCGATATAAAAGTATTTCCCCATTTCACTGACCGCCCTGGGTCACGGACCGGGCCAGCCGCTGTGATATCCCCTGCAAACAGCTAGAGGCCCGGCTGCCGAGTACCCCACGGCCCTGGGGGCGCATCACTACCACCAAAACAACCATTTTGCCTGCAGAAACCAGTAGGTCAGAAATAAAATCCATGGACAAGGGTGTCCACAGCCTACTAGGGATAGGTAGACGGACGGGTATGTGAGACCTTAAAATGCGCGCAAATACTACAAGCAGCTATGTGTTCAATTACATTCCGATGCAAGCCCAGCCACCAAAAACGATGAGAGAGGAGGTCCGAGGTTGCCTTACCACCTGGATGCCCAGCAAGCACAGAGTTATGATGTTCCTTAATAACTTTGTGCTGCAAATTAGATGGTACAAATAACTTTTCTGAAGGGAAGGAGGAAGGGGTGTCCCCCTGTGCCTCCAACACCTCACCCTCCAGTTCAGGATAAAGTGCCAAAATGACTACCCCTTTCTGTAATATTGAGGCAGGGTCAAAGCATCAGCCTTGACATTTTTGACCCCTTTGCGAAAAGTGACAATAAAATTGAACCTAGAAAAAAACAGGCACCATCTGGCTTGCCTAGGGCTGAGACTGGAGTTTAGCTCACTGAAGATATGACAGGTTCTTATGCTCAGTAATAGCAGTAATAGGATGGATAGCTCCTCCAACCAAAGTCGCCATTCTCCGAATGCCAATTTGATTGCCAAAAGTTCCCTATTACCAATGTCATAATTTTTCTCGAGGACATTTTTTTAGAAAAGAAGGCACATGTATGCCATTTACTAGGGGATGAACCCTACAGCCAAAATCCTGACATCCGATGCATCAACCTTCATAATAAAGGGTTGAGAAACATCGGGCTGACTGATTATAGGTGCAGTGGCAAAATTATTCTTTAAGGGAGAAAAAGCCTGGAGGAAATCATCCGACCATTTGGAAAAATCAGACCCCTTCTTAGTCATGTCAGTAAGGGGTTTCAGTATAAAAGTCATTTTGGATGAATTTCCGGTAAAAATTAGTAAAGCCCAGAAAAGCCCAGAAAACGTAGTAGAGCCTTCAGGTTCTCGGGACATTCCCAGTCAAGGACTGCACGGATCTTCTCCGGATCCATCCAAAAACCCGAAGATGACAACAAGTACCCCAAAAACTGCACTTCCTGAACAGCGAAAACACATTTTTCTAGTTTGGCATAAAGTTTGTTATCCCTTAATATCTGGAGCACCTGCTTAACATGCCTCCGATGAATAGAGATGAGCGGTGTTCGACTTGAACTGTTCGCCAATCTCAAATTCGAGCTGTTTTGGGCGGTGTTCGAGCCGTTCGGCGAACACGAACGATTTGAAAAAAATTTGGCTGTTCGAGGTTATGTTCGATAACTGTTCGCACACCAAAATCATAACTGGATTTTTTCTCAGTAATGATGAAAATTAATATTAATACGCAGTTTGAGTGTACAGCGGGGCGGGGGGAGGGGCAGGGGATGGATCTGACGCGCCCCCTGGGCCTGTGCTGCGCAGGGGATACCCGGAGCTGGGCCTTCTGTAAGATGCTGGGGGTTGTAGTCTCCGTGTGGCGGCGACCCGGTCCGTGCCCAGGGTGGTCAAACCAGTGGCAGTCTATTGGTATTGTAATTGTCCGACTACGCCACCTGTGGATTGCGGTCAGTGGGGACCGCCGCTGCGCTGCAGACCGCTGAGGCTGATGTTATATGCGCAGCCAGGAATGGGATGACTCCCCACGGGAGAAGTATTGCCTTCACCCTAGGCCTGCCTCGTGGAGCTGGGCCCAGACAGAGCCACAGCTCCCTGTCAGCCCTCTCTGGCTGAACTCCTCTCTCACTCCTCTCCTCTGACTGAACTGACTGAACTAAGATGGTGCCCACCTTATATACCTCCCTTATGTCTGAGCCCAGGTGACTAGCAACCAATGGGCTCCTGCCTATGCCCAGGGACCCACCCCTATCTGCTCCTACACCACTGGGTGTACTTTCCCCTCCCCACTCCAGCCAGGGACAGATGCTGTCGTGCCTGCACTCCTGTCTCGTGGGAGCACCGTTGACCTGTCCCTCGGAAATGGGGTGTGTGTGGTGCATGCAGCTACTGAGTCCTGGTCCACACTCCATCCTTACCCGGGAGTGGAATATCACACCTCTGGTTTGAGGTGCAATACCCCTGTAGCAGCCGAGCCCTCGGGGTGCTACATTCCTCCCTGGTAAATCACAGCACGTCCTCGGGCTGGAAAAGAATAAAACAATTTAAAACATACAAATTTTTAGAATGCATTCGCATGTAAGACATTAACTTTTCACTCATCCCTTTATGGGAGGTACTCTTCTCTTTTTAACGTTACAGACATAAAACATTTTACTAATGCCACCGGAACTCTTTTATAGAACACTATATAAAACTTTGGCATTATTATTTTAGCAGCATATTAAACTTTCCAATTTAAGACATTTTCAAGTAAAACATATTCTTCAAAAACACATTCTTGACTTCTGGCCGCTGTGCAACTTGCGACCAGGTAAAGGTGCAACAGTCCAGTTAATCTTGAGGTAGACGTTGCAGTTCTTTTATAAAACCAGTAAGGGGCGCTTTAAGAAGCGCAACTATTTACAAGGGATTGGCCGCTCTCAGTCCTCGGCCAGTGGGGATAAGGGAGTGGCTGCTCACAGTCCTCAGCCTGGTTAGGGATTAGGGGCACACAAGTAACAGTTCACACAGTCAACAGTTCTTGTACCCTGACAGGTAACTATGTACAGTTCCATTTTACCGTTTACTGGTAACTGTGTCCTCCTCGCTCTTCCGGGTAGTCTTCAGGTCCGTCCGGATCCTCAGGGTAGTCCATGTCTGGGCGGTACCGCAGTTCCTCCTCCGTTAGACGGTGGACATGGAGGGCATACAGTCCCTTTGCGCCCTTGTGCCGGGTGTAGGTGACCACGTCGCCGAGGTACAGGTCACGGCCGTGATGTCCCTCTGGCAAGTGGCTTTCGACGTCCCTTCTAGTGACGAAGACGTCGGTGTCAGCCTCCGGGTCTCTGATGAAGCCCCAGCCGTGCTCCAGCTGGAACTTGACTACGGTCCCGGTGGCTCTGGGACCGCGGATGGCGTGGGCGTCTTGTCGGGCCCTCCTCTTCTGTTCTGCGCTCCTGGCCTGGAGTCGCTCCTCCCTGATGCGCCTCTGCCGTCGCTCCCTTTCAAAGGTGGCCAGTTGCTGACGGCAGCAATCCAGGCGCTGGGCTGCTTCCGCCCGGGTCTCCTGGGTGAACCCCATGAGATTCTCGCCGGTGGGGTCCCATGCAAACTAGGCATCCTCCGGCGGGGGTGGAGCGATGTTGGCAGGCTCCGGGGCCGGGATCAGAGGCTCGCTCAGGGGTTGTTCTCTCCGGAGACGGGGGTTGACAAACTCCGGTGGCCACTCAAAGGGCAGCCCGTCCGGGCTGGTATGTTGGGCGTACAGGTCCGCACCCAGGGGTGGCACCGCGGGCTTTGGACGGGTGGCAGCGCCCGGGGGCACTCGGCCTTGCGACCAGGCCTGTGGTCGTTTGTTGGTCGCGCCCAGGGGTGGCACCGCCAAGGTAGGGGGCGCTGGTGAGGCAGCGGCGCCCGGGTGTGCTGGGCCTTGCGTCCCGGCCTGTGATGTCTCCCGCTTTACGGCGCCCTGGTTCAGAGGGCACAGCGCGGGGCGGGGCGTGACAGTGACGTTTGCAGCCTGAGGCCTAGCTGGCGGCGGTGGAGGCATGATGTCAGGTACGGTCCCCGGAGCTTCGGGTCCCGCAGTGGAGGGTGAGGGCAGGCTGGTGTTCCCAGGGCTTGGGGTGGTGGCATCCCCATTACCTGCCTCAGTCTTCTTGGCCTCCTCCGCGGCGTCGTCTGCAGCTGCCGGTCCCTCTTTTCCGCGTCCAGCGGTAAGCTCGCTGCCCGGTCCCGGCGGGGTCCTCCGCTGGCTGCCTTCGTGCTGCCGGGCCATCTCCTCTCTCCACCCGGCAAACACATCCCGCTGCGCCCGGACCATCCTCCTGTTCAGGTCTTCCAGCGCTGCGTGCGCACTGTCCGGGTCCCTGGGCAGCTGGGCTAGCAACTCAGTCGGGCTGCAGGGTGGCTCAGCTTGCAGCAGGCTGCGGGCCAGGGTGCTGGTGGAGTTCTCTGCTCCCTCCATCTCCGGGTGCAGCAGGTCCAGACTGATCCAGGCCGCACCCGACCCCACAGTTTTATTTAATATCCGCGCCCATGGGGGGTGGTCTTGGGGGCATCTGCTGACAATCACCTTTAGGGGCAGCCCCCCCACGTTGATGGACATCACCACTGCTGCATTTATGGCTGGTGGGGGCGGGCTCCTTCTTTGGCGCCATTCTGGGACCTGGCCCACGATGGAAGGTGGCTTCCTGCTGTCTTTTGGTGCGCACATAATGGCGTCCGCTCTGCCAGGGCGGGAAAAACGGATGAAGATGGCGGGAAACGGTCCAAGATGGCGTCTGATGGCGGGAATCGGCTCCGGACGGCGGGAAACTTCTGGAAATGGCGGAAGACTTCTTTTTCAAGGTACATGTACAATCTTCTTCAGGCACGCAATACCCGCTTGTGGCGGGTTGGTAAAGATCCTGCCGACTACGCCAAAAGTTGACGCGCCCCCAGGGCCTGTGCTGCGCAGGGGATACCCGGAGCCGGGCCTTCTGTAAGATGCTGGGGGTTGTAGTCTCCGTGTGGCGGCGACCCGGTCCGTGCCCAGGGTGGTCAAACCAGTGGCAGTCTATTGGTATTGTAATTGTCCGACTACGCCACCCGTGGATTGCGGTCAGTGGGGACCGCCGCTGCGCTGCAGACCGCTGAGGCTGATGTTATATGCGCAGCCAGGAATGGGATGACTCCCCACGGGAGAAGTATTGCCTCAGGGCAGCTAGAGTGAATGTTGGGAGTGATGGTGTGAGCGTCCCAGTACTGATCGTGCTGGTGCGGCGATGAAACACAGAGACTTGTAATTGCAGTTTCCAATGCTTTACTCACAGTTGTTATTCTAGTCACTTGTGCACATGAGGGGCCGCCTGAGCCGTGCTGCGTTCACCAGGCAAGGGACTCGACCAACTCCCAGGCAATTCCAGAGCGTGGCACAGGGCTCCCTTCCTTTCCTTTCTCTGGCCGTCCCCACCAGTGACCCACCTTTGTCCAGCTCCCTCGGGCCTTCTCTTGGCGGAACCTATCACCGGTTTCCCTGACCCTATGCGGTATGCTTTCCTGGTGGATGTAGTGAGGGGTCGCACCAAGATGTGGTAACAACCTCCGGTCTTTGGCTGAGGAATCTGTTGCCTCCACCAATTTGGGTTCTGGTACCCTGTTCTGCCAACCCTTCACCCTGTATTTCCTGGGCATATGGGGTTCCTTCTGTCCTCGTGTCTCTGGGCCTTTCTCTGTGTTCCTTGCTTCCTTTCTCCTCTGTTCCAGTTCCTTTCTTACTTTCCTTTCTGTTCTTTCTTCTCTGGCTCTGGCCTTCACCCTAGGCCTGCCTCGTGGAGCTGGGCCCAGACTGAGCCACAGTTCCCTGTCAGCCCTCTCTGGCTGAACTCCTCTCTTACTCCTCTCCTCTGACTGAACTGACTGAACTAAGATGGTGCCCACCTTATATACCTCCCTTATGTCTGAGCCCAGGTGACTAGCAACCAATGGGCTCCTACCTATGCCCAGGGACCCACCCCTATCTGCTCCTACACCACTGGGTGTAATTTCCCCTCCCCACTCCAGCCAGGGACAGATGCTGTCGTGCCTGCACTCCTGTCTCGTGGGAGCACCGTTGACCTGTCCCTCGGAAATGGGGTGTGTGTGGTGCATGCAGCTACTGAGTCCTGGTCCACACTCCATCCATACCCGGGAGTGGAATATCACACCTCTGGTTTGAGGTGCAATACCCCTGTAGCAGCCGAGCCCTCGGGGTGCTACAGATCTCTGCAGGAATAATGAAGATCTCCATTTTTTTTTCTCTTTCCCGCATTTACAGTGGGGAGGTGCAATCTGTCAGCCTATCAGCAGTGCACACACGGAGCGAAGTGCTTTTTTTCACACAAGCAAGGGCATGTGTCATTGGCAGTGTATTTCACATGTCCTTGCCCTATAAGACCCAGCCATTTTCCCCGTCGCCACCATTTTCTCACTGCTGCAGCTGCATGTTAGACGGCACCGCTGTTGCTGTGTGCGCTATACCTTGTTAATTTCAAGCCAATTTTCGCACAAATCTACAGATAGCTTGGGAGTAGGGAATAGTTGTGATTGCAGTCCTTTTAAGGACTAGGTTACAGCATTTCCTATGACTTTTATCAGGCAGGTCTGTGCTCTTAAATAGATAGGTTGGGAGTAAAGACTAATTGTAATTGCAGTCCTTATCAGGACTAAGTTAGATCAGTTCCTATCAGTTTTTGCCAGGCAGGTCTGTGCCAGTGCTGTGCAAGTTTTTTTCACAGTATTTGGCTAAATCTAGCAAAGCTAATCCTTTTTGGCCTATTGCAGAGTGTGTTAGTCAGTGGAGTAGCCTATCTGTGTTGCAAGCTACACCACCTGTGTATAGAATACCAATTTTTTTTCTGCACCTAGTGAAGTAAAACCTTTTGGGCATAGCATCATTCTATTAGTCCATCTATACTGACCTCCATAAGGTTGCAAATTGAATATAATTTTTTTCTGCATCTACCTCTGAAACAATATTTGGGCTTCTAGCTGTGTGTGGGACTTGTTCTATTAGTCCATCTATACTGACCTCCATCAGGTTGCAAATTGAATATAATTTTTTTCTGCATCTAGCTCTGAAAAAATATTTGGCCTTCTAGCAGTGTGTGGGACTTGTTCTATTAGTTCATCTATACTGACCTCCATCACGTTGCAAATTGAATATAATATTTTTCTGCATCTAGCTCTGAAAAAATATTTGGCCTTCTAGCAGTGTGTGGGACTTGTTCTATTAGTCCACCTATACTGACCTCCATCAGGTTGCAAATTGAATATAATTTTTTTCTGCATCTAGCTCGGAAAAAATATTTGGGCTTCTAGCAGTGTGTGGGACTTGTTCTATTAGTCCATCTATACTGACCTCCATCAGGTTGCAAATTGAATGTAATTTTTTTCTGCATCTAGCTCTGAAAAAATATTTGGCCTTCTAGCAGTGTGTGGGACTTGTTCTATTAGTCCATCTATACTGACCTCCATCAGGTTGCAAATTGAATATAATTTTTTTCTGCATCTAGCTCTGAAAAAATATTTGGTCTTCTAGCAGTGTGTGGGATTTGTTCTATTAGTCCACCTATACTGACCTCCATCAGGTTGCAAATTTAATATAATTTTTTTCTGCATCTAGCTCGGAAAAAATATTTGGCCTTCTAGCAGTGTGTGGGGCTTGTTCTATTAGTCCATCTATACTGACCTCCATCAGGTTGCAAATTGAATATAATTTTTTTCTGCATCTACCTCTGAAAAAATATTTGGGCTTCTAGCAATGTGTGGGACTTGTTCTATTAGTCCATCTATACTGACCTCCATCAGGTTGCAAATTGAATATAATATTTTTCTGCATCTAGCTCTGAAAAAATATTTGGCCTTCTAGCAGTGTATGGGACTTGTTCTATTAGTCCATCTATACTGACCTCCATCAGGTTGCAAATTGAATATAATATTTTTCTGCATCTAGCTCTGAAAAAATATTTGGCCTTCTAGCAGTGTGTGGGACTTGTTCTATAAGGCCATCTATACTGACCTCCATCAGGTTGCAAATTGAATATAATATTTTTCTGCATCTAGCTCTGAAAAAATATTTGGCCTTCTAGCAGTGTGTGGGACTTGTTCTATTAGTCCATCTATACTGACCTCCATCAGGTTGCAAATTGAATAAAAAAAAATTCTGCATCTAGCTCTGAAAAAATATTTGGCCTTCTAGCAGTGTGTGGGACTTGTTCTATAAGGCCATCTATACTGACCTCCATCAGGTTGCAAATTGAATATAATTTTTTTCTGCATTTAGCTCTGAAAAAATATTTGGTTTTCTAGCAGTGTGTGGGACTTGTTCTATTAGTCCATCTATACTGACCTCCATCAGGTTGCAAACTGAATATAATTTTTTTCTGCATCTAACCCAGACAATAGTTTTGGCCTAATACCACAGTTTGGCCACTCAGCTCTGCTCAGTTCCCATCCATTGTTTTTTTGTGCAAACAACTCCAGAGTTGTGAATTAGTTAACCACCAAAATGAGTGGAAAAAGGCCTGCTGCTGGTGGAAAGGGGAATAGGCGTGTTGGGAAGGGGAAAAAAGGTTGTGTCCGTGGAGTAGGTGTTAAAGCAACAGTAACATCTGCAGAAGAAAGACCATCTTCCAGCAAAACTAAAATGTCTACTTCTTTTAGCGGACAATGTGATAAGATCCCTTTCTTACGGCCACGCCAATCGCTACAAATTCCAGATGAGGCACAAAAACAGCAGGTGCTTCAATGGATATCAAGTGCTCCTTTAAGTGGGTTCTCCTCCACATCAACTTCAACATCACAAATACTCCAGTCCTCAGAGGTGTCACCCCAATCGCACTTGCTTCCTCACAGCTCCCAAATCTCCAGCTGCCCGTTTGAGTATGAGGTAGAACAGATGGTTGAGTCTGCAGAGCTTTTTACTCATACTATAGCCTGGGAATCAGAGGTCGGCTCCAGCGCTTCTGTGAATCCAGACGAGGAAATGATCTGCACTGATGCCCAGAATCTTTATGAGTCGGATCCAGGACCAGACGCAGAAGGTTCTGACCATAATGTAGACCCTCATTTCCAAACTGTAACTCCTGTTGGTGGAGACAATGAGGAAGACGATGATGTGACTCAAATACCTGATTGGAGCGACAACTTTAGTTTTTTGTCAGGGCAGGAACAGGTTGGCTCTGAGGACGACGGGTGTGATAACACACAGGGTGATGATGATGAGGTTGGAGATCCCACTTACTGTCAACCCACAGTCAGCCAAGAGATGAGGTCAGCAGAGGAGGTGGAGGAAGATGCTAGTGACGACGAGGTCAGGTTGCGCCTTCCTGGACAGAGACGTAGTACTGGAAGCACGTCAACAACTGCATCCTCAAACACAACTCTGCCTCTGACCACAAGTCGTGGTGGCTCTTCAGGTCGCATGGGTGCTTAGCCTTGCATAGCCTGGGCATTTTTTCAGATCGATAAAGATGACCCAACTCGTGTTATCTGTAACATTTGTCAACAAAAGCTAAGTAGAGGCCAAAAAATACATAGTTTGAGTACTTCATGCATGAACCGGCACATGGACAAGAAGCATAAGTTGCAGTGGGAAGCTCACTGTGCTACAATGCGGCCTAGCCGGCCGGGCCAACCACCGTCTGCCCCATCTTGTGCATCTGAGGCCTCCAGGGGAGGAGTCCTAAGGAGATAATTTGCATATTCCCACTGCATTTTGGGGTAAGTGAAGAGTCTCCGCGAGCTCAAAGAGCACTGGATTTTGGCTGTTGGAGCTGAAAAGAGGACATCGGTAAACCAGGGGAGGAGTCCTGAGGAGATAATTTGCATATTCCCTCTGCATTTTGGGGTAAGTGAAGAGTCTCCGCGAGCTCAAAGAACACTGGATTTTGGCTGTTGGAGCTGAAAAGAGGACATCGGTAAACCAGGGGAGGAGTCCTGAGGAGATAATTTGCATATTCCCACTGCATTTTGGGGTAAGTGAAGAGTTTCCGCGAGCTCAAAGAACACTGGATTTTGGCTGTTGGAGCTGAAAAGAGGACATCGGTAAACCAGGGGAGGAGTCCTGAGGAGATAATTTGCATATTCCCACTGCGTTTTGGGGTAAGTGAAGAGTCTCCGCGAGCTCAAAGAACACTGGATTTTGGCTGTTGGAGCTGAAAAGAGGACATCGGTAAACCAGGGGAGGAGTCCTGAGAAGATATTTTGCATATTCCCACTGCATTTTGGGGTAAGTGAAGAGTCTCCGCGAGCTCAAAGAACACTGGATTTTGGCTGTTGGAGCTGAAAAGAGGACATCGGTAAACCGCGCGCATTTTGAAGATTTTTTTTTAAGCTTTTTTCACTGTTTTCAGAACATTAACAATAAGAACATGGAAGAGTCCAGGAGCCATTTGGTGAGCTGCAAATCCTGCTACATGTTCACAGACTTGCCAGTGGAAAAGCCAAACTTCACATGCCAGAAATGCAAGCTTGTGTCCCTGTTGGAGGAAAAGTTGCGAAATCTAGAAGAGAGGTTAACTACCTTGAAAATCATTAAGGAAGGTGAACAGTTCTTAGACAGAGCAGAATTATCTCTTCACGATTCAGAAAGAGAAGAAATTCGAACTGCACCTGACGAAACAGAGGAATGGAAGCATGTGACCCAGAGAAGCAGGAGGATCGAGAGGCAGTCAGCACCCATACTGCTCAGGAACCAGTACCAGGCTCTCTCGCAGGAGAACCATGAAGAAATACAGCAAAATAAGACTTTGCCAGCAATGAATAACCTTGTAAGCCCTCAGAATCCTCCTGGATGGAGAAAGAAGAATGTTGTGAAGAAAAAACGGAGAGTGGTGGTCATGGGGGATTCCCTGTTAAGAGGAACAGAGGCCGCTATCTGCAGACCAGACCTAACCTCAAGAGAAATGTGCTGTCTTCCAGGAGCAAAAATTAAAGATGTGTCTGACAGGATATCAAGACTCTTCAGACCTACAGATCACTACCCATTCCTGCTAATACATGTGGGGACAAATGACACCGCAAGAAAGGACCTGGAAACCATCTGCAGTGACTTTGAAGACTTAGGCAAGAAAGTGAAAGAATTGGGAGCGCAGGTGGTCTTCTCATCCATCCTCCCAGTGGATGGCCATGGAACAATGAGGTGGAATAAGATTCTACAGGTGAACAACTGGCTACGTCGATGGTGCCGTCAACAAGGATTTGGATTTCTGGATCACGGAATGAATTACCTATACGATGGACTACTTGCTAGAGATGGGGTGCACCTTACGAAGACTGGAAAACATGTATTTGGAAGTCGCCTTGCTACACTCATCAGAAGAGCTTTAAACTAGAACAATGTGGGAAGGGAAGCAAAAGGCCAGAAAAAGCCATACAGCTGACAAATACTATTGAGATCTCTGCTACTGGAAGTGGAAAGGAAGAACAAAGACAAAACAATTTAAATAATAAAAATATGGGAGGAAGACAAACCAATCACAAACTAAAATGTTTTTATACAAATGCACAAAGCATGGGCAACAAACAAGGAGAACCGGAACTACTAACACAGGAAAAGGAATATGATGTCATTGGAATCACTGAAACTTGGTGGGACGATACACATGATTGGAATAAAAGGCTAAAAGGATACAACTTATTTGCAAGAAACAGACTTGATAAACGAGGAGGAGGTGTTGCATTGTATGTTAGAAAAGCGTATATCTGCACAGAGATTGAAGCTTCAGAGACTGGGAGTTCTGTGGAAACTGTTTGGGTAAGAATACAAGGAGAGAACAACGGAAAGGACACCATTGTAGGCATTTACTACAGGCCACCTTGGCAAGCTGAAGATATGGATGAACTCTTTATGTATCAAATGACCAAGTTCTCCAAAAAATATGACGTAGTGGTCATGGGAGATTTCAACTATCCAGACATTTGTTGGGAATCTCTCTCAAGTAAAACTAACAGGTCAAGCAAATTCTTATCCTCTCTTGCTGACAACTTTATCTTCCAAAAGGTAGGGGAGAAAACAAGGGGATCTGCTACTTTGGATCTAATCCTTATAAACAGGGAGGAAATGGTTGAGGAGGTAAAGGTGGCTGGGACCCTAGGAGGCAGCTATCATGCTATTATAGAATTTTGGATAACTAGAGGAGGAAGACATGTGAAGACTCAAACTTCAAGGTTAGATTTTAGAAAGGCAGATTTTAAGAGACTCAGAAAGAGAATAGGAGGGATCCAATGGCTGGATGTCCTTAAGGACAAAAATGTCCAGGAAGGATGGTAAATTTTTAAAAATGAGATTCTCAAAGCACAATCGTTAACAATCCCGAAAAGTAGGAAGAATGGGAAGCATTTAAGGAAACCAGGATGGATGAACACAGAACTTAAACACATGCTAAAAAGAAAGAAAGAAATGTTTATTAAATGGAAAGAGGGAGGTATATCTAAAGAAGATTATAATGCAGTCTGCAGATCCTGCAGGGCACGTATCAGGTTAGCTAAAGCTGACAATGAATTAAGGCTTGCAAGAGATGTCAAAAGCAATAAAAAAGGATTTTGGGGGTATGTCAAAAGTAAAAGAAAAGTCAAAGATGCTATAGGATTTTTACAGGATGAAAATGGAGAAATGGTAAGAGAGGATGTTGAGAAGGCCGAACTTTTTAATTCCTATTTTGCATCTGTTTTCTCTCAGAAAGAAAATGTAACATCAACTGATCTTCACTGTCCTTTTAAAGGAATAGAGGAATCCAAGTTATCTGTAAACAGAAAGATTGTGAGGGAATATTTAGCTAACATAAATGAGTTCAAGTCTCCAGGTCCAGATGAATTACACCCCAGAGTACTGAAGGAGATCGTAGAAGAAATTTTAGAACCACTCTGCATAATCTTTGAAAATTCTTGGAGAACAGGAGAAGTCCCAGAAGACTGGAGAAGAGCAAATGTTGTTCCTATCTTCAAAAAGGGGAAGAAGGTGGACCCAGGGAACTATAGGCCGGTGAGTCTGACTTCTATACCAGGAAAGATCTTTGAACAAATTATTAAACAACATGTATGTAAGTACATGGATAAGAATGAAGTGATTAACCAGAGTCAGCATGGGTTTGTAACTAACAAGTCATGTCAGACTAACTTAATTTCCTTCTATGACAGAATCACTGACTGGGTGGATCAGGGAAATGCTGTAGATATAGTATATCTTGACTTCAGCAAAGCATTTGACAAAGTATCTCACACCATCCTTATTGAAAAAATGACCAAGTATGCAATGGACCAGGCAACTGTTAGGTGGATTCATAACTGGCTTAGTGATCGGACTCAAAGGGTGGTTGTAAATGGCTTCACATCCAGCTGGATGAATGTCTCAAGTGGGGTACCACAGGGCTCCGTCCTGGGACCTGTATTGTTCAACTCTTTATCAATGATTTAGATGAAGGAATTGAGGGTAAACTGATTAAATTTGCTGATGACACAAAGCTAGGAGGGATAGCTAATACTAGAGAAGAGAGAGAGAGGATTCAAAAAGACCTAAATAAACTGGAGCAGTGGGCAGCAACCAACAGAATGGTTTTTAACAGGGAAAAATGCAAAGTACTACATCTGGGCAATAAAAATGAAAAAAGCATATACAGAATGGGAGGAATAGAGCTAAGCAACAGTACATGTGAAAAAGACTTAGGTATACTAATAGATCATAGACTGAACATGAGTCAACAGTGTGATGCAGCAGCAAAAAAGGCAAATACAATTCTGGGATGTATTAACAGAAGCATACAGTCTAGATCACGTGAAGTCATTATCGGTCTTTACTCCTCTTTGGTCAGACCTCATCTGGAATACTGTGTACAGTTTTGGGCACCACATTTTAAAAAAGACATAGACAAACTGGAGCAAGTTCAGAGAAGAGCGACCAGAATGGTGACTGGTCTGCAAACCATGTCCTATGAGGAACGGTTGCAGGATTTGGGAATGTTTAGCTTGCAAAAAAGAAGACTGAGAGGAGACTTAATAGCTGTCTAAAAATATGTCAAGGGCTGTCACATTGTAGAAGGATCATCTTTATTCTCATTTGCACAAGGAAAGACTAGAAGCAATGGGATGAAACTAAATGGGAGGAGACACAGATTAGATATTAGAAAAAACTTTTTGACAGTTAGGGTGATTAATGAGTGGAACAGGCTGCCACGAGAGGTGGTGAGTTCCCCTTCAATGGACGTCTTCAAACAGAGGCTGGACAGACATCTGTCTGAGATGATCTAGTGAATCCTGCTTTGAGCAGGGGGTTGGACCAGATGACCCAGGAGGTCCCTTCCAACTCTACCATTCTATGATTCTATGATTCTATGATTCTATGATTCTTCATCCTCTGTGACTGGGGGGACAGCAGTCACACCTGTTTTGGGACGCAGACCTGCCACCTCTTTACCCGCAACAGCCAGCGTGATTGGCAGGTCATCATTTTCTTTGGAGGTGGTAACACCAGCTGGTGTTGAGCGCTGTCCGACATCGATAGCACCACCTTTGGATCAAGGCAACCTAACATGTCCGCCTGCATCTTCCTCACAGACCGGCAGTTTGCCGGGGACACCTTTATCAACCCCGTCTAAGCACAACAGCCAGCCCTCAGTCCCTCAGATGTGGACAAGTAAAAGACCATTTCCTCCTAGCCATGAGAAAGCTAAGAGGTTGAATTTCCCCATCTGCAAGCTCTTGGCTACAGAAATGCTGCCTTTCCGCCTGGTGGACACAGAGGATTTTCGAGACCTTATGTCCGTCGCAGTGCCCCAGTACCAGATGCCCAGTCGGCACTACTTCTCAAAGAAAGGTGTGCCTGCGCTCCACCAGCATGTCGCACACAACATCACCGCTTCTTTGAGAAACTCTGTGTATGACAGGGTGCATTTCACCACAGACACTTGGACGAGTAGGCATGGACAGGGGCGTTACATGTCGCTGACTGGGCACTGGGTAACTATGGTGACAGCAGGACAAGGGGCTGCTGTCCAAGTCTTGCCGTCCCCATGAGTTGTGCGTCAATCCTCTTTATCTCAAAGTTCCTCCACTGCTTCTGCCTCCTCAACCTCCTCTCGGTCCTCCACCTGCACCCAAAGCCTGTCTGGTCATGCCACAAGCTTTCTAACTGCGCAGAAGGGATCCTGCACACCTCCTTACTATGCTGGCAGTAGGGCTCAACGTCATCAGGCGGTTTTTACTTTGAAATGTCTGGGAAATGTGAGTCACACAGCTGAGGAGTTGTGGTCAGCTCTGGAGAACCAATTTCATGAATGGTTGTCTCCACTGGACCTGAAACCAGGGAAGGCCGTGTGCGACAATGCTGCAAACCTGGGTGTGGCCCTTCGCCGGGGCAATGTCACACACGTGCCTTGTATGGCTCACGTGTTGAACCTGGTTGTCCAGCAATTTTTAGCCCACTATCCCGGACTAGATGGCCTTCTGCAGAGGGCACGGTCGCTGTGTGCTCACTTCCGCCGTTCGCATCCCGCAGCTCAGCGACTTACATCTTTACAGAAGTCGCTGGGCCTGCCACTTCACTGGCTAAAATGCGATGTGCCTACCCGGTGGAATTCAACTCTGCACATGTTGCAGCGACTGTGGCAGCACCGACAAGCCCTGGTGCAATACGTTCTGACGTATAGCCTGGGCCAACGGGATCCAGAGGTGGGGCAAATCACGCTGGAGGAGTGGTCTCAGATCAGGGACCTATGCACCCTTCTGCACAGTTTTGAAATGGCGACGAAGATGTTTAGTGGTGACGATGCCATTATCAGCATGACTATTCCGGTGATTTACATGCTGGAGCACATGTTAAACAGAATTCGGAGTCAGGTGGTGGCACAAGAGGAGGTGGAGGAAGTAGAGGAGGAGGAGTTGTATGCGGAAGGGCTAACATCTGCAAGGTCCAGACGGTCGGCAGCACCAAGGCGGCAGGCATGTGAGGGTGGGGGAGATGGTTTTACCAGGGCGCATGGTAGCAGCCAAATTAGTGAGGAAGGTGCAGTAGCCCAGGAAGAAGTGGAGGACGAACTGATGGAAGACTCATCAGATGAGGGAGACCTTGATCACATTTCTATAGTGCGAGGTTGGGGGGAGAGGACAGAGGAAGGAAGCATGATTGTTACCTCGCCACCAACACAACAGGGACTTGGTGCTCCTGGATGCGCAAGACACATGAGTGCCTTCTTGCTGCACTACCTGCAACATGACCCTCGAATTGGGAGAATTAGAAATAATCCTGACTACTGGGTTGCCACACTGTTAGATCCCCGGTACAAAAGTAAATTTGCAGAAATAATTCCTGCCATAGAAAGGGATACACGCATGCAGGAGTATCAGCAGAGACTGATGCAGAATCTTACATGTGCTTTTCCACAAAACACCAGTGGTGCACGTAGTGAATCTCACAGTTCCAACTTGCCAACCGTGGGACCGTCGAGTGTTCAGCACTCAAACCGTAACAGAAACACAGTATCTGCTGGTAACATCAATTTTGCGGAATCATTTCACCACTTTTTTAGCTCATCCTTTGCAAGGCCACAGGAGACAAGAAGTCTGACACATAGTCAACGCCTAGAGACGATGGTACAGGAGTATCTCCAAGTAAACATTGAAGCCATGACTGTGTCACTGGACCCTTGCTCTTTTTGGGCTTCCAATCTGGATAAATGGCCGGAGCTCGCCACTTACGCCTTGGAGATCTTGTCATGCCCCGCAGCCAGCGTTCTGTCTGAACGTGTGTTCAGCGCTGCTGGTGGTGTGCTGACAGATAAGCGCACGCGGCTCTCCACTGATAATGTAGACAGACTCCCGTTCATAAAGATGAACAAATCATGGATCCGAAACGAATTTTCTACCCCTGTGTCATCCTGGGGAGAGTAAAAGCTTGATGATTGGTTAAAATCACCTCACCAACCGTTTTAAGCTTTCAAATTACTAATCATGTTTATCTGTATCTTGGCTGGAAAATAATTTTGCTTTGTAGCAGTGTGCAGTACTGATTCTATTAGGCCATCTATACTAAGCTCCACCAGATTTAAAATTAATAATAAATTTTAGCTGCATCTAGCCCGGAAAATAATTTTGGGGCTCCGAGATGCGCAAGACACATAAGTGCCTTCTTGCTGCACTACCTGCAACATGACCCTCAGATTCGAAGTAATCCTGACTACTAGGTTGCCACACTCTTAGATCCCCCACACTCTTCGATCAACCTTTTCATTTTAATAAAGACCAAAAAAATGGTCATTTTTGAAATTATAAGCATTAGCAGGTTATTAGAAACTGAAATAAAACAGTTTTCAACTCAAAACTTTATTCTAGGTGATGTTACATTTGCACATAGGACCCCTTGTTCGAAAGGAGCTTCTGAACTCTCTCGTCCATTGAATTTGTCAGGTTTTGGATGGTTTCTGCTTCAATTGTTTTGCATGAGGACAGAATACCCTCCCAGAGCTGTTGCTTAGATGTGAACTGCCTCCCGCCATCATAGACACTCCTTTTGATGATGCTACAGAGGTTCTGAATGGGGTAGAGGTCAGGGGAGCATGAGGGTCACACCATAAGTTTGTTCCCTTTTATGCCCATATCAGCCAGAGATGCAGATGTGTTATGTGCAGCATGAGACGGTGCATTATCATGCATGAAAATGATATTGCTGCGGAATACACGGTTCTTCTTCTTGAACCATGGCAGGAAGTGCTGTTTGAGAAACTCCACATACATTATGGAGTTCATCTTTACCTCTTCAGGGATCCTAAAGGGGCTGACAATCTCTCTCCCCATGATTCCAGCCCAAAACATTACTCCACCTCCTCCTTGTTGGCGCTGTAGCCGTGTTTGCGTGGGGTGTCCATCAACCTGCCATCCTCCACTCCATCCATCTGGACCATCGAGCGTTGCACGGCACTCATCCGTGAACAAAACAGTTTTGAAATCAGTCTTCATATAATGTTTGGCCCACTGGAGCCGTTTCTGCTTGTGTGCAGTGGATAGAGGAGGTCGACAGGATGGCGTACGCACAGCTGCAAACCTCTGAAGGACCCTGCATCTTGTTGTTCGGGGGACGTTGGAGGCACCAGCAGCTTCAAAAACTTGTCTGCTGCTATGACAAGGCTTTTTTGCCGCTGCTCTTTTAACCCGACGTAATTGCCTGTAGGAAAGAGTCCTCAATTTGCCCTTATCAGCACGCACCGTGTGTACTGTGAATCAGCTACATACTTCTTGATTGCCAAGACACTTCATCCTGATCATCGCACAATGTTGATTGTAGTCATGCCTTGACCGAAACACTCCACAATTTATTGCTTTTCAGCTGCCGACACATCCTTTTTCTTTCCCATTTTGGCAGAAAATGTAGGCTGCTTAATAATGTGGGACAGCCTTCTTAAGTAGTTTTGCCGTTCATTGGACACACCTGCCAAACTAATTAGCACAGGTGTCTGCAATTGCTTACAGTGATATAAAGAGCCCTGACACACATCACCATCAATGAGTTTAACTGACAAACAAACAAATTCTTCCCTTATCACTCCTAAACACTTTTTGCATAATAATTTGGAACACAGTGTACATGTGCTTTTCCACAAAACACCAGTGGTTCACGTAGTGAATCTTACAGTTCTAACTTGCCAACCGTGGTCTGTATGGAGTTGTTCAATAAAGGGCCCAAAATTAAGATAACATAGATGGGAGAGGTCTCTATGAATAGGAATTCCTAAGTATTTGATACCCTGTGAGGGCCAGGCAAAGGGAAAGTTGGACTGGATGGAATCCTGTATGGATTTGGGGAGGGAGACATCGAGGGCCTCAGACTTCGCTGTATTGATTTTAAAATTTGACCATGTAACAAAGTGATCTATTTCAGCCATAACAGCAGGGATGGATGTATGTGATTGAGTGATATATACTAGGACATCATCAGCAAATAGAGAGCACTTGTACTCAGTGCCTCCCACCTCAATCCACCTAATATTGGGGTTATGGCGAATTGATGAGAGCAGGTGCTCTGTCACTAGGATGTATAAGAGAGGGGACAGAGGACATCCCTGCCTTGTCCCATTGGTGATTATGAAAGGTGATGAAAATGTTCTGACGCGCCCCCTGGGCCTTGGGACATCCGGAGCCGGACCCTTTTTGGTGGATGCTGGTGGTTGTAGTCTCCGTGGCGGCGACCCGGTTCCGTGGCTCAGGGTGGTCAAACCAGTGGCGGAACTATTTATGTGGTTTTCATGTTTAAATGTCCAACTACGCCACCCGTGGATTGCGGTCAGAGTGAACCGCCGCTGCAGGGCAGACCGCTGAGGCTGGTGTTGTGGGTGCAGCAGAGCGTAGCATAACTCCCCACGGGAGGAGTATAGCCTCAGGGCAGTGAATGCGGAGGATGGGGGTGATGGTGCAGGGCAGCAGCAGTAACGACACGGAGTCAGTGATGCAGTCCAGGGCCTTTACTCACAGTTCTTATTATCCAGACCACTTCAGCAGGTAACGGCTGCCCACGTCGTACTGTGCTCACCAGGTGAGGGGCTCAGACAACTCCCAGATAACTTTGGAGCGCTTCACAGGACACCCTTTGTGTGTCCTTTGTCTGGCCTTTCTTACCAACCCTTCTGTCCGGCTGCCTCGGGCCTCCTCTGCCTCGGGCCTCCTCTTGGTAAACTTGGCGCCAGTTTCCCTGACCCTATGTGCTGCCCTCCTAGCGGGTGTAGCGAGGGGCTGCGCCACATAAAATGTCACAGCCTCCGATTTCTAGCTGAGGGTCGTTTCCCGCCTCCACTAGTTTCAGGGACCTGACCCCTCCACGCAGGTGGATTCGGGCGTGCGGTGGTGACTCACCCGTCCACACCCCTGGGATCCCTTCGTTCCTCGTTCCTGGAGCCTTCTCCGCTCCTCTTCCTTCCTTCTCCCTCTTCCAGGCCTGGGCCTCTGTTACTAGGCCCGCCTCTGGAGAAGAGCTCATGCAGAGCCCCTGCTCCCTGTCACTTCTGCTCAGACTTCTCTGCACTGAACTAAGATGGTGCCCACCTTTTATACTCCCTTCTCAATGCACCCAGGAACTGCTTCCTCCCTGCTCCTGCACTACAGGGTTCCCCTTCCTCAGTGTTCCCTCCCCCCACTCCAGCCAGGGACAGGGACTGTCGTGCCCATCTCAGGGGCATATTGGTCACCCTACCCCACGGCAATGTGGTGTAATGCATGCAGGTGTAGGGGTCCTGATCCACACTCCATCCTTACCTGAGAGTGAGATATCACACCTCTGGGTGAGGTGCAATACCTCTGCAGCAACCGAGCCCTCGGGGTGCTACAGTTCCATTTATCTTCAGCCTAGGTGAAGCATTGCGATACAGGGCCGTGATTTTGGCTATAAAAGGGTCCCCTAGACCCCTACCCCAAGCTTTTTAAGAGAATAATATATGGCGTGCCAGGAGACTCTATGGAATGCTTTCTCAGCATCCAACGAGAGTATCTAATTACAAATTTTTAACTGCATCTAGCCCAGGAAATACTGCCTAGTAGCAGTGTCTGCTAGTCTGCGGATTATCCCGGCTGCTAAGCAAGCTACACCACCTGTAGTTTGGACACTTAATTTTTTCAAAGGAAATGCTTCGGGACCACGGGATAATCAGTGAAGAGCATCAGGAGGCACCCCAAGGCATAGGGGCTGGGACTGGCGGTAGGACGCCTTGCGGTGGACAGCCGAGCTCGATCCTTATAAAAGCTTTTTAACTGCAGCAGCTTTAGTGGACGCTACTGGAGCTGGAATTACGCGGCTGCTGGCATGAGACTTGCCCTTCAATAGATCCTTGCAAAAGGATTTAAAGTGTATTCATTCAAATTAGAGAGACAATTTAAATTAAAAAGCTTAGAGCTGCCTCCACCACAGGGGGGCTCGCTTGACCCACCAGCGGACAGGCACCAGTATTGGGAGAGGGGGGCTGGCCGTCAGGGTCCACCGCGGCTCTGGCACAAACGGAGGTGGCACGGGCAGGAACGGACTGGCCGTGTCGGCTTCTCACTTTTTGGATTTCAGAAGGGCATGACATGCCTATATCTGTGTCTCCCCCTCCTTTTACTCCTCCACCTCTTTTCTTTTCGCATGACTATATGTACTTGTCACTTTTCCATGTGTTAGTTATGTCTTCTGAGCAGTTTGTCAGCTTTTGGACACCTTTGAAGGTGTTTTCTATGTGTTTCTATGTGTTTTTGTTTGCCTGCCATTGGTTTTAACGGTGTTCGAAGGTGTTCGACGAACAGTTCGACGAACAGTTCGGCGAACACAAGGGTGTTCGACGAACCGAACCGAACTCAAACACTACCGGGGTGGCTCAACACTACCGATGAGTGTCAAAGTCAGGTGAGTAAACCAAAATATCGACAAGATAGACCATCACAAACCTCCCCACCAAATGATCGAAAATATAATTTATGAAATGCTGGAATATACAGGTGCATTGGTCAAACCAAAAGGCATAACCAGACTCGCGAAATGTCCTTCCAGGGTATTGAACGCTGTTTTCCATTCTTCCCCTTCTCTGATTCTTGTTATGATCTGCAACATGTACTAAGGAAAGAAAGGGGAAAACTGTCCCTACAGTAAGACTAAGCTGAATCCCTACGATGTAGCGGGCTGCCTGTTCCTAGCGAACAAACCCGCCTTAGTCCTCGGCTAGTCTGAACGAAGACCTATAGCATTAAGGAAGGGGTCCCTAAAAGAACTAAGGACTGGGACAAAAATGGGACACCTCCTAAACAGACAAGTTGTTGCAGAAACAAAAAAAATACAAACTGACAAAAATGTACTAGAGGTCCCAGAAGGACCAAGCGAAATTGACAAAGAAAGACACCGAATCACCAGGCTAGAGAAACAGTCAAACATTGAAGTCTAGCACAGCCATAAGGGTGGAGCTGGAATATAAATGCAAATGGTCACGTAACCGCAAAACACAAGATGGAAAAAACAAACAGGAGGGTTCTAACAGTACCCCCACTTTTATGAGGATCCTCCGGATCCTCCAGGCCCAGGCCTATCCGGAAACCTCCTGTGGAAAGCTTTAACAAGCCTAGGAGCAGAGACATCATCCGTCCTTAACCAGGAGTTGTCTTCGGGTACCGAAACCCTTCCAGGAGAAAAGATATTGTAATCTCCCTCTCTGCTATCTAGTATTCAAGATACGAGAAATTTCATATTTGCCGTCTTCCACCACAGGAGGAACTGTGACAGTGGCATCCCTATCATAAACAGCCACCTTTTTCAACAAGGAAACATGAAACACAGGATTAATCTTCCAGGAAGTAGGGACATCCAACCTAACAGCAGATGGGTTAAATGGACCCACAAACTTAGGACTCAGTTTTTTAGAGGGAATCCTCAACCGCAGGTTCTTCGAGGACAACCAATCCATGTCACCCACAGTAAACAAAACCTCCTTACGTTTCCTGTCAAAATACTTCTTGGACTTCTTGTTAGCCTCTTGAAGGTTGCAACGTACATTAGTCCAAACTCTCTCCAAATCACCGGAAAAATTCTCCTCCTCCGGCACCGCCGACCCCAATTTGGAGAACGACCCAAAAGACAGATGTCTCCCAGTACAACAAAAAAAGGAGAACACCCAGCAGAGGAGGATGTATGATTGTTAAGAGCAAATTCTGCGAGAGGCAGAAACTCAGACCACACCTCTTGATTGTCTGCCACAAAACAACGCAAAAACTGTTCAACATCCTGGTTCTTTCTTTCAGTCTGTCCATTAGACTCAGGATGATAACCAGACGAAAATGACAAATGAACTCCCAACCTGTCACAAAAAGCACGCCAAAAGCGAGCCACAAACTGAGGTCCTCTATCAGAAACAATATCCGTGGGAACGTCATGGAGCTTGACAATCTCCATAACAAACTCCTTAGAGAGTGTCTTGGCGCAGGGCAACTTAATGAATGGAATCAAATGACACATCTTACTAAAACGGTCCACGACCACCCAGATGACAGTAAAACCCTTGGACACAGGAAGATCGGTAATAAAATCCATTGTGAGATGCGTCCAAGGTGCACTAGGAACCTCCAGAGGGCAAAGCAACCCCGCAGCAGGAGTATGTGAAGCCTTTGACCTAGCACACACCGTACATTGACGCACCCACTTGATGACTTCCTTCTGCCATCCAAGCCACGAAAAACTGCGACTGATAAGTCTCTTAGTCTCCGAAATTCCTGGATGACCTGCCAACCGAGACTCATGACACTTCACAAACAAATCTCTCCTAAAGGCTCTAGGCACGGACAACCTCCCATGGGGAGTATTAGATGGAGCATCATCTTGAGCTTTCAGAATCACATTCTCCAAAACGGAGTCCAATGCCGCCACCACAACTCCTTTCTGTAAAATGCTCTCCTCCTCCTCGGCACCGACCGTAGGAGACAAGCTGCGAGATAAAGCATCGGCTTTAACATTCTTAGTACCAGGGATATAAGTAACAGAAAAATGAAACCGAGAAAAAAAAAAGTGCCCACCTAACTTGACGGGCATTCAAGCGCTTGGCAGTATCCAGATAGATCAAATTCTTGTGATCTGTGAAAACCTGAATTGGAAATCTAGCGCCTTCCAAAAAATGATGCCAATGTTCAAATGCAAGTGTAATAGCCAGCTACTCTCGATTTCCAACATCATAATTCAGTTTGGTTTCCGAAATTTTTTTCGAAAAGAAGGCACAAGGATGTACTCCACCCTTGTTCTCCTGAGACAAAACTGCTCCGACCCCCACCGAAGAAGCATCGACCTCAACCAAAAAAGGCTTGGTCTCATCAGGCTGCATAAGGATAGGGGCAGAACTGAACCTCTCTTTGAGATACTCAAGCACTTCAATGGCCTCAGTAGTCCACTGGGCCGTATTCGCACCTTTCCTAGTGAGATCGGTTAGAGGTTTAACAATTACAGAAAAATTCTTAATGAATTTCCTGTAATAATTGGCAAAACCCAAAAATCTCTGTACAGATTTCAAACCAATAGGCCTAGACCATTCCTGACAGCCTGAACCTTCACAGGGTCCATCTCAAAGCCCTCGCTGGAGACACTGTAGCCCAAAAAACTAAGCAAACTCACATTTCTCCAGCTTAGCAAAGAGGGAATTATCACTCAATAACTGCAAAACTTCACGTACAGTCTGCCAATGGGACTCTAGATCAGGTGAATAAATCAAAATGTCATCCAAATACACAACCACATTCTTACCAAAGGTCTCAGGATGTCATTAATAAGGTTCGGAATAAATGCAGGTGCATTGGTAAGACCAAAAGGCATCACCAGATTCTCAAAATGACCTACCGGAGTGTTGAAAGCAGTTTTCCATTCACCCCCCTTCTTCACTCGTAACAAATTGTATGCCCCCCGGAGATCAATTTTGGAGAACCACTTAGTCCCCACTAACTGGTTAAACAAGTCAGGAATTAACGGCAATGGGTAGGAATTGTGTACGGTAATCTTATTAATTTCACGAAAATACAGACATGAACGTAAACCCCCGTCCTTTTTTTTAACAAAGAAAAATCCAACTGCCACAGGCGACTTAGAAGGTCTAATGTGACCAGCAGCCAGGCTAGTCTGTATGTATTCCTCCAAGGCCTTTCTTTCAGGGATAGTCAGATTAAACAAGCAACTCTTGGGAAGAGTAGCTCCCGGAACAAACTCAATGGCGCAATCATAAAACTTGCGATTCCTCCTCTGAAAAAACCCTCCAAAAATCTTGACTAGGTACCGGTAATTCCCCTTTTTCCACAGATGCAATGCGACCATTATAACATTTATCATAACACTTCGGACTCCAAGACTTAATCACATTACTGTAGTAGACCAGTCCAATAAAGGATTGTGCCATATTAACCAAGGCAATCCTAGAACAACCGGAGAGGATAAATTATCTAAAACAACCAAGTCCAAAATTTCTTGGTGAACTCCATTGATAGTGAGGGGAAATGCAGCAATCTTCTGAGTAATACATTTCAAGGGAGTGTTATCAATTGCAATCACAGAAATAGGTGATGACAAAGGTTTGGATTTCAATTTAAGGTTTTCCAAAAACCCTTTATCAATCACATTAAGTGTTGAACCACAATCCACAAATACCTGAAATTCAACCAAATCTCCCTGCAAAGTAGTACTCCCAGAAAGAAATACTCCTGCAGAGCGTAAACAAGCTATATGGGCGTAACTGACCTTTTTTTTTCTTTACTTAAACGACGCTCACAATACTTAATCAAATGGTCAGCTTTACCACATGCAAGGTAGCGCTATTCATCACGCTGGGGTACTTGCTTCACCGGATCAATTAAAGCACACATGCAATGTTTTCCAGTAATATGAAGTCCAGCAGTTTATTACACATCATAAACCGCACATAACATAGTCCATCTCAGTGGCTCGCAGCAATGTTACACATGTATCCTAGAGCCTTTTCAGTGGCAGCTATGCCCGCTTGGCTTCAAATACAGACTTCAGCAAGGTACAGCAACAATATTCACTTATAGCGCCGATTTACCTTTGCCGGATCTCAGCTACTTCTATCAGCTCGGTTCTGGGACAGCTGTGGCTTTAAGGCTTCCCAGACATAGTCTTCAAGCCACGTGCCTTCCAAGGCTACTGGTGTCTCAAAACACAGGGATCCAGCCTCTGCCTTCCAGGCTAGTGGAGTCCCACACAGGGACCAGGCCTCTTGCCTCACCAGGCCACTCCAGGCCTCACCAGGCCACTCACTCTCTCTCTCTCTGTTTCAAAACCACCAGGATTTATATATCCTTCTGTGCACACAGGACCTGTGATAATGTCACAGTCATGTGATCAGTCACCTGAGGGGGAGGTAAATGGTCAGCCAGAACACACCCCCTGGACATTTTAGCAATGCAGCAAGCCGCTGCATTACATATCCCCTCCCCTCTGTTCAAACTTGTGGGGTTGAACACATAGTATACACAATCAAATTATAACCCATGGTTCACACAGAGACCATGTACTTGACAATTGCTTCTGTTCAGCCCCTGGAACATTAGACATCAACATTATCCCATTCCTTAGAGACCTACCATCTGTTATTGTCACTAACTTCGTCAAGTCACATTTCCGAGTCGTAACCTTGTCAGACCTCCCCCGCTCCCAGCGGTCAGTCGTAACCTTGTCAGACCTTCCCCGCTCCCAGCGGTCAATACAGCACTGTGACTTACTTGCCCTTGTATCTACGGTCAGGTCTGACTTCGTGCGGTCCCGTACTCTATTGGGTCGTTTGTATGGGCCTCTCAGACCTGAGTTACTGGAGGTCTCACTACCTCTAAACCCACACCCACTATCCTCAGGACATCTTGAAAGGTCTCTAACTCTTATTGTAGCCATCCTATTATTTGAAGGGCCCTTTCTCTGTCTGATCTCACAATTTATAGATGGCTGCCATCTTCTGCTGCTCAGATGATGCTGTCTTTCTATTCGCAGTCTGGCGAGATTCAACTGTTCTACCTCTCGCAGGTAGGCCACTCGGTACTCCATCAGCATGCATATATATACAAGATTTTCTTCCGTTCCTACAGCGGAGAATGACACCATGCCGTCTTCATCTGGTATCCAGTCCTGATGATCACGTGGACTGCTTACTTTCATCACACCAGACTTCTTTACCATCATTTGCATGGCTTGGCCATTTCTCCCAATGAGCTTTCTTACTAAAGCATGAGGCACCCGGATGACTTCTTCCCGCAGACTCTGAGCTTTTCTCAGTTGTTTAATGGCTTGTTCCGTCTTCAACCGGACAAACCGCTTCGTGCGAATACATCGCCAGTGCATGTCACTAAGGATAGCCACCCTCTTCACTGTGACTTCGGTTGTGGACAGGACCACCAGCTGTTTAGCTTCTGAGGTCGAGTACACCTTACAGGCTCCCACGGCCTTCTTGAACTCTTCATGAACTGACTCTCTGGTGCATCTATGAGGCACTTGTACTGAGACGTTTCTGCCTCACCCGTGGTCTCCAAATGATCATCTGGCTCAAGTTTCAGGGACAACAGACTTTCAGCTTCTTCACCCTGTATGCTTACCCTGAGCTGACTCACAGCTACGAATTCAAGAATTCTCATCTTGACCACTTCCATTTCATACTTATCTTCTTTTGACACTCTCCCAGCTCTCCTCAAGTCCACCTTCTCATGGTATAAAGGATTAAACACAACTTGTTTGCCCTTTTCCTTCTCCAAGGAGGCCTCATTCACTGACTGGTACTTTGCCAGGTGACCTTTGAGCTCGACAACTTCTTCCTCTAGCTCAGCTACTCGTCTCTCCGCAACCCATCTCTGAAGCCCTTCTGGTTCAACTGCTCCTTTATCAGCAGAATTCTCTCAGACCTCTCTGTCTACAATGCGCCCACTCGGCTCTCGACAGCCAGTCTCTAAAGTTTCTCTTGCTTCAAATGGGCTTGTAACATCTCCTTGATCTCGGCTCTTACATCCACCGAATCATCCAAGCTCGCATTATTCGAAGAGGCATTTGCTTCATACCACCCTTCTCCGATAGACTCCTCCACCCTGCAGACTCTATCCTTAAGGCACGTCTCTGTCCTCTGGAGATCACCACAGAACGTCTGTGACTCGCCCCCTGGGCTGTGGAGCACTCGAGACCGGGCTTCAGGGCAATGCTGGGAGTAGTAGTGGTGACCCAGTCCCGTGGCTCAGGGTGGTCAGACCAAGGTTGTGGCAGTCTCTGTATCAGTATAATGCAATGTCCGACTATGCCACCCGTGGATTGCGGTCAATAAGAACCGCCGCTGCTGAGCAGACCTCTGAGGCTGATGTTGTGAGGGCAGCAGAGTGTAGTATAACTCCCCACGGGAGGAGCATAGCCTCAGGGTAGTGAGTGTGGATGATGGGAGTGATGGTGCTCGAGCGCAGCAGGAACGACTCAGAGGCTTTGCAGTGCAGTTCAGGGTCTTTACTGATGGTGATAAGGCAGACCCTCCCGGGAGTACTGGCTAGCATAAGAGGCCTGGTCAGTCTGTGAGCAAACTGGAGTTCCCCTGGCCAGGTGGAGTTGTAGGCCACCCCGTCTATATGCACTCTTCCTAGCTACCTTGCTGTAAGAGAGTGGAAGTAGCCCACGTCCCTGAGTGTACCGTGTGGTGCTCACCCGTATGACTGGTGACTTGGGGCCTTCTGATAGCCCCCGCTCCTCGATGGCGGTGCTGGTCCCTTGCCCGTGACTGAGCCTCCGGGCTTCTATGGACAGAGGACCAGAAATCCCCTGCCGGCGGGTTTCTGCTGCTGGGTATATATCAGTCCCCACAGCCTCGGACTCCTGTGTCCGGTTCTTAGCGTCTTCTGCCAGGACGAACTCCGCTTAGCTCAAGTCCCTGGTCTTCAGCTCCTGCTCCTACAGAGCTCCTTGCTGTTACTTTCCCTGTGTCTGGAACAAACTCCAGGCTCTGACTGTACTAACCCAGCCCCAGATCCAGTTTATATAGGGCAGGTTCCTCCCCATCTGGTCTGGGACAGGAGGTGTTGCATGTTTAAGGGCTCCTGACCAGGAAACCTCCCACTTGCTCTCAGACGTAACATTTATATTACTGTGGTAACCAGACCCCTGGGGTGCCACATTCCCCCCTAGTGAAATTTAGTACTCCGGGACTAAACACATTTTTAAGAAAACACAAATACAGGGTATAACAATAGCATAACATATGTACAAGGACATTTTGTCTTTAAGGTCACGGCGCTTCCGTAACCGGGTGTCCATATCACCCAAGGTGAAGTTTTAGAGTAGGGGACCTGTCCAAAGCAAACCCCAAATGTTGGCCCTGGGCGTGGCTGCAAGGCGAAGCTAACTACCTTGGACCACACGGGACCACGCCAGACAGGTTTTTCTTCCGTGGCCGTCTTTGCAAGAGGCACAAAGTGCAACTATCTACGATGCAGTTCCGGTTATTCAGCGTCCATAACCTGTCAGTCCAAATAAACCTGAAGGGTAACTAGAGAAACATAATTAATAAGCAGGCAACAAACATAAACCATTTTCAACATTTGTAGTTTACAGGTAAATTCACATTATAGTTTAAATTCTCCAGTGAGCGGGCATCTGTCCTCTAGTGCTCCTAGTGGACCTATGTAACCCACTATCTGGTTCTGCACTACAGGGTGTAGGAGGTGTTGCGGGTAGGCCTGGCAGCTTTCTGCGTACTCTTTGGCTTACTAGGGGCACGGCAGGCTCACTACTAGCAGAGGGTTGATGCTCCTGGGCTGCTGGTATGGATTCTTCTGCCTCTTGGGCCGGTTGCTCTTCTGACACTCCCTGTTCTTCTGTAGGCCCTGGAGGGGCTGGCTGGAGAAAGGTGAGGACGGGTACCACGACCGCGTTGTTAATTTGAGTCCAGGATCTGGGAAAGTCTCCGAGTACGGTACTGATGATTTCTTCCCTTTCCTCTGCGGGTTGAGGGTTCTCTTGATCTTCGTCAGTGCTTTTCAGCTGCTCGGGACACTTTTTCAGGTGGTCTCTGGAAACAATGGCTGTGGTTTCTCCTCCATCCTTACTGATTATGCAGACATTTGGATTAACATGGCTTGAGGGCAGTACTGTGTACGGGTCCTTCTCCCACTGGTCGTCCAACTTGTGGAGCCGCCTCTTTCTCTTCAAGACCTGCTCTCCAGGTACCAGGGGAACAGCGGGAGCATGCTGGTTATAAGTCTTCTCTTGCCTTTCTCTTGCTTGAGACAGACTTCGCTCGACGCTCTCCTGTACTTTACGATATTACTGCTGCCATTCTGTATCCCATTCTGCCTCTGGTGAGGTGTCCTCAGGTGTCAGGACTCCCATATCCAGGTCAATAGGCAGCTTACCAGGTCTTGCTCGCATTAGGTAAGCCGGGGTACAGTTGGTGGAACCTACGGGGATGTGATTATACAAGTCCACCAGATCAGGCAGTTTTTCAGGCCACAGACTGTGTTCTTCCAGGGGCAACGTTTTTAGCAAGTCTATCACCACCTGGTTCATTTTCTCACATAGTCCGTTGGTCTGAGGGTGATAGGGCGTTGTTCTTATCTTCCTGCAGCCATACAGATTGCAGAACTCTTGGAAGACCTCCGCTTCGAAGGCTGGTCCTTGGTCCGTCAGCACTTGCTCCGGATACCCGTGTGGACGGCAGAAGTACTGCTGGAAGGCTCTAGCTGCTGTTTGAGCCATTAAGTCCTTGACAGGGACCACCACCAGGAACCGGGAGTAGTGATCTATGATGGTGAGGGCGTAGACGTACCCAGATTTGCTTGGAGCCAGTTTCACATGGTCCAGGGCTACCAGTTCCAGTGGCGGCCTGGTGATGATGGGCTGCAGGGGAGTCTTCTGGCTGGCACGGTCTCTTCTTCTTAGGTTGCACGGGCCACAGTCTCTGCACCACCTCTCGATGGCTCCTCTCATGCCTACCCAGTAGAACCGTCCACGCAACAAGAACTCCAGCTTCTTCCATCCGAAGTGTCCTGATCTGTCGTGGTATGCCTCCAGAACCATAGCCGCGTCTCGTCTTGGGACCACTACCTGCCAGGTCAGCTCATGCGTTCTAGAGTTGACCATTCTCCGGCACAGCTTCTCCTTGTAAAGAAACAGTTTACTTTTCTCCTTCCACAGTTGCTTGGTCTCCTCCGGAGCGTCTGGGTCAAGACGGGCATCAGCCTGTGTCAGCATTTCCTTCTCTAGACGGACTGCGGGATCACTGTCTTGTGTCTCCGCCCAGCTGTAGTGGGGTAAGGGATTGAACGTAGCAGAGCGCCTGTCCCTTACACGGTGAGAATGCAGGGTAATCCCTTGACGGTGGAACGCAGGGAGTTCGAATTCTTCCAGTTCTTCTGGATCTTCCCCTACGTCCGGTAAGTTTGGCATTCTGAACAGGGCATCCGCGTTGGCATTTGAGCGTCCCGCCCGGTATTTGATGGTGAATTCATAGTTGGACAGGCGGGCCATCCATCTCTGCTCCAGGGCACCAAGTTTTGCAGTGTCCAGGTGTGTCAACGGGCTGTTATCCGTGTACACGGTGAACTTGGAAGAGGGAAGGTAATGCTTGAAACTTTCGGTCACTGCCCACACCACTGCCAGGAACTCTAGCTTGAATGAGCTATAATTCTCAGGGTTTCTCTCTGTGGGCCGTAGTTTTCGGCTGGCGTAAGCGATTACCCGTTCTTTCCCCTGCTGGATCTGGGACAGTACGGCTCCTAGCCCGATGTTGCTCACGTCCGTGTGGAGGATAAAGGGCTGGCCGTAGTCAGGGTACGCCAGGATTTCATCCCCCGTGAGGGCCATCTTCAGCTGGCGGAAGGACTCCTCTTCCAGCTTTTCCCACCTGAAGGGCGGCTTCTGGTTTTTGGCCTTCCTGGATTGACCTATCAGGAGGTCCTGCATAGGAGCAGCCATTTTGGTGAAATCGGGATTGAATCTTCGGTAGTAGCCTACCAACCCGAGGAACTGCCGCACTTCCTTTATGCTGGAGGGTCTTGGCCAGTCTTTAATCACGGTGATCTTATCGGGGTTCGGGAGGCACTCCGTCAGCACTCACCACGTGTCCCAGGTACTGTACCTTTGGTTTCAGCAGGTGACACTTGGAGGGTTTCACCTTTAGGCCGTAGCTTGCCAGGGCGCCAAACACTTCAGCCAGGTGTTTCAGATGGTCCTCGTAGGTTTTGGAATAAACAATGACATCGTCCAGGTATAACAGGACCGGCTCGAAATTCTGGTGTCCCAGAGAGCATTCCATCAACCGCTGGAAGGTTCCTGGTGCGTTGCAGAGCCCGAACGGCATACAGTTGAATTCGCTGAGACCCATCGGGGTGATGAATGCAGTCTTCTCCTTGTCTGCCTCTGCTACAGGAACCTGCCAGTACCCGCTAGTAAGATCCAAAGTGGAGAAGAAGTTAGCAGATTTTAATGCAGCTAAAGATTCTTCTATTCTAGGTAACGGGTACACATCTTTGTGGGTGATACGGTTGACCTTTCTGTAGTCTACACACATTCTCATTGTGTTGTCCTTCTTTTTCACTAGAACTAGTGGAGCTGCCCAGGGGCTACAGCTGTCCCTGATTACCCCAGCCTCCTTCATGTCCCGCAACATCCCCTTTGCATGCTGATAGTGTGCAGGGGGTACAGGTCGGTATCTTTCCTTTATGGGTGGATGGTCTCCTGTGGGGATGTGATGTTCTACCCCCTTTACTCGTCCGAAGTATAGCGGGTGTTTACTAAAGACTCTTTCGTACTCCTGAACCACCCGGTAGACTCCCTGTTTTTGGTGTGAGGGAGTGGAGTCAGTACCCAAATGCAGTTGCAGACACCAGTCCTCCATTTGTTTCTTAGAGCCGTTACCTTCCTCTGGTTGAGATGGAGGCAAGGGTTCCACGGCCCTTACAGAATTTTGGTTTATGGTGAACAATTTGGCTAGCGTGGCATAACGGGGCAGGTATACTTCTCTCTCCCCGATATTTATGATGCGGACAGGTACCCTCCCATGGCGTACATCGACCACCCCCCGTGCTGTCAAAATGGTGGGCCTACTGTCTGAGTAAATGGGTTCCACCATTGCTTGGTAGTCTCTACCTCTTAGACCAATAGCTGCCCGGCACCAGATCATCATCTCACTTTTCGGGGGCATGGCAATAGGGAACGGGTCACACATTCTCACTCTACCAATCTCACCACCAGTTAGTTCCACTTGTTGCCGTTTCATCAGTGCCCGGATCTCTTTGGAGAACACGCTGCTGGCTGGAACTGGCGTTCTTGGCAACCTGCTGTAAAATGAGAATTATCTCTGCAAGACAATTTTCAATCACGTTAGTTCCCAAGGTTATTTTAGGGTGACTCTCAAGACGGTCAATGTCCACAATAATCAGTCCTTGTGCCGCCAGTTCGACTTTACCGATTTTAATGGTCACCTCTTTGAATCCCACCTGCGGCACGGGCTGACCATTGCTGGCGATGATACTCAGGTCGTCATCTGGGTAGCGGGTTATGTCCGAGTCATTCCAGTACCGCTTAAAGAGCACATAAGGGATGGTAGTTACCTGTGACCCGGTGTCTAGTAGGGCACTCATTGGAATGCCATCCAGTACCACAGGCAAGACTGGACGTCCCCCTACATATTTATCACGTCAGTTTGAGGGGCCTGATGATCTTATGCCTGGGGGTTGGCCCTCTGCCCCAGGTTGTGCCCGTTTAAATGACAGTACCTTGCCATATGTCCGGGTTGATTGCAGCGGCGGCAGATGGGTTGTCCGTCCTCGTTGTATCTGTCGCTGAGTCTTCCACTGGACGTTGGGATCCTCCTCTGTCGGCACCACGGGACGTCCTCCGGTCCGGACGCCAGCTGGATCTTTCCTGGAGGAGAGACCTGTAAAGACTGCACAGTTCTGGTTAGCGCGGCTATGCTTTTAGTCAGCTCTTGGACCTGATAGTGCAGGTCTGTAGCCGGGTTGTTGTCCAAAGCCTGCGCACCAGCTCCTACAGACTCTGTACACAAGGGCGCCGCCTCCTGATGATAGGTAATAGCAGGGCGCCGGTGGGTTACAGCGCTACCCGGTGCCGGTTCTCGGAGCACCCGGATGGCCCTGTCTTTGAACTTTGCAAAGTCTAAACCAGGGTTCTGCAAGGCCATTGCACGTAACTGGGTTCGGTGGGCGTTGGACAGCAGACCCTCAATGAATTGCTCAGTTAACAGTTCATCTGCATTCCGCACACTGTCAGGGTCTGCCTGTTTAATGGCCCCCAGGGCCTCTTGCAAACTCAAAGCATAGTCTCTTATACTGTCTTGGGCCCGCTTGCACCCATAAAATCTCATTTTGATCTCGGCTGAGGTGCGGGTATCAAAAGTGTACTTCAGACGGGCCAAGATCTCCTTTACGGTCTCCTTGTCCCGGACTGACCAGGACTTTACTTCACGCTGGGCTGCGCCGGTTAACTGGCCTATCAATATGCTCACTTTCTGTCCCTCCGTCAGGGGGTATACTTTAAATAGGCTGTACAGACTCTCTTTAAAGTCGCTTAGGATATGCGACTCCCCTGAGTATTGGGGCAGCCAGGCCGCTCCGGGGATGTATGGCATTGTGAACGGCATTACTGTGGCAGTGGCCGGGCTGGTGGTAGAGGGTCCCTCCATGTCCGTCATCTTCCTCCCCCCTAGTTAAGTGTGGCCTACCTTCCGTCGATCCTCTTCCGTAGGCCGCGGCTCCGCTGGTGCTGCTCCGGGCGAGGACCTTTCGTCGCGTCCTGGTGATGTCAGCGTCGCTCTCTCTCCCTTCCAGGACCTTGCGCAGCGTTGGTGCGTGGGGCGGAGCTTCGGGTCTCGCGCGGTTTGGACGTCCACGCCTTTCTTCTTTCCGCGTGGCATCCTGAAGATGGCGTCCGATGGCGGGAAAACGGCTGAAGATGGCGGGAAATGACTGAAGATGGCAGGAAATGGCTCCGGATGGCTGGAAGCTTCACTCAGGTAAGTACAAAGTCTTTTTCAGGCACGCAATACCCATTTGTGGCGGGTTGGTCACAATCCTGCCGACTACGCCAAAAAGCTGACTCACCCCCTGGGCCGTGGAGCACTCGAGACCGGGCTTCAGGGCAATGCTGGGAGTAGTAGTGGCGACCCGGTCCCATGGCTCAGGGTGGTCTGACCAAGGTTGTGGCAGTCTCTGTATCAGTATAATGCAATGTCCGACTACGCCACCCGTGGATTGCGGTCAATAAGAACCGCCGCAGCTGAGCAGACCTCTGAGGCTGATGTTGTGAGGGCAGCAGAGTGTAGTATAACTCCCCCGGGAGGAGTATAGCCTCAGGGTAGTGAGTGTGGATGATGGGAGTGATGGTGCATGAGCGCAGCAGGAACGACTCAGAGGCTTTGCAGTGCAGTTCAGGGTCTTTACTGATGGTGATAAGGCAGACCCTCCCGGGAGTACTGGCTAGCATAAGAGGCCTGGTCAGTCTGTGAGCAAACTGGAGTTCCCCTGGCCAGGTGGAGTTGTAGGCCTCCCCGTCTATCTGCACTCTTCCTGGCTACCTTGCTGTAAGCGAGTGGAAGTAGCCCACGTCCCTGAGTGTACGGTGTGGTGCTCACCCGTATGGCTGGTGACTGGGGGCCTTCTGATAGCCCCCGCTCCTCGATGGCGGTGCTGGTCCCTTGATCGTGACTGAGCCTCCGGGCTTCTATGGCCAGAGGACCAAGCAATGTGAACTGAGGTCTAAGATGGTAGACATGCAAGAAATAGGAGCATGTTCACACTAGCAAAAAGAAGCAAAACCTACAAAAGACAAAAATATATCTCATACCCTACCATCATTATATATAAATGTAAAGCAAAGTTGCATAATAAATATAGGGTACTTAGTGAACTATTTTTGATCAAAAAAAGTATACAAGCCGTCCCACCAGCATTCTGTGCAATTTAAGGGTGTGGCATCCCCTTTGTTGAGCTGACTGGTATATATGTAGCTTACCACGGGCCTGGGTGGTCTGGAGTTGGGACCCGGTCCTATTTGTCTACCCTTTTATATGCATTACTTCAACTTTGATATACAGTAAGGTTTTTAATATAGGCAGTATAGGTACCGTCCCAATTTAGGGTCACCTTGCCGCTGGTGGGACGGCTTGTATACTTTTTTTGATCAAAAATAGTTCACTAAGTACCCTATATTTATTATGCAACTTTGCTTTACATTTATATATAATGATGGTAGGGTATGAGATATATTTTTGTCTTTTGTCTTTTGTAGGTTTTGCTTCTTTTTGCTAGTGTGAACATGCTCCTATTTCTTGCATGTCTACCATCTTAGACCTCAGTTCACATTGCTTGGTTTTTTGTCTTGTTTGCATTCTGTGCAATTTAAGGGTGTGGCATCCCCTTTGTTGAGCTGACTGGTATATATGTAGCTTACCACGGGCCTGGGTGGTCTGGAGTTGGGACCCGGTCCTATTTGTCTACCCTTTTATATGCATTACTTCAACTTTGATATACAGTAAGGTTTTTAATATATGCAGTATAGGTACCGTCCCAATTTAGGGTCACCTTGCCGCTGGTGGGACGGCTTGTATACTTTTTTTGATCAAAAATAGTTCACTAAGTACCCTATATTTATTATGCAACTTTGCTTTACATTTATATATAATGATGGTAGGGTATGAGATATATTTTTGTCTTTTGTCTTTTGTAGGTTTTGCTTCTTTTTGCTAGTGTGAACATGCTCCTATTTCTTGCATGTCTACCATCTTAGACCTCAGTTCACATTGCTTGGTTTTTTGTCTTGTTTGCATTCTGTGCAATTTAAGGGTGTGGCATCCCCTTTGTTGAGCTGACTGGTATATATGTAGCTTACCACGGGCCTGGGTGGTCTGGAGTTGGGACCCGGTCCTATTTGTCTACCCTTTTATATGCATTACTTCAACTTTGATATACAGTAAGGTTTTTAATATAGGCAGTATAGGTACCGTCCCAATTTAGGGTCACCTTGCCGCTGGTGGGACGGCTTGTATACTTTTTTTGATCAAAAATAGTTCACTAAGTACCCTATATTTATTATGCAACTTTGCTTTACATTTATATATAATGATGGTAGGGTATGAGATATATTTTTGTCTTTTGTCTTTTGTAGGTTTTGCTTCTTTTTGCTAGTGTGAACATGCTCCTATTTCTTGCATGTCTACCATCTTAGACCTCAGTTCACATTGCTTGGTTTTTTGTCTTGTTTGCATTCTGTGCAATTTAAGGGTGTGGCATCCCCTTTGTTGAGCTGACTGGTATATATGTAGCTTACCACGGGCCTGGGTGGTCTGGAGTTGGGACCCGGTCCTATTTGTCTACCCTTTTATATGCATTACTTCAACTTTGATATACAGTAAGGTTTTTAATATAGGCAGTATAGGTACCGTCCCAATTTAGGGTCACCTTGCCGCTGGTGGGACGGCTTGTATACTTTTTTTGATCAAAAATAGTTCACTAAGTACCCTATATTTATTATGCAACTTTGCTTTACATTTATATATAATGATGGTAGGGTATGAGATATATTTTTGTCTTTTGTCTTTTGTAGGTTTTGCTTCTTTTTGCTAGTGTGAACATGCTCCTATTTCTTGCATGTCTACCATCTTAGACCTCAGTTCACATTGCTTGGTTTTTTGTCTTGTTTGCATTCTGTGCAATTTAAGGGTGTGGCATCCCCTTTGTTGAGCTGACTGGTATATATGTAGCTTACCACGGGCCTGGGTGGTCTGGAGTTGGGACCCGGTCCTATTTGTCTACCCTTTTATATGCATTACTTCAACTTTGATATACAGTAAGGTTTTTAATATAGGCAGTATAGGTACCGTCCCAATTTAGGGTCACCTTGCCGCTGGTGGGACGGCTTGTATACTTTTTTTGATCAAAAATAGTTCACTAAGTACCCTATATTTATTATGCAACTTTGCTTTACATTTATATATAATGATGGTAGGGTATGAGATATATTTTTGTCTTTTGTCTTTTGTAGGTTTTGCTTCTTTTTGCTAGTGTGAACATGCTCCTATTTCTTGCATGTCTACCATCTTAGACCTCAGTTCACATTGCTTGGTTTTTTGTCTTGTTTGCATTCTGTGCAATTTAAGGGTGTGGCATCCCCTTTGTTGAGCTGACTGGTATATATGTAGCTTACCACGGGCCTGGGTGGTCTGGAGTTGGGACCCGGTCCTATTTGTCTACCCTTTTATATGCATTACTTCAACTTTGATATACAGTAAGGTTTTTAATATAGGCAGTATAGGTACCGTCCCAATTTAGGGTCACCTTGCCGCTGGTGGGACGGCTTGTATACTTTTTTTGATCAAAAATAGTTCACTAAGTACCCTATATTTATTATGCAACTTTGCTTTACATTTATATATAATGATGGTAGGGTATGAGATATATTTTTGTCTTTTGTCTTTTGTAGGTTTTGCTTCTTTTTGCTAGTGTGAACATGCTCCTATTTCTTGCATGTCTACCATCTTAGACCTCAGTTCACATTGCTTGGTTTTTTGTCTTGTTTGCATTCTGTGCAATTTAAGGGTGTGGCATCCCCTTTGTTGAGCTGACTGGTATATATGTAGCTTACCACGGGCCTGGGTGGTCTGGAGTTGGGACCCGGTCCTATTTGTCTACCCTTTTATATGCATTACTTCAACTTTGATATACAGTAAGGTTTTTAATATAGGCAGTATAGGTACCGTCCCAATTTAGGGTCACCTTGCCGCTGGTGGGACGGCTTGTATACTTTTTTTGATCAAAAATAGTTCACTAAGTACCCTATATTTATTATGTAACTTTGCTTTACATTTATATATAATGATGGTAGGGTATGAGATATATTTTTGTCTTTTGTCTTTTGTAGGTTTTGCTTCTTTTTGCTAGTGTGAACATGCTCCTATTTCTTGCATGTCTACCATCTTAGACCTCAGTTCACATTGCTTGGTTTTTTGTCTTGTTTGCATTCTGTGCAATTTAAGGGTGTGGCATCCCCTTTGTTGAGCTGACTGGTATATATGTAGCTTACCACGGGCCTGGGTAGTCTGGAGTTGGGACCCGGTCCTATTTGTCTACCCTTTTATATGCATTACTTCAACTTTGATATACAGTAAGGTTTTTAATATAGGCAGTATAGGTACCGTCCCAATTTAGGGTCACCTTGCCGCTGGTGGGACGGCTTGTATACTTTTTTTGATCAAAAATAGTTCACTAAGTACCCTATATTTATTATGCAACTTTGCTTTACATTTATATATAATGATGGTAGGGTATGAGATATATTTTTGTCTTTTGTCTTTTGTAGGTTTTGCTTCTTTTTGCTAGTGTGAACATGCTCCTATTTCTTGCATGTCTACCATCTTAGACCTCAGTTCACATTGCTTGGTTTTTTGTCTTGTTTGCATTCTGTGCAATTTAAGGGTGTGGCATCCCCTTTGTTGAGCTGACTGGTATATATGTAGCTTACCACGGGCCTGGGTGGTCTGGAGTTGGGACCCGGTCCTATTTGTCTACCCTTTTATATGCATTACTTCAACTTTGATATACAGTAAGGTTTTTAATATAGGCAGTATAGGTACCGTCCCAATTTAGGGTCACCTTGCCGCTGGTGGGACGGCTTGTATACTTTTTTTGATCAAAAATAGTTCACTAAGTACCCTATATTTATTATGCAACTTTGCTTTACATTTATATATAATGATGGTAGGGTATGAGATATATTTTTGTCTTTTGTCTTTTGTAGGTTTTGCTTCTTTTTGCTAGTGTGAACATTCTCCCATTTCTTGCATGTCTACCATCTTAGACCTCAGTTCACATTGCTTGGTTTTTTGTCTTGTTTGCATTCTGTGCAATTTAAGGGTGTGGCATCCCCTTTGTTGAGCTGACTGGTATATATGTAGCTTACCACGGGCCTGGGTGGTCTGGAGTTGGGACCCGGTCCTATTTGTCTACCCTTTTATATGCATTACTTCAACTTTGATATACAGTAAGGTTTTTAATATAGGCAGTATAGGTACCGTCCCAATTTAGGGTCACCTTGCCGCTGGTGGGACGGCTTGTATACTTTTTTTGATCAAAAATAGTTCACTAAGTACCCTATATTTATTATGCAACTTTGCTTTACATTTATATATAATGATGGTAGGGTATGAGATATATTTTTGTCTTTTGTCTTTTGTAGGTTTTGCTTCTTTTTGCTAGTGTGAACATGCTCCTATTTCTTGCATGTCTACCATCTTAGACCTCAGTTCACATTGCTTGGTTTTTTGTCTTGTTTGCATTCTGTGCAATTTAAGGGTGTGGCATCCCCTTTGTTGAGCTGACTGGTATATATGTAGCTTACCACGGGCCTGGGTGGTCTGGAGTTGGGACCCGGTCCTATTTGTCTACCCTTTTATATGCATTACTTCAACTTTGATATACAGTAAGGTTTTTAATATAGGCAGTATAGGTACCGTCCCAATTTAGGGTCACCTTGCCGCTGGTGGGACGGCTTGTATACTTTTTTTGATCAAAAATAGTTCACTAAGTACCCTATATTTATTATGCAACTTTGCTTTACATTTATATATAATGATGGTAGGGTATGAGATATATTTTTGTCTTTTGTCTTTTGTAGGTTTTGCTTCTTTTTGCTAGTGTGAACATGCTCCTATTTCTTGCATGTCTACCATCTTAGACCTCAGTTCACATTGCTTGGTTTTTTGTCTTGTTTGCATTCTGTGCAATTTAAGGGTGTGGCATCCCCTTTGTTGAGCTGACTGGTATATATGTAGCTAACCACGGGCCTGGGTGGTCTGGAGTTGGGACCCGGTCCTATTTGTCTACCCTTTTATATGCATTACTTCAACTTTGATATACAGTAAGGTTTTTAATATAGGCAGTATAGGTACCGTCCCAATTTAGGGTCACCTTGCCGCTGGTGGGACGGCTTGTATACTTTTTTTGATCAAAAATTGTTCACTAAGTACCCTATATTTATTATGCAACTTTGCTTTACATTTATATATAATGATGGTAGGGTATGAGATATATTTTTGTCTTTTGTCTTTTGTAGGTTTTGCTTCTTTTTGCTAGTGTGAACATGCTCCTATTTCTTGCATGTCTACCATCTTAGACCTCAGTTCACAATGCTTGGTTTTTTATCTTGTTTGCATTCTGTGCAATTTAAGGGTGTGGCATCCCCTTTGTTGAGCTGACTGGTATATATGTAGCTTACCACGGGCCTGGGTGGTCTGGAGTTGGGACCCGGTCCTATTTGTCTACCCTTTTATATGCATTACTTCAACTTTGATATACAGTAAGGTTTTTAATATAGGCAGTATAGGTACCGTCCCAATTTAGGGTCACCTTGCCGCTGGTGGGACAGCTTGTATACTTTTTTTGATCAAAAATAGTTCACTAAGTATCCTATATTTATTATGCAACTTTGCTTTACATTTATATATAATGATGGTAGGGTATGAGATATATTTTTGTCTTTTGTCTTTTGTAGGTTTTGCTTCTTTTTGCTAGTGTGAACATGCTCCTATTTCTTGCATGTCTACCATCTTAGACCTCAGTTCACATTGCTTGGTTTTTTGTCTTGTTTGCATTCTGTGCAATTTAAGGGTGTGGCATCCCCTTTGTTGAGCTGACTGGTATATATGTAGCTTACCACGGGCCTGGGTGGTCTGGAGTTGGGACCCGGTCCTATTTGTCTACCCTTTTATATGCATTACTTCAACTTTGATATACAGTAAGGTTTTTAATATAGGCAGTATAGGTACCGTCCCAATTTAGGGTCACCTTGCCGCTGGTGGGACGGCTTGTATACTTTTTTTGATCAAAAATAGTTCACTAAGTACCCTATATTTATTATGCAACTTTGCTTTACATTTATATATAATGATGGTAGGGTATGATATATATTTTTGTCTTTTGTCTTTTGTAGGTTTTGCTTCTATGGCCAAAGGACCTGAAATCCCCTGCCGGCGGGTTTCTGCTGCTGGGTATATATCAGTCCCCACAGCCTCGGACTCCTGTGTCTGGTTCTTACCGTCTTCTGCCAGGACGAACTCCGCTTAGCTCAAGTCCCTGGTCTTCAGCTCCTGCTTCTACAGAGCTCCTCGCTGTTACTTTCCCTGTGTCTGGAACAAACTCCAGGCTCTGACTGAACTAACCCTGCCCCAGATCCAGTTTATATAGGGCAGGTTCCTCCCCCTTCTGGTCTGGGACAGGAGGTGTTGCATGTTTAAGGGCTCCTGACCAGGAAACCTCCCACTTGTTCTCAGATGTAATATTTCTATTACTGTGGTAACCAAACCCCTGGGGTGCCACATCTGCAGCTCCTTCACCTGAGCTTCCAGACCTGGGATCTTTCTGCGGAGATCATCATTCTCATCACGGGTGTCCTGTAGAGTAGTCTCAATCACTTGGCGCATGTGCTCTGCATCAGTTTTATCATCCTCTAGTTTTTCCTTAACCTTGAGGAGATCCTCATAGTCTCTCTTGATTTGTTGCAGTTCCCTATTGAACTTTTCATGCCTCTTTTTGCCTCACGGTCGTGACCAGACACTTCATCTTTTCTTGCCTCTTTCAGGGTGGATAGCTCCCGGTCTCGCTGGTACAGAGAGTCCACCAGCCGCTCCTTCTCCTGCATTAGAGGCTTTACTTGGTCCTGGAATTGCTGCAGCTCCCTCATGAGTTCACCATACTCCTTCTTGGAGTCACACAGCTCCCGGTTGAACTGTTCGCGCAGTCGTTCTAGGTTTTGGTCACGTCCAAAAACTTCATCCTGCAGTGCCTCTTTTAAGGCAGATAGCTCCCTATCCCTCTGGTGTAGACCCTCATCCAGCTTTTGCTTCACCTGCATCAGCTCTAACTGTACCAGGGAGAAACAATCTTTCATCTCGCACAGCTCATCTTCAAACTCCGCTTTGTCAAGCTCCAACTGAAAAACCTCCTCTTTATTTTTCTGGAACTTTTCCTTCCAATTGTTGACTTCCTTGCTGCTTTCCTCCAGTTCTCGCTGTAAGTTCCTCACAAACTGGTATATTTTCTGCCTTTCAGACTCCAGGCTCACCTGGTCTGAGGACACGTTCTCCAGGTTTTTCCTTAGTTGCTGCACATCACTCTGATACTGCTGCCTGACAGGTTCCAGCTCTTGGTCAGGATTGGACGACTCCTCTTTCAGGGCAGCCGGTTACTGATCCTTCTGTCTCAGTAGATCATACTGCTTGTAACCAATCTGCAGAACTGCATCCAACTCTGCCTCCTGATCTTCTAAAGGAGGATCCACACTCAGAATAAAGGCACACAACATTGCATTTTCTTTATTTGCCCTTTCAGCAAAGGCTACAGGAGCAACTTTTTTGTGGCCCTTGTGCCGTCGATGACGAGAGGGGGACTTTCTCACCTCGTCTAGCTCCTCCTGACTGAACTCTCTTTTTACTGTCATAGTGTCACTGTCAGCTATGGGGTCTGTGTCACTCCCCATGGTGTCGTGGACCATCAAGTCACCTCCCACTTTGATGTCAACCCCTTCTACTGGAGTTACCCAGTTATCAACGGTCAAATTGTCATTTTTAGGCGGTACCAACCCACAACTAGTAACCAATTTTAGTTTTCTATACTCCACGCCCCTTTGAAACTCCACCCCCTTTTGGACACCCACACCTGTAGGGGGATTTTTACAACAAAAACCAGCAATAGTCTTAGGACCCATTTCACAACATCTCTTACCACCTCCCGGGCACTCTGGGACAATACCGGCGCCCCCGGAGAACTCACAGAATGGTCCTCTGCCGCCATTCTGTAATGTGCCAACAGCTCCTGCCGCTCCTGTACCACGTCCTGCTGCTGCTGCAACAGGCACTTTAATCACTCAATAGCTTCAGTCTAATTTTCTGCTCCCTTCACTGCCATTTTGATCTGCTCCTGCACCTCTTCAGAAAACTCTATTTTGCTGAAGAGCATTTGCAGCCTGTCATCTAACCACTTCTCCATTCCATCTGGGGATACTGCTCCATTCATAGCCATTGCTGTACACTGTTCACACTAGCCCCTTCACAACGCTCTCCCCAGAAAATTTTCATGGCCCCACCAAGCCACAGCAAACCAGGTTTGAGTGACACGACAATTTTCGTAACCCCGCCGAGTTACAGCCAGATGCTTTAATCTTTGTGACCCCGGCGAGCCACAGCAAACCAGGTTTTAGTGCGACGACAATTTTCGTAACCCCGCCGAGTTACCGCCAGAAGCTTTAATCTTTGTGACCCTGCCGAGCTACAGCAAGATGCTTGCATCCACAATCGTTGTCCTGTGCCGTTACCCCTAGCAACCAGGCTGCAGTTGCCCGCATTCTCCACCACATGTAAGGTAGTGCTATTCATCACGCTGGGGTACTCGCTTCACCAGATCAATTAAAGCACACATGCAACGTTTTCCGGTAATATGAAGTCCAGCAGTTTATTACACATCATAAACCGCACATAACATAGTCAGTGGCTCCCAGGAATGTTACACATTTCCTAGAGTCTTTTCAGTGGCAGCTATGCCTGCTTGGCTTCAAATATAGACTTCAGCAAGGTACAGCAACAATATTCACTTATAGCGCCGACTTACCTTTGCCGGGTCTCAGCTGCTTCTATCAGCTCAGTTCTGGGACAGCTGTGGCTTTAAGGCTTCCCAGACATAGTCTCCAAGCCACGTACCTTCCAAGGCTACTGGTATCTCAAAACACAGGGATCCAGCCTCTGCCTTCCAGGCTAGTGGAGTTCCACACAGGGACCAGGCCTCTTGCCTCACCAGGCCACTCCAGGCCTCACCAGGCCACTCTCTCTCTCTGTTTCATGTGATTAGTCACCTGAGGGGGAGGTAAATGGTCAGCCAGAACACACCCCCTGGACATTTTAGCAATGCAGCAAGCCGCTGCGTTACACACAATAAAGACACAATCCCTCGGCAAACCTCCGGTCTCTTTCCTGAGAGAGGAGTGGCATCGCCCCAACCTCCATCGGTTCTCTGCCGTCTGAGCAGATTTTCTGGGGACTAGGAACTGACATTACAGGAGTCTTTGCCTCATTAAGCATGCACCTAAGTCTCCTGTTTAAACAAACAGCTAACTGCATGGCATCCTGCAGAGTCTCAGGTGCAGGGAATGCAATTAGCAAATCCTTAACCCTTTCACTCAGACCAGCAAGAAATAAACATCTCAGCGCAGGATTATTCCATTTAACTTCTGAAGCACATCTCCTGAAGTGTGTGCAATAATTTTCAACATCATCTGACCCCTGATTCAAACGCCTGAGTTCTGATTCAGAAGATGAGATTCGATCAGGATCGTCATATAATAGCCCCATAGCAGAAAAAAATTCTTCAACAGACCTTAAACACGGATCATTAGGTTGGAGAAAAAAGGCCCACCCCTGTGGTTCATTGCACAAAAGTGACATAATAAAACCAATGCGCTGTGATTCATTCCCAGAGGACCTTGGTCTCAAACAAAAATATAACAAACAAGCTTTTTAAGGGAAAAAAAATCTTGCTGTTTACCATAAAAAACATCAGGCCGTCCTACCTTGGGTTCGACAAAATGCGCTCCAGAACAGCTACTCACATGTTGCTGAAGCTCGGCCACCTCCAGAGACAACCCCTGCAGGCGTTGAGCCAAATCCTGGATGGAAACCATACTGATCCCCGAATTTCTTTCCTTTCAGGTTTTTGGGCTAGACTTACTGCTATGATCTGCAACATGTACTAAGGAAAGATAGGGGAAAGTTGTCCCTACAGTAAGACTAAGCTGAATCCCTACGATGTAGCGGGCTGCCTGTTCCTAGTGAACAGACCCGCCTTAGTCCTCGGCTAGTCTGAACAAAGACCTATAGCATTAAGGAAGGGGTCCCTAAAAGAACTAAGGACTGGGACAAAAATGGAACACCTCCTAAACAGACAAGTTGTTGCAGAAACACAAAAAGACAAACTGACAAAAATGTACTAGAGGTCGCAGAAGGACCAAGCGAACTTGACAGAGAAAGGCACCGAAGCACCAGGCTAGAGAAATAGTTAAACTCTGAAGTCCAGCACAGCCATAAGGGTGGAGCTGGAATATAAAGGCAAATGGTCACGTGACCACAAAACGCAAGATGGAAAAAACAAACAGGAGGGTTTTAACAATTCTAACCAGGTTGTAGGCTCCCCTTAAATCCAACTGGAAGAATACCTTAGCTCCCACAACCTGGCTGAACAAATCAGGAATCAGAGGAAGAGGGTATGGATCATGGATGGTAATTTGATTTAATTCTTGGAAATCTAAACAGGGACGTAGACCGCCATCTTTTTTCTTCACAAAGAAGTACCTTGTCGCTACGGGCGAAGATGAGGGTCCGATATGTCCCTTCTCCAGACTTTCCGCAATGAAATCCTTCATGGCTTGTCTGTCAGGGCCAGATAGATTATACAGTCTGGACTTCGTTAGTTTAGCTCTGGGGGTCAGGTTAATAGGACAGTCATAAGCACTATGAGGAGTCAAATCCTGACACCCCCCTCTCAGAAAAAACGTCCTCAAAACAAGACAGAAAAGCAGGTAATATTTCCGTAGAGACAGTAGCAAGGGAAATATCTAAACAGTTCTCATGGCAGTAATCTCCCCACTCAATAATCTCCCAGGCTTGCCAATCCACCAACGGATTATGTTTAACAAGCCAAGGGATACCCAAGACAATCGGTGTGGGAAGATTGTCCAGAACATAGCAAGGGATTATTTCATAATGAACTGACCCCACCCTCAGTTTTTCATTATGTACAATTTGAGTAAATGCTTTATGTGAAAGTGGTGCTGAGTCAATGGCAAAGATGGAAATAGGTTCAGCTAAAGCACAGTAAGCAAGACCATGAGTTTTCACAAACTCAGCATCAACCATGCTGACTCCGGCTCTACCGTCAACAAACACAGAAATTTTCTCGGGTTTGCTCTCTAGCACCACCCCTGCTGTCAGGACAAAGCGGGAACTGCAGTTTGGCCACAAATGCACCCCTTGTTTATCCATCTCCAGACTTCTAAGAGTTAATCGAGTCTCCTTTTGTTTAGGAATTGAAGGACAGGTCCGAACAAAATGTTCCTTTTTCCCACAAAAAAAACATACGCCTCTTTTATCGCGAATCTCTGGGGAGATGTATGATGTAGAGACACCCCCTAACTGCATGGGTTCCTCCACCTCCCCCAGTACTGGCTCAACCCCAGATCCCAGCAGAGGTACACAGCCCCGACAAGAAGTCCCCGGAAAATGTGGTCTCACCCGTCTATCCCAAAGGCATCTATCAAGACGTATGGCCAACAACATGGCAGCCTCAAAGGACTAAGGGGTTTCATATACTGCCAAGGCATCTTTCAACCTTTCAGTAAGCCACTCACAAAATTGACTTCTAAGGGCTGTGTCATTCCATTTGGAATCCATTGCTCATCTGCAGAATTCGGAACTGTAAGTTTCCACTGATCGATTCCCCTGCTGAAGGTGACGTAGCCTAGACTCAGCCAAGGCAACTTGGTCAGGGTCATTATAGATGAGGGCCAGAGCCCCAAAAAATCCTTCCACAGACAGGAGACAAACCAAGTCCTGTGGTAACGAAATCGCCCATGACTGAGGATCTCCCTGAAATAGAGAGATCACAATACCAACCCGTTGCTCCTCATTTCCGGAGGAATAGTGTAAACTACAGTTTGCAGGTCTCCTTGAATAAAAAAAAACTTGTCCCTACCTCCAGAAAACCTGTCCGGGAGGGCAACTTTGGGTTCAGGCTGGACAGGCCTACCTTGGCGACCTGTAGCCGCTGATGCTGTACCTCACCGTGGAGGTCATTCACCTCCAGAGACAGCCTGTGCTGCTGCTCTGCAACTGAACCCATACCAAGGGAGAAAGGAAAAAAAAAGGTCCACGCCCAAAAACACACAGAGAAAAAAAAAAGTCAGGTTTAGGGAAAGGGGGGAGTGGAGACCTCCTAGTCTGGTCTAGTGTCACCCTGTCTCCGTCACTATATTGGCTCTCCACCAATCAGCGCATGCGTGCCTCGCCCTGACTTTCCCTGGCGTATGGACAAGGCTAGGGAAGGGAGGAGATGAGCACTAATCGATCTCCACTAAACTCTATAGACAACAAGGGTAGACAAGCAGGAGGATTGCTTCGCTTTAGACAACTTAAGCCAAATGCACACACGTCCTCAAGCTCCAGAGAGGACGAAGTACTGCTCTTGCTAAAGCCTCACAATTAGTAATGAATATCTCCGGCACCTCCCTCTCAGACACACCAGGTATTTATACACTCAGGTCAGGGAGCTAATTAGCCAGAGGGAGGTATCTGCTGGGTCCTAGAGACAGCCAGGCTCTAAGAAGATGTCTGTAATGCCAAACGTAGAGATCTCCTGCAACCAACTTCAGGGTGACTGTCTGTCACCTCTGACACACCCGTGACATCATTAGAAGAGAATAGATATAGGAAGAATAAAATTAAAAATGGTGTGGGGTCCCCCATATTATTCTTAACCAGCTAAAGGAAAGTGGACAGCTGGGATCTGATGTTTATAGACAGGGAAGGGGGTAATAAACATCGATCTTCCCAGGCGAATAATATCAGCTCACAGCAGTCTACTTAGACTTTACTGGTTATTAATAAGGGTGGACCCCACAAAAAATGATCTGGGGTTCCCCCTATTTTTAATAACCATCAAAGGCTAGGCAGACTGCGGCGGGCTAGGCTAGGAAGGGGTCATGGATATTGGCACCCTCACAGACTAAGAACATCAGCCCTCAGAAGCCCAAGAAATGGCGCATCCATCTGATGCACCAATTCTGGTGCTTATGCTCCACTCTTACCACTTGCCCTGGTGCGGTGGCAAGTGGGGTAATAGTTGTGGTGTTGATATCAGCTGTTTTATGGCAGCTGACATCAAGCCCAGGGGGTTAGTAATGGATAAGCGTCTATAAGACACCCCCATTACTAACTCCATAACCCCATAGTCAAATGTAATAAAGACACAGACAGATTAAAGTCCTTTATTTGAAATAAATCACTCCTCACCGTCTTTTACCTATTTATTAATGTAAAGTTAAAAATAATAAAAAAACATATTTCTCACCTGTCCGTCGATAATCCATGTGTCCCCCGACGAGCCCAACTCATCTACACCTGAATGCCTTGCTGAACAGTGGCATGATGCGACCATTCAGCCTGACATCCAGGAGACACTGAGCTGCGCATGAGAGTTCATAACTCCACTCACCTTAGTGATATCAGTGCTCACAGCATGAGAAAGTGATTGTAGCCTAAGCATAATACATTGCATCAGTTTTGACTGAATTTGTTTTTTAAGCAGTTCAAGACCAGGCCACTTACCCCCTGGGAGCAAAAAAACGTAAGCGCAAAAAAGAAAATTTGCCAGCAGGAAGGAGTTAAAATTAAAACTTGATTTAGATACTTAAAGCCATTGTTATGATACAGTCCCTTTAAAATACAGCCAGGCCACTGTTTTCCATCTCCCCTTTACTTTTACAATTAAAAAGCACAAACAACAGGGAAAGAGGTAATAATAAAGAAAGCGAATCATAAAAGACATATTCTGGCTTTTTGACTGCTGTATTCTTCTAAAGTAATGTATTCTCCTGTCATGTTTCTGCTAATTGTATTGCATTTTCATCTCCTGAGGAGAATTCTTCTGGGTTACACAAAGTATAGATTGCCTTCATTCACATGACAGTTTGAATGTTATATTTTTGTTTGTCTTGACGCTGCCGAGTACTCCCCTGTTTGCTGACATTTTATAAGAGAATGTCATTAGTAGAGATGAGCGTTGTTCTACTCGAACTGTTCGCCAATCTCAAATTCGAGCTGTTTTGGGCGGTGTTCGAGCCGTTCGGCGAACACGAACAATTTGAGAAAAATTCGGCTGTTCGAGGTTATGTTCGATAACTGGATTTTTTCTCAGTAATGATGAAAATTAATGTTAATACGCAGTTTGAGTGTACAGCGGGGTGGGGGGAGGGGCAGGGGATGGATCTCTGCAGGAACAATGAAGATCTCCATTTTTTTTTCTCTTTCCCGCATTTGCAGTGGGGAGGTGCAATCTGTCAGCCTATCAGCAGCGCACACACGGAGCGAAGTGCTTTTTTTCACACAAGCAAGGGCATGTGTCATTGGCAGTGTATGTCACATGTCCTTGCCCTATAAGACCAAGCCATTTTCCCCGTCGCCACCATTTTCTCACTGCTGCAGCTGCGTGTTAGACGGCACCGCGGTTGCTGTGTGCGATATACCTTGTTAATTTCAAGCCAATTTTCGCACAAATATACAGATAGCTTGGGAGTAGGGAATAGTTGTGATTGCAGTCCTTTTAAGGACTAGGTTACAGCATTTCCTACGACTTTTATCAGGGAGGTCTGTGCTCTTAAATAGATAGATTTTGGGAGTAAAGACTAATTGTAATTGGAGTCCGTTTCAGGACTAGGTTACATCAGTTCCTATCAGTTTTTGCCAGGCAGGTCTGTGCCAGTGCTGTGCAAGTTTTTTTCACAGCATTTGGCTGAATCTAGCAAAGCTAATCCTTTTTGGCCTATTGCAGAGTGTGTTAGTCAGTGGAGTAGCCTATCTGTGTTGCAAGATATACCACCTGTGTATAGAATACCAATTTTTTTACTGCACCTAGTGAAGTAAAATCTTTTGGGCATAGCATCATTCTATTAGTCCATCTATACTGACCTCCATCAGGTTGCAAACTGAATATAATTTTTTTCTGCATCTAGCTCTGAAAAAATATTTGGCCTTCTAGCAGTGTGTCGGACTTTCTCTATTAGTCCATCTATACTGACCTCCATCAGGTTGCAAATTAAAAATAATTTTTATCTGCATCTACAGTACCTCTGAAAAAATATTTGGGCTTCTAGCTGTGTGTGGGACTTGTTGTATTAGTCCATCTATACTGACCTCCATCAGGTTGCAAACTGAATATATTTTTTTCTGCATCTACCTCTGAAAAAATATTGGGCTTCTAGCTGTGTGTGGGACTTGTTGTATTAGTCCATCTATACTGACCTCCATCAGGTTGCAAACTGAATATATTTTTTTCTGCATCTACCTCTGAAAAAATATTTGGGCTTCTAGCTGTGTGTGGGACTTGTTGTATTAGTCCATCTATACTGACCTCCATCAGGTTGCAAACTGAATATATTTTTTTCTGCATCTACCTCTGAAAAAATATTGGGCTTCTAGCTGTGTGTGGGACTTGTTGTATTAGTCCATCTATACTGACCTCCATCAGGTTGCAAACTGAATATATTTTTTTCTGCATCTACCTCTGAAAAAATATTGGGCTTCTAGCTGTGTGTGGGTCTTGTTCTATTAATCCATCTATACAGACCTCCATCAGGTTGCAAACTGAATATAATTTTTTTCTGCATCTAGCTCTGAAAAAATATTTGGCCTTCTAGCAGTGTGTGGGACTTTCTCTTTTAGTCCATCTATACTGACCTCCATCAGGTTGCAAACTGAATATAATTTTTTTCTGCATCTAGCTCTGAAAAAATATTTGGCCTTCTAGCAGTGTGTCGGACTTTCTCTATTAGTCCATCTATACTGACCTCCATCAGGTTGCAAATTAAAAATAATTTTTATCTGCATCTACAGTACCTCTGAAAAAATATTTGGGCTTCTAGCTGTGTGTGGGACTTGTTGTATTAGTCCATCTATACTGACCTCCGTCAGGTTGCAAACTGAATATATTTTTTTCTGCATCTACCTCTGAAAAAATATTGGGCTTCTAGCTGTGTGTGGGTCTTGTTCTATTAATCCATCTATACAGACCTCCATCAGGTTGCAAACTGAATATAATTTTTTTCTGCATCTAGCTCTGAAAAAATATTTGGCCTTCTAGCAGTGTGTGGGACTTGTTCTATTAGTCCACCTATACTGACCTCCATCAGGTTGCAAATTCAAAATAATTTTTTGTATGCATCTAGCTCTGAAAAAATATTTGGCCTTCTAGCAGTGTGTCGGACTTTCTCTATTAGTCCATCTATACTGACCTCCATCAGGTTGCAAATTAAAAATAATTTTTATCTGCATCTACAGTACCTCTGAAAAAATATTTGGGCTTCTAGCTGTGTGTGGGACTTGTTGTATTAGTCCATCTATACTGACCTCCATCAGGTTGCAAACTGAATATATTTTTTTCTGCATCTACCTCTGAAAAAATATTGGGCTTCTAGCTGTGTGTGGGACTTGTTGTATTAGTCCATCTATACTGACCTCCATCAGGTTGCAAACTGAATATATTTTTTTCTGCATCTACCTCTGAAAAAATATTGGGCTTCTAGCTGTGTGTGGGTCTTGTTCTATTAATCCATCTATACAGACCTCCATCAGGTTGCAAACTGAATATATTTTTTTCTGCATCTACCTCTGAAAAAATATTGGGCTTCTAGCTGTGTGTGGGACTTGTTGTATTAGTCCATCTATACTGACCTCCATCAGGTTGCAAACTGAATATATTTTTTTCTGCATCTACCTCTGAAAAAATATTGGGCTTCTAGCTGTGTGTGGGACTTGTTGTATTAGTCCATCTATACTGACCTCCGTCAGGTTGCAAACTGAATATATTTTTTTCTGCATCTACCTCTGAAAAAATATTGGGCTTCTAGCTGTGTGTGGGTCTTGTTCTATTAATCCATCTATACAGACCTCCATCAGGTTGCAAACTGAATATAATTTTTTTCTGCATCTAGCTCTGAAAAAATATTTGGCCTTCTAGCAGTGTGTGGGACTTGTTCTATTAGTCCACCTATACAGACCTCCATCAGGTTGCAAATTCAAAATAATTTTTTGTATGCATCTAGCTCTGAAAAAATATTTGGCCTTCTAGCAGTGTGTCGGACTTTCTCTATTAGTCCATCTATACTGACCTCTATCAGGTTGCAAATTAAAAATAATTTTTATCTGCATCTACAGTACCTCTGAAAAAATATTTGGGCTTCTAGCTGTGTGTGGGACTTGTTGTATTAGTCCATCTATACTGACCTCCATCAGGTTGCAAACTGAATATATTTTTTTCTGCATCTACCTCTGAAAAAATATTGGGCTTCTAGCTGTGTGTGGGACTTGTTGTATTAGTCCATCTATACTGACCTCCATCAGGTTGCAAACTGAATATATTTTTTTCTGCATCTACCTCTGAAAAAATATTGGGCTTCTAGCTGTGTGTGGGTCTTGTTCTATTAATCCATTTATACAGACCTCCATCAGGTTGCAAACTGAATATATTTTTTTCTGCATCTACCTCTGAAAAAATATTGGGCTTCTAGCTGTGTGTGGGACTTGTTGTATTAGTCCATCTATACTGACCTCCATCAGGTTGCAAACTGAATATATTTTTTTCTGCATCTACCTCTGAAAAAATATTGGGCTTCTAGCTGTGTGTGGGACTTGTTGTATTAGTCCATCTATACTGACCTCCGTCAGGTTGCAAACTGAATATATTTTTTTCTGCATCTACCTCTGAAAAAATATTGGGCTTCTAGCTGTGTGTGGGTCTTGTTCTATTAATCCATCTATACAGACCTCCATCAGGTTGCAAACTGAATATAATTTTTTTCTGCATCTAGCTCTGAAAAAATATTTGGCCTTCTAGCAGTGTGTGGGACTTGTTCTATTAGTCCACCTATACTGACCTCCATCAGGTTGCAAATTCAAAATAATTTTTTGTATGCATCTAGCTCTGAAAAAATATTTGGCCTTCTAGCAGTGTGTCGGACTTTCTCTATTAGTCCATCTATACTGACCTCCATCAGGTTGCAAATTAAAAATAATTTTTATCTGCATCTACAGTACCTCTGAAAAAATATTTGGGCTTCTAGCTGTGTGTGGGACTTGTTGTATTAGTCCATCTATACTGACCTCCATCAGGTTGCAAACTGAATATATTTTTTTCTGCATCTACCTCTGAAAAAATATTGGGCTTCTAGCTGTGTGTGGGACTTGTTGTATTAGTCCATCTATACTGACCTCCATCAGGTTGCAAATTGAATATAATTTTTTTCTGCATCTAACCCAGCCAATAGTTTTGGCCTAATACCACAGTTTGGCCACTCAGCTCTGCTCGGTTACCATCCATTGTTTTTTTGTGCAAACAACTCCAGAGTTGTGAATTAGTTAACCACCAAAATGAGTGGAAAAAGGCCTGCTGCTGGTGGAAAGGGGAATAGGCGTGTTGGGAAGGGGAAAAAAGGTTGTGTCTGTGGGGTAGGTGTTAAAGCAATAGTAACATCTGCAGAAGAAAGACCATCTTCCAGCCAAACTAAAATGTCTACTTCTTTTAGCGGACAATGTGATAAGATCCCTTTCTTACGGCCACGCCAATCGCTCCAATTCCAGATGAGGCATAAAAACAGCAGGTGCTTCAACGGATATCAAGTGCTCCTTTAAGTGGGCTCTCCTCCACATCAACTTCAACATCACAAATACTCCAGTCCTCAAAGGTGTCACCCCAATCGCACTTGCTTCCTCACAGCTCCCAAATCTCCAGCTGCCCGTCTGAGTATGAGGTAGAACAGATGGTTGAGTCTGCAGAGCTGTTTACTCATACTATAGCCTGGGAATCAGAGGTCGACTCCAGCGCTTCTGTGAATCCAGACGAGGAAATTATCTGCACTGATGCCCAGAATCTTTATGAGTCGGATCCAGGACCAGACGCAGAAGGTTCTGACCATAATGTAGACCCTCATTCCCAAACTGTAACTCCTGTTGGTGGAGACAATGAGGAAGACGATGATAAGACTCAAATACCTGATTGGAGCGACAACTTTAGTTTTTTGTCAGGGCAGGAACAGGTTGGCTCTGAGGACGACGGGTGTGATAACGCACAGGGTGATGATGATGAGGTTGGAGATCCCACTTACTGTCAACCCACAGTCAGCCAAGAGATGAGGTCAGCAGAGGAGGTGGAGGAAGATGCTAGTGACGACGAGGTCAGGTTGCGCCTTCCTGGACAGAGACGTAGTACTGGAAGCACGTCAACAACTGCATCCTCAAACACAACTCTGCCTCTCACCACAAGTCGTGGTGGCTCTTCAGGTCGCATGGGTGCTAAGCCTTGCATAGCCTGGGCATTTTTTCAGATCGATAAAGATGACCCAACTTGTGTTATCTGTAACATTTGTCAGCAAAAGCTAAGTAGAGGCCAAAAAATACATAGTTTGAGTACTTCATGCATGAACCGGCACATGGACATGAAGCATAAGTTGCAGTGGGAAGCTCAGTGTGCTACAATGCGGCCTAGCCGGCCAGGCCAAGCACCGTCTGCCATATCTTGTGCATCCGCGGCCTCTTCATCCTCTGTGACTGGGGGGACAGCAGTCACACCTGTTTTGGGGCGCAGACCTGCCACCTCTTTACCCGCAACAGCCATTGTGATTGGCAGGTCATCATTTTCTTTGGAGGTGGGAACACCAGCTGGTGTTGAGCGCTGTCCGACATCGATAGCACCACCTTTGGATCAAGGCAACCTAACATGTCCGCCTGCATCTTCCTCACAGACCGGCAGTTTGCCGGGGACACCCTTATCAACCCCGTCTAAGCACAATAGCCAGCCCTCGGTCCCTCAGATGTGGACAAGTAAAAGACCATTTCCTCCTAGCCATGAGAAAGCTAAGAGGTTGAATTTCACCATCTGCAAGCTCTTGGCTACAGAAATGCTGCCTTTCCGCCTGGTGGACACAGAGGATTTTCGAGACCTTATGTCCGTCGCAGTGCCCCAGTACCAGATGCCCAGTCGGCACTACTTCTCAAAGAAAGGTGTGCCTGCGCTCCACCAGCATGTCGCACACAACATCACCGCTTCTTTGAGAAACTCTGTGTGTGACAGGGTGCATTTCACCACAGACACTTGGACGAGTAGGCATGGACAGGGGCGTTACATGTCGCTGACTGGGCACTGGGTAACTATGGTGACAGCAGGACAAGGGGCTGCTGTCCAAGTCTTGCCGTCCCCACGAGTTGTGCGTCAATCCTCTTTATGTCAAAGTTCCTCCACTGCTTCTGCCTCCTCAACCTCCTCTCGGTCTTCCACCTGCACCCAAAGCCTGTCTGGTCATGCCACAAGCTTTCTAACTGCGCAGATGGGATCCTGCACACCTCCTTACTATGCTGGCAGTAGGGCTCAAGTCATCAGGCGGTTTTTACATTGAAATGTCTGGGAAATGTGAGTCACACAGCTGAGGAGTTGTGGTCAGCTCTGGAGAACCAATTTCATGAATGGTTGTCTCCACTGGACCTGAAACCAGGGAAGGCCGTGTGCGACAATGCTGCAAACCTGGGTGCTGCCCTTCGCCGGGGCAATGTCACACACGTGCCTTGTATGGCTCACGTGTTGAACCTGGTTGTCCAGCAATTTTTAGCCCACTATACCAGACTAGATGGCCTTCTGCAGAGGGCACGGTCGCTGTGTGCTCACTTCCGCCGTTCGCATCCCGCAGCTCAGCGACTTACATCTCTACAGAAGTCGTTGGGCCTGCCACTTCACCGGCTAAAATGCGATGTGCCTACCCGGTGGAATTCAACTCTGCACATGTTGCAGCGACTGTGGCAGCACCGACAAGCCCTGGTGCAATACGTTCTGACGTATAGCCTGGGCCAATGAGATTCAGAGGTGGGGCAAATCACGCTGGAGGAGTGGTCTCAGATCAGAGACCTATGCACCCTTCTGCACAGTTTTGAAATGGCGACGAAGATGTTTAGTGCTGACGATGCCATTATCAGCATCACTATTCCGGTGATTTACATGCTGGAGCACATGTTAAACAGAATTCGGAGTCAGGTGGTGGCACAAGAGGAGGTGGAGGAAGTAGAGGAGGAGGAGTTGTATGCGGAAGGGCTAACATCTGCAAGGTCCAGACGGTCGGCAGCACCAAGGCGGCAGGCATGTGAGGGTGGGGGAGATGGTTTTACCAGGGCGCATGGTAGCAGCCAAACTAGTGAGGAAGGTGCAGGAGCCCAGGAAGAAGTGGAGGACGAACTGATGGAAGACTCATCAGATGAGGGAGACCTTGATCACATTTCTGTTGTGCGAGGTTGGGGGGAGAGGACAGAGGAAGGAAGCATGATTGTTACCTCGCCACCAACACAACAGGGACTTGGTGCTCCTGGATGCGCAACACACATGATTGCCTTCTTGCTGCACTACCTGCAACATGACCCTCGAATTGTGAGAATTAGAAATAATCCTGACTACTGGGTTGCCACACTGTTAGATCCCCGGTACAAAAGTAAATTTGCAGAAATTATTCCTGCCATAGAAAGGGATGCACGCATGCAGGAGTATCAGCAGAGACTGTTGCAGAATCTTACATGTGCTTTTCCACAAAATACCAGTGGTGCACGTAGTGAATCTCACAGTTCCAACTTGCCAACCGTGGGACCGTCAAGTGTTCAGCACTCAAACCGTAACAGAACCACAGTATCTGCTGGTAACATCAATTTTGCGGAATCATTTCACCACTTTTTTAGCCCATCCTTTGCAAGGCCACAGGAGACAAGAAGTCTGACACATAGTCAACGCCTAGAGACGATGGTACAGGAGTATCTCCAAGTAAACATTGAAGCCACGACTGTGTCACTGGACCCTTGCTCTTTTTGGGCTTCCAATCTGGATAAATGGCCGGAGCTCGCCACTTACGCCTTGGAGATCTTGTCATGCCCCGCAGCCAGCGTTCTGTCTGAACGTGTGTTCAGCGCTGCTGGTGGTGTGCTGACAGATAAGCGCACGCGGCTCTCCACTGATAATGTAGACAGACTCACGTTCATAAAGATGAACAAATCATGGATCCGAAACGACTTTTCTACCCCTGTGTCATCCTGGGGAGAGTAAAAGCTTGATGATTGGTTAAAATCACCCTACCAACCGTTTTAAGCTTTCAAATTAATCATGTTTATCTGTATCTTGACTGGAAAATAATTTGGGCTTTGTAGCAGTGTGCAGCACTGATCCTATTAGGCCATCTATACTAAAGCTTCACCAGATTTAAAATTAAAAATAATTTTTAGCTACATCTAGCCCGGAAAATAATTTTGGGGCTCCGAGATGCGCAAGACACATAAGTGCCTTCTTGCTGCACTACCTGCAGCATGACCCTCATATTGTCAGAATTCGAAGTAATCATGACTACTGGGTTGCCACACTCTTAGATCCCCCAAACTTTTCGATCAACCTTTTCATTTTAATAAAGACCAAAAAAATGGTCATTTTTGAAATTATAAGCATTAGCAGGTTGTTAGAAACTGAAATCAAACAGTTTTCAACTCAAAACTTTATTCTAGGTGATGTTACATTTTCACATAGGACCCCTTGTTCGAAAGGAGCTTCTGAACTCTCTCGTCCATTGAATTTGTCAGGTTTTGGATGGTTTCTGCTTCAATTGTTTTGCATGAGGACAGAATACCCTCCCAGAGCTGTTGCTTAGATGTGAACTGCCTCCCGCCATCATAGACACTCCTTTTAATGATGCTCCAAAGGTTCTGAATGGGGTAGAGGTCAGGGGAGCATGGGGGTCACACCATAAGTTTGTCCCCTTTTATGCCCATATCAGCCAGAGATGCAGATGTTTTATGTGCAGCATGAGATGGTGCATTATCATGCAGAAAAATGATCTTGCTGTGAAATACACGGTTCTTCTTCTTGAACCATGGCAGGAAGTGCTGTTTGAGAAAATCCACATACATTATGGAGTTCATCTTTAGCGCCTTCAGGGATCCTAAAGGGGCCGACAATCTCTCTCCCCATGATTCCAGCCCAAAACATTACTCCACCTCCTCCTTGTTGGCGCTGTAGCTGTGTTTGCGTGGGGTGTCCATCAACCAGCCATCCTCCACTCCATCCATCTGGACCATCGAGCGCTGCACAGCACTCATCCATGAACAAAACTGTTTTGAAATCAGTCTTCATGTAATGTTTGGCCCACTGGAGCCATTTCTGCTTGTGTGAAGTGGATAGAGGAGGTCGACAGGATGGCGTATGCACAGCTGCAAACCTCTGAAGGACCCTGCATCTTGTTGTTCGGGGGACGTTGGAGGCACAAGCAGCTTCAAAAACTTGTCTGCTGCTATGACAAGGCTTTTTTGCCGCTGCTCTTTCAACCTGACGTAATTGCCTGTAGGAAAGAGTCCTCAATTTGCCCTTATCAGCACGCACACGTGTGTACTGTGAATCAGCTACATACTTCTTGATTGCCAAGACACTTCATCCTGATCATCGCACAATGTTGATTGTAGTCATGCCTTGACCTAAACACTCCACAATTTGTTGCTTCTCAGCAGCCGACACATCCTTTTTCTTTCCCATTTTGGCAGAAAATGTAGGCTGCTTAATAATGTGAGAGAGCCTTCTTAAGTAGTCTTGCCTTTCATTGGACACACCTGCCAAACTAATTAGCACAGGTGTCTGCAATTGCTTACAGTGATATAAAGAGCCCTGACACACATCACCATCAATGAGTTTAACTGACAAACAAACAAATTCTTCCCTTATCACTCCTAAACACTTTTTGCATAATAATTTGGAACGCAGTGTACATGTGCTTTTCCACAAAACACCAGCGGTTCACGTAGTGAATCTTACAGTTCTAACTTGCCAACCGTGGTCTGTATGGAGTTGTTCAATAAAGGGCCCAAAATTAAGATAACATAGATGGGAGAGGTCTCTATGAATAGGAATTCCTAAGTATTTGATACCCTGTGAGGGCCAGGCAAAGGGAAAGTTGGACTGGATGGAATCCTATATGGATTTGGGGAGGGAGACATCGAGGGCCTCAGACTTCGCTGCATTGATTTTAAAATTTGACCATGTAACAAAGTGATCTATTTCAGCCATAACAGAATGGATGGATATATGTGATTGAGTGATATATACTAGGACATCATCAGCAAATAGAGAGCACTTGTACTCGGTGCCTCCCACCTCAATCCACCTAATATTGGGGTTATGGCGAATTGATGAGAGCAGGTGCTCCGTCACTAGGATGTATAAGAGAGGGGACAGAGGACATCCCTGCCTTGTCCCATTGGTGATTGTGAAAGGTGATGAAAATGTTCTGACGCACCCCCTGGGCCTTGGGACACCCGGAGCCGGACCCTTTTTGGTGGATGCTGGTGGTTGTAGTCTTCGTGGCGGCGACCCGGTTCCGTGGCTCAGGGCGGTCAAACCAGTGGCGGAACTATTTATGTGGTTTTGATGTTTAAATGTACGACTACGCCACCCGTGGATTGCGGTCAGAGTGAACCGCCGCTACAGGGCAGACCGCTGAGGCTGGTGTTGTGGGTGCAGCAGAGCGTAGCATAACTCCCCAGGGGAGGAGTATAGCCTCAGGGCAGTGTATGCGGAGGATGGGGGTGATGGTGCAGGGCAGCAGCAGTAACGACACGGAGTCAGTGATGCAGTTCAGGGCCTTTACTCACAGTTCTTATTATCCAGACCACGTCTGCAGGTAACGGCTGCCCACGTCGTACTGTGCTCACCAGGTGAGGGGCTCAGACAACTCCCAGATAACTTTGGAGCACTTCACAGGACCCCCTTTGTGTGTCCTTTGTCTGGCCTTTCTTACCAACACTTCTGTCCGGCTGCCTCGGGCTTCCTCTTGGTAAACTTGGCGCCAGTTTCCCTGACCCTATGTGGTGCCTTCCTAGCGGGTGTAGCGAGGGGCTGCGCCACATAAAATGTCAGAGCCTCCGGTTTCTAGCTGAGGGTCGTTTCCTGCCTCCACTAGATCGGGGACCGGTCTCCCCCTTTGGCCTGACCCCTCCACGCAGGTGGATTCGGGCGTGCGGTGGCGACTCGCCCATCCGCACCCCTGGGATCCCTTCATTCCTCATTCCTGGAGCCTTCTCCGCTCCTCTTCCTTCCTTCTCCCTCTTCCAGGCCTGGGCCTCTGTTACTAGGCCTGCCTCCGGAGCAGAGCTCATGCAGAGCCCCTGCTCCCTGCCACTTCTGCTCAGACTTCTCTGCACTGAACTAAGATGGTGCCCACCTTTTATACTCCCTTCTCAATGCACCCAGGAACTGCTTCCTCCCTGCTCCTGCACTACAGGGTTCCCCTTCCTCAGTGTTCCCTCCCCCCACTCCAGCCAGGGACAGGGACTGTCGTGCCCATCTCAGGGGCATATTGGTCGCCCTGCCCCACGGCAATGTGGTGTAATGCATGCAGGTTTCGGGTCCTGATCCACACTCCATCCTTACCTGAGAGTGAGATATCACACCTCTGGGTGAGGTGCAATACGTCTGTAGCAACCGAGCCCTCAGGGTGCTACAGTTCCATTTATCTTCAGCCTAGGTGACGTATTGTGATACAGGGCCGTGATTTTGGCTATAAAAGGGTCCCCTAGACCCCTACCCCAAGCTTTTTAAGAGAATCATATATGGCATGCCAGGAGACTCTATGGAATGCTTTCTCAGCATTCAACGAGAGTATCTAATTACAAATTTTTAACTGCATCTAGCCCAGGAAATACTTTGTGCCTAGTAGCAGTGTCTGCTAGTCAGCGGATTATTCCGGCTGTTAAGCAAGCTACACCACCTGTAGTTTAGACACTTAATTTTTTCAAAGGAAATGCTTCGGGACCATGGGATACTTAGTGAAGAGCATCAGGAGGCACCCCAAGGCATAGGGGCTGGGACTGGCAGTAGGATGCCTTGCGGTGGACAGCCGAGCTCGATCCTTATAAAAGCTTTTTAACTGCAGCAGCTTTAGTGGACGCTACTGGAGCTGGAATTACGCGGCTGCTGGCATGAGACTTGCCCTCCAATAGATCCTTGTAAATGGATTTAAAGTGTATTCATTCAAATTAGAGAGACAATTTAAATTAAAAAGCTTAGAGCTGCCTCCACCACAGGGGGGCTCGCTCGACCCACCAGCGGACAGGCACCAGTATTGGGAGAGGGGGGCTGGCCATCAGGGTTCACCGCGGCTCTGGCACAAACCCGGCGACACGGAGGTGGCACGGGCAGGAGCGGACTGGCCGTGTCGGCTTCTCACTTTTTCTCACTTTTTGGATTTTAGAAGGGCATGACATGCCTATATCTGTGTCTCCCCCTCCTTTTACTCCTCCACCTCTTTTATTTTCGCATGACTATATGTACTTGTCACTTTTCCATGTGTTAGTTATGTCTTCTGAGCAGTTTGTCAGCTTTTGGACACCTTTGAAGGTGTTTTCTATGTGTTTCTATGTGTTTTTGTTTGCCTACCATTGGTTTTAACGGTGTTCGAAGGTGTTCGACGAACAGTTCGACGAACAGTTCGGTGAACACACGGGTGTTCGACGAACAGAACCGAACTCGAACACTACGGGGGTGGCTCAACACTAGTCATTAGTAATAACTGGAAAGACATTTTAAATGACTGATTTAAATCTAAACTCAATACTTTCTTGAGTGCCGAAAGGCACTGTGGTAGCCTAAAGACATTTGAATCTCTCTCTACACTAGTCCATTTGGCAGTCCTACATACCTCCTAACTTTTGAAGAACAGAAAGAGGGGCTAATTATGCGGCGCGTGTAGTGCACCATGGCAAATTTTGTCCACACCCCAATCCACGCTCATTTACCATTATCTTTCTTCCCTGGCAGGAGGAGTTGTCAGAGGGGCGGTGGTAGTAAGGGAAGTTAAGCAGACGGCTGAGACTGCACGGCATAGACCCAAATCCAGGACTGTTCACTATATCCTGGACAGTTGGGACTAGAGAAGAGCGGATGAATTCCCGGGTCTCCAGTCCAGCGTCCAGATCAGTGCTACCTGGTGGCTGCACGGGAGGTCGTGAATCTCTTATCTTCCGGGGCAGCGTGACATCATCTGTGCATCCTGCTCATCTCTTGTTGGGACCTGTAGATTATTTTTTGTTCCTTCATTCACAGTTGGAGCCGCCAGAACTTTCTCATCAGTATATGACATCCGGCTTTTTTGTGTCTGTAAGGCCGTGTTCACACATTGTAGAAATACTGTGTTCTATGTTTTCAGCAGATGTCCACACCAAATTCCACGATAGCAATCTGTTCCCCTTTATTTGATGCGTTTCTGGTGCAGATGAGAAGCCGCATTTTTAAGGTAGATTTTATAGTACACAAAAGCTTTGATTTTGCACTTAATGAAGTATCTGCATTTCTTTTAGGCTCCACATAGAAGCGTCTGAAGACGTTACTGAACTCTGCGGTAGTGATGAGCGAGCATGTGTTGTTATCCCTTTCGTCAAGCATGCTCAGCATTTATGTTAGTGCTGCCACGGCTGCATGTGTCACAGCACTTTTTTTTATCTGCCAGGACACGGCCAGGCCCAGTAATGGTGACCTTGTGAGTTGGGGCTTCGCAACTCTGTGATGCACGGATAGGGTGCCGGGCATCCCACCTAGTCGAATAGTAGGGGCGTGTAATAGGATGCTGGCTAGGCACGGTGCGGCGAGTGTGTGAATTGCTCCCTACTGCAAGTTTCATCTGTGTGCAGTTCTAGTGCTAGGCAATCGCCCCTCCAGTGAGAGTGGGTGAGGGCGATTGTTCATCAGCATTCTGCACCTGTGTTACCTCCTTCTAACAAAAGGGGGCCGGCCGTGTCCTGGTGTGCATTTTTCTTGAAACCTTGGCTGGTGAGTACCATTGCCTTTTGCTATTTTCTAAGAATTCCTCGATGGGCCCCGCTGCAGGGCCAGCACTGACAAGAGAAGGAAGGCCCCCCCTCCGACCCTAGCACAGCTATGCACTGCTCCGCTAATCCCCATCCATAGCTGCACACTCCCTCCTTCCCCTGCTTAGGCTAGGTGTCTGAGTCTAAAAGACATTTATGCAGGAGAGGAGTCACTGACAGTAACACCTCTCCTACACAGGTGTCACCCTGACTCCAACACCTAGTGACAGTACAGCAGGGGAAGGAGTGAGTGTGCTGCTGAGGACATGGATTAGCCAAGCCCTGCATAGCTAATCAGTGTGGTAAGTGACACCTCTCTTGCAGAGGTGTGGATGTGACCAGCCTCAAGTGCCCCTCCCCCACCCAGCCCAATGAGATCCTGTGGCATGGGGCTGTCACAACAGTCTGCCCCTCACTCCTCTCTGGCACCTTGGAGAAGGAGCTGGGTGAGGCTGTGCTGTGATTGGTGCTGACACTACTGGGTCATTACCCAGAGTGCAGCAGCTGCTCGATCTGCTCCATCTTCTCTCTGCTACCAATATTATTAAGAAGACTCCTGTGAGCCCAGAAGACTGTGAGTGGAAGCAGTTTACTTTATTAAATGTTATTTTATGTGCAATTAATATTTGAAATAGGATAGTAGATCTATATGTATCAATTTTGGTGGAGGAAAACTTGTCTATATACTTAATGCTATGTGTGGGGGAGGGGGGGGCATGTCTATATACTGTATGCTATGTGTGGGGGAGGGGGGGCATGTCTATATACTGTATGCTATGTGTGGGGGAGGGGGGGCATGTCTATATACTGTATGCTATGTGTGGGGGAGGGGGGGGGGCATGTCTATATACTGTATGCTATGTGTGGGTGAGGGGGGCATGTCTATATACTGTATGCTATGTATGGGTGAGGGGGGCATGTCTATATACTGTATGCTATGTATGGGTGAGGGGGGCTTGTCTATATACTGTATGCTATGTGTGGGTGAGGGGGGGCATGTCTATATACTGTATGCTATGTGTGGGTGAGGGGGGCATGTCTATATACTGTATGCTATGTGTGGGTGAGAGGGCATGTCTATATACTGTATGCTATGTGTGGGTGGCATGTCTATATACTGTATGCTATGTGTGGGTGAGAGGGCATGTCTATATACTGTATGCTATGTGTGGGTGAGGGGGGCATGTCTATATACTGTATGCTATGTGTGGGTGAGGGGGGCATGTCTATATACTGTATGCTATGTGTGGGTGAGAGGGCATGTCTATATACTGTATGCTATGTGTGGGTGAGGGGGGCATGTCTATATACTGTATGCTATGTGTGGGTGAGGGGGGCATGTCTATATACTGTATGCTATGTGTGGGTGAGAGGGCATGTCTATATACTGTATGCTATGTGTGGGTGAGGGGGGCATGTCTATATACTGTATGCTATGTGTGGGGGAGGGGGGGCTTGTCTATATACTGTATGCTATGTGTGGGGGAGGGGGGGGCTTGTCTATATACTGTATGCTATGTGTGGGTGAGGGGGGCATGTCTATATACTGTATGCTATGTATGGGTGAGGGGGGCTTGTCTATATACTGTATGCTATGTGTGGGTGAGGGGGGGCATGTCTATATACTGTATGCTATGTGTGGGTGAGGGGGGCATGTCTATATACTGTATGCTATGTGTGGGTGAGGGGGCATGTCTATATATGGTGTGCTATGTGTGCGTGAGGGGGGCATGTCTATATACTGTATGCTATGTGTGGGTGAGGGGGGCATGTCTATATACTGTATGCTATGTATGGGTGAGGGGGGCATGTCTATATACTGTATGCTATGTGTGGGTGAGGGGGGCATGTCTATATACTGTATGCTATGTATGGGTGAGGGGGGCATGTCTATATACTGTATGCTATGTATGGGTGAGGGGGGCATGTCTATATACTGTATGCTATGTGTGGGTGAGGGGGGCATGTCTATATACTGTATGCTATGTGTGGGTGAGGGGGGCATGTCTATATACTGTATGCTATGTGTGGGTGAGGGGGGCATGTCTATATACTGTATGCTATGTGTGGGTGAGGGGGGCATGTCTATATACTGTATGCTATGTGTGGGTGAGGGGGGCATGTCTATATACTGTATGCTATGTGTGGGTGAGAGGGCATGTCTATATACTGTATGCTATGTGTGGGTGAGGGGGGCATGTCTATATACTGTATGCTATGTGTGGGGGAGGGGGGGCTTGTCTATATACTGTATGCTATGTGTGGGTGAGGGGGCATGTCTATATACTGTATGCTATGTGTGGGTGAGGGGGGCATGTCTATATACTGTATGCTATGTATGGGTGAGGGGGGCTTGTCTATATACTGTATGCTATGTGTGGGTGAGGGGGGGCATGTCTATATACTGTATGCTATGTGTGGGTGAGGGGGGCATGTCTATATACTGTATGCTATGTGTGGGTGAGGGGGCATGTCTATATATGGTGTGCTATGTGTGCGTGAGGGGGGCATGTCTATATACTGTATGCTATGTGTGGGTGAGGGGGGCATGTCTATATACTGTATGCTATGTATGGGTGAGGGGGGCATGTCTATATACTGTATGCTATGTGTGGGTGAGGGGGGCATGTCTATATACTGTATGCTATGTATGGGTGAGGGGGGCATGTCTATATACTGTATGCTATGTATGGGTGAGGGGGGCATGTCTATATACTGTATGCTAGGTATGGGTGAGGGGGGCTTGTCTATATACTGTATGCTATGTGTGGGTGAGGGGGGGCATGTCTATATACTGTATGCTATGTGTGGGTGAGGGGGGCATGTCTATATACTGTATGCTATGTGTGGGTGAGAGGGCATGTCTATATACTGTATGCTATGTGTGGGTGAGGGGGGCATGTCTATATACTGTAAGCTATGTGTGGGGGAGGGGGGCTTGTCTATATACTGTATGCTATGTGTGGGTGAGGGGGGCATGTCTATATACTGTATGCTATGTATGGGTGAGGGGGGCTTGTCTATATACTGTATGCTATGTGTGGGTGAGGGGGGGCATGTCTATATACTGTATGCTATGTGTGGGTGAGGGGGGCATGTCTATACACTGTATGCTATGTGTGGGTGAGGGGGCATGTCTATATATGGTGTGCTATGTGTGCGTGAGGGGGGCATGTCTATATACTGTATGCTATGTGTAGGTGAGGGGGGCATGTCTATATACTGTATGCTATGTGTGGGTGAGGGGGGCATGTCTATATACTGTATGCTATGTGTGGGTGAGGGGGGCATGTCTATATACTGTATGCTATGTGTGGGAGAGGGGGGCTTGTCTATATACGGTGTGCTATGTGTGGGTGAGGGGGGCTTGTCTATGTACTGTATGCTATGTGGGCGGGAGGGGGACTTGTCTATATACTGTATGCTGTGTGTGGGTGAGGGGGGCTTGTCTATATACTGTATGCTATGTGTGGGGGAGGGTGGCTTCTCTATATACTGTATGCTATGTGTGGGGGAGGGTGGCTTCTCTATATACTGTATGCTATGTGTGAGGGAGGGCGGCTTGTCTATATGTGCTATATTTGGGGAAGGGGGACTTGGCTATATATGCTATATGTGGAGGAGGGGAACTTGGCTGCATATACTATGTATGGGGGATGGGGACTTGGCTATATGTGGTAACTGCGAGGCAGTTGTATCCTCTATAAATTGATTTTATGGAAGCAGCTTTATTGTATATGTAGTGGGAGGAGGATACTTTATAGATCACAGAGACATCATATGGGACGTACTAAACTGCATATTGGGATGATGGTCTGCAATGCTAGACTCGAACACTATATGGCAGCACATTTTTCAAATGCAGACCAGGAAATGACTTCTGGCCTTGATACTGGATTAGAAGAAGCTGCAGTTTTTAACTCTTGACCTGCAATATAGAAAGAAGTCAGAGGGAATTCAATGGAAATACTAAAATGAATCGCAACATCCACAGGGCTGGATTAAAGTTTAATAATAGAACCAGGGAAAACAGATTGTAACTATTTGGGTTTATGTGTAGAATATCGGGGTTACACACGCCTGGTGATATATTCTCATCAACATGTCATAGGAATATGGGTATAACTATTGTTCTGTATGGGGATTATGGGTGAAATATCACAAATACACATGCCCAGGAACATACTTCATCTACTTCTCATAGGAATATGGGTATAACTATTGTTCTGTATGGGGATTATGGGTGAAATATCACAAATACACATGCCCAGGAACATACTTCATCTACTTCTCATAGGAATATGGGTATAACTATTGTTCTGTATGGGGATTTTGGATGAAATATCACAAATACACATGCCCAGGAACATATTTCATCTACATTCAATAGGAATATGTGTATAACTCTTCTGTATGGGGATTATGGGTGAAATATCACAAATACACATGCCCAGGAACATACTTCATCTACGTCTCATAGGAATATGGGTATAACTATTGTTCTGTATGGGGATTATGGGTGAAATATCACAAATACACATGCCCAGGAACATATTTCATCTACATTCAATAGGAATATGGGTATAACCATTGTTCTGTATGGGGATTATGGGTGAAATATCACAAATACCCATGCCCAAGAACATATTTCATCTACATTCAATAGGAATATGGGTATAACCATTGTTCTGTATGGGGATTATGGGTGAAATATCACAAATACACATGCCCAGGAACATATTTCATCTACTTCTCATAAGAATATGGGTATAACTATTGTTCTGTATGGGGATTATGGGTGAAATATCACAAATACACATGCCCAGGAACATACTTCATCTACTTCTCATAGGAATATGGGTATAACTATTGTTCTGTATGGGGATTATGGGTGAAATATCACAAATACACATGCCCAGGAACATACTTCATCTACTTCTCATAGGAATATGAGTATAACTCTTGTTCTATATCAGGTTTATGGGTGAAATATCACAAATACACATGCCCAGGAACATATTTCATCTACATTCAATAGGAATATGGGTATAACCTTTGTTCTGTATGGGGATTATGGGTTAAATATCACAAATACACATGCCCAGGAACATATTTAATCTACATTCAAGCATCTGGAGGACAGCGTGGAGCTGAAAATGACAGGTAAGTAAAAAGTACACTGACTCTTTAAACAGATCAAAAACAAGGAAGATTAATATTTTTAGCCTGGAATCCAGAATTTTACAAGTAATTTGTATTTTATGGGCGCTTTAGACTTTCACTATTTTCCAAAAGTGCCCATAAAATACAGTAAAGAGTGTATAAAGGCTCTGAATTGTCATAATGTGTGTTCTGTACATCAGGAACGAATGTGCTGAACATAGGACTTTTTGATGGTGGCACAGCTAAACTGTGCTATCAGGGAGGCAGTGAGGGCAGAGGGAGAGGGGTGGGTAGGTCTGCCCACCGCCAATCCCTATTGCAGTGGAGAGGGAGGATGATGTCTGTGACCTATGTCAGGCAGACATCATCCTCCCTTGATGTCCACCCCTCCACATGAGTGTTCCGGCATAGGTCAGAATTCTCTTGAAGAAGTAGAAGGAAATATGCAACGCACTGGACCCGGGTTTCCGACGCACAGCAGAGGATGATAGTGGCAGCACAGAAACTGACACACAAAAAAAATCTGCCCTGTATAGCGGGGAACAATATGAAAGTTTCCATTCCCATTCAAGTAAACCTGGATGGAAAACAGACACATAAGATTCAATTATGCCTTGCCTACTGACTAAGAAGCAATACCGTGTCCTATATCAGACATGTGAACGTAAGCAGGATAATTTATTGTTCCATGAAAGCTATTTTGTTGTATTTGTTATGATGGCCTTCGTATTAACCTAGAGACCAGTATACACTAAAATACATGTTCCATTTCCAAATTTTTTGGTTAAGATAAAACCTATTATTTTATTAAAAGTTGTTTAAAAAAAATTCTATATATCTCCATTAAAAGTTATTGATGTCAACAAACCAAAGTAACCAATAAAACCCTCCAAAAGATCCAACATCCTATAAAGAACAATGTGTTGAGAATAATATAGGTATATAAGCAAGAAGTATGGTGCAAGACTGCTCATCACTCTGACATGGCCAGTCTATCTAATAAGGAGGTGGGAACACTGGGTCAAAGCGCTATGATGCCAGGGCTCACATCTCCCAGGGGTGGGAGAAGTCAATGGACATGTAATCCTGTCAGATGCAAATAGGTTACAGGATCTGTATATCCATGGCATTCTGACCATAACCCCATATAGAATAATAAATATACCCATATTCTTACCGGAAGTTAATGAAATGCTTCAACATGTGAATTCATCATATTTTACCAATAATCAACATATGAAACAATAATTGTACACATATTGTTACCAGGAATTGATCGAAAATGACACTGGGCTTGTGTATTCATGATATATCACCTATAATACCCACAAAAGAACAATTATACCCATATTCCTAGCAGAAGTAAATCATATATGTTACTGGGCATGTGTATTCATTGTATTTCAACCATAATTCCCAGTAAAAATATTTATACCCTGTGACGACTTCAGTCTCGGGATCGCCGACTAGCGTCTCCAGGCAGATGGCACTCTTCAATTAAATGAACTTCACATGGGTTTTAAAGCTAATTCTGGCACCTGCCAGGTTTATTTCAACAGAAAAAGATATGGCTCAGTTACAGCACTGTTCAAACACTTTTGGGCCCCATGCCCCAATAATTTTCCTTGCCCACAGGCCTCTCTTGCCTGCATGGGACCCTTCAGACTTCCGGGTCCGGCTCCCTCCTGGAGCAATGCATGACACTGCTGTGAGGGCATAGGGCCAACAAATAACCCTCCCAACAGTGTCCAAATCTCCCAACCCAATAGATTAACCCCTATGCTGCTGGGATGGGTGTCCATATGGCCTCCTAGCAGCCAACAACTATCATTTCTGTGGTCAACCTGCCACAACTCATATTCTTTTTGAAAATTGTTCACATATGTATTCCTGATATGTCACCCAAAATCCCCATATAGAATACGAATTATACCAATATTCCTATCAGAAGTACAAGAAATATGTTACTGGATATGTGTATTTGTGATATTTCACCCATAATCCCGATAAAGAACAATAGTTATACACATATTCCTATTGAATGTAGATGAAATATGTTCCTGAGCATGTGTATTTGTGATATTTAAGCCATAATCCCCATACAGAACAATAGTTATACCCATATTCCTATGAGAAGTAGATGAAATATGTTCCTGGGCATGTGTATTTGTGATATTTAAGCCATAATCCCCATACAGAACAATAATTTTACCTATATTCCTATGAGATGTTGATGAGATATATCACCAGGCGTGTGTAACCCCAATATTCTACACATAATCCCAAATAGTTACAATCTGTTTTCCCTGGTTCTATTATTAAACTTTAATCCAGCCGTGTGGATGTTCTGATTCATTTTATTATTTCCATTGAATTCCCTCTGATTTCTTTCTCTATTACAGGTCAAGAGTTAAAAACTGCGGCTTCTTCTAATCCAGTATCAAGGCCAGAAGTCATTTCCTGGTCTGCATTTGAAAAATGTGCTGCCATATAGTGGTCGAGTCTAGCATTGCAGCCCATCATCCCATCATCCCAATATGCAGTTTAGTACGTCCCCTCCATTACTAACCTGGGCTTGATGTCAGCTGGCATTATAAGCTGACATCAACCCCAGCCCTATTACCCCACTGCCACTGCTACAGGGAAGTGGGAAGAGCGAGGCTAAGTGCCAGAATTGGCGCATCCTATGGATGCGCCATTTCTGGGGTGGCTGACGGCTGGTATTTCTAGCCTGGGAGGGGGCCAATATTCATGGCACCCTTCCTGTGCTATTAATATCAGCCCCCAGCTGTCTGCCTAGCCTTTGCTAGCTATTAAAATAGGGGGGAACCCACGTCATTTTTTGGGGGGGTCCACCATTTAATAGCTAGTAAAGGCTAGGTATTCAGCTGGGGCTGATATTAGTAGCCTGGGAAGCTCCGTGGGTATTACCCCCTTCCCAGGCTTCAAACATCTGCCCCAGCCGTCTGCTTTACCTCCGCTAGAGACTAAAATTACGGAGAACCCCTCGCCAATTTTTTTTTTAATAAATCCTTTATTTTAACACTAAATGACAAGTACAGTAATCAACACTATCACTGTACTTCTTATATATGTGACTGACATGTTTCTATCTATCTAATCCATGTGTGATGCTCTATTCTTTCTGTTCTAAATTGTCGAGTACCGGTGTATGCCGCTGCTGAATTGCCGGCTTTTCATGTTTCTCTGTGAGCACTGTTCCCATCGATTGGGCAACCAGTGTAATGCCACAACCACCATGGCTGTGACATTACAGTGAGTGGCAGACAATCCCTGCATGATGTGAAAAAAATCCAGTTACGCTTTTGGTGCACGAACAGTTATCGAACATAACCTCGAACAGCCGAACTTTTTGCAAATCGTTCGCGTTCGTCCAGCGACTCGAACACCGCCCAAAACAGCTCGAATTTGAGATTGGCGAACAGTTCTAGTCGAACACCGCTCATCTCTAGTGAGGAGGACAGGGATGAGAAAGTGAGTAGATGGTTGTCAGATGGGGGGAGATTGAGAGGTTTGTTAGGGAGCAGAGTTGGGTGAAGATAAGGTCCATTGCACAGTATATTTGTCTGTGTGGGTGGCTGAGGGGGACCACTGAGTGAATGAGTGACAGGATGAAGTGAGTAAAAATTAATTCATCGCACACTCATTAGAAGTTTGCTTTTTAGTGCCAATTTATTTATACAAATGAAATGTAGGAAAAATAACAGTGGTGAAGGCGACAATAGGTAGACGTTTCGGCCACACTGGCCTTATTCATTAAGTCGCTATTGTATCAAGTTTGTTTTAGTAGGAAGGCACCATAGAATGTAGAGAGAAGTTCCAGTCAGAAGCTTAACAAAAGACAGGGGTTCATCAGCCTGTGGAACGCTGCCTGTACCCTCCACTTCTACCATTTATGGGACTCCCCATCTAGAGACACCCCTGATACAGGAACTGCGACTTAATGAATAAGGCCAGTGTGGCCGAAACGTCTACCTATTGTCGCCTTCACCACTGTTATTTTTCCTACATTTCATTTGTATAAATAAATTGGCACTAAAAAGCAAAACTTCCTATGAGTGTGCGATGAATTAATTTTTACGTGATTTGAGGACATTTCCAGTCCATTACATCTGCACCTCAACTCTATTTGACAGTGTGCACGCTAATTTTCTATTTACAGGATGAAGTGAGTGACAGGAGTTTGGAGTCTGCTGACTGGTGTGTGTAAGTGGGGATGTTGAAATCGCCCATGATGATGGTGGGAATGTCGGCGGAGAGAAAGTGAAGAAGCCAGGTGGAGAATTGGTCAATAAAGGGAGTGACCGGGCCCAGAGGTCTGTATATAACAGCCGCTTGGAGGTTGGAGGGAGAGTATATGCGGACTGAGTGGTCTTCAAAAGAAGGGAGAATAAGGGAGGGTAGAAGTGGGATTGGGTTAAAGGTGCGGTTGGTAGAAAGGAGAAAACCCACTCCTCCACCCTGTCTGTTTCAAGGGCGAGGAGTGTGGGTGATGTGCCACCATAACCATAACACAACGCAGCAGGAGAGGCAGTATTGGAGGGTGTCAACCATGTTTCGGTGATGCCCAGGAAGGAGTGATTACGAGAGGTAAAGATGTCGTGAATAACATGTAGCTTATTGCTGACAGAGCGGGCATTCCAGAGTGCTCCAGAGAGAGGGAGCAGGGGGGTGGGCGTCAAAGCATATTTTCAGTTGTTTCACACTTTTTTGATAAGTATATAATTCCACATGTGTTAATTCATAGTTTTGATGCCTTCAGTGTGAATGTACATTTTTCAAAGTCATGAAAAGACAGAAAAATCTTTAAATGAGAAGGTGTATCCAAACTTTTGGTCGATACTGTATGTCGGCAGCAGTGAGAAGAAGCCGAGAGAGGGAGAGCAGGTGGGAGTAGGAGAGTGGCCGGCTTGTTTTATGTTTGAGTAGGATGGATCTGAAGTTGAGGAGCAGGTCAGCAGATGAGGTCAGGTGGGGAGGTAAGAGGGAAGGAGACATGATTATTTGGTTTGGGGGTGCTGGGGCTTGGGGATAGCGAAGAAGATTGAGGAATAATGGAGCAAAAATTGTAAAGGCATATGTAAGCATAGTGAAAGTTTAAGTGTGAGTAAGAAAGAGACGTTAAGTACAATTAGTAAATAGTTACTCGTATCTTCTGGTCACTTCTGGCCCATTTCTGCCATATTTCATGCTGTTACTTAAGAGACATACTTAGGAGACAGACCAGCCTGCAATGCCTCCTCTTTAATTGTGAGCAGTGCACATTTCAGTAGACGGAGAAGCGGGATGGTGAAGCTAATTATGGCATCATTGCCGCTCACCATCTTGGTGGAGTCCTCAAAGTTTTGGCAGATGCCACAGATGTCAGACATCCATGCCCACTCATCAGCACTTATGTGTGGAGGCTGACCTGAATTCCAACGGGAATATTGAAGCTGGTACTCAACAACTGCCCTCTGCTGCTCACAAATCCTTCCCAACATCTGCAACGTTGATTTCCAACGTGTGGTCATATCGCACACCAGTCAGTGAGCTGCAAGCTGCAAATGCTGTTGAAGCACTGCCAGGGTGGCAGAAGCTGTAGCTGACTTTCTGAAATGGACACACGCGCGGCATACTTTTACAATTAGCTCTGGCAGATCTGGGTAGGTTTTGTGAAACCGTTGAACCACCAAGTTGAGCAGCTTTAGTGATCGCTCATCACTAATGTGTACCCCCTTAATTTAAAGAACTAAAAGGTGAAATATAACCTGCTTTATATACCACGGTAGTAAGAAAACCAATTCCTATTTTATCATGTGTACCCCTGTGAGAGCAATATCTGCACCAAAGAATTAAAAGATGAGATGTAGCCTGCCTTATATACCACGGTAGTAAGAAAACCAATTTTGATTTAATCATATGTACCCCTCTGTTGAGAACAATGTTAGCACCCAAAAATTTGAACCTGACATCTGGCCTGCTTTATGATGTTAGTAACAGATGAGAGAATTTTTTTTTAGTGTGGATGATGCCTGTATAACATAGGAGATATGCTCCAAACAATTTCAAACTGAGATTTTGCCTACTGTATCACGTTAGTTAGTAACAGAAGAAATCATTTTTTTCCCCTGTATGGAGAACAATATTTGTACCAAAAAATTAAAAAATGAAATATAGCTTACTCTATATACCACTGTAGTAAGAAAAACAATTTAGATTATATCACGTGTACCCCTGTGACAACAATATCTGCACTAAACAATTAATTTCACTAGAGTAGAACTACTATAATGGGGACTGACAACTCTTTCACTACAGCGAACCCAGCAGTTGGAGACCCAACTAGAAGTGTTCACATTTCAAAAAATTAGTCTGTATCAGGAGTTCAGAAGGCAGAGTCTGTATCAGGAGTCCAGCAGGCTGAGTCTGTATCAGGAGTCCAGCAGGCTGAGTCTGTATCAGGAGTCCAGCAGGCTGAGTCTGTATCAGGAGTCCAGCAGGCAGAGTCTGTATCAGGAGTCCAGCAGGCAGAGTCTGTATCAGGAGTCCAGCAGGCAGAGTCTGTATCAGGAGTCCAGCAGGCAGAGTCTGTATCAGGAGTCCAGCAGGCAGAGTCTGTATCAGGAGTCCAGCAGGCAGAGTCTGTATCAGGAGTCCAGCAGGCAGAGTCTGTATCAGGAGTCCAGCAGGCAGAGTCTGTATCAGGAGTCCAGCAGGCAGAGTCTGTATCAGGAGTCCAGCAGGCAGAGTCTGTATCAGGAGTCCAGCAGGCAGAGTCTGTATCAGGAGTTCAGCAGGCAGAGTCTGTATCAGGAGTTCAGCAGGCAGAGTCTGTATCAGGAGTTCAGCAGGCAGAGTCTGTATCAGGAGTTCAGCAGGCAGAGTCTGTATCAGGAGTTCAGCAAGGACTGGTACGCAACCTTACACAACTTAGACTGCAGAACAGGAAGGTTCACTACAGCCAAACCAATAGATGGAGACCCAATCAGGATTACCCACATTTAAAAAAATTAGTGGCAGACGCCAGCAAAGTGGCATCAATTTCACTACTGTACAAATAGTGTAAATAAGACCCACACTTCTTCCAGTACAGCCAAGCCAAAGAGATGGAGACCTAACCAGGAGTGTTCACATTGACCTAAATGAGGGCCTAACACCACCAAAGTGGCATCAATGTCATCAGACTGCAAGTAGTTTAACACAGACCCATACCTGTACCACTACAGCCAACTCAGGACATGCAGGCTCAATCGGAAGTGTTTACATTTAAAAAAATAGGGCCTAAGACCACCATTTCCGTGGCCAACAGATTGGAGAAGGTGAATTTCAATCTCTTAGCTTTGTCAAGTGTAGGAAGAATGAATGTTTTATGTGACCACAACTACGGGACCGAGGGCTGGCTGCAGTACTGAAAGAGGGCGGAGTACTGTGAACGGACAAATTGCTGGACCGTGAGTGAGATGCAGGAGGAGATGTTACGATTGATTGATAAAGTTGTGTGCTCGTTCTCTGAGATCGGTCAACAACAGCAGGCCTGTCCGCTTCCGTTACAGCTGACGGGCTCTCACTCAGCCTGACTGAGGCAAATAAAGAACCGGAGGTTCTGTGATGGGAGATGTGCGTGCCAATACTTGGCACGGAAACAGAGGAGGAGGAAGAAGCAGGAGATGCGGTTGATGGGGCGGCTGATGATGGTTTTTGAAGTCCGCTTATTATCGCACTGAGATTTACAGAGTAAAGCATGTTGATTGCGCATGTGACGGTTCATGCATGAAGTGGTAAAATTATTGCACTTTTTCCCTCTACTGAGTTTCTTCTTGCAAAGTTGCCAGATAACGTGAGTTGGCTCATCCCTTCCGGTGTCAAAGTCCCAGGCTAGGCAGCCCTTGCCGCCTCTGTGAGCTACAGACTCGCAACTGGTGCTGGTCACTGCCACAGTTGTGGGTAAAGATGCAGTGCTCATCGCGGTTGCATCACTCCATGTCTGCACTTTAGGATGCAACATAATCTCCTCATCTTCCTCCTCCTCCACTTCCTCAGATGAGCTACTCAGCTGTGTACCTCAGGGTTCACACCAAGTAGGATACACAACCTCATCATCATCCAATGTGTTATCCCATTCCTCATTCTGAAAATCACCCTCCGCCTCTTCTTGTTCTGACAGCATAGTACATTCCGCGTGACCCTCAGGTATCTGAGTCTCATCAGGATCACCCCATGCCCCAAAGAATTTTAACCTGAGATGTAGTCTGCTTTATATACCAATAATATCTGCACCAAAGAATTAATTTCAATAGAGTATAACTACTATAATGGGGATTGACACCTCTTCCACTACAGCCAATCCAGCAGATGGCGACTCAATCAGGAGGGTTCACATTTAAAAAAATTAGGACCTAAGACCACCATTTCCATGGCCAACAGATTGGAGATGGTGGAGTTCAATCTCTTAGCTTTGTTATGTGTAGGAGGAAACAATCTTTTACGTGACATTAACTGCGGGACCGAGGGCTGGCTGCAGTGCTGAGAGAGGGTGTAGTACTGTGAACCGGGCAAACTGGTGGACCATGAGTGAGGTGCAGGCTGAGATGTTATGGTGGATTGAGAAAGATGTGGTGTGCTCAGTGAAATAAACACAGCAGGCATATCCGCTTCCGTTACAGCTGACGGGTGCTCACTCAGCCTGACTGGAGGGGGTATACAACCGTAGGTTCTGCGGTCGGAGACCTGTGTGACAATACTTGACATGGTAACAGAGGAGGAGGACGAACCAGCAGATGCGGTTGATGAGGCAGCTAATGGTTGTTGAGGTCCGCTGGTCTGTATTTTATTGCAGTGAGATTGCCAGAGTAACGCATTTTGATTGCGCATGTGAGGGTTCATGCATATACTCGTTATATTTTTGCACTTTTTCCCTCTATTGAGTTTTTTCTTGCAAAGTTGCCAGATAACGTGAGTTGGCTCATCCTTTGCGGTGTCAAAAAAGGCCAAGGCTAGACAACACTTGCCACCTCTGCGAGCTGCAGACCCGCGACCATTGCTGGTCACTGCCACGGTTGTGGCTAAGGATGCAGTGCTCATTGCGGTTGCATCACTCCATGTCTACGCCTTTTGGACGCAACGTAACCTCCTTGTCTTCCTCCTGCTCCACCTCCTTAGATGAGCTACTGAGCTGCGTGCCTCTGGGTTCACACCAAGTGGAATCTACAACCTCATCATCATCCAATGTGTTATCCCATTCCTCAACTTGAGAGTCACCCTCCTCCTCTTCCTGCCCTAACAGCACAGTACAGTCCGTGTGACCCTCAGGTATCTGAGTCTCATCAGGATCACCTCCCTTCCCCCGGGGGTTAACATAACAAGGGTTAGGAAGCTGCTCGGAACCTTCTTTTTATTCCCATGTATGGAGAACAATATTTGCACCAAATGTTTTTAAGCTGAAATGTAGTCTGCTTTATATACCATGGTAGTAACAATACCAATTTTGAGTTTATCATGTCTGTGTACCCCTTTGTGGAGAACAATACCTGCACCAAAAAATTAATTTCACTAGAGTATAACTATTGTAATGGATACCAAAACCTTTTCGACTACAGCCAACCCAGCAGTTGGAGACCCAATCAGGAGTGTTCACATTTAAAAAATTAGGGCCTAACACCAACAAAGTGGCATCAATTTCACTGCAGTACAAATAGTATAATTAGGACCGACACCTCTTCCACTACAGCCAACCCAGTAGATGGAGACCCAATCAAGAATGTTCACATTTCCCTAAATTAGGACCTAATACCAATTTCACTAGCGTAGAAGTAGTATAATGGGGAGTGACACCTCTTCCACTACAGCCAACCCAGCAGATGGAGACCCAATCAGGAGTCTCGACATTTCCAAAAATTAGTGGCAGACACCAGCGAAGTTGCATCAATTTCACTACAGTACAAGTAGTATATTTAGGACAGACACCTCTTCCACTACAGCCAACCCAGCAGATGAAGACCCAATCAGGAGTCTTCACATTTCCAAAAATTAGTGCCTAACACCACCAAAGTGGCTTTAATTTCACCAGAGTAGAAGTAGTATAATTGAGACCAAAACCTCTTCCACTACTGCCAACCCAGCAGATGGAGACCCAGTCAGGAGTGTTCACATTTAAAAAAATTAGGGAAAACACCATCAAAGTGGCATCAATTTAACCAGAGTAGAACTAGTATATTGGGGACCGACATCTCTTCCTCTACAGCCAACCCAGCAGATGAAGACCCAATCAGGAAAGTTCACATTTAAAAAAAATAGAGCCTAACACCACCAAAGTGTTATTAAGTTTACAGGAGTAGAAGTAGTGTAATGAGGACCAACACCTGTTCCACTACAGCCAATCCAGCAGATGAAGACCCAACCAGGAGTTTTCACATTTCCAAAAATTTTTGTTAACACCTGCAGTAAGAGCAAGAGCTGGCACAGAAGCCATATCGCAGACTGCAATTAAGCGATATCAATGTAGCACTCTAAAAATGACAATATCGCCTAGTCTGTGCAGTCTGCGATTGGGGTGCAAAAGTCTTTGGAGATCCATGACTTGTTCATCTTGATGAAAGTTAGGCGGTCTACACTTTCAGGGGACAGCCAGTTGCGCTAAATCGTCAGGAAACCACCAACAGCGCTGAAGACACGTTCTGAGAGAACACTGGCTGCCTGGCATGATAAAACCTCTAAGGCGTGACAGGCGAGCTCAGGCTACTCTTCCATTTTTGAAGACTAAAATGTAAAAGGGTCCAAATCCTCCCTGATGGTATTGACATTGAGCTCTAGATACTCCTGCACCATTCTCTCCAGTTGTTCACCACGTGTCAGACTTGTACTCTGTTGTGCTGGTGCAGGAGGTGTTGTAAAAAATGTGTGAAAGGACTCACAAAAATTGCTTGTCACTTACTCTGCTGCTGCTAATGTTTGGTGTTAATGAATTGACGTGCCGGAGGTTGAAAGTCTACAGCTGCTATGCACATTGTGTGTGCCTCACTGCTGTCTTGGGGAAAACTTCTGTTAAGGTTGTACAAAAGCTTATTTCGATACTCTAGCATTCACGGTTCCCTTTATAGGGCGAGAAGCATCTGGCAATATTGACTCTTACAAGAGTACAGAGTGGCAACCCAGTAGTCAGCATTATTTTGAATCATATCTATACTGGCATCATGTTGCAGATAGTGCAGTAAGAAGGCACTTGTATGGCTGGCTCTTCCATGAGGTCCAAGGCCATGCTGTATTAATGGCTGGATAACACTGATGCTTGTTTCCTCTGTCTCTTCCTGCCAACCACGAACAACAGAGAGGGGATGATTATCCTCTTCATCTTCTGACTGTTGCTTGCTCATCAGCTCTTCCTCCTCTATTTGTTCCTTGGCTCTTGCACCTTCACTAACAGTTTGTCTGGAATCACCAACTCTCCTCCATTACAGTAATCCACCCTCATTTGGCATCCGCCTGTGTGACAACAGTCTGGAACTTCGAGACATTGTTATCCCTTCTGCATCCTTCTTTTCTCCTGGGACCTCCACCTCCTGCCGCAGGCTATTCAAAGGCTGTACCAGCTTGTAGATGACTGAAATAGTGATGCTGATGATGGCATGATCAGTGCTAACCATCTTTTCAATTTCAATTTCTTAGCTTTGTCATGTGTAGGATGAAACAATCTTTTATCTGACCATAACTGCGGGACCAAGGACTGGCTGCAGTACTGACAGATGGTGGAGTACAGTGAACTGGACAAATTGCTGGACCGTGAGTGGGATGCAGACACAGATATTATTCTGAATTGAGAAACATTTGGTGTGCTTGGTGAAACAAACACAACAGGCCTGTCCGCTTCCGTTACAGCTGACGGGCTCTCACTCAGCCTGACTAGCGCAGATAAAGAACCGGAGGTTTTGCGGTCGGAGACCTGCGTGACAATACTTGGCGCAGTAACAGAGGAGGAGGAAGAAGCAGCAGATGTGTTTGATGGGGCGGCTGATGATTGTTGAGATCCGATGGTCCACATTTTACAGCAGTGAGATTGCCAGTGTAAAGCATGTTGATTACACATGTGAAGGTTCATGCATGTAGTAGTCTAATTATTGCACTTTTTCCCTCTGCTTAGTTTTTTCTTGCAAAGTTTGCATCATCCTTTGCAGTGTCAAAAAGGCCAAGGCTAAGCAAGCCTTGCCGCCCCTGCGAGCTGCAGACCTGTGACCGCTGCTGGCCACAGCCACAGTTGTGGCTTAGGATGCAGTGCTCCTCGTGCTTTCATCACTCCATGTCTGCATCTTAGGGTGAAAGGTAACCTCCTCATCTTCCTCCTCCACCTCCTCAGATGAGCTACTCAGCTGCGTGACTCGGGGTTCACACCAAGTAGGATCTTCAACCTCATCATCATCCAATGTGTTATCCCATTCCTCACCCTCAGAGTGATCCTTCTCCTCTTCTTGCCCACAGTACAGTCCGCATTAGTCTCAGATATGCGAGTCTCATCCGGATCACCTCCCTCCCCGGTGGTTAACGTCTGGAGACGAGGGTCAGGAACCTGCTCGGGTCCTACATTGTCCTGCCCCAAGTCCAAACGAAAAAAAATTTGGGCATTTGTGCAGATGCTTTCCTCCTCTTGACTCTGTGAATGTTTGGAGTACACTTCTGATGCCAATGGCATAAAATGTGTCAAAAGGTCTGCGGACTCAGTCATCTGTGGTTCCCTACAGTCAGTTGGGCAGTTGGACAGTCGTGACGAGGGGGGAAGCATGGGTAATTGGGGTGCCACCTATCTGAACTGTACTGTGTGTGATGTTTAGGTGGAGGAAGAGGAGGAGAGGGCACTGGAAACAACGCTTGCCAGTCACAGGAGCACCTGCTCTTTCAGGCCCTTATCACCAAAAAGTATTGCTGTGCGGCTGGCAAAGAAGGAGAGTGGAGTAGCCCGTCCAGTAACGGAAGTTGTCAGTTGTCTTTGGATAAGACGTGATGGTGTTGGTTCACTAGTGCTTTCACTAAGATTACCACCTACCCCATGTATACCTTGAACACCAAGCCTATTCCTCCTTCCACCACGACCACTCATGTTGGTTGGATAGTGTGGTAGGAGCACGTTATTAGCAAAAAAAAAAATTGATCTTTTATTCTGCACCAGTTCTGCACACCAGTTCTGAATTTCAGCGGCACTAAATGACAAGGTGAAAAATGGCGTGCTATATCATGTTAGCAACTGAAAAATATAGTTTTTTTTGCTCTGCAACAGCTCTGCACACAGCTGAATTTCAGCGGCACTAAATGGCAAGGTGAGATATGACTTGCTGTATCACGTTAGTGACAGAAGAAAGTATTTTTTTAGTGTGGATGATGCCTGTATTACATAGCAGATATCCTCCAAACAATTTCAAACTGAGATGTCCCCTGCTATATCACTTTAGTAACAAGAGAAAGTATTTTTTAGTGTGGATGACGCCTGTATAACATAGGAGATATGCTCCAAAATATCATCCAGGTAAGCTGTGGCGTACTTTTTGTGAGAGGCTAGGATCCGGTCCATGGCCCTCTGGTAGGTAGCTGGGGCCCCCTGCAGACCAAACAGCATCCTGGTGTACTAAAAGCACCAGTCAGGAGTAGAGAAGGCCGTCTTCTCCATGGCACTTGGGGACAGGAGTATTTGCCAGTACCCTGTCGTTAGGTTCAGGATGGTGTTATATCTGGCTGACCCTAGCCTCTCAATGAGCATATAGACCCGGGGGATCGGATATGCATCGAATTTTGACACCTCATTCAGCTTCCTGTAGTCATTACAGAACCGCCATTCTCCATCCGGTTTTGGCACAATGACAATGGGGCTGGACCAACCGCTTTTTGACTCCTCAATGATGCCCAGGCTCAACATTCTCCTCACCTCTTTGGAGATCACCTTGCGGCGGGCTTCAGGAATCCAATACGGCCTTTGATTCACCCTCACATGCGGTTACATCAAGTCATGCTCGACCACCTGCGTACAACCTGGCAGCTCTGAAAACAGGTCCCGGTTCCGCTGAAGCAGCTCCCGTCACTGTTGCTTCTGGGCCAGTGACAATGTCTCTGCCACTGTGACATCCTCGACTCGGGCTTCAGGATGGGCCCCCCACCACGTAGCTTCCACCGGCTCCCTGTCTCGCCAAGGTTTGAGCAGGTTAGTGGTACACCTGATACGGCTTTCTTCTTCCTGATTGGTGGACCATGTAGTTGACGTCACTCAACTTTTCGACCGCCTCATATGGCCCTTGCCGCTTGTCCAGGAATTTACAATCCACTGTAAGGATCAACAACAACACATTGCCGGGCTAAACTCAGTCTCGCTGGCCGATTGTAGACCTTGCCTGGACCTATTGTGCTTGAAGGAGGCTCTCTCTTACAATCGGCATCACCCTCGCAATCCGTCTTGCATCTGTGCCACATGCTCGATGACGCTCCGGTGGACTGTTACTCCAGTTTCCCAGATCTCCTTTGCAATGTCTAACAGTCCAACCAGGGTGCCCTCTGTAAAGCAACTCGAAGGGTGAGAACTCCGTAGAGGCCTGGGGAACTTCCCTAATGGAGAACAGCGGGTAGGGGAGTAGGCAATCCCAGTCTCGGCCAGCTTTCTCCACAACCTTTTTAAGCATGTACTTTAGGGTTTTGTTGAACCTCTCCACCAGGCCGTCCATCTGGTACATTGGTACTGAGTTGTGTAATCTAGAGAGCCTTACACAACCCCTTCATCACTTTCGACATGAAAGGAGTTCCCTGGTCTGTCAGGATCTCCTTTGGCAGGCTCATCCAGGAGAAGATATGTACCAGCTCTAGGGCTATGCTCCTGGCGGAGTAGTTTCTTAATGGTACCGCCTCTGGGTACCTTATTGCATAGTCCAGCATAACCAGTATGTATTGGTGACCCCTGGCAGACTTAAATAAGGGTCCTACAAAGTCCATGGCAATTCGGTCAAACTGGACCTCTATAATGGGTAATGGAACCAGGGGACTCCTGAAGTGGGACACGGGAGCAGTTAGCTGACAAGTAGGGCAAGACCGGCAGAAATTAACAATGTCTTGGTGACACCCAGGTTGGTAGAACCTCTGCAGGACCCACTCTTGGGTTTTGTCCACTTCCAGATGCCCACCTAAGACATGCGAATGGGCCAAATCTAAATAACCTATGTCTATAGGGACTGGGCACCAACAACTGCTCTTTCACTTCCCCTCTTGGTTTAGTGTCCCAATAAAGCAGCTCCTCATTTAAGGTGAAATATGGGAAATTGGTGTCAGCCCTTGGCTCTTAAGCAACCCCACTTATGGTAACTGGACATGACTGTGGCCCATCACCGGACTAATAGTGCACACTGCAGGCAGGGTATGCATAGTATGAATAGCGCTTCCCAGCGCTGCAGTCCATCTGCTCAGAGGACATAGGACAATGAGCAGCTATGTGTCAAGGCCCACTGTATCTCCAGCAGATCATGTCTTTTCCAGCGGCCTTTGGTAAGCCCTCAGCTACCCCTTGGGACCTTGGACACTGTAGCATCGGCGTCTCTGCTTCCTCCTGGGCAGAGACGCCATTCCCCTCACCGCCGCGGTCCAGGTCCGGCGTCTTCCTTCACCCCCTGCAGCTGTGGCGCGCACCGCGCGCAGCTACCCGGGCGCGCTCCCTCCCTCTTAAAGGGGCCGCGCGCTCCGTCCTATAGAGTCCCTGGCCAATGGCCGGAGGAATTCTCCTATATAAGGCTCCTTCTCCAAAATGGAGGTGCCTGTGCAAGGTTGTTGTTCCGTGTGCTAACACTTACTCCAGCCCTCAGGTCCCGCTGCCTGTCAGTCCTGCCTGCCAGTCTGTCTGTCAGTCGTGCCCGCCAGCCTGCTTACCTGGAGCACCTGTCTGTTACCTGTCGTGCCCACCAGCCAGCCTACCTGGAACACCTGCCTGTAACCTGCCGTGCTCACCTGCTTGACTACCCGGAGCATGTGCCTGGCTATCTGCCGAACCAGCCTCCTTATCTACCCGGACCACCCATCAGCCTTCCTGCCGTGCTCTTCCGCTGTACCAGTCAGTTCCTGCCATCTGTACCGTGGGAGTCACCTGCTTTCACGCAAGCTCGGTCCCAGAGTGGTACCTGGTCCACCTGCCCGGTCCCTCCCTCGTTCACGGAGTCTACTAAGCCGCCGTGTGACCTTAGTCAGGCCGAGTAGGCACTTAGTCATGCCCCTCTGGTCCCTCCTTGCACTGAAGTGCAGTGGTTCCACCACCCAGACCTGTAACATACTCCCCCCAGTTGTGGCTCTACCACCTCTCTTTTGGGACTCAGGCTCCCTTTAAGTACCCGAGTATGGGCATTCCGTACCACCCGACTTTCTTAGGGACCTCTCGACCACCTGGTATCTTCCTACGAGGCCGACCAGGTCATCCGCATTCCAGGGGTCTCCCTGCGCAAACAAGGTCTGCACCGGCCTGGGAAGGGAGTGCACAAATCTGTCCATGACAATCCGCTCGACCATCTGAGCTGGAGTGGAGGACTCCGGCTGCAGCCACTTCTGTACAAGATGCAGAAGTTTGAACATTTGGCAGCGTGGAGGTTTATCAGCATAATACATAAATCACTGATCAAGGACCTTCAGACTCAAAAGACTCCACTAATTAAACAATAAATTCACTGACTGCGGTGGAATCCCCAATAAAAATTAACCTTTATTTCTTTTATATAAAATACCTTATATCCACCGGACCCAAATTGCAGTCTATCTGTTTTGCACCACTGTGTCAGAAACAGATACAAATAAAACAAATACTTTGCATATAGATTGGACGGGTGATTATTTTTGTTATCTGTATTTTATCTGTATGGGGTCTAATTATAAACAGACCCTACCACTCATATACTACACTCCCAGGGAGATTTTACAGCTACACAGTTTATATACTTCATAGAATATTGCACTGTACCGTGTATTATCAAAGGTACATCAGGAGGTTATTATGATCATATTTCAATGATTGTGTGCTGTAACAATCGTGATACATGCACTGGAGCTCATTACTCCTGGCCTCAATGTACCTGTGATAATACATGGGTGAAACGCGTCGAGGGTTAAATAGGGAAAGTGAGGGAGTGTGAGCATCAGACTTTCCTGAGCTTGTAGCAGCTGTGGGCGGAAACATTGTTTCACGAACAGCTTGACATCAGCTACAAATGTGATTGTATCAGATACAGAAATGCTGAGAGAGAAGTAACATTTATAATGAATAAAGGAGCTAGAGCAGTCATATGCATGAATTGGTTAGGTGATATCTGATTAAATCCCAAGAAAGATTTTCAGTGAGGATTTATTTAAAGTGCATGGGACTAGACTTTATGAATGTAGTAGTTTATTCTAATTGTGGGCAAGAAGCAATAATAAATGACTCTGTGTTAATAATTGGCTGCCATTTAATATACGTGGCAGCTATATTATATTCGAATAATTAAGGGCAAAGTGCAATATTGCCAACCACAATATTGCACTTTGGGCAAGAAGCAATAATAAATGACTCTGTGTTAATAATTGGCTGCCATTTAATATACGTGGCAGCTATATTATATGCAAATAATTAAGGACAAAGTGCAATATTGACAACCACAAAGAGCATTGGGTGCATTATCATTAAGATAGTGCATTATTGTATGAGGGTATGTGCACACATTCATGATTTGAAACAGAAATTTCCTGAGCGTTTTTGCCTCTCCCTGGTAGAAAAAACGCATGCAGATTTACATGCATTTTTGACGCGTTTTTGATGCGTTTTTACATGCCTTTTTACATGCGTTTTTTGAAGTGTTTTTGAGCATCAATGAATGCTTTTTGGAGCTAAATACTTATTTGGTGGGATATTGCTTAATGGATTACCATAAGAACTGTGGTGAGTATATTGGTTCATTTAAATGATTAAAGAATGTGTCTGTTGTATTTGAAATAAAGTGTTTACACTGTGTCTGTGTGTTTCTTTACTTAGTTTGGTCATGAAAATGTCTGATTGACATCTTGACATCACCAAACAAAAGAGCTGGGTGTCAGCTAGTCCCATTCACCCAATCTTCATTAGTATTTTTAATCATGTAATTTATGCGACTGCTGTGAGCTGTTTTTTTAGCCTGGGAAGGTGCCATTAGGCAAACATGGTCCCTGGCCATGGTCTAACATTAGGTTCATTAGCCACTACGTCCCCACGAACAGCACTCAGCAGCGCTTTGGACACAACATATTTATGTCCAAAATGCGGTGTTCTAATGCCGCACTTTTGTTGTCGGTACATGTGAATCCACCGCATATAATGGCACTTCAATCGGTCAAAATATGCAGCGGAGACTAGCGTGTCTGCTACAGAAATTGACAAGCTGCAGGTGAGTTTGGGTACATGGCCACGATCAGGAGCTGCTGCAGGTTTGATGCTGCGTGTTTATACAGCGTCAAACCCGCAGCATCGAGATGTTATGTTATAGTGGATGGGATCTCTAGAAATCCCATGTCCACTATACGTGCATCAGAGGCTGCGAATCACCTTTTCGACACTGACATGCCACACGTCTTTCAGGACCGCAGCATGTCAATTTCTCTGGCGGAGTCGCTAGTCTCCGCAACAGAAATTTGACCACTAGAAAGTATTGAATGAGGTAAATACTCATGGTTCAGGGAACACATGTGGATTTACCTGCGTTCAGTAGAATGCAACGTTTTGAATGCAGCAAAAATTTGCGTCCAAAGCGGTGATACGTCTGAATTATGGGCACAGAGCCGAAAATTAAAAAAAAAAAAATGGAGTGGGCTCCTGCGTCATTTTCATAACCAGCAGAGGGAAAGCCGACCTCTGGGGGCTAATATTAGTAGCCGCGGAAAGGGCCATTAGCCAACAATGTTCCCTGGCTATTAATATCAGCCCACAGCTGTTTGTTTAGCCTTTACTGGCTAGATTACAGGGGGTCCCCAGAAAAAAATTAACGTGGGGTCCCCTATAAAATCTAACCAGCAAAGGCTAAACTAGACAGCTGCGGGCTGATATTAATAGCCATGGAAGGGGCCATGGATACTAGCCCCTTCCGCGGCTATTAATATCACCACTCAGCAGTCCCAAAAATGGTGCATCCATAAGATGCGCCAAATCTGGCGCTTAGCCTCTCTCTTCCCACTGCACTGGAGCGGTGGCAGTGGGGTAATGTTGGGGTTCACGTCAGCCTTGTATTGGCGACTGACGTGAAGCCCAGGTTAGTAATGGAGGGCGTCTATAAGACGTCCTCATTGCTAACCGTGTAATAAAATGGTCGGCGCTTTTTCATCAGAAATCACTGATGTCACAGCTGTAGAATACAGCACTATATACTGACAGGAGTGTAAAATCACCCCCTGTTAGTATACAGGCTGCAGGAGGTCACTGGGGGTCATCAGCTGATGAGCCCCGGGGAGCTAGACACTGTGGGAACATTCCCACGGTGAGCATCAGTTAATCGGTCATGACAGCAATCAGCTGATTACCGGCATCAGCTGATTGCTGCCGCCACTGATTAGCTGATGGTCGTGTCACCATCAGGTGATCAGTGACGTCACCGCAGGTCCTGGCAGTACAATGAGAGGCGTGAGCCTGTGCCCTGCAGTGTATCACTGGCCGCCGACGAGAGAGGATCACCTCCGGGGACTAGGAGGACCCCGGGGGCCACCGGACAGGTGAGTATAAAGGTTTTTTATTTTATTTTTACTTTTCCATTCTTTTCTTTACTACCACAGGCACGCGGGCTGGGAAGACCAGACTGCTGCTCCTCCCATCCACGCTGCTCTCGCTGTTATCAGCCAGAGCAGCGGTCGGATGAGAGGAGTAGCAGCCTCCTCTCCCAAGCCGGGTACCGTCCTCAGCAAGATTCCGGCGCGATTTTGCGCCTATTGATTTTCATTGAAACCCAACAAATCCGTATGTATAGATATTATACATGCTGGTTTGCCGAGATTCAATGCAAGTCAATGAGCGCGAATTCGCCTCGGAATCGCGCATGAATTGGTTATGCTTCGGTTTTTGCCACATTTTCATTTCACATTTTCACAGCGATTATCATTTCTATACATGGCCGACTTATTACCAAGCGGTTTAATGCGTTTCGCATTAAAACCGCATAGTGTGCACTCAGCCTGAAGTATATAAGTTGTGTAGCTGTAAAATCTCCCTGGAAGTGTAGTATATTAGTGGTAGGGTCTGTTTATAATTAGAGTCCACACAGTTAAAATAAAGATAACAAAAATAATCTATATGCAAAGTATTTGTTTTATTTGTATCTGTTTCTGACACATAATGGTGGAAAACATATACATGTAGACTGCAATTTGGGTACGGTGGATATAGGGTATTTTATATAAAAGAAATAAAGGTTAATTTTTATTGGGGATTCCACCGCAGTCAGTGAACTTATCAGTATAATACGCCCAGTGGTGAACCCTTTCGGCTCTGACTAACATAGTCGCTCCAGCACGTGCCAGTATCTCAGTTTTTAACTTTAAATATTCCAGGGCATCCTGCAAGGCCAGATCATAATAAGCCTTTTGGGCTCACCAGTCAGATAGGGCGCCAGCACCTCCGCCCATTGCTCCAGCGGTAACTTATCCCGCTCTGCCACCCTCTCAAACACAGTCAAGAAAGCTTCCACATCATTGCCTGGAGTCATTTTTTGCATGGCTCTTCTTACCACTTTCCGGTAGTATGAGTCATCACCTGGAGTTGGAGGAGGGGCTGCTGGCCTCCCACAAACCGGCTCTGTGAGCAACTCCGTTTGAGGTTCCTGCTGTCTGAGCTGGTCTTGTTGGTGTTGCTGCTGTTGGTGGATCTGTTGCTGTAGCAGCTTGCTTGTCTCCTGCTGGGCTACTACAAGATGATTGACCAGGTCCTCCATACTGTCTGTCTTCGTTTCCTGGCTTATGGTTGCCTTTACTCAGGACATGCGGTTTTTCCCCAGGTATTACACGTGCCTCCTGGGGATCTTGCCCACACTTCTACCCCCACCTGGTAGATCGCTCCCTCAGCTGCATACGGAGGTAGAAACAGGTATGCTATCTCTTTAAAACTTCTGGTTGGTTTATTAAAATGCCTCATAAGCCAACACTGAGTCCATAAAAGAAAACACTTCCCTTTGGGCAAAACATGGAAAACAAAGCAAAATGGTAGCACAAAAAACACAGTCTTTGTGGTAAAAGGGATCTACCTGCTCAGCGTTCAGCAACTCCCCATGGTTCAGGTCAGCTCCACACAAACAGATCTGGAGTTACTCTCTCCAGACCTACTGAACAACTAATGCCTCAACAGGCTGTGTATTTAAACCCCAGACCATACCCTGAGGTGGATATATGGTGAATGACCTCCCACCCTTCACAATGGTCATTCACAAAAAAACACTTCCTTTTAAAATGGAAGTTTAACCCTCTCAGCAAATAACATGCTGGAGCAAACTTCAAGGTTTCAATTCACGGAAGCTAATAGCCTCTGTGAAACATATCTTCCCTCTATCACCTTACCAGTGACTTTGTCACAACATGTATCTCCCCCTCACTGCGCCCCTGAAGACAGATATGTACCCCACCATTAATATACTATTAGCTATACACTAATCAAAATATAAAGTGATAAGCAGCACTGTTCCCCCCATTAGCTATAATCTTCACCGCCCAATAATATAAATTATTCAGTCGCTGTGACTCTCCCAATTAGCTTTAAGTCTAAGTGTACATGCTGAGTTTTTGTTATAGAATATATGCAAGGCTTTAGAATAAAAGCAAAATGAATGATGTCCCTGAAGTCTCATGCACACATTGCTTATTTTTTCATTGCAGATTTGCGGCAGATTAAAATCTGCATAATGTCAATTCTTGCAGCGTATTTCACACGCACTAATGAGTGGGTGAAAATGGGCAATAAAAGCATGTAAAACATGTGGAAAAATTATTTTACACAGCGTTATTCCTGCCAACACATTAGAACATGCAGCAGAATTTTCTCCTGCAAATTCTGAACATGTGCACATAGCCTTAGCCCCGGTCCTGTGTCCTCCCCCATTCATTATAAGTCCTTAATAGCATCATAATGAATTTGAGGGTGGGAGAAGACATTATCAGGTACTTAACATCCTTACCACCTCCTCTACCACTCCCCAATAAATTTTAAGCCCCTGATCGTGTCATAATGAATTGTGAGATGGAGAGGATGCTATCAGGGACCCTCTCCACCACACAATTCATATTACATCCATATCTAACATCCTCCTACCCCTCCCCCTGTTCATAAGTCCATTATAAGTTCCCCTTACTCCCATCCCAATGCCACACATCCCTCATTGTTCTTTCCCCACCCCCTTCATTGTCCTCTCCCCCACATTCCTCTTTGTCATTTCCCCACCCCCTGATTGTCCTCTCCCCTACATCCCTCATTGTCTTCTCCCCCACCACTATTGCTCTCTCCCCACTTTCCCATTGTCCTCTCCACCACCCCATCATTGTCCTCTCTCCCAGATCTATCATTGTCCTCTCCCCACCCTCATAATTGTTCTCTCCCCCATCCCCTTCATTGTCCTCTCCCCACACCCATCATTGTCATCTCCCCCACCTCCATCATTGTCTTCTCCCTCACAACATCATTGACCTCTCCACCTCCCCATCATTTTCCTCTCCCCCACACTCATCATTGTTCTCCCCCACATCCATAAATTTTCTCCCCCAGGACCACATCATTGTTCTCTCCACCTACATCATTGTTCTTTCCCACCACCCCATCATTGTTCTCCCCCACCACCCCCATCATTCTTCTCCCCCACATCCATCATTGTTCTCCCCCACCACCATATCATTGTTTTCCCCACCCCATCATTGTTCTCCCCACGTCCATCATTGTTCTCCCCCGCATTCATCATTGTTCTCCCCCACCACCATATCATTGTTTTCCCCACCCCATCATTGTTCTCCCCATATCCATCATCGTTCTCCCTCAGATCCATTATTGTTCTCCCCCACCACCACATCATTGTTCTCCTCCACCCTCATCATTGTTCTCCCCACCACATCATTGTCCTCTCCCTCACCCCCATTATTGTTCTCCAACACCCCATCATTTTTCTCCCCCACTATTGTTCTCCCCTATCCCCATCATTGTTATCCCGCACAACCCTCATCATTGTTCTCCACCACCCCATCATCATTCTCCCCCACCTACATCATTGTTCTCCCCCACATCCATCCATTGTTCTCCTCACGCCAATAATTCTCCCCCACCCCCATCATTGTTCTCCTTCACCACTCCATCATTGTTCTCCCCCACCTCCATCATTGTTCTCCCCCACATCCATAACTGTTCTACCCATCATCCATCATTGTACTCCATGACCTCCATCATTGTTCTCCCCCCATCACCCCATCATTGTTCTCCTCCACCCCATCATTGTTCTTCCCCATCCCATCATTGTTCTTTCCCACCCACATCATTGTTCTCCCCCCCTCCATCATTGTTCTCCCCCTTGCATTGGTGAAAAAAAAACACCACAACACTCATCTCTTCATCTGTTCCCCCACAGCATCATCATCACCAGCAACTTTCTCTTTGACACAGGTGTGCGCTGCAGGCATCACTCCCTGCCCACCGCATATAATGAGGACAATCTGGCCAAGGGCCCTCGGGGCCTTGGGCTCTGAGAGACAGACTGGATTGCCCTTATTATTAGCAAGTTAAAAGAAGACTAGAACAGCAGCACTCACCATATCCTTGTGCTGAAAGTCCTTTATTTCATGTAGACTTGGACATGAGGTGCAGCGGTATTTTATAAAAGCAGGTGAGACATGGGAAGAGACACAGGTGGATGACTGCTCTTTTGTGACCTCAAGATGCTTCTACGGGTGATTTAACCTGTAGAAACATCTTGAGACACGAAACGGCTGTTGCTAGGTTTTATTACAAATATCTCTTTGTGTTGCCCTCATTATTAGCCGCCCTGCTAGGGCCCTCCTCCACCTCCCGGCCCCAGTGCAGCTGCACTGACTGCACCGGCTGCATCTGCGGTATATCCGCTCCTGCCATTCCACCCGTTAAAGGCACAGGATGACTGATTAAATCAGCCATAATGTGCAAGGAAAGATGTGGGCTTGGCGTGTGAACCCATATCAAATGCAGGAACATGACCATTAATGTAAATATACGTCAAAGGTCGTGAAGGCTTTAAGAGATAAGCCTCCGTCAGAGATGTCTGACAGCGTCTTTTTCATAGAGAACACTGCAGAGTCAGTGCTTCCGTGTTTAAGAGAGTCAGGCGAGATAGCTGCCAGCAAAACGAATGTGCGGAACAATCAAAAGTGCGTGAGGGGATTTTAGTCTAGCAGAAACCCTGTGATAACTGGACTTGGGCAGATACATCATCGCTAGGTTTTATTGAAAAAAAGGGCCTATTTATAGGCTAACAATAAAAATTAACAGTTTTCTATGTTGCTAAATGTCCTAAAATGTACAACATTCAAATTGGTTAGAAAGTGCAGATCTTTCTGCCAGTAAATACATTGTCTGATATAATCAGAAATCATCATTTTTATTTAATATTTTTTTGTATCAATTCTTTATTTATGAATGTTGCACAAAAGGAACAGAAACACAAATATTAACAGTTATATGCAATCACATAAAAGAGGTATCATATTTATTCACATTAATGTTTGTGAAAGAAAAGTTATCCAAAATTCAGGATAAAACATAGAAAGTAGAGTTTTGAAAATGTGAGTCCTATCATGTATCTGGAGTAAATAACATCTCTGTGTGAACTATTCACAGTGAAGTCATATCATCCTATAATAGGTGATATCTCTGATGTACTAGGAGACTCACAGATAGATAATTCTCTATGTGCCTTCAATGCTTTGTCTGTCTCCCACGCTGTCTGCAGCCTGGCAACAGCTGAAAAGAAGCAATGTAAGAGGAAGATGTAGGGTCATCTGATTTTGCCATCTTCAAGTACATCAAAGATAGAAGTCTTATATAATTCGCTCATGGTTTGTAGTGACAACTTTCTATTTCTCCACATTACTCAAAGACAATCCATGTGTTTAATTTGCACATATTTAATAATAAAATGGTAGCCTTAAAATGTCAGCTTCTTCAAACAATATTTGTAATCATATAGTGTACTATTTTGACAAAGGTTGATAACAAATATTGTCTTTTAATTAATGCTTTCTTAATTATTGGAAAGAATACACATTTATAAAAATCGTCCCTCTTCCACATTCTCAATCCCCCCAGCCCCCAATGAGGCTAGGCAGAAATAAATTTTGGGAGGGGGAAAATAAGATGGAGAAAACAAGTATTTTGTGGTCCCTCTTTTAAAAAGAGGCTATCATCAGAGAATGACCTGTTTTAATTTGAGTTTTTTGTTAAATGTTTTTTTTTTTCTTTGACAATAATTTTTTCATATTGCAATCTGTATTAAAAATAAGCAATAGAAGTCTTTTTCAATTTTCACACTGGTCACAGGGCCTTTTATAAACTCTAACTTCTTGCTGTTTGAGGAAACAACACAAGTGCATTAGTAGCAAGGAACAGATTCTGACTAGTGACAGGTACTCGTTGCTCGGGTCGAGCAAATTTGAATACTCGGGTGCTCGACCAGAGCAACGAGCCCAATGTAAGTCTATGGGAAACTAGAGCATCTTTCAGGCGGCTCCCCCCGGTGGTCTGCAGAGGGCCTAAAAATTGCCAAAATCGATGGGAACAGTGCTCAAATGACATGGGGACAGTATGGGGAAGACCCCTGGAAGCATTTCTGACTCCCAGGTCACTTCTGTCAACAACATTGTCAGAGGTATTGCGCCACTTTTACAGACTCACAATAAAACATACCAAAACAAAACCAAAATGGATTTTCCTTGGAAATATGTTAAGGAACATCCTTTCCATGACTTGTACAATGTATATAAAGCAAAATAAATAACCAAAACCAAAAATACTCCTCCACACCTTGGGCTATGTTCACACTTAGCGTTTTTGATGCGTTTTTGCACTTTTGCATTGCTTTCAACCAAGACAAATGCATTCACCAGGAAATTTCATTTTAACATTTTACAACCTTATCTGGCCATGTGGTTTGTGACACATCATCAGACACATGCATACAGTGCTGAAAAGTCATGGTAACCGCATGGGGAAGACCTCTGAAAGCATCTCTGACTCCCAGGTCACTGCCTAAAAGTGTGCCCATCATAAGTGATCCTTGGCGCATGCGAAGATGCCTCCCGCCATGAACCTGTCATTGCAGACTTGCAACGATCACCGTCCACGTCCTTGTCCCACTGCAGCGTTCAGTTATCCTTACCCCATTCCTTGGAATGCAAGCGCAAGTATGCAGGCAGCCAGCCACCCACCCACCCACAGGCTGCAATACTATACTGCCAAATTTTTGACAGCTGCTTGCACTTGAAATGTGGCCTTTTAGGCTCGTGGAGGCGGAAGCTTTTCTTAACCTCATGTCGGCGGCAGCCAGGTGTCCATACTCGGTCCCCAGCTGCCACCATATTTCCCTGTATAGCCTCCGCCTTCCACAAGCACGGGTCCCACAACATAACCCGTGCCCTCCCCAGTGCACTTACTGGGAAGGACCACCTAATCACAAACACGTGGACAGGTGAATGTGGCCAGGGACGGTACGGAGCCAGTCCACAACTTTTTTTGCTGAGAGTTGTATTTAGCTCAGTGAAAGGACTGGCATAGAGGGAAACCGTATATACCCTGCGTGTCATTTCTCCCAGGAAGTCCTGTAATTGAGCTTGTTTCAGAAGCAATGGCAGCCCATCCAACATCAATTCGCACTTGTCGGTGGTGCTTTGACACACACACATCTTTCTTTGCGCATTTAATTTCTTGAATACAGGTTCGACGCCCCCTTGAGGAAGCTAGTGCGAAATGTGCATTGGGACCAGGGGTCACGTGGTAAGTGGGTCCTAACAGCCTTCCTGACCGGTAATAGCATGTAATACATGATTTAACACTGCTAACACCGCAAAATTAGATATTCTTGCTTGATTCAGTGAGGTGACACTAACTGGTCTCTGAGATTTCAGCACAGGGTAACTGTGTACTGGGTACATGAGCACTGATAGTTTGCAGCCTGCATTCATGATTGCACTTGAGGCATAGACTGAGATATGTATATAATGGCGTGCTGTTAAACTGTGACTTGTTGTTTTTTCTCTGCCTGCTGTTTGCTACCTCCCGTGGAGAGGGGAAGATAAAGCCCTTCTGATTACTAAAAAAGACTGGTGTTAAACTGTTCACTGCAATGTGATTTGATTAATGTTAATGCCACTCAGGATATACACTTGTAAACCTGCAAACCACCCCAATTGATCGGTTCATCATTTACTAGAGCTCACTGTCTGTTAAATAACTGTTGTTTTTAATTGTTTGTCAGCATATATGTACAATAAATGGATTTATACTTTTTTACAAAAATTGCTGCATGTGTAATTACTCTGCTTTTCTAAGTAAAATGCTTAATAAGGGAGTTAGCATGATTTATATCAAAGTCTGGTTCTTTTTGTGGTATATTAGAGTTGGACAATGGCCTGATCTGTAATGCGTTTTGAAAAATAACATGCATAGGCATGGCTGGTCCACATTAAAAAAAGCAGCCATAGAGTGTCCTTGAACCTTCCCCCACACTTTTCTTAGCCAAGGCTGCTTTTCGACAGAGTTGAACGGGCCCACCAGAGAACCCGAGACTCCTCCGGCGGGCCCTGGCTTCTCCTTCAGGAGAGTTCATAGTGCCGAAGTGAGGCCATGATGATGATAGAGGCCACCATCTGCTTAGTTTTCTGTCACTTGGAATGCAAGTGCAAGTATGCAGCCAGCCACCCACCCACAGGCCGCAACACTAAACTGCCAGATTTCTGGGCAGCTCTTTGCACTTAAAATATGGCCTTTTAAGCTCGTGGAGGCGGAAGCTTTTCACAACCTCATTCCAGCGGCGCCCGGGTGTTCATACTCTGTCCCCAGCCATCACTATTTCTCCCGGTGTCGCCTCTGCCTTCCACAAGCACGGGTCCCACAACATTACCCGTGCTCTCCCCAGTGCACTCACTGGGAAGGACCGCCTTATCACAAACACGTGGACAGGTGAATGTGACCAGGGACGGTACAGAGTCAGTCCACAACATTTTTTGCTGAGAGTTGTATTTAGCTCGGTGAAAGGACTGGCATAGAGGGAAACCGTATCTACCCTGCGTGTCATTTCGCCCAGGAAGTCCTCTAAAGCTGCTTGCACTTGAAATGTGGCCTGAACATTACTGCTGGTACTTTTCTGTGGGAATTTGCTTGCCTCCTACCAGCCTGGAATATTTCCAGCAAACTATGGTACAACGCCATGGTTTTAGCACTGTCCCCAGTACCAGTAGTGAAGCCATCCCCAATTTCCTTCTCAGGAATTTTATTTGGTAGACTGAGTGGCTGCCCAAATACATTTTCTTGCAAAGGAGCTGAAGATAGAGTGGCAGTAGGTGCAAGTTTCTCCAGCCTGTTAGATATTAGAGGGTGAACGGCAGCACATTGGATCAGTGGTTAGCACTGAAACCTTGCAGTTCTGGGATCCTGGGTTCAAATCCCAGCAAGGACAACATCTGCAAGGACTTTGTATGTTCTCCCCGTGTTTGCGTGTGTTTCCTCCTCAGTAAAAATAGTGTCCGGGAACCTTCCTACACACTTTTCTTAGCAAGGACTGCTTCTCAGCAGGGTTGAACAGTCCCACCTGAGAATCCTCTGGTGTGCCTTGGCTTCTACCTCAGGAGAGTTCATGATCGCGCTAACTTTGCAGCTGCTATGGGGCTCTTGAGCGGGTGAGAAAGGTTATCCCTCAGAATCAAATCGTCTGGTGGGCACAATGTTTTTCAATCTGAAACAGCTTCTCAGTGGGAGTTGTATTTCACCACAGCCATATTCTTTAGCTCAGTGAAAGGACTGGCGTAGAGGGAAACCGTATCTACCCCGGCTGTCATTTCTCCGTCACCAGGTTCTGCCCATTGCCACACACGACCATGCCTGGCTGTATGTTCAGCAGTGAGAGCCACAGATCAGGCTGCTGTGTTACAGCTTTCAACAACTCTGCAGCACTGAGCGGTTTGTCAATTAAGCATTAAGCATGTTATCTTCAGCACAGCCTGTTGCTGCTTGGCCAAGGCAGTGCTGCAGTGCTGTCAGCTTGTGACTGATGTAGTCATTTCGGAAATGGAGGAGGAGGAGGTGCATGAGCTGAACAATGTGATTACACTGAGGTTAAATTGGTGACGCTGTTTTTTATTCTAAAGAAAGATCCTATTGTTTTGGTTTTTTTTTACGTTATTTTTTAAGACAAATTTAGTCCCTGGGAAATGTAATTTTAACATTTTACAACCATATTTGGCAATGTGGTGCGTGACACATCATCAGACACATCCTGTTTTATTTATGATGGAGGGACTCTGAAAGTCATAAAGCCTATTTTTATAGGGCCATCAGACAGTCCTTACTATTCTTAAAAGGCCAGCAGTCGGCCCTCGCTATTGTCAGCCGGCTATGCTTTGCTGTTCTTATTATTAACAAGTGGGTCTCCTATGCTGTTATTGCGTATCCAGTGACTGCAAAGGCTGCCAAAAATTTGGACGCATCCCAATACCCCTTTGAAGAGACATAGAGGAGGGTCTCAGTAAAAAAAATGTTCCTATTATAAAGGAGCTGGTCTCCTATAGTGGTAATGCCCATGCTGTGACTGCAAGGGCTGCCAAAATTTGGGAAAAACCCCACTAAAAATTTAAAGACACACAGAGCAGAGCCACAGTAATAAGTACGACATGCTCCCATTAGAAAGGAGAGGGTCTGCTGTACAGTTATAGGGTATGCAGTGAGTCAAACGGCTGACCAATTTTAGGAAAAACCCCACTAAGAATTTAAATACCCATAGAGCAGGGCCGCAGTAATGACAAATTTCCATTAGAAAGGAGCGGGCCTCCTATACTTGTAATACCCATGCACTAAGTGTATGGGCTGACAAACATTTACCCCTGGGGGGTATACATGAACATACTGTATAAAAATTTTTTTTTACAGACATCATAAACACCCTTTAAAAAAGTTATGTAGGTGTTGCATCACGGACCACGGTCACCCTGGTGATATGGTGGTGGAGGATGAGTAGAAGGAGGAGGACTAGAGCAAATAGCCAAAATCAGGAAGCATATATCCATGTGTGGGTGTGAAAAGGTGCACGAGAATACACCTCCCAAGAAAAGACACTGGATTTGAGTTTATGTTACGCTGCTATCATTCGGTGGTGTTGAGTAGTCTGGCCCAATTCAGCCCTTGTTCATTTTTATAAGAGTCAGCCTGTCAGCATTTTCAGTTGACAGGCGGATGCGCTTATCAGTTATAATTCCACCAGTGGCACTAGAAACCCGCTCTGATAAAACGCTGGTGGCAGGGCAGGCCAGGACCTCCAAGGCATAGAGAGCCAGTTCATTCCACGTATCCAGCTTGGATACCCAATAATTATAAGGCACAGAGGAATCACGGAGGACGTTGGTACGGTCGGCAAGGTACTCCCTCAGCATCTTCCCAAACTTTGCACTCCTTGTGAGAGTACCCCGCGCCTCAGGGCCTTTACGATGGGATGGTCTGAGAAAACTCTCCCAGAACTTTGACAGTGTTCCCCTGCCTCTGCTGGATTGAAGTTGTGTCTCTCTCGCCTGTACTCCTTGGTTGTCCAATGAAGTATGCCCTCTGCCGCCAGCGTTTTCAGATGGGAATTGTTTTAATAGTCCGGCAACAAGGGCCTTCTGGTGCAGCCCCATTTTTTTAGACCTGTCCACCTCAGGAATAAGAGATATAAAGTTCTCCTTGTCTGGGAGTGTCACCAACCATTAATGACTGTCACCCAAAATTTTGAGAATGCGAGGATCATGGGAAAGGCAGCGTAACATAAACTTATCCATGCGTGCCAGATTACTAACAGGCAAGACTTCCGTGTCCTCACCAAGAGGAATGCTGACCAAGCTCTCCTCCTCCTCCCTGTCCTCTGGCCATTCACGCTGAACAGACAGTATGACAGCTGTGCTGGTAGTACCATCTATAGTGCATGAAACTAGCTCCTGTCCTTCCTACTCCTTCTCCTCTTCCTCATTGTCACCCAATCCACGTTTGGATGAGATGAGGCTTTGCGGTGTGTAATCACCCTGTATGGTTCCTATCTCCATTTCATCGTGCTCCGCCTGCAGTGCATCCTCTTTGATTGGGAGCAGAGAGCGTTTCAGAAGACAGAGAAGCGGGATGGTGACGCTAATTATGGCGTCATCGCTGCTCACCATCTTGGTGGAGTCCTCAATGTTTTGGAGGATGGTACATATGTCTGACATCCATGTCCACTCCTGAGGTCTTGTGTGTGGAGTCTGAACTGAATACCGACGGCCTTGTTGATGCTGGTACTCAACAACTGCCCTCTTCTGCTCACAAATCCGTACCAACATCTGCGGTGTAGAGTTCCAACGCGTGGGGACATCACACATCAGTCTGTGAGCCGGAAGCTGCAAATGCTACTGAAACCCGGCAAGGGCGGCGGAAGCTGTAGCTGACTTTCTAAAATGGGCACACAGGCGGCGTACTTTAACAAGTTAACCAACAAAGAGGTATAAAGAACTACAATATAGACAATTATTAATACATAATTTTTATTGAATACATAAAGAAATAAAAACAGACAACAAGACTAAAATTAAAAATGAATATAAAACACAATTAAAATAAGACTCAAGAGGGGGAAAGGGGATGCTCACAAAAATAAGGAATATTTTTATATCATCAAATGGGTCTATCACATAGATTCAATTACTAGATAAATTGTTCATAGTCACCATTCCAATAAACATACTCATCTAGATGTGGCGGTATAGTGTGAATATATATCAAGAATATAAAAAATATATATAATATAAAGTGCCAGTGCACAGAATATATTTATCAATTTATCCCAACTTAGAAAAATTAAGTATAAATAGCAGACAATATGTGTTAATTTATTGCTATAAACACCGCCATATAAAGAGAAGCACACAAATTAGCCCAAAGGAATCCCACTTTATTATAAATTTGGCTTCCGTAGTCACTTAAAAAAATGGAAATGTGATGGAAATAATATATATACCAAAGTCAATAAGCGTAAAGTGCTTGTGCAATACATCTAAGAAAAAATCTAATTTAGTTCATCACAAAAATCCCATTCAGGAAAGATTAGCTGCCATACATTTTCTTAAATACCTGCCATGTGCAGGCTCTCACTAATGGGGAGATCCTGAGCACTTCAATAATACATCCAAAATGGGAGACCACATAAACATAAAGAAAATAATGAGTGAGCATACCCTGGCCCCCTCACACCACTCCAACGCCGTTTCGCTCCTCGCTTCTTCAGGGAGTGTGGTGTGAGGAGGAGTGAGGGTTTAAATGTAGTCCTGCCAGCTGCTCCACGTTATTAGTCAATTGCGAGCGCCTTACTATCGGGCGCCGCTAGCCGCGCATGCTCTCCCTCGGTACTTCCGGGGTAGGAGGTCCGGAGCGCGTCACTGAAGGGCGTGTTGCCATTCATGACGCGTGTCCAGTACCAACCACTCCGGAGGCCGACAGAGCGCACGCGCGCTGCTTCGCACGACGCTTGCAGCAGCCATATTTAGGTAGGGAATTCAACCTATTCCTTGCCCATAGTGTATGCACCAGAAAGAAAAACAGAGAAAGGAGAGAAAGAGGGAATAATAGAAAAACCAAAAAGAAGGAAAAAGAGGGAAAAATGGTGTGAAAAAAGGGGGGGGGAGAGAGAGAGAATAAAAAATAAAAATAGTGTATGTGAAATATGAAAGAATTAAATGAATAAAGTAAATGAATAAATAATGAGTAATTACAAGACAAGAAATGTACATAGAAATGTATGTAAAATGAAAAAAAATGCTGTGACAAAATATATAGAAAAAAGGTGTGAAGGTGAATGTAATAGAATAAAGCACATATAAATAGTAAAAAATGAAAAACAATTGTTATTTCAAGTGTTGTAAAAAATGATGACAATAAAGTAAAAGAGAATGTGATGGTGCTAAGTGCAAAGTGCAAGTGCATGAAAAAAAAATATAGGGGAAGGGGAAAGATCAATTGAATCATAATACTAATAATAAAAAATAAAAACACTGTGTGATCGTGCACATGGCAAAAAATATATATATATTAAGACGGGATCAAAGAAAGATCTCTATAATCCCCACTAAACATACCACGCCAGGACCGGCATGAGAAGATGAAAGATGCAAAAAAAACCTGCATACCCCATCACTCCAAGTAGAGAAAAACCATTGAGCCTAAAAGGAAAAAATGAAATACAAAAAAACGCAAATGAAAAGAATAAAAATATATAAATATATGAATATATATAAAGGACAGAGGTCGCAGTGGAAAACAGAGTGACACATCAGAGGGAAAACAAAATCACTCAAAAGAAGCTCCCAAAACCCCACTGTTCATTAAGACCATCCGGTCTCATGCTTTTTAATGTGGTGATCCATTTACATTCCATCTGCAATAATTTTTTGGCTAAATTTCCCTTTCTGATGCTAGGATAAAGGCGGTCAATACCCCTGAATCTCAGAAGGTGTTCTTGATGGGGATGATGTTCCCTAAAATGTCTGGCTACCGGTTTTAATTTGGCAATGGCTTCCAGGTCATCAGGTTGCAATTTCATGGCAGATCTAATATCTTTGATGTGTTCCAAAATCCGAATCCGCAACTCCCGTGTCGTGATCCCAACATAATTCAATCCACAGGGACAAATGGCCAAATAGATGACATATGAAGTCTTACAATTTATAAAATGCAGAATTTTATATTCACGCGTTGCCTTGGAATCAGAGAAGCTATTAGTCTTCTCTACCTGTCTGCATGCCTTACAGCTCCCACATTGCCATGATCCCCATTTTGGGCCTTTAGAATTAAACAAAAATTTCGAAGGTGGTATTGTATGATGGCTATGGACCAATGTATCCTTAATTGTTTTTGCCCGTTTAGCCGTTAGGCTCGGTTTATCTGATATAAAGGTGGAAATAGTTATGTCCTGTCTCAGGATAGGCCAATATTTACCTATTACCTCAGTCATCTCCTTCCATCTCGAATTATAATTCGTGATAAGTCTAGTATGGTTTTTCTGATCTCTCTTTTTATCTTTAGCTGGAACAAGGAGAGACTGTCGATCCAGTTGTTTCGCCCGTAGATAGGCCCTATCTATATTTTGTTTCTTATACCCACGCTGTGTAAATCTACTTTCAAGATCCTTGGCCTGTTGTTCAAAAACTTTCTCCTGACTACAAATCCGTTTAGCCCTAATGAATTGACCCGTGGGAATGGCTTTTATTACATGTGCTGGGTGTGCTGATCTGGCATGCGGAAAGGAATTTACACTCGTATCTGTAGCGCCGGCGTCCCTGCCCTCTGCTAGGCAGGGACGGTGTTCCCCTCACCTCTCTGCTCCGTGCCCGGCGTCCTCCTCCCGCTCTGCTGGCAGCGCGCGCTCCTTCCCGGCCACTGTGCTTAGGGCGCGCGCGCGCTCTCCCTCCCTCTTAAAGGGGCCGCGCGCGCCGTCCTAAGGAGTCCCCGGCCAATGGCCGGAGGACTTCACCATATATAAGGCACCTCCTCCAAAATGGAGGTGCCCGAGCAATGTTGTTGCACTGTTCACTACTCTGCTTCAGCCCTCAGGTCCCGTTGCCAGTTACCTGCCAGATACCTGCCAGATTCCTGCCAGCTTGCTGTCTTATTCCTGCCTGATTATCTGCTACCTGCCTGCTAGTCTGAGGTCCGACGGTCTGCCTTACTACTCCTGTCAGTCTGTCTAAGGACCAGCCTGTCCGCTCACCTGGGAGCGCACTTCAGCCACCTGCCTGCTTGCCTGAGGTCCGACGGTCTGCCTTCCAACTCCTGTCAGTCTGTCTATGGACCAGCTTGCCTGCTCACCTGGGAGCACACATCTGCTACCTGCCTGCTAGCCTACCTGGAGGCTCCGCCGTCACGTGCTGTGACCACCTGCCTGTCCAGTGACTCCTGCCCGCTCACCTGGGAGCGCTCATCTGCTGCCTGTCTGCTAGCCTACCTGGAGGCTCTGCCGTCACGTGCTGTGACCACCCGCCTGTCCAGAGACTTCTGCCCACTCACCTGGGAGCGCTCATCTGCCGCCTGTCTGTTGGTCTTCCTGGAGGCTCCGCCGTCACATGCTGTGACCACCCGTTCATCCAGAGACTCTCGCCTGCTCACCTGGGAGCTCACGTCTATCATCAGCCGCCACAGGTCGTACCAACTCTTTACCCAGAGACTGCCCCGGTCACTTGCCGTGACCATCTGCCCGTTCATCCAGAGACTGCCCCGGTCACTTGCCGTGACCATCTGCCCGTTCATTCAGAGACTGCCCCGGTCACTTGCCGTGACCATCTGCCCGTTCATTCAGAGACTGCCCCGGTCACTTGCCGTGACCATCTGCCCGTTCATCCAGAGACTGCCCCGGTCACTTGCCGTGACCTCCAGCCCGTTCACTCAGAGACTGTCCCGGTCACCTGCTGTGACTTCCTGCCCGTCTTCCCTGGTCGCCACCCGCTCCCTTACAAGGACCGCCCCCTTGTATAGTAGCTCAGAGGTTCCGCCTCCCAGACCCGTTACAGTTTGCTCGGGCCATGGAACCCGGTGGCACCCAAGCTCCCTCGCTCTCGGACCTGTGTCATGAACTGTCCCGTCAAAGGTCCCAACAGGAGTCCATCCTGGGTCACCTGCGGAATGTCAATACTCGCCTGGACACTCTGACTGCTCCACCAGCAACCTCCGCCAGTGCCATGTCTCGCAATCCGGCAGCTCCGCTGCCCACTAATACCATGGTATCCTACCCCGGAACCCGGCTTTCTGCACCTCCTCGCTTCGGAGGCGACTCCGCCCAGGCTCGGGGCTTCATAAATCAGTGCACCCTGCATCCACCAGTTTAACTCCGACCGAGCCAAAATTGCATTCATCATGTCCCATCTCACCGGGGAGGCCCTGGCCTGGCTAAATCCTCTATGGGAGAGAGGAGACCCCCTGGTGTCCAACTTGCCTGCTTTTCTCACGGCTTTCCGGAAAGTCTTCGACGAACCCGGACGGAAGACCTCATCCGCATCATCACTGCTACGCCTCCGTCAGGGAAGTCTCACCGTGGGCCAATATGCCATACGGTTCCGTACCCTTGCCTCGGAGCTGGCCTGGGATAACGACGCTCTGGTATCCGTCTTCTGGGAGGGTCTGTCCGGCCGTATTAAAGATGAACTTGCCGGTCGGGACATCCCTACCACTCTCGATGACCTAATAACTCTTGCCACCCGGATTGACCTACGGTTCCAGGAGCGTGCCAAAGAGGTCACCCGTGAGAGGAGGTTACCACGTCTAGCTCCTACTTTTCAGAAACCCGTCACTCCCTCCGTCTCTACCCAGGTACACTCTCCTGAGCCTATGCAGGTCGACCAGACCAAGATGGTCAAAACCCGTCAGGACTTACGCCGTGCCGAGGGGAGCTGCTTCTACTGTGGCATTAAGGAGCACCGGATCCGTACCTGCCCGGAGAGGTCGGGAAACGCCTGTGTCTAGGTTCGCTCAGAGAGGTCGACCTAGACAAGAATAAATCCTCTCCATCTCTGCTGTTGTCAGTCTCAATCGTCTGCGGGGAGAACCGTTATTTCGAACTAGCCCAACTTGACTCTGGAGCAGCCGGGAATCTTATTTCACAGTCCCTGGTAGAGAAATACCGCATCCCCACCAAACCTCTGGCTGTACCCTTGTCTGTTGCTGCCGTGGATAGGGGTCTCTTACCACGCCCCATCCAACTCATCACCGAATCCATTACTCTGCAGGTGGGAATGCTGCATTCTGAGAGTATCTCCTTTCATGTTCTGCCTGGACTCTCCCACGCCCTCTTGCTAGGCCTACCTTGGCTCCAGAGACAAGCACCCGTGCTTGACTGGCAGACTGGAGAAGTCCTTCACTGGGGACAGGACTGCCATAAGACCTGTCTGGTTCCCGTCCATCCCGTCCGTCCTTCTCCTACCCCAGCTAATCTACCTGGACTTCCGATTCCTTATTGGTCTTATGCTGATGTCTTTAATAAAAAGGAAGCAGAGACACTACCCCCTCATAGACCATACGACTGCCCTATCGACCTGTTACCTGGTACTACTCCTCCCCGTGGGCGTATTTATCCATTATCCGCTGCTGAGACCCGGTCGATGTCCGAATATATTGAGGAGAATCTGGCCAGGGGATTCATCCGGAAATCTACCTCCCCGGCGGGAGCAGGCTTCTTTTTCGTCAAAAAGAAGGACGGCTCTCTCCGTCCCTGTATAGACTATAGAGGCCTTAACCAGATCACGGTGAAGAATAAGTACCCCCTTCCGCTCATTCCGGAGTTATTTGATCGTCTGAGGGGGGCTAGAATCTTCACCAAACTGGACCTCCGTGGGGCGTACAACCTGGTTCGTATCCGTCAGGGGGATGAATGGAAGACGGCATTCAACACCCGGGACGGCCACTATGAATATCTGGTAATGCCCTTTGGTCTCTGTAACGCTCCTGCCGTCTTTCAAGAGTTCGTCAATGACATCTTCCGGGACCTTCTCTACTCCTGCGTAGTGGTGTACCTGGACGACATCTTGGTCTTCTCTCCGGATCTCCAGACTCACCGGAGGGACGTTCGTCAGGTCCTGCTCAGGCTCAGGCAGAATCACCTCTTCGCTAAATACAAGAAGTGCCTCTTTGAGCAGACCTCGCTTCCGTTTTTGGGCTACATTATTTCTCAGACCGGCCTACGAATGGATCCAGAGAAACTGTCTGCCATCGAGAAATGGCCTCGACCGGAGGGGTTGAAGGCCATTCAGCGATTCCTGGGCTTCGCTAACTACTACCGCCTCTTCATACCACACTTCTCTTCCCGGACTGCCCCAATTTCCGCGCTCACCCGTAAGGGTACTAATCCCAAAGAGTGGCCGCCCGAAGCAGAGGAGGCCTTTCTTTCCCTAAAACAGGCCTTCTCTTCCGCCCCGGTGCTGCATCGCCCGGACGGCAACAAGCAGTTCTTCCTGGAAGTTGACGCCTCCTCCTCTGGAGCCGGAGCGGTACTTACTCAAAAATCATCTTCCGGGAGAATGGTAACTTGTGGCTTCTTCTCCAAACTCTTCTCCTCTTCTGAGCGCAACTATTCCATAGGAGACCGAGAGTTATTGGCCATCAAGCTGGCGTTGGAGGAGTGGCGTTACCTACTCGAGGGGGCTCTTCACCCGGTAATAATTTACACTGACCACAAGAACTTGGCTTACCTCCAGCATGCCCAGAGACTTAACCCGCGCCAAGCCCGGTGGTCCTTGTTTTTTGCTCGCTTTGATTTTGTTCTTCATTTTCGCCCGGCTGACAAAAACGTCAAAGCAGACGCCTTGTCCCGATCCTTTCTGGTGTCCGATCTCGAGGAAGAACCTAAACATATCATCGATCCCGCCAGAGTAATGCAGGTGGCTCCCGTGAGTCTAAATCGTCTCCCTCCCGGTAAGACGTTTGTTTCAGTACCTGATCGGAAGAAGATCCTACACTGGGGCCATTCGTCTAAACTAGCTGGCCACGCCGGTCAGAAAAAGACCCTCCAGCTTATTGCCCGGCACTACTGGTGGCCTACCCTGCACAAGGACGTAATAGACTTTGTTTCTGCCTGTGTGTCCTGCGCCCGCAACAAAGTCCCGAGACACCTGCCAGCCGGTCGCCTCCTTCCGCTTCCTGTGCCTGCTGCCCCCTGGCAGCATATTGCTATGGACTTCATAACTGATCTCCCCGTCTCCGCCGGTTGTACGGTCATTTGGGTGGTCGCTGATCGCTTTTCCAAGATGGCTCACTTTATTCCCCTGCCAGCCCTCCCGTCTGCACCCGAGCTGGCTAAAGACTTTATCCGCCACATCTTCCGTCTTCATGGCCTGCCCCTCCACATCGTGTCGGATCGTGGGGTACAGTTCACCTCACGTTTCTGGAGAGCCACTTGTAAACTGCTAGACGTCACCCTGGACTTCTCTTCCGCTTACCACCCACAGTCCAATGGTCAAGTGGAGCGGATCAATCAGAACCTGACCAGTTACCTCCGGCACTTCGTTAATGCCCATCATTCAGACTGGGTGGATCTCCTACCATGGGCCGAGTTCTCTTATAACAATCACGAGAGCGAATCCTCCTCCAAATCCCCGTTTTTTGTAGTCTTCGGTCAGCATCCTCGGATTCCTTTTCCTGTCTCCACCTCTGTGGACAACCCGGCTGCGGAATCTCTCGTTAGCAAATTTTCCTCCATTTGGGAGAGTACCCGATCCGCACTCCTTCAGTCGTCCGAACGGATGAAAAGACACGCTGACAAAAAACGCCTGGATCCTCCACAATTTCGTCCTGGAGATAAAGTCTGGCTCTCATCTAAATATGTCCGACTCAAGATACCTTCTTACAAGTTAGGGCCTCGGTTCATCGGTCCTCTGGAGGTCATCAGTCAGATCAACCCGGTGGCCTATAAATTGAAACTCCCGGCCAACTTACGGATCCCTAACTCCTTCCATGTATCTCTCCTCAAACCTGTGGTACTTAACTCTTTTTCCAAGTCTACAGGTACGCCTCCTGCTCCGGTTTCTGCTGAGGACGAGTTTGAGGTAGAGAACATTCTTGCCACCAAAAGGGTAAGAGGAAAGACCTTTTTTCTAGTAGATTGGAAGGGGTTTGGTCCTGAGGAGAGAACGTGGGAGCCCCGGGAGAACATCCATGCCCCTCTTATCCTAGCTAAATTTCTGTCTGGCCTAAAAAATGGGGGGCCTAAAGGGGGGGGTACTGTAGCGCCGGCGTCCCTGCCCTCTGCTAGGCAGGGACGCTGTTCCCCTCACCTCTCTGCTCCGTGCCCGGCGTCCTCCTCCCGCTCTGCTGGCAGCGCGCGCTCCTTCCCGGCCACTGTGCTTAGGGCGCGCGCGCTCTCCCTCCCTCTTAAAGGGGCCGCGCAGGCCGTCCTAAGGAGTCCCCGGCCAATGGCCGGAGGACTTCACCATATATAAGGCACCTCCTCCAAAATGGAGGTGCCCGAGCAATGTTGTTGCACTGTTCACTACTCTGCTTCAGCCCTCAGGTCCCGTTGCCAGTTACCTGCCAGATACTTGCCAGATTCCTGCCAGCTTGCTGTCTTATTCCTGCCTGATTATCTGCTACCTGCCTGCTAGTCTGAGGTCCGACGGTCTGCCTTACTACTCCTGTCAGTCTGTCTAAGGACCAGCCTGTCCGCTCACCTGGGAGCGCACTTCAGCCACCTGCCTGCTTGCCTGAGGTCCGACGGTCTGCCTTCCAACTCCTGTCAGTCTGTCTATGGACCAGCTTGCCTGCTCACCTGGGAGCACACATCTGCTACCTGCCTGCTAGCCTACCTGGAGGCTCCGCCGTCACGTGCTGTGACCACCTGCCTGTCCAGTGACTCCTGCCCGCTCACCTGGGAGCGCTCATCTGCTGCCTGTCTGCTAGCCTACCTGGAGGCTCTGCCGTCACGTGCTGTGACCACCCGCCTGTCCAGAGACTTCTGCCCGCTCACCTGGGAGCGCTCATCTGCCGCCTGTCTGTTGGTCTTCCTGGAGGCTCCGCCGTCACATGCTGTGACCACACGTTCATCCAGAGACTCTCGCCTGCTCACCTGGGAGCTTACGTCTATCATCAGCCGCCACAGGTCGTACCAACCCTTTACCCAGAGACTGCCCCGGTCACTTGCCGTGACCATCTGCCCGTTCATCCAGAGACTGCCCCGGTCACTTGCCGTGACCATCTGCCCGTTCATTCAGAGACTACCCCGGTCACTTGCCGTGACCATCTGCCCGTTCATTCAGAGACTGCCCCGGTCACTTGCCGTGACCATCTGCCCGTTCATCCAGAGACTGCCCCGGTCACTTGCCGTGACCTCCAGCCCGTTCACTCAGAGACTGTCCCGGTCACCTGCTGTGACTTCCTGCCCGTCTTCCCTGGTCGCCACCCGCTCCCTTACAAGGACCGCCCCCTTGTATAGTAGCTCAGAGGTTCCGCCTCCCAGACCCGTTACAGTATCCTTCCGATAAATATCCGTGTTTATTCTTCCATGTGTATCGATCCTGATGCTGAGGTCCAGAAAGTTGATCGTGGTTTGGCTTATCACCGAAGATAATTTGATGTTGTATTCATTGTTGTTTAGATGAATTAAAAACAGGTCCAGGAGTTCCCGAGAACCCTGCCAAACAAATAGCACATCATCTATGAAACGCATCCACGAGACCACAGAGCCAGAGAAAATATCCTCCTCATTCTGTACTAGTTCTCTCTCCCACTATCCCAAGAAGAGGTTTGCGTACGAGGGGGCGCAAGCCGCCCCCATCGCCACTCCCCTCTTCTGCAGGAAATGACCATCTTTGAATAGGAAATAATTGTGGGTGAGAACATATTCCATTAAAATAAGGATTAATTCAGATAAAGATCCACTTAAGCTTTGGCTCCTCAGGAAAAATCTCAAAGCTCTCAAGCCATGTTGATGTTCAATGTTAGTATACAATGACTCCACGTCACAAGTAACTAAAAACATATCCGACTCCATGTGAACCCCATCCAATCTGCAGCGTTTCTGCAGCGTTTCTGCATTGTCTTGGCAGTCAAAACGCTTGTGGATTTTACACACGTTTTTGCAGCGTTTTTACATGCGAATTTGACTTGCGTTTTTCAAGTCCATCGGGACCTCAAATCTGCATGCAAAAAACGCACAAATAATGGACATGCTGCAGATTTTTCCGCAGGGAAAATACGCAGCGGAAAATTCCGCAGCATGGGCACAGAACATGCAGAATTTCTTTGGGGATCATGGGGCACGGATTACAAAGCGTTTCTGCTGCGGAAATTCCGCATCAAAAACGCTTGAAAAACGCATAGTGGGCACACAGCCTGACACTGCTCTCGGTTCAATAGTGGTGTGCTGCGGTCCCCTAGAAATTGGGACAGGAAGGTCAGGCGAGAAGATGTGGGTGTTTGTTGTGGCACAATTTCAGCTTGCCCACGCCTTGTCCTCGGCCTCTGCATGCACCATTACCATCACGTCCAGTTCCCCGTCCCTTGCCACGTGCCTTGCCCATTCTAAATGGAGGACAGTATCTTCCACGCTCACTACAAATGACTGAGTTTGGAGCAAACTTATATGTGATCCGTGTGATGGAGAAAACAGAGTTTTTAATACCTGGCTAGTGTTGAGCATTCCGATACTGAAATATCAGGTATCGGCCGATATTCGCGGTATCGGAATTCCGATACTTAATTCCGATACTTTTACAATATCGAATACCGGAATCGGAAGTTCCCATAATGCCTGCGCTCTGCTGTGTCTCTGAAGGATGACAAGCTGGATGGCAGCGCTCAGCTGCGATCCAGCCTGTCATCAGAATGCCATCCCAGCGTGGGAGAATTCTCCTGATCGTTTAAAAGCCGGCGGGCGGTAAAAAGCCGCCGGCTTTTAAACAATCACACAGCCCCATACTGCTTCCCCGCAGCCTCCCACCCCGTTCCTCCGCTCACCTCGCCACCTCCCATCCCGATCGTAAGTTAGGACCGGGCGGGGAGCGCAGCACCAAGGAGCGGGGAGCGAAGGACCCGGGCGGGGAAGCCGGCAGTGAAAAGACTTCACCGCCGGCTTTCCCGTTCTGTGCTGCGCTTTCCCGCCGGTTATTTCAAATGAACAGCTGAGGTATCAGGTGATGCTGATCAGCTGTTCATTTGAAGTAGCCGCGGTGCCCTCAGAGGGTTCATGTGAGTTCATGCTTGACTGCATGAACTGAAATTAAATTTCCCACGGTCGCACAGGTCAGCCACACCTCCCAGACCGGTCATGATTGGTGTGTGTGGGTGTCTGTGCGGGTGTGCGCGGTGTGTGGGGTGTCTGTGCGGTGTCTGCGAGTGTGTGCGGTGTCTGTGCGGTGTCTGCGGGTGTGCGCGGTGTCTGTGCGATGTCTGTGCGATGTGTGCGTGCAGGCAGACATAGGCCGATGTGACACTACTACTCCCATCGGCCTATGTCTGTCCCCCGTCCACTCGTGCCAGCAGGATCAGCTCGATGGGAGCAGTAGTTCCCATCAGCCTGATCCTGCTATTTAAATTGCCCTACTGTGTCCCCAATAAATTTTAAATACATGTCATTGGTGGGCAGTGGTTGCCTACAATAAATTAGTTCATACATTACCTGTCCCCGCCGATCGCCACCTAAAATAACGTAAAAAATAAAAAACTACACCTATACTCACCTAGACACCTAATTCCCCGAAGCCATCGATCTCCTGTAATAAAATATAAAATAATAAACCACAACCTTATCCTTACCCCTCCGTAGTAGTCCACGAGTGTCCCACGATGATCTCCAGTTCAGAGCAGCCACATAGAATGTGACCGCTCTGAACCGCTGCCGCCGCTAGAAATTCCCACGGTACAGCAGTGCCGTAAAGGAGGTCTCCGGAGCAGCGCTGACTGAATGCACTCCGGTGACCTCAGTCAGTGGCTCCCGCTGCCGGGAGCGGACGTGTTCCCGGCAGTGTGAGCTTACGGCAGCCATGCACAGCTGTCACCATCTCCAGATGTGACAGCTGTGCAAGGGAGATCAGCGCAGGAACATGGACAGTAACTATTTTTTTTTAGTAAACTAAGAATTAAATAAAATGGTGTGTTTTATTTCAAATAAATTATTTTTTTCTGGGTGTAGTGTGTTTTTTATTTTTAACACTTTGTAGGTTAGTAATGGGGGTGTCTTATAGACGCCCATCATTACTAACCTGGGCTTCATGGCAGCTGGCGCTGACATGAACCCCAGCCCCATTACCCCCTGCCACCGCACCAGGGCAGCGTGGAAGAGCGAGGCTAAGTGCCAGAATTGGCGCATCCTATGGATGCGCCATTTCTGGGGCGGCTGACGGCTGGTGTTTCTAGCCTGGGAGGGGGCCAATATTCATGGCACCCTTCCTGGGCTATTAATATCAGCCCCCAGCTGTCTGCCTAGCCTTTGCTAGCTATTAAAATAGGGGGGACCCCACGTCATTTTTTTTGGGGGGTCCCCCATTTTAATAGCTAGTAAAGGCTAGGTATTCAGCTGGGGGCTGATATTAGTAGTCTGGGAAGCTCCGTGGGTATTACCCCCTTCCCAGGCTTCAAACATCTGCTCCAGCCGTCTGCTTAACCTCCGCTAGAGACTAAAATTATGGGGCATCCCACGCCAATTTTTTTTTTAAATAAATCCTTTATTTTAACACTAAATGACATTTGAGGAGTTAATAAAGATGCAGTCCCTAAATTATTATTTATTTTTTAATTAATTTTTCCCAAAAATTTTGACGTGGGCTTTGCCATATTTTTGTATGCCAGCCAGGTACAGCATCCAGCTTCTATGAACGCTCCATTTTCTGGGGTGGCTGCGGACTGCAATTTGCAGTGGGGGGGGGGGGGGGCCAGAAAGCTTGGGTCTCCCTGCGCTGCAGATTCCATCCCCCAGCTGCCTAGTTGTACCTGGCTGGACACAAAAATAGGGAGAAGCCCCACGTATTTTTTTTTTTAATTATTTCATGAAATATTTTTTTTAAAAAAAGGGCTTCCCGATATTGTTGTGTCCGGCCAGGTACAAATAGGCAGCTCGTGGTTGGGGGCAGCCCGTTCCTGCCTGCTGTACCTGGCTGGACACAAATATAGTGCGAAGCCCCACGTCAATTTTTTTTTAATTATTTCAGGAAATTCATGAAATAATTAAAAAAAAATTGACGTGGGGCTTCGCACTATATTTGTGTCCAGCCAGGTACAGCAGGCAGGAACGGACTGCCCCCAACCACCAGCTGCCTATTTGTACCTGGCCGGACACAACAATATAGGGAAGCCCTTTTTTTCTTAATTATTTCATGAATTTCATGAAATAATTAAAAAAAAAAATACGTGGAGCTTCGCCCTATTTTTGTGTCCAGCCAGGTACAACTAGGCAGCTGGGGGCTGGAATCTGCAGCGCAGGGAGGCCCAAGCTTTCTGGGCCCCACCCGCTGCAAATTGCAGTCCGCAGCCGCCCCGGAAAATGGCGCGTTCATAGAAGCGCCATCTTCTGGCGCTATACCCAACTCATCCAGGGTCCTGGTGCGGTGGCTCACTGGGTAATAAAGGGGTTAAGGCCAGCTTGGCATTATCAGCTGGCCCTAAGCCCGAAATTCATGGGGTCACGCCAATATTAGACATGACAACCATGAATTTCTAGTAAAGTATTTAAAAAAAACACAACACCCAGAATAAAGTCCTTTAATTGAAATAAAGACACAATTCTTTATTGTTCTAAATTAAACCATACTTACCATCACGCCCATTCCAGCTGAAGCCAACGATCTCCTGCAATAAAAGAAAAATAATAAACCAACCTCATCCTTACCTTTCCATGGTTCCCACGACAGCTTCAGCTCTGCTACATCGAGATGACAGGCTGGACCGCAGCAGAACGCTGCCATCCAGCCTGTCATCCCGCAGACACTGAGAAGCGCAGGCATGCTTGCGCTCCTCAGTGTCTCTCTGTGACGTCATCCAGATGAGCCGAGTTCATGTCCAATGAACTCAGCTCACCTCATGCACGTCACTTACAGCGTGGGAAAATTCTCACGCTGAAGCGCTGAGCGCAGAAGAATTTTCCCACGCTGTCAGTGACGTGCATGAGGTTAGGTCATGTCCAATGAACTCGGCTCACCTCATGCACGTCACTGACAGCGTGGGAAAATTCTCCTGCACTCAGCGCTTCAGCGTGAGAATTCTCCCACGCTGTCAGTGACGTGCATGAGGTGAGCTGAGTTCATTGGACATGACCTCACCTCATGCATGTCACTGACAGCGTGGGAAAATTCTCACGCTGAAGCGCTGAGTGCAGGAGAATTCTCCCACGCTGTCAGTGACGTGCATGAGGTGAGCTGAGTTCATTGTCGGCTCATCTGGATGCCGTCACAGAGAGACACTGAGGAGCGCAAGCATGCCTGCGCTTCTCAGTGTCTGCGGGATGACAGGCTGGATGGCAGCGTTCTGCTGCGGTCCAGCCTGTCATCTCGATGTAGCAGAGCTGAAGCTGTCGTGGGAACCATGGAAAGGTAAGGATGAGGTTGCTTTAATATTTTTCTTTTATTGCAGGAGATCATTGGCTTCAGCTGGAATGGGCGTGACGGTAAGTATGGTTTAATTTAGAACAATAAAGAATTGTGTGTTTATTTCAATTAAAGGACTTTATTCTGGGTGTTTGTGGTTTTTTTTTTAACTTTGACTATGGGGTTAGTAATGGGGGTGTCTTATAGACGGCTCTCCACTACTAACCTGGGCTTGATGTCAGCTGGTATTATAAGCTGACATCAACCCCAACCCTATTACCCCACTGCCACCTCTACAGGGCAGTGGGAAGAGCGAGGCTAAGTGCCAGAATTGGCGCATCCTATGGATGCGCCATTTCTGGGGCGGCTGACGGCTGGTGTTTCTAGCCTGGGAGGGGGCCAATATTCATGGCACCCTTCCTGGGCTATTAATATCAGCCCCCAGCTGTCTGCCTAGCCTTTGCTAGCTATTAAAATAGGGGGGACCCCACGTCATTTTTTTTGGGGGGTCCCCCATTTTAATAGCTAGTAAAGGCTAAGTATTCCGCTGGGGGCTGATATTAGCAGCCTGGGAAGCTCCGTGGGTATTACCCCCTTCCCAGGCTTCAAACATCTGCCCCAGCCGTCTGCTTAACCTCCGCTAGAGACTAAAATTACGGGGAACCCCACGCCAATTTTTTTTTAAATAAATCCTTTATTTTAACACTAAATGACAAGTACAGTAAGCAACACTGTCACTGTACTTCATATATATGTGACTGACATGTTTCTATCTATCTAATCTATGTATGATTCTCTATTCCTTCTATTCTAAATTGTCTGGTACCGCTGCTGAATTGCCGGCCGGCTTTCTTAAAGAGACGGTGCATTAAAACACTATTATTTTTTTAAATAAATCCTTTACACTAAATGACAAGTACAGTAAGCAACACTGTCACTGTACTTCATATATATGTGACTGACATGTTTCTATCTGTATAATCTATGTGTGATGCTCTATTCTTTCTATTCTAAATTGTCGGGTACCGCTGCTGAATTGCCGGCCGGCTTTTTTAAAGAGACGGTGCATGAAAACACTAATATTTTTTTTAATAAATCCTTTGCACTAAATGACAAGTACATTAAGCAACACTGTCACTGTACTTCATATATATGTGACTGACATGTTTCTATCTATCTAATCTATGTGTGAAGCTCTATTCTTTCTGTTGTAAATTGTCGGGTACCGGTGTATGCGCTGATGAATTGCCGGCTTTTCGCATAATACATTCTACATTATTCTTAGTTGTTTTACTTCATGTAGAATTAACCTACAAGTAAAGAAAGGGTTTATTTTCATTCCAATATTTCTGTCCCATTGACTTGCATTGGTTTCCGGTATCGGAATCGGCGATATCCGATACTTTTTGAGTATCGGTCCGATCCAATCCGATACGATATTTCCTGATATCGGAAGGTATCGCTCAACACTATACCTGGCCTGTAAGTAAGTAGTTTGAACAACAAACTGCTGTGAAGTGCTTCACTGACACACTAAAGGAAATTTTTAATGGATGCCAGAAATGGCAGTATTTTCTGACAACGTATATGTGATCCGTGTGATGGAAAAAACAGAGTTTTAAATATCTGGCCTGTAGGTAAGTAGTTTGAACAGCAAACTGCTGTGAATTGCTTCACTAACACACTAAAGGAAATTTTTAATGGAGGCCAGAAATGGCAGTATTTTCTGACAACGTATATGTGATCCGTTTGACAGAGAAAACAGTTTTAAATAGCTGGATTTCTAGCGCTCTAATATGGAACGGACCTGGCTATATTCTGCAATGCCAACATGCAAATGGCGCAGAAAAAATTGTGTTCTCTGGATTGCTTTTTAAGCAAATAATGAGGATTAACATCCAAAGAAAAGTATTCCTGGCCCCTGAGACCTGGGCCTTTGTATAGAAATATCTAACAGCAGCAGAAGGCAAAATTGGAATGGAGCCTCTTGTGCTATATACACAGCAGTCTGCTATATACACTGCCTGCCTATACACCCTGCCTGCCTGATATCTCTGCAGATGGATTAGTCCTCAGAAGGACTGTTTGTTAAGATGTATATGTGTAATGTATGTTTTTTCTCTCTACACTACCTAATACACAATCAAATCTCTCCCTAACTCAGCAGCAGCTCTCCCTACACTGTCTGATCCGGAGTGACTGTGACGAGCATTGAGGCGCCAGGTCTGATATAGACCTGATGATGCTGTGCGGCCAGCCAATCACTGTAATGCCCACAACCAACATGGCTACGGCATTACAGTGCATGGCAGGCAATCCCTGCATGTTCATTGGCTCTCTAAAGAGCGCCAAACATGCAGGGAGGGGACCCGAGTTCCCGCCGAAGCAATCCGGAAATACTCGGCAAGCGCCGAGCATCTCGAGCAGTGAGATGCTCGGGCAAGCACCGAGCAGTAGCGAGCATGCTCGCTCATCACTAATTCTGACCTTTTGTACTGAAGCATCTAATGAGTGTGTGTAAATCTCATTGCCAAGGGAAGGAGAACAGGGTCAGCTGTGACATCACCAATTGTGCATGGTGGATCATAGGTTATCTGCTGTGTGTAGAGATGTTACCTATCATTGTAATCCTGCTTCCGCTGATAAGGATCCTTGCCGTAAACTCTTCCTGAAAGTTCAGGAAGAATGAGTGTAAAAACGGTATAGTGGCCAGTGTGAAAATTGCAAGAATACTTATTTTGTTTTTTTTTTTTCAATAATAATAATAATATTTTTATTTATATAGCGCCAACATTTTCCGCAGCGCTTCACAATTCAAACAATTTGCAGACATTATCAGCACTGTCCCCATTGGGGCACACAATCTAGATTCCCTATAAGTATGTTTTTGGAGTGTGGGAGGAAACCGGAGAACCTGGAGGAACATGCAAACCCCAACACGGGGAGAACATACAAACTCCTTGCAGATGTTGTCCTTAGTGGGATTTGAACCCAGAACCCCACGCTGCAAGACTGCAGTGCTAAACACTGAGCCACCGTGCTGTCCCTAATAATAATAAAGAATGTAATATGAAAAAAATGGCCAATTTAAAATAAATATATATATATATATTAATACACTGCTCAAAAAATAAAGGGAACACTTAAACAACACAATGTAACTCCAAGTCAATAACACTTCTGTGAAATCTACCTGTCCAGTTATGAAGCAACACTAATTGTGAATCAATTTCTCCTGCTGTTGTGCAAATGGAACAGACAACTGGTAGAAATGATAGGCAATTAGCAAGATACCCCCTATAAAGGAGTGGTTCTGCAGGTGGTGATCACAGACCATATCTCTGTTCTCATCGTTTTTGGCTATTGTTTTGGTCACTTTTTCATTCTGCCATTGCTCTCACCCCTAGAGGTAGAGTAGCATGAGGCAGTGTCTACAGTACAACCCACAGAAGTTGCTCAGGTAGTGCAGTTTATCCAGGATGGCACATCAGTGCGAGCTGTGGCAAGAAGGGTAGCTGTGTCTGTCAGCACCAGTGTCCAGAGCATGGAGCAGATACCAGGAGATGTGGAGGGAGCCATAGGAGGGCAACAACCCAGCAGCAGGACCGTTAACTCCTCCTTTGTGCAAGGAGGAACAGGAGGAGCACTGCCAGAGCCCTGCAAAATGACCTCCAGCAGGCCATAAATGTGCATGTGTTAGAAACTGACTCCATGAGGGTGGTATGAGGGCCCGACGTCCACAGATGGGGGTTGTGCTCACAGCCCAACACCGTGCAGGACGCTTGACATTTGCCACAGAACACCAGGATTGGCAAAGTCGCCACTGGCACCCTGTGCTCTTCACAGATGAAAGCAGGTTCACACTGAGCACATGTGACAGATGTGACAGAGTCTGGAGACGCCGTGGAGAGGGATCTGCTGCCTGCAACATCCTTTAGCATTACCTTTTTGGCAGTGGGTCAATAATGGTGTGGGGTGGCATTTCTTTGGAGGGCTGCACAGCCCCCCATGTGCTCGCCAGAGGTAGCCTGACTGCCATTAGGTACCGAGATGAGATCCTCAGACCCCTTGTGAGACCATATGCTGGTGCGGTTGGCCCTGGGTTCCTCCTAATGCAGGACAATGCCAGACCTCATGTGGCTGGAGTGTGTCAGCAGTTCCTGCAAGATGAAGGCATTGAAGCTATGGACTGGCCTGCTCGTTCCCCAGACCTTAATCCGATTGAGCACATCTGGGACATCATGTCTCACTCCATCCACCAACGTTGCACCACAGACTGTCCAGGAGTTGGCGGATGCTTTAGTCCAGGTCTGGGAGGAGATCCCACAGGAGACCATCCGCAACCTCATCAGGAGCATGCCCAGGCGTTGTAGGGAGGTCATACAGGCATGTGGAGGCCACACACAACACTGAGCCTCCTTTTGACTTGTTTTAAGGACATTACATCAAAGTTGGATCGGCCTATAGTGTGTTTTTCCACTTTAATTTTGGGGCTGACTCCAAATCCAGGCCTCCATTGGTTAATAAATTTGATTTCTATTGATGATTTTTGTGTGATTTTGTTGTCAGCACATTCAACTTTGTACAGAACAAAGTATTCAATGAGAATATTTCATTAATTCAGATCTAGGATGTGTTATTTAAGTGTTCCCTTTATTTTTTTTGAGCAGTGTATATACTGTGATGTATACTGTGATCATATATACATACATCACAAAAATCTGATTTAAATAATAGGTCATTCTCTGACAATAGTATCCTTTTTAATTGCTGAACAGGATCAAAATTTTCAAAACTTTACTTTTTGTTCTTCTTCATTGTGCTTATTCTTAATTTATTCATTTTTTTTCTATTCTGGAATTCTTAGGTGTTCTTCTACCATCCATATACGTGTTATTGATAGACAATAGGTAATTAAAAAAATAGCCACTGACCACTTCTCTCTTGCACTAAAACCTTGAAACTAATCCATATCTCCCAACAGCCGCATCATCGTATTTTTCAGGAATCTTAGACTTTTTTTTCAAACTGCTTTGTTACCTGTATCCAATAGTTTGTTATTCTCTAATATAACCAATACATATGGGTGAATCTTGATGATTTCTTATTACATTTCAGGCAGGCTTGAACACTAGATATGAGTTAATCTTTTGACAATTTTATTTGCCAGCTTTGCTACATTTCTTCCAAAAATATTTATTTGCAGTTAAAGGGGTTTTCCCGTGAAGGAAAGTTCATTTTAATCAATAGATATTGGAATTATAATAACTTCCACAACTGGATGTGTTTAAATAAAATGTTCCTTATAATCTTATAAATGTGCCCCTGCTGTGTACTGTGTAATGGCTGTGTCTGACCGTACAGGAACATGGTCTGATCATACCACAGCTCCTGGGCAGGGGAGGAAGCTAAAGACTATACAGACATTACAGCAGGGGGATCACAGATGATTCTTTTTGTGAGGTAAAACATTTCCCTGCCTGTTTTTACCACATCTCCTGGGCAGGGGGAGAGCAAAAGAGTATACAGACATTACAGCAGGGGATCACAGAGGATTCATTTTTTGAGGTAAAATATTGTTTAAAAACAGGCAGTGAAATATTTTACCTCACGAAATGAATCCTCTGCGATCCCCTGCTGTATTTTCTGTTGGCGCTATATAAATAAAATAAGTTGGCGCTATATACATAAAAAATATTATTATTATTCCCAGTCCTGTACATGGGCCCAAATTTGTGCAGTGTCCTACCAATAGAAGTAACAACAGTGCATGCACATAAGCCGCACATTTTTCCAAAAATTAGGATGATGGTCAATAAATTATAGCCATATGTTGGCAGCCCATTAATTTTATTTTGAAAAAATGTTTACCTTTTGATCCCAGTGCTTGCCAGGGGCCCAATCCTGCAATGGATTTTACAGGGTATATTCCATGTAGCGGATTCCCACAAGATACTAATTTATACTAAATATGAGGAAAATGGTAAAGAAAATTGTAGTAATGGATGCCCATGAATTCTATTTATAAAAGAAATGCCTTTCGAGCTCTATACTGTGCAGGGTTCTACATGTGATATTCATACCAATTTAATCCTACAAAATACAAATTTTACTAAAAGTAATGATGAAGGTAAAGAAAATTGTAGTCATAAATGGCCATTAATTTTAGTTTGCAAAAACTGTTAGCCTTTTATGAATGAAGAAATAGTGGATGTGTGCCATGCAGCAAGAATCTGTTACTTTTCCCAAACGCTTGGCAGCCATGATGTTTCTGGCATTATCACTAAGGTACCCAGTTGTAGTTGACTAGGAGCCATCCAGTGGGATATTTGATGCTGCGTTCTGCACTCTTGCTATTGTGTACAGGGAAATGTCCTGTAAAGACGATGAGGAGGAGGTATTTAAGTGCTGCCTGGTGTGATGGTGTCACCATCAAACACTTAGCCTGCTTATTGTAGGGTATCTCTGCTATTCAAATCATTGACTCAATGGGCCAAGAAAGAAATGTAAAGACTTTGGCCATAATTGATACTGACAATGGTGGAGTGCATATTCCAACACAACATCAATCCAAAGGCTCAGCTCATGGTCTCTGCCATGTGAGAATACAAAGTAGGGACATTTTCCTTCAGGTAATAATGATAAATAGGTATTTACCATCAAATCTGAGTTCTTGTCATAAATTTATAAAAAGGCAGTACAAGCCATGTGTACAGCAATGATTGTGGTGAACTTGGACATGTAGGAGTTGAGTTTGTACACAATCATATGACCAGGGGTGGATTAAGAGTAGCAAGGGCCCTGGGCAGTTTACAAGGCGCGGGCGCCCCCCTCTCCCCCACACACACCTGATGTATCCGTAACATGTCACATGATCCCCTGTGATAGATCATGTGATAGTTCACGTGAAATTAATTTGGCACAATATTAATTATAATAATTTTTTTAGGCTGTGTGCCCACTATGTGTTTTTTAAGTGTTTCCGCAGCTGCAATTCTGCTGCAGAAACGCTTAAAAAACGCTGGGTAGAAGGTCTGCCATGTTCCCCAATGATAATCCGCATGTGCTGTGTACATGCTGCGGAAATTTCCTCTGCGGATTATCATTGCGGAAAAATCCGCAGCACTACCAATTATTTTGCGGAAGCGCTTCATTTTCGCCGCCATTGACTTGCATTGGAACACATGGAATCCACATCACTGCATCTGTAGATGCGGAATCCATGCGTTTCAATGTGCGGATGGTACCCGGGTTTGGAGAAGATGAGACTCTCCTCCGGACCCGGGTACCATAGAACCTGTAAAAAAAGAATAAAATAAAAAATAAATATTATACTTACCTTCTGATGGCCCCCGGTGTCTTTATCCGATGCGTCCTGGCTTGCCGGCAGCTTGCGATGGTCTGAAAAGGACTTGCCGTGACGTCATTTAGTCATGTGACGGGTCACACGACCGCTGACGTCGACAGGCCATCAGAAGGTAAGTATATATTTATTTTTTATTTTTTACCATTCTTTTACGGTCACTGGTTGCATGGATTTATATAGTGTGACCAAGTTGTCAAGCACTTTCCAAGTGATGCTAAAATCGCTTGGAAAGTGCTTGTAAACCCGCATGCGGAAATGCATGTGAAGAACGCTTCCCTTCCGCTTGTCCCTGGCAGGAAAAACGCATGTAAAATCCGCATGTACAATCCGCATGCGTTTTTTCTGCCAGGGAGATGCAGAAACGCTCAAAAAAAAATCCGGAGCATTTCTGCATCGTGGGCACATAGCCTTACATTAATTGTATGACTCAATATTGAGCACACGTAGGCATCTATACACAGCGGGAGGCCACACGGTGCCATCTATACACAGCAGGAGGCCGCACGGCGCCATCTATACACAGCAGGGGGCCGCACGTAGCCATCTATACACAGCAGGAGGCCTCACGTAGCCATCTATACACAGCGGGAGGCCTCACGTAGCCATCTATACACAGAGGGAGGCCGCACGGTGCCATCTATACACAGCAGGAGGCTGCACGGTGCCATCTATACACAGCAGGAGGCCGCACGGTGCCATCTATACACAGCAGGAGGCCACACGGTGCCATCTATACACAGCGGCAGGCCGCACACAGTCATCTATACACAGCAGGAGGCCGCACGGCTCCATCTATACACAGCGGGAGGCCGCACGTAGCCATCTGTACACAGCGGGAGGCCGCACGGAGCCATCTATACACAGCAGGAGGCCGCACTGCGCCATCTATACACAGCGGGAGGCCGCACTTCGCCATCTATACACAGCGGGAGGCCGCACTGCGCCATCTATACACAGCGGGAGGCCGCACTGCGCCATCTATACACAGCGGGAGGCCGCACTGCGCCATCTATACACAGCGGGAGGCCACACTGCACCATCTATACACAGCGAGAGGCCGCAGTGCGCCATTTATACACAGCAGGAGGCCGAACGGTGCCATTTATACACAGCGGGAAGCCACACAGCGCCATCTATACACAGTGGGAGGCTGCACGGCGCCCCCCCAGAGACAGCAGGAGGCCGCACGCAGTCACACACACACACAACATATACAGACATATACATACATGCATAAACACATTTGAAACACAAAAATACATATAAACAGACATCGCACAATGATATCTGCCTGCACACACACACACAGATACACACACACTCTCACACACACACTCTCACACACTCACTCTCACACGCACACACACACACACTCTCACACACTCACTCACACACACTCAGACACACAGTCTCACCATCCCCCGGCTCGGCTCCAGTCCTCCTGCTCTTCTCCGGTGCTGCACTGCAGGCCCGGCGCGCACTGCATGACGTCACAGCTAGGAGACACGGCCGCGCACAGGGCCGGGTGTCCTAGCAGTGATGCGGCCCGGCCAGCACAGGGAAGTTAACTGCTGCAGTGCTGGCCTGGCCGAAGAATAAGTAGCGGCCATGCGCAGCTGCTGGGGGAGCGGTCCGGGGGCCCCCCCGCCACTGTCTGCCGGTATGTGCCGCGGCGCCGCACATATAATGAGGGCAATCTGGCCATAGACACCTTGGAGCCCTGGGCCCCCTGGAGGCTCGGGGCTCCGGGCTGTTGCCCAGATTGCCCTCATTCCAATCCGCCTATGCATATGACTGTATGCATGTTGGGGGCACAGATATCACTAACTGATGACACAATGAAGGAAGAGGAGGAAGCGTTTGGAATTCAGTAGATGATGATGACAACAACCAGGCACTATTTGAGGAGACAGCCTGACCATACATTTTGAGATGATTATGATGATGTGGAGGAGCTAATAGTGAATGAACTTGGTCTGATTTAATTAAATTAGTTTGGAGGGTTTTTAATGTATTTTGGATGTTTAAATATATGTTACATAATTAATTATGTATGTAAATTGTCTTAAGGTCATGTGATATTTTAATGGAATGTTATTGGTGTTTTTTTTGTATAAAAAGATGGTGGGCACATGTGTAAATAGCTTTGATAAAGAATGCAGGTTGGAGCGTTCGAAACGCGTTGCTAATCCTGTCATGACTACGGAACTTGGTTTTATGGAATAAAGATTTTCTGCTGCACTTAAGAAGCTGGAATCCCTTTCTTTTTTTCCTACAATTTTCTACGAGTGGTTCATCGTTAATTCCATACTTCGGAACACCTGAGTCAGGGTGAGCTGGTGTAATCTTCTATTGTTCCCAGTAGATTAGTTCTTTGACATCCACAGCTTATCTTGCTACTAAATAGCCTGAAAACTGCAATAGATTGCTCCTTTGGCAATGTGTATGGAAAAGAATTTCTACACCCAAGGTGCCCATAAATAGGGCTGGGCAGCACCACGACCATTACCAGACTTTTCAGGCATTGTTGAGCCATCTTCACCAACAGCATTTGTAGCATCACCTGACCACAGAAGAAGCAGATCTCTTAGACAAATGTTGAGAGATCTTTGAGTCAGACTTGTTAAAAAATAAACATCACAAATTAGAAAATAATAAGAACATATTTGGTACCTATAATTGCAATCTGTAAAATACAGAGAACAGTTTATTTTTGATGATTGGTAAATTGAGTAAAAAATTAGGTTTTAGTTTTTATTTCTCCACTAAACCCATAGCAAAATTAATAAAACTGCAGTGCTAACATATGTGCTTGGCAAAATGGCAAAAAAACTGCTTGTGTAACAAAAAGAACTGATATAAAGAAGCTTACCTACACTTGAAAAAGTTATAACTTACAACTATAAACGAATGAAGAAAACGTAAATCCATAGGTTCCTACCACCCCAGATTAAGTGGAACAGTCCCAGATTTTAGTCTCATGAATATCCCTTACTTTCAACAAGGCCCTTATAGCATCTCCCCCTATCATTAGTGTAGTGCTGCACGATGAGAGAATGGCACTGAGCTTCTGAGCACACATGGTGCAGTACCATACAGACTGACCCAGCTTCTTCATTCCAGGAATGAAGAGCAGGAATGTCCTCATCTTGCTCTTCCCAGAAGACAGAGAAGGTCAGCACTGATGTCAGTTAAGTACACATGAGCCATCGAGCTCAGTGATTACCTGCATATGCACTGCACAAAATACCTGTTGCACCCTATAAACAAAAACCGCGGCAGTGGCAAGGAGCTGGAACTGAAGCAGGGGACGGTGAGTAATGCAGATTAAATAATTTTTAACAATGGCACGCTGATGGTGTAAACTAGGTTGATTGGAGGAAAATCTTTTTAAAGAGTTGACTATGAAATCAGTTAATTTTAAGATGCTACTCTCTGCCCTTGGTCCAGGGCATGTTGTGACATACAAAACTGTGACATGTCCTTGCCTGAAGGCTAAGAGGGTGGTTTGAGAATGAACCTTTTTTGTCTTCTTTGAAAGTTTGGAGGTATGCCTATCACTATGGCTGACAGAGCGAGTAATACAACTAGGCATTTGAATTGTGACCTCAATCTCCTCCATCCCCATGTCATACAAGTACAAAGGCTGATTGTTCATTTCATCTAATAAATAAATCAACTGGAAAAAGATGTTGTTGTGAAATATCTTCCTTAGCCTCTGAAGCACTGTGGCTTAGGGGACTAAGGGGCAGAACAGATAGAGATGTCATTGATAAAACTGAAAATTTGGAATGTAAAAGATTACATGTAACAGCAACAGAGGAAGTAGACTGTGCAAGTAAACTGACTCAAACTGACTGTGTTGCTGTCAGAGGTAACATTATCCTACTGTAACTGAGATTAATGATGTGCCATATATTCAATTCCGCACTCTACTTCTTCCCCAATAATATGCTTGCCAAACACAAAGGAGACCAATTGTGACCTGTGTTTGATAGTACTACAGTTGGTGCCAGTGGTGGTGGTTGATCTGCTCCTGCTAGCAGCTCCCACCTTCTTAGCTGAGTTTTTGTTTTCACACTACTCCATCAATTGCCATTGTCACTTTTCTATCATATTTTCTACAATGCTTTAATTAATATTGATAACTTTTCAACCGCAATTTTTTCAACAACTCACAAAAAGGATGTAACAAGAAATGCTAGGGAGGTAGGAACACACACAAAAAGCAAAATGCAGCAGTAGTCTGCAGCATAGGTGTATACTCTCAAATTGGTGCCAGAAAAAAAAACTTATGATAAAATATTTATTTATAATTATTAAAATATCGTATTTTTCTGACTATAAGACTTACTTTTTTCCGCCAATATTTGGGAGGAAAATGGGGGTACGTCTTATAGTCCAAATGCAGGCTTACCCTGGAGGGTTACGGCAGTTGTGGAGAGGATCACAGGAGTCAGGGTCCATTCCTCAGGAAACCGACAGCGGCAGAAGTGTGGTGATGCTGCGGGTCCGGTGTCGGCAGTGAGCAGAGAAGAGTGCATTCATTACATTGCTTTCCCGGCAGCTATTTTCCTGAAGCTGTGGGTCGCCAAAAACAGCGCATACGCAGATTGGGATCTCGGCTGAACTGAGATCTCAATCTGTGCATGCGCTACTGGCTGCTAAACCGAGATTTCATTCGACACATGTATTCCAGAGGCGGCCATCTTCCTGAAGCCCACCGCCGGGAAAGCAATGCACTTCATTCTGTCTCACTGCTGGGAAAGCAAAGAATTCCGCTCTGCCTCATCGCCGACACTGAGCCCGCAGTATTGCACAGCTGGGACCCTCCCTCCTCCCACTCAGGGCCCACAGCATTGCCTCACTTCTGCCGCCGGTTTCCTGGGGAAAGGACCATGCCTCCTGTGACCCTGCTCCATCACCACTGCCACCCCCCCAGGTAAGATACCTTAAATTCAGACTATAAGATGGACTCCCATCTTATAAAAATCTTTTTTTTCCTATTTTCCACCCCAAAATTTGGGGGGCGTTTTATTGTCTGGTTTGTCTTATAGTCCGAAAAATATGTAACCGCGTGTTAAAAAAAAGTGTATGATAGATGTGCAGTGTATAATTTTGTAGTCCTGATAGGGAAATTGTGTCAATAGTAGCAATAAGTATTAGTCAAATAATACAATATTAAGCATTTTTTTTCCCTAGAATTATTAGTCAAATAGTGCAAAATTGGGCACTTATTTTTCCCAAAAATAAATATAAAGAAGGGAAGCAAAGGACAAAAATGGATTCAGGGAACACAGATTCAGATAATTTTTTATGGTCTTTAGAGTCTGTATAAATAGATTATTTTCTGCCTTATTGTGGAGGTTGTCACCCTGATGAGTGATATGGGGCACTCATTCTGCGACAGCTGTTCCTAAGATGTCCCTAAGTATGACAAGTATGATTAGAACGCCTACCGGCGCATCAATTTTAAGCGCTGAGTGTGTTCCAACAAATCCCAATAATTGTGCTCTAGCAAATAATATAAGCCACATTATGGACTCAAATTATTATTGATCAGTGTATCCCCTCAATAGTATCATCATAGGGATAGTAAGTCGAGATTGATGTGTATTCTTAGCCTTAAACTATATAACATGTAGAAACGAGTATATTAATAATCATATTAATCAAGTGCAGGGTCCCTAAAATATTCAAATACATTAAAGTCAAGGCAGGGAAAAGTCATATTTTAGAGCCTTCTAGGGTTTGTATAGATTATCTGAATCGGTGTTCCCTAAATCCAATAGCTGTCCATTCCTTTCCCTTCTTAATATTTATTTTGTATAATATAGGTGCACAATATTGTACTATTTGACTAATTCTTCAGGGGAAAAAAATGCATAACATTGTAATATTTGACTAATACTTATTGTTATTATTGACACAATTTCCCTCTCAGGATTGCAAAATTATATACTATATGTCTTTTTTAATACGAGGTTATTTTAATGATTTTAAAGATTTACTATTTTATCGTAAAGGTTTTTCTTCTGGCACCATAATGTTGAGGGGACCAACCTTACATTTTCTCATAAATTTCTTCAAACATGCAAATTGTAATAATTTCAGTTAATCTCTTATTTGATTTGAGAGAAAATTAATCTTAAAGTCTGGTTCCTACAGTTTCCTCTGTTTTTTTTCCATGATTTTATAATATGTGCTCTTTTGCAGCATCAAACAAGTTTTCTTATGAGGCTCTCTAGGATTTAAATGGCTTATCCCTTATCACTGTTGGTCAATCAAGGAGTAGAAAGAGGAGCTGGGGAAGGGCTATCATCTGTACTAGAGCTGTGTGATCTGCTATTGATAGATGAAGTTTCTTTCAAAATGTAATATTGCCTCTTATTTTGTATACTAAAGGTGATATAAAAATGTCCTCACATTGAAATATATTTGTGTATGTAGCTATGCATAGATTAGGAGGCACATATATAGAAATCATGTTGACAAATATCAAAAGTCCTAATTGAGGCTCCACCCCCCCCCCCCACCTAAAAAAAAATATTCAGCTGGCTAGGTAGAGTCTTGGCGCTTAGGTGCAATCACAGAAACCAGAAGGGAATACCACTCAACTCTTAAAGACATGTATTGCGGCACTTCACTAAGCCCCTAAGAGTTGTCACCCACTACAGTATTCTTTTATGGCCCCCATAGAATATGATGCCTTACAAACACAGTAGGATACCCTTGCTTTTGATTCCCCTATACAATTTGCCCCCACAGTAACCTGTACATCTTGTGAATGCAGATGCCATTAAATTTAAGATGATGTTCAGGGATCAGGGAAGTTGGTCAACTCCCCGCACCTCATAGGCCCCATTACTGCCTAGTGGTTTGCTGCTATTAGCGGTAAACTGGATATCTAGAGTATTCATTCTTCTTTAATAATTTAACACTCGGACATAAAATATCTTCCCTTCATGGAATTAAAATAAATCAATTAAGGTCTATTCCAGTTGGCTCCCCAAACTCCTACCCACCCACATCACCCAATACAGCAATTTGTCTTCCTCAAGAAATAACAGGGCATCATGTGCACACAGCAATATTTTGTCACCAGGGGAAGTGGGTCAACCCTGTCTATTCGTTCTCGATAGACTAAAAAATTCTGTCCTCCCTCATTTATCCTAACAATTAGCCTAGGTTAGCTATATAGGATCCTTAGCCATTATAAAAAATCAGGTCCCAGCCTAAATTTCTATAGAGCCAGCTAGAGAAAGGGCCATTCAACCCTGTCTAACTCCTCAACTGCATCTAATAAAAGGATGTAAATAATTACCTCTCTGCCAATTACTAATCACAAACATTTTCTATTTTATGTAAAAAGACGGTATAGCCAGAGTGCTGGCACCTCTGCCAAAATATACCATTTTTTTCTTTGTGTATATGCAGATAATAATGGATATGCATCCAAAATCAAGAGTGAAAAAAAAAGCCAACAGCAGAACAATACTTGTTCTATATATACTTGTAATTATTTAATCAGTCTATAATTAAAGAAAAGCTTAAATAACCGAACATCTTTGTAATATACTTTAATTACCTTTGTGCAATTTACGTGTTGCTTGCTACCATGATACCTGTCAAAAGCTTAATTGAATTCAATATTAACTGTCAACATGATGTCATTGTCTGACCTGTTATTCACATTAAGTGACTATATTCAGTATTTTGAGAAAATTGTGAAGTCTTGAAAATGAGCAGTGGGTCTGATTAGCTTGTGAATATCTTAACACCCTGGAAATCTACTCATAAACACATGGGTATGCAGGGTGGTTTGACTGCTACACGAGTTGATATTATTGATCAACCTATTTTTTAAAGGAAATCTCTCACCAGGTTTTGGTTATGTAATTTGAGTGCAGCATAATGTAAAGGCTGAGACCCTGCTTCTAGTGATGTCACTTGCTGGTCTGCATGATGTTATTTTGATGCAAACACTGTTTTCTCTCCTGTTGATCTGCATGTACATGTAGTGCAGTGTGTAGTGGTGTGTTAATTTACTCACCTACCATTGCCTTTTCTGGTACCCAGAGCCAATCTGCTCCTCTTCTCTGTAACGTCAATGTACTTCACTCTACGCTCTATGTACGAGACAGAAGTCTCTTTTAAAATGTAAGTCTATAGGAGCCTCGATCTGACCCTCCATTGACTTACATCGTAAAAGCCACTTCTATAGTCCTGCTCATCGTTATTGGCACCCTTGAAGGTTAAGTACTAGTGTTGAGCGAGTATGTTCTATTAACCCTTTCGCCGAGTATGCTCGGGCCGAGCTCCGAGTATTTATAGCTGCTCAGTGATATGGTGGAATCGCTCCCATGTGCATGATTTGCGACTGTTTGACAGTTTTATTACATGTGAGGAATGTCTATTTCTTACACATTCCTCACATGTAATAAAACTGTCAAACAGTTGGAAATCATGCACACGGGAGCGATTCAACCATATCACCGAGCAGCTATAAATACTCGGAGCTCGGCCCAAGCATACTTGGACAGAACATACTCGCTCAACACTATTAAGTACATAATGTGGATTATCTCCTGAAAAAAAATGAATCAAGTGAAATAGTTTTTTTTTGTATAGAGCATTCAAGTTAAATACAAAAGAGCAAATGATTAACAATAATTAAAAACCAAAAACAATGGGAGGGAAAAATAGAAAAACCTAAAACTTGCTTTGACAGTGGTATTGACACCCCTTACATTAATTTAGTACGGAAACACATTTTGACTCGCCTGTGGAAAATCAAAAAAGAAATTTGTTTGTGATTAATTGTCGGTGTCCATGTGACATGAATTAGCCAATGAATGATGACTTCAGTGTTTTAAAAAGCCACATGGTAGGCCTTGTTCCTTTGTCATAATGGAGAAGACAAAGGAGCTGTCTGAGGACATCAGAACTGTTATTATTAGCAAACACAAGACTTCCAAAGGGTATAAGGTCTTCTCCAAAGACCTTGGTATCCCAGTTTCAACAGTGTGCTATGTTATTAAGAATTTTGTCAAGCATGGAAAGAGGAAAATTGACAAGAGATGTCTTCGAAGGTTGGTGCAAATGGTGGAAAAAACACCATGTCAAACATCCAAAGACTTGAAGGCCAACCTGATACAGTCTAAGGTCATGGTTTCAACAAGTATCATACGCCGCACACTAAACCAAGCAGAGCTTTATGGGCGAATGCCAAGGAAGAAACCATTGCTAAAGAAAACACATAAAAAGGAAAGACTGAGTATCTTGACAAACCACAATCCTTCTTGGAAAATGTTCTGTGGACAGATGAAACAAAAATAGAGCTTTTTGACAATGCAAAGAAACAGTTTGTTTTCAGACGGCGCAATGAAGATTATAAGGAAAAGAACATCTTACCAACAGTTAAGAATAGTGGATGATCCATACTGCTGTGGTATTGCTTTGCTGCATCTGGTACTGGAGGCCTTGACTGTATCACAGGAATCATGAAATTAGAGCGAAATATCCTACCCAGTGTAAGAAAACTTGGTTTGAGTTGAAGATCATGGGTACTTCAGCAAGACAATGACCCAAAGCACACATCCAAAAGTACACAGGAATGGTTGAAAAGGAAAAAATGGACTGTTTTAATAAAACTGCCAGCAATGAGTTCTGACCTTAATCTTATTGAAAATCTTTGGAATGAGCTGAAATCTGCCATTGGGAAAAAGAACCCTGCAAACATTCAAGAGCTTGAACAAACTGCAAAGGAAAAGTGGGAGAAAATTCCATTTGAGAAGTGCAAAAAGCTTATAGATGGCTACAAGAAACATTTGGAGGCTGTCATCAATGCCAAAGAGTGTGCAACCAAGTATTAATTAGGGGTACCGCTATTGCTGCACATGCTGTTTATTATATTTCTTCTTTGAAACTGCAACATGGAAGTAGAAAAACAATGTTTTCTTGTATTACTTTGGACCACTAATGAAAAAATCCTGAGGATATAATTTTGACACATTTCCATTTATTTCCAGATATTGTACAGTCTATGAAAAAAATGAAGGGGTGCCAATAATAGTGAGCAGCACTGTAGGTCACGCAGAGTGCAGTGTGACCCGGAGAGTTTGCAGAGTGGTGATGTCACTGAGAAAAGGAGCAGAATAGTGCTGGATCCTGGAGAAAGCAGCCATAGGAGTGTATATTAATACACTTACAATACACTACATGCACATATGCACAGATTTATTAAAACAAAATCTTCATGGGAGGCTTCTTTAATATTAACTTCTGCTACACCAAATTGCATACAAAAACAACATCTTACATTCATTTTTGCTTCATATTGTACTACCGTCCATTTTCTGCCTCTGACTCGCATCTTTTACTATAAGTTTTTATCCTTGCCATACATAAGTAATGTCTTACCTCATGGTCTTTTTCACATCATTGGCACATAATAAGATGGGTACTAGGGGATGAAGAACAGTAATATCAGTAATTTGTATGTAATGTCTCTATCAAACTTGGTACACACAGGCAATTGTTGAATTAATTACAACATGAGAGTATTGTAAATGACAACTGCAAAAAGCATATGTTGAATATAGAGCAAAGAGGTTTATTTCTCAATAATTGCAGTGATTATAATTATTAAAGAAAAGGAGGATCTACAATGTTGTACTTGACTATCATATAATGTACAGTATATTAACCCAGTAGCGGACAGTGACAAGAGAGTAGTGTTGAGCCACCCCCGTAGTTTTCGGGTTCGGTTCAGTTTGTAGAACACCGGGATGTTCGTGGAACTGTTCTTCAAATACCTTAGAACACCGTCGAACAATGTTAAAACCAATGGCAGGCAAACAAAAACACATAGAAACACATAGAAAACTCCTTCAAAGGTGTCCAAAAGCTCACAAACTGCTCAGAAGACACTCTCTTTAAAAAAGCCGGCAGGCAATTCAGCAGCGGCATACACCGGTACCCAACAATTTAGAACAGAAAGAATATAGCATCACACATAGATTAGATACATAGAAACATGTCAGTCACATATATAAGAAGTACAGTGATAGTGTTGATTACTGTACTTGTCATTTAGTGTTAAAATAAATGATTTATTAAAAAAAAAAATTGGCGTGGGGTTCCCCGTAATTTTAGTCTCTAGTTGAGGTTAAACAGATGGCTGGGGCAGATGTTTGAAGCCTGGGAAGGGGGTAATACCCACGGAGCTTCCCAGGCTACTAATATCAGCCCCCAGCTGAATACCTAGCCTTTACTAGCTATTAAAATGGCGGACCCCCAAAAAAATGACGTGTGGTCCCCCCTATTTTAATAGCTAGCAAAGGCTAGGCAGGCAGCTGGGGGCTGATATTAATAGCCCAGGAAGGGTGCCATGAATATTAGCCCTCTCCCAGGCTAGAAACACCAGCCGTCAGCCGCCCCAGAAATGGCGCATCCATAGGATGCGCCAATTCTGGCACTTAGCCTCGCTTTTCCCACTGCCCTGTAGCGGTGGCAGTGGGGTAATAGGGTTGGGGTTGATGTCAGCTTATAATGCCAGCTGACATCAAGCCCAGGCTAGTAATGGAGAGGCGTCTAGAAAACACCCCCATTACTAACCCCATAGTCAAAGTTAAAAAAAAAACACAAACACCCAGAATAAAGTCTTTTAATTGAAATAAACACACAATTCTTTATTGTTCTAAATTAAACCATACTTACCATCACGCCCATTCCAGCTGAAGCTAATGTCTTCTGCAATAAAAGTAAAATAATAAATCAACATCATCCTTACCTTTCCATGGTTCCCACGACGGCTCCAGCTCTGCTACATTCACATGACAGGCTGGATCGCAGCCTAAAGCTGCCATCCAGCTTGCCATGCTGCAGACACTGAGAAGCGCAGGCATGCTTGCGCTCCTCAGTGTCTGGCTGTGACGGCATAAAGATGAGCCGAGGTCATATCCAATGAACTCAGCTCACCTCATGCACGTCACTGACAGCGTGGGAGAATTCTCCAGCTGAAGCGCTGAGCGCAGGAGAATTTTCCCACGCTGTCAGTGACGTGCATGAGGTGAGCTCATGTCCAATGAACTCAGCTCACCTCATGCACGTCACTGACAGCGTGGGAGAATTCTCCTGCGCTCAGCGCTTCAGCAGCAGAATTCTCCCACGCTGGGATGGCATTGAGATGACAGGCTGGATCGCAGCTGAACGCTGCCATCCAGCTTGTCATCCATCAGAGACACTGCAGAGCGCAAGAATGCCTGCGCTCTGCAGTGTCTATGAAGGATGGCATGCTGGATGGCAGCACTCAGCTGCGATCCAGCCTGTCATCTCAATGCCATCCCAGCATGGGAGAATTCTCCTGCTGAAGCGCTGAGCGCAGGAGAATTTTCCCACGCTGTCAGTGACGTGCATGAGGTGAGCTCATGTCCAATGAACTCAGCTCACCTCATGCACGTCACTGACAGCGTGGGAGAATTATCCTGCGCTCAGCGCTTCAGCAGGAGAATTCTCCCACGCTGGGATGGCATTGAGATGACAGGCTGGATCGCAGCTGAACGCTGCCATCCAGCTTGTCATCCATCAGAGACACTGCAGAGCGCAAGAATGCCTGCGCTCTGCAGTGTCTATGAAGGATGGCATGCTGGATGGCAGCACTCAGCTGCGATCCAGCCTGTCATCTCAATGGCATCCCAGCGTGGGAGAATTCTCCTGCTGAAGCGGTGAGCGCAGGAGAATTTTCCCACGCTGTCAGTGATGTGCATGAGGTGAGCTGAGTTAATTGGACATGACCTCGGCTCATCTGGATGCACAGCCTGACACTGCAGAGCGCAAGCATGCCTGCACTTCTCAGTGTCTGCGGCATGGCAAGCTGGATGGCAGCTTTTGGCTGCGATCCAGCCTGTCATGTGAATGTAGCAGAGCTGAAGCTGTCCTGGGAACCATGGAAAGGTAAGGATGAGGTTGCTTTATTATTTTACTTTTATTGCAGAAGACATTGGCTTCAGCTGGAAAGGGCGTGATGGTAAGTATGGTTTAATTTAGAACATTAAAAAATTGTGTGTTTATTTTAATTAAATGACTTCATTCTGGGTGTTGTGTTTTTTTTAATACTTTACTAGAAATTCATGGCGGTCATGTCTAATATTGGTGTGACCCCATGAAATTCGGGCTTAGGGCCAGCTGATAATGCCAAGCTGGCCCTAACCCCTTTATTACCCAGTGAGCCACCGCACCAGGGCCCTGGATGAGTTGGGTACAGCGCCAGAAGATAGCACTTCTATGAACGCGCCATTTTCTGGGGTGGCTGCGGACTGCAATGTGCAGCTAGGGGGGGGGCCAGAAAGCTTGGTCCTCTTGCGCTGCAGATTCCAGCCCCCAGCTGCCTAGATGTACCTGGCTGGACACAAAAATAGGGCGAAACCCCACGTATTTTTTTTTTTAATTATTTCATGAAATTCATGAAATAATTAAAAAAAGGACTTCCCTGTATTTTTGTTTCCAGCCAGGTACAAATAGGCATCTTGGGGTTGGGGGCAGACCGTTCCTGCCTGCTGTACCTGGCGGGATACAAAAATATGGCGAAGGCCACGTCAAATTTTTGGTGAAAAATTCAATAAAATTAAAAAAAAAAACACACATTTAGGGACTGCATCTTTATTAACCCCTCCACGTGAGGGATTAATAAAGATGCAGTCCCTAAATTATAATTTTTTGTTATTATTTTTTAATTTTTCCCAAAAATTTTGACGTGGGCTTCGCCATATTTTTGCATGCCAGCCAGATACAGCATCCAGGAACGGGCTGCCCCCAACCACCAGATGCCTATTTGTACCTGGCCAGACACAACAATATAGGTAACCCTTTTTTTTTTTTTTATTTTTTTTTTTTTTATTTCATGAATTTCAGGAACTAATTTTAAAAAAAAATATGTTGGGCTTCACCATATTTTTGTGTCCAGCCAGGTACAACTAGGCAGCTGGGGGCTGGAATCCGCAGCGCAGGGTGGCCCAAGCTTTCTGGGCCCCCCCCCCGCTGCAAATTGCAGTCCGCAGCCACCCCCGAAAATGGCGCGTTCATAGAAGCGCCATCTTCTGGCGCTGTACCCAACTCATCCAGGGCCCTGGTGCAGTGGTTCACTGGGTAGTAAAGGGGTTAGGGCCAGCTTGGCATTATCAGCTGGCCCTAAGCCAGAAATTCATGGGGTCACGCCAATATTAGACATGACCGCCATGAATTTCTAGTAAAGTATTTAAAAAAACACAACACCCAGAATAAAGTCCTTTAATTGAAATAAGCACACAATTTTTTAATGATCTAAATTAAACCATAATTACCATCATGCCCATTCCAGCTGAAGCCAATGTCTTCTGCAATAAAAGTAAAATAATAAAGCAACCTCATCCTTACCTTTCCATGGTTCCCAGGATGGCTCCAGCTCTGCTACAGTGACATGACAGGCTGGATCGCAGCCGAAAGCTGCCATCCAGCTTGCCATGCCGCAGACACTGAGAAGCGCAGGCATGCTTGCGCTCTGCAGTGGCTGGCTGTGACGGCATCCAGATGAGCCGAGTTCATGTCCAATGAACTCAGCTCACCTCATGCATGTCACTGACAGCGCGGGAAAATTCTCCTGCGCTCAGCGCTTCAGCAGGAGAATTCTCCCACACTGGGATGGCATTGAGATGCTGAGCGCTGCCATCCAGCATGCCATACTTCATAGACACTGCAGAGCGCAGGCATGCTTGCGCTCTGCAGTGTCTCTGATGGATGACAAGCTGGATGGCAGCGTTCAGCTGCGATCCAGCCTGTCATCTCATTGCCATCCCAGCGTGGGAGAATTCTCCTGCTGAAGCGCTGAGTGCAGGAGAATTCTCCCTCGCTGTCAGTGACGTGCATGAGGTGAGCTGAGTAGAGATGAGCGGTGTTCGACTCGAACTGTTCGCCAATCTCAAATTCGAGCTGTTTTGAGCTGTGTTCGAGCCGTTCGGCGGACACGAACGATTTGAAAAAAATCCGGCTGTTCGAGGTTATGTTCGATAACTGTACGTGCACCAAAATCATAACTGGATTTTTTCACAGTAATGCTGATAATCAATGTTAATACGCAGTTTGAGTGTACAGTCGGGAGGGGGGAGGGGCAGGGGATGGATCTCTGCAGAAATAATGAAGATCTCCATTTTTTTTTCTCTTTCCCGCATTTACAGTGGGGAGGTGCAATCTGTCAGCCTATCAGCAGCGCACACATGGAGCGAACTGCTTTTTTTCACACAAGCAAGGGCATGGGTTATTGGCTATGTATGTCACATGTCCTTGCCCTATAAGACCCATCCATTTTCCCCGTCGCCACCATTTTCTCACTGCTGCAGCTGCGTGTTAGACGGCAACGCTGTTGCTGTGTGTGCTATACTTTCAGTGTTAATTTCAAGCCAATTTTCTCTGAAATATGCAGATAGCTTGGGAGTAGGGAATAGTTGTGATTGCAGTCCTTTTGAGGACTAGGTTACAGCATTTCCTACGACTTTTAGCAGGCAAGTCTGTGCTCTTAAATAGATAGGTTGGGAGTAGGGACTAATTGTATTTGCAGTCCTTTTGAGGACTATTTTACAGCATTTCCTAGGACATTTTGCCAGGCAGGTCTGTGTCAGTGCTGTGCAAGTGTTTTTCACAGCATTTGGCTAAATCTAGCTAAGCAAATCCTTTTTGGCCTCTTGCAGTGTGTGTTAGTTAGTGGAGTAGCGTATCTGTGTTGCAAGCTACGCCACCTGTGTATAGAATACAATTTTTTTTACTGCACCTAGCCAAGTAAAACCTTTTGGGCATAGCATCATTCTATTAGGCCATCTATACTAAGCTCCACGAGCTTGCAAATTAGTAATAATTTTTATCTGCATCTAGCTCGGAAAATAGTTTTGGGCTTGTAGCATTGTGTGGGACTTATTCTTAGTCCATCTATACTAAGCTCCTCCAGGTTGCAAATTATAAATAATTTTTATCTGCATCTAGCTCGGAAAATAATTTTGGGCTTGTAGCAGTGTGTGGGACTTATTCTTAGTCCATCTATACTAAGCTCCTCCAGCTTGCAAATTCCAAATAATTTTTATCTGCATCTAGCTCGGAAAATAATTTTGGGCTTGTAGCATTGTGTGGGACTTATTGTTAGTCCATCTATACTAAACTCCTCCAGCTTGCAAATTACAAATAATTTTTATCTGCATCTAGCTCGGAAAATAATTTTGGGCTTGTAGCAGTGTGTGGGACTTGTTCTTAGTCCATCTATACTAAGCTCCTCCAGTTTGCAAATTAAAAATAATTTTTATCTGCATCTAGCTCGGAAAATAATTTTGGGCTTGTAGCAGTGTGTGGGACTTATTCTTAGTCCGTCTATACTAAGCTCCTCCAGCTTGCAAATTACAAATAATTTTTATCTGAATCTAGCTCGGAAAATAATTTTGGGCTTGTAGCAGTGTGTGGGACTTATTCTTAGTCCATCTATACTAAGCTCCTCCAGCTTGCAAATTACAAATAATTTTTATTTGCATCTAGCTCGGAAAATAATTTTGGGCTTGTAGCAGTGTGTGGGACTCATTCTATTAGTCCATCTATACTAAGCTCCACCACCTGTGTATGTAATAAAATTGTTTTACTGCATCTAACCCAGCCAATCCTTTTGGGCTAATACCACAGTTTGGCCACTCAGCTCTGCTTGGTTCCCATCCATCGTTTTTTGTGCAAACAACTCCAGAGTTGTCAATTAGTTAACCACCAAAATGAGTGGAAAAAGGCCTGCTGCTGGTGGAAAGGGGAATAAGCGTATTGGGAAGGGTAAAAAAGGTTGTGTCCGTGGGGTAGGTGTTAAAGCAACAGTAACATCTGCAGAAGAAAGACCATCTTCCAGCCAAACTAAGATGTCTACTTCTTTTAGCGGACAATGTGATAAGATCCCTTTCTTACGGCCACGCCAATCGCTACAAATTCCAGATGAGGCACAAAAACAGCAGGTGCTTCAATGGATATCAAGTGCTCCTTTAAGTGGGCTCTCCTCCACCTCAACTTCAACATCACAAATGCTCCAGTCCTCAGAGGTGTCACCCCAATCTCACTTGCTTCCTCACAGCTCCCAAGTCTCCAGCTGCCTGTCTGAGTATGGGGTAGAACAGATGGTTGTGTCTGCAGAGCTGTTTACTCATACTATAGCCTGGGAATCAGAGGTCGGCTCCAGAGCTTCTGTGAATCCAGGCGAAGAAATGATCTGCACTGATGCCCAGAATCTTTATGAGTCGGATCCAGGACCAGACACAGAAGGTTCTGACCATAATGTAGACCCTCGTTCCCAAACTGTAACTCCTGTTGGTGGAGACAATGAGGAAGAAGATGATGAGACTCAAATACCTGATTGGAGCGACAACTTGAGGTTTTTGTCAGGGCAGGAAGAGGTTGGCTCTGAGGACGACGGGTGTGAGAACACACAGGGTGATGATGACGAGGTTGCAGATCCCACTTACTGTCAACCCACAGTCAGCCAGTCGATGAGGTCAGCAGAGGAGGTGGAGGAGGATGCTAGTGACGACGAGGTCAGGTTGCGCCTTCCTGGACAGAGACGTAGTAGTGGAAGCATGTCAACAACTGCATCCTCAAACACAACTCTGCCTCTGACCACAAGTCGTGGTGGCTCTTCAGGTCGCATGGGTGCTAAGCCTTGCATAGCTTGGGCATTTTTTCAGATCGATAAGGATGACCCAACTCGTGTTATCTGTAACATTTGTCACCAAAAGCTAAGTAGAGGCCAAAAAATGCATAGTTTGAGTACTTCATGCATGAACCGTCACATGGATATTAAGCGTAAGTTGCAGTGGGAACCTCACTGTGCTACAATGTGGCCTAGAGGGCCGGGCCAACTTCTGTCTGCCCCATCTTGTGCATCCGCGGCCTCTTCATCCTCTGTGACGGGGGGGACAGCAGTCACACCTATTTTGGGACGCAGACCTGCCACCTCTTTACCCGCAACAGCCAGCGTGATTGGCAGGTCATCATTTCATTTGGAAGTGAAAACACCAGCTGGTGTTGAGCGCTCTCCGACATCGAGAGCACCACCTTTGGATCAAGGCAACCTAACTTTTCCGCCTGCATCTTCCTCACAGACCGGCACTTTGCCGGGGACACCCTACTCAACCCCGTCTAAGCACAACAGCCAGCCCTCGGTCCCTCAGATGTGGACAAGTAAAACATCATTTCCTCATAGCCATGAGTAAGCTAAGAGGTTGAATTTCACCATCTGCAAGCTCTTTGCTACAGAAATGCTGCCTTTCCGCCTGGTGGACACAGAGGATTTTTGAGACCTTATGTCCGTCGCAGTGCCCCAGTACCAGATGCCCAGTCGGCACTACTTCTCAAAGAAAGGTGTGCCGGCGCTCCACCAGCATGTCGCACACAACATCACCGCTTCTTTGAGAAACTCTGTGTGTGACAGGGTGCATTTCACCACAGACACTTGGACGAGTAGGCATGGACAGGGGCGTTACATGTCGCTGACTGGGCACTGGGTAACTATGGTGACAGCAGGACAAGGGGCTGCTGTCCACGTCTTTCCGTCCCCACGAGTTGTGCGTCAATCCTCTTTATCTCGAAGTTCCTCCACTGCTTCTGCCTTCTCAACCTCCTCTCGGTCCTCCACCTGCACCCAAAGCCTGTCTGGTCATGCTACACGCTTTCTAACTGCGCAGAAGGGATCCTGCACACCTCCTTACTATGCTGGCAGCAGGGCTCAACGTCATCAGGCGGTTTTTACTTTGAAATGTCTGAGAAATGTGAGTCACACAGCTGAGGAGTTCTTGTCAGCTCTGGAGAACCAGTTTCATGAATGGTTGTCTCCAATGGTGGTCTCCAATGGTTGTCTCCAGGGAAGGCCATGTGCGACAATGCTGCAAACCTCGGTGCGGCCCTTCGCCGGGGCAATGTCACACACGTGCCTTGTATGGCTCACGTGTTGAACATGGTTGTCCAGCAATTTTTAGCCCACTATCCCGGACTAGATGGCCTTCTGCAGAGGGCACGGTCGCTGTGTGCTCACTTCCGCCGTTCGCATCCCGCAGCTCAGCGACTTACATCTCTACAGAAGTCGTTGGGCCTGCCACTTCACCGGATAAAATGCGATGTGCCTACCCGGTGGAATTCAACTCTGCACATGTTGCAGCGACAGTGGCAGCACCGACAAGCCCTTGTGCAATACGTTCTGACATATAGCCTGGGCCAACGGGATCCAGAGGTGGGGCAAATCACGCTGGAGGAGTGGTCTCAGATCAGGGACCTATGCACCCTTCTGCACAGTTTTGAAATGGCGACGAAGATGTTTAGTGCTGACGATGCCATTATCAGCATGACTATTCCGGTGATTTACATGCTGGAGCACATGTTAAACAGAATTCGGAGTCAGGTGGTGGCACAAGAGGAGGTGGAGGAAGTAGAGGAGGAGGAGTTGTATGCGGAAGGGCTAACATCTGCAAGGTCCAGACGGTCGGCAGCACCAAGGCGGCAGGCATGTGAGGGTGGGGGAGATGGATTTACCAGGGCGCATGGTAGCAGCCAAACTAGTGAGGAAGGTGTAGGAGCCCTGGAAGAAGTGGAGGACGAACTGATGGAAGACTCATCAGATGAGGGAGACCTTGATCACATTTCTGTTGTGCGAGGTTGGGGGGAGAGGGTAGAGGAAGGAAGCATGATTGTTACCTCGCCACCAACACAACAGGGACTTGGTGCTCCTGGATGCGCAAGACACATGAGTGCCTTTTTGCTGCACTACCTGCAACATGACCCTCGAATTGTCAGAATTCGAAATAATCCTGACTACTGGGTTGCCACACTCTTAGATCCCCGGTACAAAAGTAAATTTGCCGAAATAATTCCTGCCATAGAAAGGGATTCATGCATGCAGGAGTATCAGCAGAGACTTTTGCAGAATCTTACATGTGCTTTTCCACAAAACACCAGTAGTGCATGTGTAGCACCCTGAGGATTCGGCTGCTACAGGGGTATTGCACCTCAACCCAGAGGTGTGATATTCCACTCCCGGGTAAGGATGGAGTGTGGAACTGAGCTCGGTAGGCTGCATGCACTACACACATCCCATTTCCGGGGAACAGGCCGACGGTACTCCCACTTAGAAATGTGCAGGTACGACCGAGTCTGTTCCTGGCTGGAGTGGGAGGGGGGTGGTACATCCCATGTAGTGTAGGGGCAGATAGGGGGAGCAGCCTGGGTAAAGATAGGAGCTCATTGGGTGCTGGTCACCTGAGCTCACACATAGAGGGTGTATATAAGGTGGGCACCAACTAGGAACAGGGTCAGATGCAGAGGATCAGATGCAGAGAGTCAGTCAGCTGCAGAGAACAAGTCAGGAGCAGAGGAGAGAAGAAAGACAAAGACCCAGAGGGAGAGAGGAGAAAAGAGAGAGACCCAGAGCACAGAAGAGAAGGACTCTGAGATCCCAACTAAAAGCACCGGGTGAAGAGTCGGCATCAGGGTACCGGAACCCAAGCTGGTGGGGGTAAAAACATTCCCCAGCCAGAGACCGGAGACCGTGGGCAGCGTCTGCCACGGTCACCCATCACATCCACCCCGAAGGCACACCACATGAAGGGTCAGGGAACCCAGGGCCAAGGGTGTCCCAACAGAAGGCCCGAGGGAGCTGGACCTAGGTGGATTACTGGTGGGGACGGCCAGAGAACGGGACAGAAAGAGAGCTCAGGGCCACGCTCCGGACTTGTTTGGGGGTTGGCTGGATCCAGGACCTGGTGGACGCAGCACGGCTCGGGTGGTCACTCGCAGCTGGAGTGACCAGTACAACATCTGCAGTAAGTAAACACCCTTAACTGCACAACCCGACTCTGTCTTCACTGCCGTCTGCACTACACCACCACAACCCCCATCCTCTGCACCTGTCCCCTCTGAGGCTATACCCCTCCCGTTGGGGGTTATCCCACCAAGCTGCGCATCCACCATCAGCCTCAGCGGACCCTGCTGCAGCGGCGGCCACAGTGACCGCATCACAACGGGTGGCGTAGTCGACACAAAAGAACTCTTAATAACATCTGTAGGACTGCCACATAACACTGAGCTTGACGCCCTGGGCACGGGCCGGGTCACAGCCGCTCGGAGACTACAACCCCCCATCTGATCCGGTGCCGGGTATTCCCCTCAAAAAGGAATATGTCCCAGGGGGCGCGTCAACTTTGGCGTAGTCGGCAGGATTACGTGCCCGCAACACCCGGGTACTGCGTGCCTGAAGAAAAGTGCAAGTTTACCTCAGAAAGAAGTCTCCCGCCGGTTCCGGAGGGTCCACGCCATCGGACTCCATCACCAGTCGTTTCCCGCCGATTGTCCGCCATTTCCAACTTGTTCCCGCCATCTGCAGAGTTTCCCGCCACTGGGCGACGCTTCCCGCCAAAACCGCAGATTTCCCGCCTTGGAAGAGCAGCGGACGCCATTATGGGCGTGCCAAAGGAGGGCAAGAGGCCACCTCCCATCGTGGGCCAGGACAGAAAATGGCGCCAAAAGTGGAAACCGCCCCCACCAACAGAGACTGTGATGCTGGAGGTGTCTGTCAGCGTGAAAGAACTACCCCTGGAGCTGACAGTCACCGAGTTGCCCCGGGACCGCCCTCGAAGTGGGAGGAGACGAAAGAAAAGAGCGAAGATGGGTGCCGCCTGGAGCAGTCTGGAGCGAGCGCACCCGGAGACAAGAAGTCTGGAGAGGAGTAGCAGAGAAGCTCACCCGGAGATGTCCAGAGAGCAGAGCAGCACCGGCCCGCTGGCCAGGAGCCTGCTGGAAGAAGAGCAGAGCAGCACCGACCCGTTGGTCAGGAGCCTGCTGGACACCACGACCCCACTAGGCCTAGTGGAGGTCCTTGCACAGCTCCCCCGAGACCGGGAGTGTGCGCAGACTGCCCTGGAGGGCCTCGCACGGAGGATGGCCCGGGTACAGCGCGAGATATTGGCGGAATGGAGCCGGGAGATGGCCCAGCAAACCAAGACCCGGAGCACGCCAGCCGAGATGAGGAAGGAGACCGCCTCTGAGGATGGCGCGGGAGGACCCAAGGCCGGAGACGGCGCCGAGGAGGGAGCCGAACGCATGGAGGCAGGTAAAGGGGACGCCTATACCCCAAGCCGTGACACCGCTTACCTGCCCCAGCTCCCCGTCGCAGAGCCCGAAAGTCCCCCTGCTGTGCCTGAAAACGCCATGTCACCGACGCAGACTAGGCCCCAACCGGAAGCCGCCACCGCGACCCCTGTGACGTCACACGCCTCGACCCCGAGCGTGACCAAGCAGGAAGTACCACCAGCCTGGTCGCAGGGCCTAGAATTCCCGGGCGCCGCAACACCAACAGCGCCCCCTACCTCTGCGGAGCCTCCGGCCTGGTCGCAAGGCCAGGTAGCCCAGGGCGCCGCCGTATTAACGGTGCCCTTCACCTTCCAGGTGCCCCAGGCCTGGCCGCAAGGCCTGGGCAACCCGGGCGCCACCACCACCGCGCCCGCACCCGTAAAACCAAGGGTGCCGCGTCTGGGAGAGGACTTGTTTGCCCAGCACACGTGGCCGGACGGGCAGCCTTTCATCTGGCCCCAGAAGTATTACGAACTGGAGCACCAGAGGAGGGTTGGGGCCATGTGTGCACCCCTGATTCCGGCTCCGAAGCCCGTAATAAGGATCTCGCCCCCGCTAGCGGAAGCACAGTTTGAGTGGGACCCCACCGGAGAAGATCTAATGGGGTTCACTCAGGAAACTAGGGCAGCTGCAGCAGAGCGTGCGGAGTGCTGCCGCCAACAGCTCGAGGAGTTTGCGAGGGAGCGGAGAGAGAGGCGGGTCCGGGAACAACAGGCCCAAATAAGGAGCGCCGAGCAAAAGAGCCGGACCAGGAGGGACCCCCGTGCAGCGCACAGTCCCCGTACCACCGGGACTGTAATCAAGTTCAACCAGCAGCATGGGTGGGGCTTCATTCGAGACAACAACACCCCCGGCGACGTCTTTGTCACGCGCAGAGACGTGGAGTCCCATCTGCCGGAGGGGCACAGAGGTCGTGACCTCTACATCGGAGATGAGGTCACCTTTACCCGGCACAAGTGTGCCAAGGGACCTTATGCCCTCCACGTACACCGCCTGACGGAGGAGGAGTTGCGGTGCGAGGAGGAGGAGCAAGAGGACCCGGACGGGTCTGAAGTAACAACCAGCTGTAAGCAAAGAGCAGGAGGAAGACGCCGTTGAGTGCGGCAGAGAAGTGATGTAAATAGTTACCCGACCGGGTACCAAAGAAACTGTTGATACATATATATAGTCCCCGTTGGGACCAGCTGAGTGAACTGTTTACCCGTTAACCCCTTAATCCCACAGGCTGAGGACTGTGAGCAGCCATTCCCTTCCCTCTACCTGGCCGAGGACTGAGAGCGGCCAACTTCCCCTGTATATAGTTGCGCTTCCTAAAGCGCCCCCTACCGGTTTTATAGGAAAACCAGTTTTTCTAAGAGACTGTCGCACTTTTCCCGGACACACGTTGCACAGTGTCCGGAGGAGGAACCTGAAACAAGAGACGACGAGAATGTTTATATGAAAAGTTTTATATATATAATGTTTTATATGTTTTATATGTTTATGAAAAAAAAAAATTGTATGTTTTGGTGTTTTTGTCTTTACAGCCCGAGGACGTGCTGTGATTTACCAGGGGGGAATGTAGCACCCTGAGGATTCGGCTGCTACAGGGGTATTGCACCTCAACCCAGAGGTGTGATATTCCACTCCCGGGTAAGGATGGAGTGTGGAACTGAGCTCGGTAGGCTGCATGCACTACACACATCCCATTTCCGGGGAACAGGCCGACGGTACTCCCACTTAGAAATGTGCAGGTACGACCGAGTCTGTTCCTGGCTGGAGTGGGAGGGGGGTGGTACATCCCATGTAGTGTAGGGGCAGATAGGGGGAGCAGCCTGGGTAAAGATAGGAGCTCATTGGGTGCTGGTCACCTGAGCTCACACATAGAGGGTGTATATAAGGTGGGCACCAACTAGGAACAGGGTCAGATGCAGAGGATCAGATGCAGAGAGTCAGTCAGCTGCAGAGAACAAGTCAGGAGCAGAGGAGAGAAGAAAGACAAAGACCCAGAGGGAGAGAGGAGAAAAGAGAGAGACCCAGAGCACAGAAGAGAAGGACTCTGAGATCCCAACTAAAAGCACCGGGTGAAGAGTCGGCATCAGGGTACCGGAACCCAAGCTGGTGGGGGTAAAAACATTCCCCAGCCAGAGACCGGAGACCGTGGGCAGCGTCTGCCACGGTCACCCATCACATCCACCCCGAAGGCACACCACATGAAGGGTCAGGGAACCCAGGGCCAAGGGTGTCCCAACAGAAGGCCCGAGGGAGCTGGACCTAGGTGGATTACTGGTGGGGACGGCCAGAGAACGGGACAGAAAGAGAGCTCAGGGCCACGCTCCGGACTTGTTTGGGGGTTGGCTGGATCCAGGACCTGGTGGACGCAGCACGGCTCGGGTGGTCACTCGCAGCTGGAGTGACCAGTACAACATCTGCAGTAAGTAAACACCCTTAACTGCACAACCCGACTCTGTCTTCACTGCCGTCTGCACTACACCACCACAACCCCCATCCTCTGCACCTGTCCCCTCTGAGGCTATACCCCTCCCGTTGGGGGTTATCCCACCAAGCTGCGCATCCACCATCAGCCTCAGCGGACCCTGCTGCAGCGGCGGCCACAGTGACCGCATCACAACGGGTGGCGTAGTCGACACAAAAGAACTCTTAATAACATCTGTAGGACTGCCACATAACACTGAGCTTGACGCCCTGGGCACGGGCCGGGTCACAGCCGCTCGGAGACTACAACCCCCCATCTGATCCGGTGCCGGGTATTCCCCTCAAAAAGGAATATGTCCCAGGGGGCGCGTCACATGCAGTGAATCTCACAGTTCTAACTTGCCAACCGTGGGACTGTCGAGTGTTCAGCACTCAAACCGTAACAGAAACACAGTATCTGCTGGTAACAGCAATTTTGCGGAATCATTTCACAGCTTTTTTAGCCCATCCTTTGCAAGGCCACAGGAGACAAGAAGTCTGACACATAGTCAACGCCTAGAGACGATGGTACAGGAGTATCTCCAAGTAAACATCAAAGCCATGACTGTGTCACTGGACCCTTGCTCTTTTTGGGCTTCCAATCTGGATAAATGGCCGGAGCTCGCCACTTACGCCTTGGAGATCTTGACATGCCCCGCAGCCAGCGTTCTCTCTGAACGTGTGTTCTGCGCTGCTGGTGGTGTGCTGACAGATAAGCGCATGCGGCTGTCCACTGAGAATGTAGACAGACTCACGTTCATAAAGATGAACAAATCATGGATCCGCAAGGACTTTTCTACCCCTGTGTCATCCTGGGGAGAGTAAAAGTTGAGGATTTCGTAAAATCACCTCACCAACCGTTTTAAGCTTTCAAATTACTAATAATTTTTAGCTGCATCTTGTCTGGAAAATAATTTTGGGCCTGTAGCAGTGTGCGGTACTCATTCTATTATGCCATCTATACTAAGCTCCACCAGCTTGCAAATTACTAATATTTTTTAGCTGCATCTTGTCTGGAAAATAATTTTGGGCCTGTAGCAGTGTGCGGTACTCATTCTATTATGCCATCTATACTAAGCTCCACCAGCTTGCAAATTACTAATAATTTTTAGCTGCATCTTGTCTGGAAAATAATTTTGGGCATAGTAGCAGTGTGTGGTACTCATTCTAACCAACCATTTTAAGCAACTCTGGGGCAATTGATGCCACTTAAGTGGTGTCTGTGCCACAGATTTTTGGAAAAAATGGAGAATCTTTTTGGAGTCCCCTTGCTTTGTTTTAAGTGACTTTGCCATCATCAATTAGAGGTGGGTTGGGTCCCCCCCCCCCTTTTAACCGTAAGAAAATACATACACTATGGCTTGGGGTAACACAGATGGTTGAGTCTGAAGGGCTGTTTACTCAGAGGTCTGCTCCAAAGCTTCAGTGTCTGCTAGTTAGCGTAGTAACCCAGCTGCGAAGGAAGCTGCACCGCCTGTGTATCTAATAATGGTTTTTAAATGCATCTAGCCTAGGCAGACTGTGGGGACCCCCAACCAAACCCAGACGCTCTGCATCTAACCCAGCCAATCATTTGATAGTATTGCTAGTAGCAGAGTCGCATGGGCTCTAAACCTTGCATAGCCTGTGCATTTTTTCAGATCACTAAGGATGACCCAACTCGTGTTATCTGTAACATTTGTCACCAAAAGCTAAGTAGAGGCCAAAAATTCCATAGTTTGAGCACTTCATGCATGAACCGTCACATGGATATGAAGCAAAAGTTGCAGTGCGAAGCTCACTGTGCTACAATGCTGCCTAGCGGGCCGGGCCAACCACCATCTGCCCCACCTGTGTCATCCTGGGGAGACTAAAAGCTACTGCGTAGTCTTTTCCAAAAATTTGAGGGAATTACCATGGGAATGGTTTGGAAGAGGTATAAGAGTTTAGGTAGGACGTTCATTTTTAGTATACTTATTCTGCCGAACCAGGAAAAATCCTTCACCGTCCAAGAAGTAAGATCTTTATGGAGTTGTTCAATAAAGGGCCCAAAATTAAGATAAAATAGACGGGAGAGGTCTCTATGAATATGAATTCCTAAGTATTTGATACCCTGTGAGGGCCAGGCAAAGGGAAAGTTGGACTGGATGGAATCCTGTATGGATTTGGGGAGGGAGACATCGAGGGCCTCAGACTTCGCTGCATTGATTTTAAAATTTGACCATGTAACAAAGTGATCTATTTCAGCCATAACAGCAGGGATGGATATATGTGATTGAGTGATATATACTAGGACATCATCAGCAAATGCCGAGCACTTGAACTCGGTGTCTCCAACCTCAATCCACCTAATATTGGGGTTATCGCGAATTGATGAGAGCAGGTGCTCCGTCACTAGGATGTATAAGAGAGGGGACAGAGGACATCCCTGCCTTGTCCCATTGGTGATTATGAAAGGTGATGAAAATGTTCCATTTATCTTCAGCCTAGCTGACGGATTGTGATATAGGGCCATGATTTTGGCTATAAAAGGGTCCCCTAGACCCCTACCCCAAGCTTTTTAAGAGAATAACATATGGCGTGCCAGGAGACTCTATGGAATGCTTTCTCAGCATCCAACGAGAGTATCTAATTACAAATTTTTAACTGCATCTAGCCCAGGAAATACTTTGGACCTAGTAGCAGTGTCTGCTAGTCAGCGGATTATCCCACCTGTTAAGCAAGTTACACCACCTGTAGTTTGGACACTTAATTTTTTCAAAGGAAATTCTTCGGGCCCCCGGGACACTCAGAGAAGAGCATCGGGGAGGCACCCCAAGGCACAGGGTCTGGGACTGACGGTAGGACGCCTTGCCGTGGACCGCCAAGCTCGATCCTTATAAAAGCTTTTTAACTGCAGCAGCTTTAGTGAACGCTACTGGAGCTGGAATTCCTGTGTCTGCTGGCATCAGACTTGCCCTCCAATAGATCCTTGTAAAAGGATTTAAAGTGTACTCATTCAAATTACAGAGACAATTTAAATTAAAAAGCTTAGACCTGCCTCCACCGCAGGGGGGCTCGCTCGACCCACCAGCGGACAGGCACTAGTATTGGGAGAGGGGGGCTGGCCGTCAGGGTTCACCGCAGCTCTGGCACAAGCCCGGCGACACGGAGGTCGCACAGGCAGGAACGGACTGGCCCTGTCAGCTTCGCAATTTTTTGGTTTTAGAAGGGCATGACATGCCCATATCTGTGTCTCCCCCTCCTTTTACTCCTCCACCTCTTTTCTTTTCGCATGACTATATGTACTTGTCACTTTTCCATGTGTTAGTTGTGTCTTCTGAGCAGTTTGTCAGCTTTTAGACACCTTTGAAGGTGTTTTCTATGTGTTTCTATGTGCTTTTGTTTGCCTGCCATTGGTTTTAACGGTGTTCGACGAACAGTTCGACGAACATACGGGTGTTCGACGAACCGAACCGAACTCGAACACTACGGGGGTGGCTCAACTGTAGAGCTGAGTTCATTGGACATGAGCTCACCTCATGCATGTCACTGACAGTGTGGGAAAATTCTCCTGCTCTCAGCGCTTCAGCAGGAGTATTCTCTCACGCTCACTGCAAGCGCAGGAGAATTTTCCCACGCTGTCAGTGACGTGCATGAGGTGAGCTGAGTTCATTGGACATGACCTCGGCTCATCTTTATGCCGTCACAGCCAGACACTGAGGAGCGCAAGCATGCCTGCGCTTCTCAGTGTCTGCGGCATGGCAAGCAGGATGGCAGCTTTCGGCTGCGATCCAGCCTGTCATGTGAATGTAGCAGAGCTGGAGCCGTCGTGGGAACCATGGAAAGGTAAGGATGATGTTGATTTATTATTTTACTTTTATTGCAGAAGACATTGGCTTCAGCTGGAATGGGCGTGATGGTAAGTATGGTTTAATTTAGAACAATAAAGAATTGTGTGTTTATTTCAATTAAAGGACTTTATTCTGGGTGTTTGTGTTTTTTTTTTTAACTTTGACTATGGGGTTAGTAATGGGGGTGTCTTATAGACGCCTCTCCATTACTAACCTGGGCTTGATGTCAGCTGGCTTTTTTTAAAGAGACGGTGCATGAAAACGCTATTATTTTTTTTATAAATCCTTTAGCACTAAATGACAAGTACAGTAACCAACACTGTCACTGTACTTATTATATATGTGACTGACATGTTTCTATCTATCTAATCTATGTGTGATGCTCTATTCTTTCTGTTCTAAATTGTCGGGTACCGGTATATGCCGCTGCTGAATTGCTGGCTTTTCATGTTTCACTGTGAGCACTGTTCCCACCATGGCTGTGGCATTACAGTGAGTGGCAGACAATCCCTGCATGATTGGTGCTCTAAATAGCACCAGACATGCAGGACACGCTTTTGGTGCACGAACAGTTATCGAACAGCTGAATTTTTTGCAAATTGTTCGCGTTCGTCGAACGACTCGAACACCGCCCAAAACAGCTCGAATTTGAGTTTGGCGAACAGTTCTAGTCAAACACCGCTCATCTCTACAAGAGAGGCCCCCTGTGCAAGAACAATAAATGGTCCCTTTGCAGTACAATAATTCATCAAAATGCAGAGTTCCACCTGCTTCAGAGGTGACAGTGACCCCCTTACCTTTTGGGCCCCTGGGCGACTGCACTAGTTGCACAAATGGTATGTCCACCTCTGTGCAAACCTTAAAGGGGTTTTCACATGTATGAAAGTTGATTTAATCAATAGATCTAGGAATAATAATAATTTCCACAATTGGATGTGTTTAAATAAAATGTTTCTGTGCTGAGATAATCTTATAAATGGTCACCTGGGTAATGGCTGTGTCTGACAGTGTACGCAACACGGTCTGATCATACCACATCTCCTGGCAGGGAGGAAACAAAAGAGTATACAAATATTACAGCACATGATCACAGCTGATTCTTTTTGTGAGGTAAAACATTTCCCTGCCTGTTTTTAAACAATGTTTTACTTCAAAGAAAGAATCAGCTGTGATCCTCTGCTATAATGTCTGTATACTGAGGTAAAGCGACTTGCTCTGCTCTCCAGAGGCAGACACAGGACACACGGTTTGGGTAAAACTTCCTGTGGATTTATTATGCGGCATAAATTTCAGCAGCGTCCCATAAAAAATAAACGGGCCCTCTCGGGGTTAACAGGAAAACAAAAGAGAAAGTACAAAAGAGTCTATTAGCAAGCAAGGCTCGGCCTGCTCCAGGTAGCACAGCGCAGTCTTCAGCAACACCAGACCTCCGGTGTTGCTCACTGGCTTCAGCCCAACACAGCATGGAGACTTCCTTCTCCAAGCCACACACTACACAGAGCAAACTACTGACTATTTAACCCCCTTACAACCCAAAGCGGTTTGCACGCTAATGACCATGCCAATTTTTACAATTCTGACCACTGTCATTTTATGAGGTAATTACTCTGGAACACTTCAATGGATCCCCCTGATACTGAGATTGTTTTTTCGTGACATATTGTACTTCATGATTGTGGTAAAATTTCTTCGATATCACTTGCGTTTATTTGTGAAAAAAATGGAAATTTGGCAAAAATTGTGAAAATTTTGCAATTTTCAAAATTTTAATTTTTATGCCCTTAAATCAGAGAGATATGTAACACAAAATAGTTAATAAATAACATTTCACACATGTCTACTTTGCATCAGCACAATTTTGGAACCAAATTTTTTTTTTTTATTAGGGAGCTATAGGGGTTAAAAGTTGACCAGCGATTTCTCATTTTTCCAACAAAATTTACATAACCATTTTTTTAGGGACCACATCATATTTGAAGTCACTTTGAGGGGTCTTTATGACAGGAAATACCCAAAAGTTACACCATTCTAAAAACTTCACCCCTCAAGGTGCTCAAAATCATATTCAAGAACTTTATTAACCCTTCAGGTGCTTCACAGGAATTTTTGGAATGTGGAAGAAAAAAATTAACATTTAACTTTTTTCACAAAAATGTTATTTTAGACCCAATTTCTTTTATTTTTGCAGGGGTAACAGGAAAAAATGGATGCCAAAATTTGTTGTGCAATTTCCTCTGGGCACGCAGATACCCCATATGTGGGTAAAAACCACTGTTTGGGCGCACGGCAGGGCTTGGAAGGGATGGAGCGCCATTTGACTTTTTGATTGTAAAATTTGCTTCAATAATGAGCGGACGCCATGTTGCATTTGGAGAGCCCCTGATGTGCCTAATCAGTGGAAACCACCCACAAGTGACACCATTTTGGAAACTAGACCCCTCAGGGAACTTATCTAGAGGTATGGTGAGCACCTTGAGCCCCCAGGTGCTTCACAGAAGTTTATAACATTGAGCCGTAAAAATAAAATGTTCACATTTTTCCCACAAAAAAGTTTTTCAGCCCCCAATTTTGCATTTTCATAAGGGTAACAGGAGAAATTGCACCATGCAATTTGTTGTGCAATTTTTCCTGAGCAAGCAGGTGTGGTGAGCACTCTGAACCCCCAAGTCCTTTACAGAAGTTTATAACATGAAGCCGTGAAAATAAAAAAAATCAATCTTTTTCCACAAAAATTATGTTTTAGCCCCAATTTTTTTATTTTCACAAGGGTAAGAGGAGAAAATGGACCCCAAAAACTTTTGTGCAATTTCTCCTGAGTATGCCAATACCCCATATGTGGGGAAAATACAGTGTTTGGGCGCACAGAGAGTTCAGAAGGGAAGGAGCACTGTGTGACTTTTTGAATGCAAACTCGGCAGGAATCGAGAGCGGACTCCACGTCACATTTGGAGAGCCCCTGATGTGTATAAATAATGTAAACCCCCCACAAGTGACCTCATTTTGGAAACTACACCCCTCAAGGATTTTATCAAGGGGTATAGTAAACATTTTGAACACAGAGGTACGACACAGACTTTGATAACATTAGGTCATCATATTGAATAAGTTGTCATTAGTCTTGAGCGCAAGTGCTCGCTACTTGAGTTTGCATCTGGTACTCAGGTATGCACCATGTATCAAGGGTGCTTTAGTGACATGCTTGAGTCCCCGCCCGCATGTTTCGCGGTTATTAGACCCCCCAAAAAAACATGCGGGGATCGCTCGTGCATGGCAGGCAATCCTCGCTAGGCTATTTTGGCCACGAAGCATATGGTGCAGAGATTCGAGCATGACACTCGAGCACCCACGATGCTCAATGCATACCCAAGCACCCGATGCAAACTCAAGTAGCGAGCACTTGCGCTCAACACTAGTTGCCATATCGTCATCTTTTTTTTTTTTTTCACTTTTGAAAAACACCCCAACCCTAACCCTAGCCCAACCCTAGCCCTAACCCCATCCCTAACCCCAACCCCAACCCTAACCCAAGCACAACCCTAGCTCAACCCTAACCCTAGCCCAACCCTAACCCTAGCACAACCCTAATCCCAACCCCAACCCTAACCCTAGCACAACCCTAACCCGAGAGTTTATTTTTTACGCCGTTCCTCATGTGGTATAAGTGATTACATGACTTTATTCTTTGGGTCGGTGCGATTACAACGATACCAGAATCATATCGGGTTTTTGCATCGCCATATTTTGAGAGCTATAATTTTTCCATATTTTGGCCGACAGAGTCATGTGATGGCTTGTTTTTTGCGGGATGAGTTGACGTTTTTATTGGTAACATTTGCAGGCACGTGACATTTTTTGATCGCTTTCTATTCCGATTTTTAGGAGGCTAAATAAACAAAAATCAACAATTCAGGAATAATTTTTTTTTATTATTTTATTCTGCTCCGCGTGTGGTAAAATTGATAAGGTAGCTTTATTCTTCGGGTCAGTACATTTACAGCGGTACCACATTTATATAGTTTTTCTATGTTTTGGCGCTTTTACATAATAAAAGCAATTTTATAGAAAAAAATATTTTTTGCATCACTTTATTCTGAGAGCTATAACTTTTTTATTTTTCAGCTGATAGAGCTGTATTGCAGCTTGTTTTTTGTGGGACGAGATGACGTTTTCAGCGTTACCATTTTTATTTATATTTATCTTTTTGATCGCGTGTTATTCCATTTTTTGTTTGGCGGTATGATGATAAAGCATTGTTTTTTTCTTCGTTTTTTTTTATTTATTTTTTTTATCGTGTTCATTGAAGGGGTTAACTAGTGGGACAATTTTATAGGTCAGGTCGTTCTGGATGCGGTGATACCAAATATGTGTACTTTTATTGTTTTTTTTTTTTTTACAATAATATTTATTGATGTTTTTTTTTAATATTTTTACAAAAAAAAAATTTTTTTTTCACTTTCTGACAGTTTTTTTACTTTTATACTTTGTTCCACTCTGGGACTTTCACTTTTTTTTTATTCTGATCGCCTGTATAGCACAGGAATGCAGCACCATACCTGTGCTATGCTGGCTGTCAGCACTGCACAGGGAGAAGATAGTTTGGCCATGCACTTCGCATGACCAAAAAATCTTCCTGCTGTCTGGTGACCCAGATGTTGTCATGACGACATCGGGTCATCATGGCAACATTCGGGAAGCCACGGCAGACAGCGCTGGAGGCCGGAAGAGGAGGTGAGTATTGCGATCACCTCCCCTTAGCCACTGCAATGCTGCGATCGACTTCGATCGCAGCATTGTGGAGGTTAATGTGCCGGGAGCGGTGCGGGACTGCTCCCTGCACATAGCATCGGGTGTCAGCTGTGACAATCAGCTGACACCCGGCGGCAATCGCGCCCGCACAGCCTGTGTGCGCGCGCGATCGCAATGATGTATTCATACGGGTCAGGCTCTTAAAGCCCAGGACACAGACACGTATTAATACGTCTTGGGCTTTAAAGGGGTTAACCCTGCTCAGCCACACCCTGAGGGGAGGTAGAAGAATGGCCTCCCACCCTCTTTGCTATTCCCCTAAAACCACACCTTTTAATAGAGTTAACCCCCAGCATACAACATGCTGGCAGAAATTTAGTCGATTTCAGTTCACACAGGAGGGCAACCTGAGTGACACATACCTCCCCTCGTATATCATACCAGTGACTCTGTCACATATTCCCCCCCTCTGCCCAAACACAGGGGTTTGGAACCTTCCGATACCAGACAGGGAATCCTAGAGAGGGCATCAGCGTTCCCGTGTAACTTTCCCTGCTTATGCTCCACTTGAAAGTTAAAGTCCTGAAGACCTAGGAACCATCTAGTTACCCTGGCATTTTTACCCCTCTTTTCCCTCAACCAACAAAGGGGCATGGTCTGACACCAACTTAAACTTCCGGCCTAGTAGGTAATATCTCAGAGTATCTGCGGCCCACTTTATGGCTAAACACTCTTTTTCTACTATTGCGTAGTTCTTCTCGCAGGGCGAAAGCTTCCGGCTCAGATAGAGAATGGGATGTTCTTCTCCATTTATCTATTGAGAGAGTACGACTCCTAGACCAACCTCTGAAGTGTCTGTCTGGACCACAAACTCTTTCTTAAAGTCTGGTGTGACCAGAACCTGCTGCTTACACAGTGCTAGCTTCAACTGTTGGAACGTGGTCTCTGTTTCCTCCGTCCACTTCACCATGGTTGATCTGGTGCCTTATAGGAGATCTTTCAGTGTCGCGGCCATTATGGCAAAATTTGGGATAAACCGCCAGTAATATCCCACCATTCCCAGGAATGCTTTTACTCGCAGGTGGCCAGGTCTGGATTGCCTCCACTTTATTAACTTGTGGTTTTATTTAGCCTCTCCCGACGACATAGCCTAAGTACTTGGCCTCCTCTTTTCCGACTGAACATTTTTTGGGATTTATGATAAATCCTACCTTCCTCAGAGCATCTAGAATGGCCTGTATTTAGGTAGATGACTAGCCCAGTCTGGACTAAAGACCACAATGTTGTCAAGGTAGGCTGTGGCATACTTCTTATGTGAGGCTAGGATCCGATCCATAGCCCTATGGAGGGTGGCTGGGGCCCCTTATAGTCTGAACGGCATCCGAGTGTATTGAAAGCACCCATCAGGTGTTGAGAAAGCCGTCTTCTCCTTGGCCACCTGGGACATGGGGATCTGCCAGTAGCCCTTCGTCAGGTCAAGAGTGGTGATGTACCTCCCGGGTCCAAGCCTCTCGATGAGTTCATTGACGCAGGGCATCGGGCCCTTGGACACCTCATTCAGCTGGCGGTAGTCATTACAAAACCTCCACTCTCCGTTGGCTTTTGGCACGAGGACGATTGGGCTCGACCGCCCATTCTTTGACTCCTCTATCACCCTGATGTCTAACATCCTCTTCACCTCAACCGAGATCAATTCCCGGCGTGCTTCCGGAATCCGGTATGGCTTCATATTCACTCTTTTATGTGGCTCTGTTAGCACGTCATGCTCTACCACCTGAGTATGCCCCGGCAATGCTGAGAACAGCTCCCGATTCCGCTGTAGTAGTTCTCGACACTGTTGCTTGTGGGCTGGCGATAGTCTCTGCAATAGTGAACTCCTCCACCTTGCCTTCGGGAGTGGCTTGCAGGCAAGGAGTTTCCACAGGTTCCCGGTCTCTCCACAGCTTGAGCAAGTTCACATGGTATATTTGGTGCGGCTTTCTTTGGCCAGACTGGTGGACTTTATAATTAACCTCGCTGACTTTCTCCACCACCTCGTATGGACCTTGCCATTTGGCCAGGAACTTGATTTCGACTAGGGATTAGCACCAAAACACGGTTCCAGGGCTGGAACTGCCTCAGCCTTGCCGATAGGTTATAGACCTTGGCCTGGGCTTCCTGCGCCTGGAGGTGATGCGCTTTCACGATCGGCATCACTTTCGCTATTCTTTCCTGCATCTGGGCGACATGTTCAATGATGCTCCGGTGTGGCGTAAGCTCGGCTTCTCAGGTTTCCTTAGCGATATTCAGGAGCCCTCACAGATGTCATTCAGGAAGGGCAGCAGGTAGTCCTAGTCACGTCCATCCTTCTCCACGACTTTCTTGAGCATCACTTTCAGGGTCTTGTTAAAGTGCTCTACTAAGCCGATTGTCTGCGGATGGTACACAGAGGTTCGCAGCTGGGTAATCTGGAGAACCTTGCACAGCTTCTTCATTACCTTGCTCATAACCGAGGTCCCTTGGTCCGTTAGGATATCCTTCGGCACACCGGTTCTGGCAAATATATGGAAAAGTTCCCTGGTTTGCATTTACTCAATAAATTTCTTAGCGGCACCGCTTCTGGATACTGGGTCGCATAGTCCATGATTACCAGAATGTAATGGTGGCCTCGGGCTGATTTGACTAAGGGTCTTTCTAAGTCCATAGCAATCCTCTCAAAGGGAATCTCTATCACCGGTAGTGGAACTAATGGACTACGGAAGTGGGAAGAGGGAGCGGTTATTTGGCAGGTGGGACAGGACCTACAATAGTTGAGAATTTCTCGGTAACACCCAGGCCAATGAAACCTTCTTAAAATCCTCTCCTGAGTTTTTTGACCCCTAGGTTTCCACCCAGAACATGTGAATGGGCCATATACAGTACCTTCCATCTGTATGGCCCCGGCACTAATGGTTGTTCCGCTATCTCCCCACCCCTTAGTTTGGCCACCCGATATAACATCTCCACCTGAACTGAAAAGTGGGGGAACCTGGTGTCGGCCCCCTGCTCTTGGGTAACCCTATTACATACAGTAACCTAGTCACATGCCCCATTTAAGGTCAGGTCCGGAACTTGAACAGTCCCAAAGTTCTCTCCGGATACATCCAGCTCTGGGAGGTCAGTCACTGTCTCGCCCTCATCGAAGGCAAGGATGCAAAGTGGGAACACATCCTCTTGAGACTTTGTCAGGGGTTCTTCTCCTCGTACCTGGATTTTATCCACGCTACTTAGTCCGGTTCCATGCCCCCACAAGTCCCAAAACAAAGAAAAATCATGGCCCAGTATGATGGAATGTATCAGGTCCTTAACCACCCTGATCTCGTAGGAATGGGCACCACAGTCTGTTCCCACTGTCACTGTGGCCACTGGGTATTCCTTGGCATCCCCATGGATGTACCAAACACCCACAGTGTCGTAAGGAACCAACTGTTGATTAATTTCACCAGACCCCTAGAGTCCAACAGTCCAAGCACCTTTTCTACATTAATGGACACGGCACACGCCTACGGCACCTTGCCGATTTGCCAGTCTACACTGCAGGCTGGATAAGCATAATAGGAGACTGCCTAGGCTGCAGTCCATGGGCTCACGTGACATATGGCACCGGGCGGCTACGTGTCCAGGATTGTGACACCGCCAACAGACTCTATCTTTAACAGTCCTTGTGGCCCCTTCCATGCGAGTGGGATGCCCCCCAGTGGTGGCTCTAGACCCCTTCCATGGTGTACCTGCCCCCTTTTGGGTATCCAAGTACGGGGAAGTGACTGTATCCAGTTTCCCGAGGGATTCCTCAACCACCTGGTACCTCTCTACCAGGCCAATGAAGTCATCTGCATTCTGGGGATCAAATCTATCAATCTCCACCCGCTCGACCATCTGGCTGGAGTGGAGGACTCTGGCTGCAACCACTTCTGAATGAGATGCAGTGGGTCAAACATGAGCGAGCGAGGGGGTTTGTCGCTGGCATACGCCCAGTTGTGGACACTTTGGGCTCTCACAGCCATGTTTACTCCCAGGCGGCCAAGATCTCTGTCTTTAGTTTGGCATATTTCTTGGCATCCTGCAGTGTCAAGTCATAATATGCCTTTTGGGGTTCACATGACAAATATTGCAAAAGAACCTCCGCCCACTGTTCGGGTGGAAGTCTCTTCTGATCAGCCACCCTCTCGAAGACTGTCAGAAAGTCTTATTTCCTTCCTGGTGTGGGAGTCATCAGTCGGCCCTGGGGGTGGGGCGGTTGCCCTGCCCTGGATGGCGTCCGCCAGCAGCTGTATCTGCTGTTGCTGCTCCTGCTGGTGCTGCTGCTGCGCCTTTTTCTGCAACTGGATCTGTTGCAGTAACAGTTTGGTCGTCTCCTGGTGCTGCTGCTACATGCTCTGCAGGTGCTGCTGCTGGTACTGCGCATGTTGTGCCTGCTTTTGCTGTAGTTACTGCTGGTGCTGCATTTGTTGCACCTGCTGTGCCTGCAACAGGTGCTTAAGCAGGTCCTCCATGCTGTCGGACGTCTCTGGCTGTCTGGCGGCCTTTACCAGGACATCCACTGTTCTCTGTGGCAGGTACACATGTTCCTGGAATCTTGCCAGCACTCTCACACTAACTCTAGTAAAGCGACTTCCTCGGCTCTCCGGAGACAAACACAGGACACACGGTTTGGGTAAAACTTCCTGCGGGTTTATTATACGCCATAAACTCCATCAGCGTAAATACTCTTTTGCTTTTTTCCCCCTGCCCTGGAGATGCGATATGATCAAACCGTGTTCCATACATGGTCAGACACGGCCATTACACAGGGGCACATTTATAAGATTATCTCATCACAGTAATATTTTATTTAAATACATTCAAATGTGGAACTTATTATTATTCAAAGATCTATTGATTAAAATGAACTTTTGTTTGTGGGAAAACACCTCTAAATGCAGCCTATTCAGGACTTTAGCACCCAGTCCCATTTTTCAAAACAGTGATGCATCAGTTTATATGACTAACTTTGGAATACTTTTACTTACTAAAGTATGGTAATTTTGAGACTCCTTTTCATAGCACATTGTACTTTTCATAATAGTATAGTTTCAGCTGTGAAGTTTCTGCTTTTACTGAAGCCAAAATTCCTGTATTTTCTGCATCAAACCACAAGCATTTAAACGCCACAACCCAGTTAAAGAATAACTAAGCCTTTACTGATGAGACCCCACCAATCACTCAAAAAGCCCCCCAAGAAATGTACAGCTCAAGTAAGTGTGCACAGACAGCAAGATAGGGACGTAATAAAAAGCATAGGCTACTAAGCCCCACCGATTTGATTGCAGATGAAAGAGCACTCAAAAACAAAAAAAGGTTATGAAGGTTTAAATGCTCTTTAATTCTTGCTTAGTCTGTATGTCTGAATGAAGCCTACAGCAGTACCTAAAAGTTTGTGGACCCTTCAGAATTTGTTATATTTTTGCATAAATTTTACTTACATCAAATTTTTATTAAAATCCTTAAAAACGGATCAGTTGCAGCCCGGACTTCCTCTTCATGTTCGATTTGTTCAAAGGCAGGGACAGTGATGGCAGTGCTGATTGGGTGCTGGGCACCACGAGTCATTCCACCCACATCACAGCCCTGGGACCGTGAGTGCTGACACCACTGGAACGACACTGGCACAGGAGGTGAGTATACTTTTTTTTATTTTATCGAGTCTAAACATTTAATTCAAGAAGGGGTTGTCCCAGTAGTGGACAACCCTTTAATCAATTATTAGAAATATTTAGATATACAGTGCCTACAAGTAGTATTCAACCCCCTGCAGATTTAGCTGGTTGACACATGCGGAATTAACTTGGCATTGTGACATTTGTACTGTAGATCAGCCTGGAAGTGGGAAATGCACTGCAGCAAATTATTATTTTTTTTTTTAAAACGTTAAAAGTTAATTCAGAGTGTCATTTATTATTCAACCCCTCAAACCACAAGAATTCTGTTTGGTCCCCCTAAAGTATTAAGAAGTAGTTCAGGCACCAAGAATAATGAGCTTCACATGTGTGGATTAAAGATCTCTTTTGCCAGCCTTTTCTGACTATTTAAGACCCTCCCCAAACTTGTGAACAGCACTCAGACATGGTTAACATGGGAAAGACAAAGGAGCATTCCAAGGCCATCAGAGACAAGATCGTGGAGGGTCACAAGGCTGGCAAGGGGTACAAAACCCTTTCCAAGGAGTTGGGCCTACCTGTCTCCACTGTTGGGAGCATCATCCGTAAGTGGAAGGCTTATGGAACTACTGTTAGCCTTCCACAGCCTGGACAGCCTTTGAAAGTGTCCTCCCGTGCCGAGGCCAGGCTTGTCCGAAGAGTCAAGGCTAACCCAAGGACAACAAGGAAGGAGCTCCGGGAAGATCTCATGGCAGTGGGGACATTGGTTTCAGTCAATACCATAAGTAACGTACTCCACCGCAATGGTCTCCGTTCCAGACGAGCCTGTATGGTACTTTACTTTCAAAGTGTCATGTCAAGGCTCGTCTACAGTTTGCTCATGATCACTTGGAGGACTCTGAGACAGACTGGTTCAAGGTTCTATGGTCTGATGAGACCAAGATCGAGATCTTTGGTGCCAACCACACACGTGACGTTTGGAGACTGGATGGCACTGCATACGACCCCAAGAATACCATCCCTACAGTCAAGCATGGTGGTGGCAGCATCATGCTGTGGGGCTATTTCTCAGCCAAGGGGCCTGGCCATCTGGTCCGCATCCATGGGAAGATGGATAGCACGGCCTACCTGGAGATTTTGGCCAAGAACCTCCGCTCCTCCATCAAGGATCTTAAGATGGGTCGTAATTTCATCTTCCAACAAGACAACGACCCAAAGCACACAGCCAAGAAAACCAAGGCCTGGTTCAAGAGGGAAAAAGTCAAGGTGTTGGAGTGGCCTAGTCAGTCTCCTGACCTTAACCCAATTGAAAACTTGTGGAAGGAGCTCAAGAATAAAGTCCACATGAGACACCCAAAGAACCTAGATAACTTGGAGAAGATCTGCATGGAGGAGTGGGCCAAGATAACTCCACAGACCTGTGCCGGCCTGATCAGGTCTTATAAAAGACGATTATTAGCTGTAATTGCAAACAAGGGTTATTCCACAAAATATTAAACATAGGGGTTGTATAATAATTGACCCACACTTTTATGTTTAAAATTTAATAAAATTCAACTGAGCAACATAACTTTTTGGTTTGTAAGATTTATGCTTCTGTTCATAAAACCTACTCTCGTTTGCAGTTTGAAGGCTCTAACTTATTTGCATCTTATCAAACCAGCTAAATCTGCAGGGGGTTGAATACTACTTGTAGGCACTGTAGCTATTGCTTATTATTGAAGGAGGTCACCCCAGATACTGAAAGCAGAGGTTCTCATACTTTTGCTACTCACAGACATGTGATATTGGATTATTTTCCTCAATAAAAAATGACAAAGGCTAATATTTTTGACTCAATCTTATCAAACCAGCTAAATCTGCAGGGGGTTGAATACTACTTGTAGGCACTGTAGCTATTGCTTATTATTGAAGGAGGTCACCCCAGATACTGAAAGCAGAGGTTCTCATACTTTTGCTACTCACAGACATGTGATATTGGATTATTTTCCTCAATAAAAAATGACAAAGGCTAATATTTTTGACTCAATCGCTTTATGTGGTTCTTTTTATCTACTTTGAGGACTCGTGAAAATCTGATTAAATTTTTACATTGAATTTATTTAGAAAAGGTTTTGAAATGTTCAAAAACTTTCAATCTCCACATTAAGCTTCGTACAGATGTCTACTTTTTTCTCAAGCATGAAAAAAACATACTGATTTCTATCGGTATGCTGAACTACATTTTAATCAGCAAGCTATTACCATCATCGTTTCATCAGCTCTTCAACTATGCAAAAGAAAACTGATGGAGGTTTCTCAAGCTTCTCTTAGCAGATAGACCTTGAAACACCGAAAGCACTGCAACTAGGATTTTTTTTGTTTGGCTTGTATTTGTGAGTCTTCATGTATTGTGTTGCAGGAACTTGGTCTGCTAAAAAACATTAATATGTGACTAGCCCCATAGACTATCATGGGTAGGTGTTCTAGCCATGAAGTATAGAAAACAGAACTTGCTCACAAAGAACAGATGTCTGAATGAAGTATTAAGCCATTTTCAGACAAGCGCATAAAAAATCATTCATTTTGAACTAGAAAAAAACCTAAATATTTTTTGACTTATTATCTCACACTGTGCTGGGCATGATAAAGTAATCAAGTTGGGTGTAGCTTTGGACTGAGTGGAAGCCAGAGCATTGAGACCTATACTGGCGTAAGACTGTGGTGATGGTATGATAAAGGGTGGGACGCATTCATTAGAGCAGTGTTTCAAATCCAGTCCCCACAGTCCTCCAAAAGATGATATTTTCAAAATTTCCTTAGTATTGCACAGATTAGAGAACTTTTGGCAGTTTCTGTTGCCTTCAAAATAATGCCATCACCTGTGCTATACTAAGGAAATCCTAAAAATATGATCTGTGGGGGGACCAGGATGATTGGATTTGGGAAACACCACAATATAGGAAACCTTGTCAAAGTGCGGCCATAGACTGTATCGGGTCTTTTGGTTGTTCCTGTCTGGCCTGTGCACTGAGAGGGCCAAAGATTTTGAAACAGTAGCTTACTGCACCACATGGTCACACTGGCCATGCACAGCATTTCTACAGTATCTGTATCATTAGGATATTACAAATACTATTGAATAATATGGTGGAACTGGATGCCATGGACTGCCTGTGCCACCATTCAGCCTGTGCTTCTCAGTCAAAGCGCAGCAGGTGAGATGACATCACTATATCATGCCTGATTCATGAAGCCTCAGTCCACACACTAGATTAGTGCAGCACATTGGGAGAATGGGGTGAGGTGAGTATGATTTTTATTATTATTATTACTATTATTATTATCAGTCAGTACATGAGGGAAACTCTGGATACATCATATTGTGAGGGGGAGCTGTGGGAGTATCATACTGTGTTGTGGGCTGTGGGGGAACGATACTGTGTGGGGATTGTGGGGGAGTCATACGGTGTGTTGGGCTTTGGGGGCATCATGCTGTGGGAGTATCATGTTGTTTGTGTGGGGTTTTGTGAGCATAATAAAGTGGAGGAGTTGTGCGGAGCGTCATATTGTGTGGGGGGGGCATGGGACAATAACACTGTGTGGGACATCCTACTTGAAGTCACTTTTTGTGAGGGGAGAAATTGGGAGGCATCAAAGTGAGTGGGGGCTATGGAGTTATCATACTCTGTGTGAGGTGTATGGGTACCATAGTGCAGGTTGGACATACCACCGGTGCAGCTGCACAAGGACCCCGATGGAGAGGAAGCCTGATCAGCTGCTGAATGTCATTATCCATCCTTGAGCCAGTGGCAGCATCAACACTAAGTGAAGGGAAAGGGGTCCACACTTGAGTCATTTGCAGACAGAGGAGGGTGCCCACTTTGAGGCACTTGGAAGGAGATAGACAAGTGAGAAGACACAAACCGTTAATGCCTAAAAGAGTGTCTGCAAGCGAACACCGACATCTTCTGGTCAAAGATGATAGAGAAAGTGAAAGCAGAAAGAATTGCATTAGCAGGAACTCAAGGGTGAAGTGCATGTTCCCTTGGGTAAGAGATGGGAGGAGACACCAGGTCATGTGATAGCTGTTGCGCAATTAGTAATTGTAAAAGGCCCAAGAGGGCAGTGAAGGGGAGGAGTTGATGTCCGAACCTGAAGTAGGACGGGCATGCAGTACAGTGAACTGGCTTACAGCCACCATTACGAGAGTCCAGATCCGAGTAAAGGAATCAAGAGACCACTCCCCAGTGAAGACCCAAGTGAGAGCAAACCCGAGTGAAGACCTAAGAGAGACCAGAGCCGGGAGAGCTAAGCCAAGTGAGTAGAGTCTGGAACTTTACTGTTGCAACTTATGGCCTGGTGAGTAAAAAAATGTAATGGTTTATTCTTGGATTGTCCATTAAAAGGAATAATTGCAGCAGCTACATAAAATAGGTGAAATAGTTACAAAGTGATTGATTCATAAGTGTCCATCTTTCCTTGAATCCTGAATGGTAATTTGTCCTTGTTGAGCACATGTCAGGGCCTACATGCTGGCTGACCTCAGAGCGTAGATCCTCCATCTGGTGTCATGTGAAGTCCAAGAGAGCGAGCGACCCCTCCCTGTCAGCGCACATGGGTTACATAGACCCCTCATAGCACCTGTTCTTCTACATATGGCACTAACTTACACTGAGCTAAAAATACAAGAATAGCACATTGTGATGTCAGCTAAAAACCTAGCACGAGGATGATGCAATCTTATGCAATGTATGGGTACTGAATTCAGATTAATATTTGAATATTTAACAATTCCCCCTTTTGAGGGTGACAGACATCAACTGGAATCCTCAAAGTAGATAGGTTTATCATTAGGATGACAGGATCATCTTTCTTCTTTTCTTCTTCTTTGGCAATATAATTTAATGTCAATAATAATAATAATATCAGGTTATTGTTATATGTATTCAATAGCATAATTATGTGAATTCATGTTATAGTAAGCCGTGATTAATATTCATATAAAATGTATAATTATACTTCCCTAAATCTAAAATTTTCTTCTTGGTTCTTTTAAAACACAGTCTTTAGATGAAAACTCCTTTGAAATAAATTATAGCGTGTAGATATTGTACCATTCATAATAATATTCAATATTGTGCAGTCCATAAATTGTACTTTTTATTAGAAAGATCATGTGTAGTGTTGAGCATTCTGATACTGAAATATCGGGTATCGGCCGATATTCGCAGTATCGGAATTCCGATACTTAATTCCGATACTTTTACAATATCATATACCGGAATCGGAAGTTCCCATAATGCAATGAGCCAGTTTCATTTTATTCAGCCAATGAGGATCCTAAGAAGTGTGGGCACATCCTGTTAGGCATGTAGGCATCTTAACTAATGGCATGGCTGTGATTGGCTGCTGAAATGATGTCATGATGCACTATAAAAGCCGCCGCCATTTTCAGCTCACTCTGTGAATTCAGTTAGGGATAGGACGCTGTTGTTCTGAGGGACAGTTTTAGCTACCTATTTGGTCTATTCTGCTTTACCCAAGCTACTTTATAAATCGCTGTGCCTTGCAGCGCTAGTGCACAGTTCTCTGTGCTGTTCACCGCTGTCTGCAAGGTCTCTGTGTGTGAGTGCAGCTCACCCTGTAGTGTGTGCTTCAGCCACGTCTGGTTGTAGTGCACTCAGTGTGTGTCACTGCCTCATACATTGTCCTTTTTTGCTAATTCATAATTTTTCCTGATATCTCCTATTAGTGTGGTGGTTCCATCCGTATTCAGCTAAATTGGTTCCAAACACACTATATAGGAGTAGATAGGGAATTTTTTTTGTCTTGCAGCGCTAGTGCACAGTGCTCTGCATCTGCACTGTTCACCGCTGTCTGCAAGGTCTGTGTGTGTGAGTGCAGCTCACGCTGTAGTGTGTGCTTCAGCCTCGACTGGTTGTAGTGCGCTCAGCGTGCGTCACTGCCTCACACATTGTCCTTTTTTGCTAATTGAAAATGTTTCCTGATTTCTCCTATTAGTGTGGTGGTTCCATCCGTATTCAGCTAAATTGGTTCCAAACACACTATATAGGAGTAGATAGAGAATTTTTTTCTTGTCTTGCAGCACTAGTGCACAGTGCTCTGCATCTGTGCAGAGTTTTTTGAGGGACTATCCGGATCTTGATGCACTGCTTCACAAGGTCCGCATAGAGTGTGCTCACTTCCAGAATAAATAATTGGTTGGCAACATTATCCTGGTCTCCTGTTGTGTTCATGTTTCTACCACCTGAACTGTAATCCCTGAGCTCCAACACCGCCAGTTGGCGCTCAGAAGTGCTGTCTGCACAGTCAACACTTGCTGCCGTGTTATTGGGGTTCAGTAACGTCAGCTGTTCCCCTGCTGTGCGGACGGCAATTTCTCCTGCTCTGTCCACATTCTCACTACTACAGATTTTAAAGTTGCTCCAATTACACCTCTGGCTCCACTGTTTTCAGTATTATTCCTGAGCTCCAACACCGCCAGTTGGCGCTCAGAAGTGCCGTCTGCACAGTCAACGCTTGCTGCCGTGTTATTGGGGTTCAGTAACGTCAGCTGTTCCCCTGCTGTGCGGATGCCAATTACTCCTGCTCTGTCCACATTCTCACTACTACAGATTTTAAAATTGCTCCAATTACACCTCTGGCTCCTCTGTTTTTAGTATTATCCCTGAGCTCCAACACCACCAGTTGGCGCTCAGAAGTGCTGTCTGCACAGGCAACACTTACTGCCGTGTTATTGGGGTTCAGTAACGTCAGCTGTTCCCCTGCAGTGCGGACGGCAATTTCTCCTGCTCTGTCCATATTCTCACTACTACAGATTTTAAAGTTGCTCCAATTACATCTCTGGCTCCTCTGTTTTTAGTATTATCCCTTGGCTCCAACACCGCCAGTTGGCGCTCAGAAGTGCTGTCTGCACAGTCAACGCTTGCTGCCGTGTTATTGGGGTTCAGTAACGTCAGCTGTTCCCCTGCTGTGCGGACGGCAATTTCTCCTGCTCTGTCCACATTCTCACTACTACAGATTTTAAAGTTGCTCCAATTACACCTCTGGCTCCTCTGTTTTTAGTATTATCCCTGAGCTCCAACACTGCCAGTTGGCGCTCAGAAGTGCTGTCTGCACAGTCAACGCTTGCTGCCGTGTTATTGGGGTTCAGTAACGTCAGATGTTCCCCTGCTGTGCGGACGCAATTTCTCCTGCTCTGTCCACATTCTCACTACTACAGATTTTAAAGTTGCTCCAATTACACCTCTGGCTCCTCTGTTTTTAGTATTATCCTTGAGCTCCAATACCGCTAGTTGCTGCTCAGAAGTGCCGTCTGCACAGTCAACGCTTGCTGCCGTGTTATTGGGGTTCAGTAACGTCAGCTGATCCCCAGCTGTGTGTCCGGCAAATTCTTCTGCTTTGTCCACATCCACTGTACTACTGATTTAAAACTTGCTCCAATTACACCTCTGGCTCCTCTGTTTTTAGTATTTACCCTGGGCTCCAATACCGCTAGTTGCTGCTCAGAAGTGCCGTCTGCACAGTCAACGCTTTCTCCAGTGTTATTGGGGTTCAGTAACGTCAGCTGTTCCCCTGCTGTGTGTCCAGCAAATTCTCCTGCTCTGTCCACATTCACACTACTATTGATTTTAAACTTGCTCCAATTAGGCCTCTGGCTCCACTCTGCTTTTAGTATTTACCCTGGGTTCCAGCACCGCCAGCTGTTTCCCAGCAGTGTCTTTGGCACGGGTACTCCCTCCTGCCCAGCCTGGTTCCAGCACGCCAGCTGTTTCCGGGTAGTGTCAACGTCACTTTGCCTCCAATTCGTTGTCCTGTCGTTTTGCGGTCGGGTTAGCCGACTCAATGGTGCCTGCCGTTTAGGTGACTCCTATGTGGGCTGCGTGATCTGGCAATGAAGGCTAGTTCCATAGTGCCAATAAGACAAGCACCCCCTGTAGGTCTGTGGGTTTCGGTAACTGCGGCCGGCTCGCGGCCTTGCAACTTTTTTTTACATGGGTACCTTCTGCTACCCATCCGGGTTCCAGTACCGTCAGTTGGCTCTCGGCAGTGCCTTTGGCTTAGGTGCCTCCTTCTCGGTATCCAAGTTCCACCAACGTCTGCTGGTCCTTGGTAGTGCTTTCTGGCACAGGTACCTCCTGCTTAGTAACCGAGTTCCAGTACCGTCAGCTGGTCCTCGGTAGTTCCATTGGCTCTTGTACCTTCTGCTACCCATCCAGGTTCCAGTACCGTCAGCTGGTCCTCGGTAATTCCATTTGCTCTTGTACCTTCTGCTACCCATCCGGGTTCCAGTACCGTCAGCTGGTTCTCGGCAGTGCCTTTGGCTTAGGTGCCTCCTTCTCGGTATCCAAGTTCCACCAATGTCTGCTGGTCCTTGGTAGTGCTTTCTGGCACAGGTACCTCCTGCTTAGTAACCGAGTTCCAGTACCGTCAGCTGGTCCTTGGTAGTTCCATTGGCTCTTGTACCTTCTGCTACCCATCTGGGTTCCAGTACCATCAGCTGGTCCTCGGTAATTCCATTTGCTCTTGTACCTTCTGCTACCCATCCGGGTTCCAGTACCGTCAGCTGGTTCTCGGCAGTGCCTTTGGCTTAGGTGCCTCCTTCTCTGTATCCAAGTTCCACCAACGTCTGCTGGTCCTTGGTAGTGCTTTCTGGCACAGGTACCTCCTGCTTAGTAACCGAGTTCCAGTACCGTCAGCTGGTCCTCGGTAGTTCCATTGGCTCTTGTACCTTCTGCTACCCATCCGGGTTCCAGTACCGTCAGCTGGTTCTCGGCAGTGTCTTTGGCACGGGTACTCCCTCCTGCCCAGCCTGGTTCCAGCACGCCAGCTGTTTCCGGGTAGTGTCAACGTCACTTTGCCTCCAATGCATTGTCCTGTCGTGTTGCGGTCGGGTTAGCCGACTCTATGGTGCCTGCAGTTTAGGTGACTCCTATGTGGGCTGTGGGATCTGGCAATGAAGGCTGGTTCCATAGTGCCAATAAGACAAGCACCCCCTGTAGGACTGTGAGTTTCGGTAACTGCGGCCGGCTCGCGGCCTTGCAACTTTTTTTTTATATGGGTACCTTCTGCTACCCATCCGGGTTCCAGTTCCGTCAGCTGGTTCTCGGCAGTGCCTTTGGCTTAGGTGCCTCCTTCTCGGTATCCAAGTTCCACCAACGTCTGCTGGTCCTTGGTAGTGCTTTCTGGCACAAGTACCTCCTGCTTAGTAACCGAGTTCCAGTACAGTCAGCTGGTCTTCGGTAGTTCCATTGGCTCTTGTACCTTCTGCTACCCATCCGGGTTCCAGTACCATCAGCTGGTTCTCGGCAGTTCCTCAGCCTTCTTGTACCTTCTGCTACATTTCCAAGTTCAAGCTTTTTGAAATGGTTCTTGGTAATCACTCTGGATCTCCCTGACGAGGACCCTGAAGACGATGACCCTGAAGACCACCCCGAAGAATACGAGGACCCCGAAGATGAGGACCCTGAAGACGAGGACCCTGAAGACCAACCCAAAGAAGACGAGGACCCCGAAGACGAGGACCCTGAAGACGAGGACCCTGAAGACCAAACCGAAGAAGACGAGGACCACGAAGACGATGACCCTGAACACGAGGACCCTGAAGACCACCCCAAAGAAGACGAGGACCCTGAAGACGAGGACCCCGAAGACGAGGACCCTGAAGACGAGGACCCCGAAGACGAGGACCCCGAAGACAACGACCCTGAAGATGACGACCCTGAAGACCACCCCGAAGAAGACCAAGAAGATGACCCTGAAGAAGTTGACCAAGATGACAAAGAAGAAGAAGACAACCACCAAGATACAGAAGAACAAGAGACAGAAAACCAAGAAGCAGAAGTACAAGAAGCTGCAGAACAAAAAGCGGAAGAACATTAAGCATAAGACTAAAAATCAGAGCAAAAGATAATATCTAAATTATAAGCAGAAGATGACTAAGCAGTGTATGGGGGTGAGTCCGTTCCTCCTCGTGGTGTCCCTGGAAAAGACCTGCTGCTGCAGGCCTAACTGAACGCGGACAAATCCTGTTGTAAATCTTTTGTGATGGGCAGAACGAAAGGAGTAATGTTCAAACTTTTATAGATAACAACTACAGGAATGCCTGTCACAAATAAGAATATGATGAGGAAGAAGAATATGAAGAAGAATAATAGTTGAATAAGAAGAATATCAAGAATGTAAAAAAAAAGAATAATACGAAGAAGGTGAAGAAGAAGAAGATGAAGAAGGTGAAGAAGAAGTTGATGAAAAAGATGCTGATGTGAGGATGATGAAGGAGAAAGTGTAGGAGAAGTAAAAAAGAAGGTGAAGAGCATGGAAGTAGTGAAACATAAATATCTGACAAAATATAAAAAAACTTAACATAGTCAATATTATCGTAACTCAGAACGTCTTAAAAAATATATTAATTCCTGCTATTCCATTTGATTGGGCTAAACCTCTATGCCTTTATTGTCTCCCCCACCTCCCCCAATACATTCTACATTATTCTTAGTTGTTTTCCTTCATGTAGAATTAACCTACAAGGAAAGAAAGGGTTTATTTTTATTCCGATATTTCTGTCCCATTGACTTGCATTGGTTTCCGGTATCGGAATCGGCGATATCCGATACTTTTTGGGTATCGGTCCGATCCAATCCGATCCGATATTTCCCGATATCGGAAGGTATCGCTCAACACTAATCATGTGTCAATCAGAGTACATAAATTAAATGTTGATAAGAAAACAAAGTCCATAGATGAAATGTACCTTTTATATCTGTGCAGTGTCACCAGGACTTAAGTTGTATTTTATTTGGATAATTCTGGAATCCTCCGTGTCATTCGCACTGGTTGTGTCACTTTTGGAACAGATGTGACGTCTTTGGTCAGCAAAGCAAGGGATAACTTGATACTTCCCTGCTTTATATAGCACCATAACCAGTACTTAGTCTGTGATGCACAGGACTTACGTCAGGGTGGTAGAGTCCTGACACTCCTTCATTATTCATTATTGACCAGATTTTATTGAAGCTTTGCAGGTGATAGGAAACCACTGAAACGTGATGAAATCTTGAACACAACCCAGTTCATTTAGCATCATAGGATCATCGTCCACTGCAGTCCTGGTGGTCATTGGTGAGAATGTATTGTAATTGATACAATCTATTATCACTCAGTATTCAGCATTCTTACCTTTTGAGACTTCTGGAAGAGGATGTTTCTTCTTGTAACTTTTGTGAATTATTATTATTTATTATTTTAGTGCCCTTAATTCCATGGTGCTTTACATGTTTAAAAGGTGTATACGTAGCAAAGAAGTACAATAATTTGAACAAAAACAAGTCAGCGACTGGTACAGGAGGAGAGAGCACCCTGCCCATGACTGCTCATAATCTACAAGGGATGGGTGAGGATACGGTAGGTGGGGGTAGAGCTGGTCATGCAGTGGTATGGTAGAGCGAGGGTTACTGCAGGTTGAAGGCTTGTTGGAAGAGGTGGAAATCTCTTGGATTTAAAAATATAAAAAGTCTTTATTAGGATAAAATTCATAATTGCGGTATTTTGATTGAAGTCTTCATTCCCTAAACTAATACCAAATCTGGCAATTTCCTAACCTATAATATTACAGCGTACCATAGCAATCAGTAATATCCATCTAATTACTATTAAAATATTGAAATAAATGATGTTTTGAATAATAAAACAATAATAGATAATAATTCATTATTAATTAAGTTCTGATGATGATGATTTTTATATCATAGGTTTAATTACTTTTTTCGACTCATAGGTGTCAGTGTGTTTTGATGTAACAAGTGGTTATATCGTTATTACTTAAACTTTATTAACTAGTAGTGATGAGCGAACGTGCTCACCACTGCTCGGTACTCGCCCGAGCATCACTGTGCTCGATGAGCTTGGCGCTCGGTGAGTATTTCCGGGTTGCTCAAGCGGGAACTTGGGTCCCCTCCCTGCATGTTTGACGCTCTTTAGAGAGCTAATGCACATGCAGGGATTGCCTGCCACGCACTGTAATGCCGTAGCCATGTTGTTTGTGGCATTACAGTGATTGGCTGGCGACACAGCATCATCAGGTCAATATAAGACCGGGCGCCGCTATGCTCGTCACAATCTACCCTGGAATAAGGCAGAGTATGGAGAGGTGCTGCTGCGTCAGGGAGAGATTTGTTTGTTTATAGTTAGTATAGGTATTCCACAACATATATATATACAGTACAGACCAAAAGTTTGGACACACCTTCTCATTTAAAGATTTTTCTGTATTTCCATGACTTTGAAAATTGTACATTCACACTGAAGGAATCAAAACTATGAATTAACACATGTGGAATTATATACTTAACAAAAAAAGTGTGAAACAACTGAAAATATGTCTTATATTCTTGGTTCTTCAAAGTAGCCACCTTTTGCTTTATGACTGCTTTGCATACTCTTGGCATTCTCTTGATGAGTTTCAAGAGGTAGTCACCGGAAATGGTTTTCACTTCACAGGTGTGCCCTGTCAAGTTTAATAAGTGGGATTTCTTTCCTTATAAATGGGGTTGGGACCATCAGTTCTGTTGTGCAGAAGTCTAGTGGATACACAGCTGATAGTCCCACTGAATAGACTGTTAGAATTTGTATTATGGCAAGAAAAAAGCAGCTAAGTAAAGAAAAACGAGTAGCCATCGTTACTTTAAGAAATGAAGCTTAGTCAGTCCGAAAAATTGGGCAAACTTTGAAAGTGTCCCCAAGTGCAGTTGCAAAATCCATCAAGCGCTACAAAGAAATTGGCTCACATGAGGACCGCCCCAGGAAAAGAAGACCTCATGTCACCTCTGCTTCTGAGGATAAGTTTATCCAAGTCACCAGCATCAGAAATCGCAGGTTAACAGCAGCTCAGATTAGAGACCAGGTCAATGCCACACAGAGTTCTAGCAGCAGACACATCTCTTCAACAACTGTTAAGAGGAGACTTTTTGCAGCAGGTCTTCATGGTAAAATAGCTGCTAGGAAACCACTGCTAAGGACAGGCAACAAGCAGAAGAGACAAGTTTGGGCTAAGAACACAATGAATGGACATTAGACCAGTGGAAATCTGTGCTTTGGTCTGATGAGTCCAAATTTGAGATCTTTGGTTCCAACTACCGTGTCTTTGTGCGACGCAGAAAAGGCGAACGGATGGACTCTACATGCCTGGTTTCCACCGTGAAGCATGGAGGAGGAGGTGTGATGGTGTGGGGGTGCTTTGCTGGTGACACTGTTGGAGATTGATTCAAAATTGAAGGCATACTGAACCAGCATGGCTACCACAGCATCTTGCAGCGGCATGCTATTCCATCCAGTTTGCGTTTAGTTGGACCATCATTTATTTTTCAACAGGACAATGACCCCAAACACACCTCCAGGCTGTGTAAGGGCTATTTGACCAAGAAGGAGAGTGATGGGGTGCTACGCCAGATGACCTGGCCTCCACAGTCAGCAGACCTGAACCCAATCGAGATGGTTTGGGGTGAGCTGGACCGCAGAGTGAAGGCAAAAGGGCCAACAAGTGATAAGCATCTCTGGGAACTCTTTCAAGATTGTTGGAAGACCATTTCCGCTAACTACCTCTTGAAGCTCATCAAGAGAATGCCAAGAGTGTGCAAAGCAGTCATCAAAGCAAAAGGTGGCTACTTTGAAGAACCTAGAATATAAGACATATTTTCAGTTGTTTCACACTTTTTTGTTAAGTATATAATTCCACATGTGTTAATTCATAGTTTTGTTGCCTTCATTGTGAATGTACAATTTTCATAGTCATGAAAATACAGAAAAATCTTTAAATGAGAAGGTGTGTCCAAACTTTTGGTCTGTACTGTATATCCAACTAAACGCAAACCGGATGGAATAGCATGCCGCTGCAAGATGCTGTGGTAGCCATGCTGGTTCAGTATGCCTTCAATTTTGAATCAATCTCCAACAGTGTCCCCAACAAAGCACCCCGTCACCATCACACCTCCTCCTGCATGAAATGATCTCGATGGTCCAGATGGATGGAGTGGAGGATGGCTGGTTGATGGACACCCCATGCAAACACGGCTACGGCGCTAACAAGGAGGAGGTGGAATAATGTTTTGGGCTGGAATCATGGGGAGAGAGATTGTCGGCCCTTTTAGGATCCCTGAAGGGGTAAAGATGAACTCCATAATGTATGTTGAGTTTCTCAAACAGCACTTCCTTCCATGGTGAAGAATTGGTTTTATTTATTTTTTCCGCCATTCTTCGTGTGGTATAAGTGATTAGGCTACTTTATTCTTCAGGTCGGTGCGATTACAGCGATACCATATTTATATTGTGTTTTTATGACTGGCAGTTGTCACACACTAAAAAATGTTTTTTTTTGCAAAAACTAGTTTTTCATCGCCATATTTTGAGAGCTATAATTTTTCCATATTTCGGCCAACACAGTTATGTGAGAGCTTTTTTTTTGCAGGATGAGTTGACGTTTTTATTGGTACCATTTCCGGGCACATGACTTTTTTTATCGCTTTGTATCCCGATATTTGGGAGGCAGAATAAATAAAAAACAGCAATTCAGGAATTGCTTTTTGTGTTTTTTTATGCCGTTCCGCGTGTGGTAAAATTGATAAGGCAGGTTTATTCTTTGGGTCAGTATGATTACAGCGACACCACATTTATATCTTTTTTATGTTTTGCATTATACCAGGATAGGCACATCATTTACCAGGATGGGGGCATTTTACCAGAATGGGGACATTAAACCAGAATTGGGAAAATTATACCAGAATTGGTACATTATGCCAGGAAGCGTGACTTTGTACCAGGAAGGGGCCCAGGATGAGGGAAAATGTTATAGCATTGGGCCCAGGATGGGGGAGATTATTACAAGAAAGACCCAGGATGGGGGACATTATTTCATGGGGTGAACACGTATGTCTTTATAGGATCTAGAATGCTACAAGGGCCCATACATTTGACCAATTTGACCAACATGCAGCACCAATATGGCCCATACATTTGACCAACATGGTGGGGGTCCAAGTCCAAATTTTGCACTGAGGTTCATCGGACTGTAGTTACTGTATACCACTGTTGAATGGGGACATTATAAAAGATAGGTGACATTATGCCAGGATGGGGACATTATACCAGAATGGGGGCATTATACCAGAATGGGGGCATGATACCAGGATAGGCACATCATTTACCAGGATGGGAGCATTTTACCAGAATGGGGACATTAAACCAGAATTGGGAACATTATACCAGGATGGGGGACATTATACCAAAATGGAGACATTATACCAGAATGAAGACATTATGCCAAGATGGGGGAAATTATGCCAGAATTGGGGATATTATACCAGAATAGGGATATTATACCAGAATGGGGACATTATACCATAATGGGGACATTATACCTGGATGGGTACATTATACCAGAATGAGGGGCACCATACCAGAATAAGGACATTATACTAGGATGGAGGACATTATACCAGAATGGGGACATAAAACTAGAATTGGTGATATTATACCAGAATGGGGACATTATACAAGGAAGGGGAAAATTAAACCAGAATGGGGACATTATAGCAGAATGGGGACATTATACCAGAATGGGGACACTATGACAGGATGGGAGACATTATAACAGGATGGGAACATTATTCCAGAATGGAGGACACTATACCAGAAGGAGGACATTATACTAGGAAGGGGAAAATTATATGAGAATGTGGACATTATAACAGGATTTGGGACCTTATACTAGAAAGGGGACATTATGCTAGAATGGGGACATTATACCAAGATGGGGGACATTATACCAGGATGGGGACATTTTTCCAGAATGGGGGACACTATACCAGAATGGGGACATTACACCAGGATGGGAGACATCATACCAGAATGGGGACATTATTTCAGAGAGGGATCCAGGATGGGGGAAAATGTTATGGCATGGGGCCTAGTATGGGGGAAATTACTGCAAGAAGGAGCCAAAATAGGAGACATCATTTTATGGGGGGAGATCATGTATATCTTTATAGGATCTAGAATGCTACAATGGCCCATACATCTGACCAACATGCAGGTAGTGGCCCAGGTCCAAATTTGCAACGGGACCCATCAGACTATACTTATGCCACTGAGCAAAAGCCATGGTCCATAAACAGCTTACAACACAGCAAAGCTATCTCATTGTTGAAAGTTATTAGTCAGGAGAAGGTTTCAAAAATTTTTCAAAGGACTTAGATACACCATAGAATACTGTGAAGATGATCATCAAGAAGAGGTTTGAATTTGGCACCACAGTGAAGTTACCTAAAACTGATCATCCCACTAAAATTGATGAAAGACAAGAAAAAAATTAGTCTGGGAGGCTATAGCAACATTTAAGGAGCTATAGGAATTTCTGGCAAGTTCTGGCTGTGTACTGTATGTGACAATGATCTCCCATATTCTTACATAGAAAAACATCCGAGTCCAGCTATATTTTGCCAAAACCTACATCAAGTCTGCCAAAAACATGTGGGAAAATGTGTTATGGTGTGATGAGACCAAGGCTGAAGTTTTTGTCTATAATTCCAAAGGCGCAAAGCCTACAGAACACATGACCAAAATAACACCATACCCACAGTAGAGCAGAGCATGATGGAGGCAGCATTATGGTTTGGAGCTGTATGCTTTGGGCTGTTTTTCGACAGCTGGAACGGGGGCTTTAGTCTATGTGTAGGAAAGTATGTCCAGTTCCAAATATCAGTCAATTTTGCATCAAAACAATCAGGCCTCTGCTAAAAAGCTGAAGATGAAAAGGGATGTCACCTTTCAGCAGTACAAAGACCATAAGCATACCTCCAAATCAACAAAGGAATGGCTTCATCAAAAAGAAGGTCAAAATTTTGGAATGGCTTAGCCAGATCCCAGAACTGAATCCAATCGAAAATCTGTGAGTTGATTTGAAGAGGGCGCTGTACACAGATGATGCCTTTGCAATATGACAGATTTGAGAGTAGTAACATTTTCGAGATATATTTTTTTAAACAATTTTTACTTTTCACAGTATTTGTTAGTCCCCAAAGGGAACTTGAAGCTGCAATCTTCAGATTGCTTGTACTATATACAGCAATGCCATAGCATTGCTGTATATAACAGAAATCACAGTCTCCTACAAACACCAGCCATGGGCTGGTTTTCACTTGAATACCATCATGACAGACACAGGGGTCATCAGCAGACCCATGGCTGTCATGGCAACACATCGGCATCCCGCGATCATCTCGTGGAAGCGCCAATGAAGGGATAGAATATTGTGCTCTCCCTGCTGATGCACTAGTAATGCTGCGGTCACAGATTGACAGCGGTATTTAACAGGTTAACAGCCTCGGTTAGAACTTCCCTGTTAGAACGGCGGCTGTTAGAGGCACATCATAGCTGAATACTTCAGCTATTATCTGTCGGGAAAGATGCAGGTTCGGCTTGCGAGCCTGCACCAAAGAAAGGGTCACGACTTATGATGGACATAGTATGTCATAAGTCATTAAGGGGTTAATTGCTCATGGCCCCTTTCCACAATCTAATATGTATGTGCAGACCACAATTTCTTGCCCTTCTGGAACTAATCTTGGAGGGATTAGTGATGGGTTCTTAAAAAGAAAGGATTAGTTAGGGCTGCAGCTGGCTGTAAAAAGAAAAAAAAGTTTGTCCACTCATGATTTTCATAGAAAGGGAAGCTTGAAAGCAAACAAATTCTGTCAATTTAAGGCTTAAAACTAAGGGGTAAAATTTGCATTTGTGGGTGCCTAGAATTAATTCTTCAGGTTGGCCCTAAGCATTCTAGTCTAACACCGCTGATGTCTGACCACATGAAATTTAGTTGGTGTGACTTTACCATAGGGATAACAAGTGGCATCATAGTGAGATTCTGATTTCTTTGTGTCCAGTTATAGTGTAACTACAGTTTGAATACTGTGCTCAGTTCTTGAGACCTCACCTAAAAATAACACTGATTGAAAAAAGGGTGCAAATACTATACATCTCCTTCCCGGGAATGAATATCAAACTATCAAGGTCGCATCATACAATGACAGTCTTCTTCATCAGGAAATCTTGTGCATGCACCGCCATGGAGAATGACAGAGCTTATACAAGATTGTGGGTGGGGAGGCAAGTCACTGAAAGAAAATTGATTTGTCATTTACTGACAGAAAAATCCCAATTGGGGTACATCTTGTTGCGGTGGGATGGCTTTTACGCTTTTGTAATCAAAAACAGTGTTTACTAAGTAACGTATGTTATTTATATGCACTATTACTATTTACTTACTGCAGGGGATTTGCTCATTTTGTTTGTATTTTGGGTTTTGTCTGTTAAATGGCATTTATACATTGCATGTACAGTACAGACCAAAAGTTTGGACACACCTTCTCATTTAAAGATTTTTTTGTATTTTCATGACTATGAAAATTGTACATTCACACTGAAGGCATCAGAACTATGAATTAACACATGTGGAATTATATACTTAACAAAAAAGTGTGAAACAACTGAAAATATGTCTTATATTCTAGGTTCTTCAAAGTAGCCACCTTTTGCTTTGATGACTGCTTTGCACACTTTTGGCATTCTCTTGATGAGCTTCAAGAGGTAGTCACTGGAAATGGTTTTCACTTCACAGGTGTGCCCTGTCATGTTTAATAAGTGGGATTTATTGCCTTATAAATGTGGTAGGGACCATCAGTTGTGTTGTTTAGAAGTCTGGTGGATACACAGCTGATAGTCCTACTGAATAGACTGTTAGCTGCTTTTTTCTTGCCATAATACAAATTCTAAGTAAAGAAAAGCGAGTGGCCATCATTACTTTAAGAAATGAAGGTCAGTCAGTGCGAAAAATTGGGAAAACTTTGAAAGTGTCCCCAAGTGCTGTTGCAAAAACCATCAAGCGCTGCAAAGAAACTGGCTCACATGAGGACCGCCCCAGGAAAAGAAGACGAAGAGTCACCTCTGCTTCTGAGGATAAGTTTATCCAAGTCACCAGCCTCAGAAATCGCAGGTTAACAGCCGCTCAGATTAGAGACCAGGTCAATGCCACACAGAGCTCTAACAGCAGACACATCTCTTAAAGAACTGTTAAGAGGAGACTTTGTGCAGCAGGCCTTCATGGTAAAATAGCTGCTAGGAAACCACTGCTAAGGACAGGCAACAAGCAGAAGAGACTTGTTTGGGCTAAAGAACACAAGGAATGGACATTAGACCAGTGGAAATCTGTGCTTTGGTCTGATGAGTCCAAATTTGAGATCTTTGGTTCCAACCACCTTGTCTTTGTGCGACGCAGAAAAGGTGAACGGATGGACTCTACATGCCTGGTTCCCACCGTGAAGCATTGAGGTGTGATGGTGTGGGGGTGCTTTGCTGGTGACACTGTTGGGGATTTATTCAAAATTGAAGGCATACTGAACCAGCATGGCTACCACAGCATATTGCAGTGGCATGCTGTTCCATCCGTTTTGCATTCAGTTGGACCATCATTTATTTTTCAACAGGACAATGACCCCAAACACACCTCCAGGCTGTGTAAGGGCTATTTGACCAAGAAGGAGAGTGATGGGGTGCTACGCCAGATGACCTGGCCTCCACAGTCACCAGACCTGAACCCAATAGAGATGGTTTGGGGTGAGCTGGACCGCACAGTGAAGGAAAACGGCCAACAAGTGCTAAGCATCTCTGGGAACTCCTTCAAGATCGTTGGAAGACCATTTCTGGTGACTACCTCTTGAAGCTCATCAAGGGAATGCCAAGAGTGTGCAAAGCAGTCATCAAAGCAAAAGGTGGCTACTTTGAAGAACCTAGAATATAAGACATATTTTCAGTTGTTTCACACTTTTTTGTTAAGTGTATAATTCCATATGTGTTAATTCATAGTTTTGATGCCTTCAGTGTGAATGTACAATTTTCATAGTCATGAAAATACAGAAAAATCTTTAAATGAGAAGGTGTGTCCAAACTTTTGGTCTGTACTGTATACCAACTTATGCCTCGGTTTATTTCTTTGGATTCACTGATAGAAGACAGGCTGCAGATGGGGAATATAGGTAAGATAGGTAGCAGATCTATAAGTGCAGTGTTGCCTAATGCATTTGTGGTTCATTTGCATAACTATTCAATATCACATTTCTCTGAAACATGAAAACTTATTTTTACAGCTAAGAATGTAACCTGCATTACAGTGTCCATACACAAATGGTATCACTTTAGAGTAAAAAAAAACTTGTGTATAGGTTCCCTTTAAGAAAACAAAAATTGCAAAAAAAAATGTACCTTGAATGGAAAAAATGTTCACCATTGTATTAAAAAACCGTAACATGAATATACAAAACATGACTTATATCCCCCCTGAAGATAAAAAGTTCTTCTATTGAATTAAATGTACAAGAAATATAAAAAATAACAGAATATTATCACATGGGACAGAAACATGAGAAAATATTTTTTACTCTACTCACAGAAAACCTCTTTATGAGTGCTTCTAGTATACCATTATTGATATGATACACTGAGTTTCCTAGTCATGCACTTACCATCCAGGCATGCAATATTTATTAGGTCAAAGCGGTCACAGCGCTGTTTGCGTTTTGATATCCTGTGAGTATACCTAGTCTGGCTTAGATTTAAAGATGCATTTAAAATTCTTGGTGAAATTGGCTGAGGCATTGCGTCCATTCATCTTCATTGGACAGCTTCTGTCTAGCAGCAACAGACATTGTAAATCTTAGAATGCTAATAAATGTGAGCAAATCAAAATGTCATGATTTAAAGTAGACAGAATATTGTTTAGAGAATGGCTTAATGGTCAATATGAAAGGGAGATCAATTCGGACAGAGATTAATAATGTTTTCTCATCGTCCCTGGTATACTGCCTGCACATTTTGCAACCATATCCTCTGTCTTGGTGAATGTCTGAGGAATATAAATCAGATCACAATGTATTACCTTGTATAATTTTACAAAACAAATTGGACTCAAGAGAGAATTATATAATATTCCTCTACGTTATTCACGTTAAGGTCACAAACTATGAAATCCCCTATTAACTCTGCCATATACAGCAAGTGCTCCTCTCTACATGCAACCAGCGCTATAATAACCAGCTCATATTACCACTCTCCAAGTAACTGACAGATACTAAAATGAAAGTTATTGCAGTACGTTACTAGAGATGAGCGGTGTTCGACTCGAACTGTTCGCCAATCTCAAATTCGAGCTGTTTTGGGCGGTGTTCGAGCTGTTCGACGAACTCGACCGATTTGCAAAAAATCCGGCTGTTCGAGGTTATGTTCGATAACTGTTCGTGCACCAAAATCGTAACTGGATTTTTTCACAGTAATACTGTTAATCAATGTTAATAGACAGTTTCAGTGTAGAGTGGGCGGGGGGAGGGGCAGGGGATGAATCTCTGCAGAAATAATGCCGATCTCCATTTTTTTTTTTCTTTCCCGCATTTACAGTGGGGAGGTGCAGTCTGTTAGCCTATCAGCAGCGCACACACGCAGCGAAGTGCTTTTTTTTCACACAAGCAAGGGCATGTGTCATTGGCTGTGTATGTCACATGTCCTTGCCCTATAAGACCCAGCCATTTTCCCCGTCGCCACCATTTTCTCACTGCTGCAGCTGAGTGTTAGACAGCACCGCTGCTGCTGTGGGTGCTATACTTTGTAACTGTGTGAATTGCAAGCGAATTTGCTCTTAAATAGAGAGATAGGTTTAGGGAGTAGGGACTAGTTGGAATTGCAGCCCTTTTGAGGGCTAGGTTCCAGCAGTTCCTAGCACTTTTTGCCAGGCAAGTCTGTGCCAGTGCTGTGCAAGTGTTTTTCACAGTATTTGGCTAAATCTAGCTAAGCCAATCCTTTTGGGCCTCTAGCAGTGTGTGTTAGTCAGTGGAGTAGCCTATCTGTGTTGCAAGCTACACCACCTGTGTATCTAATACCAATTTTTTACTGCACCTAGCCCAGTAAATACTTTTGGGCCTGTAGCAGTGTCTGTTACTCATTGTAGTAGCCCATCTGTACCATGCTACACCACCTTTGTATTTAATAGCAATTTTTTACTGCATCTAGCCCAGTAAATCCTTTTGGGCCTGTAGCAGTGTCTGTTACGCATTGTAGTAGCCCATCTGTACCAAGCTACACCACCTTTGTATTTAATAACAATTTTTTACTGCATCTAACCCAGTAAATCCTTTTGGGCCTGTAGCAGTGTCTGTTACGCATTGTAGTAGCCCATCTGTACCAAGCTACACCACCTTTGTATTTAATAACAATTTTTTACTGCATCTAGCCCAGTAAATACTTTTGGGCCTGTAGCAGTGTTTGTTACTCATTGTAGTAGCCCATCTGTACCAAGCTACACCACCTTTGTAGTTAATAACAATTTTTTACTGCATCTAGCCCAGTAAATCCTTTTGGGCCTGTAGCAGTGTCTGTTATGCATTGTAGTAGCCCATCTGTACGAAGCTACACCACCTATGTATTTAATAACAATTTTTTACTGCATCTAGCCAAGTAAAACCTTTTGGGCCTGTAGCAGTGCCTGTTACTCATTGTAGTAGCCCATCTGTACCAAGCTACACCACGTTTGTATTTAATAACAATTTTTTACTGCATCTAGCCAAGTAAAACCTTTTGATCCTGTAGCAGTGTCTGTTACTCATTGGAGTAGCCCATCTGTTCGGATATGCAGCGATACTAAATAACCAATGGTGCCCAAGCTTATGTTCTCCGTATTGGGCAGAACAAGTGCTGACAAAAAAACAGCCACTCCTGGAACTCTTCCCAATAGTGGTAGCAATAGACATATGGGGCGCGCGCCTGGCTAACAAAAATATACGCTTCATAACAAAGAACACCAGCCTAGCGCACTGCATTAATGAGATGGCATCATCGTCTCTCCCAGTGCTAGGCCTACTATGCCGGCTAGCATTCCTGTGCCTAAAACACAATGTATGGGTCCGCGCTAGCCACGATGCTGAGGGGTCTAACGCTGCTGCTAACGCTTTATCACAATTCAGTTGGCAGATTTTCACAGAGCTCTTCCCCAACGCCCACCCATCGGGCAACAGTTGCCCACCCTCCCTATGGGATCTAGTGGCGAATAGTTGATGCCATTAATCAGAGCGTCGGTTGCCCCATCGACGTGGCAAGTATACGGTAAGGCATGGGAAGAGTGGACGTGACTAATAGCAGGCAGACGGGTTGACCAATGTGAACAAGCCAGATTACAAGTCACCATAGAATTTCTCCACCAGCTAATGATGAGGGGCATATCAGGGGCGTCAGCGCAGCGGTGTCTGACCAGAGTAGCATTTCACTTCCAACTACTGAATTGGGGAGATGTGACAAAGAGATTCATCATCAGACAATCCATAAAAGGGTGGAAAAGGGGTCAGCCAAGTCAGGAGTGTAGACGTCCCATCCCGTGTCACTAAAACTGATTTCTCACATCATATCCCTAACACCATTAACATAACACTCACAATTTGAAGCAACACTACTGTCTACTGCATTTGCGATCGCCTTCTTCGGGGCGCTATGCATAAGCGAATTAGTCCCTCAGTCCAAAATTACCACCAGTGGAGGCTTGAGGCATATTACACCAGGATGTAGTCATAGCCAATAATGCAATATGTCTACACATACGCAAATTGAAAACGGTTCCAGCGGGCAGGGGCACTTGGGTACTTCTACAACCCAGAAACGGTACACTGAGTCGGGTAACAATAGTAAAATCATATATAACCATCAGATCACAAAGTAATTTCTTCCTATCACACATTGATGGAACGCCATTATCAAGATACCAGTTCCAAGCTATATTTAATAAATGCCTAACATCGGCAGGGAACCACCCCAAAGATTGAGGGACACACTCATTCTGCATAGGCGCGGCCACGGAAGCAGCAAGAGCAAGACTGTCAGAAACGGAAGTTCAGAGGATAGGGAGATGGCGATCCACATGTTTGGCGAGATACATAAGACCGGACTTGTTATCCTAACGTGGTTTGTTTCTTTTACAGGTGACGCTAAGCCAACAGTGTGGGTGATAGGCCACTCGTAAATATATTGGGCAGAAAAAAGGGCGAAAGTCCGCCCAGGCGGGAAGAAATTAGAGTTTCATAACACATATTTCAACTGGAGAGGTATTAGAGGCCTGCAATGGCCACAGGTACTAATGGAGGTAATCAAGGTAGGGAGAGAGGCAAGAGGTCCGGTCATCTTAGTTATACAGGCCGAGGGAAACGACCTAGGTCATCACAAGAGCGCATAACTAATGACAATAATGAAACTAGACACTGAGCGCTTCAGAGAATTTTTCACAAAACTAACTATAGTATGGTCAGAGATTGTGCCGATAGTGGTATGGCAAGGTGCGCGAGACATCACGGCCATCGAACGGACAAGGCGGGTAATAAATATTCGGATGGCAAAATTTAGAAGAGACAGAGGCGGTGTAGTGATACGACACCGACAACTGGAAGGAGATAAAGCAGGCCTCATACGGCCCGACGGTGTTCACTTAATGGATTTGGACTGGACATATTCCTGTCAGGACTCCAGGATGGAGTGGAACAAGCGTTAAGAGTGATGGATGGGGGTCAGAGTCCTGCATACGAGTACGCAGGATCCTCTGTGGCCTGGAAATAGAAAGGACATGTTGGAGAGTTACACTTGTTGGCTAACTTGCCGGTGTGGAGACCCAGGGCATGCTGCAAAAAGCTGAATTATTTTAGAAATAAAATGCCTTTCTAATGGAATGAGTATAAAGAGTTAATAAAGCTGTGACCGATCCTCACCCATCCAGTTGTAAGAGTTACATTATTGTATTGTCAAGGAAAGGGGGACGGTAGGGGGGCTGAGCGTCTGGATTTGGTTGGGCTTCCCCACAGTCTGCCTAGGCTAGATGCAGTTAAAAATTCTTATTAGATGCACAGGCGGTGTAGCTTGCTTCAGTGGTGGGCTACTACGCTGACTAGCAGACACTGAAGCTTTGGAGCAGACCTCTGAGTAAACAGCTCTTCAGACTCAACCATCTGTGTTACCCCAAGCCATATTGTATGTAGTTTCTTATGGTTAAAAGGGGGGGGGAGTGACCCAACCCACCTGGAATTGACGATGCTAGCGTCACGTAAAACACAGCAAAGGGACTCAAAAAAGAGTCTCCATTTATTCCAAAAATTGTGGCACAGACACCACTTAAGTGCCATCAATTGCCCCAGAGTTGCTTAAAATGGTTGGTGAGGTGATTTCACCAAATCCTCAAGCTTTTAGTCTCCCCAGGATGACACAGGGTTAGAAAAGTCCTTGCGGATCCATGATTTGTTCATCTTTATGAACATGAGTCTGTCTACATTATCAGTGGAGAGCCGCGTGCGCTTATCTGTCAGCACACCACCAGCAGCGCTGAACACACGTTCAGAGAGAATGCTGGCTGCAGTGCATGACAAGATCTCCAAGGCGGGAGTGGTGAGCTCCGGACATTTTTCCAGATTAGAAGCCCAAAATGAGCAAGGGTCCAGTGACACAGTCATGGCTTCGATGTTCACTTGGAAATACTCCTGTACCATCCTCTCTAGGCGTTGATTATGTGTCAGACTTCTTGTCTCCTGTGGCCTTGCAAAGGATGGTCTAAAAAAGTGGTGAAACGATTCCACAAAATTGCTGTTACCAGCAGATACGGTGTTACTGTTACGGTTTGAGTGATGAAGACTCGACAGGCCCACGTTTGGATATTTAGAACTGTGAGATTCACTACGTGCACCACTGGTGTTTTGTGGAAAAGCACATGTAAGATTCTGCAACAGCCTCTGCTGATACTCCTGCATGCGTGAATCCCTTTCTATGGCAAGAATTATTTCAGCAAATTTACTTTTGTACCGGGGATCTAAGAGTGTGGCAACCCAGTAGTCGGGATTACTTCGAATTCTGACAATCCGAGGGTCATGTTGCAGGTAGTGCAGCAAGAAGGCACTCATGTGTCTTGCGCATCCAGGTGGACCAAGTCATTGTTGTGTTGGTAGCGAGGTAAGAATCATGCTTCCTTCCTCTGCCCTCTCCCCCCAACCTCGCACAACAGAAATATGATCAAGGTCTCCCTCATCTGATGAGTCTTCCATGCCCATCGCCAGTTCGTTCTCCACTTCTTCCTCGGCTCCTGCACCTTCCTCAACAGTTTGGCTGCTACCATGCGCCCAGGTTAATCCCTCTCCCCCACCCTCCCATGCCTGCCGCCTTGGTGCTGCTGACCGTCTGGACCTTGGAGATGTTATCCCTTCCGCATACGACTCCTCCTCTACTTCCTCCACCTCCTCTTGTCCCGCCACCTGACTCCGAATTCTGTTTAACGTGTGCTCCAGCATGTAAATCACCGGAATAGTCATGCTGATAATGGCATCGTCAGCACTAAACATCGTCGTCGCCATTTCAAAACTGTGCAGAAGGGTGCATAGGTCCCTGATCTGAGACCACTCCTGCAGCGTGATTTGCCCCACCTCTGGATCTCGTTGGGCCAGGCTATACGTCAGAACGTATTGCACCAGGGCTTGTCGGTGCTGCCACAGTCGCTGCAACATGTGCAGAGTTGAATTCCACCGTGTCGGCACATCGCATTTCAGCCGGTGAACTGGCAGGCCCAACGACTTCTGTAGAGATGTAAGTCATTGAGCTGCGGGATGCGAACGGCGGAAGTGAGCACACAGCGACCGTGCCCTCTGCAGAAAGCCATCTAGTCCGGGATAGTGGGCTAAAAATTGCTGGACAACGAGGTTCTACACGTGAGCCATACAAGGCACGTGTGTGACATTGCCCCGGCGAAGGGCCGCACCCAGGTTTGCAGCATTGTCGCACACGGTCTTCCCTGGTTGCAGGTCCAGTGGAGACAACCATTCATGAAACTGGGTCTCCAGAGCTGACCACAACTCCTCAGCTGTGTGACTCACATTTCCCAGACATTTCTAAGTAAACACCGCCTGATGACGTTGAGCCCTGCTGCCAGCATAGTAAGGAGGTGTGCAGGATTCCTTCTGCGCAGTTAGAAAGCGGGTGGCATTACCAGACAGGCTTTGGTTGCAGGTGGAGGACCGAGAGGAGGTTGAGGAGGCAGAATCAGAGGAGGAACTTCGAGATAAAGAGGATTGACGCACAACTCGTGGGGATGGCAAGACTTGGACAGCAGCCCCTTGTCCTGCTGTCACCATAGTTACCCAGTGCCCAGTCAGCGACATGTAATGGCCCTGTTCATGCCTACTCGTCCAAGTGTCTATGGTGAAATTCAACCTGTCACACACAGAGTTTCTCAAAGAAGCGGTGATGTTGTGTGCGACATGCTGGTGTAGCGCAGGCACACCTTTCTTTGAGAAGTAGTGCTGACTGGGCTTCTGGTACTGGGGCACTGCGATGGACATAAGGTCTCAAAAATCCTCTGTGTCCACCAGGCGGAAAGGCAGCATTTCTGTAGCCAACAGCTTGCAGATGATGAAATTCAACCTCTTAGCTTTGTCATGGCTAGGAGGAAATGGTCTTTCACTTGTCCACATCCGAGGGACCGAGGGCTGGCTGTTGTGCTTAGACGGGGTTGAGTAGGGTGTCCCCGGCAAACTGCTGGTCTGTGAGGAAGATGCAGGCGGAAAAGTTAGGTTGCCTGGATCCAAAGGTGGTGCTCTCGATGTCGGAGAGCGCTCAACCCCAGCTGGTGTTTCCACTTCCAAATGAAATGATGACCTGCCAATCACACTGGCTGTTGCGGGTTAAGAGGTGGCAGGTCTGCATCCAAAAACATGTGTGACTGCTGTCCCCCCAGTCACAGAGGATGAAGAGGCTGCAGATGCACAAGATGGGGCAGATGGTGGTTGGCCCGGCCCGCTAGGCCGCATTGTAGCACAGTGAGCTTCCCACTGCAACTTATGCTTCATATCCATGTGACGGTTCATGCATGAAGTACTCAAACTATGGATTTTTTGGCCTCTACTTAGCTTTTGGTGACAAATATTACAGATAACACGAGTTGGGTCATCCTTATCGATCTGAAAAAATGCCCAGGCTATGCAAGGCTTAGAGCCCATGCGACCTGAAGAGCCACCACGACTTGTGGTCAGAGGCAGAGTTGTGGTTGAGGATGCAGTTGTTGATGTGCTTCCAGTACTCCATCTCTGTCCAGGAAGGCGCAACCTAACCTCGTCATCAATTGCATACTCCTCCAACTCCTCTGCTGACCTCATCGACTGGCTGACTGTGGGTTGACAGTAAGTGGGATCTCAAACCTCGTCATCATCACCCTGTGTGTTCTCACGCCCGTCGTCCTCAGAGCCAACCTCTTCCTGCCCTGACCGAAAAGTCAAGTTGTCGCTCCTATCAGGTATTTGAGTCATATCATCATCTTCATCATTGTCTCCACCAACAGGAGTTACAGTTTGGGAACGAGGGTCTACATTATGCTCAGAACCTTCTTCATCTGGTCCTGGATCCGACTCATAAAGATTCTGGGCATCAGTGCAGATCATTTCCTCATCTGGATTAACAGAAGCTCTGGAGCAGACCTCAGTTTCCCAGGCTATAGTATGAGTAAACAGCTGTGCAGACTCAACCATCTGTGTTACCCCATACTCAGACGGGCAGCTGGAGACTTGAGAGCTGTGAGGAAGCAAGTGCGATTGGGGTGACAACTCTGAGGACTGGAGTATTTGTGATGTTGAAGTTGAGGTGGAGGAGAGCCCACTTGAAGGAGCACTTGATATCCGTTGAAGCACCAGCTGTTTTTGTGCCTCATCTGGAATTTGTAGCGATGGGCGTGTCCGTAAGAAAGGGATCGTATCACATTGTCCACGAAAAGAAGTAGACATCTTAGTTTGGCTGGAAGATGGTCTTCTTCTGCAGATGTTACTCCCCCCCCACCGCGGGGGGGCTCGACCCACCAGCGGACAGGCACCAGTATTTGGAGAGGGGGGCTGGCCGTCAGGGTCCACCGCGGCTCTGGCACAAACCCGGCGACACGGATGTCGCACGGGCAGGAACGGACTGGCCGTGTCGGCTTCGCACTCCAGCGTAGTCCCTCTGCCCGCTCGCGCTCGTAACCTCAAAGGGATGCTCAAGCGGCTTTTCTTCCCAGGGCTGTTCCCCACCCAGCCGGAACGTGGGGGAGCTCAGGTCGGCCTTCCACTGTACTCCCTTACCTCCCTCGCCCTCTTTCCTTCTTCCGTTCTCCATCTAACCCCTCGGCTCTGTGGTGTCCGCTCTCCCTCCAGCTCTCTCCTTCTCACAGGTGGACTACCGCGTGTATTCACACTGTGGCGAATCTTTTGGGCCCAGGCATAAGAAGTTGTCGAGGTAATGGATAATATGTGCCCCCTTAGAAACATCCATTACAACCCATTCGAGGAAGCAACTAAACGCCTCAAATAGTGAGCAGGATCTGGACCACCCCATGGGCGAACAGCGATCTATATAGTATGCTCCTTCCCAGAAGCAGCCCAATAGGTGGACACTATTTGGTGGCACAGGTAGTAAGTAACCGGAACGCCGCATCAATGTCTGTTTTGGCCATTAGGGTGACCCTTCCCAACTTCTTGATCCGCCTGATTGCCTTGTCAAAGGATGTACAGTATATACTACTGTACTTGGTTCCGCGTCGATGTTGTCGTTTACTGACCTGCCCCTTGGATATGACAAATGGTGGATTAGTCCAAATGTATTGGGTTCCGTTTTTGGCACAACTCACAACGGGGATACCACTACGTCTTGTAAGGAAAGTGTTCTGAATGGAACCGCCATTCTACCTAAAGATATTTCTTTTTTTAATTTTCTTGTCACGACGTCTGGGTGTTGGTAGGCTGATTTTAGATTTTTACTCCAGCCTTTCTTGATTTCAGAAGGGCATGACATGCCTATATCTGTGTCTCCCCCTCCTTTTACTCCTCCACCTCTTTTCTTTTCCCATGACTATATGTACTTGTCACTTTTCCAAGTGTTAGTTGTGTCTTCTGAGCAGTTTGTCAGCTTTTGGACATCTTTGAAGGTGTTTTCTATGTGTTTCTATGTGTTTTTGTTTGCCTGCCATTGGTTTCAACGGTGTTCAACGGTGTTCGACGAACAGTTCGACGAACAGTTCGGTGAACACACCGGTGTTCGATGAACCGAACCGAACCCCAACACTACGGGGGTGGCTCAACTCTATACGTTACATCACATAGATGTTTCAGAAACCTCTTATATCAACTCAGTTTTTTAGTATACTATGTAGTGTGCAGCACAAAAATGTAAAATTACCAAACTAATGACATAAAGAGGTTCTCTAGGAATAGAAAACACATTAAAATAAACAAAATATCATTAAAAAACTTCCAAAATATCTTAAAATTAGCAAACCATGTTTGATTTGCCTAAGGAGCTATTTACTATATTCCATTAAGACAGTTATTGTCTTACTCATCTTACAGAAACATAGAATATTAGGACAAGTGCTTGCACGCATGTGGAATAAGAAGCTCTACTGCTGTGACCTAGAGATATCATATACCATGGACTGTCAATCTATCTCATAGGTCATAACAGCTTAGTTTCTTTCTGCACATGCTCGCAGTCACATTTACATTCTAGGACAGAATTCTGTCACTGTAAGGGTATGTGCGCACGTTGAGTATTTGATTGCAGAAATTTCTGCAAGGTTTCTGCATCTCTTGGCCGCAAAAACACTGCTGAAAAACGTGCAGTTTTGCATGCATTTTTGCATGTGTTTTTGTACAGCAATGAATGATTTTTGGAGCTAAATAAAGATATTTGAAAAAAGAAACTTTGGACATCGCTTTAACCCTAGGATTACCGTTTGATCTGGTGTGAATATATTGGGTAAATTTAAAAGTTTAAAGAATGTGTCGGTTTTATTTCAAATAACGTGTTCTATTCTCAGTGTGTCTGTTTATCTCTTTACTTACAGGTTTAGTAATGATGGTGTCTGGCTGACACCTCCTCATTACTAAACCAGGAGCTTGGTGTCAGCAACACCTAATCTCATTACCTAATCCCATTACCCCAATGCAACTGCACCAGGGCATAGGAAAAAGCCTGGGTTAAGTGTCAGAATTGGCACTTCAAAAATGAAGTGCCATTTCTGGGGCAGCTGAGGGCTGGTATTTTTAGCCTTGGAAGGTGCCATTAGGCCAACATGTTTACTGGCTAGATTACAGGGGGATCCCAGAAAAAAATTGACCTATGGTCCCCCTTTAAAATCTAACCAGCAAAGGCTAAACAGATAGCTGCGGTCTGATATTACTAGCCTATAAAGGGTCCATTACTCCCAAATATTCCCTAGCTATTAATAATAGCTCATAGCTGTTAGGTTGGCCTTTACTGGCTAGTGTACAGGGGGAAGACAGAAAAAATTGATGTAGGGTCCACCTATAAAATCTAACCAGCAAAGGCTAACCAGACAGCTGTGGGCTGATATTAATGGCCAGGGAAGGGTCCATGTATACTAGCCCCCTCCGGAGCTAATAACATCAGCTCTCAGCCACCCCAGATATGTCACAACAACAAAATGCAACAAATCTGGCAGTTAGGCAGTTAGCCTGGATCTTCCCTCTTGCCCTGATGTGGTGGCAAGTGGGGTAATATGGTTGGGGTTCATGTCAGCCTTAATACAAGCTTATATGAAGCCCATGTTAGTGATGGAGAGTAGTGTTGAGCCAATATGTTCTGGTCCGAGTATGCACGGGCCGAGCTCCGAATACTTACAGCTGCTTGGTCATATGGTTGAATCGCTCCCGTGTGCATGATTTGCAACTGTTTGACAGCTTTATTACATGTGAGGAATGTGTAAGAAATAGACATTCCTCACATGTAATAAAACTGTCAAACCGTCGCAAATCATGCACACGGGAGCGATTTAAACACATCACTGAGCAGCTGTAAATACTCGGAGCTCGGGCCGAGCATACTCGGCGAAAGGGTTAATAGAACATACTCGCTCAATGCTAATGGAGAGGTGTCTATATACTCCATAGTAAAAGTTTTGAAATAAAGACACGGCCTGAAAAAAATGTGTTATTTGAAATATAAGTCCACGTGGTTTTAATCATTTATTTACAAAATAAAAAAACACAGTATACTCACGTAATGCCTACTCCCCTGAAGCCATTGTCCCCTGTAAAAAAACAGAAAATGAAAAAGCAACCTTATACTAATAATATACTAATGTCTAATCCATTTGAAGCCATTGTCACCGGTAAAAAAAAACAAAACATATCCCTCACCTGTCTGAAGTGATGAAATATTCCAAAGTATCCCACGGCGATCGTATCATTTGTAGAACAGTCACATCAGCAATCAATGATGTGATTACTCTGCATGACAACAGGCTGACACTGACACAGGAGTGTAATCGGTCCTGTGTGAGTGCATAGTGCTGAGCTGGCGTAAGAGAGGTCACGGGAGTTCATCAGCTGATGAGCCCCGGTGACCTCACTTTCTGCACCACCGCTGCATGAAAATTTTTTCATACAGCGGTGGTGCTGTGAGATCACAGGAGCTCATCAGCTGATGAACTCCTATGACCTCTCTCACGGCAGCTCAGCGCTATACACTGCGGGAGCAATCACCCTTCTATCAGTGTATCGCTAGCTTCCAGGTAGAGCAGTCACATCTTTCTATGTGACTGTTTTACCAATGAGCCGATCGCTGTGGGACACTGGATTATGGCGGACAGGTGAGGAATATGATGGGTTATTATTCTTGATTATGTAGATAAAGTCATTAGTTCTTCAAAAGTCTGGTAGTTGTTAAAAATTGTACGTTCAGCAGTGTGGCTGCTCACAGTTTCCTCCTGAAAGTGGCATTTAAGAGTTAAATTTCTTGTGAACTTGTTGACGTCCAGCATTATGCAGAACACATTTAATTTGTTTGTGGGAGAAAAACCGAGACCACGGCGAGGAGAGAAACTTGTGATTCCGAAAGTGTATAACTTGACAAATTCCAGACTGGGCATGTTAACAGCAATTCTGCAGACGAGGTGAACATCTTTGCTTTTTTATGCTTTTTCCCACCCCTCCTCCTGATTGATCCGTCAGATTGATCCCCCTCAGTATTAGTGGACATAAAATCATTGGAAGTATTTGGGCTAGCAAAACTAACCCTCCTTTGGTTCCATTTTTGATGCTGATTCTGTCCATATTTATTTTTCAGAATGGATCTATTCCGATGCCAAATATATACTTGATTCGTATCATAATCAAGAGTATCTCTTGCCAATTTAGATTTTTTCAAGTTGGCAATTGAGGATTGTAACTTATCAGCATTTACCAATATTTTGTCTTTTTGTTCTTTAAACTCAGGTATATGTGTATAATTAGTCAATGAGGTTTGCATGTTATTAATGTCCACTTTTAATTTGGTTAGTTCCAATTCCTCATATTTGACTAGTACTGTCATGAGTTTAATAGAACATGTAGAGAGAATGTCGTTCCATTCCGTTTGAAACTGCTCTGGATAAATATAAGTACAGTTTTTCCGCAGTCTGAATCCCCTGGGAATCGTGTTTTTTTAAATATATGTCTTCAATGTGCTAGCATCCCACAAAATTTTGGTTTCTATCAACATGCTAGACTCTAATTGTTTCTTGAGGTAGAAAAGTCATTATTCAATGTGCTTGTGTTACTACTGGTAGTAGGAGCATCTGTGTTCTGTTCCGGATTATTGAAAATTGAGGAGAAAAAAATCGTTCCTTTTTGTTTCAAAATCTGTGTCCATAATGATGCATATAAGTCCTTCTCTACACCCACCCCCAAAGAAAAAATATCAGACTGCTCATGGCCCATATGAACAAGTATAGTAGGGCATACCTACCAACTTTTAAAAACAGAGAGAAAGACATTTATTGCAGCACTTATGCAGTAATTTTGCCCTTACTGAAGCCCCTTAGTAATTTTACTTACTATGATACCCCTTCAGTGTATGATGCCATAGAGTATGATGCCAACAAAAGTGCCTTATATGCAGCATGATACCGCCTTAGTGACTTCCCCCAAAGTAATCCCCACACACAGGATGATGACCTCACCTGGACCCCAGCAAAGTATAATGCCCCTGTTATAGAAGGGTTAATGTTTTTCCTCTCTGCTCTATATTTCTCTACATACTCTGGATTCCTAACCTTTATCTATACTTTGTTTAAAGTTACCCCAGCTCGTAGTCTCCGCTCAAGGACCTTATGCTCCTTATCTGCATATGTAACATTCTGCTAAAATCATGTTATGGAACAGGATGAATAAAGTCATCATGACCTGGACAAAGGGGGAGGGCTGCATTGAGTTGCATTGCTTGTAAATGGTATAAAAATTATTACTCTTCAAATGAATAAACAGAAACAGATGTGCTCACGACCTGTGCGGCAGTCATTTCTCCGAGCGCTCGTAATATTGGAGGGCCTAATCTCCTAATTCTGCCTCACTAGTGATCCGGCATAGCTGACTATTGGGTCAGAATCAAAACAGCTACAACAGTTTTTGGCGCCCTAACATGAGGCCATGGTAGCCAGCCTATTCAGAAGCTGCATATGGGAGACTCCAGAGAGATTGAAACTTCAAATTCCAGCTGCAGCATGGTAAGAATCCTTTGTTCTTCCACTTTGTCTTTGTGCTTTCAATCTCTTGGAACTCTTGCAATATCTCTGGATCAAGGCTGCTGCAAAAAAAAACACGGTTCCAGGAATCGACATCACCAGTGAGTTTTTCATGTATGAGAGTTGAATAATAGAGTAATAAGTATTATAAGATGTATGACAATTGAATAATAGAGTGATAAGATTATAAGTATTATAAGTATTGTATAAGTATCACCTGTATTATTATTTATCTGTTTGCTAACTTGTTGCGCCTGTTGTGTAGTGCGGAGAGTTGCAGAGTTGGGGCAGTCTCTGTGTGATTCTATTGCTGTGGTTATCTTGGATTGGTAGTGTAAAGATCTGAGGTTGTGGGTTGTAAGTAATCACCTAGGCAGGTTAACAATGCAACAATATTTTATTGATCACAGCCATGGTAATAAAGCAGTTCCAGGTAAATGGCCAAAATACAGTTCTCTCAGTTCTCAAATTCCCAATCTGGGTTCAGAAGTTCCACTGGCTTTGTATAAGGACATACTCACTGTCTCCCAACTTTTTGTTGGCCCACAGATTTCGTATCTCCAGCCAGTATACTGTAGTCTGTAGCCACAGTCCATGATCCTCTAAACGGCAGATAAAATGATGAAAGCCCAGGTATCCAGTAGCAGCAGTCCTTTTAAGAAAGTGTAAATCCAAACGACATAATCCATAATGGTAACATGTTTATCCATTCATCCTTCCAAGTCCACGGACTCCATCCTCTTCCTTCAATCCTTCCACACCACTATATCTAAAACATGTCTCTCCTTTTTTCACTGGGGTCAGTCCCCTCCCAGGTCTGAAGTGATCATACCCTCCCCCTTAAACATTCACTGTTCCATAAAACAATGAAGAATATTCTAGAAGCCTTCATCTGAGACTGCATGTAAGACCCCCTGTGTTGACGGCTCCATTGTGTCTCAATCTATGCTCACTTAATGAGATTATTGGCTGTTGAAACAATGGACTCCTGTGATAAAGATGAGATTAGTGGAATGCTGGACATTTTAGGCTGTGTGCCCACGATGCGTTTTTAAGCGTTTCCGCAGCTGCAAAATCGCTGCAGTAACGCTTAAAAAATGCATGGTAGAAGGCCTGCCATGTCCCCCAATGATAATCCGCATGTGCTGTGCACATGCTGCGGAAATTTCCGCTGCGGATTATCATTGCGTAAAAAAACGCAGCACTACCAATTATTTTGCGGAAGTGCTGCGTTTTCGCCGCTATTGACTTGCATTAGAACGCGCCAATTCCGCAAGACTGCATCTGTACTTGCATAATTGGCGCGTTCTAATGTGCGGATGGTACCCGGGTGTAGAGGAGAGGAGAGTCTCATCCACACCCAGGTACCATTAAAAAAGCTGTAAAATAAAGAATAAAATAAAAAATAAATGTATACTTACATTCTGGCGGCCCGCGCTGCGCTCCTTCTTGCTTCCCGGCACTTCGCGATGGAATGAAGGACCTGCACTGATGTCAGAATCATGTGACGGGTCACGCGACGCTGACGTCGGCAGGTCCTTCAGTGTACCGCTGCCAGCAGCCGGGACCGAGCGAAGCAAGACAGTGCGGGCGATCGGAGGGTAAGTATATATTTATTTTTTGACATTCTCTCGGGTCACACTATATAAATCCATGCTGTTTGCATGGATTTATATAGTGTGACCAAGTTGTCAAGCACTTTCCAAGTGATGCTAAAATCGCTTGCAAAGCGCTTGTCAACCCGCATGCAAAAATGCAAGTGACGAACGCTTCACTTCCGCATGTCCCTGGCAGGAAAACGCATGTACAATCCGCATGTACAATCCGCATGAGTTTTTTTCTGCCAGGGAGATGCAGAAACGCTCAGGAAAAAATCCTGAGCATTTCTGCATCGTGGGCACATAGCCTTACAAGTGAATCTTACATACTGACAAGTAAGCAGAACTATATAAAACATAACAAGTAAATCACTAATAATACACAATAATAATATTGACAAAAATGGTGGTCCGTTGCTGGAAAAGTATCATAGTCTTTAGTAAGTGGGCAGCTCCTCACAGGTAGTATATTGTTTAAGGCTGTATAGGCTGTGTTTATGTAAGTGGCTTTGGGTGTTGGCTGATGCATCAGTGAACACTACAGTCCTTATACAGTGGGTACGGAAAGTATTCTGACCCCTTTAAATTTTTCACTCTTTGTTTCATTGCAGCCATTTGGTAAATGCTAAAAAGTTCATTTTTTTCTCATTAAAGTGCACTCTGCACCACATCTTGACTGAAAAAAACAGAAATGTAGAAATTTTTGCAAATTTATTAAAAAACAAAAACTGAAATATCACATGGTCATAAGTATTCAGACCCTTTGCTCAGACACTCATATTTAAGTCACATGCTGTCCATTTCTTTGTGATCCTCTTTGAGATGGTTCTACTCCTTCATTGGAGTCCAGCTGTGTTTAATTAAACTGATAGGACTTGATTTGGAAAGGCACACACCTGTCTATATAAGACCTGACAGCTCACCGTGCATATAATAATAATAATAATAATAATCTTTATTTATATAGCGCCAACATATTCCGCAGCGCTTAACAATTCACAGGTTCATGTACAACAGTCATAAGTAACATAGCTAAAGATAATACAATAATTACAGCAAAAATAATGACGACCCTGCTCCTAAGAGCTTACAATCTACAATGAGGTGGGGGTGACACAAAGTACAATGGCTTATTTACAAGGATGGTCCAGTCATCTTGAGGGGATGAGGGATAGATAGAGGCTGCATGAGCTCGTCACCAGCCAGTATCTGTAGTGCTTTTTGGTTAGGTGGAGACTTATGTTTGGAGAAATAAGGAATGGGCTATAAGAATATAAAAGGACTTTGATTAGGGAACGTGATAGGCCACCCTAAACAGATGTGTTTTTAGGGAGCGCCTAAAACTGTGTAAATTGTGGTTCATCCTAATTTCTTGGGGTAGAGCATTCCAAAGAATAGGTGCAGCTCGGGAGAAGTCTTGAAGCCGGGAGTGGGAGGTACGGATTAGTGCGGATGTTAGTCGAAAGTCGCTTGCAGAGCGTAGAAAACGGGTAGGCCGATAAACAGAAAAGAGGGAAGAGATGTAGGGTGGTGCCGCACTGTGGAGAGCTTTGTGGGTGAGAGCAAGCAATTTAAATTGGATCCTATAATTCATGGGCAGCCAGTGCAATGACTGGCACAGAGCGGAAGCGTCTGAGTAACGATTAGCCAGATAGATGACCCTGGCTGCAGCATTAAGGATGGACTGGAGGGGGGAAAGTCGAGTGAGGGGGAGGCCAATTAAGAGAGAGTTACAGTAGTCAAGGCGGGAGTGGATCAGGGCAACAGTGAGGGTTTTTGTTGTTTCCAAGGTGAGAAAGGGGTGGATTCTAGAGATGTTCTTCAGGTGCAAGCGACAAGAGCGGACAAGAGATTGTATGTGGAAGGTGAAGGAGAGATTGGTGTCAAACACAACGCCCAAGCAACGCGCCTGCTTGCTCGGCATTATTGTGGTGCCACACACTGAGAGAGAGATGTCAGATTTAGAGAGGTGAGTAGACGGCGGGAACAGAAGAAGTTCAGTTTTTGAGAGGTTGAGTTTCAGATAGAGAGTGGACATGATTTTAGAAACTGCGGCCAGACAGTCACTGGTGTTCTGTAGTACAGCGGGGGTAAGGTCAGGGGATGAGGTGTATAATTGTGTGTCATTAGCATAAAGATGATACTGCAAACCAAATTTGCTGATTGTCTGTCGAATTGGGGCTGTGTAGAGAGAGAAGAGAAGAGGGCCAAGGACTGAACCCTGAGGAACCCCAATAGTGAGAGGAAGAGGGGAAGAAGTGGAGCCAGCGAACGATACACTGAAAGAGCGGTCAGATAGGTAGGAGGAGAACCAGGAGAGAGCAGTGTCCTTTATGCCGATTGAGTGAAGCATAGAGAGTAGGCGGTGGTGGTCAACGGTGTCAAAGGCTGCAGAGAGGTCAAGAAGAATGAGCAAAGAGTGGTCACCATTACGTTTTGCTGTCAGAAGGTCATTGGTTACTTTGATGAGTGCAGTTCCTGTAGAATGTAGAGGGCGGAAGCCGGACTGTGATGGGTCTAGAAGAGAGTGAGTGGAGAGGTAGCTGGTAAGGCGGGAGTAGACCAGGCGCTCCAAGAGTTTAGAGATGAAGGGAAGATTGGAGACTGGTCTGTAGTTGTTTGTGCAGGAAGGGTCAAGAGAGGGCTTTTTTAATAATGGAGAGATGATGGAGTGTTTGAAGGAAGAGGGGAAGATACCAGAAGAGAGGGAGAGGTTGAAGATTTTAGTTAGGTGAGTAGTGACGATTGAAGAAAGAGACTGGAGTAGATGTGAGGGGATGGGGTCAGTGGTGCATGTGGTGGGATGAGAAGAAGAGAGGAGCCTGGAGACTTCGTCTTCTGTGACTGGGTCAAATGTGGAGAGGGATCCAGAGGGGATGTGGGGGGGTGGGAGTCACGGCACTTTGTGGCTGGGAGCTGATTTCCTGACGGATGGTGTCTATTTTCTCTGTGAAGTAGGAGGCCAGGTCCTCAGCACAAATGTCCGTGGTGGGGGCCTGCGCTTTAGGACTGAGGAGGGAGTGAAAGGTATCGAAGAGTTTTTTGGGGTTGTTGGATAGTGAGGAGATCAGGGTGGTGAAGTAGGTCTGTTTGGCGAAGTAAAGGGCAGAGTTATATGTTTTTAACATAAATTTGTAGTGGATAAAGTTTTCTGGTGTCCGAGTTTTCCTCCATAGCCGTTCGGCACTTCTAGAGCATCGCTGGAGAAATCGGGTTTGCGGTGTGAGCCAGGGCTGTTTTACTCTGTGTTTAGAGGTTCTGAGGGTGAGGGGCGCTAATTGGTCCAGCATGCTTCTGAGAGTGTCATTGTAGTGGTTTACAGCCAGATTAGGACAGGAAGAAGAGGAGATTGGGGACAGTGATGAGTGAAGGGAGTCTGTAAGTGTATGAGGGTTAATGGCTTGTAGATTTCTGAATGTGTGATAGGTAGGAGTGTGCTGGGGTGGGCGAGGATTTGTGAGCGTGAAGGAGAGAATGTTATGATCAGAGAGGGGAAGAGCGGAGTTATTTAGGTGGGGGATTGAACTAAGCCGGACAAAGACCAGATCAAGGGTGTTTCCATCTTTGTGTGTCTCAGAGGTTGAAAGCTGTGAGAGGCCGAGAGAAGTGGTTAAAGATAGAAGCTGGGAAGTGGATGAGGAGGTGGGGCTGTTTATGGGGATGTTGAAGTCTCCCAGGATAAGGGTTGGTAAATCTGAGGACATGAAGTGTGGCAGACAGGCAGAAAAATGGTCAAGGAACTGGGTGGGTGAGCCTGGGGGACGGTATACGACCGCTACTCTGAGGGAGAGGGGATGGAAGAGCCTGATGGTGTGTACCTCAAAAGAAGGGAATGAGAGTGATGGTACTGGCGGGATGACCTGGAAGGTGCATTGTGGGGACAGGAGTAAGCCGACTCCACCACCAAGTCTGTTCACAGGTCTCGGGGAATGGGAAAAATGCAAGCCGCAATGAGAAATAGCAGCAGGGGAGACAGTGTCAGAGTCCTGGATCCAGGTTTCAGTGAGGGCCAGCAGATTGAGAGAGTTGGACATAAAGTAATTGTGCAGGAAAGGAAGCTTGTTGCATACACACCGTGGATTCCACAGTGCGCAGTTGAAGGAGGGAGATGAAGGAGTACAGCTGATGTTAATTAGGTTAGCAGGGTTTCGATGTGAGGTGGGGGAGAGGTTGAGGTTGGTGGAGGGTGGTCCGGGGTCAGGAGAGATGTCCCCTGAAATGAGTAGTAGCAGTAAAAAGAGAAAGAGCAGATAGTTTTTGGATTTGTGACATGGTTTCTTGTGCAGTACCTTTGGATGGGACAGAGTGAGATTTTTCAGGAAGTTCAAAAGAGCATGGGAGCTGTACATGGGAGAGGGAAGGAGTGAGGGGCAGATATGGATGTGTGGTGCTGGAGGGGGGATGGGGCGGTGAGTGTGGATGAAAAAAGCACATAGAAATAAGGACACAGGAATAAAATACATAGATAGCAAAGAGTACAAAGTGTGGGTTACCTGACTCCTGCCCTGAATGTCTGCCATTGAAATGACTGTCAGAGACACTTGTCGAATAGGACACTTTGCAGAAGAGGACACGTGCATGCACCCCACACCACGTGCACCCCTTACAATGCATCTAGATTTATAGGAAGGACTATAGCATCAGGTGAGAGGGATTGTGGGAGCTGCTTGTGACTAAATTGCCAGCTGCTCAGCTCACCAGGGGAGTGGAGGCCTGATCAAAGACACAGGCCTAACACTACTATGCCTGACACAGTATAACACCTTTCACCATCAGATAAAGTCTACAGTGATGGAAGGACACAGTGACTATTGAATAAAATGCATCAAATAACAGAGCACAGATCCAGCAAGCAGGCACATTATACCATAGAATAGTTTCAACATGAGGGTTCAGCAGATGACAGAAACAGCAAGCAGAGATTGTATACCTGTGTGAAGATAGAAGACATGGATGGACGTTAGTCAGTTGCCATTGAAATGACTGTCAGAGACACTTGTCGAATAGGACACTGCATATCAGACCAAATGAGAATCATGAGCTCAAAGGAACTGCCCAATCAGCTCAGAGACAGAATTGTGGCAAGGCACAGATCTGGCCAAGGTTACAAAATAATTTCTGCATTACTCAAGGTTCCTAAGAGCACAGTGGCCTCCATAATCCTTAAATGGAAGAAGTTTGGGACCACCAGAAGTCTTCCTAGACCTGGCCATCCAGCCAAACTGAGCAATCGTTGGAGAAGAGATTGGCGAGAGAGGTAAAGAAGAACCCCAAGATCACTGTGGCTGAGCTCCAGAGATGCAGTAGGGAGATGGGAGAAAGTTCCACAAAGTCCACTATCACTGCAGCCCTCCACCAGTTGGGCCTTTATGGCAGAGTGGCCCGACGGAAGCCTCTCCTCAGTGCAAGCCATATGAAAACCCGCATACAGTTTGCTCAAAAACACATGAAGGACTCCCAGACTATGAGAAATAAGATTCTCTGGTCTGATGAGATGAAGATAGAACTTTTTGGTGCTAATTCTAAGCGGTATGTGTGGAGAAATCCAGGCACTGCTCATCACCTGCCCAATACAATCCCAACAGTGAAACATGGTGGTGGCAGCATCATGCTATGGGGGTGTTTTTCAGCTGCAGGGACAGGACGACTGGTTGCAATTGAAGGAAACATGAATGCGACCAAGTACAGAGATATCCTGGATGAAAACCTCTTCCAGAGTGCTATGGACCTCAGACTTGGCTGAAGGTTCACCTTCCAACAAGACAATGACCCTAAGCACACAGCTAAAATAAAAAAGGAGTGGCTTCAAAACAACTCTGTGACCATTCTTGACTGGCCCAGCCAGAGCCCTGACCTAAACCCAATTGAGCATCTCTGGAGGGACCTGAAAATGGCTGTCCACCAACGTTCACTATCCAACCTGACCGAACTGGAGAGGATCCCCAAATCCAGGTGTGAAAAACTTGTTGCATCATTCCCAAGAAGACTCATGGCTGTACTAGCTTAAAAGGGTGCTTCTACTCAATACTGAGCAAAGGGTCTGAATACTTATAATAATGTGATATTTCAGTTTTTCTTTTTTATTAAATTTGCAAAAATTTCTACATTTCTGTTTTTTTTCAGTCAAGATGGAGTGCAGAGTGCACTTTAATGAGAAAAAAATGAACTTTTTAGAATTTACCAAATGGCTACAATGAAACAAAGAGTGAAAAATTTAACGGGGTCTGAATACTTTCTGTACCCACTATAAGTGTGTACTTATTGCTAGGTTCAATAGGCAGGCAGGCTGTGAGATTTGATGTTTGTGTGAATTTTTGTATACATGTTATGAGAACCGCTGAATGACATGAATGATGAGTAACTGAGTATAGGGGACAAACAAATAAGTCCCTGATTGAGATAACAGGTGCCGGTAGGCATGATCCCCTGTAATGTGACAAGGGATATTCAACTCACTTTGAGTTAAAACAGGCGGAGTGATTGAGATAAGGGATTCTACGTGAAATAAAAAAAAATCGCCATGAAGTAGATCCTGGAATGAGCACGCATGAAAGAATCTTTATTTATAATTTTTGTGATTCTGTTATTCTGCGATTCTGAGTATAATATCTCAGGCTGAGTCTTACAGGAGTTTCATGTGGAATTCTGGGAGTTTACTGTGTTATGTTGAACAAGTAATAAGCCTATCTCATAAATGGTATGACATTGGACTGGTTTCTGTATATGTATGGTCAGTGTAGGGCAAGTTCAATCTTTTCAATGTTTCATAGGCCGTCATTGATCTGTCCCTATAGTGAACAACCTTGATTTTATTACTTTAACTATGAGGATGAAGATTAGTTTTAAGGCTGTATATTAATTATTCCTTTTTAACAAACGAAATAAGCTTGTTAAGAAACTGTCATATTGCTGCATTCCTCAAATAATTGTTCTTATCTCATCTCTGTGCGTGCTGTGTGCTGACAGGAGGGGCTGTTAGACTCCTATGCATGAGAGAGCGGAGAGCGGGTGCGAATCTGCTCAAGACATGCAGCTGCAGTCTGTCTCAGTAAGATATGTTTGTGTGTTTTTAAAGAGACTTTACTGTACCGCCCGCTAAGAGAACGATTGTAAGTTGAAGTTGAATGCTGAAAGTAAATACCGTGCCTATTTTAGAAAGATTTGAAAGTGATTATTTGGTCATCAGTTTGTGATTGTACCTGCTTCAAGTTGTTTGTTGTGTGGCTGCTGTACAGCTGGTTAAGGATCAGCAAAGGTGGGTAGCCAGCTGCACGGCTTATCTAGTAGATGAGAGGCTAGGCCTTCCTACTTTAGTCAGCGGGTTTTGTGGGTGATAGGCCACGTGATCCTTCCCACGGTCCATGGAGCTGGTCTGGTAGGTGAGAGGCCACATCTGGACCTTCCTATTACAGTCAGCTGGTCTAACGAGTGAAAGAGCTATCAGAGCCTTCTTGTTATACCCAGGCACACTGAGAGAGGGCATTTGCAGAAAGATAGCTGTGTGTAGAATAAGTTGAAGCCATGGGCAACCAGTTCTGGGTGCAGTCAGGGCCCTCAACGGGCTCTGAAACAGCTGTACAGACAGAAAAAGAGCCACTCTGACCAGGTAATTATTCTGAAACAGTTGCCAGACCCTAAGAATCGACCTTTCCCATTTTACAGACAAATAAAGAGAATACAATGGACGTATAAGTGCACTTGGACAGACCTAGAGAGTTTGGTGACTGCAAAGGCAGGTGACATATTAGGACTAGTGATGGGCGAGCACTAAAATGCTCGGGTGCTTGATGCTTGGGTTGAGCAAATTGAAATGCTCGGGTGCTCGACCCGAGCAACGAGCCCAATGTAAGTATATGGAAACTCTAGCATTTTTCAGACGGCTCCCCCCGGCGGTCTGCAGAGGGAACAAAAATTGCCCAAATCGATGTGAACAGTGCTCAAATGACATGGGAACAGCATAGGGAAGACCCCTGGAAGCATTTCTGACTCCCAGATCACTGCTGTCAACAACGTTGTCTGAGGTATTATGCTTCTTGCATTTTTCTGGGAAATATGTTAAGGAACATACTTTCCAGGGTAATGACTTGTACATAAGGCAAAATAAATAACCAAAAACAAAAATACTTCTCCACACCTTGGGCTATGTTCACACGTAGCGTTTTTGATGCGTTTTTGCACTTTTGCATTGCTTTCTACCGTGACAAATGTATTCACCGGGAAATGTCATTTTAAAATTTTACAACCTTATCTGGCCATATGGTGTGTATGACATCATCAGACACATCCTGTTTCATTTATGAAGGAGGGACTCTGAATGACACAAAGCCAATTTTTAAAGGGCCATCAGTCGGCCTTTATTATTCTTAAAGGGCGAGCTGTAGGCCCTCACTATTGTTAGAGAGCCATCAGCCAGCTATGCTCTGTTGTTCCCATTACTAAAGAGTGGGTCTTCTATACTGTTATTGCGTATGCACTGAGTGGCAGGGATGCCCAAAATTTTGATGCTACCCAATACCCTTTGAAAATTTGGACGCATCCCAATACCCCTTTGAAGAGACTTAGAGTAAGAGACGTGGAGGTCAGAGGGCCTACTGAAAACAATGTTCCCATTATTAGGAAGTGGGTCTCCCATTGTGTTTGCCTATGCAGTGAATGCAAGGGTTACCAAAATTTGGGAGGCACTCCAATGCACCTTGGAAAAGATGTGGAGGAGGACCTCATAAAAAATGTTCCCATTAGAAAGGAGCAGGTGTCCTATACTTGTAATGCCCATGCACTAAGTGTATGGGCTGACAAACATTTACCCCTGGAGGGGTATACATGAACATACTGTATAAAAAATTTTTTTTACAGGCATCATAAACACCGTTTAAAAAAATTATGTGGGTGTTGCATCACAGACCACGGTCACCCTGGTGATATGGTGATGGAGGATGAGGATGAAGATGAAGAGAAGGAAGAGGACAAGAGCAAATAGCCAAACACAGGAAGCGTATACCCATGTGTGGGTGTGAAAAGGTGCATGGGAATACACCTCCCAAGAAAATACACTGGATTTGAGTTTATGTTACGCTGCTATCATTCGGTGGTGTTGAGAAGTCTGGCCCAATCCAGCCCTTGATCATTTTTATAAAAGTCAGCCTGTCAGCATTTTCAGTTGACAGGCGGATGCGCTTATCAGTTAAAATTCCACCAGCGGCACTAAAAACCCGCTCTGATAAAACGCTAGCGGCAGGGCAGCCCAGGACCTCCAAGGCGTAGAGAGCCAGTTCATTCCACGTGTCCAGCTTGGATACCCAATAATTATAAGGCACCGAGGAATAATGGAGGACGTTGGTACGCAAGGTACTAACTCAGAATCTACCCAAACTCTCCACTCCTTGTGAGAGTACCCCGCGTCTCAGGGCTTGTGCGATGGGAGGAGAAAACTCTCCCAGAACTTTGACAGTGTTCCCCTGCCTCTGCTGGATTGGAGTTGTGTCTCTCTCACCTGTACTCCTTGTTTGTCCAATCAACTGTGACCACTTCCGCCAACATTTTCAGATGGGAATTTTTTTAGTAGTTCCACAACAAGGGCCTTCTGGTACTACCCCATTTTTGCAGACATGTCCGCCTCAGGAATAAGAGATATAAAGTTCTCCTTGTAGCATGGGTCTAGAAGTGTCACCAACCAGTAATGACTGTCACCCAAAATTTTGAGAACGCGAGGGTCATGGGAAAGGCAAGACTTTCATGTCCTCACCAAGAGGATGACTGACCATGCTCTCCTCCTCCTCCTCCCTGTCCTCAGACCATCCACGGTGAACAGACGGTATGACAGTTGTACAGGTAGTACCGTCTATAGCTCAGGAAACTAGCTCCTGTTCTTCCTTCTCCTTCTCTTCCTCATTGTCACCCAATCCACGTTAGGATGAGATGAGGCTGGACTGTGTGTAATCACCCTGTATGGTTCCTTGCTCCATCTCATCGTGCTCCGCCTGCAATGCATCCTCTTTGATTGTGAGCAGAGAAGACAGAGAAGCTTGATGGTGATGCTAATTATGACGTCATCGTTGCTCACCATCTTGATGGAGTCCTCAAAGTTTTGGAGGATGGTACAGATGACTGACATCCAAGTCCATGACGCGCCCCCTGGGCCGTGGGGTACTCGGTAGCCATGCCGGTCGATGCTGGGGTATGTCACAGTGGCAGTGACCCGGTCCGTGACCCAGGGCGGTCAATAAAAGGGGGATTATTGAAAGGGAATAGAGTTTCTATATATAATGTTCGTGACACCACCTGTGGTATGCGGCTATATGGAGCCGCCACTGCAGTGCAGATCCTCTGGAGCTGATGATGACGCAGCAGAGTTGGTTCAGCTCTCCACAGGCAGAGCTTAGCTCCAGGGCAGGAAATGGTGATGTTATAGATGTTGCTGTGCAGAGCAGTGCAGGGGATGGTGCAGTTAATAATCAGTCCACAACTTAATGGCGGTTTCCTCTTATCTTTACTTGTGGTGGTTAGGTAGACTGGGGCACGGGTACGAGCTGGTACTAGAGGTCCGGGCGGCCTGGAAGCAAGTTGGGAATCCACCTCGCCAGGTGAAGTTGGAGGCCTTCCCTTTGCGATAATCTCTTTGGCCCTGCTGCTTATAGCTGGCCCTTGTCCCTGAGTAAAACGACTTTGTGCTCACTCGTATGGCAGGCAGCTCGGGCCTTCCTGGAGTGTCGCTCCCACGTGGCAGTGCTGGGCGCTATGTGCTGCTGAGCCTCCGGGAATCTGATGGGGCCAGGAGTCCTGCAGTCTCCTGCCCTCCGGTTTCTGCTGCTGGGCCTTCAGTGCCCCACAACCTCGGACTCCGTTGTCCGGTTCTTCTGCGCTTCCCTCTTGGGTGAACTGCCGTGCAGCTCCACTCCCCAGGTTTTTCCTCTTTGCTCTCCTGACTTCAACTCCTCTCACTACTCTAACTAACCCCGCCTCCAGATTCCAGTTGCTAAGGGGAGGAGCTCCCCTTGCTGGTCTGGAGCCAGGAAAGTGTTGCATGCTAATATACCTGACTAGGGGACCCCTGCTTGCTTCCAGGCATGGCATCACCCCTTGTGAGGGAGGCAATGCCACTGTGGCAACCGGACTCCTGGGGTGCCACATCCACTCCTGAGGTCTTATGTGTGGAGTCTGAACTGAATACCAACGGCCTTGTTGATACTGATAGTCAACTTCCCTTTTCTGCTCACAAATCCTTGCCAACATCTACAGTGCAGAGTTCCAACATGTGGGGACATCACACACCAGTCAGTGAGCCGGAAGCTGCAAACGCTGCTGATGCACGGCAAAGGCGGCAGAAGCTGTAGCTGACTTTCTAAAATGGGCACACAGGCGGCGAACTTTGACAAGCCAATCAGACAGCTCCGGGTAGGTTTTAAGAAACCGCTGAACCACGATGTTAAGCACATGGGCCAGGCATGGTACATGTGTGAGCTCTCCTCGCCTCAGAGCCACCACCAGGTTCCGGCAATTGTCACACATGACCATGCCTGGCTGTAGGCTCAGCGGTGTGAGCCACAGATCTGCCTGCTCTTTCAGAGCTGTCCACAACTCTTCAGCATTGTGCGGTTTGTCACCTAAGCATATTAGCTTCCGCACAGCCTGCTGCCGCTTGGCTGAGGCAGTGCTGCATTGATTCCAGCTTGTGACTGATGTGGTCATTTCGGAGCTGGAGGCTGAAGAGGAGGTGGAAGGTGAGGTTCAGGAGCTGTAGACTGTAGGAGCAACCCTAATTAACCTAGGGCCCGCAATCCTCAGCGTCGGGAGGACGTGTTCCATCCCAAGGTCCCAACGTATGTTTTTTGCTGCAATATTCAGCAAAAACCATAATGTGTCACCAGTAGTGATGAGCGAGCATACTCACCACTGCTCGATACTCAATCAATCATCGGGGTGCTCGGGCATGCTCGTTACTCTATCAATTATTGCAGGTGCTCGAGTTTCTGCCCCACTGTCACGCACATTGTGGGAAAGATTAAGTGCAACACAAAGGGATGAGGGGAGGGTAGCCCAAACTCTAGGAAAAGGGGGATTGGAGACCCCTAGGCAGATCTAATATCACCCTATCTGTCCTAACGTTCCTATATAGGTTCCGCACCTAATTCCTGTATATCCCTAGAGCTAGGCCCTAGACAAGGAGGGAGGTGAGCACTGGTAAGTCCCCACTATAAAGTAAAGACAACAAGGGAGACAAACAAAGGGTGAAAACTTAGCTTGAACAGACACCATAGAGATAACACCAAACGTCCTCCAAGGGCACCAGAGAGGAAGCTAGCCGACTGCTATTGCTCCAAGCCTTCACAAGGGAAAATTAGAATATCACATGTGACTATCTGAAGCAGACTGAAAGTTTATAAACACCCAGACCAGGGTGTGTCAATCAGAGCAGCAGGGAGGTTGCTGCTGGGTCCAAAAGTAAGAAGGATTAAGAAGGCGTCTGCAATGCCAAACACAGTGACCTTCTGCAGCCAGATCCAGAGCGATTGTCTGTTTCATCTGACACACCCGTAACACCCGCATGTTTGGCACCTGTTAGACAGCCAATGAGCATACGAAGATTGCCCACTGTGATGACACTGCATTTCTTCTTAATTATGCCAGACATAAATGCCGTAGGCCAAGAATTATTGACTATTGAATTTATGTGTCTCTTTCTAAGGTTGGTCAAGACACGTGGACTTTTGTCATGAGTCTGAATGTTGACTCTTCTTGTAGGTTGAGTTTATATTTGTTAATTGATGAATGGCTGTTATTTACCTTTTTTATTAGTTCCTACACTTTATTGTATCGTTATCTTTGCAAGACAGGGACGCAGGGTCACTGAACAATGATGTTTGCTAATACATTTGATTATGCATTATACCAGGCCATGCAGTTTGTTTACTTGCATTGTTTGGGTATTTATAGTTTGCAAGTCAACATTGGTGACTTGGCCACGTACCTCCATGGACTGTCAGCTTCCTAAGCTTGTCGTTACCTCCTCTCTGTGGGTGCCTGCCTAAAATGGGGTGCCACTGGTGGGGGTAGTCGGCCCTGGAAGCCCCGGAGTCACAGCATTTTTAATTCCGGCGAGCCAGTGGAAGGGTGATACTCTGTTATTTGCACCATCTTTGGTATTTGCAAGGACTGTTCTATATGTTTATTGTCTGTTTGGTGGTTCAATAAAGTGTTGCCACACTGCTTTTCCCTCACCCTGTGTTGGCTGAGTAGTATTCTACCCAAGGGAAACCCCATGTCTCCACACCCACCATACATGGTAATGTCGCAGCCATGTTGGATACTGGCATTACTGTGATTGACTGGCCACATGGCATCATGGGGTCTTGTATAGCATATTTTAGAGCAGTGATATAGTCAGAGTTTAATATTGCTTTTGAATTACTTGCATACTGCTGCTGCACCGTTAAAACAACAGTCCTTGTCAGGGCTAAATATTTTCCTTTCTGTAGTAAAACTGCTATTACCTGCCTTCACTGGAGGGAAAGTTTAGGATTAGAGGCACCTAGGCAGGGTTTAATATTGCTATTGCAGTACATATATACCGTTGCTGCACCATTAAAACAAAAGTCCTTCTCAGGGTTAAATATTTTTTTTCTCTATTAATACCAGAAACTTTGCAGTCATATATACCTAATTTAAAATGTGGATCGGGGGGGCGTGTCCGGAAGTCCACATGAGAAGACGTGGGTGAGGAGAGCTCTCTGCCCCAGGACTTAAAATTGCACGTTTATCATTAGCATTACATCCATCATGGGGAAAAAACGACCCCCCAAGACCTCTAAAGGCCCAGAGGCACCGGGTTCGTTGACCTTGGACGGCTTCTTTGGCCGAGGGACCCGGGACACCTCTCCGTCGCCCCCGCTGCGCAGCGGCGCTGACATGCCGTCGGACCACCCGGTTCCTGAACACAACCTGCCCGTTACTCACCAGGAGATCCTCATTGCAGCCAGAGGAGTGCCCAGCGGATCAGCCCAGAGGAAAGTCGACACCCGGAGTCATGGGAACAACGAGGTAAATCCCCGCCACGATCGTCCACCAAGATGGCGCGGGACGCCATAGCTCCGCCCTCCTCCTTCCTCGGATTTCCCGCCTGTGGCATTGAGCTGACGGGGGAGGAGCAGGGAGACTGGTAAGCACGGAGACCGCCGCAGCACTCCGGAGGACTAGACCCGGATACTCCTTCCTTCCATACCGACCGGATGGAGACATCAGAGGTGAGAGAGGACCTTCCACCCCCTTCTCTCCCTCGCTGCCTAGCTGACATCCGTCCGGACACAAAATCTATTGGGGAAGCTGACAGGGGCTCTGAGGGAGACTCCTCCTGGATCTATGGATCGGACACTCCAAATAGTAGCCCCAGGATAGAAGTGCCCTCTCCCCCTGGCCATGATGCGGCTGTTATCCGTCCCTCACCATCTGTACCCAGACCGTCTTTGCCCTCCTCTCCTGCTCTCAGTCTGTTGGGGGAATCCCATCCCCTGGATCAATGTGGGAAAGCTCCCCTAGACCCCCCCAGGCCATAGAGAGGGCCTAAAGCACCTAAATTGACCCCCCAATGCTGGAATGCCTCCAGAGACAGAGAAATTAGCACAGAGGCTAGCACCACACAGCATGAGTCTCTTTTAGACACTATCCATATTTCTGATTTTACACCCCCTCTTCAACCCACTAACCCCTCCACCCCAATGAGACCTCCTTGGGATTGGTGGACGTTTGTTCAGCATCTCCCCACAAAAGAGGACTTTCAAAATCTTGTTTAGGAAGTAAAAGACGCCTGTCACACTGAAGTAGCAACAGTACGCAAAGAGGTAGCTGAATTGTCGCATAGATTTCATCAATTAGAGGAAGATCATACAGCTGCAAGACAGGTCATTGGCCAATTGCAATCTATGGTGACTTCACAGGCAAAAGTTATTGGGGACTTACAGCGACATGTTGAAGACCTTGATAATAGAGGCCGGAGACATAACATTAGGCTTAGAGGGATCCCTGAAGTCCGTGAAAAAGAGGATATAGTGGGAACCCTCCAAACAATTTTCAACTCCATTCTCCGCCGCCCTGCGGATCAACCTATACCTATGGACAGAGCCCATAGAGCACTGAAAGCAAAAAATCCCGGAGGACCCCCGAGAGATGTTATTTGTCATATTACTGATTTTCGCCTGAAGGAGGAAATAATGGCCAAAGCATATGCCTCTAAACAGCCTACCTTCAAGGAGACTAGGGTTGATCTCTTTCAGAACTTATCCTGGATCACGCTTCAACGTCGCCGGGCATGGAAACCCCTCCTTAACCTATTACGGGACAAAGACATACCTTATAAATGGGGCTTCCCATTTAGTTTATTGTCGCGACAAGGTTCTGCGAGTGCGATATTAAGACATCCGGAAGACCTGCCTGCTTTCTGTAAGACCTTCAATCTCAACCCACCAGATTTACCGGATTGGATCACACTAGCGATTTTCGCGCCCCTCCAAACGACTTGGCAGTCAGTCTCTTCGAGGAAAAGGCGAGCGGGAAACGTGAACAGAAACGCCTGAAGATTGGAACTTCAGTAATGGTCTTATTCATCTAACTTCTTGTCTTTCGGGGTGTCATCTTTGCTGTGTAGATTTCCCCCCTATATTTTCCACCCCTCTTTTTATCCCCCCCTTCCTTCCCCCCCCTTTTTTTTCTTCTCTTCCCCCTCCTCCCTCCCTTCCTTACCCTGTTTTCCCTCCCCACCCCTCAACCCCCCCTACTTCTCCCCCCCCTGCCTCTCTACCTCCGTCTTCCAATCCCACTATCCTTCTCCTCCCCTCCTTTTTAGAAGGGTCTTTATTACTGAACTACGCTTTACCTCCCCATGATGGTGGACACACATTTGTTAACATTCCTGGGCGGTAGAATTTATTAGAATATACCTCCCCCCCTTGTCACTCTTTGTGGCGACTTGTCCGCCCTCTGACAGGAGTACGGACCTTAATCATTTACACGCCCTTATAGGGGTTCGCAGACTATTTGTAGTCTGTACATGTTAAGATTCTCCTATTCAACAGTCCTGCTCTTGTACTCGGTCTAAAGTTGTCTGGACCTGGTTAATAATTATATTTGCAATGTTTTTATATTTGGTTATTTTTATACATGTTACTTTTCCTCTAGGTCCTAACTGCAATCACTATATTTTTGTACCAAGAGTTCCTCTAAATACGTTAGTAAAAATTCAAGAAACTCCCCGATTGAAGCGTAGGCCTCTATCGCAAATCCGTATTAACTTTGAATATGGTTAGATTATTCACCTTGAATGTTAAGGGTCTTAACTCCCCTACTAAGCGGAGATTGGCCCTGAAAGAAATGAGAGAATCTAACGCTGAGATTGTATTTGTACAAGAGACCCATCTGACTAACACAGGTACATTTACATTTGCACAAAACTGGTTTCCCCGAGCATATTCTGCGTCCTCACAATCGAAAAAAGCAGGGGTAGCTGTACTGATTTCCCGACACTGCAGACTCCAGATCCACTCTACCTGCCTAGACCCACTAGGGCGGTACATAATACTTATGGGAGACATTGACGGTGTCCGGATTCTCTTATGCAATATATACGCCCCTAATACCGGTCAAATACCCTTCCTCACTTCTGTCCTGAACAAACTTAATCCTGACCGGAATTACCTGCACATTATTGGGGGGGATTTTAATCTTGCTTTTTCTGACAACTCTGACAGACTCCACATTCGTCCCACCCCTGACTCACATCGGAAAGGAATACACGACTCGCTGCTATTTTGGAGATTACTACGTAAACATGGACTCTATGACCTGTGGAAGATAGATAACCCAACTGCTAAGCAATTTACATTTTACTCTCACCCTCATCAATCTCACGGTCGAATAGACTATTTTTTTGTAAATGTGAGGACATTACGATTTCTGAAGCAGGCGACTATAGGGACTATCTCTTGGTCTGATCATGCCCCCCTGACGATGGATCTTGAGATCTCGCTCACCCGGGCGAAACTTACACACTGGCGGCTTAACGAATCCCTTCTGACAAATAACACGACGAGTGACATCTTGAAGACATCCCTTCTACATTATTTTGCTGAAAATGCACCTACGGCCCCTTCACTCACTTCTCTATGGGAAGCGCATAAAGCATTCTTCAGGGGAGAGTGCTTAGCATTATCCTCCCGTCTGAAAAAGCATGCTAAATTGCAGCACTCCCTCTATGAAGCAAAGCTCAAATCCGCTGAAGCTAAACTTATTGCGCGACCTAATCTCAGAGATCTGAAGGAAGTGATAGATCTCAGAACTAAATTGAAAGACCTGTCCCTGACAAAGGTGGAAAAGCTCCTGCGCTTCTCCCGTCAAAAATATTATGAATATGGGAACAAAATTCATACTGTTTTGGCGAGACAATTGAAGGAAAAGGCATACACAAATGCCCCATATGGCATCAGAAACTCCCAGGGACTCATAGACTACGACCCTGACGGGATGGCCCGTGCCTTCTACGATTATTACACTACCCTATATTCCTTGCCTCCTACTATACCCTCTTCTTCCCCTTCTACAGACGCTTTCTTGGAAGACTTTCTGATCTCATGCAATCTCCCTAGACTCCCCCCTGACGCACTGTCTGACTTAAATAGATTAGTTTCAACTGAGGAGATCGAAGAAACTATTAAAAAGCTACCTTCCTCTAAAACTCCTGGGCCGGATGGTCTCCTGTACTTGTATTATAAAACCTACATGCCCCTACTCTCAAAACATATGACTCCTTTATTTAATAGTTTTTTAAAAGGAGGCCCAATCCCCTCTACCATGCTCCACTCTTATATCACGGTAATTCCCAAAGAAGGGAAGGACCCTATGGAGTGTTCAAGCTATCGACCTATCAGCCTTCTGAATTCTGACCTCAAGATTTTTACGAAAATCATAGCTGAGAGATTGAATACCTGGCTCCCGCAATTAATTCATAAAGACCAGGTGGGTTTTGTGCATTTTCGTCAGGCAGGAGATAACACGAGACGCATTCTAGATTTGATAGAAGTTGTGAATAGGAGAGGTGATGAAGCACTTCTTCTAGGCCTTGACGCGGAGAAGGCCTTTGACAGGCAGGATTGGACGTTTATGTTTTCTCCCTTGCGCCATTTCGGCCTGTCGGGGCCCTTTGTTACTGCTCTTACGGCTCTCTACTCCTGTCCTGAAGCAACTATCCGTTTGCCCCATGCCCACTCCCAGCGTCTTCCCATATGTAACGTGACTCGCCAGGGGTCCCCTCTCTCCCCTTTACTCTATGTACTTAGCATTGAACCCTTGGCTGCTTGGATCCTTACTAACCCAGACATCACCGGGATCCGACTGGGGAGTAAAGGTTTTAAAGTTACTCTCTTCGCCGATGACGTTATGATGTCTTTGACGAACCCCTTAATATCTCTCCCTAACCTGCAAAAGACACTTGATATCTACTCTAAACTGTCGGGATATAAAGTAAATTCGGGAAAGACTGAAGCTCTACCGCTTAACATCACGGGACAGAAACTCACCTACAACAATCGTATAGATTTACATGGAATTCATCCTCCATTAAATACTTGGGTATACACATTACCCCTAAATACGGTGAAATGTTCAAGGCAAACTTCCCCCCATTAATTAGAGACACCGAGAGACGCCTGAAACAATGGTCCTCTTTACCGATTTCATTTTTGGGAAAGATAAATTCAATTAAAATGTCTATATTGCCCAGATTCCTATACCTATTTGAAAGTATCCCAGTTAAAATACCGATGAATATGCTTAAAACAATTCAATCTATGCTATTAAAATTCATTTGGCACTCTGGCTGCCACCCTATTCCTAGATCGGTATTATGTGCCCCTAAAACACAAGGAGGACTAAATTGCACTGATATTGTTAGATACTACTACGCAGCCCACCTGCGCCATATTCCCTCCTGGTCAAAACTTCTCGCGTACAATAAATGGACGGAAATTGAGAAACTGTGGTTAGCCCCCTATCATCCGGCATCCTTGATATGGGGTCCACCTAATGACATACCTACAAAAGCACTCTTAGGTCCTATGGCATTCACCAGGGAGATTTGGAGATCCTCGAGGATGAAATTCCAGTTAGCGCCCTATACATCCTTCCTGACCCCATTCCTGTATAATCCGCATCTATTACATCTCTTGTCAGCAGGAATAGTTACCATTTGGGCAAGAAATTTAAACTCTTTACTGATCTGACTGATAAATATAATCTACCACGTACCTTATTTTACTCATACCAACAGATAATTCATTATTGCAGATCTAATTTGGGCCCTCCTGAACCCCACACTCTATCTAGATTTGAGCAGCTGTGCACCGGCGTCCCTTCAACCAAAGGACTAATTTCAGATATATATACTATCCTGCAGACTCCGACTCCACTCCCTAATGTGCAACATTCCTACATGTCCAGATGGGAAAGCTGGCTAGGCCATACGCTATCTACCCAACAATGGCAGATGATTTGGTCCCGGGCCTACAAGTCCTCTGTTAACACCCTCTATAAAGAAAACCAGATAAAGATCCTGATGCACTGGTATCATACCTCAGAGTTGCTCCACAAAATGAATCATATCATCCCAGATAATTGCTGGAGATGTGGTGCCAATGGGGCTTCCCTCTTCCACATATTCTGGTCATGTCCCGGTATATTGGACTATTAGGAAAAAAGTAGAACAGTAGCTAAGTGACATACTTGGGGTTTTTATTCCCCTAGACCCACATATATACATGCTGAATCTCCTCCCAAGAGGACTAGAAAAAACAAAAAGTAAATTACTACTACATTTGCTGACAGCTGCTAAATGTTTGATTCCATTATTCTGGCGGAAGCCCACTACTCCCACGATCTTTACACTAGAATAAGCGACATCCAAATTATGGAAAAAATGACTGCAAACCTACACAACACTAGGGATGGTTTCGAAAAAATCTGGGGATTATGGGACCTGTTTAGGGAACGCTTCCATTTATAACCTTCTCAAGTTTAAAAGTTCATAGCTATGACTCTCATTATCCTGTAACAATGATAGTTATTGTATTCTTGTGGGATTGTTCACCATGTCATATGTAACTTTATCTACACCCTACGCTTTACTCCAGAATCAAAAAGAGAACTCTAGAGCTCTATATTTACTTTTTTTTTTTTTACTGTGAATATTTATTTTTATATCATTGTCTCCTCACCTTGACTCTGTATTTCATTTGTGTACAAACTGAACGACAATGTTATTTTTGTCATGAAAATTGTTTAATAAACATAAAGTTGAAACAAAATGTGGATCGGGAAGTGGATGAGCAGCTGGGGGGCACCGGACACCACTCATGAAGCCAGAACAGTGTGAACAGGTGGTTTGTTGGATGGCAAATAATGCTTCCAGTATGTTTTCCAGCATAACCCTGTCTTCCACGCGGTCCAGTCTCTCTAGCCAAGAGTCTGGACCACATAATCCTCACCCTGATCCTCCTTCCTCCCACCATGGTGACTCCAGGGAGACAAGTGATCCCACACTCAGACAGTGCGAGGAGCTCTTTACCTTTCCATTTATTGATTCTGGCCTCTAGGTGAGCAGAATGCTTGGGTCCACAATCACTGTCTGTGGGTGACACCACTGCCTCTTCCCCTGCGCTACGTGCTTGTCAATCCTTCACCATCCATCATGCACCTGTCGTTGCACATTTGCAAGCACCATCAGCAATCACGTCCAATTCCTTGTCCCAGTGCAGCGTTCAGATGTCCTTAGCCCAGGCCTTGGAAGGTAAACCAAAATATCCAGCCACCCATCCACAGTCCCAAGCACTAAACCGCTACATTTTTAGACTGGTTGCCCTGGAAATGTTGCCATTTAGGCTTGTGGACACTGAGGCTTTCCACAACCTCATGGAAGCAGCCGTCTCTCTGTACTCGGTCTCCAGCTACCACTATTTTTCCCGGTGTACCTTCTATGTTGAAAGGTGTAACAGACCAGACAGATTTGTGGCTCTCGCTGCTGAACTTAAAACCTGGCATGGTCATGTGGGATAATGGCTGTAATCTGGTGGCGGCTCTGAAGCTTGGCAAGCTCACACACTTACCATGCCTGGCCCATGTGCTCAACTTAGTGGTTCAGTGCTTTCTGAAAACCTACCCAGATCTGCCTAAGCTACTTGTGAATGTACGCCGTGTGCGTCCATTTCTGCAAGTCAGTTACAGCTGTCCCCGGTCTGGCAGTGCTGCAGCAGCACTTGCAAGTGCCACCTCACTGACTGGTGTATGACGTGACCATACGCTGGAGTTCCACATTACATATGTTGGCAAGGCTGTGTAAACAGTAGAGGTAGTAGTTGAATACCCGCTACAACATCCCTGTTGGTATTCTGGTCAGCCTTCGCACCTACAAGTGCTTCTCACTAAATTAGAATATCTATAATCCATAATCATCAACATTAACAGAAATAAACACTTGAAATAGATCATGCTGTTTGTAATGACTCTATATAATATATGAGTTTCACTTTTTGTATTGAAGAGCTGAAATAAATAATTTTTTTGATAGTATTCTAATTTAGTGAGAAGCACTTGTAACAGCCGATGAGTGGGCATGCATGTCTGATGTCTGTGAGGTTCTACAAAACTTGAGGAATCAACCAAGATAGTGAGCGGTGATGACGCAATAATCAGCGTAATCTGTGTCTACTCAAACGCTCACTATTCACAATTAAAGAGGAAGCTTTGCATGTGGACCAGGTGGAGATGGAGGAAGAAAGTACTCAGGGTGATACTACCCTGCCCAGCCTCATCTCATCTTCTCAGTGTGGATTGGGTCATAGTGAGGAGGAGGAGGCTGAGAAGGAGGAATAGCAGATTCATCCTATCTGATCAGTGTGAATGGGCTGAAGAGAAGGAGGAGGATAGGGAGGAGGAGGAGATGGACAGTCATCCTCCTGGTGGAGACAGAGAAGTCTTGCCTTTTGGAAGTCTGTCACACATGGATAACTTTATGTCCCACTGCATTGCCTGTGACCCTCGTGTTATACGCAATTTGGCCAACACTGATTATTAGTTGTTCACCCTTCTCGATCCACACTACACGGAGCCCTAGTCAACCAATTAGTAAAAAATTCCCATCTGACAACGCTGGTGACAGATGTCATAGATCCTTGGGTAACCAAGGAGGAGAGACGAGGGAGACAAACACCAGGTCCAACAGAGGCAGGGGAACACTATGAAATGTCTGGGATAGTTTCATTAGACCCTCCCGGCACCCAGACCCTGATGTGTTTAGTAGCCTGACAAGGAGGAAAAAGTATTTGAAAATGGTAAAGGCGTACCTAGCTGACCGTACCAGCATCTTCCGTGATTCCTCTGTGCCGTACAACTATTGGGTATCCAAGTTGGACAAGTGACATGAACTGTCCCTCTACACCTTCGAGGTGCTGGCCTGGCCTGTCACTAGCATTTTATCAGATTGGGTTTTTAGTGCCGCTGGGGGCATATTAACTGATAGACTCAGCCGCCTGTGAGCTAAAAATGTTGACAGGCTGACTCTTATCAAAATGAACTGATTTGGCCCAGACTTCTCAATCACACAGGATGACAGCATTCAATTCAAATGTTCCCTTTTTCTAGTCTATTCCGATGCACTCTTTCCCACTAAAAAAAAGGGTATACAGTTCATGGTTTCTTCTTTGTCTTATCTTCCTCGTCCTCTTCCTCCATCATATCAAGAGGGTCATCAGGTGACCCTCACTCAAAATCATTATAGGGTCATCAGACTGCCCTTACTGAAAACCTTTTATAGGGTCATCAGGTGGCCCTTACTCAAAATCATTATAGGGTCATCAGGTGGCCCTCACTCAAAATAAACAAAGCCTGAATTGGCCCAGTCTCCTCAACCCCACTGGATGACAGCAGTGGAACATAAAGCCAATTGAAATTAAGGGTCATCAGGATGCCCTCACTCCAAATGTTTAGAGGGTCATCATGCGACCCTTGTTCTTAATTTTTGCAGGGTGTGTATGATGCCCTCTTTAATAATTTTTAAAGGATATGTATGAGGCCTATCTCTACAATTTGCTTACATATATATGTATACCCTCCCAGGGATAAATGTTTTCAGCCCTTGCACCTAGTGCATAGGCTTTACCAGTATTGGAGTCCCACTCCTTAAAAATTAGAAAAAAATGTTTTTTTTGAGACCCTCCTCTATGTGTCTTCCAGGGTGTATTTCAGTCCCTCCTTCTAAGTTTTGGCAGCCCTTGCACTTAGTGAGACTCCTAGACTCATAAAGTCTATACACTATCTAACAATTTTAACAGAATGTGTATGAGGCCCTCCTTTATATCTAATACTGGGTGTATTGGCATCCCTCTTCCTTCTAATTTTTGCCAGTTCTTGCATTGTCCGCATAGGCTTTGTGAGTTTCAGAGTCCCTGCTTCATAAAAAAAACAGGATGTGTAGGACCATGTCACACACGCCACATGCCCAGATAAGATAGAAAAATGTTAAAATTACATTTACCAGTGAATACAGGTGGGTGTAGTTTTATTTACCCCCCTACTATGTCATCTACTGTAGTCATAGGCGACGGGGGAAATATGGTGAGAGATGGAAGTGGTTGTTTTTTTTTTCTCTTTTCAATTTTGCCTTATATACAAGTCATTATACAGGAAAGAATGTTTCCTATATTTTTTTTCCTGTAAAATCCATTTTCTCTTCGGTTTTGTATGTTTTATTTTCAGTCTGTAAAAGTGGCCTAATACTATGACATCATCAGCAACCTGGGAGTCAGAGATGTGCCTAGGCATCTTTGCTATGCTGTATCCATTACATCTGAATTCTGTTTCCATCTATTCCAGCCATTATCCTGCCCCCAGCCCTCCTGTTAGGGTTTTCCAGAGAAATGATTGAGTTTCCCATTGACTTCCATTATACTCGTTACTCGAGTCAAGCCTGTCCGAGTGTCTGACCTGCTCGATTTGAGTATCAAGCACTCGAGCATTTTAGTTCTCAATCATCACTAGTCACCAATAAGACACTGTTTCCTTGGGGATAGGGATGATTATTGATATATTGGTACTGCATCTTTATATGATTGTATCATGTGGGATGGTATAATGGGTGGGGCTTTAGTCTAACTAATGTCTTCCCCATGCCAATTTGGCAGCCATGTAGTGAGAAGGAGTAAAGGAACACAGATCGGAGCAGAGGAGGTAGCTGGAGGAAACAGAGCACCAGGAAAGGTGACTATATATGTGAGATGTATGGTCACTTTAATTCAACTACTGTCTCTTTAGATTAACATGCTAACTTTTAGTAGTAATCCACAGGTTTTATACTTTATTTTACATTTATTGTTTTACACTAAGTTCATCATATATTGCTGGTTCCAAATAAAATAAAATTGGTAAAAATGATTCTCTAACAGTGAGATCTACCTGACTTTCAGTGCATTTCTTTGTTGTACAAATTTATTTTTACTAAATGAAAGGTTTTCAAAATAATCTATATTTTATAACTGAGCCTTGCGTGGCACACACCACTTCTCGCTCATAGTAGAAAATAATTGAATGGTTGTCCCGTAGGTAGACTTGCTAAGTGTTATATTTATGGACAGTAATGGAATAGCCTTAGGAACATATCCTTCTAAAAGATATTTTTATTTAATGATCCATGTCATATAAAGACAGGTAGAAAAGAGAATAGGCTATTGATGTACTTTTTGAAATAACAGTATATTGTTCACAGCGGCCCTTTTACCAGAATGCTTGAAATCTTAGATTTTCCAAATCAATAGCCTAGGGATTATAGTGGGAATCCAAGACTTAGTCTTGCTCAATGTGGGACATACTACTGTATATAACCTTCAGTCTTCTACTTACTGTTTGCTAGCTGCCTTATTAGTTTAGTTTTTCTACTTTTTGTTCTTCTCCTCTAAACACATGATTCTTGGTAAACATAGACCAACTGGGCATCTTCTGTGTATAAGCGTATGGTTATAAATGTACCATAAATAAATACTGCAATATAGACAACCTAATGCTCTTTCCAATATGCAAAAAAAGGACCAATGTACAAATGATCTATTTGCTATTGAACCTGGAAAAGTCAGCTTTAGGAATTGTTCTCTTCTGTCAGACCTCATGAAGTCTTTTTGACAGGGCCTGATGTAATGTCATAACTAATAATGAATGTTAAGTTAAGTAATTCACTATTCATTAAACACACTTTGGGTTGAAGAAGGTAAAATACTTTATTTGGTGTTAAAGCAGACATGCAGAAAACCGCCAGTGGTGCTGTGAGGTGAATGTGACGCTCACAGCCCTCCCTGGGAAAATGGGGTACTCGGAGCCGGGTCAGATGTTTGGGGAGGCAGTCGTGGCCAGGACCCACTCCGTGCCCAGGGCTGTCACATAAAAGTTCATGGGCTATCAGGGTTGAGTGGTTGCTATCGACTACGCCACCTGTGGTACCTGGTGATGGCCACCAGTGCTGCTGCAGTCCTCTGAGGTGGGATGTTGTGGCAGCCGAAGTTGATGCTACTCCCCACAGGCGGAGCAGGGCCTCAGGGCAGAGACGCGGATGGAGGGAGTCGTAGTAGAGGAGCTCTGGTGCTATGCGGCGCGGTGCAGAAATGAAGAGACCAGAGGCCATAGGGGTTGACTTTCAGGGTTTTTACTCACGGTAGAGCATGCAGCTGCAAGGCTTCTCCCTGCTCCTCACGGGGCTCTGCGGCCACCAGGACCGGGGGTCCGAAACCTCCGAGCATTTCAGGTGCTTTAGTCAGGACCCCGCACCAGAGTGTTCCTAGACTTCAAGCTGAGTCCTCTCCTGTCCGTGTGTTGTAGAAAGGCCAGGTCTCCCTCTGGACTATGCACAGAACAAGGGTACGGGTGGCAACTCCGCTCCATCCGTTACCCGGGAGGATCCAATGAGCCTTCTGGGCTTCCCCGACTAGGACGTGAAGTAGCAGAGTCGGGTGTCAGGGGGGTACCCCTCTTGCAGCCGTAATCCCTCTGACTAAGCCAGAATAGCGAGGACAGGTGGCGTATACCGCTCCGTCTGCATCCCCCTGGGATCCTTTTGCGGTGGAGCTAGACTTCTAAGCTCCAGGCCTTCTTGGGTAGGGACCTTGACCGGGTTGAGACAGCCGTTAACGCCAACCCGCTCCTCGACTCAAGGCCAGAGTACGAGGACCGTGTCCCCATCAACTGCAGGTTCACACAGAAAGCCACGTTCAGTGATGAAGATCACAATCAAAAGACCATGAGCCCAAGATGACCATTTATTAAATATGAATTATTAAGTGTAACCTACATGTGCGTCCTCCACCCTCACCCACTACATGGTTCCCCTAAGCTTTTGGTTCCCCATTCTCCTATTATCCCGGCTGGGGCAGCACACTGGTGCCTATTAGCCCCCCCTACAGGTGGGAGAAGTGTGGTGTTGAATGTAGAGGTGGGGTCCTGACAATTGCACCATCCTTACCTTGAAGGAGAGATACCACACCCCATTAAAGAGGTGCAGTATCCCTGTGGCGATTGAACCCCCAGGGGCGCCACATGAACGTCATAGATTTAAGACGTTTCGACCCTTCCTGGGTCTTTGTCACAATAGTCGCTCAAAGGGATGTGGCTGTGCAGTGCTTCAACCCAAAGAATGTGTGGTGAATTACTCAACCTATGCTTCTGGTGTACACACCCTGTTCCACCAACACCTCGACGCTTCGATCTAGTGCACACCAATCTTGCATCCTTTAATGAAAGTTATCACTTTGCTTTGTAGATTGTACAGAGCAAACATTGGACAGTTCATGGGGTAGTCTGTGAGTATAATTTAGTGTAGGCTTTCAGATATAAAAATAACAAACACTGCTAGTAGAGGACCGGTCGGGCTCCGTAGGGAGAAGCGAGCCTTTTCCCAAGTGGGGATACCTGGACTAAGCAGCCTCGGAGGTAGCACACCCCTGTCGTTTAAGTACCATTTTATGTTCTTTAAGTTATCTTTCCTCCCGGTTTAGAGAGACATTTGTCCCTGCGGACTGGCAGTAAACAGACTCTTCTACTTCTTGTAAATAGTTTTGCATCTCTTTAGGTGCTCCCTATTGGTTTTATGAAAAACCGCTTTACTACTACCTCAGACCTCAGAAGCAAAACCTGTCTGGAGTGGCTCTAGTGGAGGTACAACTCGGGATCTTCATGCCCTGCAGCCACCCGAGGGCCCACGTTGAGGGTTTGGGACAGGTCCCTCATGCTACTGAACTGACTCTTTCTGCAATATTTTCTACAGAACTGTCTACTGGCATAATGTCTCCCATGTGTGCATAATGTCTTTTTATACATGCATAATGTCTGTGTGATGTTTTTATACTTTTGTACTATTTAAAGTTTGCAACGTTTAAGAAAAAGTACCTCCCATAATGGGAAGATTGCTATGTTGTTACAAAATTTTAAAAAGTCTGTACCATGTTTTGCTCTATTCCAGCCCATGGACGCGCTGTGTTTCACCAGGGGGGAATGTGGCACCCCTGAGGGTTCAGTCGCCTCAGGGGTACTGCACCTCAGACCGAGGTGTGGTATCTCCTCTCCGAGGTAAGGAAGGAGCACCTCTCAGGACTCAGCCATCCATCCAACACTACACCTCTCCCACCTGAGGGGGGCTTTAAGGCAACATAGTGCTGCCCCAGCCGGGATAAGAGGAGATGGGGGGAACCAAAGATAGGCGGAACCATGTAGTGGGTGAGGGTGGAGGATGCACTTTAGGTTACACCACAAAATTCATATTTAATAAACGGCCATCTTGGGCTTATGGTCTTTGATTGTGATCTTCATCACTGAACGTGGCTTTCTGTGTGAACCTGCAGCTGATTGAGGATACACCGTCCTCATGCTCTGGCCTTGAGGCGAGGAGCGGGTTAGAGTTAACGGCTGTCTCTACCCGGTCAAGGTCCCTACCCAAGGAGGCCTGGAGGGGAGCAGAGGAGACAAGCTCCACAGGCAAAAGGATCCCAGGGGGATGCCGACAGAGAGCGGTATACGCCACCTGTCCTCACTATTCTGGCCTGGTCAGAGGGATTCCTGCTGCAATAGGGGTACCGGCCCCCGATATCTGACTCTGTTAATTCAAGTCTTAGTCGGAGAAGCCCGGAGGCTCAGTGGATCCCACCGGGTAACGGGCGGAGTGGAGTCGCCACCAGTACCCTTGTTCTGTGCATAGTCCAGAGGGAGACCCGGCCTTAGTACACGCACCACATATGGACAGGAGAGGACCTAGTGGGAAAGTCTAGGAACACTCTGGTGCAGGGGGTCCTGATTGATGCACCCGAACTACCCGGAGTGTGCTGAACCCCTTCCTGGTGGCCGCAGCGCGCCGTGAGGAGCAAGGAGAAGCCTTGCAGCTGACACCTAACATCGTGAGTAAAGCTTGGAAGACTGCATCTATTGCCTCCGGTTCCTTATTGCAACACGGCACCGCACTACACCCCACCACATCCCTACTACTACTCCCCTGATTCCTCTTCTCTGCCCTGAGGCCCTGCTCTGCCTGTGGGGAGTAGTACCATCTGCTGCTGCCACGACATCCCGCCTCAGAGGACCGAATGCAAAGCTGGTGAAGAATCACCAGAAACCACAGGTGGCGTAGTCATTTAATCCACTCGATTAACACCAAACTCTGAAAGCCCATTAAACCTTTCATGTGACGGCCCTGGGCACGGAACGGGTCCAGGCCACGGCTACAACCCCCCAAACATCTGACCCGGCTCCGAGTACCCCCATCTCCCAGGGAGGTCTGTGAGCGTCACAACAGCTCCAAATATTTTTCTTATACATAAAACACAAATAAATAAAATCTTATTAAAATTATACTTCTTTATATACACTGCTCAAAAAATAAAGGGAACACTTAAAAAACAGAATATAACTCCAAGTGTATCAAACTTCTGTGAAATCAAACTGTCCACTTAGGCACTTAAAAAACAGAATATAACTCCAAGTGTATCAAACTTCTGTGAAATCAAACTGTCCACTTAGGAAGCAACACTGATTGACAATCAATTTCACATGCTGTTGTGCAAATGGAATAGACAATAGATGGAAATTATTGGCAATTATCAAGACACCCTCAATAAAGGAGTGGTTCTGCATGTGGGGACCACAGACCACATCTCAGTACCAATGCTTCTGGCTGATGTTTTGGTCACTTTTGAATGTTGGTTGTTTTTTCACACTCGTGGTAGCATGAGACAGACTTTACAACCCACAGAAGTTGCTCAGGTAGTGCAGCTCATCCAGGATGGCACATCAATGTGAGCTGTGGCAAGAAGGTTTGATGGGTCTGTCAGCGTAGGGTCCAGAGGCAAGAGGCACTACCAGTAGACAGGTCAGTACACCAGGAGACATGGAGGGGGCCGTAGGAGGGCAACAACCCAGTAGCAGGACCGCTACCTCTGCCTTTGTGCAAGGAGGAACAGGAGGAGCACTGCCAGAGCCCTGCAAAATGATCTCCCGCAGACCACAAATGTGCATGTGTCTGCACAAACAGTTAGAAACCGACTCCATGAGGGAGGTATGAGGGCCCAACATCCATAGATGGGGGTTGTGCTCACAGCCCAACACCGTGCAAGACGCTTTGCATTTGCCACAGAACATCAGGATTGACAAAGTCGCCACTGGCGCCCTGTGCTCTTCACAGATGAAAGCAGGTTCACACTGAGCACATGTGACAGACGTGACAGAGTCTGGAGACGCCGTGGAGAGCGATCTGCTGCCTGCAGCATCCTTCAGCATGACCGGTTTGGCAGTGGGTCAGTAATAGTGTGGAGTGGCAATTCTTTGGAGGGCCGCACAGCCCTCCATGTGCTCACCAGAGGTAGCCTGAATGCCATTAGGTACCGAGATGAGATCCTCAGACCCCTTGTGAGACCATATGCTGGTGCGGTTGGCCCTGGGTTCCTCCTAATACCTGACCTCATGTGGCTGGAGTATGTCAGCAGTAGTGTTGAGCCACCCCCGTAGTGTTCGAGTTCGGTTCGGTTCGTCGAACACCCGTGTGTTCGCCGAACTGTTCGTCGAACTGTTCGTCGAACACCTTCGAACACCGTTAAAACCAATGGCAGGCAAACAAAAACACATAGAAACACATAGAAAACACCTTCAAAGGTGTCCAAAAGCTGACAAACTGCTCAGAAGACACAACTAACACATGGAAAAGTGACAAGTACATATAGTCATGCGAAAATAAAAGAGGTGGAGGAGTAAAAGGAGGGGGAGACACAGATATAGGCATGTCATGCCCTTCTAAAATCCAAAAAGTGAGAAGCCGACACGGCCAGTCCGCTCCTGCCCGTGCCACCTCCGTGTCGCCGGGTTTGTGCCAGAGCCGCGGTGAACCCTGATGGCCAGCCCCCCTCTCCCAATACTGGTGCCTGTCCGCTGGTGGGTCGAGCGAGCCCCCCTGTGGTGGAGGCAGCTCTAAGCTTTTTAATTTAAATTGTCTCTCTAATTTGAATGAATACACTTTAAATCCATTTACAAGGATCTATTGGAGGGCAAGTCTCATGCCAGCAGCCGCGTAATTCCAGCTCCAGTAGCGTCCACTAAAGCTGCTGCAGTTAAAAAGCTTTTATAAGGATCGAGCTCGGCTGTCCACCGCAAGGCATCCTACTGCCAGTCCCAGCCCCTATGCCTTGGGGTGCCTCCTGATGCTCTTCACTGAGTATCCCATGGTCCCGAAGCATTTCCTTTGAAAAAATTAAGTGTCTAAACTACAGGTGGTGTAGCTTGCTTAACAGCCGGGATAATCCGCTGACTAGCAGACACTGCTACTAGGCACAAAGTATTTCCTGGGCTAGATGCAGTTAAAAATTTGTAATTAGATACTCTCGTTGGATGCTGAGAAAGCATTCCATAGAGTCTCCTGGCACGCCATATATGATTCTCTTAAAAAGCTTGGGGTAGGGGTCTAGGGGACCCTTTTATAGCCAAAATCACGGCCCTGTATCGCAATACGTCACCTAGGCTGAAGATAAATGGAACTGTAGCACCCTGAGGGCTCGGTTGCTACAGACGTATTGCACCTCACCCAGAGGTGTGATATCTCACTCTCAGGTAAGGATGGAGTGTGGATCAGGACCCGACACCTGCATGCATTACACCACATTGCCGTGGGGCAGGGCGACCAATATGCCCCTGAGATGGGCACGACAGTCCCTGTCCCTGGCTGGAGTGGGGGGAGGGAACACTGAGGAAGGGGAACCCTGTAGTGCAGGAGCAGGGAGGAAGCAGTTCCTGGGTGCATTGAGAAGGGAGTATAAAGGGGAGACCGGTCCCCGAACTAGTGGAGGCAGGAAACGACCCTCAGCTAGAAACCGGAGGCTCTGACATTTTATGTGGCGCAGCCCCTCGCTACACCCGCTAGGAAGGCACCACATAGGGTCAGGGAAACTGGCGCCAAGTTTACCAAGAGGAGGCCCGAGGCAGCCGGACAGAAGTGTTGGTAAGAAAGGCCAGACAAAGGACACACAAAGGGGGTCCTGTGAAGTGCTCCAAAGTTATCTGGGAGTTGTCTGAGCCCCTCACCTGGTGAGCACAGTACGACGTGGGCAGCCGTTACCTGCAGACGTGGTCTGGATAATAAGAACTGTGAGTAAAGGCCCTGGACTGCATCACTGACTCCGTGTCGTTACTGCTGCTGCCCTGCACCATCACCCCCATCCTCCGCATACACTGCCCTGAGGCTATACTCCTCCCGTGGGGAGTTTTGCTACGCTCTGCTGCACCCACAACACCAGCCTCAGCGGTCTGCCCTGTAGCGGCGGTTCACTCTGACCGCAATCCACGGGTGGCGTAGTCGGACATTTAAACATCAAAACCACATAAATAGTTCCGCCACTGGTTTGACTGCCCTGAGCCACGGAACCGGGTCGCCGCCACGAAGACTACAACCACCAGCATCCACCAAAAAGGGTCTGGCTCCGGGTGTCCCAAGGCCCAGGGGGTGCGTCAGAACATTTTCATCACCTTTCACAATCACCAATGGGACAAGGCAGGGATGTCCTCTGTCCCCTCTCTTATACATCCTAGTGACGGAGCACCTGCTCTCATCAATTCGCCATAACCCCAATATTAGGTGGATTGAGGTGGGAGGCACCGAGTACAAGTGCTCTCTATTTGCTGATGATGTCCTAGTATATATCACTCAATCACATATATCCATCCATGCTGTTATGGCTGAAATAGATCACTTTGTTACATGGTAAAATTTTAAAATCAATGCAGCGAAGTCTGAGGCCCTCGATGTCTCCCTCCCCAAATCCATATAGGATTCCATCCAGTCCAACTTTCCCTTTGCCTGGCCCTCACAGGGTATCAAATACTTAGGAATTCCTATTCATAGAGACCTCTCCCATCTATGTTATCTTAATTTTGGGCCCTTTATTGAACAATTCCATACAGACCACGGTTGGCAAGTTAGAACTGTAAGATTCACTACGTGAACCGCTGGTGTTTTGTGGAAAAGCACATGTACACCGCGTTCCAAATTATTATGCAAAAAGTGTTTAGGAGTGATAAGGGAAGAATTTGTTTGTTTGTCAGTTAAACTCATTGATGGTGATGTGTGTCAGGGCTCTTTATATCACTGTAAGCAATTGCAGACACCTGTGCTAATTAGTTTGGCAGGTGTGTCCAATGAAAGGCAAGACTACTTAAGAAGGCTCTCTCACATTATTAAGCAGCCTACATTTTCTGCCAAAATGGGAAAGAAAATGGATGTGTCGGCTGCTGAGAAGCAACAAATTGTGGAGTGTTTAGGTCAAGGCATGACTACAATCAACATTGTGCGATGATCAGGATGAAGTGTCTTGGCAATCAAGAAGTATGTAGCTGATTCACAGTACACACGTGTGCGTGCTGATAAGGGCAAATTGAGGACTCTTTCCTACAGGCAATTACGTCAGGTTGAAAGAGCAGCGGCAAAAAAGCCTTGTCATAGCAGCAGACAAGTTTTTGAAGCTGCTTGTGCCTCCAACGTCCCCCGAACAACAAGATGCAGGGTCCTTCAGAGGTTTGCAGCTGTGCATACGCCATCCTGTCGACCTCCTCTATCCACTTCACACAAGCAGAAACGGCTCCAGTGGGCCAAACATTACATGAAGACTGATTTCAAAACTGTTTTGTTCACGGATGAGTGCCGTGCAGCGCTCGATGGTCCAGATGGATGGAGTGGAGGATGGCTGGTTGATGGACACCCCACGCAAACACGGCTACAGCGCCAACAAGGAAGAGGTGGAGTAATGTTTTGGGCTGGAATCATGGGGAGAGAGATTGTCGGCCCCTTTAGGATCCCTGAAGGCGCTAAAGATGAACTCCATAATGTATGTGGATTTTCTCAAACAGCACTTCCTGCCATGGTTCAAGAAGAAGAACCGTGTATTTCACAGCAAGATCATTTTTCTGCATGATAATGCACCATCTCATGCTGCACATAAAACATCTGCATCTCTGGCTGATATGGGCATAAAAGGGGACAAACTTATGGTGTGACCCCCATGCTCCCCTGACCTCTACCCCATTCAGAACCTTTGGAGCATCATTAAAAGGAGTGTCTATGATGGCGGGAGGCAGTTCACATCTAAGCAACAGCTCTGGGAGGGTATTCTGTCCTCATGCAAAACAATTGAAGCAGAAACCATCCAAAACCTGACAAATTCAATGGACGAGAGAGTTCAGAAGCTCCTTTCGAACAAGGGGTCCTATGTGAAAATGTAACATCACCTAGAATAAAGTTTTGAGTTGAAAACTGTTTGATTTCAGATTCTAACAACCTGCTAATGCTTATAATTTCAAAAATGACCATTTTTTTGGTCTTTATTAAAATGAAAAGGTTGATCGAAAAGTTTGGGGGATCTAAGAGTGTGGCAACCCAGTAGTCATGATTACTTCGAATTCTGACAATATGAGGGTCATGCTGCAGGTAGTGCAGCAAGAAGGCACTTATGTGTCTTGCGCATCTCGGAGCCCCAAAATTATTTTCCGGGCTAGATGCAGCTAAAAATTATTTTTAATTTTAAATCTGGTGGAGCTTATTATAGATGGCCTAATAGGATCAGTGCTGCACACTGCTACAAAGCCCAAATTATTTTCCAGTCAAGATACAGATAAACATGATTAGTAATTTGAAAGCTTAAAACGTTTGGTAGGGTGATTTTAACCAATCATCAAGCTTTTACTCTCCCCAGGATGACACAGGGGTAGAAAAGTCGTTTCGGATCCATGATTTGTTCATCTTTATGAACGTGAGTCTGTCTACATTATCAGTGGAGAGCCGCGTGCGCTTATCTGTCAGCACTAGTGTTGAGCCACCCCCGTAGTGTTCGGGTTCGGTTCGGTTCGTCGAACACCGGGATGTTCGAGGAACTGTTCGTCGAACACCTTAGAACACCGTCGAACACCGTTAAAACCAATGGCAGGCAAACAAAAACACATAGAAACACATAGAAAACACCTGCAAAGGTGTCCAAAAGCTGACAAACTGCTCAGAAGACACTCTCTTTAAAAAAGCCGGCCGGCAAATTCAGCAGCGGCATACACCGGTACCCGACAATTTAGACAAGAAGGAATAGAGCATCACACATAGATTAGATAGATAGAAACATGTCAGTCACACATATAAGAAGCACAGTGACAGTGTTGGTTACTGCACTTGTCATTTAGTGTAAAGGATTTATTAAAAAAAATATTAGTGTTTTCATGCACTGTCTCTTTAAAAAAGCCGGCAGGCAATTCAGCATCTGTACCCGACAATTTAGAACAGAAAGAATAGAGCTTCACACATAGATTAGATAGATAGAAACATGTCAGTCACATATATAATAAGTACAGTGATAGTGTTGCTTACTGTACTTGTCATTTAGTGTAAAGGATTTATTTAATAAAATAATAGTGTTTTCATGCACTGTCTCTTTAAAAAAGCCGGCCGGCAATTCAGCAGCGGTACCCGACAATTTAGAACAGAAAGATAGAGCATCACACATAGATTAGATAGATAGAAACATGTCAGTCACATATATATGAAGTACAGTGATAGTGTTGGTTACTGTACTTGTCATTTAGTATTAAAATAAAGGATTTATTATTAAAAAAATTGGCGTGGGGTTCCCCTTAATTTTAGGCTCTAGCGGAGGTTAAGCAGACGGCTGGGGCAGATGTTTGAAGCCTGGGAAGGGGGTAATACCCACGGAGCTTCCCAGGCTACTAATATCAGCCCCCAGCTGAATACATAGCCTTTACTAGCTATTAAAATGGGGGACCCCCCAAAAAAAATGACGTGGGGTCCCCCCTAATTTAATAGCTAGCAAAGGCTAGGCAGACAGCTGGGGGCTGATATTAATAGCCCAGGAAGGGAGCCATGAATATTGGCCCCCTCCCAGGCTAGAAACACCAGCCGTCAGCCGCCCCAGAAATGGCGCATTCATAGGATGCGCCAATTCTGGCACTTAGCCTCGCTCTTCCACGCTGCCCTGGTGCGGTGGCAGGGGGTAATAGGGTTGGGGTTGATGTCAGCTTATAATGCCAGCTGACATCAAGCCCAGGTTAGTAATGGAGAGGCGTCTATAAGACACCCCCATTACTAACCCCATAGTCAAAGTTAAAAAAAACACAAACACCCAGAATAAAGTCCTTTAATTGAAATAAAGACACAATCCTTTATTGTTCTAAATTAAACCATACTTACCATCACGCCCATTCCAGCTGAAGCCAACGATCTCCTGCAATAAAAGAAAAATAATAAAGCAACCTCATCCTTACCTTTCCATGGTTCCCACGACAGCTTCAGCTCTGCTACATCGAGATGACAGGCTGGACCGCAGCAGAACGCTGCCATCCAGCCAGTCATCCCGCAGACACTGAGAAGCGCAGGCTTGCTTGCGCTGCTCAGCGTCTCTCTGTGACGACATCCAGATGAGCCGAGTTCATGTCCAATGAACTCGGCTCACCTCATGCACGTCACTGACAGCGTGGGAAAATTCTCACGCTGAAGCGCTGATTGCAGGAGAATTTTCCCACGCTGTCAGTGACGTGCAGGACGTGAGCTGAGTTCATTGGACATGAGCTCACCTCATGCACATCACTGACAGCGTGGGAGAATTCTCCTGCACTCAGCACTTCAGCGTGAGAATTTTCCCACGCTGTCAGTGACGTGCATGAGGTGAGCCGAGTTCATTGGACATGACCTCTGCTCATCTGGATGCCGTCACAGCGAGACAGTGAGGAGCGCAAGCATGCCTGCGCTTCTCAGTGTCTGCGGGATGACAGACTGGATGGCAGCGTTCTGCTGCGGTCCAGCCAGTCATCTCGATGTAGCAGAGCTGAAGCTGTCGTGGGAACCATGGAAAGGTAAGGATGAGGTTGGTTTATTATTTTTCTTTTATTGCAGGAGATCGTTGGCTTCAGCTGGAATGGGTGTGATGGTAAGTATGGTTTAATTTAGAACAATAAAGAATTGTGTCTTTATTTCATTTAAAGGACTTTATTCTGGGTGTTGTGTTTTTTTTAAATACTTTACTAGAAATTCATGGCGGTCATGTCTAATACTGGCGTGACCCCATGAATTTTGGGCTTGGGGCCAGCTGATAATACCAAGCTGGCCCTAACCCCTTTATTACCCAGTGAGCCACCGCACCAGGGCCCTGGATGAGTTGGGTACAGCGCCAGAAGATGGCGCTTCTATGAACGCGCCATTTTCCGGGGTGGCTGCGGACTGCAATTTGTAGCGGGGGGGGGGGCCCAGAAAGCTTGGGCCTCCCTGCGCTGCAGATTCCAGCCCCCAGCTGCCTAGTTGTACCTGGCTGGACACAAAAATAGGGCGAAGCCCCACGTACTTTTTTTTTAATTATTTCATGAAATTCATGAAATAATTAAGAAAAAAAGGCCTTCCCTATATTGTTGTGTCCGGCCAGGTACAAATAGGCAGCTGGTGGTTGGGGGCAGCCCGTTCCTGCCTGCTGTACCTGGCTGGACACAAATATAGTGCGAAGCCCCACTTCAATTTTTTTAAATTATTTCAGGAAATTCATGAAATAATTAAAAAAAAATTGAGGTGGGGCTTCGCACTATATTTGTGTCCAGCCAGGTACAGCAGGCAGGAACGGGCTGCCCCCAACCACCAGCTGCCTATTTGTACCTGGCCGGACACAACAATATAGGGAAGCCCTTTTTTTCTTAATTATTTCATGAAATATTTTAAAGAAAATTGACGTGGGGCTTCGCCCTGTTTTTGTGTCCAGCCAGGTACAACTAGGCAGCTGGGGGCTGGAATCCGCAGCGCAGGGAGGCCCAAGCTTTCTGGGCCACCCCCGCTGCAAATTGCAGTCCGCAGCCACCCCGGAAAATGGCGCGTTCATAGAAGCGCCATCTTCTGGCGCTGTACCCAACTCATCCAGGGCCCTGATGCGGTGGCTCACTGGGTAATAAAGGGGTTAGGGCCAGCTTGGCATTATCAGCTGGCCCTAAGCCCGAAATTCATGGGGTCACGCCAATATTAGACATGACCACCATGAATTTCTAGTAAAGTATTTAAAAAAAACACATCACCCAGAAAAAAGTCCTTTAATTGAAATAAACACACAATTCTTTATTGTTCTAAATTAAACCATACTTACCATCACGCCCATTCCAGCTGAAGCCAACGATCTCCTGAAATAAAAGAAAAATAATAAAGCAACATCATCCTTACCTTTCCATGGTTCCCATGACAGCTTCAGCTCTGCTACATCGAGATGACAGGCTGGACCGCAGCAGAACGCTGCCATCCAGCCTCTCATCCCGCAGACACTGAGAAGCGCAGGCTTGCTTGCGCTCCACAGTGTCTCTCTGTGAGGGCATCCAGATGAGCCGAGTTAATGTCCAATGAACTCGGCTCACCTCATGCACGTCACTGACAGCGTGGGAAAATTCTCCTGCACTCAGCGCTTCAGCGTGGGAGAATTCTCACACTGAAGCGCTGAGTGCAGGAGAATTCTCCCACGCTGTCAGTGACGTGCAGGAGGTGAGCTGAGTTCATTGGACATGAGCTCACCTTATGCACGTCACTGACAGCGTGGGAAAATTCTCCTGCACTCAGCGCTTCAGCGTGGGAGAATTCTCACGCTGAAGCGCTGAGTGCAGGAGAATTCTCCCACGCTGTCAGTGACGTGCAGGAGGTGAGCTGAGTTCATTGGACATGAGCTCACCTTATGCACGTCACTGACAGCGTGGGAGAATTCTCCTGCACTCACCGCTTCAGCGTGAGAATTTTCCCACGCTGCCAGTGACGTGCATGAGGTGAGCCGAGTTCATTGGACATGAACTCGGCTCATCTGGATGTCGTCACAGAGAGACGCTGAGCAGCGCAAGCAAGCCTGCGCTTCTCAGTGTCTGCGGGATGAGAGGCTGGATGGCAGCGTTCTGCTGCGGTCCAGCCTGTCATCTCGATGTAGCAGAGCTGAAGCTGTCGTGGGAACCATGGAAAGGTAAGGATGAGGTTGCTTTATTATTTTTCTTTTATTGCAGGAGATCGTTGGCTTCAGCTGGAATGGGCGTGACGGTAAGTATGGTTTAATTTAGAACAATAAAGGATTATGTCTTTATTTCAATTAAAGGACTTTATTCTGGGTGTTTGTGTTTTTTTTAACTTTGACTATGGGGTTAGTAATGGGGGTGTCTTATAGACGCCTCTCCATTACTAACCTGGGCTTGATGTCAGCTGGCATTATAAGCTGACATCAACCCCAACCCTATTACCCCCTGCCACCGCACCAGGGCAGCGTGGAAGAGCGAGGCTAAGTGCCAGAATTGGCGCATCCTATGAATGCGCCATTTCTGGGGCGGCTGACGGCTGGTGTTTCTAGCCTGGGAGGGGGCCAATATTCATGGCTCCCTTCCTGGGCTATTAATATCAGCCCCCAGCTGTCTGCCTAGCCTTTGCTAGCTATTAAATTAGGGGGGACCCCACGTCATTTCTTTTGGGGTGTCCCCCATTTTAATAGCTAGTAAAGGCTATGTATTCAGCTGGGGGCTGATATTAGTAGCCTGGGAAGCTCCGTGGGTATTACCCCCTTCCCAGGCTTCAAACATCTGCCCCAGCCGTCTGCTTAACCTCCGCTAGAGCCTAAAATTAAGGGGAACCCCACGCCAATTTTTTTAATAATAAATCCTTTATTTTAATACTAAATGACAAGTACAGTAACCAACACTATCACTGTACTTCATATATATGTGACTGACATGTTTCTATCTATCTAATCTATGTGTGAAGCTCTATTCTGTCTGTTATAAATTGTCGGGTACCGCTGCTGAATTGCCGGCCGGCTTTTTTAAAGAGACGGTGCATGAAAACACTATTATTTTTTTTGATAAATCCTTTACGCTAAATGACAAGTACAGTAAGCAACACTGTCACTGTACTTCGTATATATGTGGCTGACATGTTTCTATCTATCTAATCTATGTGTGAAGCTCTATTCTGTCTGTTATAAATTGTCGGGTACCGCTGCTGAATTGCCGGCCGGCTTTTTTAAAGAGACGGTGCATGAAAACACTATTATTTTTTTTGATAAATCCTTTACGCTAAATGACAAGTACAGTAAGCAGCACTTTCACTGTACTTCGTATATATGTGGCTGACATGTTTATATCTATCTAATCTATGTGTGAAGCTCTATTCTTTCGGTTCTAAATTGTCGGGTACCGGTGTATGCCGCTGCTGAATTGCCGGCTTTTCATGTTTCACTGTTGGCACTGTTCCCATCGATTTGGGCAATCACTGTAATGCCACAACCACCATGGCTGTGGCATTACAGTGAGTGGCAGACAATCCCTGCATGATTGGTGCTCTAAATAGCGCCAGACATGCAGGGCACGCTTTTGGTGCACGAACAGTTATCGAACATAACCTCGAACAGCCGAATTTTTTGCAAATCGTTCGGGTTCGTCGAACAACTCGAACACCGCCCAAAACAGCTCGAATTTGAGATTGGCGAACAGTTCTAGTCGAACACCGCTCATCTCTAGTCAGCACACCACCAGCAGCGCTGAACACACGTTCAGACAGAACGCTGGCTGCGGGGCATGACAAGATCTCCAAGGCGTAAGTGGCTAGCTCCGGCCATTTATCCAGATTGGAAGCCCAAAAAGAGCAAGGGTCCAGTGACACAGTCGTGGCTTCAATGTTTACTTGGAGATACTCCTGTACCATCGTCTCTAGGCGTTGACTATGTGTCAGACTTCTTGTCTCCTGTGGCCTTGCAAAGGATGGGCTAAAAAAGTGGTGAACTGATTCCGCAAAATTGATGTTACCAGCAGATACTGTGGTTCTGTTACGGTTTAAGTGCTGAACACTTGACGGTCCCACGGTTGGCAAGTTGGAACTGTGAGATTCACTACGTGCACCACTGGTATTTTGTGGAAAAGCACATGTAAGATTCTGCAACAGTCTCTGCTGATACTCCTGCATGCGTGCATCCCTTTCTATGGCAGGAATAATTTCTGCAAATTTACTTTTGTACCGGGGATCTAACAGTGTGGCAACCCAGTAGTCAGGATTATTTCTAATTCTCACAATTCGAGGGTCATGTTGCAGGTAGTGCAGCAAGAAGGCACTCATGTGTGTTGCGCATCCAGGAGCACCAAGTCCCTGTTGTGTTGGTGGCGAGGTAACAATCATGCTTCCTTCCTCTGTCCTCTCCCCCCAACCTCGCACAACAGAAATGTGATCAAGGTCTCCCTCATCTGATGAGTCTTCCATCAGTTCGTCCTCCACTTCTTCCTGGGCTCCAGCACCTTCCTCGCTAGTTTGGCTGCTACCATGCGCCCTGGTAAAACCATCTCCCCCACCCTCACATGCCTGCCGCCTTGGTGCTGCCGACCTTCTGGACCTTGCAGATGTTAGCCCTTCCGCATACAACTCCTCCTCCTCTACTTCCTCCACCTCCACTTGTGCCACCACCTGACTCCGAATTCTGTTTAACATGTGCTCCAGCATGTAAATCACCGGAATAGTCATGCTGATAATGGCATCGTCAGCACTAAACATCTTCGTCGCCATTTCAAAACTGTGCAGAAGGGTGCATAGGTCCCTGATCTGAGACCACTCCTCCAGCGTGATTTGCCCCACCTCTGAATCTCGTTGGCCCAGGCTATACGTCAGAACGTATTGCACCAGGCCTTGTCGGTGCTGCCACAGTCGCTGCAACATGTGCAGAGTTGAATTCCACCGGGTAGGCACATCGCATTTTAGCCGGTGAAGTGGCAGGCCCAACGACTTCTGTAGAGATGTAAGTCGCTGAGCTGCGGGATGCGAACGGCGGAAGTGAGCACACAGCGACCGTGCCCTCTGCAGAAGGCCATCTAGTCTGGGATAGTGGGCTAAAAATTGCTGGACAACCAGGTTCAACACGTGAGCCATACAAGGCACGTGTGTGACATTGCCCCGGCGAAGGGCCGCACCCAGGTTTGCAGCATTGTCGCACACAGCCTTCCCTGGTTTCAGGTCCAGTGGAGACAACCATTCATGAAATTGGTTCTCCAGAGCTGACCACAACTCCTCAGCTGTGTGACTCACATTTCCCAGACATTTCAATGTAAAAACCGCCTGATGACGTTGAGCCCTACTGCCAGCATAGTAAGGAGGTGTGCAGGATCCCTTCTGCGCAGTTAGAAAGCTTGTGGCATGACCAGACAGGCTTTGGGTGCAGGTGGAAGACCGAGAGGAGGTTGAGGAGGCAGAAGCAGTGGAGGAACTTTGACATAAAGAGGATTGACGCACAACTCGTGGGGACGGCAAGACTTGGACAGCAGCCCCTTGTCCTGCTGTCACCATAGTTACCCAGTGCCCAGTCAGCGACATGTAACGCCCCTGTCCATGCCTACTCGTCCAAGTGTCTGTGGTGAAATGCACCCTGTCACACACAGAGTTTCTCAAAGAAGCGGTGATGTTGTGTGCGACATGCTGGTGGAGCGCAGGCACACCTTTCTTTGAGAAGTAGTGCCGACTGGGCATCTGGTACTGGGGCACTGCGACGGACATAAGGTCTCGAAAATCCTCTGTGTCCACCAGGCGGAAAGGCAGCATTTCTGTAGCCAAGAGCTTGCAGATGGTGAAATTCAACCTCTTAGCTTTCTCATGGCTAGGAGGAAATGGTCTTTTACTTGTCCACATCTGAGGGACCGAGGGCTGGCTATTGTGCTTAGACGGGGTTGATAAGGGTGTCCCCGGCAAACTGCCGGTCTGTGAGGAAGATGCAGGCGGACATGTTAGGTTGCCTTGATCCAAAGGTGGTGCTATCGATGTCGGACAGCGCTCAACACCAGCTGGTGTTCCCACCTCCAAAGAAAATGATGACCTGCCAATCACGCTGGCTGTTGCGGGTAAAGAGGTGGCAGGTCTGCGCCCCAAAACAGGTGTGACTGCTGTCCCCCCAGTCACAGAGGATGAAGAGGCCGCGGATGCACAAGATATGGCAGACGGTGGTTGGCCCGGCCGGCTAGGCCGCATTGTAGCACACTGAGCTTCCCACTGCAACTTATGCTTCATGTCCATGTGCCGGTTCATGCATGAAGTACTCAAACTATGTATTTTTTGGCCTCTACTTAGCTTTTGCTGACAAATGTTACAGATAACACGAGTTGGGTCATCTTTATCGATCTGAAAAAATGCCCAGGCTATGCAAGGCTTAGCACCCATGCGACCTGAAGAGCCACCACGACTTGTGGTGAGAGGCAGAGTTGTGTTTGAGGATGCAGTTGTTGACGTGCTTCCAGTACTACGTCTCTGTCCAGGAAGGCGCAACCTGACCTCGTCGTCACTAGCATCTTCCTCCACCTCCTCTGCTGACCTCATCTCTTGGCTGACTGTGGGTTGACAGTAAGTGGGATCTCCGACCTCATCATCATCACCCTGTGCGTTATCACACCCGTCATCCTCAGAGCCAACCTGTTCCTGCCCTGACAAAAAACTAAAGTTGTCGCTCCAATCAGGTATTTGAGTCTTATCATCATCTTCCTCATTGTCTCCACCAACAGGAGTTACAGTTTGGGAATGAGGGTCTACATTATGGTCAGAACCTTCTGCGTCTGGTCCTGGATCCGACTCATAAAGATTCTGGGCATCAGTGCAGATCATTTCCTCGTCTGGATTCACAGAAGCGCTGGAGTCGACCTCTGATTCCCAGGCTATAGTATGAGTAAACAGCTCTGCAGACTCAACCATCTGTTCTACCTCATACTCAGACGGGCAGCTGGAGATTTGGGAGCTGTGAGGAAGCAAGTGCGATTTGGGTGACACCTTTGAGGACTGGAGTATTTGTGATGTTGAAGTTGATGTGGAGGAGAGCCCACTTAAAGGAGCACTTGATATCCGTTGAAGCACCTGCTGTTTTTGTGCCTCATCTGGAATTTGTAGCGATTGGCGTGGCCGTAAGAAAGGGATCTTATCACATTGTCCGCTAAAAGAAGTAGACATTTTAGTTTGGCTGGAAGATGGTCTTTCTTCTGCAGATGTTACTGTTGCTTTAACACCTACCCCACGGACACAACCTTTTTTCCCCTTCCCAACACGCCTATTCCCCTTTCCACCAGCAGCAGGCCTTTTTCCACTCATTTTGGTGGTTAACTAATTCACAACTCTGGAGTTGTTTGCACAAAAAAACAATGGTAACCGAGCAGAGCTGAGTGGCCAAACTGTGGTATTAGGCCAAAACTATTGGCTGGGTTAGATGCAGAAAAAAATTATTTTGAATTTGCAACCTGATGGAGGTCAGTATAGATGGATTAATAGAACAAGACCCACACACAGCTAGAAGCCCAATATTTTTTCAGAGGTAGATGCAGAAAAAAATATATTCAGTTTGCAACCTGATGGAGGTCAGTATAGATGGACTAATAGAACAAGTCCCACACACTGCTAGAAGCCCAAATATTTTTTCAGAGGTACTGTAGATGCAGATAAAAATTAGTTTTAATTTGCAACCTGATGGAGGTCAGTATAGATGGATTAATAGAACAAGACCCACACACAGCTAGAAGCCCAATATTTTTTCAGAGGTAGATGCAGAAAAAAATATATTCAGTTTGCAACCTGATGGAGGTCAGTATAGATGGATTAATAGAACAAGACCCACAGACAGCTAGAAGCCCAATATTTTTTCAGAGGTAGATGCAGAAAAAAATATATTCAGTTTGCAACCTGATGGAGGTCAGTATAGATGGATTAATAGAACAAGACCCACACACAGCTAGAAGCCCAATATTTTTTCAGAGGTAGATGCAGAAAAAAATATATTCAGTTTGCAACCTGATGGAGGTCAGTATAGATGGATTAATAGAACAAGACCCACACACAGCTAGAAGCCCAATATTTTTTCAGAGGTAGATGCAGAAAAAAATAAATTCAGTTTGCAACCTGATGGAGGTCAGTATAGATGGATTAATAGAACAAGACCCACACACAGCTAGAAGCCCAATATTTTTTCAGAGGTAGATGCAGAAAAAAATATATTCAGTTTGCAACCTGATGGAGGTCAGTATACATGGACTAATAGAGAAAGTCCGACACACTACTAGAAGGCCAAATATTTTTTCAGAGGTAGATGCAGAAAAAAATATATTCAGTTTGCAACCTGATGGAGGTCAGTATAGATGGATTAATAGAACAAGACCCACACACAGCTAGAAGCCCAATATTTTTTCAGAGGTAGATGCAGAAAAAAATAAATTCAGTTTGCAACCTGATGGAGGTCAGTATAGATGGACTAATAGAACAAGTCCCACACACTGCTAGAAGCCCAAATATTTTTTCAGAGGTACTGTAGATGCAGATAAAAATTAGTTTTAATTTGCAAACTGATGGAGGTCAGTATAGATGGATTAATAGAACAAGACCCACACACAGCTAGAAGCCCAATATTTTTTCAGAGGTAGATGCAGAAAAAAATAAATTCAGTTTGCAACCTGATGGAGGTCAGTATAGATGGATTAATAGAACAAGACCCACACACAGCTAGAAGCCCAATATTTTTTCAGAGGTAGATGCAGAAAAAAATATATTCAGTTTGCAACCTGATGGAGGTCAGTATAGATGGATTAATAGAACAAGACCCACACACAGCTAGAAGCCCAATATTTTTTCAGAGGTAGATGCAGAAAAAAATATATTCAGTTTGCAACCTGATGGAGGTCAGTATACATGGACTAATAGAGAAAGTCCGACACACTACTAGAAGGCCAAATATTTTTTCAGAGGTAGATGCAGAAAAAAATATATTCAGTTTGCAACCTGATGGAGGTCAGTATAGATGGATTAATAGAACAAGACCCACACACAGCTAGAAGCCCAATATTTTTTCAGAGGTAGATGCAGAAAAAAATATATTCAGTTTGCAACCTGATGGAGGTCAGTATAGATGGACTAATAGAACAAGTCCCACACACTGCTAGAAGCCCAAATATTTTTTCAGAGGTACTGTAGATGCAGATAAAAATTAGTTTTAATTTGCAACCTGATGGAGGTCAGTATAGATGGACTAATAGAGAAAGTCCGACACACTACTAGAAGGCCAAATATTTTTTCAGAGCTAGATGCAGAAAAAAATTATATTCAGTTTGCAACCTGATGGAGGTCAGTATAGATGGACTAATAGAGAAAGTCCGACACACTACTAGAAGGCCAAATATTTTTTCAGAGGTAGATGCAGAAAAAAATATATTCAGTTTGCAACCTGATGGAGGTCAGTATAGATGGACTAATACAACAAGTCCCGCACACAGCTAGAAGCCCAAATATTTTTTCAGAGGTACTGTAGATGCAGATAAAAATTATTTTTAATTTGCAACCTGATGGAGGTCAGTATAGATGGACTAATAGAGAAAGTCCGACACACTACTAGAAGGCCAAATATTTTTTCAGAGCTAGATGCAGAAAAAAATTATATTCAGTTTGCAACCTGATGGAGGTCAGTATAGATGGATTAATAGAACAAGACCCACACACAGCTAGAAGCCCAATATTTTTTCAGAGGTAGATGCAGAAAAAAATATATTCAGTTTGCAACTTGATGGAGGTCAGTATAGATGGACTAATAGAACAAGTCCCACACACTGCTAGAAGCCCAAATATTTTTTCAGAGGTACTGTAGATGCAGATAAAAATTATTTTTAATTTGCAACCTGATGGAGGTCAGTATAGATGGACTAATAGAATGATGCTATGCCCAAAAGATTTTACTTCACTAGGTGCAGTAAAAAAATTGGTATTCTATACACAGGTGGTATATCTTGCAACACAGATAGGCTACTCCACTGACTAACACACTCTGCAATAGGCCAAAAAGGATTAGCTTTGCTAGATTCAGCCAAATGCTGTGAAAAAAACTTGCACAGCACTGGCACAGACCTGCCTGGCAAAAACTGATAGGAACTCATGTAACCTAGTCCTGAAAAGGACTCCAATTACAATTAGTCTTTACTCCCACAACCTATCTATTTAAGAGCACAGACCTGCCTGATAAAAGTCGTAGGAAATGCTGTAACCTAGTCCTTAAAAGGACTGCAATCACAACTATTCCCTACTCCCAAGCTATCTGTATATTTGTGCGAAAATTGGCTTGAAATTAACAAGGTATAGCGCACACAGCAACAGCGGTGCCATCTAACACGCAGCTGCAGCAGTGAGAAAATGGTGGCGACGGGGAAAATGGCTTGGTCTTATAGGGCAAGGACATGTGACATACACTGCCAATGACACATGCCCTTGCTTGTGTGAAAAAAAGCACTTCGCTCCGTGTGTGCGCTGCTGATAGGCTGACAGATTGCACCTCCCCACTGTAAATGCGGGAAAGAGAAAAAAAAATGGAGATCTTCATTGTTCCTGCAGAGATCCATCCCCTGCCCCTCCCCCCACCCCGCTGTACACTCAAACTGCGTATTAACATTAATTTTCATCATTACTGAGAAAAAATCCAGTTATGATTTTGGTGCACGAACAGTTATCGAACATAACCTCGAACAGCCGAATTTTTCTCAAATTGTTCGTGTTCGCCGAACGGCTCGAACACCACCCAAAACAGCTCGAATTTGAGATTGGCGAACAGTTCGAGTAGAACAACGCTCATCTCTAGTCAGCAGTTCCTGCAGGATGAAGGCATTGAAGCTATGGACTGGCCCGCCCGTTCCCCAGACCTGAATCTGATTGAGCACATCTGGTACATCATGTTTCGCTCCATCCACCAATGTCACATTGCACCACAGACTGTCCACAAGTTGGCGGATGCTTTAGTCCAGGTCTGGGAGGAGATCCCACAGGAGACCATCCACAATCTCATCAGGAGCATGCCCAGGCATTGTAGGGAGGTCATACAGGCACGTGGAGGCCACACACAATACAGAGCCTCATTCTGACTTGTTTTAAGGACATTACATCAAAGTTGGATTAGCCTGTAGTGTGTTTATCCACTTTAATTTTGGGGGTGACTCCAAATCCAGGCCTCTATTAGTTAATAAATTTGATTTCCATTGATGATTTTTGTGTGATTTTGTTGTCAGCATATTCAACTTTGTACAGAACAAAGTATTCAATGAGAATATTTAATTCATTCAGATCTAGGATGTGTTATTTGAGTGTTCCCTTTATTTTTTTGAGCAGTGTATGTATACAGTGGGGAAAAAAACTATTAGTCAGCCACCAATTGTGCAAGTTCTCCCACTTAAAAAGATGCGAGAGCCCTGTAATTGACAACATAGGTAGACCTCAACTATGAGAGACAAAATGAGAAAACAAATCCTGAAAATCACATTGTCTGATTTGGGAAGAATTTTTTTTCAAATTTTGGTGGAAAATAAGTATTTGATCAATTATAAAAGTTCATCTCAATACTTTGTTATATATCCTTTGTTGGCAATGACAGAGGTCAAATGTTTTCTGTAAGTCTTCATAAGGTTGGCACACACTGTTGCTGGTATGTTGGCCTATTCCTCCATGCAGATCTCCTCTAGAGCAGTGATGTTTTGGGGCTGTCACTTGGCAACACAGACTTTCAACTCCCTCCAAAGGTTTTCTATAGGGTTTAGATCTGGAGACTGGCTAGGCCACTCCAGGACCTTGAAATGCTTCTTACGAAGCCACTCCTACGTTGCCCTGGTGGTGTGCTTGGGATCATTGTCATGCTGAAAGACCCAGCCATGTTTCATCTTCAATGCCCTTGCTGATGGAAGGAGGTTTGCACTCAAAATCTCATGATACATGGCCCCATTCATTCTTCCATGTACACGGATCAGTCATCCTGGTCCCTTGGCAGAGAAACAGCCCCAAAGCATGATGTTGCCACCCCCATGCTTTACAGTAGGTATGGTGTTCTTTGGATGCAACTCGGCATTCTTTCTCCTCCAAACACGACAAATTGTGTTTCTACCAAACAGTTCTATTTGGTTTCATCTGACAATATGACATTCTCCCAATACTCTTCTGGATCATACAAATGCTCTGTAGAAAACTTCAGATGGGCCCGGACATGTAATGGCTTAAGCAGGGGGACACGTCTGGCACTGCAGGATCTGAGTCCCTGGCAGCGTAGTGTGTTACTGATGGTAGCCTGTTTAATGTTGGTCCCAGCTCTCTGCAGGTCATTCACTAGGTCCCCCTGTGTGGTTCTGGGATTTTTGCTCATCGTTCTTGAGATCATTTTGACCCCACGGGGTGAGATCTTGTGTGGAGCCCCAGATCGAGGGAGATTATCAGTGGTCTTGTATGTCTTCCATTTTCGAATTATTGCTCCCACAGTTGATTTCTTCACACCAAGCTGCTTACCTATTGCTGATTCAGTCTTCCCAGCCTGGTGCAGGGCTACAATTTTGTTTCTGGTGTCCTTCGACAGCTCTTTGGTCTTCACAATAGTGGAGTTTGGAGTGTGACTGTTTGAGGTTGCGGACAGGTGCTTTTTATACTGATAACAAGTTCAAAGTACTACAGGTAATGAGTGGAGGGCAGAGGAGCCTCTTAAAAAAGAAGCTACAGGTCTGTGAGAGCCAGAAATCTTGCCTGTTTGTAACTGATCAAATACTTATTTTCCACCAAAATTTGAAAAAAAATTCTTTCCAAATCAGACAAAGTGATTTTCAGGGTTTATTTTCTCAATTTGTCTCTCATAGTTGAGGTCTACCTATGATGTCAATTACAGGCCTCTCTCATCTTTTTAAGTGGGAGAACTTGCACAATTGGTGGCTGACTAAATACTTTTTTTCCCCACTGTATATATCTTTAATTTTTATCGTAGGTACACTTCAACTGTGACAGACAGAATCTACAAATAAAAAACAGAAAATTACATTGTATGATTTTTATATAATTAAATTGCATTTTATTGCATGAAATAAGTATTCAATCACTTACCAACCAGCAAGAATTCTGGCTCTCACAGACCTGTTAGTTTTCCTTTAAGAAGCCCTCCTATTCTGCACTCATTATCTGTATTAATTGAACCTGTTTAAACTCATTACCTGTATAAAAGACACCTGTCCACACAATCAATCAATCACACTCCAACCTCTTCACCATGGTAAAGACCAAAGAGCTGTCTAAGGACACCAGGGACAAAATTGTAGACCTGTACAAGGCTGGGATGGGCTACAGGACAATAGGAAACAGCTTGTTGAGAAGGCAACAACTGTTCACGCAATTATTCTAAAATGGAAGAAACACAAGATGATTCTCTATCTTCCTCGGTCTGGGGCTCCAGGCAAAATCTTGCCTCGTGGGGAAAGGATTATTCTGAGAAAGGTCAGGAATCATCCCAGACCTACCATGCTTACACGGGAGGACCTGGTCAATGAGTTGAAGAGAGCTGGAACCACAGTCTCAAACATTACCGTTAGTAACACACTACACCGCCATGGATTAAAATCCTGCAGGGCACACAAGGTCCCACTGCTCACGCCAGCACGTGTCCAGGCCCGTTTGAAGTTTGTCAATGACCATCTGGATGATCCACTTGAGGCAATGGAGAAGGTCACGTTGTCAGATGAGACCAAAATAAAAAATTTTGGTATGAACTCCACTTGCCGTATTTGGAGGAAGAAGAAGGATGAGTACAACCAGGGGCGGACACAGACTGTAGTGGGCCCCTGTGCAAGAAATTTTTGGGGCCCCCCCTGCCCTTCATAAGGCAACAAAGTTATGTAAACATAACCCCCCCATGTGCATCTCTCATCCCCCCCATGTGCATCTTTCATCCCCCCCATGTGCATCTCTCACCCCCCATGTGCATCTCTCATCCCCCCCATGTGCATCTCTCACCCCCCCATGTGCATCTCTCACCCCCCCCATGTGCATCTCTCATCCCCCCCATGTGCATCTCTCATCCCCCCCGTGCATCTCATCCCCCCCGTTCCTAGTTAATTAATTGTATTTAAAAAAAATAAAACTTGTTATACTTACCCCCATGCGATCCCTGCAGAATCCTGGCGCTCGTCCACGTCGCTGCCACCAGGTTCTCCTGACGTTCGGCCATGTGACGGCACCACATACATAGCCAGCAGCTTTTGTTTTGGCCAAAAGATTTTTAAAGCCGCCACCACGATAAGGTAGACTCTTCTGGCCGGGCCCTACTCTAACCTATTAAAATTTTCTTAAAATATCCAATACTCTTTTTAGATATATTTTTATTTCGTTTTCTTTAAGGGAATGTGTCATATACATTTTTTTTTTAAATGACCAATAATACCACATACAGGGAATACCGCCACACCATGACCAGACCACATATTACCACAACATAGTGACCGAATAATACCACACAGAAGGAAGAAAAACTGCCACACCATGACCAGACCACATATTACCACCACATTACTAATATTACCACCACATTACTAATATTACCATAAGTGTCATTATACACGGGAGCTCTATACATGGTATGTATAATTTAAGTGTCCAGGTAATCTAGTGATCACCAGTGACATTATACACAGGAGCTCTGTATATAGTGTCAGTGTACAGGTAATACAGTGATCACCAGTGACATTATACACAGGAGCTCTGTATATAGTGTCAGTGTACAGGTAATACAGTGATCACCAGTGACATTATACACAGGAGCCCGGTACATAGTATATAGTGTAAGTGTACATGTAATACACTGACTCACTGGTGACGTCTCTAGGTGAAGTCCTTCAGCTACGCTTTTCTCCTTCATCCAGCACAGACCGCCATCACGTCTTCCAGCCAGGACTCGTCTCTGCATAAAATAACACAGTTATCTAGAGCACATTCCCCAACTTCTACATTACGCAGCTGAATACAGACGTGCACCCACCATTAATATATAGTTATTATGCAACCCACCATTCCAAATATAAATTGTAATCCACCACGGTGCCCCCATTAACTGTAAATAGGCACTTAATATATAATTTAATTAGAACCTCTACTCTTTCCACCAATTTGTTACCAGTTACACTCCTGCATCCGCAACGCCCCCTACTCTATACTTCCTGCTCCCCGCATTCATTATTTACATGCACCCCCTGCCCCAATTCATTATATCATGTCCGTGCTCTCCCCACCCCATCATCATTTACTCTCCCCCACCCCATATTCATTATGTGCAGCTCATTATCCCCCTACTCCCAATTCCCCCATGTGCAGCTCATTTTCTCCCAATTCCCCCATGTGCAGCTCTCATCCCCCCCATGTGCACATCTCTCATCCCCCTCCCCCACATGTGCCCCTCTCTCATCCCACCCCATGTGCATCTCTCATCCCCCCACATGTGCACCTCTCACCACCCCCCCATGTGCACCTCTCATCCCCCTCCCCCACATGTGCACCTCTCTCATCCCCCTCCCCCACATGTGCACCTCTCTCATCCCCCTCCCCCACATGTGCATCTCCCATCCCCCCCCATGTGCACCTCTCTCATCCCCCTACCCCCATGTGCATCTCCCATCCCCCCATGTGCATCTCCCATTCCCCCCCCATGTGCATCTCCCATTCCCCCCCGCATGTGCATCTCCCATTCCCCCCATGTGCATCTCCCATTCCCCCCCATGTGCATCTCCCATTCCCCCCCATGTGCATCTCCCATTCCCCCCCATGTGCATCTCCCATTCCCCCCCATGTGCATCCCCCATCCCCCCCATGTGCATCCCCTATCCCCCCCATGTGCATCCCCCATTCCCCCCCATGTGCATCCCCCATTCCCCCCCCATGTGCATCCCCCATTCCCCCCCCATGTGCATCCCCCATTTCCCCCCCCATGTGCATTCCCCATTTCCCCCCCCATGTGCATCTCCCATTTCCCCCCCATATGTGCATCTCCCATTGCCCCCCCATGTGCATCTCCCATTCCCCTTCCCCCCCATGTGCATCTCCCATTTCCCCCCACTCCTAGTTAATTGTATTTAAAAAAAAAAATAAAACTTGTTATACTTACCCCATGCGATCCCTGCAGAATCCTGGCGCTCGTCCAAATCGCTGACACCAGGTTCTCCTGACTTCCGGTCATGTGACGGCGCGGTCACATGACCGGAAGTCAGGGGAATCATAAAGGCGCTGCCGCAGCAGAGCGGCGCAGCGCTGATGTCCCGGACCCGGCGCTTAGCATGGGGCCGGGGGCCCCATGAGGAGAGAGACGCACAAGAGGGGGGCTCCTACCGGCCGGGCCCCATACTGGAGTCAGGGCAGTCATGCCCTGATGGCGGCCCTGCTGGAGGCTGGAGGGGCCCCCTCTCCCTCGGGGCCCCCGTTCAGTGAACCGGCTGCACGGTCGGTAGTTCCGCCCCTGAGTACAACCCCAAGACCACCATCCCAACCATGAAGCATGGAGGGGGAAACTTCATACTTTGGGGGTTCTTTTCTGCAAAGGGTGGCTGCACCACATTGAAGGGAGGGTGGATGGGGTCATGTATCGCTAGATTTAGGCCAACAACCTTCTACTCTCCTTAAGAGCATTGAAGATGGGTCGTGGCTGTGTCTTCAAGCATGACAATGACCCGAAACACATAGCTAGGGCAACTAAGGATTGAATCTGTAAGAAGCATTTCAAGGTCCTGGAGTTGCCTAACCAGTCTCTATACTTGAACCGAACAGAAAATCTTTGGAGGGAGCTGAAACTCAATGTTGAGCAGCAACAGCCCGAAGACCTGAAAGATATGGAGAAGATCTGTATGGAGGAGTGGGCCAAAATCCCTGTATATGTATATTCCCTTTAAGAATAGGAAGGTTTTTCCATTTAAATATGTGTAAAAATGCTGTTTCATTCATTCTTTGTGGGGCTGCAAAAAAAAAAATCACATGTAGTGTAACATACCTGGCGGAGTCCTTGCATAGTGGTCCATCTCCCACTGTGCCAGAGCGTGCACTTGATTTCCAGTCCAGACTATCACTTTGGCTTCTTTCCATATGGTCTGCTTTGCTCTCCTCTGCCTGCTTAGGGCGACGCCCGCTGAACTTCCTGTTTCTTGTAGCTGCTGCAGACACACCCCTAATGCGTCCTCAGCCTATTGCTGTCTGTCACCTGGTATTTAACCCAGCTCCTCCCTGGAATCCTTGCCTGAGCATCTTGTTCTGTCAGTTGGCGTCTTGTCACTGATGTGCCAGGTCCTGTCTATGTTTCCTGCCTTGCGGTATCAGTTCCCGTGTCTGAACTGAGTCCTGTCTGTGTACTCTAGCCAGCTGCCTTTCCTGGAGGCTGTATTTCCAGGCCCGTGTGAACACGCTCTTAGCCTGTTCCTTCTGCCCTCTAGGGGCCGTATACCTAGATCTGTTGTCTGTGTCTTTTCCCAGTGTCTGTTCCTGCCCTATCTATCTTCCAGCCTGTTTCCCATTTCTCTCTACGCCCATATCTTCCCTTTTTCTGCAGAGTCTGAACTCGTACCTAACTCTTGCTCGTTGTCACTGTACTTCCGTTTGTGAGTTTGTGGTCCACTCGCTACTTCACTGCAAGTACCCTGTGGGTATCTGGTTCTGCCTTTCCCTTCCTGTCTGTTCCATGTGAACAGAGTCCTGTCTCGCTCTGCTCTGACCCTTTGCTCGCTGCTCTGGCAGTCTCGCTCTGCTCTGACCCTTTGCTCGCTGCTCCGGCAGTCTCACTCTGCTCTGACCCTTTGCTCGCTGCTCCGGCAGTCTCGCTCTGCTCTGACCCTTTGCTCGCTGCTCCAGCAGTCTCACTCTGTTCTGACCCTTTGCTCGCTGCTCCGGCAGTATCGCTCTGCTCTGACCCTTTGCTCGCTGCTCCGGCAGTCTCGCTCTGCTCTGACCCTTTGCTCGCTGCTCCGGCAGTCTCGCTCTGCTCTCACCCTTTGCTCGCTGCTCCGGCAGTCTCGCTCTGCTCTCACCCTTTGCTCACTGCTCCGGCAGTCTCTCTCTGCTCTGACCCTTTGCTCGCTGCTCCGGCAGTCCCGCCCTGCTCTGACCCTTTGCTCGCTGCTCCGGCAGTCTCGCTCTGCTCTGACCCTTTGCTCACTGCTCCAGGCGGCCTTGTCCTGCTCTACTCTCGCTCACTGCTCCAGGCGGTCTCGTCTTGCTCTGCTCTTGCTCGCCGCTCCGGGCGGCCTCACTCTGCTGTGTTTGTCCACCGCATCTGCGGGTCTGTTCCTGAGTCCCAGTCTGTACTGGGTCCCATCCACCCGTCTGCATACCTGCCGTGTCTGCCTGTACCCACCAGTCTGTGTGCCAGCCTAACCTGCCTGTTCCTGTATTCTCCGGTGTGGGTCAACAGCCGTGTCCGGGATCTGATCTGGAGTAGCACCTGGTCCCTCTGCTCGGTCCCTCCTTGGTGCACTGGCGTCGTATGCCGTCGTGCGACCTTGGTCGGATCGGGTGGATACTTAGTTACGCCCCTCCAGGCATTCACTCTCTGGTACGGTCCAGTGGAATCACTACATATACACGCACACGCCAGTCAGTCCGGGCGTGTGCATTACATGTAGCACTCAATAGTCCCAAAGACAATTAATTAAGGCCTCTCCCATTTGTTTCACACCTGAATGCAAGATGTCAGTCTGCTCGTGCACCATACAAGTGCAACATGTAAATGTACTGCTATGAATTAGACCAGAATTGAACCAGAGAATTAGACCAGGGAATTGAAAGTAACTGGATACATAGTCACTGTGAACAATGTTTCCGTTTATTTTCACTCTCACCCCTATAGTCCTTCACTTCCTACTAACCCCGCCTAATCCCTACACCTGGTAATGAACTGGTCATCTCTCCCTCCATCCTCCCCTTCCATCTCACCTCCTCCTCAGATCTGTTCTTCAACATACAATCCTGTGTCTTCAAGTACAGACAGTCACCACATGCCCTGTCCCACCTAACACTTTCTCTGCTCCTTCTCATTGCTGATGCTATGTTCTCAAATTATGGTCCTCCTCAGTACATCCCCACAATAACTTCTACCTCTGATTCATAATCTATCACAAATTTCCTTAACCACTCTAATCTTATACCCATCCACCCTGCCCCCGCTTCCCCAGTCCCTCTAACAGAAGCTCTATGGAACGCTTGCTCTCTCTGCAGCAAACATTCCTACATCCATGATCTCTTCATTACTAACAAACTTACCTTCCTCTGCATCACTGAAACCTGGCTCACCCCCTCTGACACAGCCTATCTAGCTATACTTTCTTATCATGGATTCCATCTTTCTCATACCCCTTCCCGCCCCAGCAGCAAGAATGGTGGAGGAGTTGATTTTCTCCTGTCAGATATCTGTTCCTTCACCCAAATTCCTCTGCCACCCTCCATTACTCTCACTTCTTTTCAGGTGCACATCTAGTCCCCCTTCAGCCTCCAACTGGCTGTTATTTACCATGCTCAAGGGCCAGCCACCACCTTTTTTGACCACTTAACCACCTGGCTACTTCACTTCCTTTCTGCTGACATCCCCACTATCATCATGGGTGACTTCAACATCCCCATTGACACTTTCCTCTTAGCCGTCTCTAAGCTTCTATCTCTCACTTTCTCCTTTGGCCTCGCTCAATGGACATCTGCGGCCACTCACAAAGAGAGCCACACACCGGACCTCATCTTCACCCACCTCTGTTCCCTATCTAAGCTCTCTAACTCACCTCTCCCTCTTTCTGATCACAACCTACTTACATTCTCTTCCCTCTCCTCTCCAGGTGCACAATCCCCACTCCACAAACTTGCACACCCTAACAGAAATGTTAAACACCTTAATGTACACTCACTCTCTGAATCCCTTCTCCCTCTTGAAAACATTGGTTCCTTACACAATGCAGGTGCAGCTGCAGCTTTATAAAATACCACAACAGTTGAAGCTGTCGAATCAATCGCCATTCTCACACATTACTAAAGCTCCCAAAATCAACAGGCAACCCTGGCACACCAGCCTGACTAAAGAACTGAGACAGGGTTCCAGGGTTGCTGAGCAGAGATGGAAAAGATCCCACTCCAACAAGAACATCATAACATTCACACAGTCCCTCACTACTTTCAAGTCCACACTCACTACAGTAAAACAAACCTACTTCTCAACTCTTATATCCTCCTTGTCTCACAACCCTAAACAGCTATTCAACACTTTCAATTCTCTCCTCCATCCCCCAGCACCTCCTCCCTCTCCTGTCATCTCAGCTGAAGATTTTGCCTCATTCTTGAAGCACAAGATTGATAACATCAGAGAAAGCTCTGGCCTAAAATCCCCATAGTGCCTCCTCATAATTGCTCAGCCCTCCTCCTCCAAAACCAGATTCTCCACCATTACAGAAGATCAACTTTCCTCTCTACTCTTAAGATCACATCTCACCACCTGTGCTAAAGTCACCAATGACCTACTAAATGTCAAATCCAAGCGACACTACTCTGCCCTCCTCCTACTGGACTTGTCCTCTGCTTTTGACACAGTGGACAATTCCCTCTTAGTACAGATTCTCTCATCTCTTGGCATCAGAGACTCGGTCCTATCTTGAATCTCTTCATCCCTAACAGTTCGTACATTCAGCATCTCTCACTCACACATCTCCTCATTTCGCACCCTATCTGTCGGTGTTCTCCAAGGTTCAGTTCTAGGGCCTGTGCTCTTCTCCATTTATACCTTTGGCCTGGAACAGCTCATGGCTTCACTATCACCTCTATGCTGATGACACACAGATCTACCTCTCTGGACCCAATATTATCTCCTTGCTGGATTCCAACAATTCCTGTCCACTATTTCATCCTTCTTCTCTGCTAGATTTCTAAAACTTAACATGGACAAAACAGAATTCATCATCTTTCTCCAATCTCTCTCAACCTCCCTAACAGACCTATCCATCAAAGTCAATGGCTGCTCAATCTCCCCAGCCCCGCAAGCTCGCTGCCTCAGTATAACCCTGAACTCTGATCTTTCCTTCAACCCACATAGCCAAGCCCTTTTCACTTCCTCCCGACTCCAACACAAAAAAATTTTCAAGATCCGTACATTCCTTAATCAAGAATCTGTAAAAACCCTAGTCCATGCCCTCATCATCTCCTACCTCGACTACTGCAACCTCCTGCTTTGTGACCTCCCTTCTAACACTCTCGCACCCCTCCAATCTATCCTAAACTCTGATGCCCGCCCGACTAATCCACCTGTCCCCCTGCTATTCCCTGGCCTCTACCCTCCGTCAATCCCTGCACTGGCTCCCCATTAACCAGAGACTCCAGTTCAAAACCCTAACCATGGCACACAAAGCCATCCACACCCTGTCTCCTCCATACATCTGTGACCTAGTCTCCTGGTACTCACCTGCATGCAACCTCCGATCCTCACAAGATCTCTTTCTCTATTCCCCTCTCATCTCCTCTTCCCACAATCGCATGCAAGATTTCTCCATTGCATCCCCCCTACTCTTGAATTCTCTACCTCAACATATCAGACTCTCACCTACCATGGACACCTTCAAAAGGAACCTGAAGACCCACCTCTTCCGACAAGCCTACAATCTGCAATAACCCTTGTTTCACCATACCGCTGCATGACCAGCTCTACCCTTACTTACTGTATCCTCACCCATTCCTTGTAGACTGTGATCCGTTGGGGGCAGGGTCCTCTCTCCTCCTTTACCAGTCACTGACTTGTATTGTTTAAGATTATTGTACTTCTTTTTATTATGTATACCCCTTTCACATGTAGAGCACCATGGAATAAATTGCGCTATAATAATAAATAATAATAATAGAGAATTAATGGACCTGTGATAAGGCATGGACACTGCCACTCGCAAAGGGTCCCAGTGGTTGGACCTCCACTGATCTATAAGCTATCACCTATCAGATGGATAAGTAATCAAAATCACTTGTCAAAATCACTTGTCAGAATCACTCGTCAGAATCACTCGTCAGAATCACTTGTCAAAATCACTTGCCAAAATCACTCATCAAACTCACTCGTCAAAATCACTTGTCAGAATCACTCATCAAAATCACTCGTCAGAATCACTCGTCAGAATCACTCGTCAAAATCACTCGTCAAAAACACTTGTCGGAATCACTTAGCAAAATCAGCACTCAGACAGGGTATTTAGCCTCAAACTGACATCATTCTGATGTTTGATTTTGATATCTGATCATGTCCTAAAATGGACACTGTACTTTTGAGAATTCTTTGGTCTTTTCCTCAGGCATGTGTAATGCAGCAGCTTGCTAGCATTACTGTAAATGGTCCAGGATGTGTTTTACCTGACCATTTACCTTCCCCTTTAACTGACTGGTCACATGACTGTGACATCACACAGGTCCTGTATGCACAGTAAAGGTCTGTACACATGACTGGGACAGCACACAGGACCTATACACACAGCTGACTGATCACATGACTGTGACATCAGCAAGGTCCTGTTAGTATGGGTGTATGTGTGCACAGGATATATAAACCCCGGTAATTGGAGACAGGTGTGTTCAGTGAGAGAGGCGTGAGGCCTGTGCTCCGTGTGTGTGGGACACCGTTTGTGAGAGGCCTAGTGAGGCCGAGAGTGAAGCCTGGCAGCCTGAAAGGCCGAGCCTGGATCCTGTGCGTGGATGTCAGTGGCCTTTGAGGGAGAGCCGGCTTAGTGAAGAACCCTGAAAGGCGCAGGCTGGATGTCAAGTGTGGAAGACATACCAGTAGCCTACGAGGGGACGACGGCTAGAGACCCTCACCTGGGAAAGCCGCAAAGCCACAGTAGTGGCGGAATAAACGGACTGTAGCAGCCAAAACCCGCTAAAGGTAAAAACGCTGCGTTATATGAACATTTATGTTGTTGCCTAGCCGAGGGCTATAACGGGAGCCAAGTGGACGTATCTGTCGCTGGAAAGGCTCCCGAATTGTGATGTGTGTAATATGCCGGTCTGCCACTTGAGAAGCTCCCGGAGGTGATAGGTGTAAACATGCCGGGCGTATACTAAGATGGACTGTGTGATTAGCGGTTTATGATGAAATAATAAACTGCATTGTGAATTATCGGAAGGACATTGCTTATGTGCCTTAATTGACCCGGTGCAGCGAGTATCCCCCATTATGATGACTAGCGCTGCCTTACATATGGTTCGAGGATGCGGGCAACGACAGTCCGGTTGCTAGCGTCAACGGCACAGGACGACGAGTGTGGATAAAGCATCTTGCGGCAACTCGGCGGGGTTGCGAAGATTGGCTTCGCACTCAAACCTGGTTTGCTGTGGCTCGGCGGGGCTCACGAAGTTTAAAGCATCTTGCGGCAACTCGGCGGGGTTGCGAAGATTATCGTTGCACTCAAACCTGGTTTGCGGTGGCTCGGCGGGGCCACGAATATTTTTTCCGGGAGACGGTGAAGTTCTAGTGTGAACAGCGTACCGCGATGGCTGTGAGCAAAGCAGCAGATCTGTCTGGAGCTATTGAGCGGTTGAAGGGCCGGTTGGGACCGGAGCAGGTATTTGGGAAACTTTTACTGGACATGGTGCAGGAACCGCAGGAGCTGTGGGCACCATATGGAATGGCGGCAGTGGACCATTCTATGGACTCTCCGGGGGCGCCAGTGTTGTCCCAGAGTGCCCGGGGAGGTGGTAAGAGATGTTATGAACTGAGTCCTAAGACTATTGCTGATTTTTTGTGTAAATATTACCCTGCCGGTGTGGTTGTTAAAAAGGGGGCGGAGACAAAAAAAGGGGCGGATTTTCACAAGAGTGTGGACTGCAGAAAACTGGAAATTCTTACTGGTTGTGGGTTGGTACTAGAGATGAGCGTTGTTCTACTCGAACTGTTCGCCAATCTCAAATTCGAGCTGTTTTGGGCGGTGTTCGAGCCGTTCGGCGAACACGAACAATTTGAGAAAAATTTGGCTGTTCGAGGTTATGTTCGATAACTGTTCGTGCACCAAAATCATAACTGGATTTTTTCTCAGTAATGATGAAAATTAATGTTAATACGCAGTTTGAGTGTACAGTGGGGTGGGGGGAGGGGCAGGGGATGGATCTCTGCAGGAACAATGAAGATCTCCATTTTTTTTTCTCTTTCCCGCATTTACAGTGGGGAGGTGCAATCTGTCAGCCTATCAGCAGCGCACACACGGAGCGAAGTGCTTTTTTTCACACAAGCAAGGGCATGTGTCATTGGCAGTGTATGTCACATGTCCTTGCCCTATAAGACCAAGCCATTTTCCCCGTCGCCACCATTTTCTCACTGCTGCAGCTGCGTGTTAGACGGCACCGCTGTTGCTGTGTGCGCTATACCTTGTTAATTTCAAGCCAATTTTCGCACAAATATACAGATAGCTTGGGAGTAGGGAATAGTTGTGATTGCAGTCCTTTTAAGGACTAGGTTACAGCATTTCCTACGACTTTTATCAGGGAGGTCTGTGCTGTTAAATAGATAGGTTGTGGGAGTAAAGACTAATTGTAATTGGAGTCCTTTTCAGGACTAGGTTACATGAGTTCCTATCAGTTTTTGCCAGGCAGGTCTGTGCCAGTGCTGTGCAAGTTTTTTTCACAGCATTTGGCTGAATCTAGCAAAGCTAATCCTTTTTGGCCTATTGCAGAGTGTGTTAGTCAGTGGAGTAGCCTATCTGTGTTGCAAGATACACCACCTGTGTATAGAATACCAATTTTTTTACTGCACCTAGTGAAGTAAAATCTTTTGGGCATAGCATCATTCTATTAGTCCATCTATACTGACCTCCATCAGGTTGCAAATTAAAACTAATTTTTATCTGCATCTACAGTACCTCTGAAAAAATATTTGGGCTTCTAGCAGTGTGTGGGACTTGTTCTATTAGTCCATCTATACTGACCTCCATCAGGTTGCAAACTGAATATATTTTTTTCTGCATCTACCTCTGAAAAAATATTGGGCTTCTAGCTGTGTGTGGGTCTTGTTCTATTAATCCATCTATACTGACCTCCATCAGGTTGCAAACTGAATATAATTTTTTTCTGCATCTAGCTCTGAAAAAATATTTGGCCTTCTAGTAGTGTGTCGGAGTTTCTCTATTAGTCCATCTATACTGACCTCCATCAGGTTGCAAATTAAAAATAATTTTTATCTGCATCTACAGTACCTCTGAAAAAATATTTGGCCTTCTAGCTGTGTGCGGGACTTGTTGTATTAGTCCATCTATACTGACCTCCATCAGGTTGCAAACTGAATATATTTTTTTCTGCATCTACCTCTGAAAAAATATTTGGTCTTCTAGTAGTATGTCGGACTTTCTCTATTAGTCCATGTATACTGACCTCCATCAGGTTGCAAACTGAATATATTTTTTTCTGCATCTACCTCTGAAAAAATATTGGGCTTCTAGCTGTGTGTGGGTCTTGTTCTATTAATCCATCTATACTGACCTCCATCAGGTTGCAAACTGAATATATTTTTTTCTGCATCTACCTCTGAAAAAATATTTGGCCTTCTAGTAGTGTGTCGGACTTTCTCTATTAGTCCATCTATACTGACCTCCATCAGGTTGCAAACTGAATATAATTTTTTTCTGCATCTAGCTCTGAAAAAATATTTGGCCTTCTAGTAGTGTGTCGGACTTTCTCTATTAGTCCATCTATACTGACCTCCATCAGGTTGCAAATTAAAACTAATTTTTATCTGCATCTACAGTACCTCTGAAAAAATATTTGGGCTTCTAGCAGTGTGTGGGACTTGTTCTATTAGTTCATCTATACTGACCTCCATCAGGTTGCAAACTGAATATAGTTTTTTCTGCATCTACCTCTGAAAAAATATTGGGCTTCTAGCTGTGTGTGGGTCTTGTTCTATTAATCCATCTATACTGACCTCCATCAGGTTGCAAACTGAATATATTTTTTTCTGCATCTACCTCTGAAAAAATATTGGGCTTCTAGCTGTGTGTGGGTCTTGTTCTATTAATCCATCTATACTGACCTCCATCAGGTTGCAAACTGAATATATTTTTTTCTGCATCTACCTCTGAAAAAATATTGGGCTTCTAGCTGTGTGTGGGTCTTGTTCTATTAATCCATCTATACTGACCTCCATCAGGTTGCAAACTGAATATATTTTTTTCTGCATCTACCTCTGAAAAAATATTGGGCTTCTAGCTGTGTGTGGGTCTTGTTCTATTAATCCATCTATACTGACCTCCATCAGGTTGCAAACTGAATATATTTTTTTCTGCATCTACCTCTGAAAAAATATTTGGCCTTCTAGTAGTGTGTCGGACTTTCTCTATTAGTCCATCTATACTGACCTCCATCAGGTTGCAAACTGAATATATTTTTTTCTACATCTACCTCTGAAAAAATATTGGGCTTCTAGCTGTGTGTGGGTCTTGTTCTATTAATCCATCTATACTGACCTCCATCAGGTTGCAAACTGAATATATTTTTTTCTGCATCTACCTCTGAAAAAATATTTGGCCTTCTAGTAGTGTGTCGGACTTTCTCTATTAGTCCATCTATACTGACCTCCATCAGGTTGCAAATTAAAACTAATTTTTATCTGCATCTACAGTACCTCTGAAAAAATATTTGGGCTTCTAGCAGTGTGTGGGACTTGTTCTATTAGTCCATCTATACTGACCTCCATCAGGTTGCAAACTGAATATATTTTTTTCTGCATCTACCTCTGAAAAAATATTTGGCCTTCTAGTAGTGTGTCGGACTTTCTCTATTAGTCCATCTATACTGACCTCCATCAGGCTGCAAACTGAATATAATTTTTTTCTGCATCTAGCTCTGAAAAAATATTTGGCCTTCTAGTAGTGTGTCGGACTTTCTCTATTAGTCCATCTATACTGACCTCCATCAGGTTGCAAATTAAAAATAATTTTTATCTGCATCTACAGTACCTCTGAAAAAATATTTGGGCTTCTAGCAGTGTGTGGGACTTGTTCTATTAGTCCATCTATACTGACCTCCATCAGGTTGCAAACTGAATATAGTTTTTTCTGCATCTACCTCTGAAAAAATATTGGGCTTCTAGCTGTGTGTGGGTCTTGTTCTATTAATCCATCTATACTGACCTCCATCAGGTTGCAAACTGAATATATTTTTTTCTGCATCTACCTCTGAAAAAATATTTGGCCTTCTAGTAGTGTGTCGGACTTTCTCTATTAGTCCATCTATACTGACCTCAATCAGGTTGCAAACTGAATATAATTTTTTTCTGCATCTAGCTCTGAAAAAATATTTGGCCTTCTAGTAGTGTGTCGGACTTTCTCTATTAGTCCATCTATACTGACCTCCATCAGGTTGCAAATTAAAACTAATTTTTATCTGCATCTACAGTACCTCTGAAAAAATATTTGGGCTTCTAGCAGTGTGTGGGACTTGTTCTATTAGTCCATCTATACTGACCTCCATCAGGTTGCAAACTGAATATATTTTTTTCTGCATCTACCTCTGAAAAAATATTGGGCTTCTAGCTGTGTGTGGGTCTTGTTCTATTAATCCATGTATACTGACCTCCATCAGGTTGCAAACTGAATATATTTTTTTCTACATCTACCTCTGAAAAAATATTTGGTCTTCTAGTAGTATGTCGGACTTTCTCTATTAGTCCATGTATACTGACCTCCATCAGGTTGCAAACTGAATATATTTTTTTCTGCATCTACCTCTGAAAAAATATTGGGCTTCTAGCTGTGTGTGGGTCTTGTTCTATTAATCCATCTATACTGACCTCCATCAGGTTGCAAACTGAATATATTTTTTTCTGCATCTACCTCTGAAAAAATATTTGGCCTTCTAGTAGTGTGTCGGACTTTCTCTATTAGTCCATCTATACTGACCTCCATCAGGTTGCAAACTGAATATAATTTTTTTCTGCATCTAGCTCTGAAAAAATATTTGGCCTTCTAGTAGTGTGTCGGACTTTCTCTATTAGTCCATCTATACTGACCTCCATCAGGTTGCAAATTAAAACTAATTTTTATCTGCATCTACAGTACCTCTGAAAAAATATTTGGGCTTCTAGCAGTGTGTGGGACTTGTTCTATTAGTTCATCTATACTGACCTCCATCAGGTTGCAAACTGAATATAGTTTTTTCTGCATCTACCTCTGAAAAAATATTGGGCTTCTAGCTGTGTGTGGGTCTTGTTCTATTAATCCATCTATACTGACCTCCATCAGGTTGCAAACTGAATATATTTTTTTCTGCATCTACCTCTGAAAAAATATTGGGCTTCTAGCTGTGTGTGGGTCTTGTTCTATTAATCCATCTATACTGACCTCCATCAGGTTGCAAACTGAATATATTTTTTTCTGCATCTACCTCTGAAAAAATATTGGGCTTCTAGCTGTGTGTGGGTCTTGTTCTATTAATCCATCTATACTGACCTCCATCAGGTTGCAAACTGAATATATTTTTTTCTGCATCTACCTCTGAAAAAATATTGGGCTTCTAGCTGTGTGTGGGTCTTGTTCTATTAATCCATCTATACTGACCTCCATCAGGTTGCAAACTGAATATATTTTTTTCTGCATCTACCTCTGAAAAAATATTTGGCCTTCTAGTAGTGTGTCGGACTTTCTCTATTAGTCCATCTATACTGACCTCCATCAGGTTGCAAACTGAATATATTTTTTTCTGCATCTACCTCTGAAAAAATATTGGGCTTCTAGCTGTGTGTGGGTCTTGTTCTATTAATCCATCTATACTGACCTCCATCAGGTTGCAAACTGAATATATTTTTTTCTGCATCTACCTCTGAAAAAATATTTGGCCTTCTAGTAGTGTGTCGGACTTTCTCTATTAGTCCATCTATACTGACCTCCATCAGGTTGCAAATTAAAACTAATTTTTATCTGCATCTACAGTACCTCTGAAAAAATATTTGGGCTTCTAGCAGTGTGTGGGACTTGTTCTATTAGTCCATCTATACTGACCTCCATCAGGTTGCAAACTGAATATATTTTTTTCTGCATCTACCTCTGAAAAAATATTTGGCCTTCTAGTAGTGTGTCGGACTTTCTCTATTAGTCCATCTATACTGACCTCCATCAGGCTGCAAACTGAATATAATTTTTTTCTGCATCTAGCTCTGAAAAAATATTTGGCCTTCTAGTAGTGTGTCGGACTTTCTCTATTAGTCCATCTATACTGACCTCCATCAGGTTGCAAATTAAAAATAATTTTTATCTGCATCTACAGTACCTCTGAAAAAATATTTGGGCTTCTAGCAGTGTGTGGGACTTGTTCTATTAGTCCATCTATACTGACCTCCATCAGGTTGCAAACTGAATATAGTTTTTTCTGCATCTACCTCTGAAAAAATATTGGGCTTCTAGCTGTGTGTGGGTCTTGTTCTATTAATCCATCTATACTGACCTCCATCAGGTTGCAAACTGAATATATTTTTTTCTGCATCTACCTCTGAAAAAATATTTGGCCTTCTAGTAGTGTGTCGGACTTTCTCTATTAGTCCATCTATACTGACCTCAATCAGGTTGCAAACTGAATATAATTTTTTTCTGCATCTAGCTCTGAAAAAATATTTGGCCTTCTAGTAGTGTGTCGGACTTTCTCTATTAGTCCATCTATACTGACCTCCATCAGGTTGCAAATTAAAACTAATTTTTATCTGCATCTACAGTACCTCTGAAAAAATATTTGGGCTTCTAGCTGTGTGTGGGACTTGTTGTATTAGTCCATCTATACTGACCTCCATCAGGTTGCAAATTCAAAATAATTTTTTTCTGCATCTAACCCAGCCAATAGTTTTGGCCTAATACCACAGTTTGGCCACTCAGCTCTGCTCGGTTACCATCCATTGTTTTTTTGTGCAAACAACTCCAGAGTTGTGAATTAGTTAACCACCAAAATGAGTGGAAAAAGGCCTGCTGCTGGTGGAAAGGGGAATAGGCGTGTTGGGAAGGGGAAAAAAGGTTGTGTCCGTGGGGTAGGTGTTAAAGCAAGAGTAACATCTGCAGAAGAAAGACCATCTTCCAGCCAAACTAAAATGTCTACTTCTTTTAGCGGACAATGTGATAAGATCTCTTTCTTACGGCCACGCCAATCGCTACAAATTCCAGATGAGGCACAAAAACAGCAGGTGCTTCAACGGATATCAAGTGCTCCTTTAAGTGGGCTCTCCTCCACATCAACTTCAACATCACAAATACTCCAGTCCTCAAAGGTGTCACCCAAATCGCACTTGCTTCCTCACAGCTCCCAAATCTCCAGCTGCCCGTCTGAGTATGAGGTAGAACAGATGGTTGAGTCTGCAGAGCTGTTTACTCATACTATAGCCTGGGAATCAGAGGTCGACTCCAGCGCTTCTGTGAATCCAGACGAGGAAATGATCTGCACTGATGCCCAGAATCTTTATGAGTTGGATCCAGGACCAGACGCAGAAGGTTCTGACCATAATGTAGACCCTCATTCCCAAACTGTAACTCCTGTTGGTGGAGACAATGAGGAAGATGATGATAAGACTCAAATACCTGATTGGAGCGACAACTTTAGTTTTTTGTCAGGGCAGGAACAGGTTGGCTCTGAGGACGACGGGTGTGATAACGCACAGGGTGATGATGATGAGGTCGGAGATCCCACTTACTGTCAACCCACAGTCAGCCAAGAGATGAGGTCAGCAGAGGAGGTGGAGGAAGATGCTAGTGACGACGAGGTCAGGTTGCGCCTTCCTGGATAGAGACGTAGTACTGGAAGCACGTCAACAACTGCATCGTCAAACACAACTCTGCCTCTCACCACAAGTCGTGGTGGCTCTTCAGGTCGCATGGGTGCTAAGCTTTGCATAGCCTGGGCATTTTTTCAGATCGATAAAGATGACCCAACTCGTGTTATCTGTAACATTTGTCAGCAAAAGCTAAGTAGAGGCCAAAAAATACATAGTTTGAGTACTTCATGCATGAACCGGCACATGGACATGAAGCATAAGTTGCAGTGGGAAGCTCAGTGTGCTACAATGCGGCCTAGCCGGCCGGGCCAACCACCGTCTGCCATATCTTGTGCATCCGCGGCCTCTTCATCCTCTGTGACTGGGGGGACAGCAGTCACACCTGTTTTGGGGCGCAGACCTGCCACCTCTTTACCCGCAACAGCCAGCGTGATTGGCAGGTCATCATTTTCTTTGGAGGTGGTAACACCAGCTGGTGTTGAGCGCTGTCCGACATCGATAGCACCACCTTTGGATCAAGGCAACCTAACATGTCCGCCTGCATCTTCCTCACAGACCGGCAGTTTGCCGGGGACACCCTTATCAACCCCGTCTAAGCACAATAGCCAGCCCTCGGTCCCTCAGATGTGGACAAGTAAAAGACCATTTCCTCCTAGCCATGAGAAAGCTAAGAGGTTGAATTTCACCATCTGCAAGCTCTTGGCTACAGTAATGCTGCCTTTCCGCCTGGTGGACACAGAGGATTTTCGAGACCTTATGTCCGTCGCAGTGCCCCAGTACCAGATGCCCAGTCGGCACTACTTCTCAAAGAAAGGTGTGCCTGCGCTCCACCAGCATGTCGCACACAACATCACCGCTTCTTTGAGAAACTCTGTGTGTGACAGGGTGCATTTCACCACAGACACTTGGACGAGTAGGCATGGACAGGGGCGTTACATGTCGCTGACTGGGCACTGGGTAACTATGGTGACAGCAGGACAAGGGGCTGCTGTCCAAGTCTTGCCGTCCCCACGAGTTGTGCGTCAATCCTCTTTATGTCAAAGTTCCTCCACTGCTTCTGCCTCCTCAACCTCCTCTCGGTCTTCCACCTGCACCCAAAGCCTGTCTGGTCATGCCACAAGCTTTCTAACTGCGCAGAAGGGATCCTGCACACCTCCTTACTATGCTGGCAGTAGGGCTCAACGTCATCAGGCGGTTTTTACATTGAAATGTCTGGGAAATGTGAGTCACACAGCTGAGGAGTTGTGGTCAGCTCTGGAGAACCAATTTCATGAATGGTTGTCTCCACTGGACCTGAAACCAGGGAAGGCCGTGTGCGACAATGCTGCAAACCTGGGTGCAGCCCTTCGCCGGGGCAATGTCACACACGTGCCTTGTATGGCTCACGTGTTGAACCTGGTTGTCCAGCAATTTTTAGCCCACTATCCCAGACTAGATGGCCTTCTGCAGAGGGCACGGTCGCTGTGTGCTCACTTCCGCCGTTCGCATCCCGCAGCTCAGCGACTTACATCTCTACAGAAGTCGTTGGGCCTGCCACTTCACCGGCTAAAATGCGATGTGCCTACCCGGTGGAATTCAACTCTGCACATGTTGCAGCGACTGTGGCAGCACCGACAAGCCCTGGTGCAATACGTTCTGACGTATAGCCTGGGCCAACGAGATTCAGAGGTGGGGCAAATCACGCTGGAGGAGTGGTCTCAGATCAGGGACCTATGCACCCTTCTGCACAGTTTTGAAATGGCGACGAAGATGTTTAGTGCTGACGATGCCATTATCAGCATGACTATTCCGGTGATATACATGCTGGAGCACATGTTAAACAGAATTCGGAGTCAGGTGGTGGCACAAGAGGAGGTGGAGGAAGTAGAGGAGGAGGAGTTGTATGCGGAAGGGCTAACATCTGAAAGGTCCAGATGGTCGGCAGCACCAAGGCGGCAGGCATGTGAGGGTGGGGGAGATGGTTTTACCAGGGCGCATGGTAGCAGCCAAACTAGTGAGGAAGGTGCAGGAGCCCAGGAAGAAGTGGAGGACGAACTGATGGAAGACTCATCAGATGAGGGAGACCTTGATCACATTTCTGTTGTGCGAGGTTGGGGGGAGAGGACAGAGGAAGGAAGCATGATTGTTACCTCGCCACCAACACAACAGGGACTTGGTGCTCCTGGATGCGCAACACACATGAGTGCCTTCTTGCTGCACTACCTGCAACATGACCCTCGAATTGTGAGAATTAGAAATAATCCTGACTACTGGGTAGCCACATGGTAAGATCCCCGGTACAAAAGTAAATTTGCAGAAATTATTCCTGCCATAGAAAGGGATGCACGCATGCAGGAGTATCAGCAGAGACTGTTGCAGAATCTTACATGTGCTTTTCCACAAAATACCAGTGGTGCACGTAGTGAATCTCACAGTTCCAACTTGCCAACCGTGGGACCGTCAAGTGTTCAGCACTCAAACCGTAACAGAACCACAGTATCTGCTGGTAACATCAATTTTGCGGAATCATTTCACCACTTTTTTAGCCCATCCTTTGCAAGGCCACAGGAGACAAGAAGTCTGACACATAGTCAACGCCTAGAGACGATGGTACAGGAGTATCTCCAAGTAAACATTGAAGCCACGACTGTGTCACTGGACCCTTGCTCTTTTTGGGCTTCCAATCTGGATAAATGGCCGGAGCTAGCCACTTACGCCTTGGAGATCTTGTCATGCCCCGCAGCCAGCGTTCTGTCTGAACGTGTGTTCAGCGCTGCCGGTGGTGTGCTGACAGATAAGCGCACGCGGCTCTCCACTGATAATGTAGACAGACTCACGTTCATAAAGATGAACAAATCATGGATCCGAAACGACTTTTCTACCCCTGTGTCATCCTGGGGAGAGTAAAAGCTTGATGATTGGTTAAAATCACCCTACCAACCGTTTTAAGCTTTCAAATTACTAATCATGTTTATCTGTATCTTGACTGGAAAATAATTTGGGCTTTGTAGCAGTGTGCAGCACTGATCTTATTAGGCCATCTATACTAAAGCTTCACCAGATTTAAAATTAAAAATAATTTTTAGCTGCATCTAGCCCGGAAAATAATTTTGGGGCTCCGAGATGTGCAAGACACATAAGTGCCTTCTTGCTGCACTACCTGCAGCATGACCCTCATATTGTCAGAATTCGAAGTAATCATGACTACTGGGTTGCCACACTCTTAGATCCCCCAAACTTTTCGATCAACCTTTTCATTTTAATAAAGACCAAAAAAATGGTCATTTTTGAAATAATAAGCATTAGCAGGTTGTTAGAAACTGAAATCAAACAGTTTTCAACTCAAAACTTTATTCTAGGTGATGTTACATTTTCACATAGGACCCCTTGTTCGAAAGGAGCTTCTGAACTCTCTCGTCCATTGAATTTGTCAGGTTTTGGATGGTTTCTGCTTCAATTGTTTTGCATGAGGACAGAATACCCTCCCAGAGCTGTTGCTTAGATGTGAACTGCCTCCCGCCATCATAGACACTCCTTTTAATGATGCTCCAAAGGTTCTGAATGGGGTAGAGGTCAGGGGAGCATGGGGGTCACACCATAAGTTTGTCCCCTTTTATGCCCATATCAGCCAGAGATGCAGATGTTTTATGTGCAGCATGAGATGGTGCATTATCATGCAGAAAAATGATCTTGCTGTGAAATACACGGTTCTTCTTCTTGAACCATGGCAGGAAGTGCTGTTTGAGAAAATCCACATACATTATGGAGTTCATCTTTAGCGCCTTCAGGGATCCTAAAGGGGCCGACAATCTCTCTCCCCATGATTCCAGCCCAAAACATTACTCCACCTCCTCCTTGTTGGCGCTGTAGCCGTGTTTGCGTGGGGTGTCCATCAACCAGCCATCCTCCACTCCATCCATCTGGACCATCGAGCGCTGCACGGCACTCATCCGTGAACAAAACTGTTTTGAAATCAGTCTTCATGTAATGTTTGGCCCACTGGAGCCGTTTCTGCTTGTGTGAAGTGGATAGAGGAGGTCGACAGGATGGCATATGCACAGCTGCAAACCTCTGAAGGACCCTGCATCTTGTTGTTCGGGGGACGTTGGAGGCACAAGCAGCTTCAAAAACTTGTCTGCTGCTATGACAAGGCTTTTTTGCCGCTGCTCTTTCAACCTGACGTAATTGCCTGTAGGAAAGAGTCCTCAATTTGCCCTTATCAGCACGCACACGTGTGTACTGTGAATCAGCTACATACTTCTTGATTGCCAAGACACTTCATCCTGATCATCGCACAATGTTGATTGTAGTCATGCCTTGACCTAAACACTCCACAATTTGTTGCTTCTCAGCAGCCGACACATCCTTTTTCTTTCCCATTTTGGCAGAAAATGTAGGCTGCTTAATAATGTGAGAGAGCCTTCTTAAGTAGTCTTGCCTTTCATTGGACACACCTGCCAAACTAATTAGCACAGGTGTCTGCAATTGCTTACAGTGATATAAAGAGCCCTGACACACATCACCATCAATGAGTTTAACTGACAAACAAACAAATTCTTCCCTTATCACTCCTAAACACTTTTTGCATAATAATTTGGAACGCGGTGTACATGTGCTTTTCCACAAAACACCAGCGGTTCACGTAGTGAATCTTACAGTTCTAACTTGCCAACCGTGGTCTGTATGGAGTTGTTCAATAAAGGGCCCAAAATTAAGATAACAGATGGGAGAGGTCTCTATGAATAGGAATTCCTAAGTATTTGATACCCTGTGAGGGACAGGCAAAGGGAAAGTTGGACTGGATGGAATCCTATATGGATTTGGGGAGGGAGACATCGAGGGTGTTATGCACACGCCCGGGCTAAGCGGCGTGTGCGTGTGATTGTAGTGATTCCACTGGACCGTGCCGGAGAGTGAATGCCTGGAGGGGCGTGACTAAGTATTCACCCGATCCGACCAGGGTCGCACGACGGCATACGACGCCAGTGCACCAAGGAGGAACCGAGCAGAGGGACCAGGTGCTACTCCAGGACAGACCCCGGACACGGCTGTTGACCCACACAGGGGAATACAGGAACAGGCTGGTAGGCTGGCACACAGACTGGTGGGTATAGGCAGGCACGACTGGTATGCAGGCAGGCGGGTATGCAGGCAGGGGGGTAAAGGCAAGCACAGCTAGAGTGCAGACAGGGAGGCACTAGCAGGTAGGAACACAGGCGGGATAGGACCCAGTACACACCGGGACTCAGGAACAATACAGGCAGAGGGTTACAGGCAAGCACAGCTAGAGTGCAGACAAGGCTGAGCAGGGCAGGACAGGACTGCCGGAGCAGCGGGCAGAAGCAGGGCAGGACAGGACTGCCGGAGCAGCGGGCAGAAGCAGGGCAGGACAGGACTGCCAGAGCAGCGGGCAGAAGCAGGGCAGGACAGGACTGCCAGAGCAGCGGGCAGAAGCAGGGCAGGACAGGACTCTGTTCACACGGAACAGACAGGAAGGGAAAGACAGAGCCAGACACCCACAGGGTACTTGCAGTGAAGTAGCGAGTGGACCACAAACTCACAAACGGGAGTACAGAGACAACAGGCAGGAGTTAGGTACGAGTTCAGACTCTGCAGAAAAAGGAAGGGAACGGACATAGAGGCAAAACAGGTAAAGGATAGGAGAGAGTTCAGACTGGAACTGAGTGTACGGAGGAGACCGACACTGCAGCGGGATACAGGAGCGGGTCTGGGAATACTGCCCCCAGAGAGGCGGGACGAACAGGCAAGGAGCGTGTTCAGACAGGACAGACAAGATACAGGAGCGGGTCTAGGTAATCGGCCCCTAGAAGGCGGGAGGAACAGGCTAGGAGCGTGTTCAGACAGGACAGACAAGATACACAGAAAGGACTCAGTTCAGACACGGGAACTAATACCGCAAAGCAGGAGACATACAGGACTCAGTTCAGACACGGGAGCTGATACCGCAAAGCAGGAGACATACAGGACACAGTTCAGACACGGGAGCTGATACCGCAAAGCAGGAGACATACAGGACTAAGTTCAGACAGGCCTGGAAATACAGCCTCCAGGAAAGGCAGACAAGGAAACAAAGACGGGACCTGGCACCTTCAGAATGCAAGCACACACTGAAGGAAACACTATGCTCAGGCAGGGATAGAAGGGAGCTGCTGAGCTATATACCAAGTGTCAGACAGCAATAGGCTGAGGACGCACAAGGGGTGTGACCCACAGCAGGTACAAAAAGCAGGAAGTGATCGGGCGCCGCCCTTAAGCAGCAGAGACAGACACAAACAGACAGCATGGAGGGAAGCCAGAGAGACACTCTGGACAGGAGATCAAGTGCGCTCTCTTGCACAGTGGGAGATGGACCACCATGCAAGGACGCCGCCAGGTATGTTACAGTACCTCCCCCCTTACGCCCCCTCTTCTTCAGGCCTGCCAGAATCTTCCGCAGGGAATTCGAGGACCAGTCGTTCACTGGGTTGGAGGGGGACAGAGACTTGAGGGTAATCTCTGCTTCGAGGTACATCTTGTCAAGCTCACAGGAAAAAATAGACGGGTTATCAGGTACATAATGAGGAAAAGTCACTGTCTCTTTGTTATCTGGTGGTACCCCGGAGGATTCAGGAAACAACTGGAGGTCCTCCGCCGGGTCAGAAGAGTGCAGAGGCTCAGAGAAAACAACTGCTTCAGAGTACACTAGGTCGGACTCACTGGAGGAAGCAGGCGAGGTATCGGGTACCGAGTATAGGAAAGTCTCTGTCCATTCACCACCAGGTGGCACCCCGAAGGGTTCTGAACACAACTGGAGGTCCTCCGCCTGGTCGGAGGGGTGTAGAGACTCGGGAGTAACCTCTGCTTCGGAGTACACTAGGTTGGACTCACTGGACGAAGCGAGCGAGGTATCAGGTACAGGATATAGGAAAGTCTCTGTCCATTCACCACCAGGTGGCACCCCGAAGGATTCTGAACACAACTGGAGGTCCTCCGCCTGGTCGGAGGGGTGTAGAGACTCAGGAGTAACCTCTGCTTCGGAGTACACTAGGTTGGACTCACTGGACGAAGCGAGCGAGGTATCAGGTACAGAGTATAGGAAAGTCTCTGTCCATTCACCACCAGGTGGCACCCCGAAGGATTCTGAACACAATTGGAGGTCCTCCGCCTGGTCGGAGGGGTGTAGAGACTCAGGAGTAACCTCTGCTTCGGAGTACACTAGGTTGGACTCACTGGACGAAGCGAGCGAGGTATCAGGTACAGAGTATAGGAGAGTCTCTGTCCTTTCGCTACCAGGTAGCACCCCGAAGGGTTCAGGAGACAACTGGAGATCCTCCGCCTGGTCGGAGGGGTGTAGAGACTCGGAGGTAACTACCACTTTGGGGTACCCATTGTCAGGCTCACAGGACGAAGCGGACAAAGTATTGAGTACCGGGTGTAGAGAAGTCTCTCTCCATTTGTCATCGAGTGGTATCCCGGAGGATTCAGGAGGCAACAGGGGATCCTCCGCCAGGTAGTAGAGGTGCACAGACTCAGAGGTAACCACAGCTTTGGAGCATCCTTGGACATGCACACCGGTTAAAGAGAGAGAAGCATCTGATGCCGGGTGCAGGAAGTTCTCCTGTGTGGAGTCTGGATGGGCAGAAGTCTCTTCGGGCAGGAGAACTGGTGCACTACCCACGCACACTACCCATTGGGGTTTCTCCGGGATACAGGGAGATGAAGCTTCAGTAGGGACTTCAAGGTTGGGGTCAGGAGGTCTCAGGGAGGACAGGCCCTGGCGTGACGGCTTGCCTCTAAGTCTAGCACGTCTGGACTGCCTCTTGAGGTTGAGAGAAGTATTCCGGAAAGCGTAGTCACCCTGAGAGGATTCTGGGTGGGCAGTAGTCTCATTGGGCTGGAGGACTATTGCGCTACCCACACACATTACCCATTGGGGCTGCTCCGGGATATTGGGAAGTGAAGCTTCAGCAGGAGCCTCCGGGTTAGGATCATCGAAGACCATTAGAAAGGCCACCAGGAAGGCCATTAGGTCCCGGAGGATCGGATCCTGTGTTTCATATAGGGGGTTGATCCATTCCAAGGCATCACCCGCCAGGTAAGACATCATAAAGGCCACTTTAGCCCAATCGGAAGGAAAATAAAGAGGGTAGGCCTTAAAGTGTAGCATGCATTGCTCCACAAATGCACGACACTGTCTTGGATCCCCATAGTAACGTGGCGGATCCGCAGGAACGAGAGCTGATAGATCCATCTGGACGGTGCGTAATTCGCCTGGAACTCAGCTAAGGGAAAAAAAATTTATTTATTTATTTTAATGCATATATTCGCTGGAAAACTTCTCAGAGGGCGAAGGCCGTGGGGCTCAACGGGAACCATGGCCTGAGCATGCTGTTATGCACACGCCCGGGCTAAGCGGCGTGTGCGTGTGATTGTAGTGATTCCACTGGACCGTGCCGGAGAGTGAATGCCTGGAGGGGCGTGACTAAGTATTCACCCGATCCGACCAGGGTCGCACGACGGCATACGACGCCAGTGCACCAAGGAGGAACCGAGCAGAGGGACCAGGTGCTACTCCAGGACAGACCCCGGACACGGCTGTTGACCCACACAGGGGAATACAGGAACAGGCTGGTAGGCTGGCACACAGACTGGTGGGTATAGGCAGGCACGACTGGTATGCAGGCAGGCGGGTATGCAGGCAGGGGGGTAAAGGCAAGCACAGCTAGAGTGCAGACAGGGAGGCACTAGCAGGTAGGAACACAGGCGGGATAGGACCCAGTACACACCGGGACTCAGGAACAATACAGGCAGAGGGTTACAGGCAAGCACAGCTAGAGTGCAGACAAGGCTGAGCAGGGCAGGACAGGACTGCCGGAGCAGCGGGCAGAAGCAGGGCAGGACAGGACTGCCGGAGCAGCGGGCAGAAGCAGGGCAGGACAGGACTGCCAGAGCAGCGGGCAGAAGCAGGGCAGGACAGGACTGCCAGAGCAGCGGGCAGAAGCAGGGCAGGACAGGACTCTGTTCACACGGAACAGACAGGAAGGGAAAGACAGAGCCAGACACCCACAGGGTACTTGCAGTGAAGTAGCGAGTGGACCACAAACTCACAAACGGGAGTACAGAGACAACAGGCAGGAGTTAGGTACGAGTTCAGACTCTGCAGAAAAAGGAAGGGAACGGACATAGAGGCAAAACAGGTAAAGGATAGGAGAGAGTTCAGACTGGAACTGAGTGTACGGAGGAGACCGACACTGCAGCGGGATACAGGAGCGGGTCTGGGAATACTGCCCCCAGAGAGGCGGGACGAACAGGCAAGGAGCGTGTTCAGACAGGACAGACAAGATACAGGAGCGGGTCTAGGTAATCGGCCCCTAGAAGGCGGGAGGAACAGGCTAGGAGCGTGTTCAGACAGGACAGACAAGATACACAGAAAGGACTCAGTTCAGACACGGGAACTAATACCGCAAAGCAGGAGACATACAGGACTCAGTTCAGACACGGGAGCTGATACCGCAAAGCAGGAGACATACAGGACACAGTTCAGACACGGGAGCTGATACCGCAAAGCAGGAGACATACAGGACTAAGTTCAGACAGGCCTGGAAATACAGCCTCCAGGAAAGGCAGACAAGGAAACAAAGACGGGACCTGGCACCTTCAGAATGCAAGCACACACTGAAGGAAACACTATGCTCAGGCAGGGATAGAAGGGAGCTGCTGAGCTATATACCAAGTGTCAGACAGCAATAGGCTGAGGACGCACAAGGGGTGTGACCCACAGCAGGTACAAAAAGCAGGAAGTGATCGGGCGCCGCCCTTAAGCAGCAGAGACAGACACAAACAGACAGCATGGAGGGAAGCCAGAGAGACACTCTGGACAGGAGATCAAGTGCGCTCTCTTGCACAGTGGGAGATGGACCACCATGCAAGGACGCCGCCAGGTATGTTACAGAGGGCCTCAGACTTCGCTGCATTGATTTTAAAATTTGACCATGTAACAAAGTGATCTATTTCAGCCATAACAGCAGGGATGGATATATGTGATTGAGTGATATATACTAGGACATCATCAGCAAATAGAGAGCACTTGTACTCGGTGCCTCCCACCTCAATCCACCTAATATTGGGGTTATGGCGAATTGATGAGAGCAGGTGCTCCGTCACTAGGATGTATAAGAGAGGGGACAGAGGACATCCCTGCCTTGTCCCATTGGTGATTGTGAAAGGTGATGAAAATGTTCTGACGCACCTCCTGGGCCTTGGGACACCCGGAGCCGGACCCTTTTTGGTGGATGCTGGTGGTTGTAGTCTTCGTGGCGGCGACCCGGTTCCGTGGCTCAGGGCGGTCAAACCAGTGGCGGAACTATTTATGTGGTTTTGATGTTTAAATGTCCGACTACGCCACCCGTGGATTGCGGTCAGAGTGAACCGCCGCTACAGGGCAGACCGCTGAGGCTGGTGTTGTGGGTGCAGCAGAGCGTAGCATAACTCCCCACGGGAGGAGTATAGCCTCAGGGCAGTGTATGCGGAGGATGGGGGTGATGGTGCAGGGCAGCAGCAGTAACGACACGGAGTCAGTGATGCAGTCCAGGGCCTTTACTCACAGTTCTTATTATCTAGACCACGTCTGCAGGTAACGGCTGCCCACGTCGTACTGTGCTCACCAGGTGAGGGGCTCAGACAACTCCCAGATAACTTTGGAGCACTTCACAGGACCCCCTTTGTGTGTCCTTTGTCTGGCCTTTCTTACCAACACTTCTGTCCGGCTGCCTCGGGCCTCCTCTTGGTAAACTTGGCGCCAGTTTCCCTAACCCTATGTGGTGCCTTCCTAGCGGGTGTAGCGAGGGGCTGCGCCACGTAAAATGTCAGAGCCTCCGGTTTCTAGCTGAGGGTCGTTTCCTGCCTCCACTAGTTCGGGGACCGGTCTCCCCCTTTGGCCTGACCCCTCCACGCAGGTGGATTCGGGCGTGCGGTGGCGACTCGCCCGTCCGCACCCCTGGGATCCCTTCATTCCTCGTTCCTGGAGCCTTCTCCGCTCCTCTTCCTTCCTTCTCCCTCTTCCAGGCCTGGGCCTCTGTTACTAGGCCCGCCTCCGGAGCAGAGCTCATGCAGAGCCCCTGCTCCCTGCCACTTCTGCTCAGACTTCTCTGCACTGAACTAAGATGGTGCCCACCTTTTATACTCCCTTCTCAATGCACCCAGGAACTGCTTCCTCCCTGCTCCTGCACTACAGGGTTCCCCTTCCTCAGTGTTCCCTCCCCCCACTCCAGCCAGGGACAGGGACTGTCGTGCCCATCTCAGGGGCATATTGGTCGCCCTGGCCCACGGCAATGTGGTGTAATGCATGCAGGTGTCGGGTCCTGATCCACACTCCATCCTTACCTGAGAGTGAGATATCACACCTCTGGGTGAGGTGCAATACGTCTGTAGCAACCGAGCCCTCAGGGTGCTACAGTTCCATTTATCTTCAGCCTAGGTGACGTATTGCGATACAGGGCCGTGATTTTGGCTATAAAAGGGTCCCCTAGACCCCTACCCCAAGCTTTTTAAGAGAATCATATATGGCGTGCCAGGAGACTCTATGGAATGCTTTCTCAGCATCCAACGAGAGTATCTAATTACAAATTTTTAACTGCATCTAGCCCAGGAAATACTTTGTGCCTAGTAGCAGTGTCTGCTAGTCAGCGGATTATCCCGACTGTTAAGCAAGCTACACCACCTGTAGTTTAGACACTTAATTTTTTCAAAGGAAATGCTTCGGGACCATGGGATACTCAGTGAAGAGCATCAGGAGGCACCCCAAGGCATAGGGGCTGGGACTGGCAGTAGGATGCCTTGCGGTGGACAGCCGAGCTCGATCCTTATAAAAGCTTTTTAACTGCAGCAGCTTTAGTGGACGCTACTGGAGCTGGAATTACGCGGCTGCTGGCATGAGACTTGCCCTCCAATAGATCCTTGTAAATGGATTTAAAGTGTATTCATTCAAATTAGAGAGACAATTTAAATTAAAAAGCTTAGAGCTGCCTCCACCACAGGGGGGCTCGCTCGACCCACCAGCGGACAGGCACCAGTATTGGGAGAGGGGGGCTGGCCATCAGGGTTCACCGCGGCTCTGGCACAAACCCGGCGACACGGAGGTGGCACGGGCAGGAGCGGGGAAGACCTGACAAGGCTACGACTTACCGCTGGGAGCGGGGGAGGTCTGACAAGATTATGACTGACCGCTGGGAGCGGGGAAGACCTGACAAGGTTACGACCCGGAAAGGTGACCTGACGGAGTCAGTGACCATGACAAATGGTAGGTCCCTAAGGAATGGGCTAATGTCATTGACTAAGGTTCCAGGGGCTGAGTAGCACAATTGTAAAGTACATGGTCTCTAGGTGAGCTGGGGGTTATAATGTTATTGTGTATATTATGTGTTCAACCCCACAAGTTTGAACAGAGGGGGGAATATGTAATGCAGCAGCTTGTTAGCATTATTGTAAATGGTCCAGGATGTGTTTTACCTGACCATGTACCTTCCCCTTTAACTGACTGGTCACATGACTGTGACATCACACAGGTCCTGTATGCACAGTAAAGGTCTGTACACATGACTGGGACAGCACACAGGACCTATACACACAGCTGACTGATCACATGACTGTGACATCAGCAAGGTCCTGTTAGTATGGGTGTATATGTGCACAGGATATATAAACCCCGGTAATTGGAGACAGGTGTGTTCAGTGAGAGAGGCGTGAAGCCTGTGCTCCGTGTGTGGGACACCGTTTGTGAGAGGCCTAGTGAGGCCGAGAGTGAAGCCTGGCAGCCTGAAAGGCCGAGCCTGGATCCTGTGCGTGGATGTCAGTGGCCTTTGAGGGAGAGCCGGCTTAGTGAAGAACCCTGAAAGGCGCAGGTTGGATGTCAAGTGTGGAAGACATACCAGTAGCCTACGAGGGGACGATGGCTAGAGACTCTCACCTGGGAAAGCCGCAAAGCCACAGTGGTGGCGGAATAAACGGACTGTAGCAGCCAAAACCCGCTAAAGGTAAAAACGCTGCGTTGTATGAACATTTATGTTGTTGCCTAGCCGAGGGCTATAACGGGAGCCAAGTGGACGTATCTGTCGCTGGAAAGGCTCCCGAATTGTGATGTGTGTAATATGCCGGTCTGCCACTTGAGAAGCTCCCGGAGGTGATAGGTGTAAACATGCCGGGCGTATACTAAGATGGACTGTGTGATTAGCGGTTTATGACGAAATAATAAACTGCATTGTGAATTATCGGAAGGACATTGCTTATGTGCCTTAATTGACCCGGTGCAGCGAGTATCCCCCATTATGATGACTAGCGCTGCCTTACATATGGTATAACAAAGTTTCTGAAGAAACACAAATATATGCACACAAAAAAAGGCAGAGGCATAGCATAATAAATGAACATTTAAATAAACAAACTTAAGGCCCCGTCACACATAACGAGATCGCTAGCGAGATCATTGATACGTCACGTTTTTTGTGACGCAATAGCGATCTTGCTGGCGATCTCATTATGTCTGACAGGTAGCATCGATCAAGCCCCTGCTGTGAGATCACTGATCGTTACAAAGCTTCCTGGTCCATTCCTGGGTCGTTGTGCTCCCGCTGGGCAGTGTGCATCGCTGTATTTGACACCTTATCAACGACCTCGTTAGCGATTCAGAACTGAGACACGTAGGCGTGCATAAATTGGACTTTTCCGCGTCCCTCGTCCCCGATTGGTGGTCGCTACAGCATTCTCGTTTTCCGCCATGAATAAAGAAGGCAACAGAATAGCGATTCCATCCTTTGTTTCTGACCTCATGCTGGATTGCAGATCCTAGCAGAATTCTCCGGGCTGTTGATATCCGTTCATTCGACTGAGTCCTGATTTTGCATAATTTTTTGCACGCCTTTGTGACACAGTACTGTCCCTATCAAGGTGTGGATCGTTGAAATAGCTGCTGTGTGAAAGCGTTCCAACGACTGCCGAGATCGTTAGTTAGATCGCTGGGGCGGCCGAAATCGTTGGGAAGTTCTGCATGTTTGACAGCTCCCCAGCGATCACGAAATGACTCTCCAGCGATCCCAAAACCGTGACGTAATAACGATCTCGCTAGCGATCTCGTTATGTGTGACGGGGCCTTTAGCTTAGAGAGTGAATCCTTAATTGGATTAAATTAGTGGTGTGAGAGTTTTATGGTCCCAATATCTATGTAAGATCAGAGACCTTGTGCTCTCACTGTATTCTTCAGATATTGTATGCTAATTGCCTCTTCAGAGAGAAGGAGGACTTGAACTGTATAACGCCACCTATTTGTAGCAGCAATCCTACAAGTTACAATCCACCCTTTAAAGAGTCTTGCAATATGACTTAGGATAATAGCCAAATCAGAATCTCAATTTGCAGACACTGTGTTTCGGACTAATGGCCCTCGTCAGTGCAAAGTATGAGAACTGATTTGGCTAGGTGAGAGGCTCGTTAAGGGGTCAATTGTGATTTGTGGGATTGCTGCTACAAATAGGTGGCACTATAAAGTTCAAGTCTAACTTCTCTCTGAGGAGGCAATTTGCATATTCAATTTCCCAAAGCAGCATTGCACAGCGAATAAGCCAACTTACCTTAGCATGCCAGAGACGGTATGTCACTCTCCACAAGAAGAAACGTTACCCCTTAGACCTCAATCCAGAGCCTCTCACCTAGCCAAATCAGTTCTCATACTTTGCACTGACGAGGGCCATTAGCCCGAAACACCGTGTCTGCAAATTGAGATTCTGATTTGGCTATTATCTTGGGGGTACTGTGCCCATTGCGTGGGTGTGAAATTTTTAATTATCTTCCCTGGGATAAAACATGCTCTGTGGTGAAATTTATTATCAGCCTATGTGGGGGGAAATGTGTAAACATGCTATCTTTAAAAAGATTCTGTGGGGGTACTCTGCCCCATGCTATATGGGTGAAACTTTTAACTGGACTGGAAGTAGCAAGCTTTCTGTGAGGGCACTGTTAACATTTTTATGTTATTCATTTACTTCCTATTTTACCATGAATGCTATGGTGAAAGAACCCCCTATCCTGCTCTTACCCACATTTAGCTTCAATTTGCAGCCCCCTAGTCCTAACTATGAACCTTTTACAGCCATTTTAAAGCACCGAAGTTTGGGTCCCCATTGACTTATATTGGGTTCGGGTCCAGGGTCAAGTTCGAGGTCAGGTTCAGACCCCAACTAAACTTTTTACTGCACGTTCGTCGAACCCGGTGAACCCGAACATCTGCTGGTTCACTCATCTCTAGTGGCAGACAATCACTGGCCGTAGTGGTCCTGTTGCTGCTTCAACAGTGATATCACTGATTTACCAGCATAAACACAGGCAATGGAGCTGCCAGTGCAGGATCCAGATATCGCTTCTTTCTTTTAACACACTAATTTATTGAGAAATTTTTCATTTTGCTCAGACAACCCTTTTAAGACAAAATTGAAATGACTTTATCTGCAATATGTTCATGAGGCCCATGAGTTTATTAGTAAGCTGAAGAATAGTAAATAAGATTTAAATTGTGTATATTAACCCCTTGTCATACAGAATCCGCAATGTGCATCAATGACCCAGATACTATAATACAGTATGTACAAACACGATACAACTGTAGTTATATTACAAAACCTCAGTAATTATATGTTAAATCATTCCTGAAATTAAGCTTCTTTGAAATTCTTGTATCTAAATCAAGACTCCAGAAGGCTTCTTTAAGAAGAAAACATTCCTCCAGTCTACCACTTTGATTGTCCAATTCTGCCAATCCAAAGTAAAAAAAAATAGTTTATCACAGTGCTACCTCTGTGTACTGCCACAAAATGTTTGACTGTGCCTGAAGAATTGCTGTATTTTTCCTCAAACCAAAATAATGCAATTTGTACTGTAAAAGTTCCACAAACTCATTGACGATCGATCCAGGTGTTAGACAACATTGATCTGGAAAATGTTTATAATCCCCTGTCTCTTTACTCTGGGAAAATATGCAAATTTGTTGATAAAGAAGATTGTGTGAAACACGTTGAGGTTCTGTCTGGGCAAAAAGGTCAAGACTTTTACTAATTGTTACATTTTCAGTTAATCTGTATTCATGTATCCCTCACTTATTTGCAGTTAGGGCAACTGAATCCTATCTCAGCAAGTAAACTATGTTCCTGGTCGTCAAAAATGTATTCCTGTTTCTGATGAATTTCTTCTACAGCTACACAACCCCTCTCCACTCTCCATTTTGACAGCATTTGGCAACATCTCTGGTTTAACTATCAATAATTCAAAGTCATATGCCCTTGAGATTACTACCCAAACCTGTAATTTCTACCCTGCAATCTACTTACCCCTTTCAATTGTCATCTGGATTATTTAGGGGTTCATATTACTCCCTCATGTAAAAAATCTCTTCACAGCTAACTTGCCATGTATATTACATTCCATTTCAGCCCATCCATCCAATTGGTCCTCATTAACCACACCCTGGCTAGGCAGAATTAATGCCATTGAATTGATGATACTCCCTAAGCTCCTTTAACTTTTTTTTACCCTGTCCATCTCCATCCTTATACATTTCTTATGTACCGTGAAGAAACCCCTCACCTCCTATATACAGTGGGGGAAATAAGTATTTGATCCCTTGCTGTTTTTGTAAGTTTGCCCACTGACAAAGACATGAACAGTCTATAATTTTAAGGGTAGGTTAATTTTAACATTGAGAGATAGAATATCCCCAAAAAAATCAAGAAAATCACATTGTATAAATTAGATAATTTTATTTGCATTTTGAAGTGAGAAATAAGTATTTGATCCCCTACAAACCATTATGAGTTCTGGCTCCTACAGACCAGTTAGACGCTCCTAATCAACTTGTTACCTGCATTAGAGACAGCTGTCTTACATAGTCACTTGTATAAAAGACTACTGTCCACGGACTCAATTGATCAGTCAGACGTCTACAACATGGGCAAGACCAAAGAGCTTTCTAAGGATGTCAGGGACAAGATCATAGACCTGCACAAAGCTGGAATGGACTACAAAACCATAAGCAAGACGCTGGGTTGGAAGGAGACAACTGTTGGTGCAATAGTAAGAAAATGGAAGAAATACAAAATAACTGTTAATCGACATCGATCTGGGGCACCAGGCAAAATCTCACCTCGTGGGGTATCCTTGATCACGAGGAAGGTGAGAGATCAGCCTAAAACTACACGGGGGGGACTTGTCAATGATCTCAAGACAGTTTGGACCATAGTCACCAAGAAAACCATTGGTAACACATTACCATTATTAATGGTTTAAAATCCAGCAGTGCCCGCAAGGTCCCCCTGCTCAAGAAGGCACATGTGCAGGCCCGTCTGAAGATTGCCAATGAACACCTGGATGATTCTGTGAATTACTGGGAGATGGTGCTGTGGTCAGATGAGATAAAAATTGAGCTCTTTGGCATTAACTCAACTCGTCGTGTCTGGAGGAAGAAGAAGGATGAGTATAACTCTAAGAACATCATCCCAACCGTGAAGCATGGTGGGGGAAACATTATACTTTGGGGGTGCTTTTCTGCAAAGGGGACATGACGACTGCACCGTAATGAAGGAAAGATGGATGGGGTCATGTATCGTGAGATTTTGGCCAACAACCTACTTCCCTCAGTAAGAGAATTGAAGATGAGTAGTGGCTGGGTCTTCCAGCAAGACAATTACCCAAAGCATACAGCCAAGGCAACAAAGGAATGGTTCAAAAAGAAGCACAGTAAGGTCATGGAGTGGCCTAGCCAGTCTCCAGAGCTTAATCCCATATAAAACTTATGGAGGGAGTTGAAGCTCTGAGTTGGCAAGCGACAGCCACAAAATCTTAATGATTTAGAGATGATCTGCAAAGAGGAGTGGACCAAAATTCCTCCTAACATTCGCGCAACCTTCATCATCAACTACAAAAAACATCTGACTGCTGTGCTTGCCAACAAAGGTTTTGCCACCAAGTATTAAGTGTTGTTTGCCAGAGGGATCAAATACTTATTTCTCACTGCAAAATTAAAAAAAATGTATCTAATTTATACAATGTAATTTTCTTGATTTTGTTTGGGGATATTCTATCTCTCAAAGTTAAAATTAACCTACCCTTAAAATTACAGACTGTTCATGTCTTTGTCAGTGGACAAACTTACAAAAACAGCAAGGGATCAAATACTTATTTCCCCCACTGTATGGAAAAATGGGTATCCTTGTATAACAATCCATATTCTGATATTGCATAAATGCAACTGTGGGCTAAAGTCCTAAATCTTACACACTAGTATAAAGCAGCCACTTTAGCACCACTTTCCACATTTAACTCCACCACCAATATGTCCCTGTGGGTTTTTTAGGAAATTTCAAATGTTTCCCCTCTGCCTATTAATTCCTTATTATGGATCCCCTCCCCATATTCAAACTTAACAAACTGAGCCACTTGATGAACAATTCTCTTAAAATATGGGATAGTTAAATTTCTAGGCAAATTCACCTCCCTTCAGCTTCCTCTTCAATCACTGTGGCACAATAGTGCCTTCTTACCTGGTATGAACAATTATACCCCTTTTCATGGTGGTGGGCAAATGGCTTTGAGAATACTCATCAATTATTTTCTTACTCAGGCTTTATCTCTCTCTTTCAGAACACTTCCAATACCTTCAAATTAAGCATTAGCTATTGAGTTATCTGCCCCGTCTAGACCATTTATGCACATTAACATCATATGAGCGTATTTGCAAATTATGTCCACCCTCCAGTGGCTTAATATTTCCTATGCATTTCTCATTAATTAGCATTCCTCACCACACAGTACATAACTGCAACTGAATGGAAGGCTGACTTGGTGGGCACACATGAAAGAGATTCCTGGAATAATGTATGGAATGTGATCTTGTCTTGTTCTATAAATTCTAACGTGATGGAGTCTGCTTACAAAGTTCTCATGCACTGGTACATGGTCCCTGTGCATTTAGCACATATGGTCCCTGGATATCCTGCTAATGGTTTCCAAGAATGTGCTTCTAAAGGTGATATGCTCCCCTTTTGGTGGACTTGACCCCTGGTCTCTAATTTCTGGTCTCATGTATTTAAATTGGCTTGAGCTGTTTACCCGTTCCCCCCTGATAAGAGATGCCTGGGAAGTAGTGTTGAGCGAGCATGCTCGACACTGCTCGGTACTCGCCCGAGCTTCTCGCTACTGGGGATGTTCGGCGAGCACCGAGGATTTCCGGGTTACTCGGGCGGGAGCTCGGGTCTCCGTCCTGCATGTTTGGCGCTCTTTACAGAGCCAATGAACATGCAGGGATTGCCAGCCAGTCACTGTAATGCCGCAGCCATGTTGTTTGTGGGCATTACAGTGATTGGCTGGCCGCACAACGTCACCTTGAGTATTTAAAACCGGGCGCCGCCATCTTGGACACAGTCGCTCCGGATTAGACAGTGTAGGGACAGCGCTGCTGATTTAGGGAGAGATATAGTTAGTGTAGGGTCTGTAAAGGCTGCCAGATCAAACAAACAGTCCTTCTGAGGACTAATATCCATCCCAGATATCAGGCAGGCAGGCTGTATAGGAGACGCAGTGGTTATACCAGCAAACGCTGCATTACAGTCCTGTGTGCTCCTGTTGCTGAAATTTCTGGACTTAGCTCCAGGTCTCGGGGGCCGGGAAAAATCCTTTTTTTTTCATCTAAATCCTCTTTTTTTTTTCCTCCTTCACACTTTACAAATACCCGTCTTATTAACCTTTTGGTGTCCTCCCCCCTCCCAAAAAAAGTGTGTCTGATTTTTTAGACACAAATATATCTGTTGAAAATAGTCTGGTGTAGGCTAGAGAAATAGAAGTGTGGTTTTGCAGTTCCACGGTTCAAACCTCTGTATTATCCAGTTTTGGGCCATTTGTATCTAAAAAAAACAGTTTGAGTGTGTCGCTCACTGTTCAGCCGCAAATATATATATTTAAAAAGTCTGGTATACACAAGTAAATTATAACTGTGGTTTTGCTGTTCCACGGTAAAAAATCTCTATTATCCAGCTTTTGGCATTTTTTGCCGTAAAAAAAAAACTAATAGTGTCTCCCTGATTTTTCAGACACAAATATATCTGTTGAAAATAGTCTGGTGTAGGCCCAAGAGATACAAGTGTGGTTTTGCAGTTCCACGGGTCAAATCTCTGTATTATCCTGCTTTTGGCATTTTTTGCCATAAAGAAAAGCAGTAGTAGTGTCTCCTGATTGTTCAGACACAAATATATCTGTTGAAAATAGTCTGGTATTCACCAGTAAATTATAACTGTGGTTTTACTGTTCCACCGTAAAAAATCTATATCATCCTGCTTTTGGCATTTTTTGCCGTAAAAAAAAAAAATAATAGTGTCTCCTGATTGTTCAGACACAAATATATCTGTTGAAAATAGTCTGGTATACACCAGTAAATTATAACTGTGGTTTTGCTGTTCCACGGTAAAAAATCTCTATTATCCTGCTTTTGGCATTTTTTGGCGTGAAAAAAAACTAATAGTGTCTCCCTGATTTTTCAGACACAAATATATCTGTTTAAAATAGTCTGGTGTAGGCCAGATAAACAGAAGTGTGGTTTTGCAGTTCCACGGTTCAAACCTCTGTATTATCCACTTTTGGGCCGTTTGTATCTAAAAAAAACAGTTTGAGTGTGTCGCTCACTGTTCAGCCGCAAATATATCTATTTAAAATTTTCTGGTATACCCCAGTAAACAATAACTGTGGTTTTGCCATTCCACTGTAAAAAATCTCTATTTTTCAGCTTTTGGTATTTTTTCCGTAAAGAAAAACAGTAATAGTTTCTCCCTGTTTGTTCAGATTGTTTAAAAGAGTCGGGTGTAGGCCAGAGAAATAGAACTGTGGTTTTCCTCTTCCACGGTTCTAATCTACTTTCTATTACCCTTTTTCCATTGATAGTGCGAGTGTAAGCTATTTTACTTCCTTTACAATGGGCAAGGCGCGTGGCAAGGGACGTGGAACTGGACGTTCTGGTGATGGTGCGTGCAGAGGACGGGGCCGTGGCCAAGGTGAAAATGTGACACAACCAACAGCCACATCTTCTCGCTCCCACCTGGGCACCACCACCTCCGGTCTGTCTTCCAACTCTTAGTAGCCGTGAGTTTCGACCGCATACTCCTCCTCACCCTGATGCTCCTTCCTCCCACCATGCTGAGTGTCGTCAGACAGCAATCTATCCCACACTTGGACACTCTGAAGAGCTGTTCACTGGTCCATTTCCAGATTTGTGCCCCTCGCCTGCTCCGCTTGAAGTGGTGGGAGAGGAGATCCCATGTAGCAATGCCAAAATATTTTAACAGCCACGGCCACAGGAAGTCGACGCTGGCAATTTGTCACAAGAGGTGTACGATGACGAGACACAATTGCCAGGAAGTGAGGAGGAGGATCGTGGTGCGCATGTGGAAGAGGAGGAGGTGGTGGATGATCTAGTAACTGACCCAACGTGGCAGGAGGACATGCAGAGCGAGCCCAGCAGCACACAGGGTGAGGGAGGCAGAGTACCCCAACAGGCAGGAAGAAGCAGTGTGGTGGCCACACACAGAAGGCGGGCAACAGTTCCCCGTAACACCAACACGACGGACGTTGCCAGTACAACCTGTAGGTCTTCAAGAGTCTGGAATTTTTTTAAAGACTCTGCTGATAACCCCAAAAAGGCCATTTGTACCACCTGCCATGCCAGCATCAGCAGGGGTGACAAAACTACGAGCCTGACCACCACCAGCATGATCAGACACATGGCAGCATAGCACCCGACTTTGTGGAGCAAACCCCAGGGTCCATGACCAGTGTCAGCGGGTATCACCACTGCTTCTTCCGCTGTTGTGCGTGCAATAGAGCCCCCTGTTGTGTGTGCAAGGCAATCCCCTGTCCATACTGCATGCAAAGATGCCCCCTCCTCTCAGTCTTCACTTGTTATAGCAGTTTCTCATGAAACAGCATCAACGTCAACGTCCACGTCCCACCGCAGCGTTCAATTGTCCATATCCCAGACCTTTCAACGAAAGCGGAAATTCGCAGCTAACGCCCCACAGGCCACAGTCCTAAATTCGCACATTTCAAGACTGCTTGCGTTGGAAATGCTGCCTTTTAGGCTGGTGGAGACGGAATCCTTCTGCAACCTTATGGCGGTGGCCGTCCCTCGGTACTCGGTCCCCAGTCGACACTATTTTGCCCGGTGTGCCATCCCCGCACTACACAAGCACGTGTCCCAAAACATCTGCCGTGCCCTCAACAACGCAGTTAATGGGAGAGTCCACCTGAAAACGGACACATGGACAAGTGCTTGTGGCACACTGGGTAAACATAGTGGAAGCCGGGACCCATTCGGACCCTGGCACGGAACACATCCTCCCCACACCGAGGATTGCGGGCCCTATGTCAGTCAGAGTTGCCCCCACAGTGTACAGCTCCTGCGCATCATACTCTTCCTCCTCATGTTCAGCCTCCATCTCAGATATCACCACATCAGTTACAAGCTGGAAGCACTGCAGTATTGCCTCCGTCAAGTGGCAACAGGCTGTGCAGAAACTCATAAGCTTAGGTGAGAAACCTCACACTGCTTGTGAGTTGTGGACAGCTGTGAAAGAGCAGGCAGCTCTATGGCCGAGACTACTGAACCTACATCCGGACATGATCGTGTGTGACAATGGCTGTAACCTGGTGGCGGCTCTGAGGCGAGGCGAGATCACACACGTACCATGCCTGGCTCATGTGCTTAACCTCGTGGTTCAGCAGTTTCTTAAATCGTACCCCAAGTTGCCAGATCTGCTCGTCAAAGTACGCCGCCTGTCAGCTCATTTTCGTAAGTCGGCTACAGTTTCCACCGCCCTTGCTGTGTTGCAGCAGTGTTTGCAGCTTCCGGCACACCGACTGGTGTGTGATGTCCCCACACGTTGGAACTCTACCCTCCACATGTTGCAAAGGATTTGTGAGCAGAAGAGAGCAGTTGTGGAGTACTAACTGCCACAAGGCCGTCGATATTCAGGCCAGACTCCACACATAAGACCTCAGGAGTGGACCTGGATGTCTGACATATGTACCATCTTGACAAACTTTGAGGAGTCCACCAAGATGATGAGTGACGATGACATCATCATTAGCGTCAGCATTCCACTTGTCTGTCTTTTGCAACGCTCTCTGCAGAGAATTAAAGAGGAGTCATTGCAGCCAGATTATGATGAGACGGATCAAGAAGCCGTAGCGATCGACTACACACAGCCCAGCCTCATCTCATCCCAGCGTGCATAGGGGGACAATGAGGGAGAGGAGGAGGAGGAAGAGGAAGAACAGGAGCTTGTATCATGCGCTGTAGACGGTAGTACCTGTACAACTGTCATACCGTCGGTTCAGCGTTGGTGGCTTGAGGACAGGGGGAGGAGGAGGAGGAGGAGAGCTTGGTCAGTCGTCATCTTGGTGAGGACACGGAAGTCTTGCCCGTTACCAGTCTGGCACGCATGGCTGACTTTATGTTACGCTGCCTTAACCATGACCCTCGCGTTGTCAAAATGTTGGGTGACAGTCATTACTGGTTGGTGACACTTTTAGACCCCTGCTACAAGGAGAACTTTCACTCTCTTATTCCTGAGCTGGAGAGGTCTACAAGAATGGGGCAGTACAAGAAGGCCCTTGCTGCAGAACTGTTAAAAAAGGTCCCATCTGAACACGCTAGTGGCAGAGGTCACAGTTCGTTGCCCAACCAAGGCGTACAAGCGAGAGAGAGGCAACTCCAATCCAGCAGAGGCAGGGGAACACTGTCAACGTTCTGGGACAGTTTTCTCAGACCCTCCCTTCGGACAGACCCTGAGGCGCGGGGTACTCTCACAAGGAGTGGAAAGTTTCAAAAGATGGTGAGGGAGGACCTTGCCGACCGTACCAGCGTCTTCCGTGATTCCTCTGTGCCTTTTAATTATTGGGTATCCAAGCTGGACACTTGGAATGAACTCTCTCTGTATGCCTTGGAGGTCCTGGCCTGCCCTGCCGCTAGCATGTTATAGGAGCGTGTTTTTAGTGCCACTGGGGGAATTATAACTGATAAGCGCACTCGCCTGTCAACTGACAATGCTGACAAGCTGACCCTTATCAAAATGAACAAGGGCTAGATTGGGCCAGACTTCTCATCACCACCAAATGACAGCAGAGTAACAAACTCAAATCCACTGTGTTATTTCGGGAGTAGAGATGAGCGTTGTTCGACTCGAACTGTTCGCCAATCTGAAATTCGAGCTGTTTTGGCGGTGTTCGAGCCGTTCGGCGAACATGAACGATTTGAAAAAAATTTGGCTGTTCGAGGTTATGTTCGATAACTGTTCCTGCACCAAAATCATAACTGGATTTTTTCTCAGTAATGATGAAAATTAATGTTAATACGCAGTTTGAGTGTACAGCGGGGCGGGGGGAGGGGCAGGGGATGGATCTCTGCAGGAATAATGAAGATCTCAATTTTTTTTAATCTTTCCCGCATTTACAGTGGGGAGGTGCAATCTGTCAGCCTATCAGCAGCGCACACACGGAGCGAAGTGCTTTTTTTCACACAAGCAAGGGCATGTGTCATTGGCAGTGTATGTCACATGCCCTTGCCCTATAAGCCCCAGCCATTTTCCCCGTCGCCACCATTTTCTCAGTGCTGCAGCTGCGTGTTAGACGGCACCGTTGTTGCTGTGTGCGATATACCTTGTTAATTTCAAGCCAATTTTCGCACAAATCTACAGATAGCTTGGGAGTAGGGAATAGTTGTGATTGCAGTCCTTTTAAGGACTAGGTTACGGCATTTCCTACGACTTTTATCAGGCAGGTCTGTGCTCTTAAATAGATAGGTTGGGAGTAAAGACTAATTGTAATTGCAGTCCTTTTCAGGACTAAGTTACATCAGTTCCTAACAGTTTTTGCCAGGCAGGTCTGTGCCAGTGCCGTGCAAGTATTTTTCACAGCATTTTGCTAAATCTAGCAAAGCTAATCCTTTTTGGCCTATTGCAGAGTGTTTTGGAGTAGCCTATCTGTGTTGCAAGCTACACCACCTGTGTATAGAATACCAATTTTTTTACTGCACCGAGTGAAGTAAAACCTTTTGGGCATAGCATCATTCTATTAGTCCATCTATACTGACCTCCATCAGGTTGCAAATTGAATATAATTTTTTTCTGCATCTAGCTCTGAAAAAATATTTGGACTTCTAGCAGTGTGTGGGACTTGTTCTATTAGTCCATCTATATTGACCTCCACCAGGTTGCAAATTGAATATAATTTTTTTCTGCATCTAGCTCTGAAAGAATATTTGGGCTTCTAGCAGTGTGTGGGACTTGTTCTATTAGTCCATCTATAATGACCTCCATCAGGTTGCAAATTGAATATAATTTTTTTCTGCATCTACCTCTGAAAAAATATTTGGGCTTCTAGCAGTGTGTGGGACTTGTTCTATTAGTCCATCTATACTAACCTCCACCAGGTTGCAAATTCAATATCATTTTTTTCTGCATCTAGCTCTGAAAAAATATTTGGGCTTATAGCAGTGTGTGGGACTTGTTCTATTAGTCCATCTATACTGACCTCCATCAGGTTGCAAATTCAATATAATTTTTTTCTGCATCTAGCTCTGAAAAAAATTTGGGCTTCTAGCAGTGTGTGGGACTTGTTCTATTAGTCCATCTATACTGACCTCCATTAGGTTGCAAATTCAATATAATTTTTTTCTACAACTAGCTCTGAAAAAAATTTGGGCTTCTAGCAGTGTGTGGGACTTGTTCTATTAGTCAATCTATACTGACCTCCATCAGGTTTCAAATTCAATATAATTTTTTCTGCATCTAGCTCTGAAAAAATATTTGGGCTTCTAGCAGTGTGTGGGACTTGGTCTATTAGTCCATCTATACTGACCTCCATCAGGCTGCAAATTAAAAATAATTTTTATCTGAATCTAGCTCTGAAAAAATATTTGGGCTTCTAGCAGTGTGTGGGACTTGGTCTATTAGTCCATCTATACTGACCTCCATCAGGTTGCAAATTCAATATAATTTTTTTCTACATCTAGCTCTGAAAAAAATTTGGGCTTCTAGCAGTGTGTGGGACTTGTTCTATTAGTCCATCTATACTGACCTCCATCAGGTTGCAAATTCAATATAATTTTTATCTGCATCTAGCTCTGAAAAAATATTTGGGCTTCTAGCAGTGTGTGGGAGTTGGTCTATTAGTCCATCTATACTGACCTCCATCAGGTTGCAAATTCAATATAATTTTTTTCTACATCTAGCTCTGAAAAAAGTTTGGGCTTCTAGCAGTGTGTGGGAGTTGGTCTATTAGTCCATCTATACTGACATCCATCAGGTTGCAAATTCAATATAATTTTTTTCTACATCTAGCTCTGAAAAAAAATTGGGCTTCTAGCAGTGTGTGGGACTTGTTCTATTAGTCCATCTATACTGACCTCCATCAGGTTGCAAATTCAATATCATTTTTATCTGCATCTAGCTCTGAAAAAATATTTGGGCTTCTAGCAGTGTGTGGGACTCATTGTATTAGGCCATCTATACCAAGCTCCACCAGCTTTGAAATTAATAATAATTTTTAGCTGCATCTAGCCCTGAAAATAATTTTTCTTCCCAATAGTGGTAGCAATAGAAATATGGGACGCGCGCCTGGCTTACAAAAAGATACGCTTCATAACAAAAAACACCAGCCTAGCGCACTGCATTAATAAGATGGCATCATCGTCTCTCCCAGTGCTAGGCCTACTACGCAGGCTAGCATTCCTGTGCCTAAAACACAATGTATGGGTCCGCGCTAGCCACTATGCTGAGGGGTCTAAAGCTGCTGCTAACGCTTTATAACAATTCAATTGGCAGATTTTCACAGAGCTCTTCCACAACGCCCACCCATCGGGCAACAGTTGCCCACCTTCCCTATGGGATCTAGTGGCGAATAGTTGATGCCATTAATCAGAGCGTCAGTTGCCCCGTCGATGTGGCAAGCATAGGGTTAGGCATGGGAAGAGTGGACACGACTAGTAGCAGGCAGATGAGTTGACCAATGTGAACAAGCCAGATCACAAGTCACCATAGAATTTCTCCACCAGCTAATGATGAGGGGCATATCAGGGGCGTCAGCGCAGCGGTGTCTGACCGGAGTAGCATTTCACTTCCAACTACTGAATTGGGGAGATGTGACAAAGATTCATCATCAGACAATCCATAAAAGGGTGGAAAAGGGGTCAGCCAAGTCAGGAGTATAGACGTCCCGTCCCGTGTCACAAACTGATTTCTCACATCATATCCCTAACACCATTAACATGACACTCACAATTTGAAGCAACACTACTGTCTACTGCATTTGTGATCGCCTTCTTCGGGGCGCTATGCATAAGCAAATTAGTCCCTCAATCCAAAATTACCACCAGTGGAGGCTTATTACACCAGGACGTAGTCATTGCCAATAATGCAATACGTCTACGCATACACCAATCGAAAACGGTTCCAGCGGGCAGGGGCACTTGGGTACTTCTACAACCCACAAACTGTACACTGAGTCGGGTAACAATAGTAAAAACATATCTAACCATCAGATCACAAAGTAATTTCTTCCTATCACACATTGATGGAAGGCCATTATCAAGATACCAGTTCCAAGCTATATTTAATAAATGCATAACATCGGCAGGGAACCACCCCAAAGATTACGGGACTCACTCATTCCGCATAAGCGCGGCCACGGAAGCAGCAAGAGCAGGACTGTCAGAAACGGAAGTTCAGAGGATAGGGAGATGGCGATCCACGTGTTTGGCGAGATTCATAAGACCGGACTTGTTATCCTAACGTGGTTTGTTTCTTTTACAGGTGACGCTAAGCCAACAGTGTGGCTGATAGGCCACTCGTATATATATTGGGCAGAAAAAATGGCGAAAGTTCGCCCAGGCAGGAGGAAATTAGAGTTTCATAACACATATTTCAACTGGAGAGGTATTAGAGGCCTGCTATGGCCACAGGTACTAATGGAGGTAATCAAGGTAGGGAGAGAGGCAAGAGGTCCGGTCATCTTAGTTATACAGGCCGGGGGAAACAACCTAGGTCATCACAAGAGCGCATAACTAATGGCAATAATGAAACTAGACACTGAGCGCTTCAGAGAATTTTTCACAAAACTAGCTATAGTATGGTCAGAGATTGTGCCGATAGCGGTATGGCAAGGTGCGCGAGACATCACGGCCATCGAACGGACAAGGCGGGTAATAAATATTCGGATGGCAAAATTTAGAAGAGACAGAGGCGGTGTAGTGGTACTACACCGACAACTGGAAGGAGATAAAGCAGGCCTCATATGGCCCGACGGTGTTCATTTAATGGATATTGGACTGGACATATTCCTGTCAGGACTCCAGGACGGAGTGGAAAAAGCATTAAGAGTGATGGGTGGGGGTCAGAGTCCTGCATACGAGTACGCAGGATCCTCCGTGGCCTGGAAATAGAAAGGACATGTTGGAGAGTTACACTTGTTGGCCAACTTGCCGGAGTGGAGACCCAGGGCATGCTGCAACAAGCTGAATTATTTTAGAAATAAAATGCCTTTCTAATGGAATGAGTATAAAGAGTTAATAAAGCTGTGACCGATCCTCACCCATCCAGTTGTAAGAGTTACATTATTGTATTGTCAAGGAAAGGGGGGCGTTAGGGGGGCTGAGCGTCTGGGTTTGGTTGGGGGACCCCACAGTCTGCCCAGGCTAGATGCATTTAAAAATTCTTATTAGATACACAGGCGGTGCAGCTTGCTTCGCAGCTGGGCTACTATGCCCAAAGTATTGCCTAGGCTAGATGCAGTTAAAAATTCTACGCTGACTAGCAGACACTAAAGATTTGGAGCAGACCTCTGAGTAAACAGCTCTTCAGACTCAGCCATCTGTGTTACCCCAAGCCATAGTGTATGTAGTTTCTTACAGTTAAAAGGGGGGGGGCGACCCAACCCACCTGGAATTGACTATGCCAACGTCACGTAAGACACAGCAAGGGGACTCCAAAAAGAGTCTCCATTTTTTCCCAAAATTGTGGCACAGACACCAATTAACCCTAGAACGCATACATGGGGCCTCGCAGGCCCGCCCTGTTAATTGTTTTCTATTTTCTGCAAGATTACTTTAGTTAGAATTTTGAAACTCTAGGTATTCTTCATGTATATAGTTGTTTGTCATTTGAGTTTGAGTTATTCCATGTTATTTGCACACGGGCCTAAAAGGCCCCAGGTATGTGAAAGTGTAGATTTTTATGGTCATGCGTTCTAGGGTTAAGTGGCATCAATTGCCCCACAGTTGCTTAAAACGGTTGGTGAGGTGATTTTACCAAATCCTCAAGCTTTTAGTCTCCCAAGGATAACACAGGGGTAGAAAAGTCCTTAGCGAATCCATGATTTGTTCATCTTTATGAACGTGAGTCTGTCTACATTCTCAGTGGACAGCGCTTATCTGTCAGCACACCACCAGCATCGCTGAACACACGTTCAGAGAGAACACTGGCTGCAGGGCATGACAAGATCTCCAAGGCGTGAGTGGCGAGCTCCGGCCATTTTTCCAGATTGGAATACCAAAATGAGCAAGGGTCCAGTGACACAGTCATGGCTTCGATGTTCACTTGGAGATACTCCTGCACCATCCTCTCTAGGCATTGACTATGTGTCAGACTTCTTGTCTCCTGTGGCCTTGCAAAGGATGGTCTAAAAAAGTGGTGAAACAATTCCACAAAATTGCTGTTACCAGCAGATACTGTGTTACTGTTACGGTTTGAGTGATGAAGACTCGACAGTCCCACGGTTGGCAAGTTAGAACTGTGAGATTCACTACGTGCACCACTGGTGTTTTGTGGAAAAGCACATGTAAGATTCTGCAACAGCGTCTGCAGATACTCCTGCATGCGTCAATCCCTTTTTATGGCAGGAATTATTTTGGCAAATTTACTTTTGTACCGGGGATCTAAGAGTGTGGCAACCCAGTAGTCGGGATTACTTCAAATTCTGACAATCCGAGGGTCATGTTGCAGGTAGTGCAGCAAGAAGGCACTCATGTGTCTTGCGCATCCGGGAGGACCAAGTCCTTGTTGTGTTGGTAGCGAGGTAAGAATCATGCTTCCTCCTCTGCCCTCTCCCCCCAACCTCGCACAACAGAAATGTTATCAAGGTCTCCCTCATCTGATGAGTCTTCCATGCCCATCGCCAGTTCGTCCTCCACTTCTTCCTCGGCTCCTGCACCTTCCTCAACAGTTTGGCTGCTACCATGCGCCCTGGTTTATCCCTCTCCCCCACCCTCCCATACCTGCCGCCTTGGTGCTGCCAACCGTTTGAACCTTGGAGATGTTATCGCTTCCTAATACGACTCCTCCTCTACTTCCTCCACCTCCTCTTGTCCCACCACCTGACTCTGAATTCTGTTTAATGTGTGCTCCAGCATGTAAGTCACCGAAATAGTCATGCTGATAATGGCATCGTCGTCAGCACTAAACATCTTCGTCGCCATTTCAAAACTGTGCAGAAGGGTGTGTGGCGCCCCTGAGGGTTCAGTCGCCACAGAGTTACTGCATCTCACCCAGAGATGTGGTATCTCACCCTCAGGTAAGGAAGGCGTATGGCTCGGGACCCTAACACCTGCATCCAACACATACCCGCAGTGGGGGTAGGGCGAGATTGCTCCTAAGGGAGAGCACAGTCCCAGGTCCCTAGCTGGTGGGAGGGTCCTATGTAGTGGGTGCATAGGGGAGCAGCTTAGGGGAGCACATGACAGGGAGAGTATAAATAGGAAGCCATCTTAGAAAGAGCAAGCTAGTCAGAGGAGGAAAAGTGACAGGAGCAGAGGCTCGGCATGAACTCTGCTCCGGAGGCGGGCCTAGCCTGGGAGGCCCAGGACTGAAGGAGAGAAGAGAGGAGTGGGAGCAGGAAGGCTCCAGGAACCGAAGGGACCCTAGGGCTACGGGCCATGCAGAAGGCCACCAGTACTCCCGCTGCTACCAGGAGGTAGAGGGGTCAGGCCAGATAAGGGGAACCGGTCCCTCAACTAGCGGAGAAACAGCAAGGCTCAACTAGAAACCGGAGGCTGCAGCATTTCATGTACTGCAGGCCAAAGTCCACACCCGTCTCACTAAGAAGGTAGCCACATAGGACCCAGGGGACGGAACACAAGTCGCCCGCCAAGGCCCGAGGATACCGGATAGAAGTGTCACTGGGTGTGAGGTGCAGGGAGAAGGCCAGAGAAAGGACACACAGAAGGGGGTCCTGCTAAGTACTCCGGAGCTATCTGGGGGTGGACTGAGCCCCTCACTGAGTACGCACAGCACGACGGGTGAGATTGCTCTGGTACCTGTAATCTGGACTGCAACAACTGTGAGTAAAGATCTTGGGACTGCATCACACGGACTCTGTGTTCATTACTGACTCCCTGCACTACAACCACCATCATCCACCCACACTGCCCTGAAGCTACACTCTTCCTGTGGTGAGTAATAATACCATTGCTGCAAAACCACCAGCTTCAGAGGACTGTTCCGCAGCGGCGGCCCCTTTGGCCGCACTCCACAGGTGGCGTAGTCGGACATTATAAAATCCATATATACAAATTACCCTTGGATTGACCGCCCTGGGTCACGGACTGGGTCACCGCCACAGTGACTACAACCCCCAGCGTCTACCGGCCCGGCTCAGGGAACCCCACGGCCCAGGGGGCGCGTCAACTTCATAGGTCCCTGATCTGAGACCACTCCTGCAGCGTGATTTGCCCCACCTCTGGATCTCGTTGGCCCAGGCTATACGTCAGAACGTATTGCACCAGGGCTTGTCGGTGCTGCCACAGTCGCTGCAACATGTGCAGAGTTGAATTCCACCGTGTCGGCACATCGCATTTCAGCAGGCCCAACGACTTCTGTAGAGATGTAAGTCGTTGAGCTGCGGGATGCGAACGGCGGAAGTGAGCACACAGCGACAGTGCCCTCTGCAGAAGGCCATCTTGTCCGGGATAGTGGGCTAAAAATTTATGGACAACCAGGTTCAACACGTGAGCCATACAAGGCACGTGTGTGACATTGCCCCGGCGAAGGGCCGCACCCAGGTTTGCAGCATTGTCGTACACGGCCTTCCCTGGTTGCAGGTCCAGTGGAGACAACCATTCATGAAACTGGGTCTCCAGAGCTGACCACAACTCCTCAGCTGTGTGACTCACATTTCCCAGACATTTCAAAGTAAACACTGATGCCGTTGAGCCCTGCTGCCAGCATAGTAAGGAGGTGTGCAGGATTCCTTCTGCGCAGTTAGAAAGCAGGTGGCATTACCAGACAGGCTTTGGGTGCAGGTGGAGGACCGAGAGGAGGTTGAGGAGGCAGAAGCAGTGGAGGAACTTCGAGATAAAGAGGATTGACACACAACTCGTGGGGACGGTAAGACTTGGACCGCAGCCCCTTGTCCTGCTGTCACCATAGTTACCCAGTGCCCAGTCAGTGACATGTAACGCCCCTGTCCATGCCTACTCGTCCAAGTGTCTGTGGTGAAATGCACCCTGTCACACACAGAGTTTCTCAAAGAAGCGGTGATGTTGTGTGCGACATGCTGGTGGAGCGCAGGCACACCTTTCTTTGAGAAGTAGTGCCGACTGGGCATCTGGTACTGGGGCACTGCGACGGAAATAAGGTCTCGAAAATCCACTGTGTCCTCCAGGCGGAAAGGCAGCATTTCTGTAGCCAACAGCTTGTAGATGGTGAAATTCAACCTCTTAGCTTTCTCATGGCTAGGAGGAAATGGAAATGGTCTTTTACTTGTCCACATCTGAGGGACCGAGGGCTGGCTGTTGTGCTTAGACGGGGTTGAGTATGGTGTCCCCGACAAACTGCCGGTCTGTGAGGAAGATGCAGGCGGACATGTTAGGTTGCCTTGATCCAAAGGTGGTGCTCTCGATGTCGGAGAGCGCTCAATACCAACAGGTGTTTCCACTTCCCAATGAACTGACGACCTGCCAATCACACTGGCTGTTGCAGGTAAAGAGGTGGCAGGTCTGCGTCCAAAAACATGTGTGACTGCTGTCCCCCCAGTCACAGAGGATGAAGAGGCCGCGGATGCACAAGATGGGGCAGACGGTGGTTGGCCCAGCCTGCTAGGCCGCATTGTAGCACAGTGAGCTTCCCACTGCAACTTATGCTTCATATCCATGTGACGGTACATGCATGAAGTACTCAAACTATGGATTTTTTGGCCTCTGCTTAGCTTTTGGTGACAAATATTACAGATAACACGAGTTGGGTCATCCTTATCGATCTGAATAAATGCCCAGGCTATGCAAGGCTTAGAGCCCATGCGACCTGAAGAGCCACTACGACTTGTGGTCAGAGGCAGAGTTGTGGTTGAGGATACAGTTGTTGACGTGCTTCCAGTACTCTGTCTCTGTCCAGGAAGGCGCAACCTAACCTCGCCGTCAATAGCATCTGTGACGCCCCGCTGCGCTTGGTATCAGAGATCCTAGAAGAGTGTATTGATGGAATCCTCCACAAGAGGCCCCCATAAACATTCACACATCTCCACCTTCCACCTCAGACCAGCAGAGGGAGCCCGTTAGGGATATAAATAGGGAAGGTGGAGCTAGGCAGTTCAGCTCCTCTGAAGAGTTCCTGCAGTAGAGAAGCCTAAGAGAGGTCAGTCTGCAGTGGAGCTCAGTCTAGTCTAGAGAACTCAGTTAATAGTTCAGCAGTGGAGCACAAGGCTCCTGCTAGCTAGATTCAGGGAGCCCAGATAGAGCTTAAGGTGTGCCGACGCCATAAGTTCGGTGAAGCGCGGCAAGCTGCCGTTAGTGTGTATAGCCTAGTGAGGGCCCGAGTAGGCCGAAGGTGAGTGGCGAGTTAGTACATAAGGGGCAGAGGAGCTTAACCAGCTCACCCCGAAGCATTTACCAGACACCGGATCCCAGCGTACCGGGATCTCTATGACCCAGTAAGGCATAACCGGAATCTCTGGAGAACTACAAGTCCCAGGATCGCTAAGGTACTGATACGAAACAGAGCCAGGAGACGCTTAGGCCCCGCATACTGGGAGCGTGAACTCCAAGAGAAGGCCCTACCACAAGGTCAGCCAGCGCAGGACAGATACAAAGTTAGGCCTAGCTCCAGGCAGGTCAGAAACTTACTACGCAGAGGCAAGAAACAGGAGGCCCTACACCCGCTCATTGGGGACGATCCTGATATGCACCCTTCATCCTACAGTGCTCCGGGATGTGCCCGAATTTCCTCCAGTAAAAGGTACTGAAGTGACTACCGTGTCCGTTCCCGTTCTTGCTCTGACCCAGCTGGGTCTCGCCTGTCCTGCATTCCCCCTGCATACGCTGCCCTGAGACCTAGCTCCACCTGTGGGGAGCTAAACCATCGAGCTGCCTTATCATGGGCCTCAGTGGACTGTTGCAGCGCTGGTGCTTCTCACCAGATACTACAGGTGGCGTCACGAACTCTTATAAAATTAACAATTATCCTCCCTTTTAAACAGTGACCCCAGGGTACGGGCCAGGGAGCCGACCACCGCGACATCCCCAAGGCCAGACAAAGGCCCGGGTACCGAGTCATCCCCATCCCCCGGGCTAGTCACATCCTCCTCCACCTCCTCCGCTGACCTCATCGACTGGCTGACTGTGGGTTGACAGTAAGTGGGATCTCCAACCTCGTCATCATCACCCTGTGTGTTATCACACCCGTCGTCCTCAGAGCCAACCTCTTCCTGCCCTGACCGAAAAGTCAAGTTGTCGCTCCAATCAGGTATTTGAGTCTCATCATCGTCTTCATCATTGTCTCCACCAACAGGAGTTACAGTTTGGGAACGAGGGTCTACATTATGCTCAGAACCTTCTTCATCTGGTCCTGGATCCAACTTATAAAGATTCTGAGCATCAGTGCAGATCATTTCCTCGTCTGGATTAACAGAAGCCCTGGAGCAGACCTCCGTTTCCCAGGCTATAGTATGAGCAAACAGCTCTGCAGACTCAACCATCTGTGTTACCCCATACTCAGATGGGCAGCTGGAGACTTGGGAGCTGTGAGGAAGCAAGTGCGATTGGGGTGACACCTCTGAGGACTGGAGTATTTGTGATGTTGAAATTGAGGTGGAGGAGAGCCCACTTGAAGGAGCACTTGATATCCGTTGAAGCACCTGCTGTTTTTGTGCCTCATCTGGAATTTGTAGCGATTGGCGTGGCCGTAAGAAAGGGATCTTATCACATTGTCCGCTAAAAGAAGTAGACATTTTAGTTTGGCTGGAAGATGTTCTTTCTTCTGCAGATGTTACTGTTGCTTTAACACCTACCCCATGGACACAACCTTTTTTCCCCTTCCCAACACGTCTATTACCCTTTCCACCAGCAGCAGGCCTTTTTCCACTCATTTTGGTGGTTAACTAATTCACAACTCTGGAGTTGTTTGCACAAAAAAACAATGGATGGGAACCGAGCAGAGCTGAGTGGCCAAACTGTGGTATTAGGCCAAAACTATTGGCTGGGTTAGATGCAGAAAAAAATTATATTCAATTTGCAACCTGATGGAGGTCAGTATAGATGGACTAATAGAGAAAGTCCCACACACAGCTAGAAGCCCAAATATTTTTTCAGAGGTAGATGCAGAAAAAAAATATATTCAGTTTGCAACCTGATGGAGGTCAGTATAGATGGACTAATAGAGAAAGTCCCACACACTGCTAGAAGGCCAAATATTTTTTCAGAGGTAGATGCAGAAAAAAATTATATTCAGTTTGCAACCTGATGGAGGTCAGTATAGATGGACTAATAGAGAAAGTCCCACACACTGCTTGAAGGCCAAAGCTGGAGACTTGAGAGCTGTGAGGAAGCAAGTGCGATTGGGGTGACAACTCTGAGGACTGGAGTATTTGTGATGTTGAAGTTGAGGTGGAGGAGAGCCCACTTGAAGGAGCACTTGAAGGAGCACAAGATGGTCTTTCTTCTGCAGATGTTACTCCTCCCCACCGCGGGGGGGCTCGACCCACCAGCGGACAGGCACCAGTATTGGGAGAGGGGGGCTGGCCGTCAGGGTCCACCGCGGCTCTGGCACAAACCCGGCGACACGGAGGTGGCACGGGCAGGAACGGACTGGCCGTGTCGGCTTCTCACTTTTTGGATTTTAGAAGGGCATGACATGCCTATATCTGTGTCTCCCCCAACTTTTACTCCACCACCTCTTTTCTTTTCGCATGACTATATGTACTTGTCACTTTTCCATGTGTTAGTTATGTCTTCTGAGCAGTTTGTCAGCTTTTGGACACCTTTGAAGGTGTTTTCCATGTGTTTCTATGTGTTTTTGTTTGCCTGCCATTGGTTTTAATGGTGTTCGAAGGTGTTCGACGAACAGTTCGACGAACAGTTCGGCGAACACACGGGTGTTCGACGAACCGAACCGAACTCGAACACTACGGGGGTGGCTCAACACTATTCGGGAGGTGTATTCACATGCACCACTTCACACCCACACATGGGTATACGCTTCCTCATTTCGGCTGTTTTATGCTCTTCTCCTTATCCTCAGCCTCCACCACCACTATACCACCAGGGTGACCGTGGTCCATGTTGCCATTATTGAAAGTTCCTCCGTCCTTATTTTTGTCAGCTTTTGCTTGGAAGGCATAAGCAAAGACTGTGGGAGACCCACTCCCCAATAATGGGAATAATATTTTTATGATGCTGTACTGTATGGCTCTTGGAAGGGGCATTAAAAGAGTCTTAAGCTACTGCGACCTCCACCACTTTTCCGAGGGGCATTCAAACCATCTTGTTAAGCTACTGCGACCTCCACCACTTTTCCAAGGGGCATTAAAAGCATCTTGTTAAACCACTCTGAACTCCACAGCTCTTCCAAGGGGCATTGAAATGTTGTTTTTAATTAACTCTAACCTCCAACGACTCTTCAAACGGGCATTGCATTTTCTCCTAATTTTTGGCAGCTTTTGCTTGGAAGGCATAAGCAAAGACTATGGGAGACACACTCCCCAATAATGGGAATAATGTTTGTAATATGCTGTACTGCATGGCTCTTGTAAGGGGCATTGTAAGTTCCTCCATCCTAATTTTTGGCAGCTTTTGCTTGGAAGGCATAAGCAAACACTATGGGAAACCAACTCCCCAAAAATGGGAATAATGTTTGTAATATGCTGTACTGCATGGCTCTTGTAAGGGGCATTGCAAGTTCCTCCGTCCTAATTTTTGGCAGCTTTTGCTTGGAAGGCATAAGCAAAGACTATGGGAGACACACTCCCCAATAATAGGAATAATCTTTTTAAGATGCTGTAGTGTATGGCTCTTGTAACGGGCATTAAAACCGTCTTGTTAAGCTACTGCGACCTGCACCACTTTTCCGAGGGGCATTAAAACCGTCTTGTTAAGCTACTGTGACCTCCACGTCTCTTCCAAGGGGCATTCAAACCATCTTGTAAAGCTACTGGGACCTCCACGTCTTTTCCGAGGGGCATTAAAACCGCCTTGTTAAGCCACTGTGACCTCCACGTCTCTTCAAAGGGGCATTAAAAGCGTCTTCTTAAGCCACTCTGAACTCCACAGCTCTTCCAAGGGGAATTGAAATGTTGTTTTTAATTACCTCTAACCTCCACGACTCTTCCAACAGGCATTGCATTTCCTCCTAATTTTAGTCAGCTTTTGCTTTTCAATGCAAAGGCGAAAACTAAGGGAGACCCACTCCCCAATAATGGGTGGAAGGTTTTTAGTACGCTGTAATCCATGTCTGTTTCAAGGGGCATTGCAGTTCCTCATAATTTTTGGAAAGCCTTCCATTCACTGCTTAAGCCAACAGTGTACAGGAGACCCAGTTGCTATAAATGGAAAAAACAGTTTACTTAAGGCACTCTGACCTCCATGTCATTTCCAAGGGGCATTGGAGTGCCTAAAAATTTTTGGTAGGCATTGCACTCACTGTATTCCCTATAGCTGTGTAGCCGAACCGCTCCTTTTGTTACCGAAACATATCCTACAAGACATATGTGGTTGACTGGCCTGATATTGATGTGAATGGTCCCTGTTCCTCCTGCTCTTTCTCCTTTGCCACTACCTCATCCATCATTTATCACCTGAAGTTTTGTTTTAACGGGAGTCATAGAACTGGGATTGTAGCAGGAAAACATCCAGCAATCCACGGAGGAGGTAGGTTATGCGCCAAAACGCTGACCACCTCAGGCCTAGCCGCTACTACATACATGCGCTTGCATTCCAAGAAAACAAAGCCGATGCTAACTTGTATCATCATCATCATGGTCCTCACCTTGGCACTCTCAACTCCCCTGTTGGAGAAGCCAGGGCCCTCCGGAGGAGTCTGGTTCTCTGGTGGGCTCGTCCAATGCTACCCTAAAGCAGGCCGGGCTAAGAAAAATGTGTGGGGGGATGTTCCAAGGATAAATAGGGGCGGCTGGGGACCGTTTATGGACACCCGGCCGCCGGGCGGCTGGGGACTGAGTATGGATACCACGCCGCCAACGCAGCCATGACGTGGTGGCCAGATTCTGCCTCCACATGCCTAAAAGGCCCAATTTCAAGTGCAAGCAAGCAGTATGGTATTGCAGCCTGGGGGTGGGTGGGTGGGTGGCAGGCTGCATACTTGCGCTTGCATTGCAAGGAATGGGAGAGGTACAATTGAACACTGCCCTGGGACAAGGACTTGAACGGGGATAGTTGCAAGTCAGCAATGACAGGTGCAGGGTGGGAGGCATCTTCGCATGTACCATGAATAGGGGATTGGCATGCACACACTACAGCGGAATAGGCTGTCCTTCCCACTAAATGCACTGGGGAGGGCACAGGTAATGTTTTGGTATGCGCGCTTAATCTTATGTATAAGGCACACCGGGACAAATAGCGGTGGCTGGGGACTGAGTATGGATACCTCGCTGCTGAAGCAGCCATGAGGTAGTGGCCAGCTATGGCATTGCAGCCTGGGGGTGGGTGGGTGGCAGGCTGCACACTTACGCTTGCATTCCAAGAAAACAAAGCAGATGCTAACTTTTATCATCATGATCATGCTCCTCACCTTGGCACTCTCAACTCCCCTGATGGGGAAGCCAGGGCCCACCGGAGGAGTCTGGTTCTCTGGTGTACTCGTCCAATGCTGCCCTAAAGCAGGCTGGGCTAAGAAAAGTGTGTGAGGGGTAGTTGACAGGAGAAATAGGGGCGCCTGGGGACCGTTTATGGACATCCGGCTGACCCCAGGCGGCTGGGGACCATTTATGGACACCCGGCTGTCCCCAGGTGGCTGGGGATCATGTGTGGACACCTGGCCGCGGGGCGGCTGGGGACCGAGTATGGACACCCGGCCGCCCCCTGGCGGCTGGGGACTGAGTGTGGTCACCCGGCCGCTGGGTGACTGGGGACTGAGTATGGATTCCAGGCCGCCAACGCAGCCATGACGTGGTGGCCAGATTCCGCCTTCACATGCCTAAAAGGCACAATTTCAAGTGCAAGCAAGCAAGCAGTATGGTATTGCAGCCTGGGGGTGGCAGGCTGCACACTTACGCTTGCATTCCAAGAAAACAAAACAGATGCTAACTTGTTTCATCATCATCATGGTCCTCACCTTGGCACTCTCAACTCCCCTGATGGAGAAGCCAGGGCCCACCGGAGGAGTCTGGCTCTCTGGTGGGCTCGTCCAATGCTGCCCTAAAGCAGGCTGGGCTAAGAAAAGTGTGTGGGGAGGAGTTGACAGGAGAAATAGGGGCGGCTGGGGACCGTTTATGGACACCCGGCTGCCCCCAGGCAGCTGGGGACCGTTTATGGACACCCAGCTGTACCCAGGCGGCTGGGGATCATGTGTGGACACCCGGCCACGGGGCGGCTGGGGACCGAGTATGGATACCAGGCCGCCAACGCAGCCATGACGTGGTGGCCAGATTCTACCTCCACATGCCTAAAAGGCCCAATTTCAAGTGCAAGCAAGCAGTATGGTATTGCAGCCTGGGGGTAGGTGGGTGGTTGGCTGCATATTTGCGCTTGCATTGCAGGGAATGGGGGAGGTACAATTGAACACTGCCCTGGGACAAGAACTTGCACGGGGATAGTTTCAAGTCTGCATCTTCTGATGCCGCAAGGATGACTTCTGATGGGCACACTTTTAGGCAGTGATCTCGGTGTCAGAGATGCTTCAAGGGGTCTTCCCCATGCTGTTCCTATGTCTTTTCAGCACTGTATGCATGTGTCACACAGCACATGGACAGATAAGATTGTAAAATGTTAAAATGACATTTCCCAGTGAATGCATTTGTCACGGTTGAAAGCAATACAAAAGTGCAAAAACGCATAAAAAATGCTACTTGTGAACATAGCCCAAGGTGTGGAGGAGTATTTTTTTGGGGGGTTATTTATTTTACCTTATACACAAGTCTTTACCCTGGAAAGGAACTTCCTTAACATATTTCACAGGAAAGCAGTTTCAGTTTCTTTTTGAACGTTTTATTGTGAGCCCTTAAAAGTGGCTTAATACCTCTGACCCAGTTGTTGACAGCAGTGACCTGTGGGTCAGAAATGCTTCCTGGGGCGATCCCCATGCTGTCCCCTTGTCATTTGAGCACTGTCACTATCGTTTTGGGCACTTGTTAGGCTTTTAAAAGACTGCCGGGGGTGCCGCCGCAAAAATGCTCGCGTCTTCCATAGACTAACATTCGGCTCGTTGCTCTGGTCGAGCACCCGAGTATCACGGCGAGCTCGGCCTGAGCTTTGAGCACTCGAGCATTTTAGTGCTCGCTCAACACTACTGGGAAGCTCTCTTACACCACAAATCACCACACTCATGCACCCTCAGTACAAACACCTCACTTTATTTTTCTTAACAGCAAAACAAACAGTAGCACATAATTGGTAAAGAAAAGAAACATATCATAGCCGAAATTTCTTTCCCAAATAGATAATTTTATGATCAATGAACTACTCACTAGTATCTTAAATGACACTCAGGCTAAATTCTTCAGGATCTGGGACCCATGGATAATATACGCCCATCCTTATATTTCTTATGGTTAATCATACGTAATATTTCATCAATTCCTGATACTTGCCTTTCCTTTGTTTATGTGCCCCTCATATTATTCCTTTCCCCATCCCCTTTTCCTTTTTTTTTAATTTGTATGTTTTTTCTTGTTTTCTTTGTATATTTATTAGTGTATGATCTGTTGACATAATGATGTGATACATTTGACTTTATTTATTTTTATTCTATTGTGAAAAAATAAAATTCAATAAATATATTAGAAAGAAAATTTTTGCTACAGCTAAATTTTTTTATGTATCATGTGAAGTTCATTTTACAATGGATTCTATATTTTCACTATCATTATTTCTTGCCAATAAAATTGTCTCTTCAGAGAGGAAGAGGACTAGAACCGTAGTGCCATCCATAGGAAGTCACAATTCTTAAAGTCAATATCGACCCTTTAACGACCTTTGTCATATGACTTCCGATAAAAGCCAGAACCACAATCTCAATTTGCAGACACTGTGTTTCGGGGAACTGCCCCTCGTCAGTGCAAAGTGTGAGATATGGTTTGGCTGGGTGAGAAGCGTCAGACCGGTATCCAAGGGGTAACATTTCTCCTTGCAGAGAGTGACATGTTAAGCATGTCAAGGTGAGGAGACTTTTAAGCTGCAGCATTGCAGCTTAAAAGTCTCCTCACCTTGACATCCTTGCCAATAATAATAATTTTATTTGTATAGCACCATCATATTCCATAGCATTCTACAATTCAGTGGGTACATGTACAAACAAGACATTAACAAATAACTCATAATTCAATTTAGAATTTACAATTAATACAAAAGAAACATGGGCCCCGCTAGCCAGAGTTTACAATCTACTAGGAATTAAAGATGCCGAAAAAAGTAAAAAGTGCTTATTTTGTGTGGTTTAACCAACTTTATAACAAATAAGGGTATTTATATAAAGCTGAATGACCATGTCACCAGCCAGTATCTGTTTTTTTCCACATACAAAGTGCTACTAAGTACATAGAGCATGTGGGAAATTGATGATAAAAAGGGAGAGATAATTGGAAAATATAGGAAGGGAGAACTGAGAACAGTTAGATTAGTGAGTTGATGGGATAAGCCAGCCTATCAGATGTGATTTTAGTGCACACTTAAACCTGTAGACATAGGAAAATACCCAGTTTCCAGGTTAGTGCATTCCAGAGAACTCGACCAGAAAGTAATAAGTCTTGGAGAAGGAAGGGGGAAGTTTAGATTATGGAGGGGGTTAGACTTAGATCATTAGCAGAACAGAGAACATGCTAGATAGAGATAAGGTAGGAGATATAGAGTGGTGCAACACTGTGGCGGATGGGCAATCAGTGTAAAGACTAGCACAGTGTGGATGCATCGGTGTAGCGGGTGGACAGTGATGTGAGCCTGACTGCTGCATTCAAGACAGATTGGTGAGGCGAGATTTTAGTGAGAAGAAGACTGACATAGTGAATTATGGGTGGTTTATTTGGAAAAGAGGAGGGGGTCTAAGACTGAACCCTGAATAACCCTGAGAACAAGTAGAAGACATAGAGGAAGAAGAGCCAGAAAATTAGACACTTAGAAAGCGGAAAGAAAGCTAGGATGAAAAGCAAGAGAGAAATATGTGTGTGATCTGCTTCGCATCAGAGAATCGCAGCACAAGTGAGAAGAAGATTGAGAACTGAATTTCTCCTTCTTCTCTATTCTCTGTGTCCATGGTAATCAGACTGAACTCAGATGACGTCCGAGTGCAGTCCGATGTTTCACATGCACCCTCAGACTTGTATGGGTGCGTGCGATCCAATTCTCGGATGCACTCGCAACATGCTGAGATTGTTTTCATATGCTGAATCGGCCTGAGAGAAAAAATCGCAGATCTGCACTTCTCCATATTGTAACACTGGGCAGAGTGCTATCTGATAAAACATCGGATAGAACTCGGCCATTTTATACGCTAGTGTTGTAAAGGACATATTAATATTCATGCTATCCAAGTGTAAAGGACATGTTGATACTCATGCTAGAGCAACTCCATTTTGTCTGCTTGCTTTAAAATCATGTTATTATCACTTCTTGCATAACATATATTCTTTCCTTCTTTTCTCATGCAACTTTCTCACACTAACTTTTTCTCACAAGAACATTTTGTCAGACACTCTGCTCCTGTTATCTAACTAGTCTAGGCCAGGATTGTCCTTGTAAATTTCCATCGTGCTTCGAACTAACGATGATAATATAACCATATATGTGTTTCCGTAATAATTGCACTAACATTGGCTCAAGCCTGTAGAACTGTAGTATGGCTGTAAGTGATTGGACATTAATAAACTCAAAACAATATAAAATGCAAAGCAAAATAAACAGGATCAAAGATTCGTTGAATCCTCCCATACAGAGCACTGTCTCCGTCTGGTTCCCTGTTGGATTGCGCAATCAACATAATAATTTGACACTCACTTGGTCAACCGTGAAGGGCCATTGCCCTCCCTCAGCAGCTTGGTGCCATGACTCGGATCCCTAACCAGGGATGCCCCATCACCCCTGGACGTCCACAAAGAGAGACTTGCTTTCAGCCTCCCCCACTGGAATTGGGACTGATCATCCCCCACAAAAAGCCACGGTAAGTGCACCAGTTGTTTACTAGTGATACTGACCGTTTGGCGTGGTTTCCATATGGTGCGTGGTTGTTTGCAGTATCTCCAGACGTTTTGGTTGGATATAGTCAAAGGTGAGACTATAAAGGGTGTAGTCCCATTAGGGGTCTGATATTGATAACTTTCAAAGCAGTATCACCTCGGATTGACAAGTGAATATTGTGTGAATCTTCCTTAACTTCTGACAAAGATCCTTAGGAGACTGAACATTGTTAGTTTCAGTCACGGCAGGTGATCGAAGATTGGGTAGGACACACACGTAGATATACATATATCGAGTGTCCGGAGGGCTGCAAAGGTCCTCCTCCTTTCATCAGCCGTGTACGACTCCCCCGATGGGAGGGGGAAATTAAAGTCAGTGGAACAGCTGGGAGGTCCGGCCGGACTCGTGCTGTGCACAAAATTAAGGATCTTTTGTCAGTTATAGTGATTAATCAATGTTTCCGTGGAGCAGAAAGAAATTGTCTCCCCTGCAGGAGGGAGAGGATGTGATGACTATCATGATCAGTCGAGAAGGGAAAAGATCATTTAAGAATGCACCAAAAGTGTTTAAGGTGTTAAATTTTCCCGTGCAGGGCAGGCTTCAGCCTGCATTGTGGGAGGAAGGTGTTAGAACCTTGCTCTTAGGTTTTTTCCTTTGCTGGTCACATGACCTTGTTGGCCTATTTAATCCTGCTCCGCCCTTCTGGCTTTGCTGGACTTCATTGTATAACTACTTTCTAGCTAGCCTGTGCTCTGTATCTAACTCTGTTAGTTTGCTTGGTCTACGGACCTCTTTGTTGTATATATTTTGTTTGTTCGTCTGTCTGCTACTATTTCTGTTAGGAGGTCTCCCATTTTCCTCCCAGTCCTTAGTACTTGTAGGGATTCCTTCCCCATATCTATAGGTCTCCGTACAGACTAGCTTAGGACTTTAGCAGGTCTGATCGCAGGATCAGGTTCCCTGTTACATCATAGGGATTAAGCTGAGTTCTATCGTAGGGACAGATCTCCTCTCTTTCCTTAGCTCTGGTAGCAGAACATAACAGTAAGTCCAGCCTGCAAATTCTCTAAGGAAAGATTTTCTGTTCCATCATGGTGTCGATTCTGGATTTGGCTAAACGCCTGCAGGGACTCTCTCTGGAGGTGGCCGAGCTCCGTCAGCACGTGAGTAACTGTCTTGGAGCACATTTCTTGGAGCCTAAGGTATGTTTGCCGGATTTATTTTTTGGTGAACACCGAGAATTTTTTTCATTTAAAAATGCTTGCTTATTGTATTTTCGTTTGAGACCCAAGTCCTCTGGGGATTAATCCCAGCGCATAGGGTTCATAATGTCACTTTTGCGCAAAGAGCCTCAGGAGTGGGCCTTTTCTTTGCAACCTAGTGATACATGCTTCAGATCAGTGGATAGTTTTTTTTCTGCTTTGGGGCTATTATATGATGATCCTGACCGTGTCTCATCAGCTGAGACTGAGTTAAGACGTTTGAGACAGGGATCAGGTAATGTGGAAAAATATTGTACTCATTTCCGTCGTTGGTCTACTCAAACAGGGTGGAACGATTCTGCTCTGAAAAGTCTATTTCTTGCTGGGCTCAATGAAAGGGTTAAAGACCTGCTAATTGCTTATCCTACACCTGAAGATTTGCAACAGGCTATGCAATTAGCTATACGGGTGGATAGGAGACTGCGTGCAAGGGTTAATGAGAGCAAATCCTCTGCTATGTCAGTTTCTTTTTATGAGAATGTGTGTACTAACAGTGGTGAACCGATGGAGATTGGATCGGTGGCACCTCGCTCCCAAGAAAAAGACCGTAGATTTTCTGAAGGCTTGTGTTTCTATTGCGGAAAATCTGGTCATTTGATTAAAGGCTGTGAGCTTCGTATGAAGAAAGAAAAAAAAATGGTCAGTCATGCCCGTATTGCCTGTTTAAATTCCAAGGGTGTATTTTTAGCTGCTTCCACGATTGCTCAGGAAAAATTAATGGAATTTCGGGTGTTTGTTGATTGTGGGTCTACTCTGAATGTAATTGATGGGGGATTCTTGGAAAGACTCAATTTAAAACCCGAACCTTTATCATCCCCCATTGCTGTGTTTTCTGTGGATGCTTCCCCTTTGAAGAATATTACTCTCAAGGTCTGTGAATTTCCTCTCACTATTAATGGTGTTCACCATGAGAAATTGGATTTGGTAGTTTTGAATAGCTTGCCTTCTCCAGTAATATTGGGATTGCCCTGGTTAAAATTTCACAATCCTGTACTGGATTGGTCTACCAGTGAAATTAAATCCTGGAGCCATAAATGTTATGACAAGTGTTGTAACGGGCGTATTGCAGCTTTGGATAGGGGAGAATTGCCTGTTCCTATTCAGGATTTTTGGAGAGTTTTTTCTGAGAAGGAATCGCAGGTTTTGCCTCCCCATAGAGACTATGATTGTTCTATTGAATTTGTCCCTGGAGCGACTCTTCCTAAAAGTCGTTTATTTAACCTTACTATTCCTGAGAGGAAGGCTTTGGAGGAATACATACAGACAAGTTTGGCCGCCGGTCACATTAGGCCCTCTAAGTCTCCTGTGGCGGTTGGATTTTTTTTTGTAAAAAAAAAGGACGGTGGTTTACGTCCTTGTCTGGATTTTCGTGAGATTAACAAAATTACTGTACGCAATCCTTACCCACTGCCATTGATTCCTGATCTGTTTAACCAGTTAATGGGGGCCAAGTGGTTCTCTAAAATTGACCTTAAGGGGGCATACAATCTGTTGCGCATGAAGGAGGGTGACGAATGGAAGACTGCTTTTAACACTCCTGTGGGTCATTTGAGAATCTGGTTATGCCTTTTGGTCTTACTAATGCTCCTGTATTTTTTCAGAATCTTATTAATGACATCTTTAGACCTTTGATCGGCAAAAATGTGGTTGTGTATTTGGATGACATTTTGATTTATTCGCCGGATCTGGAGTCTCATTGGCGGAGCGTACGTGAGGTATTACAGTTATTAATGGACAATTCGCTTTTTGCTAAGCTGGAGAAATGTGAGTTCGCTGTACAGAGAATTAGTTTTTTGGGTTACATTATCTCCAGCGAAGGTTTTGAGATGGACCCGGTTAAAGTTCAAGCTGTACAGGAATGGCCTAGGCCTATTGGTTTGAAATCGATACAGAGGTTTTTAGGTTTCGCCAATTATTACAGAAAATTCATAAAAAAAATTTCTAGTATTGTCAAACCTCTGACCGATCTCACCAGGAAAGGTGCTGATGCGGTTCAGTGGTCTTCTGAGGCCATTGAAGCTTTTGTGTATCTCAAGGAGAGGTTCACCTCTGCTCCCATCCTTATGCAGCCTGATGTGACTAAGCCGTTTTTGGTTGAGGTTGATGCTTCCTCTGTGGGGGTTGGCGCAGTATTGTCTCAGGATAACGGGGATGGATTACATCCCTGTGCCTTTTTTTCAAAAAATTTTTCGGAGACTGAACTGAATTACGATATTGGTAATCGGGAATTATTGGCTATTAAACTCGCATTTGAACACTGGCGCCACTTCTTGGAAGGTGCGGAATTTCCCGTTCAGGTTCTTACGGATCATAAAAATCTGATATATCTTGATGCTGCCAAGCGCCTGAATGACCGTCAGGCTAGGTGGGCACTGTTTTTCTCGCGGTTTAATTTCTCCGTTACTTACATCACTGGTACTAAGAATGTTAAGGCGGATGCCTTGTCTCGCAGTTTTTCTCCCATAGTCGGTGCTGAGAAAGAGGAGAACATTTTACAAGAAGGTGTTGTGATAGCTGCTTTGGACTCCGTTTTGGAAGATGAGATTCTTAAAGCACAGGAGAATGCCCCATCTAACACTCCTCATGGGAGGTTGTTTGTGCCTGGGACCTTTAGGAGAGATTTGTTTGTTGAGTGTCACGAATAGTGTTGAGCCACCCCCGTAGTGTTCGGGTTCGGTTCGGTTCGTCGAACACCGGGATGTTCGAGGAACTGTTCGTCGAACTGTTCGTCGAACACCTTAGAACACCGTCGAACACCGTTAAAACCAATGGCAGGCAAACAAAAACACATAGAAACACATAGAAAACACCTGCAAAGGTGTCCAAAAGCTGACAAACTGCTCAGAAGACACTCTCTTTAAAAAAGCCGGCCGGCAAATTCAGCAGCGGCATACACCGGTACCGACAATTTAGACAAGAAGGAATAGAGCATCACACATAGATTAGATAGATAGAAACATGTCAGTCACACATATAAGAAGCACAGTGACAGTGTTGGTTACTGCACTTGTCATTTAGTGTAAAGGATTTATTAAAAAAAATATTAGTGTTTTCATGCACCGTCTCTTTAAAAAAGCCGGCCGGCAATTCAGCATCTGTACCCGACAATTTATAACAGAAAGAATAGAGCTTCACACATAGATTAGATAGATAGAAACATGTCAGTCACATATATAATAAGTACAGTGATAGTGTTGCTTACTGTACTTGTCATTTAGTGTAAAGGATTTATTTAAAAAAATAATAGTGTTTTCATGCACTGTCTCTTTAAAAAAGCCGGCCGGCAATTCAGCAGCGGTACCCGACAATTTAGAACAGAAAGATAGAGCATCACACATAGATTAGATAGATAGAAACATGTCAGTCACATATATATGAAGTACAGTGATAGTGTTGGTTACTGTACTTGTCATTTAGTATTAAAATAAAGGATTTATTATTAAAAAAATTGGCGTAGGGTTCCCCTTAATTTTAGGCTCTAGCGGAGGTTAAGCAGACGGCTGGGGCAGATGTTTGAAGCCTGGGAAGGGGGTAATACCCACGGAGCTTCCCAGGCTACTAATATCAGCCCCCAGCTGAATACATAGCCTTTACTAGCTATTAAAATGGGGGACCCCCCAAAAAAAATGACGTGGGGTCCCCCCTAATTTAATAGCTAGCAAAGGCTAGGCAGACAGCTGGGGGCTGATATTAATAGCCCAGGAAGGGAGCCATGAATATTGGCCCCCTCCCAGGCTAGAAACACCAGCCGTCAGCCGCCCCAGAAATGGCGCATTCATAGGATGCGCCAATTCTGGCACTTAGCCTCGCTCTTCCACGCTGCCCTGGTGCGGTGGCAGGGGGTAATAGGGTTGGGGTTGATGTCAGCTTATAATGCCAGCTGACATCAAGCCCAGGTTAGTAATGGAGAGGCGTCTATAAGACACCCCCATTACTAACCCCATAGTCAAAGTTAAAAAAAACACAAACACCCAGAATAAAGTCCTTTAATTGAAATAAAGACACAATCCTTTATTGTTCTAAATTAAACCATACTTACCATCACGCCCATTCCAGCTGAAGCCAACGATCTCCTGCAATAAAAGAAAAATAATAAAGCAACCTCATCCTTACCTTTCCATGGTTCCCACGACAGCTTCAGCTCTGCTACATCGAGATGACAGGCTGGACCGCAGCAGAACGCTGCCATCCAGCCTGTCATCCCGCAGACACTGAGAAGCGCAGGCTTGCTTGCGCTGCTCAGCGTCTCTCTGTGACGACATCCAGATGAGCCGAGTTCATGTCCAATGAACTCGGCTCACCTCATGCACGTCACTGACAGCGTGGGAAAATTCTCACGCTGAAGCGCTGATTGCAGGAGAATTTTCCCACGCTGTCAGTGACGTGCAGGAGGTGAGCTGAGTTCATTGGACATGAGCTCACCTCATGCACATCACTGACAGCGTGGGAGAATTCTCCTGCACTCAGCACTTCAGCGTGAGAATTTTCCCACGCTGTCAGTGACGTGCATGAGGTGAGCCGAGTTCATTGGACATGACCTCGGCTCATCTGGATGCCGTCACAGCGAGACAGTGAGGAGCGCAAGCATGCCTGCGCTTCTCAGTGTCTGCGGGATGACAGACTGGATGGCAGCGTTCTGCTGCGGTCCAGCCAGTCATCTCGATGTAGCAGAGCTGAAGCTGTCGTGGGAACCATGGAAAGGTAAGGATGAGGTTGGTTTATTATTTTTCTTTTATTGCAGGAGATCGTTGGCTTCAGCTGGAATGGGTGTGATGGTAAGTATGGTTTAATTTAGAACAATAAAGAATTGTGTCTTTATTTCAATTAAAGGACTTTATTCTGGGTGTTGTGTTTTTTTTAAATACTTTACTAGAAATTCATGGCGGTCATGTCTAATACTGGCGTGACCCCATGAATTTTGGGCTTGGGGCCAGCTGATAATACCAAGCTGGCCCTAACCCCTTTATTACCCAGTGAGCCACCGCACCAGGGCCCTGGATGAGTTGGGTACAGCGCCAGAAGATGGCGCTTCTATGAACGCGCCATTTTCCGGGGTGGCTGCGGACTGCAATTTGTAGCGGGGGGGGGGGCCCAGAAAGCTTGGGCCTCCCTGCGCTGCAGATTCCAGCCCCCAGCTGCCTAGTTGTACCTGGCTGGACACAAAAATAGGGCGAAGCCCCACGTACTTTTTTTTTAATTATTTCATGAAATTCATGAAATAATTAAGAAAAAAAGGCCTTCCCTATATTGTTGTGTCCGGCCAGGTACAAATAGGCAGCTGGTGGTTGGGGGCAGCCCGTTCCTGCCTGCTGTACCTGGCTGGACACAAATATAGTGCGAAGCCCCACTTCAATTTTTTTTAATTATTTCATGAAATAATTTAAAAAAAATTGACGTGGGGCTTCGCACTATATTTGTGTCCAGCCAGGTACAGCAGGCAGGAACGGGCTGCCCCCAACCACCAGCTGCCTATTTGTACCTGGCTGGACACAACAATATAGGGAAGCCCTTTTTTTCTTAATTATTTCATGAAATAATTTAAAGAAAATTGACGTGGGGCTTCGCCCTGTTTTTGTGTCCAGCCAGGTACAACTAGGCAGCTGGGGGCTGGAATCCGCAGCGCAGGGAGGCCCAAGCTTTCTGGGCCACCCCCGCTGCAAATTGCAGTCCGCAGCCACCCCGGAAAATGGCGCGTTCATAGAAGCGCCATCTTCTGGCGCTGTACCCAACTCATCCAGGGCCCTGATGCGGTGGCTCACTGGGTAATAAAGGGGTTAGGGCCAGCTTGGCATTATCAGCTGGCCCTAAGCCCAAAATTCATGGGGTCACGCCAGTATTAGACATGACCACCATGAATTTCTAGTAAAATATTTAAAAAAAACACAACACCCAGAAAAAAGTCCTTTAATTGAAATAAACACACAATTCTTTATTGTTCTAAATTAAACCATACTTACCATCACGCCCATTCCAGCTGAAGCCAACGATCTCCTGAAATAAAAGAAAAATAATAAAGCAACATCATCCTTACCTTTCCATGGTTCCCATGACAGCTTCAGCTCTGCTACATCGAGATGACAGGCTGGACCGCAGCAGAACGCTGCCATCCAGCCTGTCATCCCGCAGACACTGAGAAGCGCAGGCTTGCTTGCGCTCCACAGTGTCTCTCTGTGAGGGCATCCAGATGAGCCGAGTTAATGTCCAATGAACTCGGCTCACCTCATGCACGTCACTGACAGCGTGGGAAAATTCTCCTGCACTCAGCGCTTCAGCGTGGGAGAATTCTCACACTGAAGCGCTGAGTGCAGGAGAATTCTCCCACGCTGTCAGTGACGTGCAGGAGGTGAGCTGAGTTCATTGGACATGAGCTCACCTTATGCACGTCACTGACAGCGTGGGAAAATTCTCCTGCACTCAGCGCTTCAGCGTGGGAGAATTCTCACGCTGAAGCGCTGAGTGCAGGAGAATTCTCCCACGCTGTCAGTGACGTGCAGGAGGTGAGCTGAGTTCATTGGACATGAGCTCACCTTATGCACGTCACTGACAGCGTGGGAGAATTCTCCTGCACTCACCGCTTCAGCGTGAGAATTTTCCCACGCTGTCAGTGACGTGCATGAGGTGAGCCGAGTTCATTGGACATGAACTCGGCTCATCTGGATGTCGTCACAGAGAGACGCTGAGCAGCGCAAGCAAGCCTGCGCTTCTCAGTGTCTGCGGGATGAGAGGCTGGATGGCAGCGTTCTGCTGCGGTCCAGCCTGTCATCTCGATGTAGCAGAGCTGAAGCTGTCGTGGGAACCATGGAAAGGTAAGGATGAGGTTGCTTTATTATTTTTCTTTTATTGCAGGAGATCGTTGGCTTCAGCTGGAATGGGCGTGACGGTAAGTATGGTTTAATTTAGAACAATAAAGGATTGTGTCTTTATTTCAATTAAAGGACTTTATTCTGGGTGTTTGTGTTTTTTTTAACTTTGACTATGGGGTTAGTAATGGGGGTGTCTTATAGACGCCTCTCCATTACTAACCTGGGCTTGATGTCAGCTGGCATTATAAGCTGACATCAACCCCAACCCTATTACCCCCTGCCACCGCACCAGGGCAGCGTGGAAGAGCGAGGCTAAGTGCCAGAATTGGCGCATCCTATGAATGCGCCATTTCTGGGGCGGCTGACGGCTGGTGTTTCTAGCCTGGGAGGGGGCCAATATTCATGGCTCCCTTCCTGGGCTATTAATATCAGCCCCCAGCTGTCTGCCTAGCCTTTGCTAGCTATTAAATTAGGGGGGACCCCACGTCATTTTTTTGGGGGGGTCCCCCATTTTAATAGCTAGTAAAGGCTAGGTATTCAGCTGGGGGCTGATATTAGTAGCCTGGGAAGCTCCGTGGGTATTACCCCCTTCCCAGGCTTCAAACATTTGCCCCAGCTGTCTGCTTAACCTCCGCTAGAGCCTAAAATTAAGGGGAACCCCACGCCAATTTTTTTAATAATAAATCCTTTATTTTAATACTAAATGACAAGTACAGTAACCAACACTATCACTGTACTTCATATATATGTGACTGACATGTTTCTATCTATCTAATCTATGTGTGAAGCTCTATTCTTTCTGTTATAAATTGTCGGGTACCGCTGCTGAATTGCCGGCGGCTTTTTTAAAGAGACGGTGCATGAAAACACTATTATTTTTTTTGATAAATCCTTTACGCTAAATGACAAGTACAGTAAGCAGCACTTTCACTGTACTTCGTATATATGTGGCTGACATGTTTATATCTATCTAATCTATGTGTGAAGCTCTATTCTTTCTGTTCTAAATTGTCGGGTACCGGTGTATGCCGCTGCTGAATTGCTGGCTTTTCATGTTTCACTGTTGGCACTGTTCCCATCGATTTGGGCAATCAGTGTAATGCCACAACCACCATGGCTGTGGCATTACAGTGAGTGGCAGACAATCCCTGCATGATTGGTGCTCTAAATAGCGCCAGACATGCAGGACACGCTTTTGGTGCACGAACAGTTATCGAACATAACCTCGAACAGCCGAATTTTTTGCAAATCGTTCGGGTTCGTCGAACAACTCGAACACCGCCCAAAACAGCTCGAATTTGAGATTGGCGAACAGTTCTAGTCGAACACCGCTCATCTCTAGTCACGAATCTCGGTTGGCAGGTCATCCCAGAATCTCTGAGACCAAGAGACTGATGGGTCGCAGTTTTTGGTGGCCTGGATGGCAGAAGGAAGTCATTAAGTGGGTGCGTCAATGTACTATATGTGCTAGATCTAAGTCCTCACATACTCCTGCTGCGGGGTTGCTTTGTCCTTTGGAGGTTCCCAGTGCTCCTTGGACACATTTGGCTATGGACTTTATAACTGACCTTCCCCCCTCTGAGGGTTTTACTGTCATCTGGGTGGTCGTGGACCGTTTTAGCAAGATGTGTCACTTGGTTCCCTTCATCAAACTGCCCTGCGCTAAAACTATCGCTAAGGCCTTTGTCAAGGATATTGTCAGACTTCATGGCGTTCCTACTGACATTGTTTCTGATAGGGGTCCTCAGTTCGTGGCTCGTTTTTGGCGTGCCTTTTGTGACAGGTTGGGAGTTCATTTGTCGTTCTCGTCCGGATATTATCCTGAATCTAATGGCCAGACAGAAAGGAAAAACCAGGATGTTGAGCAGTTCTTGCGTTGTTTTGTGGCAGACAATCAAGAAGGGTGGTCTGAGTTTCTGCCACTTGCTGAATTTGCTCTGAACAATCATACATCTTCTTCTGCTGGTTGTTCGCCTTTTTTTTGTTGTTCTGGGAGACATCCGTCGTTTGGGTCGTTCTCCAAGTTGGGATCTGCCGTGCCTGAGGAGGAGAATTTTTCCGGTGATTTGGAGAGAGTTTGGACGGATGTGCGTGGTAATCTTCAGGAGGCCAACAGAAAATCTAAAGACTACTTTGATAGGAAACGACAGGAGGTTTTGTTCGCTGTTGGTGACATGGTTTGGTTGTCCTCTAGGAATCTGCGGTTGAGGATTCCTTCTAAGAAATTGGGTCCCAAGTTTGTAGGGCCCTTTAAGGTGCTTCAGGTTGTCAGCCAATCTGCTGTTAGGTTGGAGGTTCCTACCTCCTGGAGAATTAATCCGGTATTTCATGTCTCTCTGTTGAAAAAAGCTGTTGTATCGGATTGTGACGCCTCTGCCTCTGTTCCTCCGGTGGTGGAGGACGGGGAATATGAAATTTCTCGCATCCTTAACTCTAGACGGTATAGAGGTAGTTTGCAGTATCTTGTGGCCTGGAAAGGTTTCGGACCCGAGGATAACTCTTGGGTGAGGTCGGATGATGTTTCCGCGTCCAGACTTATCAGAGCGTTTCACAGGAGATTTCCTGATAAGCCTGGTCCTAGGGGATCCGGAGGATCCTCTTAGAAGGGGGGGTACTGTTAGAACCTTGCTCTTAGGTTTTTTCCTTTGCTGGTCACATGACCTTGTTGGCCTATTTAATCCTGCTCCGCCCTTCTGGCTTTGCTGGACTTCATTGTATAACTACTTTCTAACTAGCCTGTGCTCTGTATCTAACTCTGTTAGTTTGCTTGGTCTACGGACCTCTTTGTTCTATATATTTTGTTTGTTCGTCTGTCTGCTACTATTTCTGTTAGGAGGTCTCCCATTTTCCTCCCAGTCCTTAGTACTTGTAGGGATTCCTTCCCCATATCTATAGGTCTCCGTACAGACTAGCTTAGGACTTTAGCAGGTCTGATCGCAGGATCAGGTTCCCTGTTACATCGTAGGGATTAAGCTGAGTTCTATCGTAGGGACAGATCTCCTCTCTTTCCTTAGCTCTGGTAGCAGAACATAACAGAAGGAATCCGTCAGAACAGGGGAAGATTAGTTGACTGTGGATTGTTGGAAGATGCTGAAAAGTTTAGGAAAGTTGCATATGAGATTTGTGATGAAGGGTATGTTGAAATAGAAGGAAGGAAATATGTAGAGAAAACCAAAAGAGTAATGCCATTGTGTGGGTCGTACCCGGGTGGGTAGATTACAGTACGAGATGTTAAATGCAGCAAGGAAGATAATGGAATGTTGAAAAGTGAATGCATGTGGGAAAAGGTTGCGCTGAGTTTGTCGAAAGAAGGGAAGAAGTATGTGCAGAGACTTAAACAGTTAACTAAAATATGCGAGCTACCAGATAAGGGCCGGTTAATTATGAAGAAGAAAAAGGGCAAGTTAGAAGATAATTGGATTGTTACAAATAGCTTTGGCTTGGTATAGAACAGCAGAGAATTTGTCAAAGAAGGGTGGATGGAGGAAGAAAATACAGACAATAAGGGAAAGATGCCATGTTATGTGTATTACAAAGATACTGCTCTCCAGCCACCGCCCGATAATGGCGGATGGGGGGGATGGACCTGTACTAATTGCAGTCAGCAGATTATTGTGTTGCATGTCACGTGCCCCGTCCAGGAGGCCCACCCCTTGCTACTACCCAAGCCACTCCTAGTGTCCCATCCTCATCTGTTATACCTATGTCCGCCCAAAGTTCCAACCCTTCCTGCAGCGGCCATGTTGCTACACCCATTGCATCACCTCCGGCCTCTGACCACATGTCCCTTTGGTGGCGGCCATCTTGGTGCACCCTTCCTGTAGTGTGTTTCCTTCTGGTGGCGGCCATCTTGGTACACCCAGAATACAGGCAGCAATACACACTACACCCGGAATGGGTATGATGAAGATCATCATGTCAGTTTGTTATACATGCGGTGGGACCAAAATATGATCCTCTGGATGTACCCAGGTCACAACACCTGCTTACAGAAACAATTCAAAACACCATAACATACGCATCACAGCTTCATGCGGTCCCAACCCTAGCCCTGCCATTTATTTTCATCGGTATCTTTGCCTAATCAGTTTGCAAAGAACATGTCTTGCTGTCTGCTGCCGTGGCAGCTGGACAACTCTGAGGTAGTACTATTACAATACGTGGATGATCTTCTCTTGTGTACCCCCACGGAGCAAGTGTCCATCAGGGCCAGTGTTAGCCTCCTCAAGCATCTAGCAAAACTGAATTGTCGAGTCTCAGCCTCGAAACTTCAGTTTTGCCTCGGTCAAGTGGTCTTCTTAGGCCACTGCCTTTCTCAGGCTGCCAGACATCTCACAGAAGAAAGGAAGACGGCCATCTATGCACTACCATTCCCAAAAGATCCCATAGAGCTGCAACGGTTCCTTGGATTATGTACATATTGCAGACAATGGATCCCAGACGCCTCACATCTGATGTGTGACGCCCAGCTGCTCTTGGTATCACAGATCCTGGAAGAGTGCATTGATGGAATCCTCCACAAGAGGCCCCCATAAACATTCACACATCTCCACCTTCCACCTCAGACCAGCAGAGGGAGCCCGTTAGGGATATAAATAGGGAAGGTGGAGCCAGGCAGTTTAGTCTAGCCAGAACAGAGTTCCTGCTCACAGTCAGAGAGGGACAAAGTTCTCAGTTCGTTTTCCTGCAGAAAGCTGTCTGCAGAGGTAAGCCCAGTCTAGACTCAGTTGTAGCTCAGAATAGTGAGCTTTATGTGTGCCGGCGCCATAAGATCGGTGAAGCGCGGCAAGCTGCCGTTAGTGTGTATAGCTTAGTGAGGGCCCGAGTAGGCCGAAGGCGAGTGGAGAGTTATTACATAGGGGGCAGAGGAGCTTAACTAGCTAACCCTGAAGAATTTACCGGACACCAGGTCCGAAGCTTACCGGGATCTCTATGACCCAGTAAGGCATAACCGGAATCCCTGGAGAACTACAAGTCACAGGATCGCTAAAGTGCTGATACGTAACAGAGCCGGGAGACACATAGGCCCCATAAGCTGGGAGCGTGCACTCCAAGAGAAGGCCCAACCACAACGTCAGCCAGCGCAGGACAGAGACAAAGTTAGGCCTAGCTCCAGGCAGGTCAGAAACTTACTACGCAGAGGCAAGAAACAGGAGGCCCTACACCCACTCATTGGGGAGGATCCTGATATGCACCCTTCACCCTACAGTGCTCCGGGACGTGCCTGAATTTCCATCAGTAAAAGGTATTGAAGTGACTACCGTGTCCGTCCCCGTTCTTGCTCTGACCCGGCTGGGTCTCGCCTGTCCTGCATCCCCCTTCAAATGCTGCCCTGAGGCCTAGCTCCACCTGTGGGGAGCAATACCATCAAGCTGCCTTATCACCGGCCTCAGTGGACTGCGCAGCGCTGGTGATTCTCACCAGAAACCACAGGTGGCGTCACGAACTTTTATAAAATTAACAAAAATCCACCCTTTTAAAGAGTGACCCCATGGTACGGGCCCGAGAGCCGACCACCGCGACATTCCCAAGGCCAGGCAAAGGCCCGGGTACCGAGTCATCCCCATCCCCTGGGCGAGTCAGATGCAGCCCCTATATGATGCATTAAAAGAAGACACTCTGGCTGATGTAAACAACAAGAACCACCAAGAACTGCTACAACAAGCCTTTGAGCAACTAAAATCAAGAATAATGACAGCCCCTGCCCTTGGAAACACAGACTATGCTCAACCTTTACATTTGTATGTCTCTGAGACAGGAGGGCATGCAGCCAGAGTACTCACACAGAGACACTGTACAAAGCAGCGCCCAGTCGGTTATTACTCAGCGCATCTGGACCCGGTAGCCAGGGCCTCCCCCATTTGTCTACGAGCGGTTCACGTCACACAACAGTTACTTGAAAAAACGGCGGACATCATCCTTGGACATGAGACTCACATTTATGCTCCGCACGATATTGCGGCTGTTCTGGCTTTACAGCAACCTAAATATCTGTCCACACAGAGACACCTGCAGCTGCAGTGTTCGTTGATGTTGTCAGAAAGTGTGAAATTACACCGGTGCATCACCATCAACCCGGCCACCCTGCTACCAGCACCTGAAGGAGAGGGGAAAGAGGCTCCACCACATGACTGTCTGGAACAAATTACTGCCGAGTCAACTCCACTTGTTTTAGTGGCGGAAGTACCCTTGGATGATCCAGAACTTACGTTCTATACAGATGGATCCAGATATTTTGACACCTATGGCAGGTTTCATACTGGATATGCTGTCACAACTGAAGATACATTGGTAGAGGCTGCAACCTTACCACTGCCAAGAATCTGGTCTCTGAAGTTGTTTGCTGGTATGGAGTCCCAGAAGTCATCGAAAGTCATCAAGGACCAGCCTTTTCCTCATGTGTATATTAAGAAATACTTACAATGATCGGATCAACAGTGGCACTGCATACTCCTTACCATCCACAGTCAAGCGGCAAGGTGGAGAGATTGAATGGCACACTGAAAAGGCAATTAACCAAAATGATGCAGGAGACTATGGCCCAGTGGCCTGAGATCCTTCCCATTGCACTATATCACATACGCACCACACCCATAGAGATACTATTTGGGTCACAACCAGCTATAGCTAGATTTACCCCACAACAATTATCAGAAGAAACAGATCATGTTGTGCAATATGTGATTCAGCTTGCCAAAGCCTTAACTAACACCCATGCGTTAGTATCATCTTCTATTCCAGATCCAGAAGATGCAGAAGGTTGTCATACCCTTAAGCCCGAAGATTATGTGTATGTGAAGAAGCATGTTCGGAAACACGGACTAGAACCACTGTATGACGGACCATACCAAGTGCTTCTTACAACCCCAACAGCAGTAAAACATGAATTTTCTGAATATAAGCCTAGTGATTAGTGTTGAGCGAGCACTAAAATGCTCGGGTGCTCGAAGCTCGGGCCGAGCACGCCGTGATACTCGGGTGCTCGACCCGAGCAACGAGCCCAATGTTAGTCTATGGGAGACTCGAGCATTTTTGCGGCGGCTCCCCCGGCAGTCTTTTAAAAGCCTAAAAAGTGCCCAAAACGATAGTGACAGTGCTCAAATGACATGGGGACAGCATGGGGATCGCCCCAGGAAGCATTTCTGACCCCCAGGTCACTGCTGTCAACGTGGTCAGAGGTATTAAGCCACTTTTACAGGCTCAAAATAAAACGTTCAAAAACTAAAGTGAAAGAGCTTTCCTGTGAAATATGTTAAGGATAGTGTTGAGCGATTCCTTCCGATATCAGGAAATATCGTATCGGATTGGATCGGACCGATACCCAAAAAGTATCGGATATCGCCGATTCCGATACAGGAAACCAATGCAAGTCAATGGGACACAAATATCGGAATGAAAATAAACCCTTTCTTTCCTTGTAGGTTAATTCTACATGAAGGAAAACAACTAAGAATAATGTAGAATGTATTACGCGAAAAGCCGGCAATTCATCAGCGGCATACACCGGTACCCGACAATTTACAACAGAAAGAATAGAGCTTCACACATAGATTAGATGGATAGAAACATGTCAGTCACATATATATGAAGTACAGTGACAGTGTTGCTTACTGTACTTGTCATTTAGTGTAAAGGATTTATTTAAAAAAATAATTGTGTTTTCATGCACTGTCTCTTTAAAAAAGCCGGCCGGCAATTCAGCTGCGGTACCCGACAATTTATAACAGACAGAATAGAGCTTCACACATAGATTACATAGATAGAAACATGTCAGTCACATATATATGAAGTACAGTGACAGTGTTGCTTACTGTACTTGTCATTTAGTGTAAAGGATTTATTTAAAAATATAATAGTGTTTTCATGCACCGTCTCTTTAAAAAAGTCGGCCGGAAATTCAGCAGCGGTACCCGACAATTTAGAATAGAAGGAATAGAGAATCACACATAGATTATATAGATAGAAACATGTCAGTCACATATATATGAAGTACAGTGACAATGTTGATTACTGTACTTGTCATTTAGTGTTAAAATAAAGGATTTATTTTAAAAAAAATTGGCGTGGGGTTCCCCTTAATTTTAGTCTCTAGCGGAGGTTAAGCAGACGGCTGGGGCAGATGTTTGAAGCCTGGGAAGGGGGTAATACCCACGGAGCTTCCCAGGCTACTAATATCAGCCCCCAGCTGAATACCTAGCCTTTACTAGCTATTAAAATGGGGGACCCCCTCAAAAAAATGACGTGGGGTCCCCCCTAATTTAATAGCTAGCAAAGGCTAGGCAGACAGCTGGGGGCTGATATTAATAGCCCAGGAAGGGTGCCATGAATATTGGCCCCCTCCCAGGCTAGAAACACCAGCCGTCAGCCGCCCCAGAAATGGCGCATCCATAGGATGCGCCAATTCTGGCACTTAGCCTCGCTCTTCCCACTGCCCTGTAGCGGTGGCAGTGGGGTAATAGGGTTGGGGTTGATGTCAGCTTATAATGCCAGCTGACATCAAGCCCAGGTTAGTAATGGAGAGGCGTCTATAAGACACCCCCATTACTAACCGCATAGTCAAAGTTAAAAAAAAAAACACAAACACCCAGAATAAAGTCCTTTAATTGAAATAAACACACAATTCTTTATTGTTCTAAATTAAACTCTACTTACCATCACGCCCATTCCAGCTGAAGCCAACGATCTCCTGCAATAAAAGAAAAATAATAAAGCAACCTCATCCTTACCTTTCCATGGTTCCCAGGACAGCTCCAGCTCTGCTACATCGAGATGACAGGCTGGACAGCAGCAGAACGCTGCCATCCAGCCTGTCATCCCGCAGACACTGAGAAGCGCAGGCATGCTTGCGCTCCTCAGTGTCTCTCTGTGACGGCATCCAGATGAGCCGAGTTCATGTCCAATGAACTCAGCTCACCTAATGCACGTCACTGACAGCGTGGGAGAATTCTCCTGCACTCTCCTGCTTTATTATTTTTCTTTTATTGCAGGAGATCGTTGGCTTCAGCTGGAATGGGTGTGATGGTAAGTATGGTTTAATTTAGAACAATAAAGAATTGTGTGTTTATTTCAATTAAAGGACTTTTTTCTGGGTGTTGTGTTTTTTTTAAATACTTTACTAGAAATTCATGGTGGTCAAGTCTAATATTGGCGTGACCCCATGAATTTCGGGCTTAGGGCCAGCTGATAATGCCAAGCTGGCCTTAACCCCTTTATTACCCAGTGAGCCACTGCACCAGGGCCCTGGATGAGTTGGGTACAGTGCCAGAAGATGGCGCTTCTATGAACGCGCCATTTTCCGGGGTGGCTGCGGACTGCAATTTGCAGCGGGTGGGGCCCAGAAAGCTTGGCCTCCCTGCGCTGCGGATTCCAGCCCCCAGCTGCCTAGTTGTACCTGGCTGGACACAAAAATAGGGCGAAGCCCCACGTTTTTTTTTTTTTAATTATTTCATGAAATTCATGAAATAATTAAGAAAAAAAGGGCTTCCCTATATTGTTGTGTCCGGCCAGGTACAAATAGGCAGCTGGTGGTTGGGCGCAGCCCGTTCCTGCCTGCTGTACCTGGCTGGACACAAATATAGGGCGAAGCCCCACATCAATTTTTTTTTAATTATTTCATGAATTTCCTGAAATAATTAAAAAAAAATTGACTTGGAGCTTCGCACTATATTTGTGTCCAGCCAGGTACAGCAGGCAGGAATGGGCTGCGCCCAACCACCAGCTGCCTATTTGTACCTGGCCAGACACAACAATATAGGGAAGCCCTTTTTTTCTTTATTATTTCATGAATTTCATGAAATAATTTAAAAAAAAAATACGTGGGGCTTCTCCCTATTTGTGTGTCCAGCCAGGTACAACTAGGCAGCTGGGGGATGGAATCTGCAGCGCAGGGAGGCCCAAGCTTTCTGCCCCCCCCCCCCGGTGCAAATTGCAGTCCGCAGCCACCCCGGAAAATGGCGCGTTCATAGAAGCTGGATGCTGTACCTGGCTGGCATACAAAAATATGGCAAAGCCCACGTCAAAATTTTTGGGAAAAATTAATTAAAAAATAAATAATAATTTAGGGACTGCATCTTTATTAACTCCTCAAATGTCATTTAGTGTTAAAATAAAGGATTTATTTAAAAAAAAATTGGCGTGGAATCCCCCATAATTTTAGGCTCTAGCGGAGGTTAAGCAGACGGCTGGTGCAGATGTTTGAAGCCTGGGAAGTGGGTAATACCCACGGAGCTTCCCAGACTAGTAATATCAGCCCCCAGCTGAATACCTAGCCTTTACTAGCTATTAAAATGGGGGACCCCCCCCAAAAAAAATGACGTGGGGTACCCCCTATTTAATAGCTAGCAAAGGCTAGGCAGACAGCTGGGGGCTGATATTAATAGCCCAGGAAGGGTGCCATGAATATTGGCCCCCTCCCAGGCTAGAAACACCATCCGTCAGCCGCCCCAGAAATGGCGCATCCATAGGATGCGCCAACTCTGGCACTTAGCCTCGCTCTTCCACGCTGCCCTGGTGCGGTGGCAGGGGGTAATAGGGTTGGGGTTCATGTCAGCGCCAGCTGCCATGAAGCCCAGGTTAGTAATGATGGGCGTCTATAAGACACCCCCATTACTAACCTACAAAGTGTTAAAAATAAAAAACACACACTACACCCAGAAAAAAATAATTTATTTGAAATAAAACACACACTTTTATTTAATTCTTAGTTTACTAAAAATAAATAGTTACCTGTCCACGTTCCTGCGCTGATCTCCCATGCACAGCTGTCACATCTGGAGATGGTGACAGCTGTGCATGGCTGCTGTAAGCTCACGCTGCCGGGAACACGTCCGCTCCCGGCAGCGGGAGCCACTGACTGAGGTCACCGGAGTGCATACAGGCAACGCAGCTCCGAAGACCTCCTTTACGGCACTGCTGTACCGTGTGAATTTCTCACGATACAGCAGGGCCGTAAAGGAGCTAACCGGAGCAGCGCTGCCTGAACTCCGGCGAACCCGCTTATGCAATGACGGGGCTGCTTTACGGCCCCATCATTCTAGCGGCGGCAGAGGTTCAGAGCGGTCACATTCTATGTGGCTGCTCTAAACTGGAGATCATCGTGGGACACTCGTGGACTCCTATGGAGGGGTAAGGATAAGGTTGTGGTTTATTATTTTATATTTTATTACAGGAGATCGATGGCTTCGGGGAATTAGGTGTCTAGGTGAGTATAGGTGTAGTTTTTTATTTTTTACTTTATTTTAGGTGGCGATCGGCGGGGACAGGTAATGTATGAACTAATTTATTGTAGGTAACCACTGGCCACCAATGACATGTATTTAAAATTCATTGGGGACACAGTAGGGCAATTTATATAGCAGGATCAGGCTGATGGGAACTACTGCTCCCATCGAGCTGATCCTGCTGGCACGAGTGGACCGGGGACAGACATAGGCCGATGGGAGTAGTAGTGTCACATTGGCCTATGTCTGCCTGCACGCACACACCCGCACACATCGCACAGACACCGCACACACTCGCAGACATCGCACACACTCGCAGACATCGCACAGACACCGCACACACCCGCAGACATCGCACAGACACCGCACACACTCGCAGACATCGCACAGACACCGCAGACATCGCACAGACACCGCGCACACCCACACACATCGCACAGACACTGCACACACTTGCAGACACACGCACAGACACCCACACACACCAATCATAACGGGCTGATCGTCTGGGAGGTGACGCTGTGCGGCCAGCCAATCACTGTAATGCCCACAAACAACATGGCTGCGGCATTACAGTGACTGGCTGGCAATCCCTGCAAGTTCATTGGCTCTGTAAAGAGCACCAAACATGCAGGGCGGAGACCCGAGCTCCCGCCCGAGTAACCCGGAAATGCTCAGTGCTCGCCGAACATCCCGAGTAGCGTGATGCTCGGGCGAGTACCGAGCAGTGTCGAGCATGTTCGCTCAACACTACCAGTGATCCAACATGTGGCAATCCGGATGTTGGATATTGTAGCCCCCTGGGACAAATGTCTTCATGGTGTATGTTATCAAATAACACCGTTTTTATTGATTTGGTACATAAATTAGTATTACAGCACTCTGTTTTATGGGACCTGCCATCAGCCACATATTGGGTCTGTGGGAATAATGCATATAAATGGCTCCCAGTCGGAGTAGGAGGGACTTGTACGTTGGCCCGGCTAACTCAAGCCACTTATCTTATTCCACATAGTAAAGTAGATATGAGAGCCATCCCTCTTCATACCATCTATAAACGTGCTAAGGACAACACCCCATGCCCATCAGGAAGACCTCATTTAGTACAAATGAGTATACCCAATAAGATAGCCAGTACTGTCTTCCTCTACCCTATGGTAACACAAATGTGGGACAAATTAGTGGAAGTCACTGATTACTTAGATGACCAGATTTGGAGTGTATTGGAAGTTATTAATACTACTGTTGCAGTGCAGAATCAGCTTATCATAGTGGCCAATCAACATACTTTAGTGCTGGACTATTTGACAGCAGCTCAAGGAGGGATGTGTCAGGTTATAGGCCCAGCCTGTTGTCACTATATTGATCCCGACTCTACCATACGGTTAAAGACTAAAATGGAAGACATTAGGAAACTCAGGGAAGAGTATAGCAAACATAACAAATTGACCAAAGACAGTTGGTGGTCTGATACGTTCTCCTTTCTGAATCCTGCTAATTGGTTTAAAGGGATTGGTGGATGGATTGCTGGAATATTACAATGAGTGTTGCATATTGCTGCTTGCATCTTGTTAATATATGTCTTACTAAAACTAGTCTTTTATTGTATCCCATTTTGCATGAGGAAAACCTGCCAGTCATCAGAGAGCAAGGAGGACGCTGTTAATCGACATCCAGTACTATTATACACGGACCTCCCAGATGTAACCAGCATTGAGAACCTGGATGACAAGGGAATGATGACCTTTACCCGCATGCCCCAACCAACCTCACGTCTGAAGATCACAGCTTTATGATTATATCAACAAACAAGGGGGGATGGCCATGCTGCGACAGCCTTGATTGGTAACAAGGGCACTAATTGAGTGAAGACCAATGTCCCTCAGGCTCAAAGCATGACCCTGGGAAAGCACCTCTATTGTTGATGATAACATAATTTTTAGGGGGGAATGTAAAGGACATATTAATATTCATGCTATCCAAGTGTAAAGGACATATTGATACTCATGCTAGAGCAACTCCATTTTGTCTGCTTGCTTTAAAATCATGTTATTATCACTCCTTGCATAACATACATTCTTTCCTTATTTTCTCATGCAACTTTCTCACACTAACTTTTTCTCACAAGAACATTTTGTCAGACACCCTGCTCCTGTTATCTAACTAGTCTAGGCCAGGATTGTCCTTGTAAATTTCCATCGTGCGTCGAACTAACGATGATAATATGACCATATATGTGTTTCCCTAATAATTGCACTAACATTGGCTCAAGCCTGCAGTACTGTAGTATGGCTGTAAGTGATTGGACATTAATAAACTCAAAACAATATAAAATGCTAAGCAAAATAAACGGGATCAAAGATTCGTTGAATCCTCCCATACAGAGCACTGTCTCCATCTGGTTCCCTGTTGGATTGCGCAATCAACATAATTTGACACTCACTTGGTCAACCGTGAAGGGCCATTGCCCTCCCTCAATAGTGTGAGCGAGTCCTCTCTTTGATGCTGCTGTTGGCCTCCTCTCCCAGCGCTCACATTTGTAAAAGACTCTCTTTACAGAGATATTTTTCACATGTGGATTCCAGAGGTCTTATTTGTGCAGGTTTACAAACAAGAGGAATTCTATTTGTAAACCATTTGAAGGATACAAAATGATATTAATTGTGACTTCATTTGGTGCATGCCACAGTGAGCACATCATGTTGGGTGCACAAAACATTAACTAAAAATGAGAATAGAGGAAACCTGTCTAGAATAAATTCTTTAGGGATATTTTGTAGAAGAACTAGCACTCCTAATCAAAAAAGTGTCAGATCAGAACTGGTTAACAATTCCAGAACAAAGGAAATATTTGTTCCTAGAAAAGCCTTCTGAATCTTCATACGATAATTCCAAATGTGCTCAATTTCGGGAAAAATGTCAGATATATTTATTCCAATTTTGTAACAGTATGAGTTTTGTGCACTTTGTAAATACTATTGAATATGTGTCAGTGATGCACATAAGCTAAACAATGACATACAGTCATGTATCGTGCTTTTATGGACAAGCAAATTTAATGAGCAAGAAGATGGGCATTAATACTAAACATATTTGATGTCATTGTATAGGAAAATAAAACCTATGAAGACATTTCTCATAAACCCATATCCACTAAAATGGCAACTATTGATTTAGAAAATATCTAACAAGCACATTTTCCATAATTACACATATATCTGTGTCAGACTGGGACTGAAATTTAGTCCTGGCATTTAAAAACATACATGTCTATTAGATGTACAGTGAATATGAAATATTTTCATGCACCTGTGGTTTATGGCTGATTGGGGCACATTTGTATAGAAAATTGGATACTCTACTGTATTAAACTGGTGCTCATGAGTAATATCAAATCATCCGTAGTCAATAGAAACTCCGGCACCAAGATGAAAAAACAAAAATTAGACCCAAATGAAAAGCAGATACATAGGTCAACGTTTTAACCTTTCTTGCCTTTCTTCAAGGTATCTGTGTATACAGAATATGTAAATTAATATGTAAATGAATATATATAAACTTTATAATGAAAAAAATAACGTCATCTAATCACAATCATCTTTCACATTGATTGATAGAGTAAGACAAAATTTATTAGTAGATATATATAAAGTATTATCTAGAGTAGCCATAGAGTCATAAATAGAACTGACAACATTCAATATCATGGAAAATGGATGCCCACAACTATATACATCAGGGGATGGTGTCTGTCCTTCAGATAAAGAAATCAGCAATAACATATAGAGATGGCCACAACCTCCAGTATTGACCACTATAAATGATACCCATATCAGGAATATCTCAGTAGATAATAATCAGAAGAATGTAGAAGGTATAAATAGGGGAATAAAGAAGGGTAAAAAGAGTAGGTAAGTATGAGACAAGGTAAGTAAAAATTAATAGTAGGTGTGAAAAAATATACTATGACAAAAACTAAACACCATGGGAACCGGTGTGAACCTATAAAAAACAGGGATAAGGAATAATAAGAATGAGAAAACTGACAGATGAATGTGAAATGGAATTTTTTGCACCAAAGAGGTTATACCTTAAGACAGGGGTCTCAAACTTGGCTGGGCATATGGGCCGCACACGGAAAAAAAAATTAATTTGGGGGGCTGCATTCTTTGCAGGACAAAGTGAAATTTTTGTGATACCATTTTTTTTTCTATGCTCCTTTTGAACATTTTTGCTGTTTTATTTTATTTTTTATAGCTTGGGTTGTTACAGATGTTGCGATAACAAATGTGCACTTTTTTGTTTATTTTACAAAAAAGCACTAAAAAGCACTAAAAAGCAGCATTTTTAGTGGCAAAATATTTTTTCATGCTTTATTTTGAAGTTTTTCTGGCAAACATCTTGTAGTAATGTGCCCCATCCTGGTATGCATCTTGTAATGTCCCCCATCTTTGTCATCATCTTGTAATATTCCATAATGGTCCCCATCTTGTTGTAATGTCTCCCAGCCTGGGCCCCATATTGTCGTAATGTCCCATACTGGTCCCCATATTGTAGATATGTCCTCATCTTGTAGCAATACCCCATCCTGGTCCCCATCTTGTTGTAATGTCCCCATCATGTAGGAGTGTCCCCATCATGGTCCCCCTCTTGTAGTAACGTGGCCATCCTGGTGCCCATCTTGTAGTAATGTCCCCATCCTGGTCTCCATGTTGGAGGAATGTCCCCATCCTGGTCCCCATGTTGGAGCAATGTCCCCATCCTGGTCCCCATATTGGCGGAAGGTCCCCATGTTGGAGGAAGGTTCCCATCCTAGTCCCCATGTTGGAGGAAGGTCCCCATCTTGTAGGAAGGTCCCCATCCTGATCCCCATCTTGTAGGAAGGTCCCCATCCTGGTCCCCATATTGGAGGAATGTCCCCATCCTGGTCCCCATGTTGGAGGAATGTCCCTATCCTGGTCCCCATATTGGAGGAATGTCCCTTGTGCCGTTCTTCACATACATATATAAGAGAAAAAAAAAAGATTCTTCTCACCTGTCTTCCGTTCCATCGGCGTCCTTTCTGCACCTGTGGCCCGCAGGCACCATGGCCCCCTTGACGATCGCGGTCCAGGAGCCGCTGACAGCTGCGCTTTAGTTCAGTGTATTTCCACGCAGAGACCGGCTCTATACACAGCAATACCAATGTCAGCCGCCGGCCTATCAGAGGCTAGCGGCTGACATCTGCGCATGTCAGTGACGTCATACGCCGCTGCGCTGGGACGCAGATGTCAGCTGCTGACCTCTGATAGACTGGCAGCTGGCATTGGTATTGCTGTGCAGAGAGCCGGTCTCTGAGCGGCAATACACTGAACTAAAGCGCAGCTGTCGGCGGCTCCTGTAGCAGGCAGCGATCGGGGTCTATGGTGACTGCGGGCTGCATGAAGCAGCCTGAAGAGTCGCATGCGGCCCGCGGGCCATGTGTTTGAGACCCCTACCTTAAGAGATATAGAGAGATGGTAAAAATACCATAATATATAGGCAAAAGAGTGAGAACACAAATCAGTCCGGGGTGAAATACAGATGGTGAAATACCTCGTGGCTGTGGGATCCCAGCGTGTAATAGCACAATCTCGATTGATGTCGCAGTGCTGTGTCATGTCTGTGCCTCCTTTTAAATCCTAGTGGTGGGCGGATCCACACTTCTTCTGGTGACGTAACAGCCGGCGCCATGTGCACATGTACGCAAGTGCTCCTGCGCAGCCGAATACTGGTGGCAAAGGTCCGGAGAAAGTCGAAGATGGCGGGTGCATGTGCAGAGGGAAAGCTACGGGACAGACACAGATGGAACTAACAAAGAAGTTAGGGAATAAGGAAACTATTGAACTGGAAAATATATAAGATGAAGAGACTTGAGAAAAACACAAAAGAGGTCATGAAAGAGGGAAAATGGGAATAAATGAAAATGATGCAGATAAAGGGATGATGAAATGAAACATGAAAGATATGTAATAAAAATATAAGTATGTGAAATAAATCTGAAAAAATAATAAAATGATGAAAATAAGATATAATAAAATATAGAAAGAGGAGAAATAAACAAAGCAAAAAATAAATAAATAAATGAAGGATAAAAATAAAAATACAAAATTAATCAAAATAATCAAAACATAAAGGAAGGGGGGGGGTATAGTGAACAATAGAGGGAATGTATACCCGTCGATGTGGTATTGGATAGTCTGAAAGGGATAAGAGCCACGTGTTATTCATAAGATTACAAACGCACCATTACATGTATATTTTAAGTTTACAGCCTAAAAAAATAAAACAGTACATATCAGATATAGAATAAGAAAATATAATGTGAAATGACTGGGTTGGGTAATAAATAAGGAAGACAGCAGGGTAGCAGCCGTAGTTTTATAATAATGGATGTCGTACTCCCTGTTTAAGCCCATAGGTGATAGTGTTTGAAGGGCGTAAATCCAAAAGGATTCACGCTCTTTCAATTTCTTAATCCGGTTGCCACCTCTCCTAGCTGGTGGGACATGATCAATGATCTGATATTTAAACTGAGCAACTGAGTGTCCCCTGGAGATAAAGTGAGTGAATAGGAAACAGAGTGTGTCCACACCTGATGGTAGACTTGTACTGGGAAATGTGGTCTCGGATATATAGGGTAGTTTCCCCAACATATCCGAGACCACAAGGGCATTTAATTAGATAAACCACAAAGGACGACTCGCAAGTGAAATGGCCTTTAATGAAGCATCGTTTGCCCGACCGAGGATGGGTGAAGGAATTTCCTTTGCTGATATTAGAACATTGTAAACATCCCAAACATGGAAAGGTACCATTCTGTGTTGGGGCCAAAGTACGCTGGGTTAAATTGGGCCTGCTTGACCCTATATCAGCCCGGATTAGATGATTATGGATATTCCTAGGATGTTTACTGCAAAGGAGTGGAGTATGTTTGAATTCAGGAATGTCAGGATATGACTTCTGGAGTAGAGACCAGTGTGCAAGAATGCATTGGTTAATCCATCTACTGAATGGATGGAATATACTGACAATTGCCACCCTTTGTTGATTCTCCCTCACTCTGGTCATCATTTTTTTTTAATAAACTTTCAGGGTAACCTCTACTACAGAATTTCTGATTTATCTCGTTATGTTTAGAGGATCTAATTGAATCGTTAGAGACGATTCGTTCTACCCTATGAGGTTGGGATGTGTGGAGTGCTTTCTTGGTATGCATAGAGTGACATGTAGAAAAATGTAAAATAATTTTTTTATCTGTTGGTTTTATATATAGGTCGGTATCTAGAGTGCTTCTGGTGTTAAGGGTGTGACACTGAGTCACTTTTCACAGCCAGGCCATGCGACGGGATAATCAAGGAGTCCGAAGTCAAAGCCAGGAGGATACGTCATAAACAGAGGGAAGAGGCAAAGGTGTAGTCAGGTAACGTAATATTGGTCAAAATTCCAGGAGGACAGCAGATCAGAGCAGAAGGGGTTAAACAGACGGATGGTCAGAACAAGGTCCAAGGTAAGGCAGCAGAAGATCAATAAACAGAACAAGGCACAGAGAACAAACCACACACACTAGCTGAATGTACGTCTGGCAGAGATCTGGGACAAACAGCTCAGTTAAGTAGCCAATCATTCATCTGGGATAAGGAACACCTGAAGATAGCCAGTGCTTCCCAGTCTCAGATTGGACAGCCTAGCTGTCAATCACCAAACTGAGCTATTGCATGCCCCTGTACAAGATTGGACGGCTGAGCTGTCAGCAACTGTGTCTCAGGCAAAGTTTGGGGTGGAACCGTGACAGTACCCCCTCTTCTAAGTGGGGCCACCGGACCCCTAGGCTTCCCAGGAAACTTTAAATGGAAGGCCCTGACTAACCGATCGGCCTTCACATTTCAAGCAGGGACCCATGATCTCTCCTCTGGTCCATATCTCCTCCAGTGGATGAGGTACTGGAGGTAATTATGGACCCTACTAGAATCCACCACTCTCTGAACCTTATACTCCAAGCCACCGTCAACTGACACTGGAGGAGGCGGGGATGATGGAGAAATATCGAAAGGACAAATTCCTTTAATAGGGATTTATGGAAGACATTAGGGATGCGAAGGGATGGAGGAAGCTTTAATCTGAATGCCACTGGATTGACCACCTCAAGGATCTCATAAGGACCAATAAACTTTGGACCCAACTTTGCCAATGGCACTTTAAGTTTAATGTTCCTGGATGACAACCAAACCTTATCCCCAATCTTAAAAACAGGAACCACCGAACGTCTTCTATCAGCCTTCAGTTTTTGGCAAATCTGAGCAGTCCCAATATTCTTTTAAACCTCCTTCCAAACATCCCCAAGTCTTTGTACAGCGACCTCCACCCAAGGACATTCAGAACCAATTCTAGAAAATTCACCAAAATGGGGATGAAAACCATAATTACAGAAAAACTGAGAGGTTCCAGCAGATTGATTAACTCTACTGTTAAAGGTAAACTCAGAGAAAGGTAAAAGCAAAGACCAATCCTCCTGCTGAGCAACCACAAAACCTTAAAAATTGTTCCAGAGACTGATTTGTCCTCTCAGTCTGACCGTTGGTCTCGGGGTGGTAAGCAGATGAAAATGACAACTCAATCCCAAGCTTATTACAAAAATCTCTCCAGAATTTAGAGCCAAATTGTACTCCCCTATCGGACACAATGTTAAGAGGGATACTATGTAATCTTACAGTATGGGAAATAAACAACCCAGAGAGTGTCTCTGCATTAGGTAATCCTGACAAGGCAACAAAATGAGCTTGTTTTCTGAATCAGTCCACTACCATCCAGATAGCAGTTTTCCCATCAGACAGAGGCAAATCTGTGATGAAATCCATGGTCAAATGAGTCCATGGTCTTTCTGGAATTGGCAATGCAGCCAATTCCCCGGCTGGCCGGCTATGACTGACTTTAGCGCGTGCGCAGACTTCACAAGCAGATACAAAATCTTTGATATCATTATGCATGGACGGCCACCAAAAAATCTGGCAATGGCTTTCCATGTAGCAGTAACCCCAGGATGACCACTCAAAACGGAATCATTAAATTCTTGTAACACACGTAATCTTAGATAGACAGGCACAAATAATTTAAACCCTGGAGTAGCAGGAGGAGCCAATGACTGGGCATTACAGATCTCCTCCTCCAATTTTGAGGTTACCCATAGAAACTACAATACCCTGAGAAATAATGGAGGATGGAGGTTCTGGAGGAGAAACTGGATCGAGACTACGAGACAATGCGTCAGCTTTCACATTCTTGGACCCCGGTCTGAATGTAATCGAAAAATTAAACCTTGAGAAAAACAAGGACCATCTGGCATGTCTGGGAGTTAACCTTTTAGCTGACTCAATATAGGCTAGATTCTTGTGATCAATGACCACAGTAACTGTATGAACCGCTCAATCCAAAAAATGCCTCCATTCCTCAAAGGCTAATTTTACAGCAAGTAACTCACAATTCCCAACATCATAATTTCTTTCCGCCGGTGAAAATTTGTTAGACAAAAAAGTACATGGACGAAAGTTAGTCAGAGTTTTGGGCCCCTGCGACAAAACCGCTCCTACTCCGACCTCCGAAGCATCCACCTCTACAATGAATGGCTCTTGGAGATCAGGTTGGATCTGAATGGGGGCAGACATGTAGCACTCTTTTAATTTTTCAAAAGCCCTGATAGCACAAGGCGACTATACCTTGAGATTAGCCCCCTTACGTGTCAGGTCAATAAGAGGTTTAGCAATCTGAGAGAAACTCTTGATAAATTTCCTATAATAGTTAGCAAATCCCAGAAATCGTTGCAAAGCCTTAAGATCATGAGGCTGAACACAGTCAATTATTGCCTGTACCTTCCCAGGGTCCATCATAACCCCTTCTGCTGACAAGATGAACCACAAGAATGAAATTTCCTGAACATAAAAAATACATTTCTCTAGTTTAGCAAATAAGGAGTTCTCCCTTAACTTTTGTAACACAACTCGGACATGTTACTGATGAGAATCCAAGTCTGGAGAGATAATTAGAATATCATCCAGTTAAATCACAACATATCTTCCAATGCAATCAGAGAAAATATCATTCATAAAATTTTGAAACACATTAGGTGCATTGGATAACCCAAATGGCATGACAAGGTTTTCAAACAGACCCTCTGACGTTAAAAACGCTGTTTTCCACTCATCACCCTCCTGGATGCGTATCAAATTATAGGCCCTTCTAAGATCAAGTTTAGAGAACACCCTGGCCCCTAGAAGCTGATTATATAGGTCGGGATGAGTGGAAGTGGGTAAGTATTTTTAACCGTGATTTTGTTTAGTTCTTGGAAATCGAGGAAAGGATGGAGACTCCCATCTTTCTTTTTTACGGAGAAAAATCTGGCAGCTACCGGAGAGGAGGAAGGACGGATATGACCCTTCCGTAAACTTTCATTGACATATTCTTTCATGGCGGCCCATTCAGGCCCAGACAAATTGTAAAGGCGAGCTTTAGGTAACTTGGCACTAGGAATAAGATTAATAGCACAATCCTAAGGATGATGGGGAGGTAGTAACTCCGCCTCTTTCTCCGAGAACACATCTCTGAAGTCCTTCAGGTACCCCGGCAGACCCTTCAACTAGCGGAGCATATTTGTACAGTTTTTAGACATTTCTTGAAACAATTGGAGCTCCATTTAACAGTCTCTCTCTGACACCAATCAATCACAGGATTGTGAATCTGCAACCATGGAAGCCCCAGTACCAACCCAGTAGGCAAATCATCCAATACAAAACAAGAGATGGATTCAGAGTGGAGAGCTGATACTTGAAGTGTGGAATCCACAGTTACCTTCTTGATCAAATTCCGGGATAATGGTGTCTTGTCAAGGTTGAAGATTTGCATGGGTCTTTCTAAACTAACTGTCCCTAACCCTAACTTCAGAACCAGTCCCGAATCAATAAAGTTAGCAGCAGACCCACAGTCAATGAACGCCAATGTTGATAACACCTGGTTCTCGAAGGATAACACAGTATTTATCAGTACTTAAGTAGAGGAAGAAAAAGTTTCCTTGGCCATCACCCTGACTCAGACATTCTCCTGATGGTTTGCCAGCCTGAGGACGAGTTGGGCAATTCTTGAGAAAATGTCCAGAGAGACCACAGTACAGACAGAGTCCAAGATCTTGTCTATGTTTTTTCTCTATAACATGAAGAGTAAATGGATCTGTTCCGCGGAAGAATAATGGGCAGCCTGCTGTTCATCCCATCTCTCACGGATTCTACGGTCCATTCGTATGGCCTGGGTCATGGGCTCCGCCAGAGAACAAGGGGCATCAGGCAGGACCAGGGCGTCCTTAAGCGTTTTGGAAAGGCCTTTGTGAAACAGGCATCTGAGAGCTGCATCATTCCACAGAACTGCAGTGGACCACTGCCGTAACTCAGTAAAGTAGTCCTCAGCTGTGCGATCCCCTTGTGCCAGGTTCGTGATCTTAGCCTCAGCGACCTGGATCCTGTCGGGTTCATCATATATCAGTCCTAAATTGTCAAAGAAGTCATCAACAGAAAACCATTCTGGGGATTGTGGGCACAAGGAAAATGCCCAGGTCTGAGGGCTCCCCCACAGTAGGGACATGATTTTTCCCACCCACTGGAACTCCTCCCCTGACGATCGGGGGCACAATGTAAAAAATAACCCACGGCTATCCCTAAAGATTCTAACCTGGTCTTTCTCTCCAGAAATTTTATCGAGGAGGGCTATTACAGGTTCGGGAGATACCAACTGATAATCAGAAAGTACTGACATCGCAGCCACTGCCGGTAGTGGAGGGCTATTGGAGGTCTTCATTAAATTAGCTATCTGACCCTGCAACTGACATTGTGATGACTCCAGACTCTGACATTCCTTAGCCAGATCTTGAGTCATCTGCTTCAGATTTGCCACCTGATCACAGAGAGTGTGGACAGCCTCTGTACTGTCGAAAAAGAAAAACGTATTGGCCAGACGTAATATGACGCTGGGTCACTTTTTACGGCCAGGCCGTGAGATGGGGTAATCAAGGAGTCCAAAGTCAAAGCCAGGAGGCTATGTAATAAACAGAGGGAAAAGGCAAAGGCGTAGTCAGGTAACGTACCGTTGATCAGAATTCCAGGAGGACAGCAGATCAGAGCAGAAGGGGTTAAACAGACGGATGTCCAAAACAAGGTCCAAGGTCAGGCAGCAGAAGATCAATAAACAGAACAAGGCACAGAGAACAAACCACACACACTAGCTGAATGTACGTCTGGCAGAGATCTGGGACAAACAGCTCAGTTAAGTAGCCATGCATTCACCTGGGATAATGAATACCTGAAGATAGCCAGTGCTTCCCAGTCTCAGATTGGACAGCTGAGCTGTCAATCACCACACTGAGCTATTGCACGCCCCTGTACCAGATTGTATGGTCAATCTGTCAATCACAATTCTGACAGCTCCAGCACGCCCCTGTACAAGATTGGATGCTGAGCTGTCAGCCACTGCGTCCCATACACAGTGAGGGGTGGAACCGTGACATAGGGTAACTAGAGTGTCCAAAAATTGTATGGAATGATAGTGAATCATAAAAGTCAGACCCAAAAGATAATAATTGATCTCCCGGAAAAAAATAAAAAAGTTCTTCCTTGCTTCCAGACCAAATCACAAAGATATCATCTATGTATCTTTTCCATTGAATAACATGGTTTTGATAGAGAGTGTGTCTATAGATGAATGTAGATTCGATGTAGGCCATGAAGATGTTAGCGTAGGGAGGTGATACATTGGATCCCATGGCAGTACCACTTTTTTTGAGAAAAAATTGATCTTCAAAAAGAAAAAAGTTTTTCCTGAGTATCAATGTTAAAAGATCAATGCAAAATTCCATCTGATCTTCTGAGAAAGTGGTATTGTTTAAGAGGAAGTCCTGGACTGCTTGTATACCAATCTGATGTTTGATACTGGTATATAAACTCTTGACGTCGAGTGTAAATAGTATGCTGCCTTGTGGAATATTGCCTATAGTTTTAATCAAATGGAAAACATCTGATGTGTCTTTTAGATAGGATATTATATTTGGAAAATAGGGGATCAGTATCTTTTCCAATATAATTGCTAGGGGACATAAAATAGAGTCGGTGGACGCGACGATAGGTCATCCCTTTGGTTTATATTGGTCCTTGTGAACTTTAGGTAATGTATAAAAGACCGGGGTGATAGGATGTGATTAATAAGAAACTCCCCTAGTTATCTATGGTCCCTAATTGTAGATAATGTTCAACCAGACTTCTGATTGATCGAACTATTTCAAAGGTGAGATTAGTGGACATAGGGGTATAGGTGCTAGTGTGGTTAAACTGTGAATAGATCTTCGTGATGTAATATGAGCGAACCATGACAACTATGGTGCCCCCCCCCCCCCCTTGTCGGCGGATTTAATAATTAATTCCTTTCTATCCTTCAGTGCTCTGAGGGCAAGATTCTCTTCACGTGACAGGTTATTCTTACTGTGTCATTGTTCTCTTTCAATCAAATGAAGAGTCTTATTGACATCTTTCTGAACAAGATTAATGTAAGTTTCAATGGGATGATACAAGTGAGGGAGATTAAAATTACTTGGGAAATGTAATCAAAATTGAGTAGAGCCCTTAGAGGGAGGTTCTATATCAATCAAACTGCCAGAATCTCATTCAGAAAAATGTGCCTTAAGACTTATGGTACGAAAAAAAAGATGCAGTTCTTTGTCTAGGAGGAACGTATTAAACCTAGGTACCAGACAGAACGTAAGTCCCTTCTGGAGAAAAGTCAATTTGGGGGGTGAGAGATTATGTGATGAGATGTTGTAGACAATGTCCGATGGCCTACCTGAGACCTCGTTATCATCCTGGAGTTTTCGATTGTGATGTCTCCTCAACCTCCTCGTCTTCCAGTGTATGGTCTTGCACGCCGTTGATCTAAAAATCAAGCTGAGTGATAAGTACTGTGGTCGCTGTCCGAATTTGTCAATCCTGGACTGTAGCCCCCTCTGAATGGTTGATAATTTCTGTGGGTACCCATAGATCGCCATCTATAGACTTGATTGTTGAGGCAGTCGTCCGCGTCACAGAGAAACTTGTTTTTCTTTTTTGAGTGTAGAGACTCTCAGAAATCTGAAATTACTTTATCAGTTTTGGTCTTTAAGGTCTTAAAGTCATCAGTCAATGTGGTATTGATCAATTTCGGTTCCATGGTGGCAATCCTGTTGGAAAGTTCCGAAATTTCTTTCTGCAAGAAATCAATTGTAAGTAAGATAATGTCCATTGAGCACTTATTTAATATACCTTCGAACTTGGTGCACCCATCCCATGTTTCTCTTATCTTTCATATAGCCCTAGACAGTACAAGTGAGGGAGGACTATTGTGGCGCTGGTAATCCAAAATGTACAGTATTTGAAATGACTAGTGATGGGCGAGCACTAAAATGCTCGGGTGCTCGTTGCTCGAGTCGAGCACATTGGAATACTCGGGTGCTCGACCCGAACAATGAGCACAATGTAAGTATATGAGAAACTCGAGCATTTTTCAGGCGGCTCCTCCCGGCGGTCTGCAGAGGGCCTAAAAATTGCCCAAATCGATGCTCAAATGACATGGAAACAGCATGGGGAAGACCCCTGGAAGCATTTCTGACACCCAGGTCACTGCTGTTAACAATGTTGTCAGAGGTATTGCGCCACTTTTACGGACTCACAAAAAAACATACAAAAATGAAACCAAAATGGATTTTCCTGGGAAATATGTTAAGGAACATACTTTCCAGGGTAATATAAGGCAAAATAAATCACCATAAACAAAAATACTCCACCACACCTTGGGCTATGTTCACAAGCAGCGTTTTTGATGCGTTTTTGCACTTTTGCATTGCTTTCAACCGTGACAAATGCATTCACCATGAAATGTAATTTTAACATTTTACAACCTTCTGGCCATGTGGTGTGTGAGACATGATCAGACACATCCTGTCTCATTTATGAAGGAGGGACTCTAAACGTTCCAAAGCCTATTTTTAGAGGGCCGTCAGATGGCCTTTACTATTCTTAAAGGGCCAGCAGTCGGCCCTCACTATTCTTAGAGAGCCATCAGCCGATTATGCTTTGTTGTTCCCATTACTAAACAGTGGGTCTCCTATACTGTTATTGCGTATGCAGTGAGTGGCAGGGCTGCCCAAAATTTGTACGCACCCCAATACCCCTTTGAAAATTTGGATGCACCACAATACCCCTTTGAAGAGACTTAGAGGAGGGCCTCCTGAAAACAATGTTCCCATTATTAGGAAGTGGGTCTCCTATTGTGTTTGCCTATGCAGTGAATGCAAGGGCAGCCAAAAATTGGGAGGCACTCCAATGCACCTTGGAAAAGACGTGGAGGGCCTCATAAAAAAAAGTTCCCATTAGATAGGAACGGGTCTCCTATACTTGTAATGCCCATGAACTAAGTGCATTTATATATAATGATGGTAGGGTATGAGATATATTTTTGTCTTTTGTAGGTTTTGCTTCTTTTTGCTAGTGTGAACATGCTTCTATTTCTTGCATGTCTACCATCTTAGACCTCAGTTCACATTGCTTGGTTTTTTGTCTTGTTTGCATTCTGTGCAATTTAAGGGTGTGGCATCCTCTTTGTTGAGCTGATTAGTATATATGTAGCTTACCACGGGCCTAGGTGGTCTGGAGTTGGGACCCGGTCCTATTTGTCTACCCTTTTATATGCATTACTTCAACTTTGATATACAGTAAGGTTTTTAATATAGACAGTATAGGTACCGTCCCAATTTAGGGTCACCTTGCCGCTGGTGGGACGGCTTGTATACTTTTTTTGATCAAAAATAGTTCACTAAGTACCCTATATTTATTATGCAACTTTGCTTTACATTTATATATAATGATGGTAGGGTATGAGATATATTTTTGTCTTTTGTAGGTTTTGCTTCTTTTTGCTAGTGTGAACATGCTTCTATTTCTTGCATGTCTACCATCTTAGACCTCAGTTCACATTGCTTGGTTTTTTGTCTTGTTTGCATTCTGTGCAATTTAAGGGTGTGGCATCCCCTTTGTTGAGCTGATTAGTATATGTGTAGCTTACCACGGGCCTAGGTGGTCTGGAGTTGGGACCCGGTCCTATTTGTCTACCCTTTTATACGCATTACTTCAACTTTGATATACAGTAAGGTTTTTAATATAGACAGTATAGGTACCGTCCCAATTTAGGGTCACCTTGCCGCTGGTGGGACGGCTTGTATACTTTTTTTGATCAAAAATAGTTCACTAAGTACCCTATATTTATTATGCAACTTTGCTTTACATTTATATATAATGATGGTAGGGTATGAAATATATTTTTGTCTTTTGTAGGTTTTGCTTAAGTGTATGGGCTGTCAAACATTTACCCCTGGGGGGTATACATGAACATACTGTATAATTTTTTTTTTTACGGGCATCATAAACACCCTTTAAAATAATTATGTGGGTGTTGCATCAAGGACCACGTTCACCCTGGTGATATGGTGGTGGAGAATGAGCATGAGGAGAAGGAGGAGGACAAGAGCAAATAGCCAAAATCAGGAAGCGTATATCCATGTGTTGGTGTGAAAAGGTGCATGGGAATACGCCTCCTAAAAAAAGACACTGGATTTGAGTTTATGTTACACTGCTATCATTCGGTGGTGTTGAGTAGTCTGGCCCAATCCAGCCCTTGTTCATTTTCATAAGAGTCAGACTGACAGCATTTTCAGTTGACAGGCGGATGTGCTTATCAGTTATAATTCCACAAGCGGCACTAAAAGCCCGCTCTTATAGGACCTCCAAGACGCAGAGAGCCAGTTCATTCCACGCGTCCAGCTTGGATACCCAATAATTCTAAGGCACAGAGGAATCACGGAGGACATTGGTACATTCGGCAAAGTACTCCCTCAGCATTTTCCCAAACTTTGCACTCCTCGTGAGAGTACCCCACGCCTCAGGGCCTGTGTGATGGGAGGGGCTGAGAAAACTCCCAGAATTTTGACAGTGTTCCCCTGCCTCTGCTGGATTGAAGTTGTGTCTCTCTCGCCTGTACTCCTTGGTTGTCCAACGAAGTGTGCCCTCTGCCGCCAGCGTTTTCAGATGGGAATTTTTTTAAAAGGCAACAAGGGCCTTCTGGTACTACCCCATTTTTGTAGACCTGTCCGCCTGAGGAATAAGAGATATAAAGTTCTCCTTGTAGCATGGGTCTAGAAGTGTCACCAACCATTAACCCTAGAACGCATGACCATAAGAATCTACATTTTCACATACCTGGGGCCTTTTAGGCCCATGTGAAAATAACATGGAATAACTCAAACAAAAATGACAAACAACTATATACCTGAGGAATACCTAGAGTTTCAAAATTCTAACTAAAGTAATCTTGCAGAAAATAGAAAACAATTAACAGGGCGGGCCTGCGAGGCCCCAGGTATGCGTTCTAGGGTTAATGACTATCACCCAAAATTTTGAGAACGCGAGAGTCACGGGAAAGGCAGCGTAAAATAAACTCAGCCATGTGTGCCAGATTGCTAACAGGCAAAACTTCCATGTCCTCACCAAGAGGACGACTGGCCATGCTCTCCTCCTCCTCCTTCCCCTCCTCCTCCCTGTCCTCAGGCCATCCACGCTGAACAGACGGTATGACATTTGTGCAGGTAGTATCATCTATAGTGAATGAACCTAGCTCCTGTTCTTCCTCCTTTCCTCTTCCTCATTGTCACCCAATCCACATTGGAATGAGATGAGGCTGGGCTGTGTGTAATCACCCTGTATGGTTCCTTGCTCCATCTCATCGTGCTCCGCCTGCAATGCATCCTCTTTGATTGTGAGCAGAGAGTGTTTCAGAAGACAAAGAAGCGGGATGGTGATGCTAATTATGGCGTCATTGCCGCTCACCATCTTGATGGAGTCCTCAAATTTTGGAGGATGGTACATATGTCTGACATCCATGTCCACTCCTGAGGTCTTATGTGTGGAGTCTGAACTGAATACTAATGGCCTTGTTGATGCTGGTAGTCAACAACTGCCCTCTTCTGCTCACAAATCCTTCCCAACATCTGCAGTGTAGATGGTCCAATGCGTGGGGACATCACACACCAGTCGGTGAGCCGGAAGCTGCAAATGCTGTTGAAGCACGGCAAGGGCGGCAGAAGCTGTAGATTACTTTCTAAAATGGGCACAAAGGCGGTGTACTTTGACAAGCAGATCTGACAGATCTGGGTAGGTTTTGAGAAACCACTGAACAACGAGGTTAAGCACATGAGCCAGGCATGGTTCATGCGTGAGCACGCCTCAGAGCCGCCACCAGGTTCCGGCCATTGTCACACACGTCCATGCCTGGCTGTAGGTTCAGCGGTGTCATTCACAGATCTCCCTGCTCTTTCAGAGCTGTCAACAACTCTTCAGCATTGTGCGGTTTGTCACCTACGCATATTAGCTTCAGCACAGCCTGTTGCCGCTTGGCTGAGGACGTGCTGCTGTTCTTCCAGATTGTGACTGATGTGGTCATTTCAAAGATGAAGGCTGAAGAGGAGGAGGAGGCTGAGGAGGATGAGGTACAGGAGCTGTAGACTGTGGGGGCAACCCTGGTTGACCTACGGCCCGCAATCCTTGGCGTCGTGAGGATGTGTTCCGTCCCAAGGTCCATCTGGCTTCCACTATGTTAACCCAGTGTGCCATCAGCGAGATGTACTGTCCCTGCCCACAAGCACTTGTTCATGTGTCCGTGGTTAGGTGGACTTTACCAGTAACTGCTTTGTGAGGGCACGGTTAATGTTGTGGGACACGTTCTTGTGTAATGCAGGGATGGCACACCGGGAGAAATAGTGGTGGATGGGGAGCAAGTACCAAAGGACGGCTGCCGCCATCAGGAAGCAGAAAGCTTCCGTCTCCACGAGTTTAAAAGGCAACATTTCGAGTTCAAGCAGTTGCGAAATGTGGGAATTTAGTAGTGTGGCCTGTGGGGCGTTGGCTACGTATTTGCACTTGCGTTCCAAGGACTGGGGTATAGACAACTGAACGCTGCACTGGGACAAGGACGTGCTTGCTGATGGTGCTAGTTGAGAGTGTGCAATGACAGGTGCAGGGCAGGAGGCATCTTCGCATGCACCATGGACAGGGGATTGGCTTGCACGCACAATAGCGGAAGAAGCAGTGGTGTCTCCGGTTGTCTCTACAGGGGGCTATATGGCCCTGTAGACGCAGACCCGGTGTCCGGTATATGTTTTCTGGGGTGAGCTTGTACAGCTCCTCTGCCCCCGATGCTACTCACTCCTCTAGCCTTCGGCCTCGCTCGAGGCCCTCACTAGGCTATACACACTAGCGGCAGCTTGCCACGCTTCACTGCTCTTCACTGCTCGGCACGCCTTGGGCTCTAACTGAGCTCCCTGAGTCTAGCTGGCAGGAGCCTTGAGCTCCACTGCTGAGCTATTAGCTGAGTTCACTAAACTAGACTGAGCTCCACTGCAGACTGAACTCTCTCAGGCTTTTCTACTGCAGGAACTCTTCAGAGGAACTACTCACTGCCTAGCTCCACCTTCCCTTTTTATATCCCAAATGGTCTCCCTCTGGTGGTCTGAGGTGGAAGGTGGAGGTGTGTGTATGCTGTGAGGGCTTCTTGTGGAGGAATCCATTCATTTACCCCTCTAGGATCTGTGGCGCTCTTGCGCAGCAGGGGCGCCACATTCCCCCCTAGCAAAGCTCAGCACTCCCGGGCTGAAGTACATTTTATAAAGCAATAAACATTAACAATCTTCCCTTTATGGGAGGCACATTCTTAAACATTGCATATAACATTATAAATAACAAATATATATACATATATACCATAAGCAAGTTAAGCAACCTCAGAATTTAAGTCTCTTTTGGTGAGGTTCCCCGAAAGGATGTCCATCTCACAGGGTAAAGTACTTGGTAGCTTGAGGGACCTGTCCCAAACCCTCAATGTAGGCCCTGGGGTGGCTGCAGGACATGAAGATCCCGAGTTGGACCTCCGTTAGAGCCACTCCAGACAGGTTTTTCTTCTGAGGTCACCTAAAGGGGGCACTCCTGGGGGTGCAATTATTTACAAGAAATAGTTTTTGGGCTGCACATAGTCCTCAGCCACAGAGTTCTTTATGTAACAAGGGAAGTGTCCATATCACTTAGATTGTCAATGAGAAGGCAAAACACAAGTTAATACATATCCATAAAAATACACAATATAATACACAATACTATGCAATATTATACAATACCCAAGGGGCAACTATCTACACTTGTCAGAAGTTTAACTATTTTACTCAGTGCATCTCACAGGGGGTTGACCTCTCATAGTACGTGTAGATCTGCGTAGTGCTGGGGTCTGGGTGGTATCAATGTCTGCATTTTCAGTTACCCTACCAGTTCTACGTGTGACTAAGTTGTAAAACAGCCTTAAACTCTATCTGGGACTGGCAAGTTCACCATTGGCTGGGCCTTCTTGCTCTTCTCCTGCCGGGGATCCTTCGTCCGGGGATTCTTCTTGAGCTGGCTCTTCTGCAGCACTTACAGGTTCAACTTGCTGTGGAGGGTCCTCTGGCTGTTAAAAGAAGTGGATCACAAGTATTATTACTGCTCCTCCTAGTTGAGGCAAATCTGCCGGGAAGTCTCCTAAGTCAGTATGGATTACTGCTTCTTTAGGTTCCTCCGGGATAATGAGAGGCACTTCTTCTTGGGGCTTTATCAGGTCTGGACACAACTTCAGGTGGTCCCTAGATACCGTAGCAGCTGTTCTTCTCCCGTCTTTGCTAATCAAACAGGTTTTCTTATTATCAAATCTTGAATTTAACACAGTGTAGGGTTCTCTCTCCCACTGGTCATCAAGTTTGTGGTTTCTTCTCTTCCTTTTTAACACTACTTCACCAGGTGTCAAGGGTTCTGCTGGGGCACCTCTGTTGTATTGAGCTTCCTGCTTGTCCCTCACCCGAGTGAGACTGTCTTTGACACAGGCTTGTACTCTTCTGTACTGCTTCTGTCTGGTCGTGTCCCAGTTCTCAGTGGTCACATCTGCTTCTGGTTCTACAACACCGAGCTCCAGGTCCATGGGCAACTTTCCTGGTGTTGCTCGCATGAGATATGCTGGAGTGCAATTGGTGGAACTTACAGGTATGTCATTGTACAGATCTACCAGGTCAGGTAGTAGGTCTGGCCACTGGTTTCTCTCCTCAAGTGGTAAGGTCTTCAGCAGGTCGATGACGATGTTGTTCATCTTTTCACAGAGACCATTGGTTTGTGGGTGGTACGGTGTAGTTCTTATCTTCTTACACCCATAGAGATGGCAGAACTCTTTGAGCAACTCAGCCTCAAAGGCCGGGTCTTGGTCCGTCAGCACCTGCTCAGGGTATCCATGGGGTATGCAGAAATATGCTTGGAACGTCTTTGCTGCTGTCTCTGCCGTCAGGTCTTTGACGGGGGCGACCACCAGGAAACGTGAGTAGTGATCCACCATGGTCAGGGCATAGGAGTACCCTGACCTGCTGGGTGACAGCTTGACTTGGTCCAGGGCCACGATCTCCAAAGGTCGAGTTGTCTTGATGGGTTTCAGCTGTGCCCTCTGGCTGCTGTAGTCTTTTCTTCTGAGGCTACAGGGTCCACAGTTTCGGCACCACCGCTCAATGGAGCTGCGCATTCCTACCCAGTAGAATCGACATTTCAGCAGGGTCTCTAGTTTCTTCCAGCCAATGTGCCCCACCTGATCGTGGTAGGCTTCCAACACCATCTGGATTTCTGTCTTGGGCACCACTATCTGCCATACCATCTCATGGGTTTTTGGATTGACGTACCTCCGGCACAGCTTCTCACGGTAGATAAACACCCGGCTTCTCTCGTTCCACAGCTGCTTTGCTTGCAGAGACGCTTTCTTCTCCAGGGAGGAACCTTCTTGGGTTATCAGCTCCTTAATACGGTTGACAACCGGGTCACTGTTCTGGGTCTCTTTCCAGCTGTGGTGAGGCAAAGGGTTTAACGTCTTCCCACGCTGCCTCCAGGAGGCTCGTTGCTCGTGGATCATCCCATTCCAGTGAAAGGCAGGTTGCTCAATCTCTTCCAGGTCATCCACTTCTTCTTCTGTGTCTGACAGGTGAGGCATCCTGGACAGGGCATCAGCATTGGCGTTCTTGCGGCCCGCCTGGTATTTATTTGTGAATTGGTAGATTGACAGCCGAGCCATCCATCGTTGCTCCATGGCTCCTAGCTTGGCTGTTTCCAGATGGGTCAAGGGGTTATTGTCCGTGTAGGCAGTGAACTTGCTGGAGGCTAGGTAGTGCTTGAACTTTTCAGTGATGGCCCAGACCAAGGCCAGGAACTCCAACTTGAAGCTGCTATAGTTCTCTCAGTTGGGCGGAGCTTCCTGCTTGCATATGCGATCACTTTCTCTTGGCCATTCTGCTTCTGACTTAGGACAGCTCCCAGTTCTTCATTGCTGGCATCAGTATACAGCAGGAACGGTTTGCTGTAGTCAGGGTGGGCCAGGATCTTGTCTCCTGTCAGGATCTCCTTCATCTTCTGAATTGACTCGGCTTGCTCCTTGCCCCAGTAGAATGGGGGATTTCTGCCTTTGGGGGACTGTCCTACCAGGAGGTCTTGCAGAGGGGCTGCTTTCTTAGTGTAGTCTTTTACAAACTTTCGGTAGTATCCTAATAGTCCCAGGAACTGACGCACCTCCTTGAGGTTCTTCGGCTCCTGCCACTTCTGGATGGCAGTGACCTTCTCCGGGTCTGGTGCTACCCCTTCAGGGCTGACAATATGCCCCAGGTACTGTGCCTTTCTCTTGAGCAGGTGGCACTTTGAGGGCTTCAGCTTCATCCCATACCGGGACAGTGACTCAAATACCTCCGCCAGATGATTCAAGTGGTCCTCATACGTCTTGGAGCACACGATCACATCATCCGGGTATAGTAACACAGTCTCGAAGTTGCGGTGTTCCAGGCAGCACTCCATCAATCTCTGGAACGTCCCGGGGGCATTGCAGAGTCCAAGCGGCATACTGTTGAACTCGCAGAGTCCCATAGGGGTGGTGAAGGCCGTCTTCTCCCGATCCTCCTCAGCCACAGCTACTTGCCAGTACCCACTAGTGAGGTCAAGGGTGGAAAAGTAATTTGCAGACTTTAAGGCAGCCAGGGATTCCTCAATACGTGGTAAAGGGTATGCATCTTTATGTGTAATGCGATTTACTTGTCTGTAATCTACACACATTCTCATGCTTCCATCCTTTTTCCTGACTAGCACTAGGGGAGCTGCCCAGGGACTACAACTATCCCTTACTACCCCTGCCTTCTTCATGTCATGCAACATCTCCTTGGCTTTGTGCTAGTATGCTGGTGGTATAGGCCTGTAATGTTCTTTGATGGGTGGATGGTCACCTGTGGGGATGTGATGTTGTACCCCCTTAATTCTCCCAAAGTCAAGTGGGTGCTTGCTGAATACCTGCGCGTATTCCTGAACCACCCGGTGTACACCTTGCTTCTGGTGGGCAGGAGTGGTGTCTGTCCCAACATTGAGCTGTTGACACCAATGGGTTGCAGGGTCATTATCCTCCACTTCATCTGGTGAGGTTAAGTACTCCGCCATGTGAATGGAGTTGTTATTTACAGCATGTAACTTGGAAACAGTGGCATAGAGTGGTAATCTGACCTCATCATCCCCATTGTTGAGAAGACTGACTGGCACCCTCCCATTGCGTACATCCACTACCCCTCTGGCAGTTAAGAGTGTAGGTCTGTGCTCTGAGCTAAGGGGTTCTACTACTGCCTGTCTGTTACCTGCACATTACCAATCTCACCACCGGATAGCTTTACTTGTTGCTGGTACAACAGGGCTTGGATCTCCTTCTGGATCGCTCTTCTCTGCCCCGGTCTGGCGGCGTTAGCGAGCTGTTGGAGCAAAAACACCACTTCCTCCAAACAGTTACCAACAATGTTAGTGCCTAGTACCATATTCATTCCTGAGTCATCAGAGAAAGTCTCTGCTACAATGAGTCCCTGGTCCTTCAGTTCCACTCTCCCCACCTTTACCGTCACATCTTTAACCCTGACTAGGTTATGAGGGAGGCTGTTAGAGGCATAAACCGAAAAATCTGGGCTCGGGGTTTCGAGACTGTCCATGGACCAGTATCTTTTGTAAAGGATATCAGGCATAATTGTTACCTGAGATCCAGTGTCGAGCAGGGCAGGTATCGCAACACCGTCCAGGATTATGGACAGGAAAGGTCTTCCTCCCACGTACCTGCTGTGCCAGTCTGAGGGGCCTGCTGAATCTATTCCTGGTAGTTGGCCCTTGGACCCAGGGTTTTCTCGTTTAAAGGACAGCTCTGGATGGTGTGTCCTGACTTGTGGCAGCGGTGGCAGACGGGGTCCCTCGGTGGTCGGCGTTGGTCGCTGATCCTCCCAGGGGGTGGCGTTGTCCTCTTCCTCCTTCTCATCCAGTGGACATCCTCAGGTCTGTCGGCTAGCAGGATCCTTCCTTCCTCCTCGGGCTCCGTCCGCAGCTGCAGGGCACTCAGTACAGTGGTCAGTGTTTTGCTCAACTGACGCACTCCAGAGCGCAGGCTGTCCAGCGCACTAGGGGACGTTGCTGGAACCATGGCTTCAGCAGCCACATGGGAAAAAGTGGACACTGCAGGCACTGGGGTGGCCCCACCCTGGTAACATTGGATAGCAGTTGTCTCCAGGGGCTGCAGTCCTTTTAAAGCCATGTCCTTAAGGGTGTCAAAGGTGACATATGGATGATCCAGGGACCACCAACGCACATTCCTGCTCTCCTCTTGGGACCTCAGTCCCTGGACAAACTGTTCTTTCAGCATTTTATTTTCATCATTGATGCTGGTTGGACTAACCTGTTTCAAAGCCCGCAGGGCTCCTTGTAAACGCCAGGCATAGTCCTGAACACTGTCCTCCGGTTGCTGAGAGCAGTTGTAGAACCTCATCCAGAGATCTGTCTCAGTACGATTCTCAAAGACAGTCTGTAACTTTTAAAAGATTGCGGACACTGACTCCTGGTCTGCGGCTGACCAGGTTTCTACTTCTCGCTCCGCAGCACCAGTCAATTGTCCTAATACAACAGCGGCTCTTTGCTTGCCAGTCATAGAGTACATGTCCAGTATACCGCAGATTTTCTGCTTAAATCCAGACAGGGTATCTGGTTTGCCGCTGTACTGGGGGAGCCACTTTGCTCCAGGGATGTACGGTAGGGCCATGGGTATGACAGGGGTTACAGGCCCTGCTGGTGGAGCGGCTGCTTCAGCCTGCTCGACGCCGAGCTCGGGTTGAACATCAGGGCGGTTAACCGGTATTCCAGCGTTGTGCTGTTCTTCGGACATTCTGGCGCCCCCCTAGCGAACCGTGGCCTAACTTCCTCACTTTTCTTCGGGTAGACCGCAGCTCCGCAGGTGACGGTCTTCTTCAGGATCTTGCGTCCTACGTCAGAGCGTTCAGCGACGCTCCCTACAGGACCTGGCGCTTCCTGGTTTGACGTCGAGGCATGCAGCGTGTCCGGGGCTTCGCACGCTTTTGCAGGTATGCCTCTCAGTTTCCCGCGGTTACGCACTTCTTCCCGCTCGGCGGCCCAACAATGGCGGCAATCTTCGCCACAGTTTAATACACAGTTTTTGATTAAAGGCGCACAGTACCCGGTGGCAACGGGCATAACACTCCGTCGTTGCAGCGGGCACGGAATCCTGTTTGTGACACCAGGAAAGAGATGTGGTGCCAAGGGGATGAGGATGACTCGGCGCCCGGGCCTTGTTGCCTGGTCTCGGGGATGTCGCGGTGGCCGGCTCCCGGGCCCGTACCCTGGGCCTCTCTTTAAAAGGGTGGAAAATTATATAAAAGTTTCTGACGCCACCTGTGGTGTCTGGTGAGGATCACCAGCGCTGCGGCAGCCCACTGAGGCCGGTGTTAAGGCAGCCTGCGTAGTTTAGCTCCCCACAGGTGGAGCTAGGCCTCAGGGCAGTGGGGAAGTAAGGATGCAGGACAGATGGGACCCAGCCGGGTCAGAGCAAGAACAGGGACAGACACGATAGTTACTTCAGTACCTTTTACTGATGGTATTCAAGGCACAATCCGAAGCACTGTAGGGTGAAGAGTGCATATCAGGATCCTCCCCAGTGAGCGGGTGTAGGGCCTCCTGTTTCTAGCCTTTGTGTAGTAAGTTTCTGACCTGCCAGGAGCTAGATCTAACTTTGTCTCTGTCCTGCACCGGCTGACTTTGTGGTAGGGCCTTCTCTTGGAGTACACACTCCCAGCTTGCGGGGCCTCCGTGACTCCTGGCTCTGTTACGTATCAGCTCTTGGGTGATCCTGGGACCTGAAGTCTTCAAGGTGTCGCCGGTTGTCTCTACAGGGGGGTATACTGCCCTGTAGACGCGGACCCGGTGTCCGGTATATGTTTTCTGGGGTGAGCTTGTATAGTTCCTCTGCCCCCGATGCTTCTCACTCCTCTAGCCTTCGGCCTCGCTCGAGGCCCTCACTAGGCTATACACACTAGCGGCAGCTTGCCGCGCTTAACCACTCTTACGGCGTTGGCTTGCCTTGGGCTCTAACTAAGCTCCTTGAGTCTAGCTGGCAGGAGCCTCGTGCTCCACTGCTGAACTATTAGCTGAGTTCTCTAAACTAGACTGAGTTCCACTGCAGACTGACCTCTCTCAGGCTTCTCTACTGCAGGAACTCTTCAGAGGAACTACTCACTGCCTAGCTCCACCTTCCCGTTTTATACCCCTAATGGGCTCCCTCTGGTGGTCTGAGGTGGAAGGTGGAGGTGTGTGTATGCTGTGAGGGCCTCTTGTGGAGGAATCCATTCATGCACCCCTCTAGGATCTGTGGCACTCTTGCGCAGCAGGGGCGCCACATAGGGTTATCGGCAGAGTCTTTAAAAAACAGCCAGACTCGGGAAGACCTAACAGTTGTACTGGCAACTTCCGTCGTGTTGGTGTTACGGGAAATGGTTGCCTGCCTTCTGTCTGCGGCCACCACACTGCTTCTTCCTTCCTGTTGGTGTTCTCTGCCTCCCTCCCCCTGTGTGGTGCTGTCCTCGGTCTGCATGTCCTCCTACCATGTTGAGTCAGTTACTATATCATCCACCACCTCATCTTCCACTTCCGCACCCTGGACAAACCACAGTTTTAAATAGCTGGCCTGTAGGTAACTATTTTTAACAGCAAACTGATGTCAATAACTTCGCTTACACACTGAAACAAAATTTTAATGGAGGCCAGAAATGGCAAAATTTGAAGCAAACTTATATGTGATCTGTGTGACAGACAAACCACAGTTTTAAATAGTTGGCCTATAGGTAACTATTTTTAACAGCAAACTGGTGTCAATAACTTCGCTGACACACTGCAACAAAATTTCAATGAAGGCCAGAAATGGCAGAATTTTCAGCGCAATTATATGTGATCCATGTGACGGATAAACCACAGTTTTAAATAGCTGGCCTGTAGGTAACTATTTTTATCAGCGACCTCGTGCCAATAAGTTCGCTGACACACTGCAACAAAATTTCAATGGAGGCCAGAAATGGCTGAATTTTCAGCACAATTGTATGTGATTCGTGTGACAGACAAACCACAGTTTTAAATAGCTGGCCTGTAGGTAACTATTTTTAACAGCGACCTCGTGTCAATAAGTTTGCAGATACACTGCAACAAAATTTCAAAGGAGGCCAGAAATGGCTGAATTTTCAGCGCAATTATATGTTATTCGTGTGACGGACAAACCACTGTTTTAAATAGCTGGCCTGTAGGTAACTATTTTTAACAGTGACCTCGTGTCAATAAGTTCGCAGACACACTGCAACAAAATTTCAATGGAGGCCATAAATGGCAGAATTTTCAGCGCAATTATATGTGATCCGTGTGACGGACAAACCATAGTTTTAAATAGCTGGACTTTTAGTACTGTAATATGGAAAGTACCTGGCTGTATTCTGCAGTGCCAACAAGCAAATTGCGCACAAAAACGTTGTTCTCTGGATTGCTTTTTAAGCAAATAATCAGGATTAAGATAAAAAAAAAATATTCCTGGCCCCTGATAACTGGGCCTGTTTCTACAAATATCTGTAAAAGTACCAGCAGACAGAACTTGCATGGACCCTCTTGCTATATGCACTGTAGTCTGCTATATACCCTGACTGCCACCTAGCACTGATATCTCTGCAGCTGGATTAGTCCTCAGAAGGACTGTTAGTTGAGATGGATATGTAGAGAATCTTGTGGAATACCTACACTAACTAATAAACAACCAAATCTCTCCCTAGCTCAGCAGCACCTCTCCCTACACTGCCTGATTGCAGAGTAGACTGTGACGAGCACGGCGGCGCCAGGTCAGATATAGACCTGATGACACTGTGCGGCCAGCCAATCACTGTAATGCCACAACCAACATGGCTGCGGCACTACAGTGTGTGGCAGACAATCCCTGCATGTTGATTGGTGCTCTAAAGAGCGCCAAACATGCAGGGACTGGTCCCGAGCATCAGCCCGAGCATCTCGGAAGTACTCGGCGAGCTCCGAGCATCTCGAGTACTGAGATGCTCGGGCGAGTCCAAGGAATAGTTCCTGTCCAAGGAACTATGTCTGAAAAAAGGCTCAACTCTCATTTCCAGTAAAGCTTCCACCCACTGAGAATAGGATGACAGTAAAGTGTGTTCCATTCTACTGGAATAGGCCCTTCTTGATGTTGGTTATGGACCCTGAGATCAAAGACAGAAGGTCTAATTCTGCAGTATTTGGTATTGAGCAAAACAAACACACTTGAAAAGATCTAGAAGCATGTCCCAACTCTCCTACGTAAGCAAGACATCAGAAACTAAACAGTAAAGCATTATGCCTCTTTATGAATTACATCTGCAGAATTCTATACTATCTGGAGACAATTTTGAAGTTCATCTAATGTTGCCTGCTGCTGATGGAAAGTTGATGCGTTAACAGTAAAGATTTATCCCAATTTGAGGCCAAAAACCTTTTTCCCATGTCCCACCACCGATCCTCTAGATATGTGAGAAAGCTCACAAAGAGTCTGAACCTCTGTAACAGTTCATACATCAGAGATATAGTGTGCCTAGAGAGCATAGCTCCATAAATCACATTAGGGTAGGCAAGGGTGAAAAAGCACACCAATGACTAAAATAATTTTTTTCAATTAACTTTAAGCATACAAGCATGCATCCCTGGAAACAGGAAATGACTGAAAGATTGTTTAATAAACGTATGCCTCCTTGGTATAGAACAAGTTGAGGGCATGATTTTTCTAAAAGCCCTAAAAAGGATCGATTGGTTTTACATACAGAGAACAATGGATTTGCAAAGATAGGCATTAAAGGAAATCAATCACCAGGTTTTTGCTACCTAATCTGAGAGCAGCATAATGTAAAGACAGAGACCCTGATTCCAGTTAAGGGTCACTTACTGGGTTACTTGCTGTACTTTTGTAAAAGTCACTGTTTTATCAGCAAGAGATTGTCAGTAGAGGACTAGTAAAGCTGCTGCCATGTAGTCCTCCATATTCATGAGATCTGTATAATCCCACCCCCACAACTGATAGGTAGCTTTCTGCTTATGACGCGCCCCCTGGGACATATTCCTTTTTGAGGGGAATACCCGGCACCGGATCAGATGGGGGGGGTTGTAGTCTCCGAGCGGCTGTGACCCGGTCCCGTGCCCAGGGCGTCAAGCTCAGTGTTATGTGGCAGCTTTACAGATGTTACTAAAGTTCTTTTGTGTCGACTACGCCACCCGTTGTGATGCGGTCACTGTGGCCGCCGCTGCTGCAGGGTCCGCTGAGGCTGATGGTGGATGCGCAGCTTGGTGGGATAACCCCCAACGGGAGGGGTATAGCCTCAGAGGGGACAGGCGCAGAGGATGGGGGTTGTGATGGTGCGGTGCAGCCGGCAATGAAGACAGACTCGGGTTGTGCAGTTAAGGGTGTTTACTTACTGCAGATGTTATACTGGTCACTCCAGCTGCTAGTGACCACCCGAGCCGTGCTGCGTCCACCAGGTCCTGGATCCAGCCAACCCCCAAACAAGTCCGGAGCGTGGCCCTGAGCTCTCCCTCTGTCCTTTCTTCAGCCGTCCCCACCAGTGATTCACCTAGGTCCAGCTCCCTCGGGCCTTCTGTTGGGACACCCTTGGCCCTGGGTTCCCTGACCCTTCATGTGGTGTGCCTTCGGGGTGAATGTGATGGGTGACCGTGGCAAACGCTGCCCACGATCTCCGGTCTCTGGCTAGGGATTGTTTTTGCCCCCACCAGCTTGGGTTCCGGTACCCTGTTGCTGACTCCTCACCCGGTGCTCTAATTTGGGTTCTTGGGTCCCTTCAGTCTTCCCCCTCTGGGTCTTTTCTCTGCTCCACTCTCTCTCTCTCTAGGGCTGCTGTTTCCTTCTCTGCAGCTGACTGACTCTCTGCGTCTGACCCTGATTCTAGTTGGTGCCCACCTTATATATCCCTCTATGTGTGAGCTCAGGTGACCAGCACCCAATGAGCTCCTAACTTTACCCAGACTGCTCCCCCTATCTGCCCCTACACTACATGGGATGTACCACCCCCCTCCCACTCCAGCCAGGAACAGGCTCGGTTGTACCTGCACATTTCTAAGTGGGAGTACCGTCGGCCTGCTCCTCTGAAATGGGATGTATGTAGTGCATGCAGTCTATCTGAGCTCAGTTCCACACTCCATCCTTACCCGGGAGTGGAATATCACACCTCTGGGTTGAGGTGCAATACCCCTGTAGCAGCCGAATCCTCAGGGTGCTACATTCCCCCCTGGTAAATCACAGCACGTCCTCGGGCTGTAAAGACATAAATAACACCAAAACATACAAAATTTTTCATATAAACATATAAAACATATAAAACATTATATATATAAAACTTTTTTATATAAACATTCTCGTAGACTTCTCTTGTCTCTGGTTCCTCCTCCGGACACTGTGCACCGTGTGTCCGGGAAAAGTGCGACAGTCTCTTAGAAAATCTGGTTTTCTATAAAACCGGTAGGGGGCGCTTTAGGACGCGCAACTATATACAGGGAAAGTTGGCCGCTCTCAGTCCTCGGCCAGGTAGAGGGATGGGAATGGCTGCTCACAGTCCTCAGCCTGTAGGATGAAGGGGTTAACGGGTAACAGTTCACTGGTCCCAACGGGGACTATTTTAGCAGCAACAGTTTCAGTTTCTTTATACCCCCATGGGGTAACTTATTTACAGCACCTGCTCTGCCGCACTCAACGGCGTCTTCCTCCTGCTCTTTGAACTTCAGACCCGTCCGGGTCCTCTTGCTCCTCCTCCTCGCACCGCAACTCCTCCTCCGTCAGGCGGTGTACGTGGAGGGCGTAAGGTCCTTTGGCACACTTGTGCCGGGTAAAGGTGACCTCATCTCCGATGTAGAGGTCACGACCTCTGTGCCCCTCCGGCAGATGGGACTCCACGTCTCTGCGCGTGACAAAGACGTCGCCGTGGGTGTTGTTGTCTCGAATGAAGCCCCACCCGTGCTGCTGGTTAAACTTGATGACAGTCCCGGTGGTACGGGGACTGTGCGCTGCACGGGGGTCCCTCCTGGTCCGGCTCTTTTGCTCGGCGCTCCTTATTTGGGCCTGTTGTTCCCGGACCCGCCTCTCTCTCCGCTCCCTCGCGAACTCCTCGAGCTGCTGTCGGCAACACTCGGCGCGGTCTGCTGCAGCTGCCCTAGTTTCCTGAGTGAACCCCATTAGATCTTCTCCAGTGGGGTCCCACTCAAACTGCGCTTCCGCTAGCGGGGGCGAGATCCGTGCCACGGGCTTCGGAGCCGGAATCAGGGGTTCATCCAGGGGTCTTAGTCTCTGCTGCCGTTCCAGCTCATGGTATCCTTCGGGCCAGATGAAGGGCCGCCCGTCCGGCCATGCGAGCTGGCTGAACAAGTCCTCCCCCAGGTGTGGCACCCTTGGTATTGCGGGCGCGGGCGCGGTGGTGGTGGCGCCCGGGTTGCCCAGGCCTTGCGGCCAGGCCTGGGGCACCTGGAAGGTGAAGGGCACCGTTAGGACGGCGGCGCCCTGGGCTACCTGGCCTTGCGGCCAGGCCGGAGGCTCCGCGGAGGTAGGGGGCGCTGTTGGTGATGCGGCGCCCGGGGGTACTAGGCCTTGCGACCAGGCTGGTGGTATTTCCTGCTTTGTCACGCTCCGGGTCGAGGCGCGTGACGTCACAGGGGTCGCTGCGGCGGCTTCCGGTCGGGGCCTAGTCCATAGCGGTGACGTGGCGGCTACAGGCACAGCAGGGGGACTTTCGGGCTCTGCGACGGGGAGCTGGGGCAGGTGAGCGGTGTCACGGCTTGGGGTATAGGCGTCCCCTTTACCTGCCTCCATGCGTTCGGCTCCCTCCTCGGCGCCGTCTCCGGCCTTGGGTCCTCCCGCGCCATCCTCAGAGGCGGTCTGCTTCCTCTTCCAGGGTAGCGTGCTCCGCTGACTGGTCTCTGCGTGCTGAGCCATCTCCCGGCTCCACTCCGCCAGTATCTCCCGCTGTACCCGGGCCATCCTCCGTGCGAGGCCCTCCAGGGCAGTTTGTGCACACTCCCGGTCTCGGGGGAGCTGTGCAAGGATCTCCGCTAGACCTAGCGGGGTTGTGGACTCTAGCAGGCTCCTGACCATCGGGTCGGTGCTGCTCTGCTCTGCTCTCGGCAGGCTCCTGGCCAGCGGGCCGGTGCTGCTCTGCCCTCCTTCCTCGGTCTCTAGCAGACTCCTGGCCAGCGGGCCGGTGCTGTTCTGCTTTCTCTCCATCTCCGGGTGAGCTTTTCTGCTACTCCTCTCCAGGCTTCCTGCCTCCGGGTGCGCTCGCTCCAGACTGCTCCAAGCGACACCCATCTTTTCTCTTCTCTTTCGTCTCCTCCCACTTCGAGGGCGGTCCCGGGGCAACTCGGTGACTGTCAGCTCCAGGGGGAGTTCTTTCACGCTGACAGACACCTCCAGCATCACAGTCTCTGTTGGTGGGGGCGGTTTCCACTTTTGGCGCCATTTTCTGTCCCGGCCCACGATGGGAGGTGGCCTCTTGCCCTCCTTTGGCACGCCCATAATGGCGTCCGCTGCTCTTCCAAGGCGGGAAATCTGCGGTTTTGGCGGGAAGCGTCGCCCAGTGGCGGGAAACTCTGCAGATGGCGGGAACAAGCTGGAAATGGCGGACAATCGGCGGGAAACGACTGGTGATGGAGTCCGATGGCGTGGACCCTCCGGAACCGGCGGGAGACTTCTTTCTGAGGTAAACTTGCACTTTTCTTCAGGCACGCAGTACCCGGGTGTTGTGGGCACGTAATCCTGCCGACTACGCCAAAGTTGACGCGCCCCCTGGGACATATTCCTTTTTGAGGGGAATACCCGGCACCGGATCAGATGGGGGGGGTTGTAGTCTCCGAGCGGCTGTGACCCGGTCCCGTGCCCAGGGCGTCAAGCTCAGTGTTATGTGGCAGCTTTACAGATGTTACTAAAGTTCTTTTGTGTCGACTACGCCACCCGTTGTGATGCGGTCACTGTGGCCGCCGCTGCAGCAGGGTCCGCTGAGGCTGATGGTGGATGCGCAGCTTGGTGGGATAACCCCCAACGGGAGGGGTATAGCCTCAGAGGGGACAGGCGCAGAGGATGGGGGTTGTGATGGTGCGGTGCAGCCGGCAATGAAGACAGACTCGGGTTGTGCAGTTAAGGGTGTTTACTTACTGCAGATGTTATACTGGTCACTCCAGCTGCTAGTGACCACCCGAGCCGTGCTGCGTCCACCAGGTCCTGGATCCAGCCAACCCCCAAACAAGTCCGGAGCGTGGCCCTGAGCTCTCCCTCTGTCCTTTCTTCAGCCGTCCCCACCAGTGATTCACCTAGGTCCAGCTCCCTCGGGCCTTCTGTTGGGACACCCTTGGCCCTGGGTTCCCTGACCCTTCATGTGGTGTGCCTTCGGGGTGAATGTGATGGGTGACCGTGGCAAACGCTGCCCACGATCTCCGGTCTCTGGCTAGGGATTGTTTTTGCCCCCACCAGCTTGGGTTCCGGTACCCTGTTGCTGACTCCTCACCCGGTGCTCTAATTTGGGTTCTTGGGTCCCTTCAGTCTTCCCCCTCTGGGTCTTTTCTCTGCTCCACTCTCTCTCTCTCTAGGGCTGCTGTTTCCTTCTCTGCAGCTGACTGACTCTCTGCGTCTGACCCTGATTCTAGTTGGTGCCCACCTTATATATCCCTCTATGTGTGAGCTCAGGTGACCAGCACCCAATGAGCTCCTAACTTTACCCAGACTGCTCCCCCTATCTGCCCCTACACTACATGGGATGTACCACCCCCCTCCCACTCCAGCCAGGAACAGGCTCGGTTGTACCTGCACATTTCTAAGTGGGAGTACCGTCGGCCTGCTCCTCTGAAATGGGATGTATGTAGTGCATGCAGTCTATCTGAGCTCAGTTCCACACTCCATCCTTACCCGGGAGTGGAATATCACACCTCTGGGTTGAGGTGCAATACCCCTGTAGCAGCCGAATCCTCAGGGTGCTACACTTATACCCAGTATACACAGAAATCTGTCAATCAGTGGTGAAGGGGGGGCTATAGAAAGCTCAGCAGTCAGAGAACTGGTAGATCTGCAGCAGCTATAAAACTGTGATTGTATCAAAAATGCAGCAAGCATTCCCATAATGATACATATCTAAGGTCTCTGACCCAACATCATGTTACTCTCAGATATGGTAGTAAAAACCTGGTGACAGATTGCTGTTAGATGGCTTGGATAAGTAGAAAGTTAAAGGGATTCACTACCCTTGTCCCATATATTTAACAGATGGAGCTTTGGGAAACTTGTCAAATAAACCAAAGACCTGTGTAATTTGGGTATGCTGATTAATAATTTAACGGTAATTTACAAGTTGATAATTTAAGGAACACTAAAAATGTACTAGAACTGTTTCAGCATAAATCTACCAGGCAAATAAAAGGGTGTCCTTCTGGTATGATAGGAAATCTGGCATACTACTGCCTCCCCTTAACTTAGGTTGGATAGAATTTATAAGTTTATCCTGGAATGAGAGCCCTTCCAGATAAATCCCTTAACCTTGGATTTGAGGGAAACAAAAATAGTTTAAGGCTGAGTGCCCACTATGCGTTTTTCAAGCGTTTTTGCCATGGGACGACCGATCGTATCAGGGATAGAGAGTCTCAGTGAACCAATTTGTAAATTTGTGGATTTTTAACTTAAGCAACTGGTTGAGACTCTCCCATCTTACATTAAAGACACGACGGACGTTCTCACCCGGGTTGACGGCGTCTTTGTGGATGCAGATACCTTATTAGTTACAGCCGACGTAGAGACTTTGTATACATGCATTTCTCATACGGATGGTTTGGAAGCCGCCCGCCTCTTCCTCGGGGCCTCCCACCTGGGCGGCCCCTTATGCGGGTTTATTCTTGAGCTGTTGCACTTTATTTTGACTCAGAATTTTTTAATTTTTAAGGACCAGTTTTACCTCCAACAACGCGGCACAGCAATGGGTGCGGCCTGCGCGCCCTCGTATGCCAATCTCTTCCTGGGACTATGGGAGAGATCCCTCTTTGGTGACGGGGGCGGGTGGGCCGCTGACCATGTGCTGTGCTGGTACAGATACATTGATGATATTTTCTTTTCGTGGAAGGGTTCAGTGCAACAGCTCGAGTAATTTATGGGGGAAATTAACACCAATAAAATGAATATCCGCCTGACATATAAGGCGTATGCTGCCAAAATAGACTTTCTCGATATCAGTTTGGAGGTCGATGACGACTTTTCCATTCGCACTGACGTTTTTAGAAAGTCCATAGCAGTAAATTTGTTGATTCATGCTTCTTCTTCCCATAACCCCGCAACCATCAGGGCCGCTCTGGTGGGACAGTTCCTGAGGGTGAGGCGGATCTGCTCCTCCTCTCAGGGTTTTGAAACCCAGGCCACAGCTCTCAGGCAGAGATTTGTACAATGAGGTTATAGCAATCGATCAATTAAAAAAGGCTATAACAGGGCAAAGGCAACATCACGGTCTCAACTCTTATATGGGCATAAACAAATCAAACCAACCGAAGGCCTGACACGATTCATCACTACATACAACACAGAATGGAATAGTACGCGCCATTCTGAGGAAACATTGGCCAATACTTCTCACGGAACCCTCCCTTATTGGATCTATCAGTGAGTCCCTGTAGCATCGGCGTCTCTGCCCCGTACTAGGCAGAGACGCCGCCCATCTCACCTCCCCGCTCCTGGCGCGGCGTCCTCCAGCGCTTCTCTCCCCGCTGCTTCCGGCACGCGCTCCTTCCCCGGCAGTGTGCTTAGGGCGCGCGCGCTCCCCCTCTCTTTAAGGGACCGCGCGCGCCGTCCTAAGGAGTCCCCGGCCAATTGCCGGAGGACCTCCCATATATAAGGCACCTCCTCCAAAATGGAGGTGCCCGAGCAATGTTGTTGCAAAGCCTTCACTCTGCTTCAGTCCTCAGGTCCCATTACCAGTTACCTGCCAGTCACCTGCCTGATTCCTGCTTGATACCTGCCTGACATCCGCTACCCGCTTGCAAGCCTGCGGTCCGACGGTCTGCCCTCCGACTCCTGTCAGTCTGTCTATGGACCAGCCTGCCCGCTCACCTGGGAGCGTTCCCCTGTTACCTGCCTGCTAGATTACCTGGAGGCTCTGCCGTCACTTGCCGTGACCACCTACCTGTCCAGAGACTCTTGCCCGCTCACCTGGGAGCGTCCATCCGCTACCTGTCTGCTAGTCTACCTGGAGGTTCTGCTGTCACTTGCCGTGACCACCTACCTGTCCAGAGACCCTTGCCCGCTCACCTGGGAGCGTCCATCCGCTACCTGTCTGCTAGTCTACCTGGAGGTTCTGCCGTCACTTGCCGTGACCACCTGCCTGTCCAGAGACTCTCGCCCGCTCACCTGGGAGCGTCCATCCGCTACCTGTCTGCTAGTCTACCTGGAGGTTCTGCCGTCACTTGCCGTGACCACCTGCCTGTCCAGAGACTCTCACTCGCTCACCTGGGAGCGCTCACCAGCCACCAGCCCGCTGCCCTTCTACCCAGAGACTGTCCCTGTCACTTGCCGTGACTACCTGCCCCTCTACCCAGAGACTGTCCCTGTCACTTGCCGTGACTACCTGCCCGTCTTCCCTGGGAGGCACCCACTTCCTTACAAGGACTGCCCCCTTGTATAGTTGCTCAGAGGTTCCACCTCCCAGACCCTTTACAGTTTGCTCAGGCCATGGAACCCGGTGGCCCCCAGATCTCCGATCTGCACCAGGAAGTCTTACGTCAGAAAACTCAGCAGGAGGTGGTACTGTCCTATCTACGGTCTGTTAACTCTCGTCTAGGCGCATTGTGTGACTCGTCTATGTCTACCTCTGGTCCAGCCGTGCCCATTCCTGCGGTACCGCAATCCAGTCCCATCATGGTACCCGACTATGGACCTCGGCTTCTGGCACCTCCACGCTTTGCCGGCGAACCTACTTTAGCTCGGGGTTTCATAAACCAGTGCACCCTGCACTTTGAGCTATTGGCATACCAGTTCATCTCCGACCGGGCCAAGGTGGCCTTCATCATGTCCCATCTCACTGGGCAGGCACTGGCATGGCTAAATCCCCTGTGGGAGAGAGGGGATCCCCTGGTGTCCGACCTGCCGTCTTTCCTCGCTGCTTTCCGGAAAGTCTTCGATGAACCTGGACGGAAAACCTCTTCTGCCTCCTCTCTGCTACGTCTCCGCCAAGGGAGTCTCACCGTGGGCCAATATGCCATACGGTTCCGCACCCTCGCTTCTGAGCTTGCCTGGGAAAATGAGGCTCTGGTGTCCGTCTTCTGGGAAGGTCTTTCCGGTCGGATTAAGGACGAGTTAGCTGGTCGGGACATTCCTACCACTCTGGATGACCTGGTGTCACTAGCTACCCGGATTGGCATCCGGTTCCAAGAACGTGCCAAAGAGACTGCCTGGGAGAAAGACTTTTCTTGCTCTGCTCCTACTTCCCTGAGACCTGCCTCTCAACCAGTCACTCCACGGGCGCTCTCGTCTGAACCTATGCAGATCGATCAGACCAAGATGGTCAGATCTCGCCAAGAATCTCGCCGAGCCGAGGGAAGCTGTTTCTATTGTGGCCGTATGGAGCACTTCATCCATTCCTGCCCGGAAAAGCCGGGAAACGCCAGTGTCTAGGACCGCTCGGAGAGGTCGTCCTAGACAAAAGTAAGCCCTCTCCGTCTCTGACTTTACCAGTCTCTATTGCTTGGGGAGAAAACCGTCACTTTGAACTCGCCCACCTGGATTCTGGAGCTGCTGGAAACCTCATCTCCCAGTCTCTGGTAGAGAGATACCGTATTCCCACCAAGTCCCTGGCTGAACCATTGTCAGTCGCCTCCGTGGATGGAAGACTTCTCTCGGAGACAATCCTGCTCGTCACTGAACCCATAACCCTGCAGGTGGGAATGCTGCACTCTGAGGAAATCTCATTCCATGTGCTATCCGGACTTTCTCACTCCCTGTTGCTAGGTCTACCTTGGCTCCAGACACACGAACCCGTACTGAACTGGCGATCCGGTGAAGTACTCCGATGGGGTCCAGACTGCCATAGGACCTGCCTGGTTCCGGTCCGCCCAGCTCGCCCTCCGCCTACTCCAGCTAATTTACCAGGTCTCCCGGCTCCTTACTGGCCCTATGCGGACATCTTCGGTAAGAAGGAAGCAGAGACGTTGCCACCCCATAGGCCATATGACTGCCCGATCGACCTGGTACCTGGCACCACTCCTCCCCGTGGGCGTATCTACCCATTGTCTGCAGCCGAGACCCGGGCCATGTCTGAGTACATTGAAGAGAATCTGGCTAGGGGATTTATCCGAAAGTCTACCTCCCCGGCTGGAGCCGGATTCTTCTTTGTCAAAAAGAAAGACGGCTCGCTACGTCCCTGTATTGACTACAGAGGACTCAATCTCATCACAGTAAAAAACAAATACCCCCTGCCGCTCATCTCCGAATTGTTTGACCGTCTCAAGGGTGCCAGGATCTTCTCCAAGCTGGATCTACGTGGAGCATATAGCCTGGTCCGTATCCGTCAAGGAGACGAGTGGAAGACGGCATTCAATACCCGGGACGGTCACTAAGAGTACCTTGTGATGCCCTTCGGTCTCTGTAATGCTCCCGCTGTCTTTCAAGAACTAGTCAACGACATCTTCCATGACCTCCTGTACTCCTGCGTAGTGGTATACCTGGACGATATCTTGGTCTTCTCTCCAGATCTCCCCACACACCGAAGGGATGTTCGTCAGGTCCTGCTTAGGCTTCGGCAGAACCACCTCTATGCCAAATACGAGAAGTGCCTCTTTGACCAGACCTCCCTACCGTTCTTGGGCTATGTCATCTCCCAGACAGGTCTGCAAATGGATCCCGAGAAGCTCTCTTCCGTTCTAAAATGGCCTCGTCCTGAAGGTTTGAAGGCGATACAGCAATTCCTGGGCTTCGCTAATTACTATCGTCTTTTCATCCCACACTTCTCGTCTCGGACTGCTCCCATATCTGCACTTACCCGTAAGGGGGCTAATCTCAGGACATGGTCGCCTGAAGCCAAGGAGGCCTTCCTTTCCTTAAAGAAAGCCTTCGCCTCTGCCCCCGTCCTGCACCGTCCGGACTGTAATAAACAATTCTACCTGGAGGTTGATGCCTCCTCCTCCGGAGCCGGAGCGGTACTCACCCAAAAATCTTCTACCGGGAGAATGGTAACCTGCGGCTTCTTCTCCAAAATCTTCTTCTCGTCTGAGCGCAACTACTCCATAGGAGACTGTGAATTGTTAGCCATTAAATTGGCACTGGGGGAGTGGCGCTATCTGCTTGAAGGGGCTCTCTACCCGGTAATTATCTGCACGGATCACAAAAACCTGGCATATCTCCAAAATGCCCAGAGACTCAATCCTCGCCAGGCCCGGTGGTCGTTGTTTTTTGCCCGCTTCGACTTCATTCTTCATTTCCGTCCGGCGGACAAGAACGTCAAAGCTGATGCCTTGTCCCAGTCCTTCCTGTCCTCCGATCAAGAGGAGGAGCCTACGCACATCATCGACTCCTCCAAGGTGATGAATGTGGCCCCCTTGGATCTGACTCGTCTCCCACCCGGTAAGACGTTTGTAGCCGTACCAGATCGGGAGAGGGTTCTTCGCTGGGGACATTCTTCTAAGCTAGCTGGCCATGCTGGCCGAAAGAAGACCTTCCAACTCATTACCCGGCATTACTGGTGGCCTACCCTGCGCAAGGACGTGGTAGACTTCGTCACGACCTGCTCATCCTGTGCCCGTAACAAAGTTCCCAGACATCTACCAGCCGGCCATCTCCTGCCCCTTCCCGTACCTGCTGCTCCATGGCAGCACATTGCTATGGACTTTATCACCGATCTTCCTATTTCTGCCGGTTGTACAGTCATTTGGGTTGTCACTGACAGCTTTTCTAAGATGGCCCACTTCATTCCCCTGCCTGGTCTCCCATCTGCACCCGAGCTGGCTAAAGACTTTATCCGCCACATCTTCCGTCTCCATGGCCTGCCCCTACACATCGTGTCGGATCGTGGGGTTCAGTTCACCTTACGCTTCTGGAGAGCCATATGTAAGCTGCTAGACATCACCCTGGACTTCTCCTCCGCTTACCACCCACAGTCCAATGGTCAAGTAGAGCGGATCAATCAGATCCTGACCAGTTACCTCCGGCACTTCGTTAATGCACACCATTCGGACTGGGTGGATCTCCTACCATGGGCCGAGTTCTCTTACAATAACCATGAGAGCGAATCCTCTTCCAAATCCCCGTTCTTTATAGTCGGTGGCCAACATCCCCGGATTCCACTTCCTGTCTCCATTTCTGTGGACAACCCTGCTGCGGAGTCTCTTGTCAGCGAATTTTCTACTATTTGGGAGAGTACCAGGTCCGCTCTTCTTCTGTCCTCTGAGCGGATGAAGAGATATGCTGATAAGAGACGTCTGGATCCACCTCAATTCCGTCCGGGAGACAAGGTTTGGCTCTCGTCCAAACATGTGCAGCTCAAAGTACCCTCCTTCAAGTTGGGTCCTCGATTCATCGGTCCCTTCGAAGTCCTCAGGCAAATTAACCCTGTGGCCTACATATTAAAACTCCCGGCCACCCTACGGATTCCCAACTCCTTCCACGTATCTCTCCTCAAACCCGTTGTCTTTAACTCTTTTTCCAAAAATCCAGGTGCCCCTCCTGCTCCGGTTTCCGCTGATGACGTCTTCGAGGTAGAGAGTATTCTGGCCTCCAAGAGGGTAAGAGGAAAGACCTTTTTTCTGGTAGATTGGAAGGGGTTTGGTCCTGAGGAGAGAACTTGGGAACCCAGGTAGAACATCAACGCCCCGCTTCTCCTTGAAAAATTTCTTTCTGGCCAAAAAAAGAGGGGGCCTAAAAGGGGGGGTACTGTAGCATCGGCGTCACTGCCCCGTACTAGGCAGAGACGCCGTCCCTCTCACCTCCCCGCTCCTGGCGCGGCGTCCTCCAGCGCTTCTCTCCCCGCTGCTTCCGGCACGCGCTCCTTCCCCGGCAGTGTGCTTAGGGCGCGCGCGCTCCCCCTCTCTTTAAGGGACCGCGCGCGCCATCCTAAGGAGTCCCCGGCCAATTGCCGGAGGACCTCCCATATATAAGGCACCTCCTCCAAAATGGAGGTGCCCGAGCAATGTTGTTGCAAAGCCTTCACTCTGCTTCAGCCCTCAGGTCCCGTTACCAGTTACCTGCCAGTGACCTGCCTGATTCCTGCTTGATACCTGCCTGATATCCGCTTCCCGCTTGCAAGCCTGCGGTCCGACGGTCTGCCCTCCGACTCCTGTCAGTCTGTCTATGGACCAGCCTGCCCGCTCACCTGGGAGCGTTCACCTGTTACCTGCCTGCTAGCCTACCTGGAGGCTCTGCCGTCACTTGCCGTGACCACCTACCTGTCCAGAGACTCTTGCCCGCTCACCTGGGAGCGTCCATCCGCTACCTGTCTGCTAGTCTACCTGGAGGTTCTGCCGTCACTTGCCGTGACCACATACCTGTCCAGAGACTCTTGCCCGCTCACCGGGGAGCGTCCATCCGCTACCTGTCTGCTAGTCTACCTGGAGGTTCTGCCGTCACTTGCCGTGACCACCTGCCTGTCCAGAGACTCTCGCCCGCTCACCTGGGAGCGCTCACCAGCCACCAGCCCGCTGCCCTTCTACCCAGAGACTGTCCCTGTCACTTGCCGTGACTACCTGCCCCTCTACCCAGAGACTGTCCCTGTCACTTGCCGTGACTACCTGCCCGTCTTCCCTGGGAGCCACCCGCTTCCTTACAAGGACTGCCCCCTTGTATAGTTGCTCAGAGGTTCCACCTCCCAGACCCGTTACAGTCCCCATCCATGACCTCAAGGAGAGCCCGAAACCTTGGAGATTTGATTGTCAGGAGTCACTATGTCCCCATTAACAATACCTTCCTTACTACAAGTCAACCAATTTTGGGTTGTTTTCCCTGTGGTCACTGCTTTGCTTGCGCCAATGTCCTACGTACTCGAACCTTTGACTCTGCAGCAGGAGATAAACAGTTTCAGATCCAACATCGTATCTCCTGCAGCTCCACTAATGTGATTTACTATGCCACATGTGAACGTCCACTTATTTATATTGGACTTACATCCAGGGAGCTCAGAGTCAGGGTTCGGGAGCACGTCAGGGACATTGTCGCAGCTAAGTCGGTGACAGATCCCTCTGAGCTGAAGACACTCCCCCGCCATTTCCGGCAATTTCACAATTGCAATGCCTCTTCACTTTCTATTCGTGCTATAGATATGGTACATTTGGGGGCGAGGGGGGGCAATGTTAAATGTATTTTAGCTCAGCGGGAAACCAAATGGATAGTGACTCTGGACACTATGTCCCCTAGGGGTTGGAACGAAAGACTTAGCTTTGCCCCATATTTATAATTGGTTCCATCCACGTGCGCTTTCTCTTCTGTATTCTTCTTTTTCCATTTTCTGTTTTTTGTTCTTATGAATTTTAATCTCTTAGTGTTGCTTTTGCAGCAAATTTTATATTTTTTGTCTGCGTGCTACCATGGTCTCAGTGCATAATTGTTCTCTTTGTTTTGTTTTTTTTTTTTTCATTTTTCAACGTTATTAATTATATTTGCTTATTTTTCTTATTTTTTCTTGTTCAGGTTGGTCCTTACAAGTTTTCTACAATTCATATCGGACTCAACTCCTATTATTCATCTTATTCCCTTTTCCTGTCTGTTTTGGCTTTGTTTTCTTACATATTACCATGGTAGTTTGTTATATTTACCTGCCCTTGGGTTGCTGTGCGCGCGCGCCGGCGCATTCAGGCTCCTGGCCTTGGCGTCCGGCGTTCTTTCATCCGTGACTGCGCAGCTCTCCGCTGCGCGCTCCCGGATGTGACCGCTGGGTGTCTCATGCTGGGACTGTTCTGCTCCGTGCGCGTGCGCCGTACACGCAACTCCATTGGCTGGTTTCCGATCACGTGGTGCACCACGTGACCGGTTACCTAAGTATTTCAAGGTCCTGTCACGCAGTCTATTCACCTTCCCTTGAGAAAGCTGTTTGGTACTCCACGCGAAATGCGCGTCGGGAAGCCAGTACCAACCATACCATTCTGGAGGCGCAGCACTGACATAGGGTAAGCAGTACTGGGGCTTAAATGGTTTGTGTGCTCATGCTTTGACTCTTTTTGGGGGCACAAGCTCTGACTATATTGCTATTGCCTGCGCAGCTGATGATACTGCATTAGAGATATATACTGGTAACTTATCCTTTCAGCTGCCTCAGGCATTATGGCTCTATAGGTTGCTTGTGCACACGGACACACCCCGCAACAATTTTTCCAGGTACTGTCATATGTCCCCCTGTCAGTGCTTGCGCCTCTTGCTGCTATTTTCCATCTCCCTCCTGCCCATATCTTGTCTGTTTTTACTATTTTTGTATTAAATTAATTATATGCATTAATAAAGCTGTATTTACCTTTTAGACAACTTTTGAAAAAAACTCCATGTTGTTTGTTTTTTGTAATATAGGGGTGATAGGTCTAACATTGCTACTTAAAGATAATGACTATTTCCACCAATAGTTTCTGTGAGGTGAAGGGGGATATGGATAAATGCTTTAATACCAATAATTTGTAACTTTGGTGGTATAGTCATATGAGCCTGCACTCTTGCTCAACTATAATAGCTTGATAGTGATCCTCAAATCTTGATCATTAAAGTCCTGCCCCAAGGACTCAAGATTCGCATTAGGGATTGATGGGGTAGAATATTGTGCCAAATATTTTTTTTTACATTTTTCCTCCTTCTTATCCTTAAAAAAATGGCGTAATGCTCATTTATGTTGAAAAGAATCAGAATAAGATCCAAATTCCTTACAAATTTCTGAAGTAGAGTGGAGAACACCTCTTGATGAGGAGTTAAAAGGCATCTGGTACGTTTAAGTGCGTTAAATTGCTCTTTTTTAGCCTTTTTGCTACTTGTAGTACCCTTTTCTAATTCTCTATGAGATACAGAGAGATGACAGATTGAAAATGTGAAGTATTTGTTACCTGAAGGAGCAAACTCCCAAGCAAACTATTCATATGGGGAGCAACTTTCAGAGGTTCTATAATTTCCAGAGTTGCAAAAGCTGTTTCCATTTAAAGGTACATTTGTTTTTGAGCCATGTGATGTGAAAAATAAAAATTCCCTGCAATATGCATTTCAAGGCTTTCCATTATATCAACTTTTAAAGTCCACAATAGCTGACCAATTCCCTTAAAATACACTGCTCAAAAAAATAAAGGGAACACTCAAATAACACATCCTAGATCTGAATGAATGAAGTATTCTCATTGAATACTTTGTTGTGTACAAATTTGAATGTGATGACAGCAAAATCTCACAAAAATCATCAATGGAAATCAAAATTATTAACCAATGGAGGCCTGGATTTGGAGTCACCTCCAAAATTAAAGTGGAAAAACACACTACAGGCTAATCCAACTTTGATGTAATGTCCTTAAAACAAGTCAAAATGAGGTTCAGTATTGTGTGTGGCCTCCACGTGCCTGTATGACCTCCCTGCAATGCCTGGGCATTCTCCTGATGAGGTTGCGAATGGTCTCCTGTGGGATCTCCTCCCAGACCTGGACTAAAGCATCCGCCAACTCCTGGCCAGTCTGTGGTGCAACGTGACATTGGTGGATGGAGCGAGACATGATGTCCCAGATGTGCTCAATCGGATTCAGGTCTGGGGAACAGGCCGGCCAGTCCATAGCTTCAATGCCTTCATCTTGCAGGAACTGCTGACATACTCCAGCCACATGAGGTCTGGCATTGTCCTGCATTAGGAGGAACCCAGGGCCAACCGCACCAGCATATGGTCTCACAAGGGGTCTGAGGATCTCATCTGGTACCTAATGGCAGTCAGGCTACCTCTGGCGAGCACATGGAGGGCTGTGCGGCACTCCAAAGAAATGCCACCCCTCACCATTACTGACCCATTGCCAAACCGGTCATGCTGAGGGATGATGCAGACAGCAGATCGCTCTCCATGGCATCTCCAGACTCTGTCACATCTGTCACATGTGCTCAGTGTGAACCTGCTTTCATCTGTGAAAAGCACAGGGCGCCAGTGGCGACTTTGCTTCTCCTGGTGTTCTGTAGCAAATGCCAAGTGTCCTGCATGGTGTTGGCCTGTGAGCACAACTCCCAGCTGTGAATGTTGGGCCCTCATACCACCCTCATGGAGTTGGTTTCTAACCATTTGTGCAGACATATGCACATTTGTGGCCCGCTGGAGGTAATTTGGCAGGGCTCTGGCAGTGCTCCTCCTGTTCCTCCTTGCACAAAGGCGGAGGTAGCGGTCCTGCTGCTGGGTTGTTGCCCTCCTATGGCCCCCCTTCCACATCTCCTGGTGAACTAGCCTGTCTCCTGGTAGCGCCTCCAGCCTCTTGACAATACGCTGACAGACACAGGAAACCTTCTTGCCACAGCTCGCATTGATGTGCCATCCTGGATGAGCTGCACTTACTGAGCAACTTCTGTGGGTTGTAGAGTCCGTCTCATGCTACCACAAGTGTGAAAGCACAACCAACATTCAAAAGTGACCAAAACATCAGCCAAAAAGCATATGTCGGGCCAAAGCATGTTTATCTCTGGGACACAGAACCCATCTCCTTCCTTAGCGGTATGATGGCTGGACATTTCCATCTTGTTTGTACTTGCGTATAATTTTTTGTACAGATGAACGAGGCACCTTCAGGTATCTTGGAATTGTACCCAAGGATGAGCCAGACTTGTGCAACTCCACATTTCTCTTCCTGATGTCTTGGCTGATTTCTTTAGACTTTCCCATGATGCTACATAAAGAAAAAGTGTTTTTCAGGCGTGCATTAAAATACATCCACGGGTGTGTCTCTATTTAAATCAGATGTTGCCAAAAAAACAGAAGCTTCCAAATGTAGCACCCTGAGGATTCGGCTGCTACAGGGGTATTGCACCTCAACCCAGAGGTGTGATATTCCACTCCCGGGTAAGGATGGAGTGTGGAACTGAGCTCAGTCAGCTGCATGCACTACACACATCCCATTTCCGAGGAGCAGACCAACGGTACTCCCACTTAGAAATGTGCAGGTACGACCGAGTCTGTTCCTGGCTGGAGTGGGAGGGGGGTGGTACATCCCAGTAGTGTAGGGGCAGATAGGGGGAGCAGCCTGGGTAAAGGTAGGAGCTCATTGGGTGCTGGTCACCTGAGCTCACACATAGAGGGAGTATTTAAGGTGGGCACCATCTAAGATCAGGGTCAGTCTGAGAGAAGTCAGTCAGTAAGTCTTTGCAGAGCAGTGGAAGAGAGCAGAAGAGCAGAGCAGCCCCAGCCCAAGAGTGAGAGAGGAGAGCAAGAAAGACCCAGAGGGGGAGAAAGAAGGAACTCTAAGAACCCAAATACAATCACAGGGTGAAGAGTTGGCAACAGGGTACCGGATCCCAAACTGGTGGGGGCTACAGCATACCTCAGCCAGAGACCGGAGGCCGTGGGCAGCATCTGCCACGGCCACCCACCATATCCACCCAGAAGGCAGACCACGCGTAGGGTCAGGGAACCCAGAGGCAAGGGTTCGCCAACAAGAGGCCCGAGGGAGCCGGACATAGGTGGATCCCTGGTGGGGAAGGCCAGAGACGAGGACAGGACAGAACGGGAGCTCAGAACCACGCTCCAGAACTACTTGGGGGTTGGCCGAGTCCAGGACCTGGTGGACGCAGCACGGCTCGGGTGGTCACTCAAGGCCGGAGTGACCGGAACATCTGCAGTAAGTAAAGAACCCTGAACTGCACAACCCGACTCTGACTCTCATTACCATCATCCCTGCACCTCCACAACCACCATCCTCTGCACCTGACCCCCCTGAGGCTATACCCCTCCCGTTGGGGGTTATACTACCTAAGCTGCACCAACACCATCAGCCTCAGCGGACCCTGCTGCAGCGGCGGCCGTAGTGACCGCAATTCAACGGGTGGCGTAGTCGACATAAAGAACTTTAGTAACATCAGTAAGGACTGCCACACACTGAGCTTGACACCCTGGGCACGGACCGGGTCACAGCCACTCGGAGACTACAACCCCCATCTGATCCGGCTCCGGGTATTCCCTTAAAGAATATGGCCCAGGGGGCGCGTCAACTTTGGCGTAGTCGGCAGGATTACGTGCCCACAACAACCGGGTACTGCGTGCCTGAAGAAAAGAACAAGTTTACCTCAAAAAGAAGTCTCCTGCCGGTTCCGGAAGGTCCCCGCCATCGGACTCCATCACAGATCGATTCCCGCCGGTTGTCCGCCATTAACAGCTTTTTCCCGCCATCTGCAGAGTTTCCCGCCACTGGGAGACGATTCCCGCCATTTCCAAAGGTTTCCCGCCTTGGAAGAGCGGACGCCATTATGGGCGTGCCAGAGGGTGGTAAGAGGCCGCCTCCCATCGTGGGCCAGGACCGAACATGGCGCCAAAAGTGGAAACCGCCCCCACCAACAGAGACTGTGATGCTAGAGGTGTCTGTCAGCGTGAAAGAACTGCCCCTGGAGCTGACAATCACCAAGTGGCCCCGGGACCGCCCTCGAAGTGGGAGGACTGAGAACAAGAGAACAAAGATGGGTGTCGCCTGGAGCAGTCTGGAGAGAGCGCACCCGGAGACAAGAAGCCTGGAGCAGAGTCCGGAAAGAGCCTACCCGGAGATGGAGGGAGAGCCAGGCAGCACCGACCCAGTGGTCAGGAGCCTGATGCGGGCCGCCACTCCAGGCAGCACCGACCCAGTGGTCAGGAGCCTGTTGTCGGTCGCCACTCCAGAAGACCTGCTGGAGACAACGGAAGGAGAGCAGAGCAGCACCGACCCGTTGGTCAGGAGCCTGCTAGAAGCAACGACCCCACTAGGCTTAGTGGAGGTCCTGGCACAGCTCCCCCGAGATCGGGAGTGTGCACAGACTGCGCTGGAGGGCCTCGCACGGAGGATGGCCCGGGTGCAGCGAGAGACGTTGGCGGAGTGGAGCCGTGAGATGGCCCAGCAGACAAGAACTCGTCAGCGGAGCACGCCACCCGAGACGAGGAGATAGACCGCCTCTGAGGATGGCGCAGGAGGACTGGAGGCCAGAGACGGCGCCGAGAAGGGAGCCGAACGAAAGGAGGCAGGTAAAGGGGACGTCTCTACCCCAAACCGGGAAACCGCGTACCTGCCCCAGCTCCCCGTTCGCAGAGCCCGAAGTACCCCCTGCCGTGCCCGTCGCTGCAACGTCACCGCCGCAGACTAGGCCTCAAACGGGAGCCGCGACCCCTGTGACGTCACACGCCTCGACCCCGAGCGTGACCAAGCAGGAAGTACCACCAGCCTGGTCGCAAGGCCTAGTACCCCCGGGCGCCGCAATACCAACAGCGCCCCCTACCTCCGCGGAGCCCCCGGCCTGGTCGCAGGGCCAAGTAGCCCAGGGCGCCGCCGTCCTTACGGTGCCCTTCACTTTCCAGGTGCCCCAGGCCTGGCCGCAAGGCCTGGGCAACCCGGGCGCCACCACCACCGCGCCCATAAAACCAAGAGTGCCGCATCTGGGAGAAGATCTATTTGCCCAGCATACGTGCCCGGACGGGTCTGAAGTTAAAGTTAATCACAAAGAAAGAGCAGGAGGACGTCGTCGTTGAGTACAGCAGAGTGGAAGCTGTATATAGTTGCCCGTCGGGGCACAGTGAACTGTTGCTATTATAGTCCCCGTTGGGACCAGCGAATTGAACTGTTAACCCGTGTGTCCCTTAACCCCACTGACCGAGGACTGAGAGCGGTCATCCCTTTCCTAATACCTGGCCGAGGACTGAGAGCGGCCATATCCCTTTGTATATAGTTGCGCTTCCTAAAGCGCCCCCTACCGGTTTTATAGAAGAACTGATTTTTCTTCAAGAGACTGTCGCACTTTACCCGGTCACAAGTTGCACCGTGACCGGAGGTACCAGAAACAAGAATGTTTATATGAAAAGTTTTATATGAAAAGTTTTATATGATGTTTTATTATGTTGTTTATGCAAAAATTGTATGTTTTGGTGTTGTTTATATCTTACAGCCCGAGGACGTGCTGTGATTTACCAGGGGGGAATGTAGCACCCTGAGGATTCGGCTGCTACAGGGGTATTGCACCTCAACCCAGAGGTGTGATATTCCACTCCCGGGTAAGGATGGAGTGTGGAACTGAGCTCAGTCAGCTGCATGCACTACACACATCCCATTTCCGAGGAGCAGACCAACGGTACTCCCACTTAGAAATGTGCAGGTACGACCGAGTCTGTTCCTGGCTGGAGTGGGAGGGGGGTGGTACATCCCAGTAGTGTAGGGGCAGATAGGGGGAGCAGCCTGGGTAAAGGTAGGAGCTCATTGGGTGCTGGTCACCTGAGCTCACACATAGAGGGAGTATTTAAGGTGGGCACCATCTAAGATCAGGGTCAGTCTGAGAGAAGTCAGTCAGTAAGTCTTTGCAGAGCAGTGGAAGAGAGCAGAAGAGCAGAGCAGCCCCAGCCCAAGAGTGAGAGAGGAGAGCAAGAAAGACCCAGAGGGGGAGAAAGAAGGAACTCTAAGAACCCAAATACAATCACAGGGTGAAGAGTTGGCAACAGGGTACCGGATCCCAAACTGGTGGGGGCTACAGCATACCTCAGCCAGAGACCGGAGGCCGTGGGCAGCATCTGCCACGGCCACCCACCATATCCACCCAGAAGGCAGACCACGCGTAGGGTCAGGGAACCCAGAGGCAAGGGTTCGCCAACAAGAGGCCCGAGGGAGCCGGACATAGGTGGATCCCTGGTGGGGAAGGCCAGAGACGAGGACAGGACAGAACGGGAGCTCAGAACCACGCTCCAGAACTACTTGGGGGTTGGCCGAGTCCAGGACCTGGTGGACGCAGCATGGCTCGGGTGGTCACTCAAGGCCGGAGTGACCGGAACATCTGCAGTAAGTAAAGAACCCTGAACTGCACAACCCGACTCTGACTCTCATTACCATCATCCCTGCACCTCCACAACCACCATCCTCTGCACCTGACCCCCCTGAGGCTATACCCCTCCCGTTGGGGGTTATACTACCTAAGCTGCACCAACACCATCAGCCTCAGCGGACCCTGCTGCAGCGGCGGCCGTAGTGACCGCAATTCAACGGGTGGCGTAGTCGACATAAAGAACTTTAGTAACATCAGTAAGGACTGCCACACACTGAGCTTGACACCCTGGGCACGGACCGGGTCACAGCCACTCGGAGACTACAACCCCCATCTGATCCGGCTCCGGGTATTCCCTTAAAGAATATGGCCCAGGGGGCGCGTCACAAGCACATGACATCATCATATGGGCAGTCCAGAATTGTTTAAAGACATAGTAATCTTAGTGTATGTAAACTTTTGAATTTGCAGTAAGTAATAAAAATGCCTTAAGGCTGTGTGCACACGATGCGTTTTTAATGCGTTTCCGCGGCGTTTCTGCAGCTGCGGAAACGCATTAAAACGCATTAAAAACGCATGGTAGAAGGGCAGCAATGTTCCCCAATGGAAATCTGCATGTGCTGTGCCCATGATGCGGATTTTTCCGCAGCGTACATGCTGTGATCAAAAATCCGCAGCATGTCCATTAATTTTGCGGAAACGCTGCTTTTTCGCCGCCATTGACGTGCATTAGAACGCATGGAATCCGCATCACAGTATATGTAGATGCGCATTCCATGCGTTCTAATGTGCGGATGGTACCCGGGTGTGGATGAGAAGACTCTCATCCAGACCCAGGTACCATTAAAAAAAAGAATAAAATAAAAAATATATATATTCTCACCTTCCGGCGTCCCGCGCTGCGTCCTCCTGGCTTCCCGGGCACTTCGCGGTTGAATGAAGGACCTACGCTGACGTCAGAGTCATGTGACGGGTCACGTGACGCTGACGTCGGCAGGTCCTTCAGTCTTACACTCCCGGCAGCCGGGACGGAGGGAAGCAAGACTGCGTGGGCCATCGGAGGGTAGTATATATTTATTTTTTTATTTTTTGACATTCACACACTATATAAATCCATGCCGGTTGCATGGATTTATATAGTGTGACCAAGTTGTCAAGCACTTTCCAAGTGATGCTAAAATCGCTTGGGAAGCTCTTGTCAACCCGCATGCGGAAATGAAAGTGAAGACCGCTTCTCATCCGCATGTCCCTGGCAGGAAAATGTATGTACAATCCGCATGCGTTTTTTCCTGCCAGGGAGATGCAGAAACGCTCAGGAAAAAATCCTGAGCATTTCTGCATCGTGTGCACATACCCTAAAACATTCTTTTTCATTATTCTGGCATTTGGCAAATATTAAAAATTATGGTAATCCTAATTGACCTAAAAAAGGAAAGGTTTATTCTGATTTCGTGTCAGATATTGAGAAAAACAAGCATATGTGTCTTTTTATATAGTGTATGTAAACTTCTGATTTCAACTGTATATATTTCAGATAGGTGTATGTAATGGCATAGGAAGCATTTACAAATCGCTAGTTTTCTTGTTTTTTTATGTTCATAGCTACAAAAATAGAGGTTTTTAACAATATTTGTAAGGTACAAAGCCTCTCATTGTCCATAGTTCTTCCTTTAATCTGCCTATGATCTGAGCCTATTTATCAGTTTATGCTATTAAATTCTAGGCAGGCAATGCTTTCACACCTAGTTGTATTTCACTGAGATGATTTCCCAAGAGAAAAAAATGCATAAAATCCCAGATGTACCTGTTACAATGAGATTGCACATTTTTGTCTGTGTAGCTCCCTGCATGTTACAACAATTACTTCCAACCTATTTACAGATTTACCAACAGAAATCAAGATTAGTGGTTACTGTTTTATTTCTGCTAACTTCCATAGCCAATATGTGTAAGATAGTTTAAGAAAACATATCCAATCCATATTAATTACACTATGAATACAGAATATATATCTCTTATTTTCATTCATTTTTAGACCATTCTATACTTACCAATTATTAAAGCAGACAATTGGGACATATACCCCCCAACCCAGGGGTGGACACTGACACTGAAGGGCCCCTCTGCAAGCAGTGTGCTTGGCGCCCCCTCCTTTCTATACCAAACCTACAAAAGCCATAATATAAACACATATTTATAGATGGAGAAATTGTTAACTTGATGTATTTTCAGGCATGTAGGTTGATATACTGTGGATCTGTATGTGAAGTAACCCTATTCAATAGGGATACTCTGTATGTGGCATGTGCAGGGTCAAACTGGCCCACCGGGACACCGGAGAATTCTCCGGTGGGCCCTCTAGCAGGATGTAGAGGGGCCTTGCTGGTTTCAACTGAATGTGCATCTTTCGGACACACATTTAGTTGAAATGTATTCACCCTGTCGCAATAGTTAGCGAGGCCACCGTCCAAGCAGAGGCCGGCGGCTGATGAGTGTGCACCCGTCGCAGGTGGTGCATGACAGTGACATCACCGGCGTATAACATCAATGTCATGCGGCACACTCACGTCACCCACTGGCCTCTGATAGGTCTGCGACCATTTTAACATGAGCGCGCCGCATCTATGAAGAGGACGCCGCATGGCACTGGAAGCGCAGGCAGGTAAGAGGGATCTTTTTTTCTTCTTCTGTCACTTTGGATGCAGCATGATGGTGGGGCCAGGCCAAGGGACATTGGGGGCACTGTCAGGGCAGAGGGACTTTGGGGCACTGCCAGGGTCAAGGGACATAGGGGGCACAGCCATGGTCAAGGGACCTAGGGGGCACAGCCACGGCCGAGGAACCTAGGATGCCAGGATGGGGAACATTATTAAATAAAGGGGGTCAGGATGAGGGACTTAAAGGGAACCTGTCAGGTCCCCCATGCTTGCCACCCCAGCAGCATTCACTAATTTATGAGTAAATTTCCTGCCTAATCGGCACTGTATAACATTTTTCTGTAAAAATGAGGTTTAAAAAAGCATTTATAATGTCCACGTATCCTATGCTAATGAGGGCTTTGACAAGTCATTCGGGCATTAGTTGCCCCTGACTAGTCAGCCCTCTTTCCATGTTGTCACGCCCCTGTGGGAATGATAACATAATTTGCAGAAGCTGCCTTCATTTCATGTCATCTCGCATCATCGCGCTCCGCACATTTCGGCAGCATCATTGCACCTCTGCAGCTGGGTGTACGCTTCCCGGCTTCAGAGGTGCACTGCGCATGATCGTAAATGCAGAAGATTGCTTCCGGTCATGTGCTGTGCGCCTCTGAATCCTGGAAGTGTAATAATCGATTAGTCAAAGCCCTCAAGTGATGGGCTTTGACTAATCGCCAAGTGATGGCGGTCTGTGAAAGATGAAGAAGAAAAGTGAAGATGAAGCACTTCACCTCGAGACATCATTGGTGAATCGCTGTATTATATGTACATGCACGCTTTACACTATGTACAGAGCTCCTGTGTATAATGTCACTGGTGATCACTTTATTGCCTGTACACTAACACTATATACAGAACTCCTGTGTATAATGTCACCGGTGATCACTGTATGACCTGTACACTGACACTATATACAGAGCTCCTGTGTATAATGTCACCGGTGATCACCGTATTACCTGTACACTGACACTATATAAAGATCTCCTGTGTATAATGTCACTGGTGATCACTGTATTACCTGTATATTGACACAATACACTATACACTCCTGCATATAATGTCACTGGTGGTAATAACAGTGTTGCATGATCAGTATTGTAATATTCGATCACTATGTGGTGGTAATATGTGGTCTGTTCACAGTGTGGCGGTATTTGTCCTTGTATGTGGTATTATTCGGTCAATATGTTGTGGTAATATGTGGATTGGTCAAGGTGTGGTAGTGCTTGTCCCTTGTATATGTTATTTTTTGGTCACTGTGATGGAATATGCAGTCCAATCATGGTGTGGCAGTATTTCTCCTTTGTTCGTGGTATTATTATAACTACATTTAACCAAAGAAGCCCTTTAATGCAAACTACCGTAATTGTACATTCCCGTTATAGTCTGTGCACAGTAGATGTGCAGGAGCCGCTTGTATTTTACAGTCGATGCTCCACTATAATGAAGATAATGGCTAAAAGATATTTGCATAGAGTTGTAAGGCCCCAGACACCTCAGTCTGACCCTGGTGGTGTATGTTATTTCTTGCACAGAATTCACCTCAGTAGATCTGTCACTAGGGCAGGGCATTTAAATGGACTGACTTGTACTTTAATATTGATGCCCGCTTCTTAGGATAGTTCATCAATATCAGATCAGTGTGGGTGCGACCCTTGCAGCAACTGTTTCCACTGCTGGATGTGCTTAGTTACAGAGCAGAACATTACAGCTCTATCAACTGAATAGTGTCCATGACTGGGTGCGGCTGATCTGCCTCTATTCAAATTGAAAGTCACAAGTTCCTTCTCAATGTAAGTCTATGAGGCCATAACAAGGCTCTCATAAACTTACACTGAGAGATTCTGAGTGACCGTTAACTCTGACTTCCGAGCAGTCAGAAGCCGCAGTCACAAGAAGGACAATCGAGCTTGGAGCGACACCGGGAAGAGCTGAAGATGGCAACTGGTAATTATAACACTAGGGGCAGGGAACATGCATCAGTGATACCACTCTGGCGGTGAAATAAATAAAACGCTGGACTAGGGCTTTAAAGAACTGACCAGTAACCATGAAATAGATTAGACTAATCTGCCACCAAATCCAGCTGGCTTCTCCCCACACAAATCCAGTTGGTTGACCGGTGCCACCTGATATAAACACATGGAAGTGGTCTGATAACTAGTCCATTGTGGGGAGAAACCAGCCTTTAAACTATGGTTTCTCTGAAACCCTACAGTGCTTCAGAAAAAAATATACCCGACTGCAATCATACAGCCAGGCTCTTGCAGTTTAGTCAGCACGAATTGTGTAACAGGTTCACTTTAAGAAGGAAACTATTTAGATAAAAAAAAACTAAATATATTCACTGTACACAATGTTTAGTATTGAAAACAAAGTATTGGAATCTTATCTTCTTGAGTACCACTGCTCAATGATATGACTGTCTGAACGTGGGCTCTGATATCACTGAAGCTTCCTGACACAGAGGATTAGTGACAAGGGCATCTGTTATCCATTGGATTTTGTGGCTAGATGACGCGCCTCCTGGGCCGTGGGGTACCCAGTGGCGGGCCGGTGGATACTGGGGAAATGTCACAGTGGCGGTGACCCGATCTGTGACCCAGGGCGGTCAATAAAAAGGGTTATAGATGGGGGATTTATAGTGTTTTTATAGAGTTTGTGACTAGTGTTGAGCCACCCCCGTAGTGTTCGAGTTCGGTTCGGTTCGTCGAACACCCGTGTGTTCGCCGAACTGTTCGTCGAACTGTTCGTCGAACACCTTCGAACACCGTTAAAACCAATGGCAGGCAAACAAAAACACATAGAAACACATAGAAAACACCTTCAAAGGTGTCCAAAAGCTGTCAAACTGCTCAGAAGACACAACTAACACATGGAAAAGTGACAAGTACATATAGTCATGAGAAAAGAAAAGTGGTGGAGGAGTAAAAGGAGGGGGAGACACAGATATAGGCATGTCATGCCCTTCTAAAATCCAAAAAGTGAGAAGCCGACACGTTCAGTCCGCTCCTGCCCGTGCCACCTCCGTGTCGCCGGGTTTGTGCCAGAGCCGCGGTGAACCCTGACGGCCAGCCCCCCTCTCCCAATACTGGTGCCTGTCCGCTGGTGGGTCGAGCGAGCCCCCCTGTGGTGGAGGCAGCTCTAAGCTTTTTAATTTAAATTGTCTCTCTAATTTGAATGAATACACTTTAAATCCATTTACAAGGATCTATTGGAGGGCAAGTCTCATGCCAGCAGCCGCGTAATTCCAGCTCCAGTAGCGTCCACTAAAGCTGCTGCAGTTAAAAAGCTTTTATAAGGATCGAGCTCGGCTGTCCACCACAAGGCATCCTACTGCCAGTCCCAGCCCCTATGCCTTGGGGTGCCTCCTGATGCTCTTCACTGAGTATCCCGTGGTCCCGAAGCATTTCCTTTGAAAAAATTAAGTGTCCAAACTACAGGTGGTGTAGCTTGCTTAACGGCCGGGATAATCCGCTGACTAGCAGACACTGCTACTAGGCACAAAGTATTTCCTGGGCTAGATGCAGTTAAAAATTTGTAATTAGATACTCTCGTTGGATGCTGAGAAAGCATTCCATAGAGTCTCCTGGCACGCCATATATGATTCTCTTAAAAAGCTTGGGGTAGGGGTCTAGGGGACCATTTTATAGCCAAAATCACGGCCCTGTATCGCAATACGTCACCTAGGCTGAAGATAAATGGAACTGTAGCACCCTGAGGGCTCGGTTGCTACAGAGGTATTGCACCTCACCCAGAGGTGTGATATCTCACTCTCAGGTAAGGATGGAGTGTGGATCAGGACCCGACACCTGCATGCATTACACCACATTGCCGTGGGGCAGGGCGACCAATATGCCCCTGAGATGGGCACGACAGTCCCTGTCCCTGGCTGGAGTGGGGGGAGGGAACACTGAGGAAGGGGAACCCTGTAGTGCAGGAGCAGGGAGGAAGCAGTTCCTGGGTGCATTGAGAAGGGAATATAAAAGGTGGGCACCATCTTAGTTCAGTGCAGAGAAGTCTGAGCAGAAGTGGCAGGGAGCAGGGGCTCTGCATGAGCTCTGCTCCGGAGGCGGGCCTAGTAACAGAGGCCCAGGCCTGGAAGAGGGAGAAGGAAGGAAGAGGAGCGGAGAAGGCTCCAGGAACGAGGAACGAAGGGATCCCAGGGGTGCGGACGGGCGAGTCGCCACCGCACGCCCGAATCCACCTGCATGGAGGGGTCAGGCCAAAGGGGGAGACCGGTCCCCGAAACTAGTGGAGGCAGGAAACGACCCTCAGCTAGAAACCGAAGGCTGTGACATTTTATGTGGCGCAGCCCCTCGCTACACCCGCTAGGAGGGCAGCACATAGGGTCAGGGAAACTGGCGCCAAGTTTACCAAGAGGAGGCCCGAGGCAGCCGGACAGAAGGGTTGGTAAGAAAGGCCAGACAAAGGACACACAAAGGGGGTCCTGTGAAGCACTCCAAAGTTATCTGGGAGTTGTCTGAGCCCCTCACCTGGTGAGCACAGTACGACGTGGGCAGCCGTTACCTGCAGACGTGGTCTGGATAATAAGAACTGTGAGTAAAGGCCCTGGACTGCATCACTGACTCCGTGTCGTTACTGCTGCTGCCCTGCACCATCACCCCCATCCTCCGCATACACTGCCCTGAGGCTATACTCCTCCAGTGGGGAGTTATGCTACACTCTGCTGCACCCACAACACCAGCCTCAGCGGTCTGCCCTGCAGCGGCGTTTCACTCTGACCGCAATCCACGGGTGGCGTAGTCGGACATTTAAACATCAAAACCACATAAATAGTTCCGCCACTGGTTTGACCACCCTGAGCCACGGAACCGGGTCTCCGCCACGAAGACTACAACCACCAGCATCCACCAAAAAGGGTCCGACTCCGGGTGTCCCAAGGCCCAGTGGGTGCATCAGAACATTTTCATCACCTTTCACAATCACCAATGGGACAAGGCAGGGATGTCCTCTGTCCCCTCTCTTATACATCCTAGTGACGGAGCACCTGCTCTCATCAATTCGCCATAACCCCAATATTAGGTGGATTGAGGTGGGAGGCACCGAGTACAAGTGCTCTCTATTTGCTGATGATGTACTAGTATATATCACTCAATCACATATATCCATCCATGCTGTTATGGCTGAAATAGATCACTTTGTTACATGGTCAAATTTTAAAATCAATGCAGCGAAGTCTGAGGCCCTCGATGTCTCCCTCCCCAAATCCATATAGGATTCCATCCAGTCCAACTTTCCCTTTGCCTGGCCCTCACAGGGTATCAAATACTTAGGAATTCCTATTCATAGAGACCTCTCCCATCTATGTTATCTTAATTTTGGGCCCTTTATTGAACAACTCCATACAGACCACGGTTGGCAAGTTAGAACTGTAAGATTCACTACGTGAACCACTGGTGTTTTGTGGAAAAGCACATGTACACTGTGTTCCAAATTATTATGCAAAAAGTGTTTAGGAGTGATAAGGGAAGAATTTGTTTGTTTGTCAGTTAAACTCATTGATGGTGATGTGTGTCAGGGCTCTTTATATCACTGTAAGCAATTGCAGACACCTGTGCTAATTAGTTTGGCAGGTGTGTCCAATGAAACGCAAGACTACTTAAGAAGGCTGTCTCACATTATTAAGCAGCCTACATTTTCTGCCAAAATGGGAAAGAAAAAGGATGTGTCGGCTGCTGAGAAGCAACAAATTGTGGAGTGTTTAGGTCAAGGCATGACTACAATCAACATTGTGCGATGATCAGGATGAAGTGTCTTGGCAATCAAGAAGTATGTAGCTGATTCACAGTACACACGTGTGCGTGCTGATAAGGGCAAATTGAGGACTCTTTCCTACAGGCAATTACGTCAGGTTAAAAGAGCAGCGGCAAAAAAGCCTTGTCATAGCAGCAGACAAGATTTTGAAGCTGCTGGTGCCTCCAACGTCCCCCGAACAACAAGATGCAGGGTCCTTCAGAGGTTTGCAGCTGTGCATATGCCATCCTGTCGACCTCCTCTATCCACTTCACACAAGCAGAAACGGCTCCAGTGGGCCAAACATTACATGAAGACTGATTTCAAAACTGTTTTGTTCACGGATGAGTGCCGTGCAGCGCTCGATGGTCCAGATGGATGGAGTGGAGGATGGCTGGTTGATGGACACCCCACGCAAACACGGCTACAGCGCCAACAAGGAGGAGGTGGAGTAATGTTTTGGGCTGGAATCATGGGGAGAGAGATTGTCGGCCCCTTTAGGATCCCTGAAGGCGCTAAAGATGAACTCCATAATGTATGTGGATTTTCTCAAACAGCACTTCCTGCCATGGTTCAAGAAGAAGAACCATGTATTTCACAGCAAGATCATTTTTTTGCATGATAATGCACCATCTCATGCTGCACATAAAACATCTGCATCTCTGGCTCATATGGGCATAAAAGGGGACAAACTTATGGTGTGACCCCCATGCTCCCCTGACCTCTACCCCATTCAGAACCTCTGGAGCATCATCAAAAGGAGTGTCTATGATGGCGGGAGGCAGTTCACATCTAAGCAACAGCTCTGGGAGGGTATTCTGTCCTCATGCAAAACAATTGAAGCAGAAACCATCCAAAACCTGACAAATTCAATGGACGAGAGAGTTCAGAAGCTCCTTTCGAACAAGGGGTCCTATGTGAAAATGTAACATCACCTAGAATAAAGTTTTGAGTTGAAAACTGTTTGATTTCAGTTTCTAATAACCTGCTAATGCTTATAATTTCAAAAATGACCATTTTTTTCGTCTTTATTAAAATGAAAAGGTTTATCGAAAAGTTTGGGGGATCTAAGAGTGTGGCAACCCAGTAGTCATGATTACTTCGAATTCTGACAATATGAGGGTCATGTTGCAGGTAGTGCAGCAAGAAGGCACTTATGTGTCTTGCGCATCTCGGAGCCCCAAAATTATTTTCTGGGTTAGATGCAGCTACAAATTATTATTAATTTTAAATCTGGTGGAGCTCAGTATAGATGGGCTAATAGGATCAGTGCTGCACACTGCTACAAAGCCCAAATTATTTTCCAGTCAAGATACAGATAAACATGATTAGTAATTTGAAAGCTTAAAACGGTTGGTAGGGTTATTTTAACCAATCATCAAGCTTTTACTCTCCCCAGGATGACACAGGGGTAGAAAAGTCGTTTCGGATCCATGATTTGTTCATCTTTATGAACATGAGTCTGTCTACATTATCAGTGGAGAGCCGCGTGCGCTTATCTGTCAGCACACCACCAGCAGCGCTGAGCACACGTTCAGACAGAACGCTGGCTGCAGGGCATGACAAGATCTCCAAGGCGTAAGTGGCTAGCTCCGGCCATTTATCCAGATTGGAAGCCCAAAAAGAGCAGGGGTCCAGTGACACAGTCATGGCTTCAATGTTTACTTGGAGATACTCCTGTACCATCGTCTCTAGGCGTTGACTATGTGTCAGACTTCTTGTCTCCTGTGGCCTTGCAAAGGATGGGCTAAAAAAGTGGTGAAATGATTCCGCAAAATTGATGTTACCAGCAGATACTGTGGTTCTGTTATGGTTTGAGTGCTGAACACTTGACGGTCCCACGGTTGGCAAGTTGGAACTGTGAGATTCACTACGTGCACCACTGGTGTTTTGTGGAAAAGCAAATGTAAGATTCTGCAACAGTCTCTGCTGATACTCCTGCATGCGTGCATCCCTTTCTATGGCAGGAATAATTTCTGCAAATTTACTTTTGTACCGGGGATCTAACAGTGTGGCAACCCAGTAGTCAGGATTATTTCTAATTCTCACAATTCGAGGGTCATGTTGCAGGTAGTGCAGCAAGAAGGCACTCATGTGTGTTGCGCATCCAGGAGCACCAAGTCCCTGTTGTGTTGGTGGCGAGGTAACAATCATGCTTCCTTCCTCTGTCCTCTCCCCCCAACCTCGCACAACAGAAATGTGATCAAGGTCTCCCTCATCTGATGAGTCTTCCATCAGTTCGTCCTCCACTTCTTCCTGGGCTCCTGCACCTTCCTCACTAGTTTGGCTGCTACCATGCGCCCTGGTAAAACCATCTCCCCCACCCTCACATGCCTGCCGCCTTGGTGCTGCCGACCGTCTGGACCTTGCAGATGTTAGCCCTTCCGCATACAACTCCTCCTCCTCTACTTCCTCCACCTCCTCTTGTGCCACCACCTGACTCCGAATTCTGTTTAACATGTGCTCCAGCATGTAAATCACCGGAATAGTCATGCTGATAATGGCATCGTCAGCACTAAACATCTTTTCAAAACTGTGCAGAAGGGTGCATAGGTCCCTGATCTGAGACCACTCCTCCAGCGTGATTTGCCCCACCTCCGGATCTCGTTGGCCCAGGCTATACGTCAGAACGTATTGCACCAGGGCTTGTCGGTGCTGCCACAGTCGCTGCAACATGTGCAGAGTTGAATTCCACCGGGTAGGCACATCGCATTTTAGCCGGTGAAGTGGCAGGCCCAACGACTTCTGTAGAGATGTAAGTCGCTGAGCTGCGGGATGCGAACGGCGGAAGTGAGCACACAGTGACCGTGCCCTCTGCAGAAGGCCATCTAGTCTGGGATAGTGGGCTAAAAATTGCTGGACAACCAGGTTCAGCACGTGAGCCATACAAGGCACGTGTGTGACATTGCCCCGGCGAAGAGCCGCACCCAGGTTTGCAGCATTGTCGCACACGGCCTTCCCTGGTTTCAGGTCCAGTGGAGACAACCATTCATGAAATTGGTTCTCCAGAGCTGACCACAACTCCTCAGCTGTGTGACTCACATTTCCCAGACATTTCAAAGTAAAAACCGCCTGATGACGTTGAGCCCTACTGCCAGCATAGTAAGGAGGTGTGCAGGATCCCTTCTGCGCAGTTAGAAAGCTTGTGGCATGACCAGACAGGCTTTGGGTGCAGGTGGAAGACCGAGAGGAGGTTGAGGAGGCAGAAGCAGTGGAGGAACTTTGACATAAAGAGGATTGACGCACAACTCGTGGGGACGGCAAGACTTGGACAGCAGCCCCTTGTCCTGCTGTCACCATAGTTACCCAGTGCCCAGTCAGCGACATGTAACGCCCCTGTCCATGCCTACTCGTCCAAGTGTCTGTGGTGAAATGCACCCTGTCACACACAGAGTTTCTCAAAGAAGCGGTGATGTTGTGTGCGACATGCTGGTGGAGCGCAGGCACACCTTTCTTTGAGAAGTAGTGCCGACTGGGCATCTGGTACTGGGGCACTGCGACGGACATAAGGTCTCGAAAATCCTCTGTGTCCACCAGGCGGAAAGGCAGCATTTCTGTAGCCAAGAGCTTGCAGATGGTGAAATTCAACCTCTTAGCTTTCTCATGGCTAGGAGGAAATGGTCTTTTACTTGTCCACATCTGAGGGACCGAGGGCTGGCTATTGTGCTTAGACGGGGTTGATAAGGGTGTCCCCGGCAAACTGCCGGTCTGTGAGGAAGATGCAGGCGGACATGTTAGGTTGCCTTGATCCAAAGGTGGTGCTATCGATATCGGACAGCACTCAACACCAGCTGGTGTTCCCACCTCCAAAGAAAATGATGACCTGCCAATCACGCTGGCTGTTGCGGGTAAAGAGGTGGCAGGTCTGCGCCCCAAAACAGGTGTGACTGCTGTCCCCCCAGTCACAGAGGATGAAGAGGCCGCGGATGCACAAGATATGGCAGACGGTGGTTGGCCTGGCCGGCTAGGCCGCATTGTAGCACACTGAGCTTCCCACTGCAACTTATGCTTCATGTCCATGTGCCGGTTCATGCATGAAGTACTCAAATTATGTATTTTTTGGCCTCTACTTAGCTTTTGCTGACAAATGTTACAGATAACACGAGTTGGGTCATCTTTATCGATCTGAAAAAATGCCCAGGCTATGCAAGGCTTAGCACCCATGCGACCTGAAGAGCCACCACGACTTGTGGTGAGAGGCAGAGTTGTGTTTGAGGATGCAGTTGTTGACGTGCTTCCAGTACTACGTCTCTGTCCAGGAAGGCGCAACCTGACCTCGTCGTCACTAGCATCTTCCTCCACCTCCTCTGCTGACCTCATCTCTTGGCTGACTGTGGGTTGACAGTAAGTGGGATCTCCAACCTCATCATCATCACCCTGTGCGTTATCACACCCGTCGTCCTCAGAGCCAACCTGTTCCTGCCCTGACAAAAAACTAAAGTTGTCGCTCCAATCAGGTATTTGAGTCTCATCATCGTCTTCCTCATTGTCTCCACCAACAGGAGTTACAGTTTGGGAATGAGGGTCTACATTATGGTCAGAACCTTCTGCGTCTGGTCCTGGATCCGATTCATAAAGATTCTGGGCATCAGTGCAGATAATTTCCTCGTCTGGATTCACAGAAGCCCTGGAGTCGACCTCTGATTCCCAGGCTATAGTATGAGTAAACAGCTCTGCAGACTCAACCATCTGTTCTACCTCATACTCAGACGGACAGCTGGAGATTTGGGAGCTGTGAGGAAGCAAGTGCGATTGGGGTGACACCTTTGAGGACTGGAGTATTTGTGATGTTGAAGTTAATGTGGAGGAGAGCCCACTTAAAGGAGCACTTGATATCCGTTGAAGCACCTGCTGTTTTTGTGCCTCATCTGAAATTTGTAGCGATTGGCGTGGCCGTAAGAAAGGGATCTTATCACATTGTCCGCTAAAAGAAGTAGACATTTTAGTTTGGCTGGAAGATGGTCTTTCTTCTGCAGATGTTACTGTTGCTTTAACACCTACCCCATGGACACAACCTTTTTTCCCCTTCCCAACACGTCTATTACCCTTTCCACCAGCAGCAGGCCTTTTTCCACTCATTTTGGTGGTTAACTAATTCACAACTCTGGAGTTGTTTGCAAAAAAAAACAATGGATGGGAACCGAGCAGAGCTGAGTGGCCAAACTGTGGTATTAGGCCAAAACTATTGGCTGGGTTAGATGCAGAAAAAAATTATATTCAATTCGCAACCTGATGGAGGTCAGTATAGATGGACTAATAGAGAAAGTCCCACACACAGCTAGAAGCCCAAATATTTTTTCAGAGGTAGATGCAGAAAAAAATATATATTCAGTTTGCAACCTGATGGAGGTCAGTATAGATGGACTAATAGAGAAAGTCCCACACACTGCTAGAAGGCCAAATATTTTTTCAGAGGTAGATGCAGAAAAAAATTATATTCAGTTTGCAACCTGATGGAGGTCAGTATAGATGGACTAATAGAGAAAGTCCCACACACTGCTTGAAGGCCAAATATTTTTTCAGAGCTAGATGCAGACAAAAAATTATTTTTAATTTGCAACCTGATGGAGGTCAGAATAGATGGACTAATAGAGAAAGTCCCACACACTGCTAGAAGGCCAAATATTTTTTCAGAGCTGGATGCAGATAAAAATTATTTTTAATTTGCAACCTGATGGAAGTCAGTATAGATGGACTAATAGAGAAAGTCCCACACACTGCTAGAAGGCCAAATATTTTTTCAGAGCTAGATGCAGAAAAAAATTATATTCAGTTTGCAACCTGATGGAGGTCAGTATAGATGGACTAATAGAACAAGTCCCACACACAGCTAGAAGCCCAAATATTTTTTCAGAGGTAGATGCAGATAAAAATTATTTTTAATTTGCAACCTGATGGAGGTCAGTATTGATGGACTAATAGAGAAAGTCCCACACACTGCTAGAAGGCCAAATATTTTTTCAGAGCTAGATGCAGACAAAAAATTATTTTCAGTTTGCAACCTGATGGAGGTCAGTATAGATGGAGTAATAGAACAAGTCCCACACACAGCTAGAAGCCCAAATATTTTTTCAGAGGTAGATGCAGAAAAAAATTATATTCAGTTTGCAACCTGATGGAGGTCTGTATAGATGGATTAATAGAACAAGTCCCACACACAGCTAGAAGCCCAATATTTTTTCAGAGGTAGATGCAGAAAAAAAATATATTCAGTTTGCAACCTGATGGAGGTCAGTATAGATGGACTAATAGAGAAAGTCCCACACACTGCTAGAAGGCCAAATATTTTTTCAGAGCTAGATGCAGACAAAAAATTATTTTTAATTTGCAACCTGATGGAGGTCAGTATAGACGGACTAATAGAGAAAGTCCCACACACAGCTAGAAGCCCAAATATTTTTTCAGAGCTAGATGCAGAAAAAAATTATATTCAGTTTGCAACCTGATGGAGGTCAGTATAGATGGACTAATAGAACAAGTCCCACACACAGCTAGAATCCCAAATATTTTTTCAGAGGTAGATGCAGAAAAAAATTATATTCAGTTTGCAACCTGATGGAGGTCAGTATAGATGGACTAATAGAGAAAGTCCCACACACTGCTAGAAGGCCAAATATTTTTTCAGAGCTAGATGCAGACAAAAAATTATTTTTAATTTGCAACCTGATGGAGGTCAGTATAGATGGACTAATAGAGAAAGTCCCACACACTGCTAGAAGGCCAAATATTTTTTCAGATCTGGATGCAGATAAAAATTATTTTTAATTTGCAACCTGATGGAGGTCAGTATAGATGGACTAATAGAGAAAGTCCCACACACTGCTAGAAGGCCAAATATTTTTTCAGAGCTAGATGCAGAAAAAAATTATATTCAGTTTGCAACCTGATGGAGGTCAGCATAGATGGACTAATAGAACAAGTCCCACACACAGCTAGAAGCCCAAATATTTTTTCAGAGGTAGATGCAGATAAACATTATTTTTAATTTGCAACTTGATGGAGGTCAGTATAGATGGACTAATAGAGAAAGTCCCACACACTGCTAGAAGGCCAAATATTTTTTCAGAGCTAGATGCAGACAAAAAATTATTTTCAGTTTGCAACCTGATGGAGGTCAGTATAGATGGACTAATAGAACAAGTCCCACACACTGCTAGAAGCCCAAATATTTTTTCAGAGGTAGATGCAGAAAAAAATTATATTCAGTTTGCAACCTGATGGAGGTCTGTATAGATGGATTAATAGAACAAGTCCCACACACAGCTAGAAGCCCAATATTTTTTCAGAGGTAGATGCAGAAAAAAAATATATTCAGTTTGCAACCTGATGGAGGTCAGTATAGATGGACTAATAGAGAAAGTCCCACACACTGCTAGAAGGCCAAATATTTTTTCAGAGCTAGATGCAGACAAAAAATTATTTTTAATTTGCAACCTGATGGAGGTCAGTATAGATGGACTAATAGAGAAAGTCCCACACACAGCTAGAAGCCCAAATATTTTTTCAGAGCTAGATGCAGAAAAAAATTATATTCAGTTTGCAACCTGATGGAGGTCAGTATAGATGGACTAATAGAACAAGTCCCACACACAGCTAGAAGCCCAAATATTTTTTCAGAGGTAGATGCAGAAAAAAATTATATTCAGTTTGCAACCTGATGGAGGTCTGTATAGATGGATTAATAGAACAAGTCCCACACACAGCTAGAAGCCCAATATTTTTTTAGAGGTAGATGCAGAAAAAAAATATATTCAGTTTGCAACCTGATGGAGGTCAGTATAGATGGACTAATAGAGAAAGTCCCACACACTGCTAGAAGGCCAAATATTTTTTCAGAGCTAGATGCAGAAAAAAATTATATTCAGTTTGCAACCTGATGGAGGTCAATATAGATGGACTAATAGAACAAGTCCCACACACTGCTAGAAGCCCAAATATTTTTTCAGAGCTAGATGCAGAAAAAAATTATATTCAATTTGCAACCTGATGGAGGTCAGTATAGATGGACTAATAGAGTCATGCTATGCCCAAAAGATTTTACTTCACTAGGTGCAGTAAAAAAATTGGTATTCTATTCACAGGTGGTATATCTTGCAACACAGATAGGCTACTCCACTGACTAACACTCTGCAATAGGCCAAAAAGGATTAGCTTTGCTAGATTCAGCCAAATGCTGTGAAAAAAACTTGCACAGCACTGGCACAGACCTGCCTGGCAAAAACTGATAGGAACTGATGTAACCTAGTCCTGAAAAGGACTGCAATTACAATTAGTCTTTACTCCCACAATCTATCTATTTAAGAGCTCAGACCTGCCTGATAAAAGTCGTAGGAAATGCTGTAACCTAGTCCTTAAAAGGACTGCAATCACAACTATTCCCTACTCCCAAGCTATCTGTAGATTTGTGCGAAAATTGGCTTGAAATTAACAAGGTATAGCGCACACAGCAACAGCGGTGCCGTCTAACACGCAGCTGCAGCAGTGAGAAAATGGTGGCGACGGGGAAAATGGCTTGGTCTTATAGGGCAATGACATGTGACATACACTGCCAATGACACATGCCCTTGCTTGTGTGAAAAAAGCACTTCGCTCCGTGTGTGCGCTGCTGATAGGCTGACAGATTGCACCTCCCCACTGTAAATGCGGGAAAGAGAAAAAAAAATGGAGATCTTCATTATTCCTGCAGAGATCCATCCCCTGCCCCTCCCCCCACCCCGCTGTACACTCAAACTGCGTATTAACATTAATTTTCATCATTACTGAGAAAAAATCCAGTTATGATTTTGGTGCACGAACAGTTATCGAACATAACCTCGAACAGCCGAATTTTTCTCAAATCGTTCGTGTTCGCCGAACGGCTCGAACACCGCCCAAAACAGCTCGAATTTGAGATTGGCGAACAGTTCGAGTAGAACAACGCTCATCTCTATTTGTGACGCCACCTGTGGAGTGCGGCTAAAGGGAGCCGCCGCTGCGGAGCAGTCCTCTGAAGCTGATGTTACTGCAGCATGGATGGTGTGGCTCTCCACAGGAAGAGCTAGCTCCAGGGCAGTGTAGATATTGCAGGTTATGCTGGGCGTTGTAGTGCAGGGGTTGATGGCGCAGCAAGAAACACAGAGACAAGGAAGTGCAGTCCCAGGGTCTTTACTGGTGCTGTTTAGATAAGCCGGGACTAGGGTACTGGCTAGAAGTGGATGTCTGGGCAGCCTGGAAGCAAGTAAAGAATCCTCCTGGCCAGGTGAAGTTGGAGGCCTTCCCTTTCCACTAAACTCTTTGGCCCTGCTGCTTGTAGCTGTGGGGTGGCCCTCGTCCCTGAGTGTAACGTTTCTGTGCTCACTCGTATGGCAGGCAGCTCGGGTCTTGCTGGTGCGTCGCTCCCTCGTGGCGGTGCTGGACCCTGCGGTGCTGCTGAGCCTCCGGGCATCTGATGGGGCCAGGAGAGCTGCAGTCTCCTGCCCTCCGGTTTCTGCGGCTGGGCCTTCAGTGCCCCACAGCCTCGGATTCCGGTGTCCGGTTCTTCTGTGTTTGCTCCTTCTGGGGTGAGCTGTCCCCAGCTCCTCTCTCCTCGATGTCCTCGCTTCAACTCCTCACACTAAGACAAGCTAACCCCGCCCCCAGATCCCAGTTGCCAAGGGGAGTGGCTCCCCTTGCTGGCCTGGAGCCGGGAAAGTGTTGCATGCTTAGTATACCTAACTAGGGGACCCATGCTTGCTTCCAGGCATGGCATTACCTCTTTTGAGGGAGGCAATGCCACTGTGGCAACCGGACTCCTGGTGTGCCACATAGACACTTAGCTTATTTTACAGGACACTATGGTGTGATATAAATTCATCTATTGCACTATTATAAACCTTTTTTGTGTGTTATACATATGGATCAGACAAAGGACAAAAGGACACTACCCTGGCATCTGTCCAGCAATACAAGGCTATTGACATACACACATGGTCAAATTTGTTGGTACACCTCGTTTAATGAAAAAAAAACACAATGGTCACAAAAACAACTTGAATCTGACAAAAGTTATAATAAATTAAAAATCTTTGAAAATGAACAAATGAAAGTCAGACATTGCTTTTCAACCCTGCTTCCACAAAATTAAAAAAAAAATTGAACTAATGAAATAGGCCTGGACAGAAATGATGGTACTCTTAACTTAATATTTTGTTGAACAACCTTTTCAGGCAATCACTGCAATCAAACGATTCCTGTAACTGTCAATGAGTGTCAATGAGACTTCTGCACCTCTCGACAGGTATTTTAGCCCATTCCTCATGAGCAAACTGCTCCAGTTGTCTCGTGTTTGAAGGTTGCCTTTTCCAGACGGCATGTTTCAGCTCTTTCCAAAGAGGCTCAATAGGATTTAGGTCAGGGCTCATAGAAGGCCACTTCAGAATAGTCCAATGTTTTCCTCTTAGCCATTCTTGGGTGTTTTTAGCTGTGTGTTTTGGGTCATTATCCTGTTGCAAGACCCATGACCTGCGACTGAGACCAAGCTTTCTGACACTGGGCAGCACATTTCTCTCTAGAGTCCCTTGATAGTCTTGAGATTTCATTGTACCCTGCGCAGATTCAAGACACCCTGTGCCAGATGCAGCAAAGCAGCCCCAGAACATAACAGAGCCTCCTCCATGTTTCACAGTATGGACAGTGTTCTTTTCTTGATATGCTTAATTTTTCCATCTGTGAACATAGAGCTGATGTGCCTTGCCAAAAACTTCCATTTTTGTCTCATCTTTCCACAGGACATACTCCCAGAAGCTTTGTGGCTTGTCAACATGTAGTTCTGAAAATTCCAGTCTGGCTTTTTTATGATTTGTTTTCAACAATGGTGTTCTCCTTGGTCGTCTACCATGAAGTCTACTTTGGATCAAACAACGATGGATGGTGCGATCTGACACTGATGTTCCTTGAGGTTGAAGTTCACCTTTAATCTCTTTAGATGTTTTCCTGGGCTCTTTTGTTACCATTTGTATTATCTGTCTCTTTGATTTGTCATCAATTTTCCTCCTGCGGCCAAGTCCAGGGAGGTTGGCTACAGTCCCATGGATCTTAAATTTCTGAATAATATGTGCAACTGTAGTCACAGGAACATCAAGCTGCTTGGAGATGGTCTTATAACCTTTACCTTTAACATGCTTGTCTTTAATTTCTTCCTAATCTCCTGAGACAACTCTTTCCTTTGCTTCCTCTGGTCCATGTTGAGAGTGGTACACACCATGTCACGAAACAGCACAGTGAGAATCTGTAGCTCTAAATACAGACCCACTGACTGATTACAAGATTGTAGACACCAGTGATGCTAATTAGTGGACACAACTTGATTAAACATGCCCCTTTTGTCACATTATTTTTAGGGGTACCATCATTTCTGTCCAGGCCTATTTCAAGAGTTTAATTTTTTTTTTAAATTTCTGTGGAAGCAGGGTTGAAAAGCAATGTCTGAGTTTCATTTGTTCATTATCATATATTTTTAATTTATTATTATTTTTGTCAGATTCAAGTTATTTCTGTGACCATTGTGGGTTTTTCTTTCATTAAACGAGGGGTACCAACAATTTTGACCATGTGTGTATTTAGAATGTACATTGGTTGTCTTCCAAACATACATGCTGAACATGGATAAAAAAAACATCATGTTAACAGGGCCTAATATTGCTAAAACTCTGGCCGCTACGTACAAAAAGCTACAACATAAAATCTTCCTGCAAAACAACAATCGTACATACACAAGAAGGCAGATAAATAGCCACATACACTCATTTACACAAAGAAAACCACACATATATAAAAGGGGGTGCAAAGAAAATGCTGAGTCAAGAAGGAGTTAAATTTTATTGTAATGTATAGTAATTAGTGTTGAGCGAACATGCTCGATACTGCTCGGTACTCGCCGGAGCATCATGCTACTAGGGATGTTCGGCGAGCACCGAGCATTTCCGGGTTACTCGGGCGGGAGCTCGGGTCTCCACCCTGCATGTTTGGCGCTCTTTACAGAGCCAACGAACATGCAGGGATTGCCAGCCAGTCACTGTAATGCGGCAGCCATGTTGGTTGTGTCACCTCGAGTATTTAAAACCGGGCGCCGCCATCTTGGACACAGACGGCTGGGATCAGACAGTGTAGGGACAGAGCTGCTGATTTAGGGAGAGATATATAGTGCGAAATAGTTAGTGTAGGGTCTGTAAAGGCTGCCAGATCAAACAAACCATCCTTCTCAGGACTAATATCCATCCCAGATATCAGTCAGGCAGGCAGGCTGTTTAGGAGACGCAGTGGTTATACCAGCAAACGCTGCATTACAGTCCTGTATGCTCCTGTTGCTGAAATTGCTGGACTTAGCTCCAGGTCTCGGGGACCAGGAAAAATCCTTTTTTTTCATCTAAATCCTCTTTTTTTTTTCCTCGTTCACACTGTAAAACTACCCGTCTTATTAACCTTTTGGTGTCGTCCCCCCCCCCAAAAAAAAAAAAAGTGTGTCTCTGATTTTTCAGATACAAATATATCTGTTGAAAATAGTCTGGTGTAGGCCAGAGAGACAGAAGTGTGGTTTTGCTCTTCCACAGTAAAAAATCTCTGTTATCCTGCTTTTGCCATTTTTTGCCGTAAAAAAAAACTAATAGTGTCTCCCTGATTTTTCAGACACAAATATATCTGTTGAACCCAGGCTGGTGTAGGCAGAAGTGTGGTTTTGCTGTTCCACGGTTCAAACCTCTGTATTATCCACTTTTGGGCCATTTGCATCTAAAAAAAAACAGTTTGAGTGTGTCGCTCACTGTTCAGCCGCAAATATATATATTTAAAAAAGTCTGGTATACACCAGTAAATTATAACTGTGGCTTTGCTGTTCCACGGTAAAAAATCTCTATTATCCAGCTTTTGGTATTTTTTCCATAAAGAAAAACAGTAATAGTTTCTCTCTGATTGTTCAGAATGTTTAAAAGAGTCGGGTGTAGGCCAGAGAAATAGAACTGTGGTTTTCCTCTTCCACGGTTCTAATCTACTTTTTATTACCCTTTTTCCATTGATAGTGCCAGTGTAAGCTATTTTACTTCCTTTACAATGGGCAAGGCGCGTGGCAAGGGATGTGGAACTGGACGTTCTGGTGATGGTGCGTGCAGAGGACGGGGCCGTGGTCAAGGTGAAAATGTGCCACAACCAATAGCTCCCACTACTTGACCGAATTACTAGGGAAACACAGAACAACACCAGTATTGCGAACAGATCAGTGTGAACAGGTTATTAATTGGATAGCAGATAATACTTCCAGTTACCTGGGCGCCACCACCTCCGGTCTGTCTTCCACACGGTCAAATCTTAGTAGCCGTGAGTCTCGACCGCATACTCCTTCTCACCCTGATGCTCCTTCCTCCCACCATGCCGAGTGTCGTCAGACAGCAACTGATCCCACACTTGGACACTCTGAAGAGCTGTTCACTTGTCCATTTCCAAATTTGTGCCCCTCGCCTGCTCCGCTTGAAGTGGTGGAAGAGGAGATCCCATGTAGCGATGCCCAAATATTTGAACAGCCATGGCCACAGGAAGTCGACACTGGAAATTTGTCACAAGAGGTGTACGATGACGAGACACAATTACCAGGAAGTGAGGAGGAGGATCGTGGTGCGCAAGTGGTAGAGGAGGAGGTGGTGGATGATCTAGTAACTGACCCAATGTGGCAGAAGGACATGCAGAGCGAGGCCTGCAGCACACAGGGTGAGGGAGGCAGAGTACCCAAACAGGCAGGAAGAAGCAGTGTGGTGGCCGCACACAGAAGGCAGGCAACAGTTCCCCGTAACACCAACACGAGGGACGTTGCCAGTACAACCAGAGTCTGGAAGTTTTTTAAAGATTCTGCTGATAACCCCAAAAAGGTGATTTGTACCACCTGCCATGCCAGCATCAGTAGGGGTGACAAAACTACCAGCCTGACCACCACCAGCATGATCAGGCACATGGCAGCAAAGCACCCGACTTTGTGGGGTGAACCCCAGGGTCCACAACCAGTGTCAGCGGGTGTCACCACTGCTTCTTCCACTGTTGTGTGTGCAATAGAACCCCCTGTTGTGTGTACAAGGCAATCATCTGTCCATACTGCATGCAAAGATGCCCCCTCCTCTCAGTCTTCACTTGTTATGGCAGTTTCTCAAGAAACCGCATCAACGTCCACGTCCCACCGCAGCGTTCAATTGTCCATATCCCAGACCTTTGAACGAAAGTGGAAATTCGCAGCTAACTCCCCACAGGCCACAGTCCTAAATTCGCACATTTCACGACTGCTTGCGTTGGAAATGCTGCTTTTTAGGCTGGTGGAGACGGAATCCTTCCACAACATTATGGTGGTGGCCGTCCCATGGTACTCGGTCCCCAGCCGACACTATTTTGCCCGGTGTGTCATCCCCGCACGTGTCCCAAAACATCTGCCGTGCCCTCAACAACGCAGTTACTGGGAGAGCCCACCTGACAACGGACACGTGGACAAGTGCTTGTGGCCAGGGACGGTACATCTCCCTAACGGCATACTGGGTAAACATAGTGGAAGCCGGGACCCAGTCGGACCTTGGGACGGAACACATCCTCCCCACACCAAGGATTGCGGGCCCTATGTCAGTCAGAGTTGCCCCCACAGTGTACAGCTCCTGCGCATCATCCTCCTCCTCCTCCTCCTCATGTTCAGCCTCCATCTCAGATATCACCACATCAGTTACAAGCTGGAAGCACTGCAGTACTGCCTCTGCCAAGTGGCAACAGACTGTGCTGAAACTCATAAGCTTAGGTGAGAAACCTCACACTGCTTGTGAGTTGTGGACAGCTCTGAAAGAGCAGGCAGATCTGTGGCTGAGACCGCTGAACCTACATCCAGGCATGATTCTGTGTGACAATGGCCGTAACCTGGTGGCGGCTCTGAGGCGAGGCGAGATCACACACGTACCATGCCTGGCTCATGTGCTTAACCTCGTGGTTCAGCGGTTTCTTAAATTGTACTCCGAGTTGCCAGATCTGCTCGTCAAAGTACACCTCCTGTCAGCTCATTTTCGCAAGGCAGCTACAGCTTCCGCCGCCCTTGCTGTGTTGCAGCAGCGTTTGCAGCTTCCATCACACCGACTGGTATGTGATGTCCCCACACGTTGGAACTCTAACCTCCACATGTTGCAAAGGATTTGTGAGCAGAAGAGAGCAGTTGTGGACTACCAGCTGCAACAAGGCCGTCGATATTCAGGTCAGACTCCACACATAAGACCTCAGGAGTGGACCTGGATGTCTGACATATGTACCATCTTGACAAACTTTGAGGAGTCCACCAAGATGGTGAGTGGCGATGACGCCATCATTAGCATCAGCATTCCACTTGTCTGTCTTTTGCAATGCTCTCTGCACAGAATTAAAGAGGAGGCATTGCAGCCAGAGTATGATGAGATGGATCAAGAAGCCATAGCAGTCGATTACACACAGCCCAGCCTCATCTTATCCCAATGTGCATTGGGGGACAATGAGGGAGAGGAGGAGGAGGAGGAGGAAGAACAGGAGCTTGTATCATGCGCTGTAGACGGTAGTACCTGTACAACTGTCATACCGTCGGTTCAGCGTGGGTGGCCTGAGGACAGGGGGGAGGAGGAGGAGAGCATGGTCAGTCGCCATCTTGGTGAGGACACAGAAGTCTTGCCTGTTACCAGTCTGGCACGCATGGCTGACTTTATGTTACTCTGCCTTAACCGTGACCCTCGCGTTGTCAAAATGTTAGGTAACAGTCATTACTGGTTGGTGACACTTTTAGACCCCCGCTACAAGGAGAACTTTCACTCTCTTATTCCTGAGGTGGAGAGGTCTACAAAAATGGGGCAGTACCAGAAGGCCCTTGCTGCAGAACTGTTAAAAAAATTCCCATCTGAACACGCTAGCGGCGGAGGTCACAGTTCGTTGCCCAACCAAGGTGTACATGCAAGAGAGACGCAACTCCAATCCAGCAGAGGCAGGGGAACACTGTCAATGTTCTGGGACAGTTTTCTCAGACCCTCCCTTCGGACAGACCTTGAGGCATGGGGTACTCTCACAAGGAGTGGAAAGTTTCAAAAGATGGTGAGGGAGTACCTTGCAGGCCGTTCCAGCGTCCTCCGTGATTCCTCTGTGCCTTTTAATTATTGGGTATCCAAGCTGAACACTTGGAATGAACTAGCTCTATAAGCCTTGGAGGTCCTGGCCTGCCCTGCCGCTAGCATGTTATTGGAGTGTGTTTTTAGTGCCGCTGGGGGAATTATAACTGATAAGCGCACTCGCCTGTCAACTGACAATGCTGACAAGCTGACCCTTATCAAAATGAACAAGGGCTAGATTGGGCCAGACTTCTCATCACCACCAAATGACAGCAGAGTAACATAAAGTCAAATCCACTGTGTTATTTCGGGAGGTGTATTCACATGCACCGCTTCACACCCATACATCGGTATACGCGTCCTCATTTCGGCTGTTTTATGTTCTTCTCCTTATCCTCAGCCTCCAGCACCACTATACCACCAGGGTGACTGTGGTCCGTGTTGCCATTATTGAAAGTTCCTCCATCCCTTTTTTTGTCAGCTTTTGCTTGGAAGGCATAAGCAAAGACTGTGGGAGACCCACTCCCCAATAATGGGAATAATATTTTTAAGATGCTGTACTGTATGGCTCTTGTAAGGGGCATTAAAACTGTCTTATTAAGCTCCTGTGACCTCCACCACTTTTCCAAGGGGCATTAAAACCGTCTTGTTAAGCTACTGTGACCTTCACCACTTTTCCAAGGGGCAATAAAACCATCTTGTTAAGCTACTGCGACCTCCACGTCTCTTCCCAGGGGCATTAAAACCATCTTGTTAAGCTGCTGTGACCTCCACCACTTTTCCAAGGGGCATTAAAAAAGTCTTGTTAAGCTACTGTGACCTCCACCACTTTTCTGAGGGGCATTAAAACCGTCTTATTAAGCTACTGCGACCTCCACCTCTTTTCCAAGGGGTATTAAAACCGTCTTGTTAAGCTACTGGGACCTCCACATCTCTTCCGAGGGGCATTAAAACCATCTTGTTAAGCTACTGTCACCTCCATCACTTTTCCAAGGGGCATTAAAACTGTCTTGTTAAGCTGCTGGGACCTCCACATCTCTTCCGAGAGGCATTAAAACCGTTTTGTTAAGCTACTGTGACCTCCACCACTTTTCCAAGGGGCATTAAAACCGTCTTTTTAATCTACTGGGACCTCCACATCTCTTCCGAGGTGCATTAAAAGTGTCTTGTTAAACCACTCTGAACTCCACAGCTCTTCCAAGGGGCATTAAAACCGTCTTGTTAAGCAACTGGGACCTCCACATCTCTTCCGAGGGGCATTAAAAGCATCTTGTTAAGCTACTGTGACCTCCACCACTATTTCAAGGGGCATTAAAACCGTCTTGTTAAGCTACTGGGACCTCCACATCTCTTTCGAGGGGCATTAAAAGCGTCTTGTTAAGCTACTGTGACCTCCACCACTTTTCCAAAGGGTATTAAAACCATCTTGTTAAGCTACTGGGACCTCCACATCTCTTCCGAGGGGCATTAAAAGCGTCTTGTTAAACCACTCTGATCTCCATAGCTCTTCCAAGGGGCATTAAAACCGTCTTGTTAAGCTACTGGGACCTCCACATCTCTTCCAAGGGGCATTAAAAGCATCTTGTTAAGCTACTTTGACCTCCACCACTTTTCCAAGGGGCATAAAAACCGTCTTGTTAAGCTACTGGGACCTCCACATCTCTTCCGAGGGGCATTAAAAGCGTCTTGTTAAACCACTCTGAGCTCCACAGCTCTTCCAAGGGGCATTAAAAACACCTTGTTAAGCTACTGGGACCTCCACATCTCTTCCGAGGGGCATTAAAAGCGTCTTTTTAAACCACTCTGAACTCCACAGCTCTTCCAAGGGGCATTAAAACCGTCTTGTTAAGCTACTGCGACCTCCACGACTTTTCCAAGGGGCATTCAGACTGTCTTGTTAAGTTACTGCGACCTCCACCACTTTTCTGAGTGGCATCAAAACCATCTTTTTAAGCTACTGCGACCTCCACCACTTTCCGAGGGGCTTTAAAACCGTCTTGTTAAGCTACTGGGACCTCCACGTCTCTTCCGAGGGGCATTAAAACTGTCTTGTTAAGCTACTGTGACCTCCACGTCTCTTCAAATGAGCATTAAAAGCATTTTCTTAAGCCACTCTGAACTCCACAGCTCTTCCAAGGGGCCAACTGTTGGCCTTCCATTCACTGCTTAGGCCAACACTGCACGGGAGACCCAGTTGCTATAAATGGAAAAACCAGTTTAGTTAAGGCCCTCTGACCTCCATGTCATTTCCAAGGGGCATTGGAGTGCCTCGAAATTTTTTGTAGGCATTGCACTCACTGTATGCCCTTTAACGGTGTAGCCGAACAGCTCCTTTTGTTACAGAAACATATCCTACAAGACATATGTGGTTGACTGGCCTCAAATTGATGTGAATGGTCCCTGTTCCTCCTGCTCTTTCTCCTTTGCCCCCACCTCATCCATCATTTATCACCTGAAGATTTGTTTTAACGGGATTCATAGAACTGGGATAGTAGCAGGAAAATATCCAGCAATCCTCGGAGGAGGTAAGATATGCGCCAAAACGCTGACCACCTCAGGACTAGCCGCTACTACATACATGCACTTGCATTCCAAGAAAACAAAGCAGATGCTAACTTTTATCATCATCATCATGCTCCTCACCTTGGCACTCTCAACTCCACTGATGGAGAAGCCAGGGCCCACCGGAGGAGTCTGGTTCTCTGGTGGACTCGTCCAATGCTGCCCTAAAGCAGGCCGGGCTAATAAAAGTGTGTGGGGGGAAGTTGACAGGAGAAATATGGGCGGCTGGGGACCGTTTATGGACACCCGGCTCCCCCCAGGCGGCTGGGGACAGTGTGTGGACACCCGGCCGCGGGGCTGATGGGTCCGAGTATGGACACCCGGCCGCCCCCTGACGGCTGGGGACCGAGTGTGGACACCCGGCCGCCGGGCGGCTGGGGACTGAGTATGGATACCAGGCCGCCAACGCAGCCATGACGTGGTGGCCAGATTCCGCCTCCACATGCCTAAAAGGCCCAATTTCAAGTGCAAGCAAGCAGTATGGTATTGCAGCCTGGGGGTGGGTGGGTGGCAGGCTGCATACTTGCACTTGCATTGCAAGGAATGGGAGAGGTACAATTGAACACTCCCCTGGGACAAGGACTTGAACGGGGATAGCCGAAGCAGCCATGATTTAGTGGCCAGCTTCGGCCTCCTCCAAACTAAAAGGCCCCATTTCAAGTGCAAGCTAGCAGTATGCTATTGCAGCCTGCGGTTGGGTGGGTGGCAGGCTGCACATTTACGCTTGCATTCCAAGAAAACAAAGCAGATGCTAACTTCTATCATCATCATCATGCTCCTCACCTTGGCACTCTCAACTCCCTTATGGAGAAGTCAGGGCCCACCGGAGGAGTCTGGTTCTCTGGTGAGCTCGTCCAAAGCTGCCCTAAAGCAGGCCGGGCTAAGAAAAGAGTGTGGTGGGAAGTTGACAGGAGAAATAGGGGTGGCTGGGGACCATTTATGGACACCCGGCTGCCCCCAGGCGGCTGGGGACCATGTGTGGACATCCTGCCTCGGGGCGGCTGGGGACTGAGTATGGACACCTGGCCGCCCCCTGGCGGCTGGGGACCGAGTATGGACACCCGGCCGCCGGGCGGCTTGGGACTGCGTATGGATACCAGGGCTCCAACGCAGCCATGACGTGGTGGCCAGATCCTGCCTCCACATGCCTAAAAGGCCCAATTTCAAGTGCAAGCAAGCAGTATGGTATTGCAGCCTGGGGGTGGGTGGGTGGTTGGCTGCATATTTGCGCTTGCATTGCAAGGAATGGGGGAGGTACAATTGAACACTGCCCTGGGACAAGAACTTGCACGGGGATAGTTGCAAGTATGCATCTTCTGATGCGGCAAGGAATACTTCTGATGGGCACACTTTTAGGCAGTGACCTGGGTGTCAGAGATGCTACCAGGGGTCTTCCCCATGCTGTTCCCATGTCTTTTCAGCACTGTATGCATGTGTCACACAGCACATGGTCAGATAAGGTTGTAAAATGTTAAAATGACATTTCCCGGTGAATGCATTTGTCACAGTTGAAAGCAATACAAAAGTTCAAAAACGCATAAAAAATGCTACTTGTGAACATAGCCCAAGGTGTGGAGGAGTATTTTTTGGGGGGGTTATTTATTTTACCTTATACACAAGTCTTTAACCTGGAAAGGAACTTCCTTAACATATTTCACAGGAAAGCAGTTTCAGTTTCGTTTTTAAACGTTTTATTATGAGCCCTTAAAAGTGGCTTAATACCTCTGACCACGTTATTGACAGCAGTGACCTGGGTGTCATAAATGCTTCCTGGGGCGATCCCCATGCTGTCCCCATGTCATTTGAGCACTGTCACTATCGTTTGGGGCACTTGTTAGGCTTTTAAAAGACTGCCAGGGGTGCCGCCGCAAAAATGCTGGGGTCTCCCATAGACTAACATTGGGCTCGTTGCTCGGGTCGAGCTCCCAAGTATCACGGCTAGCTCGGCCCGAGCTTTGAGCACCCGAGCATTTTAGTGCTCACTCAACACTAATAGTAATGTTTTATTGTTATATGTTTTATATAAATCTGCATTTTTATCCTTATGGCCGGTTTGTGTCTCAGTTTTCCTGGAGGTTTTGCCTCAAGGCCGTCCCTGGGCATTGGCGAGGGCTGTCCATCGGGGAACCACTGGAAGACATAGGGATAAATCAGAGTAATCAGAGTAAGTTATAGTTAAAAACTTGGGAATAGCCCACATACTGAGAGGAGCTAGGTCAGATAAAAACAAAAAGCACTTCCTAGACAGGAGTAGAGGAAGTGTCAGACAGTGACTGTGAGTGAGAGGTTCAAGTTCAGTGGATGGATCAGCAGCAAAGGGTCCTGTCAGTTTCAAGACTCCAAAACTATGTAAGGACACATCTGAAGTTTCACGCAGATCCCGGGCTGTCTTGCGCCTAGAGCTCAGAAGAGGCATCAGATTCCATGGCTCTGTCTCCCCTAAGTGGAAGAGGCCGGTCGAATTACAGTGAAAGGGAAAGATAGGCCTCAGAGATGGTGCAATGCCGGATAAAAAGTCCCTGGTACTAACAGGAGCTGTTGAGGTGGGAGAAGTTGAGGCAGAATGGAGGCAAGAACAGATAGTGTACCGTGAGTGACAACGGCAGTGGCGATCACGTCATTAGTGTGACCTCCAGAATGGCGGAGCCAGTCAGGTGGAAATTGCACCGGAAGGGATTGGCAGGCGCTATTTTGCTTACAGTACAGGATCAGAGCAGAAGCACAACACAGAGCCGCAGTGAAGAGCCACTTGTACAGCAAGTTTACCAGTACTGAAGTGATGGATACCTCATCTGATGAGGAGGTGACCTGCAGCGATCAATGTCCCTAGAGCTTGGCCCTAGATAGGGAGGGGACAGGGTGAGCACTAGTCAAGCCCCACTACAAACTAAAGACAACAAGGTAGACAAACAAAGAGGATACATTTAGCTTGAGCAGACACCAGAGAGATAACGCCAACTGTCCTCCAAGGGCACCAGAGAAAAAAATAGCCAACTGCTAGTGCTCCAAGCCAATACAGAGGTACATAGAACTGTCACTGGCACCTCTCTGGAGAAACTGAGAGTTTTTAGCTACCAAGGAAGGGTATGTCAATCAGCAGCAGAAGGTAGAGGTAACTGCTGGGTCCTAAAGGAAGTAGGATATAATAATACTAAAGAGATAAGAAATCAAGAAAGCGTCTGCAATGCCAAGCTCAGTGACCTTCTGCAGTCGACTCCAGAGTGACTGTCTGTCACACCTGACACACCCGTGACAGTACCCCCCTACTATGGGTGACAACCGGACACTCAGGACCAGGTTTTTCCAGGATAAGAGGTGTGGAACGAAAGAACCAGCCTAGGGGCATTCACCTCTGATGCTGAAACCCACATCCTTTGATCTGGACCTTAACTCCTCCTGTGCACCAAGTACTGTAGGGAACGACACTGGAGGCGAGAATCTACAATCCTTGAAATCTCAAACTCCAAATTACCATCAACCATGATTGAGGGCGGCGGCACGGGAGAGGACTCAAGAGGTTCTACATATATCTTGAGCAGCAACTTGTGAAACACATTATGGATCTTAAGGGCCTGAGGTAACTCAAGACTAGTGTTGAGCGAGAACTAAAATGCTCAGGTACTCGTTGCTCGGGTAGAGCAAATTGGAATGCTCGAGTGCTTGGTCTGAGTAACGAGGCTAATGGAAGTCTATGGGAAAATCGAGCATTTTTCCGCCACCCTCCCTCCCCCGGGGGTCTGCAGTGGGCCTAAAAATTGCCCAAATCGATCGGAACAGTGCTCTAATGACATGGCAACAGCATGGGAAAGACTCCTGCAAGCATCTCTGACTCCCAGGTCACTGCTGTCAATGTTGTCAGAGCATTACGTAACTTTTATGAACTCACAATAAAACATACAAAAATGAAACCAGAATGGATTTTCCTGGGAACAATGTTAAGGAACATCCTTTCCAGGGTAATGACTTGTATATAAGGCAAAATAAATAAATAAAATAACAACAAAAATGCTCCTCCACCTTGGGCTATGTTCACACGTAGCATTTTTAATGCGTTTTTGCACTTTTGCATTGCTTTCAACTGTGAAAAATACATTCACCGATAAATATCATTTTAACATTTTGCTACCTTTTCTTGCCATGTGGTGTGTGAGACATGATCAGACACATCCTGTTTCAATTATGAAGGAGGGACTGTGAAAGTCACAAAGACTATTTTTATTGGGCCATCAGGTGTCCCTTACTATTCTTAATGGACGAGCAGTCGGCTATGCTTTGTTGTTCCCATTATTAATGAGTTGGTCTCCTATACTGTTATTGCGTATTCAGTAACTGCAAGGGCTGCCAAAAATTTGAACGCACCCCTATACCCCTTTGAAGAGACATAGAGGAGGGCCTCAGTAAAAAAAATGTTCCCATTATAAAGAAGTGGGTCTCTTATAGTGGTAATGCCCATGCAGTGACTGCAAGGGCTGCCAAAATTTGGGAAAAACCCCAATAACAATTTAAAGACACATAGAGCTGGGCCGCAGTAATGACATGTTCCCAGTATAAAGGAGCAGGTCTGCTATACAGTTATAGGGTATGCAGTGAGTACAGCGGCTGCCAAAATTTAGGAAAAACCCCAATAACAATTTAAAGACACATAGAGCTGGACCACAGTAATGACATGTTTCCATTAGAAAGGAGCTGATATGCTATACAGTTATAGGGTATGCAGTGAGTCCAGCGACTGCCAAAATTTAGGAAAAACCCCAATGACAATTTAAAGACACAAAGAGCACGGCCACGGTAACAATATGTTCCCATTAGAAAGGAACAGGTCTGCTATACAGTTATAGGGTATGCAGTTAGTGCAGCGACTACCAAAATTTAGAAAAAAAAGCAATAACAATTTAAAGACACTTAGAGCTGGGCTACAGTAACGACATGTTCCCATAAGAAAGGAGCACGTCTGCTATACAGTTATAGGGTATGCAGTGTGTTCAACAGCTGTCAAAATTTAGGAAAAACCCCAATAACAATTTAAAGACATGTAGAGCTGGGCCACAGTAACGACCTTTTCCCATTAGAAAGGACCTGGTCTGCTATACAGTTATAGGACATAAAGTGAGTACAGAGGCTGCCAAAATTTAGAAAAAACTCCACTAACAGTTTAAAGACACATAGAGCTGGGCCACAATAACGACATGTTCCCATTGGAAAGGAGCAGGTCTGCCATACATTTATAGGGTATGCAGTGAGTACAGCGACTGACAAAATTTAGGAAAAACCCCAATAACAATTTAAAGACACATAAAGGTGGGCCACAGTAACGACATGTTCCCATTAGAAAGGAGCGGGTCTGCTATACAATTATAGGGTATGCAGTGAGTCCAATGGCTGCCAAAATTTAGGAAAAACCCCAATTACAATTTAAGATGGCCGCCGGACATGTCCTTGAGGGGAGATATGTATCGCTGAGGTTGGTTGCTTCAGTGACGTAAAACCGAGAAAGCGTGCTCCAGCACACATAGTGCTGAGAGGGTTAATAGGGCGCATCAGGGCCTGTTTTTACAAGCAGTCATAAGACACGGGTGGGATTGGCTGCTCACATATCCCCACCCCAGGGTGTGTGTATAAAATGGAGACCGAGTGTCTCATTCAGTGTCTGTGGCTGGAGTTGTGGAGACCTCCAGCGTGTCTGTGCTACAGGACAATGTGAGCATGCAAACCCGCATTATTGTATGGGCTACTTATTTTCCTGTTTTATTACTTTGTGCTGGACAATCCTGTCTTTAGTTTAACTTGCAAGTGTGGTTTATGAGGCATGAATAAGCCTGGATATTTTTTAAGAAACTGTCTCCTGTGCCTACGTCAAAAGCAGCTGAGTGAGTACCAAACCCTACAATTGGTGCTAAAAGCACGGGCACGAATCCCAAGGGGCAGTGTGACTGCTACAGAAAACCGTTTATGTCTTGGGTGAAGGCCGCCAGTCTGCAAGGGGCGTCAGGCAGCATGGAGGAGCTGATAAAGCAACTGATGCAGGCTAACCTCCAGCAGTATCAACAGCAGCAGTGGCAGCAGCAGGCACAGCAGCAGCATCATCAACAGCAGTAGCAGCAGTGGTAACAGCAGCAGCAGATGCAGCAACTACAGCACAAGCAGCAGATGGAACTCCTGGCTGAGGTGATCCATGGCAGGGCAACCGCCCAACCCCCAACTCCTGGTGATGATTCTCACTTGAGGAAAATGGTAAAAAGAGAATTACAAAAGATGACCCCGGGTGATGACGTTGAGGCCTTCCTGACGGGTGGAGGTTTTGGCACCATATTTAACAGGCGAGCCGCAGAAAGCCTATTATGACTTGGCCTTGCAGGATGCAAAAGAGTACACCAAGTTAAAAACAGAGATCTTGGCGCGCATGGGAGTGACTCTGACTGTCAGGGTGCAACGGGTGCACCACTGGCCTATTGCAGTGACAAACCTCCCTGGTCCCAAATGTTTGACCTCCTACACGTGGTCCAAAAGTGGTTGCAACCTGTATCTTCCTCCCCAGCACAGATGGTGGAGAGGGTCATCATAGACAGGATCATACACTCCCTTCCGAGGTCAGTGCAATCCTGGGTTGCCCAGGGAGATCCCCATAATGCCGATGACTTGGTAGGGTTGGTGGAAAGGTACCAGGAGGTTGAGAGCTCCTTGGGGAAACAAGGGGCCAAAGCCTCTCCATACTGGGGTTTCCAAACGTGGGCGGACACCCAAAAGAGGGGAGCTAGAGCCACACCTGGGAGCATCCTAGAGCTCAGGAGGGGTCTGAGTTGCTGCCAATAGCTGCTCATAGCATAGTATGTTGGAGATATAACACCCCAGGTCACATAGCCGCCCGTTGCCCAATGACCAATGAGCCAATGGACTGCAGTGCAGGACGGCGCTGTTCGTACTTTGCATATCCAGCCTGCAATGCTGTTCCTCAACCAGGCGAGGGACCACAGGCATGCCTCGTGTCGGTGAATGGTATGCAAGTGACTGCTCTGTTAGACTCGGGGAGTTTGTTAACCCTAGTGAGGGCCACAGTTCCTCATCGGCTGGTTTCGGGGAAAAGGTTGGTGTCCGTTGTATCCATGGGAACGCTAAGGACTACCCTGTGGCCCGAGTGGTCATAGACACAAACTGTGGCACCGAGTCCCATGAGGTGAGCGTAGTCAAGGACCTGTTGCACCCTGTTATATTGGGGCGGAACTTTGCCTTGTCTTGGGACTTGTGGGAGAAAGGGAGGCAGCCAGGTTTTCCGGACAACAACCAGGTCACTCCTGAAGAAACCTCATCACAGGCCACCGTCAACGGGTTTCCTTTTTGTGTGCTTGTTGGGGATGAGGATGAGGATGAGGCAGCATCCCCTGAGGCCAACATCCCTGAGCTGGAGGTGTCTAGGGATAACTTTGGAACCGCCCGGCTCAGAGACTTGACTCTAAAAGGGGCGTTTGATAATGTCACTGTCTTAAATGGTGTTTGTTCAAGAGCCGGGGGCTGACACCCGATATCTATACTTTGCTGTAAATGGGGAGTTACTATATCGCTCATAGGGGAGGTAATTGAACAGTTACTGGTGCCAGGGCCGTACAGACGCAGGGTGTTAAATATGGGACATACACATGAGTTGGGTGGTCATATGGAGGGTAGAGAAAACCCAGGAAAGGATCCTCCAGAGGTTCTATTGGCCCGGTTGTCACCGAGAAATTGTAGACTTTTGTAGGTCATGTCTAGTGATGAGCAAGCATAACCTTAGAGCCAGTTCCTCACCCATTATAATTAGTGATGAGCGAGCATGCTTTCTACTGCTTGGTGCTCGCTCGAGCATCTCACTGCTCGAGATACTCGGCCCTCGCCGACTATTTCTGGGTTGCTCGGGCGGGAACTCAGGTCCCCCATCTGCATGTTTGACACTCTTTAGAGAGCCAATGAACATGCAGGGATTGCCTGCCATGCACTGTAATGCCGTAGCCATGTTGGTTGTGGACATTACAGTGATTGGCTGGCCGCACAGCGTCATCAGGTCTATATCAGACCTGGCGCCGCCATGCTCGTCATAGTCACTCCGGATCAGACAGTGTAGGGAGAGGTACTGCTGCGTCAGGGAGAGATTTGCTTGTGTATTAGGTAGTGTAGGGGAAAAAAAACATACATTACACATATCCATCTTAACAAACAGTCCTTCTGAGGACTAATCCATCTGCAGAGATATCAGACAGGCAGGGTGTATAGGCAGGCAGTGTATATAGCAGACTGCAGTGCATATAGCACAAGAGGCTCCATTCCAATTCTGCCTTCTGCTGCTGTTAGAGATTTCTATACAAAGGCTCAGGTCTCAGGAATACTTTTCTTTGGATCTTAATCCTCATTATTTGCTTAAAAAGCAATCCAGAGAGCACCGTTTTTTCTGCGCCATTTGCTTGTTGGCACTGCAGAATACAGCCAGGTCCTTTCCATATTAGAGCGCTAGAAATCCAGCTATTTAAAACTGTGTTTTCTCCGTCAAACGGATCACATATACGTTGGCAGAAAATACTGCCATTTCTGGCCTCCATTTAAAATTTCCTTTAGTGTGTCAGTGAAGCAATTTACCGCAGTTTGCTGGTCAAACTACTTACCTACATGCCAAGTATTTAAAACTCTGTTTTCTCCATCACATATAAGTTTGCTCCAAACTCAGTCATTTGTAGTGAGTGTGGAAGATTCTGTTCTCCATTTAAAATGGGCAAGGCACGTGGCAAGGGACGGGGAACTGGACGTGATGGTAATAGTGCATGCAGATGCCGAGGACAAGGCCATGGGCAAGCTGAAATTGTGCCACACCAAACACCCACATCTTCTCGCCTGACCTTCCTGTCCCAATTTATAGGGGACCGCAGCACACCACTATTGAACCCAGGGCAGTGTCAAAAGGTTGTTGGTTGGATAGCGGATAATGCTTCCAGTCACTTAGCCACCACCACCACCACCCTGTCTTCCACACAGTCAAGTCTCAGTAGCCGTGAATCTGGACAGCATATTCCTCACCCTAATCCTCCTTCCTCCCACCATGCTGATTACCCAGAGACAACTGATCCCACACTTGGACACTCTGAAGAGCTGTTCACTTTTCCTTTTATAGATTCGGGCCTATCTCATTGTCCACTTGAAGCGGGGCAAGAGGAGATCGCGTGTAGCAATGCCCAAATATTTTAGTAGCCACGGTCACACGAAGGCGATGGTGGGAAAGTGTCACAGGAGGTGGACGATGATGACACATAATTGCCAGAAAGTCAGGAGGAGGACCAGGGTGCGGAAGTGGAAGACGAGGTGGTGGATGATATAGTAACTGACCCAACCTGGCAGGAGGACATGCAGAGCGAGGACAGCAGCAAACAGGGGGAGGGAGGCAGAGCACCCCAACAGGCAGGAAGAAGCAGTGTGGTGGCCGCAGACTGAAGGCAGGCAACTGTTCCCCGTAACACCAACACAAATGAAGTTGCCAGTACAATGGTTAGGTCTTCCCGAGTCTGGTTGTTTTTTAAAGACTCTGCCGATAACCCCAAAAGGCCATTTGCACCACCTGCCAGGCCAGCATCAGCAGGGGTGGCAAAACTAGCAGCCTGACCAACACCAGCATGATCAGGCACATGGCAGCAAAGCACCCGGCTTTGTGGGCCGAAGGCCAGGGTCCAGGAACAGTGTCTGTGGGTGGCACCATTGCTTCTTCAGCTGTTGTGTATGCAAGCCAAACCCCTGTCCATGGTGCATGCGAAGATGCCTCCTGCCCTGCACCTGTCGTTGCACCCTCTCAAGTAGCACCATCAGGAAGCACGTCCATGTCCTTGTCCTAGCGCAGCGTTCAGTTGTCCATACCCCAGACCTTGGAACACAAGCGCAAATATGCAGCCAACGCCCCACAAGCCACACTACTAAATTCTCACATTTCACGACTGCTTGCGCTCAAAATGTTGCCTTTTAGGCTCGTGGAGACGGAAGCATTCCGCAACCTGATGGCAGCGGCCGTCCCTCGGTACTCGGTCCCCAGTCGCCACTATTTCTCCCGGTGTGCCATCACCTTATTACACAAGCACGTGTCCCAAAACATTAGCTGCGCTCTCAACAATGCAGTTACCGGTAAACTCCACATAACCACGGACATGTGGACAAGTGCTTGTGGGCAGGGACGGAACATCTCGCTGACAACACAGTGAGTTAACATAGTGGAAGCTGGGACCCAGTCAGACCTTGGGACGGAACACGTCCTCCCGATGCCAAAGATTGCGGGTCCTAGGTCAATCAGGGTAGCCCCCACGGTCTACAGCTCCTGCACCTCATCCTCCTCAGCCTCCTCCTCCTTTTCAACCTCCATATACGAAATGACCACATCAGTCACTAGCTGGAAGCACTGTAGCACTGCCTCGGCCAAGCGGCAACAGGCTGTGCTGAAACAAATATGCTTAGGTGAAAACCGCACAATGCTGAAGAGTTGTGGATGGCTCTGAAAGAGCAGGCAGATCTGTGGCTCACACGGCTGAACCTACAGCCAGGCATGGTCGTGTATGACAATGGCCGGAACCTGGTGGCGGCTCTGAGGCGAGGCGAGCTCACACACGTACCATGCCTGGCCCATGTGCTTAACCTCGTGGTTCAGCGGTTTCTTAAATCCTACCCGGAGCTGCCAGATCTGCATGTTAAAGTACGCTGCCTGTGTGCCCATTTTAGAAAGTCAGCTACAGCTTCCGTAGCCCTTGCAGTGTTTCAGCAGCGTTTGCAGCTTCCGGCTCACAGACTGTTGTGTGATGTCGCCACGAGTTGGAACTCTACACTGCAGATGTTGGGAAGGATTTGTGAGCAGAAGAGGGCAGTTGTTGAGTACCAGCATCAACAAGGCCATCGGTATTCAGTTCAGACTCCACACATAAGACCTCAGGAGTGGACATGGATGTCAGACATATGTACCATCCTCCAAAACTTTGAGGATTCCACCAAGATGGTGAGCGGCGATGACACCGTAATTAGCGTCACCATCCCGCTTCTCTGTCTTCTGAAATGCTCTCTGCTCACAATCAAAGAGGTTGAATTGCAGGCGGAGCACGATGAGATGGAGCAAGGAACCTTACAGGGTGATTACACACAGCCAAGTCTCATCTCATCCCAACGTGGATTGGGTGACAATGAGGAAGACTAGGAGGAGGAAGGACAGGAGCTAGGTTCATGCACTATAGACGGTACTACCTGCACAGCTGTCATACCGTCTGTTTAGCGTGGATAGCCAGAGGACAGAGAGGAAGAGGAGCAGAGCATGGTCAGTCATCCTCTTGGTGAGGACACGGAAGTCTTGCCTGTTAGTAGTCTGGCACGCATGGCTGAGTTTATGTTAAGCTGCCTTTCCCATGACCCTCGCGTTCTCAAAATTTTGGGTGACAGTCATTACTGGTTGGTGACACTTCTAGACCCATGCTACAAGGAGAACGGTACCAGAAGGCCCTTGTTGCGGAACTATTAAAAAAATTCCCATCTGAAAACGCTGGCGGCAGAGGGCACACTTCGTTGGACAACCAAGGAGTACAGGCGAGAGAGACACAACTTCAATCCAGCAGAGGCAGGGGAACACTGTCAAAGTTCTGGGAGAGTTTTCTCAGACACTCCCATCGCAAAGGCCCTGAGGTGCCCGGTACTCTCACAAGGGGTGCAAAGTTTGGGAAGATGCTGAGGGAGTATCTTGCCGACCGTACCAACGTCCTCTGTGATTCCTCTGTGCCTTATGATTATTGGGTATCCAAGCTGGATACGTGGAATGAACTGGCTCTCTATGCCTTGGAGGTCCTGGCCTGCCCTGCTGCCAGTGTTTTATCAGAGCGTGTTTTTAGTGCCGCTGGTGTAATTATAACTGATAAGCGCATACGCCTATCATCTGAAAATGCTGACAGGCTGACTCTTATAAAAATGAACAAGGGCTGGATTGGGCCAGACTTCTCAACACAACCGAATGATAGCAACGTAACATAAACACAAATCCAGTGTCTTTTCTTAGGAGGTGTATTCCCATGGACCTTTTCACACCCACACATGGGTATACGCTTCCTGATTTTGGCTATTTGCTCTTGTCCTCCTACTTCTCCTCATCCTTTACCACCATATCACCAGGGTGACCGTGGCCCGAGACGCAACACCCACATAATTTTTTTAAAGTGTGTTTATGATGCCCGTAAAAGAAAAATTCTATACACTATGCTCATGTATACCCCCCAGGGGTAAATGTTTGTCAGCCCATACACTTAGTGCATGGGCATTACAAGTATAGGAGGCCCGCTACTTTCTAATGGGAACATTTTTTTATGAGGCCCTCCTCCACGTCCTCCACGTCTCTTCCAAGGGTCATTGGAATGCCTCCAAATTTTTGGCAGCCCTTGCATTCACTGCATAGGCCAACACTATGGGAGACTCCTTTCTTATGGAAATTTGTCATTACTGTGGCCCTGCTCTATGTGTCTTTAAATTCTTAGTGGGGTTTTTTCCTAAAATTGGTCATCCGTTGGACACACTGCATACCCTATAACTATATAGCAGACCCTCTCCTTTCTAATGGGAATATGTCATACCTTGTTACTGTGGCCCTGCTCTATGTGTCTTTAAATTCTTAGAGGGGTTTTTCCTAAAATTGGTCAGCAGTTGCACTCACTGCATACCCTATAATTATATAGCAGACCCTCTCCTTTCTAATGGGAATATGTCGTACCTTGTTACTGTGGCCCTGCTCCGTGTATCTTTAAATTCTTAGAGGGGTTTTTCCTAAAATTGGTCAGCTGTTGGACTCACTGTATACCCTATAACTGAATAGCAGACTCTCTCCTTTCTAATGGGAACATGTCGTACCTTGTTACTGTGGCCCTGCTCCATGTGTCTTTAAATTCTTAGTGGGGTTTTTCCTAAAATTGGTCTGCCGTTGGACTCACTGCATACCCTATAACTGTACAGCAGACTCTCTCCTTTCTAATGGGAACATGTCGTACTTGTTACTGTGGCCCTGCTCTGTGTGTCTTTAAATTCTTAGAGGGGTTTTTCCTAAAATTGGTCAGCTGTTGGACTCACTGTATACCCTATAACCGTATAGCAGACTCTCTCCTTTCTAATGGGAACATGTCGTACCTTGTTACTGTGGCCCTGCTCCATGTGTCTTTAAATTCTTAGTGGGGTTTTTCCTAAAATTGGTCAGCCGTTGGACTCACTGCATACCCTATAACTGTACAGCAGACTCTCTCCCTTCTAATGGGAACATGTCGTACTTGTTACTGTGGCCCTGCTCTGTGTGTCTTTAAATTCTTAGTGGGGTTTTTGTCCTAAAATTGTTCAGCCGTTGGACTCACTGCATACCCTATAACTGTATAGCACACTCTCTCCTTTCTAAGGGGAACATGTTGTACCTTGTTACTGTGGCCCTGCTCTATGTGTCTTTAAATTCTTAGTGGGGTTTTTCCTAAAATTGGTCAGCCGTTGGGCTCACTGCATACCCTATAACTGTGTAGCAGACCCTCTCCTTTCTAATGGGAGCATGTCGTACCTTGTTACTGTGGCCCTGCTCTGTGTGTCTTTAAATTCTTAGTGGGGTTTTTCCTAAAATTGGTCAGCAGTTGGACTCACTGCATACCCTGTAACTGTATAGCAAACCCTCTCCTTTCTAATGGGAGCATGTCATACCTTGTTACTGTGGCCCTGCTCTGTGTGTCTTTAAATTCTTAGAGGGGTTTTTCCTAAAATTGGTCAGCCATTGGACTCGCTGCATACCCTATGTCTCTTCAAAGGGGTATTGGGTTGCGTCCAAATTTTTGGCAGCCGTTGCAGTCACTGAATACTCAAAAACAGTATAGGAGACCCACTTGTTAATAATGGAAACAACAAAGCATAGCCGGCTGATGGCTCTCTAACAATAGCTAGGGCCGACTGCTGGCCTTTTAAGAATAGTAAGGGCCGTCTGATGTCCCTATAAAAAAAGGCTTTATGACTTTCAGAGTCCCTCCATCATAAATAAAACAGGATGTGTCTAATGATGTGTCACACACCACATTGCCAGATAAGGTTGTAAAATGTTAAAATGACATTTCCTGGTGAATGCATTTGTCTTAAAAAATAACGTAAAAAAAACAAAACAATAGGATCTCTCTTTAGTATAAAAACAGCGCCAACAATTTAACCTCCATGTAATCACATTGTTCAGCTCATGCACCTCCTCCTCCATCTCTGAAATTACCACATCAGTCACAAGCTGACAGCACAGCAGCACTGCCTTGGTCAAGCAGCAACAGGCTGTGCTGAAGATAACAAGCTTAATGCTTAATTGACAAACCACCAAGCGCTGCAGAGTTGTTTAAAGCTGTAACACAGCAGCCTGATCTGTGGCTCTCACCGCTGAACATACAGCCAGGCATGGTCGTGTGTGACAATGGGCGGAACCTGGTGATGGAGAAATGACAGCCGGGGTAGATACGGTTTTCCTCTATGCCAGTCCTTTCACCGAGCTAAAGATTATGGCGGTGGTGAAATACAACTCCTACTGAGAAGCTGTTTCAGATTGAAAAACATTGTGCCCACCAGAGGATTTGATTCTGAGGGCTAACCTTTCTAACCCGCTCAAGAGCCCCATTGCAGCTGCAAAGTTTGCGCTATCATGAACTCTCCTGAGGTAGAAGCCAAGGCACACCAGAGGATTCTCTTGTGGGACCGTCCAACCCTGCTGAGAAGCAGTCCTGGCTAAGAAAACTGTGTGGGAAGGTTCCCGGACACTCTATGACTGCTTTTTTACTGAGGAGAAAACACATGCAGACACGGGGAGAACATACAAAGTCCTTGCAGATGTTGTAGTGTGCTACGATTTGAACCCAGGATCCCAGCTTTGCAATGCTTAAGTGCTAACCACTGATCCAATGAGCTGCCGTTCACCCTCTAATATCTAACAGGCTGGAGAAACTTGCACCTTCTGCCACTCTATCTTCAGCTCCTTTGTGATAAAATGTATTTGGGCAGCCACTCAGTCTACCAAATAAAATTCCTGAGAAGGAAATTGGGGATGGCTTCGCTACTGATACTGGGGGCAGTGCTAATGCCATGGCGTCGTACCATAGTTTGCTGGAAATATTCCAGGCTGGTAGGAGGCAAGCAAATTCCCACAGAAAAGTAGCAGCAGTAATGTTCAGGCTGTTAGAACCCTCCTGTTTGTTTTTTCCATCTTGTGTTTTGCGGTCACGTGACCATCTGCCTTTATATTCCAGCTCTGCCCTTTTGGCTGTGCTGGACTTCAGTGTTGACTGTTTCTCTAGCCAGGTGCTTCGGTGCCTTTCTCTGTCAGTTTGCTTGGTCCTTCTGGGACCTCTAGTACCTTTTTGTCATTTTGTCTTTTTGTGTTCTGCAACAACTTCTCTGTTTAGGAGGTGTCCCATTTTTGTCCCAGTCCTTAGTTTTTTAGGGACCCTCCCCTTATGCTATAGGTCTTTGTTCAGTCTAGCCAAGGACTAAGGCGGGTCTGTTCTCTAGGAACAGCCAGCCCGCTACATCGTAGGGATTCAGCTTAGTCTTACTGTAGGGACAGCTTTCCCCTATCTTTCCTTAGTACTTGTTGCAGATCATAACACAGGCCACATTTCAAGTGCAAGCAGCTTTAGAGGACTTCCTGGGAGAAATGACAAGCAGGGTAGATACGGTTTCCCTCTATGCCAGTCCTTTCACAGAGCTAAATACAACTCTCAGCAAAAAAAGTTGTGGACTGGCTCCGTACTGTCCCTGGCCACATTCACCTGTCCACGTGTTTGTGGTTAGGCGGTCCTTCCCATTAAGTGCACTGGGGGGAGGGCACGGGTAATGTTGTAGGACCCGTGCTTGTGGAAGGCGGAAATGATACCGGGAAAAATAATGGCGGCTGGGGACCGAGTATGGACACCCGGTCGCCGCCGTCATGAGGTTGTGAAAAGCTTCCGCCTCCACGAGCTTAAAATGCCATATTTGAAGTGCAAAGAGCTGCCCAGAAATCTGGCAGTTTAGTGTTGTGGCCTGTGGGTGGGTGGCTGGCTGCATACTTGCACTTGCATTTCAAGTAACAGAAAACTAAGCAGATGGTGACCTCTATCATCATCATGGTCTCACCTCGGCACTATGAACTCTCCTAAAGGAGAAACCAGGGCCCGCCGGAGGAGTCTCCGGTTCTCTGGTGGGCCCGTCCAACCCTGCCGAAAAGCAGCCCTGACTAAGAAAAGTGTGGGGGAAGGTTCCCAGACACTCTATGGCTGCTTTTTTAATGTGGATCGGCCATGCTTATGCATGTTATTTCTCAAAACGCATTACAGATCAGGCCATTGTCCAACTCTGTATTCTGGAAATTAAATGCGCAAAGAAAGATATGTGTGTGTCAAAGCACCACCGACAAGTGCGAGTTGATGTTGGATGGGCTGCCATTGCTTCTGCAACAAGCTCAATTACAGGACTTCCTGGGAGAAATGACACGCACGGTAGATACGATTTCCCTCTATGCCAGTCCTTTCACCGAGCAAAATATAACTCTTAGTTTCATATTGTTTTATTTGAAAAGGAACAATAAATTCGGTGACAATTACCCCATGCAGGGGGAGTATAATACTATTCATGTCCATTTGTCCCTTCGCTTTTTACATTTTTACAGTAACACATCAAACAAATACAAATAAGACTCCAGACTCAACATGGGAAGGGGAGGGAATGGATATCCAGAGGTTACCATGTCATTCGCTTTTCCAAAATCTCATTGTCCACCTTTAATTTGTTACAGATGGATAGGCAAACTCAAAGTAACCCTAATGACACATAATATGATGTCCTTTAATTTAGCCTACCAAGCTAATATGATCCAATCATGCCCATCTTTATATACAAACTCCATATCAAGGGGAAATACGCAGGGCTGCAGCTAGCTGTGTGTCCGTGTGAAAATCTTTCCAGGGGGTCCAGGTGTCAAAGTATGTTATCAAAAAAAGTTGAAGAAACCAGCTTCCAAAAGTGCAAATATTTATTGAAGCAAATCCACGCAGTTTAAAAATTTCCAAATTACATCGGGGAATCTCACATGGAAAAAACGCAACGTGTTTCGAACACAGAGCTGTGTTCTTTGTCAAAGCTAACATGCATATGACACTCTATAGTATTATATCCAATAACAACCAATCATATCGATATGCTTGGTCACACGAGAGTGTGAATAAGGTGCATAATTACTGTGAGCCAATCACATAAAATGGAAAAAACAATAAAACCATTATGGAGAGAAAGAACAAAAAAAGAGATAAAATTCATTTTAACATAGAATGTTACATGAAATAAATAAAATAAACTGACAGAAACATGAAGTAGAATCAATAATGAAACATGATTTCACGGCGTGCATTGAGTCCGTCTGGGAAACGGGATCCAAGGTTGTAAATCCAGAATGCTTCTCTGGTGAGTAAACGGTGTCTGGAATCTCCTCCTCGATGTGCAGGTTTAACCCTCTCTATACCAATGACCTGTAGAGAACTGCACGATCTCTGGTGAAATTGAATAAAATGCCTAGAGGCATGTGAAATATTTCGGTTGGTACTAGAAAGAGAAGATATATCAGTTAAATGTTCTGAAATGCGAACTTTAAGATTTCTTATTGTGCAACCAACATATAAAAGATCACACATTTTGCATAGAATTATATAAACCACATTCGTGCTGTTACAATTTATGTATCCTTTGATTTTGAAAGTTTCTGTGTGGTTATAATTGAAAAATTCTTTAGTAGCTGATGTATATTTGCATGTCCGACATCTATTTTGGCCGCACTTATAGAAACCAGAGTAATTTAGCCAAGTATTACTTTTTAAATTATTAGAGGAGAAAAAAGACGGTGAAACGATGTTACCAATAGTGACACCTCTCCTTGCTACTACAGAGCAATTGGATTGTAAAATTTTAGATAAAGTTGCATCCTCATACAAAATGGATATGTGTTTGAAAAAAATAGATTTGATTATATTAAACTGAGGGCTATGCTGCAATGACAGGACTAGTCTATTAGAATTATTGTGAACAATACGTGGTCCCAAATTTTGGTGTCTCTTGTGTTTGATTATATGTTTGGCTCTACTCAGGGTCCATTTAGGATACCCCTTTCTGAAAGTTTGGACCATGTATGTGTAAGTTCTGTAGATAGAGTGTTTTCATCATTGCAGTTCCTTGCAACACGTGTGAATTCACACACAGGTAATGCTTTGATAGTATGGGGCGGATGACTACTACTTGCATGCAAAATAGTATTTCCAGACTGTGGTTTACAGTAAGTACTAGTCAATATGTGTTGATCTGGAATGCCCCGCAAATTCAAATCCAAAAATGAAATGGCAGAAATTTCAACCCTATGCGTAAATGTCAGATTGCAATGATTGACATCTAAATATTGCACAAAGTCGGGTATGGCAGACACATCGCCCGACCAAACGAACAGTAGGTCATCTATGTACCTGCCATACCAAACCAGGTGTTTGTTAAAAGGATTATCAGTACTGTAAAGATAACCTTCCTCCCAATAGGCCATAACTAGATTGGCTAATGATGGAGAGTGTATAGCACCCATTGACACGCCTCTCGATTGTAAATAATATTGGCCATCAAAAGAAAAATAATTACATGTCATAAGAAAATTGACCACTTGTATAATAAATGTACATAGGTCTTCCGTATAATCACTATATTTTTTCAGATGATATGAGAGTGCTTCCACTGCAATTTCTCGGGGGATTGAGGTATATAATGCCGTTGCGTCACAAGCAATCCATGCAAAATCTTGTCTCCAAACTATATTAGAAAGTTGTCCCAATACATCTCCAGTATCTTTGAGAAAACCAGCTGTTCGTTGTGATAATGGTTGCAAAAGCGAGTCAACCCACTCACTTAATCGTTCAGTGACTGATCCTATGCCCGAGATGATGGGCCTCATAGGGGGTGGGCTGACTCCCTTATGTACTTTGGGCAATGCATGCATAATAGGGGTGATTGGAAAATCTACTAAAAGGTAATCTCTTTGGTTTTTAGATAATACACCCAACATATAACCGTCACTTACAATTTCATAGGTTTGTTTTTTAATATCTACAATCGGATCACACCTTAATTTACGATATGTGGATGAGTCCTCCAATAAAGATGCAACCTGGGATCTATATGTGTCAGTGTCCAGCACAACTACTAAGCCCCCCTTATCAGCCATACGTATAACAATATGTGGCATATTTCTCAATTCCTGCAATGCTTGATAATGTAAAGATGATAAGTAATGGTGGGAACCATGATGCTTGACATCCTGTGCCAGCGATTTGAGCTCTCTTTCCATTGTGTCCTGGAAGCGATCCATACAGTCCACCCGTGTTTGTAAGGGATAAAAAGAAGGATTTCTGGTTTTGAACGAAGTAAACATCGAGGTTTGAATAGAAGCCGGTTCCAAAGGATTCTGAAGATCCTGCAAATGCAATAAAGACATCTGTTCCTTGAAATTCAAGTCTCTGTATTCATTGACAGTAATTTGAGGCAGTTCAGGTTGCTCATTATCCTCTGTTGTAAAGTGTTTTTTTATAGTAAGATTCCGTATGAATCTATTCAGATCCAATAGAGTGGAGAAAAGGTTGAAATTACGGTCTGGTACAAAATTCAAGCCAAGTGAAAGAACTTCATCTTGTTTCTGAGTTAAAACTTGTTTTGACAAATTCAGAACATTGGATTTATGTGATGTTAGAAATATTTCTTTCGGCGAGTTGTCATGCCTGGGGGGTTTGCTGTGTTTGCGTCCTCCCCTCCTTTTCCGTTTTTTGTCTGTTTGTGGCTCTTGTAATATTTGGGCTTGCGATAATAAGTGAGATTCTCCCGAGTTTCTGTGTCTGTGACATTACTGTCTATTGACTCTTGGTCAGAGGAACTAAAACTGACGTGGAAATCAGATGGCGTATTAGACTGATTATTTTTCTTTTTTAGAATGGACTTAGGTGATTGGGAGGTGCGTGCCCACCTACCCCAATCATACACCTGTTGTTGTGAATAATCCATTTGATCCCTTTGGAATTTAGAATTTTTCCGTGTCATAATAGTGGTTTCTAATCTGGAAACTGCTTGTTGTATGCGATCATTATAAGTCTGATAATCAGGGTTAATTTTGTATTGCTCCAATTTATTGTGTGTGGCTTCAATCTCTTTTTGTAATTCAGTGAGTTTTGACTCCTCATGTTTGATAATGAGCCTCATCAGATTCAAGGAGCAGTCTGAAAGGAGCTGATTCCAGTTCACAACAAATTCCTCAGAGTAAATAGTTGTGGGTATTTTTTTGATTCTTAAACCTCTAGGGATCATATTTTTGTGCATGTAGTTCGACAGAGTAGTCTGATCCCACCAGACTTTGGTTTCATTTAGCATGAGTTTTTCCAATTGCGTAAATAAAGCGCTGATGTCATTCACATCTGAGGGGTTAATAGAGTCCACAGAAAAAACACTCTCCGCCTTACGTAGGCGTTCAGATTGAGAGTGTGTTATCAGGCTGTCAGTAGTGTTGAGCGAACATGCTCGACACTGCTCGGTACTCGCCCGAGCATCACGCTACTCGGGATGTTCGACGAGCACCGAGCATTTCCGGGTTACTCGGGCGGGAGCTCGGGTCTCCGCACTGCATGTTTGGCGCTCTTTACAGAGCCAATGAACATGCAGGGATTGCCAGCCAGTCACTGTAATGCCGCAGCCATGTTGTTTGTGGGCATTACAGTGATTGGCTGGCCGCACAGCGTCACCGCGAGTATTTAAAACCGGGCGCCGCCATCTTGGACACAGTCGCTCCGGATCAGACAGTGTAGGGACAGCGCTGCTGATTTAGGGAGAGATATATCCTGCAAAATAGTTAGTGCAGGGTCTGTAAAGGCTGCCAGATCAAACAAACAGTCCTTCTCAGGACTAATATCCATCCCAGGTATATCAGGCAGGCAGGCTGTATAGGAGACGCAGTGGTTATACCAGCAAACACTGCATTACAGTCCTGTGTGCTGCTCCTGTTGCTGAAATTGCTGGACTTAGCTCCAGGTCCCAGGGGCCAGGAAAAATCCTTTTTTTTTATCTAAATCCTCTTTTTTTTTTTCCTCCATCACAATGTACAAATACCCATCTTACTAACCTTTTGGTGCCCCCCCCACCAAAAAAAAGTGTGCCTCTGATTTTTCAGACACAAATATATCTGTTGAAAATAGTCTGGTGTAGGCCAGAGAAATAGAAGTGTGGTTTTGCAGTTCTATGGGCCATTTGTATCTAAAAAAAACAGTTTGAGTGTGTCGCTCACTGTTCAGCCGCAAATATATATATATTTTAAAAAGCCTGGTATACACCAGTAAATTATTACTGTGGTTTTGATGTTCCACGGTAAAACATCTCTATTATCCTGTTTTTGGCATTTTTTGCTGTATAAAAATAATAAGTGTCTCCCTGATTTTTCAGACACAAATATATCTGTTGAAAATAGTCTGGTGTAGGCCAGAGAGACCGAAGTGTGGTTTTGCAGTTCCACGGTACAAACCTCTGTATTATCCACTTTTGGGCCATTTGTATCTAAAAAAAACTGTTTGAGTGTGTCGCTCACTGTTCAGCCGCAAATATATATATATTTTAAAAAGCCTGGTATACACCAGTAAATTATTACTGTGGTTTTGATGTTCCACGGTAAAACATCTCTATTATCCTGTTTTTGGCATTTTTTGCTGTATAAAAATAATAATAGTGTCTCCCTGATTTTTCAGACACAAATATATCTGTTGAAAATAGTCTGGTGTAGGCCAGAGAGACAGAAGTGTGCTTTTGCTGTTCCACGGTAAAAAATCTCTATTATCCTGCTATTTGCATTTTTTGCTGTAAAAAAAAAAAAAAATAGTGTCTCCCTGATTTTTCAGACACAAATATATCTGTTGAAAATAGTCTGGTGTAGGCCCGAGAAATACAAGTGTGGTTTTGCAGTTCCACGGTACAAACCTCTGTATTATCCACTTTTGGGCCATTTGTATCTAAAAAAAACAGTTTGAGTGTGTCGCTCACTGTTCAGCCGCAAATATATACAGTACAGACCAAAAGTTTGGACACACCTTCTCATTTAAAGATTTTTCTGTATTTTCATGACTATGAAAATTGTACATTCACACTGAAGGCATCAAAACTATGAATTGACACATGTGGAATTATATACTTAACAAAAAAGTGTGAAACAACTGAAAATATGTCTTATATTCTAGGTTCTTCAAAGTAGCCACCTTTTGCTTTGATGACTGCTTTGCACACTCTTGGTATTCTCTTGATGAGCTTCAAGAGGTAGTCACCGGAAATGGTTTTCACTTCACAGGTGTGCCCTGTAAGGTTTAATAAGTGGGATTTCTTGCCTTATAAATGGGGTTGGGACCATCAGTTGTGTTGTGCAGAAGTCTGGTGGATACACAGCTGATAGTCCTACTGAATAGACTGTTAGAATTTGTATTATGGCAAGAAAAAAGCAGCTAAGTAAAGAAAAACGAGTGGCCATCATTACTTTAAGAAATGAAGGTCAGTCAGTGCCAAAAATTGGGCAAACTTTGAAAGTGTCCCCAAGTACAGTTGCAAAAACCATCAAGCGCTACAAAGAAACTGGCTCACATGAGGACGGCCCCAGGAAAGGAAGACCAAGAGTCACCTCTGCTTCTGAGGATAAGTTTATCCGAGTCACCAGCCTCAGAAATCACAGGTCAATAGCAGCTCAGATTAGAGACCAGGTCAATGCCACACAGAGTTCTAGCAGCAGATACATCTCTTCAACAACTGTTAAGAGGAGACTTTGTGCAGCAGGCCTTCATGGTAAAATAGCTGCTAGGAAACCACTGCTAAGGACAGGCAACAAGCAGAAGAGACTTTTTTGGGCTAAAGAACACAAGGAATGGACATTATACCAGTGGAAATCTGTGCTTTGGTCTGATGAGTCCAAATTTGAGATCTTTGGTTCCAACCACTGTGCCTTTGTGCGACGCAGAAAAGGTGAACGGATGGACTCTACATGCCTGGTTCCCACCGTGAAGCATGGAGGAGCAGGTGTGATGGTGTGGGGGTGCTTTGCTGATGACACTGTTGGGGATTTATTCAAAATTGAAGGCATACTGAACCAGCATGGCTGCCACAGCATCTTGCAGCGGCATGCTATTTTCTCCTTTTTGCGTTTAGTTGGACCATCATTTATTTTTCAACAGGACAATGACCCCAAACACACCTCCAGGCTGTGTAAGGGCTATTTGACCAAGAAGGAGAGTGATGGGGTGCTATGCTAGATGACCTGGCCTCCACAGTCACCAGACCTGAACCCAATCGAGATGGTTTGGTGTGAGCTGGACCACAGAGTGAAGGCAAAAGGGCCAACAATTGCTAAGCATCTGTGGGAACTCCTTCAAGATTGTTGGAAGACCATTTCCAGTGACTACCTCTTGAAGCTCATCAAGAGAATGCCAAGAGTGTGCAAAGCAGTCATCAAAGCAAAAGGTGGCTACTTTGAAGAACCTAGAATATAAGACATATTTTCTGTTGTTTCACACTTTTTTGTTAAGTATATAATTCCACATGTGTTAATTCATAGTTTTGATGCCTTCAGTGTGAATGTACAATTTTCATAGTCATGAAAATACAGAAAAATCTTTAAATGAGAAGGTGTGTCCAAACTTTTGGTCTGTACTGTATATGCAATTAAATATTAGAGAGCTACTCCTTTATTATATATAAAATTATAAAATGTATATTATGTATCATATACAATACAGAAAAAAAGTTTGGACACACCTTCTCATTTAAAGATTTTTCTGTATTTTCATGACTATGAAAATTGTACATTCATACTGAAGGCATCAATACTATGAATTAACACATGTGGAATTATATACTTAGCAAAAAATTGTGAAATAACAGAAAATATGTCATATTCTAGGTTCTTCAAAGTAGCCACCTTTTGCTTTGATGACGGCTTTGCACTCTCTTGGCATTCTCTTGATGAGCTTCAAGAGGTAGTCACCGGAAATGGTCTTCCAGCAATCTTGAAGGAGTTCCCATAGATGCTTAGCACTTGTTGCCCCTTTTGCCTTCACTCTGCTGTCCAGCTCACCCCAAACCAACTCGATTGGGTACAGGTCTGGTGACTGTGGAGGCCAGGTCATCTGGCGTAGCACCCCATCACTCTCGTTCTTAGTCAAATAGCCCTTAGACAGCCTGGAGGTGTGTTTGGGGTCATAGTCCTGTTGAAAAATAAATGATGGTCCAACTAAACGCAAACCAGATGGAATAACATGCCGCTGCAAGATGCTGTGGTAGACATGCTGGTTCAGTATGCCTTCAATTTTGAATAAATCCCCAACAGTGTCACCAGCAAAGCACCCCCACACCATCACACCTCCTCCTCCATGCTTCATGGTGGGAACCAGGCATGTAGAGTCCATCCGTTCACCTTTTCTGTGTCGCAGAAAGACACGGTGGTTGGAACCAAAGATCTCAAATTTGGACTCATCAGACCAAAGCACAGATTTCTACTGGTCTAATGTCCATTCCTTGTGTCCTTTAGCCCAAACAAGTCTCTTCTGCTTGTTGCCTGTCCTTAGCAGTGGTTTCCTAGCAGCTATTTTACCATGAAGGCCTGCTGCACAAAGTCTCCTCTTAACAGTTGTTGTAGAGATGTGTCTGCTGCTACAACTCTGTGTGGCATTAACCTGGTCTCTAATCTGAGCTGCTGTTAACGTGCGATTTCTGAGGCTGGTGACTCGGATAAACTTATCCTCAGAAGCAGAGATGACTCTTGGTCTTCCTTTCCTGGGGCGGTCCTCATGTGAGCCAGTTTCTTTGTAGAGCTTGATGGTTTTTGCAACTGCACTTGAGGACACTTTCAAAATTTTCCCAATTTTTTGGACTGACTGACCTTCATTTCTTAAAGTAATGATGGCCACTCATTTTTCTTTACTTAGCTGCTTTTTTCTTGCCATAATACAAATTCTAACAGTCTATTCAGTAGGACTATCAGCTGTGTATCCACCTGACTTCTGCACAACACAACTGATGGTCCCAACCCCATTTATAAGGCAAGAAATCCCACTTATTAAACCTTACAGGGCACACCTGTGAAGTGAAAACCATTTCCGGTGACTATCTCTTGAAGCTCATCAAGAGAATGTCAAGAGTGTGCAAAGCAGTCATCAAAGCAAAAGGTGGCTACTTTGAAGAACCTAGAATATAAGACATATTTTCTGTTGTTTCACACTTTTTTGTTAAGTATATAATTCCACATGTGTTAATTCATAGTTTTGATGCCTTAAGTGCGAATGTACAATTTTCATAGTCATGAAAATACAGAAAAATCTTTAAATGAGAAGGTGTGTCCAAACTTTTGGTCTGTACTGTATATATTTTAAAAAGCCTGGTATACACCAGTAAATTATAACTGTGGTTTTGCTGTTCCACGGTAAAAAATCTCTATTATTCAGGTTTTGGTAGTTTTTTCCGTAAAGTAAAACAGTAGTGTCTCCTGACTGTTGTGACACAAAAATATATCTGTTGAAAATAGTCTTGTGAAGGCCCGACATCCCAGTGTGGTTTCACAGTTTCATGGGTCAAATCGCTGTACTATCCAGTTTTGGGCCTTTGGTATCTTAAAAAAAAGCAGTTTGAGTGTGTCGCTCACTGTTCAGCCGCAAATATCTCTATTTAAAAAAGTGTGGTATACCCCAGTAAACAATAACTGTGATTTTCCTCTTCCACGGTTCTATTCTACTCTTTATTACCCTTTTTCCATTGACAGTGCAAGTGTAAGCTATTTTACTTCATTTACAATGGGCATGGCGCGTGGCAAGGGACGTGGAAGTGGACGTTCTGGTGATGGTTCGTGCAGAGGATGGGGCCGTGGCCAAGGTGAAAATGTGCCACAACCAACAGCCACATCTTCTCGCTCCCACTTCTTGACCCAATTACTAGGGAAGCACAGAACAACACCAGTATTGAGAACTGATCAGTGTGAACAGGTTATTAATTGGATAGCAGACAATACTTCCAGTTACCTGGGCACCACCACCTCCGGTCTGTCTTCCACACGGTCAACTCTTAGTAGCCGTGAGTCTCGACCGCATACTCCTCCTCACCCTGATTCTCCTTCTTCCCACCATGCCGATTGTCGTCAGACAGCAAGTGATCCCACACTTGGACACTCTGAAGAGCTGTTCACTGGTCCATTTCCATATTTGGGCCCCTCGCCTGATACGCTTGAAGTGGTGGAAGAGGAGATCCCATGTTGCGATGCCCAAATATTTGAACAGCCATGGCCACAGGAAGTCGATGTTGTCAATCTGTCACAAGAGGTGGACGATGACGAGACACAATTGCCAGGAAGTGAGGAGGAGGATCGTGGTGCGCAAGTGGAAGAGTAGGAGGTGGTGGATGATCTAGTAACTGACCCAACGTGGAAGGAGGACATGCAGAGTGAGGCCAGCAGCACACAGGGGGAGGGAGGCAGAGTACCCCAACAGGCAGGAAGCAGCAGTGTGGTGGCCGCAGACAGAAGGCAGGCAACCATTCCCCGTAACACCAACACGAGGGACGTTGCCAGTACAAGCGGTAGGTCTTCCAGAGTCTGGAATTTTTTTAAAGACTCTGCTGATAACCCCAAAAAGGCCATATGTTCCACCTGCCATGCCAGCATCAGCAGGGGTGACAAAACTACCAGCCTGACCACCACCAGCATGATCAGGCACATGGCAGCAAAGCACCCGACTTTGTGGGGCGAAACCCAGGGTCCACGACCAGTGTCAGCGGGTGTCACCACTGCTTCTTCCACTGTTGTGAGTGCAATAGAACCCCCTGTTGTGTGTGCAAGGCAATCCCCTGTCCATACTGCATGTAAAGATGCCCCCTCCTCTCAGTCTTCACTTGTTATGGCAGTTTCTCAAGAAACAGCATCAACGTCCACGTCCACGTCCCACCGCAGCGTTCAATTGTCCATATCCCAGACCTTTGAACGAAAGCGGAAATTCGCAGCTAACGCCCCACAGGCCACAGTCCTAAATTCGCACATTTCACGACTGCTTGCATTGGAAATGCTGCCTTTTAGGCTGGTGGAGACGGAATCCTTCCGCAATCTTATGGCGGTGGCCGTCCCTCGGTACTCGGTCCCCAGCCGACACTATTTTGCCCGGTGTGCCATCCCCGCACTACACAAGCACGTGTCCCAAAGCATATGCCGTGCCCTCAACAACGCAGTTACTGGGAGAGTCCACCTGACAACGGACACGTGGACAAGTGCTTGTGGCCAGGGACGGTACATCTCTCTGACGGCACACTGGGTAAACATAGTGGAAGCCGGGACCCAGTCGGACCTTGGGACGGAACACATCCTCCCCACACCGAGGATTGCGGGCCCTATGTCAGTCAGAGTTGCCCCCACAGTGTACAGCTCCTGCGCATCCTCCTCCTCCTCCTCCTCTTCAGCCTCCATCTCAGATATCACCACATCAGTTACAAGCTGAAAGCATTGCAGTACTGCCTCCGCCAAGCGGCAACAGGCGGTGCTGAAACTCATAAGCTTAGGTGATAAACCTCACACTGCTTGTGAGTTGTGGACAGCTGTGAAAGAGCAGGCAGATCTGTGGCTGAGACCGCTGAACCTACATCCCGGCATGGTCGTGTGTGACAATGGCCGTAACCTGGTGGCGGCTCTGAGGCGAGGTGAGATCACACACGTACCATGCCTGGCTCATGTGCTTAACCTCTTGGTTCAGCGGTTTCTTAAATCGTACCCCGAGTTGCCAGATCTGCTCGTGAAAGTACGCCGCCTGTCAGCTTATTTTCGCAAGTCGGCTACAGCTTCCGCCGCCCTTGCTGTGTTGCAGCAGCGTTTGCAGCTTCCGGCACACCGACTGGTGTGTGATGTCCCCACACGTTGGAACTCTACCCTCCACATGTTGCAAAGGATTTGTGAGCAGAAGAGAGCAGTTGTGGAGTACCAGCTGCAACAAGGCCGTCGATATTCAGGTCAGACTCCACACATAAGACCTCAGGAGTGGACCTGGATGTCTGACATACGTACCATCCTGACAAACTTTGAGGAGGCCACCAAGATGGTGAGTGGCGATGACGCCATCATTAGTGTCAGCATCCCATCACTTGTCTGTCTTTTGCAATGCTCTCTGCAGAGAATTAAAGAGGAGGCATTGCAGACAGAGTATGATGAGATGGATCAAGAAGCCGTAGCGGGCGATTACACACAGCCCAGCCTCATCTCATCCCAACATGCACTGGGGGACAATGAGGGAGAGGAGGAGGAGGAGGAGGAGGAGGAAGAACAGGAGCTGCTATCATGCGTTCTAGATGGTAGTACCTGTACAAGTGTCATACCGTCGGTTCAGCGTGGGTGGCCTGAGGACAGTGGGGAGGAAGAAGAGGAGGAGGAGGAGGAGGAGGAGGAGAGCATGGTCAGTCGTCATCTTGGTGAGGACACGGAAATCTTGCCCGTTACCAGTCTGGCACGCATGGCTGACTTTATGTTGCGCTGCCTTAACCGTGACCCTCGCGTTGTCAAAATGTTGGGTGACAGTCATTACTAGTTGGTGACACTTGTAGACCCCCGCTACAAGGAGAACTTTCACTCTCTTATTCCTGAGGTGGAGAGGTCTACAAAAATGGGCAATACCAGAAGGCCCTTGCTGCAGAACTCTTAAAAAATTCCCATCTGATCACGCTAGCGGCAGAGGTCACAGTTCGTTGCCCAACCAAGGCGTACAGGCGAGAGAGATGCAACTCCAATCCAGCAGAGGCAGGGGAACACTGTCAACGTTCTGGGACAGTTTTCTGACACCCGCCCAGCTTACAGGCCCTGAGGCGCGGGGTACTCTCACAAGGAGTGGAAAGTTTCAAAAGATGGTGAGGGAGTACCTTGCCGATCGTACCAGCGTCCTCAGTGATTCCTCTGTGCCTTTTAATTATTGGGTATCCAAGCTGGACACTTGGAATGAACTCACTCTGTATGCCTTGGAGGTCCTGGCCTGCCCTGCCGCTAGCGTGTTATCGGAGCGTGTTTTTAGTGCCGCTGGGGGAATTATAACTGATAAGTGCACTCGCCTGTCAACTGACAATGCTGACAAGCTGACCCTTATCAAAATGAACAAGGGCTGGATTGGGCCAGACTTCTCATCACCACCAAATGACAGCAGAGTAACATAAAGTCAAATCCACTGTGTTATTTCGGGAGGTGTATTCCCATGCATCGCTTCACACCCACACATGGGTATACGCTTCCTCATTTCGGCTGTTTTTTGCTCTTCTCCTTATCCTCAGCCTCCACGACCACTATACCACCAGGGTGACCGTGGTCCATGTTGCCAGCATTGCAAGTTCCTCTGTCCTAATTTTTGGCAGCTTTTGCTTGGAAGGCATAGGCAAAGACTATGGGAGACCCACTCCCCAATAATGGGAATAATGTTTTTAATATGCTGTACTGCATGGCTCTTGTAAGGGGCATTAAAATCGTCTTGTTAAGCTATTGTGACCTCCACGTCTCTTCCAAGGTTCGTTAATATTGTCTTTTTATTCCACTGCGACCTCCACCACTCTTCCAAGGGGCATTAAAAGCGTCTTGTTAAGCTACTGTGACCTCCACGTCTCTTCCACAGGGCGTTGATATTGTCTTTTTATTCCACTGTAACCTCCACCACTCTTCCAAGGGGCAATGATCTTGTCTTTTTATTCCACTGCGACCTCCACCACTCTTCCAAGGGGCATTAAAACCGTCTTGTTAAGCTACTGTGACCTCCACGTCTCTTCCAAGGGGCATTAAAACCATCTTGTTAAGCTACTGTGACCTCCACATCTCTTCCAAGGGGCATTAAAACTGTCTTGTTAAACCACTCTGAACTCCACGTCTCTTCTAAGGGGCATTAAAACCGTCTTGTTAAACCACTCTGAACTCCACAGCTCTTCCAAGGGGCATTGACATGTTGATTTTAATTACCTCTAAGGTGGATTCATAACTGGCTTAGTGATCGGACTCAAAGGGTGGTTGTAAATGGCTTCACATCCAGCTGGATGAATGTCTCAAGTGGGGTACCACAGGGCTCCGTCCTGGGACCTGTATTGTTCAACATCTTTATCAATGATTTAGATGAAGGAATTGAGGGTAAACTGATTAAATTTGCTGATGACACAAAGCTAGGAGGGATAGCTAATACTAGAGAAGAGAGAGGGAAGATTCAAAAAGACCTAAATAAACTGGAGCAGTGGGCAGCAACCAACAGAATGGTTTTTAACAGGGAAAAATGCAAAGTACTACATCTGGGCAATAAAAATGAAAAAGCATATACAGAATGGGAGGAATAGAGCTAAGCAACAGTACATGTGAAAAAGACTTAGGTATACTAATAGATCATAGACTGAACATGAGTCAACAGTGTGATGCAGCAGCAAAAAAGGCAAATACAATTCTGGGATGTATTAACAGAAGCATACAGTCTAGATCACGTGAAGTCATTATCGGTCTTTACTCCTCTTTGGTCAGACCTCATCTGGAATACTGTGTACAGTTTTGGGCACCACATTTTAAAAAAGACATAGACAAACTGGAGCAAGTTCAGAGAAGAGCGACCAGAATGGTGACTGGTCTGCAAACCATGTCCTATGAGGAACGGTTGCAGGATTTGGGAATGTTTAGCTTGCAAAAAAGAAGACTGAGAGGAGACTTAATAGCTGTCTACAAATATGTCAAGGGCTGTCACATTGTAGAAGGATCATCTTTATTCTCATTTGCACAAGGAAAGACTAGAAGCAATGGGATGAAACTAAATGGGAGGAGACACAGATTAGATATTAGAAAAAACTTTTTGACAGTTAGGGTGATTAATGAGTGGAACAGGCTGCCACGAGAGGTGGTGAGTTCCCCTTCAATGGACGTCTTCAAACAGAGGCTGGACAGAAATCTGTCTGAGATGATTTAGTGAATCCTGCTTTGAGCAGGGGGTTGGACCAGATGACCCAGGAGGTCCCCTCCAACTCTACCATTCTATGATTCTATGATTCTATGATAACCTCCACGACTCTTGCAACGGGCATTGCATTTCCTCCTAATTTTTGTCAGCTTTTGCTTTTCAATGCATAGGCGAACACTAAGGGAGACCCACTCCCCAATAATGAGTAGAAGGTTTTTAATACGCTGTAATCCACGTCTGTTTCAAGGGGCATTGCAGTGCCTAATAATTTTTGGAAAGCCTTCCATTCCCTGCTTAGGCCAACAGTGTACAGGAGACCCAGTTGCTATAAATGGAAAAAATGGTTTAGTTAAGGCCCTCTGACCTCCATGTCACTTCCAAGGGGCATTGGAGTGCCTCGAAATTTTTGGTAGGCATTGCATTCACTGCATGCCTTATAACAGTGTAGCTGAACCGCTCCTTTTGATACAGAAACATATCCTACAAGACATGTGTGGTTGGCTGGCCTGATATTGATGTGAATGGTCCCTGTTCCTCCTGCTCTTTCTCCTTTGCCACCACCTCATCCATCATTCATCACCTGAAGCTTTGTTTTAACGGGAGTCATAGAACTGGGATAGTAGCAGGAAAACATCCAGCAATCCTCGAAGGAGGTAGAATATGCGCCAAAACGCTGACCACCTCAGGCCTAGCTGCTACTACATACATGCGCTTGCATTCCAAGGAACAGAAAGCTAAGGAGGTGGATGGCCTCATGATCATGAATAATTTACTCGTTGTGTAGGAGGCCGACCACTGCTGCTGTCTACCTTCTGAACTTTGTGTTGAAGCCTGATTGACCCAGGACCCGCAATCCTCTATGTCTGGAGGACGTGTTGCATCCCAGTGTCCAACTGTGTCCCGGCTTCCACAATATTAACCCAGTGTGAAGGCGTCAGTGAGATGGACCATTCCTGGCCACATTCACTTGTCCACGTGTTTGTGGTTAGGCTGTCCTTCCCACTAAATGCACTGGGGAGGGCACAGGTAATGTTTTGGTATGCGCGCTTGTGTATAAGGCGCACCGGGACAAATAGGGGCGGCTGGGGACAGTTTCTGGACACCCGGCCACCCCCACGCGGCTGGGGAATGTGTGTGGGCAACCGGCCGCGGGGCGGCTGGGGACCAAGTATGGACACCTGGCCGCCCCCTGGCGGCTGGGGACCAAGCGTGGACACCCGGCCGCCGGGCGGCTGGGGACTGAGTATGAATACCAGGCTACCGACGCAGTCATGACGTGGTGGCCAGATTCCACCTCCACATGCCTAAAAGGCCCAATTTCAAGTGCAAGCAAGCTAGCAGTATGGTATTGCAGCCTGGGGGTGGGTGGGTGGCAGGCTGCATAATTGCGCTTGCATTGCAAGTTATGGGGGAGGTACAATTGAACACTGCCCTGGGACAAGGACTTGCACGGGGATAGTTGCAAGTCTGCATCTTCTGATGCGGCAAGGATCACTTCTGATGGGCACACTTTTAGGCAGTGACCTGGGTGTCAGAGATGCTTCCAGGGGTCTTCCCCATGCTGTTCCCATGTCTTTTTAGCACTGTATGCATGTGTCACACAGCACATGGCCAGATAAGGTTGTAAAATGTTAAAATTACATTTCCCGGTGAATGCATTTGTCACGGTTGAAAGCAATACAAACGTGCAAAAACGCATAAAAAATGCTACTTGTGAACATAGCCCAAGGTGTGGAGGAGTATTTTTGTTTTTGGTTATTTATTTTACCTTATACACAAGTCTTTACCCTGGAAAGGATGTTCCTTAACCCCTTTCCGACCTGGTCAGTAATAGTACACACCAGGTCGGGAAGGCCGGTTCAGCGGGGGCTCCGGCGGTGAGCCCGCACTGAAGCGAGCACATGTCAGCTGATTATTGGAATCGCAATCCACCCGCGGCTGTTAACATGTTAAATCTCTGACAGTGGCATTTAACTCGCGCTTCCGGGAGTCCTAAGCCCCGCCCATCAGTGACCCCGTCACGTGATCGCGGGAATGACAACTCAGGGTCTGCAGCAGACGCCTGTGGTTGTCATGTCTCAATTGCTATGAGCACCACCTAGTGGTCAGCGCTCATAGCAAGTGAGCATTTCTCCTGCATACAAGCGATCTGCTCATCGCTTGTATGCAGTAGAAGCAATCAGACAACTGCTGCTTCTAGTCTCCTCTGGAGACTATAGAAGCAAGCAGAAAGTGTAAAAAAAAAGTTTTTAAAAAAAATAAAAAATATATAAAGGTTTAAGTCACCCCCTTTTCGCCCCATTCAAAATAAAATATATATATATAAAAAAAAAAACACATACACATATTTGGTATCGTCGCGTTCAGAATCGCCCGATCTATCAATATAAAAGAAGAATTAATACAATCAGTAAACGGCGTAACGAGAAAAAAATTTAAAACGCCAGAATTAAATTTTTTTGGTCGCTACAACTTTGCAATAAAATGCAATAACGGGCGATCAAAACATCGGATCTACCCCAAAATGGTATCATTAAAAATGTCATCCCGGCACGCAAAAAATAAGCCCTCACCTGGCCCCAGATCCCGAAAAATGGAGAAGCTAAGGGTCTCGGAAAATGGCGTCATTTTTTTTTGTTTTTTTAGCAAGCTTTGGATTTTTTTTTCACCACTTAAATAAAAAAGAACCTATACATGTTTGGTGTCTATGAACTCGTAACGACCTGGAAAATAATGATGGCAGGTCAGTTTTAGCAATCTGTGAACGCGGTAAAAAAAGGACCCAAAAAACAACTGTGGAATTGCATTTTTTTGTAGTTTCACTGCACTTGGAATTTTTTCCAGCACACGATATGGTAAAACCAGTGATGGTGTTTAAAAGTACAACTCGTCCCGCAAAAAATAAGCCCTCACATGGCCATATTGAACGAAAATTCTGGCTCTGGGAAGAAGGGGAGCAAAAAAGGAAAACACAAAAACAGAAAGACCCATGGTCGTTAAGGGGTTAACATATTTCACAGGAAAGCACTTTCACTTTCGTTTTTGAACGTTTTATTGTGAGCCTGTAAAAGTGGCTTAATACCTCTGACCACGTTGTTGACAGCAGTGACCTGGGGGTCAGAAATGCTTCCAGGGGCGATCCCCATGCTGTCCCCATGTCATTTGAGCACTGTCACTATCGTTTTGGGCACTTTTTAGGCTTTCTACAGACTGCCGGGGGAGCCGCCGCAAAAATGTTCGGGTCTCCCATAGACTAACATTGGGCTCGTTGCTCGGGTCGAGCACCCGAGTATCACAGTGAGCTCGGCCCGAGCTTCGAGCACCCAAGCATTTTAGTGCTCGCTCAACGCTAGCTGTCAGTTCTTGTGGCTTCTATTCTTTCGTGTAACATTATTGTATTAATTCTGTTTTTTACTTCCAAAAGGGATAATGTTGTTGTTTTCCATTTGGATGCTATATGGATCCTCATCGCCATGATGATATAATTAAGGAGTTTAAAAGAAGTGTTAGAGATTCCAGAAGGTTTATCTTCCAGTAGCAAGACTGTCGAAGATATCTGGACAGATGTCCCAAGCAGTCTCGTGATCAAATCTCCAATATCTTTCCACAAGGCTTGCACCTTGGAACACGTCCACCAGATATGTTTCATGTCTCCCTGGGCATCACATCCTCTGAAGCATTTTTCCGAGACCCCCGGGTAGATTCTGTGCAGTCTAGCTGGGACATAGTATGTTCTGTGTAGTAGTTTTATTGAGGTTTCTGTCAATGTTTGATTGCTACCCTTTGAAATTGTGTCACAATAGCATTGCCATCTTTGGGGGGTCATTGTTACATTGAGCTCTGTTTCCCAGTTTAGCATGAATTTTTGTTTTCTATTATGTGTTGGGGTGTTAAATATAGAATATAAGTGTGAGATGATTCCCCTACGGAACGGGTCGTAGATACATTTTTGTTCAAAACTCATTGGATGTGAGAGAATTTTCTTTGGGACTTGTCTTCTTACAAAATGTAGTACCTGGTTGGTGTGCATTGCTTCTCTATATGGAGGGGTGTGTGGGTCTATGAATTCCTGTCTAGTGATCAGTTTATAGGACGGGCAAAATTCCTTCAAACTTATAAGCCTCTTAAGCTCCCACCATTGGAACGCTTGTGGTTCTAATCCAGGGGGGAACATAGGATTATTAAGTATCCTCAGCAATGGGGAGGGTTGAGATTGTAGATGGAACTTAAATCTTACTTTCCTCCTGATGCTCAGAGAGTGGAATGAAAATGGGAATAATATAGTCACATTTTTAGGTAATTTGCCCACTGACCACTGGAGCCCTGGGAGTGAGTATGGCTCCAATAGTGAAGACTCAATTCCTACCCATCTGGGCTCATCAGATTGAGCAGACACATTTGACAGCTGTGCCACTTGAGCTGCTTTGTAGTATAAGGAAAAGTTTGGCAGCGACACTCCTCCCAGGCTCCTGTGTAAAAACATAGTTTTCTGAGCGATTCTGCACCGCTTGTTGTTCCATATGAATTTATCTATCAGCAAATGTATCATGGAAAAGGTCCTATGAGGTATATTTATAGGTGTAACGGGTCTGGGAGGTGGAACCTCTGAGCAACTATACAAAGGGGCAGTCCTTGTAAGGAAGCGGGTGGCTCCCAGGGTAGGCGGGCAGGTAGTCACGGCTAGTGACGGGGACAGTCTCTGGATAGAAGGGCAGGAGGCCACGGCAAGTGACGGGGACAGTCTCTGGGTAGAAGGGCAGGAGGTCACGGCAAGTGACGGGGACAGTCTCTTGACAGGCGGGTGGTCACGGCAAGTGACGGCTAAGCCTCCAGATAGGCTAGCAGGAAGGTAGCAGGTGGACGCTCCCAGGTGAGCGGGCAAGAGTCTCTGGACAGGCAGGTGGTCACAGCAAGTGACGGCTAAGCCTCCAGATAGGCTAGCAGGAAGGTAGCAGGTAGACGCTCCCTGGTGAGCGGGCAAGAGTCTCTGGACAGGCAGGTGGTCACAGCAGGTGACGGCTAAGCCTCCAGGTAGGCTAGCAGGCAGATAGCAGGTGGACGCTCCCAGGTGAGCGGGTAGGAGTCTCTGGACAGGCAGGTGGTCACAGCACGTGACGGCAGAGCCTCCAGGTAGGCTAGCAGGCAGGTAGCAGGCGAGCGCTCCCAGGTGAGCGGGCAAGAGTCTCTGGACAGGCAGGTGGTCACAGCACGTGACGGCAGAGCCTCCAGGTAGGCTAGCCGGCAGGTAGCAGGCGGACGCTCCCAGGTGAGCGGGTAAGAGTCTCTGGACAGGCAGGTGGTCACAGCACGTGACGGCAGAGCCTCCAGGTAGGCTAGCAGGCAGGTAGCTGGCGAGCGCTCCCAGGTGAGCGGGCAAGAGTCTCTGGACAGGCAGGTGGTCACAGCATGTGACGGCAGAGCCTCCAGGTAGGCTAGCAGGCAGGTAGCAGGCGAGCGCTCCCAGGTGAGCGGGCAAACAGATCCATAGACAGACTGGCAGGGCTGGTAGGCAGACTGTCGGACCGCAGGAATGTAAGCAGATAGACAAGTATCAGGCAGGTATCAAGCAGGAATCTGGCAGGTAACTGGCAGGTATCTGGTAACGGGACCTGAGGGCTGAAGCAGAGTGATAGGCTATGCAACAACATTGCTCGGGCACCTCCATTTTGGAGGAGGTGCCTTATATATGGTGAGGTCCTCCGGCCATCGGCCGGGTACTCCTTAGGACGGCGTGCGCGGCCCCTTTAAGAGAGGGGGAGCGCGCGCCCTAAGCACAGTGGCTGGGAAGCAGCGCGCGCTGCCAGCAGAGCGGGAGGAAGACGCCGGGTACGGAGCGGAGAGGTGAGAGGAACAGCGTCCCTGCCTAGCAGGAGGCTGGGACGCCGACGCTACAATAGGGATGGTTCTAAAGAGGTAAAGAAATTTCGGGAGTGTGACCATTTTAATTGCGTGTACTCTATCTAACCAAGAAAGTGACGGGGTGGACCATCTATTTAGGTCAGCTTTAAAACTTTGCATAAGAGTGGCATAGTTCCATTTATAAAGTGTACCCTTTTCTTTCATGAGGTTAATTCCCAAGTATGTAATGTAGTGTTCTTTTTTAGTAAAGCCAAAGTTTGAGGTAATTTGTTCTTGCTGTGTTTGGGTCATATTAATGAATAGTGCTTCGGATTTCTCTATATTGATTTTGAGTCCTGAGATTTTTTCAAACGATTTGAGGAGGGAAAATAAATTGGGCAGGGATATTAAAGGCTGGGTAATGGATAGGAGAAGGTCATCTGCAAATAGAGACTCACCTTGTATTCATCGTTGGAGAGCTTAAAACCACTTATGTCAGGGTGGCCTCGGATTGCTTCAGCCAGGGGTTCCATCGCCAGTGCAAATAGCGCAGGAGAAAGTGGACAGCCTTGGCGTATACCTCTGAATATATTTAAGGGGGTCGGTTTGGTTGTTGGGAGTTTAAGATAAGCGGAGGGTTTATCATAAAGCAATGCAATGGAGTCGATGAACGAGCAGGGGAATCCATACTTACTCAAAATGTTGAAAAGATAGGGCCAGGATGTCGAATCAAACGCTTTTTCAATATCTAAAGTGAGCATCATTAGTGGTGTCTTTTTCGTTGTTGTGGCATGTATAATATTTAGGTTACGCCTAATATTGTCTGGCGCTTGCCTAGTGGGGATAAAACCTACCTGATCTCTATGGATTAGAGATGGCAAAAGTTTGTTTAATTGTCTGGTGATGATAGATGTATAAATCTTAAGGTCAATGTTAAGTAGGGATATTGGTCTATAATTTTTGATCATGAGGGGGTCTCGTTTGGGTTTGGGTATTACCGTAACTTGACCAGTATAAAATTCTGTAGGGCATTTGTTCACCTAAAAGTAAAGCATTAGAGTATTTTTTGATGTGTGGGAGAAGGGTGTCCATATATTTTTTATAGTACATGGCTGTCAGCCCATCGGGTCCTGGAGCCTTCCCTTTCTTAAGCTGTTTTATCACCATAGTGATTTCCTCTTCCGTTATCTCAGATTGCAAAACTTTACTTGTATTATTGTCAATTTTGGGGAGGTGTATTTTTTGTAGAAAGGATTCTATCTGGTTTTGAGGCAAGGGTTGGGGCTTTGAATATAGTTGTTGATAGAAAGAATGAAATGTGGCATAAATTTTGTCAGGGTGTGATGTTACGCTACCTAAGGTATCTTTTATTGAGAATACTGTGTTTAGTAGTTCTTTTTTACGGAGTTGTCTGGCTAATTACTGGGTTTGTTCGCTTGTTTATAGAAGTATGTTTTTGTCCATTTCATAGCCTTCTCCGTTTTTGTAGTTAAAAGGGCATTTAATTGTAGATTCGTGTCTAGGATGCGTTTTATTAGATATTCGATGTTTGCGATTGGTTCGCTATTTCATATCTAGCTAGTTGGGTTTCTAGATTCCTTTGTATTTGGGATCTTTCTTTTTTTCTATGAGCCGCCAATTTAATTAGTGTTCCTGTTATGTATTTTTTGTGAGCCAGCCAAATGGTTCCAGGGCTAATGTCTTCCGTACAATTTGTGGAAAAATAAATATCCAGGTCTTCCTTAATTTGAGCTGCTATTATTGGGTCTGTAAGGATAGCCTCATTCAGTCTCCAAGAGAAAAGCCGTGTTGTTGGAGTACTAAGTTTGAAAACCGTAAAAACCGCATCATGATCTGACCAGGAGGAAAGGATATGTCTAGAGTATAACATTGTTGGTAACGTACATGAGTTTGTTAGGATCAGGTCAATCCTAGAGTAGGTTTTATGCACTGGGGAGAAGAACGTATACCCTCTGTTAGAACTGTTGGATTCTCTCCAGGTATCAGTTAATTGGTTGGATTTAGTAAGGTAATTGATCCTTTTACGTTCTATTTTGGATAAATCTGCTCTGCCAATGGCGGAGCTGTCCAGGCTAGGGTTTAAGGTCAGATTAAAATCCCTGCACCATATTAAATGTTTGAAGGTGAAGTTATTGAGCTTAGTAAGAATCATTCGGAATAATGAAAGCTGTTGACCAGCTGGGGTGCAGCTATTAATTAGACATAGGTCTAAGCCCTGCAATGTTCCCACTAGGATAACAAAGCGGCCCTCTGGGTCAACTAGGGTATCGCTCAGTTGTAAAGGTAAGCTATTTTTAAGGAATATTGACACTCCTCTATTTTTTTTGTCATTAGTTGCCAAATAAACCCTCTTGTATGCAGAATTAAAATATGAAGGGAATGACGTGTTAGAGAAATGGGTTTCTTGGAGGCAGATAATATCAGGATTATGCTTAGCATAGTCAGTGAATGCCTTTCTTCGTTTTGACGGGGAATTAATTCCCCAACATTATGTGATAAGACCCTACACATGGTTATGGTGTGTGGGGATGTAGAGTGGGTTACCTATTACATATCGCCTTATATTCAATGTTCGTGTCGGTCGTTCCAAATTGGCATGGAATATCAGGAAAGGATCTGTGGACATGGTCGGAGAATCTGGATCATAGGAATAAAAATACATATATAGGGTGAATAAGACAAAAAATAACATAAATACAAGTTGGGAGATTAACCCAAACAGGTTGGTAACATAGAGGTTCCTAACACACTTGAAATTCCTCCTCATTACTAGTGTTGAGCCACCCCCCGTAGTGTTCGAGTTCGGTTCGGTTCGTCGAACACCCGTATGTTCACCGAACTGTTCGTCGAACACCTTCGAACACCGTTAAAACCAATGGCAGGCAAACAAAAACACACAGAAACACATGGAAAACACATAGAAAACACTTCAAAGGTGTCCAAAAGCTGACAAACTGCTCAGAAGACACAACTAACACATGGAAAAGTGACAAGTACATATAGTCATGCGAAAAGAAAAGAGGTGGAGGAGTAAAAGGAGGGGGAGACACAGATATAGGCATGTCATGCCCTTCTAAAACCAAAAAAGTGCGAAGCCGACACGGCCAGTCCATTCCTGCCCGTGCGACCTCCGTGTCGCCGGGTTTGTGCCAGAGCTGCGGTGGACCCTGACGGCCAGACCCCCTCTCTCAATATTGGTGCCTGTCCGCTGGTGGGTCGAGCCCCCCCGCGGTGGGGGGGAGTAACATCTGCAGAAGAAAGACCATCTTCCAGCCAAACTAAGATGTCTACTTCTTTTCGTGGACAATGTGATACGATCCCTTTCTTACGGACACGCCCATCGCTACAAATTCCAGATGAGACACAAAAACAGCAGGTGCTTCAACGTATATCAAGTGCTCCTTCAAGTGGGCTCTCCTCCACCTCAACTTCAACATCACATATACTTCAGTCCTCAGAGGTGTCACCCCAATCGCACTTGCTTCCTCACAGCTCCCAAATCTCCAGCTGCCCGTCTGAGTATGGGGTAACACAGATAGTTGAGTCTGCACAGCTGTTTACTCATACTATAGCCTGGGAAATGGAGGTCTGCTCCAGAGCTTCTGTTAATCCAGACGAGGAAATGATCTGCACTGATGCCCAGAATCTTTATGAGTCAGATCCAGGACCAGATGAAGAAGGTTCTGAGCATAATGTAGACCCTCGTTCCCAAACTGTAACTCCTGTTGGTGGAGACAATAATGAAGACGATGATGAGACTCAAATTCCTGATTGGAGCGACAACTTGACTTTGCGGTCAGGGCAGGAAGAGTTTGGCTCTGAGGACGACGGGTGTGAGAACACACAGGGTGATGATGACGAGGTTGGAGATCCCACTTACTGTCAACCCACAGTCAGCCAGTCGATGAGGTCAGCAGAGGAGGTGGAGGAGGATGTGACTAGCCCAGGGGATGGGGATGTCGCGGTGGTGGGCTCCCGGGCCCGTACCCTGGGGTCAGTCTTTAAAAGGGTGGATAATTGTTAATTTTATAAGAGTTCGTGACGCCACCTGTGGTATCTGGCGAGAAGCACCAGTGCTGTAGTAGTCCACTGAGGCCGGTGATAAGGCAGCTCGATGGTATAGCTCCCCACAGGTGGAGCTAGGCCTCAGAAAAGCGTATGCAGGGGGATTGCAGGACAGGCGAGACCCAGCTGGCTCAGAGCAAGAACGGGAACAGACATGGTAGTCACTTCAGTACCTTTTACTGGTGGAAAATCAGGCACATCCCAGAGCACTGTAGGGTGAAGGGTGCATATCAGGATCCTCCCCAATGAGCGGGTGTAGGGCCTCCCGTTTCTTGCCTCTGCGTAGTAAGTTTCTGACCTGCCTGGAGCTAGACCTAACTTTGTCTCTGTCCTGCGCTGGCTGACCTTGTGGTAGGGCCTTGACTTGGAGTTCACTCTCCCAGTATGCGGGGCCTAAGCGTCTCCTGGCTCTGTTACGTATCAGCACCTTAGCGATCCTGGGACTTGTAGTTCTCCAGGGATTCCGGTTATGCCTTACTAGGTCATAGAGATCCCGGTAAGCTCGGATCCGGTGTCTGGTAAATGCTTCGGGGTGAGCTGGTTAAGGTCCTCTGCCCCCTATGTACTAACTCTCCACTCGCCTTCGGCCTACTCGGGCCCTCACTAGGCTATACACACTAACGGCAGCTTGCCGCGCTTCACCCATCTTATGGTGCCAGCACACCTTAAGCTCTAACTGAGCTCCCTGAATCTAGCTAACTGTTACAACTCTCCTGTTAGGTTTTTTTTAGTTTGCTGGTCACATGACAAGTGTTGCCTATTTAATCCGGCTCCGCCCTCCTGGCATTGCTGGACTTCATTTGTATTTACTACTGTTGAGCTAGCTTGGTGCTCTGTTGCCGTTCTCTGTTAGTTTTGCTAGGTCTTCTGACCTCTTTACTTTTTGTTGTGTGTTTGTCTTTGACTGCTACGATTTCTGCTAGGAGGTGTCCAACTTTTCCCAGTCCCTAGTTCTTGTAGGGATTCCTCCCTCACATCTATAGGTCTTCGTACAGACTAGCCGAGGACTTTAGCGGGTCTGATTGCAGGATCAGGTTCCCCGTTACATCGTAGGGATCTAGTTTAGTTCTATTGTAGGGACAGATCTCCTGTCTTTCCTTAGCAGATCATAACACTAACAGGAGCCTCATGCTCCACTGCTGAACTATTAACTGAGTTCTCTAGACTAGACTGAGCTCCACTGCAGACTGACCTCTCTTAGTCTTCTCTACTGCAGGAACTCTTCAGAGGAACTGAACTGCCTAGCTCCACCTTCCCTATTTATATCCCTAACGGTCTCCCTCTGCTGGTCTGAGGTGGAAGGTGGAGATGTGTGAATGTTTTTGGGGGCCTCTTGTGGAGGATTCCATCAATGCACTCTTCTAGGCTCTGTGATACCAAGCGCAGCTGGGCGTCACAGATGCAATTGATGATGAGGTTAGGTTGCGCCTTCCTGAACAGAGACGGAGTACTGGAAGCACGTCAACAACTGCATCCTCAACCACAACTCTGCCTCTGACCACAAGTCGTAGTGGCTCTTCAGGTCGCATGGGCTCTAAGCCTTGCATAGCCTGGGTATTTTTTCAGATTGATAAGGATGACCCAACTCGTGTTATCTGTAATATTTGTCACCAAAAGCTAAGTAGAGGCCAAAAAATACATAGTTTGAGTATTTCATGCATGAACCGTCACATGGATATGAAGCATAAGTTGCAGTGGGAAGCTCACTGTGCTACAATGCGGCCTAGCGGACCGTGCCAACCACCGTCTGCCCCATCTTGTGCATCCGCGGCCTCTTCATCCTCTGTGACTGGGGGGACAGCAGTCACACATGTTTTTGGACGCAGACCTGCCACCTCTTTACCCGCAACAGCCAGTGTGATTGGCAGGTCATCATTTCATTTGGAAGTGGAAACGCCAGTTGGTGTTGAGCGCTCTCCGACATCGAGAGCAACACCTTTGGATCAAGGCAACCTAACTTTTACGCCTGCATCTTCCTCACAGACCGGCAAGTTTGCCGGGGACACCCTACTCAACCCTGTCTAAGCACAACAGCCAGCCCTCGGTCCCTCAGATGTGGACAAGTAAAAGACCATTTCCTCCTAGCCATGACAAAGCTAAGAGGTTGAATTTCACCATCTGCAAGCTGTTGACTACAGAAATGCTGCCTTTCCGCCTGGTGGACACAGAGGATTTTGAAGACCTTATGTCCGTCGCAGTGCCCCAGTACCAGATGCCCAGTCGGCACTACTTCTCAAAGAAAGGTGTGCCTGCGCTCCACCAGCATGTCGCACACAACATCACCGCTTCTTTGAGAAACTCTGTGTGTGACAGGGTGCATTTCACCACAGACACTTGGGCGAGTAGGCATGGACAGGGGCGTTACATGTCACTGACTGGGCACTGGGTAACTATGGTGACAGCTGGACAAGGGGCTGCTATCCAAGTCTTGCCGTCCCCACGAGTTGTACGTCATCCTCTTTATCTAGAAGCTCCTCCACTGCTTCTGCCTCCTCAACCTCCTCTCGGTCCTCCACCTGCACCCAAAAACTGTCTGGTAATGCCACCCGCTTTCTAACTGCGCAGAAGGAATCCTGCACACCTCCTTACTATGCTGGCAGCAGGGCTCAACAGCATCAGGCGGTGTTTACTTTGAAATGTCTGGGAAATGTGAGTCACACAGCTGAGAAGTTGTGGTCAGCTCTGGAGACCCAGTTTCATGAATGGTTGTCTCCACTGGACCTGAAACCAGGGAATGCTGTGTGCGACAATGCTGCAAACCTGGGTGCGGCCCTTCGCCGGGGCAATGTCAAACACGTGCCTTGTATGACTCACGTGTTGAACCTGGTTGTCCAGCAATTTTTAGCCCACTATCCGGGACTAGATGGCCTTCTGCAGAGGGCACGGTCGCTGTGTGCTCACTTCCGCCGTTCGCATCCTGCAGCTCAATGACTTACATCTCTACAGAAGTCGTTGGGCCTGCCAGTTCACTGGCTGAAATGCGATGTGCCGACACGGTGGAATTCAACTCTGCACATGTTGCAGCGACTGTGGCAGCACCGACAAGCCCTGGTGCAACACGTTGTGACATATAGCCTGTGTTATGATCTGCTACAGGGACTAAGGAAAGACAGGAAAACTGTCCCTACAATAGAACTAAACTAGATCCCTACGATGTAACGGGAACCTGATCCTGCGATCAGACCCGCTAAAGTCCTCGGCTAGTCTGAACGAAGACCTATAGATGTGAGGGAGGGATCCCTACAAGAACTAGGGACTGGGATAAGTTGGACACCTCCTAGCAGAAATAGTAGCAGTCAAAGACAAACACACAACAAAAAGCATAGAGGTCAGAAGACCTAGCAAAACTAACAGAGAACGGCAACAGAGCACCAAGCTAGCTCAAGAGTAGTAAATACAATGACGTCCAGCAAGACCAGGAGGGCGGAGCCGGATTAAATAGGCAAAAATGACCAGCAAACTAAAAAAAACCTAACAGGAGAGTTCTAACAGTACCGCCTCTTCTAAGAGGATCCTCCAGATCCCCTAGGCCCAGGCTTACCAGGAAACCTCCTGTGAAACGCTCTGACAAGTCTGGAAGCAGAAACATCAACCGCCCTCACCCATGAGTTATCCTCAGGTCCGAAACCCTTCTAAGCGACGAGATACTGCAAACTCCCTCTATACCGTCTAGAATTTAGGATGCGGGAAATTTCATATTCCCCGTCCTCCACCACCGGAGGAACAGTGGCAGAGGCGTCACCATCAGACACATCAGCTTTTTTCAACAGAGAAACATGAAACACCGGGTTAATCTTCCAGGACGTAGGAACCTCCAACCTAACAGCAGATTGGTTAACTATCTGAAGCACCTTAAAGGGCCCTACGAACTTGGGACCCAATTTTTTTGAAGGAATCCTCAATCGCAGATTCTTAGAGGACAACCAAACCATGTCACCAACAGCAAACAAAACCTCTTGCCGTTTCCTATCAAAGTACCTCTTAGATTTTTTGTTAGCCTCCTGAAGATTACCACGCACATCCGTCCAAACTCTCTCCAAATCACCGGAAAAACTCTCCTCCTCAGGCACAGCCGAAACCAATTTGGAGAATGACCCAAAAGACGGATGTCTCCCAGAACAACAAAAAAAAGGCGAACACCCAGCAGAAGAGGATGTATGGGTGTTAAGAGCAAATTCAGCAAGTGGCAGAAACTCAGACCACCCCTCTTGATTGTCTGCCACAAAACAACGCAAGAACTGCTCAACATCCTGGTTCTTCCTTTCTGTCTGGCCATTAGACTCAGGATGATATCCAGATGAAAACGACAAATGAACTCCCAACCTGTCACAAAAGGCACGCCAAAAACGAGCCACGAACTGAGGTCCCCTATCAGAAACAATGTCAGTAGGAACACCATGTAGTCTGAAAATTTCCTTGACAAAGGCCTTAGCGAGTGTCTTAGCGCAAGGCAGTTTGATGAAGGGAACCAAGTGACACATCTTGCTAAAACAGTCCACGACCACCCAGATGACCGTGAAACCTTCAGAGGGGGGAAGGTCAGTAAGAAAGTCCATAGCCAGATGTGTCCAAGGTGCACTAGGAACCTCCAGAGGGCAAAGCAACCCCGCAGCAGGAGCATGCGAAGAATTGGATCTAGCACACACAGTACATTGGGGCACCCACTTAATGACTTCCTTCTGCCATCCAGGCCACCAAAAACTGCGACCCACAAGTCTCTTGGTCTCAGAAATTCCTGGATGACCTGCCAACCGAGACTCATGACACTCAACAAACAAATCTCTCCTAAAGGTCCTAGGCACAAACAACCTCCCATGGGGAGTGTTAGATGGGGCATTCTCCTGAGCTTTAAGAATCTCATCCTCCAAAACGGAGTCCAAAGCAGCAATCACAACACCTTCTTGTAGAATGGTCTCCTCTTCCTCCTCAACACCGACCATGGGAGAAAAGCTGTGAGACAAAGCATCCGCTTTAACATTCTTGGTACCTGGGATGTAAGTAACGGAAAAATTAAACCGCGAGAAAAAAAGTGCCCACCTAGCCTGACGGGCATTCAAGCGCTTGGCAGCATCAAGATAGATCAGATTTTTATGATCAGTGAAAACCTGAATGGGAAATTCAGCACCTTCCAAGAGGTGACGCCAGTGTTCAAATGCGAGTTTAATCGCCAGTAATTCCCGATTACCAATATCGTAATTAAGTTCAGTCTCAGAAAAATTTTTTTGAAAAAAAGGCACAGGGATGTACTCCATCCTTGTTTTCCTGAGACAACACCGCACCGACCCCCACCGAAGAAGCATCAACCTCAACCAAAAACGGCTTAGTCACATCAGGCTGCACAAGGATGGGAGCAGAGGTGAACCTCTCCTTTAGAAACACAAAAGCTTCAATGGCCTCAGAAGTCCACTGAACCGCATTAGCACCTTTCCTGGTGAGATCGGTCAGCGGTTTGACAATAATAGAAAAAATTTTTATGAATTTTCTGTAATAATTGGCGAATCCCAAAAACCTCTGTATCGATTTCAAACAAATAGGCCTAGGCCATTCCTGCACAGCTTGAACTTTAACCGGGTCCATCTCAAAACCTTCACTGGAGATAATGTAGCCCAAAAAACTAATTGTCTGTACAGCGAACTCACATTTCTCCAGCTTAGCAAAAAGCGAATAGTCCATTAATAACTGTAATACCTCACGTACGCTCCGCCAATGAGACTCCAGATCAGGCGAATAAATCAGAATGTCATCCAAATACACAACCACATTTTTGCCGATTAAAGGTCTAAGGATGTCATTAATAAGATTCTGAAAAAATGCTGGAGCATTGGTAAGACCAAAAGGCATAACCAGATTCTCAAAATGACCCACAGGAGTGTTAAAAGCAGTCTTCCATTCATCACCCTCCTTCATGCGCAACAAATTGTATGCCCCCCGGAGATCAATTTTAGAGAACCACTTGGCCCCCACTAACTGGTTAAATAAATCAGGAATCAATGGCAGTGGGTAAGGATTGCGCACAGTAATTTTATTAATCTCACGAAAGTCCAGACAAGGATGTAAACCGCCATCTTTTTTTTTTACAAAAAAAAATCCAACAGCCACAGGAGACTTGGAAGGCCTAATGTGACCGGCGGCCAAGCTTGTCTCTCAGGAATAGTAAGATTAAATAAACGACTTTTAGGAAGAGTCGCTCCAGGGACAAATTCAATGGTACAATCATAGTCTCTATGGGGAGGCAAAATTTGTGACTCCTCAGAAAAAACTCTCCAAAAATCCTGAATAGGTACAGGCAATTCCCCTTTATCCACAGCAGCAATACGTCCGTTACAACACTTGTCATAACACTTAGGGCTCCAGGACTTAATTTCATTGGTAGACCAATCCAGTACAGGATTGTGCTATTTTAACCAGGGTAACCCCAATATTACTGGAGAAGGCAAATTATCCAATACCACCAAATCCAAATTTTCTTGGTGAATACCATTAATAGTGAGGGGAAATTCACAGACCTTATGAGTAACACTCTTCAAGGGAGAGCCATCAACAGAAACCACAGCAATAGGGGATGACAAAGTTTTAGGTTCTAATCTAAGTTTTTCCAAGAATCCCCCATCAATCACATTCAGAGTAGAACCACAATCCACAAATACCCGAAATTCAATTAATTCATCCTGAGCAGCAGTAGTGGCAGATAGGAATACTCCCTTAGAATTTAAACAGGCAATACGGGCATAACTGACCATTTTTTTTTTTCTTTCTTCAAACGAAGCACACAGTTCTTAATAAAATGACCAGAATTCCCGCAATAGAAGCACAAGCCTTCAGAAAGCCTGCGATTTTTTCCTGAGAGCGGGGTGCCATCGCTCCAATCTCCATCGGCTCTCCATTGTCAGCACAGACCCTCTCAAGACTCGGAGCTGACATAGCAGAGGATTTGCTCTCATTAACCCTTGCACGCAGTCTCCTGTCCACCCGTATAGCTAATTGCATAGCGTCCTGCAAGTTTCCAGGTGTGGGATAAGCAATCAGTAAATCCTTAACCCTTTCACCTAGCCCTGCAAGAAACAAGCTTTTCAAAGCTGAATCGTTCCACCCCACCTGGGCAGACCACCGACGGAAGTGAGAACAATATTTTTCCACATTACCTGATCCCTGCCTCAAACATCTCAATTCAGACTCAGCAGATGAGACACGATCAGGATCATCATACAACAAACCCAAAGCAGAAAAAAAACTATCCACTGATCTAAAGCATGTATCACTAGGTTGGAGAGAGAAGGCCCATCCCTGAGGATCTTTGCGCAAAAGTGACATTATGAACCCTATGCGCTGTGATTCATCACCAGAGGATCCGGGTCTCAAAAGAAAATACAATAAACAAGCATTTTTAAAAGAAAAAAAATCTTGTTGTTCGCCAAAAAATAAATCAGGCAGACGTACCTTTGGTTCCACAAAATGTGCTCCAGAACAGCTACTCACGTGTTGTTGGAGCTTGGCCACCTCCAGAGAGAGTCCCTGCAAGCGTTGAGCCAAATCTTGAACCGAGACCATGATGGAAAACTGGAGGTCTTTCCTTAGAGAAAATTTTTTTTTTTTTTTTTTTTCTTTTAGGGCTGGATTTACTGTTATGATCTGCTACAGGGACTAAGGAAAGACAGGAAAACTGTCCCTACAATAGAACTAAACTAGATCCCTACGATGTAACGGGGAACCTGATCCTGCAATCAGACCCGCTAAAGTCCTCGGCTAGTCTGAACGAAGACCTATAGATGTGAGGGAGGGATCCCTACAAGAACTAGGGACTGGGATAAGTTGGACACCTCCTAGCAGAAATAGTAGCAGTCAAAGACAAACACACAACAAAAAGCATAGAGGTCAGAAGACCTAGCAAAACTAACAGAGAACGGCAACAGAGCACCAAGCTAGCTCAAGAGTAGTAAATACCATGAAGTCCAGCAAGACCAGAAGGGCGGAGCCGGATTAAATAGGCAAAAATGGTCATGTGACCAGCAAACTAAAAAAAACCTAACAGGAGAGTTCTAACAGCCTGGGCCAACGAGATTCAGAGGTGGGGCAAATTACGCTGCAGGAGTGGTCTCAGATCAGGGACCTATGAAGTTGATGCGCCCCCTGGGCCGTGGGGTGCCCGGAGCCGGGCCGGTAGACGCTGGGGGTTGTAGTCACTGTGGCGGCGACCCGGTCCGTGACCCAGAGAGGTCAATCCAAGGGTAATTTATATATATGGGTTTTATAATGTCCGACTACGCCACCTGTATAGTGCGGCCAAAGGGGCTGCCGCTGCGGAACAGTCCTCTGAAGCTGGTGGTTTTGCAGCAATGGTATTATTACTCCCCACAGGAAGAGTGTAGCTTCAGGGCAGTGTGGGTGGATGATGGTGGTTGTAGTGCAGGGAGTCAGTAATGAACACAGAGTCCTTGTGATGCAGTTCCAAGATCTTTACTCACAGTTGTTGCAGTCCAGATTACAGGTACCAGAGCAATCTCCCCCATCGTCCTGTGCGTACTCAGTGAGGGGCTCAGTTCGCCCCCAAATAGCTCCGGAGTACTTAGCAGGACCTCCTTCTGTGTGTCCTTTCTCTGGCCTTCTCCCTGCACCTCACACCCAGTGACACTTCTATCCGGTATCCTCGGGCCTTGGCGGGCGACGTGTGTTCCGTCCCCTGGGTCCTATGTGGCTACCTTCTTAGTGAGACTGGTGTGGACTTTGGCCTGCAGTACATGAAATGCTGCAGCCTCTGGTTTCTAGTTGAGCCTTGCTGTTTCTCCGCTAGTTGAGGGACCGGTTCCCCTTATCTGGCCTGACCCCTCTACCTCCTGGTAGCAGAGGGCGTACGGGTGGCCTTCTGCACGGCCCGTACCCCTAGGGTCCCTTCGGTTCCTGGAGCCTTCCTGCTCCCACTCCTCTCTTCTCTCCTTCAGTCCTGGGCCTCCCAGGCTAGGCCCGCCTCCGGAGCAGAGCTAATGCAGAGCCTCTGCTCCTGTCACTTCTCCTCCTCTGACTGGCTTGCTCTTTCTAAGATGGCTTCCTATTTATACTCTCCCTGTCATGTGCTCCCCTAAGCTGCTTTCTCCACCCACACCCTCTACATAGGACCCTCCCACCAGCTTGGGACCTGGGACTGTGCTCTCCCTTAGGAGCAATCTCGCCCTACCCCCACTGCGGGTATGTGTTGGATGCAGGTGCTAGGGTCCCGAGCCATACTCCTTCCTTACCTGAGGGTGAGATACCACACCTCTGGGTGAGATGCAGTACCTCTGTGGCGACTGAACCCTCAGGGGCGCCACACACCCTTCTGCACAGTTTTGAAATGGCGACGAAAATGTTTAGTGCTGACGACGATGCCATTATCAGCATGACTATTCTTGTGATTTACATGCTGGAGCACACGTTAAACAGAATTCAGAGTCAGGTAGTGGGACAAGAGGAGGTGGAGGAAGTAGAGGAGGAGTCGTATGCGGAAGGGATAACATCTCCAAGGTCCAGACGGTCGGCAGCACTAAGGCGGCAGGCATGGGAGGGTGGGGGAGAGGGATTAACCAGGGCGCATGGTATCAGCCAAACTGTTGAGGAAGGTGCAGGAGCCGAGGATGAAGTGGAGGACGAACTGGCGATGGGCATGTAAGACTCATCAGATGAGGGAGACCTTGATCACATTTCTGTTGTGCGAGGTTGGGGGGAGAGGGCAGAGGAAGGAAGCATGATTCTTACCTCGCTACCAACACAACAAGGACTTGGTCCTCCTGGATGCGCAAGACACATGAGTGCATTCTTGTTGCACTACCTGCAACATGTCCCTCGGATTGTCAGAATTCGAAGTAATCCCGACTACTGGGTTGCCACACTCTTAGATCCCCGGTACAAAAGTAAATTTGACGAAATAATTCCTGCCATAGAAAGGGATTGACGCATGCAGGAGTATCAGCAGAGGCTGTTGCAGAATCTAACATGTGCTTTTCCACAAAACACAAGTGGTGCACGTAGTGAATCTCACAGTTCTAACTTGCAAACCGTGGGACTGTCGAGTCCTCATCACTCAAACCGTAACAGTAACACAGTATCTGCTGGTAACAGCAATTTTGTGGAATCGTTTCACCACTTTTTTAGACCATCCTTTGCAAGGCCACAGGAGACAAGAAGTCTGACACATAGTCAACACCTAGAGAGGATGGTACAGGAGTATCTCCAAGTGAACATCGAAGCTATGACTGTGTCTCTGGACCTTTGCTCATTTTGGGCTTCCAATCTGGAAAAATGGTCGGAGCTCGCCATTCACGCCTTGGAGATCTTGTCATGCCCTGCAGCCAGCATTCTCTCTGAACGTGTGTTCAGCGCTGCTGGTGGTGTGCTGACAGATAAGCGCACGTGGCTGTCCACTGAGAATGTAGACAGACTTAAGTTCATAAAGATGAACAAATCATGGATCCGCAAGGACTTTTCTACCCCTGTGTCATCCTGGGGAGACTAAAAGCTTGAGGATTTGGTAAAATCACCTCACCAACCGTTTTAAGCAACTCTGGGGCAATAGATGCCACTTAAGTGGTGTCTCTGCCACAATTTTTGGAAAAAATGGAGACTCTTTTTGGAGTCCCCTTGTTGTGTTTTACATGACGTTGGCATCGTCAATTCCAGGTGGGTTGGGTCGCTCCCCCCCCCCCTTTTAACTGTAAGAAACTACATACACTATGGCTTGGGGTAACACAGATGGTTGAGTCTGAAGAGCTGTTTACTCAGAGGTCTGCTCCAAAGCTTCAGTGTCTGCTAGTCAGCGTAGAATTTTTAACTGCATCTAGCCTAGGCAATACTTTGGGCGTAGTAGCCCAGCTGCGAAGCAAGCTGCACCGCCTGTGTATCTAATAAGAATTTTTAAATGCATCTAGCCTAGGCAGACTGTGGGGACCCCCAACCAAACCCAGACGCTCAGCCCCCCTACCGCCCCCCTTTCCTTGACAATACAATAATGTAACTCTTACAACTGGATGGGTGAGGATCGGTCACAGCTTTATTAACTCTTTATACTCATTCCATTAGAAAGGCATTTTATTTCTAAAATAATTCAGCTTGTTGCAGCATGCCCTGGGTCTCCACACCGGCAAGTTGGCCAACAAGTGTAACTCTCCAACATGTCCTTTCTATTTCCAGGCCACGGAGGATCCTGCATACTCGTATGCAGGACTCTGACCCCTATCCATCACTCTTAACGCTTGTTCCACTCCATCCTGGAGTCCTGACAGGAATATGTCCAGTCCAATATCCATTAAGTGAACACCGTCGGGCCGTATGAGGCCTGCTTTATCTCCTTCCAGTTTTCGGTGTTGTATCACTACACTGCATCTGTCTCTTCTAAATTTTGCCATCCGAATATTTATTACCCGCCTTGTCCGTTCGATGGCCGTGATGTCTCGCGCACCTTGCCATACCGCTATCAGCATAATCTCTGACCATACTATAGTTAGTTTTGTGAAAAATTCTCTGAAGCGCTCAGTGTCTAGTTTCATTATTGCCATTAGTTATGCGCTCTTGTGATGACCTAGGTCGTTTCCCTGGGCCTGTATAACTAAGATGACCGGACCTCTTGCCTCTCTCCCTACCTTGATTACCTCCATTAGTACCTGTGGCCATAGCAGGCCTCTAATACCTCTCCATTTGAAATATGTGTTATGAAACTCTAATTTCCTCCCACCTGGGCGGACTTTCGCCCTTTTTTCTGCCCAATATATATACGAGTGGCCTATCACCCACACTGTTGGCTTAGCGTCACTAGTAAAAGAAACAAACCACGTTAGGATAACAAGTCCGGTCTTATGTATCTCGCCAAACACGTGGATCGCCATCTCCCTATCCCCTGAACTTCCGTTTCTGACAGTCCTGCTCTTGCTGCTTCCGTGGCCGCGCCTATGCGGAATGAGTGTGTCCCGCAATCTTTGGGGTGGTTCCCTGCCGATGTTATGCATTTATTAAATATAGCTTGGAAATGGTGTCTTGATAATGGCGTTGCATCAATGTGTGATAGGAAGAAATTACTTTGTGATCTGATGGTTATATATGTTTTTACTATTGTTACCCGACTCAGTGTACCGTTTGTGGGTTGTAGAAGTACCCAAGTGCCCCTGCCTGCTGGAACCATTTTCGATTGGCGTTTGCGTAGACGTATTGCATTATTGGCTATGCCTACGTCCTGGTGTAATAAGCCTCCACTGGTGGTAATTTTGGATGGAGGGACTAATTCGCTTATGCATAGCGCCCCGAAGAAGGCGATCGCAAATGCAGTAGACAGTAGTGTTGCTTCAAATTGTGAGTGTCATGTTAATGGTGTTAGGGATATGATGTGAGAAATCAGTTTTAGTGACACGGGACGGGACGTCTACACTCCTGACTTGGCTGACCCCTTTTCCACCCTTTTATGGATTGTCTGATGATGAATCTCTTTGTCACATCTCCCCAATTCAGTAGTTGGAAGTGAAATGCTACTCCAGTCAGACACCGCTGCGCTGATGCCCCTGATATGCCCCTCATCATTAGCTGGTGAAGAAATTCTATGGTGACTTGTAATCTGGCTTGTTCACATTGGTAAACCTGTCTGCCTGCTACTAGTCGTGTCCACTCTTCCCATGCCTTACCGTATGCTTGCCACGTCGACGGGACAACTGACGCTCTGATTAATGGCATCAACTATTCGCCACTAGATCCCATAGGGAGGGTGGGCAACTGTTGCCCGATGGGTGGGCGTTGGGGAGAAGCTCTGTGAAAATCTGCCAATTGAATTGTGATAAAGCGTTAGCAGCAGCTTTAGACCCCTTAGCATCGTGGCTAGCACGGACCCATGCATTGTGTTTTAGGCACAGGAATGCTAGCCGGCGTAGACGGGAGAGACGATGATGCCATCTTATTAATGCAGTGCGCTAGGCTGGTGTTTTTTGTTATGAAGCATATATTTTTGTTAGCCTGGAGCGCGCCCCATATTTCTATTGCTACCACTATTGGGGAGAAAAAAAATTTCCGGGCTAGATGTAGCTAAAAATTATTATTAATTTCAAAGCTGGTGGAGCTTGGTATAGATGGCCTAATATAATGAGTACCACACACTGCTACTATGCCCAAAATTATTTTCCAGGCAAGATGCAGCTAAAAATTATTATTAATTTGAAAGCTGGTGGAGCTTAGTATAGATGGCCTAATAGAATGAGTACCACACACTGCTAATATGCCCAAAATTAGTTTACAGGCAAGATGCAGCTAAAAATGATTATTAATTTGCAACCTGGTGGAGGTTAGTATAGATGGACTAATAGAACAAGTTCCACACACTGCTACAAGCCGAAGCCCAAATATTTTTTCAGAGATAGATGCAGATAAAAATTATTTTGAATTTGCAACCTGGTGGAGGTTAGTATAGATGGACTAATAGAACAAGTCCCACACACTGCTACAAGCCGAAACCCAAATATTTTTTCAGAGCTAGATGCAGATAAAAATTATTTTGAATTTGCAACCTGGTGGAGGTTAGTATAGATGGACTAATAGAACAAGTCCCACACACTGCTACAAGCCAAAGTCCAAATATTTTTTCAGAGCTAGATGCAGATAAAATTTATTTTGAATTTGCAACCTGGTGGAGGTTAGTATAGATGGACTAATGTGGCACCCCAGGGGTCTGGTTACCACAGTAATAGAAATATTACGTCTGAGAGCAAGTTGGAGGTTTCCTGGTCAGGAGCCCTTAAGCATGTAACACCTCCTGCCCAGTCCTGGGAGGGGAGGAATCTGCCCTTATAAACTGGGTCTGGGGCGGGATTAGACAGTCAGAGCATGGAGTGAAGTTCCAGACACAGGGCGAGAAACAGCTAGGAGCTCTGTAGGAGCAGGAGCTGAGTGCCAGGGACTGGAAGCAGATATTGCTCGTCCTGGATGAAGAGACTACTACTGGACAACGGAGTCCGAGGATGTGGGAAACCAGCCGGCAGGGGATTCTAGGTCCTCTGGCCATAGAAGCCCGGAGGCTCAGTCACAAGGAAGGGACAAGCACCGCCATCAAGGAGTGGAGGCTATCAGAAGGCCCCAAGTCACCAGCCATACGGGTGAGCACCACACGGTATACTCAGGGATGTGTACTACTTCCACTCGCTTACAGAAAGGTAGCCAGGAAGAGTGCAGATAGATGGGGAGGCCTACAAATCCACCTGACCAGGGGAACTCCTGCTTGCTCGCAGACTGACCAGGCCCCTTAAGCTAGCCAGTACTCCCGGGAGGGTCTGCCTTAATATCATCAGTAAAGACCCTGAACTGCACTGCAAAGACTCTGAGTCGTTCCTGCTTTCTCGCCGCATACAGCACTACTAGTGCTGAGACGCCCGCGCACCATCACTCCCATCATCCACAATCCCTTCCCTGAGGCCATACTCTTCCCGTCAGGAGTTATCCCATCTTTAGCTGCGCACACCACACCAGCCTCAGCGGACTGCCTCGCAGCGGTGGTACACCCTGACCGCAATCCACGGGTGGCGTAGTCGGACATTAAACCACAAAAACCCTATAAAGACTGCCACTGGCTTGACCACCCTGAGTCACGGGACTGGGTTGCCGCCATGGAGACTACAACCCCCAGAGACCCAGCTCCGGGTATCCCACACACGTGCACACACGGCCCAGGGGGCACGTCAACTTTGGCATAGTCGTCAGGATCTCGTGCCCGCAACCACCGGGTACTGCGTGCCTTCAAAAGACTGTCATACCTGCCGTGGTGAAGGTTCCCGCCATCCGAAGCCGTTTTCCGCCATCTTCAGAAGTTTCCCGCCATCCGCAGCTGTTTTCCCGCCATCCGCAGCTGTTTTCCCGCCATCCGCAGTCGTTTTCCCGCCATCGGACGCCATCTTCGGGACTCCGCGCGGGAAGAAGAGGGGCGTGGACGTCCAAACCGCGCGAGACCCGAAGCTCCGCCCCACGCACCGACGCTGTGCAAGGTCCTGAAAGGGAGAGAGAGCGACGCTGACGTCACCAGGACGCGACGCAAGGTCCTCATCCGGAGCAGCACCAGCGGAGCCGCGGCCTACAGAAGAGGATCTTCGGAAGGTAGGCCACACTTAACTAGGGGGGAGGAAGATGACGGACACGGAGGGACCCTCTGCCACCAGCGCGGCCACTGCCGCAGTAATGCCATTTACAATTCCTTACATCCCCAGAGCGGCCTGGCTACCCCAATACTCAGGGGAATCGCATACCCTAAGCAACTTTAAAGAGAGACTGTACAGCCTATTTAAGGTATACCCCCTGACGGAGGGCCAGAAAGTGAGCATATTGATAGGCCAGCTAACCGGCGCAGCCCAGCGTGAAGTAAAGTCCTGGTCAGTCCTGGACAAGGAGACCGTAAAAGAGATCTTGGCCCGTCTGAAGGACACTTTTGATACCCGCACCTCAGCGGAGATCAAAATGAGATTTTATGGGTGCAAGCAGCGGGCCCAAGACAGTATAAGAGACTATGCTTTGAGTTTGCAAGAGGCCCTGGGAGCCATTAAACAGGCAGACCCTGACAGTGTGCGGAATGCAGATGAACTGTTAACTGAGCAATTCATTGAGGGTCTGCTGTCCAATGCCCACCGAACCCAGTTGCGTGCAATGGCCTTGCAGAACCCTGGTTTAGACTTTGCAAAGTTCAAAGACAGGGCCATCCGGGTGCTCCGAGAACCGGCACCGGGTAGCGCTGTAACCCACCGGCGCCCTGCTATTACCTATCATCAAGAGGCGGCGCCCTTGTCTGCAGAGCCTGTAGGAGCTGGTGCGCAGGCTTTGGACAACAACCCGGCTACAGACCTGCACCATCAGGTCCAAGAGCTAACTAAAAGTATAGCTGCGCTAACCCGAACTGTGCAGTCTTTACAGGTCTCTCCTCTAGGAAGGATCAAGCTGGCCACCAGTCCAGAGGACGTCCCATGGCACCGACAGAGGAGGATCACATCGTCCCAGCGACAGATACAACGAGGACGGACAACCCATCAGCCGCCGCTGCAATCAACCCGGACATATGGCAAGGTACTGTCATTTAAACCGGCACAACCTGGGGCAGAGGGCCAACCCCCAGGCATAAGATCATCAGGCCCATCGAACTGGTGTGATAAATACATAGGGGGACGTCCGGTCTTGCCTGTGGTACTGGATGGCATTCCTATGAGTGCCCTACTAGACACTGGGTCACAGGTGACTACCATCCCGTACGTGCTCTTTAAGCGGTACTGGAATGACTCGGACATAACCCGCTACCCAGATGACGACCTGAGTATCATCGCCAGCAATGGTCAGCCCGTGCCGCAGGTGGGACTCAAAGAGGTGACCATTAAAATCGGTAAAGTCGAACTGGCGGCACAAGGACTGATTATTGTGGACATTGACCGTCATGAGAGTCACCCTAGAATAACCTTGGGAACTAACGTGATTGAAAATTGTCTTGCAGAGGTGATTCTCATTTTACAGCAGGTTGCCAAGAACGCCAGTTCCAGCCAGCAGCGTGTCCTCCAAAAAGAGATCCAGGCACTGATGAAACGGCAACAGGTGGAATTATCTGGTGGTGAGATTGGTAGCGTGAGAATGTGTGACCCGTTCCCTATTGCCATGCCAAAAAGTGAGATGATGATATGGTGCCGGGCAGCTATTGGTCTAAGAGGAAGAGACTACCAAGCAATGGTAGAGACCGTCTACTCAGACAGTAGGCCCACCATTTTGACAGCATGGGGAGTGGTTGATGTACGTCATGGGAGGGTACCTGTCTGCATCGTAAATATCGGGGAGAGAGAAGTACACCTGCCCCGGTATGCCATGCTAGCCAAATTGTTCACCGTAAACCAAAATTCTGTAAAGGCCGTAGAACCCTTGCCTCCATCTCAACCAGAGGAAGGTAACGGCTCTAAGAAACAAATGGAGGACTGGTGTCAGCAACTGCATTTGGGTACTGACTCCACTCCCTCACACCAAAGACAGGGAGTCTACCGGGTGGTTCAGGAGTACGAAAGAGTCTTTAGTAAACACCCTCTAGACTTCGGGCGAGTAAAGGGGGTAGAGCATCACATCCCCACAGGAGACCATCCACCCATAAAGGAAAGATACCGACCTGTGCCCCCTGCACACTATCAGCATGCAAAGGGGATGTTGCGGGACATGAAGGAGGCTGGGGTAATCAGAGACAGCTGTAGCCCCTGGGCAGCTCCACTAGTTCTAGTGAAAAAGAAGGACAACACAATGAGAATGTGTGTGGACTACAGAAAGGTCAACCGTATCACACACAAAGATGCGTACCCGTTACCTAGAATAGAGGAATCTTTAGCTGCATTAAAATCTGCTAACTTCTTCTCCACTTTGGATCTTACTAGCGGGTACTGGCAGGTTCCTGTAGCAGGGGCAGACAAGGAGAAGACTGCATTCACCACCCCGATGGGTCTCAGAGAATTCAACTGTATGCCGTTCGGGCTCTGCAACGCACCAGGAACCTTCCAGCGGTTGATGGAATGCTGTCTGGGACACCGGAATTTCGAGACGGTCCTTTTATACCTGGACGATGTCATTGTTTATTCCAAAACCTATGAGGACCTTCTGAAACACCTGGCAGAAGTGTTTGACGCCCTGGCAAGCTACGGCCTAAAGGTGAAACCCTCCAAGTGTCACCTGCTGAAACCAAAGGTGCAGTACCTGGGACACGTGGTGAATGCTGACGCAGTGGCTCCCGACCCTAAGATCACCGTGATTAACGACTGGCCAAGACCCTCCAGCATAAAGGAAGTGCGGCAGTTCCTCGGGTTGGTAGGCTACTACCGAAGATTCATTCCCGGTTTCACCAAAATGGCAGCTCCTATGCAGGACCTCCTGATAGGTCAATCCAGGAAGGCCAAAAAACAGAAGCCGCCCTTCAGGTGGGAAAAGCTGGAAGAGGAGTCCTTCCGCCAGCTGAAGATGGCCCTCACGGGGGATGAAATCCTGGCGTACCCTGACTACAGCCAGCCCTTTATCCTCCACACGGACGCGAGCAGCATCGGGCTAGGAGCCGTACTGTCCCAGATCCAGCAGGGGAAAGAACGGGTAATCGCTTACGCCAGCCGAAAACTACGGCCCACAGAGAGAAACCCTGAGAATTATACTAGAAGAAGGGGGGGATGGAAAGAAAAACGCCGGACACGAACATGCAACCAGAGAACATACTAATGAAAGATATGAAGTGCAACAAAGAAGGTCCAAGACAAGATACTTGGAAGGGAAGTAAGAAAATTTCTAATACAATCCACAGGGAGAAGATTGGAACAAAACAAAATCGTGTAAACTGCGTGCTAGCAAATGCCAGGAGCCTGACAAACAAGATGGATGAACTGGAAGCAGAAATATCTACAGGTAACTATGACATAGTGGGAATAACCGAGACATGGTTAGATGAAAGCTATGACTGGGCAGTTAACTTACAGGGTTACAGTCAGTTTAGAAGGGATCGAAGAAATCGGAAAGGGGGTGGAGTCTGTCTATATGTAAAGACGTGTCTAAAGCCTACAATACGGGAGGATGTATGGGAGGGAAATGACGAGGTCGAGTCCTTATGGGTGGAGATACATGGGGCAAAAAACAATAATAAAATTATCATAGGAGTCTGTTATAAACCACCAAATATAGCAGAAGCCACGGAAAGTCTATTAATGAGACAAATAGACGAAGTAGCAAAAAATAACGAGGTGATTATTATGGGGGACTTCAACTACCCCGATATAGACTGGGAAACCGAAAGCTGTATATCTCAGAAAGGAAACAGGTTTCTGTCAATTATTTGTCACAACTTGTGCAGGAACCAACTAGAGGGACGGCCCTTTTAGACTTAATATTAACTAACAAGCCAGACAGAATAACTGAGGTGCAGGTCGGGGGGCACCTGGGAAATAGTGACCACAACATTATACAATTCCACATGTGCTTCAGTAGGGTGCCCAGCAAGGGAATCACAAAAACACTTAACTTCAGGAGGGCAAAGTTTGATCAGCTAAGAGATGCCCTTCACCTTATAGACTGGGATAGTATCTTTAGTAATAGGAGCACGGATAGAAAATGGGAAATTTTCAAAACAGTCCTACATAGTCACTGTAGAAGGTACATACCTTATGGGAATAAAAGGGCTAGGAATAGGAGGAAGCCATTGTGGCTAAATAAGGAAGTCAAGAGGGCAATGAAAAACAAAAAAAGGGCTTTCGGTAAACTTAAACAAGAAGGCAGCGAGGAAGCGCTAATATCTTATAGGGAAAAAAACAAAATCTGTAAGAAACAAATAAGAATAGCAAAAGAGGAGACAGAGAGACTAATTGCCCAGGAAAGTAAAACGAATCACAAACTGTTCTTTAACTATATAAACAGTAAAAGGATTAAAACTGATGGAGTTGGCCCATTGAAAAATAACCTGGGTAAAATCATAGAGGGCGATGAGGGTAAAGCAAACCTACTCAATAGCTTCTTCTCCACTGTTTTCACAAAAGAAAACAATTTATCGGAGGAAATGCAGAGTGATAAAGTAAACCCTCCACTAAATATCACCCACCTAACCCAGGAGGAAGTTCAGAAACGCCTAAATAATATCAAAATAGACAAGTCACCAGGCCCAGATGGCATACACCCCCAGGTACTAAAAGAATTAAGTAATGTGATAGACAGACCACTGTATCTTATATTCAAGCACTCTTTATGGACAGGGACTGTCCCACTAGACTGGCGCCAAGCAAATGTGGTACCAATATTCAAAAAGGGGTCTAAAAGTGACCCTGGGAACTATAGACCAGTCAGCTTAACGTCTGTTGTGGGTAAATTGTTTGAAGGATTTCTTAGAGATGCTATTGTAGAATATCTTAATGATAATAACTGTCTAACTCCATATCAACATGGATTTATGAGGGATCGCTCCTGCCAAACAAACCTGATGGCCTTCTACGAGGAGGTGAGCTCACAGCTGGACCGGGTGTTAGAACCTTGCTGTTAGGTTTTTTTTCCTTTGCTGGTCACATGACCTTGTTGGCCTATTTAGTCCTGCTCCGCCCTTCTGGCTTTGCTGGACTTCATTGTATATCTACTTTCTAGCTAGCCTGTGCTCTGTATCTAGCTCTGTTAGTTTGCTTGGTCTACGGACCTCTATGTTCTATCTATTTTGTTTGTTCGTCTGTCTGCTACTATTTCTGTTAGGAGGTGTCCCATATTCCTCCCAGTCCTTAGTACTTGTAGGGATTCCCTCCCCACATCTATAGGTCTTCGTACAGACTAGCTTAGGACTTTAGCAGGTCTGATCGCAGGATCAGGTCCCCTGTTACATCGTAGGGATTCAGCTGAGTTCTATTGTAGGGACAGATCTCCTCTCTTTCCTTAGCTCTGGTAGCAGAACATAACAGTAAGTCCAGCCCGCAAATTCTCTAAGGAAAGATTTTTCTGTTCCATCATGGTGTCGGTTCAGGATTTGGTTCATCGCCTGCAGGGACTCTCTCTGGAGGTGGCCGAGCTCCGTCAGCACGTGAGTAACTGTCCTGGAGCACATTTCTTGGAGCCTAAGGTATGTTTGCCGGATTTATTTTTTGGTGAACATCGAGAATTTTTTTCATTCAAAAATGCTTGCTTATTGTATTTTCGTTTGAGACCCAAGTCCTCTGGGGATGAATCCCAGCGCGTAGGGTTCATAATGTCACTTTTGCGCAAAGAGCCTCAGGAGTGGGCCTTTTCTTTGCAACCTAGTGATACATGCTTCAGATCAGTGGATAGTTTTTTTTCTGCTTTGGGACTATTATATGATGATCCTGACCGTGTGGCATCAGCTGAGACTGAGTTGAGACGTTTAAAACAAGGATCAGGTAATGTCGAAAAATATTGTACACATTTTCGTCGTTGGTCCACTCAAACAGGGTGGAACGATTCTGCTCTGAAAAGTCTATTTCTTGCTGGGCTCAGTGAAAGGGTTAAAGACCTGCTAATTGCTTATCCTACACCTGAAGATTTGCAACAGGCTATGCAATTAGCTATACGGGTGGATAGGAGACTGCGTGCAAGGGTTAATGAGAGCAAATCCTCTGCTATGTCAGTTTCTGGTTATGAGAATGTGTGTACTAACAGTGGTGAACCGATGGAGATTGGATCGGTGGCACCTCGCTCTCAAGAAAAAAACCGTCGTTTTTCGGAAGGCTTGTGCTTCTATTGCGGAAAATCTGGTCATTTGATTAAAGGCTGTGAGCTTCGTATGAAGAAAGAAAAAAAAATGGTCAGTCACGCCCGTATTGCCTGTTTAAATTCCAAGGGTATATTTTTAGCTGCTTCCACGATTGCTCAGGAAAAATTTATGGAATTTCGGGTGTTTGTTGATTGCGGGTCTACACTGAATGTAATTGATGGGGGATTCGTGGAAAAACTCAATTTAAAACCTGAACCTTTATCATCCCCCATTGCTGTGGTTTCGGTGGATGGTTCCCCTTTGAAGAATATTACTCTCAAGGTCAGTGAATTTCCTCTCACTATTAATGGTGTTCACCATGAGAAATTGGATTTGGTAGTGTTGAATAACTTGCCTTCTCCAGTAATATTGGGTTTGCCCTGGTTAAAATTTCACAATCCTGTACTGGATTGGTCTACCAGTGAAATTAAATCCTGGAGCCATAAATGTTATGACAAGTGTTGTAACGGGCGTATTGCAGCTTTGGATAGGGGAGAATTGCCTGTTCCTATTCAGGATTTTTGGAGAGTTTTTTCTGAGAAGGAATCGCAGGTTTTGCCTCCCCATAGAGACTATGATTGTTCTATTGAATTTGTCCCTGGAGCGACTCTTCCTAAAAGTCGTTTATTTAATCTTACTATTCCTGAGAGGAAGGCTTTGGAGGAATACATACAGACAAGTTTGGCCGCCGGTCACATTAGGCCCTCTAAGTCTCCTGTGGCGGTTGGATTTTTTTTTGTAAAAAAAAAGGACGGCGGTTTACGTCCTTGTCTGGATTTTCGTGAGATTAACAAAATTACGGTACGCAATCCTTACCCACTGCCATTGATTCCTGATCTGTTTAACCAGTTATTGGGGGCCAAATGGTTCTCTAAAATTGACCTTAAGGGGGCATACAATCTGTTGCGCATGAAGGAGGGTGATAAATGGAAGACTGCTTTTAACACTCCTGTGGGTCATTTTGAGAATCTGGTTATGCCTTTTGGTCTTACTAATGCTCCTGCATTTTTTCAGAATCTGATTAATGACATCCTTAGACCTTTGATCGGTAAAAATGTGGTTGTGTATTTGGATGACATTTTGATTTATTCGCCGGATCTGGAGTCTCATTGGCGGAGCGTGCGTGAGGTATTACAGTTATTAATGGACAATTCGCTTTTTGCTAAGCTGGAGAAATGTGAGTTCGCTGTACAGAGAATTAGTTTTTTGGGCTACATTATCTCCAGCAAAGGTTTTGAGATGGATCCGGTTAAGGTTCAGGCTGTGCAGGAATGGCCTAGGCCTATTGGTTTGAAATCGATACAGAGGTTTTTGGGTTTCGCCAATTACTATAGAAAATTCATAAAAAATTTTTCTAGTATTGTCAAACCTCTGACTGATCTCACCAGGAAAGGTGCTGATGCGGTTCAGTGGTCTTCTGAGGCCATTGAAGCTTTTGTGTATCTCAAGGAGAGGTTCACCTCTGCTCCCATCCTTATGCAGCCTGATGTTACTAGGCCGTTTTTGGTTGAGGTTGATGCTTCCTCTGTGGGGGTTGGCGCAGTATTGTCTCAGGATAACGGGGATGGATTACATCCCTGTGCCTTTTTTTCAAAAAATTTTTCGGAGACTGAATTGAATTACGATATTGGTAATCGGGAATTATTGGCTATTAAACTCGCATTTGAACACTGGCGCCACTTCTTGGAAGGTGCGGAATTTCCCGTTCAGGTTCTTACGGATCATAAAAATCTGATATATCTTGATGCTGCCAAGCGCCTGAATGCCCGTCAGGCTAGGTGGGCACTGTTTTTCTCGCGGTTTAATTTCTCCATTACTTACATCCCTGGTACTAAGAATGTTAAGGCGGATGCCTTGTCTCGCAGTTTTTCTCCCATAGTCGGTGCTGAGAAAGAGGAAAACAATTTACAAGAAGGTGTTGTGATAGCTGCTTTAGACTCCGTTTTGGAAGATGAGATTCTTAAAGCTCAGGAGAATGCCCCATCTAACACTCCTCATGGGAGGTTGTTTGTGCCTGAGACCTTTAGGAGAGATTTGTTTGTTGAGTGTCACGAATCTCGGTTGGCAGGTCATCCCGGAATCTCTGAGACCAAGAGACTGGTGGGTCGCAGTTTTTGGTGGCCTGGATGGCAGAAGGAAGTCATTAAGTGGGTGCGCCAATGTACTATATGTGCTAGATCTAAGTCCTCACATACTCCTGCTGCGGGGTTGCTTTGTCCTTTGGAGGTCCCCAGTGCTCCTTGGACACATTTGGCTATGGACTTTATAACTGACCTTCCCCCCTCTGAGGGTTTTACTGTCATCTGGGTGGTCGTGGACCGTTTTAGCAAGATGTGTCACTTGGTTCCCTTCGTCAAACTGCCCTGCGCTAAAACTCTCGCTAAGGCCTTTGTCAAGGAAATTGTCAGACTTCATGGCGTTCCTACTGACATTGTTTCTGATAGGGGTCCTCAGTTCATGGCTCGTTTTTGGCGTGCCTTTTGTGACAGGTTGGAAATTCATTTGTCGTTTTCGTCCGGATATCATCCTGAATCTAATGGCCAGACAGAAAGGAAAAACCAGGATGTTGAGCAGTTCTTGCGTTGTTTTGTGGCAGACAATCAAGAGGGGTGGTCTGAGTTTCTGCCACTTGCCGAATTTGCTCTGAACAATCATACATCTTCTTCTGCTGGTTGTTCGCCTTTTTTTTGTTGTTCTGGGAGACATCCGTCGTTTGGGTCGTTCTCCAAGTTGGGATCTGCCGTGCCTGAGGAGGAGAATTTTTCCGGTGATTTGGAAAGAGTTTGGACGGATGTGCGTGGTAATCTTCAGGAGGCCAACAGAAAATCTAAAGACTACTTTGATAGGAAACGACAGGAGGTTTTGTTCGCTGTTGGTGACATGGTTTGGTTGTCCTCTAGGAATTTGCGGTTGAGGATTCCTTCTAAGAAATTGGGTCCCAAGTTTGTAGGGCCCTTTAAGGTGCTTCAGGTTGTCAACCAATCTGCTGTTAGGTTGGAGGTTCCTACCTCCTGGAGAATTAATCCGGTCTTTCATGTCTCTCTGTTAAAAAAAGCTGTTGTGTCGGATGGTGACGCCTCTGCCTCTGTTCCTCCGGTGGTGGAGGACGGGGAATATGAAATTTCTCGCATCCTTGACTCTAGACGGTATAGAGGTAGTTTGCAGTATCTTGTGGCCTGGAAAGGTTTCGGACCCGAGGATAACTCTTGGGTGAGGTCAGATGATGTTTCCGCGTCCAGACTTATCAGAGCGTTTCACAGGAGATTTCCTGATAAGCCTGGTCCTAGGGGATCCGGAGGATCCTCTTAGAAGGGGGGGTACTGTTAGAACCTTGCTGTTAGGTTTTTTTTCCTTTGCTGGTCACATGACCTTGTTGGCCTATTTAGTCCTGCTCCGCCCTTCTGGCTTTGCTGGACTTCATTGTATATCTACTTTCTAGCTAGCCTGTGCTCTGTATCTAGCTCTGTTAGTTTGCTTGGTCTACGGACCTCTATGTTCTATCTATTTTGTTTGTTCGTCTGTCTGCTACTATTTCTGTTAGGAGGTGTCCCATATTCCTCCCAGTCCTTAGTACTTGTAGGGATTCCCTCCCCACATCTATAGGTCTTCGTACAGACTAGCTTAGGACTTTAGCAGGTCTGATCGCAGGATCAGGTCCCCTGTTACATCGTAGGGATTCAGCTGAGTTCTATTGTAGGGACAGATCTCCTCTCTTTCCTTAGCTCTGGTAGCAGAACATAACACCGGGGAGAGTCAGTGGATGTTGTATACCTTTACTTCTCCAAAGCGTTTGATACCGTGCCACACAAAAGGTTGGTTTATAAAATGAGAATGCTTGGTCTGGGGGATAATGTGTGCAAGTGGGTAAATAGCTGGCTGAGTGATAGAAAGCAGAGGGTGGTTATCAATGGAGTAAGCTCAGGGTGTGTCAGGGATACTAGCGGGGTGCCTCAAGGGTCTGTCTTGGGCCCTATATTATTTAATATATTTATTAATGATCTAGTGGAAGGGTTGCATAGTAAAATAGCAATATTTGCAGATGATACTAAACTTTGTAAAGTAGTTAATACAGATGAGGATAGGGCACAGCTACAGGAGGATTTAGATAATTTGGGGAGTTGGGCCAAAAAATGGCAAATGGGGTTCAATGCCGATAAATGTAAGGTCATGCTCATGGGAAAGAAAAACAGCAGTCACCCATACATATTAAATGGCAAGCCGTTGGGGAAATCTGACATGGAGAAGGACCTGGGCGTCTTGGTTAATAGCAAATTACATTGAAGTGCCCAGTGTCAGGCAGCAGCTGCGAAGGCAAATAGAGTCATGGCATGCATCAGAAGAGGAATAGGGGCATAAGATGAGAACATTGTTCTTCCTCTGTATAAAGCGCTGGCAAGGCCGCACTTAGAATATTGTGCACAGTTCTGGGCTCTGGTGCTCAGGAAAGACATATTGGAGCTAGAGAGGGTACAAAGGAGGGCGACTAAGGTAATAAAGGGAATGGAGGGACTAGAATACCCAGAGAGGTTGTCAAAATTAGGCCTATTTACGTTGGAAAAGAGAAGGCTTAGGGGAGACCTCATAAACATGTATAAAGACATCAGGGGGCAGTACAGAGATCTCTCCCATGACCTGTTTATACCAAGGATGGTGACAAAGACGAGGGGGCACACTATGCGTCTGGAGGAAAGGAGGTTCCTGCACAAGCATAGAAGGGGATTCTTCACGGTCAGAGCCGTGAGACTCTGGAACTCTCTGGGAGAGCAAGTGGTGATGTCCAACTCACTTAATGAGTTCAAGAGAGGCCTGGACGCCTTTCTTGAGAACCATAAAATTACATCTTATGCTTAGTTAATTAATCCAGGGATTTAATCTGACTGCCAGATTGGTGTCGGGAAGTGAATTTTTCCTCAATGATGTAAATTGGCCTATACCGCATGGTTTTTTGTTGCCTTTCCCTGGATCAACGCTGCGGAATAGCTGCAGTGCACAAGAAATAGGCTGAACTGGATGGACGCTTGTCTTTTTTCGGCATTATAAACTATGTAACTATGTATAAACTATATATAGCTCATTCAAGCTAGAGTTCCTGGCAGTGGTGTGGGCAGTGACCGAACGTTTCAAGCATTACATTGCCTCTTCCAAGTTCACCGTGTACACGGATAACAACCCGTTGACACACCTGGACACTGCAAAACTTGGTGCCCTGGAGCAGAGATGGATGGCCCGCCTGTCCAACTATGAATTCACCATCAAATACCGGGCGGGACGCTCAAATGCCAATGCGGATGCCCTTTCCAGAATGCCAAACTTACCGGACGTAGGGGAAGATCTAGAAGAACTGGAAGAAGTCGAGCTCCCTGCGTTCCACCGTCATGGGATTACCCTGTATTCCCACCGTGTAAGGGACAGGCGCTCTGCTACGTTCAATCCCTTAGCCCACTACAGCTGGGCGGAGACACAAGACAGTGATCCCGCAGTCCGTCTGGTGAAGGAAATGCTGACACAGGCTGATGCCCGTCTTGACCCAGACGCTCTGGAGGAGACCAAGCAACTGTGAAAAGAGAAAAGTAAGCTGTTTCTTTACAAGGAGAAGCTGTGCCAGAGAATGGTCAACTCTAGAACACATGAGCTGACCTGGCAGGTAGTGGTCCCAAGACGAGATGCGGCTATGGTTCTGGAGGCATACCACGACGGAGCAGGACACTTCGGATGGAAGAAGCTGGAGTTCCTGTTGCATGGACGGTTCTACTGGGTAGGCATGAGAGGAGCCATCGAGAGGTGGTGCAGAGACTGTGGCCTGTGTAACCTAAGAAGGAAGGACCGTGCCAGCCAGAAGACTCCTCTGCAGCCCATCATCACCAGGCAGCTACTGGAGCTGGTAGCTCTGGACCATGTGAAACTGGCTCCAAGCAAATCTGAGTATATCTACGCCCTCACAATCGTAGATCACTACTCCCGGTTCCTGGTGGTGGTCCCTGTCAAGGACTTAACGGCTCAAACAGCAGCTAGAGCCTTCCAGCAGCACTTCTGCCGTCCACACGGGTATCCGGAGCAAGTGCTGATGGACCAAGGACCAGCCTTCGAAGCGGAGGTCTTCCAAGAGTTCTGCAATCTGTATGGCTGCAGGAAGATAAGAACAACGCCCTATCACCCTCAGACCAACGGACTATGCGAGAAAATGAACCAGGTGGTGATAGACTTGCTAAAAAAGTTGCCCCTGGAAGAACGCAGTCTCTGGCCTGAAAAACTGCCTGATCTGGTGGACTTATATAATCACATCCCTGTAGGTTCCACCAACTGTACCCCGGCATACCTAATGAGAGCAAGACCTGGTAAGCTGCCTATTGACCTGGATATGGGAGTCCTGACACCTGAGGACACCTCGCCAGAGGCAGACTGGGATACAGAATGGCAGCAGCAGTATCGGAAAGTACAGGAGAGCGTCGAGTGAAGTCTGTCTCAAGCAAGAGAAAGGCAAGAGAAGACTTATAACCAGCATGCTCCCGCTGTTCCCCTGGTACCAGGAGAGCAGGTCTTGAAGAGAAAAAGGCGGCTCCACAAGTTGGACGACCAGTGGGAGAAGGACCCGTACACAGTACTGCCTTCAAGTCATGATAACCCAATAGTCTGTGTAATCAGTAAGGATAGAGGAGAAACCACAGCCATTGTTTCCAGAGACCACCTGAAAAAGTGTCCCGAGCAGCCGCAAAGCCCTGATGAAGATCAAGAGAACTCTCAACCCGCAGAGGAAGGGGAAGAAATGATCAGTACCGTACTCGGAGACTTTCCCCGGTCCTGGACTCAAATAAACAACGCAGTCGTGGTACCCGTCCTCACCTTTCTCCAGCCAGCCCCTCTAGGGCCTACAGAAGAACAGGTAGTGTCAGAAGAGCAGTCGGCCCAGGAGGCAGAAGAATCCATACCAGCAGCCCAGGAGAATCAACCCTCTGCTAGTAGTGAGCCTGCCGTGCCCCTAGTAAGCCAAAGAGTACGCAGAAAGCTGCCAGGCCTACCCGCAACACCTTCTACACCCTGTAGTGCAGAACCAGATAGTGGGTTACGTAGGTCCACCAGGAGCACTAGAGGACAGATGCCCGCTCGCTGGAGAGTCTAATGCCAAGTATATATTTACCTGTACATATGTAAATGCTGAAAAAGGTTTATGTTTTTGTTGCCTGTTCATTGATTATGTTTCTCTAGTTACCCTGCAGGTTTATTTGGACTAACAGGTTATGGACGCTGAGTAACCGGAACTAAATTGTAGATAGTTGTACCTTGGTGCCTCTTGCGAAGATGGCCGCGGAAGAGAAAAACCTCTCTGGCGTGGCCTCCTTGTGGCCCAAAGTAGCTAGCCTCAGCCTTGCAGCCACGCCCAGGGCCAACGTTTGGGGTTTGCTTTGGACAGGTCCCCTCCTCTGTTCCAAGACTTCACCTTGTTGAGTGACATGGACACCCGGTTACAGACACGCCGTGACCTCTAAAGACTAAAGCTTCTTGTACATATGTTGTTGTATTATTGTTTATACCCTGTACTTGTGTTTTCTTAAAAATGTGTTTAGTCCCGGAGTACTAAAATTTACTAGGGGGGAATGTGGCACCCCAGAGGTCTGGTTACCACAGTAATAGAAATATTACATCTGAGAGCAAGTGGGAGGTTTCCTGGTCAGGAGCCCTTAAGCATGCAACACCTCCTGCCCAGTCCAGGGAGGGGAGGAATCTGCCCTTATAAACTGGGTCTGGTGCGGGATTAGACAGTCAAAGCCTGGAGTGAAGCTCCAGACACAGGGCGAGAAACAGCTAGGAGCTCTGTAGGAGCAGGAGCTGAGTGCCAGGGACTGGAAGCAGATATTGCTCATCCTGGCTGAAGAGACTACTACTGGACAACGGAGTCCGAGGCTGTGGGAACCTCTAAGTCCAGCAGCAGAAACCAGCCGGCAGGGGATTCTAGGTCCACTGGCCATAGAAGCCCGGAGGCTCAGTCACAAGGAAGGGACCAGCAACGCCATCGAGGAGCGGAGGCTATCAGAAGGCCTCAAGTCACCAGCCATACGGGTGAGCACCACAAGGTATACTCAGGGACGTGGGCTACTTCCACTCGCTTACAGCATGGTAGCCAGGAAGAGTGCAGATATACGGGGAGGCCTACAACTCCACCTGGCCAGGGGAACTGCTGCTTGCTCGCAGACTGACCAGGCCCCTTATGCTAGCCAGTACTCCCGGGAGGATCTGCCTTAATATCATCAGTAAAGACCCTGAACTGCACTGCAAAGAATCAGAGTCATTCCTGCTTTCTCGCCGCATACAGCACTACTAGTACTGGGACGCCCGCGCACCATCACTCCCATCATCCACATTCCCTGCCCTGAGGCCATACTCTACCCGTGGGGAGTTATGCCACCTTTAGCTGCGCACACCACACCAGCCTCAGCGGACTGCCTCGCAGCGGCGGTACACCCTGACCGCAATCCACGGGTTGCATAGTCGGACATTAAACCACAAAAACCCTATAAAGACTGCCACTGGTTTGACCACCCTGAGCCACGGGACCGGGTCGCCGCCACGGAGACTACAACCCCCAGAGACCCGGCTCCGGGTATCCCACACACGTGCACACACAGCCCAGGGGGCGCGTCACTGATAGAACACGTCCCACACACTGCTACAAGCCGAATTATTTTTTCAGAGCTAGATGCAGATAAAAATTATATTGAATTTGCAACCTGGTGGAGGTTAGTATAGATGGACTAATAGAATGATGCTATGCCCAAAAGGTTGTACTTCACTAGGTGCAGTAAAAAAATTGTATTCTATACACAGGTGGTGTAGCTTGCAACACAGATAGGCTACTCCACTGACTAATACACACTGCAAGAGGCCAAAAAGGATTTGCTTTGCTAGATTTAGCCAAATGCTGTGAAAAAAACTTGCACAGCACTAAAACAGACCTGCCTGGCAAAAAGTGATAGGAACTGATGTAACCTAGCCCTCAAAAGGACTGCAATTACAATTAGTCTTTACTCCCAACCTCTCTATTTAAGAGCACAGACCTGCCTGATAAAAGTGATAGGAACTGATGCAACCTAGCCCTCAAAAAGGACTGCAATTCCAATTAGTCTTTACTCCCAACCTATCTATTTAAGAGCACAGACCTGCCTGATAAAAGTCGTAGGAAATGATGTAACCTAGTCCTCAAAAGGACTGCAATCACAACTATTCCCTGCTCCCAAGCTATCTGTAGATTTGTGCGAAAATTGGCTAGAAATTAACACTGAAAATATAGCGCACACAGCAACAGCGGTGCCGTCTAACACGCAGCTGCAGCAGTGAGAAAATGGTGGCGACGGGGAAAATGGCTGGGTCTTATAGGGCAAGGACATGTGACATACACTGCCAATGAAACATGCCCTTGCTTGTGTGAAAAAAAGCTGTTCGCTCTGTGTGCGCGCTGCTGATAGGCTGACAGATTGCACCTCCCCACTGTAAATGCGGGAAAGAGAAAAAAAAATGGAGATCTTCATTATTCCTGCACAGATCCATCCCCTGCCCCTCCCCCCGCCCCGCTGTACACTCAAACTGCGTATTAACATTAATTTTCAGCATTACTGAGAAAAAATCCAGTTATGATTTTGGTGCACGAACAGTTATCGAACATAACCTCGAACAGCCGAATTTTTTTCAAATCGTTCGTGTTCGCCGAACATCTCGAACACCACCCAAAACAGCTCGAATTTGAGATTGGCGAACAGTTCGAGTCGAACACCGCTCATCTCTACTCATTACCATGGTGGGCAACATACAGTATCCCGGGTCGCCTAACACAGCTAAATATATGGAAATTCACCGTAAACAGGTGAAAAAAAAAATCACCTGGTGGTGGTCCCTGTCAAGGACTTAACGGCTCAAACAGCAGCTAGAGCCTTCCAGCAGCACTTCTGCCGTCCACACGGGTATCCGGAGCAAGTGCTGATGGACCAAGGACCAGCCTTCGAAGCGGAGGTCTTCCAAGAGTTCTGCAATCTGTATGGCTGCAGGAAGATAAGAACAACGCCCTATCACCCTCAGACCAACGGACTATGCGAGAAAATGAACCAGGTGGTGATAGACTTGCTAAAAAAGTTGCCCCTGGAAGAACGCAGTCTCTGGCCTGAAAAACTGCCTGATCTGGTGGACTTATATAATCACATCCCTGTAGGTTCCACCAACTGTACCCCAGCATACCTAATGAGAGCAAGACCTGGTAAGCTGCCTATTGACCTGGATATGGGAGTCCTGACACCTGAGGACACCTCGCCAGAGGCAGACTGGGATACAGAATGGCAGCAGCAGTATCGGAAAGTACAGGAGAGCGTCGAGTGAAGTCTGTCTCAAGCAAGAGAAAGGCAAGAGAAGACTTATAACCAGCATGCTCCCGCTGTTCCCCTGGTACCAGGAGAGCAGGTCTTGAAGAGAAAAAGGCGGCTCCACAAGTTGGACGACCAGTGGGAGAAGGACCCGTACACAGTACTGCCTTCAAGTCATGATAACCCAATAGTCTGTGTAATCAGTAAGGATAGAGGAGAAACCACAGCCATTGTTTCCAGAGACCACCTGAAAAAGTGTCCCGAGCAGCCGCAAAGCCCTGATGAAGATCAAGAGAACTCTCAACCCGCAGAGGAAGGGGAAGAAATGATCAGTACCGTACTCGGAGACTTTCCCCGGTCCTGGACTCAAATAAACAACGCAGTCGTGGTACCCGTCCTCACCTTTCTCCAGCCAGCCCCTCTAGGGCCTACAGAAGAACAGGTAGTGTCAGAAGAGCAGTCGGCCCAGGAGGCAGAAGAATCCATACCAGCAGCCCAGGAGAATCAACCCTCTGCTAGTAGTGAGCCTGCCGTGCCCCTAGTAAGCCAAAGAGTACGCAGAAAGCTGCCAGGCCTACCCGCAACACCTTCTACACCCTGTAGTGCAGAACCAGATAGTGGGTTACGTAGGTCCACCAGGAGCACTAGAGGACAGATGCCCGCTCGCTGGAGAGTCTAATGCCAAGTATATATTTACCTGTACATATGTAAATGCTGAAAAAGGTTTATGTTTTTGTTGCCTGTTCATTGATTATGTTTCTCTAGTTACCCTGCAGGTTTATTTGGACTAACAGGTTATGGACGCTGAGTAACCGGAACTAAATTGTAGATAGTTGTACCCTGGTGCCTCTTGCGAAGATGGCCGCGGAAGAGAAAAACCTCTCTGGCGTGGCCTCCTTGTGGCCCAAAGTAGCTAGCCTCAGCCTTGCAGCCACGCCCAGGGCCAACGTTTGGGGTTTGCTTTGGACAGGTCCCCTCCTCTGTTCCAAGACTTCACCTTGTTGGGTGACATGGACACCCGGTTACAGACACGCCGTGACCTCTAAAGACTAAAGCTTCTTGTACATATGTTGTTGTATTATTGTTTATACCCTGTACTTGTGTTTTCTTAAAAATGTGTTTAGTCCCGGAGTACTAAAATTTACTAGGGGGGAATGTGGCACCCCAGAGGTCTGGTTACCACAGTAATAGAAATATTACATCTGAGAGCAAGTGGGAGGTTTCCTGGTCAGGAGCCCTTAAGCATGCAACACCTCCTGCCCAGTCCAGGGAGGGGAGGAATCTGCCCTTATAAACTGGGTCTGGTGCGGGATTAGACAGTCAGAGCCTGGAGTGAAGCTCCAGACACAGGGCGAGAAACAGCTAGGAGCTCTGTAGGAGCAGGAGCTGAGTGCCAGGGACTGGAAGCAGATATTGCTCATCCTGGCTGAAGAGACTACTACTGGACAACGGAGTCCGAGGCTGTGGGAACCTCTAAGTCCAGCAGCAGAAACCAGCCGGCAGGGGATTCTAGGTCCTCTGGCCATAGAAGCCCGGAGGCTCAGTCACAAGGAAGGGACCAGCAATGCCATCGAGGAGCGGAGGCTATCAGAAGGCCTCAAGTCACCAGCCATACGGGTGAGCACCACAAGGTATACTCAGGGACGTGGGCTACTTCCACTCGCTTACAGCATGGTAGCCAGGAAGAGTGCAGATATACGGGGAGGCCTACAACTCCACCTGGCCAGGGGAACTCCTGCTTGCTCGCAGACTGACCAGGCCCCTTATGCTAGCCAGTACTCCCGGGAGGGTCTGCCTTAATATCATCAGTAAAGACCCTGAACTGCACTGCAAAGAATCAGAGTCATTCCTGCTTTCTCGCCGCATACAGCACTACTAGTACTGGGACGCCCGCGCACCATCACTCCCATCATCCACATTCCCTGCCCTGAGGCCATACTCTACCCGTGGGGAGTTATGCCACCTTTAGCTGCGCACACCACACCAGCCTCAGCGGACTGCCTCGCAGCGGCGGTACACCCTGACCGCAATCCACGGGTGGCATAGTCGGACATTAAACCACAAAAACCCTATAAAGACTGCCACTGGTTTGACCACCCTGAGCCACGGGACCGGGTCGCCGCCACGGAGACTACAACCTCCAGAGACCCGGCTCCGGGTATCCCACACACGTGCACACACAGCCCAGGGGGCGCGTCACTGATAGAACACGTCCCACACACTGCTACAAGCCAAATTATTTTTTCAGAGCTAGATGCAGATAAAAATTATATTGAATTTGCAACCTGGTGGAGGTTAGTATAGATGGACTAATAGAATGATGCTATGCCCAAAAGGTTTTACTTCACTAGGTGCAGTAAAAAAATTGTATTCTATACACAGGTGGTGTAGCTTGCAACACAGATAGGCTACTCCACTGACTAATACACACTGCAAGAGGCCAAAAAGGATTTGCTTTGCTAGATTTAGCCAAATGCTGTGAAAAAAACTTGCACAGCACTAAAACAGACCTGCCTGGCAAAAAGTGATAGGAACTGATGTAACCTAGCCCTCAAAAGGACTGCAATTACAATTAGTCTTTACTCCCAACCTCTCTATTTAAGAGCACAGACCTGCCTGATAAAAGTGATAGGAACTGATGCAACCTAGCCCTCAAAAAGGACTGCAATTCCAATTAGTCTTTACTCCCAACCTATCTATTTAAGAGCACAGACCTGCCTGATAAAAGTCGTAGGAAATGATGTAACCTAGTCCTCAAAAGGACTGCAATCACAACTATTCCCTGCTCCCAAGCTATCTGTAGATTTGTGCGAAAATTGGCTAGAAATTAACACAGAAAATATAGCGCACACAGCAACAGCGGTGCCGTCTAACACGCAGCTGCAGCAGTGAGAAAATGGTGGCGACGGGGAAAATGGCTGGGTCTTATAGGGCAAGGACATGTGACATACACTGCCAATGAAACATGCCCTTGCTTGTGTGAAAAAAAGCTGTTCGCTCTGTGTGCGCGCTGCTGATAGGCTGACAGATTGCACCTCCCCACTGTAAATGCGGGAAAGAGAAAAAAAAATGGAGATCTTCATTATTCCTGCACAGATCCATCCCCTGCCCCTCCCCCCGCCCCGCTGTACACTCAAACTGCGTATTAACATTAATTTTCAGCATTACTGAGAAAAAATCCAGTTATGATTTTGGTGCACGAACAGTTATCGAACATAACCTCGAACAGCCGAATTTTTTTCAAATCGTTCGTGTTCGCCGAACATCTCGAACACCACCCAAAACAGCTCGAATTTGAGATTGGCGAACAGTTCGAGTCGAACACCGCTCATCTCTACTCATTACCATGGTGGGCAACATACAGTATCCCGGGTCGCCTAACACAGCTAAATATATGGAAATTCACCGTAAACAGGTGAAAAAAAAAATCAACAATCTAATATGCGCCTTATGATGTTTCTATCCTCCCAAATCATATACATGTGTTTTCATATGTATATAGCACATATGTACTTTTTTTTTTTTCTAGCAATTTTTATTAATAAAGGTTTATGTGGTATAATTACTAGGGTCGGAGGGATATCATAAGAGTAAAATTGTTTCTGGGTTGTAGGTACACGTTACCGTTTAATCTCAATAAACAAAAAGAGCATAGGCAAACACCTTAAAAAGAGACCTATGTAACTTCTCAAGTTCCAAAACCCTTCTAAGAATCGAGGGCATAAGAAACCATAGAAGGTCTCTGTAATTTAAGTTCAGGTCGTTGATACTCTGGTCTGTTGTCTCCTTCTAATGTTGGCTTCGGTCCATTCTTTCACTGGACGGGGTGAACGTTGGTTTGGAATGGAGTCATCTGGGAGCTGGATACCTGCTTTTCTGAGAGCGGCTCTCCCCTCTTCCAGGGACCGTATAACATAAGATGCACCTTTATAGAAAAAATGATAGCGCAAATGGAAAGCCCCATCTTTATCTTATATTTGCACCCTGTAGGGCCAAGGTGATGGGTCGGACGGACCTTCTCCTGACAAGTGTGGCTGGGGAGATGTCAGCAAAAAGATGGATGCTATCTGGGACTCCTGGGAGATCTGGGTATTCTCGTTCTACAGTCAAGATGAGATCTCTTATATCTTCGTGATGTAATTTGAGAACTACGTCTCTTGGGATATCTTCTGACCTTGGTTTCCCTAGGGCTCTGTGTATCCTTGTTATACGTAGCAAAGCTGGGTCTGTGTCAGGCAGGAGTGCAGTAAATAGGTCCATAACAGTTTCTTTCAAGAAAGTAAATCTTTCAGGCAATCCTTTTATTCTTATGTTTCCTCTCCTGGACCTATTCTCCAGATCCTCATATTTAAGATCTAATAAAGCAAGGTGACCTGCATGGCTTTTAATGTGAGCCTGATCTTCCTCTAGAGCCCCAGCTGTATCCTCCATTTTTTTTCCAAGTCACAGGTCCTCTGCTCTATCTCTTGTAATTGAGCAGAGAAGTTATCTACAGCAGTTTTCAAATCAGTTCTGAAGGTCTCTGGCAGCTGCTTCAGTAAATACTCAGTTGATATCACTGAGCCTGCTGGGACGTGCTGGGGGGGAAGGGTGTCAAAGTCCTGCTGTGAGGCTGAGGACACCTAGGCCATTGTTGGTTTCCCACCCGCCTGCTGTGCTGATATGAGATCAGTGATAGAACAGGACCTTGCTGGTGTGCTGACTACTTTCTTAGGCATTCTGCCCTCCCCACACTTAGCTGTTATCTTTCAGGGCTTTGGTAACTTAAATACTTGCTAAGACGCTGTAAAGTGCTGTGTTCAGCAATGCCAGGACAGGAGCTCAGGCAGACATGTCCTCTCACTCCGAGGTCCACGAATGCGCCCCCTAAATACAACTCTCAGCAAAAAAAGCTGTGGACTGGCTCTGTACCGTCCCTGGCCACATTCACTTGTCCACGTGTTTGTGGTTACGCGGTCCTTCCCAGTAAGTGCACTGGGGAGGGCACGGGTAATGTTGTGGGACCCATGCTTGTGGAAGGCGGAGGCGATACCCGGAAATATAGTGGCAGCTGGGGACCAAGTATGGACACCCGGGCGCCGCCGGCATGAGGTTATGAAAAGCTTCCACCTCCACGAGCCTAAAAGGTCACATTTCAAGTGCAAGCAGCTGTCAAAAATTTGGCAGTATAGTATTGCAGCCTGTGGGTGGGTGGGTGGCTGCCTGCATACTTGCGCTTGCATTCCAAGGAATGGGGTAGGGACAGCTGAACGCTGCAGTGAGACAAAGACGTGGACGGTGATTGTTGCAAGTCTGCAACGACAGGTGCATGGCGGGAGGCATCTTCGCATGTGCCAAGGATCACTTATGATGGGTACACTTTTAGACAGTGACCTGGAAGTCAGAAATGCTTCCAGAGGTCTTCCCCATGCTGTTCCCATGTCTTTTCAGCACTGTATGCATGTGTCTGATGATGTGTCACACACCACATGGCCAGATAAGGTTGCAAAATGTTAAAATGACTTTTCCTGGTGAATGCATTTGTCTTGGTTGAAAGCAATGCAAAAGTGCAAAAACGCATCAAAAACGCTGCATGTGAACATAGCCCAAGGTGTGGAGGAGTATTTTTGTTTTTGGTTATTTATTTTGCCTTTTATACAAGTCATTACCTTGGAAAGGATGTTCCTTAACATATTTCCCAGGAAAGTCCATTTTGGTTTCGTTTTTGCATGTTTTATTGTGAGTCCGTAAAAGTGGCGCAATACTCTGACCACGTTGTTGACAGCAGTGATCTGAGAGTCAGAGTTGATTCCAGAGGGTCTTCCCCATGCTGTTCCCATGTCATTTGAGCACTGTTCCCATCGATTTGGGCAATTTTTAGGCCCTCTGCAGACAGCCGGTGGGAGCCGCCTGAAAAATGCTCGAGTTTCCCATAGACATACATTGGGCTCGTTGCTCGGGTCAAGCACCCGAGTATTCCAATTTGCTCGACCCGAGCAATGAGTACCCGAACATTTTAGTGCTCGCTCATCACTAGTCATGTCCCACCTGCCAGCTGACCTCTCCGGTGGCCCACTTCCATAGCCACTTAGTTCTGTTGCCAATCTTTCAGGTGCCATTTGATGGCATAGCCATAGATCTAGTGGTTCCCCTGGTCAAGTCCGCCAGAGGACATCACTGAATCCTGGTGGTACTGGACTATGCTACGCAGTGTCTGGAGGCCGTGCCACTACGTAACTCCTCTGCCACATCTCCTTAGGCAACCCCATTCTAGAGAAGATATGGACCAACTCCTGGGCTATACACTGTGTTCCAAATTATTATGCAAATAATATTTTCTCAGATTTTCCCTATATGAATTGCAGTCATTGTAATTTTCCAGTCAAATAACTATTAGAGTACAATTGAAAGGTTTTTGTACAACTGCCTATGATAATAGTATATTTTTTAAAAAAATCAAAAACTCCACTCCATCCTCCACTCCATCCATCTGGACCATCGAGATCATTTCATGCATGATAATGCCCCGTCTCATGCTGCACATAACACATCTGCATCTCTGGCTGCTGTGGGCATAAAAGGGGACAAACTTATGTTGTGGCACCCATGCTCCCCTGACCTCAACCCCATTGAGAACCTCTGGAGCATCATCAAAAGGAGTGTCTATGATGGCGGGAGGCAGTTCACATCTAAGCAACAGCTCTGGGAGGGTATTCTGTCCTCATGCAAAACAATTGAAGCAGAAACCATCCAAAACCTGACAAATTCAATGGATGAGAGAGTTCAGAAGCTCCTTTCGAACAAGGGGTCCTATGTGCAAATGTAACATCACCTAGAATAAAGTTTTGAGTTGAAAACTGTTTGATTTCAGTTTCTAATAACCTGCTAATGCTTATAATTTCAAAAATGACCATTTTCTGTTCTTTATTAAAATGAAAAGGTTGAAAACTCTGCTGTGCATAATAATTTGGAACATGCATTTTGAGTGCAGTTTGATTTTTTTCAAAAATATACTGTTATCATAGGCAGTTTGTACAAAAATCTTTCAATTGTACTCTAATAGTTATTTGACTGGAAAATTACAATGACTGCAATTCATATAGGTAATTTGGGAAAATCTGAGAAAATATTATTTGCATAATAATTTGGAACACAGTGTATAGCCCAGGAGTTGGTCCATATCTTCTCTAGAATGGGGTTGCCTAAGGAGATCCTAACACACCAAGGGACCCCTTTTATGTCATGGGTGATGAGGGAGTTGTGCAAAGCCCTGTAAATCACACAACTGAGGACCTCAGTCTACCACCCCCAGACAGATGGCTTAGTGGAGAGGTTTAATAAAACCTTGAAGGCCATGTTAAAGAAGGTCAAGGAAAAAGACGTCCGAGACTGGGACTGTCTACTGCTGTACCTTCTGTTCCCCATTACAGAAGTACCTCAGGCCTCTACTGGGTTCTCCCTGTTTGAGCTGTTATATGGCCGACACCCCCGCGGACTCCTGGACATAGCAAAAGAGACCTGAGAGGCGGAGTCTAAACCCTACAGGAGTGTAATTGAACATGTGGCCCAGACGCAAGAGAGGATTGCAGAGGTGATGCCCACTGTGAAAGAACACCTCCTCAAAGCACAAGAGGATGTACAATAGATCAGCGAGGATGAGACACTTCAACCCTGGTACATACGGTGGAGAGCAAGTTCCTGGCCAAGTGGCAGGACCCCTATGAAGTGGTTGAAAAGATTGGCAATGTCAACTATAGGGTTCACCAATCTGAGAGAAGGAAGCCCTACCAGGTGTACCACGTCAACCTCATTAAGCCGTGACAAGACAGGGAGCCTGTGGAAGCTCCATGTTCGATGGCGAAGACTGAAACCGACGTGGAGGAAGTCAAGGTGGCATAGTCACTGTCACGTGCCCAGAAGCAACAATGCTGAGAGTTGCTGCAGTGGAACAGGGACCTGTTCTCGGATCTACTGGGCTGTACTCATGTCATAGAGCATGAGTTACTTACGGAATCTCATGTCCGAGTGAATATGAAGTCATATCGGATTCCTGAAGCCTGCCGAGAGGTAATCTCGAAGGAGGTGAAGCGCATGCTGAATCTGGGGGTCATCGAAGAGTCAAAGAGTGGCTGGTCCAATCCCATAGTCTTAGTGCCAAAACCAGATGGAGAATGGTGGTTCTGCAATGACTATAGGATGTAGTGCCGGCGTCCCTGCCCTCTGCTAGGCAGGGACGCTGTTCCCCTCACCGCTCTGCTCCGTGCCCGGCGTCCCTCTCCCGCTCTGCTGGCAGCGCGTGCTCCTTCCCGGCCACTGTGCTTAGGGCGCGCGCGCGCGCCCTCCCTCCCTCTTAAAGGGGCCGCGCGCGCCGTCCTAAGGAGTCCCCGGAAAATGGCCGGAGGACTTTACCATATATAAGGCACCTCCTCCAAAATGGAGGTGCCCGAGCAATGTTGTTGCACCGTTCTACTCTGCTTCAGCCCTCAGGTCCCGTTGCCAGTTACCTGCCAGTTACCTGCCAGATTTCTGCCAGCTTGCTGTCCTAATCCTGCCTGATTTCCTGTTACCTGCCTGCCTGCCTGAGGTCCGACGGTCTGCCTTACAACTCCGGTCAGTCTGTCTAAGGACCAACTTGCCCGCTCACCTGGGACCGCACATAAGCCACCTGCCTGCTTGCCTGAGGTCCGACGGTCTGCCTTACAACTCCGGTCAGTCTGTCTATGGACCAGCTTGCCCGCTCACCTGGGAGCGCTTCTCCGCTACCTGCCTGCTTGCCTGCCCGGAGGCTCCGCTGTCACGTGCTGTGACCACCAGCTATTCCAGACTCTTGCCCGCTCACCTGGGAACGCTTCTCCGCTACCTGCCTGCTTGCCTACCTGGAGGCTCCGCCATCACGTGCTGTGACCACCTGCTATTCCAGAGACTCTCGCTTGCTCACCTGGGAGCACACATCCTCCATCTGCCTTGCTAGCCTACCTGGAGGTTCAGCCATCACAGGTCATACCTACCCCTTACCTAGAGACTGCCCCGGTCACTTGCCGTGACCTCCAGCCCGTTCTTCCAGAGACTGCCCCGGTCACTTGCCGTGACCTCCAGCCCGTTCTTCCAGAGACTGCCCTGATCACTTGCTGTGACCTCCTGCCCGTACACCCAGAGACTGTCCCGGTCACCTGCTGTGACTGCCTGCCTGGTCGCCACCCGCTCCCTTACAAGGACCGCTCCCTTGTATAGTAGCCCAGAGGTTCCGCCTCCCAGACCCGTTACAGTTTGCTCGGGCCATGGAACCCGGTGGCACCCAAGCTCCCTCGCTCTCGGACCTGTGTCATGAACTGTCCCGTCAAAGGTCCCAACAGGAGTCCATCCTGGGTCACCTGCGGAATGTCAATACTCGCCTGGACACTCTGACTGTTCCACCAACAACCTCCGCCAGTGCCATGTCTCGTAATCCGGCAGCTCCGCTGTCCACTAACACCATGATATCCTACCCCGGACCTCGGCTTTCTGCACCTCCTCGCTTCGGAGGCGACTCAGCCCAGGCTCGGGGCTTCATAAATCAGTGCACCCTGCACTTTGAACTATTGTCCCACCAGTTTAACTCCGACCGAGCCAAAATTGCATTCATCATGTCCCATCTCACCGGGGAGGCCCTGGCCTGGCTAAATCCTCTATGGGAGAGAGGAGACCCCCTGGTGTCCAACTTGCCTGCTTTTCTCACGGCTTTCCGGAAAGTCTTCGACGAACCCGGACGGAAGACCTCATCCGCATCATCGTTGCTACGCCTCCGTCAGGAAAGTCTCACCGTGGGCCAATATGCCATACGGTTCCGTACCCTTGCCTCGGAGCTGGCCTGGGATAACGACGCTCTGGTTTCCATCTTCTGGGAGGGTCTGTCCGGCCGTATTAAAGATGAACTTGCCGGTCGGGACATTCCTACCACTCTCGATGACTTAATAACTCTTGCCACCCGGATTGATCTACGGTTCCAGGAGCGTGCCAGAGAGGTCACCCGTGAGAGGAGGTTACCACGTCTAGCTCCTACTTTTCAGAAACCCGTCACTCCTTCTGTCTCTAACCAGGTACACCCTCCTGAGCCTATGCAGGTCGACCAGACTAAGATGGTCAAGACCCGTCAGGACTTATGCCGTGCCGAGGGGACCTGCTTCTACTGTGGCAGTAAGGAGCACCGGATCCGTGCCTGCCCAGAGAGGTCGGGAAACGCCTGTGTCTAGGTTCGCTCAGAGAGGTCCACCTAGACAAGAATAAATCCTCTCCATCCCTGCTGTTGTCAGTTTCAATCGTCTACGGGGAGAACCGTTATTTCGAACTAGCCCAACTGGACTCTGGAGCAGCCGGTAATCTTATTTCACAGTCCCTGGTAGAGAAATACCGCATCCCCACCAAACCTCTGGCTGTACCCTTGTCTGTTGCTGCCGTGGATGGGGGGCTCTTACCACGCCCCATCCAACTCATCACCGAATCCATTACTCTGCAGGTGGGAATGCTGCATTCTGAAAGTATCTCCTTCCATGTTCTGCCTGGACTCTCTCACGCCCTCTTGCTAGGCCTACCTTGGCTCCAGAAACATGCACCCGTTCTTGACTGGCAGACCGGAGAAGTCCTTCGCTGGGGACAGGGCTGCCATAAGACCTGTCTGGTTCCCGTTCATCCCGTCCGTCCTTCTCCTACCCCAGCTAATCTACCTGGACTTCCGATTCCTTATTGGTCTTATGCTGATGTCTTTAATAAAAAGGAGGCAGAGACACTACCCCCTCATAGACCATACGACTGCCCTATCGACCTGTTACCTGGTACTTCTCCTCCCCGTGGGCGTATTTATCCATTATCCGCTGCTGAGACCCGGTCGATGTCCGAATATATTGAGGAGAATCTGGCCAGGGGATTCATCCGGAAATCTACCTCCCCGGCGGGAGCAGGCTTCTTTTTCGTCAAAAAGAAGGACGGCTCTCTCCGTCCCTGTATAGACTATAGAGGCCTTAACCAGATCACGGTGAAGAATAAGTACCCCCTTCCGCTCATTCCGGAGTTATTTGATCGTCTGAGGGGGGCTAGAATCTTCACCAAACTGGACCTCCGTGGGGCGTACAACCTGGTTCGTATCCGTCAGGGGGATGAATGGAAGACGGCATTCAACACCCGGGACGGCCACTATGAATATCTGGTAATGCCCTTTGGCCTCTGTAACGCTCCTGCCGTCTTTCAAGAGTTGGTCAATGACATCTTCCGGGACCTTCTCTACTCCTGCGTAGTGGTGTACCTGGACGACATCTTGGTCTTCTCTCCGGATCTCCAGACTCACCGGAGGGATGTTCGTCAGGTCCTGCTCAGGCTCAGGCAGAACCATCTCTACGCTAAATATGAGAAGTGCCTCTTTGAGCAGACCTCGCTTCCGTTTCTGGGCTACATTATCTCTCAGACCGGCCTACAAATGGATCCTGAGAAACTGTCTGCCATCGAGAAATGGCCCCGACCAGACGGGTTGAAGGCTATTCAACGGTTCCTGGGCTTCGCCAACTATTACCGCCTCTTCATCCCGCACTTCTCTTCCCGGACTGCCCCAATTTCCGCGCTCACCCGTAAGGGTACTAATCCCAAAGAGTGGCCGCCCGAAGCAGAGGAGGCCTTTCTTTCCCTAAAACAGGCCTTCTCTTCCGCCCCGGTGCTGCATCGCCCGGACGGCAACAAGCAGTTCTTCCTGGAAGTTGACGCCTCCTCCTCTGGAGCCGGAGCGGTACTTACTCAAAAATCATCTTCCGGGAGAATGGTAACTTGTGGCTTCTTCTCCAAACTCTTCTCCTCTTCTGAGCGCAACTATTCCATAGGAGACCGAGAGTTATTGGCCATCAAGCTGGCGTTGGAGGAGTGGCGTTACCTACTCGAGGGGGCTCTTCATCCTGTAATAATTTACACTGACCACAAGAACTTGGCTTACCTCCAGCATGCCCAGAGACTTAACCCGCGCCAAGCCCGGTGGTCCTTGTTTTTTGCTCGCTTTGATTTTGTTCTTCATTTTCGCCCGGCTGACAAAAACGTCAAAGCAGACGCCTTGTCCCGATCCTTTCTGGTGTCCGATCTCGAGGAAGAACCTAAACATATCATCGATCCCGCCAGAGTAATGCAGGTGGCTCCCGTGAGTCTAAATCGTCTCCCTCCCGGTAAGACGTTTGTTTCAGTACCTGATCGGGAGAAGATCCTACACTGGGGCCATTCGTCTAAACTAGCTGGCCACGCCGGTCAGAAAAAGACCCTCCAGCTTATTGCCCGGCACTATTGGTGGCCTACCCTGCACAAGGACATAATAGACTTTGTTTCTGCCTGTGTGTCCTGCGCCCGCAACAAAGTCCCGAGACATCTGCCAGCCGGACGCCTCCTTCCGCTTCCTGTACCTGCTGCCCCCTGGCAGCATATAGCAATGGACTTTATAACTGATCTCCCCGTCTCTGCCGGTTGTACGGTCATTTAGGTGGTCGCTGACCGCTTTTCCAAGATGGCTCACTTTATTCCCCTGCCAGGCCTTCCGTCTGCACCCGAGCTAGCTAAAGACTTTATCCGCCACATCTTCCGTCTTCATGGCCTGCCCCTCCACATCGTGTCGGATCGTGGGGTACAGTTCACCTCACGTTTCTGGAGAGCCACTTGTAAACTACTAGACGTCACCCTGGACTTCTCTTCCGCTTACCACCCACAGTCCAATGGTCAAGTGGAGCGGATCAATCAGAACCTGACCAGTTACCTCCGGCACTTCGTTAATGCCCACCATTCTGACTGGGTGGATCTCCTACCATGGGCCGAGTTCTCTTATAATAATCACGAGAGCGAATCCTCCTCCAAATCCCCGTTTTTTGTAGTCTTTGGTCAGCATCCTCGGATTCCTTTTCCTGTCTCCACCTCTGTGGACAACCCGGCTGCGGAATCTCTCGTTAGCAAATTTTCCTCCATATGGGAGAGTACCCGGTCCGCACTCCTTCTGTCATCCGAGCGTATGAAAAGACACGCTGACAAAAGACGCCTGGATCCTCCACAATTTCGTCCAGGAGATAAAGTCTGGCTCTCATCTAAATATGTTCGACTCAAGATGCCTTCTTACAAGTTAGGGCCTCGGTTCATCCGTCCTCTGGAGGTCATCAGTCAGATCAACCCGGTGGCCTATAAATTGAAACTCCCGGCCAACTTACGGATCCCTAACTCCTTCCATGTATCTCTCCTCAAACCCGTGGTGCTTAACTCTTTTTCCAAGTCTACAGGTACGCCTCCTGCTCCGGTTTCTGCTGAGGACGAGTTTGAGGTAGAGAACATTCTTGCCACCAAAAGGGTAAGAGGAAAGACCTTTTTTCTGGTAGATTGGAAGGGGTTTGGTCCTGAGGAGAGAACGTGGGAGCCCCGGGAGAACATCCATGCCCCTCTCATCCTAGCTAAATTTCTATCTGGCCTAAAAAAAGGGGGGTCTAAAGGGGGGGGGTACTGTAGTGCCGGCGTCCCTGCCCTCTGCTAGGCAGGGACGCTGTTCCCCTCACCGCTCTGCTCCGTGCCCGGCGTCCCTCTCCCGCTCTGCTGGCAGCGCGCGCTCCTTCCCGGCCACTGTGCTTAGGGCGCGCGCGCCCTCCCTCCCTCTTAAAGGGGCCGCGCGCGCCGTCCTAAGGAGTCCCCGGAAAATGACCGGAGGAATTTACCATATATAAGGCACCTCCTCCAAAATGGAGGTGCCCGAGCAATGTTGTTGCACCGTTCTACTCTGCTTCAGCCCTCAGGTCCCGTTGCCAGTTACCTGCCAGTTACCTGCCAGATTCCTGCCAGCTTGCTGTCCTAATCCTGCCTGATTTCCTGTTGCCTGCCTGAGGTCCGACGGTCTGCCTTACAACTCTGGTCAGTCTGTCTAAGGACCAACTTGCCCGCTCACCTGGGAGCGCACATCAGCCACCTGCCTGCTTGCCTGAGGTCCGACGGTCTGCCTTACAACTCCGGTCAGCCTGTCTATGGACCAGCTTGCCCGCTCACCTGGGAGCGCTTCTCCGCTACCTGCCTGCTTGCCTGCCCGGAGGCTCCGCTGTCACGTGCTGTGACCACCAGCTATTCCAGACTCTTGCCCGCTCACCTGGGAACGCTTCTCCGCTACCTGCCTGCTTGCCTACCTGGAGGCTCCGCCGTCACGTGCTGTGACCACCTGCTATTCCAGAGACTCTCGCTTGCTCACCTGGGAGCACACATCCTCCATCTGCCTTGCTAGCCTACCTGGAGGTTCAGCCATCACAGGTCATACCTACCCCTTACCTAGAGACTGCCCCGGTCACTTGCCGTGACCTCCAGCCCGTTCTTCCAGAGACTGCCCCGGTCACTTGCCGTGACCTCCAGCCCGTTCTTCCAGAGACTGCCCTGATCACTTGCCGTGACCTCCTGCCCGTACACCCAGAGACTGTCCCGGTCACCTGCTGTGACTGCCTGCCTGGTCACCACCCGCTCCCTTACAAGGACCGCTCCCTTGTATAGTAGCCCAGAGGTTCCGCCTCCCAGACCCGTTACATAGGAAACTGAATGAGGTCTCTAAGTTTGATTCGTACCCAATGCCCAGGGTAGATGAACTAATTGAGAGACTAGGGCCGGCCAGGTACATTACCACCCTTGACCTCACAAAAAGGTATTGGCAGATCCCTATGTACCAAGAAGCCAAGGAGAAGACAGCCTTTTCAATGCCAGATGGGTGTTTCCAATACACCAGAATGCCGTTTGGGTTGCAAGGAGCTCCAGCTACCTTCCAGAGAGCCATGGACCAGATCCTAGCTCCCTACAAGAAGTATGCAGCAGCCTACCTGGATGATATTGTGATTGACAGCCAAGATTGAGGTAGCCATCTGAGCAAAGTACAGGCGATATTCAATGCTCTATGGAAGGCGGGGATTTCCATCAACCCAAAGAAATGTTCCATGGGCATGAAGGAGGCCAGATATTTGGGCTATGTCGTAGGTAGAGGCGTGATAAAGCCCCAAATTAAAAAAATTGACATGATCCGGGGTTGGCCACAACCTTTCACAAAAAAGCAGGTCAGAGCTTTCCTGGGCATCATGGGCTACTACCGCTGGTTCATCCCTAACTTCGCCATGATAGCCGCCCCTTTGATAGACCTCCTTAAGGAGACAAAATCGGCTATGACTAAGTGGTCTCCAGAAACCGAGACGGCCTTCCAGGAACTCAAACAAGCCCTGTTTAAACAGCCGGGGTTGGTGGCATTGGATTTCTCGAAGGAGTTTGTGGTCCAGACGGACGTGTCAGATGACGGGCTGGAGATCAACAGCTTAGAGCACCCCATAATGTTTTTAAGCCGGAAGCTCATGTCTTGTGAAAGAAATTACTCCATAGTGGAGAAAGAATGTTTGGCCATCAAGTGGGCGCTAGACACCCTAAGATACTACCTCTTAGGCAGGAAGTTCAGGCTGGTGTCAGACAATGCCCCACTAAGGTGGATGATGGAGAAGAAGAGGAGCAATGCTCGAGTGACCAAGTGGTTGCTAGCTCTTCAGGAGTTCAGCTTCCAGGTAGAGCATTGTCAAAGGTCCATTGTATGTTAGAGGAAGCTGCCAAGCCTCCCGGCTTTGGGCAGAGGGGAGGGTATGTAAGATGGCCGCCAGACATGTCATTGAGGGGAGATATGTATCGCTGAGGTTGGTAGCTTCTGTGATGTAAAACCAGGAAAGCATGCCCCAGCACACATAGTGCTGTTAGGGTTAATAGGGCGTATCAGGGCCAGCTGTTATGAGCAGTCATAAAACGCGGGTAGGACTGGCTGCTCACATATCCCCACCTCAGGGTGCGTATAAAATGGAGACCGAATGTCTCATTCAATGTTTGTGGCTGGAGGTGTGAAGACCTCCAGCGTGTTTGTGCTACAGGACATTGTCTGTGAACGGGAGAACCCGTAGTATTGTATGGACTATTTATTTTCCTGTTTTGCTACTTTGTGCCAGACAAGGCTGTCTTTTGTTTACCATGCAAGTGCGGTTTATGAAAGCCTGAATAAACCTGCCTTGGACATTTTTTAAGAAACTGACTCTTGTGCCTACCTCAAAAGCAGTTGAGTGAGTACCAAACCCTACAATACATAGAGCTGGGCCAAAGTAACAACATGTTCCCATTAGAAAGGAGCGGGTCTGCTATACAGTTAGAGGGTATGCAGTGAGTCCAGCGGCTGCCAATATTTAGAAAAGACCACAATAACAATTTAAAGACACATAGAGCTGGGAAACAGTAACGACATGTTCCCACTTGAAAGGAGCGGGTCTGCTATACAGTTATAGGTTATGCAGTGAGTACAGTGGCTGCCAAGATTTAGGAAAAAACCTAGTAAAAATTTAAAGACACATAGAGGTGGGCCACAGTAACAACATGTTCCCATTGGAAAGGAGCGAGTCTGCAATACAGTTATAGGATATGCAGTGAGTACAGCAGCAGCCAAAATTTAGGAAAAAACCCAAAAACAAGTTAAAGACACTTAGAGGTGGGCAACAGTAACGACATGTTCCCATTAGAAACGAGCGGGTCTGCTATCCAGTTAAAGGGTAAGCAGTGAGTAAAAGAGCTGCCAAAATTTAGGAAATCCCAATAACAATTTAAAGACACATAGAGCTGGGCCACAGTAACGACATGTTCTCATTAGAAAGGAACGGGTTGGCTATACAGTCATAGGGTACGCAGTAAGTCCAACGGCTGGCAAAATTTATGAAAATCCCCAATAACAATTTAAAGACACATAGAGCAGGGCCACAGTAACAACATGTTCCCATTACAAAGGAGCGGGTCTGCTATACAGTTATAGGACATGCAGTGAGTCCAACGGCTGCCAAAAATTAGGAAAAACCCCAATATTAATTTAAAGACACAAAGAGGTGGGACACAGTAATAGCATGTTCCCATTAGAAAGGATTAGGTCTGCTATACAGTTATAGGTTATGCAGTGAGTCCAATGGCTGCCAAAAAATAGGAAAAACCCCAATAACAATTTAAAGACACAGAGCAGGGCCACAGTGACGACAAGTTCCCATTAGAAAGCAGAGAGTCTGCTTTACAGTTATAGGACATGCAGTGAGTACAGCAGCTGCCAAAATTTAGGAAAAACCCCAATAACAATTTAAAGACACATAGAACTGGGCCACAGTAACGACACGTTCCCATTAGAAAGGAGCGGGTATGTTATGCAGTTAGAGGGTATGCAGTGAGTCCAAATGCTGCCAAAATTTAGAAAAAACCCAATAACAATTTAAAGACACATATAGCTGGGCCACAGTATCGGCATGTTCCCATTAGAATGGAGAGGGTCTGCTATACAGTTATAGGGTATGCAGTGAGTCCAACAGCTGCCAAAATTTCGGAAAAGCCTCAATATTAATTTAAAGACACAAAGAGTAAGTAATAACATGTTCCCATTAGAAAGGAGCAGGTCTGCTATAGAGTTATAGGGTATGCAATGAGTATAGCGGCTGCCAAAATTTAGGGAAAATCCCAATAACAATTTAAAGACACATAGAGGTGGGGCACAGTAATGACATTTTCCCATTAGAAAAGAGCGAGTCTGCTTTTCAGTTATATGGTATGCAGTGAGTCCAACTGCTGCCAAAATTTAGAAAAAAAACAATAACAATTTAAAGACACATAGAGCTGGGAAACAGTAACGACATGTTCCCATTATAAAGGAGCGGGTCTGCTATACAGTTATAGGCTATGCAGTGAGTCCAACGGCTGCCAAAATTTAGGAAAAAGCCCAATATTAATATAAAGACACAAAGAGGTGGGACATAGTAGTGACATCATGCCATTAGAAAGGAGCTGGTCTGCTATGCAGTTATAGGGTATGCAGTGAGTACAATGGCTGCCAAAATTGAGGAAAAACCCCAATAACAATTTAAAGACACATAGAGGTGGGACACTAACGACATGTTCCCTTTAGAAAGGAGAGAGTCTGCTCTACAGTTATCGGGTGTGCAGTGAGTACACTGGCTGCCAAAATTTAGGAATTCCCAATAACAATTTAAAGACACATAGAGCTGGGCCACACTAATGACATGTTCTCATTATAAAGAAGCGGGTGTGCTTTACAGTTATAGGGCATGAAGTAAGTCCATCGGCTGCCAAAATTTCGGAAAAACCCCAATACCAATTTAAAGACACATAGAGGTGGGGCACAGCAACAAAATTTTCCCGTTAGAAAGGAGTGAGTCTGCTCTTCATTTATAGGGTATGCAGTGAGTCCATCGGCTGCCAAAATTTAGGAAAAACTCCAATAACATTTTAAATACACATAGAGCTGTGCCACAGTAACAACATGTTCCCATTAGAAAGGAGTGTGTCTGCTATACAGTTATAGGGTATGCAGTTAGCATAGCGGCTGCCAAAATTTAGGAAAGACCCCAATAACAATTTAAAAACAACACATAGAGGTGGGCCACAGTAATGACATGTTCCCATTAGAAAGAAGCGGGTCTTCTATACAGTTATAGAGTAAACAGTGAGTACAGCAGCTGCCAAAATTTAGGAAAAACCCCAATACCAATTTAAAGACACATAGAGGTGGAGCACAACAACAAAATTTTCCCGTTAGAAAGGAGTGAGTCTGCTCTTCATTTATAGGGTATGCAGTGAGTCCATCGGCTGCCAAAATTTAGAAAAAACCCCAATAACAATTTAAAGACACATAGAGCTGGGTCACAGTAATGACATGTTCCCATTATAAAGGAGTGGGTCTGCTGTACCGTTATAGAGTAAACAGTGAGTACAGCAGCTGCCAAAATTTAGGAAAAACCCCAATAACAATTTAAAGACACATAGAGATGGGCCACAGTAAGAACATGTACCCATTAGAAAAGAGCGGGTCTGTTATACAGTTATAGGGCATGCAGTGAGTACAGCGGCTGCCAAAATTTAGGAAAGACCCCAATAACAATTTAAAAACACATAGAGGTGGACCACAGTAACGTCATGTTCCCATTAGAAAGGAGCGGGTCTGCTATACAGTTATAGGGTAAACATTGAGTACAGCAGCTGCAAAAATTTAGGAAAAACCCCAACAACAATTTAAAGACACATAGAGCTTGGCCACAGTAACGACATGTTCCATTAGGAAGGAGCGGGTCTGCTATACAGTTAGAGGGTATGCAGTGAGTCCAACGCTGCCAAAATTTAGAAAAAAAAACAGTAACAATTTAAAGACACATAGAGCTAGGACACAGTGACAACATGTTCCCATTAGAAAAGAGAGGATCTCCTATACAGTTATAAGGTATGCAGTTGTGGTGCCCCTGAGGGTTCAGTCGTCACAGAGGTACTGCATCTCACCCAGAGGTTTGATAACTCACTATCAGGTAAGGAAGGAGTACTGCTGAGGACCCTAACACCTGCATCCAACACTACACTACTCCAGACCAGCAGGAGGGGCAAGATGCGTCGCTTCCTGCTGAGCCCTATCCCTGGCTGGAGTGGGAGGAACCATGTAGTGAGTGTGGGTAGAGGAAGAAGATTAGGGGAGCATTGAAAGAAGTGATATAAAAAGGGATGGAACCATCTAGAAGGGTTCCAGTCTGTGGAGTTTGAGAGGAGAAATAGAGGGAGCAGGAGCTCTGCAGGAGCTCTGCTCAGGAGGAGGGCCTAGAGAGAGGCCCAGGACAGACTGAGGAGGAGAGTAGTAGGAGAGACGCTCCAGGAACGTGGAAGGGACCCCAGGGGTACGGGTAGTGCTGGAGGCCAGGCGGTGGAGGGGTCAGGTCGCATAGAGGGGACCGGTCCCTAAACTAGCAGAGTTCTTTAAGCCTCAACTAGGAAATCGGAGGCTGTGGTATTTCAGGTACTGCAGCCACAATTCACAACTGTCTCACCAAGAAGGTGGCCATAGAGGACCCAGGGGACAGAGAAGACGTCGCCCGACAAGGTCCATGGCCATTGGATTGGGACACTAGGTGTGAGGTGCAGGAACACACAGAAGGGGGTCCCGCTATGTACTCCGGAGGTACCTGAGGGTTGGCTGAATCCCTCCCTGAGTAAGCACAGAACAACGTGGGAAGTAACCCTGGCCCTGGTAACTTGGAGTCTGAAAATCGTGAGTAAAAACCCTGAAGACTGCACCCCACTGTCTCTGTCAGTTATTGCTGCTGCTCCATCACTCCCAGTACTACACTGCACCATGAGTGCTACTTCGATAACAGCAACATCTACACTGCCCTGCATTCACACCAGCTCCAGAGGACCTGCTCCACAGCGGCGGCTCCACATAGCCGCATGCCACAGGTGGCGTCACGAACATTATATAAAAACTATAAATCCCCTGTAAATATTCCCCCTTTGATTGACCGCCCTGGGTCACGGACCGAGTCACCGCCATTGTGACATCTCCCCTAGCAACGACCGGCCCAGCACCAAGTACCCCATGGCCCAGGGGGCGCATCACAGTGAGTATAGAGCCTGCCAAAATTTAAGAAAAACCCCAATACCAATTTAAAGATACATAGCAACAGCACAGCAACGACATTTTCCCATTAGAAAAGAGCGAGTCTGCTTTACTGTTATAGGGTATGCATTGAGTACAGCGGCTGCCAAAATTTAGGAAAAACCCAAATAGCTATTTAAAGACACATAGAGGTGGGCTACAGTAACGACATGTTCCCATTAGAAAGGAGCGGGTCTGCTATACAGTTATAGGGTATGCAGTGAGTCCAACGGCTGCCAAAATTTAGGAAAAAATCCAATAACAATTTAAAGACACATAGAGGTTGGCCACAGTAAGGACATGTTCCCATTAGAAAGGAGCGGATCTGCTATTCAGTTATAGGGTATGCAGTGAGTTTAACGGCTGTATAAATTTATGAAAACCCCAATAGCAATTTAAAGACACATAGAGCTGGGCCACAGTAATGACATGTTCCCATTAGAAACAAGCGGGTCTGCTCTACATTTATAGGATATGCAGTGAATCCAACGGCTGCCAAAAATTTGGAGGCACTCCAATGCCCCTTGCAAGAGATGTAGAGGAGGGCCTGCTGAAAAAAAAATTCCCATTATTAGGAATTGGGTCTCCCATACTGTTTGCCTATGCAGTGAATGCAATGGCTGCCAAAAACTTGGAGGAACTCCAATGCCTCTTGCAAGAGATGTAGAGGTCAGAGGGCCCCTGAAAAACAATGTTCACATTATTAGGAAGTGGGTCTCCCATACTCTTTTCCTATGCAGTGAATGCAACGGCTGCCAAAAATTTGGAGGGACTCCAATGCTCCTTGCAAGAGACATAGAGGTCGCAGGGCCTCCTGAAAACAATGTTCCCATTATTAGAAAGTGGGTCTCCCATACTGTTTGCCTATGCAGTGAATGCAATGGTTGCCAAAAATTTGGAGGCACTCCATTGCCCCTTGCAAAAGACGTAGAAGAGGGCCTTCTGAAAACAATGTTCCCAATATTAAGAAGTGGATCTCCCATACTGTTTGCCTATGCAGTGAATGCAACAGCTGCCAAATACTTGGAGGAACTCCAATGCCCCTTGCAAAAGATGTAGATATGGTGATATGGTAGATATGGTGGTGATATGGTGGTGGAGTATGAGGAGGAGTAGAAGTAGGAGGACAAGAGCAAATAGACAAAATCAGGATGCATATACCCATGTCTGGGTGTGAAGACAGAGAAGCATGGGAATAGAGTTAGACCTCCCAAAAAAAGACACTGTATTTGAGTTTATGTTACGCTGTTATCATTCTGTGGTGTTGAGATGTCTTGCCCAATCCAGCCCTTGTTCATTTTTATAATTGTCAACCTGTCAGCATTTTCAGTTGACAGGCGGATGCGCCTATCAGTTATAATTCCACCAGCGGCACTAAACACTAAAATCCCGCTCTGACAAAACGCTAGCGACAGGGCAGGCCAGGACCTCTAAGGCTTAGAAAGCTAGTTCATGTCACGTATCCAGTAGTGTTGAGCCACCCCCGTAGTGTTCGGGTTCGGTTCGGTTCGTCGAACACCGGGATGTTCGAGGAACTGTTCGTCGAACTGTTCGTCGAACACCTTAGAACACCGTCGAACACCATTAAAACCAATGGCAGGCAAACAAAAACACATAGGAACACATAGAAAACACCTTCAAAGGTGTCCAAAAGCTCACAAACTGCTCAGAAGATGCTTTCCTTAAAAAAGCCGGCCGGCAATTCAGCAGCGGCATACACCGGTACCCGACAATTTAGACATGAAGGAAAAGAGCATCACACATAGATTAGATAGATAGAAACATGTCAGTCATATATATATGAAGTACAGTGACAGTGTTGCTTACTGTACTTGTCATTTAGTGTAAAGGATTTATTAAAAAATATAATAGTGTTTTCGTGCACCGTCTCTTTAAAAAAGCCGGCCGGCAATTCAGCAGCGGTACCCGACAATTTATAACAGACAGAATAGAGCTTCACACATAGATTAGATAGATAGAAACATGTCAGTCACATATATATGAAGTACTGTGACAGTGTTGCTTACTTTACTTGTCATTTACTGCAAAGGATTTATTAAAAAAAATAATAGTGTTTTCATGCACCGTCTCTTTAAAAAAGCCGGCTGGCAATTCAGCATCTGTACCCGACAATTTAGAATAGAAGGAATAGAGAATCACACATAGATTAGATAGATAGAAACATGTCAGCCACATATATATGAAGTACAGTGACAGTGTTGCTTACTGTAATTGTCATTTAGTGTAAAGGATTTATCAAAAAAAATAATAGTGTTTTCATGCACCGTCTCTTTAAAAAAGCCGGCCGGCAATTCAGCATCTGTACCCGACAATTTATAACAGACAGAATAGAGCTTCACACATAGATTAGATAGATAGAAACATGTCAGTCACATATATAATAAGTACAGCGACAGTGTTGGTTACTGTACTTGTCATTTAGTATTAAAATAAAGGATTTATTATTAAAAAAAATTGGCGTGGGGTTCCCCGTGATTTTAGTCTCTAGCGGAGGTTAAGCAGACAGCTGGGGCAGATGTTTGAAGCCTGGGAAGGGGGTAATACCCACGGAGCTTCCCAGGCTACTAATATCAGCCCCCAGCTGAATACCTAGCCTTTACTAGCTATTAAAATGGAGGACCCCCCCAAAAAAAATGATGTGGGGTCCCCCCTAATTTAATAGCTAGCAAACGCTAGGCAGACAGCTGGGGGCTGATATTAATAGCCCAGGAAGGGAGCCATGAATATTGGCCCCCTCCCAGGCTAGAAACACCAGCCGTCAGCCGCCCCAGAAATGGCGCATCCATAGGATGCGCCAATTCTGGCACTTAGCCTCGCTCTTCCACGCTGCCCTGGTGCGGTGGCAGGGGGTAATAGGGTTGGGGTTGATGTCAGCTTATAATGCCAGCTGACATCAAGCCCAGGTTAGTAATGGAGAGGCGTCTATAAGACACCCCCATTACTAACCCCATAGTCAAAGTTAAAAAAAAAACACAAACACCCAGAATAAAGTCCTTTAATTGAAATAAAGACACAATTCTTTATTGTTCTAAATTAAACCATACTTACCATCACGCCCATTCCAGCTGAAGCCAACGATCTCCTGCAATAAAAGAAAAATAATAAAGCAACCTCATCCTTACCTTTCCATGGTTCCCAGGACAGCTTCAGCTCTGCTACATCGAGATGACAGGCTGGACCTGCAGAACGCTGCCATCCAGCCTGTCATCCCGCAGACACTGAGAAGCGCAGGCATGCTTGCGCTCCTCAGTGTCTGACTGTGACGGCATCCAGATGAGCCGACAATGAACTCGGCTCACCTCATGTACGTCACTGACAGCGTGGGAAAATTCTCCTGCACTCAGCGCTTCAGCGTGAGAATTTTCCCACGCTGTCAGTGACGTGCATGAGGTGCGCCGAGTTCATTGGACATGACCTCGGCTCATCTGGATGCCGTCACAGCCAGACACTGAGTAGCGCAAGCAAGCCTGAGCTTCTCAGTGTCTGCGGGATGACAGGCTGGATGGCAGCGTTCTGCTGCGGTCCAGCCTGTCATCTCGATGTAGCAGAGCTGAAGCTGTCGTGGGAGCCATGGAAAGGTAAGGATGATGTTGCTTTATTATTTTACTTTTATTGCAGGAGATCATTGGCTTCAGCTGGAATGGGCGTGATGGTAAGTATGGTTTAATTTAGAACAATAAAGAATTGTGTGTTTATTTCAATTAAAGGACTTTTTTCTGGGTGTTGTGTTTTTTTTAAATACTTTACTAGAAATTCATGGTGGTCATGTCTAATATTGGCGTGACCCCATGAATTTCGGGCTTAGGGCCAGCTGATAATGCCAAGCTGGCCTTAACCCCTTTATTACCCAGTGAGCCACTGCACCAGGGCCCTGGATGAGTTGGGTACAGCGCCAGAAGATGGCGCTTCTATGAACGCGCCATTTTCCGGGGCGGCTGCGGACTGCAATTTGCAGCGGGTGGGGCCCAGAAAGCTTGGGCCTCCCTGCGCTGCAGATTCCAGCCCCCAGCTGCCTAGTTGTACCTGGCTGGACACAAAAATAGGGCGAAGCTCCACGTATTTTTTTTTTAAATTCATGAAATTCATGGAATAATTAAGAAAAAAAGGGCTTCCCTATATTGTTGTGTCCAACCAGGTACAAATAGGCAGCTGGTGGTTGGGAGCAGCCCGTTCCTGCCTGCTGTACCTGACTGGACACAAATATAGGGCGAAGCCCCACATCAATTTTTTTTTCATTATTTCATGAATTTCCTGAAATAATTTAAAAAAAATTGATGTGGGGCTTCGCCCTATATTTGTGTCCAGTCAGGTACAGCAGGCAGGAACTGGCTGCCCCCAACCACCAGCTGCCTATTTGTACCTGGCCAGACACAACAATATAGGGAAGCCCTTTTTTAAAAAAATTATTTCATGAAATAATTAAAAAAAAATTGACGTGGGGCTTCGCACTATATTTGTGTCCAGCCAGGTACAGCAGGCAGGGACGGGCTGCCCCCAACCACCAGCTGCCTATTTGTACCTGGTTGGACACAACAATATAGGGAAGCCCTTTTTTTCTTAATTATTCCATGAATTTCATGAAATAATTTAAAAAAAAAATGCGTGGGGCTTCGCCCTATTTTTGTGCCCAGCCAGGTACAACTAGGCAGCTGGGAGCTGGAATCCGCAGCGCAGGGAGGCCCAAGCTTTCTGGGCCCCACCCGCTGCAAATTGCAGTCCGCAGCCGCCCCAGAAAATGGCGCGTTCATAGAAGCGCCATCTTCTGGCGCTGTACCCAACTCATCCAGGGCCCTGGTGCGGTGGCTCACTGGGTAATAAAGGGGTTAAGGCCAGCTTGGCATTATCAGCTGGCCCTAAGCCCGAAATTCATGGGGTCACGCCAATATTAGACATGACCACCATGAATTTCTAGTAAAGTATTTAAAAAAACACAACACCCAGAATAAAGTCCTTTAATTGAAATAATCACACAATTCTTTATTGTTCTAAATTAAACCATACTTACCGTCACGCCCATTCCAGCTGAAGCCAATGTCTTCTGCAATAAAAGTAAAATAATTAAGCAACCTCATCCTTACCTTTCCATGGTTCCCACGACAGCTTCAGCTCTGCTACATCGAGATGACAGGCTGGACCGCAGCAGAAAGCTGCCATCCAACCTGTCATCCCGCGGACACTGAGAAGAGCAGGCATGCTTGCGCTCCTCAGTGTCTCGCTGTGACGGCATAAAGATGAGACAAGTTCATGTCCAATGAACTCGGCGCACCTCATGCACGTCACTGACAGCGTGGGAAAATTCTCACGCTGAAGCTCTGAGTGCAGGAGAAATTTCCCACGCTGTCAGAGACGTGCATGAGGTGAGCTCATTCATGTCCAATGATCTCAGCTCACCTCATGCACGTCACTGACAGCGTGGGAAAATTCTCCTGCACTCAGCGCTACAGCGTGAGAATTCTCCCACGCTGTCAGTGACGTGCATGAGGTGAGCTCATTCATGTCCAATGAACTCAGCTGACCTCATGTACGTCACTGACAGCGTGGGAGAATTCTCACGCTGAAGTGCTGAGTGCAGGAGAATTCTCCCACGCTGTCAGTGACGTGCATGAGGTGCGCCGAGTTCATTGGACATGACCTCGGCTCATCTGGATGCCGTCACAGCCAGACACTGCAGAGCGCAAGCATGCCTGCGCTTCTCAGTGTCTGCGGGATGACAGGCTGGATGGCAGCGTTCTGCTGCGGTCCAGCCTGTTATCTCGATGTAGCAGAGCTGAAGCTGTCGTGGGAACCATGGAAAGGTAAGGATGAGGTTGCTTTATTATTTTTCTTTTATTGCAGGAGATCGTTGGCTTCAGCTGGAATGGGCGTGACGGTAAGTATGGTTTAATTTAGAACAAGAAAGGAATGTGTCTTTATTTCAATTAAAGGACTTTATTCTGGGTGTTTGTGTTTTCTTTTAACTTTGACTATGGGGTTAGTAATGGGGGTGTCTTATAGACACCTCTCCATTACTAACCTGGGCTTGATGTCAGCTGGCATTATAAGCTGACATCAACCCCAACCCTATTACCCCACTGCCACCGCTACAGGGCAGTGGGAAGAGCGAGGCTAAGTGCCAGAATTGGCGCATCCTAAGGATGCGCCATTTCTGGGGCGGCTGACGGCTGGTGTTTCTAGCCTGGGAGGGGGCCAATATTCATGGAACCCTTCCTGGGCTATTAATATCAGCCCCCAGCTGTCTGCCTAGCCTTTGCTAGCTGTTAAAATAGGGGGGACCCCACGTCATTTTTTTGGGGGGTCCCCCATTTTAATAGCTAGTAAAGGCTAGGTATTCCGCTGGGGGCTGATATTAGTAGCCTGGGAAGCTCCGTGGGTATTACCCCCTTCCCAGGCTTCAAACATCTGCCCCAGCTGTCTGGTTAACCTCCGCTAGAGCCTAAAATTATGGGGATCCCCACGCCAATTTTTTTTTAAATAAATCCTTTATTTTAACACTAAATGACAAGTACAGTAATCAACACAGTCACTGTACTTCATATATATGTGACTGACATGTTTCTATCTATCTAATCTATGTGTGATTCTCTATTCCTTCTATTCTAAATTGTCGGGTACAGATGCTGAATTGCCGGCCGGCTTTATTAAAGAGACGGTGCATGAAAACACTATTATTTTTTTTTAATAAATCCTTTACACTAAATGACAAGTACAGTAAGCAACACTGTCACTGTACTTCATATATATGTGACTGACCTGTTTCTATCTATCTAATCTATGTGTGATTCTCTATTCCTTCTATTCTAAATTGTCGGGTACAGATGCTGAATTGCCGGCCGGCTTTTTTAAAGAGACAGTGCATGAAAACACTATTATTTTTTTTAATAAATCCTTTATACTAAATGACAAGTACAGTAAGCAACACTGTCACTGTACTTCATATATATGTGACTGACATGTTTCTATCTACCTAATCTATGTGTGATTCTCTATTCCTTCTATTCTAAATTGTTGGGTACAGATGCTGAATTGCCGGCTGGCTTTTTTAAAGAGACGGTGCATGAAAACACTATTATTTTTTTTAATAAATCCTTTACACTAAATGACAAGTACAGTTATCAACACTGTCACTGTACTTCATATATATGTGACTGACATGTTTCTATCGATCTAATCTATGTGTGAAGCTCTATTCTGTCTGTTATAAATTGTCGGGTACCGCTGCTGAATTGCCGGCCGGCTTTTTTAAAGAGACGGTGCATGAAAACACTATTATTTTTTTTGATAAATCCTTTACACTAAATGACAAGTACAGTAAGCAACACTGTCACTGTACTTCATATATATGTGGCTGACATGTTTCTATCTATCTAATCTATGTGTGAAGCTCTATTCTGTCTGTTATAAATTGTCGGGTACAGATGCTGAATTGCCGGCCGGCTTTTTTAAAGAGACGGTGCATGAAAACACTATTATTTTTTTTAATAAATCCTTTACACTAAATGACAAGTACAGTAATCAACACTGTCACTGTACTTCATATATATGTGACTGACATGTTTCTATCTATCTAATCTATGTGTGAAGCTGTATTCTGTCTGTTATAAATTGTCGGGTACCGCTGCTGAATTGCCGGCCGGCTTTTTTAAAGAGACGGTGCATGAAAACACTATTATTTTTTTTGATAAATCCTTTACACTAAATGACAAGTACAGTAAGCAACACTGTCACTGTACTTCTTATATATGTGGCTGACATGTTTCTATCTATCTAATCTATGTGTGAAGCTCTATTCTTTCGGTTCTAAATTGTGGGGTACCGGTGTATGCCGCTGCTGAATTGCCGGCTTTTCATGTTTCACTGTGAGCACTGTTCCCATCGATTTGGGCAATCACTGTAATGCCACAACCACCATGGCTGTGGCATTACAGTGAGTGGCAGACAATCCCTGCATGATTGGTGCTCTAAATAGCGCCAGACATGCAGGACACGCTTTTGGTGCACGAACAGTTATCGAACATAACCTCGAACAGCCGAATTTTTTGCAAATCGTTCGGGTTCGTCGAACAACTCGAACACCGCCCAAAACAGCTCGAATTTGAGATTGGCGAACAGTTCTAGTCGAACACCGCTCATCTCTAGTATCCAGCTTGGATACCCAATAATTATAAGGCACAGAGGAATCATGGAGGACGTTGGTACAGTCGGCAAGGTACTCCCTCAGCATCTTCTGAAACTTGTCCCTCCTTGTGAGATTACTCCGCGCCTCAGGGCCTGTGCGATGGGAGGGTCTGAGAAAACTGTCCCAGAACTTTGACAGTGTTCCCCTGCCTCTGCTGGATTGCATTTGTCTCTCTCTCGCCTGTACTTCTTGGTTGTTGAAATAACTGTGCTTCAGTCTCCACGAGCTTAAAAGGCAACATTTTGAGCGCAAGCTTTTGCAAAATGTGTGAATTTAGTAGTGTGGCCTGTGGGGCGTAGGCTCCTTACTTGCGCTTGCATTCCAAAGATTGGGGTAGGGACAACTGAATTCTGCGCTGGGACAAGGACGTGGACGTGTTTGCTGATGGTGCTGGTTGAGAGTGTGCAATGACACTTGCAGGGCAGGAGGCATCTTCGCATGCACCATGGACAGGGGATTGGTGTACATACACAACAGCGTAAAAAGCAGTGTTGTCACCCACAGACACTGTTTCTGGACCCTTGGGTTCGGCTGACTTAGTTGGGTGCTTTGCTGCCATGTGCCTGATCATGCTGGTGGTGTACAGGCTGCTAGTTTTGCTACCCCTGCTGATACTGGCCTGGCAGGTGGTGCAAATCGCCTTTTTGGGGTTATCTGCAGAGTCATTAAAAAACAACTAGACTCGGGAAGACCTAACAGTTGTACTGGCAACCTCTGTCATTTTGGCGTTATGGGAAGCACTTTCCCACCTTGTGTCTGCGGTCACCACACTGCTTCTTCCTGCCTGTTGTGGTGCCATGCCTCCCTCCCCCTGTGTGCTGCTGTCCTCGCTCTGCATGACCCCCTGCCAGGTTGGGTCAGTTACTATATCATCCACCACCTCATCTTCCACTTCCGCACTCTGGTCCTCCTCCTGACTTTCTGGCGATTGTGTCTCATCATCATCCACCTCTTGCGACAGTAATTGCCTTCTTGTGACTGTGGCTGCTCAAATATTTGGGCATCGCTACACGCGTTCTCCGCTTCACTTGCTTGAATCTGGCCGGGAAAGAGGCCCGAATCTATGAATGGAAAAGTGAACAGCTCTTCTGAGGGTCCAAGTGTGGGATCAGTTGTTTCGAGGCACTTGGCATGGTGGGAGGAAGGAGAATCAGGGTGAGGAATTTGCCGTCCAGACTCATGGCTACGGAGACTTGACCGGGTGGAAGTAGGGTGATGGTGGAAAAGTGACTGGAAGCATTTTCTGCTATCCAACGAACAACCTTTTGACACTGCTCTGGGTTCAATAGTGGTGTTCTGCGGTCCCCTAGTAATTGGGACAGGAAAGTCGAGCGACAAGATGTGGGTGTTTGTTGTGGCACAATTTCAGCTTGCCCACGGCCTCAGCCTCCGCATGCATCATCACCATCACGTCCACTTTCCCATCCCTTGCCACGCACCTTGCCCATTTTAAATGGAGGACAATATTTTCCACGTTCACGACAAATGGCTGGATTTGAACCTCAGTTATATGTGATACGTCTGACGGACAATAATGGTTTTAAATAGCAGGCTATATGTTAGTATACTTCACAGCGACCTTGTGTGATTGCTTCACTGACACACTGCAACAAAATGGAAATGGAAGCCAGAAATCGCTGATTTTGGAACGCAGCTATAAGTGATATGTCTGACAGAGAACCACGGTTTTAAATAGCGGGCCTGTAGTTTACTAATACTATTCTTCACAGCGACCTCGTGTGAATAGCTTCACTGACACACTGAAACAAAATGGAAATGGAGGCCAGAAATGGCTGAATTTGGAACGCAGTTATAAGTGATACATCTGATGGAGAACCACCGTTTTAAAAAGGAGGCCTGTAGTTTACTAATACTATTGTTCACAGCGACCTCGTGTGAATAGCTTCACAGACACAGTACCACAAAAAGGAAATGGAAGCCAGAAATGGCAGATTTTGGAACGCAGTTATATGTGATACGTCTGAAGGAGAACCACGGTTTTAAAAAGAGGGCCTGTAAGTTACTAATACTATTCTTCATAGTGACCTCATGTGAATAGCTTCACCGACACACTTCAACAAAATGGAAATGGAGGCCAATACTTTCCACGGTCAGTTCAAATTTCTGGATTTTTTATTGTGTAATATGGAAAAGATCTGGCTGTATTCTACAGGGCTTACAATCAAATGGAGTAGAAAAATTGTGTACTCTGGATTGCTTTTTAAGCAAATAATAAGAATTAAGATAAAAATAAATTAGCACTGGCCCCTGAGATCTGGGGCTATGTCTACAAATATCTGTTGCAGCAGGATCAGTCAGAACATGCAATGGACCCTCTTGTACTGTTTGCACTGCAGTCTGTCACATACACTGCATGCCTTGTTTTTTAAGCAAATAACCAGGATTAAGATAAAAAAAAATTAGCCCTTGCTAATGATATCAGGGGCTATGTCTACAAATATCTGTAACAACAGCAGCAGTAGACAGAATGTGCTATGGACCCTCTTGTGCTATATGCACTGTAGTCTGCCACATACCCTGCCTGCCTGCCTAACTCCTGCTATCACCACTGAATATATGCATCTCTATTAGTCCTCAGAAGGACTGTTAGTTCAGATGAATATATAGATAGGGTGTGGAATACCTATACTAACTATAAACAAGCAAATCTCTCCCTGACTCAGCAGGAGCTCTCCCTACTCTTCCTGTTTCCTGGGTAGAATGTGACGAACCTAGTGTCACCAGGTCTTAAATAGACCAGATGACGCTATGCGGCCAGCCAATCACTGTAATGCCACAACCAACATGGCTGCGGCATTACAGTGCATGGCAAGCAATCCCTGCATGTTCATTGGCTCTCTAAAGAGCGCCAAACATGCAGGTCGGGGACCCAAGCTCAGCCCGAGCAACCATTAAATACTCGCCGAGCGCCGAGGTTGTCAAGCTCCGTGATGCTCGGGCGAGTACTGAGTAGTGGCGAGCACGTTTGCTTAAGAAACAAGCATTCCTCGCATGTATTAAAGCTGTCAAACAGTCACAAATCATGCACCCAGGAGTGATTCAAACATATCACTGAGCACGGTGAAGATACTCGGTACTCGCCCGGGCATACTTGCCCAAAGGGTTAACCGAACATACTCGCTCATCACTACAGCTGGATAGTAAAGGCAGTTCTGTACATTAATATCCATCTTTAATGTATCATGATCTCTCTTTTATCCCCATGTCTCTTTAAATATGGACATACTCTTTATTCGATCATAGTGTGATTAGTTTTCATCTGGCATACTTACCGCTCTCGCTATTTTTGGCTATTTAAGTCCTATCCTTGTGTCAGTATTAAAATATCTATATTTAACACTGTGCATAATCACGCTTCCCTTTTGGTATTTTGCACAGTAACCTACTGCATTTGGCAGTATACTTCTGTTTTCTTTGAAAATGTGGTATTGTCCACTGTAGAAAAAGAAAGAAACAGAGAGCGCACAGATCTAAATGTAGCTGCTTCGCTAAGATAGGTGCATACAAATCAATATTATACTCACCTATTTATGGATCTTGCAGTCTTGCATATCGATCCTTAAGGATCACAATAGTGAGTTTTCCTTCACTGCTGGTCTGCTGCACGTTCCTGGTAGCTATTGAGAACCCCTTCAGAGTTGTCATAGGAATGTAATGGACATCGATTTCTCTCCAGGCTAAATGCGCTCCCAATAATTGGCAATACAGGTAAATATAGGCAAATATTATTTCCTGTACAATTTTAATTTCACCACATAATGCGTTTTGACTAGTGTTGGGTGAGTATGTTCGGTTAACCCTTTCACCGAGTATACTCGGCAGAGCACAGAGTATTTATAGAATAGACACCTCTTCATTACTAACCCCTGGGCTTGATACCAGCTGACATAACACAGCTGACATCAGCTGCAAAAAACTAATACCCCAATTGTCATCACAGAGCAACCAGGAAGAGCCGAGGCTAAGCTCCAAAATTGGAATAGCTGTGATGGCTGCGGAAGTGCCCACAGCCTAAAAACTTGATTGGCTGTGCTGAAGACTTTCAATAAACTTTATTCGGCTCCAAACCCGAACAGTAAAACGGACTTCTGGAAAAAAGTCCATGCTCAGAGTTCAGCATTGCACACGAGGGTCCGGTGCAAACTCTGAACTTTACAATTGGGGTTCGCTTATCCCTATCTACCATGTTTTTTCCAACATTCTAGGAAATTCTTCAAAATCTAAGTTAAATATAGAACAGGCTCTGTATGACAGTATTTTGCTAAGGTAGTATTTGTGCACTGTAATGCACATTAAATGTACCTCTTCTCAAATGAATCAAAATCTTTCACCATGTTTCTTCTAAAGCATGTTGTCCAGATTACTGTATATGCAGCCATTCCATTGTTTCTACCAATGTTATTATATTTAAAAATTCTGTCTACTTAGGATTTTTAAGTATCCATGAGTCACAGCAACCAAATTTAAATATATTATAATTAGCGATGAGCGATCACTAAAATGCTCGGGTACTCGTTAATCGGGTCGAGCAAATTGGAATACTCGGGTGCTCGACCCGAGCAACGAGCCCAATGTAAGTCTATGGGAAACTCGATCATTTTTCAGGCGGCTCCCCCCGGCGGTCTGCAGACGGCCTAAAATTTGCCCAAATCGATGGGAACAGTGCTCAAATGACATGGGAACAGCATGGGGAAGACCCCTGGAAGCATTTCTGACTCCCAGGTCACTGCTGTCAACAACGTTGTCAGATGTATTACGCCAGTTTACGGACTCACAATAAAACATACCAAAACGAAACCAAAATGGATTTTCCTGGGAAATATGTTAAGGAACATCCTTTCCATGACATGTACAATGTATATAAAGCAAAATAAATAACCAAAAACAAAAATACTCCTCCACACCTTGGGCTATGTTTACACGTAGCGTTTTTGCACTTTTGCATTGCTTTCAACAAAGACAAATGCATTCACTGGGAAATGTCATTTTAACATTTTACAACCTTATCTGGCCATGTGGTGTGTGACACATCATCAGACACATGCATACAGTGCTGAAAAGACATGGGAACAGCATGGGGAAGACCTCTAGAAGCATTTCTGTCTCCAAGGTCACTGCCTAAAAGTGTGCCCATCATAAGTGATCCTTGGCACATGCGAAGATGCCTCCAGCCATGCACCTGTCGTTGCAGACTTGCAACAATCACCGTCCACGTCCTTGTCCCAGTGCAGCGTTCAGTTGTCCCTACCCCATTCCTTGGAATGCAAGCGCAAGTATGCAGCCAGCCACCCACCCACCAAGAGGCTTCAATACTATACTGGCAAATTTTTGACAGCTGCTTGCACTTGAAATGAGGCCTTTTACGCTCGTGGAGGCGGAAGCCTTTCATAACCTCATGCCGGCGGCAGCTGGGTGTCCATACTTAGTCTCCAGCCGCCACTGTTTCTCTCGGTGTCACCTCCACCTTCCACAAGCACGGGTCCCACAACATTACCCGTGCCCTCCCGAGTGCACTTACTGGGAAGGACCGCCTAACTACAAACACGTGGACAGGTGAATGTGGCCAGGGACGGTACGGAGCCAGTCCACAACTTTTTTTGCTGAGAGTTGTATTTAGCTCGGTGAAAGAACTGGCAAAGAGGGAAACCGTATCTACCCTGCGTGTCATTTCTCCCAGGAAGTCCTCTAATGCAGCTTGTTGCAGAAGCAATGGCAGCCCGTCCAACATCAACTTGCATTTGTCGGTGATGCTTTGACACACACACATCTTTCTTTGCACATTTAACTTTTTGAATACAGAGTTGGACAATGGCCTGATCTGTAATGCGGTTTAAGAAATAACATGCATAAGCACGGCTGATCCACATTAAAAAAGCAGCCATAGAGTGTCTGGGAACCTTCCGCCACATTTTTCTTAGCCAGGGCTGCTTCTCGGCAGGGTTGGACAGGCCCACCAGAGAACCGGAGCCTCCTATGGCGGGCCCTGGCTTCTCCTTCAGGAAAGTTCATAGTGCCGAGGTGAGGCCATGATGGAGGCTACCATCTGCTTAGTTTTCTGTTACTTGGAATGCAAGTGCAAGTATGCAGCCAGCCACCCACCCACAGTCCGTAACACTAAACTGCCAGATTTCTGGGCAGCTGCTTGCACTTGGAATATGGCCTTTTAAGCTCGTAGGAGGCAGAGTGCTTTTCACAACCTCATGCCTGCGGCGGCCGGGTGTACATACTCGGTCCCCACCGCCACTGTTTCTCCCGGTATCGTCTTCACCTTCCACAAGCCCGGGTCCCACAACATTACCCGTGCCCTCCCCAGTGCACTTACTGGGAAGGACCGCCTAACCACAAACACGTAGACAGGTGAATGTGGCCAGGGACGGTAGGGAGCCAGTCCACAACTTTTTTTGCTGAGAGTTGTATTTAGCTCGGTGAAAGTAATGGCATAGGGGGAAACTGTATCTACTCCGGCTGTCATTTCTCCATCAACAGGTTCCGCCCATTGTCACACACGAACATGCCTGGCTGTATGTTCAGCGATGAGAGCCACAGATCAGGCTGCTATGTTACAGCTTTCAACAACTCTGCAGCTCTGGACGGTTTGTTAATTAAGCATTAAGCATGTTATTTTCAGCACAGTCTGTTGCCGCTTGGCCAAGGCAGTGCTGTAGTGCTGTCAGATGGTGACTGATGTGGTCATTTCGGAGATGGAGGAGGAGGTGCATGAGCTGAACAATGTGATTACATTGAGGTTAAATTGGTGACGCTGTTTTTCATACTAAAGAAAGATCCTATTGTTTTGTTTTTTTACGTTATTTTTTAAGACAAATACATTCACCGGGAAATGTCATTTTAACATTTTACAACCTTATCTGGCAATGTGGTGTGTGACACATCATCAAACACATCCTGTTTTATTTATGATGGAGGGACTCTGAAAGTCATAAAGCCTAATTTTTATAGGGACATCAGACTGCCCTTACTATTCTTAAAAGGCCAGCAGTTGGCCCTCGCTATTGTTAGAGAGCCATCAGCCGACTATGCTTTGTTGTTCCCATTATTAACAAGTGGGTCTCCTTTACTGTTATTGCTTATCCAGTGACGCCAAGAGCTGCCAAAAATTTGGACGCAACCCAATACCCCTTTGAAGAAGAGGGTCTCAGTAAAAAAAAATGTTCACATTATAATGGAGCAGGTCTCCTATAGTGACAATGCCCATGCTGTGACTGCAAGGGCTGCCAAAATTTGGGAAAAACCCCTCTAAGAATTTAAAGACACACAGAGGAGGGCCACAGTAACAAGTATGACATGTTCCCATTAGAAAGGAGAGAGTCTGCTATACAGTTATAGGGTATGCAGTGAGTCCAACGGCTGACCAATTTTAGGAAAAACCCCACTAAGAATTTAAAGACACACAGAGCAGGGCCACAGTAACAAGTACGACATGTTCCCATTAGAAAGGAGAGAGTCTGCTATACAGTTATAGGGTAAGCAGTGAGTCCAACGGCTGACCAATTTTATGAAAAACCCCACTAAGAATTTAAAGACACATAGAGCAGGGCCACAGTAGCGACAAATTCCCATTAGAAAGGAGAGAGTCTCCTATAGTGTTGGCTTATGCAGTGAATGCAAGGGCTGCCAAAAATTTGGAAGCACTTCAAAGCCCCTCGGAAGAGACGTGGAGGAGGGCCTCATAAAAAAGTTCCCATTAGAAAGGAGCGGGTCTCCTTTACTTTTAATGCCCATGCACTAAGTGTATGGGCTGACAAACATTTACCCCTGGGAGGTATACATGAACATGCTGTATAAAAAAATTTTTTTACGGGGATCTTAAACACCCTTTAAAAAAATTATGTGGGTGTTGCATCACGGACCACGGTCACCCTGATGATATGGTGATGAAGGATGAGGAGATGGAGGAGGACAAGAGCAAATAGCCAAAATCAGGAAGCGTATACCCATGTCTGGGTGTGAAAAGTTGCATGGAAATACTCCTTCCAAGAAAAGACACTGGATTTGAGTTTGTGTTACGCTGCTATCATTCAGTGGTGTTGAGAAGTCTGGCCCAATCCAGCCCTTGTTCATTTTTATAAGAGTCAGCCTGTCAGCATTTTCAGTTGACAGGCGGATGCGCTTATCAGTTATAATTCCACCAACGACATTAAAAACCTGCTCTGATAAAACGCTGGCGGCAGGGTAGGCCAGGACCTCCAAGGCATAGAGAGCCAGTTCATTCCACGTATACAGCTTGGATACCCAATAATTGTAAGGCACAGAGGAATCACGGAGGACGTTGGTACGGTCGGCAAGGTACTCCCTCAGCATCTTCCAAACCTTTGCACTCCTTCTTCCCTCAACCAATGTAAACATGTGTCTGGTCTACTGTAAGTGCAATAAAATACTTAAAATACTTACCGATCGGCATCTTCCCTGGCTTCTAGCACTGCTCCGGTTCTCATCTTATTCACGTGTCTCAAATTCCAACTTGCCAGTTCACACTAGGGATAGTGTGTGAACCAAAATTCACTATTACAATGTAAGCCAATGGAGACTCAGAAAATGTGTATCACGGTCTAATAACTCTTCCACGATATAGTGTCTTGCAGGCGAAACGGATCCAGGCATTTGAATTTCAACAGCCAATCCATTTGTATGATGCGGAGATAAGCATTTGCCAGTGGAGTCTGGCTGCGGCTCTCAGATAAAACACAACAACGCTTGAGCCAGCTGCTCATTCCTGTGTATTAGAAAGAAATTAGAGAAAGAGGTCTTCCGAAAGATCAAATAGTGTATATCCACAGATCTGTGGTTTGTACTGAAGAAGAAGTGTTGCTACATTGATCCGCATAGACAAATAAACCACATCGTCAAATTTCCTGGTCCTTGGCTTCATTCATTTACAATCCTTCGGTCCAGCAGCACACAATTTAAACCATTTTTCCAACAATTATTGTCCTTCCCTTTTTAGGTCTGCAGTAGCCGAAACCAAGTGCTATCTATAGCTGTGGTACACAACCTGGAAAGTTGAGCAGTTTTTCGAAATCCCATTCCAATTTTTAATTTGATAAGACCCTATTTGCGCTATTGTTCTTCCAACCTATTCACATAGCACTAAACCAATGTAAAGCTTTGATCAATTGAAAGATTTGGTGATAAAACCAGTATTCACATGATATTTTTGTGCTGCTGCAAATTTGCATGAGGGCAGTTGTGCATCCAAAATTTGTTAGCATATATTTCATCATCTCTCTCAATATTTTACCAATAATTACAGCTTTACATATAGGTGCTAGGAGCTTCGAAAGGTTTGTTCTCACATTGCAGTTGTAATGCAGTTTTTTGCAACATAAAGCTCTTCATTTTACCATGACTTTCAAAAAATTGTCAGCAAAAAATGTTGCGGCAATACTGCAAACACAGCTGAAAACTGCTACATGGCCACAATGTACAAATGCAGCCTGCGAGAACCAACACACAACAGGTGAATCTTCTTTAGTTTCTCATTATTTAATCCCTCCTCACTTGTTTCATAATTAAATGGTTCTTTGGTTTCCTTGTGGGTTTCTTTTTAAGGCATCTGCTTGCTATCTGGATTTAGGCTAGCTTGCACCAGGCTATGTGTATTGTTTGCTGCCAACCCTGACGTGTTGCAGGTTCTTGTAATGCATAGGCTTTATTTTGTAACAAAGTAAAATGTTATTTTTCCATATCCTTGTAAAGAGATGTTTTAAAGTGAAGAACAACCAATCACTTTGACCAGTGTTTCTCAACTCCAGGTCTCATGGCCCCCTAACAGGTCATGATTCATGGACATCCTATAGAAAGCACTGGTGGCAATTTCTGATCTCTTATAAATAATTCCATCACCTGTGCAATACTAAGGGTATCCTGAAAACTTGATCTGTTAGGGGGCCTTAAAGACTGGAGTTGAGAATCACTGCCTTAGACTCTATCCCAGCATAAAATAACACAGTGGATCTAGTTTCTGTCCATTGTCCTATGTATGACATCATTGTTTCTATTCAATCCAAATATAATTTATTTAATTTTGGAAATCAAATGGTATTGAAAAGCATTTGTGCTGTGCTGCTGGAATCCCAATAAACAAAAATGTCCAGAAAGGAATTAGAATAGTATGCGATTTAATCTCTATGTGCTTCAAACTGTCATTGACTTCTTCATCAGGAGAACCACAAGTATACAAAATGACAGAAATGTGGCTTATATAGAGTTTAAAATTCAAAAACTGGCACCATGAGTAAGAAACACCTAAATGGTTGCGAGCAACGTCCACCCCCAGTCTTTACAAATAAAGCTGAAAAAGACTGAACAGAAAAAATGTAAAAATGAAAAAAAAAAAATTCTTAAAACTGATAGTTTATCAAATGAAGTAAAATTAGTATATATAAATGAAGAAGAAGAGGGGAAGAGGTTAAGAAGAAATGTATATTCATGTAATAATGACAAATAATTAAATAAACATGAAGAAAGTGGTGGATTTAAATGGAAAAAATAAATATAAAGTGTTAGACCAAAGGAAAGGGAGATCCCCAGGGTTAGTAGAGTTTTTGAGAAGGGGAAACACCTATCAGAGAAAATGAAGAAGGTGAGCCCCATAGTTTGTACTAGTGGAAGAGCGTGAGAAGGGAGTTTCCAGAGTAGAAAGTTAAGAGAATTTCAATGTATGGAGTAATGAGGAAAAAAAGAAAAGAATAAATGAAAAAGGAGAAGAGGAAAAAAGACCTAGAAAAGCCAGTGGAGGGTGAATTATGAAAAGAATAGGAGGGAGAAGAAAGAATATAGGAAAAAATGGTAGTATTGTAAATGATGAGGGAGGAAAAAAATGAAAAAATGACCAATGAAAATAAGATAGGAAGATTGTTGCATGGATCAAACACCCTAAAAAGTAACAACTAGCAGTTAGTGAGTTCAGTTTTAATGTTAGATCCTGTTTTCTGCTAGGACTGTTTTCAATCTAATATCTACAAATACCATTGTAATGCTGAGGTACACATTATAATGATAATGTGCAATCTTACAAGGATGTTTAGCTCATTCTAATATCCAACAATCAACATTATGTAAAGGGAAATAAATATTAATGTTTGGAAATCAAAAGTGACATTTTATTGGGATATTCTTTTGTTTGATGTTTAACAAGGCACCATTCAATAGGTGTAATTGAGATTTCACTTATATATGAAGATAAAACGAATGAATCCATACATCACTGTCTCACGCTCCTCTGTCATAGTCAGATAAATATAGTCAGATAAAATTGTTTCAAGTATTTTGAGTTACATACCACTTAGTGAATAATGGCTTAAATTATATATCCATTAGTGAAATCCATCTATTGCCATTCTCCAGCAATAAAAAGCACGAAAAATGTCTATCAAAAATTAGGTAGAATAAACACAACAAACTGTTTAAGCATTTAAATCAAAATGTACAATATTTTTTATTAGAAAAATATATATTAACAGATATGCAGATGCAACAAATCAGACAATAAGGAGACAGTGGTATTTAACAAATAACTTTGTTTATTTCAAGGACAAAACTGAATGACAGTACAGTACAATATGGCATGATCAGTACACAGTAATTCGATTAAACAGGGTATCTATACTGGGATATATACAGTCATGGTCAAAAGTGTTGGCACCCTTGAAATTGTTCAAGAAAATGATATATTTCTTCCAGAAAATTATTGCAATTACACATGTTTTATTATACACGTGTTTATTTGCTTTGTGTGTATTGGAGCTACACAAAAAAAAGGCAAATTTTGACACAAAATCCCCAAAATGGGCCAGACAAAATTGTTGGCACCTGTCCAAAATTGTGGGTAAACAACTTTGTTTCAAGCATGTGATGGTCGTTCAAACCCACCTGTGGCAAGTAACAGGTGTGGGTAATATGAAAATCACACCTGAAACCAGATAAAAAGGGGAGAAGTTGACAATATCTTTGAATTGTGTGTCTGTGTGTGCCACATTAATCATGGAGAAAGGAAAGAGGAGAAGAGAACTGTCTGAGGACTTGTGAACCAAAATTGTTGAAAAATATCAACAATCTCAAGGTTACAAGTCCATCTGCAGAGATCTTGATGTTCTTTTGTCTACTGTGAGCAACATAATCAAGAAGATTTCAATCCATGGCACTCTAGATAATCTCCCTGGACGTGGACAGCAGAAAAAATTAATGAAAGGTTGCGACGCAGGATAGTCCAGATGGTGGATAAGTCGCCTCAATCAAGTTCCAAAGAAATTCAAGCTGTCCTACAGATTCAGAGTGCATCAGTGTCAGCGCAAACTATCCGTCGACATTTAAATGAAATCAAATCCCATGGCAGGAGAACCAGAAGGACCCCACTGCTGACAAAAAAACTAGACTGCAGTTTGCCAAAATGTACATGAGTAAGCCAAAATCCTTCTAAGAAAGCATCTTGTCGACAGATGAGACTAAGATAGATTCTACTGTTTACCGAAAATGGAAAGAGGCTTACAAAAAAGAGAACACAGTACCTACAATCAAATATGGCTGAGGTTCAAAGATGTATTGGGGTTGTTTTGCTGCCTCTGACACTGGGTGTCTTGACTGTTTTCAAGGCATCATGAAATCTGAAGATTACCAAAGGACTTTGGGTCGCAATGTAGTGCCCAGTGTCAGAAAGCTGGGCTTGCGTCCTAGATCATGAGTCTTCCAGCAGGACAAACATACTTCAAGAAGCACCCATAATTAGTTGGAAACAAAGCACTGAAGAGTTCTGAAGTGGCCAGCAATGAGTCCGGATCTAAATCCCATTGAACACCTGTGGAGAGATCTTAAAATTGCTGTTGAGAGGAGCAGGGTCAGACTGGGACAACAAAGCAGCCCTGCCACACAAAGCCCACCAGCCCACATACTATATATATTTATAAGCATTCACAACTAGTGTCATATGTGGCTATATGCCTGTAATGTTTACACCACGCTACATTCAAGCATAACAACATTTAAGCACTTTATTTTCCCATTTTCATTTCTCTTTATTTATTTATTATTTTATAAAGGTATTATTCTAAAGTTAGAGATTTATTTTCACTCAATATTTTGCACAATGGTTGTGATTATGTGTCAGTTAATTATTTAAAGCAATCAATGTATTATGCAAAGTATATCTCTTTGCATATTGATTTACTATGTTTATTATATTCATGATTTATACAAGCTTTGGAAATATCATATGCTACTTGAATTTTGTGATATTGGTACCCATATTATGAATAGCAACAACAGGCAGCATTGATTCAATTGCCTTCCTTTTCTTTCTGATTATATATGCCATTAGCAGGATGCACGGACCGGCGCGTATGCCCGGGGTCTGACCGCTTCCAGGATTCTTCCCAACTCTGCCACTGTGGCCTCGAGCGTACATGTGTTGCTCAGCAACCTGTCGCTTGCGGTTCAACGGCCGCGAACGGAAGTTCCATGGTCAAAGGAAGTTGTCATCCTGCGCATGCGCCACTGGAGGTTTGGGTCTTGACCGGAATTAGCAGAGCGCACACCGGCTAACGATGTGAGATTCACATTTCCGCTATATATACTACACACGCTGCATACCAACTATAGCTCCCTGAAGAGGGCTAGACGAAACGCGCGTCGGGGCGACGGGCGGGCGGTTGCACAGAGCGCATAATCAAGGTAATAACCCTTTTGATATTCACTTTTTTATTCATTCTTATTAATTTATTTACATATTTATTGGAAAAATGTGTGTAGAATTGTTTCCTGATTGACAGCTATTTATTATTGTTTAAACACGTTAGTCCATACTTACCTATTCCTGTATTACACAGGTGGTACTCAATGCTTCAACACAGTTTTCCCCATATGCACATAACATGTGATTTAGCTACAAATTAGGTTTGTTCTTATTCTATATGCTTTTTTATTGGCAATAAAACTGTTTTGATTATTGAACAACCTATTAGGGTATGTTCTCTTTGCATATTTTATATCATAAAGGTTTTTTGATAAAATATTTACCTATCAATTGTCTGTGCATGTAAATTAATTTGTTGCCCGCTCTTTTCCGGGAAGCACTGTATTTCATTGTTTTTTAATTTTCAGACATAATAAAATTTATTTTTATGGTTGAACAAAATACTCATACAAATTCCTCTTTTTTGGGGGGGGGGGGATCAAGTTTCTGTGGAAAAATAGTGTGTGTCATATCAATATTGAGTTTACGACCAGAATTATCACATAGGATTCCATTGGTGGAGCTTTGACATTAAGAAGTGGTACTATGCAGTGTATATATACAGGACAGGAGAAGTGGTACTGTGCAGTGTATATATAAAGGACAGGAGAAGTGGTACTGTGTAGTCTATATATAAAGGACAGGAGAAGTGGTACTGTGCAGTGTATATATACAGGACAGGAGGAGTGGGTACTGTGCAGTGTATATATACAGGACAGGAGGAGTGGTATTGTGCAGTGTATATATACAGGACAAGAGAAGTGATACTGTGCAGTGTATATATACAGGACAGGAGGAGTGGTACTGTGCAGTGTATATATACAGGACAGGAGGAAAGGTGCTGTGCAGTTTGTGTATATACATTTTTACCCAGCAGGCAGTATTTATATATATATATATATATATATATATATATATATATATATATACATACATACATACCATAACTGAGCAGAACCAAATCTTAAGCAGTGGACTCTTTAATAGCCCATGTGACGACATTTCGGTTCCATAATAGAAATGTTCTGTTACGGATCCGAAACATTACCACATGGGCTAATAAAGAATCCTTCACTTTTTTGACAATTAATCAGAGTACTGATAGACAGTATATATATATATATACAGTACAGACCAAAAGTTTGGACACACCTTCTCATTTAAAGATTTTTCTGTATTTTCAGGACTATGAAAATTGTACATTCACACCAAAGGCATCAAAACTATGAATTAACACATTTGGAATTATATACTTAACAAAAAAGTGTGAAACAACTGAAAATACGTCTTATATTTTAGGTTCTTCAAAGTAGCCACCTTTTGCTTTGATGACTGCTTTGCACACTCTTGGCATTCTCTTGATGAGCTTCAAGAGGTAGTCACCGGAAATGGTCTTCCAACAATCTTGAAGGAGTTCCCTAGAGATGCTTAGCACTTGCTGGCCCTTTTGCCTTCACTCTGCGGTCCAGCTCACCCCAAACCATCTCGATTGGGTTCAGGTCTGGTGCGAAGGCCAGGTCATCTGGCGTAGCACCCCATCACTCTCCGTCTTGGTCAAATAGCCCTTACACAGGTGTGTTTGGGGTTATTGTCCTGTTGAAAAATAAATGATGGTCCAACTAAACGCAAACCAGATGGAATAGCATGCCGCTGCAAGATGCTGTGGTAGCCATGCTGGTTCAGTATGCCTTCAATTTTGAATAAATCCCCAACAGTGTCACCAGCAAAGCACCCCCACACCATCACACCTCCTCCTCCATGCTTCACGGTGGGAACCAGGCATGTAGAGTCCATCCGTTCACCTTTTCTGCGTCGCACAAAGACACGGTGGTTGGAAACAAAGATCTCAAATTTGGACTCATCAGACCAAAGCACAGATTTCAACTGGTCTAATGTCCATTCCTTGTGTTCTTTAGCCCAAACAAGTCTCTTCTGCTTGTTGCCTGTCCTTAGCAGTGGTTTCCTAGCAGCTATTTTACCATGAAGGCCTGCTGCACAAAGTCTCCTCTTAACAGTTGTTGAAGAGATGTGTCTGCTGCTAGAACTCTGTGTGGCATTGACCTGGTCTCTAATCTGAGCTGCTGTTAACCTGCGATTTCTGAGGCTGGTGACTCGGATAAATTTATCCTCAGAAGCAGAAGTGACTCTTGGTCTTCCTTTCCTGAGTCGGTCCTCATGTGAGCCAGTTTCTTTGTAGCGCTTGATGGTTTTTGCAACTGCACTTGGGGATACTTTCAAAGTTTCCCCAATTTTTCACACTGACTGACCTTCATTTCTTAAAGTAATGATGGCCACTCGTTTTTCTTTACTTAGCTGCTTTTTTCTTGCCATAATACAAATTCTAACAGTCTATTCAGTAGGACTATCAGCTGTGTATCCACCTGACTTCTGCACAACACAACTGATGGTCCCAACCCCATTTAAAGGCAAGAAATCCCACTTATTAAACCTGACAGGGCACACCTGTGAAGTGAAAACCATTTCCGGTGACTACCTCTTGAAGCTCATCAAGAGAATGCCAAGAGTGTGCAAAGCAGTCATCAAAGCAAAAGGTGGCTACTTTGAAGAGCCTAGAATATAAGACATATTTTCAGTTGTTTCACACTTTTTTGTTAAGTATATAATTCCACATGTGTTAATTCATAGTTTTGATGCCTTTGGTGTGAATGTACAATTTTCATAGTCCTGAAAATACAGAAAAATCTTTAAATGAGAAGGTGTGTCCAAACTTTTGGTCTGTACTGTACATACAGTACAGACCAAAAGTTTGGACACACCTTCTCATTTAAAGATTTTTCTGTATTTTCATGACTATGAAATTTGTACATTCACACTGAAGGCATCAAAATTATGAATTAACACATGTGGAATTATATACTTAACAAAAAAGTGTAAAACAACTGAAAATATGTCTTATATTATAGGTTCATCAAAGTAGCCACCTTTTGCTTTCTTGACTGCTTTGCACACTCTTGGCATTCTCTTGATGAGCTTTAAGAGGTAGTCGCCGGTAATGGTCTTCCAACAATCTTGAAGGAGGTCCCAGAGATGCTTAGCACTTGTTGGCCCTTTTGCCTTCACTCTGCGGTCCAGCTCACCCCAAACCATCTCGATTGGGTTCAGGTCTGATGACGGTGGAGGCCAAGTCATCTGGCGTAGCACCTAGTGTTGAGCGAGCACTAAAATGCTCGGGTGCTCGAAGCTCGGGCCGAGCTCACTGTGATACTCGGGTGCTCGACCCGAGCAACGAGCCCAATGTTAGTCTATGGGAGACCCGAACATTTTTGCGGCGGCTCCCCCGGCAGTCTGTAGAAAGCCTAAAAAGTGCCCAAAACGATAGTGACAGTGCTCAAAGACATGGGGACAGCATGGGGATCGTCCCTGGAAGCATTTCTGACCCCCAGGTCACTGCTGTCAACAACATGGTCAGAGGTATTAAGCCACTTTTACAGGCTCACAATAAAATGTTCAAAAACGAAAGTGAAAGTGCTTTCCTGTGAAATATGTTAACCCCTTAACGACCATGGGTCTTTCTGTTTTTGTGTTTTCCTTTTTTGCTCCCCTTCTTCCCAGAGCCAGAACTTTTTTAATTTTCGTTCAATATGGCCATGTGAGGGCTTATTTTTTGCAGGACGAGTTGTACTTTTAAACACCATCACTGGTTTTACCATACCATGTGCTGGAAAATGGGAAAAAAATTCCAAGTGCAGTGAAACTGCAAAAAAAATGCAATTCCACAGTTGTTTTTTGGGTCCTTTTTTTACCACGTTCACAGATTGCTAAATCTGACCTGCCATCATTATTTTCCAGGTCGTTATGAGTTCATAGACACCAAACATGTATAGGTTCTTTTTTATTTAAGTGGTGAAAAACAAATCCAAAGCTTGCTAAAAAAAACAAAAAAAATGACGCCATTTTCCGAGACCCTTAGCTTCTCCATTTTTCGGGATCTGGGGCCAGGTGAGGGCTTATTTTTTGCGTGCCGGGCTGACGTTTTTATTGATACCATTTTGGGTAGATCCGATGTTTTGATCGCCCGTTATTGCATTTTATTGCAAAGTTGTAGCGACCAAAAAAACTTAATTCTGGCGTTTAAAATTTATTTCTCGTTACGCCGTTTACTGATTGTATTAATTCTTCTTTTATATTGATAGATTGGGCGATTCTGAACGTGGCGATACCAAATATGTGTATGTGTTTGTTTTTTTTATATATATATATATATATATATTTTATTTTGAATGGGGCGAAAGGGGGGTGACTTAAACTTTTATATATTTTTTATTTTTTTTATTTTTTTAAAAACTTTTTTTTTACACTTTCTGCTTGCTTCTATAGTCTCCAGAGGAGACTAGAAGCAGCAGTTGTCTGATTGCTTCTACTGCATACAAGCGATGAGCAGATCGCTTGTATGCAGGAGAAATGCTCACTTGCTATGAGCGCTGACCACTAGGTGGCGCTCATAGCAATTGAGACATGACAACCACAGGCGTCTGCTGCAGACCCTGAGTTGTCATGCCCACCCATTGGTGACCCGCGATCACGTGACGGGGTCACTGATGGGCGGGGCTTAGGACTCCCGGAAGCGCGAGTTAAATGCCACTGTCAGAGATTTAACATGTTAACAGCCGCGGGTGGATTGCGATTCCAATAATCAGCTGACATGTGCTCGCTTCAGTGCGGGCTCACCGCCGGAGCCCTAGCTGAACCGGCCTTCCCGACCTGGTGCGTACTATTACTGACCAGGTTGGAAAGGGGTTAAGGAACACCCTTTCCAGGGTAAAGACTTGTGTATAAGGTAAAATAAATAACCAAAAACAAAAATACTCCTCCACACCTTGGGCTATGTTCACAAGTAGCATTTTTTATGCGTTTTTGCACGTTTGTATTGCTTTCAACCGTGACAAATGCATTCACCGGGAAATATCATTTTAACATTTTACAACCTTATCTGGCCATGTGCTGTGTGACACATGCATACAGTGCTAAAAAGACATGGGAACAGCATGGGGAAGACCCCTGGAAGCATCTCTGACACCCAGGTCACTGCCTAAAAGTGTGCCCATCAGAAGTGATCCTTGCCGCATCAGAAGATGCAGACTTGCAACTATCCCCGTGCAAGTCCTTGTCCCAGGGCAGTGTTCAATTGTACCTCCCCCATAACTTGCAATACAAGCGCAAGTATGCAGCCTGCCACCCGCCCACCCCCAAGCTGCAATACCATACTGCTAGCTTGCTTGCACTTGAAATTGGGCCTTTTAGGCACGTGGAGGTGGAATCTGGCCACCACGTCATGGCTGCGTCGGTAGCCTGGTATTCATACTCAGTCCCCAGCCGCCCGGCGGCCGGGTGTCCATGCTTGGTCACCAGCAGGGGGCGGCCGGGTGTCCATACTCAGTCCCCAGCCGCCCCGCGGCCGGGTGCCCACACACAGTCCCCAGCCGCGTGGGGGTGGCCGGGTGTCCATAAACGGTCCCCAGCCGCCCCTATTTGTCCCGGTGCGCCTTATACAGAAGCGCACATACCAAAACATTACCTGTGCCCTCCCCAGTGCATTTAGTGGGAAGGACAGCCTAACCACAAACACGTGGACAAGTGAATGTGGCCAGGAATGGTCCATCTCACTGATGTCTTCACACTGGGTTAATATTGTGGAAGCCGGGACACAGTTGGACACTGGGATGCAACACTTCCTCCAGACATAGAGGATTGCGGGTTCTGGGTCAATCAGGCTTCAACACAAAGTTCAGAAGGTAGACAGCAGCAGTGATCGGCCTCCTACACAACGAGTAAATTATTCATGATCATGAGGCCATCCACCTCCTTAGCTTTCTGTTCCTTGGAATGCAAGCGCATGTATATAGTAGCAGCTAGGCCTGAGGTAGTCAGCGTTTTGGCGCATATTCTACCTCCTTCGAGGATTGCTGGATGTTTTCCTGCTACTATCCCAGTTCTATGACTCCCATTAAAACAAAGCTTCAGGTGATGAATGATGGATGAGGTGGTGGCAAAGGAGAAAGAGCAGGAGGAACAGGGACCATTCACATCAATATCAGGCCAGCCAACCACACATGTCTTGTAGGATATGTTTCTGTACCAAAAGGAGCGGTTCAGCTACACTGTTATAAGGCATACAGTGAATGCAATGCCTACCAAAAATTTCGAGCCACTCCAATGCCCCTTGGAAGTGACATGGAGGTCAGAGGGCCTTAACTAAACCGTTTTTTCCATTTATAGCAACTGGGTCTCCTGTACACTGTTGGCCTAAGCAAGGAATGGAAGGCTTTCCAAAAATTATTAGGCACTGCAATGCCCCTTGAAACAGACGTGGATTGCAGCGTATTAAAAACCTTCTACCCATTATTGGGGAGTGGGTCTCCCTTAATGTTCGCCTATGCATTGAAAAGCAAAAGCTGACAAAAATTAGGAGGAAATGCAATGCCCGTTGCAAGAGTCGTGGAGGTTAGAGGTAATTAAAAACAACATGTCAATGCCCCTTGGAAGAGCTGTGGAGTTCAGAGTGGTTTAACAAGACGGTTTTCATGCCCCTTAGAAGAGACGTGGAGTTCAGAGTGGTTTAACAAGACAGTTTTAATGCCCCTTGGAAGAGATGTGGAGGTCACAGTAGCTTAACAAGATGGTTATAATGCCCCTTGGAAGAGACGTGGAGTTCAGAGTGGTTTAACAAGACAGTTTTAATGCCCCTTGGAAGAGTGGTGGAGGTTACAGTGGAATAAAAAGACAATATCAATGCCCCGTGGAAGAGACGTGGAGGTCACAGTAGCTTAACAAGACGGTTTTAATGCCCCTTGGAAGATTGGTGGAGGTCGCAGTGGAATAAAAAGACAATATCAATGCCCCTTGGAAGAGTGGTGGAGGTTACAGTGGAATAAAAAGACAATATCAACGCCCTGTGGAAGAGACGTGGAGGTCACAGTAGCTTAACAAGACGCTTTTAATGTCCCTTGGAAGAGTGGTGGAGGTCGCAGTGGAATAAAAAGACAATATTAATGACCCTTGGAAGAGACATGGAGGTCACAGTAGCTTAACAAGATGATTTTAATGCCCCTTACAAGAGCCATGCAGTACAGCATATTAAAAACATTATTCCCATTATTGGGGAGTGGGTCTCCCATAGTCTTTGCCTATGCCTTCCAAGCAAAAGCTGCTAAAAATTAGGAAGGGGGAACTTGCAATGTCCCTTACAAGAGCCATGCAGTACAGCATATTAAAAACATTATTCCCATTATTGGGGAGTGGGTCTCCCATAGTCTTTGCCTATGCCTTCCAAGCAAAAGCTGCCAAAAATTAGGACAGAGGAACTTGCAATGCTGGCAACATGGACCACGGTCACCCTGGTGGTATAGTGGTCGCGGAGGCTGAGGATAAGGAGAAGAGCAAAAAACACCCGAAATGAGGAAGCATATACCCATGTGTGGGTGTGAAGCGATGCATGGGAATACACCTCCCGAAATAGCACAGTGGATTTGACTTTATGTTACTCTGCTGTCATTTGGTGGTGATGAGAAGTCTGGCCCAATCCAGCCCTTGTTCATTTTGATAAGGGTCAGCTTGTCAGCATTGTCAGTTGACAGGTGAGTGCGCTTATTAGTTATAATTCCCCCAGCGGCACTAAAAATACGCTCCGATAACACGCTAGCGGCAGGTCAGCCAGGACCTCCAAGGCACACAGAGTGAGTTCATTCCAAGTGTCCAGCTTGGATAACCAATAATTAAAAGGCACAGAGGAATCACGGAGGACGCTGGTACTCCCTCACCATCTTTTGAAACTTTCCACTCCTTGTGAGAGTACCCTGCGCCTCAGGGCCTGTAAGCTGGGCAGGTCTCAGAAAACTGTCCTAGAACATTGACAGTGTTCCACTGCCTCTGCTGGATTGGAGTTGCGTCTCTCTCGCATGTATGCCTTAGTTGGGCAGCGAACTGTGACCTCTGCCGCTACCGTGTTCAGATGGGAATTTTTTTAAGAGTTCTGCAGCAAGGGCCTTCTGGTACTGCCCCATTTTTGTAGACCTCTCCAACTCAGGAATAAGAGAGTGAAAGTTCTCCTTGTAGAGGGGGTCTAAAAGTGTCATCAACCAGTAATGACTGTCACCCAACATTTTGACAATGCGAGGGTCACGGTTAAGGCAGCGTAACATAAAGTCAGCCATGGGTGCCAGACTGGTAACGGGCAAGACTTACGTGTCCTCACCAAGATGACGACTGATAGTGTTGAGCGATCACTAAAATGCTCGGGTGCTCGAAGCTCGGGCCGAGCTTACCGTGATACTCGGGTGCTCGACCCGAGCAACGAGCCCAATGTTAGTCTATGAGAGACCCGAGCATTTTTGCGGCAGCACCCCCGGCAGTCTGTAGAAAGCCTAAGAAGTGCCCAAAACTATAGTGACAGTGCTCAAAAGACATGGGGGCAGCATGGGGATCGCCCCTGGAAGCATTTCTGACCCCCAGGTCACTGCTGTCAACAACGTGGTCAGAGGTATTAAACCACTTTTGCGGGCTCACAATAAAACGTTCAAAAACTAAACTGAAAGGGTTTTCCTGTAAAATATGTTAAGGAATTTCCTTTCCAGGGTAAAAACTTGTGTATAAGGTAAAATAAATAACCAAAAACAAAAATACTCCTCCACACCTTGGGCTATGTTCACAAGTAGCATTTTTCATGCATTTTTGCACTTTTGTATTGCTTTCAACCGTGACAAATGCATTCAACGGGAAATGTCATTTTAACATTTTACAACCTTATCTGGCCATGTGCTGTGTGACACATGCATACAGTGCTGAAAAGACAAGGGATCAGCATGGGGAAGACCCCTGGAAGCATCTCTGACCCCCAGGTCACTGTCTAAAAGTGTGCCCATCAGAAGTAATCCTTGCCGCATCAGAAGATGTAGACTTGCAACTATCCCCGTGCAAGTCCTTGTCCCAGGGCAGTGTTCAATTGTACGTCCCCCATTCCTTGCAATGCAAGCGAAAATATGCAGCCAACCACCCACCCACCCGCAGGCTGCAATACCATACTGCTAGCTTTCACTTGAAATGGGGCCTTTTAGTTTGGAGGAGGCCGAAGCTGGCCACTACCTCATGGCCGCTTCGGCAGCGAGGTATCCATACTCTGTCCCCAGCCACCCGGCGGCCGGGTGTCCACGCTCGGTCCCCAGCCGCCAGGTGGCGGCCAGGTGTCCATACTCGGTCCCCAGCCGCCCTGATTTCTCCTGTCACCTTCCCCCACACTTTTCTTAGCCTGGCCTGCTTTAGGGCAGCATTGGACTGTCGGGGTCGTAGCGACATTCCACTCGTCCTCCAGTCACTCCAAATTAAGGCTATGAGCATGGGTCAACCATTCAAAGAATGAGTCAGACAGCAAGCTGGTTCAAACTCAGAGCATGCTCAGAAGGCTACTGGCAAGCCACGATCTCAGCAATGTTCTGCTTTTATTTCCGCATGCACAAACTTAAATACACTACATAATGGGGAGGGGAAAGGGGTTGTTCGGGGCGGGGTAAGCCATAAATGGATTGTTCGGGGCGGGGTAAGCCATAAATGTCTAGTATCCGGCCACTCCTGATTGGTCCATTTCTCCTTAACTCAGTCTCTGGGCAGACAACCGTCAGTTGATGATTCGGTTTCATTCCTCTGAAACAGGTGCTGGCTGATACTGGCGCCATCTTAGCATAAATTTCGATCTAAGTAACATGTAGCAAGGAAAGCTTATTGTTATAAGACACAAAATGGTGGTTAGTACATAAGCAAAGCGTATAAAAGTATAAAAGTATAAAAGTAGAGAAAATATATATTCTTTCTTACCCTGACAGGACGAGCCCACCAGAGAACCAGACTCCTCCGGTGGGCCCTGGCTTCTCCATCAGGGGAGTTGAGAGTGCCTAGGTGAGAAGCATGATGATGATGATAGAAGTTAGCATCTGCTTTGTTTTCTTGGAATGCAAGCGCATGTATGTAGTAGTGGCTAGGCCTGAGGTGGTCCGCGTTTTGGCGCATATCCTACCTCCTCCGAGGATTGCTGGATGTTTTCCCGCTACTATCCCAGTTCTATGACTCCCGTTAAAACAAAGCTTCAGGTGATAAATGATGGATGAGGTGGTGGCAAAGGAGAAAGAGCATTAGGAACAGGGACCATTCACATCAATATCAGGCCAGTCAACCAGATATGTCTTGTAGGATATGTTTCTATAACAAAAGGAGCGGTTCGGTTACACAGTTATAGGGCATACAGTGAGTGCAATGCCTACCAAAAATTTCGAGCCACTCCAATGCCCCCTGGAAATGACATGGAGGTCAGAGGGCGTTAACTAAACCTTTTTTTCGATTTATAGCAACTGGGTCTCCCGTGCACTGTTGGCCTAAGCAGTGAATGGAAGGCTTTCCAAAAATTATGAGGAACTGCAATGCCCCTTACAAGAGCCATGTGTGGCACCCCAGGGGTCTGGTCACCACAGTAATAGAGATATTACGTCGGAGAGCAAGTGGGAGGTTTCCTGGTCAGGATCCCTTAAACATGCAACATCCTCCTGCCCCAGTCCTGGGAGGGGAGAATTCTGCCCTTATAAACTGGATCTGGGGCGGGGTTGAGTGAGTCAGAGAACAGTCAGAGTCAGAGTGAGAGCAAGGGAAAGTAACAGCAAGGAGCTCTGTAGGAGCTAGGAGCTAAAGACCAGGGGCTGGAAGCTGAGCAGAACTCGCCCTGGCAGAAGACAATAGGAACCGGACACAGGAGTCCGAAGCTGTGAGGACTTATATATCCAGCAGCAGAAACCAGCCGGCAGGGGATTTCAGGTCCTCTGGCCATAGAAGCCCGGAGGCTCAGTCACAAGCAAGGGACCAGCACCACCGTCGTGGAGCGGAGGCTAACAGAAGGCCCCAAGTCACCAGCCATACGGGTGAGCACTACACGGTACACTCAGGGACGTGGGCTACTTCTACCCGCTTCCAGCAAGGTAGCCAGGAAGAGTGCAGACAGACGGGGAGGCCTACAACTCCACCTGGCCAGGGGAACTCCTGCTTGCTCACAGACTGACCAGGCCTCTTATGCTAGCCAGTACTCCCGGGAGGGTCTACCTTATAATCATCAGTAAAGTCCCTGAACTGCACTGCAAAGACTCTGAGTCGTTCCTGCTGCGCTCGTGCACCATCACCCCCATCATCCACACTCACTGCCCTGAGGCTATACTCCTCCCGAGGGGAGTTATCCCATTCTATGCTGCGCACACAACACCAGCCTCAGCGGTCTGCCTCGCAGCGGTGGTACTCCCTGACCGCAATCCACGGGTGGCGCAGTCGGACAATTAACCTCAAAACCTGAGAAAGACTGCCACTGGTTTGACCAGCCTGAGCCACGGGACCGGGTCACCGCCACGGAGACTACAGACCCCAGAGACCCGGCACCGGGTATCCCACACGCGTGTACACACGGCCCAGGGGGCGCGTCACATGCAGTACAGCATATTACAAACATAAGTCCCATTATTGGGGAGTGGGTCTCCCATAGTATTTGCTTATGCTTTCCCAGCAAAAGCTGCCAAAAATTAGGACGGAGCAACTTCCAATGCCCCTTACAAGAGCCATGCAGTACAGCGTATTACAAACATAAGTCCCATTATTGGGGAGTGGGTGTCCCATAGTATTTGCTTATGCCTTGCAAGCAAAAGCTGCCAAAAATTAGGACGGAGCAACTTGCAATGCCCCTTACAAGAGCCATGCAGTACTGCATATTACAAACATAAGTCCCATTATTGGGGAGTGGGTCTCCCATAGTATTTGCTTATGCTTTCCCAGCAAAAGCTGCCAAAAATTAGGACGGAGCAACTTCCAATGCCCCTTACAAGAGCCATGCAGTACAGCATATTACAAACATAAGTTCCATTATTGGGGAGTGGGTGTCCCATAGTATTTGCTTATGCCTTGCAAGCAAAAGCTGCCAAAAATTAGGACGGAGCAACTTGCAATGCCCCTTACAAGAGCCATGCAGTACTGCATATTACAAACATAAGTCCCATTATTGGGGAGTGGGTCTCCCATAGTATTTGCTTATGCTTTCCCAGCAAAAGCTGCCAAAAATTAGGACGGAGCAACTTACAATGCCCCTTACAAGAGCCATGCAGTACAGCATATTACAAACATAAGTCCCATTATTGGGGAGTGGGTCTCCCATAGTATTTGCTTATGCTTTCCCAGCAAAAGCTGCCCAAAATTAGGACGTAGCAACTTGCAATGCCCCTTACAAGAGCCATGCAGTACAGCATATTACAAACATAAGTCCCATTATTGGGGAGTGGGTCTCCCATAGTATTTGCTTATGCTTTCCCAGCAAAAGCTGCCAAAAATTAGGACGGAGCAACTTACAATGCCCCTTACAAGAGCCATGCAGTACAGCATATTACAAACATAAGTCCCATTATTGGGGAGTGGGTGTCCCATATTACTTGCTTATGCCTTGCAAGCAAAAGCTGCCAAAAATTAGGACGGAGCAACTTGCAATACCCCTTACAAGAGCCATGCAGTACAGCATATTACAAACATAAGTCCCATTATTGGGGAGTGGGTCTCCCATAGTATTTGCTTATGCTTTCCCAGCAAAAGCTGACAAAAATTAGGACAGAGGAACTTGCAATGCTGGCACCCTGGTGGTATAGTGGTGGTGGAGGCTGAGGATAAGGAGAAGAAGATTAAACAGCCGAAACGAGGAAGCGTTTACCCATACTTTATGTTACTCTGCTGTCATTTGGTGGTGATGAGAAGTCTGGCCCAATCCAGCCCTTGTTCATTTTGATAAGGGTCAGCTTGTCAGCATTGTCAGTTGACAGGCGAGTGCGCTTATCAGTTATAATTCCCCCAGCGGCACTAAAAACACGCTCCGATAACACGCTAGCGGCAGGGCAGGCCAGGACCTCCAAGGCATACAGAGCGAGTTCATTCCAAGTGTCCAGCTTGGATACCCAATAATTAAAAGGCACAGAGGAATCACGGAGGACGCTGGTACGATCGGCAACGTACTCCCTCACCATCTTTTGAATCTTTCCACTCCTTGTGAGAGTACCCTGCGCCTCAGGGCCTGTAAGCTGGGCGGGTGTCAGAAAACTGTCCCAGAACGTTGACAGTGTTCCCCTGCCTCTGCTGGATTGGAGTTGCATCTCTCTCGCCTGTACGCCTTGGTTGGGCAACGAACTGTGACCTCTGCCGCTAGCGTGTTCAGATGGGAATTTTTTTAAGAGTTCTGCAGCAAGGGCCTTCTGGCATTGCCCCATTTTTGTAGACCTCTCCACCTCAGGAATAAGAGAGTGAAAGTTCTCCTTGTAGCGGGGGTCTACAAGTGTCACCAACCAGTAATGACTGTCACCCAACATTTTGACAATGCGAGGGTCACGGTTAAGGCAGCGTAACATAAAGTCAGCCATGCGTGCCAGACTGGTAACGGGCAAGATTTCCGTGTCCTCACCAAGATAATGACTGACCATGCTCTCCTCCTCCTCCTCCTCTTCCTCCTCCCCCCTGTCCTCAGGCCACCCACGCTGAACCGATGGTATGACACTTGTACAGGTACTACCGTCTACAACGCATGATAGCAGCTCCTGTTCTTCCTCCTCCTCTCCCACATTGTCCCCCAATGCACGTTGGGATGAGATGAGGCTGGGCTGTGTGTAATCGCCTGCTACGGCTTCTAGATCCATCTCATCATACTCTGGCTGCAATGCCTCCTCTTTAATTCTCTGCAGAGAGCGTTGCAAAAGACAGACAAGTGGGATGCTGACACTAATGATGGCGTCATCGCCACTCACCATCTTGGTGGCCTCCTCAAAGTTTGTCAGGATGGTACATATGTCAGACATCCAGGTCCACTCCTGAGGTCTTATGTGTGGAGTCTGACCTGAATATCGACGGCCTTGTTGCAGCTGGAACTCCACAACTGCTCTCTTCTGCTCACAAATCCTTTGCAACATGTGGAGGGTAGAGTTCCAATGTGTGGGGACATCACACACCAGTCGGTGTGCCGGAAGCTGCAAACGCTGCTGCAACACAGCAAGGCGGCGGAAGCTGTAGCCGACTTGCGAAAATGAGCTGACAGGCAGCGTACTTTCACGAGCAGATCTGGCAACTCGGTGTACGATTTAAGAAACCGCTGAACCACGAGGTTAAGCACATGAGCCAGGCATGGTACTTGTGTGATCACACCTCGCCTCAGAGCCGCCACCAGGTTATGGCCATTGTCACACTCGACCATGCCAGGATGTAGGTTCAGCGGTCTCAGCCACAGATCTGCCTGCTCTTTCACAGCTGTCCACAACTCACAAGCAGTGTGAGGTTTATCACCTAAGCTTATGAGTTTCAGCACAGCCTGTTGCCGCTTGGCAGAGGCAGTACTGCAATGCTTCCAGCTTGTAACTGATGTGGTGATATCTGAGATGGAGGCTGAACATGAGGAGGAGGAGGAGGAGGAGAATGCGCAGGAGCTGTACACTGTGGGGGCAACTCTGACTGACATAGGGCCCGCCATCCTCGGTGTGGGGAGGATGTGTTCCGTCCCAAGGTCCGACTGGGTCCCGGCTTCCACTATGTTTACCCAGTGTGCCGTCAGAGAGATGTACTGTCCCTGGCCACAAGCACTTGTCCACGTGTCCGTTGTCAGGTGGACTCTCCCAGTAACTGCATTGTTGAGGGCACGGCAGATGCTTTGGGACACGTGCTTGTGTAGTGCGGGGATGGCACACCGGGCAGAATAGTGTCGGCTGGGGACCGAGTACCGAGGGACGGCCACCGCCATAAGATTGCGGAAGGATTCCGTCTCCACCAGCCTAAAAGGCAGCATTTCCCATGCAAGCAGTCGTGAAATGTGCGAATTTAGGACTGTGGCCTGTGGGGCGTTAGCTGCGAATTTCCACTTTCGTTCAAAGGTCTGGGATATGGGCAATTGAACGCTGCGGTGGGACGTGGACGTGGACGTTGATGCTGTTTCTTGAGAAACTGCCATAACAAGTGAAGACTGAGAGGAGGGGGCATCTTTACATGCAGTAGGGACAGGGGATTGCCTTGCACACACAACAGGGGGTTCTATTGCACTCACAACAGTGGAAGAAGCAGTGGTGACACCCGCTGACACTGGTCGTGGACCCTGGGTTTCGCCCCACAAAGTCGAGTGCTTTGCTGCCATGTGCCTGATCATGCTGGTGGTGGTCAGGCTGGTAGTTTTGTCACCCCTGCTGATGCTGGCATGGCAGGTGGAACATATGGCCTTTTTGGGGTTATCAGCAGAGTCTTTAAAAAAATTCCAGACTCTGGAAGACCTACCGCTTGTTCTGGCAACGTCCCTCGTGTTTGTGTTACGGGGAACGGTTGCCTGCCTTCTGTCTGCGGCCACCACACTGCTTCTTCCTGCCTGTTGGGGTACTCTGCCTCCCTCCCCCTGTGTGCTGCTGTCCTCACTCTGCATGTCCTCCTTCCACGTTGGGTCAGTTACTAGATCATCCACCACCTCCTCCTCTTCCACTTGCGCACCACGATCCTCCTCCTCACTTCCTGGCAATTGTGATTCGTCATCGTCCACCTCTTGTGACAGATTGCCAACGTCGACTTCCTGTGGCCATGGCTGTTCAAATATTTGGGCATCGCAACATGGGATCTCCTCTTCCACCATTTCAAGCGTATCAGGTGAGGGGCCCAAATATGGAAATGGACCAGTGAACAGCTCTTCAGAGTGTCCAAGTGTGGGATCACTTGCTGTCTGACGACACTCGGCATGGTGGGAGGAAGGAGCATCAGGGTGAGGAGGAGTATGCGGTCGAGACTCACTGCTACTAAGAGTTGACCGTGTGGAAGACAGACCGGAGGTGGTGGTGCCCAGGTAACTGGAAGTATTGTCTGCTATCCAATTAATAACCTGTTCACACTGATCAGTTCTCAATACTGGTGTTGTTCTGTGCTTCCCTAGTAATTCGGTCAAGAAGTGGGAGCGAGAAGATGTAGCTGTTGGTTGTGGCACATTTTCACCTTGGCCACGGCCCCGTCCTCTGCACGAACCATCACCAGAACGTCCACTTCCACGTCCCTTGCCACGCGCCTTGCCCATTGTAAATGTAGTAAAATAGCTTACACTTGCACTATCAATGGAAAAAGGGTAATAAAGAGTAGATTAGAACCGTGGAAGAGGAAAACCACAGTTATTGTTTACTGGGGTATACCACACTTTTTTAAATAGAGATATTTGCGGCTGAACAGTGAGCGACACACTCAAACTGCTTTTTTTTTAGATACCAAAGGCCCAAAACTGGATAGTACAGCGATTTGACCTGTGGAACTGCGAAACCACACTGGGATGTCGGGCCTACACAAGACTATTTTCAACAGATATATTTTTGTGTCACAACAGTCAGGAGACACTACTGTTTTTCTTTACGGAAAAAACTACCAAAACCTGAATAATAGAGATTTTTTACCGTGGAACAGCAAAACCACAGTTATAATTTACTGGTGTATACCAGGCTTTTTAAAATATATATATATTTGCGGCTGAACAGTGAGCGACACACTCAAACTGTTTTTTTTAGATACAAATGGCCCAAAAGTGGATAATACAGAGGTTTGTATCGTGGAACTGCAAAACCACACTTGTATTTCTCGGGCCTACACCAGACTATTTTCAACAGATATATTTGTGTCTTAAAAATCAGGGAGACACTATTATTATTTTTATACAGCAAAAAATGCCAAAAACAGGATAATAGAGATGTTTTACCGTGGAACATCAAAACCACAGTAATAATTTACTGGTGTATACCAGGCTTTTTAAAATATATATATATTTGCGGCTGAACAGTGAGCGACACACTCAAACTGTTTTTTTTAGATACAAATGGCCCAAAAGTGGATAATACAGAGGTTTGTACCGTGGAACTGCAAAACCACACTTGTATTTCTCGGGCCTACACCAGACTATTTTCAACAGATATATTTGTGTCTGAAAAATCAGGGAGACACTATTTTTTTTTTTTTTACAGCAAAAAATGCAAAAAGCAGGATAATAGAGATTTTTTACCGTGAAACAGCAAAAGCACACTTCTGTCTCTCTGGCCTACACCAGACTATTTTCAACAGATATATTTGTGTCTGAAAAATCAAGGAGACACTTATTATTTTTATACAGCAAAAAATGCCAAAAACAGGATAATAGAGATGTTTTACCGTGGAACATCAAAACCACAGTAATAATTTACTGGTGTATACCAGGCTTTTTAAAATATATATATATTTGCGGCTGAACAGTGAGCGACACACTCAAACTGTTTTTTTTAGATACAAATGGCCCATAGAACTGCAAAACCACACTTCTATTTCTCTGGCCTACACCAGACTATTTTCAACAGATATATTTGTGTCTGAAAAATCAGAGGCACACTTTTTTTTTTGGGGGGGGGGGCACCAAAAGGTTAATAAGATGGGTACTTGTACATTGTGAAGGAGGAAAAAAAAAAGAGGATTTAGATAAAAAAAAAGGATTTTTCCTGGCCCCCGGGACCTGGAGCTAAGTCCAGCAATTTCAGCAACAGGAGCAGCACACAGGACTGTAATGCAGCGTTTGCTGGTATAACCACTGCGTCTCCTATACAGCCTGCCTGCCTGCCTGCCTGATATACCTGGGATGGATATTAGTCCTGAGAAGGACTGTTTGTTTGATCTGGCAGCCTTTATAGACCCTACACTAACTATTTTGCAGGATATATCTCTCCCTAAATCAGCAGCGCTGTCCCTACACTGTCTGATCCGGAGCGACTGTGTCCAAGATGGCGGCGCCCGGTTTTAAATACTCGAGGTGACGCTGTGCGGCCAGCCAATCACTGTAATGCCCACAAACAACATGGCTGCGGCATTACAGTGACTGGCTGGCAATCCCTGCATGTTCATTGGCTCTGTAAAGAGCGCCAAACATGCAGGGCGGAGACCCGAGCTCCCGCCCGAGTAACCCGGAAATGCTCGGTGCTCGCCGAACATCCCGAGTAGCGTGATGCTCGGGATAGTACCGAGCAGTGTCGAGCATGTTCGCTCAACACTAGTAGCACCCCATCACTCTCCTTCTAGGTCAAATAGCCCTTACACAGCCTGAAGGTGTGTTTGGGGTCATTGTCCTGTTGAAAAATAAATGATGGTCTAACTAAACGCAAACCGGATGGAATAGCATGCCGCTGCAAGATGCTGTGGTAGCCATGCTGGTTCAGTATGCCTTCAATTTTGAATATATCCCCAACAGTGTCACCAGCAAAGCACCCCCACACCATCACACCTCCTCCTCCATGCTTCACGGTGGGAACCAGGCATGTAGAGTCCATCCATTCACCTTTTCTGCGTCGCACAAAGACACGGTGGCTGGAACCAAAGATCTCAAATTTGGACTCATCAGACCAAAGCACAGATTTCCACTGGTCTTTTGTCCATTCCTAGTGTTCTTTAGCCCAAACAAGTCTCTTCTGCTTGTTGCCTGTCCTTAGCAGTGGTTTCCTAGCAGCTATTTTACCATGAAGGCCTGCTGCACAAAGTCTCCTCTTAACAATTGTTGAAGAGATGTTTCTGCTGCTAGAACTCTGTGTGGCATTGACCTGGTCTCTAATCTGAGCTGCTGTTAACCTTCGATTTCTGAGGCTGGTGACTCAGATAAACTTATCCTCAGAAGCAGAGGTGACTCTTGGTCTTCCTTTCCTGGGGTGGTCCTCATGTGAGCCAGTTTCTTTGTAGCGCTTGATGGTTTTTGCAACTGCACTTGGGGATACTTTCAAAGTTTTCCCAATTTTTCGGACTGACTGACCTTCATTTCTTAAAGTAATGATGGCCACTTGTTTTTCTTTACTTAGCTGCTTTTTTCTTGCCATGATACAAATTCTAACAGTCTATTCAGTAGGACTATCAGCTGTGTTTCCACCAGACTTCTGCACAACACAACTGATGGTCCCAACCCCATTTATAAGGCAAGAAATCCCACTTATTAAACCTGACAGGGCACACCTGTGAAGTGAAAACCATTTCCGGTGACTACCTCTTGAAGCTCATCAAGAGAATGCCAAGAGTGTGCAAAGCAGTCATAAAAGCAAAAGGTGGCTACTTTGAAGAACCTAGAATATAAGACAAATTTTCAGTTGTTTCACACATTTTTTGTTAAGTATATAATTCCACATGTGTTAATTCATAGTTTTGATGCCTTCAGTGTGAATGTACAATTTTCATAGTCATGAAAATACAGAAATTTCTTTAAATGAGAAGGTGTGTCCAAACTTTTGGTCTGTACTGTATATATTATTATATTATGTGTGTATGCATGTATGTGTGTATATATATATATAATTATACACACATATCGTATATACATACACACATGCATGCACACACATAATAAGAGCAGATACTGAGAATTACACCATGTAAACAGGACAGGAGAAGTATACACAGCTCCACAATAAATGTTACAATATATGCCTAGGGAGGAGGGACCCTTCAAATATGAGAGATCTGGAGCAATTTGAAAAAGAAGAGTGGTCCAAAATTCCAAATGAGAGATGTAAGAAGCTTTTTGATGGTTATAGGAAGCGATTGATTGCAGTTACTTATTCCAAAGGGTGTGCAACCAAATATTCAGTTGAGGGCGCCATCAATTGTGTCGAGCCTATTTTGGGGGTTTTGTGTGAAATTATGTTAAGTTTGCCTTTTTTCTCTCTGTTTTTTGTCTTGTTCCAATACACACAAAGGAAATAAATAGTGTTGAGCCACCCCCATAGTGTTCGGGTTCGGTTCGTCGAACACTGGCATGTTCGCCGAACGGTTCGTCGAACACCATCGAACACCGTTAAAACCAATGGCAGGCAAACAAAAACACATAGAAACACATAGAAAACACATAGAAAACACCTTCAAATGTGTCCAAAGGCTGACAAACTGCTCAGAAGACACAACTAACACATGGAAAATTGACAAGTACATATAGTCATGAGAAAAGAAAAGAAGCGGAGGAGTAAAAGGAGGAGGAGACACAGATATAGGCATGTCATGCCCTTCTAAAATCAAGAAAGGCTGGAGTAAAAATGTAAAATCAGCCTACCAACACCCAGTCGTCGTGACAAGAAAATTAAAAAAAGAAATATCTTTAGGTAGAATGGCGGTTCCATTCAGAACACTTTCCTTACAAGACATAGTGGTATCCCCGTTGTGAGTCGTGCCAAAAACGGAACCGAATACATTCGGACTAATCCACCATTTGTCGTATCCAAGGGGCAGGTCAGTAAATGACAAAATTGACGCGGAACCAAGTACAGTAGTATATACTGTACATCCTTTGACAAGGTAATCAGGCATGTCAAGAAGTTGGGAAGGGGCACCCTAATGGCCAAAACAGACATTGAGGGGGCATTCCGGTTACTTACTACTTGTGCCTCTAAATAGTGTCCGCCTATTGGGCTGCTTCTGGGAAGGAGCATAATATATAGATCACTGTTTGCCCATGGGGTGCTCCAGATCCTGCTCACTTAGAATGGGTCGTCATGGACGTTTCTAAGGGGGCACATATTATCCATTACCTTGACGAATTTTTATGTCTGGGCCCAAAAGATTCGCCACAGTGTGAATACATGCTGTAGTCCACCTGTGAGAAGGAGAGAGCTGGAGGGAGAGCGGACACCACAGAGCCGAGGGGTTAGATGGAGAACGGAAGAAGGAAAGAGGGCGAGGGAGGTAAGGGAGTACGATGGAAGGCTGACCTGAGCTCCCCCACGTTCCTGCTGGATGGGGAACAGCCCTGGGAAGAAAAGCCGCTTGCGCATTCCTTTGAGGTTACGGGCGCGAGCGGGCAGAGGGACTACGCTGGAGTGCGAAGCTAACATGGCCAGGCCGTTCCTGCCCATGCGACCTCCGTGTCGCCGGGTTTGTGCCAGAGCAGCGGTGGACCCTGACGGCCAGCCCCCTCTCCCAATACTGGTGCCTGTCCGCTGGTGGGTCGAGACCCCTCGCGGTGGAGGCAGGTCTAAGCTCTCTAATTTGAATGAGTACACTTTAAATCCTTTTACAAGGATCTACTGGAGGGTAAGTCTGCTGCCAGCAGCCGCGGTAGCAGGAAGAGGAAGAGGCGGAGCCTGCCGTGTGCTGCTGTGTTTGGGGTGTGGAGAGAGCTCCTGGGAAGGGAGGTTTTGTTTTTCCATCTGGGACTTTTTGTCTGCCCCCTTCCCAGGAAAGCAGGCTTGTTCTTGGATCGGCCCCCGGTCCAAGACGGCGGGGGGCGGGAGGCTTACCATCCCGGCCGGGATGACCAGGACCAGGTCCGGAAAAGGCAAGGGGTCCGGCATGAAGACCAGAGGGACCCCTGAGGCCACGGCCGCGACGGTTCCTCCCCCCGGAGGTAGGCCGAGTACCAGCAGGGGTGCTGCAGTGGTGCCCCTTGATTGGAGCACCAAGCTGGCGGAGGAGTCCACGGTCAGCTAATGCTCCCGCATCCATGCACACCTCTGCGAGTATGAGGACGCCTCTAGGAAGCTTAAATCCCTCTGGGGGGATTTGAGGGTAGCTCAGGAGAGGTCCGAAAGGGCCTCTAGCAGCAAAAAGCCTGAGCTATCCACCGCGGTCAGGAAGATCAAGGAAATCATTCAGGAGGTGGAGAGCTGGCGGTGTACCATCCTGGCCGGCAGCGGGCCATTCTGGGAAAAACTCGAGAATGATGACCGGTTCAGAGCCATGGCCGGTGGATCTCTGGAGGGGTCATGGAGCTCCAGCCAGGTGGCGGTGGTGGAGGATGAGGAGGAGGAAGAGGACTGTGAGGAGGAGGTCGCGCCCTACCCGCCATCTGGTGGCCTGGTAAGTGATCTCCAGGCATCGCATAGCAGGATAGCCCCTGAGCAGATGGCTCTCCCGTCTGATTCTGGCCCTTCAGAGGGCAGCGGGAGTGAAAGGGAGGATGAGGAGGGTGGTAGTAGCAGCAGTGAGGGGGGTTGCCTCGTCATGAAGCAGATCAGGCAGATCGAGTCCCCGGTATGTTTTAACCAGCTGATGTTTGGGGACGAGATATGCGAGGACGAGGCAACCGGGAGGGGGACGAAGAGGGAGAAAGTAAAGAAAAGGCAAAAAACATCTGTGGCACATAAGTTTGTGTATGTCCCCCTCTCTGGGGCCCCCCTGTCCCGTTGTGCAGCACCCGCTACCCACCCCGGCTCGGGCTCTGTTGTGGGACCGCAGCGAGGGAGCAGGGAGTTTGTAGTAACAAAGGTGATGTGTCTGAAATGGAGCATGGCACGAAGGGCGGCCCGGCGGGGGGGAAAACCTGTGGTGGTGCTCAGGCTGGGTCCCCTGTGAGGGAGGGGACTGGCCTGGCACCTGGTGTGCCTGCTGGTGGGCGGGGGGCGGCGAGCATAACTGCCGCTGCCACAACACTGCGGGCGGCACACCGCCAGCCAGGGCCGCATCTCCAGCGGCGTGTGTTGGGAAGGTGTCTGGGCCCCCCACTCACGGATCCGTTAAAAAAACTGGATCACCTTTGGGAACCCAGGCACCCGGTAAGGCATCTGGCAAGGCAAAAGGTGCGTGGCCGGTGACTCCGGCAGAGCAGGCTCATAAAAAGAAGGTGGTGGGTCCTGCTCCCCTGGCAGAGTCCGCGGCGAAGTCGGCGCCCCCGGCGCAGGAGCCCAGTAATGGATCGGCACCGGGGGCTCCGCCGCCGGTGGATGCCAAGGGGGAGTGGCCAAGCATGGGGCTGGCCGCTGGAGTTGCTGTGGCCAAGCTCTTTGTGGCCAAGGGACTGATGGTGGGGATGCTGTGCCTCCGGGAATTGGTGCCGCTGGACCGGGGACCCCTGAGAGTAGACCCGGCTCCGGGTCAGCTTAGAGGGTCCCGTCGTGGCCATTTTGGGGGGGCGTGGCCTCCCTGTCATCCCCGCCCATGTGGGAGTGGCCTCAGAGGGCCGCACTGTGCTGCCAGGTGCAGGGAGCGTGGCTTTGCGGGTGGGGCCCGCCCATGTAGGAGAAGCTCCAGAGAGCTGTGCTGCCGGGCTCTGGGGGCATGGCTTCCCGGGCCGGGTCTTCCCATGTGGGTGTGGCCACACCCGGGGGCAGAGCTTAGCGCCAACGGCCGCCGCCGCTCCTGGAGCCGTACGGACCGCAGCTCTTGTCAGCACCAATGTGGGGGCTGCTGAGGGTGCCTGGGTGTCGGGGTCCCCTGTGTCTGGGGGCTTACCTGGGGCAGGGGCTCCGGCAGTGCAGGTGTCCAGGAAAGCTGCAGCAGGGCTGGAAGGTGCAGGGGGAGGAGCTACGCCTGGCTCTCTTCCTGCCAGTAAAGCAGGAAGCTCCAGGAATACTGGGAGCAGTGGTGCTGCACTGCTTAAGGCATGCAGTGTGGTCCTTAAAGGGCCGGCAGCACACTGTGTACAGAATCCCCCGGCAGGGAAGATGTCACCTGCAGGTGGTAATACCAACAACACTGGTAACGTGGAAGGTGGAAATAAAGCAGTGCATAGTAAGTGTGCCCAAAAAACAAAACACATCGACCCCAGTGCGCATGGGAGTGGGAGCGGGGCGAGTGGGGTGATTGTGGATGCAAATTGGGATGGTGTGGGTATGGACGTGCTGGTGGCTGAGGATGCAAAGGGGGGGGGGTGTCTGCGGTAGGGTATGTGAATGGTGTGACTGTTGGTAGCGGGAAGCATGGGGAGGGGGCTGGTCCATCTGCCCCCCCCCCGGCCGCGGGCCCCTGGAGTTTTGTGGGGGTAGTGGGGACGGTGACTTGCGACGCCATTTTCTGGAAGCCCTCAAGAAGGGAGAACGGATGATCACGGTAAAGGGAAGAGAGGTGGACCTGGCCTTTTGGCTGGACAGGCACGGCCAGGCTGCCTTCCAAGATAAAAGAGAGGGGGAAACAGTGTGGTCCCTCCTGACAGCTGGGCAGGGGGTGGCCAGGAGGAATGTGGTCCGTCTTCGGTGGAGGGGCAGTGATGTGTGCCCGCCTAGAGCGAAGGTCGTGGAGCTCTTCCTGAAGATGGACTTCAGGGCGATTGACATCTTTGCCCTGATCCATCCTTTTGAACTGGTGAAGGGGTCAGTGAGGAAAGGCGAGGCGAATATATCTGCCCGCCAGTGGCAACAGGCAACAGGTGGGGCGCCGAAGGGACAGGGGACAGGATAAGCCTCAGGCGATTGGGGTGATGACTGTCCCCTCCCCAGAGGCTGCAGCCAGTGCATCTGAGGCCCTGGGGGAGAAGGCGGTGAGCGAGGAGATCAGGAGATCAGGAGCATGGAGAGGGAGGAGGCGGCTGCTTCCAATAACTCCTTCCAGTATGAAAGTCTGGATGAGGAGGTGGTGGAGCAGCCAAATAAATCGGGTGAAAAAAGTACCAGTAGTCGGAGGAAAAAGAACAGGAAAAGGGTAAAAAATCTAAAGCCCCCCCCGACCGCTACGGTGCCTACAGAAAGGATTACCGGATCCCCTCTGATCCCCCTCTCCAATCGGTTCCAAGCCCTCGATGACTCTGCTGTGTCGGAGGTCGGGGGTAAGGAGCCGGAGACAACATCTGAGGTGCCTTCAGAGGGCGGCGGGGTCTGTCCCCCGGGGGACTCAGTTGCCCCTGGGGGGGGGGACTGCCCCGGCGTCCAGAGGCGAGGAAACCTGTGCTGGGAATGAGGTGTCCGATGCTGGAGGTGCGGGCATGGACACCTCGGTATCCCTTAAGAGGAGGGGTGACTCGGGCTCCTCCTCAGAGAGCGAGAGGAAGAAGGGGGGTATGGTGAAAAAGAAGGCCATCTAACTCAATCACCCATGATTCAGGAACCTACCCCGTTGACTCTGGCGTCGATTAATGTCGCCAGTATAAAGTCAGATGCGACCAGATTTAAGGCCTTTGATTTTTTCACCCGAGTTGAGGCTGACATTTTATTTTTGCAGGAGACCAGACTAACGGACATGGGGGCCATTTATAAAGCAAAGAGGGAGTGGAGGTGTGGGCCCTTATACTGGTCTCTTGCGGCCGAGCCGTATAGCGGGGTAGTGGTTCTTTTTAATCCGCTTCGGTGGAATGCAGACGAGTGATTGAGGTAGAAATGGGGATTTGCTTGGTTCTTGACATCTTCATGAGGGGACAGGAGCTCATTAATATCAACGGCCCGCAGTCTAAGTGGGACTGTAAATGTCTCTTCCTGAAGGTCAAGCCCTATCTTTTTGCGAGCTGGCAGGTGGTCTTCGGTGGGGATTTTAACACTATAACTAGATCCCGTGATAGGGGAGGCCCCGGAGACCGGCTGGCTTATGATAGCATAGCCCTGAATAGCATAGTGTTACGCTCGCACCCGGGCTGACTGGCGTGAGCGTGATTAGTGATCCCACTGTACCATGAACCGAGGAGTGCCTGGAGGGGCGTAACTAAGTATCAACCCGAGGTCGCACGGCGGCTTAGTCGACTCCGTGAACCAAGGAGGAACCGAGCAGAGGGACCAGGTGCTACACCAGGTCAGACCCCGGTCACAGTTGTTGACCCACACCAGGGAATGCAGGAACAGGCAGGTTAGACTTGCATACAGGCAGGTGGTTAATGGAAAGTACGGATGGTATGCAGACAGGTGGGTACTGGCAAGCACGGCTGGTATGCAGACAGGTGGGCACTGGCAAGCACGGCTGGTATGCAGACAGGTGGGCACTGACAAGCACGGCTGGTATGCAGATAGGTGGGCACTGGCAAGTACAGCTGGTATGCAGACAGGTGGGCACTGGCAAGCACGGCTGGTATGCAGACAGGTGGGCACTGGCAAGCACGGCTGGAGTGCAGACAGGGAGATACTGGCAAGCACGGCAGGAGTGCAGACAGGGAGGTACTAGCAGGTTGGAGCGCAGGCTGGATAGGGTCCAGTACAGACTGGGAGACAGGTACAGAGCCGCAGATGCGGTAGACAAGCAGAGTAAAGCGGAACCGCCGGAGTGGAGGACAAGGCAGATCAGAGAAGAACTGCTGGTGCGGTGAGCAAGCAGAGCGGAGCGAAAACCGCAGGTGTGGTGGGCAAGGCAGAGCAGAGCGGAACCGCCGGAGCGGTGGACAAGGCAGAGCAGAGAGGAACCGCCAGAGCAGTGGACAAGGTAGAGCAGAGCGAAACCGCAGGTGCGGTGGACAAGGCAGAGCAGAGCGAAACCGCAGATGTGGTGGACAAGGCAGAGCAGAGCGAAACTGGAGGTGCGGTGGACAAGGCAGAGCAGAGCGAAACCGCAGGTGCGGTGGACAAGGCAGAGCAGAGCGGAACCGCCTGAGCGGTGGGCAAGGCAGAGCAGAGAGAAGCCACCGGAGCGGTGGGCAAGTCAGAGCAGAGAGAAGCCGCCGGAGCGGTGGGTAAGGCAGAGCGGAGCAAAACCGCAGGTGTGGTGGACAAGGCAGAGCAGAACAGGGCTGAAGGTGCAGGCAGAGAGGACAGGGCTCTGTTCACATGGAACAGACTGGAAAATGCAGAAGATGGCTAGAACACAGGAGGTAGATACAGAGGAAGGGAAAAGGGACAAGCAGAACCAGATACACACAAGGTACTTACTATGAAGTAGCCAGTGGACACAAAACTCACAAACAGAAGTACAGAGACAACGAGTTGGAGTTAGGTGCAGGTTCAGATACTGCAGGAAAAGGGAAGGTACGGACATAGAGACAAATAGGTAACAGGCTAGGATACAGTTCAGACAGGAACTGCTACTGCAACGAGATACAAGAACGAGCCTGGGTATACAGCCCCCAGAGTGGCGGAAACAGACTAGAAGTCAGAGATAACAGGCCTGGGTATACAGCCCCCAGAGTGGCGGAAACAGACTAGAAGTCAGAGATAACAGGCCTGGGTATGCAGCCACCAGGGTGGCAGAAACAGACTAGAAGACGGAGATGACAGGCCTGGGTTTGCAGCCCCCAGGGTGGCAGAAACAGACAAGATACAGGACCTGACCTGGCAACTTCAGAGGCAAGGAGCACACTGATAGTTAGTGTTGCTCAGGCACCTCCTTCTGGGTGGAGGAGGTTTAAATATCCAGTGACTCACAGCAATAGGCTGGGGACGCATTAGGAGTGTGCCCACAGCAGCTATAAGAATCAGGAAGTAAACGGGCCGCAGCCCTAAGCAATCAGACAAGAGACATGCACACAGCATGAACTGGAGCAAGGTTTGCAGGCTGGACTGACAGGTAAGATTGCGGTCTTGCATAGTGGGAGGTGGTGCACTATACAAGCACGCCGCCAGGGATGTTACAGTACCCCCCTTTACGCCCCCTCTTCTTCAAGCCTGCAAGGGTCTTCTGCAGAGAATTTGGAGGCCAATCCTTCTCTTCAAGAGGATTACCTCTTCTGTCCATTAGAGGAAACAAGACTGATCTCATCATCTTGGTGACTAGGATACTTCCTCCTATCAAGTTATCCTCAGCAACAGATGAAGTGGGTGAAGTACCAGGAACAGCACACAGGAAAGTCTCTCTCCATTTGTTATCAGGTAGCCCCCTGGTGGATTCAGGAGACAACTGGAAGTCCTCCGCCTGGTTGGAGGGGTGCAGAGACTTGGGGGTAACCACTGCCTTGACTTACACTTTACCAAGCTTACTGGATGAAGTGGGTGGAGTACCAGGCACCGGGTGTAGGAAAGTCTCTCTCCGTTTATCATGTAGCACCCCTGGAAATTCAGGAGACAACTGGAGGTCCTCCGCCTGGTTGGAGGGGTGCAGAGACTCGGGGGTAATCATTGCTTCGATGTACACTTTGCCAAGCTTACTGGATGAAGTGGGCGAAGTACCAGGTACAGGGTGTAGGAAAGTCTCTCTCCCTTTGTTATCAGGTATCACCCCGGAGGATTCAGGAGCAGCTGGATGTCCTCCGCCTGGTTGGAGGGGTGCAGAGACTCGGGGGTAAACACCGCCTTGATGGACGTAGGACCAGATTTATTAGAGACGGAGGGTCCTTGCTTTAGGACCATCTTCAGACTGGTTTCAGAGATGACATGTCTGTAAGGCGGGACGGTACCTGAAGCCAGTTCATTGGTACAATCGTCGAGACTGTGTGGGGACATCGCCTCCGCTCCTCTTTCTTCGGAGACTCCAGCACACAGCGAGTCAGCAACTAGCAGATCTGGTGAAGAAGAAGAAACTGCTGACTGTCCTGAAGATGTGGGGACTGGACACCCCTTGTACGTTAGCAGTCCCCCAGGATACACCATGCAGGATCTCCAGACCTGAGCAGGCACTAGATCTCTCGGCTCTGGATGACCTGTGGGTAAGCCAGTCAGCACCTGGAATGTGAACTTCTTCATGTGTAATGCTCCAATCTGGAGCTTGATTTGTACAGACATATTTTGACTGTTTCTGAGTAGGGCTCGTCCTTCTGCTTACAATGCCCAAACCGGCTTCTGGAGTTGTCAGACGGGAATCAGACACCGACTCTTCAAGACTTTAAGCGTGAAACTTCTGGTTAATCCGAGGCCTTCACTTGCCACAGAGACAGTCATGGTCTTCTGTGGAGAGGAAACACTAATGCCAATGGCAGCCTCTCCTACAGGCCTAATGTCTTGGGATTCTCCAACCTTCGCTGGACAAAGACTGTCAGGGGGTCCCAAACCACCGCAGCAGGACCGCAATCCAATTTTGTGACTGAGTTCTGGCTTCTGCTTTGCCTGACGAACATAGTCATCCTTCATGGATTCTGTGCGGAAAGCTGCCTCTACAGACTGGGGAACAGGAGGTCTTTGGGAGGACAGAACCTGGCGTGACTGTTTACCTCTACGCCTTGCACGTCTGGACTGCCTCTTGGGGTTGGGAAGAGAAGTATTCTGTGGAGCATAGTCATCCTGCGTGGATTCTGGGTGGGCAGCAGTCTCTTCGGGCTGGAGGACTGGTAGGCTACCTACACACATTACCCATCGGGGCTGCTCCGGGATATTGGGAAGGGAAACTTTAGCAGAGGCTTCAGGATTAGGGTCATTGAAGACCATTAAATAAGCCACCAGGAAGGCCTGCAGGTCAAAGACGATAGGATCCCATGCTTCCCATAGGGGGGTGATCCATTTCAAGGCGTCACCCGCTAGGTAGGACATCATAAATGCCACTTTAACCCGATCGGTAGGAAAATAGTGAGCATAGAACTTGAAATGCAGCATGCATTGCTCCACAAATGCACGGCTTCGTTTTGGATCCCCATAGTACCGTGGTGGATCCGCAGGAAGGAGTGCTGATAGATCCATTTGGGCTGGTGCGTAAATCGCCTGGGCCATAGCTTGAGAAAAAAAATTTTCTTGGTGCACGATTTCGCCAGACAAGGATTCAAAATGTCTCTGAGAGTGAAAGGCCGTGGGGCTCAACGGGAACCATTGCCTGAGCAAACTGTTACGCTTGCGCCCGGACTGACTGGCGTGAGCGTAATTAGTGATCCCACTGTACCATGAACCGAGGAGTACCTGGAGGGGCGTAACTAAGCATCAACCCGATCCTACCAAGGTCGCATGGCGGCTTAGTCGACTCCGTGAACCAAGGAGGAACCGAGCAGAGGGACCAGGTGCTACTCCAGGTCAGACCCCGGTCACAGTTGTTGACCCACACCGGGGAATGCAGGAACAGGCAGGTTAGACTGGCACACAGGCAGGAGGGTATTGGCAAGTACGGCTGGTATGCAGACAGGTGGGTACTGGCAAGTATGGCTGGTACGCAGACAGGTGGGCACTGGCAAGCACGGCTGGTATGCAGACAGGTGGGCACTGGCAAGCACGGCTGGTATGCAGACAGGTGGGCACTGGCAAGCGCGGCTGGAGTGCAGACAGGGAGATACTGGCAAGCACGGCTGGAGTGCAGACAGGGAGTTACTAGCAGGTTGGAGCGCAGGCTGGATAGGGTCCAGTACAGACTGGGTGACAGGTACAGAGCCGCAGATGCAGTAGACAAGCAGAGTAAAGCGAAACCGCCGGAGCGGAGGAGAAGGCAGAGCAGAGAGGAACTGCTGGTGCGGTGAGCAAGGCAGACCAGAGAGGAACCGCTGGAGCGGTGGACAAGGCAGAGCAGAGCGAAACCGCAGGTGCGGTGGACAAGGCAGAGCAGAGCGAAACCACAGATGCAGTGGACAAGGCAGAGCAGACCGAAACTGCAGGTGCGGTGGACAAGGCAGAGCAGAGCAGAACCGCCGGAGCGGTGGGCAAGGCAGAGCAGAGAGAAGCCGCCGGAGCGGTGGGTAAGGCAGAGCAGAGAGAAGCCGCCAGAGCGGTGGGCAAGTCAGAGCAGAGAGAAAACGCTGGAGCGGTGGGCAAATCAGAGCAGAGAGAAGCCGCCAGAGCTGTGGGTAAGGCAGAGCAGAGGGAAACCGCTGACGCGGTGAGCAAGCAGAGCGGAGCGAAACCGCAGGTGCGGTGGACAAGGCAGAGCAGAACAGGGCTGAAGGTGCAGGCAGAGAGGACAGGGCTCTGTTCACATGGAAAAGACTGGAAAATGCAGGAAGATGGCTAGAACACAGGAGGTAGATACGGAGGAAGGGAAAAGGGACAAGCAGAACCAGATACACACAGCCCCCAGAGTGGCGGAAACAGGCTAGAAGTCAGAGATAACAGGCCTGGGTATGCAGCCCCCAGGGTGGCAGAAACAGACTAGAAGACGGAGATAACAGGCCTGGGTTTGCAGCCCCCAGGGTGGCCGAAACAGACAAGATACAGGACAAGACCTGGCAACTTCAGAGTCAAGGAGCACACTGATAGTTAGTGTTGCTCAAGCACCTCCTTCTGAGTAGAAGGGGTTTAAACATCCAGTGACTCACAGCAATAGGCTGGGTACGCATTAGGAGTGTGCCCACAGCAGCTATAAGAATCAGGAAGTAACCGTGCCGCCGCCCTAAGCAATCACACAAGAGACATGCACACAGCATGAACTGGAGCAAGGTGTGCAGGCTGGACTGACAGGTAAGATTGCGGTTTTGCATAGTGGGAGGTGGTGCACTATGCAAGCACGCCGCCAGGGATGTTACACATAGCAAGTGAAGCTCGCCTGGTGGATGTTCACATCCGGCACACCCCAAGTCACGGGGGTTTCACCTTTCATAAGGGTAGCAGTAGGTCTAGGATAGATAGGTTTTTTTTAAAGGAGGAGGCCGTCTCTTCTGAAGTGTCCACTGCTGAGGTCGAATTCTCCGACCACTGTTTCATTTTCTTTTCCTTGAATGTTACAGAGACCCCCCGGATGGGGAGAGGCCTATGGAAGCTGAATTTGTCCCTGTTGGAAGAAGCAGATGTAAGACAATCCTTTGAGGAATTTCTTCAGAGCCAGGTACCTCTCTTGGGTCTCTGTAGTACTAAGTCCGAGTGGTGGGAGATCTTCAAAAGAAGGGTTGCAAGGTTCTTCCGTCAGCTCTCGAGCCTCAGGGGCCTGAACAGGTACCACCTTTATCGGGATCTGGGGAGGAAACTCGAGCAGCTCGTCTCGACTGGAGGGGAGCACGAGGAAATCTCCAGGGCGAAGACATTGCTCAAGGGGTGCCAGTATGATAGGCATACATCCTTGGTTTTTGAGAGGGATTTCGGGAGGTACTTCTCGCCCGACCCTTACAGGAACTGCAGGATGTCAGTGAGATGTAAGGTGGTAACAGAACTGATCGACAGTACGGGGTCCCTGAACAGATCCAAATCAGGGATCCTGGAGGTGGTCAGATCCTTCTACTCGCACCTCTTGGATAGGAGGGAATCTGATTGGGATGAGATGTCGGCTTTCCTGGCTGAAACCATCCCTGAGCCAGGGGTCCTCTCTTCATGTTTTGGCAGAAGAAATCAGGGAAGAGGAAGTTAGATGGGCGATTGATGGGCTACGGCCCAAAAAGTCACCTGGTCCGGATGGCTTAACATCCGAGTTTTACAAGACCTTTAGGGACTCTTTGGTCCCCCTCTTGACTGAGGTGTTTAATGAGTGTCTCTCTTCTGACACTCTGCCCAGTTCAATGAGGAAGTCAGCCTGGATTATTCTGTCAAAGGGTAAAGACTTGTCCCATATTGAGAATTGGCGTCCCATAGCGCTTCTCAATACGGACCGAAAGGTTCTGGCAAAGGTGCTTGTTCGGTTGGTGAAATTTGCACCCCGGCTCCTTTCGGGGGCCCAGCACTGCTCTGTTCCTGGCCACAGTACATTTAGTGCTGTGCTCGGTGTCTGGGAGGCAGTGGAGCAGAGCAGGGCAGGTCACTGGAAGGGGTACTTGCTGTCCTTAGACCAGGCGAAAGCCTTTGACCGAGTTAACCATGAGTACCTCTGGTTCGTCCTTCTGAGGTACGGTCTGCCCGGGAGGTTTGTTGATTGGTTGAGAGTGTTATACAATGGGGCAGAGACTTTTCCGCTCGTGAACGGTTGGGTCGGACACCCTTTTGAGGTGAATTCTGGTGTCCGCCAGGGCTGTCCTCTGAGCCCACTGTTATACGTGTTTGCAATCGACCCCCTTCTAAGGAGGGTGGAGCGTGGACTGTTGGTGGGAGTCGGGATGGACCAGGCGGAGCCAGAGGCCACCTTGAGGGTAGTGGCGTACGCCGACGATGTTTCCCTTTTTGTATCTTCGAGAGGGGAGGCAGATTTGGTCATGTCTGAGGTTGAGCGCTACTCGGTGGCATCCGGGTCCATGATCAACCGGGATAAGTGTGAAAGTCTCTGGCTGGGAGGGGGAGATCCTAGTTTTGATCTCCCGGACGCCCTTCCAGGGCCTCAGGCCACAGAAAAAATTTTAGGCATCAGTTTTGGCCCGGGGGACTATCCCCAGCAAAATTGGGAGGGCAGACTTAAGATCGCCGCCCAGAAGGTGGATCAGTGGAAGGGTTGGTCCTTGACCCTGAGGGAAAGGGTTAGTCTGGCCAAAGGTTATTTGCTCCCCTTATTAATATACCTGGGCAGCGTCTGCATCTTGCCAGAGCCTCTTTGGACAGGGGTCTGCAGCCTGTTCTTCCAGCTATTATGGGGGAATAGGCTGAACCTAATCAAGAGGGAGGTCACGTACCGCACGAGGAGACTAGGAGGGTTGGGTATGGTCAACCCAGTGGTGTTCCTTGTAAACACCTTTATTAAGGCAAACATCGCCAACCTCTGGTTAGAGAGGGCTCCTCCGTGGGTATTCTCCTGTAGGAGGTGGTTTCGGCCTTTCTTCCAGGAATGGTAGACAGGAGGGCAGGTGAAGGACCTTCGAACGCCTCATGGGCATCTTCCGACTTATGCTACCCTGGTTCTGAAGGTGATCCGCCGGTGGGGTCTGGGAGTGTGGGAGATCAGGACTAGAGATGAGCGGTGTTCGACTAGAACTGTTCGCCAATCTCAAATTCGAGCTGTTTTGGGCGGTGTTCGAGTTGTTCGACGAAACCGAACGATTTGCAAAAAATTCGGCTGTTCGAGGTTATGTTCGACAACTGTTCGTGCACCAAAAGCGTGTCCTGCATGTCTGGCGCTATTTAGAGCACCAATCATGCAGGGATTGTCTGCCACTCACTGTAATGCCACAGCCATGGTGGTTGTGGCATTACAGTGATTGCCCAAATCGATGGGAACAGTGCCAACAGTGAAACATGAAAAGCCGGCAATTCAGCAGCGGCATACACCTGTACCCGACAATTTAGAACCGAAAGAATAGAGCTTCACACATAAATTAGATAGATATAAACATGTCAGCCACATATATACGAAGTACAGTGAAAGTGCTACTTACTGTACTTGTCATTTAGCGTAAAGGATTTATCAAAAAAAATAATAGTGTTTTCATGCACCGTCTCTTTAAAAAAGCCGGCCGGCAATTCAGCAGCGGTACCCGGCAATTTAGAATAGAAGGAATAGAGAATCACACATAGATTAGATAGATAGAAACATGTCAGTCACATATATAAGAAGTGCAGTGACAGTGTTGATTACTGTACTTGTCATTTAGTGTAAAGGATTTATTTAAAAAAATAATAGTGTTTTCATGCACTGTCTCTTTAAAAAAGCCGGCCGGCAATTCAGCAGCGGTACCCGACAATTTATAACAGACAGAATAGAGCATCATACATAGATTAGATAGATAGAAACATGTCAGCCACATATATACGAAGTACAGTGACAGTGTTGCTTACTGTACTTGTCATTTAGCGTAAAGGATTTATCAAAAAAAATAATAGTGTTTTCATGCACCGTCTCTTTAAAAAAGCCGGCCGGCAATTCAGCAGCGGTACCCGACAATTTATAACAGACAGAATAGAGCATCATACATAGATTAGATAGATAGAAACATGTCAGCCACATATATACGAAGTACAGTGACAGTGTTGCTTACTGTACTTGTCATTTAGCGTAAAGGATTTATCAAAAAAAATAATAGTGTTTTCATGCACTGTCTCTTTAAAAAAGCCGGCCGGCAATTCAGCAGCGGTACCCGACAATTTATAACAGACAGAATAGAGCTTCACACATAGATTAGATAGATAGAAACATGTCAGTCACATATATATGAAGTACAGTGATAGTGTTGGTTACTGTACTTGTCATTTAGTATTAAAATAAAGGATTTATTATTAAAAAAATTGGCGTGGGGTTCCCCTTAATTTTAGGCTCTAGCGGAGGTTAAGCAGACGGCTGGGGCAGATGTTTGAAGCCTGGGAAGGGGGTAATACCCACGGAGCTTCCCAGGCTACTAATATCAGCCCCCAGCTGAATACATAGCCTTTACTAGCTATTAAAATGGGGGACCCCCCAAAAAAAATGACGTGGGGTCCCCCCTAATTTAATAGCTAGCAAAGGCTAGGCAGACAGCTGGGGGCTGATATTAATAGCCCAGGAAAGGAGCCATGAATATTGGCCCCTCCCAGGCTAGAAACACCAGCCGTCAGCCGCCCCAGAAATGGCGCATTCATAGGATGCGCCAATTCTGGCACTTAGCCTCGCTCTTCCACGCTGCCCTGGTGCGGTGGCAGGGGGTAATAGGGTTGGGGTTGATGTCAGCTTATAATGCCAGCTGACATCAAGCCCAGGTTAGTAATGGAGAGGCGTCTATAAGACACCCCCATTACTAACCCCATAGTCAAAGTTAAAAAAAACACAAACACCCAGAATAAAGTCCTTTAATTGAAATAAAGACACAATCCTTTATTGTTCTAAATTAAACCATACTTACCGTCACGCCCATTCCAGCTGAAGCCAACGATCTCCTGCAATAAAAGAAAAATAATAAAGCAACCTCATCCTTACCTTTCCATGGTTCCCACGACAGCTTCAGCTCTGCTACATCGAGATGACAGGCTGGACCGCAGCAGAACGCTGCCATCCAGCCTCTCATCCCACAGACACTGAGAAGCGCAGGCTTGCTTGCGCTGCTCAGCGTCTCTCTGTGACGACATCCAGATGAGCCGAGTTCATGTCCAATGAACTCGGCTCACCTCATGCACGTCACTGACAGCGTGGGAAAATTCTCAAGCTGAAGCGGTGAGTGCAGGAGAATTCTCCCACGCTGTCAGTGACGTGCATAAGGTGAGCTCATGTCCAATGAACTCAGCTCACCTCCTGCACGTCACTGACAGCGTGGGAGAATTCTCCTGCACTCAGCGCTTCAGCGTGAGAATTCTCCCGCTGAAGCGCTGAGTGCAGGAGAATTTTCCCACGCTGTCAGTGACGTGCATAAGGTGAGCTCATGTCCAATGAACTCAGCTCACCTCCTGCACGTCACTGACAGCGTGGGAGAATTCTCCTGCACTCAGCGCTTCAGTGTGAGAATTCTCCCATGCTGAAGCGCTGAGTGCAGGAGAATTTTCCCACGCTGTCAGTGACGTGCATGAGGTGAGCCGAGTTCATTGGACATTAACTCGGCTCATCTGGATGCCCTCACAGAGAGATACTGTGGAGCGCAAGCAAGCCTGCGCTTCTCAGTGTCTGCGGGATGACAGGCTGGATGGCAGCGTTCTGCTGCGGTCCAGCCTGTCATCTCGATGTAGCAGAGCTGAAGCTGTCATGGGAACCATGGAAAGGTAAGGATGATGTTGCTTTATTATTTTTCTTTTATTTCAGGAGATCGTTGGCTTCAGCTGGAATGGGCGTGATGGTAAGTATGGTTTAATTTAGAACAATAAAGAATTGTGTGTTTATTTCAATTAAAGGACTTTTTTCTGGGTGTTGTGTTTTTTTTAAATACTTTACTAGAAATTCATGGTGGTCATGTCTAATATTGGCGTGAGCCCATGAATTTCGGGCTTAGGGCCAGCTGATAATGCCAAGCTGGCCCTAACCCCTTTATTACCCAGTGAGCCACCGCATCAGGGCCCTGGATGAGTTGGGTACAGCGCCAGAAGATGGCGCTTCTATGAACGCGCCATTTTCCGGGGTGGCTGCGGACTGCAATTTGCAGCGGGGGTGGCCCAGAAAGCTTGGGCCTCCCTGCGCTGCGGATTCCAGCCCCCAGCTGCCTAGTTGTACCTGGCTGGACACAAAAACAGGGCGAAGCCCCACGTCAATTTTCTTTAAATTATTTCATGAAATAATTAAGAAAAAAAGGGCTTCCCTATATTGTTGTGTCCGGCCAGGTACAAATAGGCAGCTGGTGGTTGGGGGCAGCCCGTTCCTGCCTGCTGTACCTGGCTGGACACAAATATAGTGCGAAGCCCCACGTCAATTTTTTTTAAATTATTTCATGAATTTCCTGAAATAATTTAAAAAAATTGAAGTGGGGCTTCGCACTATATTTGTGTCCAGCCAGGTACAGCAGGCAGGAACGGGCTGCCCCCATCCACCAGCTGCCTATTTGTACCTGGCCGGACACAATAATATAGGGAAGCCCTTTTTTTCTTAATTATTTCATGAATTTCATGAAATAATTAAAAAAAATTGAAGTGGGGCTTCGCACTATATTTGTGTCCAGCCAGGTACAGCAGGCAGGAACGGGCTGCCCCCATCCACCAGCTGCCTATTTGTACCTGGCCGGACACAACAATATAGGAAGCCCTTTTTTTCTTAATTATTTCATGAATTTCATGAAATAATTAAAAAAAATTGAAGTGGGGCTTCGCACTATATTTGTGTCCAGCCAGGTACAGCAGGCAGGAACGGGCTGCCCCCAACCACCAGCTGCCTATTTGTACCTGGCCGGACACAACAATATAGGGAAGGCCTTTTTTTCTTAATTATTTCATGAATTTCATGAAATAATTAAAAAAAAAGTACGTGGGGCTTCGCCCTATTTTTGTGTCCAGCCAGGTACAACTAGGCAGCTGGGGGCTGGAATCTGCAGCGCAGGGAGGCCCAAGCTTTCTGGGCCCCCCCCGCTACAAATTGCAGTCCGCAGCCACCCCGGAAAATGGCGCGTTCATAGAAGCGCCATCTTCTGGCGCTGTACCCAACTCATCCAGGGCCCTGGTGCGGTGGCTCACTGGGTAATAAAGGGGTTAGGGCCAGCTTGGTATTATCAGCTGGCCCCAAGCCCAAAATTCATGGGGTCACGCCAGTATTAGACATGACCGCCATGAATTTCTAGTAAAGTATTTAAAAAAACACAACACCCAGAATAAAGTCCTTTAATTGAAATAAAGACACAATTCTTTATTGTTCTAAATTAAACCATACTTACCATCACACCCATTCCAGCTGAAGCCAACGATCTCCTGCAATAAAAGAAAAATAATAAACCAACCTCATCCTTACCTTTCCATGGTTCCCACGACAGCTTCAGCTCTGCTACATCGAGATGACTGGCTGGACCGCAGCAGAACGCTGCCATCCAGTCTGTCATCCCGCAGACACTGAGAAGCGCAGGCATGCTTGCGCTCCTCACTGTCTCGCTGTGACGGCATCCAGATGAGCCGAGGTCATGTCCAATGAACTCGGCTCACCTCATGCACGTCACTGACAGCGTGGGAAAATTCTCACGCTGAAGTGCTGAGTGCAGGAGAATTCTCCCACGCTGTCAGTGATGTGCATGAGGTGAGCTCATGTCCAATGAACTCAGCTCACCTCCTGCACGTCACTGACAGCGTGGGAAAATTCTCCTGCAATCAGCGCTTCAGCGTGAGAATTTTCCCACGCTGTCAGTGACGTGCATGAGGTGAGCCGAGTTCATTGGACATGAACTCGGCTCATCTGGATGTCGTCACAGAGAGACGCTGAGCAGCGCAAGCAAGCCTGCGCTTCTCAGTGTCTGCGGGATGACAGGCTGGATGGCAGCGTTCTGCTGCGGTCCAGCCTGTCATCTCGATGTAGCAGAGCTGAAGCTGTCGTGGGAACCATGGAAAGGTAAGGATGAGGTTGCTTTATTATTTTTCTTTTATTGCAGGAGATCGTTGGCTTCAGCTGGAATGGGCGTGATGGTAAGTATGGTTTAATTTAGAACAATAAAGGATTGTGTCTTTATTTCAATTAAAGGACTTTATTCTGGGTGTTTGTGTTTTTTTTAACTTTGACTATGGGGTTAGTAATGGGGGTGTCTTATAGACGCCTCTCCATTACTAACCTGGGCTTGATGTCAGCTGGCATTATAAGCTGACATCAACCCCAACCCTATTACCCCCTGCCAACGCACCAGGGCAGCGTGGAAGAGCGAGGCTAAGTGCCAGAATTGGCGCATCCTATGAATGCGCCATTTCTGGGGCGGCTGACGGCTGGTGTTTCTAGCCTGGGAGGGGGCTAATATTCATGGCTCCCTTCCTGGGCTATTAATATCAGCCCCCAGCTGTCTGCCTAGCCTTTGCTAGCTATTAAATTAGGGGGGACCCCACGTCATTTTTTTGGGGGGGTCCCCCATTTTAATAGCTAGTAAAGGCTATGTATTCAGCTGGGGGCTGATATTAGTAGCCTGGGAAGCTCCGTGGGTATTACCCCCTTCCCAGGCTTCAAACATCTGCCCCAGCCGTCTGCTTAACCTCCGCTAGAGCCTAAAATTAAGGGGAACCCCACGCCAATTTTTTTAATAATAAATCCTTTATTTTAATACTAAATGACAAGTACAGTAACCAACACTATCACTGTACTTCATATTTATGTGACTGACATGTTTCTATCTATCTAATCTATGTGTGATGCTCTATCTTTCTGTTCTAAATTGTCGGGTACCGCTGCTGAATTGCCGGCCGGCTTTTTTAAAGAGACAGTGCATGAAAACACTATTATTTTTTTAAATAAATCCTTTACACTAAATGACAAGTACAGTAAGCAACACTATCACTGTACTTATTATATATGTGACTGACATGTTTCTATCTATCTAATCTATGTGTGAAGCTCTATTCTTTCTGTTCTAAATTGTCGGGTACAGATGCTGAATTGCCGGCCGGCTTTTTTAAAGAGACGGTGCATGAAAACACTAATATTTTTTTTAATAAATCCTTTACACTAAATGACAAGTGCAGTAACCAACACTGTCACTGTGCTTCTTATATGTGTGACTGACATGTTTCTATCTATCTAATCTATGTGTGATGCTCTATTCCTTCTTGTCTAAATTGTCGGGTACCGGTGTATGCCGCTGCTGAATTTGCCGGCCGGCTTTTTTAAAGAGAGTGTCTTCTGAGCAGTTTGTCAGCTTTTGGACACCTTTGCAGGTGTTTTCTATGTGTTTCTATGTGTTTTTGTTTGCCTGCCATTGGCTTTAACGGTGTTCGACGGTGTTCTAAGGTGTTCGACGAACAGTCCGACGAACAGTTCCTCGAACATCCCGGTGTTCGACGAACCGAACCGAACCCGAACACTACGGGGGTGGCTCAACACTAATCAGGACCTTGTCAAGGAGGTTACTTGACAATAGGGTCCTGTTGACCCACTTTCAGAAGCCCCTGGCGCTCAAGGATTGCCCTTGCCGGGATCTGGAGGTAGGGCTTGGGTTATTGAACTCTAAGCGGATCCCCTTGAAGTTTTGGGATTTGGCTTGGCGCTGCTTCCTTGGGAGACTGTATGTGAGGGACAACCTGAAGTACAGGAACTCTGATGACCGGGATTGTCCCCGTGAGGAGTGTGGCGGCATGCTTGAAAGCATGGAGCACTTCCTGCTTCGGTGTACAGAGGTCTACAGTAGGGTGGGTGCTTCCATTGGCTGGCCCAGGCTTGCAGGCCTTTCCGATGAGGAGTGGGCCTATGGGGCATTCAGGTCCCTTGGTGGCCGAGATCGGGGCACTGTTTTCTTAGTTAGCTTAGTGACTAGGTTCTACACATGGAACTCACGGTGTTTAGTGTCCACCCAGCAGAAAGCCCTCCCCCGGGAAGAGGTGATTAGGAACATCCTGGGTGACCTGGCCAAAGTGTGCTCGCTGGAGTATGAGAGGCTGGGTGCAAGGAGGGCTTCCTTTTTAGGGAGGGGGTTCTCATTTACTGTGCCCTAGGGAGAGTTAAGTTACGTGTGTCTGTGACAGGGTGAGTTAGTCTCTTTCTATATTTTATATTTATTTGTAGGGTCAGATAGGTGTGTATGGTCAGGGAGGGACAGGCAGGGACAGTCTTCAGGGATAGGTAGTTAGTATCAGGTTGCTAGTGAGGGTCAGTGAGGGACAGGTAGGGAAAGATTGGTAGGGCGGTAGGGACATGTTTTTCCTTTTCTTTAATAGGGAGGGACAGGGTGTTGTGTGTTAGATTAGGGTGAGAGCCTCTGTAGTCTCCAGTTTCCTGGTGGTGGGCTGCTCCCCTCACATTGTAGAGTTTTGTTTTACGGTATTGGAAACCTGAATATAGGGCTTGCAAGCACTGAACTTGGGTCTGATTTTGGTTCATGGTTGGGAAAAATTTAAATATATGGTTAGTAGTTATATTGTTATGTGGTGTATATTATTATAGTTATGTTGTGTATTGTATATATATATGTATAGTAATGTTGTGTCTTGTATGTATATGTATGTATATGTATGTGTATTTTGCATGTGGGGGGGTTTGTGTATGTTGGGTGTGGGGTGGGGTTTTTGAGAATATGGACGTCCTACGGGATGCGGGAAAAAGGACCCTTTGTGTGTGGAAAAAGGCCACAAACTTTCGTGGGACCTTGAATAGCGTTTTGAGGCCACAGACTATCGTGGGACCATAGTAATATAAATATTAAGTTTTTGGCCAGGTGGCCTATCTTTATTTGTTTGGGCGATGTGCAGGTATGAATGTGTCGAATGGTAGGGGTTGCTGTAAAGAGAGGCAAGTTAAGGTCTTCCCTAGCTGGGGGGTCTCCTGGAGAGTGAGAGACTTTTCCATGTTATATGTTATATGTTATTTTAACTTTACTCTTGGATTTAGGATTTGGGCTATGTCTTGTTGGGGTTTTTTGTTTTTCTGTATGATGTTTGTATCGGTGGTTATATTTGTGTTTTGTATGTGTTTTGTATTTTTCTAAATAAAAAATAGAGTTCCAGCTCCAGCAGCGTCCACTAAAGATGCTACAGTTAAAAAGCTTTTATAAGGAACGAGCTTGGCGGTTCGCCGCAAGGCGTGCTACCACCAATCCCAGCCCCCTTGCCTTGGGGCGCCTCCCCGATGCTCTTCACTGAGTGTTTCCTTTGAAAAAATTAAGCGTCCAAACCACAGGTGGTGTAGCTTGCTTAACAGTTGGGCTACTCCACTGACTAGCAGACACTGCTACTAGGCCCAAAGTATTGCCTGGGCTAGATGCAGTTAAAAATTGTTATTAGATACACAGGTAGTGTAGCTTGCTTCAGATGGGCTACTCCACTGACTACCAGACACTGCTACTATGCCCAAAAGGATTTACTGGGCTAGATGCAGTAAAAAATTGTTATTAGATACACAGGTGGTGTAGCTTGGTTCAGGTGGGCTACTCCACTGACTACCAGACACTGCTACAGGTCCAAAAACATTTACTGGGCTAGATGCAGTAAAAATTGTTATTAGATACACAGGTGGTGTAGCTTGGTTCAGATGGGCTACTCCACTGACTACCAGACACTGCTACTATGCCCAAAAGGATTGGCTGGCTTAGATGCAGTAAAAAATTGGTATTAGATACACAGGTGGTATAGCTTGCATCACAGATAGGCTACTCCAATGAATAACAGACACTGCTACAGGCCCAAAAGTATTGGCTTAGCTACATTTTGCCAAATGCTGTAAAAAACACTTGCACAGTACTGGCACAGACCTCCATGGCAAAAAGTGCTAGGAACTGCTGTAACCTAGCCCTCAAAAGGGCTGCAATTACAAGTAGTCCCTACTCCCTGAACCTATCTCAATATTTAGCTGCAAATTCGCCCGCAATTCACACAGTTACTGTATACTGTATAGCGCCCACAGCAGCAGCAGTGCAGTCTAACACTCAGCTGCAGCAATGAGAAAATGGTGGCGACGGGGAAAATGGCTGGGTCTTATAGGACAAGGACATGTGACATACACAGCCAATGACACATGCCCTTGCTTGTGTGAAAAAAAAGCACTACGCTGCGTGTGTGCACTGCTGATAGGCTAACAGACTACACCACCCCACTGTAAATGCGGGAAAGAAAAAAAAATGGAGATCGGCATTATTTCTGCAGAGATCCATCCCCTGCCCCTCCCCCCGCCCACTCTACACTGAAACTGTCTATTAACATTGATTAACAGTATTACTGTGAAAAAATCTAGTTACGCTTTTGGTGCACGAACAGTTATCGAACATAACATCGAACAGCCGAATTTTTTGCAAATTGTTCGGGTTTGTCGAACGGCTCGAACACCGCCCAAAACAGCTCGAATTGGAGATTGGCGAACAGCTCGAGTCGAACACCGCTCATCTCTAGAAATAAACATATGTGTAATAAAGCATGTGTAACTGCAATCATTTTCTGGGAGAAATACCTATTCTTTTGGAACAATTTCAAGATTGTCAACACTTTTGTATATGACTGTATATATTTGCACACTATTCTTTGTAAAACCTATTTCTTTCTAAAACCTCAACCTAATGGGCATCACTCTCACGACTGGGTCCATCACCGCTGTCTTTCCTCTAGACGGCTCAAATCGTCACACAGGCCCTAATGGTGGTCAATAATACTACTTACTAGCCTACAAGTCCCAGATAGGTATGTTACTCAGTATATGGTACTTTCATCACAAAGGCAGCCTTCGACTCACACTAACGTCTCTCAGCCCCGGCTAGAGATGAGTGTTGTTCTACTCGAACTGTTCGCCAATCTCAAATTCGAGCTGTTTTGGGCGGTGTTCGAGCCGTTCGGCGAACATGAACAATTTGAGAAAAATTCGGCTGTTCGAGGTTATGTTCGATAACTGTTCGTGCACCAAAATCATAACTGGATTTTTTCTCAGTAATGATGAAAATTAATGTTAATACGCAGTTTGAGTGTACAGCGGGGTGGGGGGAGGGGCAGGGGGTGGATCTCTGCAGGAACAATGAAGATCTCCATTTTTTTTTCTCTTTCCCGCATTTGCAGTGGGGAGGTGCAATCTGTCAGCCTATCAGCAGCGCACACACGGAGCGAAGTGCTTTTTTTCACACAAGCAAGGGCATGTGTCATTGGCAGTGTATGTCACATGTCCTTGCCCTATAAGACCAAGCCATTTTCCCCGTCGCCACCATTTTCTCACTGCTGCAGCTGCGTGTTAGACGGCACCGCTGTTGCTGTGTGCGCTATACCTTGTTAATTTCAAGCCAATTTTCGCACAAATATACAGATAGCTTGGGAGTAGGGAATAGTTGTGATTGCAGTCCTTTTAAGGACTAGGTTACAGCATTTCCTACGACTTTTATCAGGGAGGTCTGTGCTCTTAAATAGATAGGTTGTGGGAGTAAAGACTAATTGTAATTGGAGTCCTTTTCAGGACTAGGTTACATGAGTTCCTATCAGTTTTTGCCAGGCAGGTCTGTGCCAGTGCTGTGCAAGTTTTTTTCACAGCATTTGGCTGAATCTAGCAAAGCTAATCCTTTTTGGCCTATTGCAGAGTGTGTTAGTCAGTGGAGTAGCCTATCTGTGTTGCAAGATATAACACCTGTGTATAGAATACCAATTTTTTTACTGCACCTAGTGAAGTAAAATCTTTTGGGCATAGCATCATTCTATTAGTCCATCTATACTGACCTCCATCAGGTTGCAAACTGAATATAATTTTTTTCTGCATCTAGCTCTGAAAAAATATTTGGGCTTCTAGCAGTGTGTGGGACTTGGTCTATTAGTCCATCTATACTGACCTCCATCAGGTTGCAAATTAAAAATAATTTTTTTCTTCATTTAGCTCTGAAAAAATATTTGGGCTTCTAGCAGTGTGTGGGACTTGTTCTATTAGTCCTTCTATACTGACCTCCAGCAGGTTGCAAATTGAATATAATTTTTTTCTGCATCTAGCTCTGAAAAAATAGTTGGGCTTCTAGCGGTGTGTGGGACTTGGTCTATTAGTCCATCTATACTGACCTCCATCAGGTTGCAAATTAAAAATAATTTTTTTCTGCATCTAGCTCTGAAAAAATAGTTGGGCTTCTAGCGGTGTGTGGGACTTTGTCTATTAGTCCATCTATACTGACCTCCATCAGGTTGCAAATTAAAAATAATTTTTTTCTGCACCTAGCTCTGAAAAAATATTTGGGCTTCTAGCAGTGTGTGGGACTTGGTCTATTAGTCCATCTATACTGACCTCCATCAGGTTGCAAATTAAAAATAATTTTTTTCTGCATCTAGCTCTGAAAAAATATTTGGGCTTCTAGCGGTGTGTGGGACTTGGTCTATTAGTCCATCTATACTGACCTCCATCAGGTTGCAAATTAAAAATAATTTTTTTCTGCATCTAGCTCTGAAAAAATATTTGGGCTTCTAGCAGTGTGTGGGACTTGGTCTATTAGTCCATCTATACTGACCTCCATCAGGTTGCAAATTAAAAATAATTTTTTTCTGCATCTAGCTCTGAAAAAATATTTGGGCTTCTAGCGGTGTGTGGGACTTGGTCTATTAGTCCATCTATACTGACCTCCATCAGGTTGCAAATTAAAAATATTTTTTTTCTGCATCTAGCTCTGAAAAAATATTTGGGCTTCTAGCAGTGTGTGGGACTTGGTCTATTAGTCCATCTATACTGACCTCCATCAGGTTGCAAATTAAAAATAATTTTTTTCTTCATTTAGCTCTGAAAAAAATATTTGGGCTTCTAGCAGTGTGTGGGACTTGTTCTATTAGTCCTTCTATACTGACCTCCAGCAGGTTGCAAATTGAATATAATTTTTTTCTGCATCTAGCTCTGAAAAAATAGTTGGGCTTCTAGCGGTGTGTGGGACTTGGTCTATTAGTCCATCTATACTGACCTCCATCAGGTTGCAAATTAAAAATAATTTTTTTCTGCATCTAGCTCTGAAAAAATATTTGGGCTTCTAGCAGTGTGTGGGACTATTTGTATTAGTCCATCTATACTGACCTCCATCAGGTTGCAAATTCAAAATAATTTTTTTCTGCATCTAACCCAGCCAATAGTTTTGGCCTAATACCACAGTTTGGCCACTCAGCTCTGCTCGGTTACCATCCATTGTTTTTTTGTGCAAACAACTCCAGAGTTGTGAATTAGTTAACCACCAAAATGAGTGGAAAAAGGCCTGCTGCTGGTGGAAAGGGGAATAGGCGTGTTGGGAAGGGGAAAAAAGGTTGTGTCCGTGGGGTAGGTGTTAAAGCAACAGTAACATCTGCAGAAGAAAGACCATCTTCCAGCCAAACTAAAATGTCTACTTCTTTTAGCGGACAATGTGATAAGATCCCTTTCTTACGGCCACGCCAATCGCTACAAATTTCAGATGAGGCACAAAAACAGCAGGTGCTTCAACAGATATCAAGTGCTCCTTTAAGTGGGCTCTCCTCCACATCAACTTCAACATCACAAATACTCCAGTCCTCAAAGGTGTCACCCAAATCGCACTTGCTTCCTCACAGCTCCCAAATCTCCAGCTGCCCGTCTGAGTATGAGGTAGAACAGATGGTTGAGTCTGCAGAGCTGTTTACTCATACTATAGCCTGGGAATCAGAGGTCGACTCCAGCGCTTCTGTGAATCCAGACGAGGAAATGATCTGCACTGATGCCCAGAATCTTTATGAGTCGGATCCAGGACCAGACGCAGAAGGTTCTGACCATAATGTAGACCCTCATTCCCAAACTGTAACTCCTGTTGGTGGAGACAATGAGGAAGACGATGATAAGACTCAAATACCTGATTGGAGCGACAACTTTAGTTTTTTGTCAGGGCAGGAACAGGTTGGCTCTGAGGACGACGGGTGTGATAACGCACAGGGTGATGATGATGAGGTCGGAGATCCCACTTACTGTCAACCCACAGTCAGCCAAGAGATGAGGTCAGCAGAGGAGGTGGAGGAAGATGCTAGTGACGACGAAGTCAGGTTGCGCCTTCCTGGACAGAGACGTAGTACTGGAAGCACGTCAACAACTGCATCCTCAAACACAACTCTGCCTCTCACCACAAGTCGTGGTGGCTCTTCAGGTCGCATGGGTGCTAAGCCTTGCATAGCCTGGGCATTTTTTCAGATCGATAAAGATGACCCAACTCGTGTTATCTGTAACATTTGTCAGCAAAAGCTAAGTAGAGGCCAAAAAATACATAGTTTGAGTACTTCATGCATGAACCGGCACATGGACATGAAGCATAAGTTGCAATGGGAAGCTCAGTGTGCTACAATGCGGCCTAGCCGGCCGGGCCAATCACCGTCTGCCATATCTTGTGCATCCGCGGCCTCTTCATCCTCTGTGACTGGGGGGACAGCAGTCACACCTGTTTTGGGGCGCAGACCTGCCACCTCTTTACCCGCAACAGCCAGCGTGATTGGCAGGTCATCATTTTCTTTGGAGGTGGTAACACCAGCTGGTGTTGAGCGCTGTCCGACATCGATAGCACCACCTTTGGATCAAGGCAACCTAACATGTCTGCCTGCATCTTCCTCACAGACCGGCAGTTTGCCGGGGACACCCTTATCACCCCCGTCTAAGCACAATAGCCAGCCCTCGGTCCCTCAGATGTGGACAAGTAAAAGACTATTTCCTCCTAGCCATGAGAAAGCTAAGAGGTTGAATTTCACCATCTGCAAGCTCTTGGCTACAGAAATGCTGCCTTTCCGCCTGGTGGACACAGAGGATTTTCGAGACCTTATGTCCGTCGCAGTGCCCCAGTACCAGATGCCCAGTCGGCACTACTTCTCAAAGAAAGGTGTGCCTGCGCTCCACCAGCATGTCGCACACAACATCACCGCTTCTTTGAGAAACTCTGTGTGTGACAGGGTGCATTTCACCACAGACACTTGGACTAGTAGGCATGGACAGGGGCGTTACATGTCGCTGACTGGGCACTGGGTAACTATGGTGACAGCAGGACAAGGGGCTGCTGTCCAAGTCTTGCCGTCCCCACGAGTTGTGCGTCAATCCTCTTTATGTCAAAGTTCCTCCACTGCTTCTGCCTCCTCAACCTCCTCTCGGTCTTCCACCTGCACCCAAAGCCTGTCTGGTCATGCCACAAGCTTTCTAACTGCGCAGAAGGGATCCTGCACACCTCCTTACTATGCTGGCAGTAGGGCTCAACGTCATCAGGCGGTTTTTACATTGAAATGTCTGGGAAATGTGAGTCACACAGCTGAGGAGTTGTGGTCAGCTCTGGAGAACCAATTTCATGAATGGTTGTCTCCACTGGACCTGAAACCAGGGAAGGCCGTGTGCGACAATGCTGCAAACCTGGGTGCGGCCCTTCGCCGGGGCAATGTCACACACGTGCCTTGTATGGCTCACGTGTTGAACCTGGTTGTCCAGCAATTTTTAGCCCACTATCCCAGACTAGATGGCCTTCTGCAGAGGGCACGGTCGCTGTGTGCTCACTTCCGCCGTTCGCATCCCGCAGCTCAGCGACTTACATCTCTACAGAAGTCGTTGGGCCTGCCACTTCACCGGCTAAAATGCGATGTGCCTACCCGGTGGAATTCAACTCTGCACATGTTGCAGCGACTGTGGCAGCACCGACAAGCCCTGGTGCAATACGTTCTGACGTATAGCCTGGGCCAACGAGATTCAGAGGTGGGGCAAATCACGCTGGAGGAGTGGTCTCAGATCAGGGACCTATGCACCCTTCTGCACAGTTTTGAAATGGCGACGAAGATGTTTAGTGCTGACGATGCCATTATCAGCATGACTATTCCGGTGATTTACATGCTGGAGCACATGTTAAACAGAATTCGGAGTCAGGTGGTGGCACAAGAGGAGGTGGAGGAAGTAGAGGAGGAGGAGTTGTATGCGGAAGGGCTAACATCTGCAAGGTCCAGACGGTCGGCAGCACCAAGGCGGCAGGCATGTGAGGGTGGGGGAGATGGTTTTACCAGGGCGCATGGTAGCAGCCAAACTAGTGAGGAAGGTGCAGGAGCCCAGGAAGAAGTGGAGGACGAACTGATGGAAGACTCATCAGATGAGGGAGACCTTGATCACATTTCTGTTGTGCGAGGTTGGGGGGAGAGGACAGAGGAAGGAAGCATGATTGTTACCTCGCCACCAACACAACAGGGACTTGGTGCTCCTGGATGTGCAACACACATGAGTGCCTTCTTGCTGCACTACCTGCAACATGACCCTCGAATTGTGAGAATTAGAAATAATCCTGACTACTGGGTTGCCACACTGTTAGATCCCCGGTACAAAAGTAAATTTGCAGAAATTATTCCTGCCATAGAAAGGGATGCACGCATGCAGGAGTATCAGCAGAGACTGTTGCAGAATCTTACATGTGCTTTTCCACAAAATACCAGTGGTGCACGTAGTGAATCTCACAGTTCCAACTTGCCAACCGTGGGACCGTCAAGTGTTCAGCACTCAAACCGTAACAGAACCACAGTATCTGCTGGTAACATCAATTTTGCGGAATCATTTCACCACTTTTTTAGCCCATCCTTTGCAAGGCCACAGGAGACAAGAAGTCTGACACATAGTCAACGCCTAGAGACGATGGTACAGGAGTATCTCCAAGTAAACATTGAAGCCACGACTGTGTCACTGGACCCTTGCTCTTTTTGGGCTTCCAATCTGGATAAATGGCCGGAGCTAGCCACTTACGCTTGGAGATCTTGTCATGCCCCGCAGCCAGCGTTCTGTCTGAACGTGTGTTCAGCGCTGCTGGTGGTGTGCTGACAGATAAGCGCACGCGGCTCTCCACTGATAATGTAGACAGACTCACGTTCATAAAGATGAACAAATCATGGATTCGAAACGACTTTTCTACCCCTGTGTCATCCTGGGGAGAGTAAAAGCTTGATGATTGGTTAAAATCACCCTACCAACCGTTTTAAGCTTTCAAATTACTAATCATGTTTATCTGTATCTTGACTGGAAAATAATTTGGGCTTTGTAGCAGTGTGCAGCACTGATCCTATTAGGCCATCTATACTAAAGCTTCACCAGATTTAAAATTAAAAATAATTTTTAGCTGCATCTAGCCCGGAAAATAATTTTGGGGCTCCGAGATGCGCAAGGCACATAAGTGCCTTCTTGCTGCACTACCTGCAGCATGACCCTCATATTGTCAGAATTCGAAGTAATCATGACTACTGGGTTGCCACACTCTTAGATCCCCCAAACTTTTCGATCAACCTTTTCATTTTAATAAAGACCAAAAAAATGGTCATTTTTGAAATTATAAGCATTAGCAGGTTGTTAGAAACTGAAATCAAACAGTTTTCAACTCAAAACTTTATTCTAGGTGATGTTACATTTTCACATAGGACCCCTTGTTCGAAAGGAGCTTCTGAACTCTCTCGTCCATTGAATTTGTCAGGTTTTGGATGGTTTCTGCTTCAATTGTTTTGCATGAGTACAGAATACCCTCCCAGAGCTGTTGCTTAGATGTGAACTGCCTCCCGCCATCATAGACACTCCTTTTAATGATGCTCCAAAGGTTCTGAATGGGTTAGAGGTCAGGGGAGCAGGGGGGTCACACCATAAGTTTGTCCCCTTTTATGCCCATATCAGCCAGAGATGCAGATGTCTTATGTGCAGCATGAGATGGTGCATTATCATGCAGAAAAATGATCTTGCTGTGAAATACACGGTTCTTCTTCTTGAACCATGGCAGCCCCATGGTTCAAGAAGTGCTGTTTGAGAAAATCCACATACATTATGGAGTTCATCTTTAGCGCCTTCAGGGATCCTAAAGGGGCCGACAATCTCTCTCCCCATGATTCCAGCCCAAAACATTACTCCACCTCCTCCTTGTTGGCGCTGTAGCCGTGTTTGCGTGGGGTGTCCATCAACCAGCCATCCTCCACTCCATCCATCTGGACCATCGAGCGCTGCACGGCACTCATCCGTGAACAAAACAGTTTTGAAATCAGTCTTCATGTAATGTTTGGCCCACTGGAGCCGTTTCTGCTTGTGTGAAGTGGATAGAGGAGGTCGACAGGATGGCGCATGCACAGCTGCAAACCTCTGAAGGACCCTGCATCTTGTTGTTCGGGGGACGTTGGAGGCACAAGCAGCTTCAAAAACTTGTCTGCTGCTATGAAAAGGCTTTTTTGCCGCTGCTCTTTCAACCTGACGTAATTGCCTGTAGGAAAGAGTCCTCAATTTGCCCTTATCAGCACGCACACGTGTGTACTGTGAATCAGCTACATACTTCTTGATTGCCAAGACACTTCATCCTGATCATCGCACAATGTTGATTGTAGTCATGCCTTGACCTAAACACTCCACAATTTGTTGCTTCTCAGCAGCCGACACATCCTTTTTCTTTCCCATTTTGGCAGAAAATGTAGGCTGCTTAATAATGTGAGAGAGCCTTCTTAAGTAGTCTTGCCTTTCATTGGACACACCTGCCAAACTAATTAGCACAGGTGTCTGCAATTGCTTACAGTGATATAAAGAGCCCTGACACACATCACCATCAATGAGTTTAACTGACAAACAAACAAATTCTTCCCTTATCACTCCTAAACACTTTTTGTATAATAATTTGGAACGCAGTGTACATGTGCTTTTCCACAAAACACCAGTGGTTCACGTAGTGAATCTTACAGTTCTAACTTGCCAACCGTGGTCTGTATGGAGTTGTTCAATAAAGGGCCCAAAATTAAGATAACATAGATGGGAGAGGTCTCTATGAATAGGAATTCCTAAGTATTTGATACCCTGTGAGGGCCAGGCAAAGGGAAAGTTGGACTGGATGGAATCCTATATGGATTTGGGGAGGGAGACATCGAGGGCCTCAGACTTCGCTGCATTGATTTTAAAATTTTACCATGTAACAAAGTGATCTATTTCAGCCATAACAGCATGGATGGATATATGTGATTGAGTGATATATACTAGGACATCATCAGCAAATAGAGAGCACTTGTACTCAGTGCCTCCCACCTCAATCCACCTAATATTGGGGTTATGGGGAATTGATGAGAGCAGGTGCTCCGTCACTAGGATGTATAAGAGAGGGGACAGAGGACATCACTGTCTTGTCCCATTGGTGATTGTGAAAGGTGATGAAAATGTTCTGACGCACCCCCTGGGCCTTGGGACACCCGGAGCCGGACCCTTTTTGGTGGATGCTGGTGGTTGTAGTCTTCGTGGCGGCGACCCAGTTCCATGGCTCAGGGCGGTCAAACCAGTGGCGGAACTATTTATGTGGTTTTCATGTTTAAATGTCCGACTACGCCACCCGTGGATTGCGGTCAGAGTGAACCGCCGCTACAGGGCAGACCACTGAGGCTGGTGTTGTGGGTGCAGCAGAGCGTAGCATAACTCCCCACGGGAGGAGTATAGCCTCAGGGCAGTGTATGCGGAGGATGGGGGTGATGGTGCAGGGCAGCAGCAGTAACGACACGGAGTCAGTGATGCAGTTCAGGGCCTTTACTCACAGTTCTTATTATCCAGACCACGTCTGCAGGTAACGGCTGCCCACGTCGTACTGTGCTCACCAGGTGAGGGGCTCAGACAACTCCCAGATAACTTTGGAGCACTTCACAGGACCCCCTTTGTGTGTCCTTTGTCTGGCCTTTCTTACCAACACTTCTGTCCGGCTGCCTCGGGCCTCCTCTTGGTAAACTTGGCGCCAGTTTCCCTGACCCTATGTGGTGCCTTCCTAGCGGGTGTAGCGAGGGGCTGCGCCACATAAAATGTCAGAGCCTCCGGTTTCTAGCTGAGGGTCGTTTCCTGCCTCCACTAGCTCGGGGACCGGTCTCCCCATTTGGCCTGACCCCTCCACGCAGGTGGATTCGGGCATGCGGTGGCGACTCGCCCGTCCGCACCCCTGGGATCCCTTCATTCCTCGTTTCTGGAGCCTTCTCCGCTCCTCTTCCTTCCTTCTCCCTCTTCCAGGCCTGGGCCTCTGTTACTAGGCCCGCCTCCGGAGCAGGGCTCATGCAGAGCCCCTGCTCCCTGCCACTTCTGCTCAGACTTCTCTGCACTGAACTAAGATGGTGCCCACCTTTTATACTCCCTTCTCAATGCACCCAGGAACTGCTTCCTCCCTGCTCCTGCACTACAGGGTTCCCCTTCCTCAGTGTTCCCTCCCCCCACTCCAGCCAGGGACAGGGACTGTCGTGCCCATCTCAGGGGCATATTGGTCACCCTGCCCCACGGCAATGTGGTGTAATGCATGCAGGTGTCGGGTCCTGATCCACACTCCATCCTTACCTGAGAGTGAGATATCACACCTCTGGGTGAGGTGCAATACGTCTGTAGCAACCGAGCCCTCAGGGTGCTACAGTTCCATTTATCTTCAGCCTAGGTGACGTATTGCGATACAGGGCCGTGATTTTGGCTATAAAAGGGCCCCCTAGACCCCTACCCCAAGCTTTTTAAGAGAATCATATATGGCGTGCCAGGAGACTCTATGGAATGCTTTCTCAGCATCCAACGAGAGTATCTAATTACAAATTTTTAACTGCATCTAGCCCAGGAAATACTTTGTGCCTAGTAGCAGTGTCTGCTAGTGAGCGGATTATCCCGGCTGTTAAGCAAGCTGCACCACCTGTAGTTTAGACACTTAATTTTTTCAAAGGAAATGCTTCGGGACCTTGGGATACTTAGTGAAGAGCATCAGGAGGCACCCCAAGGCATAGGGGCTGGGACTGGCAGTAGGATGCCTTGCGGTGGACAGCCGAGCTCGATCCTTATAAAAGCTTTTTAACTGCAGCAGCTTTAGTGGACGCTACTGGAGCTGGAATTACCGCGGCTGCTGGCATGAGACTTGCCCTCCAATAGATCCTTGTAAATGGATTTAAAGTGTATTCATTCAAATTAGAGAGACAATTTAAATTAAAAAGCTTAGAGCTGCCTCCACCACAGGGGGGCTCGCTCGACCCACCAGCGGACAGGCACCAGTATTGGGAGAGGGGGGCTGGCCGTCAGGGTTCACCGCGGCTCTGGCACAAACCCGGCGACACGGAGGTGGCACGGGCAGGAGCGGACTGGCCGTGTCGGCTTCTCACTTTTTGGATTTTAGAAGGGCATGACATGCCTATATCTGTGTCTCCCCCTCCTTTTACTCCTCCACCTCTTTTATTTTCGCATGACTATATGTACTTGTCACTTTTCCATGTGTTAGTTATGTCTTCTGAGCAGTTTGTCAGCTTTTGGACACCTTTGAAGGTGTTTTCTATGTGTTTCTATGTGTTTGTATTTGCCTGCCATTGGTTTTAACGGTGTTCGAAGGTGTTCGACGAACAGTTCGACGAACAGTTCGGCGAACACACGGGTGTTCGACGAACCGAACCGAACTCGAACACTACGGGGGTGGCTCAACACTAGCCCCGGCTCAGTTCACTCAGCTCAAATCTTCCGGATGTGGTCTCTCATCTCTGGCTGGCTCACTCAGCTCGGATCTCCTGAATAGAGATGAGCGTTGTTCGACTCAAACTGTTCGCCAATCTCAAATTCGAGCTGTTTTGGGCGGTGTTCGAGCAGTTCGGCGAACACGAACGATTTGAAAAAAATTCGGCTGTTCGAGGTTATGTTCGATAACTGTTCGTGCCCCAAAATCATAACTGGAATTTTTCTCAGAAATGCTGACAATTAATGTTAATACGCAGTTTGAGTGTACAGCGGGGCGGGGGGAGGGGCAGGGGATGGATCTCTGCAGGAATAATGAAGATCTCCATTTTTTTTTCTCTTTCTCGCATTTACAGTGGGGAGGTGCAATCTGTCAGCCTATCAGCAGCGCACACACGGAGCGAAGTGCTTTTTTTCACACAAGCAAGGGCATGTGTCATTGGCAGTATATGTCACATGTCCTTGCCCTATAAGACCCACCCATTTTACCCGTCGCCACCATTTTCTCACTGCTGCAGCTGCGTGTTAGACGGCACCGCTGTTGCTGTGTGCGCTATACCTTGTTAATTTTAAGCCAATTTTCGCAAAAATCTACAGATAGCTTGGGAGTAGGGAAGAGTTGTGATTGCAGTCCTTTTAAGGACTAGGTTACAGCATTTCCTACTTTTATCAGGCAGGTCTGGGCTCTTAAATAGATAGGTTGGGAGTAAAGACTAATTGTAATTGCAGTCCTTTTCAGGACTAAGTTACATCAGTTCCTATCAGTTTTTGCCAGGCAGGTCTGTGCCAGTGCTGTGCAAGTTTTTTTCACAGCATTTGGCTAAATCTAGCAAAGCTAATACTTTTTGGCCTATTGCAGAGTGTGTTAGTCAGTGGAGTAGCCTATCTGTGTTGCAAGCTACACCACCTGTGTATAGAATACCAATTTTTTTACTGCACCTAGTGAAGTAAAACCTTTCGGGCATAGCATCATTCTATTAGTCCATCTATACTAACCTCCACCAGGTTGCAAATTGAATATAATTTTTTTCTCCATCTACCTCTGAAAAAATATTTGGGCTTCTAGCGGTGTGTGGGATTTGGTCTATTAGTCCATCTATACTGACCTCCATCAGGTTGCAAATTCAATATAATTTTTTTCTGCATCTACCTCTGAAAAAATATTTGTGCTTCTAGCGGTGTGTGGGACTTGGTCTATTAGTCCATCTATACTGACCTCCATCAGGTTGCAAATTAAAAATAATTTTTATCTGCATCTACCTCTGAAAAAATATTTGGGCTTCTAGCGGTGTGTGGGATTTGGTCTATTAGTCCATCTATACTGACCTCCATCAGGCTGCAAATTAAAAATAATTTTTATCTGCATCTACCTCTGAAAAAATATTTGGGCATCTAGCAGTGTGTGGGACTTGGACTATTAGTCCATCTATACTGACCTCCATCAGGTTGAAAATTAAAAATAATTTTTATCTGCATCTACCTCTGAAAAAATATTTGGGCTTCTAGCGGTGTGTGGGACTTGGTCTATTAGTCCATCTATACTGACCTCCATCAGGTTGCAAATGAAAAATAATTTTTAACTGCATCTACCTCTGAAAAAATATTTGGGCTTCTAGCGGTGTGTGGGACTTGTTCTATTAGTCCATCTATACTGACCTCCATCAGGTTGCAAATTCAATATAATTTTTTTCTGCATCTACCTCTGAAAAAATATTTGGTCTTCTGGCGGTGTGTGGGACTTGGTCTATTAGTCCATCTATACTGACCTCCATCAGGTTGCAAATTAAAAGTAATTTTTATCTGCATCTACCTCTAAAAAAATATTTGGTCTTCTGGCGGTGTGTGCGACTTGGTCTATTAGTCCATCTATACTGACCTCCATCAGGTTGCAAATTAAAAATAATTTTTATCTGCATCTACCTCTGAAAAAATATTTGGGCTTCTAGCGGTGTGTGAGACTTGGTCTATTAGTCCATCTATACTGACCTCCAACAGGTTGCAAATTAAAAATAATTTGTATCTGCATCTACCTCTGAAAAAATATTTGGGCTTCTAGCGGTGTGTGGGACTTGGTCTATTGGTCCATCTATACTGACCTCCATCAGGTTGCAAATTCAATAAAAAAATTTTCTGCATCTACCTCTGAAAAAATATTTGGGCTTCTAGCAGAGTGTGTCGGACTTGGTCTATTAGTCCATCTATACTGACCTCCATCAGGTTGCAAATTCAATATAATTTTTATCTGCATCTACCTCTGAAAAAATATTTGGGCTTCTAGCGGTGTGTGGGACTTGGTCTCTTAGTCCATCTATACTGACCTCCATCAGGTTGCAAATTAAAAATAATTTTTATCTGCATCTACCTCTGAAAAAATATTTGGGCTTCTAGCGGTGTGTGGGACTTGGTCTATTAGTCCATCTATACTGACCTCCATCAGGTTGCAAATTAAAAATAATTTTTATCTGCATCTACCTCTGAAAAAATATTTGGGCTTCTAGCGGTGTGTGGGACTTGGTCTATAAATCCATCTATACTGACCGCCATCAGGTTGCAAATTAAAAATAATTTTTATCTACATCTACCTCTGAAAAAATATTTGTGCTTCTAGCGGTGTGTGGGACTTGGTCTATTAGTCCATCTATACTGACCTCCATCAGGTTGCAAATTAAAAATAATTTTTATCTGCATCTACCTCTGAAAAAATATCTGGGCTTCTAGCGGTAAGTGGGACTTGGTGTATCAGTCCATCTATACTGACCTCCATCAGGTTCCAAATTAAAAAGAATTTTTATCTGCATCTACCTCTGAAAAAATTTGGGCTTCTAGCGGTGTGTGGGACTTGGTCTATTAGTCCATCTATACTGACCTCCATCAGGTTGCAAATTAAAAATAATTTTTATCTGCATCTACCTCTAAAAAAATATTTGGGCTTCTAGCGGTGTGTGGGACTTGGTCTATTAGTCCATGTATACTGACCTCGATCAGGTTGCAAATTAAAAATAATTTTTATCTGCATCTACCTCTGAAAAAATATTTGGGCTTCTAGCGGTGTATGGGACTTGGTCTATTAGTCCATCTAAACTGACCTCCATCAGGTTGCAAATTCAATATAATTTTTTTCTGCATCTACCTCTGAAAAAATATTTGGGCTTCTAGCGGTGTGTGGGACTTGGTCTATTAGTCCATCTATACTGACCTCCATCAGGCTGCAAATTAAAAATAATTTTTATCTGCATCTACCTCTGAAAATGTATTTGGGCTTCTAGCGGTGTGTGGGACTTGGTCTATTAGTCCATGTATACTGACCTCGATCAGGTTGCAAATTAAAAATAATTTTTATCTGCATCTACCTCTGAAAAAATATTTGGGCTTCTAGCGGTGTATGGGACTTGGTCTATTAGTCCATCTAAACTGACCTCCATCAGGTTGCAAATTCAATATAATTTTTTTCTGCCTCTACCTCTGAAAAAATATTTGGGCTTCTAGCGGTGTGTGGGACTTGGTCTATTAGTCCATCTATACTGACCTCCATCAGGCTGCAAATTAAAAATAATTTTTATCTGCATCTACCTCTAAAAAAATATTTGGGCTTCTAGCGGTGTGTGGGACTTGGTCTATTAGTCCATCTATACTGACCTCCATCAGGTTGCAAATTAAAAATAATTTTTATCTGCATCTACCTCTGAAAAAATATTTGGGCTTCTAGCGGTGTGTGGGACTAGGTCTATTAGTCCATCTATACTGACCTCCATCAGGTTGCAAATTAAAAATAATTTTTATCTGCATGTACCTCTGAAAAAATATTTGGGCTTCTAGCGGTGTGTGGGACTTGGTCTATTAGTCCATCTATACTGACCTCCATCAGGTTGCAAATTAAAAACAATTTTTATCTGCATCTACCTCTGAAAAAATATTTGGGCTTCTAGCGGTGTGTGGGACTTGGTCTATTAGTCCATCTATACTGACCTCCATCAGGTTGCAAATTAAAAAATAATTTTTATCTGCATCTACCTCTGAAAAAATATTTGTGCTTCTAGCGGTGTGTGGGACTTGGTCTATTAGTCCATCTATACTGACCTCCATCAGGTTGCATATTAAAAATAATTTTTATCTGCATCTACCTCTGAAAAAATATTTGGGCTTCTAGCGGTGTGTGGGACTTGGTCTATTAGTCCATCTATACTGACCTCCATCAGGTTGCAAATTAAAAATAATTTTTATCTGCATCTACCTCTAAAAAAATATTTGGGCTTCTAGCGGTGTGTGGGACTTGGTCTATTAGTCCATCTATACTGACCTCCATCAGGTTGCAAATTAAAAATAATTTTTATCTGCATCTACCTCTGAAAAAATATTTGGGCTTCTAGCAGAGTGTGTCGGACTAGGTCTATTAGTCCATCTATACTGACCTCCATCAGGTTGCAAATTAAAAATAATTTTTATCTGCATCTACCTCTGAAAAAATATTTGGGCTTCTAGCGGTGTGTGGGACTTGGTCTATTAGTCCATCTATACTGACCTCCATCAGGTTGCAAATTAAAAATAATTTTTATCTGCATCTACCTCTGAAAAAATATTTGCGCTTCTAGTGGTGTGTGGGACTTGGTCTATTAGTCCATCTATACTGACCTCCATCAGGTTGCAAATTCAATATAATTTTTTTCTGCATATACCTCTGAAAAAATATTTGGGCTTCTAGCGGAGTGTCGGACTTGGTCTATTAGTCCATCTATACTGACCTTCATCAGGTTGCAAATTCAATATAATTTTTATATGCATCTACCTCTGAAAAAATATTTGGGCTTCTATCGGTGTGTGGGACTTGGTCTTTTAGTCCATCTATACTGACCTCCATCAGGTTGCAAATTAAAAATAATTTTTATCTGCATCTACCTCTAAAAAAATATTTGGGCTTCTAGCGGTGTGTGGGACTTGGTCTATTAGTCCATCTATACTGACCTCCATCAGGTTGCAAATTAAAAATAATTTTTATCTGCATCTACCTCTGAAAAAATATTTGTGCTTCTAGCGGTGTGTGGGACTTGGTCTATTAGTCCATCTATACTGACATCCATCAAGTTGCAAATTAAAAATAATTTTTATCTGCATCTACCTCTGAAAAAATATTTGGGCTTCTTGCGGTGTGTCGGACTTGGTCTATTAGTCCATCTATACTGACCTACATCAGGTTGCAAATTCAATATAATTTTTTTCTGCATCTACCTCTGAAAAAATATTTGGGCTTCTAGCAGAGTGTGTCGGAATTGGTCTATTAGTCCATCTATACTGACCTCCATCAGGTTGCATATTCAATATAATTTTTATCTGCATCTACCTCTGAAAAAATATTTGGGCTTCTAGCGGTGTGTGGGACTTGGTCTATTAGTCCATCTATACTGACCTCCATGAGGTTGCAAATTAAAAATAATTTTTATCTGCGTCTACCTCTGAAAAAATATTTGGGCTTCTAGCGGTGTGTGGGACTTGGTCTATTAGTCCATCTATACTGACCTCCATCAGGTTGCAAATTAAAAATAATTTTTATCTCCATCTACCTCTGAAAAATATTTGGGCATCTAGCAGTGTGTGGGACTTGGTCTATTAGTCCTTCTATAATGACCTCCATCAGGTTGCAAATTAAAAATAAGTTTTATCTGCATCTACCTCTGAAAAAATATTTGGGCTTCTAGCGGTGTGTGGGACTTGGTCTATTAGTCCATCTATACTGACCTCCATCAGGTTGCAAATTAAAAATAATTTTTATCTGCATCTACCTCTGAAAAAATATTTGGGCTTCTAGCGGTGTGTGGGACTTGGTCTATTAGTCCATCTATACTGACCTCCATCAGGTTGCAAATTAAAAATAATTTTTATCTGCATCTACCGCTGAAAAAATATTTGGGCTTCTAGCGGTGTGTGGGACTTGGTCTGTTAGTCCATCTATACTGACCTCCATCAGGTTGCAAATTCAATATAATTTTTTTCTGCATCTACCTCTGAAAAAATATTTGGGCTTCTAGCAGAGTGTGTGGGACTTGGTCTATTAGTCCATCTATACTGACCTCCATCAGGTTGCATATTCAATATAATTTTTATCTGCATCTACCTCTGAAAAAATATTTGGGCTTCTAGCCGTGTGTGGGACTTGGTCTATTAGTCCATCTATACTGACCTCCATCAGGTTGCAAATTAAAAATAATTTTTATCTGCCTCTACCTCTGAAAAAATATTTGGGCTTCTAGCGGAGTGTCGGACTTGGTCTATTAGTCCATCTATACTGACCTCCATCAGGTTGCAAATTAAAAATAATTTTTATCTGCATCTACCTCTAAAAAAATATTTGGGCTTCTAGCAGAGTGTGTCAGACTAGGTCTATTAGTTCATCTATACTGACCTCCATCAGGTTGCAAATTAAAAATAATTTTTATCTGCATCTACCTCTAAAAAAATATTTGGGCTTCTAGCGGTGTGTGGGACTTGGTCTATTAGTCCATCTATACTGACCTCCATCAAGTTGCAAATTAAAAATAATTTTTATCTCCATCTACCTCTGAAAAAATATTTGGGCTTCTAGCGGTGTGTGGGACTTGGTCTATTAGTCCATCTATACTGACCTCCATCAGGTTGCAAATTAAAAATAATTTTTTTCTGCATCTACCTCTGAAAAAATATTTGGGCTTCTAGCAGAGTGTGTCGGACTAGGTCTATTAGTCCATCTATACTGACCTCCATCAGGTTGCAAATTAAAAATATTTTTTATCTGCATCTACCTCTGAAAAAATATTTGGGCTTCTAACGGAGTGGGGACTTGGTCTATTAGTCCATCTATACTGACCTCCATCAGGTTGCAAATTAAAAATAATTTTTATCTGCATCTACCTCTGAAAAAATATTTGGGCTTCTAGCGGTGTGTGGGACTTGGTCTATTAGTCCATCTATACTGACCTCCATCAGGTTGCAAATTAAAAATAATTTTTATCTGCATCTACCTCTGAAAAAATATTTGCGCTTCTAGTGGTATGTGGGACTTGGTCTATTAGTCCATCTATACTGACCTCCATCAGGTTGCAAATAAAATATAATTTTTTTCTGCATCTACCTCTGAAAAAATATTTGGGCTTCTAGCGGAGTGTCGGACTTGGTCTATTAGTCCATCTATACTGACCTCCATCAGGTTGCAAATTAAAAATAATTTTTATCTGCATCTACCTCTAAAAAAATATTTGGGCTTCTAGCAGAGTGTGTCGGACTAGGTCTATTAGTTCATCTATACTGACCTCCATCAGGTTGCAAATTAAAAATAATTTTTATCTGCATCTACCTCTGAAAAAATATTTGGGCTTCTAACGGTGTGGGGACTTGGTCTATTAGTCCATCTATACTGACCTCCATCAAGTTGCAAATTAAAAATAATTTTTATCTGCATCTACCTCTGAAAAAATATTTGGGCTTCTAGCAGTGTGTGGGACTTGGTCTATTAGTCCATCTATACTGACCTCCATCAAGTTGCAAATTAAAAATAATTTTTATCTGCATCTACCTCTGAAAAAATATTTGGGCTTCTAGCGGTGTGTGGGACTTGGTCTATTAGTCCATCTATACTGACCTCCATCAGGTTGCAAATTAAAAATAATTTTTTTCTGCATCTACCTCTGAAAAAATATTTGGGCTTCTAACGGTGTGGGGACTTGGTCTATTAGTCCATCTATACTGACCTCCATCAGGTTGCAAATTAAAAATAATTTTTATCTGCATCTACCTCTGAAAAAATATTTGGGCTTTTAGCAGTGTGTGGGACTTGGTCTATTAGTCCATCTATACTGACCTCCATCAGGTTGCAAATTAAAAATAATTTTTATCTGCATCTACCTCTGAAAAAATATTTGGGCTTCTAGCGGTGTGTGGGACTTGGTCTATTAGTCCATCTATACTGACCTCAATCAGGTTGCAAATTCAATATAATTTTTTTCGGCATCTACCTCTGAAAAAATATTTGGGCTTCTAGCGGAGTGTCGGACTTGGTCTATTAGTCCATCTATACTGACCTCCATCAGGTTGCAAATTCTATATAATTTTTATCTGCATCTACCTCTGAAAAAATATTTGGGCTTCTAGCGGTGTGTGGGACTTGGTCTATTAGTCCATCTATACTGACCTCCATCAGATTGCAAATTAAAAATAATTTTTATCTGCATCTACCTCTAAAAAAATATTTGGTCTTCTAGCGGTGTGTGGGACTTGGTCTATTAGTCCATCTATACTGACCTCCATCAGGTTGAAAATTAAAAATAATTTTTATCTGCATCTACCTCTGAAAAAATATTTGGGCTTCTAGCAGTGTGTGGGACTTGGTCTATTAGTCCATCTATACTGACCTCCATCAAGTTGCAAATTAAAAATAATTTTTATCTGCATCTACCTCTGAAAAAATATTTGGGTTTCTAGCGGTGTGTGGGACTTGGTCTATTAGTCCATCTATACTGACCTCCATCAGGTTGCAAATTAAAAATAATTTTTTTCTGCATCTACCTCTGAAAAAATATTTGGGCTTCTAGCAGAGTGTGTCGGACTAGGTCTATTAGTCCATCTATACTGACCTCCATCAGGTTGCAAATTAAAAATAATTTTTATCTGCATCTACCTCTGAAAAAATATTTGGGCTTCTAACGGTGTGGGGACTTGGTCTATTAGTCCATCTATACTGACCTCCATCAGGTTGCAAATTAAAAATAATTTTTATCTGCATCTACCTCTGAAAAAATATTTGGGCTTTTAGCAGTGTGTGGGACTTGGTCTATTAGTCCATCTATACTGACCTCCATCAGGTTGCAAATTAAAAATAATTTTTATCTGCATCTACCTCTGAAAAAATATTTGGGCTTCTAGCGGTGTGTGGGACTTGGTCTATTAGTCCATCTATACTGACCTCAATCAGGTTGCAAATTCAATATAATTTTTTTCTGCATCTACCTCTGAAAAAATATTTGGGCTTCTAGCGGAGTGTCGGACTTGGTCTATTAGTCCATCTATACTGACCTCCATCAGGTTGCAAATTCTATATAATTTTTATCTGCATCTACCTCTGAAAAAATATTTGGGCTTCTAGCGGTGTGTGGGACTTGGTCTATTAGTCCATCTATACTGACCTCCATCAGGTTGCAAATTAAAAATAATTTTTTTCTGCATCTACCTCTGAAAAAATATTTGGGCTTCTAGCAGAGTGTGTCGGACTAGGTCTATTAGTCCATCAATACTGACCTCCATCAGATTGCAAATTAAAAATAATTTTTATCTTTATCTACCTCTGAAAAAATATTTGGGCTTCTAACGGTGTGGGGACTTGGTCTATTAGTCCATCTATACTGACCTCCATCAGGTTGCAAATTAAAAATAATTTTTATCTGCCTCTACCTCTGAAAAAATATTTGGGCTTCTAGCAGTGTGTGGAACTTGGTCTATTAGTCCATCTATACTGACCTCCATCAGGTTGCAAATTAAAAATAATTTTTATCTGCATCTACCTCTGAAAAAATATTTGGGCTTCTAGCGGTGTGTGGGACTTGGTCTATTAGTCCATCTATACTGACCTCCATCAGGTTGCAAATTAAAAATAATTTTTATCTGCATCTACCTCTGAAAAAATATTTGGGCTTCTAGCGGTGTGTGGTACTTGGTCTATTAGTCCATCTATACTGACCTCCATCAGGTTGCAAATTCAATATAATTTTTTTCTGCATCTACCTCTGAAAAAATATTTGGGCTTCTAGCAGAGTGTGTCGGACTTGGTCTATTAGTCCATCTATACTGACCTCCATCAGGTTGCATATTCAATATAATTTTTATCTGCATCTACCTCTGAAAAAATATTTGGGCTTCTAGCGGTGTGTGGGACTTGGTCTATTAGTCCATCTATACTGACCTCCATCAGGTTGCAAATTAAAAATAATTTTTATCTGCATCTACCTCTAAAAAAATATTTGGGCTTCTAGCGGTGTGTGGGACTTGGTCTATTAGTCCATCTATACTGACCTCCATCAAGTTGCAAATTAAAAATAATTTTTATCTGCATCTACCTCTGAAAAAATATTTGGGCTTCTAGCGGTGTGTGGGACTTGGTCTATTAGTCCATCTATACTGACCTCCATCAGGTTGCAAATTAAAAATAATTTTTTTCTGCATCTACCTCTGAAAAAATATTTGGGCTTCTAGCAGAGTGTGTCGGACTAGGTCTATTAGTCCATCAATACTGACCTCCATCAGATTGCAAATTAAAAATAATTTTTATCTTTATCTACCTCTGAAAAAATATTTGGGCTTCTAACGGTGTGGGGACTTGGTCTATTAGTCCATCTATACTGACCTCCATCAGGTTGCAAATTAAAAATAATTTTTATCTGCATCTACCTCTGAAAAAATATTTGGGCTTCTAGCAGTGTGTGGGACTTGGTCTATTAGTCCATCTATACTGACCTCCATCAGGTTGCAAATTAAAAATAATTTTTATCTGCATCTACCTCTGAAAAAATATTTGGGCTTCTAGCGGTGTGTGGGACTTGGTCTATTAGTCCATCTATACTGACCTCCATCAGGTTGCAAATTAAAAATAATTTTTATCTGCATCTACCTCTGGAAAAATATTTGCGCTTCTAACGGTGTGTGGGACTTGGTCTATTAGTCCATCTATACTGACCTCCATCAGGTTTCAAATTCAATATAATTTTTTTCTGCATCTACCTCTGAAAAAATATTTGGGCTTCTACCGGAGTGTCGGACTTGGTCTATTAGTCCATCTATACTGACCTCCATCAGGTTGCAAATTCAATATAATTTTTATCTGCATCTACCTCTGAAAAAATATTTGGGCTTCTAGCGGTTTGTGGGACTTGGTCTATTAGTCCATCTATACTGACCTCCATCAGATTGCAAATTAAAAATAATTTTTATCTGCATCTACCTCTAAAAAAATATTTGGTCTTATAGCGGTGTGTCGGACTTGGTCTATTATTCCATCTATACTGACCTCCATCAGGTTGCAAATTAAAAATAATTTTTATCTGCATCTACCTCTGAAAAAATATTTGGGCTTCTAGCGGTGTGTGGGACTTGGTCTATTAGTCCATCTATACTGACCTCCATCAGGTTGCAAATTAAAAATAATTTATATCTGCATCTACCTCTGAAAAAATATTTGGGCATCTAGCAGTGTGTGGGACTTGGTCTATTAGTCCATCTATAATGACCTCCATCAGGTTGCAAATTAAAAATAATTTTTATCTGCATCTACCTCTGAAAAAATATTTGGGCTTCTAGCAGTGTGTGGGACTTGGTCTATTAGTCCATCTATACTGACCTCCATCAGGTTGCAAATTAAAAATAATTTTTATCTGCATCTACCTCTGAAAAAATATTTGGGCTTCTAGCGGTGTGTGGGACTTGGTCTATTAGTCCATCTATACTGACCTCCATCAATTTGCAAATTAAAAATAATTTTTATCTGCATCTATCTCTGAAAAAATATTTGGGCTTCTAGCGGTGTGTGGGACTTGGTCTATTAGTCCATCTATACTGACCTCCATCAGGTTGCAAATTAAAAATAATTTTTTTCTGCATCTACCTCTGAAAAAATATTTTGGCTTCTAGCAGAGTGTGCCGGACTAGGTCTATTAGTTCATCTATACTGACCTCCATCAGGTTGCAAATTAAAAATAATTTTTATCTGCATCTACCTCTGAAAAAATATTTGGGCTTCTAACGGTGTGGGGACTTGGTCTATTAGTCCATCTATACTGACCTCCATCAAGTTGCAAATTAAAAATAATTTTTATCTGCATATACCTCTGAAAAAATATTTGGGCTTCTAGCAGTGTGTGGGACTTGGTCTATTAGTCCATCTATACTGACCTCCATCAAGTTGCAAATTAAAAATAATTTTTATCTGCATCTACCTCTGAAAAAATATTTGGGCTTCTAGCGGTGTGTGGGACTTGGTCTATTAGTCCATCTATACTGACCTCCATCAAGTTGCAAATTAAAAATAATTTTTATCTGCATCTACCTCTGAAAAAATATTTGGGTTTCTAGCGGTGTGTGGGACTTGGTCTATTAGTCCATCTATACTGACCTCCATCAGGTTGCAAATTAAAAATAATTTTTTTCTGCATCTACCTCTGAAAAAATATTTGGGCTTCTAGCAGAGTGTGTCGGACTAGGTCTATTAGTCCATGTATACTGACCTCCATCAGGTTGCAAATTAAAAATAATTTTTATCTGCATCTACCTCTGAAAAAATATTTGGGCTTCTAACGGTGTGGGGACTTGGTCTATTAGTCCATCTATACTGACCTCCATCAGGTTGCAAATTAAAAATAATTTTTATCTGCATCTACCTCTGAAAAAATATTTGGGCTTTTAGCAGTGTGTGGGACTTGGTCTATTAGTCCATCTATACTGACCTCCATCAGGTTGCAAATTAAAAATAATTTTTATCTGCATCTACCTCTGAAAAAATATTTGGGCTTCTAGCGGTGTGTGGTACTTGGTCTATTAGTCCATCTATACTGACCTCCATCAGGTTGCAAATTCAATATAATTTTTTTCTGCATCTACCTCTGAAAAAATATTTGGGCTTCTAGCAGAGTGTGTCGGACTTGGTCTATTAGTCCATCTATACTGACCTCCATCAGGTTGCATATTCAATATAATTTTTATCTGCATCTACCTCTGAAAAAATATTTGGGCTTCTAGCGGTGTGTGGGACTTGGTCTATTAGTCCATCTATACTGACCTCCATCAGGTTGCAAATTAAAAATAATTTTTATCTGCATCTACCTCTAAAAAAATATTTGGGCTTCTAGCGGTGTGTGGGACTTGGTCTATTAGTCCATCTATACTGACCTCCATCAAGTTGCAAATTAAAAATAATTTTTATCTGCATCTACCTCTGAAAAAATATTTGGGCTTCTAGCGGTGTGTGGGACTTGGTCTATTAGTCCATCTATACTGACCTCCATCAGGTTGCAAATTAAAAATAATTTTTTTCTGCATCTACCTCTGAAAAAATATTTGGGCTTCTAGCAGAGTGTGTCAGACTAGGTCTATTAGTCCATCAATACTGACCTCCATCAGATTGCAAATTAAAAATAATTTTTATCTGCATCTACCTCTGAAAAAATATTTGGGCTTCTAACGGTGTGGGGACTTGGTCTATTAGTCCATCTATACTGACCTCCATCAGGTTGCAAATTAAAAATAATTTTTATCTGCATCTACCTCTGAAAAAATATTTGGGCTTCTAGCAGTGTGTGGGACTTGGTCTATTAGTCCATCTATACTGACCTCCATCAGGTTGCAAATTAAAAATAATTTTTATCTGCATCTACCTCTGAAAAAATATTTGGGCTTCTAGCGGTGTGTGGGACTTGGTCTATTAGTCCATCTATACTGACCTCCATCAGGTTGCAAATTAAAAATAATTTTTATCTGCATCTACCTCTGAAAAAATATTTGCGCTTCTAACGGTGTGTGGGACTTGGTCTATTAGTCCATCTATACTGACCTCCATCAGGTTTCAAATTCAATATAATTTTTTTCTGCATCTACCTCTGAAAAAATATTTGGGCTTCTAGCGGAGTGTCGGACTTGGTCTATTAGTCCATCTATACTGACCTCCATCAGGTTGCAAATTCAATATAATTTTTATCTGCATCTACCTCTGAAAAAATATTTGGGCTTCTAGCGGTGTGTGGGACTTGGTCTATTAGTCCATCTATACTGACCTCCATCAGATTGCAAATTAAAAATAATTTTTATCTGCATCTACCTCTAAAAAAATATTTGGTCTTCTAGCGGTGTGTCGGACTTGGTCTATTATTCCATCTATACTGACCTCCATCAGGTTGCAAATTAAAAATAATTTTTATCTGCATCTACCTCTGAAAAAATATTTGGGCTTCTAGCGGTGTGTGGGACTTGGTCTATTAGTCCATCTATACTGACCTCCATCAGGTTGCAAATTAAAAATAATTTATATCTGCATCTACCTCTGAAAAAATATTTGGGCATCTAGCAGTGTGTGGGACTTGGTCTATTAGTCCATCTATAATGACCTCCATCAGGTTGCAAATTAAAAATAATTTTTATCTGCATCTACCTCTGAAAAAATATTTGGGCTTCTAGCAGTGTGTGGGACTTGGTCTATTAGTCCATCTATACTGACCTCCATCAGGTTGCAAATTAAAAATAATTTTTATCTGCATCTACCTCTGAAAAAATATTTGGGCTTCTAGCGGTGTGTGGGACTTGGTCTATTAGTCCATCTATACTGACCTCCATCAGGTTGCAAATTAAAAATAATTTTTATCTGCATCTACCGCTGAAAAAATATTTGGGCTTCTAGCGGTGTGTGGGACTTGGTCTATTAGTCCATCTATACTGACCTCCATCAAGTTGCAAATTCATTATAATTTTTTTCTGCATCTACCTCTGAAAAAATATTTGGGCTTCTAGCAGAGTGTGTCGGACTTGGTCTATTAGTCCATCTATACTGACCTCCATCAGGTTGCATATGCAATATAATTTTTATCTGCATCTACCTCTGAAAAAATATTTGGGCTTCTAGCGGTGTGTGGGACTTGGTCTATTAGTCCATCTATACTGACCTCCATCAGGTTGCAAATTAAAAATAATTTTTTTCTGCATCTACCTCTGAAAAAATATTTGGGCTTCTAGCAGAGTGTGTCGGACTAGGTTTATTAGTCCATCTATACTGACCTCCATAAGGTTGCAAATTAAAAATAATTTTTATCTGCATCTACCTCTGAAAAAATATTTGGGCTTCTAACGGTGTGGGGACTTGGACTATTTGTCCATCTATACTGACGTCCATCAGGTTGCAAATTAAAAATAATTTTTATCTGCATCTACCTCTGAAAAAATATTTGGGCTTCTAGCAGTGTGTGGGACTTGGTCTATTAGTACATCTATTCTGACCTCCATCAGGTTGCAAATTAAAAATAATTTTTATCTGCATCTACCTCTGAAAAAATATTTGGGCTTCTAGCGGTGTGTGGGACTTGGTCTATTAGTCCATCTATACTGACCTCCATCAGGTTGCAAATTAAAAATAATTTTTGTCTGCATCTTCCTCTGAAAAAATATTTGCGCTTCTAGTGGTGTGTGGGACTTGGTCTATTAGTCCATCTATACTGACCTCAATCAGGTTGCAAATTCAATATAATTTTTTTCTGCATCTACCTCTGAAAAAATATTTGGGCTTCTAGCGGAGTGTCGGAATTGGTCTATTAGTCCATCTATACTGACCTCCATCAGGTTGCAAATTCTATATAATTTTTATCTGCATCTACCTCTGAAAAAATATTTGGGCTTCTAGCGGTGTGTGGGACTTGGTCTATTAGTCCATCTATACTGACCTCCATCAGATTGCAAATTAAAAATAATTTTTATCTGCATCTACTTCTAAAAAAATATTTGGTCTTCTAGCGGTGTGTGGGACTTGGTCTATTATTCCATCTATACTGACCTCCATCAGGTTGCAAATTAAAAATAATTTTTATCTGCATCTACCTCTGAAAAAATATTTGGGCTTCTAGCGGTGTGTGGGACTTGGTCTATTAGTCCATCTATACTGACCTCCATCAGGTTGCAAATTAAAAAAAAATTTTAATCTACATCTACCTCTGAAAAAATATTTGGGCTTCTAGCGGTGTGTGGGACTTGGTCTATTAGTCCATCTATACTGACCTCCATCAGGTTGCAAATTAAAAATAATTTTTATCTGCATCTACCTCTGAAAAAATATTTGGGCTTCTAGCGGTGTGTGGGACTTGGTCTATTAGTCCATCTATACTGACCTCCATCAGGTTGCAAATTAAAAATAATTTTTATCTGCATCTACCTCTGAAAAAATATTTGGGCTTCTAGCGGTGTGTGGTACTTGGTCTATTAGTCCATCTATACTGACCTCCATCAGGTTGCAAATTCAATATAATTTTTTTCTGCATCTACCTCTGAAAAAATATTTGGGCTTCTAGCAGAGTGTGTCGGACTAGGTCTATTAGTCCATCAATACTGACCTCCATCAGATTGCAAATTAAAAATAATTTTTATCTGCATCTACCTCTGAAAAAATATTTGGGCTTCTAACGGTGTGGGGACTTGGTCTATTAGTCCATCTATACTGACCTCCATCAGGTTGCAAATTAAAAATAATTTTTATCTGCATCTACCTCTGAAAAAATATTTGGGCTTCTAGCGGTGTGTGGGACTTGGTCTATTAGTCCATCTATACTGACCTCCATCAGGTTGCAAATTAAAAATAATTTTTGTCTGCATCTTCCTCTGAAAAAATATTTGCGCTTCTAGTGGTGTGTGGGACTTGGTCTATTAGTCCATCTATACTGACCTCAATCAGGTTGCAAATTCAATATAATTTTTTTCTGCATCTACCTCTGAAAAAATATTTGGGCTTCTAGCGGAGTGTCGGAATTGGTCTATTAGTCCATCTATACTGACCTCCATCAGGTTGCAAATTCTATATAATTTTTATCTGCATCTACCTCTGAAAAAATATTTGGGCTTCTAGCGGTGTGTGGGACTTGGTCTATTAGTCCATCTATACTGACCTCCATCAGATTGCAAATTAAAAATAATTTTTATCTGCATCTACTTCTAAAAAAATATTTGGTCTTCTAGCGGTGTGTGGGACTTGGTCTATTATTCCATCTATACTGACCTCCATCAGGTTGCAAATTAAAAAAAAATTTTAATCTACATCTACCTCTGAAAAAATATTTGGGCTTCTAGCGGTGTGTGGGACTTGGTCTATTAGTCCATCTATACTGACCTCCATCAGGTTGCAAATTAAAAATAATTTTTATCTGCATCTACCTCTGAAAAAATATTTGGGCTTCTAGCGGTGTGTGGGACTTGGTCTATTAGTCCATCTATACTGACCTCCATCAGGTTGCAAATTAAAAATAATTTTTATCTGCATCTACCTCTGAAAAAATATTTGGGCTTCTAGCGGTGTGTGGTACTTGGTCTATTAGTCCATCTATACTGACCTCCATCAGGTTGCAAATTCAATATAATTTTTTTCTGCATCTACCTCTGAAAAAATATTTGGGCTTCTAGCAGAGTGTGTCGGACTAGGTCTATTAGTCCATCAATACTGACCTCCATCAGATTGCAAATTAAAAATAATTTTTATCTGCATCTACCTCTGAAAAAATATTTGGGCTTCTAACGGTGTGGGGACTTGGTCTATTAGTCCATCTATACTGACCTCCATCAGGTTGCAAATTAAAAATAATTTTTATCTGCATCTACCTCTGAAAAAATATTTGGGCTTCTAGCGGTGTGTGGGACTTGGTCTATTAGTCCATCTATACTGACCTCCATCAGGTTGCAAATTAAAAATAATTTTTGTCTGCATCTTCCTCTGAAAAAATATTTGCGCTTCTAGTGGTGTGTGGGACTTGGTCTATTAGTCCATCTATACTGACCTCAATCAGGTTGCAAATTCAATATAATTTTTTTCTGCATCTACCTCTGAAAAAATATTTGGGCTTCTAGCGGAGTGTCGGAATTGGTCTATTAGTCCATCTATACTGACCTCCATCAGGTTGCAAATTCTATATAATTTTTATCTGCATCTACCTCTGAAAAAATATTTGGGCTTCTAGCGGTGTGTGGGACTTGGTCTATTAGTCCATCTATACTGACCTCCATCAGATTGCAAATTAAAAATAATTTTTATCTGCATCTACTTCTAAAAAAATATTTGGTCTTCTAGCGGTGTGTGGGACTTGGTCTATTATTCCATCTATACTGACCTCCATCAGGTTGCAAATTAAAAATAATTTTTATCTGCATCTACCTCTGAAAAAATATTTGGGCTTCTAGCGGTGTGTGGGACTTGGTCTATTAGTCCATCTATACTGACCTCCATCAGGTTGCAAATTAAAAAAAAATTTTAATCTACATCTACCTCTGAAAAAATATTTGGGCTTCTAGCGGTGTGTGGGACTTGGTCTATTAGTCCATCTATACTGACCTCCATCAGGTTGCAAATTAAAAATAATTTTTATCTGCATCTACCTCTGAAAAAATATTTGGGCTTCTAGCGGTGTGTGGGACTTGGTCTATTAGTCCATCTATACTGACCTCCATCAGGTTGCAAATTAAAAATAATTTTTATCTGCATCTACCTCTGAAAAAATATTTGGGCTTCTAGCGGTGTGTGGTACTTGGTCTATTAGTCCATCTATACTGACCTCCATCAGGTTGCAAATTCAATATAATTTTATTCTGCATCTACCTCTGAAAAAATATTTGGGCTTCTAGCAGAGTGTGTCGGACTAGGTCTATTAGTCCATCAATACTGACCTCCATCAGATTGCAAATTAAAAATAATTTTTATCTGCATCTACCTCTGAAAAAATATTTGGGCTTCTAACGGTGTGGGGACTTGGTCTATTAGTCCATCTATACTGACCTCCATCAGGTTGCAAATTAAAAATAATTTTTATCTGCATCTACCTCTGAAAAAATATTTGGGCTTCTAGCAGTGTGTGGGACTTGGTCTATTAGTCCATCTATACTGACCTCCATCAGATTGCAAATTAAAAATAATTTTTATCTGCATCTACCTCTGAAAAAATATTTGGGCTTCTAACGGTGTGGGGACTTGGACTATTTGTCCATCTATACTGACCTCCATCAGGTTGCAAATTAAAAATAATTTTTATCTGCATCTACCTCTGAAAAAATATTTGGGCTTCTAGCAGTGTGTGGGACTTGGTCTATTAGTACATCTATACTGACCTCCATCAGGTTGCAAATTAAAAATAATTTTTATCTGCATCTACCTCTGAAAAAATATTTGGGCTTCTAGCGGTGTGTGGGACTTGGTCTATTAGTCCATCTATACTGACCTCCATCAGGTTGCAAATTAAAAATAATTTTTGTCTGCATCTACCTCTGAAAAAATATTTGCGCTTCTAGTGGTGTGTGGGACTTGGTCTATTAGTCCATCTATACTGACCTCAATCAGGTTGCAAATTCAATATAATTTTTTTCTGCATCTACCTCTGAAAAAATATTTGGGCTTCTAACGGTGTGGGGACTTGGTCTATTAGTCCATCTATACTGACCTCCATCAGGTTGCAAATTAAAAATAATTTTTATCTGCATCTACCTCTGAAAAAATATTTGGGCTTCTAGCAGTGTGTGGGACTTGGTCTATTAGTCCATCTATACTGACCTCCATCAGATTGCAAATTAAAAATAATTTTTATCTGCATCTACCTCTGAAAAAATATTTGGGCTTCTAACGGTGTGGGGACTTGGACTATTTGTCCATCTATACTGACCTCCATCAGGTTGCAAATTAAAAATAATTTTTATCTGCATCTACCTCTGAAAAAATATTTGGGCTTCTAGCAGTGTGTGGGACTTGGTCTATTAGTACATCTATACTGACCTCCATCAGGTTGCAAATTAAAAATAATTTTTATCTGCATCTACCTCTGAAAAAATATTTGGGCTTCTAGCGGTGTGTGGGACTTGGTCTATTAGTCCATCTATACTGACCTCCATCAGGTTGCAAATTAAAAATAATTTTTGTCTGCATCTACCTCTGAAAAAATATTTGCGCTTCTAGTGGTGTGTGGGACTTGGTCTATTAGTCCATCTATACTGACCTCAATCAGGTTGCAAATTCAATATAATTTTTTTCTGCATCTACCTCTGAAAAAATATTTGGGCTTCTAGCGGAGTGTCGGACTTGGTCTATTAGTCCATCTATACTGACCTCCATCAGGTTGCAAATTCTATATAATTTTTATCTGCATCTACCTCTGAAAAAATATTTGGGCTTCTAGCGGTGTGTGGGACTTGGTCTATTAGTCCATCTATACTGACCTCCATCAGATTGCAAATTAAAAATAATTTTTATCTGCATCTACTTCTAAAAAAATATTTGGTCTTCTAGCGGTGTGTGGGACTTGGTCTATTATTCCATCTATACTGACCTCCATCAGGTTGCAAATTAAAAATAATTTTTATCTGCATCTACAGTACAGACCAAAAGTTTGGACACACCTTCTCATTTAAAGATTTTTCTGTATTTTCTTGACTATGGAAATTGTACATTCACACTGAAGGCATCAAAACTATGAATTACCACATGTGGAATTATATACTTAACAAAAAAGTGTGAAACAACTGAAACTATGTCTTATATTCTAGGTTCTTCAAAGTAGCCACCTTTTGCTTTGATTACTGCTTTGCACACTCTTGGCATTCTCTTGATGAGCTTCAAGAGGTAGTCACCGGAAATGGTCTTCCAACAATCTTGAAGGAGTTCCCAGAGATGCTTAGCACTTGTTGGCCCTTTTGCCTCCACTCTGCGGTCCAGCTCACCCCAAACCATCTCGATTGGGTTCAGGTCTGGTGACTCTGGGGCCAGGTCATCTGGCGTAGCACCCCATCACTCTCCTTCTTGGTCAAATAGCCCTTACACAGCCTGGAGCTGTGTTTGGGGTCATTGTCCTGTTGAAAAATAAATGATGGTCCAACTAAACGCAAAGCGGATGGAATAGCATACCGCTGCAAGATGCTGTGGTAGCCATGCTGGCTCAGTATGCCTTCAATTCTGAATAAATCCCCAACAGTGTCACCAGCAAAGCCCCCCCACACCATCACACCTCCTCCTCCATGCTTCACGGTGGGAACCAGGCATGTAGAGTCCATCCGTTCACCTTTTCTGCGTCGCACAAAGACACGGTGATTGGAACCAAACATCTCAAATTTGGACTCATCAGACCAAAGCACAGATTTCCACTGGTCTAATGTCCATTCCTTGTGTTCTTTAGCCCAAACAAGTCTCTTCTGCTTGTTGCCTGTCCTTAGCAGTGGTTTCCTAGCAGCTATTTTACCATGAAGGCCTGCTGCACAAAGTCTCCTCTTAACAGTTGTTGAAGAGATGCGTCTGCTGCTAGAACTCTGTGTGGCATTGACCTGGTCTCTAATCTGAGCTGCTGTTAACCTGCGATTTCTGAGGCTGGTGACTCGGATAATCTTATCCTCAGAAGCAGAGTTGACTCTTGGTCTTCCTTTCCTGGGGCGGTCCTCATGTGAGCCAGTTTCTTTGTAGCGATTGATGGTTTTTGCAACTGCACTTGGGGACACTTTCAAAGTTTTCCCAATTTTTCAGACTGACTGACCTTCATTTTTTAAAGTAATGATGGCCACTCGTTTTTCTTTACTTAACAGCTTTTTTCTTGCCATAATACAAATTTTAACAGCCTATTCAGTAGGACTATCAGCTGTGTATCCACCTGACTTCTGCACAACACAACTGATGGTCCCAACCCCATTTATAAGGCAAGAAATCTCACTTATTAAACCTGACAGGGCACACCTGTGAAGGGAAAACCATTTCCGGTGACTACCTCTTGAAGGTCATCAAGAGAATGCCAAGAGTGTGCAAAGCAGTCATCAAAGCAAAAGGTGGCTACTTTGAAAAACCTAGAATATAAGACATATTTTCAGTTATTTCACACTTTTTTGCTAAGTATATAATTCCACATGTGTTAATTCATAGTTTTGATGCCTTCAATGTGAATGTACAATTTTCATAGTCATGAAAATACAGAAAAATCTTTAAATGAGAAGGTGTGTCCAAACTTTTGGTCTGTACTGTACCTCTGAAAAAACATTTGGGCTTCTAACGGTGTGGAGACTTGGTCTATTAGTCCATCTATACTGACCTCCATCAGGTTGCAAATTAAAAATAATTTTTATCTGCATCTACCTCTGAAAAAATATTTGGGCTTCTAGCAGTGTGTGGGACTTGGTCTATTAGTCCATCTATACTGACCTCCATCAGGTTGCAAATTAAAAATAATTTTTATCTGCATCTACCTCTGAAAAAATATTTGGGCTTCTAGCGGTGTGTGGGACTTGGTCTATTAGTCCATCTATACTGACCTCCATCAGGTTGCAAATTAAAAATAATTTTTATCTGCATCTACCTCTGAAAAAATATTTGCGCTTCTAGCGGTGTGTGGGACTTGGTCTATTAGTCCATCTATACTGACCTCCATCAGGTTGCAAATTAAAAATAATTTTTATCTGCATCTACCTCTGAAAAAATATTTGCGCTTCTAGCGGTGTGTGGGACTTGGTCTATTAGTCCATCTATACTGACCTCCATCAGGTTGCAAATTCAATATAATTTTTTTCTGCATCTACCTCTGAAAAAATATTTGGGCTTCTAGCGGAGTGTCGGACTTGGTCTATTAGTCCATCTATACTGACCTCCATCAGGTTGCAAATTCTATATAATTTTTATCTGCATCTACCTCTGAAAAAATATTTGGGCTTCTAGCGGTGTGTGGGACTTGGTCTATTAGTCCATCTATACTGACCTCCATCAGATTGCAAATTAAAAATAATTTTTATCTGCATCTACTTCTAAAAAAATATTTGGTCTTCTAGCGGTGTGTGGGACTTGGTCTATTATTCCATCTATACTGACCTCCATCAGGTTGCAAATTAAAAATAATTTTTATCTGCATCTACCTCTGAAAAAATATTTGGGCTTCTAGCGGTGTGTGGGACTTGGTCTATTAGTCCATCTATACTGACCTCCATCAGGTTGCAAATTAAAAATAATTTTTATCTGCATCTACCTCTGAAAAAATATTTGCGCATCTAGCGGTGTGTGGGACTTGGTCTATTAGTCCATCTATACTGACCTCCATCAGGTTGCAAATTAAAAATAATTTTTATCTGCATCTACCTCTGAAAAAATATTTGGGCTTCTAGCGGTGTGTGGGACTTGGTCTATTAGTCCATCTATACTGACCTCCATCAGGTTGCAAATTCAATATAATTTTTTTCTGCATCTACCTCTAAAAAAATATTTGGGCTTCTAGCAGAGTGTGTCGGACTTGGTCTATCTGTCCATCTATACTGACCTCCATCAGGTTGCATATTCAATATAATTTTTATCTGCATCTACCTCTGAAAAAATATTTGGGCTTCTAGCGGTGTGTGGGACTTGGTCTATTAGTCCATCTATACTGACCTCCATCAGGTTGCAAATTAAAAATAATTTTTATCTGCATCTACCTCTAAAAAAATATTTGGGCTTCTAGCGGTGTGTGGGACTTGGTCTATTAGTCCATCTATACTGACCTCCATCAAGTTGCAAATTAAAAATAATTTTTATCTGCATCTACCTCTGAAAAAATATTTGGGCTTCTAGCGGTGTGTGGGACTTGGTCTATTAGTCCATCTATACTGACCTCAATCAGGTTGCAAATTAAAAATAATTTTTTTCTGCATCTACCTCTGAAAAAATATTTGGGCTTCTAGCAGAGTGTGTCGGACTAGGTCTATTAGTCCATCTATACTGACCTCCATCAGGTTGCAAATTAAAAATAATTTTTATCTGCATCTACCTCTGAAAAAATATTTGGGCTTCTAGCGGTGTGTGGGACTTGGTCTATTAGTCCATCTATACTGACCTCCATCAGGTTGCAAATTAAAAATAATTTTTATCTGCATCTACCTCTGAAAAAATATTTGCGCATCTAGCGGTGTGTGGGACTTGGTCTATTAGTCCATCTATACTGACCTCCATCAGGTTGCAAATTAAAAATAATTTTTATCTGCATCTACCTCTGAAAAAATATTTGGGCTTCTAGCGGTGTGTGGGACTTGGTCTATTAGTCCATCTATACTGACCTCCATCAGGTTGCAAATTCAATATAATTTTTTTCTGCATCTACCTCTGAAAAAATATTTGGGCTTCTAGCAGAGTGTGTCGGACTTGGTCTATCTGTCCATCTATACTGACCTCCATCAGGTTGCATATTCAATATAATTTTTATCTGCATCTACCTCTGAAAAAATATTTGGGCTTCTAGCGGTGTTTGGGACATGGTCTATTGGTCCATCTATACTGACCTCCATCAGGTTGCAAATTAAAAATAATTTTTATCTGCATCTACCTCTAAAAAAATATTTGAACTTCTAGCGGTGTGTGGGACTTGGTCTATTAGTCCATCTATACTGACCTCCATCAAGTTGCAAATTAAAAATAATTTTTATCTGCATCTACCTCTGAAAAAATATTTGGGCTTCTAGCGGTGTGTGGGACTTGGTCTATTAGTCCATCTATACTGACCTCCATCAGGTTGCAAATTAAAAATAATTTTTTTCTGCATCTACCTCTGAAAAAATATTTGGGCTTCTAACGGTGTGTGGACTTGGTCTATTAGTCCATCTATACTGACCTCCATCAGGTTGCAAATTAAAAATAATTTTTATCTGCATCTACCTCTGAAAAAATATTTGGGCTTCTAGCAGTGTGTGGGACTTGGTCTATTAGTCCATCTATACTGACCTCCATCAGGTTGCAAATTAAAAATAATTTTTATCTGCATCTACCTCTGAAAAAATATTTGCGCTTCTAGCGGTGTGTGGGACTTGGTCTATTAGTCCATCTATACTGACCTCCATCAGGTTGCAAATTAAAAATAATTTATATCTGCATCTACCTCTGAAAAAATATTTGGGCATCTAGCAGTGTGTGGGACTTGGTCTATTAGTCCATCTATAATGACCTCCATCAGGTTGCAAATTAAAAATAATTTTTATCTGCATCTACCTCTGAAAAAATATTTGGGCTTCTAGCAGTGTGTGGGACTTTTTCTATTAGTCCATTTATACTGACCTCCATCAGGTTGCAAATTAAAAATAATTTTCATCTGCATCTACCTCTGAAAAAATATTTGGGCTTCTAGCAGTGTGTGGGACTTGGTCTATTAGTCCATCTATACTGACCTCCATCAGGTTGCAAATTAAAAATAATTTTCATCTGCATCTACCTCTGAAAAAATATTTGGGCTTCTAGCGGTGTGTGGGACTTGGTCTATTAGTCCATCTATACTGACCTCCATCAGGTTGCAAATTCAATATAATTTTTTTCTGCATATACCTCTGAAAAAATATTTGGGCTTCTAGCGGAGTGTCGGACTTGGTCTATTAGTCCATCTATACTGACCTCCATCAGGTTGCAAATTCTATATAATTTTTATCTGCATCTACCTCTGAAAAAATATTTGGGCTTCTAGCGGTGTGTGGGACTTGGTCTATTAGTCCATCTATACTGACCTCCATCAGATTGCAAATTAAAAATAATTTTTATCTGCATCTACTTCTAAAAAAATATTTGGTCTTCTAGCGGTGTGTGGGACTTGGTCTATTATTCCATCTATACTGACCTCCATCAGGTTGCAAATTAAAAATAATTTTTATCTGCATCTACCTCTGAAAAAATATTTGGGCTTCTAGCGGTGTGTGGGACTTGGTCTATTAGTCCATCTATACTGACCTCCATCAGGTTGCAAATTAAAAATAATTTTTATCTGCATCTACCTCTGAAAAAATATTTGCGCATCTAGCGGTGTGTGGGACTTGGTCTATTAGTCCATCTATACTGACCTCCATCAGGTTGCAAATTAAAAATAATTTTTATCTGCATCTACCTCTGAAAAAATATTTGGGCTTCTAGCGGTGTGTGGGACTTGGTCTATTAGTCCATCTATACTGACCTCCATCAGGTTGCAAATTCAATATAATTTTTTTCTGCATCTACCTCTAAAAAAATATTTGGGCTTCTAGCAGAGTGTGTCGGACTTGGTCTATCTGTCCATCTATACTGACCTCCATCAGGTTGCATATTCAATATAATTTTTATCTGCATCTACCTCTGAAAAAATATTTGGGCTTCTAGCGGTGTGTGGGACTTGGTCTATTAGTCCATCTATACTGACCTCCATCAGGTTGCAAATTAAAAATAATTTTTATCTGCATCTACCTCTAAAAAAATATTTGGGCTTCTAGCGGTGTGTGGGACTTGGTCTATTAGTCCATCTATACTGACCTCCATCAAGTTGCAAATTAAAAATAATTTTTATCTGCATCTACCTCTGAAAAAATATTTGGGCTTCTAGCGGTGTGTGGGACTTGGTCTATTAGTCCATCTATACTGACCTCAATCAGGTTGCAAATTAAAAATAATTTTTTTCTGCATCTACCTCTGAAAAAATATTTGGGCTTCTAGCAGAGTGTGTCGGACTAGGTCTATTAGTCCATCTATACTGACCTCCATCAGGTTGCAAATTAAAAATAATTTTTATCTGCATCTACCTCTGAAAAAATATTTGGGCTTCTAGCGGTGTGTGGGACTTGGTCTATTAGTCCATCTATACTGACCTCCATCAGGTTGCAAATTAAAAATAATTTTTATCTGCATCTACCTCTGAAAAAATATTTGCGCATCTAGCGGTGTGTGGGACTTGGTCTATTAGTCCATCTATACTGACCTCCATCAGGTTGCAAATTAAAAATAATTTTTATCTGCATCTACCTCTGAAAAAATATTTGGGCTTCTAGCGGTGTGTGGGACTTGGTCTATTAGTCCATCTATACTGACCTCCATCAGGTTGCAAATTCAATATAATTTTTTTCTGCATCTACCTCTGAAAAAATATTTGGGCTTCTAGCAGAGTGTGTCGGACTTGGTCTATCTGTCCATCTATACTGACCTCCATCAGGTTGCATATTCAATATAATTTTTATCTGCATCTACCTCTGAAAAAATATTTGGGCTTCTAGCGGTGTTTGGGACATGGTCTATTGGTCCATCTATACTGACCTCCATCAGGTTGCAAATTAAAAATAATTTTTATCTGCATCTACCTCTAAAAAAATATTTGAACTTCTAGCGGTGTGTGGGACTTGGTCTATTAGTCCATCTATACTGACCTCCATCAAGTTGCAAATTAAAAATAATTTTTATCTGCATCTACCTCTGAAAAAATATTTGGGCTTCTAGCGGTGTGTGGGACTTGGTCTATTAGTCCATCTATACTGACCTCCATCAGGTTGCAAATTAAAAATAATTTTTTTCTGCATCTACCTCTGAAAAAATATTTGGGCTTCTAACGGTGTGTGGACTTGGTCTATTAGTCCATCTATACTGACCTCCATCAGGTTGCAAATTAAAAATAATTTTTATCTGCATCTACCTCTGAAAAAATATTTGGGCTTCTAGCAGTGTGTGGGACTTGGTCTATTAGTCCATCTATACTGACCTCCATCAGGTTGCAAATTAAAAATAATTTTTATCTGCATCTACCTCTGAAAAAATATTTGCGCTTCTAGCGGTGTGTGGGACTTGGTCTATTAGTCCATCTATACTGACCTCCATCAAGTTGCAAATTAAAAATAATTTATATCTGCATCTACCTCTGAAAAAATATTTGGGCATCTAGCAGTGTGTGGGACTTGGTCTATTAGTCCATCTATAATGACCTCCATCAGGTTGCAAATTAAAAATAATTTTTATCTGCATCTACCTCTGAAAAAATATTTGGGCTTCTAGCAGTGTGTGGGACTTTTTCTATTAGTCCATCTATACTGACCTCCATCAGGTTGCAAATTAAAAATAATTTTTATCTGCATCTACCTCTGAAAAAATATTTGGGCTTCTAGCGGTGTGTGGGACTTGGTCTATTAGTCCATCTATACTGACCTCCATCAGGTTGCAAATTCAATATAATTTTTTTCTGCATCTACCTCTAAAAAAATATTTGGGCTTCTAGCAGAGTGTGTCGGACTTGGTCTATCTGTCCATCTATACTGACCTCCATCAGGTTGCATATTCAATATAATTTTTATCTGCATCTACCTCTGAAAAAATATTTGGGCTTCTAGCGGTGTGTGGGACTTGGTCTATTAGTCCATCTATACTGACCTCCATCAGGTTGCAAATTAAAAATAATTTTTATCTGCATCTACCTCTAAAAAAATATTTGGGCTTCTAGCGGTGTGTGGGACTTGGTCTATTAGTCCATCTATACTGACCTCCATCAAGTTGCAAATTAAAAATAATTTTTATCTGCATCTACCTCTGAAAAAATATTTGGGCTTCTAGCGGTGTGTGGGACTTGGTCTATTAGTCCATCTATACTGACCTCAATCAGGTTGCAAATTAAAAATAATTTTTTTCTGCATCTACCTCTGAAAAAATATTTGGGCTTCTAGCAGAGTGTGTCGGACTAGGTCTATTAGTCCATCTATACTGACCTCCATCAGGTTGCAAATTAAAAATAATTTTTATCTGCATCTACCTCTGAAAAAATATTTGGGCTTCTAGCGGTGTGTGGGACTTGGTCTATTAGTCCATCTATACTGACCTCCATCAGGTTGCAAATTAAAAATAATTTTTATCTGCATCTACCTCTGAAAAAATATTTGCGCATCTAGCGGTGTGTGGGACTTGGTCTATTAGTCCATCTATACTGACCTCCATCAGGTTGCAAATTAAAAATAATTTTTATCTGCATCTACCTCTGAAAAAATATTTGGGCTTCTAGCGGTGTGTGGGACTTGGTCTATTAGTCCATCTATACTGACCTCCATCAGGTTGCAAATTCAATATAATTTTTTTCTGCATCTACCTCTGAAAAAATATTTGGGCTTCTAGCAGAGTGTGTCGGACTTGGTATATCTGTCCATCTATACTGACCTCCATCAGGTTGCATATTCAATATAATTTTTATCTGCATCTACCTCTGAAAAAATATTTGGGCTTCTAGCGGTGTTTGGGACATGGTCTATTGGTCCATCTATACTGACCTCCATCAGGTTGCAAATTAAAAATAATTTTTATCTGCATCTACCTCTAAAAAAATATTTGAACTTCTAGCGGTGTGTGGGACTTGGTCTATTAGTCCATCTATACTGACCTCCATCAAGTTGCAAATTAAAAATAATTTTTATCTGCATCTACCTCTGAAAAAATATTTGGGCTTCTAGCGGTGTGTGGGACTTGGTCTATTAGTCCATCTATACTGACCTCCATCAGGTTGCAAATTAAAAATAATTTTTTTCTGCATCTACCTCTGAAAAAATATTTGGGCTTCTAACGGTGTGTGGACTTGGTCTATTAGTCCATCTATACTGACCTCCATCAGGTTGCAAATTAAAAATAATTTTTATCTGCATCTACCTCTGAAAAAATATTTGGGCTTCTAGCAGTGTGTGGGACTTGGTCTATTAGTCCATCTATACTGACCTCCATCAGGTTGCAAATTAAAAATAATTTTTATCTGCATCTACCTCTGAAAAAATATTTGCGCTTCTAGCGGTGTGTGGGACTTGGTCTATTAGTCCATCTATACTGACCTCCATCAGGTTGCAAATTAAAAATAATTTATATCTGCATCTACCTCTGAAAAAATATTTGGGCATCTAGCAGTGTGTGGGACTTGGTCTATTAGTCCATCTATAATGACCTCCATCAGGTTGCAAATTAAAAATAATTTTTATCTGCATCTACCTCTGAAAAAATATTTGGGCTTCTAGCAGTGTGTGGGACTTTTTCTATTAGTCCATTTATACTGACCTCCATCAGGTTGCAAATTAAAAATAATTTTCATCTGCATCTACCTCTGAAAAAATATTTGGGCTTCTAGCAGTGTGTGGGACTTGGTCTATTAGTCCATCTATACTGACCTCCATCAGGTTGCAAATTAAAAATAATTTTCATCTGCATCTACCTCTGAAAAAATATTTGGGCTTCTAGCGGTGTGTGGGACTTGGTCTATTAGTCCATCTATACTGACCTCCATCAGGTTGCAAATTCAATATAATTTTTTTCTGCATATACCTCTGAAAAAATATTTGGGCTTCTAGCGGAGTGTCGGACTTGGTCTATTAGTCCATCTATACTGACCTTCATCAGGTTGCAAATTCAATATAATTTTTATATGCATCTACCTCTGAAAAAATATTTGGGCTTCTATCGGTGTGTGGGACTTGGTCTTTTAGTCCATCTATACTGACCTCCATCAGGTTGCAAATTAAAAATAATTTTTATCTGCATCTACCTCTAAAAAAATATTTGGGCTTCTAGCGGTGTGTGGGACTTGGTCTATTAGTCCATCTATACTGACCTCCATCAGGTTGCAAATTAAAAATAATTTTTATCTGCATCTACCTCTGAAAAAATATTTGTGCTTCTAGCGGTGTGTGGGACTTGGTCTATTAGTCCATCTATACTGACATCCATCAAGTTGCAAATTAAAAATAATTTTTATCTGCATCTACCTCTGAAAAAATATTTGGGCTTCTTGCGGTGTGTCGGACTTGGTCTATTAGTCCATCTATACTGACCTACATCAGGTTGCAAATTCAATATAATTTTTTTCTGCATCTACCTCTGAAAAAATATTTGGGCTTCTAGCAGAGTGTGTCGGACTTGGTCTATTAGTCCATCTATACTGACCTCCATCAGGTTGCATATTCAATATAATTTTTATCTGCATCTACCTCTGAAAAAATATTTGGGCTTCTAGCGGTGTGTGGGACTTGGTCTATTAGTCCATCTATACTGACCTCCATCAGGTTGCAAATTAAAAATAATTTTTATCTGCATCTACCTCTGAAAAAATATTTGGGCTTCTAGCAGTGTGTGGGACTTGGTCTATTAGTCCATCTATACTGACCTCCATCAGGTTGCAAATTAAAAATAATTTTTATCTGCATCTACCTCTGAAAAAATATTTGGGCTTCTAGCGGTGTGTGGGACTTGGTCTATTAGTCCATCTATACTGACCTCCATCAGGTTGCAAATTCAATATAATTTTTTTCTGCATCTACCTCTGAAAAAATATTTGGGCTTCTAGCGGTGTGTGGGACTTGGTCTATTAGTCCATCTATACTGACCTCCATCAGGTTGCAAATTAAAAATAATTTTTATCTGCATCTACCGCTGAAAAAATATTTGGGCTTCTAGCGGTGTGTGGGACTTGGTCTGTTAGTCCATCTATACTGACCTCCATCAGGTTGCAAATTCAATATAATTTTTTTCTGCATCTACCTCTGAAAAAATATTTGGGCTTCTAGCAGAGTGTGTGGGACTTGGTCTATTAGTCCATCTATACTGACCTCCATCAGGTTGCATATTCAATATAATTTTTATCTGCATCTACCTCTGAAAAAATATTTGGGCTTCTAGCCGTGTGTGGGACTTGGTCTATTAGTCCATCTATACTGACCTCCATCAGGTTGCAAATTAAAAATAATTTTTATCTGCATCTACCTCTGAAAAAATATTTGGGCTTCTAGCGGAGTGTCGGACTTGGTCTATTAGTCCATCTATACTGACCTCCATCAGGTTGCAAATTAAAAATAATTTTTATCTGCATCTACCTCTAAAAAAATATTTGGGCTTCTAGCAGACTGTGTCAGACTAGGTCTATTAGTTCATCTATACTGACCTCCATCAGGTTGCAAATTAAAAATAATTTTTATCTGCATCTACCTCTAAAAAAATATTTGGGCTTCTAGCGGTGTGTGGGACTTGGTCTATTAGTCCATCTATACTGACCTCCATCAAGTTGCAAATTAAAAATAATTTTTATCTCCATCTACCTCTGAAAAAATATTTGGGCTTCTAGCGGTGTGTGGGACTTGGTCTATTAGTCCATCTATACTGACCTCCATCAGGTTGCAAATTAAAAATAATTTTTTTCTGCATCTACCTCTGAAAAAATATTTGGGCTTCTAGCAGAGTGTGTCGGACTAGGTCTATTAGTCCATCTATACTGACCTCCATCAGGTTGCAAATTAAAAATAATTTTTATCTGCATCTACCTCTGAAAAAATATTTGGGCTTCTAGCGGTGTGTGGGACTTGGTCTATTAGTCCATCTATACTGACCTCCATCAGGTTGCAAATTAAAAATAATTTTTATCTGCATCTACCTCTGAAAAAATATTTGCGCTTCTAGTGGTATGTGGGACTTGGTCTATTAGTCCATCTATACTGACCTCCATCAGGTTGCAAATTAAAAATAATTTTTATCTGCATCTACCTCTGAAAAAATATTTGCGCTTCTAGTGGTATGTGGGACTTGGTCTATTAGTCCATCTATACTGACCTCCATCAGGTTGCAAATTCAATATAATTTTTTTCTGCATCTACCTCTGAAAAAATATTTGGGCTTCTAGCGGAGTGTCGGACTTGGTCTATTAGTCCATCTATACTGACCTCCATCAGGTTGCAAATTAAAAATAATTTTTATCTGCATCTACCTCTAAAAAAATATTTGGGCTTCTAGCAGAGTGTGTCGGACTAGGTCTATTAGTTCATCTATACTGACCTCCATCAGGTTGCAAATTAAAAATAATTTTTATCTGCATCTACCTCTGAAAAAATATTTGGGCTTCTAACGGTGTGGGGACTTGGTCTATTAGTCCATCTATACTGACCTCCATCAAGTTGCAAATTAAAAATAATTTTTATCTGCATCTACCTCTGAAAAAATATTTGGGCTTCTAGCAGTGTGTGGGACTTGGTCTATTAGTCCATGTATACTGACCTCCATCAAGTTGCAAATTAAAAATAATTTTTATCTGCATCTACCTCTGAAAAAATATTTGGGCTTCTAGCGGTGTGTGGGACTTGGTCTATTAGTCCATCTATACTGACCTCCATCAGGTTGCAAATTAAAAATAATTTTTTTCTGCATCTACCTCTGAAAAAATATTTGGGCTTCTAACGGTGTGGGGACTTGGTCTATTAGTCCATCTATACTGACCTCCATCAGGTTGCAAATTAAAAATAATTTTTATCTGCATCTACCTCTGAAAAAATATTTGGGCTTTTAGCAGTGTGTGGGACTTGGTCTATTAGTCCATCTATACTGACCTCCATCAGGTTGCAAATTAAAAATAATTTTTATCTGCATCTACCTCTGAAAAAATATTTGGGCTTCTAGCGGTGTGTGGGACTTGGTCTATTAGTCCATCTATACTGACCTCAATCAGGTTGCAAATTCAATATAATTTTTTTCGGCATCTACCTCTGAAAAAATATTTGGGCTTCTAGCGGAGTGTCGGACTTGGTCTATTAGTCCATCTATACTGACCTCCATCAGGTTGCAAATTCTATATAATTTTTATCTGCATCTACCTCTGAAAAAATATTTGGGCTTCTAGCGGTGTGTGGGACTTGGTCTATTAGTCCATCTATACTGACCTCCATCAGATTGCAAATTAAAAATAATTTTTATCTGCATCTACCTCTAAAAAAATATTTGGTCTTCTAGCGGTGTGTGGGACTTGGTCTATTAGTCCATCTATACTGACCTCCATCAGGTTGAAAATTAAAAATAATTTTTATCTGCATCTACCTCTGAAAAAATATTTGGGCTTCTAGCAGTGTGTGGGACTTGGTCTATTAGTCCATCTATACTGACCTCCATCAAGTTGCAAATTAAAAATAATTTTTATCTGCATCTACCTCTGAAAAAATATTTGGGTTTCTAGCGGTGTGTGGGACTTGGTCTATTAGTCCATCTATACTGACCTCCATCAGGTTGCAAATTAAAAATAATTTTTTTCTGCATCTACCTCTGAAAAAATATTTGGGCTTCTAGCAGAGTGTGTCGGACTAGGTCTATTAGTCCATCTATACTGACCTCCATCAGGTTGCAAATTAAAAATAATTTTTATCTGCATCTACCTCTGAAAAAATATTTGGGCTTCTAACGGTGTGGGGACTTGGTCTATTAGTCCATCTATACTGACCTCCATCAGGGTGCAAATTAAAAATAATTTTTATCTGCATCTACCTCTGAAAAAATATTTGGGCTTTTAGCAGTGTGTGGGACTTGGTCTATTAGTCCATCTATACTGACCTCCATCAGGTTGCAAATTAAAAATAATTTTTATCTGCATCTACCTCTGAAAAAATATTTGGGCTTCTAGCGGTGTGTGGGACTTGGTCTATTAGTCCATCTATACTGACCTCAATCAGGTTGCAAATTCAATATAATTTTTTTCTGCATGTACCTCTGAAAAAATATTTGGGCTTCTAGCGGAGTGTCGGACTTGGTCTATTAGTCCATCTATACTGACCTCCATCAGGTTGCAAATTCTATATAATTTTTATCTGCATCTACCTCTGAAAAAATATTTGGGCTTCTAGCGGTGTGTGGGACTTGGTCTATTAGTCCATCTATACTGACCTCCATCAGATTGCAAATTAAAAATAATTTTTATCTGCATCTACCTCTAAAAAAATATTTGGTCTTCTAGCAGTGTGTGGGACTTGGTCTCTTATTCCATCTATACTGACCTCCATCAGGTTGCAAATTAAAAATAATTTTTATCTGCATCTACCTCTGAAAAAATATTTGGGCTTCTAGCGGTGTGTGGGACTTGGTCTATTAGTCCATCTATACTGACCTCCATCAGGTTGCAAATTAAAAATAATTTTTATCTGCATCTACCTCTGAAAAAATATTTGGGCTTCTAGCGGTGTGTGGTACTTGGTCTATTAGTCCATCTATACTGACCTCCATCAGGTTGCAAATTCAATATAATTTTTTTCTGCATCTACCTCTGAAAAAATATTTGGGCTTCTAGCAGAGTGTGTCGGACTTGGTCTATTAGTCCATCTATACTGACCTCCATCAGGTTGCATATTCAATATAATTTTTATCTGCATCTACCTCTGAAAAAATATTTGGGCTTCTAGCGGTGTGTGGGACTTGGTCTATTAGTCCATCTATACTGACCTCCATCAGGTTGCAAATTAAAAATAATTTTTATCTGCATCTACCTCTAAAAAAATATTTGGGCTTCTAGCGGTGTGTGGGATTTGGTCTATTAGTCCATCTATACTGACCTCCATCAAGTTGCAAATTAAAAATAATTTTTATCTGCATCTACCTCTGAAAAAATATTTGGGCTTCTAGCGGTGTGTGGGACTTGGTCTATTAGTCCATCTATACTGACCTCCATCAGGTTGCAAATTAAAAATAATTTTTTTCTGCATCTACCTCTGAAAAAATATTTGGGCTTCTAGCAGAGTGTGTCGGACTAGGTCTATTAGTCCATCAATACTGACCTCCATCAGATTGCAAATTAAAAATAATTTTTATCTTTATCTACCTCTGAAAAAATATTTGGGCTTCTAATGGTGTGGGGACTTGGTCTATTAGTCCATCTATACTGACCTCCATCAGGTTGCAAATTAAAAATAATTTTTATCTGCCTCTACCTCTGAAAAAATATTTGGGCTTCTAGCAGTGTGTGGGACTTGGTCTATTAGTCCATCTATACTGACCTCCATCAGGTTGCAAATTAAAAATAATTTTTATCTGCATCTACCTCTGAAAAAATATTTGGGCTTCTAGCGGTGTGTGGGACTTGGTCTATTAGTCCATCTATACTGACCTCCATCAGGTTGCAAATTAAAAATAATTTTTATCTGCATCTACCTCTGAAAAAATATTTGGGCTTCTAGCGGTGTGTGGTACTTGGTCTATTAGTCCATCTATACTGACCTCCATCAGGTTGCAAATTCAATATAATTTTTTTCTGCATCTACCTCTGAAAAAATATTTGGGCTTCTAGCAGAGTGTGTCGGACTTGGTCTATTAGTCCATCTATACTGACCTCCATCAGGTTGCATATTCAATATAATTTTTATCTGCATCTACCTCTGAAAAAATATTTGGGCTTCTAGCGGTGTATGGGACTTGGTCTATTAGTCCATCTATACTGACCTCCATCAGGTTGCAAATTAAAAATAATTTTTATCTGCATCTACCTCTAAAAAAATATTTGGGCTTCTAGCGGTGTGTGGGACTTGGTCTATTAGTCCATCTATACTGACCTCCATCAAGTTGCAAATTAAAAATAATTTTTATCTGCATCTACCTCTGAAAAAATATTTGGGCTTCTAGCGGTGTGTGGGACTTGGTCTATTAGTCCATCTATACTGACCTCCATCAGGTTGCAAATTAAAAATAATTTTTTTCTGCATCTACCTCTGAAAAAATATTTGGGCTTCTAGCAGAGTGTGTCGGACTAGGTCTATTAGTCCATCAATACTGACCTCCATCAGATTGCAAATTAAAAATAATTTTTATCTTTATCTACCTCTGAAAAAATATTTGGGCTTCTAACGGTGTGGGGACTTGGTCTATTAGTCCATCTATACTGACCTCCATCAGGTTGCAAATTAAAAATAATTTTTATCTGCATCTACCTCTGAAAAAATATTTGGGCTTCTAGCAGTGTGTGGGACTTGGTCTATTAGTCCATCTATACTGACCTCCATCAGGTTGCAAATTAAAAATAATTTTTATCTGCATCTACCTCTGAAAAAATATTTGGGCTTCTAGCGGTGTGTGGGACTTGGTCTATTAGTCCATCTATACTGACCTCCATCAGGTTGCAAATTAAAAATAATTTTTATCTGCATCTACCTCTGGAAAAATATTTGCGCTTCTAACGGTGTGTGGGACTTGGTCTATTAGTCCATCTATACTGACCTCCATCAGGTTTCAAATTCAATATAATTTTTTTCTGCATCTACCTCTGAAAAAATATTTGGGCTTCTAGCGGAGTGTCGGACTTGGTCTATTAGTCCATCTATACTGACCTCCATCAGGTTGCAAATTCAATATAATTTTTATCTGCATCTACCTCTGAAAAAATATTTGGGCTTCTAGCGGTTTGTGGGACTTGGTCTATTAGTCCATCTATACTGACCTCCATCAGATTGCAAATTAAAAATAATTTTTATCTGCATCTACCTCTAAAAAAATATTTGGTCTTATAGCGGTGTGTCGGACTTGGTCTATTATTCCATCTATACTGACCTCCATCAGGTTGCAAATTAACAATAATTTTTATCTGCATCTACCTCTGAAAAAATATTTGGGCTTCTAGCGGTGTGTGGGACTTGGTCTATTAGTCCATCTATACTGACCTCCATCAGGTTGCAAATTAAAAATAATTTATATCTGCATCTACCTCTGAAAAAATATTTGGGCATCTAGCAGTGTGTGGGACTTGGTCTATTAGTCCATCTATAATGACCTCCATCAGGTTGCAAATTAAAAATAATTTTTATCTGCATCTACCTCTGAAAAAATATTTGGGCTTCTAGCAGTGTGTGGGACTTGGTCTATTAGTCCATCTATACTGACCTCCATCAGGTTGCAAATTAAAAATAATTTTTATCTGCATCTACCTCTGAAAAAATATTTGGGCTTCTAGCGGTGTGTGGGACTTGGTCTATTAGTCCATCTATACTGACCTCCATCAATTTGCAAATTAAAAATAATTTTTATCTGCATCTATCTCTGAAAAAATATTTGGGCTTCTAGCGGTGTGTGGGACTTGGTCTATTAGTCCATCTATACTGACCTCCATCAGGTTGCAAATTAAAAATAATTTTTTTCTGCATCTACCTCTGAAAAAATATTTTGGCTTCTAGCAGAGTGTGCCGGACTAGGTCTATTAGTTCATCTATACTGACCTCCATCAGGTTGCAAATTAAAAATAATTTTTATCTGCATCTACCTCTGAAAAAATATTTGGGCTTCTAACGGTGTGGGGACTTGGTCTATTAGTCCATCTATACTGACCTCCATCAAGTTGCAAATTAAAAATAATTTTTATCTGCATATACCTCTGAAAAAATATTTGGGCTTCTAGCAGTGTGTGGGACTTGGTCTATTAGTCCATCTATACTGACCTCCATCAAGTTGCAAATTAAAAATAATTTTTATCTGCATCTACCTCTGAAAAAATATTTGGGCTTCTAGCGGTGTGTGGGACTTGGTCTATTAGTCCATCTATACTGACCTCCATCAAGTTGCAAATTAAAAATAATTTTTATCTGCATCTACCTCTGAAAAAATATTTGGGTTTCTAGCGGTGTGTGGGACTTGGTCTATTAGTCCATCTATACTGACCTCCATCAGGTTGCAAATTAAAAATAATTTTTTTCTGCATCTACCTCCGAAAAAATATTTGGGCTTCTAGCAGAGTGTGTCGGACTAGGTCTATTAGTCCATGTATACTGACCTCCATCAGGTTGCAAATTAAAAATAATTTTTATCTGCATCTACCTCTGAAAAAATATTTGGGCTTCTAACGGTGTGGGGACTTGGTCTATTAGTCCATCTATACTGACCTCCATCAGGTTGCAAATTAAAAATAATTTTTATCTGCATCTACCTCTGAAAAAATATTTGGGCTTTTAGCAGTGTGTGGGACTTGGTCTATTAGTCCATCTATACTGACCTCCATCAGGTTGCAAATTAAAAATAATTTTTATCTGCATCTACCTCTGAAAAAATATTTGGGCTTCTAGCGGTGTGTGGGACTTGGTCTATTAGTCCATCTATACTGACCTCAATCAGGTTGCAAATTCAATATAATTTTTTTCTGCATCTACCTCTGAAAAAATATTTGGGCTTCTAGCGGAGTGTCGGACTTGGTCTATTAGTCCATCTATACTGACCTCCATCAGGTTGCAAATTCTATATAATTTTTATCTGCATCTACCTCTGAAAAAATATTTGGGCTTCTAGCGGTGTGTGGGACTTGGTCTATTAGTCCATCTATACTGACCTCCATCAGATTGCAAATTAAAAATAATTTTTATCTGCATCTACCTCTAAAAAAATATTTGGTCTTCTAGCAGTGTGTGGGACTTGGTCTCTTATTCCATCTATACTGACCTCCATCAGGTTGCAAATTAAAAATAATTTTTATCTGCATCTACCTCTGAAAAAATATTTGGGCTTCTAGCGGTGTGTGGGAATTGGTCTATTAGTCCATCTATACTGACCTCCATCAGGTTGCAAATTAAAAATAATTTTTATCTGCATCTACCTCTGAAAAAATATTTGGGCTTCTAGCGGTGTGTGGTACTTGGTCTATTAGTCCATCTATACTGACCTCCATCAGGTTGCAAATTCAATATAATTTTTTTCTGCATCTACCTCTGAAAAAATATTTGGGCTTCTAGCAGAGTGTGTCGGACTTGGTCTATTAGTCCATCTATACTGACCTCCATCAGGTTGCATATTCAATATAATTTTTATCTGCATCTACCTCTGAAAAAATATTTGGGCTTCTAGCGGTGTGTGGGACTTGGTCTATTAGTCCATCTATACTGACCTCCATCAGGTTGCAAATTAAAAATAATTTTTATCTGCATCTACCTCTAAAAAAATATTTGGGCTTCTAGCGGTGTGTGGGACTTGGTCTATTAGTCCATCTATACTGACCTCCATCAAGTTGCAAATTAAAAATAATTTTTATCTGCATCTACCTATGAAAAAATATTTGGGCTTCTAGCGGTGTGTGGGACTTGGTCTATTAGTCCATCTATACTGACCTCCATCAGGTTGCAAATTAAAAATAATTTTTTTCTGCATCTACCTCTGAAAAAATATTTGGGCTTCTAGCAGAGTGTGTCAGACTAGGTCTATTAGTCCATCAATACTGACCTCCATCAGATTGCAAATTAAAAATAATTTTTATCTGCATCTACCTCTGAAAAAATATTTGGGCTTCTAACGGTGTGGGGACTTGGTCTATTAGTCCATCTATACTGACCTCCATCAGGTTGCAAATTAAAAATAATTTTTATCTGCATCTACCTCTGAAAAAATATTTGGGCTTCTAGCAGTGTGTGGGACTTGGTCTATTAGTCCATCTATACTGACCTCCATCAGGTTGCAAATTAAAAATAATTTTTATCTGCATCTACCTCTGAAAAAATATTTGGGCTTCTAGCGGTGTGTGGGACTTGGTCTATTAGTCCATCTATACTGACCTCCATCAGGTTGCAAATTAAAAATAATTTTTATCTGCATCTACCTCTGAAAAAATATTTGCGCTTCTAACGGTGTGTGGGACTTGGTCTATTAGTCCATCTATACTGACCTCCATCAGGTTTCAAATTCAATATAATTTTTTTCTGCATCTACCTCTGAAAAAATATTTGGGCTTCTAGCGGAGTGTCGGACTTGGTCTATTAGACCATCTATACTGACCTCCATCAGGTTGCAAATTCAATATAATTTTTATCTGCATCTACCTCTGAAAAAATATTTGGGCTTCTAGCGGTGTGTGGGACTTGGTCTATTAGTCCATCTATACTGACCTCCATCAGATTGCAAATTAAAAATAATTTTTATCTGCATCTACCTCTAAAAAAATATTTGGTCTTCTAGCGGTGTGTCGGACTTGGTCTATTATTCCATCTATACTGACCTCCATCAGGTTGCAAATTAAAAATAATTTTTATCTGCATCTACCTCTGAAAAAATATTTGGGCTTCTAGCGGTGTGTGGGACTTGGTCTATTAGTCCATCTATACTGACCTCCATCAGGTTGCAAATTAAAAATAATTTATATCTGCATCTACCTCTGAAAAAATATTTGGGCATCTAGCAGTGTGTGGGACTTGGTCTATTAGTCCATCTATAATGACCTCCATCAGGTTGCAAATTAAAAATAATTTTTATCTGCATCTACCTCTGAAAAAATATTTGGGCTTCTAGCAGTGTGTGGGACTTGGTCTATTTGTCCATCTATACTGACCTCCATCAGGTTGCAAATTAAAAATAATTTTTATCTGCATCTACCTCTGAAAAAATATTTGGGCTTCTAGCGGTGTGTGGGACTTGGTCTATTAGTCCATCTATACTGACCTCCATCAGGTTGCAAATTAAAAATAATTTTTATCTGCATCTACCGCTGAAAAAATATTTGGGCTTCTAGCGGTGTGTGGGACTTGGTCTATTAGTCCATCTATACTGACCTCCATCAAGTTGCAAATTCATTATAATTTTTTTCTGCATCTACCTCTGAAAAAATATTTGGGCTTCTAGCAGAGTGTGTCGGACTTGGTCTATTAGTCCATCTATACTGACCTCCATCAGGTTGCATATGCAATATAATTTTTATCTGCATCTACCTCTGAAAAAATATTTGGGCTTCTAGCGGTGTGTGGGACTTGGTCTATTAGTCCATCTATACTGACCTCCATCAGGTTGCAAATTAAAAATAATTTTTTTCTGCATCTACCTCTGAAAAAATATTTGGGCTTCTAGCAGAGTGTGTCGGACTAGGTTTATTAGTCCATCTATACTGACCTCCATCAGGTTGCAAATTAAAAATAATTTTTATCTGCATCTACCTCTGAAAAAATATTTGGGCTTCTAACGGTGTGGGGACTTGGACTATTTGTCCATCTATACTGACCTCTATCAGGTTGCAAATTAAAAATAATTTTTATCTGCATCTACCTCTGAAAAAATATTTGGGCTTCTAGCAGTGTGTGGGACTTGGTCTATTAGTCCATCTATACTGACCTCCATCAGGTTGCAAATTCTATATAATTTTTATCTGCATCTACCTCTGAAAAAATATTTGGGCTTCTAGCGGTGTGTGGGACTTGGTCTATTAGTCCATCTATACTGACCTCCATCAGATTGCAAATTAAAAATAATTTTTATCTGCATCTACTTCTAAAAAAATATTTGGTCTTCTAGCGGTGTGTGGGACTTGGTCTATTATTCCATCTATACTGACCTCCATCAGGTTGCAAATTAAAAATAATTTTTATCTGCATCTACCTCTGAAAAAATATTTGGGCTTCTAGCGGTGTGTGGGACTTGGTCTATTAGTCCATCTATACTGACCTCCATCAGGTTGCAAATTAAAAAAAAATTTTAATCTACATCTACCTCTGAAAAAATATTTGGGCTTCTAGCGGTGTGTGGGACTTGGTCTATTAGTCCATCTATACTGACCTCCATCAGGTTGCAAATTAAAAATAATTTTTATCTGCATCTACCTCTGAAAAAATATTTGGGCTTCTAGCGGTGTGTGGGACTTGGTCTATTAGTCCATCTATACTGACCTCCATCAGGTTGCAAATTAAAAATAATTTTTATCTGCATCTACCTCTGAAAAAATATTTGGGCTTCTAGCGGTGTGTGGTACTTGGTCTATTAGTCCATCTATACTGACCTCCATCAGGTTGCAAATTCAATATAATTTTTTTCTGCATCTACCTCTGAAAAAATATTTGGGCTTCTAGCAGAGTGTGTCGGACTAGGTCTATTAGTCCATCAATACTGACCTCCATCAGATTGCAAATTAAAAATAATTTTTATCTGCATCTACCTCTGAAAAAATATTTGGGCTTCTAACGGTGTGGGGACTTGGTCTATTAGTCCATCTATACTGACCTCCATCAGGTTGCAAATTAAAAATAATTTTTATCTGCATCTACCTCTGAAAAAATATTTGGGCTTCTAGCAGTGTGTGGGACTTGGTCTATTAGTCCATCTATACTGACCTCCATCAGATTGCAAATTAAAAATAATTTTTATCTGCATCTACCTCTGAAAAAATATTTGGGCTTCTAACGGTGTGGGGACTTGGACTATTTGTCCATCTATACTGACCTCCATCAGGTTGCAAATTAAAAATAATTTTTATCTGCATCTACCTCTGAAAAAATATTTGGGCTTCTAGCAGTGTGTGGGACTTGGTCTATTAGTACATCTATACTGACCTCCATCAGGTTGCAAATTAAAAATAATTTTTATCTGCATCTACCTCTGAAAAAATATTTGGGCTTCTAGCGGTGTGTGGGACTTGGTCTATTAGTCCATCTATACTGACCTCCATCAGGTTGCAAATTAAAAATAATTTTTGTCTGCATCTACCTCTGAAAAAATATTTGCGCTTCTAGTGGTGTGTGGGACTTGGTCTATTAGTCCATCTATACTGACCTCAATCAGGTTGCAAATTCAATATAATTTTTTTCTGCATCTACCTCTGAAAAAATATTTGGGCTTCTAACGGTGTGGGGACTTGGTCTATTAGTCCATCTATACTGACCTCCATCAGGTTGCAAATTAAAAATAATTTTTATCTGCATCTACCTCTGAAAAAATATTTGGGCTTCTAGCAGTGTGTGGGACTTGGTCTATTAGTCCATCTATACTGACCTCCATCAGATTGCAAATTAAAAATAATTTTTATCTGCATCTACCTCTGAAAAAATATTTGGGCTTCTAACGGTGTGGGGACTTGGACTATTTGTCCATCTATACTGACCTCCATCAGGTTGCAAATTAAAAATAATTTTTATCTGCATCTACCTCTGAAAAAATATTTGGGCTTCTAGCAGTGTGTGGGACTTGGTCTATTAGTACATCTATACTGACCTCCATCAGGTTGCAAATTAAAAATAATTTTTATCTGCATCTACCTCTGAAAAAATATTTGGGCTTCTAGCGGTGTGTGGGACTTGGTCTATTAGTCCATCTATACTGACCTCCATCAGGTTGCAAATTAAAAATAATTTTTGTCTGCATCTACCTCTGAAAAAATATTTGCGCTTCTAGTGGTGTGTGGGACTTGGTCTATTAGTCCATCTATACTGACCTCAATCAGGTTGCAAATTCAATATAATTTTTTTCTGCATCTACCTCTGAAAAAATATTTGGGCTTCTAGCGGAGTGTCGGACTTGGTCTATTAGTCCATCTATACTGACCTCCATCAGGTTGCAAATTCTATATAATTTTTATCTGCATCTACCTCTGAAAAAATATTTGGGCTTCTAGCGGTGTGTGGGACTTGGTCTATTAGTCCATCTATACTGACCTCCATCAGATTGCAAATTAAAAATAATTTTTATCTGCATCTACTTCTAAAAAAATATTTGGTCTTCTAGCGGTGTGTGGGACTTGGTCTATTATTCCATCTATACTGACCTCCATCAGGTTGCAAATTAAAAATAATTTTTATCTGCATCTACAGTACAGACCAAAAGTTTGGACACACCTTCTCATTTAAAGATTTTTCTGTATTTTCTTGACTATGGAAATTGTACATTCACACTGAAGGCATCAAAACTATGAATTACCACATGTGGAATTATATACTTAACAAAAAAGTGTGAAACAACTGAAACTATGTCTTATATTCTAGGTTCTTCAAAGTAGCCACCTTTTGCTTTGATTACTGCTTTGCACACTCTTGGCATTCTCTTGATGAGCTTCAAGAGGTAGTCACCGGAAATGGTCTTCCAACAATCTTGAAGGAGTTCCCAGAGATGCTTAGCACTTGTTGGCCCTTTTGCCTCCACTCTGCGGTCCAGCTCACCCCAAACCATCTCGATTGGGTTCAGGTCTGGTGACTCTGGGGCCAGGTCATCTGGCGTAGCACCCCATCACTCTCCTTCTTGGTCAAATAGCCCTTACACAGCCTGGAGCTGTGTTTGGGGTCATTGTCCTGTTGAAAAATAAATGATGGTCCAACTAAACGCAAAGCGGATGGAATAGCATACCGCTGCAAGATGCTGTGGTAGCCATGCTGGTTCAGTATGCCTTCAATTCTGAATAAATCCCCAACAGTGTCACCAGCAAAGCCACCCCACACCATCACACCTCCTCCTCCATGCTTCACGGTGGGAACCAGGCATGTAGAGTCCATCCGTTCACCTTTTCTGCGTCGCACAAAGACACGGTGATTGGAACCAAACATCTCAAATTTGGACTCATCAGACCAAAGCACAGATTTCCACTGGTCTAATGTCCATTCCTTGTGTTCTTTAGCCCAAACAAGTCTCTTCTGCTTGTTGCCTGTCCTTAGCAGTGGTTTCCTAGCAGCTATTTTACCATGAAGGCCTGCTGCACAAAGTCTCCTCTTAACAGTTGTTGAAGAGATGCGTCTGCTGCTAGAACTCTGTGTGGCATTGACCTGGTCTCTAATCTGAGCTGCTGTTAACCTGCGATTTCTGAGGCTGGTGACTCGGATAATCTTATCCTCAGAAGCAGAGTTGACTCTTGGTCTTCCTTTCCTGGGGCGGTCCTCATGTGAGCCAGTTTCTTTGTAGCGATTGATGGTTTTTGCAACTGCACTTGGGGACACTTTCAAAGTTTTCCCAATTTTTCAGACTGACTGACCTTCATTTTTTAAAGTAATGATGGCCACTCGTTTTTCTTTACTTAACAGCTTTTTTCTTGCCATAATACAAATTTTAACAGCCTATTCAGTAGGACTATCAGCTGTGTATCCACCTGACTTCTGCACAACACAACTGATGGTCCCAACCCCATTTATAAGGCAAGAAATCTCACTTATTAAACCTGACAGGGCACACCTGTGAAGGGAAAACCATTTCCGGTGACTACCTCTTGAAGGTCATCAAGAGAATGCCAAGAGTGTGCAAAGCAGTCATCAAAGCAAAAGGTGGCTACTTTGAAAAACCTAGAATATAAGACATATTTTCAGTTATTTCACACTTTTTTGCTAAGTATATAATTCCACATGTGTTAATTCATAGTTTTGATGCCTTCAATGTGAATGTACAATTTTCATAGTCATGAAAATACAGAAAAATCTTTAAATGAGAAGGTGTGTCCAAACTTTTGGTCTGTACTGTACCTCTGAAAAAACATTTGGGCTTCTAACGGTGTGGAGACTTGGTCTATTAGTCCATCTATACTGACCTCCATCAGGTTGCAAATTAAAAATAATTTTTATCTGCATCTACCTCTGAAAAAATATTTGGGCTTCTAGCAGTGTGTGGGACTTGGTCTATTAGTCCATCTATACTGACCTCCATCAGGTTGCAAATTAAAAATAATTTTTATCTGCATCTACCTCTGAAAAAATATTTGGGCTTCTAGCGGTGTGTGGGACTTGGTCTATTAGTCCATCTATACTGACCTCCATCAGGTTGCAAATTAAAAATAATTTTTATCTGCATCTACCTCTGAAAAAATATTTGCGCTTCTAGCGGTGTGTGGGACTTGGTCTATTAGTCCATCTATACTGACCTCCATCAGGTTGCAAATTAAAAATAATTTTTATCTGCATCTACCTCTGAAAAAATATTTGCGCTTCTAGCGGTGTGTGGGACTTGGTCTATTAGTCCATCTATACTGACCTCCATCAGGTTGCAAATTCAATATAATTTTTTTCTGCATCTACCTCTGAAAAAATATTTGGGCTTCTAGCGGAGTGTCGGACTTGGTCTATTAGTCCATCTATACTGACCTCCATCAGGTTGCAAATTCTATATAATTTTTATCTGCATCTACCTCTGAAAAAATATTTGGGCTTCTAGCGGTGTGTGGGACTTGGTCTATTAGTCCATCTATACTGACCTCCATCAGATTGCAAATTAAAAATAATTTTTATCTGCATCTACTTCTAAAAAAATATTTGGTCTTCTAGCGGTGTGTGGGACTTGGTCTATTATTCCATCTATACTGACCTCCATCAGGTTGCAAATTAAAAATAATTTTTATCTGCATCTACCTCTGAAAAAATATTTGCGCATCTAGCGGTGTGTGGGACTTGGTCTATTAGTCCATCTATACTGACCTCCATCAGGTTGCAAATTAAAAATAATTTTTATCTGCATCTACCTCTGAAAAAATATTTGGGCTTCTAGCGGTGTGTGGGACTTGGTCTATTAGTCCATCTATACTGACCTCCATCAGGTTGCAAATTCAATATAATTTTTTTCTGCATCTACCTCTAAAAAAATATTTGGGCTTCTAGCAGAGTGTGTCGGACTTGGTCTATCTGTCCATCTATACTGACCTCCATCAGGTTGCATATTCAATATAATTTTTATCTGCATCTACCTCTGAAAAAATATTTGGGCTTCTAGCGGTGTGTGGGACTTGGTCTATTAGTCCATCTATACTGACCTCCATCAGGTTGCAAATTAAAAATAATTTTTATCTGCATCTACCTCTAAAAAAATATTTGGGCTTCTAGCGGTGTGTGGGACTTGGTCTATTAGTCCATCTATACTGACCTCCATCAAGTTGCAAATTAAAAATAATTTTTATCTGCATCTACCTCTGAAAAAATATTTGGGCTTCTAGCGGTGTGTGGGACTTGGTCTATTAGTCCATCTATACTGACCTCAATCAGGTTGCAAATTAAAAATAATTTTTTTCTGCATCTACCTCTGAAAAAATATTTGGGCTTCTAGCAGAGTGTGTCGGACTAGGTCTATTAGTCCATCTATACTGACCTCCATCAGGTTGCAAATTAAAAATAATTTTTATCTGCATCTACCTCTGAAAAAATATTTCGGCTTCTAGCGGTGTGTGGGACTTGGTCTATTAGTCCATCTATACTGACCTCCATCAGGTTGCAAATTAAAAATAATTTTTATCTGCATCTACCTCTGAAAAAATATTTGCGCATCTAGCGGTGTGTGGGACTTGGTCTATTAGTCCATCTATACTGACCTCCATCAGGTTGCAAATTAAAAATAATTTTTATCTGCATCTACCTCTGAAAAAATATTTGGGCTTCTAGCGGTGTGTGGGACTTGGTCTATTAGTCCATCTATACTGACCTCCATCAGGTTGCAAATTCAATATAATTTTTTTCTGCATCTACCTCTGAAAAAATATTTGGGCTTCTAGCAGAGTGTGTCGGACTTGGTCTATCTGTCCATCTATACTGACCTCCATCAGGTTGCATATTCAATATAATTTTTATCTGCATCTACCTCTGAAAAAATATTTGGGCTTCTAGCGGTGTTTGGGACATGGTCTATTGGTCCATCTATACTGACCTCCATCAGGTTGCAAATTAAAAATAATTTTTATCTGCATCTACCTCTAAAAAAATATTTGAACTTCTAGCGGTGTGTGGGACTTGGTCTATTAGTCCATCTATACTGACCTCCATCAAGTTGCAAATTAAAAATAATTTTTATCTGCATCTACCTCTGAAAAAATATTTGGGCTTCTAGCGGTGTGTGGGAGTTGGTCTATTAGTCCATCTATACTGACCTCCATTAGGTTGCAAATTAAAAATAATTTTTTTCTGCATCTACCTCTGAAAAAATATTTGGGCTTCTAGCGGTGTGTGGACTTGGTCTATTAGTCCATCTATACTGACCTCCATCAGGTTGCAAATTAAAAATAATTTTTATCTGCATCTACCTCTGAAAAAATATTTGGGCTTCTAGCAGTGTGTGGGACTTGGTCTATTAGTCCATCTATACTGACCTCCATCAGGTTGCAAATTAAAAATAATTTTTATCTGCATCTACCTCTGAAAAAATATTTGCGCTTCTAGCGGTGTGTGGGACTTGGTCTATTAGTCCATCTATACTGACCTCCATCAGGTTGCAAATTAAAAATAATTTATATCTGCATCTACCTCTGAAAAAATATTTGGGCATCTAGCAGTGTGTGGGACTTGGTCTATTAGTCCATCTATAATGACCTCCATCAGGTTGCAAATTAAAAATAATTTTTATCTGCATCTACCTCTGAAAAAATATTTGGGCTTCTAGCAGTGTGTGGGACTTGGTCTATTAGTCCATCTATACTGACCTCCATCAGGTTGCAAATTAAAAATAATTTTCATCTGCATCTACCTCTGAAAAAATATTTGGGCTTCTAGCAGTGTGTGGGACTTGGTCTATTAGTCCATCTATACTGACCTCCATCAGGTTGCAAATTAAAAATAATTTTCATCTGCATCTACCTCTGAAAAAATATTTGGGCTTCTAGCGGTGTGTGGGACTTGGTCTATTAGTCCATCTATACTGACCTCCATCAGGTTGCAAATTAAAAATAATTTTTATCTGCATCTACCGCTGAAAAAATATTTGGGCTTCTAGCGGTGTGTGGGACTTGGTCTATTAGTCCATCTATACTGACCTCCATCAGGTTGCAAATTCATTATAATTTTTTTCTGCATCTACCTCTGAAAAAATATTTGGGCTTCTAGCAGAGTGTGTCGGACTTGGTCTATTAGTCCATCTATACTGACCTCCATCAGGTTGCATATTCAATATAATTTTTATCTGCATCTACCTCTGAAAAAAAATTTGGGCGTCTAGCGGTGTGTGGGACTTGGTCTATTAGTCCATCTATACTGACCTCCATCAGGTTGCAAATTAAAAATAATTTTTTTCTGCATCTACCTCTGAAAAAATATTTGGGCTTCTAGCAGAGTGTGTCGGACTAGGTTTATTAGTCCATCTATACTGACCTCCATCAGGTTGCAAATTAAAAATAATTTTTATCTGCATCTACCTCTGAAAAAATATTTGGGCTTCTAACGGTGTGGGGACTTGGACTATTTGTCCATCTATACTGACCTCCATCAGGTTGCAAATTAAAAATAATTTTTATCTGCATCTACCTCTGAAAAAATATTTGGGCTTCTAGCAGTGTGTGGGACTTGGTCTATTAGTACATCTATACTGACCTCCATCAGGTTGCAAATTAAAAATAATTTTTATCTGCATCTACCTCTGAAAAAATATTTGGGCTTCTAGCGGTGTGTGGGACTTGGTCTATTAGTCCATCTATACTGACCTCCATCAGGTTGCAAATTAAAAATAATTTTTATCTGCATCTACCTCTGAAAAAATATTTGCGCTTCTAGTGGTGTGTGGGACTTGGTCTATTAGTGGATCTATACTGACCTCAATCAGGTTGCAAATTCATTATAATTTTTTTCTGCATCTACCTCTGAAAAAATATTTGGGCTTCTAGCGGAGTGTCGGACTTGGTCTATTAGTCCATCTATACTGACCTCCATCAGGTTGCAAATTCTATATAATTTTTATCTGCATCTACCTCTGAAAAAATATTTGGGCTTCTAGCGGTGTGTGGGACTTGGTCTATTAGTCCATGTATACTGACCTCCATCAGATTGCAAATTAAAAATAATTTTTATCTGCATCTACTTCTAAAAAAATATTTGGTCTTCTAGCGGTGTGTGGGACTTGGTCTATTATTCCATCTATACTGACCTCCATCAAGTTGCACATTAAAAATAATTTTTATCTGCATCTACCTCTGAAAAAATATTTGGGCTTCTAGCGGTGTGTGGGACTTGGTCCATTAGTCCATCTATACTGACCTCCATCAGGTTGCAAATTAAAAATAATTTTTATCTGCATCTACCTCTGAAAAAATATTTGGGCATCTGGCAGTGTGTGGGACATGGTCTATTAGTCCATCTATAATGACCTCCATCAGGTTGCAAATTAAAAATAATTTTTATCTACATCTACCTCTGAAAAAATATTTGGGCTTCTAGCGGTGTGTGGGACTTGGTCTATTAGTCCATCTATATTGACCTCCATCAGGTTGCAAATTAAAAATAATTTTTATCTGCATCTACCTCTGAAAAAATATTTGGGCTTCTAGCGGTGTGTGGGACTTGGTCTATTAGTCCATCCATACTGACCTCCATCAGGTTGCAAATTCAATATAATTTTTTTCTGCATCTACCTCTGAAAAAATATTTGGGCTTCTAGCAGAGTGTGTCGGACTAGGTCTATTAGTCCATCAATACTGACCTCCATCAGATTGCAAATTAAAAATAATTTTTATCTGCATCTACCTCTGAAAAAATATTTGGGCTTCTAACGGTGTGGGGACTTGGTCTATTAGTCCATCTATACTGACCTCCATCAGGTTGCAAATTAAAAATAATTTTTATCTGCATCTACCTCTGAAAAAATATTTGGGCTTCTAGCAGTGTGTGGGACTTGGTCTATTAGTCCATCTCTACTGACCTCCATCAGGTTGCAAATTAAAAATAATTTTTATCTGCATCTACCTCTGAAAAAATATTTGGGCTTCTAGCGGTGTGTGGGACTTGGTCTATTAGTCCATCTATACTGACCTCCATCAGGTTGCAAATTAAAAATAATTTTTATCTGCATCTACCTCTGAAAAAATATTTGCGCTTCTAGCGGTGTGTGGGACTTGGTCTATTAGTCCATCTATACTGACCTCCATCAGGTTGCAAATTCAATATAATTTTTTTCTGCATATACCTCTGAAAAAATATTTGGGCTTCTAGCGGATTGTCGGACTTGGTCTATTAGTCCATCTATACTGACCTCCATCAGGTTGCAAATTCAATATAATTTTTATCTGCATCTACGTTTGAAAAAATATTTGGGCTTCTAGCGGTGTGTGGGACTTGGTCTATTAGTCCATCTATACTGACCTCCATCAGATTGCAAATTAAAAATAATTTTTCTCTGCATCTACCTCTAAAAAAATATTTGGTCTTCTAGCGGTGTGTGGGACTTGGTCTATTATTCCATCTATACTGACCTCCATCAGGTTGCAAATTAAAAATAATTTTTATCTGCATCTACCTCTGAAAAAATATTTGGGCTTCTAGCAGTGTGTGGGACTTGGTCTATTAGTCCATCTATACTGACCTCCATCAGGTTGCAAATTAAAAATAATTTTCATCTGCATCTACCTCTGAAAAAATATTTGGGCTTCTAGCAGTGTGTGGGACTTGGTCTATTAGTCCATCTATACTGACCTCCATCAGGTTGCAAATTAAAAATAATTTTCATCTGCATCTACCTCTGAAAAAATATTTGGGCTTCTAGCGGTGTGTGGGACTTGGTCTATTAGTCCATCTATACTGACCTCCATCAGGTTGCAAATTAAAAATAATTTTTATCTGCATCTACCGCTGAAAAAATATTTGGGCTTCTAGCGGTGTGTGGGACTTGGTCTATTAGTCCATCTATACTGACCTCCATCAGGTTGCAAATTCATTATAATTTTTTTCTGCATCTACCTCTGAAAAAATATTTGGGCTTCTAGCAGAGTGTGTCGGACTTGGTCTATTAGTCCATCTATACTGACCTCCATCAGGTTGCATATTCAATATAATTTTTATCTGCATCTACCTCTGAAAAAAAATTTGGGCGTCTAGCGGTGTGTGGGACTTGGTCTATTAGTCCATCTATACTGACCTCCATCAGGTTGCAAATTAAAAATAATTTTTTTCTGCATCTACCTCTGAAAAAATATTTGGGCTTCTAGCAGAGTGTGTCGGACTAGGTTTATTAGTCCATCTATACTGACCTCCATCAGGTTGCAAATTAAAAATAATTTTTATCTGCATCTACCTCTGAAAAAATATTTGGGTTTCTAACGGTGTGGGGACTTGGACTATTTGTCCATCTATACTGACCTCCATCAGGTTGCAAATTAAAAATAATTTTTATCTGCATCTACCTCTGAAAAAATATTTGGGCTTCTAGCAGTGTGTGGGACTTGGTCTATTAGTACATCTATACTGACCTCCATCAGGTTGCAAATTAAAAATAATTTTTATCTGCATCTACCTCTGAAAAAATATTTGGGCTTCTAGCGGTGTGTGGGACTTGGTCTATTAGTCCATCTATACTGACCTCCATCAGGTTGCAAATTAAAAATAATTTTTATCTGCATCTACCTCTGAAAAAATATTTGCGCTTCTAGTGGTGTGTGGGACTTGGTCTATTAGTGGATCTATACTGACCTCAATCAGGTTGCAAATTCATTATAATTTTTTTCTGCATCTACCTCTGAAAAAATATTTGGGCTTCTAGCGGAGTGTCGGACTTGGTCTATTAGTCCATCTATACTGACCTCCATCAGGTTGCAAATTCTATATAATTTTTATCTGCATCTACCTCTGAAAAAATATTTGGGCTTCTAGCGGTGTGTGGGACTTGGTCTATTAGTCCATGTATACTGACCTCCATCAGATTGCAAATTAAAAATAATTTTTATCTGCATCTACTTCTAAAAAAATATTTGGTCTTCTAGCGGTGTGTGGGACTTGGTCTATTATTCCATCTATACTGACCTCCATCAGGTTGCACATTAAAAATAATTTTTATCTGCATCTACCTCTGAAAAAATATTTGGGCTTCTAGCGGTGTGTGGGACTTGGTCCATTAGTCCATCTATACTGACCTCCATCAGGTTGCAAATTAAAAATAATTTTTATCTGCATCTACCTCTGAAAAAATATTTGGGCATCTGGCAGTGTGTGGGACATGGTCTATTAGTCCATCTATAATGACCTCCATCAGGTTGCAAATTAAAAATAATTTTTATCTACATCTACCTCTGAAAAAATATTTGGGCTTCTAGCGGTGTGTGGGACTTGGTCTATTAGTCCATCTATATTGACCTCCATCAGGTTGCAAATTAAAAATAATTTTTATCTGCATCTACCTCTGAAAAAATATTTGGGCTTCTAGCGGTGTGTGGGACTTGGTCTATTAGTCCATCCATACTGACCTCCATCAGGTTGCAAATTCAATATAATTTTTTTCTGCATCTACCTCTGAAAAAATATTTGGGCTTCTAGCAGAGTGTGTCGGACTAGGTCTATTAGTCCATCAATACTGACCTCCATCAGATTGCAAATTAAAAATAATTTTTATCTGCATCTACCTCTGAAAAAATATTTGGGCTTCTAACGGTGTGGGGACTTGGTCTATTAGTCCATCTATACTGACCTCCATCAGGTTGCAAATTAAAAATAATTTTTATCTGCATCTACCTCTGAAAAAATATTTGGGCTTCTAGCAGTGTGTGGGACTTGGTCTATTAGTCCATCTCTACTGACCTCCATCAGGTTGCAAATTAAAAATAATTTTTATCTGCATCTACCTCTGAAAAAATATTTGGGCTTCTAGCGGTGTGTGGGACTTGGTCTATTAGTCCATCTATACTGACCTCCATCAGGTTGCAAATTAAAAATAATTTTTATCTGCATCTACCTCTGAAAAAATATTTGCGCTTCTAGCGGTGTGTGGGACTTGGTCTATTAGTCCATCTATACTGACCTCCATCAGGTTGCAAATTCAATATAATTTTTTTCTGCATATACCTCTGAAAAAATATTTGGGCTTCTAGCGGATTGTCGGACTTGGTCTATTAGTCCATCTATACTGACCTCCATCAGGTTGCAAATTCAATATAATTTTTATCTGCATCTACGTTTGAAAAAATATTTGGGCTTCTAGCGGTGTGTGGGACTTGGTCTATTAGTCCATCTATACTGACCTCCATCAGATTGCAAATTAAAAATAATTTTTCTCTGCATCTACCTCTAAAAAAATATTTGGTCTTCTAGCGGTGTGTGGGACTTGGTCTATTATTCCATCTATACTGACCTCCATCAGGTTGCAAATTAAAAATAATTTTTATCTGCATCTACCTCTGAAAAAATATTTGGGCTTCTAGCGGTGTGTGGGACTTGGTCTATTAGTCCATCTATACTGACCTCCATCAGGTTGCAAATTAAAAATAATTTATATCTGCATCTACCTCTGAAAAAATATTTGGGCATCTAGCAGTGTGTGGGACTTGGTCTATTAGTACATCTATAATGACCTCCATCAGGTTGCAAATTAAAAATAATTTTTATCTGCATCTACCTCTGAAAAAATATTTGGGCTTCTAGCAGTGTGTGGGACTTGGTCTATTAGTCCATCTATACTGACCTCCATCAGGTTGCAAATTAAAAATAATTTTTATCTGCATCTACCTCTGAAAAAATATTTGGGCTTCTAGCGGTGTGTGGGACTTGGTCTATTAGTCCATCTATACTGACCTCCATCAGGTTGCAAATTCATTATAATTTTTTTCTGCATCTACCTCTGAAAAAATATTTGGGCTTCTAGCAGAGTGTGTCGGACTTGGTCTATTAGTCCATCTATACTGACCTCAATCAGGTTGCAAATTCAATATAATTTTTTTCTGCATCTACCTCTGAAAAAATATTTGGGCTTCTAGCGGAGTGTCGGACTTGGTCTATTAGTCCATCTATACTGACCTCCATCAGGTTGCAAATTAAAAATAATTTTTATCTGCATCTACCTCTGAAAAAATATTTGCGCTTCTAGTGGTGTGTGGGATTTGGTCTATTAGTCCATCTATACTGACCTCAATCAGGTTGCAAATTCAATATAATTTTTTTCTGCATCTACCTCTGAAAAAATATTTGGGCTTCTAGCGGAGTGTCGGACTTGGTCTATTAGTCCATCTATACTGACCTCCATCAGGTTGCAAATTAAAAATAATTTTTTTCTGCATCTACCTCTGAAAAAATATTTGGGCTTCTAGCAGAGTGTGTCAGACTAGGTCTATTAGTCCATCTATACTGACCTCCATCAGGTTGCAAATTAAAAATAATTTTTATCTGCATCTACCTCTGAAAAAATATTTGGGCTTTTAACGGTGTGGGGACTTGGTCTATTTGTCCATCTATACTGACCTCCATCAGGTTGCAAATTAAAAATAATTTTTATCTGCATCTACCTCTGAAAAAATATTTGGGCTTGTAGCAGTGTGTGGGACTTGGTCTATTAGTACATCTATACTGACCTCCATCAGGTTGCAAATTAAAAATAATTTTTATCTGCATCTACCTCTGAAAAAATATTTGGGTTTCTAGCAGTGTGTGGGAGTTGGTCTATTAGTCCATCTATACTGACCTCCATCAGGTTGCAAATTAAAAATAATTTTTATCTGCATCTACCTCTGAAAAAATATTTGCGCTTCTAGTGGTGTGTGGGACTTGGTCTATTAGTCCATCTATACTGACCTCAATCAGGTTGCAAATTCAATATAATTTTTTCTGCATCTACCTCTGAAAAAATATTTGGGCTTCTAGCGGAGTGTCGGACTTGGTCTATTAGTCCATCTATACTGACCTCCATCAGGTTGCAAATTCTATATAATTTTTATCTGCATCTACCTATGAAAAAATATTTGGGCTTCTAGCGGTGTGTGGGACTTGGTCTATTAGTCCATCTATACTGACCTCCATCAGGTTGCAAATTAAAAATAATTTTTATCTGCATCTACCTCTGAAAAAATATTTGCGCATCTAGCGGTGTGTGGGACTTGGTCTATTAGTCCATCTATACTGACCTCCATCAGGTTGCAAATTAAAAATAATTTTTATCCTCATCTACCTCTGAAAAAATATTTGGGCTTCTAGCGGTGTGTGGGACTTGGTCTATTAGTCCATCTATACTGACCTCCATCAGGTTGCAAATTCAATATAATTTTTTTCTGCATCTACCTCTGAAAAAATATTTGGGCTTCTAGCAGAGTGTGTCGGACTTGGTCTATCTGTCCATCTATACCGACCTCCATCAGGTTGCATATTCAATATAATTTTTATCTGCATCTACCTCTGAAAAAATATTTGGGCTTCTAGCGGTGTGTGGGACTTGGTCTATTAGTCCATCTATACTGACCTCCATCAGGTTGCAAATTAAAAATAATTTTTATCTGCATCTACCTCTAAAAAAATATTTGGGCTTCTAGCGGTGTGTGGGACTTGGTCTATTAGTCCATCTATACTGACCTCCATCAAGTTGCAAATTAAAAATAATTTTTATCTGCATCTACCTCTGAAAAAATATTTGGGCTTCTAGCGGTGTGTGGGACTTGGTCTATTAGTCCATCTATACTGACCTCCATCAGGTTGCAAATTAAAAATAATTTTTTTCTGCATCTACCTCTGAAAAAATATTTGGGCTTCTAGCAGAGTGTGTCGGACTAGGTCTATTAGTCCATCTATACTGACCTCCATCAGGTTGCAAATTAAAAATATTTTTTATCTGCATCTACCTCTGAAAAAATATTTGGGCTTCTAACGGTGTGTGGACTTGGTCTATTAGTCCATCTATACTGACCTCCATCAGGTTGCAAATTAAAAATAATTTTTATCTGCATCTACCTCTGAAAAAATATTTGGGCTTCTAGCAGTGTGTGGGACTTGGTCTATTAGTCCATCTATACTGACCTCCGTCAGGTTGCAAATTAAAAATAATTTTTAACTGCATCTACCTCTGAAAAAATATTTGGTCTTCTAGCATTGTGTGGGACTTGGTCTATTAGTCCATCTATACTGACCTCCATGAAGTTGCAAATTAAAAATAATTTTTTTCTGCTCTACCTCTGAAAAAATATTTGGGCTTCTAGCGGTGTGTGGGACTTGGTGTATTAGTCCATCTATACTGACCTCCATCAGGTTGCAAATTCAATATAATTTTCTTCTGCATCTACCTCTGAAAAAATATTTGGGCTTCTAGCAGAGTGTGTCGGACTTGGTCTATTGGTCCATCTATACTGACCTCCATCAGGTTGCATATTCAATATAATTTTTATCTGCATCTACCTCTGAAAAAATATTTGGGCTTCTAGCTGTGTGTGGGACTTGGTCTATTAGTCCATCTATACTGACCTCCATCAGGTTGCAAATTAAAAATAATTTTTATCTGCATCTACCTCTAAAAAAATATTTGGGCTTCTAGCGGTGTGTGTGACTTGGTCTATTAGTCCATCTATACTGACCTCCATCAGGTTGTAAATTAAAAATAATTTTTATCTGCATCTACCTCTGAAAAAATATTTGGGCTTCTAGCGGTGTGTGGGACTTGGTCTATTAGTCCATCTACACTGACCTCCATCAGGTTGCAAATTAAAAATAATTTTTTTCTGCATCTACATCTGAAAAAATATTTGGGCTTCTAGCAGAGTGTGTCGGACTAGGTCTATTAGTCCATCTATACTGACCTCCATCAGGTTGCAAATTAAAAATAATTTTTATCTGCATCTACCTCTGAAAAAATATTTGGGCTTCTAGCAGAGTGTGTCGGACTTGGTCTATTAGTCCATCTATACTGACCTCCATCAGGTTGCATATTCAATATAATTTTTATCTGCATCTACCTCTGAAAAAATATTTGGGCTTCTAGCGGTGTGTGGGACTTGGTCTATTAGTCCATCTATACTGACCTCCATCAGGTTGCAAATTAAAAATAATTTTTATCTGCATCTACCTCTGAAAAAATATTTGTGCTTCTAGCGGTGTGTGGGACTTGGTCTATTAGTCCATCTATACTGACCTCCATCAGGTTGCAAATTAAAAATAATTTTTATCTGCATCTACCTCTGAAAAAATATTTGGGCTTCTAGCGGTGTGTGGGACTTGGTCTATTAGTCCATGTATACTGACCTCCATCAGGTTGCATATTAAAAATAATTGTTTTCTGCATCGACCTCTGAAAAAATATTTGGTCTTCTAGCGGTGTGTGGGACTTGGTCTATTATTCCATCTATACTGACCCCCATCAGGTTGCAAATTAAAAATAATTTTTATCTGCATCTACCTCTGAAAAAATATTTGGGCTTCTAGCGGTGTGTGGGACTTGGTCTATTAGTCCATCTATACTGACCTCCATCAGGTTGCAAATTAAAAATAATTTTTATCTGCATCTACCTCTGAAAAAATATTTGCGCATCTAGCGGTGTGTGGGACTTGGTCTATTAGTCCATCTATACTGACCTCCATCAGGTTGCAAATTAAAAATAATTTTTATCCTCATCTACCTATGAAAAAATATTTGGGCTTCTAGCGGTGTGTGGGACTTGGTCTATTAGTCCATCTATACTGACCTCCATCAGGTTGCAAATTCAATATCATTTTTTTCTGCATCTACCTCTGAAAAAATATTTGGGCTTCTAGCAGAGTGTGTCGGACTTGGTCTATCTGTCCATCTATCCTGACCTCCATCAGGTTGCATATTCAATATAATTTTTATCTGCATCTACCTCTGAAAAAATATTTGGGCTTCTAGCGGTGTGTGGGACTTGGTCTATTAGTCCATCTATACTGACCTCCATCAGGTTGCAAATTAAAAATAATTTTTATCTGCATCTACCTCTAAAAAAATATTTGGGCATCTAGCGGTGTGTGGGACTTGGTCTATTAGTCCATCTATACTGACCTCCATCAAGTTGCAAATTAAAAATAATTTTTATCTGCATCTACCTCTGAAAAAATATTTGGGCTTCTAGCGGTGTGTGGGACTTGGTCTATTAGTCCATCTATACTGACCTCCATCAGGTTGCAAATTAAAAATAATTTTTTTCTGCATCTACCTCTGAAAAAATATTTGGGCTTCTAGCAGAGTGTGTCGGACTAGGTCTATTAGTCCATCTATACTGACCTCCATCAGGTTGCAAATTCAATATAATTTTTTTCTGCATCTACCTCTGAAAAAATATTTGGGCTTCTAGCAGAGTGTGTCGGACTAGGTCTATTAGTCCATCAATACTGACCTCCATCAGATTGCAAATTAAAAATAATTTTTATCTGCATCTACCTCTGAAAAAATATTTGGGCTTCTAACGGTGTGGGGACTTGGTCTATTAGTCCATCTATACTGACCTCCATCAGGTTGCAAATTAAAAATAATTTTTATCTGCATCTACCTCTGAAAAAATATTTGGGCTTCTAGCAGTGTGTGGGACTTGGTCTATTAGTCCATCTCTACTGACCTCCATCAGGTTGCAAATTAAAAATAATTTTTATCTGCATCTACCTCTGAAAAAATATTTGGGCTTCTAGCGGTGTGTGGGACTTGGTCTATTAGTCCATCTATACTGACCTCCATCAGGTTGCAAATTAAAAATAATTTTTATCTGCATCTACCTCTGAAAAAATATTTGCGCTTCTAGCGGTGTGTGGGACTTGGTCTATTAGTCCATCTATACTGACCTCCATCAGGTTGCAAATTCAATATAATTTTTTTCTGCATCTACCTCTGAAAAAATATTTGGGCTTCTAGCGGATTGTCGGACTTGGTCTATTAGTCCATCTATACTGACCTCCATCAGGTTGCAAATTCAATATAATTTTTATCTGCATCTACGTTTGAAAAAATATTTGGGCTTCTAGCGGTGTGTGGGACTTGGTCTATTAGTCCATCTATACTGACCTCCATCAGATTGCAAATTAAAAATAATTTTTCTCTGCATCTACCTCTAAAAAAATATTTGGTCTTCTAGCGGTGTGTGGGACTTGGTCTATTATTCCATCTATACTGACCTCCATCAGGTTGCAAATTAAAAATAATTTTTATCTGCATCTACCTCTGAAAAAATATTTGGGCTTCTAGCGGTGTGTGGGACTTGGTCTATTAGTCCATCTATACTGACCTCCATCAGGTTGCAAATTAAAAATAATTTTTATCTGCATCTACCTCTGAAAAAATATTTGGGCTTCTAGCGGTGTGTGGGACTTGGTCTATTAGTCCATCTATACTGACCTCCATCAGGTTGCAAATTCATTATAATTTTTTTCTGCATCTACCTCTGAAAAAATATTTGGGCTTCTAGCAGAGTGTGTCGGACTTGGTCTATTAGTCCATCTATACTGACCTCCATCAGGTTGCATATTCAATATAATTTTTATCTGCATCTACCTCTGAAAAAATATTTGGGCTTCTAGCGGTGTGTGGGACTTGGTCTATTAGTCCATCTATACTGACCTCCATCAGGTTGCAAATTAAAAATAATTTTTTTCTGCATCTACCTCTGAAAAAATATTTGGGCTTCTAGCAGAGTGTGTCAGACTAGGTCTATTAGTCCATCTATACTGACCTCCATCAGGTTGCAAATTGAAAATAATTTTTATCTGCATCTACCTCTGAAAAAATATTTGGGCTTCTAACGGTGTGGGGACTTGGTCTATTTGTCCATCTATACTGACCTCCATCAGGTTGCAAATTAAAAATAATTTTTATCTGCATCTACCTCTGAAAAAATATTTGGGCTTGTAGCAGTGTGTGGGACTTGGTCTATTAGTACATCTATACTGACCTACATCAGGTTGCAAATTAAAAATAATTTTCATCTGCATCTACCTCTGAAAAAATATTTGGGCTTCTAGCAGTGTGTGGGAGTTGGTCTATTAGTCCATCTATACTGACCTCCATCAGGTTGCAAATTAAAAATAATTTTTATCTGCATCTACCTCTGAAAAAATATTTGCGCTTCTAGTGGTGTGTGGGACTTGGTCTATTAGTCCATCTATACTGACCTCAATCAGGTTGCAAATTCAATATAATTTTTTTCTGCATCTACCTCTGAAAAAATATTTGGGCTTCTAGCGGAGTGTCGGACTTGGTCTATTAGTCCATCTATACTGACCTCCATCAGGTTGCAAATTAAAAATAATTTTTTTCTGCATCTACCTCTGAAAAAATATTTGGGCTTCTAGCAGAGTGTGTCAGACTAGGTCTATTAGTCCATCTATACTGACCTCCATCAGGTTGCAAATTAAAAATAATTTTTATCTGCATCTACCTCTGAAAAAATATTTGGGCTTTTAACGGTGTGGGGACTTGGTCTATTTGTCCATCTATACTGACCTCCATCAGGTTGCAAATTAAAAATAATTTTTATCTGCATCTACCTCTGAAAAAATATTTGGGCTTGTAGCAGTGTGTGGGACTTGGTCTATTAGTACATCTATACTGACCTCCATCAGGTTGCAAATTAAAAATAATTTTTATCTGCATCTACCTCTGAAAAAATATTTGGGTTTCTAGCAGTGTGTGGGAGTTGGTCTATTAGTCCATCTATACTGACCTCCATCAGGTTGCAAATTAAAAATAATTTTTATCTGCATCTACCTCTGAAAAAATATTTGCGCTTCTAGTGGTGTGTGGGACTTGGTCTATTAGTCCATCTATACTGACCTCAATCAGGTTGCAAATTCAATATAATTTTTTTCTGCATCTACCTCTGAAAAAATATTTGGGCTTCTAGCGGAGTGTCGGACTTGGTCTATTAGTCCATCTATACTGACCTCCATCAGGTTGCAAATTCTATATAATTTTTATCTGCATCTACCTATGAAAAAATATTTGGGCTTCTAGCGGTGTGTGGGACTTGGTCTATTAGTCCATCTATACTGACCTCCATCAGGTTGCAAATTAAAAATAATTTTTATCTGCATCTACCTCTGAAAAAATATTTGCGCATCTAGCGGTGTGTGGGACTTGGTCTATTAGTCCATCTATACTGACCTCCATCAGGTTGCAAATTAAAAATAATTTTTATCCTCATCTACCTCTGAAAAAATATTTGGGCTTCTAGCGGTGTTTGGGACTTGGTCTATTAGTCCATCTATACTGACCTCCATCAGGTTGCAAATTCAATATAATTTTTTTCTGCATCTACCTCTGAAAAAATATTTGGGCTTCTAGCAGAGTGTGTCGGACTTGGTCTATCTGTCCATCTATACCGACCTCCATCAGGTTGCATATTCAATATAATTTTTATCTGCATCTACCTCTGAAAAAATATTTGGGCTTCTAGCGGTGTGTGGGACTTGGTCTATTAGTCCATCTATACTGACCTCCATCAGGTTGCAAATTAAAAATAATTTTTATCTGCATCTACCTCTAAAAAAATATTTGGGCTTCTAGCGGTGTGTGGGACTTGGTCTATTAGTCCATCTATACTGACCTCCATCAAGTTGCAAATTAAAAATAATTTTTATCTGCATCTACCTCTGAAAAAATATTTGGGCTTCTAGCGGTGTGTGGGACTTGGTCTATTAGTCCATCTATACTGACCTCCATCAGGTTGCAAATTAAAAATAATTTTTTTCTGCATCTACCTCTGAAAAAATATTTGGGCTTCTAGCAGAGTGTGTCGGACTAGGTCTATTAGTCCATCTATACTGACCTCCATCAGGTTGCAAATTAAAAATAATTTTTATCTGCATCTACCTCTGAAAAAATATTTGGGCTTCTAACGGTGTGTGGACTTGGTCTATTAGTCCATCTATACTGACCTCCATCAGGTTGCAAATTAAAAATAATTTTTATCTGCATCTACCTCTGAAAAAATATTTGGGCTTCTAGCAGTGTGTGGGACTTGGTCTATTAGTCCATCTATACTGACCTCCGTCAGGTTGCAAATTAAAAATAATTTTTAACTGCATCTACCTCTGAAAAAATATTTGGGCTTCTAGCGGTGTGTGGGACTTGGTCTATTAGTCCATCTATACTGACCTCCATCAGGTTGCAAATTAAAAATAATTTTTATCTGCATCTACCTCTGAAAAAATATTTGGTCTTCTAGCATTGTGTGGGACTTGGTCTATTAGTCCATCTATACTGACCTCCATGAAGTTGCAAATTAAAAATAATTTTTTTCTGCTCTACCTCTGAAAAAATATTTGGGCTTCTAGCGGTGTGTGGGACTTGGTGTATTAGTCCATCTATACTGACCTCCATCAGGTTGCAAATTCAATATAATTTTCTTCTGTATCTACCTCTGAAAAAATATTTGGGCTTCTAGCAGAGTGTGTCGGACTTGGTCTATTGGTCCATCTATACTGACCTCCATCAGGTTGCATATTCAATATAATTTTTATCTGCATCTACCTCTGAAAAAATATTTGGGCTTCTAGCTGTGTGTGGGACTTGGTCTATTAGTCCATCTATACTGACCTCCATCAGGTTGCAAATTAAAAATAATTTTTATCTGCATCTACCTCTAAAAAAATATTTGGGCTTCTAGCGGTGAGTGTGACTTGGTCTATTAGTCCATCTATACTGACCTCCATCAGGTTGTAAATTAAAAATGATTTTTATCTGCATCTACCTCTGAAAAAATATTTGGGCTTCTAGCGGTGTGTGGGACTTGGTCTATTAGTCCATCTACACTGACCTCCATCAGGTTGCAAATTAAAAATAATTTTTTTCTGCATCTACATCTGAAAAAATATTTGGGCTTCTAGCAGAGTGTGTCGGACTAGGTCTATTAGTCCATCTATACTGACCTCCATCAGGTTGCAAATTAAAAATAATTTTTATCTGCATCTACCTCTGAAAAAATATTTGGGCTTCTAGCAGAGTGTGTCGGACTTGGTCTATTAGTCCATCTATACTGACCTCCATCAGGTTGCATATTCAATATAATTTTTATCTGCATCTACCTCTGAAAAAATATTTGGGCTTCTAGCGGTGTGTGGGACTTGGTCTATTAGTCCATCTATACTGATCTCCATCAGGTTGCAAATTAAAAATAATTTTTATCTGCATCTACCTCTGAAAAAATATTTGTGCTTCTAGCGGTGTGTGGGACTTGGTCTATTAGTCCATCTATACTGACCTCCATCAGGTTGCAAATTAAAAATAATTTTTATCTGCATCTACCTCTGAAAAAATATTTGGGCTTCTAGCGGTGTGTGGGACTTGGTCTATTAGTCCATGTATACTGACCTCCATCAGGTTGCATATTAAAAATAATTTTTTTCTGCATCGACCTCTGAAAAAATATTTGGTCTTCTAGCGGTGTGTGGGACTTGGTCTATTATTCCATCTATACTGACCCCCATCAGGTTGCAAATTAAAAATAATTTTTATCTGCATCTACCTCTGAAAAAATATTTGGGCTTCTAGCGGTGTGTGGGACTTGGTCTATTAGTCCATCTATACTGACCTCCATCAGGTTGCAAATTAAAAATAATTTTTATCTGCATCTACCTCTGAAAAAATATTTGCGCATCTAGCGGTGTGTGGGACTTGGTCTATTAGTCCATCTATACTGACCTCCATCAGGTTGCAAATTAAAAATAATTTTTATCCTCATCTACCTATGAAAAAATATTTGGGCTTCTAGCGGTGTGTGGGACTTGGTCTATTAGTCCATCTATACTGACCTCCATCAGGTTGCAAATTCAATATCATTTTTTTCTGCATCTACCTCTGAAAAAATATTTGGGCTTCTAGCAGAGTGTGTCGGACTTGGTCTATCTGTCCATCTATACTGACCTCCATCAGGTTGCATATTCAATATAATTTTTATCTGCATCTACCTCTGAAAAAATATTTGGGCTTCTAGCGGTGTGTGGGACTTGGTCTATTAGTCCATCTATACTGACCTCCATCAGGTTGCAAATTAAAAATAATTTTTATCTGCATCTACCTCTAAAAAAATATTTGGGCTTCTAGCGGTGTGTGGGACTTGGTCTATTAGTCCATCTATACTGACCTCCATCAGGTTGCAAATTAAAAATAATTTTTTTCTGCATCTACCTCTGAAAAAATATTGGGCTTCTAGCAGAGTGTGTCGGACTAGGTCTATTAGTCCATCTATACTGACCTCCATCAGGTTGCAAATTAAAAATAATTTTTATCTGCATCTACCTCTGAAAAAATATTTGGGCTTCTAACGGTGTGTGGACTTGGTCTATTAGTCCATCTATACTGACCTCCATCAGGTTGCAAATTAAAAATAATATTTATCTGCATCTACCTCTGAAAAGATATTTGGGCTTCTAGCAGTGTGTGGGACTTGTTCTATTAGTCCATCTATACTGACCTCCGTCAGGTTGCAAATTAAAAATAATTTTTAACTGCATCTACCTCTGAAAAAATATTTGGGCTTCTAGCGGTGTGTGGGACTTGGTCTATTAGTCCATCTATACTGACCTCCATCAGGTTGCAAATTAAAAATAATTTTTATATGCATCTACCTCTGAAAAAATATTTGGTCTTCTAGCATTGTGTGGGACTTGGTCTATTAGTCCATCTATACTGACCTCCATGAAGTTGCAAATTAAAAATAATTTTTTTCTGCTCTACCTCTGAAAAAATATTTGGGCTTCTAGCGGTGTGTGGGACTTGGTGTATTAGTCCATCTATACTGACCTCCATCAGGTTGCAAATTCAATATAATTTTCTTCTGCATCTTCCTCTGAAAAAATATTTGGGCTTCTAGCAGAGTGTGTCGGACTTGCTCTATTAGTCCATCTATACTGACCTCCATCAGGTTGCAAATTCAATATAATTTTTTTCTGCATCTACCTCTGAAAAAATATTTGGGCTTCTAGCAGAGTGTGTCGGACTTGGTCTATTAGTCCATCTATACTGACCTCCATCAGGTTGCATATTCAATATAATTTTTATCTGCATCTACCTCTGAAAAAATATTTGGGCTTCTAGCTGTGTGTGGGACTTGGTCTATTAGTCCATCTATACTGACCTCCATCAGGTTGCAAATTAAAAATAATTTTTATCTGCATCTACCTCTAAAAAAATATTTGGGCTTCTAGCGGTGTGTGTGACTTGGTCTATTAGTCCATCTATACTGACCTCCATCAGGTTGTAAATTAAAAATAATTTTTATCTGCATCTACCTCTGAAAAAATATTTGGGCTTCTAGCGGTGTGTGGGACTTGGTCTATTAGTCCATCTACACTGACCTCCATCAGGTTGCAAATTAAAAATAATTTTTTTCTGCATCTACATCTGAAAAAATATTTGGGCTTCTAGCAGAGTGTGTCGGACTAGGTCTATTAGTCCATCTATACTGACCTCCATCAGGTTGCAAATTAAAAATAATTTTTATCTGCATCTACCTCTGAAAAAATATTTGGGCTTCTAGCAGAGTGTGTCGGACTTGGTCTATTAGTCCATCTATACTGACCTATATCAGGTTGCATATTCAATATAATTTTTATCTGCATCTACCTCTGAAAAAATATTTGGGCTTCTAGCGGTGTGTGGGACTTGGTCTATTAGTCCATCTATACTGACCTCCATCAGGTTGCAAATTAAAAATAATTTTTATCTGCATCTACCTCTGAAAAAATATTTGTGCTTCTAGCGGTGTGTGGGACTTGGTCTATTAGTCCATCTATACTGACCTCCATCAGGTTGCAAATTAAAAATAATTTTTATCTGCATCTACCTCTGAAAAAATATTTGGGCTTCTAGCGGTGTGTGGGACTTGGTCTATTAGTCCATGTATACTGACCTCCATCAGGTTGCAAATTAAAAATAATTTTTTTCTGCATCGACCTCTGAAAAAATATTTGGGCTTCTAGCAGAGTGTGTCGGACTAAGTCTATTAGTCCATCTATACTGACCTCCATCAGGTTGCAAATTAAAAATAATTTTTATCTGCATCTACCTCTGAAAAAATATTTGGGCTTCTAACGGTGTGTGGGACTTGGTCTATTAGTCCATCTATACTGACCTCCATCAGGTTGCAAATTAAAAATAATTTTTATCTGCATCTACCTCTGAAAAAATATTTGGGCTTCTAGCAGTGTGTGGGACTTGGTCTATTAGTCCATCTATACTGACCTCCATCAGGTTGCAAATTAAAAATAATTTTTATCTGCATCTACCTCTGAAAAAATATTTGGGCTTCTAGCAGAGTGTATCGGACTTGGTCTATTAGTCCATCTATACTGACCTCCATCAGGTTGCAAATTCAATATAATTTTTATCTGCATCTACCTCTGAAAAAATATTTGGGCTTCTAGCGGTGTGTGGGACTTGGTCTATTACTCCATCTATACTGACCTCCATCAGGATGCAAATTAAAAATAATTTTTATCTGCATCTACCTCTAAAAAAATATTTGGGCTTCTAGTGGTGTGTGGGACTTGGTCTATTAGTCAATCTATAATGACCTCCATCAGGTTGCAAATTAAAAATAATTTTTATCTGCATGTACCTCTGAAAAAATATTTGGGCTTCTAGCTGTGTGTGTGACTTGGTCTATTAGTCCATCTATCCTGACCTCCATCAGGTTGCAAATTAAAAATAATTTTTATCTGCATCTATCTCTGAAAAAATATTTGGGCTTCTAGCGGTGTGTGGGACTTGGTCTATTAGTCCATCTATACTGACCTCCATCAGGTTGCAAATTAAAAATAATTTTTATCTGCATCTACCGCTGAAAAAATATTTGGGCTTCTAGCAGTGTGTGGGACTTGGTCTATTAGTTCATCTATACTGACCTCCATCAGGTTGCAAATTAAAAATAATTTGTATCTGCATCTACCTCTGAAAAAATATTTGGGCTTCTAGCGGTGTGTGGGACTTGGTCTATTAGTCCATCTATGCTGACCTCCATCAGGTTGCAAATTAAAAATAATTTTTATCTGCATCTACCGCTGAAAAAATATTTAGGCTTCTAGCGGTGTGTGGGACTTGGTCTATTAGTCCTTCTATACTGACCTCCATCAGGTTGCAAATTAAAAATATTTTTTTTCTGCATCTACCTCTGAAAAAATGTTTGGGCTTCTAGCGGTGTGTGGGACTTGGTCTATTAGTCCATCTATACTGACCTCCATCAGGTTGCAAATTCAATATCATTTTTTTCTGCATCTACCTCTGAAAAAATATTTGGGCTTCTAGCAGAGTGTGTCGGACTTGGTATATTAGTCCATCTATGCTGACCTCCATCAGGTTGCAAATTAAAAATAATTTTTATCTGCATCTACCTCTGAAAAAATATTTGGGCTTCTAGCTGTGTGTGGGACTAGGTATATTAGTCCATCTATACTGACCTCCATCAGGTTGCAAATTAAAAATAATTTTTATCTGCATCTACCTCTGAAAAAATATTTGGGCTTCTAGCAGTGTGTGGTACTTGGTCTATTAGTCCATCTATACTGACCTCCATCAGGTTGCAAATTAAAAATATTTTTTATCTGCATCTAGCTCTTAAAAAGTATTTGGGCTTCTAGCGGTGTGTGGGACTTGGTTTATTAGTCCATCTATACTGACCTCCATCAGGTTGCAATTTAAAAATAATTTTTATCTGCATCTACCTCTGAAAAAATATTTGGGCTTTTAGTGGTGTGTGGGACTTGGTCTATTAGTCATCTATACTGACCTCCATCAGGTTGCAAATTAAAAATAATTTTTATCTGCATCTACCTCTGAAAAAATACTTGGGCTTCTAGTGGTGTGTGGGACTTGGTCTATTAGTCCATCTATACTGACCTCCATCAGGTTGCAAATTAAAAATAATTTTTATCTGCATCTACCTCTGAAAAAATATTTAGGCTTCTAGCCGTGTGTGGGACTTGGTCTATTAGTCCATCTATACTGACCTCCATCAGGTTGCAAATTAAAAATAATTTTTATCTGCATCTACCTCTGAAAAAATATTTGGGCTTCTAGCAATGTGTGGGACTTGGTCTATTAGTCCATCTATACTGACCTCCATCAGGTTGCAAATTAAAAATATTTTTTTTCTGCATCTACCTCTGAAAAAATATTTGGGCTTCTAGCAGTGTGTGGGACTTGGTCTATTAGTCCATCTATACTGACCTCCATCAGGTTGCAAATTAAAAATAATTTTTATCTCCATCTACCTCTGAAAAAATATTTGGGCTTCTAGCAGAGTGTGTTGGACTTGGTCTATTAGTCCATCTATACTGACCTCCATCAGGTTGCAAATTCAATATAATTTTTATCTGCATCTAACTCTGAAAAAATATTTGGGCTTCTAGCGGTGTGTGGGACTTGGTCTATTACTCCATCTATACTGACCTCCATCAGGTTGCAAATTAAAAATAATTTTTATCTGCATCTACCTCTAAAAAAATATTTGGGCTTCTAGCGGTGTATGGGACTTGGTCTATTAGTCCATCTATACTGACCTCCATCAGGTTGCAAATTTAAAATAATTTTTATCTGCATGTACCTCTGAAAAAATATTTGGGCTTCTAGCTGTGTGTGGGACTTGGTCTATTAGTCCATCTATGCTGACCTCCATCAGGTTGCAAATTAAAAATAATTTTTATCTGCATCTACCGCTGAAAAAATATTTAGGCTTCTAGCGGTGTGTGGGACTTGGTCTATTAGTCCTTCTATACTGACCTCCATCAGGTTGCAAATTAAAAATATTTTTTTTCTGCATCTACCTCTGAAAAAAAGTTTGGGCTTCTAGCGGTGTGTGGGACTTGGTCTATTAGTCCATCTATACTGACCTCCATCAGGTTGCAAATTCAAAATCATTTTTTTCTGCATCTACCTCTGAAAAAATATTTTGGCTTCTAGCAGAGTGTGTCGGACTTGGTATATTAGTCCATCTATACTGACCTCCATCAGGTTGCAAATTAAAAATAATTTTTATCTGCATCTACCTCTGAAAAAATATTTGGGCTTCTAGCTGTGTGTGGGACTTGGTCTATTAGTCCATCTATACTGACCTCCATCAGGTTGCAAATTAAAAATAATTTTTATCTGCATCTACCTCTGAAAAAATATTTGGGCTTCTAGCGGTGTGTGGGACTTGGTCTATGAGTCCATGTATACTGACCTCCATCAGGTTGTGAATTAAAAATAATTTTTTTCTGCATCGACCTCTGAAAAAATATTTGGGCTTCTAGCAGAGTGTGTCGGACTAGTTCTATTAGTCCATCTATACTGACCTCCAGCAGGTTGCAAATTAAAAATAATTTTTATCTGCATCTACCTCTGAAAAAATATTTGGGCTTCTAGCAATGTGTGGGACTTGGTCTATTAGTCCATCTATACTGACCTCCATCAGGTTGCAAATTAAAAATATTTTTTTTCTGCATCTACCTCTGAAAAAATATTTGGGCTTCTAGCAGTGTGTGGGACTTGGTCTATTAGTCCATCTATACTGACCTCCATCAGGTTGCAAATTAAAAATAATTTTTATCTCCATCTACCTCTGAAAAAATATTTGGGCTTCTAGCAGAGTGTGTTGGACTTGGTCTATTAGTCCATCTATACTGACCTCCATCAGGTTGCAAATTCAATATAATTTTTATCTGCATCTAACTCTGAAAAAATATTTGGGCTTCTAGCGGTGTGTGGGACTTGGTCTATTACTCCATCTATACTGACCTCCATCAGGTTGCAAATTAAAAATAATTTTTATCTGCATCTACCTCTAAAAAAATATTTGGGCTTCTAGCGGTGTGTGGGACTTGGTCTATTAGTCCATCTATACTGACCTCCATCAGGTTGCAAATTTAAAATAATTTTTATCTGCATGTACCTCTGAAAAAATATTTGGGCTTCTAGCTGTGTGTGGGACTTGGTCTATTAGTCCATCTATGCTGACCTCCATCAGGTTGCAAATTAAAAATAATTTTTATCTGCATCTACCGCTGAAAAAATATTTAGGCTTCTAGCGGTGTGTGGGACTTGGTCTATTAGTCCTTCTATACTGACCTCCATCAGGTTGCAAATTAAAAATATTTTTTTTCTGCATCTACCTCTGAAAAAAAGTTTGGGCTTCTAGCGGTGTGTGGGACTTGGTCTATTAGTCCATCTATACTGACCTCCATCAGGTTGCAAATTCAAAATCATTTTTTTCTGCATCTACCTCTGAAAAAATATTTTGGCTTCTAGCAGAGTGTGTCGGACTTGGTATATTAGTCCATCTATACTGACCTCCATCAGGTTGCAAATTAAAAATAATTTTTATCTGCATCTACCTCTGAAAAAATATTTGGGCTTCTAGCTGTGTGTGGGACTTGGTCTATTAGTCCATCTATACTGACCTCCATCAGGTTGCAAATTAAAAATAATTTTTATCTGCATCTACCTCTGAAAAAATATTTGGGCTTCTAGCGGTGTGTGGGACTTGGTCTATGAGTCCATGTATACTGACCTCCATCAGGTTGTGAATTAAAAATAATTTTTTTCTGCATCGACCTCTGAAAAAATATTTGGGCTTCTAGCAGAGTGTGTCGGACTAGTTCTATTAGTCCATCTATACTGACCTCCATCAGGTTGCAAATTAAAAATAATTTTTATCTGCATCTACATCTGAAAAAATATTTGGGCTTCTAGCGGTGTGTGGGACTTGGTCTATTAGTCCATCTATACTGACCTCCATCAGGTTGCAAATTAAAAATAATTTTTTTCTGCATCTACCTCTGAAAAAATATTTGGGCTTCTAGCAGAGTGTGTCGGACTAGGTCTATTAGTCCATCTATACTGACCTCCATCAGGTTGCAAATTAAAAATAATTTTTATCTGCATCTACCTCTGAAAAAATATTTGGGCTTCTAACGGTGTGTGGACTTGGTCTATTAGTCCATCTATACTGACCTCCATCAGGTTGCAAATTAAAAATAATTTTTATCTGCATCTACCTCTGAAAAAATATTTGGGCTTCTAGCAGTGTGTGGGACTTGGTCTATTAGTCCATCTATACTGACCTCCGTCAGGTTGCAAATTAAAAATAATTTTTAACTGCATCTACCTCTGAAAAAATATTTGGGCTTCTAGCGGTGTGTGGGACTTGGTCTATTAGTCCATCTATACTGACCTCCATCAGGTTGCAAATTAAAAATAATTTTTATCTGCATCTACCTCTGAAAAAATATTTGGTCTTCTAGCATTGTGTGGGACTTGGTCTATTAGTCCATCTATACTGACCTCCATGAAGTTGCAAATTAAAAATAATTTTTTTCTGCTCTACCTCTGAAAAAATATTTGGGCTTCTAGCGGTGTGTGGGACTTGGTGTATTAGTCCATCTATACTGACCTCCATCAGGTTGCAAATTCAATATAATTTTCTTCTGCATCTACCTCTGAAAAAATATTTGGGCTTCTAGCAGAGTGTGTCGGACTTGGTCTATTAGTCCATCTATACTGACCTCCATCAGGTTGCAAGTTCAATATAATTTTTTTCTGCATCTACCTCTGAAAAAATATTTGGGCTTCTAGCAGAGTGTGTCGGACTTGGTCTATTAGTCCATCTATACTGACCTCCATCAGGTTGCATATTCAATATAATTTTTATCTGCATCTACCTCTGAAAAAATATTTGGGCTTCTAGCTGTGTGTGGGACTTGGTCTATTAGTCCATCTATACTGACCTCCATCAGGTTGCAAATTAAAAATAATTTTTATCTGCATCTACCTCTAAAAAAATATTTGGGCTTCTAGCGGTGTGTGTGACTTGGTCTATTAGTCCATCTATACTCACCTCCATCAGGTTGTAAATTAAAAATAATTTTTATCTGCATCTACCTCTGAAAAAATATTTGGGCTTCTAGCGGTGTGTGGGACTTGGTCTATTAGTCCATCTACACTGACCTCCATCAGGTTGCAAATTAAAAATAATTTTTTTCTGCATCTACATCTGAAAAAATATTTGGGCTTCTAGCAGAGTGTGTCGGACTAGGTCTATTAGTCCGTCTATACTGACCTCCATCAGGTTGCAAATTAAAAATAATTTTTATCTGCATCTACCTCTGAAAAAATATTTGGGCTTCTAGCAGAGTGTGTCGGACTTGGTCTATTAGTCCATCTATACTGACCTCCATCAGGTTGCATATTCAATATAATTTTTATCTGCATCTACCTCTGAAAAAATATTTGGGCTTCCAGCGGTGTGTGGGACTTGGTCTATTAGTCCATCTATACTGACCTCCATCAGGTTGCAAATTAAAAATAATTTTTATCTGCATCTACCTCTGAAAAAATATTTGTGCTTCTAGCGGTGTGTGGGACTTGGTCTATTAGTCCATCTATACTGACCTCCATCAGGTTGCAATTTAAAAATAATTTTTATCTGCATCTATCTCTGAAAAAATATTTGGGCTTCTAGCGGTGTGTGGGACTTGGTCTATTAGCCATGTATACTGACCTCCATCAGGTTGCAAATTAAAAATAATTTTTTTCTGCATCGACCTCTGAAAAAATATTTGGGCTTCTAGCAGAGTGTGTCGGACTAGGTCTATTAGTCCATCTATACTGACCTCCATCAGGTTGCAAATTAAAAATAATTTTTATCTGCATCTACCTCTGAAAAAATATTTGGGCTTCTAACGGTGTGTGGGACTTGGTCTATTAGTCCATCTATACTGACCTCCATCAGGTTGCAAATTAAAAATAATTTTTATCTGCATCTACCTCTGAAAAAATATTTGGGCTTCTAGCAGTGTGTGGGACTTGGTCTATTAGTCCATCTATACTGACCTCCATCAGGTTGCAAATTAAAAATAATTTTTATCTGCATCTACCTCTGAAAAAATATTTGGGCTTCTAGCAGAGTGTATCGGACTTGGTCTATTAGTCCATCTATACTGACCTCCATCAGGTTGCAAATTCAATATAATTTTTATCTGCATCTACCTCTGAAAAAATATTTGGGCTTCTAGCGGTGTGTGGGACTTGGTCTATTACTCCATCTATACTGACCTCCATCAGGATGCAAATTAAAAATAATTTTTATCTGCATCTACCTCTAAAAAAATATTTGGGCTTCTAGCGGTGTGTGGGACTTGGTCTATTAGTCAATCTATACTGACCTCCATCAGGTTGCAAATTAAAAATAATTTTTATCTGCATGTACCTCTGAAAAAATATTTGGGCTTCTAGCTGTGTGTGGGACTTGGTCTATTAGTCCATCTATACTGACCTCCATCAGGTTGCAAATTAAAAATAATTTTTATCTGCATCTATCTCTGAAAAAATATTTGGGCTTCTAGCGGTGTGTGGGACTTGGTCTATTAGTCCATCTATACTGACCTCCATCAGATTGCAAATTAAAAATAATTTTTATCTGCATCTACCTCTGAAAAAATATTTGGGCTTCTAGCAGTGTGTGGGACTTGGTCTATTAGTTCATCTATACTGACCTCCATCAGGTTGCAAATTAAAAATAATTTGTATCTGCATCTACCTCTGAAAAAATATTTGGGCTTCTAGCGGTGTGTGGGACTTGGTCTATTAGTCCATCTATGCTGACCTCCATCAGGTTGCAAATTAAAAATAATTTTTATCTGCATCTACCGCTGAAAAAATATTTAAGCTTCTAGCGGTGTGTGGGACTTGGTCTATTAGTCCTTCTATACTGACCTCCATCAGGTTGCAAATTAAAAATATTTTTTTTCTGTATCTACCTCTGAAAAAATGTTTGGGCTTCTAGCGGTGTGTGGGACTTGGTCTATTAGTCCATCTATACTGACCTCCATCAGGTTGCAAATTCAATATCATTTTTTTCTGCATCTACCTCTGAAAAAATATTTGGGCTTCTAGCTGTGTGTGGGACTAGGTATATTAGTCCATCTATACTGACCTCCATCAGGTTGCAAATTAAAAATAATTTTTATCTGCATCTACCTCTGAAAAAATATTTGGGCTTCTAGCTATGTGTGGGACTTGGTCTATTAGTCCATCTATACTGACCTCCATCAGGTTGCAAATTAAAAATAATTTTTATCTGCATCTACCTCTGAAAAAATATTTGGACTTCTAGCAGTGTGTGGTACTTGGTCTATTAGTCCATCTATACTGACTTCCATCAGGTTGCAAATTAAAAATATTTTTTATCTGCATCTACCTCTTAAAAAGTATTTGGGCTTCTAGCGGTGTGTGGGACTTGGTTTATTAGTCGATCTATACTGACCTCCATCAGGTTGCAATTTAAAAATAATTTTTATCTGCATCTACCTCTGAAAAAATATTTGGGCTTTTAGTGGTGTGTGGGACTTGGTCTATTAGTCATCTATACTGACCTCCATCAGGTTGCAAATTAAAAATAATTTTTATCTGCATCTACCTCTGAAAAAATACTTGGGCTTCTAGTGGTGTGTGGGACTTGGTCTATTAGTCCATCTATACTGACCTCCATCAGGTTGCAAATTAAAAATAATTTTTATCTGCATCTACCTCTGAAAAAATATTTTGGCTTCTAGCAGAGTGTGTCGGACTTGGTATATTAGTCCATCTATACTGACCTCCATCAGGTTGCAAATTAAAAATAATTTTTATCTGCATCTACCTCTGAAAAAATATTTGGGCTTCTAGCAGTGTGTGGGACTTGGTCTATTAGTCCATCTATACTGACCTCCATCAGGTTGCAAATTAAAAATAATTTTTATCTGCATCTACCTCTGAAAAAATATTTGGGCTTCTAGCAGAGTGTATCGGACTTGGTCTATTAGTCCATCTATACTGACCTCCATCAGGTTGCAAATTCAATATAATTTTTATCTGCATCTACCTCTGAAAAAATATTTGGGCTTCTAGCGGTGTGTGGGACTTGGTCTATTACTCCATCTATACTGACCTCCATCAGGTTGCAAATTAAAAATAATTTTTATCTGCATCTACCTCTAAAAAAATATTTGGGCTTCTAGCGGTGTGTGGGACTTGGTCTATTAGTCCATCTATAATGACCTCCATCAGGTTGCAAATTAAAAATAATTTTTATCTGCATGTACCTCTGAAAAAATATTTGGGCTTCTAGCTATGTGTGGGACTTGGTCTATTAGTCCATCTATACTGACCTCCATCAGGTTGCAAATTAAAAATAATTTTTATCTGCATCTACCTCTGAAAAAATATTTGGGCTTCTAGCGGTGTGTGGGACTTGGTCTATTAGTCCATCTATACTGACCTCCATCAGGTTGCAAATTAAAAATAATTTTTATCTGCATCTACCTCTGAAAAAATATTTGGGCTTCTAGCAGTGTGTGGGACTTGGTCTATTAGTCCATCTATACTGACCTCCATCAGGTTGCAAATTAAAAATAATTTGTATCTGCATCTACCTCTGAAAAAATATTTGGGCTTCTAGCGGTGTGTGGGACTTGGTCTATTAGTCCATCTATGCTGACCTCCATCAGGTTGCAAATTAAAAATAATTTTTATCTGCATCTACCGCTGAAAAAATATTTAGGCTTCTAGCGGTGTGTGGGACTTGGTCTATTAGTCCTTCTATACTGACCTCCATCAGGTTGCAAATTAAAAATATTTTTTTTCTGCATCTACCTCTGAAATAATGTTTGGGCTTCTAGCGGTGTGTGGGACTTGGTCTATTAGTCCATCTATGCTGACCTCCATCAGGTTGCAAATTAAAAATAATTTTTATCTGCATCTACCGCTGAAAAAATATTTAGGCTTCTAGCGGTGTGTGGGACTTGGTCTATTAGTCCTTCTATACTGACCTCCATCAGGTTGCAAATTAAAAATATTTTTTTTCTGCATCTACCTCTGAAAAAATGTTTGGGCTTCTAGCGGTGTGTGGGACTTGGTCTATTAGTCCATCTATACTGACCTCCATCAGGTTGCAAATTCAATATAATTTTTTTCTGCATCTACCTCTGAAAAAATATTTGGGCTTCTAGCAGAGTGTGTCGGACTTGGTATATTAGTCCATCTATACTGACCTCCATCAGGTTGCAAATTAAAAATAATTTTTATCTGCATCTACCTCTGAAAAAATACTTGGGCTTCTAGTGGTGTGTGGGACTTGGTCTATTAGTCCATCTATACTGACCTCCATCAGGTTGCAAATTAAAAATAATTTTTATCTGCATCTACCTCTGAAAAAATATTTGGGCTTCTAGCCGTGTGTGGGACTTGGTCTATTAGTCCATCTATACTGACCTCCATCAGGTTGCAAATTAAAAATAATTTTTATCTGCATCTACCTCTGAAAAAATATTTGGGCTTCTAGCAATGTGTGGGACTTGGTCTATTAGTCCATCTATACTGACCTCCATCAGGTTGCAAATTAAAAATATTTTTTTTCTGCATCTACCTCTGAAAAAATATTTGGGCTTCTAGCAGTGTGTGGGACTTGGTCTATTCGTCCATCTATACTGACCTCCATCAGGTTGCAAATTAAGAATAATTTTTATCTGCATCTACCTCTGAAAAAATATTTGGGCTTCTAGCAGAGTGTGTCGGACTTGGTCTATTAGTCCATCTATACTGACCTCCATCAGGTTGCAAATTCAATATAATTTTTATCTGCATCTAACTCTGAAAAAATATTTGCGCTTCTAGCGGTGTGTGGGACTTGGTCTATTACTCCATCTATACTGATCTCCATCAGGTTGCAAATTAAAAATAATTTGTATCTGCATCTACCTCTGAAAAAATATTTGGGCTTCTAGCGGTGTGTGGGACTTGGTCTATTAGTCCATCTATGCTGACCTCCATCAGGTTGCAAATTAAAAATAATTTTTATCTGCATCTACCGCTGAAAAAATATTTAGGCTTCTAGCGGTGTGTGGGACTTGGTCTATTAGTCCTTCTATACTGACCTCCATCAGGTTGCAAATTAAAAATATTTTTTTTCTGCATCTACCTCTGAAATAATGTTTGGGCTTCTAGCGGTGTGTGGGACTTGGTCTATTAGTCCATCTATGCTGACCTCCATCAGGTTGCAAATTAAAAATAATTTTTATCTGCATCTTCCGCTGAAAAAATATTTAGGCTTCTAGCGGTGTGTGGGACTTGGTCTATTAGTCCTTCTATACTGACCTCCATCAGGTTGCAAATTAAAAATATTTTTTTTCTTCATCTACCTCTGAAAAAATGTTTGGGCTTCTAGCGGTGTGTGGGACTTGGTCTATTAGTCCATCTATACTGACCTCCATCAGGTTGCAAATTCAATATAATTTTTTTCTGCATCTACCTCTGAAAAAATATTTGGGCTTCTAGCAGAGTGTGTCGGACTTGGTATATTAGTCCATCTATACTGACCTCCATCAGGTTGCAAATTAAAAATAATTTTTATCTGCATCTACCTCTGAAAAAATATTTGGGCTTCTAGCTGTGTGTGGGACTTGGTCTATTAGTCCATCTATACTGACCTCCATCAGGTTGAAAATTAAAAATAATTTTTATCTGCATCTACCTCTGAAAAAATACTAGGGCTTCTAGTGGTGTGTGGGACTTGGTCTATTAGTCCATCTATACTGACCTCCATCAGGTTGCAAATTAAAAATAATTTTTATCTGCATCTACCTCTAAAAAAATATTTGGGCTTCTAGCGGTGTGTGTGACTTGGTCTATTAGTCCATCTATACTCACCTCCATCAGGTTGTAAATTAAAAATAATTTTTATCTGCATCTACCTCTGAAAAAATATTTGGGCTTCTAGCGGTGTGTGGGACTTGATCTATTAGTCCATCTACACTGACCTCCATCAGGTTGCAAATTAAAAATAATTTTTTTCTGCATCTACATCTGAAAAAATATTTGGGCTTCTAGCAGAGTGTGTCGGACTAGGTCTATTAGTCCGTCTATACTGACCTCCATCAGGTTGCAAATTAAAAATAATTTTTATCTGCATCTACCTCTGAAAAAATATTTGGGCTTCTAGCAGAGTGTGTCGGACTTGGTCTATTAGTCCATCTATACTGACCTCCATCAGGTTGCATATTCAATATAATTTTTATCTGCATCTACCTCTGAAAAAATATTTGGGCTTCCAGCGGTGTGTGGGACTTGGTCTATTAGTCCATCTATACTGACCTCCATCAGGTTGCAAATTAAAAATAATTTTTATCTGCATCTACCTCTGAAAAAATATTTGTGCTTCTAGCGGTGTGTGGGACTTGGTCTATTAGTCCATCTATACTGACCTCCATCAGGTTGCAATTTAAAAATAATTTTTATCTGCATCTATCTCTGAAAAAATATTTGGGCTTCTAGCGGTGTGTGGGACTTGGTCTATTAGCCATGTATACTGACCTCCATCAGGTTGCAAATTAAAAATAATTTTTTTCTGCATCGACCTCTGAAAAAATATTTGGGCTTCTAGCAGAGTGTGTCGGACTAGGTCTATTAGTCCATCTATACTGACCTCCATCAGGTTGCAAATTAAAAATAATTTTTATCTGCATCTACCTCTGAAAAAATATTTGGGCTTCTAACGGTGTGTGGGACTTGGTCTATTAGTCCATCTATACTGACCTCCATCAGGTTGCAAATTAAAAATAATTTTTATCTGCATCTACCTCTGAAAAAATATTTGGGCTTCTAGCAGTGTGTGGGACTTGGTCTATTAGTCCATCTATACTGACCTCCATCAGGTTGCAAATTAAAAATAATTTTTATCTGCATCTACCTCTGAAAAAATATTTGGGCTTCTAGCAGAGTGTATCGGACTTGGTCTATTAGTCCATCTATACTGACCTCCATCAGGTTGCAAATTCAATATAATTTTTATCTGCATCTACCTCTGAAAAAATATTTGGGCTTCTAGCGGTGTGTGGGACTTGGTCTATTACTCCATCTATACTGACCTCCATCAGGATGCAAATTAAAAATAATTTTTATCTGCATCTACCTCTAAAAAAATATTTGGGCTTCTAGCGGTGTGTGGGACTTGGTCTATTAGTCAATCTATACTGACCTCCATCAGGTTGCAAATTAAAAATAATTTTTATCAGCATGTACCTCTGAAAAAATATTTGGGCTTCTAGCTGTGTGTGGGACTTGGTCTATTAGTCCATCTATACTGACCTCCATCAGGTTGCAAATTAAAAATAATTTTTATCTGCATCTATCTCTGAAAAAATATTTGGGCTTCTAGCGGTGTGTGGGACTTGGTCTATTAGTCCATCTATACTGACCTCCATCAGGTTGCAAATTAAAAATAATTTTTATCTGCATCTACCTCTGAAAAAATATTTGGGCTTCTAGCAGTGTGTGGGACTTGGTCTATTAGTTCATCTATACTGACCTCCATCAGGTTGCAAATTAAAAATAATTTGTATCTGCATCTACCTCTGAAAAAATATTTGGGCTTCTAGCGGTGTGTGGGACTTGGTCTATTAGTCCATCTATGCTGACCTCCATCAGGTTGCAAATTAAAAATAATTTTTATCTGCATCTACCGCTGAAAAAATATTTAAGCTTCTAGCGGTGTGTGGGACTTGGTCTATTAGTCCTTCTATACTGACCTCCATCAGGTTGCAAATTAAAAATATTTTTTTTCTGTATCTACCTCTGAAAAAATGTTTGGGCTTCTAGCGGTGTGTGGGACTTGGTCTATTAGTCCATCTATACTGACCTCCATCAGGTTGCAAATTCAATATCATTTTTTTCTGCATCTACCTCTGAAAAAATATTTGGGCTTCTAGCTGTGTGTGGGACTAGGTATATTAGTCCATCTATACTGACCTCCATCAGGTTGCAAATTAAAAATAATTTTTATCTGCATCTACCTCTGAAAAAATATTTGGGCTTCTAGCTATGTGTGGGACTTGGTCTATTAGTCCATCTATACTGACCTCCATCAGGTTGCAAATTAAAAATAATTTTTATCTGCATCTACCTCTGAAAAAATATTTGGACTTCTAGCAGTGTGTGGTACTTGGTCTATTAGTCCATCTATACTGAGCTCCATCAGGTTGCAAATTAAAAATATTTTTTATCTGCATCTACCTCTTAAAAAGTATTTGGGCTTCTAGCGGTGTGTGGGACTTGGTTTATTAGTCGATCTATACTGACCTCCATCAGGTTGCAATTTAAAAATAATTTTTATCTGCATCTACCTCTGAAAAAATATTTGGGCTTTTAGTGGTGTGTGGGACTTGGTCTATTAGTCATCTATACTGACCTCCATCAGGTTGCAAATTAAAAATAATTTTTATCTGCATCTACCTCTGAAAAAATACTTGGGCTTCTAGTGGTGTGTGGGACTTGGTCTATTAGTCCATCTATACTGACCTCCATCAGGTTGCAAATTAAAAATAATTTTTATCTGCATCTACCTCTGAAAAAATATTTTGGCTTCTAGCAGAGTGTGTCGGACTTGGTATATTAGTCCATCTATACTGAACTCCATCAGGTTGCAAATTAAAAATAATTTTTATCTGCATCTACCTCTGAAAAAATATTTGGGCTTCTAGCAGTGTGTGGGACTTGGTCTATTAGTCCATCTATACTGACCTCCATCAGGTTGCAAATTAAAAATAATTTTTATCTGCATCTACCTCTGAAAAAATATTTGGGCTTCTAGCAGAGTGTATCGGACTTGGTCTATTAGTCCATCTATACTGACCTCCATCAGGTTGCAAATTCAATATAATTTTTATCTGCATCTACCTCTGAAAAAATATTTGGGCTTCTAGCGGTGTGTGGGACTTGGTCTATTACTCCATCTATACTGACCTCCATCAGGTTGCAAATTAAAAATAATTTTTATCTGCATCTACCTCTAAAAAAATATTTGGGCTTCTAGCGGTGTGTGGGACTTGGTCTATTAGTCCATCTATAATGACCTCCATCAGGTTGCAAATTAAAAATAATTTTTATCTGCATGTACCTCTGAAAAAATATTTGGGCTTCTAGCTATGTGTGGGACTTGGTCTATTAGTCCATCTATACTGACCTCCATCAGGTTGCAAATTAAAAATAATTTTTATCTGCATCTACCTCTGAAAAAATATTTGGGCTTCTAGCGGTGTGTGGGACTTGGTCTATTAGTCCATCTATACTGACCTCCATCAGGTTGCAAATTAAAAATAATTTTTATCTGCATCTACCTCTGAAAAAATATTTGGGCTTCTAGCAGTGTGTGGGACTTGGTCTATTAGTCCATCTATACTGACCTCCATCAGGTTGCAAATTAAAAATAATTTGTATCTGCATCTACCTCTGAAAAAATATTTGGGCTTCTAGCGGTGTGTGGGACTTGGTCTATTAGTCCATCTATGCTGACCTCCATCAGGTTGCAAATTAAAAATAATTTTTATCTGCATCTACCGCTGAAAAAATATTTAGGCTTCTAGCGGTGTGTGGGACTTGGTCTATTAGTCCTTCTATACTGACCTCCATCAGGTTGCAAATTAAAAATATTTTTTTTCTGCATCTACCTCTGAAATAATGTTTGGGCTTCTAGCGGTGTGTGGGACTTGGTCTATTAGTCCATCTATGCTGACCTCCATCAGGTTGCAAATTAAAAATAATTTTTATCTGCATCTACCGCTGAAAAAATATTTAGGCTTCTAGCGGTGTGTGGGACTTGGTCTATTAGTCCTTCTATACTGACCTCCATCAGGTTGCAAATTAAAAATATTTTTTTTCTGCATCTACCTCTGAAAAAATGTTTGGGCTTCTAGCGGTGTGTGGGACTTGGTCTATTAGTCCATCTATACTGACCTCCATCAGGTTGCAAATTCAATATCATTTTTTTCTGCATCTACCTCTGAAAAAATATTTGGGCTTCTAGCAGAGTGTGTCGGACTTGGTATATTAGTCCATCTATACTGACCTCCATCAGGTTGCAAATTAAAAATAATTTTTATCTGCATCTACCTCTGAAAAAATATTTGGGCTTCTAGCTGTGTGTGGGACTTGGTCTATTAGTCCATCTATACTGACCTCCATCAGGTTTCAAATTAAAAATAATTTTTATCTGCATCTACCTCTGAAAAAATACTTGGGCTTCTAGTGGTGTGTGGGACTTGGTCTATTAGTCCATCTATACTGACCTCCATCAGGTTGCAAATTAAAAATAATTTTTATCTGCATCTACCTCTGAAAAAATATTTGGGATTCTAGCCGTGTGTGGGACTTGGTCTATTAGTCCATCTATACTGACCTCCATCAGGTTGCAAATTAAAAATAATTTTTATCTGCATCTACCTCTGAAAAAATATTTGGGCTTCTAGCAATGTGTGGGACTTGGTCTATTAGTCCATCTATACTGACCTCCATCAGGTTGCAAATTAAAAATATTTTTTTTCTGCATCTAACTCTGAAAAAATATTTGGGCTTCTAGCAGTGTGTGGGACTTGGTCTATTCGTCCATCTATACTGACCTCCATCAGGTTGCAAATTAAGAATAATTTTTATCTGCATCTACCTCTGAAAAAATATTTGGGCTTCTAGCAGAGTGTGTCGGACTTGGTCTATTAGTCCATCTATACTGACCTCCATCAGGTTGCAAATTCAATATAATTTTTATCTGCATCTAACTCTGAAAAAATATTTGCGCTTCTAGCGGTGTGTGGGACTTGGTCTATTACTCCATCTATACTGATCTCCATCAGGTTGCAAATTAAAAATAATTTGTATCTGCATCTACCTCTGAAAAAATATTTGGGCTTCTAGCGGTGTGTGGGACTTGGTCTATTAGTCCATCTATGCTGACCTCCATCAGGTTGCAAATTAAAAATAATTTTTATCTGCATCTACCGCTGAAAAAATATTTAGGCTTCTAGCGGTGTGTGGGACTTGGTCTATTAGTCCTTCTATACTGACCTCCATCAGGTTGCAAATTAAAAATATTTTTTTTCTGCATCTACCTCTGAAATAATGTTTGGGCTTCTAGCGGTGTGTGGGACTTGGTCTATTAGTCCATCTATGCTGACCTCCATCAGGTTGCAAATTAAAAATAATTTTTATCTGCATCTTCCGCTGAAAAAATATTTAGGCTTCTAGCGGTGTGTGGGACTTGGTCTATTAGTCCTTCTATACTGACCTCCATCAGGTTGCAAATTAAAAATATTTTTTTTCTTCATCTACCTCTGAAAAAATGTTTGGGCTTCTAGCGGTGTGTGGGACTTGGTCTATTAGTCCATCTATACTGACCTCCATCAGGTTGCAAATTCAATATAATTTTTTTCTGCATCTACCTCTGAAAAAATATTTGGGCTTCTAGCAGAGTGTGTCGGACTTGGTATATTAGTCCATCTATACTGACCTCCATCAGGTTGCAAATTAAAAATAATTTTTATCTGCATCTACCTCTGAAAAAATATTTGGGCTTCTAGCTGTGTGTGGGACTTGGTCTATTAGTCCATCTATACTGACCTCCATCAGGTTGAAAATTAAAAATAATTTTTATCTGCATCTACCTCTGAAAAAATACTAGGGCTTCTAGTGGTGTGTGGGACTTGGTCTATTAGTCCATCTATACTGACCTCCATCAGGTTGCAAATTCAATATAATTTTTTTCTGCATCTACCTCTGAAAAAATATTTGGGCTTCTAGCAGAGTGTGTCGGACTTGGTATATTAGTCCATCTATACTGACCTCCATCAGGTTGCAAATTAAAAATAATTTTTATCTGCATCTACCTCTGAAAAAATATTTGGGCTTCTAGCTGTGTGTGGGACTTGGTCTATTAGTCCATCCATACTGACCTCCATCAGGTTGAAAATTAAAAATAATTTTTATCTGCATCTACCTCTGAAAAAATACTAGGGCTTCTAGTGGTGTGTGGGACTTGGTCTATTAGTCCATCTATACTGACCTCCATCAGGTTGCAAATTAAAAATAATTTTTATCTGCATCTACCTCTGAAAAAATATTTGGGCTTCTATCCGTGTGTGGGACTTGGTCTATTAGTCCATCTATACTGACCTCCATCAGGTTGCAAATTGAAAATAATTTTTATCTGCATCTACCTCTGAAAAAATATTTGGGCTTCTAGCAATGTGTGGGACTTGGTCTATTAGTCCATCTATACTGACCTCCATCAGGTTGCAAATTAAAAATATTTTTTTCTGCTTCTACCTCTGAAAAAATATTTGGGCTTCTAGCAGTGTGTGGGACTTGGTCTATTAGTCCATCTATACTGACCTCCATCAGGTTGCAAATTAAGAATAATTTTTATCTGCATCTACCTCTGAAAAAATATTTGGGCTTCTAGCAGAGTGTGTCGGACTTGGTCTATTAGTCCATCTATACTGACCTCCATCAGGTTGCAAATTCAATATAATTTTTATCTGCATCTAACTCTGAAAAAATATTTGGGCTTCTAGCGGTGTGTGGGACTTGGTCTATTACTCCATCTATACTGATCTCCATCAGGTTGCAAATTAAAAATAATTTTTATCTGCATCTACCTCTAAAAAAATATTTGCGCTTCTAGCGGTGTGTGGGACTTGGTCTATTAGTCCATCTATACTGACCTCCATCAGGTTGCAAATTAAAAATAATTTTTATCTGCATGTACCTCTGAAAAAATATTTGGGCTTCTAGCTGTGTGTGGGACTTGGTCTATTAGTCCATCTATACTGACCTCCATCAGGTTGCAAATTAAAAATAATTTTTATCTGCATCTACCTCTGAAAAAATATTTGGGTTTACAGCGGTGTGTGGGACTTCGTCTATTAGTCCATCTATACTGACCTCCATCAGGTTGCAAATTAAAAATTATTTTTATCTGCATCTACCTCTGAAAAAATATTTGGGCTTCTAGCGGTGTGTGGGACTTGGTTTATTAGTCCATCTATGCTGACCTCCATCAGGTTGCAAATTAAAAATAATTTTTATCTGCATCTACCGCTGAAAAAATATTTAGGCTTCTAGCGGTGTGTGGGACTTGGTCTATTAGTCCTTCTATACTGACCTTCATCAGGTTGCAAATTAAAAATATTTTTTTTCTGCATCTACCTCTGAAAAAAAGTTTGGGCTTCTAGCGGTGTGTGGGACTTGGTCTATTAGTCCATCTATACTGACCTCCATCAGGTTGCAAATTCAATATAATTTTTTTCTGCATCTACCTCTGAAAAAATATTTGGGCTTCTAGCAGAGTGTGTCGGACTTGGTATATTAGTCCATCTATACTGACTTCCATCAGGTTGCAAATTAAAAATAATTTTTATCTGCATCTAACTCTGAAAAAATATTTGGGCTTCTAGCTGTGTGTGGGACTTGGTCTATTAGTCCATCTATACTGACCTCCATCAGGTTGCAAATTAAAAATAATTTTTATCTGCATCTACCTCTGAAAAAATATTTGGGCTTCTAGCAATGTGTGGTACTTGGTCTATTAGTCCATCTATACTGACCTCCATCAGGTTGCAAATTAAAAATAATTTTTATCTGCATCTACCTCTGAAAAAATATTTGGGTTTACAGCGGTGTGTGGGACTTCGTCTATTAGTCCATCTATACTGACCTCCATCAGGTTGCAAATTAAAAATTATTTTTATCTGCATCTACCTCTGAAAAAATATTTGGGCTTCTAGCGGTGTGTGGGACTTGGTTTATTAGTCCATCTATGCTGACCTCCATCAGGTTGCAAATTAAAAATAATTTTTATCTGCATCTACCGCTGAAAAAATATTTAGGCTTCTAGCGGTGTGTGGGACTTGGTCTATTAGTCCTTCTATACTGACCTTCATCAGGTTGCAAATTAAAAATATTTTTTTTCTGCATCTACCTCTGAAAAAAAGTTTGGGCTTCTAGCGGTGTGTGGGACTTGGTCTATTAGTCCATCTATACTGACCTCCATCAGGTTGCAAATTCAATATCATTTTTTTCTGCATCTACCTCTGAAAAAATATTTGGGCTTCTAGCAGAGTGTGTCGGACTTGGTATATTAGTCCATCTATACTGACTTCCATCAGGTTGCAAATTAAAAATAATTTTTATCTGCATCTAACTCTGAAAAAATATTTGGGCTTCTAGCTGTGTGTGGGACTTGGTCTATTAGTCCATCTATACTGACCTCCATCAGGTTGCAAATTAAAAATAATTTTTATCTGCATCTACCTCTGAAAAAATATTTGGGCTTCTAGCAATGTGTGGTACTTGGTCTATTAGTCCATCTATACTGACCTCCATCAGGTTGCAAATTAAAAATATTTTTTTTCTGCATCTACCTCTTAAAAAGTATTTGGGCTTCTAGCGGTGTGTGGGACTTGGTTTATTAGTCCATCTATACTGACCTCCATCAGGTTGCAATTTAAAAATAATTTTTATCTGCATCTACCTCTGAAAAAATATTTGGGCTTTTAGTGGTGTGTGGGACTTGGTCTATTAGTCATCTATACTGACCTCCATCAGGTTGTAAATTAAAAATAATTTTTATCTGCATCTACCTCTGAAAAAATACTTGGGCTTCTAGCGGTGTGTGGGACTTGGTTTATTAGTCCATCTATACTGACCTCCATCAGGTTGCAAATTAAAAATAATTTTTATCTGCATCTACCTCTGAAAAAATATTTGGGCTTCTAGCCGTGTGTGGGACTTGGTCTATTAGTCCATCTATACTGACCTCCATCAGGTTGCAAATTAAAAATAACTTTTATCTGCATCTACCTCTGAAAAAATATTTGGGCTTCTAGCAGTGTGTGGGACTTGGTCTATTAGTCCATCTATACTGACCTCCATCAGGTTGCAAATTAAAAATATTTTTTTTCTGCATCTACCTCTGAAAAAATATTTGGGCTTCTAGCAGTGTGTGGGACTTGGTCTATTAGTCCATCTATACTGACCTCCATCAGGTTGCAAATTCAATATAATTTTTTTCTGCAACTACCTCTGAAAAAATATTTGGGCTTCTAGCAGAGTGTGTCGGACTTGGTCTATTAGTCAATCTATACTGACCTCCATCAGGTTGCCAATTCAATATAATTTTTATCTGCATCTACCTCTGAAAAAATATTTGGGCTTCTAGCGGTGTGTGGGACTTGGTCTATTAGTCCATCTATTCTGACCTCCATCAGGTTGCAAATTAAAAATAATTTTTATCTGCATCCACCTCTGAAAAAATATTTGGGCTTCTAGCGGTGTGTGGGACTTGGTCTATTAGTCCATAGAGGGAAGAAGTATAGGAAGGCTGGTTCAGAACCGGCATTATTGGAGCACGACAGATCCTCTGACCGCCGGGGGAGTGTATGCTCCAGTAATGAGGGGGAGGGGGGAAGTGTAGGGCAGGCAAGACAGGTTCTGGTAGTGGGTGACTCTATTATTAGGGGGACCGACAGGGCAATCTGTCACAAAGACCGGGTTCGCCGAACGGTGTGCTGCCTCCCTGGCGCTCGAGTCCGTCACATCGCAGATCGGGTTGACAGGTTACTGGGTGGGGCTGGCGAAGACCCAGCGGTCATGGTCCACATCGGCACCAATGACAAAGTGAGTGGTAGATGGAGGGTCCTTAAAAATGATTTCAGGGACCTAGGTAGGAAGCTTAGGGCAAGGATCTCCAAGGTAGTTTTCTCAGAATAATACTACCAATCCCACGAGCCACACAAGAGCGCCAACGGGAAGTTAGGGAGGTGAATAAGTGGCTAAAGAGTTGGTGCAAGGCAGAAGGGTTTGGGTTCATGGAGAACTGGGCCGACTTCGCGGTCGGCTACAGGCTCTACTGTAGGGACGGGCTGCACCTCAATGGGGAGGGTGCAGCGGTGCTGGGGAAGAAGATGGCTAATAGGTTGGAGGAGTTTTTAAACTAGAGACGTGGGGGGGAAACCAAGGAAATAGGTGGGATGTGAGGCAAGCAAGGGGGAAGTGGAGAAGTGAATATAATGAGGGTGGAGAGGGGGGTGGGGATAGTACAGTTAGATCGTTAGAGAAGAATAGGATGCTAAATAACCCCAAAGTTTTATCTTGCATGCTGACCAACGCAAGAAGCCTGACCAATAAGGCGGATGAGCTGCAGGCACTTATATCGGAGGAGAGGTATGACATCGTAGGTATAACAGAGACTTGGCTAGACGATAGCTACGACTGGGCGGTAAATTTATTAGATTATAGTTTATTTAGAAGGGACCGGAAACAGGGGAAAGGCGGAGGAGTCTGCTTATATGTAAAGTCATGTCTAAAACCCAGACTAAGGGAAGATATAGGAGAGGGAGAAGAGGGGGTCGAGTCCATGTGGGTAGAGATAGAGGGAACTAAAAATAATAATAAAATATTACTGGGGGTCTGCTATAAGCCACCAAATATAACAGAGGAGAATGAGAATCTGCTATTAGGACAAATAGACAAAGTAGCAAAACATAATGAAGTGATTGTAATGGGGGATTTCAACTACCCGGATATTGACTGGGAAACAGAAACCTGTAGATCTCAGAAAGGAAAAAGGTTCTTGACAAATATTAAGGATAATTATCTCTCCCAACTAGTGCAGGAACCAACGAGAGGGAAGGCCGTGTTGGACTTAATATTGACTAATAGGCCTGATAGAATAACTGAGGTACAGATAGGGGGGCACCTAGGTAATAGCGACCATAATATTATCGACTTCAAAATGCCCTTCAGTAGGGTTATCAATAAGGGAACAACAAAAACATTAAACTTTAGGAGGGCGAAGTTTGATCAGCTGAAAGAAAGCCTTCAACTTATTGACTGGGACAAAATTCTTAATCAAAGGAATACGAATAGTAAATGGGAAACCTTCAAAAGAATTCTGAATACTCAGTGCGAGAGATATATACCGTATGGGAATAAAAGGGCCAGAAATAAGAGGAAACCAATATGGTTGAACAAGAACGTAAAAGGGGCGTTAAATAGCAAAAAAGAGGCATTCAAGAGATTAAAACAGGAAAACAGTAAGGAGGCACTAATGTGTTACAAGGAAAAAACGAGAACCTGTAAAAAACAAATAAAAATAGCGAAGGAGGAAACAGAGAGACGTATTGCTAGGGAAAGTAGATCAAATCCCAAACTGTTCTTTACGTATATAAATAGTAAAAGGATTAAATCGGATAATATTGGACCGGTAAAAAGTGAGGAAGGCAAAATCATAGAGAAAGATGAGGATAAAGCTAATCTATTAAATAATTTTTTTTCGACAACTTTCACAAAGGAAATCGAACTAACAGGAGAAATGAGAAGTGACAAACTTAATCCTCCACTAAGTATGACAAAACTAACCCAAGCTGGGGTACAGAAACGCCTCAGTAACATTAAAATAAACAAATCACCAGGACCTGATGGCATACACCCACGGGTACTAAGGGAACTAAGTAATGTGATAGACAGACCGTTATATCTTATATTTAAGGACTCTGTTGAGACTGGGTCTGTGCCACTTGATTGGCGACAGGCGAATGTAGTGCCAATATTCAAAAAGGGAGCGAAAAGTGACGCCGGAAACTATCGGCCGGTGAGTCTGACGTCCGTTGTGGGCAAAATTTTTGAAAGCTTCATTAAAGAGGCAATTACGGAGCATCTCGATGCTAATAATCTTTTAATCCCGAACCAACATGGATTCATGAGGAATCGCTCCTGCCAAACAAACCTGATTGACTTCTACGAGGAGGTTAGCTCTCGAGTAGATCAGGGGGAACCAGTGGATGTCGTGTATCTCGACTTCTTAAAAGCGTTCGATAGCGTGCCACATAATAGGTTGGTATACAAAATGAGAATGATGGGGCTGGGGGAAAATGTCTGCAAGTGGGTAGCTAACTGGCTAAAGGATAGAAGGCAGAGGGTGGTTATAAATGGAATATACTCAGATTGGGTAAGCGTCACTAGTGGGGTACCACAGGGGTCTGTACTAGGCCCAATGTTATTTAATATCTTTATTAACGACATAGTCAACGGGATAAATAGTAAAATATCAATATTTGCAGATGACACAAAGTTATGTAAAACAATTAATACAAAAGAGGACAGTGCAGACCTACAGAGGGATTTGGATAAGCTGGGTAGGTGGAGCATTAAATGGCAAATGAGGTTTAACGAGGAGAAATGTAAGGTCATACACATGGGAAGGAAAAATGGAAGTCACCAGTACTCACTGAATGGGAAATCATTGGGGAATTCAGAGATGGAGAAGGACTTGGGCATCTTGATTGATAGCAAACTAAATTGGAGTGCCCAAAGTCAGGCCGCTGCTGTAAGGGCAAACAGGGTAATGGGATGTATCAGAAGAGGTATAGCTGCAAAGGATGAGAACATTGTTCTTCCACTGTACAAAGCACTGGTCAGACCACACTTGGAATACTGTGCTCAGTTATGGGCCCCAATATATAGAAAGGATATAAATGAGCTTGAAAAGGTACAAAGGAGGGCAACAAAATTAATAAAGGGAATGGAGGGACTGCAATACCCAGAGAGGTTGGCAAAACTAGGACTATTCAGCCTGGAAAAGAGAAGGTTGAGGGGGGACATAATAAATGTGTACAAATATGTTAGGGGACAGTATAGAGATCTTGCCCGGGATTTGTTCAAAAGGAGGGATATTACGGTAACAAGAGGGCACTCACTAAGACTGAAAGAGAAAAGGTTTCAGCACCAGCATAGGAAGGGGTTCTTTACGGTAAGAGCAGTGAGAATATGGAATTCACTGAGTGAGGAGACGGTAATGTCGGATTCACTACACCAGTTCAAGCGGGGACTGGATGCATTTCTAGATACCATGCAGATTTCAGCATATACTTAAAAATAAAATAAAATAGTAGGTTGATACAGGGATTTATTCTGACTGCTGGTTTCAGAGTCGGGAGGGAATTTTTCCTCAGGTGAAGATTGGCCAAATCATTTGGGGTTTTTGCCCTCCTCTGGATCAACTTTAGAAATTACAGAACTAACAGGTCGAACTTGATGGACGCAAGTCTTTATTCGGCTTTACAAAATATGTTACTATCTATACTGACCTCCATCAGGTTGCAAATTCAATATCATTTTTATCTGCATCTAGCTCTGAAAAAATATTTCGGCTTGTAGCAGTGTGTGGTACTCATTGTATTAGGCCATCTATACCAAACTCCACCAGCTTTGAAATTAATAATAATTTTTAGCTGCATCTAGCCCTGAAAATAATTTTTATTCCCAATAGTGGTAGCAATAGAAATAATGGGCGCGCGCCTGGCTTACAAAAATATACGCTTCATAACAAAAAACACCAGCCAAGCACATTGCATTAATAAGATGGCATCATCGTCTCTCCCAGTGCTAGGCCTACTACGCCGGCTAGCATTCCTGTGCCTAAAACACAATGTACGGGTCCGCGCTAGCCACTATGCTGAGGGGTGTAAAGCTGCTGCTAAAGCTTTATAACAATTCAATTGGCAGATTTTCACAGAGCTCTTCCCCAACGCCCACCCATCGGGCAGCAGTTGCCCACCCTCCCTATGGGATCTAGTGGCGAATAGTTGATGCCATTAATCAGAGCGTCAGTTGCCCCGTCGACGTGGCAAGCATACGGTAAGGCATGGGAAGAGTGGACATGACAAGTTGCAGGCAGACGGGTTGACCAATGTGAACAAGCCAGATCACAAGTCACCATAGAATTTCTCCACCAGCTAATGATCAGGGGCATATCAGGGGCGTCAGCGCAGCGGTGTCTGACGACAGTAGCTTTTCACTTCTAACTACTGAATTGGGGAGATGTGACAAAGATTCATCATCAGACAATCCATAAAAGGGTGGAAAAGGGGTCAGCCAAGTCAGGAGTGTAGACGTCCCGTCCCGTGTCACTAAAACTGATTTCTCACATCATATCCCTAACACCATTAACATGACACACACAATTTGAAGCAACACTACTGTCTACCGCATTTGTGATCGGATCGCCTTCTTCGGGGCGCTATGCCTAAGCGAATTAGTCCCTCAATCCAAAATTACCACCAGTGGAGGCTTATTACACCAGGACGTAGTCATAGCCAATAATGCAATACGTCTACGCATATGCCAATCGAAAACGGTTCCAGCGGGCAGGGGCACTTGGGTACTTCTACAACCCACAAACGGTACACTGAGCCGGGTAACAATAGAAAAAACATATCTAACCATCAGATCACAAAGTAATTTCTTTCTATCACACATTGATGGAACGCCATTATCAAGATACCAGTTCCAAGCTATATTTAATAAATGCATAACATCAGCAGGGAACCACCCCAAAGATTACGGGACACACTCATTCCGCACAGGCGCGGCCACCGAAGCAGCAAGAGCAGGACTGTCAGAAACGGAAGTTCAGAGGATAGGGAGATGGCGATCCACGTGTTTGGCGAGATACATAAGACCGGACTTGTTATCCTAACGTGGTTTGTTTCTTTTACAGGTGATGCTAAGCCAACAGTGTGGGTGATAGGCCACTCGTATATATATTGGGCAGAAAAAAGGGCAAAAGTCCGCCCAGGTGGGAGGAAATTAGAGTTTCATAACACATATTTCAACTGGAGAGGTATTAGAGGCCTGCTATGGCCACAGGTACTAATGGAGGTAATCAAGGTAGGGAGAGAGGCAAGAGGTATGGTCATCTTAGTTATATAGGCCGGGGGAAACAACCTAGGTCATCACAAGAGCACATAACTAATGGCAATAATGAAACTAGACACTGAGCGCTTCAGAGAATTTTTCACAAAACTAGCTATAGTATGGTCAGACATTGTGCCAATAGCGGTATGGCAAGGTGTGCGAGACATCACGGCCATCGAACGGACAAGGCGGGTAATAAATATTCAGATGGCAAAATTTAGAAGAGACAGCGGCGGTGTAGTGATACGACACCGACAACTGGAAGGAGATAAAGCAGGCCTCATACGGCCCGACGGTGTTCACTTAATGGATATTGGACTGGACATATTCCTGTCATGACTCCAGGATGGAGTGGAACAAGCATTAAGAGTGATGGGTGGGGGTCAGAGTACTGCATACGAGTACGCAGGATCCTCCGTGGCCTGGAAATAGAAAGGACATGTTGGAGAGTTACACTTGTTGGCCAACTTGCCGGAGTGGAGACCCAGGGCATGCTGCAACAAGCTGAATTATTTTAGAAATAAAATGCCTTTCTAATGGAATGAGTATAAAGAGTTAATAAAGCTGTGACCGATCCTCACCCATCCAGTTGTAAGAGTTACATTATTGTATTGTCAAGAAAAGGGGGGCGGTAGGGGGGCTGAGCGTCTGGGTTTGGTTGGGGGTCCCCACAGTCTGCCTAGGCTAGAAGCATTTAAAAATTATTTTTAGATACACAGGCGGTGCAGCTTGCTTCGCAGCTGGGCTACTACGCCCAAAGCATTGCCTAGGTTAGATGCAGTTAAAAATTCTAGGCTGACTGGCAGACACTGAAGCATTGGAGCAGACCTCTGATTAAACAGCTCTTCACACTCAACCATCTGTGTTACCCCAAGCAATAGTGTATGTAGTTTCTTACAGTTAAAAGGGGGGGGAGCGACCCAACCCACCTGGAATTGACGATGCCAATGTCACGTAAGACACAGCAAGGGGACTTCAAAAAGAGTCTCCATTTTTTCCCAAAATTGTGGCACAGACACCACTTAACCCTAGAACGCATACATGGGGCCTCGCAGGCCCGCCCTGTTAATTGTTTTCTATTTTCTGCAAGATTACTTTAGTTAGAATTTTGAAACTCTAGGTATTCTTCATGTATATAGTTGTTTGTCATTTGAGTTGGAGTTATTCCATGTTACTTGCACATGGGCCTAAAAGGTCCCATGTGTGTGAAAGTGTAGATTTTTATGGTCATGCGTTCTAGGGTTAAGTGGCATCAATTGCCCCACAGTTGCTTAAAACAGTTGGTGAGGTGTTTTTACAAAATCCTCAAGCTTTTAGTCTCCCCAGGATGACACAGGGGTAGAAAAGTCCTTGCGAATCTATGATTTGTTCATCTTTATGAACGTGAGTCTGTGTACATTCTCAGTGGACAGCCGCGTGCGCTTATCTGTCAGCACACCACCAGCAGTGCTGAACACACGTTCAGACAGAAGGCTGGCTGCAGGGCATGACAAGATCTCCAAGGCGTGAGTGGCGAGCTCCGGCCATTTTTCCAGATTGGAATCCCAAAATGAGAAGGGTCCAGTGACACAGTCGTGGTTTCAATGTTCACTTGGAGATACTCCTGTACCATCCTCTCTAGGCGTTGACTATGTGTCAGACTTCTTGCCTCCTGTGGCCTTGCAAAGGATGGTCTAAAAAAGTGGTGAAACGATTCCACAAAATTGCTGTTACCAGCAGATACTGTGTTACTGTTACGGTTTGAGTGATGAAGACTCAACAGTCCCACGGTTGCAAAGTTAGAACTGTGAGATTCACTACGTGCACCACTGGTGTTTTTTGGAAAAGCACATGTAAGATTCTGCAACAGCGTCTGCAGATACTCCTGCATGCGTAAATCCCTTTTTATGGCAGGAATTATTTAGGCAAATTTACTTTTGTACCGGGGATATAAGAGTGTGGCATCCCAGTAGTCGGGATTACTTTGAATTCTGACAATCTGAGGGTCATGTTGCAGGTAGTGCAGCAAGAAGGCACTCATGTGTCTTGCGCATCCAGGAGGACAAAGTACTTGTTGTGTTGGTAGCGAGGTAAGAATCATGCTTCCTTCCTCTGCCCTCTCCCCCCAACCTCGCACAACAGAAATGTGATCAAGGTCTCCCTCATCTGATGAGTCATCCATGCCCATCGCCAGTTCGTCCTCCACTTCTTCCTCGGCTCCTGCACCTTCCTCAACACTTTGCCTGCTACCATGCGCCCTGGTTAATCCCTCTCCCCCACCCTCCCATGCCTGCCGCCTTGGTGCTGCCGACCGTCTGGACCTTGGAGATGTTATCCCTTCCGCATACGACTCCTCCTCTACTTCCTCCACCTCCTCTTGTCCCACCACCTGACTCTGAATTCTGTTTAATGTTTGCTCCAGCATGTAAATCACCGGAATAGTCATGCTGATAATGGCATCGTCGTCAGCACTAAACATCTTCGTCACCATTTCAAAACTGTGCAGAAGGATGTGTGGTGCCCCTGAGGGTTCAGTCGCAACAGAGTTACTGCAGCTCACCCAGAGGTGTGGTATCTCACCCTCAGGTAAGGAAGGCGTATGGCTCGGGACCCTAACACCTGCATCCAACACATACCCGCAGTGGGGGTAGGGCGAGATTACTCCTAAGGGAGGGCACAGTCCCAGGTCCCTAGCTGGCGGGAGGGTCCTATGTAGTGGGTCCTTAGGGGAGCAGCTTAGGGGAGCACATGACAGGGAGAGTATAAATAGGAAGCCATCTTAGAAAGAGCAAGCCAGTCAGAGGAGGAAAAGTGACAGGAGCAGAGGCTCTGCATGAGCTCTCCTCCGGAGGCGGGTCTAGCCTGGGAGGCCCAGGACTGAAGGAGAGAAGAGAGGAGTGGGAGCAGGAAGGCTCCAGGAACCGAAGGGACCCTAGGGGTACGGGCCGTGCAGAAGGCCACCCATACTCCCGCTGCTACCAGGAGGTAGAGGGGTCAGGCCAGATAAGGGGAACCGGTCCCTCAACTAGCGGAGAAACAGCAAGGCTCAACTAGAAACCGGAGGCTGCAGCATTTCATGTACTGCAGGCAAAAGTCCACACCAGTCTCACTAAGAAGGTAGCCACATAGGACCCAGGGGACGGAACACACGTCGCCCGCCAAGGCCTGAGGATACCGGATAGAAGTGTCACTGGGTGTGAGGTGCAGGGAGAAGGCCAGAGAAAGGACTCACAGAAGTGGGTCCTGCTAAGTACTCCAGAGCTATCTGGGTGTGGACTGAGCCCCTCACTGAGTACGAACAGCACGACGGGGGAGATTGCTCTGGTACCTGTAATCTGGACTGCAACAACTGTGAGTAAAGATCTTGGGACTGCATCACACGGACTCTGTGTTCATTACTGACTCCCTGCACTACAACCACCATCATCCACCCACACTGCCCTGAAGCTACACTCTTCCTGTGGGGAGTAATAATACCATTGCTGCAAAACCACCAGCTTCAGAGGACTGTTCCGCAGCGGTGGCCCCTTTTGCCGCACTCCAGAGGTGGCGTAGTCGGACATTATAAAACCCATATATACAAATTACCCTTGGATTGACCGCCCTGGGTCACAGACCGGGTCACCGCCACAGTGACTACAACCCCCAGTGTCTACCGGCCCGGCTCCGGGTACCCCACGGCCCAGGGGGCGCGTCAACTTCATAGGTCCCTGATCTGAGACCACTCCTGTAGCGTGATTTGCCCTACCTCTGGATCTCGTTGGCCCAGGCTATACGTCAGAACGTATTGCACCAGGGCTTGTTGGTGCTGCCACAGTCGCTGCAACATGTGCAGAGTTGAATTCCACCGTGTCGGCACATCGCATTTCAGCTGGTGAACTGGCAGGCCCAACGACTTCTGTAGAGTTGTAAGTCGTTGAGCGGCGGGATGCGAATGGTGGAAGTGAGCACACAGAGACCATGCCGTCTGCAGAAGGCCATCTAGTCCGGGATAGTGGGCTAAAAATTGATGGACAACCAGGTTCAACACGTGAGCCATGCAAGGCACTTGTGTGACATTGCCCCGGCGAAGGGCCACACCCAGGTTTGCAGCATTGTCGCACATGGCCTTCCCTGGTTGCAGGTCCAGTGGAGACAGCCATTCATGAAACTGGGTCTCCAGAGCTGACCTCAACTCCTCAGCTGTGTGACTCACATTTCCCAGACATTTCAAAGTAAAAACCGCCTGATGACGTTGAGCCCTGCTGCCAGCATAGTAAGGAGGTGTGCAGGATCCCTTCTGCGCAGTTAGAAAGCTTGTGGCATGACCAGACAGGCTTTGGGTGCAGGTGGAGGACCGAGAGGAGGTTGAGGAGGCAGAAGCAGTGGAGGAACTTTGAGATAAAGAGGATTGACGCACAACTCGTGGGGACGGCAAGACTTGGACAGCAGCCCCTTGTCCTGCTGTCACCATAGTTACCCAGTGCCCAGTCAACGACATGTAACGCCCCTGTCCATGCCTACTCGTCCAAGTGTCTGTGGTGAAATGCACCCTGTCACACACAGAGTTTCTCAAAGAAGCGGTGATGTTGTGTGCGACATGCTGGTGGAGCGCAGGCACACCTTTCTTTGAGAAGTAGTGCCGACTGGGCATCTGGTACAGGGCACTGCGACGGACATAAGGTCTCGAAAATCCTCTGTGTCCACCAGGCTGAAAGGAAGCCAAGAGCTTGCAGATGGTGAAATTCAACCTCTTAGCTTTCTCATGGCTAGGAGGAAATGGTCTTTTACTTGTCCACATCTGAGGGACCGAGGGCTGGCTGTTGTGCTTAGACGGGGTTGAGAAGGGTGTCCCTGGCAAACTGCCGGACTGTGAGGAAGATGCAGGCGGACATGTTAGGTTGCCTTGATCCAAAGGTGGTGCTCTCGATGTCGGAGAGCGCTCAACACCAGCAGGTGTTTCCACTTCCCAATGAACTGACGACCTGCCAATCACACTGGCTGTTGCTGGTAAAGAGGTGGCAGGTCTGCGTCCAAAAACATGTGTGACTGCTGTCCCCCCAGTCACAGAGGATGAAGAGGCTGCGGATGCACAAGATGGGGCAGACAAAGGTTGGCCCGGCCCGCTAGGCCGCATTGTAGCACAGTGAGGTTCCCACTGCAACTTATGCTTCATATCCATGTGACGGTACATGCATGAAGTACTCAAACTATGGATTTTTTGGCCTCTACTTAGCTTTTGGTGACAAATATTACAGATAACACGAGTTGGGTCATCCTTATCGATCTGAAAAAATGCCCAGGCTATGCAAGGCTTAGAGCCCATGCGACCTGAAGAGCCACCACGACTTGTGGTCAGAGGCAAAGTTGTGGTTGAGGATGCAGTTGTTGACGTGCTTCCAGTACTCTGTCTCTGTCCAGGAAGGCACAACCTAACCTCATCGTCAATATCATCTGAGAAGCCCCGCTGCGCTTGGTATCCCAGATCCTAGAATAGTGCATTGATGGAACCCTCCACAAGAGGCCCCCATAAACATTCACACATCTCCACCTTCCACCTCAGACCAGCAGAGGGAGCCTGTTAGGGATATAAATAGGGAAGGTGGAGCTAGGCAGTTCAGCTCCTCTGAAGAGTTCCTGCAGTAGAGAAGCCTAAGAGAGGTCAGTCTGCAGTGGAGCTCAGTCTAGTCTAGAGAACTCAGTTAATAGTTCAGCAGTGGAGCACGAGGCTCCTGCTAGCTAGATTCAGGGAGCCCAGATAGAGCTTAAGGTGTGCCGGCGCCATAAGATCGGTGAAGCGCGGCAAGCTGCCGTTAGTGTGTATAGCCTAGTGAGGGCCCGAGTAGACCGAAGGTGAGTGGCGAGTTAGTACATAAGGGGCAGAGGAGCTTAAGCAGCTCACCCCGAAGCATTTACCAGACAACGGATCCGAGCTTACCGGGATCTCTATGACCCAGTAAGGCATAACCGGAATCCCTGGAGAACTACAAGTCGCAGGATCGCTAAGGTGCTGATACGTAACAGAGCCAGGAGACGCTTAGGCCCCGCATACTGGGAGGGTGAACTCCAAGAGAAGGCCCTACCACAAGGTCAGCCAGCGCAGGACAGAGACAAAGTTAGGCCTAGTTCCAGGCAGGTCAGAAACTTACTACGCAGAGGCAAGAAACAGGAGGCCCTACACGCGCTCATTGGGGAGGATCCTGATATGCACCCTTCACCCTACAGTGCTCTGGGATGTGCTTTAATTTCCACCAGTAAAAGATACTGAAGTGAGTACCGTGTCCATTCCCGTTCTTGCTCTGACCCAGCTGGGTCTTGTCTGTCCTGCATTCCCCCTGCATATGCTGCCCTGAGACCTAGCTCCACCTGTGGGGAGCTATACCATCGAGCTGCCTTATCACGGGACTCAGTGGACTGCTGCAGCGCTGGTGCTTCTCACCAGATACCACAGGTGGCGTCACGAACTCTTATAAAATTAACAATTATCCACCCATTTAAAGAGTGACCCCAGGGTACGGGCCAGGGAGCCGACCACCGCAACATCCCCAAGGCCAGGCAATGGCCCGGGTACCGAGTCATCCCCATCCCCTGGGCTAGTCACATCCTCCTCCACCTCCTCTGCTGACCTCATTGACTGGCTGACTTTGGGTTGACAGTAAGTGGGATCTCCAACCTCGTCATCATCACTCTGTGTGTTCTCATACCCGTCGTCCTCAGAGCCAACCTCTTCCTGCCCTGACCGAAAAGTCAAGTTGTCGCTCCAATCAGGTATTTGAGTCTCATCGTCATCTTCCACATTGTCTCCACCAACAGGAGTTACAGTTTGGGAATGAGGGTCTACATTATGCTCAGAACCTTCTTCATCTGGTCCTGGATCCGACTTATAAAGATTCTGGGCATCAGCGCAGATCATTTCCTCATCTGGATTAACAGAAGCTCTGGAGCAGACCTCCGTTTCCCAGGCTATAGTATGAGTAAACACCTGTGCAGACTCAACCATCTGTGTTACCCCATACTCAGACTGGCAGCTGGAGACTTGGGAGCTGTGAGGAAGCAAGTGCGATTGGGGTGACACCTCTGAGGACTGTAGCATTTGTGATGTTGAAGTTGAGGTGGAGGAGAGCCCACTTGAAGGAGCACTTGATATCTGTTGAAGCACCTGCTGTTTTTGTGCCTCATCTGGAATTTGTAGCGATTGGCGTGGCCGTAAGAAAGGGATCTTATCACATTGTCCACGAAAAGAAGTCGACATCTTAGTTTGGCTGGAAGATGGTCTTTCTTCTGCAGATGTTACTCCCCCCCCCACCGCGGGGGGGCTCGACCCACCAGCGGACAGGCACCAGTATTGGGAGAGGGGGGGCTGGCCGTCAGGGTCCACCGCGGCTCTGGCACAAACCCGGCGACACGGAGGTGGCACGGGCAGGAACGGACTGGCCGTGTCGGCTTCGCACTTCTTTGCTTTTAGAAGGGCATGGCATGCCTATATCTGTGTCTCCCCCTCCTTTTACTCCTCCACCTCTTTTCTTTTCGCATGACTATATGTACTTGTCACTTTTCCATGTGTTAGTTGTATCTTCTGAGCAGTTTGTCAGGTTTTGGACACCTTTGAAGGTGTTTTCTATGTGTTTCTATGTGTTTTTATTTGCCTGTCATTGGTTTTAACGGTGTTCGAAGGTGTTCGATGAACATGTTGACGAACAGTTCGGTGAACACACGGGTGTTCGACGAACCGAACTGAACTCGAACACTGCGGGGGTGGCTCAACACTACTCCTGAATCTGGTCTCTCATCTCTGGCCTTGGCTTGGCTCACTTGGCTCAGATATTCCATATCTGGTCTCTTGACTCTGGCCTTAGCTTAGTCTGCTCAGTTCAGTTCTCCAGAATCTGGTCTCTCGTCTCTGGCCTCAGCTTGGATCTCCCAGATCTGGTCTCTCATCTCTGGCCTCGGCTCAGATCTCACAGATTTAGTCCCTTTCTTCTCCACTCACCTCTGACTATTTTGGTTGGCCCTTATAATAGCGGCTATAAGCCAGATCGCAGTGTCGCACTTCCATCCTGCTACAGGTTTGGACACCAACTAATCCCCTTCATTGCCTTCCTGGGCCTTTTATTAATACTATCTGCACCATAGGTGTCATCTGACCTGGTGTCTTCACCAATCTCTTCACTAAGGAAACATGCACTACACTATTGGGTTCCTACTAGTGTTGAGTGAGCACTAAAATGATCGGGTGGCCGAGCTCGCCGTGATACTCGGGTGCTCGACCCGAGCAACAAGCCCAATGTTAGTCTATGGGAGACGCGAGCATTTTTGCGGCGGCACCCCCGGCAGTCTTTTAAAAGCCTAACAAGTGCCCAAAACGATAGTGACAGTGCTCAAATGACATTGGGACAGCATGGGGATCGCCCCAGGAAGCATTTCTGACCCCCAGGTCACTGCTGTCAACAACGTGGTCAGAGGTATTAAGCCACTTTTAAGGGCTCAAAATAAAATGTTCAAAAATATGTGAAATGTGTTAAGGAAATTCCTTTCCAGGGTAAAGACTTGTGCATAAGGTAAAATAAATAACCAAAATACTCCTCCACAACTTGGGCTATGTTCACAAGTAGCATTTTTTATGCGTTTTTGCACTTTTGTATTGCTTTCAACCGTGACAAATGCATTCCCCGGGAAATGTCATTTTAACATTTTACAACCTTATCTGGCCATGTGCTGTGTGACACATGCATACAGTGCTGAAAAGACATGGGAACAGCATGGGAAAGACCCCTGGAAGCATCTCTGACACCCAGGTCACTGCCTAAAAGTGTGCCCATCAGTAGTCATCCTTGCCGCATCAGAAGATGCAGACTTGCAACTATCCCCATTCAAGTCCTTCTCCCAGAGCAGTGTTTAATTGTACCTCCCCATTCCTTGCAATGCAAGCGCAAGTATGCAGCCTACCACCCACCCACCCGAGGCTGCAATACCATACTGCTTGATTGCACTTGAAATTGGGCCTTTTAGGCTCATGGAGGCGGAATCTGGCCACCACATCATGGCTGCGTTGGCAGCCTGGTATCCATACTCGGTCCCCAGCCACCCGGCGGCCGGGTGTCCACACTCGGTCCCCAGCCGCCAGGGGGCGGCCGGGTGTCCATTCTTGGTCCCCAGCCGCCCCGCGGCCGGGTGTCCACACACGGTCCCCAGCCGCCTGGGGGCAGCCGGGTGTCCATAAACGGTCCCCAGCCACCCCTATTTCTCCTGTCAACTTCCCACCAAACACTTTTCTTAGCCTGGCCTGCTTTAGGGCAACATTGGACGAGCCCACCAGAGAACCAGACTCCTCCGGTGGGCCCTGGCTTCTCCATCAGGGGAGTTGAGAGTGCCAAGGTGAGGAGCACCTTCTATCCTTCCAGTAGACGGGCATGGCGTCAGGAGATGGAACAGGATCCTTGATGTGAACAACAAGGATTTGGATTCCTGGACCACGGTGTGAATTACCTCTATGACGGACTCCTTGCCAGAGACGGACTACACCTCAACAAACCCGGGAAACACACATTAGCCAGGAGACTCGCAACACTCATCAGGAGGGCGTTAAACTAGAAGAAGAGGGGATGGGAAGAAAAACACCGGACACGAACATGCAACCAGAGAACATACTAATGAAAGATATGAAGTGTGACAAAGAAGGTCCAAGACAAGATACTTGTAAGGGAGGTAAGAAAATTTCTAATACAATCTACAGTTAGAAGATTGAAACAAAACAAAATCGTGTAAACTGCGTGCTAGCAAATGCCAGGAGCCTGACAAACAAGATGGATGAACTGGAAGCAGAAATATCTACAGGTAACTATGACATAGTGGGAATAACCGAGACATGGTTAGATGAAAGCTATGACTGGGCAGTTAACTTGCAGGGTTACAGTCTGTTTAGAAGGTATCGAAGAAGTCGGAAAGGGGGTGGAGTCTGTCTATATGTAAAGACGTGTCTAAAGCCTACAATACGGGAGGATGTATGGGAGGGAAATGAGGAGGTCGAGTCCTTATGGGTGGAGATACATGGGGCAAAAAACAATAATAAAATTATCATAGGAGTCTGTTATAAACCACCAAATATAGCAGAAGCCACGGAAAGTCTATTAATGAGACAAATAGACGAAGTAGCAAAAAATAACGAGGTGATTATTATGGGGGACTTCAACTACCCCGATATAGACTGGGAAACCGAAAGCTGTAGATCTCAGAAAGGAAACAGGTTTCTGTCAATTATCAAAGACAATTATTTGTCACAACTTGTGCAGGAACCAACTAGAGGAACGGCCCTTTTAGACTTAATATTAACTAACAGGCCAGACAGAATAACTGAGGTGCAGGTCGGGGGGCACCTGGGAAATAGTGACCACAACATTATACAATTCCACATGTGCTTCAGTAGGGTGCCCAGCAAGGGAGTCACAAAAACACTGAACTTCAGGAGGGCAAAGTTTGATCAGCTAAGAGATGCCCTTCACCTTGTAGACTGGGATAGTATCTTTAGTAATAGGAGCACGGATAGAAAATGGGAAATTTTCAAAACAGTCCTACATAGTCACTGTAGAAGGTACATACCTTATGGGAATAAAAGGGCTAGGAATAGGAGGAAGCCAATGTGGCTAAATAAGGAAGTCAAGAGGGCAATGAAAAACAAAAAAAGGGCTTTCGGTAAACTTAAACAAGAAGGCAGCGAGGAAGCGCTAATATCTTATAGGGAAAAAAACAAAATCTGTAAGAAACAAATAAGAATAGCAAAAGAGGAGACAGAGAGACTAATTGCCAAGGAAAGTAAAACGAATCCCAAACTGTTCTTTAACTATATAAACAGTAAAAGGATTAAAACTGATGGAGTTGGCCGATTGAAAAATAACCTGGGTAAAATAATAGAGGGCGATGAGGGTAAAGCAAACCTACTCAATAGCTTCTTCTCCACTGTTTTCACAAAAGAAAACAATTTATCCGAGGAAAATGCAGAGTGATAAAGTAAAACCTCGCTAAATGTCACCCACCTAACCCAGGAGGAAGTTCAGAAACGCCTAAATAATATCAAAATAGACAAGTCACCAGGCCCAGATGGCATACACCCCCGGGTACTAAAAGAATTAAGTAATGTGATAGACAGACCGCTGTATCTTATATTCAAGCACTCTTTATGGACAGGGACTGTCCCACTAGACTGGCGCCAAGCAAATGTGGTTCCAATATTCAAAAAGGGGTCTAAAAGTGCCCCTGGAAACTATAGGCCAGTCAGCTTATCGTCTGCTGTGGGTAAATTGTTTGAAGGATTTCTTAGAGATGCTATTGTAGAATATTTTAATGATAATAACTGTCTAACTCCATATCAACATGGATTCATGAGGGATCGCTCCAGCCAAACAAACCTGATTGCCTTCTACGAGGAGGTGAGCTCACAGCTGGACCGGGGAGAGTCAGTGGATGTTATATACCTTGACTTCTCCAAAGCGTTTGATACCGTGCCACACAAAAGGTTGGTATATAAAATGAGAATGCTTGGTCTGGGGGATAATGTGTGCAAGTGGGTAAATAGCTAGCTGAGTGATAGAAAGCAGAGGGTGGTTATCAATGGAGTAAGCTCAGGGTGTGTCAGGGTTACTAGCGGGGTGCCTCAAGGGTCTGTCTTGGGCCCTATATTATTTAATATATTTATTAATGATCTAGTGGAAGGGTTGCATAGTAAAATAGCAATATTTGCAGATGATACTAAACTTTGTAAAGTAGTTAATACAGATGAGGATAGGGCACAGCTACAGGAGGATTTAGATAAATTGGGGAGTTGGGCCAAAAAATGGCAAATGGGGTTCAATGCCGATAAATGTAAGGTCATGCACATGGGAAAGAAAAACAGCAGTCACCCATACATATTAAATGGGAAACCATTGGGGAAATCTGACATGGAGAAGGACCTAGGCGTCTTGGTTAATAGCAAATTAAATTGGAGTGCCCAGTGTCAGGCAGCAGCTGCGAAGGCAAATAGAGTCATGGCCTGCATCAGAAGAGGAATAGGGGCATATGATGAGAACATTGTTCTTCCTCTGTATAAAGCGCTGGTATGGCCGCACTTAGAATATTGTGCACAGTTCGGGGCTCCGGTGCTCAGGAAAGACATATTGGAGCTAGAGAGGGTACAAAGGAGGGCGACTAAGGTAATAAAGGGAATGGAGGGACTAGAATACCCAGAGAGGTTGTCAAAATTAGGCCTATTTACGTTGGAAAAGAGAAGGCTTAGGGGAGACCTCATAAACATGTATAAATACATCAGGGGGCAGTACAGAGATCTCTCCCATGACCTGTTTATACCAAGGATGGTGACAAAGACGAGGGGGCACACTATGCGTCTGGAGGAAAGGAGGTTCCTGCACCAGCATAGAAGGGGATTCTTTACGGTTAGAGCCGTGAGACTCTGGAACTCTCTGGGAGAGGAAGTGGTGATGTCCAACTCACTTAATGAGTTCAAGAGAGGCCTGGACGCCTTTCTTGAGAACAATAAAATTACATCTTATGCTTAGTTAATTAATCCAGGGATTTAATCTTACTGCCAGATTGGTGTCGGGAAGTGAATTTTTCCTCAATGATATAAATTGGCCTATACCGCATGGGTTTTTTTTGCCTTCCCCTGGATCAACGCTGCGGAATAGCTGCAGTGCACAAGAAATAGGCTGAACTGGATGGACGCTTGTCTTTGTTCGGCCTTATAAACTATGTAACTATGTAACTATGATGATGATGATAGAAGTTAGCATCTGCTTTGCTTTCTTGGAATGCAAGCGTAAGTGTGCAGCCTGCCACCCACACACCCCCAGGCTGCAATATCATACTGCTAGCTTGCACTTGAAATGGGGCCTTTTAGTTTGAAGGAGGCCGAAGCTGGCCACTACCTCATGGCTGCTTCGGCAGCGAGGAATCCATACTCAGTCCCCAGCCGCCCGGCGGCCGGGTGTCCACGCTCCGTACCCAGCTGCCAGGGAGCGGTTGGGTGTCCATACTCGGTCCCCACCTGCCCCGCGGCCAGGTGTCCACACACGGTTCCCAGCCACCTGGGGGTGGCCGGGTGTCCATAAATGGTCCCCAGCCTCCCCTATTTCTCCTGTCACCTTCCCACACACTTTTCTTAGCCTGGCCTGCTTTAGGGCAGCATTGGATGAGCCCACCAGAGAACCAGACTCCTCCGGTAGGCCCTGGCTTCTCCATCAGGGGAGTTGAGAGTGCCAAGGTGAGCAGCATGATGATGATGATAGAAGTTAGCATCTGCTTTGTTTTCTTGGAATGCAAGCGTAAGTGTGCAGCCTGCCACCCACCCACCCCCAGACTGCAATACCATACTGCTAGCTTGCACTTGAAATGGGGCCTTTTAGTTTGGAGGAGGCCGAAGCTGGCCACTACCTCATGGCTGCTTCGGCAGCAAGGTATCCATACGCAGTCCCCAGCCGCCCCTATTTGTCCCGGTGTGCCTTATATATAAGATTAAGCGCGCATACCAAAACATTACCTATGCCCTCCCCTGTGCATTTAGTGGAAAGGACAGCCTATTCCACTGTAGTGTGTGCATGCCAAACCGCTGTTCATGGTACATGCGAAAATGCCTATCACCCTGCACCTGTCACTGCAGACTTGCAACTATCCCCATTCAAGTCCATGTCCCAGGGCAGTGTTCAATTGTACCTCTCCCATTCCTTGCAATGCAAGCGCAAGTATGCAGCCTGCCATCCACCCACCCCAGGCTGCAATACCATACTGCTTGCTTGCACTTGAAATTGGGCCTTTTAGGCATGTGGAGGTCGGAATCTGGCCACCACGTCATGGCTGCGTTGGCGGCCTGGTATCCATACTCAGTCCCCAGCCGTCCGGCAGCTGGGTGTCCACACTCGGTCCCCAGCCGCCCCTATTTCTCCGTCAACTTCCCCACACACACTTTTCTTAGCCCGGCCATTGGACGAGCACACCAGAGAACCAGACTCCTCCGGTGGGCCCTGGCGTCTCCATCAGGGGAGTTGAGAGTGCCAAGGTGAGGAGCATGATGATGATGATAGAAATTAGCATCTGATTTGTTTTCTTGGAATGCAAGCGCATGTATGTAGTAGCGGCTAGGCCTGAGGTGGTCAGCATTGTTGTGCATAACCTACCTCCTCCGAGGATTGCTGGATGTTTTCCTGCTACTATCCCAGTTCTATGACTCCCGTTAAAACAAAGCTTCAGGTGATAAATGATGGATGAGGTAGTGGCAAAGGAGAAAGAGCAGGAGGAACAGGGACCATTCACATCAATATCAGGCCAGTCAACCACACATGTCTTGTAGGATATGTTTCTGTATCAAAAGTAGCTGTTCGGCTACACAGTTATAGGGCATACAGTGAGTGCAATGCCTACCAAAAATTTCGAGGCACTCCAATGCCCCTTGGAAATGACATGGAGGTCAGAGGGCCTTAACTCAACAGGTTTTTCCATTTATAGCAACTGGGTCTCCTGTACACTGTTGGCCTAAGCAGTGAATGGAAGGCTTTCCAAAAATTATGAGGGACTGCAATGCCCCTTGAAACAGACGTGGATTACAGCGTACTAAAAACCTTCTACCCATTATTGGGGAGTGGGTCTCTCTTAGTTTTCGCCTTTGCATTGAAAAGCAAAAGCTGACTAAAATTAGGAGGAAATGCAATGCCCGTTGGAAGAGTCGTGGAGGTTAGAGGTAATTAAAAACAACATTTCAATGCCCCTTGGAAGAGCTGTGGAGTTCAGAGTGGCTTAAGAAGACACTTTTAATGCCCCTTTGAAGAGACGTGGAGGTCACAGTAGCTTAAAAAGGCGGTTTTAATGTCCCTCGGAAGAGACGTGGAGGTCCCAGTAGCTTAACAAGATGGTTTTAATGCCCCTTGGAAAAGTGGTGGAGGTCGCAGTAGCTTAACAAGATGGTTTGAATGCCCCTTGGAAGAGAAGTGGAGGTCCCAGTAGCTTAACAAAACGGTTTTAATGCCCCCCGGAAAAGTGGTGGAGGTCGCAGTAGCTTAACAAGATGTTTTAATGCCCCTCAGAAGAGACGTGGAAGTCCCAGTAGCTTAACAAGACGGTTTTAATGCCCCTTGGAAAAGTGGTGGAGGTCACAGTAGCTTAACAAGACGGTTTTAATGCCCCTCGGAAAAGTGGTGGAGGTCGCATTAGCATACCAAGACGCTTTTAATGCCCCTCAGAAGAGATGTGGAGGTCCCAGTAGCTTAACAAAACGGTTTTAATGCCCCTTGGAAAAGTTGTGGAGGTCACAGTAGCTTAACAAGACGGTTTTAATGCTCCTCGGAAAAGTGGTAGAGGTCGCAGTAGCTTAACAAGACGCTTTTAATGCCCCTCAGAAGAGACGTGGAGGTCCCAGTAGCTTAACAAGACGGTTTTAATGCCCCTTGGAAAGGTGGTGGAGGTCACAGTAGATTAACAAGATGGTTTTAATGCCCCTCGGAAAAATGGTGGAGGTCGCAGTAGCTTAACAAGATGCTTTTAATGCCCCTCAGAAATGACGTGGAGGTCCCAGTAGCTTAACAAGACACTTTTAATGCCCCTCAGAAGAGACATGGAGGTCCCAGTAGCTTAACAAGACGGTTTTAATGCCCCTTAGAAAAGTCGTGGAGGTCACAATAGCTTAACAAGACGGTTTTAATGCCCCTCGGAAAAGTGGTGGAGGTCGCAGTAGCTTAACAAGACGCTTTTAATGCCCCTCAGAAAAGACGTGGAGGTCCCAGTAGCTTAACAATACGCTTTTAATGCCCCTCAGAAGAGACAAGGAGGTCCCAGTAGCTTAACAAGACGGTTTTAATGCTCCTTGGAAAGATGGTGGAGGTCACAGTAGATTAACAAGATGGTTTTAATGCCCCTCAGAAAAGTGGTGGAGATCGCAGTAGCTTAACAAGACAGTTTTAATGCCCCTTGGAAAAGTGGTGGAGGTCACAGTAGCTTAACAAGACGGTTTTAATGCCCCTTACGAGAGCCATACAGTACAGCATCTTAAAAATATTATTCCCATTATTGGGGAGTGGGTCTCCCACAGTCTTTGCTTTTGCCTTCCAAGCGAAAGCTGCCAAAAATTAGGACGGAGGAACTTGCAATGCCCCTTACAAGAGCCATGCAGTACAGCATATTACAAATATTATTCCCATTATTGGGGAGTTGGTCTCCCATAGTCTTTGCTTATGCCTTCCAAGCAAAAGCTGACAAAAATTAGGATGGAGGAACTTGCAATGCCCCTTACAAGAGCCATGCAGTACAGCATAATACAAACATTATTCCCATTATTGGGGAGTGGGTCTCCCATAGTCTTTGCCTATGCCTTCCAAGCAAAAGCTGCCAAAAATTAGGATGGAGGAACTTGCAATGCCCCATACAAGAGCCATGCAGTACAGCATATTACAAACATTATTCCCATTATTGGGGAATGGGTCTCCCATATTCTTTGCTTATGCCTTCCAAGCAAAAGCTGCCAAAAATTAGGATGGAGGAGCTTGCAATGCCCCTTACAAGAGTCATGCAGTACAGCATATTACAAACATTATTCCCATTATTGGGGCGTGGGTCTCCCATAGACTTTGCTTATGCCTTCCAAGCAAAAGCTGACAAAAATTAGGACGGAGTAACTTTCAATAATGGCAACACGGACCACGGTCACCCTGGTGGTATAGTGGTGGTGGAGGCTGAGGATAAGGAGAAGAACATAAAACAGCCAAAATGAGGAAGCATATACCCATGTGTGGGAGGGAAGCAGTGCATGTGAATACACCTCCCGAAATAACACAGTGGATTTGACTTTATGTTACTCTGCTGTCATTTGGTGGTGATGAGAAGTCTGGCCCCATCCAGCCCTTGTTCATTTTGATAAGGGTCAGCTTGTCAGCATTGTCAGTTGACAGGCGAGTGCGCTTATCAGTTATAATTCCCCCAGCGGCACTAAAAGCACGCTCCGATAACACACTAGCGGCAGGAAAGGCCAGGACCTCCAAGGCGTACAGAGCGAGTTCATTCCAAGTGTCCAGCTTGGATACCCAATAATTAAAAGGCACAGAGGAATCACGGAGGACGCTGGTACAGTCGGCAAGGTACTCCCTCACCATCTTTTGAAACTTTCCACTCCTTGTTAAAGTACCCCACACCTAAGGGTCTGTCCGAAGGGAGGGTCTGAGAAAACTGTCCCAGAATGTTGACAGTGTTCCCCTGCCTCTGCTGGATTGGAGTTGCGTCTCTCTTGCATGTACGCCTTGGTTGGGCAATGAACTGTGACCTCTGCCGCTAACATGTTCAGATGGGAATTTTTTTAACAGTTCTGCAGCAAGGGCCTTCTGGTACTGCCCCATTTTTGTAGACCTCTCCACCTCAGGAATAAGAGAGTGAAAGTTCTCCTTGTACCGGGGGTCTAAAAGTGTCACCAACCAGTAATGACCGTTACCTAACATTTTGACAACGCGAGGGTCACGGTTAAGGCAGCGTAACATAAAGTCAGCCATGCGTGCCAGACTGGTAACGGGCAAGACTTCCGTGTCCTCACCAAGATGACGACTGACCATGCTCTCCTCCTCCTCCTCCTCCTCCACCCCCCTGTCCTCAGGCCACCCACGCTGAACCGATGGTATGACAGTTGTACAGGTACTAGCGTCTACAGCGCATGATACACGCTCCTGTTCTTCCTCTTCCTCCTCCTCCTCCTCCTCTCCCTCATTGTCCCCCAATGCACGTTGGGATAAGATGAGGCTGGGCTGTATGTAATCGACTGCTATGGCTTCTTGATCCATCTCATCATACTCTGGCTGCAATGCCTCCTCTTTAATTCTCTGCAGAGAGCGTTGCAAAAGACAGACAAGTGGAATGCTGACGCTAATGATGGCGTCATCACCACTCACCATCTTGGTGGACTCCTCAAAGTTTGTCAAGATGGTACATATGTCAGACATCCAGGTCCACTCCTGAGGTCTTATGTGTGGAGTCTGACCTGAATATCGACGGCCTTGTTGCAGCTGGTACTCCACAACTGCACTCTTCTGCTCACAAATCCTTTGCAACATGTGGAGGGTAGAGTTCTAACGTGTGGGGACATCACACACCAGTCGGTGTGACGGAAGCTGCAAACGCTGCTGCAACACCTCAAGGGCGGCGGAAGTTGTAGCCGACTAGTGAAAATGAGCTGACAGGTGGCGTACTTTGACGAGCAGATCTGGCAACTCGGAGTACGATTTAAGAAACCACTGAACCACGAGGTTAAGCACATGACCCAGCATGGTACGTGTGTGATCTCGCCTCGCCTCAGAGCCGCCACCAGGTTATGGCCATTGTCACACACGACCATGCCTGGATGTAGGTTCAGCGGTCTCAGCCACAGATCTGCCTGCTCTTTCACAGCTGGCCACAACTCACAAGAGTGTGAGGTTTATCACCTAAGATTATGAGTTTCAGCACAGCCTGTTGCTGCTTGGCGGAGGCAGTACTGCAGTGCTTCCAGCTTGTAACTGATGTGGTGATATCTGAGATGGAGGCTGAGCATGAGGAGGAGGATGATGCGCAGGAGCTGTACCCTGTGGGGGCAACTCTGATTGACATAGGGCCCGCAATCCTCGGTGTGGGGAGGATGTGTTCCGTCCCAAGGTCCGACTGGGTCCCGGCTAGAGATGAGCGTTGTTCGACTCGAACTGTTCGCCAATCTCAAATTCGAGCTGTTTTGGGCGGTGTTCGAGCCGTTCGACGAACACGAACGATTTGAGAAAAATTCGGCTGTTCGAGGTTATGTTCGATAACTGTTCGTGCACCAAAATCATAACTGGATTTTTTCTCAGTAATGATAAAAATTAATGTTAATACGCAGTTTGAGTGTACATTGGGGCGGGGGGAGGGGCAGGGGATGGATCTCTGCAGGAATAATGAAGATCTCCATTTTTTTTTCTCTTTCCCGCAATTAAAGTGGGGAGGTGCAATCTGTCAGCCTATCAGCAGCGCACACACGGAGCGAAGTGCTTTTTTTACACACAAGCAAGGGTATGTGTCATTGGCAGTGTATGTCACATGTCCTTGCCCTATAAGACCCAGCCATTTTCCCCGTCGCCACCATTTTCTCACTGCTGCAGCTGCGTGTTAGACGGCACCGCTGTTGCTGTGTGCGCTATACCTTGTTAATTTCAAGCCAATTTTCGCACAAATCTACAGATAGCTTGGGAGTAGGGAATAGTTGTGATTGCAGTCCTTTTAAGAACTAGGTTACAGCATTTCCTACGACTTTTATCAGGCTGGTCCGTGCTCTTAAATAGATAGGTTGCGGGAGTAAAGACTAATTGTAATTGCAGTCCTTTTCAGGACTAAGTTACATCAGTTCCTATCAGTTTTTGCCAAGCAGGTCTGTGCCAGTGCTGTGCAAGTTTTTTTCACAGCATTTGGCTGAATCTAGCAAAGCTAATCCTTTTTGGCCTATTGCAGAGTGTGTTAGTCAGTGGAGTAGCCTATCTGTGTTGCAAGATACACCACCTGTGTATAGAATACCAATTTTTTTACTGCACCTAGTGAAGTAAAACCTTTTGGGCATAGCATCATTCTATTAGTCCATCTATAATGACCTCCATAAGGTTGCAATTTGAATATAATTTTTTTTTGCATCTATCTCTGAAAAAATATTTGTCCTTCTAGCAGTGTGTGGGACTTGTTCTACTAGTCCATCTATACTGACCTCCATCAGGTTGCAAATTCAAAATAGTTTTTTGTCTGCATCTAGCTCTGAAAAAATATTTGGGCTTCTAGCAGTGTGTGGGACTTGTTCTAATAGTCCATCTATACTGACCTCCATCAGGTTGCAAATTAAAAATATTTTTTGTCTGCATCTAGCTCTGAAAAAATATTTGGCCTTCTAGCAGTGTGTGGGACTTGGTCTATTAGTCCATCTATACTGACCTCCATCAGGTTGCAAATTAAAAATATTTTTTTATCTGCATCTAGCTCTGAAAAATATTTGGCCTTCTAGCAGTGTGTGGGACTTGTTCTATTAGTCTATCTATACTGACCTCCATCAGGTTGCAAATTAAAAATAATTTTTTGTCTGCATCTAGCTCTGAAAAAATATTTGGCCTTCTAGCAGTGTGTGGGACTTGTTCTATTAGTCCATCTATACTGACCTCCATCAGGTTGCAAATTGAATATAATTTTTTTCTGCATCTAGCTCTGAAAAAATATTTGTCCTTCTAGCAGTGTGTGGGACTTGATCTACTAGTCCATCTATACTGACCTCCATCAGGTTGCAAATTAAAAATAATTTTTATCCGCATCTAGCTCTGAAAAAATATTTGTACTTCTAGCAGTGTGTGGGACTTGTTCTACTAGTCCATCTATACTGACCTCCATCAGGTTGCAAACTGAATACAATTTTTTTCTGCATCTACCTCTGAAAAAACATTTGGGCTTCTAGCAGTGTGTGGGACTTGTTTTATTAGTCCATCTATACTGACCTCCATCAGGTTGCAAATTAAAAATAATTTTTATCTGCATCTAGCTCTGAAAAAATATTTGGCATTCAAGCAGTGTGTGGGACTTGTTCTATTAGTCCATCTATACTGACTTCCATCAAGTTGCAAATTAAAAATAATTTTCATCTGCATCTAGCTCTGAAAAAATATTTGGGCTTCTAGCAGTGTGTGGGACTTGTTCTATTAGTCCATCTATACTGACCTCCATCAGGTTGCAAATTAAAAATAATTTTTATCTGCATCTAGCTCTGAAAAAATATTTGGCCTTCTAGCAGTGTGTGGGACTTGTTCTATTAGTCCATCTATACTGACCTCCATCAGGTTGCAAATTGAATATAATTTTTTTCTGCATCTAGCTCTGAAAAAATATTTGTCCTTCTAGCAGTGTGTGGGACTTGATCTACTAGTCCATCTATACTGACCTCCATCAGGTTGCAAATTAAAAATAATTTTTATCCGCATCTAGCTCTGAAAAAATATTTGTCCTTCTAGCAGTGTGTGGGACTTGTTCTACGAGTCCATCTATACTGACCTCCATCAGGTTGCAAACTGAATACAATTTTTTTCTGCATCTACCTCTGAAAAAATATTTGGGCTTCTAGCAGTGTGTGGGACTTGTTCTATTAGTCCATCTATACTGACCTCCATCAGGTTGCAAATTGAAAATAATTTTTTTCTGCATCTAGCTCTGAAAAAATATTTGGGCTTCTAGCAGTGTGTGGGACTTGGTCTATTAGTCCATCTATACTGACCTCCATCAGGTTGCAAATTGAATATAATATTTATCTGCATCTAGCTCTGAAAAAATATTTGGCCTTTTAGCAGTGTGTGGGACTTGTTCTATTAGTCCATCTATACTGACCTCCATCAGGTTGCAAACTGAATATAATTTTTTTCTGCATCTACCTCTGAAAAAATATTTGGGCTTCTAGCTGTGTGTGGGACTTGTTCTATTAGTCCATCTATACTGACCTCCATCTGGTTGCAAATTGAATATAATTTTTTTCTGCATCTAACCCAGCCAATAGTTTTGGCCTAATACCACAGTTTGGCCACTCAACTCTGCTCGGTTCCCATCCATTGTTTTTTTGTGCAAACAGCTCCAGAGTTGTGAATTAGTTAACCACCAAAATGAGTGGAAAAAGGCCTGCTGCTGGTGGAAAGGGGAATAGGCGTGCTGGGAAGGGTAAAAAAGGTTGTGTCCGTGGGGTAGGTGTTAAAGCAACAGTAACATCTGCAGAAGAAAGACCATCTTCCAGCCAAACTAAAATGTCTACTTCTTTTAGCGGACAATGTGATAAGATCCCTTTCTTACGGCCACGCCAATCGCTACAAATTCCAGATGAGGCGCAAAAACAGCAGGTGCTTCAACGGATATCAAGTGTTCCTTTAAGTGGGCTCTCCTCCACATCAACTTCAACATCACAAATACTCCAGTCCTCAAAGGTGTCACCCCAATCGCACTTGCTTCCTCACAGCTCCCAAATCTCCAGCTGCCCGTCTGAGTATGAGGTAGAACAGATGGTTGAGTCTGCAGAGCTGTTTACTCATACTATAGCCTGGGAATCAGAGGTCGGCTACAGCGCTTCTGTGAATCCAGACGAGGAAATGATCTGCACTGATGCCCAGAATCTTTATGAGTCGGATGCAGGACCAGACGCTGAAGGTTCTGACCATAATGTAGACCCTCATTCCCAAACTGTAACTCCTGTTGGTGGAGACAATGAGGAAGACGATGATGAGACTCAAATACCTGATTGGAGCGACAACTTTAGTTTTTTGTCAGGGCAGGAACAGGTTGGCTCTGAGGACGACGGGTGTGATAACGCACAGGGTGATGATGATGAGGTTGGAGATCCCACTTACTGTCAACCCACAGTTAGTCAAGAGATGAGGTCAGCAGAGGAGGTGGAGGAGAATGCTAGTGACGACGAGGTCAGGTTGCGCCTTCCTGGACAGAAACGTAGTACTGCAAGCACGTCAACAACTGCATCCTCAAACACAACTCTGCCTCTCACCACAAGTCGTGGTGGCTCCTCAGGTCGCATGGGTGCTAAGCCTTGCATAGCCTGGGCATTTTTTCAGATCGATAAAGATGACCCAACTCGTGTTATCTGTAACATTTGTCAGCAAAAGTTAAGTAGAGGCCAAAAAATACATAGTTTGAGAACTTCATGCATGAACCGGCACATGGACATGAAGCATAAGTTGCAGTGGGAAGCTCACTGTGCTACAATGTGGCCTAGCCGGCCGGGCCAACCACCGTCTGCCATATCTTGTGCATCCGCGGCCTCTTCATCCTCTGTGACTGGGGGGACAGCAGTCACACCTGTTTTGGGGCGCAGACCTGCCACCTCTTTACCCGCAACAGCCAGCGTGATTGGCAGGTCATCATTTTCTTTGGAGGTGGTAACACCAGCTGGTGTTGAGCGCTGTCCGACATCGATAGCACCACCTTTGGATCAAGGCAACCTAACATGTCCGCCTGCATTCTACTCACAGACCGGCAGTTTGCCGGGGACACCCTTATCAACCCCCGTCTAAGCACAATAGCCAGCCCTCGGTCCCTCAGATGTGGACAAGTAAAAGACCATTTCCTCCTAGCCATGAGAAAGCTAAGAGGTTGAATTTCACCATCTGCAAGCTCTTGGCTACAGAAATGCTGCCTTTCTGCCCGGTGGACACAGAGGATTTTCGAGACCTTATTTCCGTCGCAGTGCCCCAGTACCAGATGCCCAGTCGGCACTACTTCTCAAAGAAAGGTGTGCCTGCGCTCCACCAGCATGTCGCACACAACATCACCTCTTCTTTGAGAAACTCTGTGTGTGACAGGGTGCATTTCACCACAGACACTTGGACGAGTAGGCATGGACAGGGGCGTTACATGTCGCTGTCTGGGCACTGGGTAACTATCGTGACAGCAGGACAAGGGGCTGCTGTCTAAGTCTTGCCGTCCCCACGAGTTGTGCGTCAATCCTCTTTATCTCAAAGTTTCTCCACTGCTTCTGCCTCCTCAACCTCCTCTCGGTCCTCCACCTGCACCCAAAGCCTGTCTGGTCATGCCACAAGCTTTCTAACTGCACAGAAGGGATCCTGCACACCTCCTTACTATGCTGGCAGTAGGGCTCAACATCATCAGGCGGTTTTTACTTTGAAATGTCTGGAAAATGTGAGTCACACAGCTGAGGAGTTGTGGTCAGCTCTGGAGAACCAGTTTCATGAATGGTTGTCTCCACTGGACCTGAAACCAGGGAAGGCCGTGTGCGACAATGCTGCAAACCTGGGTGCGGCCCTTCGCCGTGGCAATGTCACACACGTGCCTTGTATGGCTCACGTGTTGAACCTGGTTGTCCAGCAATTTTTAGCCCACTATCCCGGTCGCTGTGTGCTCACTTCCGCCGTTCGCATCCCGCAGCTCAGCGACTTACATCTCTACAGAAGTCGTTGGGCCTGCCACTTCACCGGCTAAAATGCGATGTGCCTACCCGGTGGAATTCAACTCTGCACATGTTGCAGCGACTGTGGCAGCACCGACAAGCCCTGGTGCAATACGTTCTCATGTATAGCCTGGGCCAACGAGATCCAGAGGTGGGGCAAATCACGCTGGAGGAGTGGTCTCAGATCAGGGACCTATGCACCCTTCTGCACAGTTTTGAAATGGCGACAAAGATGTTTAGTGCTGACGATGCCATTATCAGCATGACTATTCCGGTGATTTACATGCTGGAGCACATGTTAAACAGAATTCGGAGTCAGGTGGTGGCACAAGAGGAGGTGGAGGAAGTAGAGGAGGAGGAGTTGTATGCGGAAGGGCTAACATCTGCAAGGTCCAGACGGTCGGCAGCACCAAGGCGGCAGGCATGTGAGGGTGGGGGAGATGGTTTTACCAGGGCGCATGGTAGCAGGCAAACTAGTGATGAAGGTGCAGGAGCCCAGGAAGAAGTGGAGGACGAACTGATGGAAGACTCATCAGATGAGGGAGACCTTGATCACATTTCTGTTGTGCGAGGTTGGGGGGAGAGGGCAGAGGAAGGAAGCATGATTGTTACCTCGCCACCAACACAACAGGGACTTGGTGCTCCTGGATGCGCAACACACATGAGTGCCTTCTTGCTGCACTACCTGCAACATGACCCTCGAATTGTGAGAATTAGAAATAATCCTGACTACTGGGTTGCCACACTGTTAGATCCCCGGTACAAAAGTAAATTTGCAGAAATTATTCCTGCCATAGAAAGGGATGCACGCATGCAGGAGTATCAGCAGAGACTGTTGCAGAATCTTACATGTGCTTTTCCACAAAACACCAGTGGTGCACGTACTGAATCTCACAGTTCCAACTTGCCAACCGTGGGACCGTCGAGTGTTCAGCACTCAAACCGTAACAGAAACACAGTATCTGCTGGTAACATCAATTTTGCGGAATAATTTCACCACTTTTTTAGCCCATCCTTTGCAAGGCCACAGGAGACAAGAAGTCTGACACATAGTCAACGCCTAGAGACGATGGTACAGGAGTATCTCCAAGTAAACATTGAAGCCATGATTGTGTCACTGGACCCTTGCTCTTTTTGGGCTTCCAATCTGGATAAATGGCCGGAGCTAGCCACTTACGCCTTGGAGATCTTGTCATGCCCCGCAGCCAGCGTTCTGTCTGAACGTGTGTTCAGCACTGCTGGTGGTGTGCTGACAGATAAGCGCACGTGGCTCTCCACTGATAATGTAGACAGACTCACGTTTATAAAGATGAACAAATCATGGATCCGAAGTGACTTTTCTACCCCTGTGTCATCCTGGGGAGAGTAAAAGCTTGATGATTGGTTAAAATCACCTCACCAACCATTTTAAGCTTTCAAATTACTAATCATGTTTATCTGTATCTTGGCTGGAAAATTATTTGGGCTTTGTAGCAGTGTGCAGTACTAATTCTATTAGGCCATCTATACTAAGCTCCACCAGATTTAAAATTACTAATCATGTTTATCTGTATCTTGGCTGGAAAATAATTTGGGCTTTGTAGCAGTGTGCAGTACTGATTCTATTAGGCCATCTATACTAAGCTCCACCAGATTTAAAATTAATAATAATTTTTAGCTGCATCTAGCCCGGAAAATAATTTTGGGGCTCCGAGATGCGCAAGACACATAAGTGCCTTCTTGCTGCACTACCTGCAACATGACCCTCAGATTGTCAGAATTCGAAGTAATCCTGACTACTGGGTTGCCACACTCTTAGATCCCCCACACTCTTCGATCAACCTTTTCATTTTAATAAAGACCAAAAAAATGGTCATTTTTAAAATTATAAGCATTAGCAGGTTATTAGAAACTGAAATCAAACAGTTTTCAACTCAAAACTTTATTCTAGGTGATGTTACATTTTCACATAGGACCCCTTGTTCGAAAGGAGCTTCTGAACTCTCTCGTCCATTGAATTTGTCAGGTTTTGGATGGTTTCTGCTTCAATTGTTTTGCATGAGGACAGAATACCCTCCCAGAGCTGTTGCTTAGATGTGAACTGCCTCCCGCCATCATAGACACTCCTTTTGATGATGCTCCAGAGGTTCTGAATGGGGTAGAGGTCAGGGGAGCATGGGGGTCACACCATAAGTTTGTCCCCTTTTATGCCCATATCAGCCAGAGATGCAGATGTGTTATGTGCAGCATGAGACGGTGCATTATCATGCATAAAAATGATCTTGCTGTGGAATACACGGTTCTTCTTCTTGAACCATGGCAGGAAATGCTGTTTGAGTAACTCCACATACATTATGGAGTTCATATTTACCCCTTCAGGGATCCTAAAGGGGCCGACAATCTCTCTCCCCATGATTCCAGCCCAAAACATTACTCCACCTCCTCCTTGTTGGCGCTGTAGCCGTGTTTGCGTGGGGTGTCCATCAACCTGCCATCCTCAACTCCATCCATCTGGACCATCGAGCGTTGCACGGCACTCATCCGTGAACAAAACAGTTTTGAAATCAGTCTTTATGTAATGTTTGGCCCACTGGAGCCGTTTCTGCTTGTGTGAAGTGGATAGAGGAGGTCGACAGGATGGCGTATGCACAGCTGCAAACCTCTGAAGGACCCTGCATCTTGTTGTTCGGGGGACGTTGGAGGCACAAGCAGCTTCAAAAACTTGTCTGCTGCTATGACAACGCTTTTTTGCCGCTGCTCTTTCAACCTGACGTAATTGCCTGTAGGAAAGAGTCCTCAATTTGCCCTTATCAGCACGCACACGTGTGTACTGTGAATCAGCTACATACTTCTTGATTGCCAAGACACTTCATCCTGATCATCGCACAATGTTGATTGTAGTCATGCCTTGACCTAAAAACTCCACAATTTGTTGCTTCTCAGCAGCCGACACATCCTTTTTCTTTCCCATATTTTCAGAAAATGTAGGCTGCTTAATAATGTGAGAGAGCCTTCTTAAGTAGTCTTGCCTTTCATTGGACACACCTGCCAAACTAATTAGCACAGGTGTCTGCAATTGCTTACAGTGATATAAAGAGCCCTGACACACATCACCATCAATGAGTTTAACTGACAAACAAACAAATTTTTCCACAAAACACCAGTGGTTCGCGTAGTGAATCTTACAGTTCTAACTTGCCAACCGTGGTCTGTATGGAGTTGTTCAATAAAGGGCCCAAAATTAAGATAACATAGATGGGAGAGGTCTCTATGAATAGGAATTCCTAAGTATTTGATACCCTGTGACGGCCAGGCAAAGGGAAAGTTGGACTGGATGGAATCCTGTATGGATTTGGGGAGGGAGACATCGAGGGCCTCAGACTTCGCTGCATTGATTTTAAAATTTGACCATGTAACAAAGTGATCTATTTCAGCCATAACAGCAGGGATGGATATATGTGATTGAGTGATATATACTAGGACATCATCAGCAAATAGAGAGCACTTGTACTCGGTGCCTCCCACCTCAATCCACCTAATATTGGGGTTATGGCGAATTGATGAGAGCAGGTGCTCCGTCACTAGGATGTATAAGAGAGGGGACAGAGGACATCCCTGCCTTGTCCCATTGGTGATTATGAAAGGTGATGAAAATGTTCTGACGCGCCCCCTGGGCCTTGGGACACCCGGAGCCGGACCCTTTTTGGTGGATGCTGGTGGTTGTAGTCTCCGTGGCGGCGACCCGGTTCCGTGGCTCAGGGCAGTCAAACCAGTGGCGGAACTATTTATGTGGTTTTGATGTTTAAATGTCCGACTACGCCACCCGTGGATTGCGGTCAGAGTGAAACGCCGCTGCAGGGCAGACCGCTGAGGCTGGTGTTGTGGGTGCAGCAGAGTGTAGCATAACTCCCCACGGGAGGAGTATAGCCTCAGGGCAGTGTATGCGGAGGATGGGGGTGATGGTGCAGGGCAGCAGCAGTAACGACACGGAGTCAGTGATGCAGTCCAGGGCCTTTACTCACAGTTCTTATTATCCAGACCACGTCTGCAGGTAATGGCTGCCCACGTCGTACTGTGCTCACCAGGTGAGGGGCTCAGACAACTCCCAGATAACTTTGGAGCGCTTCACAGGACCCCCTTTGTGTGTCCTTTGTCTGGCCTTTCTTACCAACCCTTCTGTCTGGCTGCATCGGGCCTCCTCTTGGTAAACTTGGCGCCAGTTTCCCTGACCCTATGTGGTGCCTTCCTAGCAGGTGTAGCGAGGGGCTGCGCCACATAAAATGTCACAGCCTCCGGTTTCTAGCTGAGGGTCGTTTCCCGCCTCCACTAGTTTCGGGGACCGGTCTCCCCCTTTGGTCTGACCCCTCCACGCAGGTGGATTCGGGCATGCGGAGGCGACTCGCCCGTCCGCACCCCTGGGATCCCTTCGTTCCTCGTTCCTGGAGCCTTCTCCGCTCCTCTTCCTTCCTTCTCCCTCTTCCAGGCCTGGGCCTCTGTTACTAGGCCCGCCTCCGGAGCAGAGCGCATGCAGAGTCCCTGCTCCCTGTCACTTCTGCTCAGACTTCTCTGCACTGAACTAAGATGGTGCCCACCTTTTATACTCCTTTCTCAATGCACCCAGGAACTGCTTCCTCCCTGCTCCTGCACTACAGGGTTCCCCTTCCTCAGTGTTCCCTCCCCCCACTCCAGCCAGGGACAGGGACTGTCGTGCCCATCTCAGGGGCATATTGGTCACCCTGCCCCACGGCAATGTGGTGTAATGCATGCAGGTGTCGGGTCCTGATCCACACTCCATCCTTACCTGAGAGTGAGATATCACACCTCTGGGTGAGGTGCAATACCTCTGTAGCAACCGAGCCCTCAGGGTGCTACAGTTCCATTTATCTTCAGCCTAGGTGACGTATTGCGATACAGGGCCGTGATTTTGGCTATAAAAGGGTCCCCTAGACCCCTACCCCAAACTTTTTAAGAAAATAATATATGGTGTGCCAGGAGACTCTATGGAATGCTTTCTCAGCATCCAACGAGAGTATCTAATTACAAATTTTTAACTGCATCTAGCCCAGGAAATACTTTGTGCCTAGTAGCAGTGTCTGCTAGTCAGCGGATTATCCCGGCTGTTAAGCACGCTACACCACCTGTAGTTTGGACACTTAATTTTTTCAAAGGAAATGCTTCGGGACCACGGGATACTCAGTGAAGAGCATCAGGAGGCACCCCAAGGCATAGGGGCTGGGACTGGCAGTAGGATGCCTTGCGGTGGACAGCCGAGCTCGATCCTTATAAAAGCTTTTTAACTGCAGCAGCTTTAGTGGACGCTACTGGAGCTGGAATTACGCGGCTGCTGGCTTGAGACTTGCCCTCCAATAGATCCTTGTAAATGGATTTAAAGTGTATTCATTCAAATTAGAGAGACAATTTAAATTAAAAAGCTTAGAGCTGCCTCCACCACAGGGGGGCTCGCTCGACCCACCAGCAGACAGGCACCAGTATTGGGAGAGGGGGGCTGGCCGTCAGGGTTCACCACGGCTCTGGCACAAACCCAGCGACACGGAGGTGGCACGGGCAGGAGCGGACTGGCCGTGTCGGCTTCTCACTTTTTGGATTTTAGAAGGGCATGACATGCCTATATCTGTGTCTCCCCCTCCTTTTACTCCTCCACCTCTTTTCTTTTCGCATGACTATATGTACTTGTCACTTTTCCATGTGTTAGTTATGTCTTCTGAGCAGTTTGTCAGCTTTTGGACACCTTTGAAGGTGTTTTCTATGTGTTTCTATGTGTTTTTGTTTGCCTGCCATTGGTTTTAACGGTGTTCGAAGGTGTTCGACGAACAGTTCGACGAACAGTTTGGCGAACACACGGGTGTTCGACGAACCGAACCGAACTCGAACACTACGGGGGTGGCTCAACACTAGTCCCGGCTTCCACTATGTTTACCCAGTGTGCCGTCAGGGAGATGTACCATCCCTGGCCACAAACACTTGTCCACGTGTCCGTTGTCAGGTGGACTCTCCCAGTAACTGCATTGTTGAGGGCATGGCAGATGTTTTGGGACACGTGCTTGTGTAGTGCGGGGATGGCACACTGGGCAAAATAGTGTCGGCTGGGGTCCGAGTACCGAGGGACGGCCACCGCCATAAGGTTGCGGAAGGATTCCGTCTCCACCAGCCTAAAAGGTAACATTTCCAATGCAAGCAGTTGTGAAATGTGCGAATTTAGGATTGTGGTCTGTGGGTCATTGGCTGCGAATTTCAGCTTTCGTTCAAATTTCTGGGATATGGACAATTGCGGTGGGACGTGAACGTGGACGTTGATGCTGTTTCTTGAGAAACTGCCATAACAAGTGAAGACTGAGAGGAGGGGTCACCTTTGCATGCTGTGTGGACAAGGGATTTCCTTGCACACACAACAGGGGGTTCTTTTGCACGCACAACAGCGGAAGAAGCAGTGGTGACACCCGCTGACACTGGTCGTGGACCCTGGGGTTCACCCCACAAAGTCGGGTGCTTTGCTGCCATGTGCCTGATCATGCTGGTGGTGGTCAGGCTGCTAGTTTTGTCACCCCTGCTGATGTTTGCATGGCAGGTGGTGCAAATGGCCTTTTTGGGGTTATCACCAGAGTCTTTAAAAAAATTCCAGACTCTGGAAGACCTACCGGTTGTACCGGAAATGTCCCTCGTGTTGGTGTTACGGGGAACTGTTGCCTGCCTTCTGTGTGCGGCCACCACATTGCTTCTTCCTGCCTGTTGGGGTACTCTACCTCCCTCACCCTGTGTGCTGCTGGCCTCCCTCTGCATGTCCTCCTGCCACATTGGGTCAGTTACTAGATCATCCACCACCTCCTCCTCTTCCACTTGCGCACCACGATCCTCCTCCTCACTTCCTGGCAATTGTGTCTCGTCATCGTCCACCTCTTGAGACAAATTGCCAGCGATGACATCCTGTGGCCGTGGCTGTTCAAATATTTGGGCATCGCTACATGGGATCTCCTCTTCCACCACTTCAAGCGGAGCAGGCGAGGGGCACAAATATGGAAATGGACCAGTGAAAAGCTCTTCAGAGTGTCCAAGTGTGGGATCAGTTGCTGTCTGATGACACTCGGAATGGTGGGAGGAAGGAGCATCAGGGTGAGGAGGAGTATGCGGTCGAGACTCACGGCTACTAAGATTTGACCGTGTGGAAGACAGACCAGAGGTGGTGGTGCCCAGGTATCTGGAAGTATTATCTGCTATCCAATTAATAACCTGTTCACACTGATTAGTTCGCAATACTGGTGTTGTTCTGTGCTTCCCTAGTAATTCGGTCAAGAAGTGGGAGAGAGAAGATGTGGCTGTTGGTTGTGGCACATTTTCATTTTGGCCACGGCCCCGTCCACTGCACGCACCATCACCAGAATGTCCAGTTCCACATCCCTTGCCATGTGCCTTGCCCATTGTAAAGGAAGTAAAATAGCTTACACTCGCACTATCAATGGAAAAAGGGTAATAAAAAGTAGATTAGAATAAAAAGTAGATTAGAACCATGGAAGAGGAAAACCACAGTTCTATTTCTCTGGCCTACACCCGACTCTTTTAAACAATCTGAACAATCAGGGAGAAACTATTACTGTTTTTTTTTACGGAAAAAATACCAAAAGCTGAATAATAGAGATTTTTTACCGTGGAATGGCGAAACCACAGTTATTGTTTACTGGGGTATACCAGACAATTTTAAATAGATAAATTTGCAGCTGAACAGTGAGCGACACGCTAAAACTGTTTCTTTTTAGATACAAATGGCCCAAAAGTGGATAATACAGAGGTTTGAACCGTGGAACTGCAAAACCACACTTCTGTTTCTCTGGCCTACACCAGACTATTTTCAACAGATATATTTGTGTCTGAAAAATCAGGGAGACACTATTAGTTTTTCTTTACGGCAAAAAATGCCAAAAGCAGGATAATACAGAGATTTGACCCGTGGAACTGCAAAACCACACTTATATTTCTCGGGCCTACACCAGACTAATATCAACAGATATATTTGTGTCTGAACAATCAGGAGACACTATTAGTTTTTCTTTACGGCCAAAAATGCCAAAAGCAGGATAATACAGAGATTTGACCCGTGGAACTGCAAAACCACACTTCTGTTTCTCGGGCCTACACCAGACTATTTTCAACAGATATATTTGTATCTGAAAAATCAGGGAGACACTATTAGTTTTTTTTTTGCGGCAAAAAATGCCAAAAGCAGGATAATAGAGATTTTTTACCGTGGAACTGCAAAACCACAGTTATAATTTACTGGTGTATACCAGACTTTTTTAAATATATATATTTGCGGCTGAACAGTGAGCGACACACTCAAATTGTTTTTTTTTAGATACAAATGGCCCAAAAGCAGGATAATACAGAGGTTTGAACCGTGGAACTGCAAAACCACACTTCTGTTTCTCTGGCCTACACCAGACTATTTTCAACAGATATATTTGTGTCTGAAAAATCAGGGAGACACTATTAGTTTTTTTTTTATGGCAAAAAATGCCAAAAGCAGGATAATACAGAGATTTGACCCGTGGAACTGCAAAACCACACTTCTATTTCTCGGGCCTACACCAGACTATTTTCAACAGATATATTTGTGTCTGAAAAATCAGGGAGACACTATTAACTTTTCTTTATGGCAAAAAATGCCAAAAGCAGGATAATACAGAGATTTGACCCGTGAAACTGCAAAACTACACTTCTGTTTCTCTAGCCTACACCAGACTATTTTCAACAGATATATTTGTGTTTGAAAAATCAGAGACACACTTTTTTTTTTTGTTGGGGGGGGGGCACCAAAAGGTTAATAAGATGGGTATTTGTACAGTGTAAAGGAGGAAAAAAAAATAGAGGATTTAGATGAAAAAAAAAGGATTTTTCCTGGCCCCCGAGAACTGGAGCTTTGTCCAGCAATTTCAGCAACAAGAGCACACAGGACTGTAATGCAGCGTTTGCTGGTATAACCACTGCGTCTCCTATACAGCCTGCCTGCCTGCCTGATATCTGGGATGGATATTAGTCCTGAGAAGGACTCTTTGTTTGATCTGGCAGCCTTTACAAACCCTATACTAACTATTTTGCAGTATATATCTCTTCCTAAATCAGCAGCGCTGTCCATACACTGTCTGATCCCAGCGGTCTGTGTCCAAGATGGCGGCGCCCGGTTTTAAATACTCGAGGTGACACTGTGCGGCCAGCCAATCAATGTAATGCCCACAACCAACATGGCTGCGGCATTACAGTGACTGGCTGGCAATCCCTGCATGTTCATTGGCTCTGTAAAAAGTGCCAAACATGCAGGGCGGAGAACCGAGCTCCCGCCCGAGTAACCCGGAAATGCTCGGTGCTCGCCTAACATCCCGAGTAGCGTGATGCTCAGGCGAGTACCGAGCAGTGTCGAGCATGCTCGCTCAACACTAGTTCCTACTAATGCGGTTTTCTTCCACTTTCTGTATCGTCTTTGGTCAGCAGATGGCGATGTTTACATGCAGATACTCGGCTTAAGCACTATTGTGTGTGTCTCTACACTCGTTCATCCCCTTTCATTGCTGTCTTCTTTAAATTTACTAGTCCTCAGGCAAGAAGGATTACTTCAGTCCTTAGATTCTCTATGAGGGCAGTCTCAGTGTAGCTAGTATCCGGGCACACACCTGTGTCACTCGCACAATGTATTGCCAGATGAAATCATCTTCCACGTACCTAGAGGTGAGACAACACCGTTGACATGCTCAATTCTAGGGGGCCTCTCCTAGCTTACTTCTTCAGGAGAACTTGGGCCATTTGACACCTCTCTCACGGGTTCAGCCTCTAACCTATTCTCTGGGTCAGCCTGGGGTGGTAGTGTTGCTTCCCTTGGCACAGCTGGTACCACCCATCATTCATTCTCATCTTCTGCAAGTCTCCTTGCTGCAAGGTTCCTCTGCTCTTTATGGGGTTCAGACACTCTCTCCCCTTCAGGCACACAGGGGTGAAGCATGTTGCGGTATAGCACCCTCTGTGGTTCCTCTTCTCCGTCTGGTTGAACCTCATACATCAGATTCTGGGGGATGCATTCTTCTCGTAACCTGGTGGGGAGTCGCCTCCCATCTGTAATCCAGCTTGCCCCTAGAGCGCTTTGCTCATATCAGCACTCGATCTCCGAGCTATAGCGGTGCTTCCTGCACCAAAGTCCCATCTGGATGGCTCATCTCCTGAAATTTCTGTTCCACAAGCCGTCTCAGCGTCTGCAGCTGAGTCAAGCGCTAGCTCAGTTATTTCACTGCCTTTACAGCCAAACAGCAACGTGTAGGGAGTGTACCCAATTGTGGCATGAGCATGATTGTTGTACACCCACAACAGATCTGGAACAAATTTAGGCCAGTTCATCTTCCAACACCCTCTGCATTTGTAACAACATGCTATTAATGCTTTCACAGGCTCCGTTTCTCTGAGTGTGATAGCGCATTGTCCTGGACTTCTAGATGCCATAGTGTCAGTGCAATTTTTCCATGACTTTCCCATGGAAATATCACCTGGATCATAGGCCACCCACGCGCCTAAATGAAGTCTCGGAAGATAGCTCGGGCAGCTGACTTGTGTCGGGGTCACTACGGTGAATTTCGTGAAATGGTCCATCATCACCAGGCATTACTCATAACCGTTATGGGATGAGATGATCGTGAGGTAGTCCACCATTAACACTTATATAAAGATGAGCGGTGTTCGAATCGAACTGTTCGCCAATCTCAAATTCGAGCTGTTTTGGGTGGTGTTCGAGCCGTTCGGCGAACACGAGCGATTTGAAAAAAAATCGGCTGTTCGAGGTTATGTTCGATAACTGTTCATGCACCAAAATCATAACTGGATTTTTTCTCAGTAATGCTGAAAATTAATGTTAATACGCAGTTTGAGTGTACAGCGGGGCGGTGGGGGGAGGGAAGGGGATGGATCTCTGCAGAAATAATGAAGATCTCCATTTTTTTTTCTCTTTCCCACATTTACAGTGGGGAGGTACAATCTGTCAGCCTATCAGCAGCGCACACACGGAGCGAACTGCTTTTTTTCACACAAGCAAGGGCATGTGTCATTTGCAGTGTATGTCACATGTCCTTGCCCTATAAGACCAAGCCATTTTCCCCATCGCCACCATTTTCTCACTGCTGCAGCTGCGTGTTAGACGGCACCGCTGTTGATGTGTGCGCTATACCTTGTTAATTCAAGCCAATTTTCGCAAAAATCTACAGATAGCTTCGGAGTAGGGAATAGTTGTGATTGCAGTCCTTTTAAAGACTAGGTTACATCATTTCCTACAACTTTTATCAGGCAGGTCTGTGCTCTTAAATAGATAGGTTGGGAGTAAAGACTAATTGTAATTGCAGTCCTTTTCAGGGCTAGGTTACATCAGTTCCTATCACTTTTATCAGGCAGGTCTGTGCTCTTAAATAGGTAGGTTGGGAGTAAAGACTAATTGTAATTGCAGTCCTTTTGAGTGCTAGGTTATATCAGTTCCTATCACTTTTTGCCAGGCAGGTCTGTTTCAGTGCGGTGCAAGTTTTTTTCACAGCATTTGGCTAAATCTAGCAAAGCAAATCCTTTTTGGCCTCTTGGAGTGTGTGTTAGTCAGTGGAGTAGCCTATCTGTGTTGCAAGCTACACCACCTGTGTATAGAATACCAATTTTTTTACTGCACCTAGTAAAGTAAAACCTTTTGGGCATAGCATCATTCTATTAGTCCATCTATACTAACCTCCACCAGGTTGCAAATTCAATATAATTTTTATCTGCATCTAGCTCTGAAAAAATATTTTGGCTTGGGCTTGTAGCAGTGTGTGGGACTTGTTCTATTAGTCCATCTATACTAACCTTCACCAGGTTGCAAATTCAAAATAATTTTTATCTGCATCTAGCTCTGAAAAAGTATTTAGGCTTGGGCTTGTAGCAGTGTGTGGGACTTGTTCTATTAGTCCATCTATACTAACCTCCACCAGGTTGCAAATTCAAAATAACTTTTATCTGCATCTAGCTCTGAAAAAATATTTGGGCTTGGGCTTGTAGCAGTGTGTGGGACTTGTTCTATTAGTCCATCTATACTAACCTCCACCAGGTTGCAAATTCAAAATAATTTTTATCTGCATCTAGCTCTGAAAAAATATTTGGGCTTCGGCTTGTAGCAGTGTGTGGGACTTGTTCTATTAGTCCATCTATACTAACCTCCACCAGGTTGCAAATTCAAAATAATTTTTATCTGCATCTAGCTCTGAAAAAATATTTGGGCTTCGGCTTGTAGCAGTGTGTGGGATTTGTTCTATTAGTCCATCTATACTAACCTCCACCAGGTTGCAAATTCAAAATAATTTTTATCTGCATCTAGCTCTGAAAAAATATTTGGGCTTGGGCTTGTAGCAGTGTGTGGGACTTGTTCTATTAGTCCATCTATACTAACCTCCACCAGGTTGCAAATTCAAAATAATTTTTTTCTGCATCTAGCTCTGAAAAAATATTTGGGCTTCGGCTTGTAGCAGTGTGTGGGATTTGTTCTATTAGTCCATCTATACTAACCTCCACCAGGTTGCAAATTCAAAATAATTTTTATCTGCATCTAGCTCTGAAAAAATATTTGGGCTTGGGCTTGTAGCAGTGTGTGGGACTTGTTCTATTAGTCCATCTATACTAACCTCCACCAGGTTGCAAATTCAAAATAATTTTTTTCTGCATCTAGCTCTGAAAAAATATTTGGGCTTCGGCTTGAAGCAGTTTGTGGGACTTGTTCTATTAGTCCATCTATACTAACCTCCACCAGGTTGCAAATTCAAAATAATTTTTATCTGCATCTAGCTCTGAAAAAATATTTGGGCTTGGGCTTGTAGCAGTGTGTGGGACTTAATCTATTAGTCCATCTATACTAACCTCCACCAGGTTGCAAATTCAAAATAATTTTTATCTGCATCTAGCTCTGAAAGCATATTTGGGCTTCGGCTTGTAGCAGTGTGTGGGACTTGTTCTATTAGTCCATCTATACTAACCTCCACCAGGTTGCAAATTCAAAATAATTTTAAGCTGCATCTTGCCTGTAAACTAATTTTTGGCATATTAGCTGTGTGTGGTACTCATTCTATTAGGCCATCTATACTAAGCTCCACCAGCTTTCAAATTACTAATAATTTTTAGCTGCATCTTGCCTGGAAAATAATTTTGGGCATAGTAGCAGTGTGTGGTACTCATTGTATTAGGCCATCTATACCAAGCTCCACCAGCTTTGAAATTAATAATAAGTTTTAGCTGCATCTAGCCCGGAAAAAAATTTTTCTTCCCAATAGTGGTAGCAATAGAAATATGGGGCGCGCTCCTGGCTAACAAAAATATACGCTTCATAACAAAAAACACCAGCCTAGCGCACTGCATTAATAAGATGGCATCATCGTCTCTCCCGTCTACGCCGGCTAGCATTCCTGTGCCTAAAACACAATGCATGAGTCCGTGCTAGCCACGATGCTGAGGGGTCTAAAGCTGCTGCTAACGCTTTATCACAATTCAATTGGCAGATTTTCACAGAGCTCCTCCCCAACGCCCACCCATCGGGCAACAGTTGCCCACCCTCCCTATGGGATCTAGTAGCAAATAGTTGATGCCATTAATCAGAGCGTCAGTTGCCCCGTCGACGTGGCAAGCATACGGTAAGGCATGGGAAGAGTGGACACGACTAGTAGCAGGCAGACGGGTTGACCAATGTGAACAAGCCAGATTACAAGTCACCATAGAATTTCTCCACCAGCTAATGATGAGGGGCATATCAGGGGTGTCAGCGCAGCGTTGTCTGACCGGAGTAGCATTTTACTTCCAACTACTGAATTGGGGAGATGTGACAAAGAGATTCATCATCAGACAATCCATAAAAGGGTGGAAAAGGGGTCAGCCAACTCAGGAGTGTAGACGTCCCGTCCCGTGTCACTAAAACTGATTTCTCACATCATATCCCTAACACCATTAACATGACACTCACAATTTGAAGCAACACTACTGTCTACAGCATTTGCGATCGCCTTCTTCGGGGCGCTATGCATAAGCAAATTAGTCCCTCAATCCAAAATTACCACCAGTGGAGGCTTATTACACCAGGATGTAGTCATAGCCAATAATGCCATACGTCTACGCATACGCCAATCGAAAATGGTTCCAGCGGGCAGGGGCACTTGGGTACTTCTACAACCCACAAACGGTACACTGAGTCGGGTAACAATAGTATAAACATATATAACCATCAGATCACAAAGTAATTTCTTCCTATCACACATTGATGGAACGCCATTATCAAGATACCAGTTCCAAGCTATATTTAATAAATGCATAACATCAGCAGGGAACCGCCCCAAAGATTACGGGACACACTCATTCCGCATAGGCGCTGCCACCGAAGCAGCAAGAGCAGGTCTGTCAGAAACAGAAGTTCAGAGCATAAGGAGATGGCAAGCCACATGTTTGGCGAGATATATAAGACCGGACTTGTTATCCTAACGTGGTTTGTTTCTTTTACAGGTGACGCTAAGCCAACAGTGTGGGTGATAGGCCACTCGCATATATATTGGGCAGAAAAAAGGGCGAAAGTCCACCCAGGCAGGAGGAAATTAGAGTTTCATAACACATATTTCAACTGGAGAGGTATTAGAGGCCTGCTATGGACACAGGTACTAATGGAGGTAATCAAGGTAGGGAGAGAGGCAAGAGGTCCGGTCATCTTAGTTATACAGGCCCGGGGAAATGACCTAGGTCATCACAAGAGCGCATAACTAATGGCAATAATGAAACTAGACACTGAGCGCTTCAGAGAATTTTTCACAAAACTAACTATAGTATGGTCAGAGATTGTGCCGATAGCGGTATGGCAAGGTGCGCGAGACATCACGGCCATCGAACGGACAAGGCGGGTAATAAATATTCGGATGGCAAAATTTAGAAGAGACAGAGGCGGTGTAGTGATACAACACCGACAACCGGAGGGAAATAAAGTAGGCTTCATAAGGCCCGACGGTGTTCACTTAATGGATATTGGACTGGACATATTCCTATCATGACTCCAGGACGGAGAGGAACAAGCGTTAAGAGTGATGGATGGGGGTCAGAGTCCTGCATACGAGTACGCAGGATCCTCCGTGGCCTGGAAATAGAAAGGACATATTGGAGAGTTACACTTGTTGGCCAACTTGCCGGTGTGGAGACCCAGGGCATGCTGCAGCAAGCTGAATTATTTTGGAAATAAAATGCCTTTCTAATGGAATGAGTATAAAGAGCTAATAAAGCTGTGACCGATCCTCACCCATCCAGTTGTAAGAGTTACATTATTGTATTGTCAAGGAAAGGGGGGCGGTAGGGGGGCTGAGCGTCTGGGTTTGGTGGGTGTGCAAAGCAGTCATCAAAGCAAAAGGTGGCTACTTTGAAGAACCTAGAATATAAGACATATTTTCATTTGTTTCACACCTTTTTGTTAAGTATATAATTCCACATGTGTTAATTCATAGTTTTGATGCCTTCAGTGTGAATGTACAATTTTCAAAGTCATAAAAATACAGAAAAATCTTTAAATGAGAAGGTGTGTCCAAACTTTTGGTCTGTACTGTATATATATTGTTTTTTTTCTGGTTAGCCAATAAAGGTATCACCACAAGAATACTTCTGTCATTTTTGGCATAAAAGTATTTACATCGATTTTTCTGGCTAACATGGTACCACATTATAACTTTGTATTGTACATCATCATGGCTAGGAGGAAATGGTCTTTTACTTGTCCACATCTGAGGGACCGAGGGCTGGCTGTTGTGTTTAGACGGGGTTGAGTAGGGTGTCCCCGGCAAACTGCGGGTCTGTGAGGAAGATGCAGGTGGACATGTTATGTTGCCTTGATCCAAAGGTGGTGCTCTCGATGTCGGAGAGCGCTCAACACCAGCAGGTGTTTCCACTTCCAAATGAACTGACGACCTGCCAATCACATTGGCTGTTGCGGGTAAAGAGGTGGCAGGTCTGCGTCCAAAAACATGTGTGACTGCTGTCCCCCCAGTCACAGAGGATGAAGAGGCTGTGGATGCACAAGATGGGGCAGACGGTGGTTGGCCTGGCCCGCTAGGCTGCATTGTAGCATACTGAGCTTCCCACTGTAACTTATGCTTCATATCCATGTGCCGGTTCATGCATGAAGTACTCAAACTATGGATTTTTTGGCCTCTACTTAGCTTTTGGTGACAAATATTACAGATAACATGAATTGGGTCTTCCTTATCGATCTCAAAAAATGCCCAGGCTATGCAAGGCTTAGAGCCCATGCGACCTGAAGAGCCACCATGACTTGTGGTCAGAGGCAGAGTTGTGGTTGAGGATGCAGTTTTTGACGTGCTTCCAGTACTCCGTCTCTGTCCAGGAAGGCGCAACCTAACCTCGTCATCAATAGCATCCTCCTCCACCTCCTCTGCTGACCTCATCGACGGGCTGACTGTGGTTTCGCAGTAAGTGGAATCTCCAACCTCGTCATCATCACCCTGTGTGTTCTCACACCCGTTGTCCTCAGAGCCAACCTCTTACTGCCCTGACCGAAAAGTCAAGTTGTCGCTCCAATCAGGTATCTGAGTCTCATCATCGTCTTCCTGATTGTTTCCACCAACAGGAGTTACAGTTTGGGAATGAGGGTCTACATTATGCTCAGAACCTTTTTCATCTGGGCCTGGATCAGATTCATAAATATTCTGGGCATCAGTGCAGATCATTTCCTCGTCTGGATTCACAGAAGCTCTGGAGCAGACCTCTGATTCCTAGGCTATAGTATGAGTAAACAGCTCTGCATACTCAACCATCTGTGTTACCCCATACTCAGACAGGCAGCTGGAGACTTGGGAGCTGTGAGGAAGCAAGTGCGATTGGGGTGACACCTCTGAGGACTGTAGTATTTGTGATGTTGAAGTTGAGGTGAAGGAGAGCCAACTTGAAGGAGCACTTGATATCCATTGAAGCACCTGCTGTTTTTGTGCCTCATCTGGAATTTGTAGCGATGGGCATGTTCGTAAGAAAGGGATCGTATAACATTGTCCACGAAAAGAAGTAGACATCATAGTTTGGCTGGATGATGATCTTTCTTCTGCAGATGTTACTCCCCCCCCACCGCGGGGGGCTCGACCCACCAGCGGACAGGCAACAGTATTGGGAGAGGGGGCTGGCCGTCAGGGTCCACCACGGCTCTGGCACAAACCTGGCGACACGGAGGTCGCATGGGCAGGAACGGACTGGCCGTGTCGGCTTCGCACTCCAGCGTAGTCCCTCTGCCCGCTCGCGCCCGTAACCTCAAAGGGATGCGCAAGCGGCTTTTCTTCCCAGGGCTGTTCGACGCCCAGCAGGAACTTGGGGGAGCTCAGGTCGGCCTTCCACTGTACTCCCTTACCTCCCTCGCCCTCTTTCCTTCTTCCGTTCTCCATCTAACCACTCGGCTCTGTGGTGTCCGCTCTCCCTCCAGCTCTCTCCTTCTCACAGGTGGACTACCGCATGTATTCACACTGTGGCAAATCTTTTGGGCCCAGGCATAAGAAGTTGTCGAGGTAATGGATAATATGTGCCCCCTTAGAAACGTCTATTACAACCCATTCGAGGAAGCAACTAAATGCCTCAAATAGTGAGCAGGATCTGGATCACCCCATGGGCAAACAGCGATCTATATAGTATGCTCCTTCCCAGAAGCAGCCCAATAGGTGGACACTATTCGGAGGCACAGGTAGTAAGTAACCGGAACGCCGCATCAATGTCTGTTTTGGCCATTAGGGTGACCCTTCCCATCTTCTTGATCCGCCTGATTGCCATGTCAAAGGATGTACAGTATATACTACTGTACTTGGTTCCGCGTCGATGTTGTCGTTTACTGACCTGCCCCTTGAATATGACAAATGGTGGATTAGTCCGAATGTATTGGGTTCCGTTTTTGGCACAACTCACAACGGGGATACCACTACGTCTTGTAAGGAAAGTGTTCTGAATGGAACCGCCATTCTACCTAAAGATATTTATTTTTTAATTTTCTTGTCACGACGTCTGGGTGTTGGTAGGCTGATTTTAGATTTTTACTCCAGCCTTTCTTGATTTTAGAAGGGCATGACATGCCTATATCTGTGTCTCCCCCTCCTTTTACTCCTCCACCTCTTTTCTTTTCGCATGACTGTATGTACTTGTCACTTTTCCATGTGTTAGTTGTGTCTTCTGAGCAGTTTTTCAGCTTTTGGACACCTTTGAAGTGTTTTCTATGTGTTTTCTATGTGTTGCTATGTGTTTTTGTTTGCCTGCCATTGGTTTTAACTGTGTTCGAAGGTGTTCATCGAACAGTTCGTCGAACATAGGGGTGTTCGACGAGCCAAACCGAACTCGAACACTACGGGGGTGGCTCAACACTACACTTATAGCAGTTCAGACGTCCTTATTACCTGAGTGGGTGCCCTCTGTTCTGGAGGTTTAGTCAATTCACACTGCTGGCACGTCCGATAAACTTCTTCCACCACTCACTATAGTTGTGGTCAATACACAAGTCGCTGCAGCCATTGGAAGGATCTCACTGTCACGAAGTGTGCACCACTCTCAAGGGCTTCCTTGACCACACTCGGCACCATACTTCCTGGAATTACTACTAGCCGCATAGTCCCGAACTCTCTGGGCAAATGTGTTAACCTGTTAACAGAGCATTTTACATACAGAGTCACTCCCATTTCCCTAGCGTCTGTAAGGCACCAATAGACAAGGCTGCTCTCTCTTCTCTGCTGGGCTTCTGGCCTAGGGTCACCCACTTCCATAACTTTGATAGCTCTGAATTTGACAGCTGCAGTTATATCCATTCATCTCGTGGGCATCCCAACACTCAATTTGGCTTGTATACTTCTTCTGATTCCTGAGAGGCCAAGAGGGCTGTCACAAAGAGTCTGAAATCTGGGGTTTCATAACCCTCCAACTCTTCATCCACATCCTGGCCCATTCACTCCTGGGTCACTCTTGATGCATCAGCTTGGGAGTTTTCTGCCTTCGCCCAATAGGTTATCTTATGCAGTACTTGGACATGCTTGAAACCCACCGTTGTTCCAATGCTCCCGATTTTCATATTCTATACGTGCCAGTGGATTGTTGTCAGTCTGCACATTAACTTCAGACCTGGACAGATATTCTGCAAACTTTAAGGTCATGCCCAATACCAGGGCCAGCAATTCTAGTTTGAATAATCTATAATTTCAGGATTACTCTCCGTATCATCCTATAGGGATCTGCTAGCATAGGCAATCACTTGTTTTTCTCCTTCTTAGATCTGGGCAAGCACCATTCCTAGACGGTAGAGACCATCCATGTATAACACAAGGGGTTGAGAGAAGTCAGTGTAGGCCAGGATAAGAGCATTTGTCAATGCGAGCTTCAGCGACTGGAAGGCATTTTTTTGTCTCTGCTCCCACTGGATTGGCCAACTCTTGGAACCTCCAGCCATTCCCCTCAGCAGCTCATGTAATGATGCTGTGGTCTTCACAAAGTCCTTGTTGAACCTTCTATAGTACGCTGACAGGCCCAGGAATGCTCTCAATTCTCTCAATGTTGTGGGCATAGGCAACTTTTGCATGGCAGCCACTTTCTCGTTTGTAGGGCGCACACCTTTACTGGAGACTGTATGTCCAAGGTACTCGATTTCCACAGACCCCCTTGCCTTTTATTTCAGTCCTTCCTTTGAGGGTTGGCGGCAGGAGCAGCTTTGCACCTAATACTAATATGCCCATTGTGCACTCCTTTCCCCTCCTTCCTTTAACTTTTTTGAGGACCTGCGGCCGCTTCCATCCTAAACCACAGGACGTGCGGTCTTCCCAAGACATGTGGGCTGCGGCCGATCACGTGGTCCACGACCAGGAACCCGGAAGCGGACCTGCGGAGACGCGCCTCTCTTCCCGAGACACGTGGTTTGCGGCCCATAACGTAGGCCGTGACCAGGAACCCAGAAGCGGTGAGCACAACCAGCGGTCCGCAGCATATGGCACATGGAGTGCCCACCGACTGGCACCACGTGGTGAGACCTTGCTCCTTCCCTCCACCATTGACAATCACCGGGGTTGTGCAGGGGTGCACAACTCCAATAGGTGAGTGGCCTCTTGGCCGATTTTATCCCTCCATTTGCCCATTCGGTTCTTCACATAGTGTGCTTCTCCTTCTCTTCTCTTCCATTCCACTTCCTTCCTGAGAGGCAGCCGGCTTGTCCTGCTGAAATGAATGCATCTCACCAACACACATCCCTAGCACACAGTTGCCAGATTGCAGATTGCTCAACCTATACTTACACTCCTTCCAAGGTCATCCAGGCCTGAAACGGTACACGGCATTGTAAGCACTGTCTGACCATGTGGCAAAGTCAGGGCAGTTGTAGTGGGTACCACCACTTTTCTCAAGGCCTGGGAGGCGCCTAGTGACTTCTGGATTTGACTAACCCAGATTAGCTGTTGGATTGCTCTTCCACTAAGGTGGTGCCTCCAGTTTCTCCCTCGCCGGCCGACTGTCAGGAACTGTCCTACTTCCTTCAGGACATTCATCCCCAATGTCACGATGGGTCTACTCCCGATGGGGCCCTTTACTAGCATGATTCCCTTCCTTCCCAGGTTTCGACCACTGACCCAAACCATCAACCATACCACCCCTGCAACTGGAATGGGTAACTGATTGGCAGCCATGAGCAGAATGGTCGGACCCCCTCTTGATCAGCCAACATTTGGAAAGTGCTGACGGAAATTTACTTCTGACATTGTGGTCACCTGATACCCCGTATCCATTAGGCAATAAATTCTTTGCCCATTCAGTTCAGCCCACGTAGTGGGACTCACAGAAATAATGTCTTCAGAGCCTGCAATACTTCTTATAGAGGGACCTATCCTTGTGGTTTTCTCCCTGACTGTGGGGCGCTTTAGTTTAATGCCCGTCCCCGTTGTTGGCTGTCTCGCAAGGGTCAACTCCTTGACATGTGTACCATTCCTCCACAGGTCCAACACTCAATTCTGTGCTCCTCAGGTGGGCGCCTTGGCCTGTATCGCTGTTCTCCGGCATTCAGATGCCACCTCTCTAGTTGTTCTTCATACTGTGGTACAGGATTTGGTTCCATGGTAGCTGCAGGGATTTTTCTTATGCCACTCCTGATCTCTTGTATTTCTTTATGTCAGGTTCCACATTTTCACCCTCCACATTAAGCTCCCGTATCACGGTAATACCTAAACAAGGGAAGGATCCTGCCGATTGTGCTAATCACCAACCTATATCTTTATTGAACGCAGATTTAAAAATCTTTACAAAAATCCTAGCAAACAGATTGAGTTTGTTCCTTCCAGATTTGATCCATAAAGACCAGGTTGGTTTTGTGCTACATAGGCAGGCAAGAGATAATTCCAGCCATTTATAGACTTGGTTGATGCTCTTGGTGGGTCTGGTCTTTTGCTTAGTCTTGATGCCGAGAAGGCATTTGATCGGCTGAACAGGCCGTTCTTATTTGCATTACTAAAAAGATCTGGCTTCTCAGGCCCATTCCTGCAAGCCATACATGCTCTTTATTCGTCGCCTAGTGCAGTTGTTAAATGCTTCCTCCTCAAGTTTTACTATTTTCAATGGGTCCAGGCAGGGCTGTCTCTTGTCCCCCCTTCTTTTTGTGTTCAGCATAGAGCCATTGGCATCTAATAAAAGAAATAACCCTAATTTTCAGAGTTTTTCAATAAAACAAAGAGAGTTTAAGTTGTCTCTTTTTGCAGACGATATCTTGCTCACTCTATGCAATCCACAAATTTTATTACTTAATTTACATACTACTGATGGATTATGGTGCACTTTCAGGATATAAGATAAATATTACAAAAACTGAAGCTCTCCCTATTAATCTATCCTACTTGACAGTAAATATTCTACGCGAAATGTTCAAATTTGCATGGAAGGACACAAAGCTTAAATATCTTGGTATCTTTAATTATAACTGGTTCGTATGACTCCTTATATAAACATAACTTTCCAGAGTTTTTTCAAGAAATCAAGTTGTTACTCTCTAAATGGTCAAAGCTTCCCCTCTCAATTTTGGGGAGAACAGCTGCTGTAAAAATGACCATTTTGCCCAAACGTTTTGGCATAATGACCATCGTTACTTTAGGAGGAAAAGGGGAGAAGCTTGGAAGCCTAAGAGCACCATCCCAACTGTGAAACACAGGGGTGGCAGCATCATGTTGTGGGGTTGTTTTGCTGCAGGAGGCACTGATGCACTTCACAAAATAGATTGATTTATGAGAAAAGAAGATTATGTGGCAATAATGAAGCAACATCTTAAGACATCAGCCAGTAAGTTAAAGCTTGTGCAGAAATAGGTCTTCCAAATGGACAGTGACCCGAAGCATACTGCCAAAATGGTAACAAAGTTGCTTAAGGATAGCAAAGTCAATGTTTTGGAGTGGCCATCACAGAGCCTTGATCTCAATCCTATTGAAAATTTATGGGAAAATCTGAAAAGGCTGATGCGAGCAAGGCGACCTACAGACCTGGATCAGTTACACCAGTTTTGTCAGGGGGAATCAGCCCAAATTCTGACCAACTATTGTGAGAAGCTTGTGGAAGGATATGGCAAACATTTAATTGATTCAGTTTAAGGGCAATGGTACCAAGTACTAATGAAATGTATGTAAACTTTTGATTTTGCTGTAAGTAATAAAAATGCCTTAAAACGTTCTCTCTCTCATTATTCTGGCATTTGGCAAGTATTAAAAATTATGGTAACTCTAATTGACCTAAAACGGGAAAGGTTTATTCTGATTTCATGTCAGATATTGAGAAAAACATGTATATGTGTCTTTTTATATAGTGTATGTAAACTTCTGATTTCAACTGAATATAGCATTCTGCCTTCTCGCTCCTCAGATACACCTGTTAGACATGCATACATGGACAAATGGGAGAGATATTTGGGCAGGAAATTGCTTATCACTCTCTGGCAGATTATTTGGTCTAGAGTGACTAAATCGTCTCTATGTGTAACACAAAAGGAAAACCAATATAAAATATTAATGCATTGGTACCATACACCAGAGGTCCTGCATAAGTTTTTCCCCTTTATCTGATCGTTGTTGGAAGTGGGAAGGGGCAGAAGGCTCATTAACACACATATTTTGGGACTGCCCGCTACTCTCCCCTTTTTAGCTGAAGGTGAGGGATTTGATCACCCTGGTCTTGGGCACCAAGGTCCTGTTGGATCCTTTGGTCTATTTACTCAATGTTCCCCCACGTTCCATGGGGGAAAGTCCTGCCAGGCTGTTCCTCTCTATATTAACAGCAACTAAATGCCTTATAGCTTCTTATTTTAAGAAAAGTTTTGCACCTACCATTTAAAAACATAAAGTAAGGATTAAGGAAATTAGACAGATGGAGAATTTTACTGCAAGTCTTAATAATCAGGGTTTAACAATATATGGGTGCCATGGGATGATTATGTTACTAATCTGACTTAGATGAGGTGTACTATATTCCTCTCTTCTCCTCTCTCTTCCTTACCTTCTCTTTTTACCCATCCCCTCCTTTTTATACTTGTAATGTTTTATTTACTGAATATTGATGTTTGATTGGAATAGCTTGGAAAATATTTTATTTACTATATATCGGAGACTTTCGATCTGTTTTTTGTTAAAACTGTTCACTGATGATTCCTTGTCCGATATGATAACCCAAGTTTATAACATGTATCAAATAGTTGCATTACTGTTTTGTATTGTTTAAGATATAAAAATTATTAAATAAACAGTGAATTAAATAAACAATGAAACAAGGTATCTTTATGGTGATAAACACTGCTCAAAAAAATAAAGGGAACACTCAAATAACATTCTAGATCTGAATGAATGAAGTATTCTCATTGAATATTTTGTTCTGTACAAAGTTGAATGTGCCGACAACAAAATCACACAAAAATTATCAATGGAAATCAAATTTATTAACCAATGGAGGCCTGGATTTGGAGTCACCCCTAAAATTAAAGTGGAAAAACACACTACTGGCTGATCCAACTTTGATGTAATGTCCTTAAAACAAGCCAAAATGAGGCTCAGTATTGTGTGTGGCCTCCACGTGCCTGTATGACCTCCCTACAATGCCTGGGCATGCTCCTGATGAGGTTGCGGATGGTCTCCTGTGGGATCTCCTCCCAGACCTGGACTAAAGCATCCGCCAACTCCTGGACAGTCTGTGGTGCAACGTGACGTTGGTAGATGGAGCGAGACATGATGTATCAGATGTGCTCAATCATATTCAGGTCTGGGGAACGGGCCGGCCAGTCCATAACTTCAATGCCTTCATCTTACAGGAACTACTGACACACTCCAGCCACATGAGGTCTGGCATTGTCCTGCACTAGGAGGAACCCAGGGCCAACCGCACCAGCATATGGTCTCACAAGGGGACTGAGGATCTCATCTCGGTACCTATGGGCAGTCACGCTACCTCTGGCGAGCACATGGAGGGCTGTGCGGCCTTCCAAAGAAATGCCACCCCACACCATTACTGACCCACTCCCAAACCGGTCATGCTGAAGGATGTTGCAGGCAGCAGATCGCTCTCCACTGCATCTCCAGACTCTGTCAAGTCAGTCACATGTGCTCAGTGTGAACCTGCTTTCATCTGTGAAGAGCACAGTGCGCCAGTGGTGACTTTGCCAATCCTGGTGTTCTGTGGCAAATGCCAAGCGTCCCCCATCTGTGGATGTTGGGCCCTCATACCACCCTCATGGAGCCAGTTTTCAACCGTTTGTGCAGACACATGCACATTTGTGGCCTGCTGGAGGTCATTTTTCAGGGCTCTGGCAGTGCTCCTCCTGTTCCTCCTTGCACAAAGGCGGAGGTAGCGGTCCTGCTGCTGGGTTGTTGCCCTCCTACGGCCCCCTCCACATCTCCTGTTGTACTGGCCTGTCTCACTACGCTGACAGACACAGCAAACCTTGTTGCCACAGCTCGCATTGATGTGCCATCCTGGATAATTGCACTACTTGAGCAAATTCTGTGGGTTGTAGAGTTCGTCTCATGCTACCACGAGTGTGAAAGCGCAACCAACATTCAAAAGTGACCAAAACGTCAACCAGAAAGCATTGGTACTGAGATGTGGTCTGTGGTCCCCACCTGCAGAGCCACTCCTTTTATTGAGGGTGTCTTGGTAATTGCCAATAATTTTCATCTATTGTCTATTCCATTTGCACAACAGCATGTGAAAACTGATTGTCAATCAGTGTTGCTTCCTAAGTGGACAGTTTGATTTCACAGAAGTTTGATTTACTTGGAGTTATATTCTGTTGTTTAAGTGTTCCCTTTATTTTTTGAGCAGTGTATATACAGTATATATAAATTTGCACACTGTTCTTTATGTTTACAGTTAAGTGACTGCTATCGTAAGTCTTGTCTAGTCCTAAAGCCTCAACGTAACTGAGGTCACTTTCACTAGTGGGCCTGTCACCGCTATCTTTCCTTTAGATGGCTCAAATTGTCACACAGGCCCTAACGGGGGTCAATGATACCTACTTCTAAGCCGCAAGTCCCAGTTAGGTGTGTTACTTGGTATATGGTACTCTCATCACAATGGTCACCTTTGCTCCCTGAAGCACAGCCCGAACCCCATTCTGTACTGTAGTCTAAGCTGAAAGTAGCAGCTCACACAAACATCCTTCCTCTGCGGCCAAGTCTCTCTCTAAGCCCTGGCTCGGTTCACTCGACTCAGATCTTTCTGTTCTGGTCTCTTGTTTCTGGCCTTGACTCAGTCTTCCCAGATCTGGTCTCTCTATCTGGCCTCGGCTTGGCTCACTCAGCTTGAATCTCCTGGATCTGGTCTCTCATCTTTGGCCTCAGCTCAGCTTGTATCTCACAGATTTAATCCCTCAGTTCTCCACTTACATCTAACTACTCGGGTCGGCTCTTATAATGGCGGCTACAAGTCAGCTTGCTGTCCGCATGTCCATCTTGCTATAGGTTTAGGTGCCAACTCCTCCCCTTCACTGCCCTCCAGGGCCTTTTATAATTACTAATTGTGCCACAGGGGTCACCTGACATGGTGTCCTCTCCAAGCTCTGGGCTGATTCCTGATCTTTTTCAGAACCATCCTTACCCCACGAGGCTAGATTTTGCATGGCGCCGCAGACCGAGGAAGACTGACAGTCATCTTGTATTTCTTCCATTTTCTAATAATTGCGCCAACATTTGTTGCCTTCTCACCAAGCTGGTTGCCTATTGTCCTGTAGCCCATCCCATCCTTGTCCATGGTGGAGAGGTTTGAGGTTGATTGATTGATTATGTGGACAGGTGTCTTTTATACGGGTAACAAGTTCAAACAGGTGCAATTAATACAGGTAATGAGAGCAAAGTAGGAGGGATTCTTAAAGAAACACAAACAGGTCTGTGAGAGCCAGAAGATCAAATACTTATTTCATGCAATAAAATGCAATTTAATTATGTAAAAAATCATACAATGTGATTTTTTTAATTTTTTTTAAGATTCTGTCTCTCACAGTTGAAGTGCACCTACGATAAAAATTACATTTTGCATCGCCATTCTTTGTAGGTGGGAAAATTTGCCATTGTATCAAATACTTATTTTCCCTACTGTATTTCTTAAGAATTTTTTAGATTTCCCAATGCAAATTGCCTCTTCAGAGAAAAAGACTACTTGAACTCGCCACCTATTGGAAGCAGCAATCCTACAAGTCACAATCAACCCTTTAACGAGTCGTGCAATGTGACTTAGGATAATAATCTCAATCTGCAGACACGGAGTTTCGGGCTGTTGGCCCTCGTCAGTGCAAAGTACGAGAATTGATTTGGCTAGGTGAGAGGCTCTGGACTGAGTTCTAAGGGGTAACGTTTCTCCTTGTGGAGAGTGACACACCGACTCTGGCATGCCAAGGTTTATTCGCCATGCAATGCTCCTCTGGGAAATTTAATATGCAAATTGCCTCTTCAGAGAAAAAGAGGACTTGAACTCTATAGTGACACCTATTGGAAGCAGCAATCCTACAAGTCACAATCAACCCTTTAACAAGTCATGCAATATGACTTAGGATAATAGCCAAATCAGAATCTCAATTTGCAGACATGGTGTTTCGGGCTGTGGCCCTCGTCAGTGCAAAGTATGAGAACTGATTTGGCTAGGTGAGAGAATACTCTCACTATATACTATATGGGTAAATATGGGTCCAGGCACTATCCCTGTGTGGTATAATTAGGTATATAGAGCCAGTATATCAAGGGCATATACAGTGGGTACGGAAAGTATTCAGACCCTTTAAATTTTTCACTCTTTGTTTCATTGCAACCATTTGGTAAATTCTTAAAAGTTCATTTTTTTCTCATTAAAGTACATTCTGCACCCCATCTTGACTGAAAAAAACAGAAATGTAGAATTTTTTGCAAATGTATTAAAAAAGAAAAAATGAAATATCACATGGTCATAAGTATTCAGACCCTTAGCTCAGACACTCATATTTAAGTCACATGCTGTTCATTTCCTTGTGATCCTCCTTGAGATGGTTCTACTCCTTCATTGGAGTCCAGCTGTGTTTAATTAAACTGATAGAACTTGATTTGGAAAGGCACACACCTGTCTATATAAGACCTCACAGCTCACAGTGCATGTCAGACCAAATGAGAATCATGAGCTCAAACGAACTGCCCAAGGATCTCAGAGACAGAATTGTGGCAAGGCACAGATCTGGCCAAGGTTCTAAAAGAATTTCTGCATTACTCAAGGTTCCTAAGAGCAAAGTAGTCTCCATAATCCTTAAATGGAAGAAGTTTGGGACCACCAGAATTCTTCCGAGACCTGGCTGTCCAGCCAAACTGAGCAAATGTGGGAGAAGAGCCTCGGTGAGAGAGGTAAAGAGGAGCCCCTAGATCACTGTGGCTGGCTGAGCTCCAGAGATGCAATAGGGAGATGGGAGAAAGTTCCACAAAGTCAACTATCACTGCAGCCCTCCACCAGTTGGGCCTTTATGGCAGAGTGGCCTGATGGAAGCCTCTCCTCAGTGCAAGACATACGAAAGCCCGCATAGGGTTTGCTCAAAAACACATGAAGGACTCCCAGACTATGAGAAATAAGATTCTTTGGTCTGATGAGACGAAGATAGAACTTTTTGGTGAAAATTCTAAGCGGTATGTGTGGAGAAAACCAGGCACTGGTCATCACCTGCCCAATACAATCCCAATAGTGAAACATGGTGGTGGCAGCATCATGCTATGGGGGTGTTTTTCAGCTGCAGGGACAGGACGACTGGTTGCAATTGAAGGAAACATGAATGCGGCCAAGTACAGAGATATCCTGGATGAAAACCTCTTTCAGAGTGCTCTGGACCTCAGACTTGGCCAAAGGTTCACCTTCTAACAAGACAATGACCCTAAGCACACAGCTAAAATAACAAAGGAGTGGCTTCTGAATAACTCTGTGACCATTCTTGACTGGCCCAGCCAGAGCCCTGACCTAAACCCAATTGAGCATCTCCGGAGAGACCTGAAAATGGCTGTCCAGCAACGTTCATCATCCAACCGGACGGAACTGGAGAGGATCTGCAAGGAAGAATGGCAGAGGATCCCCAAATCCAGGTGTGAAAAACTTGCTGCATCATTCCCAAGAAGACTCATGGCTGTACTAGCTCAAAAGGGTGCTTCTACTCAATGCTGAGCAAAGGGTCTGAATACTTATGACCATGTGATATTTCAGTTTTTCTTTTTTTAATACATTTGCAAAAATTTTTACATTTCTGTTTTTTTTCAGTCAAGATCGGGTGTAGAGTGTACTTTAATGAGAAAAAAAATTAACCTTTTAGAATTTACCAAATGGCCGCAATGAAACAAAGAGTGAAAAATTTAAATGGGTCTGAATATTTTCCGTACCCACTGTATACTCTCACTATATACTATATGTGTAATATGGGTCTAGGCTCCATCCCTGTGCAGTATACATATGTATACAGAGCCAGTATATCAAGTGTATTCTCACTATACTATTTACAGAACCAGTATATCGAGGGTATTCTCACCATACTATATGTGTAATATGGGTCCAGCCTTGATCCTTGTGCAGTATACTTGTGTATGCAGAGCCAGTATATCAGAGTTTTTTTTCTCACTGTATACTGTATGTGTAATATGGGTACAAGCTCCATCCCTGTGCGGTATACGTATCAGGTATACAGAGCCAGAATATCAAGGGTATTAACACTATACACTGCGTGTGTAATATGTGTACAGGTGTCATCCCTGTACAGTATATGTATCATGTAAACAGATCCTGTGAATCCAGGTTGTCACTCCTCACTATATACATTGCATGTTTATGTGACCGCCATCTCTGCTATATAGGGATCATGTTGTGTATACAGATCCTGTGGTACAGGTTTTTCTCCTTTATATATAATTCAATTTCCCTATAATTGGAGCTCTATGGAGTACTAAAGGTACGTATCAGATTTTCTGTTTTACCACTTTTTTTGTTTGTTCTAATACATTTTCTCGCATTATCCCTTTTACTTGTTTATTTGAATAACAGTTATTAACATCATAAAATCATAACAATTTTGGAAGAGATCTTGAAATTATAATAAAACCATATTGGATCAATTCCAGAAGTATCACAACAAAACCTGTGGTGAACATCAATATGAGGTGAATCAATGTTACATACAAAAACTTATTAATAAAAATAAATAAGGTCCCCCCCGAGGATCAAATGTGTGAAATACACATCGAGGCATAGATATTCTGTGATTGATTTGGGTAACTATTGCCTACAATAATATTACAATTTAACTAACCTATAAAAACTCTGTTCTGAATATCCTTCTTACTATATTCTTAAACTTATGTTGTATTATTCAGTATGAAAAAATAGGCATAACTACCACATTCACTTATATGAATTGATCTTATCTGTTTAAAATTGCTATTTATTATCTAGTTATATTCAGTGTATACTGGACGGTTATTGTTAGGATTATTACCCTACATAACCCTTTTCCTTCTCCCAATATCAGCTTATTTTGCTTACTACTTCCCTGGAATTTCTGTCTTTATTTATCATATGAATAGTGATGAGCGAGCACTAAAATGCTTGGGTACTCATTGTTTGAGTCGAGCAAATTGGAATGCTCGGGTGCTCGGACCGAGTAACGAGCCCAATGTAAGTCTATGGGAAACTCAAGCATTTTTTGATGCGTTTTTGCACTTTTGCATTGCTTTCAACAAAGACAAATGCATTCACTGGGAAATGTCATTTTAACATTTTACAACCTTATCTGGCCATGTGGTGTGTGACACATTATCAGACACATGCATACAGTGCTGAAAAGACATGGGATCAGAATGGGGAAGACACCCGGAAGCATCTCTGACTCCAACGTCACTGCCTAAAAGTGTGCCCATCATAAGTGATCCTTGGCGCATGCGAAGATGCCTCCCGCCATGCACCTGTCATTGAAGACTTGCAACAATCACCATCCATGTCCTTGTCCCAGCTCAGCGTTCAGTTGTCCCTACCCCATTCCTTGGAATGCAAGCGCAAGTATGCAGCCAGCCACCCACCCACCCAAAGGCTGCAATACCATACTGACAAATTTTTAACAGCTGCTTGCACTTGAAATGTGGCCCTTTTGGCTCGTTGAGGTGGAAGCTGTCCAAAACCTTATGGCGGCGGCCGGGTGTCCATACTCGGTCCCCAGCCGCCACTATTTGTCCCGTTATCGTCTCCGCCTTCCACAAGCATGGATCCCAGAACATTACTGCTGGTACGTTTCTGTATGAATCTACTTGCCTCCTACCAGCCTGGAATATTTACAGTGAACTATGGTACAACGCCATGGTATTAGCACTGCCCCCAGTACCAGTAGCGAAGCCATCCACAATTTCCTTCTCAGGAATTCTATTTGGCAGACTGAGTGGTTGCCCAAATACATTAGTTTCTCACAAAGGAGCTGAAGATAGCGTGGCAGTAGGTGCAAGTTTCTCCAGCCTGTTAGATATCAGAGGGTGAATGGCAGCACATTGGCTCAGTGGTTAGCACTGAAGCCTTGCAGCATTGGGATCCTGAGTTCAAACCCCAGCAAGGAAAACATCTGCAAGGATTTTGTATGTTCTCCCCGTGTTTGCGTGGGTTTCCACCTCAGTAAAAAAGCCGCCATAGAGTGTCTGGGAACCTTCCCACACACTTTTCTTAGCCAGGACTGCTTCTTGGCAGGGTTGGAAGGTTCCACCAGAGACCTAGTGTGAATAGCTTGACTGACACACTGTAACAAAATGGAAGGCAGAAATGGCTGATTTTGGAACGCTGTTATATATGTGATACGTCTCACAGAGAAACACGGTTTTAAATAGCAGGCTTATAATTTACTATAGCTATTTTTCACAGACACCTTGTGTGAATAACTTGACGGACACACTGCAACAGAATGAAACTGGAAGAAATGTCTGATTTTGGAACAGTTTTATAGGTGATATGTCTGATAGAGAACCACATTTTTAAATAGCAGGCCTGTAATTTACTGATATTATTCTTCTCAGACACCTAGTGTGAATAGCTTAACCGACACACTGCAACAGAATGGAAATGGAAGAAATGTCTGATTTTGGAACAGTTTTATAGGTGATATGTCTGATAGAGAACCACATTTTTAAATAGCAGGCCTGTAATTTACTGATATTATTCTTCTCAGACACCTAGTGTGAATAGCTTAACCGACACACTGCAACAGAATGGAAATGGAAGAAATGTCTGATTTTGGAACAGTCTTATAGGTGATATGTCTGACAGAGAACCACAATTTTAAATAGCAGGCCTGTAATTTACTAATACTATTCTTCACAGACACCTAATGTGAATAGCTTGACCGACACACTGCAACGGAATGGAAATGGAAGAAATGTCTGATATTGGAACAGTCTTTTAGGTGATATGTCTGAAAGAGAACCACGGTTTTAAATAGCAGGCCAGTAATTTACTAATATTATTTTTCACAGAGACCTAGTGTGAATAGCTTTACCAACACACTGCAACAAAATGGAAGACAGAAATGGCTGATTTATGAACGCTGTTATATATGTGATACGTCTGACAGAGAACCACGGTTTTAAATAGCAGGCTTGTTATTTACTAATGCTATCTTTCACAGACATATAGTGTGAATAACTTGATCGGCACACTGCAACAGAATGGAAATGGAAGAAATGTCTAATTTCGAACAGTCTTATAGGTGATATGTCTGACAGAGAACCACAGTTTTAAATAGCAGGCCTGTAATTTACTAATATTATTCTTCACAGACACCTAGTGTGAATAGCTTGACTGACACACTGCAACACAATGGAAATGGAAGAAATGTCTGATTTTGGAACAGTTTTATAGGTGATATGTCTGACAGAGATCCATGGTTTTAAATAGCAGGCCAGTAATTTACTAATACTATTCTTCACAGACACCTAGTGTGAATAGCTTGACTGACACACTGCAATGAAATGGAAGGCAGAAATGGCTGACTTTGGAGTGCTGTAGCGAAATGAAAATGGAATAAATATCTGATTTTGGAACAGTCTTATAGGTGATATGTCTAACAGAGAACAACGATTTTAAATAGCAGGCATGTAATTTACTAATACTATTCTTCACAGACAAAAAACAGGGATCCAGCAACAGACATCTGAATGTGTGAATCTGAATGTGTGTTAAAACTTCATGTTTATTAGAATTCCTTTAAAATCATGCTGTTAAAATAATGGATCCAGGAGATTACGCGTTTCGAACAAAAATTTCCTTAGTCATAACCATGTCTTGTGATCAGTACAAAAGCAGGGTTAAATTAAAAAAATAGGAAGAGGAAAGGAAATAAAGTTAGTAATTAATCATGTAAATAAGACAATTATGCTAATAAACCAAACAAATGTAATAGGTGCAAATAGCATTAATTCAATAATAATACGTAATATCCGTTTTCTTATTCAATTCAGAAGGGACTCTGCAATTAAACTTAAAAATATATTACACTTCTCTAAAATGCAATACTTTATCTCTATCCCCACCTCGATCACTGGTGAGAACCTCGTCCAATGCATGAACACGAAAAAAGTCCAAACAACCTCCATGGACAGACAGAAAATGGTAAGATGCTCCTGATAGAGCTCTTGTTGTAACATTTGTAGCATCATACATATTTTCTGAAATAATTTCCTTAGAATTATCCATGTATGGACATAAACCACATTGTCTTTTGCCGCATTTATATGAGCCAGACACAGATAACCAGTTACGTTTTGCTTTAGTTTTTTGCCTTACTGTATGATCAGAAGGTGATATCATGTTACCAATAGTAATTCCTCTCCTAGATACAAAATTAACTCCTTTTTCTAGCAGTTTTTTCAAGGTGTCATCAGCATATAACACCGGAAGGTATTTCTTAATCACATCAGTCACTTGATGAAAATTACTGCTATATGTAGTTGAAAAAGTAAGATTAGGCAGATTTTCTCATGCAGTTTTTTTCTGCTATAAGTATTCTGCTCTGCTTTTACTATCAGCCTTAACTTTTGCCCTTTCGACCACATTAGTTGAATAGCCACGGTTTTTAAATCTACGCTCAATAATGGTACACTCCTTCAAAAAATCCTCTCTGTTAGTACAACATCTTTTAGCTCGAATATATTCTCCTGTTGAAACATTATTCACAACATGCCTGGGATGGAAGCTGTTAGCATGAAATATAGAATTCCCAGCAGTAGGTTTGCGAAATAGGGAGCAATCAATTTTACCAGTTATAATTGACCCTTTTAAGTTGATATCCAAATATGGAATCGACTCCTTTTCATGTTGGAGAAGAATCCCCGACGCGTGTTTCGCCGCTGAAGCACTGGCTTTCTCAAAAGGCATGTGTGTGATTAAGCAGCAGGACCTTATAAGTACCTCCCCGAAAAAGATCACATGACACAATCCCGGTCACGTGATTGGGAGGTAACCTATAGAGATGAGCGTTGTTCTACTCGAACTGTTCGCCAATCTCAAATTCGAGCTGTTTTGGGCAGTGTTCGAGCCGTTCGGCGAACACGAACAATTTGAGAAAAATTCGGCTGTTTGAGGTTATGTTCGATAACTGTTCGTGCACCAAAATCATAACTGGATTTTTTCTCAGTAATGATGAAAATTAATGTTAATACGCAGTACTGCCCCATTTTTGTAGACCTCTCCACCTCAGGAATAAGAGAGTGAAAGTTCTCCTTGTACCGGGGGTCTAAAAGTGTCACCAACCAGTAATGACTGTTACCTAACATTTTGACAACGCGAGGGTCACGGTTAAGGCAGCGTAACATAAAGTCAGCCATGCGTGCCAGACTGGTAACGGGCAAGACTTCCGTGTCCTCACCAAGATGACGACTGACCATGCTCTCCTCCTCCTCCTCCTCCTCCACCCCCCTGTCCTCAGGCCACCCACGCTGAACCGACGGTATGACAGTTGTACAGGTACTAGCGTCTACAGCGCATGATACACGCTCCTGTTCTTCCTCTTCCTCCTCCTCCTCCTCCTCTCCCTCATTGTCCCCCAATGCACGTTGGGATAAGATGAGGCTGGGCTGTATGTAATCGACTGCTATGGCTTCTTGATCCATCTCATCATACTCTGGCTGCAATGCCTCCTCTTTAATTCTCTGCAGAGAGCGTTGCAAAAGACAGACAAGTGGAATGCTGACGCTAATGATGGCGTCATCACCACTCACCATCTTGGTGGACTCCTCAAAGTTTGTCAAGATTGTACATATGTCAGACATCCAGGTCCACTCCTGAGGTCTTATGTGTGGAGTCTGACCTGAATATCGACGGCCTTGTTGCAGCTGGTACTCCACAACTGCAATCTTCTGCTCACAAATCCTTTGCAACATGTGGAGGGTAGAGTTCTAACGTGTGGGGACATCACACACCAGTCGGTGTGACGGAAGCTGCAAACGCTGCTGCAACACCTCAAGGGCGGCGGAAGTTGTAGCCGACTAGTGAAAATGAGCTGACAGGTGGCGTACTTTGACGAGCAGATCTGGCAACTCGGAGTACGATTTAAGAAACCACTGAACCACGAGGTTAAGCACATGACCCAGCATGGTACGTGTGTGATCTCGCCTCGCCTCAGAGCCGCCACCAGGTTATGGCCATTGTCACACACGACCATGCCTGGATGTAGGTTCAGCGGTCTCAGCCACAGATCTGCCTGCTCTTTCACAGCTGGCCACAACTCACAAGAGTGTGAGGTTTATCACCTAAGATTATGAGTTTCAGCACAGCCTGTTGCTGCTTGGCGGAGGCAGTACTGCAGTGCTTCCAGCTTGTAACTGATGTGGTGATATCTGAGATGGAGGCTGAGCATGAGGAGGAGGATGATGCGCAGGAGCTGTACACTGTGGGGGCAACTCTGATTGACATAGGGCCCGCAATCCTCGGTGTGGGGAGGATGTGTTCCGTCCCAAGGTCCGACTGGGTCCCGGCTAGAGATGAGCGTTGTTCGACTCGAACTGTTCGCCAATCTCAAATTCGAGCTGTTTTGGGCGGTGTTCGAGCCGGTCGACGAACACGAACGATTTGAGAAAAATTCGGCTGTTCGAGGTTATGTTCGATAACTGTTCGTGCACCAAAATCATAACTGGATTTTTTCTCAGTAATGATAAAAATTAATGTTAATACGCAGTTTGAGTGTACAGCGGGGCGGGGGGAAGGGCAGGGGATGGATCTCTGCAGGAATAATGAAGATCTCCATTTTTTTTTCTCTTTCCCGCATTTAAAGTGGGGAGGTGCAATCTGTCAGCCTATCAGCAGCGCACACACGGAGCGAAGTGCTTTTTTTACACACAAGCAAGGGCATGTGTCATTGGCAGTGTATGTCACATGTCCTTGCCCTATAAGACCCAGCCATTTTCCCCGTCGCCACCATTTTCTCACTGCTGCAGCTGCGTGTTAGACGGAACCGCTGTTGCTGTGTGCGCTATACCTTGTTAATTTCAAGCCAATTTTCGCACAAATCTACAGATAGCTTGGGAGTAGGGAATAGTTGTGATTGCAGTCCTTTTAAGAACTAGGTTACAGCATTTCCTACGACTTTTATCAGACTGGTCTGTGCTCTTAAATAGATAGGTTGTGGGAGTAAAGACTAATTGTAATTGCAGTCCTTTTCAGGACTAAGTTACATCAGTTCCTATCAGTTTTTGCCAAGCAGGTCTGTGCCAGTGCTGTGCAAGTTTTTTTCACAGCATTTGGCTGAATCTAGCAAAGCTAATCCTTTTTGGCCTATTGCAGAGTGTGTTAGTCAGTGGAGTAGCCTATCTGTGTTGCAAGATATACCACCTGTGTATAGAATACCAATTTTTTTACTGCACCTAGTGAAGTAAAATCTTTTGGGCATAGCATCATTCTATTAGTCCATCTATACTGACCTCCATCAGGTTGCAAATTGAATATAATTTTTTTCTGCATCTAGCTCTGAAAAAATATTGGGCTTCTAGCTGTGTGTGGGACTTGTTGTACTAGTCCATCTATACTGACCTCCATCAGGTTGCAAACTGCATATATTTTTTTCTTCATCTACCTCTGAAAAAATATTGGGCTTCTAGCTGTGTGTGGGACTTGTTCTATTAATCCATCTATACAGACCTCCATCAGGTTGCAAACTGAATATATTTTTTTCTGCATCTACCTCTGAAAAAATATTTGGCCTTCTAGCTGTGTGTGGGACTTGTTCTATTAGTCCATCTATACTGACCTCCATAAGGTTGCAAACTGAATATAATTTTTTTCTGCATCTACCTCTGAAAAAATATTTCGCCTTCTAGCTGTGTGTGGGACTTGTTCTATTAGTCCATCTATACTGACCTCCATAAGGTTGCAAACTGAATATAATTTTTTTTCTGCATCTACCTCTGACAAAATATTTGGCCTTCTAGCTGTGTGTGGGACTTGTTCTATTAGTCCATCTATACTGACCTCCATAAGGTTGCAAACTGAATATAATTTTTTTCTGCATCTACCTCTGAAAAAATATTTGGCCTTCTAGCTGTGTGTGGGACTTGTTCTATTAGTCCATCTATACTGACCTCCATCAGGTTGCAAATTGAATATAATTTTTTTCTGCATCTAGCTCTGAAAAAATATTGGGCTTCTAGCTGTGTGTGGGACTTCTTGTACTACTCCATCTATACTGACCTCCATCAGGTTGCAAACTGCATATATTTTTTTCTTCATCTACCTCTGAAAAAATATTGGGCTTCTAGCTGTGTGTGGGACTTGTTCTATTAATCCATCTATACAGACCTCCATCAGGTTGCAAACTGAATATATTTTTTTCTGCATTTACCTCTGAAAAAATATTGGGCTTCTAGCTGTGTGTGGGACTTGTTCTATTAATCCATCTATACAGACCTCCATCAGGTTGCAAACTGAATATATTTTTTTCTGCATCTACCTCTGAAAAAATATTGGGCTTCTAGCTGTGTGTGGGACTTGTTGTATTAGTCCATCTATACTGACCTCCATAAGGTTGCAAACTGAATATAATTTTTTTCTGCATCTACCTCTGACAAAATATTTGGCCTTCTAGCTGTGTGTGGGACTTGTTCTATTAGTCCATCTATACTGACCTCCATAAGGTTGCAAACTGAATATAATTTTTTTCTGCATCTACCTCTGAAAAAATATTTGGCCTTCTAGCTGTGTGTGGGACTTGTTCTATTAGTCCATCTATACTGACCTCCATAAGGTTGCAAACTGAATATAATTTTTTTCTGCATCTACCTCTGAAAAAATATTGGGCTTCAAGCTGTGTGTGGGACTTGTTCTATTAATCCATCTATACAGACCTCCATCAGGTTGCAAACTAAATATATTTTTTTCTGCATCTACCTCTGAAAAAATATTGGGCTTCTAGCTGTGTGTGGGACTTGTTGTATTAGTCCATCTATACTGACCTCCATAAGGTTGCAAACTGAATATAATTTTTTTCTGCATCTACCTCTGACAAAATATTTGGCCTTCTAGCTGTGTGTGGGACTTGTTCTATTAGTCCATCTATACTGACCTCCATAAGGTTGCAAACTGAATATAATTTTTTTCTGCATCTACCTCTGAAAAAATATTTGGCCTTCTAGCTGTGTGTGGGACTTGTTCTATTAGTCCATCTATACTGACCTCCATAAGGTTGCAAACTGAATATAATTTTTTTATGCATCTACCTCTGAAAAAATATTTGGCCTTCTAGCTGTGTGTGGGACTTGTTCTATTAGTCCATCTATACTGACCTCCATAAGGTTGCAAACTGAATATAATTTTTTTCTGCATCTACCTCTGAAAAAATATTTGGCCTTCTAGCTGTGTGTGGGACTTGTTCTATTAGTCCATCTATACTGACCTCCATAAGGTTGCAAACTGAATATAATTTTTTTCTGCATCTACCTCTGAAAAAATATTTGGCCTTCTAGCTGTGTGTGGGACTTGTTCTATTAGTCCATCTATACTGACCTCCATAAGGTTGCAAACTGAATATAATTTTTTTCTGCATCTACCTCTGAAAAAATATTTGGCCTTCTAGCTGTGTGTGGGACTTGTTCTATTAGTCCATCTATACTGACCTCCATAAGTTTGCAAACTGAATATAATTTTTTTCTGCATCTACCTCTGAAAAAATATTTGGCCTTCTAGCTGTGTGTGGGACTTGTTCTATTAGTCCATCTATACAGACCTCCATCAGGTTGCAAATTGAATATAATTTTTTTCTGCATCTAACCCAGCCAATAGTTTTGGCCTAATACCACAGTTTAGCCACTCAGCTCTGCTCGGTTCCCATCCATTGTTTTTTTGTGCAAACAACTCCAGAGTTGTGAATTAGTTAACCACCAAAATGAGTGGAAAAAGGCCTGCTGCTGGTGGAAAGGGGAATAGGCATGTTGGGAAGGGGAAAAAAGGTTGTGTCCGTGGGGTAGGTGTTAAAGCAACAGTAACATCTGCAGAAGAAAGACCATCTTCCAGCCAAACTAAAATGTCTACTTCTTTTAGCGGACAATGTGATAAGATCCCTTTCTTACGGCCACGCCAATCGCTACAAATTCCAGATGAGGCACAAAAAGAGCAGGTGCTTCAACGGATATCAAGTGCTCCTTTAAGTGGGCTCTCCTCCACATCAACTTCAACATCACAAATACTCCAGTCCTCAAAGGTGTCACCCTAATCGCACTTGCTTCCTCACAGCTCCCAAATCTCCAGCTGCCCGTCTGAGTATGAGGTAGAACAGATGGCTGAGTCTGCAGAGCTGTTTACTCATACTATAGCCTGGGAATCAGAGGTCGACTCCAGCGCTTCTGTGAATCCAGACGAGGAAATGATCTGCACTGATGCCCAGAATCTTCATGAGTCGGATCCAGGATCAGACGCAGAAGGTTCTGACCATAATGTAGACCCTCATTCCCAAACTGTAACTCCTGTTGGTGGAGACAATGAGGAAGACGATGATAAGACTCAAATACCTGATTGGAGCGACAACTTTAGTTTTTTGTCAGGGCAGGAACAGGTTGGCTCTGAGGACGACGGGTGTGATAACGCACAGGGTGATGATGATGAGGTTGGAGATCCCACTTACTGTCAACCCACAGTCAGCCAAGAGATGAGGTCAGCAGAGGAGGTGGAGGAAGATGCTAGTGACGACGAGGTCAGGTTGCGCCTTCCTGGACAGAGACGTAGTACTGCAAGCACGTCAACAACTGCATCCTCAAACACAACTCTGCCTCTCACCACAAGTCGTGGTGGCTCTTCAGGTCGCATGGGTGCTAAGCCTTGCATAGCCTGGGCATTTTTTCAGATCGATAAAGATGACCCAACTCGTGTTATCTGTAACATTTGTCAGCAAAAGCTAAGTAGAGGCCAAAAAATACATAGTTTGAGTACTTCATGCATGAACCGGCACATGGACATGAAGCATAAGTTGCAGTGGGAAGCTCAGTGTGCTACAATGCGGCCTAGCCGGCCGGGCCAACCACCGTCTGCCATATCTTGTGCATCCGCGTCCTCTTCATCCTCTGTGACTGGGGTGACAGCAGTCACACATGTTTTGGGGCGCAGACCTGCCACCTCTTTACCCGCAACAGCCAGCGTGATTGGCAGGTCATCATTTTCTTTGGAGGTGGTAACACCAGCTGGTGTTGAGCGCTGTCCGACATCGATAGCACCACCTTTGGATCAAGGCAACCTAACATGTCCGCCTGGATCTTCCTCACAGACCGGCAGTTTGCCGGGGACACCCTTATCAACCCCGTCTAAGCACAATAGCCAGCCCTCGGTCCCTCAGATGTGGACAAGTAAAAGACCATTTCCTCCTAGCCATGAGAAAGCTAAGAGGTTGAATTTCACCATCTGCAAGCTCTTGGCTACAGAAATGCTGCCTTTCCGCCTGGTGGACACAGAGGATTTTCGAGACCTTATTTCCGTCGCAGTGCCCCAGTACCAGATGCCCAGTCGGCACTACTTCTCAAAGAAAGGTGTGCCTGCGCTCCACCAGCATGTCGCACACAACATCACCGCTTCTTTGAGAAACTCTGTGTGTGACAGGGTGCATTTCACCACAGACACTTGGACGAGTAGGCATGGACAGGGGCGTTACATGTCGCTGACTGGGCACTGGGTAACTATGGTGACAGCAGGACAAGGGGCTGCTGTCCAAGTCTTGCCGTCCCCACGAGTTGTGCGTCAATCCTCCTTATGTCAAAGTTCCTCCACTGCTTCTGCCTCCTCAACCTCCTCTCGGTCCTCCACCTGCACCCAAAGCCTGTCTGGTCATGCCACAAGCTTTCTAACTGCGCAGAAGGGATCCTGCACACCTCCTTACTATGCTGGCAGTAGGGCTCAACGTCATCAGGCGGTTTTTACATTGAAATGTCTGGGAAATGTGAGTCACACAGCTGAGGAGTTGTGGTCAGCTCTGGAGAACCAATTTCATGAATGGTTGTCTCCACTGGACCTGAAACCAGGGAAGGCCGTGTGCGACAATGCTGCAAACCTGGGTGCGGCCCTTCGCCGGGGCAATGTCACACACGTGCCTTGTATGGCTCACGTGTTGAACCTGGTTGTCCAGCAATTTTTAGCCCACTATCCCGGACTAGATGGCCTTCTGCAGAGGGCACGGTCGCTGTGTGCTCACTTCCGCCGTTCGCATCCCGCAGCTCAGCGACTTACATCTCTACAGAAGTTGTTGGGCCTGCCACTTCACCGGCTAAAATGCGATGTGCCTACCCGGTGGAATTCAACTCTGCACATGTTGCAGCGACTGTCTGACGTATAGCCTGGGCCAACGAGATTCAGAGGTGGGGCAAATCACGCTGGAGGAGTGGTCTCAGATCAGGGACCTATGCACCCTTCTGCACAGTTTTGAAATGGCGACGAAGATGTTTAGTGCTGACGATGCCATTATCAGCATGACTATTCCGGTGATTTACATGCTGGAGCACATGTTAAACAGAATTCGGAGTCAGGTGGTGGCACAAGAGGAGGTGGAGGAAGTAGAGGAGGAGGAGTTGTATGCGGAAGGGCTAACATCTGCAAGGTCCAGAGGGTCGGCAGCACCAAGGCGGCAGGCATGTGAGGGTGGGGGAGATGGTTTTACCAGGGCGCATGGTAGCAGCCAAACTAGTGAGGAAGGTGCAGGAGCCCAGGAAGAAGTGGAGGACGAACTGATGGAAGACTCATCAGATGAGGGAGACCTTGATCACATTTCTGTTGTGCGAGGTTGGGGGGAGAGGACAGAGGAAGGAAGCATGATTGTTACCTCGCCACCAACACAACAGGGACTTGGTGCTCCTGGATGCGCAACACACATGAGTGCCTTCTTGCTGCACTACCTGCAACATGACCCTCGAATTGTGAGAATTAGAAATAATCCTGACTACTGGGTTGCCACACTGTTAGATCCCCGGTACAAAAGTAAATTTGCAGAAATTATTCCTGCCATAGAAAGGGATGCACGCATGCAGGAGTATCAGCAGAGACTGTTGCAGAATCTTACATGTGCTTTTCCACAAAATACCAGTGGTGCACGTAGTGAATCTCACAGTTCCAACTTGCCAACCGTGGGACCGTCAAGTGTTCAGCACTCAAACCGTAACAGAACCACAGTATCTGCTGGTAACATCAATTTTGCGGAATCATTTCACCACTTTTTTAGCCCATCCTTTGCAAGGCCACAGGAGACAAGAAGTCTGACACATAGTCAACGCCTAGAGACGATGGTACAGGAGTATCTCCAAGTAAACATTGAAGCCACGACTGTGTCACTGGACCCTTGCTCTTTTTGGGCTTCCAATCTGGATAAATGGCCGGAGCTAGCCACTTACGCCTTTAAGATCTTGTCATGCCCCGCAGCCAGCGTTCTGTCTGAACGTGTGTTCAGCGCTGCTGGTGGTGTGCTGACAGATATGAGCACGCGGCTCTCCACTGATAATGTAGACAGACTCACGTTCATAAAGATGAACAAATCATGGATCCGAAACGACTTTTCTACCCCTGTGTCATCCTGGGGAGAGTAAAAGCTTGATGATTGGTTAAAATCACCCTACCAACCGTTTTAAGCTTTCAAATTACTAATCATGTTTATCTGTATCTTGGCTGGAAAATAATTTGGGCTTTGTAGCAGTGTGCAGCACTGATTCTATTAGGCCATCTATAATAAGCTCCACCAGATTTAAAATTACTAATCATGTTTATCTGTATCTTGACTGGAAAATAATTTGGGCTTTGTAGCAGTGTGCAGCACTGATCCTATTAGGCCATCTATACTAAAGCTTCACCAGATTTAAAATTAATAATAATTTTTAGCTGCATCTAACCCGGAAAATAATTTTGGGGCTCCGAGATGCGCAAGACACATAAGTGCCTTCTTGCTGCACTACCTGCAGCATGACCCTCATATTGTCAGAATTCGAAGTAATCATGACTACTGGGTTGCCACACTCTTAGATCCCCCAAACTTTTCGATCAACCTTTTCATTTTAATAAAGACCAAAAAAATGGTCATTTTTGAAATTATAAGCATTAGCAGGTTGTTAGAAACTGAAATCAAACAGTTTTCAACTCAAAACTTTATTCTAGGTGATGTTACATTTTCACATAGGACCCCTTGTTCGAAAGGAGCTTCTGAACTCTCTCGTCCATTGAATTTGTCAGGTTTTGGATGGTTTCTGCTTCAATTGTTTTGCATGAGGACAGAATACCCTCCCAGAGCTGTTGCTTAGATGTGAACTGCCTCCCGCCATCATAGACACTCCTTTTAATGATGCTCCAAAGGTTCTGAATGGGGTACAGGTCAGGGGAGCATGGGGGTCACACCATAAGTTTGTCCCCTTTTATGCCCATATCAGCCAGAGATGCAGATGTTTTATGTGCAGCATGAGATGGTGCATTATCATGCAGAAAAATGATCTTGATGTGAAATACACGGTTCTTCTTCTTGAACCATGGCAGGAAGTGCTGTTTGAGAAAATCCACATACATTATGGAGTTCATCTTTAGCGCCTTCAGGGATCCTAAAGGGGCCGACAATCTCTCTCCCCATGATTCCAGCCCAAAACATTACTCCACCTCCTCCTTGTTGGCGCTGTAGCCGTGTTTGCGTGGGGTGTCCATCAACCAGCCATCCTCCACTCCATCCATCTGGACCATCGAGCGCTGCACGGCACTCATCCGTGAACAAAACAGTTTTGAAATCAGTCTTCATGTAATGTTTGGCCCACTGGAGCCGTTTCTACTTGTGTGAAGTGGATAGAGGAGTTCGACAGGATGGCGTATGCACAGCTGCAAACCTCTGAAGGACCCTGCATCTTGTTGTTCGGGGGACGTTGGAGGCACAAGCAGCTTCAAAAACTTGTCTGCTGCTATGACAAGGCTTTTTTGCCGCTGCTCTTTCAACCTGACGTAATTGCCTGTAGGAAAGAGTCCTCAATTTGCCCTTATCAGCACGCACACGTGTGTACTGTGAATCAGCTACATACTTCTTGATTGCCAAGACACTTCATCCTGATCATCGCACAATGTTGATTGTAGTCATGCCTTGACCTAAACACTCCACAATTTGTTGCTTCTCAGCAGCCGACACATCCTTTTTCTTTCCCATTTTGGCAGAAAATGTAGGCTGCTTAATAATGTGAGAGAGCCTTCTTAAGTAGTCTTGCCTTTCATTGGACACACCTGCCAAACTAATTAGCACAGGTGTCTGCAATTGCTTACAGTGATATAAAGAGCCCTGACACACATCACCATCAATGAGTTTAACTGACAAACAAACAAATTCTTCCCTTATCACTCCTAAACACTTTTTGCATAATAATTTGGAACGCAGTGTACATGTGCTTTTCCACAAAACACCAGTGGTTCACGTAGTGAATCTTACAGTTCTAACTTGCCAACCGTGGTCTGTATGGAGTTGTTCAATAAAGGGCCCAAAATTAAGATAACATAGATGGGAGAGGTCTCTATGAATAGGAATTCCTAAGTATTTGATACCCTGTGAGGGCCAGGCAAAGGGAAAGTTGGACTGGATGGAATCCTATATGGATTTGGGGAGGGAGACATCGAGGGCCTCAGACTTCGCTGCATTGATTTTAAAATTTGACCATGTAACAAAGTGATCTATTTCAGCCATAACAGCATGGATGGATATATGTGATTGAGTGATATATATTAGGACATCATCAGCAAATAGAGAGCACTTGTACTCGGTGCCTCCCACCTCAATCCACCTAATATTGGGGTTATGGCGAATTGATGAGAGCAGGTGCTCCGTCACTAGGATGTATAAGAGAGGGGACAGAGGACATCCCTGCCTTGTCCCATTGGTGATTGTGAAAGGTGATGAAAATGTTCTGACGCACCCCCTGGGCCTTGGGACACCTGGAGCCGGACCCTTTTTGGTGGATGCTGGTGGTTGTAGTCTTCGTGGCGGCGACCCGGTTCCGTGGCTCAGGGTGGTCAAACCAGTGGCGGAACTATTTATGTGGTTTTGATGTTTAAATGTCCGACTACGCCACCCGTGGATTGCGGTCAGAGTGAACCGCCGCTACAGGGCAGACCGCTGAGGCTGGTGTTGTGGGTGCAGCAGAGCGTAGCATAACTCCCCACGGGAGGAGTATAGCCTCAGGGCAGTGTATGCGGAGGATGGGGGTGATGGTGCAGGGCAGCAGCAGTAACGACACGGAGTCAGTGATGCAGTTCAGGGCCTTTACTCACAGTTCTTATTATCCAGACCACGTCTGCAGGTAACGGCTGCCCACGTCGTACTGTGCTCACCAGGTGAGGGGCTCAGACAACTCCCAGATAACTTTGGAGCGCTTCACAGGACCCCCTTTGTGTGTCCTTTGTCTGGCCTTTCTTACCAACACTTCTGTCCGGCTGCCTCGGGCCTCCTCTTGGTAAACTTGGCGCCAGTTTCCCTGACCCTATGTGGTGCCTTCCTAGCGGGTGTAGCGAGGGGCTGCGCCACATAAAATGTCAGAGCCTCCGGTTTCTAGCTGAGGGTCGTTTCCTGCCTCCACTAGTTCGGGGACCGGTCTCCCCCTTTGGCCTGACCCCTCCACGCAGGTGGATTCGGGCGTGCGGTGGCGACTCGCCCGTCCGCACCCCTGGGATCCCTTCATTCCTCGTTCCTGGAGCCTTCTCCGCTCCTCTTCCTTCCTTCTCCCTCTTTCAGGCCTGGGCCTCTGTTACTAGGCCCGCCTCCGGAGCAGAGCTCATGCAGAGCCCCTGCTCCCTGCCACTTCTGCTCAGACTTCTCTGCACTGAACTAAGATGGTGCCCACCTTTTATACTCCCTTCTCAATGCACCCAGGAACTGCTTCCTCCCTGCTCCTGCACTACAGGGTTCCCCTTCCTCAGTGTTCCCTCCCCCCACTTCAGCCAGGGACAGGGACTGTCGTGCCCATCTCAGGGGCATATTGGTCGCCCTGCCCCACGGCAATGTGGTGTAATGCATGCAGGTGTCGGGTCCTGATCCACACTCCATCCTTACCTGAGAATAAGATATCACACCTCTGGGTGAGGTGCAATACGTCTGTAGCAACCGAGCCCTCAGGGTGCTACAGTTCCATTTATCTTCAGCCTAGGTGACGTATTGTGATACAGGGCCGTGATTTTGGCTATAAAAGGGTCCCCTAGACCCCTACCCCAAGCTTTTTAAGAGAATCATATATGGCGTGCCAGGAGACTCTATGGAATGCTTTCTCAGCATCCAACGAGAGTATCTACTTACAAATTTTTAACTGCATCTAGCCCAGGAAATACTTTGTGCCTAGTAGCAGTGTCTGCTAGTCAGCGGATTATCCTGGCTGTTAAGCAAGCTACACCACCTGTAGTTTGGACACTTAATTTTTTCAAAGGAAATGCTTCGGGACCACGGGATACTCAGTGAAGAGCATCAGGAGGCACCCCAAGGCATAGGGGCTGGGACTGGCAGTAGGATGCCTTGCGGTGGACAGCCGAGCTCGATCCTTATAAAAGCTTTTTAACTGCAGCAGCTTTAGTGGACGCTACTGGAACTGGAATTACGCGGCTGCTGGCATGAGACTTGCCCTCCAATAGATCCTTGTAAATGGATTTAAAGTGTATTCATTCAAATTAGAGAGACAATTTAAATTAAAAAACTTAGAGCTGCCTCCACCACAGGGGGGCTCGCTCGACCCACCAGCGGACAGGCACCAGTATTGGGAGAGGGGGGCTGGCCGTCAGGGTTCACCGCGGCTCTGGCACAAACCCGGCGACACGGAGGTGGCACGGGCAGGAGCGGACTGAACGTGTCGGCTTCTCACTTTTTGGATTTTAGAAGGGCATGACATGCCTATATCTGTGTCTCCCCCTCCTTTTACTCCTCCACCTCTTTTCTTTTCTCATGACTATATGTACTTGTCACTTTTCCATGTGTTAGTTGTGTCTTCTGAGCAGTTTGTCAGCTTTTGGACACCTTTGAAGGTGTTTTCTATGTGTTTCTATGTGTTTTTGTTTGCCTGCCATTGGTTTTAACGGTGTTCGAAGGTGTTCGACGAACAGTTCGACGAACCGAACCGAACTCGAACACTACGGGGGTGGCTCAACACTAGTAACCTAGCGATGGATGCTCAACGGCGCATGCGTCAGGTCCCGGGATCCCACTGCACGAGCTCCAGCCGTCACCCGGCGGTGCACATCCGGAAGCACGAGCGCGCATACCGGAAGTGCGCGGCCGAGAGAGAAGACAGCCGAGCGCGGGCCAGGCATCCAGGAAACCACGGCGCATGCGCACTGCACCATATATTGCAAGGTGGCTGAGTATTAAACAAAACAGAGCAGAATGGTTCCAAAGTAAATAAGAGAAGAGCCAGTGATGTCCCCACACCTCCAATCTAGTGATCAATCTAAATAGCAATGTTCATGACAATACATATCAAAAGAATATGCAATTTCTAATATTGGAAAGACAACATTGGCACACAGATCACAAGCAATTTCCAAAGCCAATAGATGAAATGATCCATCGAATTTCCCCTGTAATGAAGATGATTCAAAGACTAGGATCACGTCCCACTCCGATGCTAATGAAAAAAGAGAAAATAAGTAAATAATTAATAATTTAAATAAATTAAAAACAAAACAAGCCGGGATTTACATAATCGGGCAAGTGCGGAGATTGGACCAAGGCTAAAAAAGTTCATAGAAAGGAAGTGAAACCCAATGTCTCATTCAGACCCCGCGGAGCCATGGTGCCAAGGCTGACAATCCATTTTATCTGAATCCATTTTACCAGGACCCTTCCCCAGTCACCTCCATGGGATCGCAAATGTAGGATATCAAATCCACGTATCTTCAGAGATTTAGGGTCACAATTATGATATCGTTGAAAGTGGCGTGGGAGGGTCCTTAGCTCACGGGGATCGGTCAATGACTTGGCCGCGCCAATGTCACGAACATGCTCCCACACCCGCACCCGAAGCTCCCTAGTGGTCAGGCAATTATAAATTAATTGGCACGCACACGAGGCATAATAGGTTACATGTTTCGAGCCGCATGAAATATAATTGCGGATCTGGAACTCACGGGAGCCATCGGATGAGGTGAAGGAGACTGAGCACACGGCATTGGCACATGCCAGGCAGCGGCCACATGGATAAAACCCTACCCTGGGTCCACGAGATCCGAATGGGTTGGTTGGAGGGGGGATGTAGTGGCTGGACACCAAATTGTTGGCTTTGCGAGGGGTCATCAGAGGATACTCCCCAATATGGTCATGCAGGGAGGGCTCCGCACCGAGAATTCCCAAAGTTTGGAGAAGATCCGCCGCATCGCCTCCCACTCATGATTGAAGGTGGAGATGTAGCAAACCCTCCCCACATCCTTCTTCCTATCCATGGGGGCGGGGTATAACAGGTGATTACGTGGGGTCCCCCGTGCCCATCTATAGCCACGGCCGATGCACCTATTACTGTATCCCCGGTTTTTGAAACGGTTGGTAAGGTCGGCTGCCTCATCCTTAGGATCTGACTGACCGGGATGGCCCCAATAGCTGGAATGTAATGCACAGAGGAGGCATGAAGCTGGGAGTTGACAGCCGTCGATTTACGAAATACATCAGTCTGGATACGGCCAGTTGTGTCAACCTCCAGACTGATGTCCAAAAATGGCATTCTTTGGTGATGGTATGTATGTGTCAACTTAATACCCCACTTATTTAGGTTCAGCCTGCTCATAAATTCCTCGAGCTCCTCCACTGTACCCTGCCACAGAAAAAAGATATTATCTATGTACCTGAGCCACGTCACGACCCGGTCCGCACCCCCCACGCCCCCGTCGCCAAAAATCTCCCTCTCCCATGCGCCCAGGAAGAAGTTGTCGTACGAGTGCGCACAGGCTGCGCCCATGGCCGTGCCGCGCCTCTGCAGGTAAACCACATCCTTAAAGAGAAAATAATTATGATGAAGGACAAAGTGGAGGAGCTCAAGGAGAAAATCGCAAGAAGAAGGGCCGTCCAGGTCTGAGCCCCCAAGGAAAAGGCGGACCGCCACCAGACCGAGTTCATGTTTAATACATGTATATAGGCTCTCCACATTGGCCGTGACCATCAGGGTATTGTCATCTACCCGCCTAAGGACGTCCGACGTGTCTTTGGTATATGAGGGTAATGTTTCCACAAGTGGACGGAGATGATTGTCAATGTACGTGCATATTGGTCCATTTAGACCCCCCAAACCAGACACAATCGGACGTCCCGGGGGGCAGGGGGCGTCCTTGTGGATTTTAGGAAGAAGGTAGAATGTGGCCGTTTGAGGGAAGTGCACAGTCAATGCCTCCACAGTTCTCTTATCGATGATACGTTGGTCACAGGCTCGGGCTAGGATTCACTGGAGTGTGGCGGAGAAGGAGGTAGTCTGATTAAATGACAGTTTTGAATATGTATTAGTATCTCTTAGTTGCCGTAATGCCTCCCTTTCATACTTGGAGAATGGCCATATAACAATGTTCCCGCCCTTGTCAGCCGGCTTGATGACAACATCCCGAAGGGATTGTAATTGGCGAATAGCCATCCGTTGCACATGTGTAAGATTATCATATCTTCTACGAGTGGACAACTGTTGTAAATCATTTGTCACCAATCGTACGAAGATTTCCACTTCCCGACTAATAGACAAGGGAGGGAACCTTGTAGATTTAGGTAATGTTTTAGTGACCCACCTTTATTTGAGGACTCCTGCTCTGAGAGTAGGTCTTTGAGAGCTTGTATAGCCTCCCTCTCTGCCACAGACACCAGGTCGCCATCACCACTTGGCCTGGAATGAAGTTTTGTCAGAATTAGTTTACGGGCAAACAGGTGGAGGTCCTTTAAAGCAGTAAAGAAATTAAATGCATTGGTTGGCGCAAAAGATAAACCCAACTCCAGAACCTCCACCTGTGCCTTAGTCAGAACGTGTGTCGAAAGATTCACAATGCAGAGCCCCCCCCAAGAGCCACCAACCTGGAATGGCATGGTTCGCTTCCTTTTATTACTTGGTCTCGTTTGGATGCCTGATGGATTGTGAGCATTCAAAGGGGGGCCAGAAGTCGAGCCTTCACCTGAATTTCTCTCATCAATCGAGATGGACGAGGCAGCTGAAGAAGATCTCGAACGAAAAGAGTGATTTCTAAAATTCTGTCGTGCTCTATTAATCGGAGATCTCCATTTATAAACACAGAGGGTTTGTTTATCTTTAACATCACGTGCAAATTTCTTTGTTTTATTCGCACATATCTCTTTGACCCATTTCTGTGATTCCAAATCGATGTCCTCATTCAATTGCCTCAGATCATCAGCTGACATATCTTTTTTTAAAATAGTCTGTACAGATTCTTATTCCATCTCCATCTCATTTAAGGAGGTCTCATTCAATTCCTTCAACAAATTTAAGAAGCCCTGGGAGCAAGTATCAGCCAGTGTTTCCCAACGATTTTTGAAGGTCTCATCCTCAATTGTAAATGATGGGAAAATCTGGACCCTAAGGCCTCTAGGAATGAGATCCCTGTCAATATATTTACAAAGGAATGCATGATTCCACCAGGTCCGTGTTCTCCGTTTTAAAATTGCCCTTATTTTGGTAATATTTTCTTGCAGTCCCGAGTCAATGGCTTGTACATTTGCACCAGTATTGGTAGAGATCTCATTAAATTGGGCGAGCCAGGAATTGTCCCATACTCAAAAGTCCATCTTTGGCCTTAGAGCTGTAATGATACAGAAATAAATTAGTAAACAAAAATTGGCCTTCATATCTGGGATCAGGTTATCAGGTCACCAGTCAGCATACCGTGCCTATTACCCAAGTGCCTACTCGAATAAACATGAAAAAAAACAGAGGAATCGCGAGTATATATGGCATAAAAAAAATTTTTAGTTATAATTAATTAAAATGCATACATCAACAGTCATAAAATGTTAAATCTCCAAATTTCAATCAAGATAAAGTAAAGTGCAAAAGTATTAGAAAAGCCATTGCCCCAATATAAAACCCCCTGTGGTATCCATGGGTCCAGCCAAAAGCAGAAGTATGTAATGTAGAGTAGTGTACATAAATGCTATGTCCCATAAGTCAAATAAATCCTACTTACCACTAGGTATAATGGGGGAGTATATGGGGGACTGCAATGAATGATATCCCGGCAGAGATTTTTGTTTGTGATATCAAATTTCTATTGTTTAATTTATTTTTTATTACTTTTATACAATAAATACACGGATTAAAAATAATTTATATTTCACCGTGATCTGAGAGACATACCTTTCCATAACACAGTTGTGCAAGCGCATATAATTTGCAAGGTAATATATAGTTTTCATTGGTACCATTGTGTAGCATATTCAACATTTTAATAACTTTTTATTTGAAAAGCAGAATTAACTAAAGAAAATTAAAGGGGTTTTCCCATCTTCAAGATCCTATCCCAATATGTAGTAGGTGTAATAATAATAATAATAATAGCAAATACCTCCAATTAGAAATGTCATATAGTTCTTCTGATTAGCTATGTTGCTTTCCTCATGTGCATGCATCCATGGTTACAGCCACTAACAGCTAACTAACTGTCACCCCTTTAATACTACAGATAAGCAATCGATACTGAACACATTTAAAAAAAATAGAAATTATTTTTGAATGGTTAATTTAGTTAACTCTGTCTCTCAAAGTTGCGATCCCATACTGTCCTGTCTGTACCCCCTTTTGCGTCCTTCCCTGCCCAAGAGCGGTCGTACATTCAGACCAGGTTCCTGCAGGCAGACACAGCCATTACACAGTACATAGCATATGCCAATTTAGTGCCTATGTATTGTGCCTCCATACAGTGTAGAGTCCCATATTTTGTACTACATCCATACATTGTGCCCAGCTTGTGCTTCTGGCGACACGCACCTCATAAATTGTTAACTGTGATCTCCCCGCTACAATAATTCCAAACATGTGGCTGCTTACTGTGATTTAGGCATAGTGGGGCTCAGAAGGAGGGGCCATTTGGATTTGGGAGCGCAGATTCACTGAATTTTATTATTTTTTTAAATAAAATAAACTTGTGTACTGCAGTGCCTGAGATATGTCAGTGACTCACTGACAGAGCCTGTTAGATTCTGCTTATACACTGTTTTCCAAATTATTATGCAAATAATATTTTCTCAGATTTTCCCAAATTACCTATATGAATTGCAGTCATTGTAACTTTCCAGTCAAATAACTATTAGAGTACAATTGAAAGGTTTTTGTACAAACTGCCTATGATAACAGTATATTTTTTAAAAAATAAAAAACTCAAACTGCACTCAAAATGCATGCTCCAAATTATTATGCACAGCAGTTTTCAACCTTTTCATTTTAAGAAAGAACAAAAAAATTGTCATTTTTTAAATTATAAGCATTAGCAGGTTATTACAAACTGAAATCAAACAGTTTTCAACTCAAAACTTTATTCTAGGTGATGTTACATTTGCACATGGGACCGCTTGTTCGAAAGGAACTTCTGAACTCTCTCGTCCATTGAATTTGTCAGGTTTTGGATGGTTTCTGCTTCAATTGTTTTGCATGAGGACAGAATACCCTCCCAGAGCTGTTGCTTAGATGTGAACTGCCTCCCGCCATCATAGACACTCCTTTTGATGATGCTTCAGAGGTTCTCAATGGGGTTGAGGTCAGGGGAGCATGGGTGCCACACCATAAGTTTGTCCCCTTTTATGCCCAAAGCAGCCAGAGATGCAGATGTGTTATGTGCAGCATGAGACGGGGCATTATCATGCATGAAATGATCTCGATGGTCCAGATGGATGGAGTGGAGGATGGCTGGTTGATGGACACCCCATGCAAACACGGCTATGGCGCTAACAAGGAGGAGATGGAGTAATGTTTTGGGCTGGAATCATGGGGAGAGAGATTGTCGGCCCTTTTAGGATCCCTGAAGGGGTAAAGATGAACTCCATAATGTATGTTGAGTTTCTCAGACAGCACTTCCTTCCATGGTTCAAGAAGAAGAACCGTGCATTCCTCAGCAAGATCATTTTCATGCATGATAATGCCCCGTCTCATGCTGCACATAACACATCTGCATCTCTGGCTGCTATGGGCATAAAAGGGGACAAACTTATGGTGTGGCACCCATGCTCCCCTGACCTCAACCCCATTGAGAACCTCTGGAGCATCATCAAAAGGAGTGTCTATGATGGTGGGAGGCAGTTCGCATCTAAGCAACAGCTCTGGGAGGGTATTCTGTCCTCATGCAAAACAATTGAAGCAGAAACCATCCAAAACCTGACAAATTCAATGGACGAGAGAGTTCAGAAGCTCCTTTCGAACAAGGGGTCATATGTGCAAATGTAACATCACCTAGAATAAAGTTTTGAGTTGAAAACTGTTTGATTTCAGTTTCTAATAACCTGCTAATGCTTATAATTTCAAAAATGACAATTTTTTTGTTCTTTATTAAAATGAAAAGGTTGAAAACTCTGCTGTGCATAATAATTTGGAACATGCATTTTGAGTGCAGTTTGAGTTTTTTATTTTTTTAAAAATATACTGTTATCATAGGCAGTTTGTACAAAAACCTTTCAATTGTACTCTAATAGTTATTTGACTGGAAAATTACAATGACTGCAATTCATATAGGTAATTTGGGAAAATCTGAGAAAATATTATTTGCATAATAATTTGGAATACAGTGTAATAGGATCTAATAGACTGTTACGGTAATGTCAGCGTAATAACTTTGAGGCATCAAGGATTTAAGCTACGCTCCCCAGTGGGGAGGTGCCTGAGCAATATTCTCGATTTTGTAGTTTTGTACAACTAGTGAGTTGGCAGGTCCCTGTATCCTGTACTGTGTTTAGTCTGAACCTTGGACTATAACCCATTTATAGCCTAGGTGTGTTGCTTCCAGTGTGGTCTCGGGCCGAGAATGGCAGGTTTAAGTGCTGACTCTTATCGCCAGACCGGAAGTGCGTCACTAGGTTGCCGCCCCAGAAGTAGTGTAACCGCAGCGGTGACGTGGTGTGAAGGAACCGGGCATGTAAGCATATGCATTGATGGTAGTTATGGGAGCAGAGATGGTCCCATTAAGCCATGGAAACTGCGCATGCATGCACACCACATATAGCTTAAGAGTGGTGATGTCGGTAACTATGAGGATGTATTTAAAACCAAATAGCCAGTGTCATAATTAGGCTAGATGTCATGAACCCTGCTGTGGCCATGTATATGATAGGAGTGGGAGTGTCTGGAACTGGGTGAACTGGAAACAGGGCCAGATGTAATAAACTCTGTTAGGGCCAAGTGCATGAGTATCACTGAAGAGCATTTTATGGAGTAAAACCAAATATATCAATAGTGTCAGGGCAGAACAAAAATTCTAAACTAAAACTGCCCATAGGTCCAGCTGCTGATGTAAGATGGGCTGAATGTAATATTGCCTGTAGCGGGGGAAAGGGAGGGGAAAGAGTATTATATGGAACAGTACCAAGTCTGACCAAGGTGTCAAGACAGAGAAGGATGCATAAAAAAATGCAAGCAAATAAATATTGGGCATAGGTAAGAAGCGACAGAAATTGCAGCAAGACACTGAGGATTGCCTCAACCGTTGCGTCTATAGATGGAACGACCATTCTAACACAAGAACATGGCAACACAGCCAGGGATCATGCCACTATGGTTCCTTCAGCTCTGGTAGCGATACCTAAACCAGACAGAGCAGACCACGTTTTTTATCCAAGAGCCACATGGGGGGCACCAACACGCAGATCAACCCGCAGATCCAGGAGATCGGATGACCATACGCTCCTAAGTAAACAACTCAACCTGGTGGTGAACATCTCCTGTTGAACCCTCTCCCCTGAAGAAATGACAGCACTAAAAGGGGGTTTATCCTTCTGTCCTACTTCCAACTGGGATTCTTTCCAGTAGGAAAAGGACTTACATCGATTTTATCACACAATCACACTAAAGACTCATTTCGGTATGTTGATCGAGACCTCAGCAAATAGAGTGCCTCTACCGGTGGTCTCCTCTGTTCTGGAGCTCTCCATTTTCTCTTTGGGATTACGCAACCCCAGAACATTCAACCTGCCACACACAAATCATGCCACTGAAACTTTGATTAGCCTGATTGACAAGGACATCAAACAACAACTACATCAACAAAACTTAGGTTGTTTCTCCCCACAAACCAAGTATCCTTACAAAATAACAAACAGATCATTATTAAACCTGCAGACAAAGGGGAAGCCATAGTTGTTATGGACTACACACAATACTATAGTGAGGTAAACCGTCAACTATCCAACACCAATACGTACAGGAGGATCCCCAGAGACCCAACCAGTACCATAAAAACAAACATTTAACATGTACTCACGACCTACTTGGACGAAAAAAATTGACCAAAAAGCTGCCACCTTCCTGACCAATTCACACCCAGTGACTCCCATTTTCTATATCTTGCCCAAGATACATAAATCACTCAATAATCCACCTCGCTACCCCATAGTGGCTTCCACCAACTTCATCTTGTCACCTTTGTAAATATATTTAGAAAAAAATTCTCACTCCACTTACAAAGAATACACAGTCATATTTTCTGGATACAGGCCATTTCCTCCATATTATCAGAGACCCAACCTCAATCCTTCCAGATCGCCTTTTGGTAACCCTTGACGTAAACAGTCTCTATGCATCTATTTCCCATGACAAGAGACTTTAAGTAATTTTCAACTTGTTATCCCAATCTAACATGTTCAACAACTATATACAGTTTTGCCTCGACCTTCTTACATTAGTCCTTCATGAAAACTTTTTCCTATTTAGCGATACATGCTTTGTTCAAACGTGTGGGACCGTGATGGGCTCTAATGTATCACCAGCTTACACTAATGTTTAACTGAGTCTTTTCAAAGAATATCATATATACACTAATGAGATCTTTAAACAACATTCCATATGCTCCTACAGATACATTGATGACATCTTCTATATTTGACACGGTACTTCTACCATATTTTTCAGACTGTAAGACAATGAGATGCACCTAGCTTTTAGAGGAGGAAAATAGAAAAAAAAATTGAGCAAAAAATGTGGTCATGATGCCCTGTTAAGGGGGAGAGGGTCTGCTGCTGAAACTGTTATAGGGGTAATGTCCCCCAATTCTGTTAATATCCCCCATCCTGGTATATATGGCCCCTTTCTTCCTATTGTACGTGGCCCTCACCCCCATCCTGATAAGCATGGCACCCCTTATCCCCATCCTGGTATGTATGGCATCCATCATCCTGGTATGTATGACCTCCCTCATCCCCATCCTGTTATGTATGGCACCCTTCATCCCTCATCCTGGTATGTATGGCACCCATCATTCTTCCTGGTATGTATGGCTCCCCTCATCCCCATCCTGGTATGTATTGCACCCCTCATCCTTGTTCCTGGTATGTGTGGTCCCCCTCATCCCTATCCTGCTATGTATGGCACCCATCATCCCTCATCCTGGTATGTATGGCACCCTTCATCCCTCCTCCGGGTATGTATGACCCCCCTCATCCCTCATTCTGGTATGTATGGCACCCTTCATCCCTTTTCTTGGTATGTATGGCACTCCTCATTCCTCTTACTAGTATGTATGGCACCCTTCATCCCTCTTCCTGTTATGTATGGCCCCCCTCATCCCTCTTCCTGGTATGCTTGGCACCCCTCATCAAGGTATGCTTGGTACCAACTGATCTCCATCCGCTGCGTCCTGCTCTGCTGCCAACAGGGATCTCACTGCGTGAGCCACATGGTGTAACTGAGAGATGCTGCACCAGAATAGTCACTGCTCCCCGCACCGGGACTATGGACATGGGAAGCAGTGACCATTCATTCTCCTTAATAGCATTCACACTGTACCTGCAGCGTGGCTCTTGCTGCCACTCTGCGGTCTGTGTACCCACTATTAAAGACCATACAGCAGGAGCCATACAGTGAGCGCGCTATTAAGGAGAAAGAATGGTCACTGCTCCCCACGTCCATAGTCCTTGTGTGGGGAGCAGTGACTATTTTTCAGTTTCTGCAGAAAGGGCACATTTCCTTGCCTCAATTGTGCATGTTCGAACATCATCAAATCTGAAAACATCACACACCCCTGGATGGGCAAAACATAACCTATCAGGGTTTATTTTACAAGTGATTCCAACTTTGTTGTTTATGTTATCAAATGCCAATGCGCAGTTTTAGGTTGCTCACAATTTTTGTTCAGTCCTGATGTGGAGGTTTCACCAATTTAAGATACACTAGGTAACTGCTCTCCTCCAAATTAAAGAAGCCCGAGTGGATGCAGAGAAGCTAATTTACCAAATCTGCTAATCTGTTTGAAAAACTTCACTCAGAGACTAAACCACGCAAATGGCATGCTTTATTACGTAGACATTGGGTTATATAGTATTCTCCTTCTAGGTGGGATTAGTAAAATTTATTGCTCTTTTCTGATAACTCAGCACACCGTAATTTGTTCATCTATGTATCTCTTGGTCTGAGTAATGCCTTAGGAATTCCGATGGGAGGGGGTGAGTTCGTCTCTCAGCGCCATCTTTGCCAACTCGACATGAATCTCACTGTTGTCAACCATGCACATACATACGTAATTTCCAGGAAATCATTTAGTTGTTCATGTCTACAAATTAGAACAGAAGCTGTTAGTTATATATTCATTAACTATTAACATAATCAATGTGCATATACACATTTGCATGCATACATACACATAGATTATTCCATCATCTCTATATTGATTCACACTGATTAGGTAATCTATTAAAAGAAACTAATTGATTTTCTATAATATACATATTTTACCTTGACACTGACACCTTTGATATAATTGGTACTACTCCATACAATTCTCCCCAGTGATACTCATACACTTGTCCTTACCAGAATTTATTGCATCTCGCCCTGTTTTCAGTTCACCCAGTTCCAGACACTCCTACTCCTATCATATACTGTACATGGCCCCAGCAGACTTCATGACATCTAGCCTAATTATCACGCTGCCTGTTTGGCTTTAAATACATTCTCATAGTTGCAGAAAAGAAACCAGCCTTACCAACACCAGGTCAGATTACCAATGCACGAGCAGGATGCACCAGACTCCCATGATAAAGGTGGGTGCAGCACAGGTGCAAAATACTGATGAGACAGCCACCCCCTCCATGTATTGGAAGATATGTGAGTAGCGAGCTTGCGCATTTTGGCCAAAATATCAACCAATGCCTCATGTAATGTATTTATTTTATATATTATTTTTCATCTTTTTAATACACATTTTTCATTTTTTGCAGGATGCAGCCAGGTCCTTTAGTGTTGGTTGGGTTAATTGGGGCATCAGTCTTGTGGGGTGCACGTATATAGTGCTCGGCAGCCCTCTTGATTTAAAATTATGGGCGTCATAAATAGGCTGTAAGCCAGACACTGTGCATCACATGTATCTGTGTGACTGGCATCCTATGCAAGCCCTATCTGTGTGCCCTTGTAATACTACACAGCCACTCACGTATCTGCCAATTCATGGAAGGGGTAGCTATCGCATCAGTATTTTGCACCTGTGCAGCCCCTGCCTTTATCATGGGGGTCTGCTGCATCCTGCTAGTGCATTGGTAATCTGACCTGGTGTTGGTAAGGCTGGTTTCTTTTCTGTGGTGTTTTTTTAATTCATGTCCTTTTCTGTGAGCCGTTTTTAATTTTAGAGTAGGGACTCGCAAGTATAAGGACCCTTGACGCGGGTTGTGACCTTGCGTATTTTGGCCAAAATATTGATCAATTCCTCATGTAATGTATTTATCTTATACATTATGTTTCATCTTTTTATTGCACATTTTCCATTTTTTGCAGGATTCAGCCAGGCCCTAAAATGTTGGTTGGGTTAACTGGGGCGTCAGTCTTGTTGGCTGCATGTATATAGTGCTGAGCAGCCCGCCTGATCTAATAGTATGGGCGCCATTAATAATCTGTAAGTTAGACACTGTGCATCACATGTATCTGTGTGACTGGCATCCTATGCAAGCCCCATCTGTGTGCATTTGTAATACTACACAGCCACTAACATATCTGCCAATTCATGGAGGGGGTGGCTGTTGCATCAATATTTTGCACCTGTGCTGCCCCCGCCTTTATCCTGAGAGTCTGCTGCATCCAGGTAATGGATTGGTAATCTGACCTGGTGTTGGTAAGGAGGGTTTCTTTTCTTTGATGTTTTTTGAATTCATGTCCTTTTCTATGAGACATCCTCATAGTTACTGACATCCCCATTCTTAAGCTATATGTGGTGTGCATGCATGCGCACTTTCCATACCTTAATGTGAGCATCTCCACTCTCATGACTACCACCAACACTTACGCTTACATGCCTGGCTCCCTCACGCCACGTCACCACTACAGTGACGCGACTTCCAGGGCAGTCCTTTAGTGGCACACTTCAGGTTCGGTGATACGCTCTGGCACTTAAAGATATCATTCTCAACCTGAGACCAAATCTAGGCAACACACCTAGGCGTGTAAGCGCCATGTGGAGCCATGACTGCACAGGTACATATATAAAAGGAATTTGCCACTCCAGAAAAAATGTAGATGCAATGTGAAGTATTTTAATTTATAGAAGATCCACTTATTTAACACAAGGTTGCCGTTTTGGCCTTAATTCGGCCTTCCTCAGAGCTATAAATTTAATAAACAATAATCAGTATGTAATCTTACACAAAAAAAAGACAACAATCACAATATAGTCATTCGTAAGCATAAGTGATCTAAATCATGTGAATATAATAATCAAAATCCAATAAGTAACAATACAGTATATAGCATATATAGCATTAGCATATAACATGAAATCAAGCACATGGGGGCAAATATAATAATGTTCAATTTTCTGAAAAAATAATGTTTAATTTTCTGAAAAGACAGGGAGCATGTAAGTGCACTGTATTCTATTATCTCTAAAACCCCTTTGGCGAAATTTACACTCCATTTCATCTAGTCTGTTTGATCGTGTGTTAGTGTCTAAGACAATCCTATCGATGTGAGCAAACTGTGATTTTGGGAGGGACTTCTTTACCGCTTGGTGGTGAAAACTTGGAAACGATAATAATTCCTTTCATATTGTACTGGAGTTGTATCCTATTTGGTCACCCTTTCAGTGAGTGCCACGCTGCCCTATTTTGCACAGGTATATAGCTTCTGCCTTTCATGGATGTCTTTCACTATGTAATAATCTCTATATTCATCTTCTAAATGCCTGTCTTTCCTTCACAGCACCTTTCATATATTATCCTGAACTTGCGCCTACATGGGTGCCGTTTACTATTTAATCATTTTTACATGTACCTTTCAAACGCCTGTCTTTTCATTACTGTATCTTTCATACAGTACATTACCCTAAACTTACGACTTCTTCTTAAATTCAATGGGTAACTCTATCCTGCAGTAACTAAGTAAGCTTTCAACTTTCTTTAATATACGTGACACTTGACTCTGAGAACAGTTGAATTCCATAGCTACCTCTTTTTGGCTTTTGCCTGACTTCACTTTCAGAATAATAAGCTTCCTGACACCTGGTGATAATTTTGGCTTTGTCTTTGTCATGTTTAAACCAAAAAACACACACATAAAAAAAAAAATTTTAGGCAAAATTCAACGGTCTATGACAAAATATGCAAAACTTTTGGCCCAGCAAATGTTGAAAACTAACACATGAAGAAATAAAACAATGTCAAACACAATTTTCGTTACTAAAATCACCAGGAAAATGGCTTCACAACAATCAGACAGAAGTAATCACACTTTAAAAAAAAATGCAAAACTTTTGGTCACCACTGTATATACCCTTGTTCTTGTACTCTTACACCCATATGATTCTGGGTCAGCATTATATGCCACCTGACAACTTCAGTTTTTTTCTTTGCAGTCAGTATGCTTAGTGCATATAAAAGGGTGTGGCCGCCCATTGTCCAGGCTGAGACACCCATTCTGCCCCGGTCTTATGCTCACACTAGGGATCCAGTCTCTCTGCCCTTGTCAATATGTATGTCACTTGACAAATGGTAAGGTTTTTAATATTAGAGTTAGGACTGTCCAATAAGGGTTGCCGTGAAGTGGCAGCATGGCTTTCACATTATTTTGATCAAAATTATGTTAACTAAATACCCTTTATTATTTAGCATTTTTTTTGCACTGTGCGATTTATACATTTACTTTCAGTTATTTGGGTATTTTTCTTGTCTTTGGTTTCTCTCTGTTTAATGGCCTTGTGTGCACATGCATTTACATTTTGCATGCACATCTAGTTACGTTTCAGTTCAGACCTTCAGGTTTTCTCTTTTTGGCTTTTGCCTGACTTCACTTTCAGAATAATAAGCTTCCTGACACCTGGTGATAATTTTGGCTTTGTCTTTGTCATGTTTAAACCAAAAAACACACACATAAAAAAAAAAAATTTAGGCAAAATTCAACGGTCTATGACAAAATATGCAAAACTTTTGGCCCAGCAAATGTTGAAAACTAACACATGAAGAGATAAAACAATGTCAAACACAATTTTCGTTACTAAAATCACCAGGAAAATGGCTTCACAACAATCAGACAGAAGTAATCACACTTTAAAAAAAAAATGCAAAACTTTTGGTCACCACTGTATATACCCTTGCTCTTGTACTCTTACACCCATATGATTCTGGGTCAGCATTATATGCCACCTGACAACTTCAACCATCAGACCTTTTTGCCTTTTATTTATACTCTCTATATATTTGTATATACTTGTAAATATTATTTGTAAATATTGTAACTTTATTGTTTTGTTTTGTACATATCACATAATTTTTGTGTATTCCTTTAAATTGTTTATATTTGTCTTAAATGAATGATTCTCATGCATTCTCCTTTCATTTACAGCAACATTATGATAAAGACAGTGGAAGGCTAGAAACGTAATGCAACTTTGTTGCTTATCTTCCAGCACCTTCGTATTTATGTCTGCTTTCACAGCTAATAAAACTTTGCATTACCCAAATTAAGAGTGTGCGGTGAATTCTCTTGCCCCAGTTCCAAAACCAGTTGGGACCGATGCTGCAGGGTGTTAGCTGTTATACATTGCTGTTACACACAGGATTTGCGCTCTCTGGGGGGCGCTATTCACTTATTCCTCAGCGCTGTAAAAAAGCAGAGCTGAGGAATAAGGCTGTGTTCCCAACATGAGCTTTTGGTGAGTTTTTGATTTTTTTACTTACTTGCATTTTTTTAAGCATTCACAGTGTTAAAAACTCACCAAAAACTCATAATGACCACTGTTAAAAGTCATATCGGCCGTTGTTAAGGGTTTAACCCCTTTAAATAGCTGACACCCAGTGCTATGTGCTGGGAGCGGTCCCGCAGGGCTCCCGGCACATTTACCCCCTGCAATGCAGCGATCAAAGTCGATCGCAGCATTGCGGTGGCAAGGGGAGGTGATCAGGACACTCACCTCTCCTGCCGGCGTCCAACGCTGTCTGCCACGGCTTCCAGGATGTTGCCATGATGACCCGATGTCGTCATGACAACATCCGGGTCACCAGACAGCAGAAAGATATTTTGGTCATGCGCAGTGCATGACCAAAGTATCTTCTGCATCTGCAGCGCTGACAGAGTGTAAAGCATCCCTATGCTATACAGGCGATCAGAATAAAAAAAGTGAAAGTCCCATAGTGGAACAAAGAATAAAAGTAAAAAAAGTATTAAAAAATTAAAAAAAAAAAAAAATTGTAAAAATATATAAAAAAATAAATAAATAATCCACCAAAAATAAAAATATAATGTACCCATCAATAAATATTATTATGAAAAAAAAAAACAAGAAAAGTACACACATTTGGTATTTCCGCATCTGGAACGACCTTACCTATAAAACTGTCCCACTAGTTAACCCCTTTAGTGAACACGGTAAAAAAATAAAATAAAAAACGAAGCAAAAAACAATGCTTTATCATCATATCGCCAAACAAAAAATGGAATAACACACGATCAAAAAGATAAATATAAATAAATATGGTACCGCTGAAAACGTCATCTTGCCCCGCAAAAAACAAGCTGCCATACAGCTTCATCAGCCGAAAAATAGAAAAGTTATAGCTCTCAGAATAAAGCGATGCGAAAAAATAAGTTTTTCTATAAAATAGCTTTTATTGTGTAAAAGCGCCAAAACAGAGAAAAACTATATAAATGTGGTACCGCCGCAAATGTACTGACCTGAAGAATAAAGCTGCCTTATCAATTTTACCACACCTGGAACAGCATAAAAATTTAAAAAAAAAAACAATTCCTGAATTGTTGGTTTTTGTTTATTCTACCTCCCAAAAATCGGAATAGAAAGCAATCAAAAAATTTCACATGCATGAAAATGGCACCAATAAAAACATCAACTCATTCTGCAAAAAACAAGCCATCACATGACTCTGTCGGCCAAAATATGGAAAAATTATAGCTCTCAAAATATGGCGATGCAAAAACTAGATTTTACAAAAAAATGCGTCTTTTAGTGTGTGACAGATGTCAATCATAAAAACCCGATATGATTCTGGTATCGCTGTAATCGTACCGACCCGAAGAATAAAGTCTTCTAATCACTTATACCTCATGAGGAACAGCGTAAAATATAAACTCTAGGGTTAGAGTTTGGGTTGTGCTAGGGTTAGGGTTAGCGTTGGGGTTAGGGTTAGGGTTGGGCTCGGGTTGGACTAGGATTAGGGTTGGGGTTTGGGTTAGGGTTGGGCTAGGGTTAGGTTTGGGGTTAGGGTTGGGCTAGGATTAGTGTTGGGCTAGGGTTAGGGTTAGGGTTGGGGCTAGGATTGGGGCTGGGGTTATGGTTGGGCTAAGGTTAGGGTTAGGATTTTTTTCAAAAGTAAAAAAAAAATATGACGATATGGAGACTAGTGTTAAGCGCAAGTGCTCGCTACTTGAGCTTGCATCGGGTGCTCGGGTATGCATTAAGCATCGCGGGTGCTCAAGTGACATGCTCGAGTCTCCAACCCATATGATTCACGACCAAAAAAACCTTGCGGGGATTGCCTGCCATGCACGAGCGATCCCCGCATGTTTTTTTTGGGGTGTCTAATAACTGTGAAACTTGTGGGCGGTGACTCGAGCATGTCACTCGAGCACTCACGATACATGGTGCATACCTGAGTACCCACTGTAAACTCAAGTAGCGAGCACTTGCGCTCAAGACTAATGACAACTTATTCAATATGATGACCTAATGTTATCAAATTCTGTGTCGTACCTCTGGGTTCAAAATGTTCACTATACCCCTTGATAAAATCCTTGAGGGGTGTAGTTTCCAAAATAGGGTCACTTGTGGGGGGTTTCCACTATTTAGACACATCAGGGGCTCTCCAAACAGGGGCTCTCCACATATGGGGTATTGGCGCGGTCAGGAGAAATTGCACAAAAGTTTTTGGGGTCCATTTTCTCTTCTTACCCTTGTGAAAATAAAAAAATTGGGGCTAAACATCATTTTTGTGGAAAAAGTTTGATTTTTTTTTTATTTTCACGGCTCCATGTTATAAACTTCTGTAAAGCACTTGGGGGTTCAGGGTGCTCACCACACATCTAGATAAGTTCCCTGAGGGGTCTAGTTTCCAAAATGGTATCACTTGTGGGGGTTTCCACTGTTTAGGCACATCAGGGGCTCCCCAAACGCAACATGGCGTCCTCTAATTATTCAAGCAAATTTTACATTCAAAAAGTCAAATGGCGCTCCTTCCCTTCCGAACCCTGCCGTGTACCCAAACAGTGTTTTTTCCCCACATATGGGGTATCTGCATGCTCAGGGGAAATTGCACAATAAATTTTGGGGTTAATTTTTTCCTGTTACCCCTGCAAAAATAAAAAAAAATGGATCTAAAGTAAAAAAAATTGTGAAAAAAATTAAAAGTTAACTTTTTTTTTCCACATTCCAAAAATTCCTGTGAAGCATCTGAAGGGTTAATAAAGTTCTTGAATGTGGTTTTGAGCACCTTGAGGGGTGCAGTTTTTAGAATGGTGTCACTTTTGGGTATTTTCTGTTATAAAGTCCCCTCAAAGTGACTTCAAACGTGATGTGGTCCCTAAAAAAAATGGTTTTGTAAATTTGTTGGAAAAATGACAAATTACTGGTCAACTTTTAACCCTTATAGCTTCCTAATAAAAAAAAATTGGTTCCAAAATTGTGCTGATGTAAAGTAGACATGTGGGAAATGTTATTTATTAACTATTTTGTGTGACATAACTCTCTGATTTAAGGGCATAAAAATTAAAATTTTGAAAATTTTCTCCAAATTTCCATTTTTTTCACAAATAAACGCAAGTGATATTGAATAAATTTTACCACAATCATGAAGTACAATATGTCACAAAAAACATTCTCAGAATCAGGGGGATCCGTTGAAGCGTTCCAGAGTAATTAACTCATAAAGTGACAGTGGTCAGAATTGTAAAAATTGGCCTGGTCATCAACTTTTAACCCTTATAGCTCCCTAATAAAAAAAACATTTGGTTCCAAAATTGTGCTGATGTAAAGTAGACATGTGGGAAATGTTATTTATTAACTATTTTGTGTGACATAACTCTCTGATTTAAGGGCATAAAAATTAAAATTTTGAAATTTTTAAAATTTTCTCCAAATTTCCATTTTTTTCATTCCATTCCATTGGGTTGTAAAGGGGTTAAAACCCTCTAGAGTCCAGCAGCCATTTTGCAGAATTTGCTTAAAGTAAATCTCAAACATCAAAAAAAATCGGATTCTGGTGATTCCAATTTTTTTTTTTTAATTTAAACTCAAATTGCTTCAAATCAGTTCAAACATCTCTAATAGACATCTGTCTGTGAAGATAGTGTTGTATGGTTTGGAGTGCAGTGTTTGGGCTCCCAGTATAAACACACTCAGGTGGCTAAATGGAGAAAAGGAAGATGAATCTCTTTACACAACCCATAGATATGCATATTTTTAAATTATTTTATCTCCAGAAGCAGCTCTATAGTGAAGATACTGTGCAGTTATAGAGCGCAATATACAGTGCATTCCTACATTTCTATCCTTATAATTACTAAGAAAGAAGTTTCCAACTCATAAAAATAGGCAGGAATCAAACAAAACATAATAATATGTAATAATACATAAGATATGTTAAACAAACATTAAGTTAAATCATATGGGTGGTTATATTGCTTTTCAAAATAGTCCTAATAAATTGGCACATGTTACCTAACTAACAATTGTCACATGTTCAGTCGACTAGACTGAAACATAAAAAAAAAAATTGTACAATATTCCTCGATTTCAATAAAAATTAAACTTTTAGAGTGCCGTATTCCACAATATTTTTGTATGGGGAGGGTTGGGACCCTATCCATGCACCTTTTCTTTCAAAGGTGTGCCGTTCTTCTCTTCAATTTTAAATCATATGGTTGATTATCTTACTTTTCAAAATAGTCTTCATAAATTGTCACATGATGGGCCAAATACATTTTTGCATTTGGGTCTATTTTTTGTCAAATTTTTCTTGTTCTAAGGCAGCTCTCTGTTTTGTGTCAAACTCTCCTTTTATGTTGTACCTATTTTAAAGTCTATTTTATACTTTTTTGTTTCATTTTTTTTCTCCGTTTATTATTGTAGACATGGTTTTTACAACCCAGATTTTCGTGACCAATTGATTTTTTGTGACTTTTTAATAAGTCGCAAATAATTTTGGTGCAAATTTATTAGTTGCCCCGTGAAGTGATTTTTTTTGCCTGCTAAAAATTTTTGCTCAAATGTTAAAGTTGAATGTAACATTTTAATGGATCATAAGACCTTTTGCTTTAAAAAGACATAAAAAAGTAAAAGTAGAAATAAAGGACATTTTTTAATTTGATCAAAAGTCCTTAACCAGTATATGCTATTTTAATGAATGTGGTGCTACAACAATAACAAATGCTGAATGAAAAAAGTGAAAAGTGACTTAAAAAACCCACAAATGCTGAATCAGACCGCAAGTAAACACCCCTGAAATTGGATCATAGAAGAAGAATAGGAACAGGAGGATTGTAAAACTGTAACATAATTACAATATAACATTTGTTTAATTGATATAAAAAATACCATTTATAGAAAGAATACTTTTGTTCTGTGTTTTACATCTTTTACATCTTATATCTGGACTTTTCTTTATGATCAATCCAGCTTGATTAGATGCTTATATAGCAGTCTATTTATTTGATTACTGCAGTCATTTACAGTATGTTTGCTGAATATTCTTCAAGCTTTGATATCAGTATAGTGAAAAGGCACATTTATGAATGTATTGATATAAACAGGTATATTATAGAAGAGAGGATTGTAAACCAGGAAAAAATAAATAAGTAACTCGTAAGCTGGTTATAATTGTTCAGAATTTTTATAGTTAATGTTCTTATATATAGTTAGAGATGCATTAAGACCTGTGTTTGCTTTATGTGCATCAGGGAGTATTCTCCTTATTAAAGCAGTAGGAAAAAGCTGTGCAAATTACGTATATGTAAATGTGCTGCACTCTTGGCACATGTATCCCACTAATAGGTTTTAATGTTGCTTTTTTCACTTTCAAGATAATGTCTCTGTCGCTGACACTACCTGCCATCTATTTAAGATGCCTTTTATTATATATATGCTCTCTAATAGATACTTTATTATGCAGCTCCAGGGTTGCTCAGAAATAGTATCTGTTCACCGTTCCGCTCTAACTATCTGTAAGTGCTCTGTTCCCTCAGTACCTTATGACGGCACTGTGCAGTGTCAGCAGAGCTCACATTAACCCCTTGGCACATATCAGCATAACTGTATGGTCCGGTGTCCAATCTGGGCTTCATAGGAAACCACTACTTAGATTATACAGTACAAACCAAAAGTTTGGACACACCTTCTCATTTAAAGATTTTTCTGTATTTTCATGACTATGAAAATTGTACATTCACACTGAAGGCATCAAAACTATGAAATAACACATGTGGAATTATATACTTAACAAAAAAGTGTGAAACAACTGAAAATATGTCTTATATTCTAGGTTCTTCAAAGTAGCCACCTTTTACTTTGATGACTGCTTTGCACACTCTTGGCATTCTCTTGATGAGCTTCAAGAGGTATTCACCGGAAATGGTTTTCACTTCACAGGTGTGCCCTGTCAGGTTTATTAAGTGGGATTTCTTGCCTTATAAATGGGGTTGGGACCATCAGTTGTGTTGTGCAGAAGTCAGGTGGATACACAGCTGATAGTCCTACTGAATAGACTTAGAATTTGTATTATGGCAAGAAAAAAACAGCTAAGTAAAGAAAAACGAGTGGCCATCATTACTTTAAGAAATGAAGGTCAGTCAGTGCGAAAAATTGGGCAAACTTTGAAAGTGTCCCCAAGTGCAGTTGCAAAAACCATCAAGCGCTACAAAGAAACTGGCTCACATGAGGACCGCCCCAGGAAAGGAAGACCAAGAGTCACCTCTGCTTCTCAGGATAAGTTTATCCGAGTCACCAGCCTCAGAAATCGCAGGTTAACAGCAGCTCAGATTAGAGACCAGGTCAATGCCACACAGAGTTCTAGCAGCAGACACATCTCTTCAACAACTGTTAATAGGAGACTTTGTGCAGCAGGCCTTCATGGTAAAATAGCTGCTAGGAAACCACTGCTAAGGACAGGCAACAAGCAGAAGAGACTTGTTTGGGCTAAAGAACACACCACATGGTTATTAGTGTGGTTATGTAGCTGTTCTTTGTTGGCTCGTTTGACTAATGCTGCGCTTTTATGGTGCTTACTGCCAGCCACTATCAGTTATTATTGTGTTTTCTTTGTACATATTCAGACACCTTTATTCCATTCCACCTTTTTATATTGCTTTTAACTTTTAAAATGTATACAGATTTTCTAAATTCACCAATAAGGACACCTCCCTATTAGTGGTGTGGCCTAATGCAATTCTCTGCTATCTTTGCAAAACCACAAAATTCAAACACCTTTTGTTCTTTCAGTGGGCACATATGAATTAAATTTTATAATATGACACTCCTCGTTTAATTATGCCCCATGAACAACAGCAACATTATAGCTGTGTTTATGGATAAAATGCTTTTTTAATGAATTTTTAAAATAATTTTTACGTTTTTTATTTTTCATTAAATCCGTTAAATTGTATTTTATATGTATTTTCTACAAATCATTGTTTTTTTTTTGTTAACATTTTTTCTTTAAGTTATAATTAGACAATGATCATTTAACATTTTAAATTGCGCATTTTTTAACTGACTAACAAAATAACACTAATTTAAATTTTTTTTTTCATTAGGCAACTATTAAACAATGCCAATGGTACAGATAAATATTCAAGATTATTACTCACAGCGCACCTCAATAGTATTCCAGCATTTATTATATATGAACACCTAGTTTTACCACAACACTTTAAATACATTGACATATTTTTACAAGGACACTATTTACAGGTCTAAAACCCCACAATAATTTCAGACAGCTTTTTCCCTGTTGGATCTGTAATCTGATGCAGCATCTAGATACTTCATTCCCATTACAAGCATTTTTTTGCTTTTCACCTGTAAATGTTAATTCTAAATTCATTTGTTTTACTGTTTTATTACCTTGAGCACCAGCAATACGTTCTGATGTGGTCTCTTAATATTCGATTCTGCTGCTGATAGATATTCAAGCACTGTCTTAATTTTCCTTCTTTTTTCGCAATGGCATTCACGAAGTACCCCTTATGGGGTTTTTGTTTTTTTTATCAATTTTAGATGTGTAGTGCTTTTTGCCTTTTCATTATAGAGCCCACAATAATTACTATATTTTGCGGACTATAAGACTCACTGAACCATAAGACGCACCGGTGGAAAATAGGAAAAAAAATGTTTTTAAATAAAATAGTGGTGCGTCTTATAGTCCGATTTAACAGTAGCTTACCGGGGGGCGGCAGTGTTACAGCGTGGTCACAGACGGCAGGGTAGCTGCTTCAGGAGGCCTGCAACAGCAGCAGGGGTGGGGCAATGCTGTGGGCCCTGGGCTGGGAGGGGAGGAAGGGGCATACAGGCGGTGCGAGGCTGCGGGCCCTGGTCTCTCATAAGATGTCATTGTTCTTGAGCAGAGTCCCCTTTTCTACTGATTTCTCTGCAGTGGGCTTTTGGAAAATGGCTGCCGGAGGTTGCGCATCCACAGATTAAGATATCAGATCATGGATATCAAAGTATTATTTTATTCAGGTTCCTATGACCTAAATGCCCATATGGACGGTTTGAAGGGACGATCCCACTAACAGAATCCCTTTAATGATTTGCAATTCATATTCCTTTTATTAATTAATAAAGCTAGGTGAAGAAGGATGGATTGAGGTAATGTGTACAATTTATCATCTATAATATAACCGGAGATGTGTCCCTCTGTCTGAAGCCTTTATAGACTGCGCAAGCGTGACACGTCTACGCAGTCTGGCTCCAGACAGAAGAACGCATGGAGCTGTTACAGGTAAGAGGAGTGTATGGCACCGGAGATCGCGGTATGCGTAGGCACTGAACGCATACCGCGATCTCCGGTACTATACTTACATACTTACCTGACCGGGAGGAGCGTTGCAGCGGCGCCTCTCTTCTCGCCATAGATCGGGGCAGAAGTGAGGCGTCAAAATTGGTTCATGCACATAGCACTATCCAGTCCCATTTTACTGAAAACACATTTGCAGTGTGTCTTCATCTAAATGGTGCTGGATAGCGCGGTATGGGCACACGCTTACTCTGGCACCACATTCCTCCCCCGGCCTCCGGCAGAACAAGACACAGTGCTGGAGCGCAGGGAAAAAGGTGAGTATAAGTGTTTATTTTTTGTGTGCAGCGTGATAGGGATGAGCGGTGCCATACATACCAGGATTGGGGGGTGAGGGTGCCATACATACCAGGATTGGGGGGTGAGGGGTCCATGCATACCAGGATTGGGGGGTGAGGGGACCATGCATACCAGGATTGGGGGATGAGGGGTGCCATGCATACCAGGATTGGGGGGTGACGGGGCCATGCATACCAGCATTGGGGATGAGGGGTGCCATGCATACCAGGATTGGGGGATGAGGGGTGCCATGCATACCAGGATTGGGGGGTGAGGGGGTACCATACATACCAGGATAGGAGGGAGAGGGGTTCCATGCATAACAGGATTGGGGGGGTGAGGGGACCATGCATACTAGGATAGGGATGAGGGGGTACCAAGCATACCATGATTGGTGGGTGAGGGGACCATGCATACCAGGATTGGGGAGTGAGGGGGGACCATGCATACCAGGATTGGGGGATTAGGGGTACCATGCATAACAGAAAAGGGATGAGGGGTGCCATGCATACCAAGATTGGGGGGTGAGGGGACCATGCATACAAGGATAGGGATTAGGGGGTACCATGCATACCAGGATTGGGGGGTGAGGTGACCATGCATACCAGGATTAGGCGGTGAGGGGTACCATGCATACCAGGATTGGGGGGTGAGGAGACCGTGCATAACAGGATTGGGGAGTGAGGGGGGGGACCATGCATACCAGGATAGAGGGATGGGGGGTACCATGCATACCAGGATAAGGATGAGGGGTGCCATGCATACCAGGATTGGGGGGTGAGGGGACCATGCATACAAGGATAGGGATGAGGGGGTATTATGCATGCCAGGATTGAGGGGTGAGGGGACCATGCATACCAGGATTGGGGGGTGAGGGGACCATGCATACCAGGATTGGGGGGTGAAGGGACCATGCATACCAGGATTGGGGGGTGAGGAGTGACATGCATACCGGGATTGGGGGGTGAGGGGTACCATGCATACCAGGATAGGGATGAGGTATACCATGCATACCAGGATTGGGGGGTGAGGGGACCATGCATACCAGGATTGGGGGTGAGGTGACCATGCATACCAGGATTAGGCGGTAAGGGGTGCCATGCATACCAGGATAGGGATGAAGGGGTACTATGCATACCAGGATTGGGTGGTGAGGAGACCGTGCATACCAGGATTGGGGGATTAGGGGTACCATGCATAACAGAAAAGGGATGAGGGGTGCCATGCATACCAAGATTGGGGGGTGAGGGGACCATGCATACAAGGATAGGGATTAGGGGGTACCATGCATACCAGGATTGGGGGGTGAGGTGACCATGCATACCAGGATTAGGCGGTGAGGGGTACCATGCATACCAGGATTGGGGGGTGAGGAGACCGTGCATACCAGGATTGGGGAGTGAGGGGGGGGACCATGCATACCAGGATAGAGGGATGGGGGGTACCATGCATACCAGGATAAGGATGAGGGGTGCCATGCATACCAGGATTGGGGGGTGAGGGGACCATGCATACAAGGATAGGGATGAGGGGGTATTATGCATGCCAGGATTGAGGGGTGAGGGGACCATGCATACCAGGATTGGGGGGTGAGGGGACCATGCATACCAGGATTGGGGGGTGAGGGGACCATGCATACCAGGATTGGGGGGTGAGGAGTGACATGCATACCGGGATTGGGGGGTGAGGGGTACCATGCATACCAGGATAGGGATGAGGTATACCATGCATACCAGGATTGGGGGGTGAGGGGACCATGCATACCAGGATTGGGGGTGAGGTGACCATGCATACCAGGATTAGGCGGTAAGGGGTGCCATGCATACCAGGATAGGGATGAAGGGGTACTATGCATACCAGGATTGGGTGGTGAGGAGACCTTGCAAACCAGGATTGGGGAGTGAGGGGGAGACCATGCATAACAGGATAGAGGGATGGGGGGTATCATGCATACCAGGATAGGGATGAGGGGTGCCATGCAATCCAGGATTGAGGGGTGAGGGGACCATGCATACCAGGATTAGGCGGTGAGGGGACCATGCATACCAGGATTGGGTGGTGAGGAGTGCCATGCATACCAGGATTGGGGGTTGAGGGGTACCATGCATACCAGGATAGGGATGAGGTATACCATGCATAATCTGGCGCCCCTGAGGGTTCGACCGCCACAGGGATGCTGCACTTCTCTAATGGAGTGTGGTGTTCCTCCTCTGAGGTAAGAACAGTGTGATGATCAGGACTCCACCTTCACATCCAACACCACATTTCTCCACCAGAGGGGGCTAGAATGCACTAGGTGCTGCCCTCATGGATACAGGGAGACTGGGGAACCAAGAGCTAGGGGAACCATTTAGTGGGTGAGGGTGGAGGATTCACATTTTAGTGACACTTTAAATTTCATATTTAATAAAAAGCCATTTTTGGTTGCGGGTCTTTGAACTGTGATTTACTGTGATCTCCCAACCTGAGCGTGGATCCTGTGTGGACCTGCAGCGGATGGAGACACAGCCCTCGTACCTTGGCCTTGGGTCAGGGGGCAGGTTGTAGACAATGAATGTCTCAACCCGATCAGGGACCACGACAAAGAAGGCCCGGAGCTTAGGAGTGTAGCTCCATAGCAAATGGATCCCAGGGAGGATGCAGACGGAGCGGTATACGCCACCTGTCCTCGCCAACCTGATGTATTCAGAGGTATTCCAGCTGCAAGAGGGGTACCGGCCCCCAACACCCGACCTTGCTACTCCATGTCCTGGTCGGGAAAGCCTGGTAGGTCCTGAGGATCCCATCGGGTATCGGAAGGAGTGGAGCTGCCACCCGTGCCCTTTTTCTGAGAGAAGTTCAGAGGGAGACCCCGCCTATCCACACACACACAGACAGGAAAGGACCCGGTCTGAAGTCTAGGAACACTCTGGTGCGGGGTCCTGATTGAACGCTGGATTTACTCGGAGGTTGTCAGACCCTCGTCTCTGATGACCGCAGAACTCCGCGAAGTGCAGGGAGTCGCCTTCCTTCTGCCATCTCTTATGTGAGTAAAGCCTTGGAAGTTCACCCCTATGGCCTCCGGACTCTTTATTCTGCGCTACACCACACTACGCAGACTTTCTAGACTACTACCCCCGTCATCCCTGTCCCTCTGCCCTGAGGCCTTGCTCCGCCTATGGGGAGTATTAACAACGCCGGCTGCCCTAACACCAGGCCTCAGTGGACTGCGGCAGCGCTGGTGGCCTTCACCAGGTGCCACAGGTGGAGTAGTCGAAATCAGCCACTCAACCCGGATAAGCCCGTACCATCCCTTCTTTTAATGTGACGGCCCTGGGCACGGAGCAGGTCCGGGCCACGGCTGCATCCCATCTCTCCATCACAGGACCCGACTCCGAGTCCCCCATCTCCCAGGGTAAATGAAAGGGCTTCTGAGCTGAGGCGTCACAGAACTTGGCGTAGTCGGCAGGATCGCGTGCCCGCTGCAAAGGAAGGAATTACCGGGTACTGTGTACCTTACACCTTGAACTGCTGTTTTCTACCTAAAATGGCACCCGCCCAAGAAGAACAGGCGCCATAGTGCCGTGAAAAGACGGTCTTCAAACACCTCCCATCGTGGGCTGGGCTCCCGCTTGGCGCCAAAAGTGTGGACTGCCCCTTCCATCATAGACTGTCCGCGGTGTAATGCCCGTCAAACTGGATGGGCTGAACGAAGGCGGGCCTGTCAACATGCCGCCCAGGAACCGCCCCGAAAGAGGAGGAAGAAGAAAGGCAACAAGGTGCGGCCATAGCAGTCGGAGGTTGGCAATCTTCGGGAGCAGACATGGACGCTTCTGGAGAGCAACCTACAGAGCCTTCTGAACCCGGTTCAGGTCCTTCACCCGGAAGGGAGTGAAGCGGCAGCGTTCTTACAGCGGGTGATTTGGAGTTTCTCCACCAGGAAGCCCCGGGTCTCGTGCGGAGATACAAAGAGGCCCAGCAGGCGGCGACGGCTGCGTGGCGGGATGAAATGCTGCTGCACATCCGGGCCCGCCGCCAAGGAGCTGAAGCCCAGGGAGACACGGTGACAGAGGTCACGAATGGCCCAGAGGCAGGTGAGTGTGCTACCCCTGCCCCGGCTGCTGAGCCTACCATTCCCATACTGGACCTCATGGCTGAATATCTCCTGCCCGGCGCGGTCACCTGGGAGCAGGTCTTTGCTCCGGAGCTGCAAGCGGTAGCTAGAGGTGGGGACCTGCGATGCCGCCCAACTCCCGAATCTGAAGTACCTGAAGCTGCTGATGTGTCCACCGGCCCCAACCCGGACTGGTTCATGCCTGTAGAGGACCCGCAGCAACCCCTTATGACACCGCTACCCGCACCGACAGTCACCTGGCCGGAGGCTGAGTAGTGGGCCTGGGACAACCAGGGGGGGGACCTGATGGGCTTCCCCTGGGAGACCCGGACTGAAGCGCAGAGGAGGAGTGAGCGGTGCCGTGAGCATATCCTCCAGCTCACTCGGGAGTAACGCCAAAGGGAGGTCCGCTGCGAGCGCCTCGAGGTATGGGCCAAAGCTGCTAAGTCCCGGGCCCGACAGGAAGAGGCAACCCGTCCCAGTCCCCATGTGGAAGGGCAAGTCGTCCGCTTCCACCACGAGGTGGGGTGGGGGTTCATCAGGAGTCACCAGCACCAGGACGACGTCTTTGTCAGCAGGCGGGACGTCGAGCCGCGTTTAAAGAAGGGACACCGTGGCCGGAACCTCTTCCCGGGCGATGTAGTTACATACTCTCGCCACCATGGGGTGCGGGGGTGGTATGCCCTGGATGTCCACAAGGTGTCTGGGAGTGACGCCTCCTCGCGCTCAGCCTCAGGAGACAGGTCAGCCTCCGTCGGGAGGAGCGAGCCTTTTCCCAGGATGGAACCCGAGATCTAAGCAGCCCCGGCGGTTGTAACTTGTTGAAAGTGATGTTGCTTGTGTTTACGTTTTGATTTTCTATCCCTGGTTTCTAGAGACATTAGTCCCTGTGGACTTGCAGCAGACAGACTCCTTTCTTGTATATAGTTGCATCTCTTTAGGTGCTCCATATTGGTTTTATGCAAAACCGCAAATATATGTCTACCTCAAGACCTCAGAAGGAAAACTTGTCAGGGTGGCTCTCTGGGAGGTCCAACTCAGGATCTTCATGCCCTGCAGCCATCCCAGGGCCCATGTTGAGGGTTTGGGACAGGTCCCTCGCACTTCTGAACTGACTCTGCGTCTTTGCACTTTAACCGGTCTGTCTGCACATGATGTCTCTGGAAAATGCTAGCACTTTTATAATTTTATACTTTTGTACTTTTGTATTATATATTGTGTTTGTAACGTTCAAGAAGATGTGCCTCCCATAAAGGGAAGATGGTTTATTGTTATATAAAAGAAAACTTTCCTAGGTCTTACTCTTTTGCAGCCCGCGGACGTGCTGTGTTTCACCAGGGGGGAATGTGGTGCCCCTGAGGGTTCGACCGCCACAGGGATGCTGCACTTCTCTAATGGAGTGTGGTGTTCCTCCTCTGAGGTAAGAACAGTGTGATGATCAGGACTCCACCTTCACATCCAACACCACATTTCTCCACCAGAGGGGGCTAGAATGCACTAGGTGCTGCCCTCCTGGTTACAGGGAGACTGGGGAACCAAGAGCTAGGGGAACCATTTAGTTGATGAGGGTGGAGGACTCACATTTTAGTGACACTTTAAATTTCATATTTAATAAAAAGCCATTTATGGTTGCGGGTCTTTGAACTGTGAATTACTGTGATCTCCCACCCTGAGCGTGGATCCTGTGTGGACCTGCAGCGGATGGAGACACAGCCCTCGTACCTTGGCCTTGGGTCGGGGGGCAGGTTGTAGAAAATGAATGTCTCAACCCGGTCAGGGACCACGACCAAGAAGGCCCGGAGCTTAGGAGTGTAGCTCCATAGCAAATGGAACCCAGGGAGGATGCAGACGGAGCGGTATACGCCACCTATCCTCACCAACCTGATCTATTCAGAGGTATTCCGGCTGCAAGAGGGGTACCGGCCCCCGACACCCGACCTTGCTACTCCATGTCCTGGTCGGGAAAGCCCAGTAGGCCCTGAGGATCCTATCGGGTATCGGAAGGAGCGGAGCTGCCACCCGTGCCCTTTTTCTGAGAGAAGTTCAGATGGAGACTCGGCCTATCCACACACACACAGACAGGAAAGGACCGGGTCTGAAGTCAAGGAAAACTCTGGTGCGGGGTCCTGATTGAATGCTGGATTTACTCGGAGGTTGTCGGACCCTCGTCTCTGGTGACCGCAGAACTCAACGAGGAGCAGGGAGTCGCCTTCCTTCTGCCATCTCTTATGTGAGTAAAGCTTTGGAAGTTCACCCCTATGGCCTCCGGACTCTTTATTCTGCGCTACACCGCACTACGCAGACTTTCTAGACTAGTACCCCCGTCATCCCTGTCCCTCTGCCCTCAGGCCTTGCTCCACCTGTGGGGAGTAGTAACAACGCCGACTGCCCTAACACCAGGCCTCAGCGGACTGCGGCAGTGCTGGTGGCCTTCACCAGGTGCCACAGGTGGTGTAGTCGAAATCAGCCACTCAACCCGGATAAGCCCGTACCATCCCTTCTTTTAATGTGATGGCCCTGGGCACGGAGCGGGTCCGGGCCACGGCTGCACCCCATCTCTCCATCACAGGACCCGACTCCGAGTCCCCCATCTCCCAGGGTAAATGAAAGGGCTTCCGAGCAGAGGCGTGACACATAACAGGATTGGGGGGTGAGGTACTATGCATACTAGGATTGGGGAGTGAGGGGGGGACCATGAATACCAGGATTGGGTGGTGAGAGGTGCCATGCATACCAGGATTGGGGGGGTGAGGGGTGCCATGCATACCAGGAAAGGGAAAAGGGGGTACCATGCATACCAGGATTGGGGGTGAGGGGACCATGCATACTTGGATAGGGATGAGGGGTGCCATGCATACCAGGATTGGGAGGTGAGGGGACCATGCATACCAGGATTGGGGTGTAAGGGAGGGACCATGCATACCAGGATTGGGGGGTGAGGGGGTCATGCATACCAGGATGAGGAACAGGGTGCCATGCATACCAGGATGAGGGGTACAACACATGCCAGGATTGGGGATGAGGGGTACCACACATACCAGGATTTGTGGGTGAGGGGACTATGCATACCAGGATAGGGATGAGGGGGTACCATGCATACCAGGATAGGGATGAGGGGGTACCAGGCATTGCAGGATTGGGGGGTGAGGGGTCCATGCATACCAGGTCTGGGGAGTTAGGGGACCACCATGCATACCAGGAAGAGGGATGGGGTGCCATGCATACCAGGATGAGGGGTACCATACATACCAGGATAGGGATGAGGGGTACCATGCATACCAGAATAGGGATGCGGAGTACCATGCATACCAGGATGAGGGATGGGGTACCATGTATACCAGGATGAGGGATGAGGTGCCATGCATACCAGGATGAGGGGTTCCATACATACCAGGATAGGGATGAGGGATACCATACATACCAGGATGAGGGATGGGGTGCCATGCATACCAGGATTGGGGGATGAGGAGTGCCATGCATACCAGGATAGGGATGAGGGGGCCATGCATACCAGGATTGGGGGATGAGGGGTGCCATACATACCAGAATTGGGATGAGAGGTGCCATATATACCAGGATAATTGGTACCATACATACCAGAATAGGGATGCAGGGTACCATGCATACCAGGATGAGGGATGGGGTGCCATGCATACCAGGATGAGGGATGGGGTGCCATGCTTGCCAGGAAGAGGGGTACCATACATACCAGGATAGGGATGAGGGGTACCATACATACCAGGATGAGGGATGGGGTGCCATGCATACCAGGATTGGGGGATGAGGAGTGCCATGAATACCAGGATTGGGATGAGGAAGCCATGCATACCAGGATGAGGGATTGGTTACTTTACATACCAGGATGAGGGATGGGGTACCATGCATACCAGGATTGTGGATGAGGAGTACCATGCATACCAGGATTGGGGGATGAGAAAGCCATGCATACCAGGATTGAGGATGAGGGGTGCCATGCATACCAGGATTGGGGGATGAGGGGTGCCATACATACCAGAATTGGGATGAGAGGTGCCATATATACCAGGATAATTGGTACCATACATACCAGAATAGGGATGCAGGGTACCATGCATACCAGGATGAGGGATGGGGTGCCATGCATACCAGGATGAGGGATGGGGTGCCATGCTTGCCAGGAAGAGGGGTACCATACATACCAGGATAGGGATGAGGGGTACCATACATACCAGGATGAGGGATGGGGTGCCATGCATACCAGGATTGGGGGATGAGGAGTGCCATGAATACCAGGATTGGGATGAGGAAGCCATGCATACCAGGATGAGGGATTGGTTACTTTACATACCAGGATGAGGGATGGGGTACCATGCATACCAGGATTGTGGATGAGGAGTACCATGCATACCAGGATTGGGGGATGAGAAAGCCATGCATACCAGGATTGAGGATGAGGGGTGCCATGCATACCAGGATTGGGGATGAGGAGGGCCATGCATACCAAGGTTGGGATGAGGGGTGCCATGTATACCAGATTGGGAATGAGGGGTGCCATGCGTACCAAGATTGGGGATGAGGGGAGCCATGTGTACCAAGATTGGGGATGAGGGGTGCCATGCGTACCAGGACTGGGGATGAGGGGTGCCAATGCATACCAGGATTGGGGATGAGGGGTGCCATGCATACCAGGATTGGGGATGAGGGTGCCATGCATACCAGGATAGGGATGAGGGGTACCATGCATATCAGGATAGGGATGTGGGGGGGGTGCATGCATACCAGTATAGGGATGCAGGGTACCATGTATACCAGGATAGGGATGAGGGGTACCATGTGTACCAGGATGAGGGATGAGGTGACATGCATACCAGGATGAGGGGTTCCATACATACCAGGATAGGGATGAGGGGTACCATACATACCAGGATGAGGGATGGGGTGCCATGCATACCAGGATTGGGGGATGAGGAGTGCCATGCATACCAGGATTGGGGATGAGGAAGCCATGCATACCAGGATGAGGGATTGGGTACCAAACATTCCAGGATGAGGGATGGGGTGCCATGGATACCAGGATTGGGGGATGAGAAGTGCCATGCATACCAGGATTGGGGATGAGGAAGCCATTCATACCAGGATGAGAGATGGGGTCCCATGCATACCAGAATTGAGATGAGAAGTGCCATGTATACCAGATTTGGAATGAGGGGTGCCTGCATACCAGGATTGGGGATGAGGGGTGCCATGCATACCAGGATTGGGATGAGGGGTGCCATGTATACCAGATTTGGAATGAGGGGTGCCATGCGTACCAAGATTGGGGATGAGGGGAGCCATGCGTACCAAGATTGGAGATGAGGGGTGCCATGCATACCAGGATTGGGGATGAAGGGTGCCATGCATTCCAGGATAGGGATGAGGGGTACCATGCATATCAGGATAGGGATGTGGGGGGGGGGGCATGCATACCAGGATAGGGATGAGGGGTGCCATGTATACCAGGATGAGGGATGAGGGGTACCATGCATACCAGGATGAGGGGTACCATACATACCAGGATAGGGATGAGGAGTGGCATGCATACCAGGATAGGGGTGAGGGGCCCATGCATACCAGGATAAGGCTGAGGGGGCCATGCATTCCAGGATTGGGTATGAGGAAGCCATGCTTATCAGGATGAGGGATAAGGGGTGCCATGCATACCAGGATTGGGGGTGAGGGGTGCCATGCATACCAGGATTGGGGTTGAGGGGTGTCATGCATACCAGGATGGGGGTGAGGGGTGCCATGCATACCAGGATAGGGATGAGGGGTGCCATGTATACTAGGATATGGGGATCAGGATTGGAGAGCACAAATACCAGGATGGGGGCAGCACAAATACCAGGATGGGGGCAGCACAAATACCAGGATGGGGACAGCACATAGCAGGATGGGGGCAGCACATACCAGCATCGGAGACCATATACCAATAAAAATGCTCGCCACCTGGGCGCAGAACGGGTTCAATAGCTAGTTGATCATGTAATATTACAAGTATACATACAGTTGAAACCAGAAGTTTACATGCACTATATAAAAAGACACATATGCATGTGTTTCTCAATATCTGACATGAAATCAGAATAAACCTTTCCCATTTTAGGTCAGTTGGGATTACCATCATTTTTAATATTTGTCAAATGCCAGAATAGTGAGAGAGAGAATGTTTTAAGGCATTTTTATTACTTACTGCAAAGTCAAAAGTTTACATACACAAAAATTACTATGCCTTTAAATAATTCTCCACTGCACATAAAATATATTACAAAGTTGCTTATTTTCATGTGTACTATTGATTTATGAAATAAAAATTAAATCGACGGTTACTTTTTAAGTTCTTAAAATAATTCTTTCATATATAGGCCTGCAGACTGTTGAACTATGTATTATTCTGTAGTGTCTTATATCGTATGTACATGTCCCAGCTTATTTGTAAAGTGGTATGGAATATGTTGGCGCAATGTAAATAAAATTTATATTATTATTTATTATTTTACACATTTTTCCCTTATATATAGCTTCATTTCTTCCATATATATTATAGAAAGCATCTGAGCTTTTATGATTAGTCAAGGCCATTTTAAAGATCCATTTGCTTTCAGTCTGTAAAAGCCAATTTTCTAAATCACCCCCTTTGATATTGAGTTTGAATGACAAATTCCCCTGCCCTTGAGGAATTGAAGGTTTGATTTCTGTTTAACATTAGAATCTTTTTCAACCAGGGAAACCTAAAACTGTTTCAATGAATTTTCATTCCATTTCCATCTTATCATAACTTTTAGTATTGCTCATGTGCTCTCGTATCTGTATTCTTAGCTCCCGGTGTGTTTTATCTACTTAGTAAAGGCCACTATACAACAAATTCAAGGCTAGTTAAAGATAAATGCCTGAATAAACAAGAGGATGTCATTCATCTCCCTATAGCAGTCATCTAAATAATACATTGTTATGTAGGCGTTTAAGCGTCTGGACAAGCTGGATTAATAATAAAGAAAAATCCAGATAAAAGAAGTAAATGCATTTTTTTCATATATAAAAATAGTATTCTTTGTATATAAAGTTATACTCTAATATTAACCCTTTAGAGATTCAGACAATTTTAATTTTTTCTTTCTTTCATTTCTTTTTCAAAGAGCCACTATTCTTTTCTGTTGACATAGATATATGAGGGCTTGTTTTTGGCACAACAAATTGTAATTTCGAAATACACCATTAATTTTACCACATAATGTATGAGGAAATGAGAAAAAAAGTCTTTGTGCATTGAAGTGGTGAAAAAAAAACACAATTGCGACATTGTTTTTTGGGCTTCATTTTTACCATGCTAATTGTGCAGTAAAAAGCTCCTGGCAACATGATTCTCAAGATTAGTTCAATTAGGGCAATACTGAACTTTTTTTACTCTTTTAGTGACTTGAAAAAATTCTAAACTTTATAAATAAAAAAGTTTTGAATTTGGCACCATTGTCCAAGACCCATAATAGTTGTATTTTTTCTGTCAGTTGAGCTATATCAGGCATTTTTAGTGTGACAAACAAGGGTTTAGTTTTCATTTATATGATTTTTATACTGTGTTTCAATCACTATATAAAGCATTCATTGCATCCATTTCAACAATATGGCTTCACAGAAGAGTTTGGAAGATGAACAGATCGCCTGCAGCCCAATCTTTTCACCAATAAAAAACATTTGGTGCAATATCAAATGAAAAATCTGGCAAAAAAGACCCAGGACTGTTGAGCAGCTAGAATTCTACGTCAGACAAAAATGGGACAATAATCCTCTCCCAAAACTCCAGCAATTCGTCTTCTCACTTCCCAGACATTTACAGATTGTTGTAAAAAGATGTTACACAATGGTAGACATGGCCCTGTCCCAACTTTATTTTAAGATATGTTGCTGCCATCAGATTTTAAATTAGTTAATTTTTGGAAACGAAATGGAAAGCTTAACTTTCACCTTCTGATATGTGTTCTATGTTCTGTTGTGAATAAAAGAGATTTCCAACTCATTACATGCTTGTTTTCTTTACACTTAATAAAGTGCCTGAAATAATATTCAAATTCACCTTTTTGTGTGGATTTTCTCTGGATATGTGGGTAACTTATTCTCCATGTCCCTCATTATGCTCTGGAGTCTTTTTAGACCCTAGATCATAATAAAATCCTTCTATTTACTTCACCAATCAACTCTCTGGTGCCTCTACTCCTCACAATCACCTGTCCAGTCCTCATCGCATCTTCTGAAACGCGCCATTCATACTAAAATCCCTGGCTTCTCATGCTGAGCTGGGACTTCTATCTCTGATGAAGCCCAGGAGGGTTCTGCACAAGGCTAGAGCTGTTCGTCACAGCGCATGCGCCGCATAGTGCAAGCCGGGAGAAGGATTCAAATGGCATGGGATTGGGTCGCCAACCATGACTAAATGTGAATCACAGCCCTATGACTAAATTTGCAAATAGGATAAAAACATAAAAAGTGTTATTTACACATGAGATTAGCGCAGATTTTAATGAAAAAAGTGTGTTAATGATGCACATTGCATCACTAACAACGCAATGGGAGCAGTTTATATACTACATAGGACATGACAGGTTCCCTTTAAAGTATGATACATGATTGTACAAAAGAATTACATTGTGCAGAATCAACAATTAATTTCATGCCAATAGATATGCAACAAATGACATGTGTATTTCACAATGACAAATTAGAAAGATATCACATACCAAAGGGGAAAAAAAGAAGGAAAAAAAAGAATAAAAAACTAAAAGAACAATGGAAGACAAAAAAGCAAACATAAAGAAACACAAATAAAGGTAATTTATATAGAAGATATGTGACACATGAGTATGATAGGAAAAAATAACAGAATAAGATAGCATAACGGTATCCACGAAACAAACAGATAACTAAGGCTTACATGTAGGAGATAGAAAGTGCAGGAATATAGAGCTGCATAGCCGGATTTACCTGAAAAAGGAGATAGATAAGGGCAGGCTGATATGGCAATCAGAGAACGCACCCCGTTACCCCGAAAGTGACATATCGTGGGTTCACAATGATGTACTTCCGTCGAGGAGGTAGAAAATGGAGCCAGAATAAAAAACAAGAAGTGGGCATAGTAGAGGATGGAAATGAGCAGAAAGAAGGACGGAAGTGGGGCAAACTGAGGCAGAAACAATAGAACAAGATGATGCATGCAAAATATTGTGATTGCAAAGAAAGATGTGCTAAAACCAGAAAAATGTCATAGTGGTACAAAAGATGAAATTTCTAATATTATATGCTGAGAACATATCAATGTACATAGTATAGTAGTAATGGTCTCATACATTTTGAATATGTATCATAGAACATGCACATTATAAAGAGAGACAACATAAATAAACATTCCATAATAGAATCAACATACATATAATATATGGATAATCGGTAAACATATCCTATAACTTATAGAATGAATAACTCCAGTAGTTATCTTAGTCAATAGTAAAACATTATTTAAAAACGGCTATATTCCAGTACTGTACAATAAAGAGAACATGGTGCCGTGTCTAAGGTTTAGATAGTGAACCCTATATCAGACAAGAAAATCATGATCCCTATTGACATCCTTCGAAGAATGTTTGGACGCGATAGATCCAAAATGACTTCCTCAGCTTTAATTGCGCAATTCTGTTGCCACCGCATCTACGGGATGTCACTTGTTCAAATACTTGAAATCGCAATGAGCTGATTGGATGGGTCAAAATGATAAGATGGTATGGAATTGGTAGCTCCAGTAGTTTACGTCTAATAGATTAGATTTAGGTTTTGAGATTTGGTCTCATATACATTGGAAAGTCTCAGCAATGTATGCAAGACTGCAAGGGCACCTTATTGCATAGACCACAAAAAAGGAATCAAATGTTAAAAAAAATTTCTTAAACTTGTATATTTACCCAGTATGTGGGTGTACAACACGAATGCCTTTAAGGACATTCGAACATTGACTGCATTTCAGACATTGAAAAGGTGAGGAAGTTAATTTTCGTGCTGAAATTTTAAATGACCCTATGTCAGCCCTAATCCCTAAGATTTATGCTGCTTTTGTAACAGGTCAGCATGGGTGACTTGAACTTTGGTATGTGTGGATAAGACAATGAGAGGATAGGCAAGTGTTTTCTTAACAGGCGATGAATATTAGGCATGAGAGAATGGTATGTATTAATAAATTGAATTCTAGATTCAGAGTTAGATCGATTAGTCACATCCAAATGTAGTGCCTGTGAAATATCAAGTATATGGGAGGAATAGCCACGATTACGAAAACGGGCAGACAATTCATTCAGTCTCATCTGTTTAGTATAGCTATCGATGACAATACGTTCGACCCTATAGAATTGTGAATGATGTAAATACTGTTTAGTGGCATGGGAATGACTGCTGGTGTACAACAATAAACTGTTACACTCAGTGGACCGCCTGTATAGATCTGTAGATAAATGCCCCACGGTGTTTTTTTATATCAGGATATCAAGTACATTAATTCTCTTTTTATCCAATTGGATGATGAAATTTATGTCTGGGTCAGCTTAGTTGACTGACTGAAGGAAAGATTGGAATGTTTGTTCATCTCCGTTCCAAATACAAAAGATGTCATCAATATATTGTAACCATACAGTGAGGTGAGAGAACAGGGGGTGACAATAGATATAATCACCCTCAGACATAGCAATAAAACAGTAGGCGTAGGGTAGAGGCCACATTAGACCCCAATGCAGTACCATTCCTTTGGAGATAAAAATTAGTTCTTATATACTGTAGTAGCAGATGGAGAAGATTAGTAGAAAGAGAAATTTGTTTTTGTGACAATTGAGATAGTTGTAAAATATGTTTAACCGCTGACAGGCCTTTCTTGTGATGAATAGAGGTGTAAAGACTATCAACATCAAGTGTGACGAGTAAACTATGAGGGGATATATTTTCAAGCGATCTAATAATAGTAAAAAAAATGTGTTGTATCCATTATGAATGATATAGTGTTCTTGTCAGAGAAAATATTGTGTTTGTAGAAGCCATAATTGGGTGCCCAGGATGTTGTTGCAGGTTCTTATCTACAGAGCCTTGTGAAAGTATTTAGCCCCCTTGAACTTTTCTACCTTTTGCCACATTTCTGGCTTCAAACATAAAGATATAAAATTCTAATTTTTTTGGGAAGAATCAACAACAAGTGGGACACAATTGTGAAGTGGAACGAAATTTATTGGATATTTTAAACTTTTTTAAAAAATTAAAAACTGAAAAGTGGGGCGTGCAATATTATTCGGCCCCTTTACTTTCAGTGCAGCAATTCACTCCAGAAGTTCAGTGAGGATCTCTGAATGATCCAATATTGTCCTAAATGACTGGTAATGATAAATAGAATCCACCTGTGTGTAATCAAGTCTCCGTATAAATGCACCTGCTCTGTGATAGTCTCAGGGTTCTGTTTCAAGTGCAGAGAGCATCATGAAGACCAAGGAACACACCAGGCAGGTCCGAGATACTGTTGTGGCGAAGTTTAAAGCCGGATTTAGATATAAAAAGATCTCCCCAGTTTTAAACATCTCAATGAGCATTGTGCAAGCGATCATATTTAAATGGAAGGAGTATCAGATAACTGCAAACCTACCAAGACCCGGCTGTCCCTCTAAACTTTCATCTTGAACAAGGAGAAGACTGATCAGAGATGCAGCCAAAAGGCCCATGTTCACTCTGGATGAACTGCAGAGATCTACAGTTGAGGTGGGAGAGTCTGTCCATAGGACCACAATCAGTCGTACACTGCACAAATCTGGCCTTTATGGAAGAGTGGCAAGAAGAAAGCCATTTCTCAAAGATATCCATAAAAAGTCTCGCTTGAAGTTTGCCACAAGCCACCTGGGAGACACACCAAACATGTGGAATAAGGTGCTCTGGTCAGATGAAACCAAAATCGAACTTTTTGACCACAATGCAAAATGATAGGTTTGGCGTAAAAGCCACACAGCTCATCACCCTCAAAACACCATCCCCACTGTCAAACATGGTGGTGGCAGCATCATGGTTGGGGCCTGCTTTTCTTCAGCAGGGACAGGGAAGATGGTTAAAATTGATGGGGAGATGGACAGAGCCAAATACAGGACCATTCTGGAAGAAAACCTGTTGGAGTCTGCAAAAGACCTGAGACTGGGACCGAGATTTATCTTCCAACAAGACAATGATCCCAAACATAAAGCAAAATCTACAATGGAATGGTTCAAAAATAAATGTATCCAGGTGTTAGAATGGCCAAGTTAAAGTCCAGACCTGAATCCAATCGAGAATCTGTGGAATGAGCTGAAAACTGCTGTTCACAAACGCTCTCCATCCAACCTCAATGAGCTCGAGCTGTTTTGCAAGGAAGAATGGGCAAGAATTTCAGCCTCTCGATGTGCAAAACTGATAGAGACATACCCCAAGCGACTTGCAGCTGTAATCGCAGCAAAAGGTGGCGCTACAAAGTATTAACTCAAGGGGGCAGAATAATATTGCACGCCCCACTTTTCAGTTTTTAATTTTTTTAAAAAGTTTAAAATATCCAATAAATTTCGTTCCACTTCACGATTGTGTCCCACTTGCTGTTGATTCTTCCCAAAAAAATTAGAATTTTATATCTTTATGTTTGAAGCCAGAAATGTGGCAAAAGGTAAAAAAGTTCAAGGGGGCCAAATACTTTCACAAGGCGCTGTATTTTGGAAAGAGTATAGAATACATGCGTAATTGGTTCTTATTTATTTAAAAAATCATATGTTTTATTATCTATGATCTAAAGATATAGATAGTGATCGAGTATGTCATTAATCTTACGTGTAATAGACAAAATAGGTTTTTGAAGAAATGGGTGCATAGTTGTTACGATCAGAAAGCTTATCGGCAGGCTTAAATACACGACTCATGTCATCCCATGATGGTCACAGTGCCATACTCTCCTCACTAGTCATATTAGATTTACAATGAAATTGACCAAATTTATAAGATTTAATAATACGATTAATACCCTATGATACTGTGTCAATATATGCTTCTGACGCGCCCCCTGGGCCTGTGTTGTGTAGCGTTGCGCACGCGGGGAATACCCGGAGCCGGATCTGTCGGGGTTAGTAGTCCTCGTGGCGGTGGCCCGGTCCGTGCCCAGGGTGTCAAACTAAGTGGTGGAATTTAGCAGAAGATGTTATAGTGTTCGACTACGCCACCCGTTGAATGCGGTTATGAAGCCGCCGCTGCAGGGCAGACCGCTGAGGCCGGTGGTACAGTTGTGCAGCGTGGGTAGTATAACCCCCAACGGGAGGGGCATGGCCTCAGGGCAGCAGACGTGGATGATGGAGATAGCAGAATTGCACGCAGGCACCAGGAACCACTCAGAGACGGTGCGGTGTAGTTCAGGGTCTTTACTGGTGGCAAAGGTAGACCCTCCCAGGAGTACTGGCTAGCGATCGGGGCCTGGTCAGTCCGTGAGCAGATAGGATCTCCCCCGGCCAGGCGGAGTTGTAGGCCTCCCCAACTAATTGTACTCTTCCTGGCTACCTTGCTAGAAGCGGGTAAAAGTAGCCCACGTCCCTGAGTGTACCGTGTGGTGCTCACCCGTATGGCCGGTGACTCGGGGCCTTCTGGTAGCCTCCGCTCCACAACGGCGGTGCTGGTCCCTTGCGTGTGACCGTGCCTTCGGGTTTCTTGGCCAGAGGACCTGAAATCCCCTGCCGGACGGTTTCTGCTGCTGGGTATGGAACAGTCCCCACAGCCTCGGACTCCGTGTCCGGTGAGATCTCTTCAGTCAGGACGAGCTCTACAGCTTCCAGTCCTGGACCCCTTTTATCACTGCTCCCACAGAGCTCCTGATCTTGCTCTCCCTGCATCTGCTCCACTCCAGACCAGACTGTGTCTCTGTCTGGGACTCCTCTTCTTCTCTTCTTTTTTTCCTAACCCCACCTCAGCCCCAGTTTATATAGGGGAAGTCCTTCCCCTCCCAGGACTGGGCAGGAGGTGTGGCATGCTTAGGGTTCCTGACCAGGAGACCTCCCACCTGCTCACAGACGTAATATTGCTATTACTGTGGTAACCAGAACCCTGGGGTGCCACATTCTCCCCTAGTAAAATTTAGTACTCCGGGACTAAACATATTTTTGAAAACATAACAGGGTATAAACAGGAACAATACAATAAGGAAAAACACGTTAGGGTGGTCACGGAGTGTCCGCAACCGGGTGCACTTTTTGAAGCAAAAAGGGTGTCCATTTCACCAAAGAACGGGGAGCCGTAACCAGGTAGGAGTCTGTCCTGCCCCGAGTCTTTAACAGTCTATAGTCCGTTCCTGGGTTACGCTCCAAACATATATACAACAGAGTTCCGGTTAATCCACAAAAGACACCTATAAAATAACTGGAAAAACATAATTATTTACAAGCAACAGTAAACAGGTAAATACCAATAAGACAGTCTGAACACTTTAGATCCTCCAACGTACGGGCAACTGGCCTCTATTGGCCCTAGTAGACCTACGGAGCTTACTGACCGGTCCTGAGCTACAGGGTGTAGGAGCTGTCAAAGGTAAGCTGGGCAGCTGTCTACGGACTCTTTGGCTCACTAGGGGCACGGCAGGCTCACTATAAGCAGAGGGTCGATTCTCCTGGTCTGCTTGTGTGGGGTCTTCTGCCTCCTGGACCGGCTGCTCTTCCAGCTCTACCTGTTTTTCCGTAGGCACTTGGGATGCTGGCTGGAGGAAGGTAAGGACGGGTACCACAACAGCGCCATTTACCTGTGTCCAAGACCGAGGGAAGTCTCCGAGTACAGTACTGACCATCTCTTCCCTTTCCTCTGCGGGTCGAGGGTTTTCTTGATCTTCTTCAGGGTTTCGTAGCTGCTCGGGACACTTCTTCAGGTGATCTCGGGAGACAATGGCTGTGGTTTCTCCTCCATCCTTACTGTTTGTGCGTAATTTTTGGGTTTTCATGGCTTGATGGCAGTACGGTGTACGGGTCCTTCTCCCACTGGTCGTCCAACTTGTGGAGCCGTCTTTTCCTCTTCAAGACCTGCTCTCCAGGTACCAGGGGAACAGCGGGAGCACACTGGTTGTAAGTCTTCTCCTGTCTTTCTCTTGCTTGACGGAGACTTCGCTCAACGCTCTCCTGTACTTTCCGGTACTGCTGCTGCCTCTCTGTGTCCCAGTCTGCTTCTGGTGAAGTGTCCTCGGGTGTCAGGACTCCCATATCCAGATCAACAGGCAGCTTACCAGGTCTTGCTCTCATTAGGTAAGCCGGGGTACAGTTGGTAGAACCTACAGGGATGTGGTTGTATAGGTCCACCAGATCAGGCAGTTTCTCAGGCCACAGACTGCGTTCTTCCAGGGGCAATGTTTTCAGAAGGTCTATCACCACCTGGTTCATCTTCTCGCAAAGTCCATTGGTTTGCAGATGATAGGGTGTTGTTCTTATCTTCCGGCAGCCATACAGAGTGCAGAACTCCTGGAAGACTTCCGCTTCAAAGGCAGGTCCTTGGTCCGTCAGCACCTGCTCTGGGTATCCGTGTGGACAACAGAAGTGCTGCTGGAAGGCTCTAGCTGCTGTTTGAGCCGTTAAGTCCTTGACGGGGACTACAACCAAGAACCGGGAGTAGTGATCCACGATGGTTAACGCATAGACGTAGCCACTTCTGCTGGGGGTCAGTTTTACATGGTCCAAGGCTACCAGTTCCAACGGCTGCCTGGTGACGATGGACTGCAGGGGAGTCTTCTGGCTGGCACGGTCCTTCCTTCTAAGGTTGCATGGGCCACAGTCTCTGCACCACCTCTCGATGGTCCCTCTCATGCCTACCCAGTGGAACCGCCCGCGCAGCAGGAACTCCAGCTTCTTCCATCCGAAGTGCCCAGCTCCGTCGTGGTATGCCTCCAGTACCATAGCCGCGTCTCTTCTTGGCACCACTACTTGCCAGATCAGTTCATGCGTCCGGGAGTTAACCATTCTGCGGCACAACTTCCCCTTGTAAAGAAACAGTCGACTCTTCTCAGCCCACAGTTGCTTGGTCTCCTCCGGAGCGTCTGGGTCAAGGCGGGCATCTGGCCGAGTCAGCATCTCCTTCACTAGTCGGACGGCGGGGTCACTGTCTTGTGTTTCCGCCCAGTTGTAATGAGGTAAGGGGTTGAATGTAGCGGATTGCTTACCCCTTACACGGTGGGAATACTGGGTAGTCCCATGACGGTGAAACGCGGGGAGTTCAACTTCTTCCAGTTCCTCTGGATCTTCCCCTACGTCCGGTAGGTTTGGCATTCTGGACAAGGCATCCGCGTTGGTATTGGAGCGTCCTGCCCGGTATTTGATCGTGAACTCATAGTTGGACAGGCGGGCCATCCATCTCTGCTCCAGGGCACCGAGTCTTGCAGTGTCCAGGTGTGTCAACGGGTTGTTATCCGTGTACACGGTGAACCGCGAAGAGGCGAGGTAGTGCTTAAAGCGTTCGGTGGGCATTGCAATGTAGACCCTCTATAAATTGTTCAGTCAACAACTTGTCTTCGTTTCCCACGCCGTCAGGGTCGGCCTGCTTAATGGCTCTCAGGGCCTCTTGTAGGTTTAGTGCATAGTCCCTTATATTCTCATGTGCTCGCTGCTTGCACCCGTAGAATCTAAGCTTGATCTCGGCTGAGGTACAGGTATCAAAGGTGTCCTTCAGCCTGGCTAGTATCTCTGCGACAGTCCTCCTCCTCCCAAGTGGCCAGGACTTTACCTCCCTTTGGGCTGCCCCTGTTAATTGAGCCACCAGGATGCTCACTTTTTGCTCTTCTGTGAGGGGGTACACCTGGAAGAGGCTATCCAGCCTTTATCTGAAGTCATTTAGGGTATGGGACTCCCCTGAGTACTGGGGTAGCCAGGCTGCCCCCGGGATGTAGGGCATGGTGAAAGGCATGACCGCAGCAGCGGTGGTGCTGGCGGTGGCTGTAGCAGTGAATCTCTCCTCCGTATCCGACATCCTCCTCCCCCCTAGTGGACCGTGGCCTACCTTGCGATGATCCTCTTCCATAGGCCGCGGCTCCGCAGTGGATCGTCAGGGTTGAGGACCTTCCGTCGCGCTCCTGTGACGTCGGTGTCTGCTGGGCTCCTTCCAGGACCTTACGCAACGTCCGGACGTGAGGCGGGGCTTCAGTTCTCGCGCGCTTTCGGAGTCCACGCCCCTCTTCTTCTCGCGCGGCGTCCTCGAGATGGCGTCCAATGGCGGGAAAACTCCACGGATGGCGGGAAGAAGGCAAAAGATGGCGTCGGATGGCGGGAATCTTCACCACAGGTAAGTTTAACAGTCTTTTTCAGGCACGCAGTACCCGGTGGTTGCGGGCACGAGATCCTGCCGACTACGCCAAAGTTGACGCGCCCCCTGGGCCTGTGTTGTGTAGCGTTGCGCACGCGGGGAATACCCGGAGCCGGATCTGTCGGGGTTAGTAGTCCTCGTGGCGGTGACCCGGTCCGTGCCCAGGGTGTCAAACTAAGTGGCGGAATTTAGCAGAAGATGTTATAGTGTTCGACTATGCCACCCGTTGAATGCGGTTATGAAGCCGCCGCTGCAGGGCAGACCGCTGAAGCCGGTGGTACAGTTGTGCAGCGTGGGTAGTATAACCCCCAACGGGAGGGGTATGGCCTCAGGGCAGCAGACGTGGATGATGGGGATAGCAGAATTGCACACAGGCACCAGGAACCACTCAGAGACGGTGCGGTGTAGTTCAGGGTCTTTACTGGTGGCAAAGGTAGACCCTCCCGGGAGTACTGGCTAGCGATTGGGGCCTGGTCAGTCCGTGAGCAGATAGGATCTCCCCCGGCCAGGCGGAGTTGTAGGCCTCCCCAACTAATTGTACTCTTCCTGGCTACCTTGCTAGAAGTGGGTAAAAGTAGCCCACGTCCCTGAGTGTACCGTGTGGTGCTCACCCGTATGGCCGGTGACTCGGGGCCTTCTGGTAGCCTCCGCTCCACGATGGCGGTGCTGGTCCCTTGCGTGTGACCGTGCCTTCGGGTTTCTTGGCCAGAGGACCTGAAATCCCCTGCCGGACGGTTTCTGCTGCTGGGTATGGAACAGTCCCCACAGCCTCGGACTCCGTGTCCGGTGAGATCTCTTCAGTCAGGACGAGCTCTACAGCTTCCAGTCCTGGACCCCTTTTATCACTGCTCCCACAGAGCTCCTGATCTTGCTCTCCCTGCATCTGCTCCACTCCAGACCAGACTGTGTCTCTGTCTGGGACTCCTCTTCTTCTCTTCTTTTTTTCCTAACCCCACCTCAGCCCCAGTTTATATAGGGGAAGTCCTTCCACTCCCAGGACTGGGCAGGAGGTGTGGCATGCTTAGGGTTCCTGACCAGGAGACCTCCCACCTGCTCACAGACGTAATATTGCTATTACTGTGGTAACCAGAACCCTGGGGTGCCACACTTCAGCACCATGTAAATTGCAGGGGGGTTTTGAAGAACTCTTAGAACGGAGACTCAAATTGATAATAGAAAGTGGATCAGAAGGTACATGAGTATTGATGGTATTAAACTTAACACAGGCAAATGAGTCTTGAAATGTAAAGACTGATAAAAATATTGCAACTCTCTTTCCAAGAGAAATACGTCAAGAGGTCCTGTGGGACAGAATAACAAACTGTTATTGTGAACAGTTAAGCAAGTTGAAAATGAAATGAACTCTAACAGGGCTAAAGTTAAAGATGATACCTTTCCTTTGTATTTTACGACTTGTTTCCAAAATGCATCAGGCTTGTTTAGATGTTTTTTTGCATACTTCTGACACAGAATTTTATGGTAAGGACACAGGAGAGATTTTCTTCTGATGACTCTTCCATGAAGGCCATATTTGTGAGTGTGTCTCTGAACAGTAGAACAATGTACTACAACTCCAGAGTCTACTAAATCATTATGAAGGTCTTTTGCAGTTGCACGGGTGTTCTGATTTGCCTCTCTAGCAATCCTACGAGCAGCTCTCACAGAAATTTTGCTTGGTCTTGCAAACTTTATCTTGACCTCCACTGTTCCTGTTAACTGCCATCTCTAAATTACATTTTAAAATGAGGAAAGAACAACTTAAAAATGCTTTGCTATCTTCTTATAGTCTTCTCCTGCCTTGTGGGCCTCCACCATTTTCATTTTCAGAGTGCTAGGCAGTTGGTTAGAAGAACCCATGGCTGCTGTTTTTGGCACAAGGTTAGAGGAGGCTGGGTTTTTATAAAGCTGGGAAATTTACATCACCTGACCTTTCCTAACAATGATAGTGAACAAGCCATAACCCTAACAGGCTAATTAAGGTCTAAAACCTTGGCCAAAGTTATCTGAGCACACAAATCTCCAAGGGTGCCAAAACTTTTTGCATTTTGTAAAAAATGACAAAAAGTTTTTTTCTTTTTGCATAAAATACAGAGGAAATGTGTCATATTTAGCTTTAGCCCTTTTAGAGATCATTTAATAATCTTTTTTTATATATATATATACTGTATATATATCATTTCGTCTTCAACTTGCTTACCTGATAACAACAGCAGTAATTTTGGCCAAGGGTGCCCAAGCTTTTACATGACACTGTATACTGTATTTATAGTTCATGAACAAGTTGATGTGACTGAAAAGTTGGCCCAGTACACAAAGACGTTTGCTGATGAAAATAATCAATAATTTCACTTTGAACTAGAGTGCCTGGTTTTGATCCTTTTATGTCTACAAATCTACCAAGGTGCACCCATCTCTTATAGCCATTGCGTGTCTACCATATTTTATCATTGTGGTAGGATGTCCTGCATAGGGACTAGTGTTGAGCCACCCCCGTAGTGTTCGAGTTCGGTTCGGTTCGTCGAACACCCGTGTGTTCGCCGAACTGTTCGTCGAACTGTTCGTCGAACACCTTCGAACACCGTTAAAACCAATGGCAGGCAAACAAAAACACATAGAAACACATAGAAAACACCTTCAAAGGTGTCCAAAAGCTGACAAACTGCTCAGAAGACATAACTAACACATGGAAAAGTGACAAGTACATATAGTCATGCGAAAATAAAAGAGGTGGAGGACTAAAGGAGGGGGAGACACAGATATAGGCATGTCATGCCCTTCTAAAATCCAAAAAGTGAGAAGCCGACACGGCCAGTCCGCTCCTGCCCGTGCCACCTCCGTGTCGCCGGGTTTGTGCCAGAGCCGCGGTGAACCCTGATGGCCAGCCCCCCTCTCCCAATACTGGTGCCTGTCCGCTGGTGGGTCGAGCGAGCCCCCCTGTGGTGGAGGCAGCTCTAAGCTTTTTAATTTAAATTGTCTCTCTAATTTGAATGAATACACTTTAAATCCATTTACAAGGATCTATTGGAGGGCAAGTCTCATGCCAGCAGCCGCGTAATTCCAGCTCCAGTAGCGTCCACTAAAGCTGCTGCAGTTAAAAAGCTTTTATAAGGATCGAGCTCGGCTGTCCACCGCAAGGCATCCTACTGCCAGTCCCAGCCCCTATGCCTTGGGGTGCCTCCTGATGCTCTTCACTGAGTATCCCATGGTCCCGAAGCATTTCCTTTGAAAAAATTAAGTGTCTAAACTACAGGTGGTGTAGCTTGCTTAACAGCCGGGATAATCCGCTGACTAACAGACACTGCTACTAGGCACAAAGTATTTCCTGGGCTAGATGCAGTTAAAAATTTGTAATTAGATACTCTCGTTGGATGCTGAGAAAGCATTCCATAGAGTCTCCTGGCATGCCATATATGATTCTCTTAAAAAGCTTGGGGTAGGGGTCTAGGGGACCCTTTTATAGCCAAAATCACGGCCCTGTATCACAATACGTCACCTAGGCTGAAGATAAATGGAACTGTAGCACCCTGAGGGCTCGGTTGCTACAGAGGTATTGCACCTCACCCAGAGGTGTGATATCTCACTCTCAGGTAAGGATGGAGTGTGGATCAGGACCTGACACCTGCATGCATTACAAAACATTGCCGTGGGGCAGGGCGACCAATATGCCTCTGAGATGGGCACGACAGTCCCTGTCCCTGGCTGGAGTGGGGGGAGGGAACACTGAGGAAGGGGAACCCTGTAGTGCAGGAGCAGGGAGGAAGCAGTTCCTGGGTGCATTGAGAAGGGAGAATAAAAGGTGGGCACCATCTTAGTTCAGTGCAGAGAAGTCTGAGCAGAAGTGGCAGGGAGCAGGGGCTCTGCATGAGCTCTGCTCCGGAGGCGGGCCTAGTAACAGAGGCCCAGGCCTGGAAGAGGGAGAAGGAAGGAAGAGGAGCGGAGAAGGCTCCAGGAACGAGGAATGAAGTGATCCCAGGGGTGCGGACAGGCGAGTCGCCACCGCACGCCCGAATCCACCTGCGTGGAGGGGTCAGGCCAAAGGGGGAGACCAGTCCCCGAAACTAGTGGAGGCAGGAAACGACCCTCAGCTAGAAACCGGAGGCTGTGACATTTTATGTGGCGCAGCCCCTCGCTACACCCGCTAGGAAGGCACCACATAGGGTCAGGGAAACTGGCGCCAAGTTTACCAAGAGGAGGCCCGAGGCAGCCGGACAGAAGGGCTGGTAAGAAAGGCCAGACAAAGGACACACAAAGGGGGTCCTGTGAAGCGCTCCAAAGTTATCTGGGAGTTGTCTGAGCCCATCACCTGGTGAGCACAGTACGACGTGGGCAGCCGTTACCTGCAGACGTGGTCTGGATAATAAGAACTGTGAGTAAAGGCCCTGGACTGCATCACTGACTCCGTGTCGTTACTGCTGCTGCCCTGCACCATCACCCCCATCCTCCGCATACACTGCCCTGAGGCTATACTCCTCCTGTGGGGAGTTATGCTACGCTCTGCTGCACCCACAACACCAGCCTCAGCGGTCTGCCCTGCAGCGGCGGTTCACTCTGACCGCAATCCACGGGTGGCATTGTTGGACATTTAAACATCAAAACCACATAAATAGTTCCGCCACTGGTTTGACCACCCTGAGCCACGGAACCGGGTCGCCGCCACGAAGACTACAACCACCAGCATCCACCAAAAAGGGTCCGGCTCCGGGTGCCCCAAGGCCCAGGGGGTGCATTAGAACATTTTCATCACCTTTCACAATCACCAATGGGACAAGGCAGGGATGTCCTCTGTCCCCTCTCTTATTCATCCTAGTGACGGAGCACCTGCTCTCATCAATTCGCCATAACCCCAATATTAGGTGGATTGAGGTGGGAGGCACCGAGTACAAGTGCTCTCTATTTGCTGATGATGTCCTAGTATATATCACTCAATCACATATATCCATCCATGCTGTTATGGCTGAAATAGATCACTTTGTTACATGGTCAAATTTTAAAATCAATGCAGCAAAGTCTGAGGCCCTTGATGTCTCCCTCCCCAAATCCATATAGGATTCCATCCAGTCCAACTTTGCCTTTGCCTGGCCCTCACAGGGTATCAAATACTTAGGAATTCCTATTCATAGAGACCTCTCCCATCTATGTTATCTTAATTTTGGGCCCCTTATTGAACAACTCCATACAGACCACGGTTGGCAAGTTAGAACTGTAAGATTCACTACGTGAACCACTGGTGTTTTGTGGAAAAGCACATGTACACTGCGTTCCAAATTATTATGCAAAAAGTGTTTAGGAGTGATAAGGGAAGAATTTGTTTGTTTGTCAGTTAAACTCATTGATGGTGATGTGTGTCAGGGCTCTTTATATCACTGTAAGCAATTACAGACACCTGTGCTAATTAGTTTGGCAGGTGTGTCCAATGAAAGGCAAGACTACTTAAGAAGGTTGTCTCACATTATTAAGCAGCCTACATTTTCTGCCAAAATGGGAAAGAAAAAGGATGTGTCGGCTGCTGAGAAGCAACAAATTGTGGAGTGTTTAGGTCAAGGCATGACTACAATCAACATTGTGCGATGATCAGGATGAAGTGTCTTGGCAATCAAGAAGTATGTAGCTGATTCACAGTACACACGTGTGCGTGCTGATAAGGGCAAATTGAGGACTCTTTCCTACAGGCAATTACGTCAGGTTGAAAGAGCAGCGGCAAAAAAGCCTTGTCATAGCAGCAGACAAGTTTTTGAAGCTGCTTGTGCCTCCAACGTCCCCCGAACAACAAGATGCAGGGTCCTTCAGAGGTTTGCAGCTGTGCATACGCCATTCTGTCGACCTCCTCTATCCACTTCACACAAGCAGAAACAGCTCCAGTGGGCCAAACATTACATGAAGACTGATTTCAAAACTGTTTTGTTCACGGATGAGTGCCGTGCAGCGCTCGATGGTCCAGATGGATGGAGTGGAGGATGGCTGGTTGATGGACACCCCACGCAAACACGGCTACAGCGCCAACAAGGAGGAGGTGGAGTAATGTTTTGGGCTGGAATCATGGGGAGAGAGATTGTCGACCCCTTTAGGATCCCTGAAGGCGCTAAAGATGAACTCCATAATGTATGTGGATTTTCTCAAACAGCACTTCCTGCCATGGTTCAAGAAGAAGAACCGTGTATTTCACAGCAAGATCATTTTTCTGCATGATAATGCACCATCTCATGCTGCACATAAAACATCTGCATCTCTGGCTGATATGGGCATAAAAGGGGACAAACTTATGGTGTGACCCCCATGCTCCCCTGACCTGTACCCCATTCAGAACCTTTGGAGCATCATTAAAAGGAGTGTCTATGATGGCGGGAGGCAGTTCACATCTAAGCAACAGCTCTGGGAGGGTATTCTGTCCTCATGCAAAACAATTGAAGCAGAAACCATCCAAAACCTGACAAATTCAATGGACGAGAGAGTTCAGAAGCTCCTTTCGAACAAGGGGTCCTATGTGAAAATGTAACATCACCTAGAATAAAGTTTTGAGTTGAAAACTGTTTGATTTCAGTTTCTAACAACCTGCTAATGCTTATAATTTCAAAAATGACCATTTTTTTGGTCTTTATTAAAATGAAAAGGTTGATCGAAAAGTTTGGGGGATCTAAGAGTGTGGCAACCCAGTAGTCATGATTACTTCGAATTCTGACAATATGAGGGTCATGCTGCAGGTAGTGCAGCAAGAAGGCAATTATGTGTCTTGCGCATCTCGGAGCCCCAAAATTATTTTCCGGGCTAGATGCAGCTAAAAATTATTATTAATTTTAAATCTGGTGAAGCTTTAGTATAGATGGCCTAATAGGATCAGTGCTGCACACTGCTACAAAGCCCAAATTATTTTCCAGTCAAGATACAGATAAACATGATTAGTAATTTTAAATCTGGTGGAGCTTATTATAGATGGCCTAATAGAATCAGTGCTGCACACTGCTACAAAGCCCAAATTATTTTCCAGCCAAGATACAGATAAAAATGATTAGTAATTTGAAAGCTTAAAACGGTTGGTAGGGTGATTTTAACCAATCATCAAGCTTTTACTCTCCCCAGGATGACACAGGGGTAGAAAAGTCGTTTCGGATCCATGATTTGTTCATCTTTATGAACGTGAGTCTGTCTACATTATCAGTGGAGAGCCGCGTGCGCTTATCTGTCAGCACACCACCAGCAGCGCTGAACACACGTTCAGAGAGAACGCTGGCTGCCGGGCATGACAAGATCTCCAAGGCGTAAGTGGCTAGCTCCGGCCATTTATCCAGATTGGAAGCCCAAAAAGAGCAAGGGTCCAGTGACACAGTCGTGGCTTCAATGTTTACTTGGAGATACTCCTGTACCATCGTCTCTAGGCGTTGACTATGTGTCAGACTTCTTGTCTCCTGTGGCCTTGCAAAGGATGGGCTAAAAAAGTGGTGAAATGATTCCGCAAAATTGATGTTACCAGCAGATACTGTGGTTCTGTTACGGTTTGAGTGCTGAACACTTGACGGTCCCACGGTTGGCAAGTTGGAACTGTGAGATTCACTACGTGCACCACTGGTATTTTGTGGAAAAGCACATGTAAAATTCTGCAACAGTCTCTGCTGATACTTCTGCATGCGTGCATCCCTTTCTATGGCAGGAATAATTTCTGCAAATTTACTTTTGTACCGGGGATCTAACAGTGTGGCAACCCAGTAGTCAGGATTATTTCTAATTCTCACAATTCGAGGGTCATGTTGCAGGTAGTGCAGCAAGAAGGCACTCATGTGTGTTGCGCATCCAGGAGCACCAAGTCCCTGTTGTGTTGGTGGCGAGGTAGCAATCATTCTTCCTTCCTCTGTCCTCTCCCCCCAACCTCGCACAACAGAAATGTGATCAAGGTCTCCCTCATCTGATGAGTCTTCCATCAGTTCGTCCTCCACTTCTTCCTGGGCTCCTGCACCTTCCTCACTAGTTTGGCTGCTACCATGCGCCCTGGTAAAACCATCTCCCCCACCCTCACATGCCTGTCGCCTTGGTGCTGCCGACCGTCTGGACCTTGCAGATGTTAGCCCTTCCGCATACATCTCCTCCTCCTCTACTTCCTCCACCTCCTCTTGTGCCACCACCTGACTCCGAATTCTGTTTAACATGTGCTCCAGCATGTAAATCACCGGAATAGTCATGCTGATAATGGCATCGTCAGCACTAAACATCTTCGTCGCCATTTCAAAACTGTGCAGAAGGGTGCATAGGTCCCTGATCTGAGACCACTCCTCCAGCGTGATTTGCCCCACCTCTGAATCTCGTTGGCCCAGGCTATACGTCAGAACGTATTACACCAGGGCTTGTCGGTGCTGCCACAGTCGCTGCAACATGTGCAGAGTTGAATTCCACCGGGTAGGCACATCGCATTTTAGCCGGTGAAGTGGCAGGCCCAACGACTTCTGTAGAGATGTAAGTCGCTGAGCTGCGGGATGCGAACGGCGGAAGTGAGCACACAGCGACCGTGCCCTCTGCAGAAGGCCATCTAGTCTGGGATAGTGGGCTAAAAATTGCTGGACAACCAGGTTCAACACGTGAGCCATACAAGGCACGTGTGTGACATTGCCCCGGCGAAGGGCCGCACCCAGGTTTGCAGCATTGTCGCACACGGCCTTCCCTGGTTTCAGGTCCAGTGGAGACAACCATTCATGAAATTGGTTCTCCAGAGCTGACCACAACTCCTCAGCTGTGTGACTCACATTTCCCAGACATTTCAATGTAAAAACCGCCTGATGACGCTGAGCCCTACTGCCAGCATAGTAAGGAGGTGTGCAGGATCCCTTCTGCGCAGTTAGAAAGCTTGTGGCATGACCAGACAGGCTTTGGGTGCAGGTGGAAGACCGAGAGGAGGTTGAGGAGGCAGAAGCAGTGGAGGAACTTTGACATAAAGAGGATTGACGCACAACTCGTGGGGACGGCAAGACTTGGACAGCAGCCCCTTGTCCTGCTGTCACCATAGTTACCCAGTGCCCAGTCAGCGACATGTAACGCCCCTGTCCATGCCTACTCGTCCAAGTGTCTGTGGTGAAATGCACCCTGTCACACACAGAGTTTCTCAAAGAAGCGGTGATGTTGTGTGCGACATGCTTGTGGAGCGCAGGCACACCTTTCTTTGAGAAGTAGTGCCGACTGGGCATCTGGTACTGGGGCACTGCGACGGACATAAGGTCTCGAAAATCCTCTGTGTCCACCAGGTGGAAAGGCAGCATTTCTGTAGCCAAGAGCTTGCAGATGGTGAAATTCAACCTCTTAGCTTTCTCATGGCTAGGAGGAAATGGTCTTTTACTTGTCCACATCTGAGGGACCGAGGGCTGGCTATTGTGCTTAGACGGGGTTGATAAGGGTGTCCCCGGCAAACTGCCGGTCTGTGAGGAAGATGCAGGCGGACATGTTAGGTTGCCTTGATCCAAAGGTGGTGCTATCGATGTCGGACAGCGCTCAACACCAGCTGGTGTTACCACCTCCAAAGAAAATGATGACCTGCCAATCACGCTGGCTGTTGCGGGTAAAGAGGTGGCAGGTCTGCCCCCCAAAACAGGTGTGACTGCTGTCCCCCCAGTCACAGAGGATGAAGAGTCCGCGGATGCACAAGATATGGCAGACGGTGGTTGGCCCGGCCGGCTAGGCCGCATTGTAGCACACTGAGCTTCCCACTGCAACTTATGCTTCATGTCCATGTGCCGGTTCATGCATGAAGTACTCAAACTATGTATTTTTTGGCCTCTACTTAGCTTTTGCTGACAAATGTTACAGATAACACGAGTTGGGTCATCTTTATCGATCTTTATCGATCTGAAAAAATGCCCAGGCTATGCAAGGCTTAGCACCCATGCGACCTGAAGAGCCACCACGACTTGTGGTGAGAGGCAGAGTTGTGTTTGAGGATGCAGTTGTTGACGTGCTTCCAGTACTACGTCTCTGTCCAGGAAGGCGCAACCTGACCTCGTCGTCACTAGCATCTTCCTCCACCTCCTCTGCTGACCTCATCTCTTGGCTGACTGTGGGTTGACAGTAAGTGGGATCTCCAACCTCATCATCATCACCCTGTGCGTTATCACACCCGTCGTCCTCAGAGCCAACCTGTTCCTGCCCTGACAAAAAACTAAAGTTGTCGCTCCAATCAGGTATTTGAGTCTTATCATCGTCTTCCTTATTGTCTCCACCAACAGGAGTTACAGTTTGGGAATGAGGGTCTACATTATGGTCAGAACCTTCTGCGTCTGGTCCTGGATCCGACTCATAAAGATTCTGGGCATCAGTGCAGATCATTTCCTCGTCTGGATTCACAGAAGCGCTGGAGTCGACCTCTGATTCCCAGGCTATAGTATGAGTAAACAGCTCTGCAGACTCAACCATCTGTTCTACCTCATACTCAGACGGGCAGCTGGAGATTTGGGAGCTGTGAGGAAGCAAGTGCGATTGGGGTGACACCTTTGAGGACTGGAGTATTTGTGATGTTGAAGTTGATGTGGAGGAGAGCCCACTTAAAGGAGCACTTGATATCCATCGAAGCACCTGCTGTTTTTGTGCCTCATCTGGAATTTGTAGCGATTGGCGTGGCCGTAAGAAAGGGATCTTATCACATTGTCCGCTAAAAGAAGTAGACATTTTAGTTTGGCTGGAAGATGGTCTTTCTTCTGCAGATGTTACTGTTGCTTTAACACCTACCCCACGGACACAACCTTTTTTCCCCTTCCCAACACGCCCATTCCCCTTTCCACCAGCAGCAGGCCTTTTTCCACTCATTTTGGTGGTTAACTAATTCACAACTCTGGAGTTGTTTGCACAAAAAAACAATGGATGGGAACCGAGCAGAGCTGAGTGGCCAAACTGTGGTATTAGGCCAAAACTATTGGCTGGGTTAGATGCAGAAAAAAATTATATTCAATTTGCAACCTGATGGAGGTCTGTATAGATGGATTAATAGAACAAGTCCCAAACACAGCTAGAAGCCCAATATTTTTTCAGAGGTAGATGCAGAAAAAAATATATTCAGTTTGCAACCTGATGGAGGTCTGTATAGATGGATTAATAGAACAAGTCCCACACACAGCTAGAAGCCCAATATTTTTTCAGAGGTAGATGCAGAAAAAAATATATTCAGTTTGCAACCTGATGGAGGTCTGTATAGATGGATTAATAGAACAAGTCCCACACACAGCTAGAAGCCCAATATTTTTTCAGAGGTAGATGCAGAAAAAAATATATTCAGTTTGCAACCTGATGGAGGTCTGTATAGATGGATTAATAGAACAAGTCCCACACACAGCTAGAAGCCCAATATTTTTTCAGAGGTAGATGCAGAAAAAAATATATTCAGTTTGCAACCTGATGGAGGTCTGTATAGATGGATTAATAGAACAAGTCCCACACACAGCTAGAAGCCCAATATTTTTTCAGAGGTAGATGCAGAAAAAAATATATTCAGTTTGCAACCTGATGGAGGTCTGTATAGATGGATTAATAGAACAAGTCCCACACACAGCTAGAAGCCCAATATTTTTTCAGAGGTAGATGCAGAAAAAAATATATTCAGTTTGCAACCTGATGGAGGTCTGTATAGATGGATTAATAGAACAAGTCCCACACACAGCTAGAAGCCCAATATTTTTTCAGAGGTAGATGCAGAAAAAAATATATTCAGTTTGCAACCTGATGGAGGTCTGTATAGATGGATTAATAGAACAAGTCCCACACACAGCTAGAAGCCCAATATTTTTTCAGAGGTAGATGCAGAAAAAAATATATTCAGTTTGCAACCTGATGGAGGTCAGTATAGATGGACTAATACAACAAGTCCCACACACAGCTAAAAGCCCAATATTTTTTCAGAGGTAGATGCAGAAAAAATATATATTCAGTTTGCAACCTGATGGAGGTCTGTATAGATGGATTAATAGAACAAGTCCCACACACAGCTAGAACCCCAATATTTTTTCAGAGGTAGATGCAGAAAAAAATATATTCAGTTTGCAACCTGATGGAGGTCTGTATAGATGGATTAATAGAACAAGTCCCACACACAGCTAGAAGCCCAATATTTTTTCAGAGCTAGATGCAGAAAAAAATTATATTCAATTTGCAACCTGATGGAGGTCAGTATAGATGGACTAATAGAATGATGCTATGCCCAAAAGATTTTACTTCACTAGGTGCAGTAAAAAAATTGGTATTCTATACACAGGTGGTATATCTTGCAACACAGATAGGCTACTCCACTGACTAACACACTCTGCAATAGGCCAAAAAGGATTAGCTTTGCTAGATTCAGCCAAATGCTGTGAAAAAAACTTGCACAGCACTGGCACAGACCTGCCTGGCAAAAACTGATAGGAACTGATGTAACCTAGTCCTGAAAAGGACTCCAATTACAATTAGTCTTTACTCCCACAATCTATCTATTTAAGAGCACAGACCTGCCTGATAAAAGTCGTAGGAAATGCTGTAACCTAGTCCTTAAAAGGACTGCAATCACAACTATTCCCTACTCCCAAGCTATCTGTAGATTTGTGCGAAAATTGGCTTGAAATTAACAAGGTATAGCGCACACAGCAACAGCGGTGCCGTCTAACACGCAGCTGCAGCAGTGAGAAAATGGTGGCGACGGGGAAAATGGCTTGGTCTTATAGGGCAAGGACATGTGACATACACTGCCAATGACACATGCCCTTGCTTGTGTGAAAAAAAGCACTTCGCTCCATGTGTGCGCTGCTGATAGGCTGACAGATTGCACCTCCCCACTGCAAATGCGGGAAAGAGAAAAAAAAATGGAGATCTTCATTGTTCCTGCAGAGATCCATCCCCTGCCCCTCCCCCCACCCCGCTGTACACTCAAACTGCGTATTAACATTAATTTTCATCAATACTGAGAAAAAATCCAGTTATGATTTTGGTGCACGAACAGTTATCGAACATAACCTCGAACAGCCGAATTTTTCTCAAATTGTTCGTGTTCGCCGAACGGCTCGAACACCGCCCAAAACAGCTCGAATTTGAGATTGGCGAACAGTTCGAGTAGAACAACGCTCATCTCTAATAGGGACATAAACATCACAGCCAATCTCCAGTCAAAGATGTTGTATCAGTTTGTATTACACCACTTGCTTTGCATCAATAGTAAATACATTGCTTAAATATTTATTTCATGTATCCATGTACAATGTGCTCCTGACAAGACTCAGTGAGGGACCACAATACTCACTTCACATAGATGATGAACAATTTATAGTTTAATTACATTGCCATTTGTTATTTTTAGACATTTGGTGCTAATTTGGGTGTTACGGATCCGCTTGGTGGAACCTCTGTGCTGTGATGCAAGGAGGAACCAGAGGGGCATAACTAAGTGCCTACCCGAACCGACCCTGGCCACACGGCGGCTTAGTCGACTCCGTGAACCAAGGAGGGACCGGGAAGGTAAAACAGGTGCCACTTTGGGACCGACCTTGTGTGAGAGCAGGCGACTCCCACGGGACTGATAGCTGAAGCAGAAAGGCACAGCAGATTAGCACGGCAGGTAGACAGGCAGGAGGGCACAACTGAGAGATGGGCAGGCGGACACGGCTGATAGATGGGCATGCGGGCTCGGCTGTTAGACAGGCTGGCGGGCTCGGCTTATAGACAGGCAGGCGGGCTCAGCTGATAGACAGGCAGGCGGGCACGGCTGATAGACGGGCATGCAGGCTCGACTGATAGACAGGCTGGCGGGAACGGCTGATAGACAGTCTGGAGGGCACTGGAACCTGAGGGCTGAGGAGAGTGTTAGCACACAAACAACAACCCTGCACAGGCACCTGCATTTTGGAGGAGGTGCCTTATATAGGAGCAGTCCTCCGGCCATTGGCTGGGGACTCTTTAGGACGGCGCGTGGCCCCTTTAAGAGGGAGGGAGCGCACCCATGCTCACCCAAAGTACAGTGCCTGGGGAACTGGGGGTGGTGCGCGCATCCCAGGCAGATGCAGCAGGGGAGCTGGAGGACGCCGGACCAGGACCACGGCGGTGAGGGGATCGGTGTCTCTGCCCGGCAGGAGGCAGAGAAGCGAACGCTACAGTACCCCCCCTTTACGCCCCCTCCTCTTTAGGCTTGCAAGAAGTTTTTCTAGAAGACGAGGAGCATGAATGTTCTCCCTGGGCTCCCAAGACCTCACCTCAGGACCAAATCCCTTCCAATCCACAAGAAAGAAAGTCTTTCCTCTTATCCTCTTGATGGTCAAAATGTTCTCTACCTCAAAGACGTCCTCAGCAGAGACTGGAGCTGGAGTCATACCTGGATCGTCAGAGAAAGGATTAAGGACAACAGGCTTGAGGAGAGACACATGAAAGGAATTGGGAATCCGTAAGGAGGCAGGGAGTTTCAGCTTGCACGCCACTGGAGATTTATTTGGTTCAGAATCTCGAAACGACCGATGAACCGCGGGCCCAACTTGTAAGATGGTATCTTGAGGTGGGCATATTTGGAGGAAAGCCAGGCTTTGTCTCCTGTACGAAATAGAGGCGGATCCAGAAGTCTCTTATCAGCATGCTTCTTCATCTGCTCGGAGGACTGAAGAAGCGCCGATCTAGTGTCTTCCCAATCGCCGAAAATTCACTGACGAGAGACTCCTTGGCAGGATTGTCCACTGACGAGGAGACAGGAAGCAGAATTCAGGGGTGTCGACCGTAAACCACAAAAAATGGAGACTTAGCAGAGGACTCACTCACATGGTTGTTATAAGAAAACTCGGCCCAAGGCAGAAGTTCTACCCAATCACTATGGTGAGCGTTGACAAAGTGCTGAAGAAAATAGGTAAGGATTAGTGATGAGCGAGTATGTTCTGTTAACCCTTTCGCTGAGTATGCTCGGCCGAGCACTGAGTAGTTACAGCTGCTCGGTGTTATCTTTAAATCACTCCCATGTGCATGATTTGCGACTGTTTGACAGCTTTATTACATGTGAGGAATGAAAAAAGAAACAATAATTCCTCACATGTATTAAAGCTGTCAAGCAGTCGCAAATCATGCACACGGGAGTGATTTAAACATAACACCGAGCAGCTGTAACTACTCGGTACTCGGCCGAGCATACTCGGCAAAAGGGTTAACAGAACATACTCGCTCATCACTAGTAAGGATCTGATTAATACATTCTACTTGACCATTGGACTGAGGATGATAGGCCGAAGAAAAGTCCAAAGAGACATCCAGCAGCTTGCACGTGGCTCTCCAGAAGCGAGGAGTGAACTGAACTCCTCGGTCCGAGACAATGTGGAGGGTTAAGCCGTGGAGACGAAAGATGTGACGGATGAAGTCCTTAACCAGCACAGGTGGGGACAGAAGACCAGGCAGAGAGATGAAGTGAGCCATCTTGGAGAAGCGGTCAGCGACCACCCAAATGACGGTAGAACCGGAAGATCAGTGAAGAAGTCCATAGCAATGTGTTGCCAAGGAGGAGAAGGTACGGGAAGAGGAAGAAGATGACCAGCTGGAAGGTGCCTAGGTATCTTGTTACGGGCACAGGAGGAACAAGCCGCGACAAAATGCACAACATCCTTGGCAGGGTGGGCCACCAATAATGTCGGGCAATGAGCAGAAGCGTCTTCCTCTGGCCAGCATGACCAGCCAGTTTGGACGAATGACCCCAGAGTAAGACCCTCTTCCGATCCTGAGCTGCTACAAAGGTCTTACCAGGAGGGAGATGAGACAGGTCAAACGGAGCAACAGTCATTATTCTGTGGTAATGGAGAGTGAAGCTCAAACAAGCAAAGAACAAAGACCATCTGGCCTGATGCGGATTTAGTCTTTGCGCTGTCTGCAAGTAAGCGAGGTTTTTATGGTCAGTGTAGATGACCACCGAGTGCAGAGCCCCCTCAAGCAATCAGCACCACACCTCCAGCACTAATTTGATGGCCAGCAGATCTTGATTAGTGTTGAGCCACCCCCGTAGTGTTCGAGTTCTGTTCGGTTCGTCAAACACCAGTGTGTTCGCCGAACTGTTCGTCGAACTGTTCGTCGAACACCTTCGAACACCGTTAAAACCAATGGCAGGCAAACAAAAACACATAGAAACACATAGAAAACACCTTCAAAGGTGTCCAAAAGCTGACAAACTGCTCAGAAGACATAACTAACACATGGAAAAGTGACAAGTACATATAGTCATGCGAAAAGAAAAGAGGTGGAGGAGTAAAAGGAGGGGGAGACACAGATATAGGCATGTCATGCCCTTCTAAAATCCAAAAAGTGAGAAGCCGACACGGCCAGTCCGCTCCTGCCCGTGCCACCTCCGTGTCGCCGGGTTTGTGCCAGAGCCGCGGTGAACCCTGACGGCCAGCCCCCCCTCTCCCAATACTGGTGCCTGTCTGCTGGTGGGTCGAGCGAGCCCCCCTGTGGTGGAGGCAGCTCTAAGCTTTTTAATTTAAATTGTCTCTCTAATTTGAATGAATACACTTTAAATCCATTTACAAGGATCTATTGGAGGGCAAGTCTCATGCCAGCAGCCGCGTAATTCCAGCTCCAGTAGCGTCCACTAAAGCTGCTGCAGTTAAAAAGCTTTTAGAAGGATCGAGCTCGGCTGTCCACCGCAAGGCATCCTACTGCCAGTCCCAGCCCCTATGCCTTGGGGTGCCTCCTGATGCTCTTCACTGAGTATCCCGTGGTCCCGAAGCATTTCCTTTGAAAAAATTAAGTGTCCAAACTACAGGTGGTGTAGCTTGCTTAACAGCCGGGATAATCCGCTGACTAGCAGACACTGCTACTAGGCACAAAGTATTTCCTGGGCTAGATGCAGTTAAAAATTTGTAATTAGATACTCTCGTTGGATGCTGAGAAAGCATTCCATAGAGTCTCCTGGCACGCCATATATTATTCTCTTAAAAAGTTTGGGGTAGGGGTCTAGGGGACCCTTTTATAGCCAAAATCACGGCCCTGTATCGCAATACGTCACCTAGGCTGAAGATAAATGGAACTGTAGCACCCTGAGGGCTCGGTTGCTACAGAGGTATTGCACCTCACCCAGAGGTGTGATATCTCACTCTCAGGTAAGGATGGAGTGTGGATCAGGACCCGACACCTGCATGCATTACACCACATTGCCGTGGGGCAGGGCGACCAATATGCCCCTGAGATGGGCACGACAGTCCCTGTCCCTAGCTGGAGTGGGGGGAGGGAACACTGAGGAAGGGGAACTCTGTAGTGCAGGAGCAGGGAGGAAGCAGTTCCTGGGTGCATTGAGAAGGGAGTATGAAAGGTGGGCACCATCTTAGTTCAGTGCAGAGAAGTCTGAGCAGAAGTGACAGGGAGCAGGGGCTCTGCATGAGCTCTGCTCCGGAGGCGGGCCTAGTAACAGAGGCCCAGGCCTGGAAGAGGGAGAAGGAAGGAAGAGGAGCGGAGAAGGCTCCAGGAACGAGGAACGAAGGGATCACGGGGCTGCGGACGGGCGAGTCGCCACCGCACGCCCGAATCCACCTGCGTGGAGGGGTCAGGCCAAAGGGGGAGACCGGTCCCCGAAACTAGTGGAGGCGGGAAACGACCCTCAGCTAGAAACCGGAGGCTATGACATTTTATGTGGCGCAGCCCCTCGCTACACCCGCTAGGAAGGCACCACATTGGGTCAGGGAAACTGGCGCCAAGTTTACCAAGAGGAGGCCCGAGGCAGGCGGACAGAAGGGTTGGTAAGAAAGGCCAGACAAAGGACACACAAAGGGGGTCCTGTGAAGTGCTCCAAAGTTATCTGGGAGTTGTCTGAGCCCCTCACCTGGTGAGCACAGTACGACGTGGGCAGCCGTTACCTGCAGACGTGGTCTGGATAATAAGAACTGTGAGTAAAGGCCCTGGACTGCATCACTGACTCCGTGTCATTACTGCTGCTGCCCTGCACTATCACCCCAATCCTCCGCATACACTGCCCTGAGGCTATACTCCTCCCGTGGGGAGTAATGCTACGCTCTGCTGCACCCACAACACCAGCCTCAGCGGTCTGCCTGCAGCGGCGGTTCACTCTGACCGCAATTCACGGGTGGCGTAGTCGGACATTTAAACATCAAAACCACATAAATAGTTCCGCCACTGGTTTGACTGCCCTGAGCCAAGGAACCGGGTCGCCGCCACGGAGACTACAACCACCAGCATCCACCAAAAAGGGTCCGGCTCCAGGTGTCCCAAGGCCCAGGGGGCGCGTCAGAACATTTTCATCACCTTTCATAATCACCAATGGGACAAGGCAGGGATGTCCTCTGTCCCCTCTCTTATACATCCTAGTGACCGAGCACCTGCTCTCATCAATTCGCCATAACCCCAATATTAGGTGGATTGAGGTGGGAGGCACCGAGTACAAGTGCTCTCTATTTGCTGATGATGTCCTAGTATATATCACTCAATCACATATATCCATCCCTGCTGTTATGGCTGAAATAGATCACTTTGTTACATGGTCAAATTTTAAAATCAATGCAGCGAAGTCTGAGGCCCTCGATGTCTCCCTCCCCAAATCCATACAGGATTCCATTCAGTCCAACTTTGCCTTTGCCTGGCCCTCACAGGGTATCAAATACTTAGGAATTCCTATTCATAGAGACCTCTCTCATCTATGTTATCTTAATTTTGGGCCCTTTATTGAACAACTCCATACAGACCACGGTTGGCAAGTTAGAACTGTAAGATTCATTACGTGAACCACTGGTGTTTTGTGGAAAAGCACATGTAAGATTCTGCAACAGTCTCTGCTGATACTCCTGCATGCGTGCATCCCTTTCTATGGCAGGAATAATTTCTGCAAATTTACTTTTGTACCGGGGATCTAACACATTATTAAGCAGCCTACATTTTCTGCCAAAATGGGAAAGAAAAAGGATGTGTCGGCTGCTGAGAAGCAACAAATTGTGGAGTGTTTAGGTCAAGGCATGACTACAATCAACATTGTGCGATGATCAGGATGAAGTGTCTTGGCAATCAAGAAGTATGTAGCTGATTCACAGTACACACGTGTGCTTGCTGATAAGGGCAAATTGAGGACTCTTTCCTACAGGCAATTACGTACGTAGGGTTAAAAGAGCAGCGGCAAAAAAGCCTTGTCATAGCAGCAGACAAGTTTTTGAAGCTGCTGTTGCCTCCAACGTACCCCGAACAACAAGATGCAGGGTCCTTCAGAGGTTTGCAGCTGTGCATACGCCATCCTGTCGACCTCCTCTATCCACTTCACACAAGCAGAAATGGCTCCAGTGGGCCAAACATTACATGAAGACTGATTTCAAAACTGTTTTGTTCACGGATGAGTGCCGTGCAACGCTCGATGGTCCAGACGGATGGAGTGGAGGATGGCTGGTTGATGGACACCCCACGCAAACACGGCTACAGCGCCAACAAGGAGGAGGTGGAGTAATGTTTTGGGCTGGAATCATGGGGAGAGAGATTGTCGGCCCCTTTAGGATCCCTGAAGGGGTAAAGATGAACTCCATAATGTATGTGGAGTTTCTCAAACAGCACTTCCTGCCATGGTTCAAGAAGAAGAACCGTGTATTCCACAGCAAGATCATTTTTATGCATGATAATGCACCGTCTCATGCTGCACATAACACATCTGCATCTCTGGCTGATATGGGCATAAAAGGGGACAAACTTATGGTGTGAACCCATGCTCCCCTGACCTCTACCCCATTCAGAACCTCTGGAGCATCATCAAAAGGAGTGTCTATGATGGCGGGAGGCAGTTCACATCTAAGCAACAGCTCTGGGAGGGTATTCTGTCCTCATGCAAAACAATTGAAGCAGAAACCATCCAAAACCTGACAAATTCAATGGACGAGAGAGTTCAGAAGCTCCTTTCGAACAAGGGGTCCTATGAGCAAATGTAACATCACCTAGAATAAAGTTTTGAGTTGAAAACTGTTTGGTTTCAGTTTCTAATAACCAGCTAATGCTTATAATTTCAAAAATGACCATTTTTTTGGTCTTTATTAAAATGAAAAGGTTGATCGAAGAGTGCGGGGGATCTAAGAGTGTGGCAACCCAGTAGTCAGGATTACTTCGAATTCTGACAATCTGAGGGTCATGTTGCAGGTAGTGCAGCAAGAAGGCACTTATGTGTCTTGCGCATCTCGGAGCCCCAAAATTATTTTCCGGGCTAGATGCAGCTAAAAATTATTATTAATTTTAAATCTGGTGGAGCTTAGTATAGATGGCCTAATAGAATCAGTACTGCACACTGCTACAAAGCCCAAATTATTTTCCAGCCAAGATACAGATAAACACGATTAGTAATTTTAAATCTGGTGGAGCTTAGTATAGATGGCCTAATAGAATCAGTACTGCACACTGCTACAAAGCCCAAATAATTTTCCAGCCAAGATACAGATAAACATGATTAGTAATTTGAAAGCTTAAAATGGTTGGTGAGGTGATTTTAACCAATCATCAAGCTTTTACTCTCCCCAGGATGACACAGGGGTAGAAAAGTCGTTTCGGATCCATGATTTGTTCATCTTTATAAACGTGAGTCTGTCTACATTATCAGTGGAGAGCCGCGTGCGCTTATCTGTCAGCACACCACCAGCAGCGCTGAACACACGTTCAGAGAGAACGCTGGCTGCGGGGCATGACAAGATCTCCAAGGCGTAAGTGGCTAGCTCCGGCCATTTATCCAGATTGGAAGCCCAAAAAGAGCAAGGGTCCAGTGACACAGTCATGGCTTCAATGTTTACTTGGAGATACTCCTGTACCATCGTCTCTAGGCGTTGACTATGTGTCAGACTTCTTGTCTCCTGTGGCCTTGCAAAGGATGGGCTAAAAAAGTGGTGAAATTATTCCGCAAAATTGATGTTACCAGCAGATACTGTGTTTCTGTTACGGTTTGAGTGCTGAACACTCGACGGTCCCACGGTTGGCAAGTTAGAACTGTGAGATTCAGTACGTGCACCACTGGCGTTTTGTGGAAAAGCACATGTAAGATTCTGCAACAGTCTCTGCTGATACTCCTGCATGCGTGCATCCCTTTCTATGGCAGGAATAATTTCTGCAAATTTACTTTTGTACCAGGGATCTAACAGTGTGGCAACCCAGTAGTCAGGATTATTTCTAATTCTCGCAATTCGAGGGTCTTGTTGCAGGTAGTGCAGCAAGAAGGCACTCATGTGTGTTGCGCATCCAGGAGCACCAAGTCCCTGTTGTGTTGGTGGCGAGGTAACAATCATGCTTCCTTCCTCTGTCCTCTCCCCCCAACCTCGCACAACAGAAATGTGATCAAGGTCTCCCTCAACTGATGAGTCTTCCATCAGTTCGTCCTCCACTTCTTCCTGGGCTCCTGCACCTTCCTCACTAGTTTGGCTGCTTCCATGCGCCCTGGTAAAACCATCTCCCCCACCCTCACATGCCTGCCGCCTTGGTGCTGCCGACCGTCTAGACCTTGCAGATGTTAGCCCTTCCGCATACAACTCCTCCTCCTCTTCTTCCTCCACCTCCTCTTGTGCCACCACCTGACTCCGAATTCTGTTTAACATGTGCTCCAGCATGTAAATCACCGGAATAGTCATGCTGATAATGGCATCGTCAGCACTAAACATCTTCGTCGCCATTTCAAAACTGTGCAGAAGGGTGCATAGGTCCCTGATCTGAGACCACTCCTCCAGTGTGATTTGCCCCACCTCTGGATCTCGTTGGCCCAGGCTATACTTCAGAACGTATTGCACCAGGGCTTGTCGGTGCTGCCACAGTCGCTGCAACATGTGCAGAGTTGAATTCCACTGGGTAGGCACATCGCATTTTAGCCGGTGAAGTGGCAGGCCCAAAGACTTCTGTAGAGATGTAAGTCGCTGAGCTGCGGGATGCGAATGGCGGAAGTGAGCACACAGCGACCGTGCCCTCTGCAGAAGGCCATCTAGTCCGGGATAGTGGGCTAAAAATTGCTGGACAACCAGGTTCAACACGTGAGCCATACAAGGCACGTGTGTGACATTGCCCCGGCGAAGGGCCGCACCCAGGTTTGCAGCATTGTCGCACACGGCCTTCCCTGGTTTCAGGTCCAGTGGAGACAACCATTCATGAAATTGGTTCTCCAGAGCTGACCACAACTCCTCAGCTGTGTGACTCACATTTCCCAGACATTTCAAAGTAAAAACCCCCTGATGACGTTGAGCCCTACTGCCAGCATAGTAAGGAGGTGTGCAGGATCCCTTCTGCGCAGTTAGAAAGCTTGTGGCATGACCAGACAGGCTTTGGGTGCAGGTGGAGGACCGAGAGGAGGTTGAGGAGGCAGAAGCAGTGGAGGAACTTTGAGATAAAGAGGATTGACGCACAACTCGTGGGGAAGCAAAAGACTTAGACATCAGCCCCTTGTCCTGCTGTCACCATAGTTACCCAGTGCCCATTCAGCGACATGTAACGCCCCTGTCCATGCCTACTCGTCCAAGTGTCTGTGGTGAAATGCACCCTGTCACACACAGAGTTTCTCAAAGAAGCGGTGATGTTGTGTGCGACATGCTGGTGGAGCGCAGGCACACCTTTCTTTGAGAAGTAGTGCCGACTGGGCATCTGGTACTGGGGCACTGCGACGGACATAAGGTCTCGAAAATCCTCTGTGTCCACCAGGCGGAAAGGCAGCATTTCTGTAGCCAAGAGCTTGCAGATGGTGAAATTCAACCTCTTAGCTTTCTCATGGCTAGGAGGAAATGGTCTTTTACTTGTCCACATCTGAGGGACCGAGGGTTAGGGTTAATCACGCTGGCTGTTGCGGGTAAAGAGGTGGCAGGTCTGCGCCCCAAAACAGGTGTGACTGCTGTCCCCCCAGTCACAGAGGATGAAGAGGCTGCGGATGCACAAGATATGGCAGACGGTGGTTAGCCCGGCTGGCTAGGCCGCATTGTAGCACAGTGAGCTTCCCACTGCAACTTATGCTTCATGTCCATGTGCCGGTTCATGCATGAAGTACTCAAACTATGGATTTTTTGGCCTCTACTTAGCTTTTGCTGACAAATGTTACAGATAACACGAGTTGGGTCATCTTTATCGATCTTTATCGATCTGAAAAAATGCCCAGGCTATGCAAGGCTTAGCACCCATGCGACCTGAAGAGCCACCACGACTTGTGGTGAGAGGCAGAGTTGTGTTTGAGGATGCAGTTGTTGACGTGCTTCCAGTACAACGTCTCTGTCCAGGAAGGCGCAACCTCACCTCATCGTCACTAGCATTCTCCTCCACCTCCTCTGCTGACCTCATCTCTTGGCTGACTGTGCGTTGACAGTAAGTGGGATCTCCAACCTCATCATCATCACCCTGTGCGTTATCACACCCGTCGTCCTCAAAGCCAACCTGTTCCTGCCCTGACAAAAAACTAAAGTTGTCGCTCCAATCAGGTATTTGAGTCTCATCATCGTCTTCCTCATTGTCTCCACCAACAGGAGTTACAGTTTGGGAATGAGGGTCTACATTATGGTCAGAACCTTCAGCGTCTGGTCCTGGATCCGACTCATAAAGATTCTGGGCATCAGTGCAGATCATTTCCTCGACTGGATTCACAGAAGCGCTGGAGCTGACCTCTGAGTAAACAGCTCTGCAGACTCAACCATCTGTTCTACCTCATACTCAGACGGGCAGCTGGAGATTTGGGAGCTGTGAGGAAGCAAGTGCGATTGGGGTGACACATTTGAGGACTGGAGTATTTGTGATGTTGAAGTTGATGTGGAGGAGAGCCCACTTAAAGGAACACTTAATATCCGTTGAAGCACCTGCTGTCTTTGCGCCTCATCTGGAATTTGTAGCGATTGGCGTGGCCGTAAGAAAGGGATCTTATCACATTGTCCGCTAAAAGAAGTAGACATTTTAGTTTGGCTGGAAGATGGTCTTTCTTCTGCAGATGTTACTGTTGCTTTAACACCTACCCCACGGACACAACCTATTTTATAGATGGACTAATAAAAAAAGTCCCACACACTGCTAGAAGCCCAAATATTTTTTCAGAGGTAGATGCAGAAAAAAAATTATATTCAGTTTGCAACCTGATGGAGGTCAGTATAGATGGACTAATAGAACAAGTCCCACACACTGCTAGAAGGCCAAATATTTTTTCAGAGCTAGATGCAGACAAAAAATTATTTTTAATTTGCAACCTGATGGAGGTCAGTATAGATGGACTAATAGAACAAGTCCCACACACTGCTAGAAGGCCAAATATTTTTTCAGAGCTAGATGCAGATAAAAATTATTTTTAATTTGCAACCTGATGGAGGTCAGTATAGATGGACTAATAGAACAAGTCCCACACACTGCTAGAAGCCCAAATATTTTTCAGAGCTAGATGCAGACAAAAAAATATTTTTAATTTGCAACCTGATAGAGGTCAGTATAGATGGACTAATAGACCAAGTCCCACACACTGCTAGAAGGCCAAATATTTTTTCAGAGCTAGATGCAGACAAAAAAATATTTTTAATTTGCAACCTGATGGAGGTCAGTATAGATGGACTTATAGAACAAGTCCCACACACTGCTAGAAGCCCAAATATTTTTTCAGAGGTAGATGCAGACAAAAAATTATTTTGAATTTGCAACCTGATGGAGGTCAGTATAGATGGACTAGTAGAACAAGTCCCACACACTGCTAGAAGGACAAATATTTTTTCAGAGCTAGATGCAGAAAAAAATTATATTCAATTTGCAACCTTATGGAGGTCAGTATAAATGGACGAATAGAATGATGCTATGCCCAAAAGGTTTTACTTCACTAGGTGCAGTAAAAAAAAATGGTATTCTATACACAGGTGGTGTATCTTGCAACACAGATAGGCTACTCCACTGACTAACACACTCTGCAATAGGCCAAAAAGGATTAGCTTTGCTAGATTCAGGCCAAATGCTGTGAAAAAAACTTGCACAGCACTGGCACAGACCTGCCTGGCAAAAACTGATAGGAACTGATGTAACTTAGTCCTGAAAAGGACTGCAATTACAATTAGTCTTTACTCCCACAACCTATCTATTTAAGAGCACAGACCAGCCTGATAAAAGTCGTAGGAAATGCTGTAACCTAGTCCTTAAAAGGACTGCAATCACAACTATTCCCTACTCCCAAGCTATCTGTAGATTTGTGCGAAAATTGGCTTGAAATTAACAAGGTATAGCACACACAGCAACAGCGGTGCCGTCTAACACGCAGCTGCAGCAGTGAGAAAATGGTGGCGACGGGGAAAATGGCTGGGTCTTATAGGGCAAGGACATGTGACATACACTGCCAATGACACATGCCCTTGCTTGTGTGAAAAAAAGCACTTCGCTCCGTGTGTGCGCTGCTGATAGGCTGACAGATTGCACCTCCCCACTGTAAATGCGGGAAAGAGAAAAAAAATGGAGATCTTCATTATTCCTGCAGAGATCCATCCCTTGCCCCTCCCCCCCGCCCCGCTGTACACTCAAACTGCGTATTAACATTAATTTTCATCATTACTGAGAAAAAATCCAGTTATGATTTTGGTGCACGAACAGTTATCGAACATAACCTCGAACAGCCGAATTTTTCTCAAATCGTTCGTGTTCGCCGAACGGCTCGAACACCGCCCAAAGCAGCTCGAATTTGAGATTGGCGAACAACGCTCATCTCTATTCTTGATCTCCAATAGAGTAATTGCGCTGGGACAAAGAAAAGAGTTTGGAGAAGAAGCCGCAGGTCACCATTCGCCCGGACGAGGATTTCTGGGTGAGCACTGCTCCGTCCCCGGAGGAAGAGGCATCAACCCCCAGGAAGAACTGTTTATTGCAATCAGAACAATGTAGCACTGGAGCGGAGGAGAAGGCTTGCTTAAGAGAGACAAAGGCACTTTCAGCCTCGGAAGTCCATTCCCTGGGATTTGCTCCTTTACGGGTGAGAGCAGAGATGGGAGCAGTCCGGGAGGAGAAATGAGGAATGAAGAGGTGGTAATAGTTAGTGAATCCCAGAAACCGCTGAATAGCTTTTAACCCCTCAGGTCGGGGCCACTTTAAGATGGCAGACACCTTCTCGCGATCCATCCGCAGTCCGGTCTCAGAGATGATATACCCCAAAAATGGTAGGGAGGTCTGCTCAAAGAGGCATTTCTCATACTTAGCATACAGGCGATTCTTCCGGAGCTGCAGTAGTACCTGACGAACATCCCTCCGGTGAGATCAGGGGAGAACATCAAGATATCATCCAGGTACACCACCACGCAGGAATACAGGAGATCTCGGAAGATGTCATTTACTAACTCCTGGAAGACAGCTGGAGCATTACAGAGACCGAAGGGCATCACGCCGTACTCGTAGTGACCATCCCAAGTGTTGAATGCCGTCTTCCACTCATCTTCCTGGCGAATGCAGACCAGATTGTACGCCCCATGAAGATCAAGTTAAGTGAAGATCTTCGCACCTTTTAGGCGGTCAAACAGCTCCGAGATGAGAGGCAGGGGGTACTTATTTTTGATGGTAATCTTGTTTAGGCCTCTTTATTCGAAACGTGGACGAAGAGAGCCATCTTTCTTTTTGACGAGGAAGAATCCTGCTCCAGTTGGAGAGGTGGATTTCTGGATAAATCCCCTAGCAAGATTCTCTTCTATGTATTCAGACATAGCACGGGTCTCGGCCAGTGACAAGGGGTAGATTCGCCCACGAGGAGGTGAAACACCAGGTATTAGGTCGATGGGGCAATCATACGGCCTATGAGTGGTAGTGTCTCTGCCTCCTTTTTATCAAAGACGTCCGCATATGACCATTAGGGTATCGGCAGGCCAGGTAGGTTAGATGGAGTAGACGGAGGTCAAGCAGGATGAACCAGAACCAGACAGGACTTATGACATTCCTGACCCCAACAGAGCACCTCACGCGAGCGCCAATTCAGGACGGGCTCATGTCTCTGTAACCAAGGCAGGTCAAGCAAGAGGGGATGAGAGAGACTGGACAGCACATAAAAGGAGATCTTCTCTGAATGTAGCTTTCCCACCTGAAGAGTTACAGGCTTAGTGACAAACAAGATGGTCTCAGAGAGAAGCTTTCCATCCACAGGGGAAACCGCTAAACTATCAGCCAGACATATGGTAGTAATCTGATAAAGCTCCACAACGGCCTGTTGAATGAAATTCCCAGTGGCTCCGGAATCCAGATAGGCAGTCTCGAAGAAGCGGATCTCATCACTGGTAACTGAAACGGAGTCAAGGGCGGAGAGGAAGAACTTTTGCGTAGGATGACCTCTCCGAGTGGTCCTAGACACTGGAGTTTCCCGGGCTCACCTGACAGGAGCGGATATGATGCTCTATACTGCCACAGTAGAAGCAACTCCCCTCGGCGTGGCGGATCTCCTGACGAAACATAACCATGTTAACTTGGTCTATTTGCATAGACTCTGGAGAAGACACCGGAGGGGATGCTGGTTGCGAGACTGGCCCTTTCTCAAGGATCGCCGCCTTAGAACGCTCCTGACAAACGGATGTCGATCCATGTAGCTAATGACACCAGGTCATCCAGAGAGGGAGGTATGTCACAACTCGCTAGCTCATCCTTGAAAGGTCCTTCCAAAAGGTGGACACGAGAGCATCATTGTTCCAGGCAAGTTCAGATGCGAGGGTGCGTAAATGCACGGCATACTGTCCCACAGAGAGACTCCCTTGGTGGAGTCGGAGAAGAGAGGAGGCAGTCGAAAATTTTCATTCGGGCTCAATGAACACCTTCCGGAAAGACGCGAGGAAGGCCTGGAGGTCGGATCCCAGAAGATCCCCTCTCTCCAACAGAGGGTTAAGCCGTTAAGCCACGCCAACGCCTCTCCGGTGAGATGAGACATGATGAATTCCACCTTGGCCTGGTCGGAAGCGAACTGGTGTGCCAGGAGATCAAAGTGCAGCGTGCACTGATTAATGAAGCCCCGACATACGGCAGGTCACCACCGAAATGTAGAGGAGCAGAAAGCCAGGGTCCTAAGCCAGATGCCACAGCGCCACTGGGTTGAGGTGCTGCCGGAGCGGGTGCCGCTTGGTTAGAGGCAGACACAGTCAGGGTGGACAGCGCGTCCAAGCGAGAGTTGACTGTCCGCAGATAGTTACGGATCTGGGTGGTGCAACCTCTGTGCTGTGATGCAAGGAGGGGCCAGAGTGGCGCAACTAAGTGCCTACCCGGACCGACCCTGGCCATACGGCGGCTTAGCCGACTCCGTGAACCAAGGAGGGACCGGGAAGGTGAACCAGGTGCCACTCTGGGACCGATCATGTGTGAGAGCAGGCGACTCCCATGGGACTGATGTCTGAAGCAGACAGGCACAGCAGATGAGCACGGCAGGTAGACAGGCATGCGGGCTCGGCTGTTAGACAGGCAGGCGGGCTCGGCTGATAGACAGGCAGACGGGCTTGGCTGATAGATAGGAAGGCGGGCTCAGCTGATAGACAGGCTGGCGGGCACGGCTGATAGACAGGCTGGCGGGCACTGGAACCTGAAGGCTGAGGAGAGTGTTAGCACACAAACAACAACCTTGCACAGGCACATCCATTTTGGAGGAGGTGCCTTATATAAGAGCAGTTCTACTGCCATTGGCCGGGGACTCTTTAGGACGGCGCGCGCGGCCCCTGTAAGAGGGAGGGAGCGCCCACCCTAAGTACACTGCCCGGGGATCTGCGCGTGGTGCGCGCACCCAAGGCAGATGCAGCAGAGGAGCCGGAGGACGCCGGACCGGGACCGCGGCGGTGAGGGGATCGTCGTCTCTGCCCGGCAGGAGGCAGAGACAACGACGCTACATTGGGTTTATTGGCAATTAACAATAATGAAGTTAAAAAGTTCTAAAAAAAATACTATCAAAGGTATTATTCCAATTATTTTATTGACATAAAAAATTAATTTAACAAAAACTAAAAAGTGGTATCCATTAGTACATTACTAGGCAAGAAATAAATACATTACTAATTACTTATTTTAACTCGTGTTTTTTTATGAAGTACTACACATAAAAGAGAAATTATTTAAATTATTTATCCCAGTATCAAATGCAAAAATACTTAATGATAAGAATTGTAAGCGTAAAGCATGCACATTCCCTAATTGTTCATAATCACGAAGAAAATATTGTAAATGTATATACAGTTGATTAGGAAACATTCATGCTGATTGCACTTTTGCAGGCAAATGGCTTTTTAAAAAAAATCCTATCACTGAGTGTGAGTCATTCCAGGAAACTAATCAGAATTTCATCAGCAAATCAGATTCTGGCATTTTCTCATTTATTACATTTGTCATAATAAAAACTGTGAAGAGCAGAAACTTCAGCAATTTAACAGACTGAAATTGTTTTCTGAAATAGTATTTGGATTCAGAGACTTCTGTTGTTTCTAATAGAAAATTAAAGTTTTGATAAAGCAATTAAGGGCAGGAATAAACAAGTTATAAAGTACAATACTTGGGTGGTGCCCAGCTGCGCTTGGTACCACAGATCCTAGAAGGATGCATTAATGGAATCCTCCACAAGAGGCCACCATAAACATTCACACATCTCCACCTTCCACCTCAGACCAGCAGAGGGAGCACGTTAGGGATATAAATAGGGAAGGTGGAGCTAGGCAGTTAGTGTTAGTCTGGAGTGCACAGAGAGTGAAAAGCTGTGTGTGCAGAGAAGCACGTGGGTTGCTGTGTAGGCAAGCTAGGCCTCCAGCGGTCCTGAAGCCCAGTCTAGACTCAGGAGCTCAAGTAAGTGAGCCCAAGGTGTTCCGACGCCTGAAGAGCGGTGAAGAGCGGCATGCTGCCGTTAGTGTGAGTAGCCTAGTGAGGGTCCGAGTGTGGCCGAAGGCGAGTGGAAAGTGAGTAGCAGTGGGGGCAGAGGAGCTTACCCAGCTCACCCCGAAACATATACCGGACACCGGGTTCGAGCTTACCGGGATCTCTACGACCCAGTAAGGCATAACCAGAATCCCTGGAGAACTACAGGTCCCAGGTTCACCAGAGAGCTGATACGTAACAGAGCCAGGAGACACATAGGCCCCGTAAGCTGGGAGCGTGCACTCCAAGAGAAGGCCCTTCCACAACGTCAGCCGGTGCAGGACAGGGATAAACTTACTTACTACGCAGAGGCAAGAAACAGGAGGCCCTACACCCGCTCATTGGGGAGGATGCTGATATGCACCCTTCACCCTACAGTGCTCCGGGATGTGCCTGAATTACCACCAGTAAAAGGTACTGAAGCGACTACTGTGTCCGTCCCCTTTCTTACTCTGACCCGGCTGGGTCTCGCCTGTCCTGCATCCCCCTCTCCGTACGCTGCCCTGAGGCCTAGCTCCACCTGTGGGGAGCTATACCATTGAGCTGCCTTATCACCGGCCTCAGTGGACTGCCGCAGCACTGGTGATTCTCACCAGAAACCACAGGTGGCGTCACGAACTTTCAGAAAATTAACAAACAATCCCCTTTTAAAAGCTGACCCCAGGGTACGGGCCCGGGAGCCGACCACCACGACATCCCCAAAGGCGAGGCAAAGGCCCGGGTACCGAGTCATCCCCACCCCCCTGGGCGAGTCACTTGTCTTATTAAATAGTTAATTTATTGTTCATTAAACATACGATAAACACAACTGATAGCATTGATTTACAACCCTATTACTGCAGGGGAACGAGAAAAATATTTCCACTCCTAAGCAGGGACAAATTATAGTGAGGGCAATCTGGGCTATTGCTATGGCCATGTACCTCTGGGGAAAGGCAGGTTGTTCTCATTATAATATTTTATTCGTCATCATCATCAGTGCTTATCACTACATAGGAAGAGATTCTGTAACTGCTGCTGGCAATAGAGAATAGCAGCTCTCACAATTCTCACAATAGTTGGTCGGAATTTGGGCCCATTCCTCTTGACAAAACTGGTGTAACTGATCCAGGTTTGTAAGTCATCTTGCTCACACCTGCCTTTTCAACTTTGCCCATAAATTTTCAATAGGATTGAGATCAGGGCTTTGTGATGGCCATTCCAAAACATTGATTTTTTTTATCCTTAACCCACTTTGCTACCATTTTGGCAGTATGCTTCCGGTCATTGTCCGTTTGGAAGACCTATTTCCGCCCAAGCTTTATCTTCCTGGCTGATGTCTTGAAATGTTGCTTCAGTATTGCCACATAATCTTCTTTTCTCATGATGCCATCTATTTTGTGAAGTACACCAGTCCCTCCTGCAGCAAAACAACCCCACAACATGATGCTGCGACCCCCGTGTTTAACAGTTGGGATGGGGCTCTTAGGCTTCCAAGCTTCTCTCTTTTTCCTTCAAACGTAAGGATGGTCATTATGCCCAAAAAGTTCAATTTTAGTTTCATCAGACCACAGGACATGTTCAACAAATTAAGGTCTTTGTTCCTGTGTGCATTTGCAAACATTAATCTGGCTATTTTATCTTTCTTTTGGAGTATTGTCTTCTTCCTCGCAGAATGGCCTTTCAGCCCATGTTGACACAGTACTCTTTTCACTGTGGATATTGACACAATCTTACCAGCTTCCACCATTAAATTCACTAGAGATGAGAGAATGTTTCAATGTTCAGTTCGTTGAATTTGCAATATTCGCTGATTTATTCATTGAATATTCGCCGAACATAACCGAACACCATAGGATTCAATGGGGGGTAAAAACAAACGCTCACACAACACCTTCAAACGGTCCCAAAAGCTGCCAAAGCACATCAGATTAGTGGTAGACACCAGGAAAGTGCCATCAATTGACCCAGAGTACAAAGATTCCAATCATTATTATTATTAGAGTGACATTTATTCCGTGGTACTTTACATGTGAAAAAGGGTCAGAGCAGGAGCGGACACAGACTGTAGTGGGCCCCTGTGCAAGAAATTTTTGGGGGCCCCCCCGCCCTTCATAAGGCAACAAAGTTATGTAAACATAACCCCCCCATGTGCATCTCTCACCCACCCATGTGCAGCTCTCATCCCCCCATGTGCAGCTCACCCCCCCGTGCATCTCATATCCCCCCCGTGCATCTCTCATCCCCCCGTGCATCTCTCATCCCCCCCGTGTGCATCTCTCATCCCCCCCGTGTGCATCTCTCATCCCCCCCGTGTGCATCTCTCATCCCCCCCGTGTGCATCTCTCATCCCCCCATGTGCATCTCTCTTCCCCCCATGTGCATCTCTCATCCCCCCATGTGCATCTCTCATCCCCCCCATGTGCATCTCTCATCCCCCCCATGTGCATCTCTCATCCCCCCCATGTGCATCTCTCACTCCCCCCATGTGCATCTCTCACTCCCCCCATGTGCATCTCTCACCCCCCCATGTGCATCTCTCACCCCCCCATGTGCATCTCTCATCCCCCCCATGTGCATCCCTCATCCCCCTGTGCATCTCTCATCCCCCCCGTGCATCTCTGATCTCCCCCACTCCTAGTTAATTAATTGTATTTAAAAAAAATAAAACTTGTTATACTTACCCCCATGCGATCCCTGCAGAATCCTGGCGCTCGTCCACGTCGCTGCCACCAGATTCTCCTGACGTTCGGCCATGTGACGACGCCACATACATAGCCATCAGCTTTTGTTTTGGCCAAAAGATTTTTAAAGCCGCCACCACGATAAGGTAGACTCTTCTGGCCGGGCCCTACTCTAACCTATTAAAATTTTCTTAAAATATCCAATACTCTTTTTAGATATATTTTTATTTAGTTTTCTTTAAGGGAATGTGTCATATACATTTTTTTTTAAATGACCAATAATACCACATACAGGGAATACCGCCATACCATGACCAGACCACATATTACCACAACATAGTGACCGAATAATACCACATAGAAGGGAGAAAAACTGCCACACCATGACCAGACCACATATTACCACCACATTACTAATATTACCATAAGTGTCATTATACACGGGAGCTCTATACATGGTATGTATAATGTAAGTGTCCACTTAATCTAGTGATCACCAGTAACATTATACACAGGAGCTCTGTATATAGTGTCAGTGTACAGGTAATACAGTGATCACCAGTGACATTATACACAGGAGCTCTGTATATAGTGTACAGGTAATACAGTGATCACCAGTGACATTATACACAGGAGCCCGGTACATAGTATATAGTGTAAGTGTACATGTAATACACTGACTCACTGGTGACATCTCTAGGTGAAGTCCTTCAGCTACGCTTTTCTCCTTCATCCAGCACAGACCGCCATCAAGTCTTCCAGCCAGGACTCGTCTATGAATAAAATAACACAGTTATCTAGAGCACATTCCCCAACTTCTACATTACGCAGCTGAATACAGACGTGCATCCACCATTAATATATGGTTAGTTATTATGCAACCTACCATTCCAAATATAAATTGTAATCCACCACGGTGCCCCCATTAACTGTAAATAGGCACTTAATATATAATTTAATTAGAACCTCTACTCTTTCCGCCAATTTGTTACCAGTTACACTCCTGCATCCGCAACGCCCCCTACTCTATACTTCCTGCTCCCCGCATTCATTATTTACATGCACCCCCTGCCCCAATTCATTATATCATGTCTGTGCTCTCCCCACCCCATCATCATTTATCATTTACTCTCCCCCACCCCACATTCATTATGTGCAGCTCATTATCCCCCTACTCCCAATTCCCCCATGTGCAGCTCATTTTCTCCCAATTCCCCCATGTGCAGCTCTCATCCCCCCCCCATGTGCAGCTCTCATCCCCCCCATGTGCACATCTCTCACCACCCCCCCATGTGCCCCTCTCTCATCCCCCTCCCCCACATGTGCCCCTCTGTCATCCCCCTCCCCCACATGTGACCCTCTCTCATCCCCCTCCCCCACATATGCACCTCTCTCATCCCCCTCCCCCACATGTGCACCTCTCTCATCCCCCTCCCCCACATGTGCACCTCTCTCATCCCCCCCACATGTGCATCTCTCATCCCCCCACATGTGCATCTATCACCCCCCCATGTGCATATCTCTCATCCCCCTCCCCCACATGTGCACCTCTCTCATCCCCCTTCCCCACATGTGCACCTCTCTCATCCCCCTCCACCACATGTGCACCTCTCTCATCCCCCTCCACCACATGTGCACCTCTCTCATCCCCCTCCACCACATGTGCACCTCTCTCATCCCCCTCCACCACATGTGCACCTCTCTCATCCCCCTCCACCACATGTGCACCTCTCTCATCCCCCTCCACCACATGTGCAGCTCTCTCACCCACCCCATGTGCAGCTCTCATCCCCCCCATGTGCAGCTCTCATCCCCCCATGTGCAGCTCTCACCCCCCCCATGTGCAGCTCTCACCACCCCCCATGTGCACATCTCTCACCACCCCCCCATGTGCACATCTCTCATCCCCCTCCCCCACATGTGCACCTCTCTCATCCCCCTCCCCCACATGTGCACCTCTCTCATCCCCCTCCCCCACATGTGCACCTCTCTCATCCCCCTCCACCACATGTGCACCTCTCTCATCCCCCTCCACCACATGTGCACCTCTCTCATCCCCCTTCCCCACATGTGCACCTCTCTCATCCCCCTCCCCCACATGTGCACCTCTCTCATCCCCCCCACATGTGCATCTCTCATCCCCCCACATGTGCAGCTCTCACCACCCCCCATGTGCACATCTCTCACCCCCCATGTGCATATCTCTCATCCCCCACATGTGCCCCTCTCTCATCCCCCCCATGTGCATCTCTCATCTCCCTTCCCCACATGTGCACCTCTCTCATCCCCCTCCACCACATGTGCACCTCTCTCATCCCCCTCCCCCACATGTGCACCTCTCTCATCCCCCTCCCCCACATGTGCACCTCTCTCACCCCCCCATGTGCACCTCTCTCACCCCCCCCACATGTGCACCTCTCTCATCCCCCTCCCCCACATGTGCACCTCTCTCACCCCCCCCACATGTGCACCTCTCTCATCCCCCCCCACATGTGCACCTCTCTCATCCCCCCCCACATGTGCACCTCTCTCATCCCCCCCACATGTGCACCTCTCTCATCCCCCTCCACCACATGTGCACCTCTCTCATCCCCCTCCACCACATGTGCACCTCTCTCATCCCCCTCCACCACATGTGCACTTCTCTCATCCCCCCCATGTGCATCTCTCTCACCTCCCCCCAATGTGCATCTCTCTCACCCCCCCCCAATGTGCATCTCCCATTCCCCCCACTCCTAGTTAATTGTATTTAAAAAAAAATAAAACTTGTTATACTTACCCCCATGCGATCCCTGCAGAATCCTGGCGCTCGCCCAAATCGCTGACACCAGGTTCTCCTGACTTCCGGCCATGTGACGGCGCCGTCACATGACCGGAAGTCAGGGGAATCATGAAGGCGCTGCTGCAGGAGCGCAGCGCAGCGCTGAGATGTCCCGCACCCGGCACTTAGCATGGGGCCGGGGGCCCCATGAGGAGAGAGACGCACAAGAGGGGGGCCCTACCGGCCGGGCCCCATACTGGAGTCAGGGCAGTCATGCCCTGATGGCGGCCCTGCTGGAGGCTGGAGGGGCCCCCTCTCCCTCGGGGCCCCCGTTCAATGAACCGGCTGCACGGGCGGTAGTTCCGCCCCTGGGTCAGAGACTGGTACAAGAGCATAGAGGACCCTGCCTGTACGGGTGCACAAACAATCTACAAGAGATGAGTGAGGATACAGTAGGTCAGGGTACAGATAGGTGTGCAGCGGTATGCTGGAGTGAGGGTTACCGCAAATTGTACACTTGTCAGAAGAAGAGGGTTTTCAGCTTCCTTTTCAAGGTTTCCACGGTAGGCGAGAGTCTGATGTGTTGGGGTTATATGAGTTATACAGTAGGGGAAATGCATGGGACAAATCTGCTGGGAGCCTAAATGAAGGTAAGCTTTCATGAGCTCACAAGTGAGCAGATTAACCTCTGTACCAATTAATATGAAGGCAAAAGGCTTCTAATGAGTGCAGGAGTGGGAGGAATCAGACACTGTGGTCTTCTGGCTCTTCTCTGTCACAGTAAAACCATGACACCTTGCAAGCTTCAACACAATGTTCACAACGTAGACAGCAGTGGTGGTCTTTCTCCTAGACATCGAGCTAACTCTTTATGATAATAGGGGACAACATCTGCAAGTAGATTGTATGTTCGCCCCATGTTTGCGGGGGTTTCCCCGAGGTTCTCCGGTCACCTCCTCAGTAAAAAATCAGCCATACAGGAGTGTTCACAGTTCAAAAATTAGAGCTTGACACCACCATTTCCGTCGCCAACAGATTGGAGATGGTCTCTTAGCTTTGTCATGTGTGGGAGGAAACAATCTTTTACGTGACCACAACTGTGGGACCAAGAGCTGCGGCAGTGCTGAGAAAGGTTGGAGTACAATGAAACAGACAAACTGCTAGACCGTGAGCGAGGTGCAGGCACAGAATTTATGGTGGATTGATAAGCATGTGGTGTGCTCGGCGAAACAAACCCAGCAGGCATGTCCGCTTCCGTTACAGCTGACTGGGCTCTCACTCAGCCTGACTGGAGCGGGTAGAGAACCAGAAGTTCTGCGGTGGGAGACCTGCATGCCAAAAATTGGCAAGGTAACAGAGGAGGATAAAGAAGCAGCGGATGCGGTTGATGGGGCAGCTGATGGTTGTTGAGGTCCGCTGATCCACATTTTATCGCAGTAAGATTGCCAGAGTAACGCATATTAATTGTGCATGTGAAGCTTCATATGCATGTAGTCGTCAAATTATTGCACTTTTTGCCTCTACTGAGTTTTTTATCGCAAAGTTTTCAGATATCGTGAGCTGGCTCATCCTTTGCGGTCTCAAAAAAGGCCCAGGCTAGGCAACCATTGCCGCCCCTGCGAGCTGCACACCCAAGACCGCTGCTGGTCATTGCCACGGTTGTCATTGAGGATGCAGTGCTTCTGGTGCTTCCATCACTCCTTGTCAGCGCCATAGGATGCAACATGACCTCCTCGTCTTCCTTCTCCACCTCTTCAGATGAGCTACTCAGCTGCATCCCTCTGGGTTCACACCAAGTTGGATGTGCAACCTCATCATCATCCAATGTGTTATCCCATTTCTCGCCTTCAGAGTCACCCTCCTCCTCTTCTTGCCCTGACAGCACAGTACAGTTGAGGATCAGGAAGCTGCTCGGACCAAACATTTTTTTTCCCCTGTATGGAGAACAATATCTGCCCCAAACAATTTTACATCGAGATGTAGTTTGCTTTATATACCAATTTTGAGTTTATCAGGTGTGTGTACCCCTGTGTGAAGAAGAACATCTGCCCCAAACAAATTTAAGCTGAGATGTAGTCTGCTTTACATACCCATTTTGAGTTTATCAAGTCTGTGTACACCTGTGTGGAGAAGAATATCTGCCCCAAACTATTTTAAGCTGAGATACAGTCTGCTTTATATACCCATTTTGAATTTAACAGGTCTATGTACCCTTTTATGGAGAAGAAAATCTGACCCAAACAATTTTAAGCTGAGATGTAGTCTGCTTTATATACCAATTTTGAGTTTATCAGGTCTGTGTACCCCTGTGTGGAGAAGAATATCTGCCCCAAACAATTTTAAGCTGAGATTTAGTCTGCTTTATATAACAATTTTGAGTTTATCAAGTCTGTGTTCCCCTGTGTGGAGAAGAATATCTGCCTCAAACAATTTTAAGCTGAGATGTAGTCTGCTTTGTATACCCATTTTGAGATTATCAGGTCTGTGTACCCCTGTGTGGAGAAGAAAACCTGCCCCAAACAATTTTAAGCAGAGATGCAGTCTGCTTTATATACCCATTTTGAGTAGATCTGGTCTGTGTACCCCTGTGTGGAGAACAATATCTGCCACAAATAATTTTAACCGGAGATGTAGTCGGCTTTATATTCCAATTTTGAGTTTATCAGGTCTGTTTACCCCTGTGTGAAGAAGAATATTTGCCCCAAACAATTTTAAGAAGAAATGTAGCCTGCATAATATACCACGGTAGAAAGTAAACCAATTTCTATTTTATCATGTGTTCTCCTCTGAGAACAATATCTGCACCAAACAATTCATTTAATTTGAGTCTAAGTATTATAATGGGGACCGACACCTCTTCCACTACAGCCAGCCCAGCAGATGGAAACACAATCGGAAGTGTTCACATTTAAAAAAATTAGGGCCTAACACCACCATTTCCTTGGCCAACAGATTAGAGATGGTGGATTTCCGTTTCTTAGCTTTGTCATGTGTGGGAGGAAACAATCTTTTACGTGACCACACTGAGCTGGCTGCAGTGCTGAGAGAGGGTGTAGTACGGTGAAACGGACAAACTGCTGGACCGTGAGTGAGGAGCAGGGAGACATGTTACGGTGGATTGAGAAAGATGTGATGTGCTCAGTGAAACAAACACAGCAGGCAAGTCCACTTCCGTTACAGCTGACGGGCTCTCACTCAGCTTGACTGTAGCGGGTAGAGAACCAGAAGTTTTGCAGTGGGAGATGTGCGTGCAAATACTTGGCACAGTAACAGAGGAGGAGGAAGAAGCAACGGGTGCGGTTGATGGGGCAGCTGAAGGTTGTTGAGGTCCGCTGGTCCGCATTTTATCGCAGTGAGATTACCAGAATAACGCATGTTGATTGCGCATATGAAAGTTCATGCATGTAGTAGTCAAATTATTGCACTTTTTCCATCTACTGAGTATTTATCGCAAAGTTTGCAGATAACGTGAGCTGGCTCATCCTTTGTCGCCTCAAAAAGCCCAGGCTAGGCAACCCTTGCCACCCTTGCTAGTTGCACACCTGTGACCGCTGCTGGTCACTGTCACGGTTGTCGCTAAGGATGCAGTGCTCCTCATGCTTCGATCACTCCGTGTTTGTGCCAAAGGACACAATGTAACCTCCTCATCTTCCTACTCTTCCACCTCCTCAGATGAGCTATTCAGCTGCATGCCTCTAGGTTCACACCAAGTTGGATGTGCAATTTCATCATCATCCAATGTGTTTTCCCATTCCATGCCCTTAGAGTCACCCTCCTCCTCTTCTTGCCCTGACAACACAGTACAGTCGAGTGTCAGGAAGCTGCTCGGACCCAACCTTTTTTTTCCCCAGTATGGAGAACAATATGTGCCTCAAATAGTGACGAGTGAACGTGCTCGCCACTGCTCGCTACTCGCTCGAGCATCAGTGTGCCCGACAAGCTTGGCGAGTATTTCTGGGTTGCTCAGGCGGTAACTTAGGTCCCCTTCCTGCATGTTTGGCGCTCTTTAGAGAGCCAATGAACATGCAGGGATTGCCTGCCACGCACTGTAATGCCGTAGCAATGTTGGTTGTGGGCATTACAGTGATTGGCTGGCAGCACAGCCTCATCAGGTCTATATAAGACCTGGTGCCGCTATGCTTGTCATAGTCTACCCCGGAATCAGGCAGAGTAGGTGAGAGGTGCTGCTGCGTCAGGGAGAGATTTGCTTGTTTATAGTTAGCATAGGTATTCCAACATATACAGTACAGACCAAAAGTTTGGACACATCTTCTCATTTAAAGATTTTTCTGTATTTTCATGACTTTGAAAATTGCACATTCACACTGAAGGCATCAAAACTATGAATTAACACATGGAATTATATACTTAACAAAAAAGTGTGAAACAACTGAAAATATGTGTTATATTCTAGGTTCTTCAAAGTAGTCACCTTTTGCTTTGATGACTGCTTTGCACACTCTTGGCATTCTCTTGATGAGCTTCAAGAGGTAGTCACCGGAAATGGTTTTCACTTCACAGGTGTGCCCTGCCAGGTTTAATAAGTGGGATTTCTTGCCTTATAAATGGAGTTGGGACCATCAGTTGTGTTGTGCAGAAGTCAGGTGGATACACAGCTGATAGTCCTACTGAATAGACTGTTAGAATTTGTATTATGGCAAGAAAAAAGTAGCTAAGTAAAGAAAAACGAGTGGCCATCATTACTTTAAGAAATGAAGGTCACTCAGTCCGAAAAATTGGGAAAACTTAGAACGTGTCCCCAAGTGCAGTTGCAAAAGCCATCAAGTGCTACAAAGAAACTGGCTCACATGAGGACAGCCCCTGGAAAGGAAGACCAAGAGTCACCTCTGCTTCTGAGGATAAGTTTATCCGAGTCACCAGCCTCAGAAATAGCAGGTTAACAGCAGCTCAGATTAGAGACTAGGTCAATGCCACGCAGAGTTCTAGCAGCAGACACATCTCTACAACAACTGTTAAGAGGAGACTTTGTGCAGCAGGCCTTCATGGTAAAATAGCTGCTAGAAAACCTCTGCTAAGAACAGGCAACAAGCAGAAGACACTTGTTTGGGCTAAAGAACACAAGGAATGGACATTAGACCAGTGGATCTGATGAGTCCAAATTTGAGATCTTTGGTTCCAACCATCATGTCTTTGTGCAACGCAGAAAAGGTGAACGGATGGACTCTACATGCCTGGTTCCCACAGTGAAGCATGGAGGAGGAGGTGTGATGGTGTGGGGGTGCTTTGCTGGTGACACTGATGGGGATTTATTCAAAATTGAAGGCATACTGAACCAGCTTGGCTACCACAGCATCTTGCAGCGGCATGCTATTCCATCTGGTTTGCGTTTAGTTGGACCATCATTTAGTTTTCAACAGGACAATGACCCCAAACACACCTCCAGGCTGTGTAAGGGCTATTTGACCAAGAAGGAGAGTGCTTGGGTGCTACGCCAGATGACCTGGCCTCCACAGTCACCAGACCTGAACCCAATCGAGATGGTTTGGGGTGAGCTGGACCGCAGAGTGAAGGCAAAAGGGCCAACAAGTGCTAAGCATCTCTGGGAACTCCTTCAAGATTGTTGGAAGACCATTTCCGGTGACTATCTCTTGAAGCTCATCAAGAGAATGCCAAGAGTGTGCAAAGCAGTCATCAAAGCAAAAGGTGGCTACTTTTAAGAACCTAGAATATAAGACATATTTTCAGTTGTTTCACAGTTTTTTGTTAAGTATATAATTCCACATGTGTTAATTCATAGTTTTGATGCCTTCAGTGTGAATATACAATTTTCATAGTTATGAAAATGCAGAAAAATCTTTAAATGAGAAGGTGTGTCCAAATTTTTGGTCTGTACTGTATATATATATATATATATATATATATATATATACAACTGAACTAACAGTCCTTCTGAGGACTAATCCAGCTGCATATAATCAGTGCAAGGCAGGCAGGCAGTGTATGTGGCAGACTGCAGTGTATGATACAGCGCAAGAGGGTCCATTGATGTCCTGTTAGTATAGATGTTCCGCAACATATACATATATACATCTGAACTAACAGTCCTTCTGACGACTAATCCAGCTGCATATAATCAGTGCTAGCCAGGATTTAGGCAGGCAGTGTATGTGGCAGACTGCAGTGCAAATAGCGCATGAGGGTCCATTGAACGTCCTGTCTGCTGCTGATTTAATAATTACAGCTATTTGTAGACATAGCCCCAGATATCAGGGGCCAGGGCAATTTTTTTTTATCTTAATCCTGGTTATTTGCTTAAAAAGCAATCCAGAGTACGCCATTTTTCTGCTCCATTTGCTTGCTCTCACTGCAGAATAAAGCCAAATCTGTTCCATATATCCGCGAACGTGGAAAATATTGGCCTCCTTTTCTATTCTCTTGCAGTGTGTCGGTCAAGTTATTCATACCTGGTGTCTGTGAAAAATAGTATTAGTAAATTACAGGCTTGCTATTTAAAACCGTGGTTCTCTGTCAGACATATCACCTATAAGAGTGTTACAAAATCAGACATTTCTTCCATTTTCATTCTGTTGCAGTGTGTCGGTCAAGTTATTCACACTAGGTGTCTGTGAAGAATAGTATTAGTAAATTACAGGCCTGCTATTTAAAACCGTGGATCTATGTCAGACATATCACTTATAAGAGTGTTCCAAAATCATCCATTTGTTCCATTTTCATTTCATTTCAGTGTGTCGGTCAAGCTATTCACACTATGTCTCTGTGTAGAATAATATTAGTAAATTACAGGCCTGCTATTTGAAACCGTGGTTCTTTGTCAGACGTATCACATATAACTGCGTTCCAAAATCAGCCATTTCTAGTGAACGTGGAAAATATTGTCATCCATTTAAAATGGGTAAGGTAAGTGGCAAGAGACGGGTGTTAGAACTAGAGATGAGCGTTGTTCTACTCGAACTGTTCGCCAATCTCAAATTCGAGCTGTTTTGGGCGGTGTTCGAGCCGTTCGGCGAACACGAACAATTTGAGAAAAATTCGGCTGTTCGAGGTTATGTTCGATAACTGTTCGTGCACCAAAATCATAACTGGATTTTTTCTCAGTAATGATGAAAATTAATGTTAATACGCAGTTTGAGTGTACAGCGGGGTGGGGGGAGGGGCAGGGGATGGATCTCTGCAGGAACAATGAAGATCTCCATTTTTTTTTCTCTTTCCCGCATTTGCAGTGGGGAGGTGCAATCTGTCAGCCTATCAGCAGCGCACACACGGAGCGAAGTGCTTTTTTTCACACAAGCAAGGGCATGTGTCATTGGCAGTGTATGTCACATGTCCTTGCCCTATAAGACCAAGCCATTTTCCCCGTCGCCACCATTTTCTCACTGCTGCAGCTGCGTGTTAGACGGCACCGCTGTTGCTGTGTGCGCTATACCTTGTTAATTTCAAGCCAATTTTCGCACAAATATACAGATAGCTTGGGAGTAGGGAATAGTTGTGATTGCACTCCTTTTAAGGACTAGGTTACAGCATTTCCTACGACTTTTATCAGGGAGGTCTGTGCTCTTAAATAGATAGGTTGTGGGAGTAAAGACTAATTGTAATTGGAGTCCTTTTCAGGACTAGGTTACATGAGTTCCTATCAGTTTTTGCCAGGCAGGTCTGTGCCAGTGCTGTGCAAGTTATTTTCACAGCATTTGGCTGAATCTAGCAAAGCTAATCCTTTTTGGCCTATTGCAGAGTGTGTTAGTCAGTGGAGTAGCCTATCTGTGTTGCAAGATATAACACCTGTGTATAGAATACCAATTTTTTTACTGCACCTAGTGAAGTAAAATCTTTTGGGCATAGCATCATTCTATTAGTCCATCTATACTGACCTCCATCAGGTTGCAAACTGAATATAATTTTTTTCTGCATCTAGCTCTGAAAAAATATTTGGGCTTCTAGCAGTGTGTGGGACTTGGTCTATTAGTCCATCTATACTGACCTCCATCAGGTTGCAAATTAAAAATAATTTTTTTCTTCATTTAGCTCTGAAAAAATATTTGGACTTCTAGCAGTGTGTGGGACTTGTTCTATTAGTCCTTCTATACTGACCTCCAGCAGGTTGCAAATTGAATATAATTTTTTTCTGCATCTAGCTCTGAAAAAATAGTTGGGCTTCTAGCGGTGTGTGGGACTTGGTCTATTAGTCCATCTATACTGACCTCCATCAGGTTGCAAATTAAAAATAATTTTTTTCTGCATCTAGCTCTGAAAAAATATTTGGGCTTCTAGCAGTGTGTGGGACTTGGTCTATTAGTCCATCTATACTGACCTCCATCAGGTTGCAAATTAAAAATAATTTTTTTCTGCATCTAGCTCTGAAAAAATATTTGGGCTTCTAGCAGTGTGTGGGACTTGGTCTATTAGTCCATCTATACTGACCTCCATCAGGTTGCAAATTAAAAATAATTTTTTTCTGCATCTAGCTCTGAAAAAATATTTGGGCTTCTAGCAGTGTGTGGGACTTGGTCTATTAGTCCATCTATACTGACCTCCATCAGGTTGCAAATTAAAAATAATTTTTTTCTTCATTTAGCTCTGAAAAAATATTTGGGCTTCTAGCAGTGTGTGGGACTTGTTCTATTAGTCCTTCTATACTGACCTCCAGCAGGTTGCAAATTGAATATAATTTTTTTCTGCATCTAGCTCTGAAAAAATAGTTGGGCTTCTAGCGGTGTGTGGGACTTGGTCTATTAGTCCATCTATACTGACCTCCATCAGGTTGCAAATTAAAAATAATTTTTTTCTGCATCTAGCTCTGAAAAAATATTTGGGTTTCTAGCAGTGTGTGGGGCTTGGTCTATTAGTCCATCTATACTGACCTCCATCAGGTTGCAAATTAAAAATAATTTTTTTCTGCATCTAGCTCTGAAAAAATATTTGGGCTTCTAGCGGTGTGTGGGACTTGGTCTATTAGTCCATCTATACTGACCTCCATCAGGTTGCAAATTAAAAATAATTTTTTTCTGCATCTAGCTCTGAAAAAATATTTGGGCTTCTAGCAGTGTGTGGGACTTGGTCTATTAGTCCATCTATACTGACCTCCATCAGGTTGCAAATTAAAAATAATTTTTTTCTGCATCTAGCTCTGAAAAAATATTTGGGCTTCTAGCAGTGTGTGGGACTTGGTCTATTAGTCCATCTATACTGACCTCCATCAGGTTGCAAATTAAAAATAATTTTTTTCTTCATTTAGCTCTGAAAAAATATTTGGGCTTCTAGCAGTGTGTGGGACTTGTTCTATTAGTCCTTCTATACTGACCTCCAGCAGGTTGCAAATTGAATATAATTTTTTTCTGCATCTAGCTCTGAAAAAATAGTTGGGCTTCTAGCGGTGTGTGGGACTTGGTCTATTAGTCCATCTATACTGACCTCCATCAGGTTGCAAATTAAAAATAATTTTTTTCTGCATCTAGCTCTGAAAAAATATTTGGGTTTCTAGCAGTGTGTGGGGCTTGGTCTATTAGTCCATCTATACTGACCTCCATCAGGTTGCAAATTAAAAATAATTTTTTTCTGCATCTAGCTCTGAAAAAATATTTGGGCTTCTAGCGGTGTGTGGGACTTGGTCTATTAGTCCATCTATACTGACCTCCATCAGGTTGCAAATTAAAAATAATTTTTTTCTGCATCTAGCTCTGAAAAAATATTTGGGCTTCTAGCAGTGTGTGGGACTTGGTCTATTAGTCCATCTATACTGACCTCCATCAGGTTGCAAATTAAAAATAATTTTTTTCTGCATCTAGCTCTGAAAAAATATTTGGGCTTCTAGCGGTGTGTGGGACTTGGTCTATTAGTCCATCTATACTGACCTCCATCAGGTTGCAAATTAAAAATAATTTTTTTCTGCATCTAGCTCTGAAAAAATATTTGGGCTTCTAGCAGTGTGTGGGACTTGGTCTATTAGTCCATCTATACTGACCTCCATCAGGTTGCAAATTAAAAATAATTTTTTTCTTCATTTAGCTCTGAAAAAATATTTGGGCTTCTAGCAGTGTGTGGGACTTGTTCTATTAGGCCTTCTATACTGACCTCCAGCAGGTTGCAAATTGAATATAATTTTTTTCTGCATCTAGCTCTGAAAAAATAGTTGGGCTTCTAGCGGTGTGTGGGACTTGGTCTATTAGTCCATCTATACTGACCTCCATCAGGTTGCAAATTCAAAATAATTTTTTTCTGCATCTAATCCAGCCAACAGTTTTGGCCTAATACCACAGTTTGGCCACTCAGCTCTGCTCGGCTACCATCCATTGTTTCTTTGTGCAAACAACTCCAGAGTTGTGAATTAGTTAACCACCAAAATGAGTGGAAAAAGGCCTGCTGCTGGTGGAAAGGGGAATAGGCATGTTGGGAAGGGGAAAAAAGGTTGTGCCCGTGGGGTAGGTGTTAAAGCAACAGTAACATCTGCAGAAGAAAGACCATCTTCCAGCCAAACTAAAATGTCTACTTCTTTTAGCGGACAATGTGATAAGATCCCTTTCTTACGGCCACGCCAATCGCTACAAATTCCAGATGAGGCACAAAAACAGCAGGTGCTTCAACGGATATCAAGTGCTCCTTTAAGTGGGCTCTCCTCCACATCAACTTCAACATCACAAATACTCCAGTCCTCAAAGGTGTCACCCAAATCGCACTTGCTTCCTCACAGCTCCCAAATCTCCAGCTGCCCGTCTGAGTATGAGGTAGAACAGATGGTTGAGTCTGCAGAGCTGTTTACTCATACTATAGCCTGGGAATCAGAGGTCGACTCCAGCGCTTCTGTGAATCCAGACGAGGAAATGATCTGCACTGATGCCCAGAATCTTTATGAGTCGGATCCAGGACCATACGCAGAAGGTTCTGACCATAATGTAGACCCTCATTCCCAAACTGTAACTCCTGTTGGTGGAGACAATGAGGAAGACGATGATAAGACTCAAATACCTGATTGGAGCGACAACTTTAGTTTTTTGTCAGGGCAGGAACAGGTTGGCTCTGAGGACGACGGGTGTGATAACGCACAGGGTGATGATGATGAGGTCGGAGATCCCACTTACTGTCAACCCACAGTCAGCCAAGAGATGAGGTCAGCAGAGGAGGTGGAGGAAGATGCTAGTGACGACGAGGTCAGGTTGCGCCTTCCTGGACAGAGACGTAGTACTGGAAGCACGTCAAAAACTGCATCCTCAAACACAACTCTGCCTCTCACCACAAGTCGTGGTGGCTCTTCAGGTCGCATGGGTGCTAAGCCTTGCATAGCCTGGGCATTTTTTCAGATCGATAAAGATGACCCAACTCGTGTTATCTGTAACATTTGTCAGCAAAAGCTAAGTAGAGGCCAAAAAATACATAGTTTGAGTACTTCATGCATGAACCGGCACATGGACATGAAGCATAAGTTGCAGTGGGAAGCTCAGTGTGCTACAATGCGGCCTAGCCGGCCGGGCCAATCACCGTCTGCCATATCTTGTGCATCCGCGGCCTCTTCATCCTCTGTGACTGGGGGGACAGCAGTCACACCTGTTTTGGGGCGCAGACCTGACACCTCTTTACCCGCAACAGCCAGCGTGATTGGCAGGTCATCATTTTCTTTGGAGGTGGTAACACCAGCTGGTCTTGAGCGCTGTCCGACATCGATAGCACCACCTTTGGATCAAGGCAACCTAACATGTCCGCCTGCATCTTCCTCACAGACCGGCAGTTTGCCGGGGACACCCTTATCAACCCCGTCTAAGCACAATAGCCAGCCCTCGGTCCCTCAGATGTGGACAAGTAAAAGACCATTTCCTCCTAGCCATGAGAAAGCTAAGAGGTTGAATTTCACCATCTGCAAGCTCTTGGCTACAGAAATGCTGCCTTTCCGCCTGGTGGACACAGAGGATTTTCGAGACCTTATGTCCGTCGCAGTGCCCCAGTACCAGATGCCCAGTCGGCACTACTTCTCAAAGAAAGGTGTGCCTGCGCTCCACCAGCATGTCGCACACAACATCACCGCTTCTTTGAGAAACTCTGTGTGTGACAGGGTGCATTTCACCACAGACACTTGGACGAGTAGGCATGGACAGGGGCGTTACATGTCGCTGACTGGGCACTGGGTAACTATGGTGACAGCAGGACAAGGGGCTGTTGTCCAAGTCTTGCCGTCCCCACGAGTTGTGCGTCAATCCTCTTTATGTCAAAGTTCCTCCACTGCTTCTGCCTCCTCAACCTCCTCTCGGTCTTCCACCTGCACACAAAGCCTGTCTGGTCATGCCACAAGCTTTCTAACTGCGCAGAAGGGATCCTGCATACCTCCTTACTATGCTGGCAGTAGGGCTCAACGTCATCAGGCGGTTTTTACATTGAAATGTCTGGGAAATGTGAGTCACACAGCTGAGGAGTTGTGGTCAGCTCTGGAGAACCAATTTCATGAATGGTTGTCTCCACTGGACCTGAAACCAGGGAAGGCCGTGTGCGACAATGCTGCAAACCTGGGTGCGGCCCTTCGCCGGGGCAATGTCACACACGTGCCTTGTATGGCTCACGTGTTGAACCTGGTTGTCCAGCAATTTTTAGCCCACTATCCCAGACTAGATGGCCTTCTGCAGAGGGCACGGTCGCTGTGTGCTCACTTCCGCCGTTCGCATCCCGCAGCTCAGCGACTTACATCTCTACAGAAGTCGTTGGGCCTGCCACTTCACCGGCTAAAATGCGATGTGCCTACCCGGTGGAATTCAACTCTGCACATGTTGCAGCGACTGTGGCAGCACCGACAAGCCCTGGTGCAATACGTTCTGACGTATAGCCTGGGCCAACGAGATTCAGAGGTGGGGCAAATCACGCTGGAGGAGTGGTCTCAGATCAGGGACCTATGCACCCTTCTGCACAGTTTTGAAATGGCGATGAAGATGTTTAGTGCTGACGATGCCATTATCAGCATGACTATTCCGGTGATTTACATGCTGGAGCACATGTTAAACAGAATTCGGAGTCAGGTGGTGGCACAAGAGGAGGTGGAGGAAGTAGAGGAGGAGGAGTTGTATGCGGAAGGGCTAACATCTGCAAGGTCCAGACGGTCGGCAGCACCAAGGCAGCAGGCATGTGAGGGTGGGGGAGATGGTTTTACCAGGGCGCATGGTAGCAGCCAAACTAGTGAGGAAGGTGCAGGAGCCCAGGAAGAAGTGGAGGACGAACTGATGGAAGACTCATCAGATGAGGGAGACCTTGATCACATTTCTGTTGTGCGAGGTTGGGGGGAGAGGACAGAGGAAGGAAGCATGATTGTTACCTCGCCACCAACACAACAGGGACTTGGTGCTCCTGGATGCGCAACACACATGAGTGCCTTCTTGCTGCACTACCTGCAACATGACCCTCGAATTGTGAGAATTAGAAATAATCCTGACTACTGGGTTGCCACACTGTTAGATCCCCGGTACAAAAGTAAATTTGCAGAAATTATTCCTGCCATAGAAAGGGATGCACGCATGCAGGAGTATCAGCAGAGACTGTTGCAGAATCTTACATGTGCTTTTCCACAAAATACCAGTGGTGCACGTAGTGAATCTCACAGTTCCAACTTGCCAACCGTGGGACCGTCAAGTGTTCAGCACTCAAACCGTAACAGAACCACAGTATCTGCTGGTAACATCAATTTTGCGGAATCATTTCACCACTTTTTTAGCCCATCCTTTGCAAGGCCACAGGAGACAAGAAGTCTGACACATAGTCAACGCCTAGAGACGATGGTACAGGAGTATCTCCAAGTAAACATTGAAGCCACGACTGTGTCACTGGACCCTTGCTCTTTTTGGGCTTCCAATCTGGATAAATGGCCGGAGCTAGCCACTTACGCCTTGGAGATCTTGTCATGCCCCGCAGCCAGCGTTCTGTCTGAACGTGTGTTCAGCGCTGCTGGTGGTGTGCTGACAGATAAGCGCACGCGGCTCTCCACTGATAATGTAGACAGACTCACGTTCATAAAGATGAACAAATCATGGATCCGAAACGACTTTTCTACCCCTGTGTCATCCTGGGGAGAGTAAAAGCTTGATGATTGGTTAAAATCACCCTACCAACCGTTTTAAGCTTTCAAATTACTAATCATGTTTATCTGTATCTTGACTGGAAAATAATTTGGGCTTTGTAGCAGTGTGCAGCACTGATCCTATTAGGCCATCTATACTAAAGCTTCACCAGATTTAAAATTAAAAATAATTTTTAGCTGCATCTAGCCCGGAAAATAATTTTGGGGCTCCGAGATGCGCAAGGCACATAAGTGCCTTCTTGCTGCACTACCTGCAGCATGACCCTCATATTGTCAGAATTCGAAGTAATCATGACTACTGGGTTGCCACACTCTTAGATCCCCCAAACTTTTCGATCAACCTTTTCATTTTAATAAAGACCAAAAAAATGGTCATTTTTGAAATTATAAGCATTAGCAGGTTGTTAGAAACTGAAATCAAACAGTTTTCAACTCAAAACTTTATTCTAGGTGATGTTACATTTTCACATAGGACCCCTTGTTCGAAAGGAGCTTCTGAACTCTCTCGTCCATTGAATTTGTCAGGTTTTGGATGGTTTCTGCTTCAATTGTTTTGCATGAGGACAGAATACCCTCCCAGAGCTGTTGCTTAGATGTGAACTGCCTCCCGCCATCATAGACACTCCTTTTAATGATGCTCCAAAGGTTCTGAATGGGGTAGAGGTCAGGGGAGCATGGGGGTCACACCATAAGTTTGTCCCCTTTTATGCCCATATCAGCCAGAGATGCAGATGTTTTATGTGCAGCATGAGATGGTGCATTATCATGCAGAAAAATGATCTTGCTGTGAAATACACGGTTCTTCTTCTTGAACCATGGCAGGAAGTGCTGTTTGAGAAAATCCACATACATTATGGAGTTCATCTTTAGCGCCTTCAGGGATCCTAAAGGGGCCGACAATCTCTCTCCCCATGATTCCAGCCCAAAACATTACTCCACCTCCTCCTTGTTGGCGCTGTAGCCGTGTTTGCGTGGGGTGTCCATCAACCAGCCATCCTCCACTCCATCCATCTGGACCATCGAGCGCTGCACGGCACTCATCCGTGAACAAAACAGTTTTGAAATCAGTCTTCATGTAATGTTTGGCCCACTGGAGCCGTTTCTGCTTGTGTGAAGTGGATAGAGGAGGTCGACAGGATGGCGCATGCACAGCTGCAAACCTCTGAAGGACCCTGCATCTTGTTGTTCGGGGGACGTTGGAGGCACAAGCAGCTTCAAAAACTTGTCTGCTGCTATGACAAGGCTTTTTTGCCGCTGCTCTTTCAACCTGACGTAATTGCCTGTAGGAAAGAGTCCTCAATTTGCCCTTATCAGCACGCACACGTGTGTACTGTGAATCAGCTACATACTTCTTGATTGCCAAGACACTTCATCCTGATCATCGCACAATGTTGATTGTAGTCATGCCTTGACCTAAACACTCCACAATTTGTTGCTTCTCAGCAGCCGACACATCCTTTTTCTTTCCCATTTTGGCAGAAAATGTAGGCTGCTTAATAATGTGAGAGAGCCTTCTTAAGTATTCTTGCCTTTCATTGGACACACCTGCCAAACTAATTAGCACAGGTGTCTGCAATTGCTTACAGTGATATAAAGAGCCCTGACACACATCACCATCAATGAGTTTAACTGACAAACAAACAAATTCTTCCCTTATCACTCCTAAACACTTTTTGTATAATAATTTGGAACGCAGTGTACATGTGCTTTTCCACAAAACACCAGTGGTTCACGTAGTGAATCTTACAGTTCTAACTTGCCAACCGTGGTCTGTATGGAGTTGTTCAATAAAGGGCCCAAAATTAAGATAACATAGATGGGAGAGGTCTCTATGAATAGGAATTCCTAAGTATTTGATATCCTGTGAGGGCCAGGCAAAGGGAAAGTTGGACTGGATGGAATCCTATATGGATTTGGGGAGGGAGACATCGAGGGCCTCAGACTTCGCTGCATTGATTTTAAAATTTGACCATGTAACAAAGTGATCTATTTCAGCCATAACAGCATGGATGGATATATGTGATTGAGTGATATATACTAGGACATCATCAGCAAATAGAGAGCACTTGTACTCGGTGCCTCCTACCTCAATCCACCTAATATTGGGGTTATGGCGAATTGATGAGAGCAGGTGCTCCGTCACTAGGATGTATAAGAGAGGGGACAGAGGACATCACTGCCTTGTCCCATTGGTGATTGTGAAAGGTGATGAAAATGTTCTGACGCACCCCCTGGGCCTTGGGACACCCGGAGCCGGACCCTTTTTGGTGGATGCTGGTGGTTGTAGTCTTCGTGGCGGCGACCCAGTTCCGTGGCTCAGGGCGGTCAAACCAGTGGCGGAACTATTTATGTGGTTTTCATGTTTAAATGTCCGACTACGCCACCCGTGGATTGCGGTCAGAGTGAACCGCCGCTACAGGGCAGACCACTGAGGGTGGTGTTGTGGGTGCAGCAGAGCGTAGCATAACTCCCCACGGGAGGAGTATAGCCTCAGGGCAGTGTATGCGGAGGATGGGGGTGATGGTGCAGGGCAGCAGCAGTAACGACACGGAGTCAGTGATGCAGTTCAGGGCCTTTACTCACAGTTCTTATTATCCAGACCACGTCTGCAGGTAACGGCTGCCCACGTCGTACTGTGCTCACCAGGTGAGGGGCTCAGACAACTCCCAGATAACTTTGGAGCACTTCACAGGACCCCCTTTGTGTGTCCTTTGTCTGGCCTTTCTTACCAACACTTCTGTCCGGCTGCCTCGGGCCTCCTCTTGGTAAACTTGGCGCCAGTTTCCCTGACCCTATGTGGTGCCTTCCTAGCGGGTGTAGCAAGGGGCTGCGCCACATAAAATGTCAGAGCCTCCGGTTTCTAGCTGAGGGTCGTTTCCTGCCTCCACTAGTTCGGGGACCGGTCTCCCCCTTTGGCCTGACCCCTCCACGCAGGTGGATTCGGGCGTGCGGTGGCGACTCGCCCGTCCGCACCCCTGGGATCCCTTCATTCCTCGTTCCTGGAGCCTTCTCCGCTCCTCTTCCTTCCTTCTCCCTCTTCCAGGCCTGGGCCTCTGTTACTAGGCCCGCCTCCGGAGCAGAGCTCATGCAGAGCCCCTGCTCCCTGCCACTTCTGCTCAGACTTCTCTGCACTGAACTAAGATGGTGCCCACCTTTTATACTCCCTTCTCAATGCACCCAGGAACTGCTTCCTCCCTGCTCCTGCACTACAGGGTTCCCCTTCCTCAGTGTTCCCTCCCCCCACTCCAGCCAGGGACAGGGACTGTCGTGCCCATCTCAGGGGCATATTGGTCGCCCTGCCCCACGGCAATGTGGTGTAATGCATGCAGGTGTCGGGTCCTGATCCACACTCCATCCTTACCTGAGAGTGAGATATCACACCTCTGGGTGAGGTGCAATACGTCTGTAGCAACCGAGCCCTCAGGGTGCTACAGTTCCATTTATCTTCAGCCTAGGTGACGTATTGCGATACAGGGCCGTGATTTTGGCTATAAAAGGGTCCCCTAGACCCCTACCCCAAGCTTTTTAAGAGAATCATATATGGCGTGCCAGGAGACTCTATGGAATGCTTTCTCAGCATCCAACGAGAGTATCTAATTACAAATTTTTAACTGCATCTAGCCCAGGAAATACTTTGTGCCTAGTAGCAGTGTCTGCTAGTGAGCGGATTATCCCGGCTGTTAAGCAAGCTGCACCACCTGTAGTTTAGACACTTAATTTTTTCAAAGGAAATGCTTCGGGACCATGGGATACTTAGTGAAGAGCATCAGGAGGCACCCCAAGGCATAGGGGCTGGGACTGGCAGTAGGATGCCTTGCGGTGGACAGCCGAGCTCGATCCTTATAAAAGCTTTTTAACTGCAGCAGCTTTAGTGGACGCTACTGGAGCTGGAATTACCGCGGCTGCTGGCATGAGACTTGCCCTCCAATAGATCCTTGTAAATGGATTTAAAGTGTATTCATTCAAATTAGAGAGACAATTTAAATTAAAAAGCTTAGAGCTGCCTCCACCACAGGGGGGCTCGCTCGACCCACCAGCGGACAGGCACCAGTATTGGGAGAGGGGGGCTGGCCGTCAGGGTTCACCGCGGCTCTGGCACAAACCCGGCGACACGGAGGTGGCACGGGCAGGAGCGGACTGGCCGTGTCGGCTTCTCACTTTTTGGATTTTAGAAGGGCATGACATGCCTATATCTGTGTCTCCCCCTCCTTTTACTCCTCCACCTCTTTTATTTTCGCATGACTATATGTACTTGTCACTTTTCCATGTGTTAGTTATGTCTTCTGAGCAGTTTGTCAGCTTTTGGACACCTTTGAAGGTGTTTTCTATGTGTTTCTATGTGTTTTTGTTTGCCTGCCATTGGTTTTAACGGTGTTCGAAGGTGTTCGACGAACAGTTCGACGAACAGTTCGGCGAACACACGGGTGTTCGACGAACCGAACCGAACTCGAACACTACGGGGGTGGCTCAACACTAGTTAGAACCCTCCTGTTAGTTTTTGCTATCTTGTGTTTTGCGGTCACGTGACCAGCTGCCTATATATTCCAGCTCCGCCCTTCTGGCTTTGCTGGACTTCAGTATTGTTTTGACTGTCTCTCTAGCCAGGTGCTTCGGTGCCTATGTCTGTCAGTTCTTGGTCCTCTGGGACCTTTAGTACTTTTTGTCAGTTTGTCCTTTTTGCTCTGCAACAACTTCTGTTTAGGAGGTGTCCCTTTTTAGTCCCAGTCCTTAGTTCTTTTAGGGACACCTCCCTTAATTCTATAGGTCTTCGTTCAAACTAGCCGAGGACGAAGGCGGGTCTGTTCACAAGGAACAGGCAGCCCGCTACATCGTAAGGATTCTGCTTAGACTTATTGTAGGGACAGCTTTTCCTTCTTTCCTTAGTTTATGTTGCAGATCATAACAGTAAGTCCTGCCCTAAAAAAAATACTAAAAGGAAAGAAAATTCGGGGATCAGTATGGTTTCCGTCCAGGATTTGGCTCAACGCCTGCAGGGATTGTCTCTGGAGGTGGCCGAGCTTCAGCAACACGTGAGTAGCTGTCCTGGAGCGCATTTTGTTGAACCCAAGGTAGGACAACTTGATGCTTTTTATGGAAAACAGCAAGATTTTTTTTCCTTTAAAAATGCTTGTTTTTTATATTTTCGTTTGAGACCTAGATCCTCTGGGAATGAATCACAGCGCATTGGTTTTATTATGTCACTTTTGCTCAAAGAACCACAGGGGTGGGCCTTTTCTCTCCAGCCTAATGATCCGTGTTTAAGCTCTGTTGAAGAATTTTTTTCTGCTATGGGACTATTATATGACGATCCTGATCGAATCTCTTCTGCTGAATCAGAACTTAGACGTTTGAATCAGGGGTCAGATGATGTTGAAAATTATTGCACACACTTCAGGAGATGGGCTTCAGAAGTTAAGTGGAATGATTCGACGCTGAAAAGTTTATTTCTTACTGATCTGAGTGAAAGGGTTAAGGATTTGCTAATTGCATTCCCTGCACCTGAGACTCTGCAGGAAGCTATGCAGTTAGCTGTTCGTGTGGACAGGAGACTGAGGTCCAGGGTTAATGATGTAAAGACTCCTGTAACTTCAGGTCCTAGTTCCCAGAAAATCTGCTCTGACAGCGGAGAACCAATGGAGGTTGGGGCAATGTCACTCCGCTCTCAGGAAAGAGATCGGAGATTCGCCGAGGGTTTATGTCTTTATTGTGGTAAAGATGATCATTTGATTAAGTATTGTGAGCGTCGTTTAAGTAAAGAAAAAAAAAAGTTCAGTTACACCCGTATAGCTTGTTTACGCTCTGCAGGAGTGTTCCTTTCTGGGAGTACTACTCTGCAGGGAGAATTGATTGAATTTCAAGTATTTGTGGATTGTGGTTCAACACTTAATGTGATTGATAAAGGGTTTTTGGAAAACCTTAAATTGAAATCCAAACCTTTGTCATCACCTATTTCTGTGGTTGCAATTGATAACACTCCTTTGAAATGTATTACTCACAAGACTGCTGCATTTCCTCTCACTATCAATGGAGATCACCAAGAAATTTTGGACTTGGTTGTTTTGGATAATTTGCCCTCTCCAGTTGTTCTAGGATTGCCTTGGTTGAGACTGCACAATCCTTTATTGGACTGGTCTTCTAATGTGATTAAGTCTTGGAGTCCGAAGTGCTATGATAAATGTTGTAATAGTCGCATTGCGGCTGTGGAAAAAGGGGAATTACCTGTACCTATTCAAGATTTTTGGAGGGTTTTTTCGGAGGAGGAGTCACAAGTTTTACCTCTTAATAGGGATTATGACGGCGCCATTGAGTTTGTTCCGGGTGCTACTCTTCCCAAAAGTCGCTTGTTTAATCAGACTATCCCTGAGAGAAAGGCCTTGGAGGAGTACATACAGACTAGCCTGGCTGCTGCTCACATTAGACCTTCTAAGTCACCTGTGGCAGTTGGATTCTTCTTTGTTAAAAAAAAGGACGGCGGTTTACATCCATGTCTGGATTTTCGTGAAATTAATAAGATTACCATACGCAATTCCTACCCATTGCCATTAATTCCTGACTTGTTTAACCAGTTAGTGGGGGCCAAGTGGTTCTCCAAAATTGATCTCTGGGGGGCATACAATTTGTTTCGTGTGAAGGAGGGTGATGAATGGAAAACTGCTTCTAACACTCCGGTAGGTCACTTTGAGAATCTGGTGATGCCTTTTGGTCTTACCAATGCACCTGCAATTTTTCAGAACCTTATTAATGACATCCTGGGACCTTTGATTGGTAAGAATGTGGTTGTGTATTTGGATGACATTTTGATTTATTCAACAGATCTCGAATCCCATTGATAAAGGGTACGTGAAGTTTTGCAGTTACAGTGGTGGCCAAAAGTATTGGCACCCCTGCAATTCTGTCAGATAATACTCAGTTTCTTCCTGAAAATGATTGCAATCACAAATTCTTTGGTATTATTATCTTCATTTAATTTGTCTTCAATGAAAAAACACAAAAAGAATTGTCCTAAGGCCAAATTGGATATAATTCCACACCAAACCTAAAAAAGGGGGTGGACAAAAGTATTGGCACTGTTTGAAAAATCATGTGATTCTTCTCTAATTCGTGTAATTAACAGCACCTGTAACTTACCTGTGGCACCTAACAGGTATTGCCAATAACTAAATCACACTTGCAGCCAGTTGACATGGATTAAAGTTGACTCAACCTCTGTCCTGTGTCCTTGTGTGTACCACATTGAGCATGGAGAAAAGAAAGAAGACCAAAGAACTGTCTGAGGACTTGAGAAACCAAATTGTGAGGATGCATGAGCAATCTCAAGGCTACAAGTCCATCTCCAGAGACCTGAATGTTCCTGTGTCTTCCGTGCGCAGTGTCATCAAGAAGTTTAAAGCCCATGGCACTGTGGCTAACCTCCCTAGATGTGGACGGAAAAGAAAAATTGAAGAGAGATTTCATCACAAGATTGTGCGGATGGTGGATAAAGAACCTCGACTAACATCCAAACAAGTTCAAGCTGCCCTGCAGTCCGAGGGTACAACAGTGTCAACCCGTACTATCCGTCGACGTCTGAATGAAAAGGGACTGTATGGTAGGATACCCAGGAAGACCCCACTTCTTACCCTTAGACATAAAAAAGCCAGGCTGGAGTTTGCCAGAACTTACCTAAGAAAGCCTAAAACGTTTTGAAAGAATGTTCTCTGGTCAGATGAGACAAAAGTAGAGCTTTTTGGGAAAAAGCATCAACATAGAGTGTACAGGAAAAAAAAAGAGCCATTCAAAGAAAAGAACACGGTCCCTACAGTCAGACATGGCGGAGGTTCCCTGATGCTTTGGGGTTGCTTTGCTGCCTCTGGCACTGGACTGCTTGACCGTGTGCATGGCATTATGAAGTCTGAAGACTACCAACAAATTTTGCAGCATAATGTAGGGCCCAGTGGGAGAAAACTGGGTCTCCCTCAGAGGTCATGGGTCTTCCAGCAGGACAATGACCCAAAACACACTTCCAAAAGCACTATAAAATGGTTTGAGAGAAGGCACTGGAGACTTCTAAGGTGGCCAGCAATGAGTCCAGACCTGAATCCCATAGAACACCTGTGGAGAGATCTCAAAATGGCAGTTTGGAGAAGGCACCCTTCAAATATCAGGGACCTGGAGCAGTTTGCCAAAGAAGAATGGTCTACAATTCCAGCAGAGCATTGTAAGAAACTCATTGATGGTTACCGGAAGTGGTTGTTCGCAGTTATTTTGGCTAAAGGTTGTGCAACCAAGTATTAGGCTGAGGGTGCCAATACTTTTGTCTGGCCCATTTTTGGAGTTTTGTGTGAAATGATCAATGATTTGATTTTTGCTTCATTCTCTTTTGTGTTTTTTCCTTGCAAGCAAATTAAATGAAGATAATAATACCAAAGAATTTGTGATTGCAATCATTTTCAGGAAGAAACTGAGTATTATCTGACAGAATTGCAGGGGTGCCAATACTTTTGGCCACCACTGTATTGAGTGATAATTCACTCTTTGCTGAGCTGGAGAAATGTGAGTTTGCTGTGCAGAAAAGTAGTTTTTTGGGCTACATTGTCTCCAGCGAGGGCTTTGAGATGGACCCTGTGAAGGTTCAGGCTGTGCAGGAATGGCCTAGGCCTATTGGTTTGAAATCTATACAGAGATTTTGGGGTTTTGCCAATTATTACAGGAAATTCATTAAGAATTTCTCTGTAATTGTTAAACCTCTAACCGATCTCACCAGGAAAGGTGCGAATACGGCCCAGTGGACTACTGAGGCCATTGAAGCGTTTGAGTATCTCAAAGAGAGATTCAGTTCTGCCCCTATCCTTATGCAGCCTGATGAGACCAAGCCTTTTTTGGTCGAGGTCGATGCTTCATCAGTGGGGGTCCGAGCAGTTTTGTCTCAAGAGTACAAGGGTGGAGTACATCCTTGTGCCTTTTTTTCGAAAAAATTTTTGGAAACCGAACTGAATTATGATGTTGGAAATTGGGAGTTCCTGGCTATTAAACTTGCGTTTGAACACTGGCATTATTTTTTGGAAGGCGCTAGATTTCCTATTCAGGTTTTCACAGATCATAAGAATTTGATCCATCTGGATGCTGCCAAGCGTTTGAATGCCCGTCAAGCTAGATGGGCACTTTTTTTCTCGGTTTCATTTTTCTGTTACCTATATCGCTGGTACTAAGAATGTTAAAGCCGATGCTTTATCTCGCAGCTTCTCTGCTACAGTCGGTGCCGAGGAGGAGGAGAGCATTTTGCAGAAAGGAGTTGTGGTGGCGGCTTTGGACTCCGTTTTGGAGAATGGGATTCTGAAAGCTCAAGATGATGCTCCATCTAACACTCCTCATGGGAGGTTGTTCGTGCCTAGAGCCTTTAGGAGAGATTTGTTTGTGGAGTGTCATGAGTCTCGGTTGGCAGGTCATCCAGGAGTTTCGGAGACTAAGAGACTTATCAGTCGCAGCTTTTGGTGGCCTGGATGGCAGAAGGAAGTCATCAAGTGGGTGCGTCAGTGTACTGTGTGTGCTAGGTCAAAGGCTTCACTTACTCCTGCTGCGGGGTTGCTTTGCCCTCTGGAGGTTCCTAGTGCGCCTTGGACGCATCTCACTATGGATTTTATTACTGATCTTCCAGTGTCCGAGGGTTTTACTGTCATCTAGGTGGTCGTGGACCGTTTTAGTAAGATGTGTCATTTGGTTCCATTCGTTAAGTTGCCCTGCGCCAAGACACTCGCTAAGGAGTTTGCTAAGGAGATTGTCAAGCTCCATGGCGTTCCCACGGATATTGTTTCTGATAGAGGTCCTCAGTTTGAAGCTCGCTTTTGGCGTGCTTTTTGTGACAGGTTGGGAGTCCATTTGTCATTTTCATCTGGTTATCATCCTGAGTCGAATGGACAGAATGAAAGAAAGAACCAGGATGTAGAACAGTTTTTGCGTTGTTTTGTTGCGGACAATCAAGAGGTGTGGTCTGAGTTTCTGCCTCTCGCAGAATTTGCTCTTAACAATCATACATCCTCCTCTGCTGGGTCTTCTCCTTTTTTTTGTTGTACTGGGAGACATCCGTCTTTTGGTTCGTTCTCCAAATTGGGGTCGGCGGTGCAGGAGAAGGAGAATTTTTCCGGTGATTTGGAGAGAGTTTGGACTAATGTACATTGTAACCTGCAAGAGGCTAACAAGAAGTCCAAGAAGTATTTTGACAGGAAACGTAAAGAGGTTTTGTTTACTGTGGGTGACATGGTTTGGTTGTCCTCGAACCTGCGGTTGAGGATTCCCTCTAAAAAACTGGGTCCTAAGTTTGTGGGTCCATTTAAAGTGCTTCAGGTTGTTAACCCGTCTGCTGTTTGGTTGGATGTCCCTACTTCCTGGAAGATTAATCCTGTGTTTCATGTTTCCTTGTTGAAAAAGGCTGACGTATCTAATAGGGATTGTGTGCTGTCACAGTTCCTCCTGTGGTGGAAGACGGCGAATATGAAATTTCTCGTATTTTGAATTCTAGATGGCATAGAGGGAAATTACAGTATCTTGTCTCCTGGAAGGGTTTCGGTCCCGAAGACAACTCCTGGTAAGGACGGATGATGTCTCTGCTCCTAGGCTTGTTAAAGCTTTCCACAGGAGGTTTCCTGATAGGGCTGGGCCTGGAGGATCCGGAGGATCCTCATAGAAGAAGGGGTACTGTTAGAACCCTCCTGTTAGGTTTTGCTATCTTGTGTTTTGTGGTCATGTGACCAGCTGCCTATATATTCCAGCTCCGCCCTTCTGGCTTTGCTGGACTTCAGTGTTGTTTTTACTGTCTCTCTAGCCAGGTGCTTCGGTGCCTATCTCTGTCAGTTCTTGGTCCTCTGGGACCTTTAGTACTTTTTGTCAGTTTGTCCTTTTTGCTCTGCAAAAACTTCTGTTTAGGAGGTGTCCCTTTTTTGTCCCTGTCCTTAGTTCTTTTAGGGACCCCTCCCTTAATTCTATAGGTCTCTGTTCAGACTAGCCGAGGACAAAGGCGGCTCTGTTCTCAAGGAACAGGCAGCCCGCTACATTGTAGGGATTCAGCTTAGTCTTATTGTAGGGACAGCTTTCCTTCTTTCCTTAGTTTATGTTGCAGATCATAACAACGGGGAAGTGGACGTGATGATGATGGTGCATGCAGAGGCCGAGGACATGGCCGTGGGCAAGCTGAAATTGTATCACACCAAACACCCACATCTTGTCGCTCGACCTTCCTGTCCCAATTACTAGGGGACTGCATAACACCAATATTGAACACAGAGCAGTGTCAAAAGGTTGTTGGTTGGATAGCAAATAATACTTCCAGTCGCTTTGCCACCACCATCGCCACCCTGTCTTCCAAACGGTCAAGTCTCAGTAGCCGTGAGTCTGGACCGCATATTCCTCACCCTGATCCTTCTTCCTCCCACCATGCTGAGTGCCCGGAGACAACTGATCCCACACTTGGACACTCAGAAGAGCTGGCAGCCAGGCATGGTCGTGTGTAACAATGGCCGGAACCTGGTGGCGGCTCTGAGGCGAGGCAGCTCACATATGTACCATGCCTGGCCCACTGGCTTAATCTCGTGGTTCATCGGTGTCTCAAAACCTACCGTATCTGCTTGTCAAAGTACGCCGCCTGTGTGCCCATTTTAGAAAGTCAGCTACAGCTTCCACTGCCCTTGCCGTGCTTCAGCAGCATTTGCGGCTTCCAGCTTACCAACTTATCCAAAAGTGTCCCTATGCGTTGGAACTCTACAAAGCAGATGTTGGGAAGGATTTGTGAGCAGAAGAGAGCAGTTGTTGACTACCAGAATCAACAATGCCGTCGGTATTCAGTTCAGACTCCACACATAAGACCTCAGGAGTGGACATGGATGTCAGACATATGTACCATCCTCCAAAACTTTGAGGACTCCACCAAGATGGTGAGAGGCGATGACGCCATAATTAGCATCATCATCCCGCTTCTCTGTCTTCTGAAATGCTCTCTGCTCACAATTAAAGAGGATGCATTGCAGGCAGTGCACAATGAGATGGAGCAAGAAACCATACAAGGTGATTTCATACAGCCCAGCCTCATGTCATCCCAACGTGGATTGGGTGACAATGAGGAAGAGGAGGAGGAGGAAGAACAGGAGCTAGTTTCCTGTGCTATAGACAGTACTACCTGCACAACTGTCATACTGTCTCTTCAGCTTGGATGTCCTGAGGACAGGGAGGAGGAGGAGGAGGAGGAGAGTGTGGCACCCCAGGGGTTTGGTTGCCACAGTAATAGAAATATTACGTCTGAGAACAAGTGGGAGGTTTCTCTGGTCAGGAGCCCTTAAGCATGCAACACTTCCTGCCCAGACATGGGAGGGAAGGAATCTGCCCTTATAAACTGGGTCTGAGGCGGGATTAGTTGAGTCAGTCAGAGCCTGGAGACAGTTCCAGACACAGGGAAAGAAACAGCAGGAGCTCTGTAGGAGCAGTAGCTGAAGACCAGGGGCTGGAAGCTAAGCAGAGATATAGCTCGCCCTGGCAGAAGAATCTAGGAACCGGACACAGGAGTCCGAGGCTGTGGGGACTGATATTCACCCAGCAGCAGAAACCAGCCGGCAGGGGATTCCAGGTCCTCTGGCCATAGAAGCCCGGAGGCTCAGTCACAAGGAAGGGACTAGCACCGCCATCCAGGAGCGGAGGCTAACAGAAGGCCCCAAGTCACCAGCCATACGGGTGAGCACCACACGGTATACTCAGGGGCGTGGGCTACTTCTACCCACTTACAGCAAGGTAGCCAGAAAGAGTGCAGCTAGACGGGGAGGCCTACAACTCCACCTGGCCAGGGGAACTCCTGTTTGCTCGCAGACTGACCAGGCCCCTTATGTTAGCCAGTACTCCCGGGAGGGTCTGCCTTAATATCACCAGTAAAGACCCTGAACTGCACTGCAAAGACTCTGAGTCGTTCCTGCTTCATCGCCGCACCAGCACTACTAGTGCTGGGACTCCCGTGCACTATCACCCTCACCATCAACTACACTGCCCTGGGGCTCCACTCTTCCCGTGGGGAGTCACACTACCTCAGCTGCACACACCATCAGCCCCAGCAGTCTGCCTTGCAGCGGCGGTCCGCGCTGACTGCAATCCACGGGTGGCGTAGTCGGACAATTAACCTAAAACCCCCACAAAATACTGCCATTGGCCTGACCACCCTGACCCACGGGACCGGGTCACCGCCACGGAGACTACAACCCCCCAGAGACCTGGTTCCGGGTAACCCACTACACGTGTACGCTAGGCCCAGGGGGCAAGTCAAGAGCATTGTCAGTTGTCCTCTTGGTGAGGACATGGAAGTCTTGACTCTTTACAGTCTGGCACTCATGCCTGAGTTTATGTTGCTTTGCCTTTCCCATGACACTCGTGTTGTCCAAATTTTGGGTGACATTCATTACTGGTTGGTGACACTTCTAGATCCACGCTACAAGGAAAACTTTTTGTCTCTTTTTCCCATGCTGGACAGGCCTAATAAAATGGGGCAGTACCAGAATGCCCTAGTTGCGGAATTATTACAAAAATTCCCATCTGAAAACGTTGGCGGCAGAGGTCACAGTTGGTTAGACAACCAAGGAGTTAAGGCGAGAGGCACAAATGCAATCCAGCAGAGGCAGGGGAACAATGTCAAAGTTGTGGGACAGTTTTCTCAGACCCTCCTGACGCACAGGCCCTAAGGCGCGGGGTGCTCTCCCAAAGAGGGAAAAGATTCTGAAGATGGTGAGGGAGTAGCTTGCCGACCGTACCAACGCTCTCCGTCATTCCTCTGTGCCTTATAATTATTGGGTATCCAAGCTGGACACGTGGCATAAACTGGCTCTCTAAGCCTTGGAGGTCCTGGCCTTCCCTGCCGCTAGCATTTTGTCAGAGCGGGTTTTTAGTGCCGCTGGTGGAATTATAACAGATAGGCGCATCTGACTGTCAACTGAAACTGCTGACAGGCTGACTCTTATAAAAATGAACAAAGGCTGGATTGTGCCAGACTTCTCAACACCACCGAATGAGAGCAGCTTAACATAAACTCAAATACAGTGTCTTTTTTTTGGGAGGTCTAACTCTATTCCCATGCACCTCTATCTTCACACCCAGAAATGGGTATACACTTCCTGATTTTGTCTATTTGTTCTTGTCCTCCTCCTACTCCGCATCCTCATCCTCCACCACCATATCTCCACCATATGTACTATATCAACATATCTACGTCTCTTGCAAGGGACATTGGAGTTCCTCCAAATTTTTGGCAGCCATTGCTTCACTGCATAGGCAAACAGTATGGGAGACCCATTTCCTATTAATGGGAACGTTGTTTTCAGGAGGCCCTCCGACCTCTACGTCTCTTGCAAGGGGCATTGGCTTTCCTCCAAATTTTTGGCAGCCGTTGCTTCACTGCATAGGCAAACAGTATGGGAGACCCATTTCCTATTAATGGGAACATTGTTTTCAGGAGGCCCTCCAACCTCTACGTCTCTTGCAAGAGGCATTGGAGTTCCTCCAAATTTTTGGCAGCCGTTGCTTCACTGTATAGGGAAACACTATGAGAGACCCACTTCCTAATAATGGGAACATTGTTTTCAGGAGGCCCTCTGACCTCTACGTCTTTTGCAAGGGGCATTGGAGTTCCTCCATATTTTTAGCAGCCGTTGCTTCACTGCATAGGCAAACATTATGGGAGACCCACTTCCTACTAATGGGAACATTGTTTTCAGGAGGCCCTCTGACCTTTACGTCTCTTGCAAGGGGCATTGAAGTTCCTCCAAATTTTTGATAGCCATTGCAGTCACTGCATAGGCAAACAGTATGGGAGACCCTCTCCTTTCTAATGGGAATATGTTGTTACTTAGGCCCACCTCTACGTGTCTTTAAATTGTTATTGGGGATTTTCCTAAATTTAAGGCAGCAGTTGGACTCACTGCATACCCTATAACTGAATAGCAGACCCTCTCCGTTCTAATGGGAACATGTCTCACTCGTTACTGTGGCCCAGCTCTATATGTCTTTAATTTGTTAGTGGGGTTTTTCCTAAATTTTGGCAGCTATTGGACTCACTGCATACCCTATAACTGAATAGCAGACCCTCTCCTTTCTAATGGGAACATGTCATACTCATTACTGTGGCCCAGCTGTATGCGTCTTTAAATTCTTAGTGGAGTTTTTCTTAAATTTTGGAAGCCGTTGCACTCACTGCATACCCTATAACTCAATAAACACCCGATCAGGTCAAAGAAGTATAGATGCACAAATTCGCTAAAAAGATTTTGAAACTTTTATTGAATTACTTTAAAAGAAATTTATAAAAACACACATAAAGGAGAAGTGAACCAATGAAGGTGCCAGCAGTGCTAATAACAAGAGTAATCAATCATTTATTCTGTTTAACAAGACTAACAAAAGGAGATCATATCAATGAACCCAGTGATAAATATATGAAGAATTAAATAAATAAATAAATAAATAAATAAAGGATCAGTATCTAAAATTCATTCATCTAGTAAGCATTAGTGGATTACAAGTACCCACCTTAAAGTATCCAGCATAAAAAATGTAGTCAAAATGCCGTAAAGGTGTATATCTATAAATATGTCAATAGGTCATATAGAAAGAAGCCATAAAGCCCACAAATGGTAGACCAGTGTCAATATAGGGCAAAGTCAATCATGGCCCACAAAATACAGATGGTATCATGAAGCATGGAAATAAACAGATGGTGTCATCAGGCATAGAGATAAACAGAATGTAGAATGTAGTACTACTCCCCCCCTCCACTGGAGAAGCTGATTGCGAAATGTGCGTTGGGGCTGTCCTTACCTGCAGTTGAAAGGTTGTATTGTCTTTATTTACATTCTGTTTATCTCTATGCTTGATGATACCATCTGTATTTTGTGGGCCATGATTGACTTTGCCCTATATTGACACTTGTCTACCATTTGTGGGCTTTATGGTTTCTTTCTATATGACCTATTGACATATTTATAGATATACACCTTTACGGCATTTTGACTACATTTTTTATGCTGGATACTTTAAGGTGGGTAATTGTAATCCACTAATGCTTACTAGATGAATGAATTTTGGATACTGATCCTTTATTTATTTATTTAATTCTTCATATATTTATCATTGGGTTCATTGATATGATCTCCTTTTGTTAGGCTGTGTGCCCACGTAGCGTTTTTCAAGCGTATATGCTGCGGAATTTCCGCAGCGTAAACGCTTGAAAAACGCATGTATATCCGCACCCCATGGTCCCCAATTGCATTCCGCAATGTCAATGCCCATGCTGCGGATTTTTCCGCAGCGTATATGCTGCAGTCAAAAATCCGCAGCATGTTCATTAATGTTGCGGAAGCGCAGCGGAATCAATGTGCGGATGGTACCCAAGTGTGGAGGAGAGGAGACTCTCATCCAGACCTGGGTACCAAAGAACCTGTAAAAAAAAGAATAAAATAAAGTTTATACTTATCTTCTGATGTTTTCCCTCCGTCGCGCTGTTGTCTGAAGGACCTGCCACGTCATTGAGTCATGTGACCCACCACATGACTCAATGACGTCACCGCAGGTCCTGCACACAACAGCGTGAGCCGCTCAAGCCTCCGGACGGGGCAGAGAATGCATCAGAAGGTGAGTATAAAGTTTATTTTTTTATTTTTTACCATTCTGAACAAGTTGTCAAGCACTTTTCCAAGTGATGCTTGGAGAAGTGCTTGATAACCCGCATGCGGAAATGCATGCAAAGACGCCTCACAAACACTTCTACCTGGCGGGAAAACCGCATGTAATATCCGCATGCGATTTTCCCGCCAGGGAGAAGCGTAAAAAATATGCTTCAGGTCCGCAACGTGGGCACATAGCCTTAGTCTTGTTAAACAGAATAAATGATTGATTACCCTTGTTATTAGCACTGCTGGCACCTTCATTGGTTCACTTCTCCTTTATGTGTGTTTTTATAAATTTCTTTTAAAATAATTCAATAAAAGTTTCAAAATCTTTTTAGCGAATTTGTGCATCTATACTTCTTTGACCTGATCGGGTGTTTGTTGAAAAGAAGTATTGTACCAAATAGGCTTTTCACTTTTTGGATTAACCTATAACTGAATAGCAGACCCTCTCCTTTCTAATGGGAACATGTCATACTCATTACTGTGGCCCAGCTGTATGTGTCTTTAAATTGTTAGTGGGATGTTTCCTAAATTTTGGCAGCCATTGGACTCACTGCATGCCCTATAACTGTATAGCAGACCCTCTCCTTTCTAATGGGAACATGTCGTTACTGTGGCCCTGCTCTATGTGTCTTTAAATTGTTAGTTGGGTTTTTCCTAAATTTTAGGCAGCCGTTGCACTCACTGCATACCCTATAACTGTATAGCAGACTCTCTCCTTTCTAATGGGAACATGTCGTACTCATTACTGTGGCCCAGCTGTATGTGTCTTTAAATTGTTAGTGGGGTTTTTACTAAATTTTGGCAGCCATTGGACTCACTGCACACCCTATAACTGAATAGCAGACCCTCTCCTTTCTAATGGGAATATGTCGTTACTGAGGCCCACCTCTATCTGTCTTTAAATTTTTAGTGGGGTTTTTACTAAATTTTGGCAGCCATTGGACTTACTGTATACCCTTTAACTGTACAGCAGACAGACATGTCGTTACTGTGGCCCAGCTCTATTTGTCTTTAAATTGTTAATAGGGTTTTTCCTACATTTTGGCAGCCGTTGCACTCACTGCATACCCTATAACTGTAAAGTAGACCCTCTCCTTTATAATGGGAATATGTTGTTGCTGTGGCCCAGCTCTATATGTCTTTAAATTGTTAGTAGGGTTTTTCCTAAATTTTGGCAGCCATTGCACTCACTGCATACCCTGTAACTAAATAGAAGACCCTCTCCTTTCTAATGGGAACATGTCGTACTCATTACTGTGGCCCAGCTCTATGTGTCTTTAAATTATTAGTGGGGTTTTTCCCAAATTTTGGCAGCCCTTGCAGTCACAGCATGGGCATTACCACTATAGGAGGCCCACTCCTTTATAATGGGAACATTTCTTTTACTGAGACCCTCCTCTATGTCTCTTCAAAGGGGCATTGGGTTGCATCCAAATTTTTGGCAGCCCTTGCAATCACTGCATACGCAATAACAGTCTAGGAGACCCGCTCGTTAATAATGGGAACAACAAAGCATAGCCGGCTGATGGCTCTCTAACAATAGCGAGGGCCGACTGCTGACCCTATAAGAATAGTAAAGGCTGCCTGATGGCCCTATAAAAATAGGCTTTGTGACTTTCAGAGTCCGTCCATCATAAATAAAACAGGATGTGTCTGATTATGTGTCACACACCACATGGCCAGATAAGGTTGTAAAATGTTAAACTGACATTTCCCAGTGAATGCATATGTCTTGGTTGAAAGCTATGCAAAAGTGCAAAAACGCATCAAAAATGCTACGTGTGAACATATCGCAAGGTGTGAAGGAGCATTTTTGGTTTTGGCTATTTATTTTGCCTTATATACAAGTCATTACCCTGGAAAGGATGTTCCTTAACATATTTCCCAGGAAAATCCATTTTGGTTTCACTTTTGTATGTTTTATGTAAATGTGGCGTAATACCTCTGACAACATTGTTGACAGCATTGACCTGGGAGTCAGAAATGCTTCCGGGGGGTCTTCCCCATGCTGTTACCATGTCATTTGAGCACTGTCCCCATTGATTTGGGCAATTTTTAGTCCCTCTGCAGACCGCCGTGGGGAGCCGCCTGAAAAATGCTCAAGTTTCCCATAGACTTACATTGGGCTCGTTACTCGGACCGAGCACTCAAGCATTCCAATTTGCTCAACTCGAACAACGAGTACCCGAGCATTTTAGTGCTCGCTCATCACTATTTATTTCACTTGGTATAGATGCTGATATGGCGTTGAAAAGCGTTGTGAATAAAAAACCTTATTCTCATCGTCATTTCTGAAGAATTGATTTACTCCAGCAGCGCAGCCTACCTACGTGTTCATCCAATTGGATCTAAAAAGTTTGAAAAAACATACATATATTTTTTATTCCTATAAGGGTTCATTCAGACGTCAGATTTTGCGTACAAGTGCAACTGCTCGGATAGAAATTGATCGTCTGTGGGGCTATTCAAATGTCTGTGATTTTTTGCAGACTGAGAGGTGGAATCACTGAGTGATCTGATATTGTTCCAAGTGTCATATCATGCTCGGCATTGCAAGTCTATGGGTCCATTTAAAAATTGGACAGCACTCAGATGCCATCCAAGTGCTGTCCATTTTTCAAGGACTATTGGGAGAAGGTGGAGAATTTTTTTTTTCGCATACAAGAAAAACTGATGAAAATCAGACCAAAGTCTGATGAAACAAGGATGACTGAAGAAAATCTGTAGAAACTCTGGTGAAAATCAGTGTTGAAACTCAATTCTTTTTTCTCGTACATGAATAAAACTAACGTCTGAATGAGGCCTGACTAGGAGTACATTATCTACATATACTTTGGTCCTGAGCCAGGAAAGTATTTTATATGAGTATAAGCATCCAGCTTTCCTCACTCTCTATTTAAAAGAGGTAGCGATCTGAATCAAACATAACCAGTCTCATGTTAGAAGGGCACAGTGACTTCTAGTTTCACTTTGTAGTTGTCTATGATCTTTAACCTTATGAAATCTCGCTTTCATCTTAAGTATTATTGTATTTTATCTGTCAGGAGGACCTTAAATTATCTCCTTTTTATTTTATAGGAATGGACTTGGAAAGAGAATATTTTAAATTAAAACAGGAAATAAGTTTCTATAAGGCAATACATTATTTATATGTCCTCTGTGTCTGTCCTTGAACCAGTGACCTTTTGCTTGTGAATCATCCTAATAACACGCTGAGCTATCAGGGAATGTGAGAACTGGTTGTAAGTTGTAGTATACAGAAAGGAAAAGATTTTTCCACCACCAGGAGCAAAACAGTGACATGACAATAATCAGCTTAACTAGCCATGTGCTAAATAGTTGAAGGTCAAATTTATGTATGAGATAGCCAAGATTACTGCCTATTAGTGATGAGCGAGCATGCTCGCCACTGCTCGGCACTTGTCAGAGCATCTCACTGCTCGACATGCTCTGCGCTTGGCAAGTACTTCCGGGATGCTCAGGCCGGAGCTCGGGTCCCTGTGCAACATGTTTGGCGCTCTTTAGACAGCCAATTAATATAGGGATTGCCTGCCACTCACTGTAATGCCGTAGCCATATTAGTTGTGGCATTACAGTGATTGGCTTGCCGCATAGCATCATCAGGTCTATATAAAACCCGGCGACACTATGCTTATCACAGTCTACCCTTCAGACAGGCAGAGTAGGGAGAGGTGCTGCTGAGTGAGGGACAGAATTGGCGTTTTATTAGTTAGGTATAGGTATTCCACAGCAAGCTAAATATCCATCGGAACTAATAGTCCTTCTAAGGACTAATCCAGCTGCATATATTACTGGTGATAGCAGGAGTTAGGCAGGCAGAGTTTGTGTACACTGTATACAGCACAATAGGGTACATTGTAAGTTCCGTCTGCTGCTGCTGTTACTATTTACATAGCCCTACATATCTGGGCTAATTTTTTTTTTTGCTCTTAATCCTGATTATTTTATTAAATAGCAATACAGTACACCATTTTACTGCTCCATTTGCTTGTTAGCAGAATACAGCCAGATTTTTTTGATTTTATTCACATTGTTGTATTGTGGAAGCAGAGAAATTTTCCATCATCAGACATGATCCCATATTACTGCGGTAATAATCATCACATTTTTTGAAGTGTGGCAAATAATACCCTCCATTTAAAGTCTGCCACTTGGGTGTTGTTCATCCTGTTCACACTTGGTCGCTGACAAATACCACATCTATAAGGCCACTTCCTAAAATCGTGGTCGTCAGACTTGATCTCATATTACTGTGGTAATAATTGTGACAGTTTTTGGAGTGTGCCAAATATTATCCTCCATTTAAAGTCTGCCACTTGGGTGTTGTTCATCCTATTCACACTTGGTCACTGACCAATACCACATCTATAAGGCTACTTCTTAAAACCATGGTCATCAGACCTGATCCCATATTTCTGAGGTAATAATTGTGACATTGTTTGGAGTGTGCCAAATATTACCCTCCATTTAAAGTCTGCCACTTGGGTGTTGTTCATCCTATTCACACTTGGTCGCTGACCAATGCCACATCTATAAGGCCACTTCCTAAAACCATGGTTATCAGACATGATCCCATATTACTGTAGTAATAATTGTGACATTTTTTGGAGCAGGCCAAATATTATACTCCATTTAAAATGGGCAAGGCGTGTGGCAAAGGACAGGGAAGTGGACGTGATGGTGATACTTCACGCAGAGGCTGAGGCCATGGGCCAGATGAAATTGTGCCTGCTTAGGGAGCACAGCAAACACCCACATAATATCGAACTACCTTCCTGTCCTAATTATTGGGTCCGTGGAAGCCAGGACTCTTGAAGCCAGAGCAGTATGAAAAGGTTGTTGGTTGGATAGCAGATAATGCTTCCAGTCAGTTTGCCACCACCACCCTGTCTTCCACTCTTTGCTATTTATAGATTCGGGACTCTCACCCAGCCCGCTTCAAGTGGGGCAAGAGGAGATCGCATGTAGCGATGCCCAAATATTTGAGCAGTCACGGTCACATAAAGGCGACGGTGGGAAACTTTCGCAAGAGGTAAATGATGATGATGAGTCACAATTGCCACCAAGTCAGGAGGAGGCCCAGGGTTCATACGTGGAAGATGAGGTTGTGGACAATAAAGTCATTGACCCAAGCTGGCAAAGTGACATACATAGCAAGAACAGCAGCACAGAGGGGGATTGAGGCATAGCACCACAACAGGCAGGAACAAGCAGTGGGGTGGCCACAGACACAAGTCGGGCAAATGTACCCCAGAACACCAACACGATGGAAGTTGCCAGTCCAACTGCTAGGTCTTCCAGAGTCTAGCTTTTTTTTAAAGACTGTCCAGGTAACGCCAAAAAGGCATTTTGCACTCTCTGCCATGCCAGCATCAGCAGGGGCAGCAAAACTACCAGCCTGACCACCACCAGCATGCTCAGGCACATGACAGCAAAGCACCTGACTAGTTGGGCTGAATGCCAGGGTCCAGAAACAGTGTCTGCGGGTGACTCCATTGCCTGTTCCGCTGTTATGCATGCACGCCAATCCTCTTTCCATGGCGCATGCGACGATGCCTCCCGGCCTGCACCTGTCGTTGCACACTTTCAACCATCACCCTCAGTGTCCACATCCTTGTCCTAGTAAAGCGTTCAGTTGTCACTACCCCAGTCCTTTGAACGCAAGCGCAAATACGCAGCCACCGCCCCACAGGCCAAACTACTAAACTTAAACATTTCTCGAATGCTTGCACTTGAAATGTTGTCTTTTAGGCTCGTGGAGACAGAATCTTTCCGCAACCTGATGGCGGCGGCCATCCCTCGGTACTCGGTCACCAGCCGCCATTATTTCTCCCAGTGTGCCGTCCCAGCATTACACAAGCAGGTGTTCCAGAACATTACCTGTGCCCTCAACAATGCAGTTACTAGGAAGGTACTCCTAACTATGGACACATGGACAAGTGCTTGTTGCCAGGGACGCTATATCTCGCTGACAGCATACTGGGCTAATATAGTGGAAGCCGGGACCCAGTCGGACCCTGGGCCCTGAGGATTGTGGGCCCTGGATCAATCAGGGTTGCCCCCACATTCTACAGCTCCTGCACCTCCTCCTCCTCAGCCTCCATCTCTGAAATAACCATATCAGTTGGAAGCTGGAAGCACTGCAGCACTGTCTCAGGCAAGCGGCAACAGGCACTGCTGAAGCTAATATGCTTAGGGGACAAACCGCACACTGCTGCAGAGTTGTTAACAGCTATAAAAGAGCAGGTAGATCTAAGGCTATCACCGCTGAACCTACAGCCAAGCATGGTCATGTGTAACAATGTCCAAAACCTGGTGGCGGCTCTGAAGCTAGGCGAGCTCGCACATGAACCATGCCTGTACCATGTGCTCAACCTAGTGGTTCAGCTGTTTCTCAAAACCAATCTGGATCTGCCTGAGCAGCTTGTCAAAGTACGTCATCTGTGTGCCCATTTTTGAAAGTCACCAACAGCTTCCGCCGACCTCGCCATGATTCAACAGCATTTGCAGCTTGGAATCCAGCTCACTGATTGGTGTGCAATGTCACCAAGTGTTGGAACTCAATGTTGCAGATGTTGGGAAGGATTTGTGAGCAGCAGAGGGGAGTTGTTGAGTACCAGCTTCAACATGCCCATTGTTATTCAGGTCAGCCTCTGCACATAAGAGCTGATGAGTGGGCATGGATTTCAGACATCTGCGTCATCCTCCAAAACTTTGAGGACTTCACCAAGATGGTGAGCGGTGATGACGCCATAATTAGCGTCACCATCCTGCTTCTCTGTCTACTGAAAAGCTCGCTGCTCACAATTAAAGAGGAGGCATTGCAGGTGCAGCACGATGAGATGGAGCAAGTAACCATACAGGGTGACGCCACACAGCCCAGCCTCATCTCATCCCAACACGGATTGGGTGATAATGAGGAGGAGGAAGAGGAGGAGGAGGAACAGGAGCTGTTTTCCTGCGTTACAGACTGTACTACCCACAGAACTGTCATACCGTCTGTTCAGCGTGGATGGCCTGAGGAAAGGGAGAACAAGAAGTAGGAGAATGAGGAGAGCATGGACAGTCATCCTCTTGGTCAGGACAGGAAAGGCTTGGCTGTTACAAGCCTGGCACACATGGCAGACTTTATGTTCCTCTGCCTTTCCCATGCCCTCGCGTTGTACACATTTTGGCCGACAGTAATTACTGGTTGGTCACACTTGTAGACCTACGATACAAGGAGAACTTTCTATCTCTCCTTCCCTTGGCGGAGAGATCTAGTAAAATGTTGCAGTACCAGAAGGCCCTTGCTGAGGAATTATTAAAAAAATGTAAAAAATTCCCATGTGAAAAAGCTGGCAGCATTGGTCACAGTTCCTTGGACAACCAAGGAGTATAGGCAATGGAGACACAAATCCGATGCAGCAGAGGCAGGGGAACACTGTCAAAGGTGTTGGACAGTTTTCTCAGACCCTCCCAGCGCCCAGGCCCTGATGTGCAGGGTACTCTGACAAAAAGGGAAAAGTTTTTGAAGATACTGAAGGAGTACCTTGCCGAACGTACCAATGTCCTCTGTTATTCATCTGTGCCTTATAACTATTACGTATCCAAGCTGGACATGTGGCATGAACTGGCTCTCTATGCCTTGCAGGTCCTGGCTAGTGATGAGTGAATTTGTTCGAAATCCAATCTTACAACTTAAATTCAACACGAATATGGCACATTCGGATTCGTGATCGGAAATCCAAGCAAAATTTCTTAAATTTGGGAAAAACGTTTGACGAATAAATGCGGGAACGTGACTGCGTGCCAACTACAGCATTTTAAACTGTTTTGCTAGCATAGTGCTTGTGTATGATGAGCAGGGGGACGTGATAGATGAGTGGGGGGTGTTACGGGTCCGGGTGGTGGAACCTCTGTGCTTCGGTGCAAGGAGGGACCAGAGGGGCGTGACTAAGTGCCTGACCAAGGGAGGGGCGTGACTCCGTGATCCAGGGAGGGACCGAGCAGGGGGACCAGGTGCCACTCTGGGACCGACCATGTGTGAGAGCAGGTGACTCCCAGATGGCAGGAACTGACCGGTACAGCGGATGAGCATGGCAGGAAGGCTAATGGGTGGTCCGGGTAGATAAGCAGGCAGGTTTGGCAGATAGCCAGACAGGTGCTCCGGGTAGGCAGGCTGGCGGACACAACAGGTAACAGACAGGTGCTCCAGGTAAGCAGGCTGGCAGGCACGATAGGTAACTGGCAGGTGCTTCCAGGTAAGGAGGCTGGTGGGCAGGACTGTAGACAGACTGGCGGACTGGACTGAAGACAGACTGGTGGGCAGGACTGAAGACAGACTGGCGGGCAGGACTGTAGACAGGCAGCGGGACCTGAGGGCTGAAGCAAGTGTAAGTGTGGCACCCCAAGGTCTGGTTCCCACAGTGGCAGCAATGTCATGTCTGAGAGCAGGTGGGAGGTTCTCTGGTTGGGGACAATTAGCATGCAGCACCTCCTGTCTCGGTCCAGGGAGGGGAGAAACCTACCCTTTATAAACTGGATCTGGGGCGGGGTTAGGGAGTCGAGTCCAGTCTAGTCCAGTGAAGTGTCAGACAAGTTCCAGTCTAGTTCCAGAGATAGCGACAGGTCAGCAGCAGGCTGAGGAGTCCCTGTAGGCAGAGGAGGAACACGAGGCCAGGAGGGGAACTAGCAGAGTTAGTCCTGACCAGAGACTTACTAAGCTGGACACTGGAGTCCGAGGCTGTTAGGGTTATAAGCCCAGCAGCAGAAAACCACCACACAGGGAACTTCAAGTCCTCTGGCCCAAGGAAGCCCAGAGGCTCAGCCACACGAGAGGGACCACTACTGCCCTGGAGGGGTGAGAAGCACGGAAGGCCCGAGTCACCAGTCATATGTTTGAGAACAACACGGTACACTCAGAGACGTGGGCTACCACTACACTACAGCGGGATAGCCAAGAAAGAGTGAAGTCAGCACGGTAGGCCTACAAACTCCCCCTGACCAGCAGGATTTCCCAGTTGCTCTCAGACTGACCAGGCCTCCATTGTTAACCTGTATTCCGGACGGGTCCTTTAATACCACCAACAGTAAAGACCCTGAATTGCATGACAGACTCCGTGTGGTTACTGCTGCTCCCGCGCACCATCACCACCAACATCCCCATTTACTGCCCTGAGGCTATACTCCTCTGGTGGGGAGTTGTACTACACTCTGCTGCACCCACAACATCAGCCTCAGTGGTCTGCCCTGCAGCGGCGGTTCACCCTGACCGCAATCCACGGGTGGCGTAGTCGGACATTAGTATATAGAGACTGCCATTTAGTTTGACCACCCTGAGCCACGGGACCGGGTCACCGCCACGGTGACTACAACCCCCAGCATCTATAAAAAGGCCCAGTTCCGGGTTCCTCACGCGGCCCAGGGGGCGCATCAACTTTTGGCGTAGTCGGCAGGATTTCGTGCCCGCAACCACCGGGTACTGCTTGCCTGAAAAGAGACTGTTTCACTGTATTGAATGTGGCGCCCGCCCCAGCAGAACGGACGCCATTATGTGCGCGCCAAAAGACAACAAGAAGCCACCGCCTATCGTGGGCCAGGTCCCAGAATGTCGGCAAAGACGGAACCCACCCCAAACAGCCATGAGTGCAGCTGTAGAGATGTCCATCAATGTGGGGGGGCTGCCCCTGAGAGTGATTGTCAGCAGATTGCCCCGGGACCACCCCCAACAGGGGCGGTAGGAGAAGAAAACCGAGGGGCAGGGTGTGGTTTGGATCAGTCTCACCAGACCACACCCAGAGATGGAGGGCAGCACCAACTCCAGCACCCTGGCAAGTGGCCTGCTGCAGGCCGAGGCGTCCCCGTACAGCCTCACAGAGCTGATGGCTCAGCTCCCCGCAGAAGACCCTGAATTCCTGCGGACTGCGCTGGAGGAGCTGGACCGGAGGATGGTCCGGGCGCAGAGGGAAGTCATCGCCGGATGGAGGGAGGAGATGGCCCGGCGGGTCGCGACCCGGCAGCAAGAGACGCTGCCAGCACCCGGCAGCACACCTGCCCCCGAGGACAGAGAGAGGATACCGGAGGCCGAGAACAGCACTGCCGCGGAGGCAGGTAAGGTGGACACCCCTGCCCCGAGTCCTGACACCGCAGGCTTACCCCTGGATCCCGCCGCGGAGCCAGAAGTTCCGGGAGCCGCTGAAGCTTCCACGCTCCCGCCGCCAGCACGCAGGCCCCAAGCTGTGAGCCCCGTCGCCGGATCAAGCCCCAGGACGTGCCCCCTGAACCAGGGTGCGGTCGGAAGCGGCCCGCTCCAGGCCCGGTCGCAAGGCCTGACCTCCCCAGGCGCCTTCCAACCGCGTGCACCCCCAGTCCCGAAGCCACCACCCCTTGGGACTGACCTGTACAGCCAGCTCGCCGGACCCGATGGAGAGCCGGTCCCTGTGCCAGAGGGATGGATTCATCCTAGTCAGCAAGAGAGCCTGTCCGAAGAGGCTGAGGCTCCGCTTGCTCCGCTCCTGCAGGTGCCACAGCCAGTCGCCATCCCCCAGCTCCCGGAGGAAGAGGTCCAGATCGAGTGGGACCAGACCGGGGAGGATCTGATGGGGTTTGCGCAGGAGACGCGGGCGGCCGCAGCTCGCAGGCAGGAGTTCTGTGAGCGGGAAATTAGGCAGCTTGAAAAAGAAGAGCGGGCGCGGCGTCAGAAGAGGGAGCAGCTGCAAGCCCGGAGCTGCACGCAGTCCCAGAATCATAGGGACCGTGGTAAAATTCCAACAAGAAAGGGGGTGGGGTTTCATCAGAGACCCGACAACAGACACGGATGTGTTCGTTACCCGGAGGGACGTGGAGAGCCACCTGCCAGAAGGTCACCGGGGGCGAGATCTGTTCCCGGGAGATCGGGTGTCCTACCCCAGACACAGAGGTCTGGGGGGTGGAACGCCCTTAACATACGGAGAGTATAAGAGGAGCAACACTACCCCGAACCCGGTTATTCAGAGGACCCGGACGGGTCAGAAGAATACTATGAGGAGGAAGAAGGTGCGCAAGGAGGGCACCGCTACTGATGAGCGGCAGCGTACAATGTACATAGTTACCCGTCAGGGTAAAGAGAAAAAGTTGGCTACTGTTACCCGACTGTTGTCTGACTGTTACCTGTTGTTCTATCTAAAGTTACCCGGAAACGGGTCAGTTAAAGCCGACCGAGGACAGGGAGTGGTCAACCCTGTAAATAGTTGCGCTTCTTAAAGCGCCCCCTATTGGTTTTATAAAGAACTACAACAACTGACCTCAGAACAAAAACATGTTTGGCGTGGCAGAAGACGTGGTCCAGCTACCGGATCACCAATGCCCTGCAGCCACGCCCAGGGCCTACGTTGAGGGTTTACGAACGGGTCCCTCCTGTTAAAAGTTTTGCAAGTTTGCACCTTATAAAAAAAAAAAAAAATGGACACCTGGTCGCCAGTTGCACCGTGGCCAGTGAAGAGAATTACCTAAAAATGTTTTACCTGAAAAAGTTTTCTATATAGAATTGTTATATATGCTGCTAGAAGAGTAACATGATAGTAAAAATGTTTTATATGATGTCTACCAAAAGAGTTCCGGTGATATTAAAATGTTGAGTAAAGAAAAGTGGCTGAAAATGTTGAAAAAGAGAAAGTGTTTCCCATAAAGGGAATTGTATAATGTCGGCTGTTTTCAAAAAAAAAAAAAGAAAAAGTTTTTGCATGTCTTGTAAATCAAATGTCTTTTACTCTGTTCCAGCCTGCGGACGTGCTGTGATTTACCAGGGGGGAATGTAGCACCCCGAGGGCTCGGTTGCTACAAAGGTATTGCATCTCAACCAGATGTGCGATATCTCACTCTCAGGTAAAGATGGAGTGTGGATCAGGACCCTGACACCTGCATGCATTACACCACATTTCCGGGGGGCAGGGCGACCGATATGCTCCAAGCAGAACACGACAGTCCCTGACCCTGGCTGGAGTGGGGGGAGGGAACACCGAGGAAGGGGGGACCCTGTAGTGCAGGAACAGGGAGGAAGCAGTTCCTGGGTGCACCTAGAGGGAGGTATAAAAGGTGGGCGCCATGTTAGATCAGAGTTCAGTCCAGCTCAGTCTGAGGAGAAGTGACCGGGAGCAGAGGCTCTGCATGAGCTCTGCTCCAGAGGCGGGCCTAGTAACTGAGGCCCAAGCCTGCAGAGGAAGAGAAAGGAAGAGGAGCGGAGAAGGCTCCAGGAACAAGGAACGAAGGGACCCCAGGGGTGTGGACCGGCTGGTAGCCACCATACGCCCGAATCTACCCGCTGGAGGGGTCAGGCCAAAGGGGGAGACCGGTCCCCGAAACTAGTGGAGGCGGGGAACTACCCTCAGCTAGAAACAGGAGGCTGTGACATTTTATGTGGCGCAGCCCCTTGCCATACCAGTTAGGAAGGCACCACATAGGGTCAGGGAAATGGAGGTTAACGTTTGCCCGTCAAGGCCCGAGGCAGCCGGACAGAAGCGTGGTCACTGGTGGGGTATGAATGGCCAGAGAAAGGACACACAAAGGGGGTCCTGTGAAGCGCTCCAAAGTTATCTGGGAGTTGGCCGAGCCCCTCACCTGGTGAACACAGTGCGACGTGGGACGTTATGACCAGCTGAAGTAACTTGGATAAAGAACTGTGAGTAAAGACCTTGGACTGCATTACAGAGACTCTGAGTCATTATTCCCGCGCACCACCATCCCCCATCATCTGCACTCATTGCCCCGAGGCTATACTTCTCCCGTGGAGAGTTATACTACACTCAGCTGCACCCATAACACCTCGGCGGTCTGCCCTGCAGCGGCGGTTCATCCTGACCGCAATCCACGGGTGGCTTAGTCGGACATTAGTATATAGACTGCCATTTAGTTTGACCACCCTGAGCCACGGGACCGGGTCACCGCCACGGTGACTACAACCACCAGCATCTACAAAAAGGCCCAGTTCCGGGTTCCTCACGCAGCCCAGGGGGCGCGTCATAAGCACACAGAACAACAACCTTTGCACAGGCACCTCCATATTGGAAGAGGTGTTTTAAATAGGGGAAGTCCTCCGGCCATTGGCCGGGGACTTTTTAGGATGGCGCGCGCGGCCCCCTTAAGAGGGAGGGAGCGCGCTTGCGCACCCTAAGCACAGTGCCCGGGAAGCTGCGAGCAGTGTGCGCCACAGTAGCTTTAGGACGGGAGCCGGAAGACGCCGGACCAGGGCCATGGCGGTGAGGGGAACGGCATCTCTGCCCAGCTGGAGGCAGAGATGCCGATGCTACAGGGGGGCTGGTGATAGCTTAAAATAGGTCAGATCAGCGGCACGCTTGTCATTTTTTTCTCTTCCTGTAGGCGGTAACTTTAAGTTAGGGAAGCGCGACTAGCCAATCAGAGCACAGGAAGCATCCACGCTGTCCAGACCCAAGGGCTTCTGCAATTGGCTGCTGAAATCACATGTCTTTTCAATATAAAAACCGGCCATGTTCCCTCAGCGCCATTTCATGCATGTCACTGCTGGAGATAGACGCTGCTTAGTGTGCGCCCGTGTACAGGGAGATATTGGCTAGATAGATGGGCGCTTGTTTGGAAATCAGATAGTGTAGATAAGTCCCGTGCTGTGTACCTGTTGAATCGACCTTGCAGCACTTTTTTTTTTTTTTTGTGCAATTACTGAGATTCTAACCGAAAGAGCAGGGCCCATGCCATAAAACAGTGTTGTGCATCGGTTGTAAGCCCTTGCAGGCCACTTTTTGATTTTGTGGGGTTGAAATTCTGCAGAGCTTGTCAGTGCAGAGCTTCTAAGTGCAGAGCACAAAAAACTTTTTTTAATTTGCTAATGTGATAGTGCAAGCTGTGTTAGCCCAGTTTGTCATTTTTTTTGGTGGGTGAACTTTATCTGTATGCACAGTAAAACAAATATTTTTTTTCTGTTGGCAGTCAGAGTTCACAAAAGTTTATTTTGGATCACAAACGTCATACACTCTGCTATACGTCAGCTACTATGTTAGTGGCGGTGAACTTCAGCTGTTTCCAGAGTAAAAAAAATTTATTTTTCCTGTTACTAGCCACAGTCCACCAAAGATTTTTTTGTGTGGCAAACATCATCCACTCTGTTATATGTCAGCTACTACGTTAGTGGCGGTGAACTTCAGCAGTTTTCAGAGTAAAAAAAATGTATTTTTCCTGTTGCTAGCCTCAGTCCGCCAAAGATTTTTTTGTGTGGCAAACGTCATACACTCTGCTATACGTGAGCTACTACATTAGTGGTGGTGAACTTCGGCTGTTTTCGGAGTAAAAAAATTAATTTTTTTGTCTTGCTAGGCAGAGTCCACCAAAGATTTTTTTGGGTGGCAAACGTCATACACTCTACTATACGTCAGCTACTGCGTTAGTGGCGGTGAACTTCAGCTGTTTTCAGAGTTAAAAAATGTATTTTTCCTGTTGCTAGCCACAGTCCACCAAAGATTTTTTATGTGGCAAACGTTATACACTCTGATACGTCAGCTACTACATTAGTGGCAGTGAACTTCAGCTGTTTTCAGAGTAAAAAAATGTATTTTTCCTGTTGCTAGCCACAGTCCACCAAAGATTTTTTGCGTGGCAAACGTCATACAATCTGCTATACGTCAGCTACTACATTAGTGGTGGTGAACTTCAGCTGTTTTCAGAGTAAAAAAAATATTTTGTCTGCTAGCCACAGTCCACCAAAGATTTTTTGTTTGGCAAACGTCATACACTCTGCTATACGTCAGCTACTATGTTAGTGGTGGTCAACTTCAGCTGTTTTCAGAGTAAAAAAATAAATTTTTTCTGTTTCTAGCCACAAACCACCAAAGATTTTTTTGTGTGGCAAATGTCATACATTCTGCTATACGTCAGCTCTTACGTTAGTGGCAGTGAACTTCAGCTGTTTTCAGAATAAAAAAATAGATTTTTTTTCTGTTGCTTGACAGAGTCCACAAAAGATTTTTTGTGTCGCAAACGTGATACACTTTGCTAAAAGCTACCTACTATTTTAGTGGTGGTGAAATTCAGCTGTATGCAGAGCTCATGCAGAGTAAAAAAATCTATTTTTTACTGTGGCTAACGTGATACAGCAGGCTAGATCTGAATTTAAAATATATTGGAGCAGGGGATATCTCAGTTTGAATTAGTTTTTAGCATATCTCGTATGTTATACAGGCCTCATCCACAATAAAAAAAAATACTTTCTTCTGTTAATAATATGATACAGTAGGGGACATCTCCGTTTGAAATTGTTCGAAGCATATCTCCTATGTTATACAGGCCTCATCCACATTAAAAAAGTACTTTCTTCTGTTACTAACGTCATACACTAGGGGATATCTCAGGGTGCCAAGGGAGGGTGGTTCACTGCGATCGAAAAGGGTTGGCGAAACCAGAAAAACTGTTAGTGAAGGTGTTAGTGAAGGCAAGGAACAAATGGAAGAGGAAGAGGTGATGGGCGAGCAAAAGTCAGAACATGAAGAGGATAATCATCCCCTCTCTGTATGTGTTTGGCAGGCGAGGACGGAGGAAACAAGCTTCAGAATTACCAAACCACCATGACAGCATGGGCTTCAATCTCAGGAAAGAGGCCGACATATGAGTGCATTCTTGCTGCACTATCTGCAGCATGATCCCCGTATAGTTATGATTCGAAATAGTGCTGACTACTGGGTTGCCACTCTGTTAGATCCACATTATAAGAGTCAATTTTGCCAGATACTTCCCGCCCTGGAAAGGGACCCGCGAATGCTGGAGTATCGAAACGCGCTTTTGCACAACCTTAACATAGGTTTTCCCCAAGCCAGAAGTGAGGCACCCAGAATTCATCACAGCTTTACAATTTCAACCTCTGGGACATCAATTCGTCAACGCAAAATATTAGCAGCAACAGTAGTGTAAGTGGCAGAAGCAATTTCTGTGAGTCCTTTCACACATTTTTTAGCCAGCCCCAGCACCTGCACAACAGAGAACAAGTCTGACACATGGTGAACGACTGGAGAGGATGTTACACTCCTGATTGAGTCCCCATCTGCTGGGTTGGCTGTAGTGGAAGAGGTTTTGGTTCCTAATTCTACAATTTCTACTGTAATGAAATTGATGCCACTTTGCTGGTGTCTGCCACTAATTTTTGGAAATGTGGTGAATCCTGAATGGAACTCCATCTATTGGGTTTGGCTGTAGTGGAAGGTGTTTCTGTCTCCATTAAACTATTTCTACTCTGGTGAAATTGATGCCAGTTTGCTACTGTCTGCCACAAATTTTTGGAAATGTGGAGAATCCTGATTGGGTCTCCATCTATTGGGTTTGTCTGTAGTGGAAGAGGTTTCTGTCTCCATTATACTACTTCTACTCTAGTGAAATTGATTCAACTTTGTTGGTATTAGGCAATAATTTAGGGAAATGTGAACACTCTTGGTTAGGTCTCCGTCTCCTGGGTTGGTCGTAGTGGAAGAGGTTTTGGTCTCCATGCATTTGTATAATTATACTGTAGTGAAATTAATTATTTGGTGCAGATATTGTTCTCCACAAAGGGGTACACAAACATGATAAACTCAAAATTGGTTTTCAATAAACAACCATCAGCCGCCCCATAAAACGCATCTGCTGTTTCTTCCTCCTCCTCTGTTACCGTGCCAAGTATTGCAATGCAGGTCTCCGACCTCAGAACCTACGGTTGTATACTCGCTCCAATCAGGCTGAGTGAGAGCCCGTCAGCTGTAACAGAAGCTGACATGCCTGCTGTGTTTGTTTAACTCAGCACAACACATGTTTCTCAATACACCGTAACATCTCCACCTGCACCTCACTCATGGTCTAGCAGTTTGTCCGTTTCACCATACTCCACCCTCTCTCAGCACTGAAATGGTGGTCTTGGGCCCTAATTTTTTAAATGTGAACAGTTCTGATTGTGTCTTCATCTGCTGGGTTGGCTCTAGTGGAAGCGGTGTTGGTCCCCATTATACTACTTAAACTCTAGTAAAATTGATGCCACTTTGGTGGTTTTAGGCCCTAATTTATTAAAATGTGAACACTCCTGATTTGGGATCCATCTACTAGGTTGGCTGTAGGGGAAGAGGTGTCGTTCTTATTTCTACAATTTCTACTCTAGTGAAATTGATACCACTTTGCTGGTGTCTGCCATTAATTTTTGGAAATGTGGAGAATCCTGTATAGGTCTTCATCTATTAGGTTTGGCTGTAATGGAAGAGGTTTCTGTGTCCATTAAACTACTTCTACTCTGGTGAAATTGATGCCACTTTGCTGGTGTCTGCCATTAATTTTTGGAAATGTGGAGAATACTGATTGGGTCTCCATCTATTGGGTTTGGCTGTAGTGGAAGAGTTGTCGGTCACCATTATACTAGTTCTACTCTAGTGAAATTAATTCTTTGGTACAGATATTTTTGTCACACGGGTACACAAGATATAATCAAAATTGTTTTTCTTAGTACTGTGGTATATAAAGCAGGCAATATTTCATCTTTTAATTTTTCAGTGCTGATATTGTTCTCCATACAGGGGTACACATTAGTAATGAGAGAGCACTAAATGTGCTCAACTTAGTGGTTCAGCGGTTTCTCAAAACCTACCCAGATCTGCCAGAGCTGCTTGTGAAAATATGCCATGTGTGTGCCCATTTCAGAAAGTCAGCTATAGCTTCCGCCACCTGGCAGTTCTTCAGCAGCGTTTGCAGTTTCCAGCTTACCGACTGTTGTGCAATGTCAACACATGTTGGAAATCAATGTTGCAGATGTTGGGAAGGATTTGTGAGCAGCAGAGGGCAATTGTTGAGTACCAGCTTCAACACACCCATCGGCATTCAGATCAGCCTCCACACATAAGAGCTGATGAGTGAGTATGGATGTCTGACATCTGTGCCATCCTCCAAAACTTTGAGGACTCCACCAAGAAGGTGAGCAGTGATGACGCCATAATTAGCAGCACCATTCCGCTTCTCTGACTACTGAAATGCTTGGAGCTCACAGTTAAAGAAGAGGCATTGCAGGCAGAGCAAGAAACTATGTAGTCCAGCCTCATCTCATCTCAATGCAGATTGGGTGATAATGAGGAGGAGGGAGGAGAATTAGGAGGAGAACATGGACAGTCGTCCTTTTAGGTAGGACAGGGGACTCTTGGCTGTCTTGGAAGTCTTGATACCCCTCTTTCAGTCTGTGGGAAAGCTGTATGAGTTTCGCTTAATGACCTTCAGTGGCTTAAACCGTGGCTTTGCTTATGCACATTATTTCTCGACATGCATTGCAGATCAGGCCATTGTCCAACTTTGTAGTGATTAAATTCAAGGCGTAAAGAAAGATCTTTGTCTGTGACTAAGCACCACCGAGAAGTGTGAGCTGATGTTGGATGGACTGCCATTGCTTATGCAAGAAGCTGCATTAGAGGACTTCCTGGGAGAAATGACAGCCAGAGTAGATGCGGTTTCCCTCTATACCAGTCCTTTCACCGAGCTAAAGAATATGGCTGTGTTGAAATACAACTCTCACCGATAAGCAGTGTCAGACTGAAGAACATTGGGCCCACCAGAGGATTTGATTCTAAGGGACCACCTTTCTCCCCAGCTAAAGAGCACCATAGCAGCTGCAAGGTTTGCGCTATGAACTCTCCTGAAGGAGAAGCCAGGGCCCACTGGAGGAGTCTCCGGTTCTCTGGTGGGCCCGTCCAACTCTGCCGAGAAGCAGCCCTGGCTAATAAAAGTCTGTGGGAAGGTTCCCAGACACTTTGTCTGCTTTTCTACTGTGGTCTGGCTCCAGTGAGATGTACTGTCCCTGGCCACATTCACTTGTCCACGTGTTTGTGGTTAGGCGGTCCTTCCCACTAAGTGCACTGGGGAGTTCATGGGTAAATTCTGGGACCTGTGCTTGTGAAAGGCGGGAACAACACCGGGAGAAATAGTGGTGGCTGAGGACCAAGTATATAGACCCGGCAGCTGCCATGAGGTTGTGAAAAGCTTCCGCCTCCACGAGCCTAAAAGGCAACATTTCAAGTGCAAGCAGCTGTCCAATTTATAGTATTGCGGCCTCTTTTGGCTGGCTGCATATTTGCACTTGCATTCCAAGTAACAGAAAACTAAGTAGATGGATGGCCTCATCTTCATCACAACCTGCAAGGTTTGCACTATGATCCCTTCCTTGCTCCCAATTGCCCAGCGTATCCAGTTCAAACTACTAACACTGACGTACAAAGCCATCCAAAACCTTTCTTCTCCGTACATCTCTGAACTATTCTCTCTATATATTCGCTTACGTAATCTCCAGTCCCCCCAAGACCTCCTTCTTGCCACACTTATTTGTTCCTCACTCAATCGCCTCCAATACTTCTACCAAATATCCTCCATCCTCTGGAATTATGTGCCTCAACACGTCTGATTAGCCACCACATTCACATCCTTCAGACACAATCTGAAAACCCATCTCTTCAAGACAGCCTACAGCCTGCCATTGCCTCTCTGCCACCTCAACACTAGAGATGAGCGTTGTTCTACTCGAACTGTTCGCCAATCTCAAATTCGAGCTGTTTTGGGCGGTGTTCGAGCCGTTCGGCGAACACGAACAATTTGAGAAAAATTCGGCTGTTCGAGGTTATGTTCGATAACTGTTCGTGCACCAAAATCATAACTGGATTTTTTCTCAGTAATGATGAAAATTAATGTTAATACGCAGTTTGAGTGTACAGCGGGGTGGGGGGAGGGGCAGGGGATGGATCTTTGCAGGAACAATGAAGATCTCCATTTTTTTTTTCTCTTTCCCGCATTTACAGTGGGGAGGTGCAATCTGTCAGCCTATCAACAGCGCACACACGGAGCGAAGTGCTTTTTTTCACACAAGCAAGGGCATGTGTCATTGGCAGTGTATGTCACATGTCCTTGCCCTATAAGACCAAGCCATTTTCCCCGTCGCCACAATTTTCTCACTGCTGCAGCTGCGTGTTAGACGGCACCGCTGTTGCTGTGTGCGCTATACCTTGTTAATTTCAAGCCAATTTTCGCACAAATCTACAGATAGCTTGGGAGTAGGGAATAGTTGTGATTGCAGTCCTTTTAAGGACTAGGTTACAGCATTTCCTACGACTTTTATCAGGCACGTCTGTGCTCTTAAATAGATAGATTGTGGGAGTAAAGACTAATTGTAATTGGAGTCCTTTTCAGGACTAGGTTACATCAGTTCCTATCAGCTTTTGCCAGGCAGGTCTGTGCCAGTGCTGTGCAAGTTTTTTTCACAGCATTTGGCTGAATCTAGCAAAGCTAATCCTTTTTGGCCTATTGCAGAGTGTGTTAGTCAGTGGAGTAGCCTATCTGTGTTGCAAGATATACCACCTGTGTATAGAATACCAATTTTTTTACTGCACCTAGTGAAGTAAAATCTTTTGGGCATAGCATCATTCTATTAGTCCATCTATACTGACCTCCATCAGGTTGCAAATTGAATATAATTTTTTTCTGCATCTAGCTCTGAAAAAATATTGGGCTTCTAGCTGTGTGTGGGACTTGTTGTATTAGTCCATCTATACTGACCTTCATCAGGTTGCAAACTGCATATATTTTTTTCTTCATCTACCTCTGAAAAAATATTGGGCTTCTAGCTGTGTGTGGGACTTGTTCTATTAATCCATCTATACAGACCTCCATCAGGTTGCAAACTGAATATATTTTTTTCTGCATCTACCTCTGAAAAAATATTGGGCTTCTAGCTGTGCGTGGGACTTGTTGTATTAGTCCATCTATACTGACCTCCATCAGGTTGCAAACTGAATATATTTTTTTCTGCATCTACCTCTGAAAAAATATTGGGCTTCTAGCTGTGTGTGGGACTTGTTGTATTAGTCCATCTATACAGACCTTCATCAGGTTGAAAACTGAATATATTTTTTTCTGCATCTACCTCTGAAAAAATATTGGGCTTCTAGCTGTGTGTGGGACTTGTTGTATTAGTCCATCTATACTGACCTCCATCAGGTTGCAAACTGAATATATTTTTTTCTGCATCTACCTCTGAAAAAATATTGGGCTTCTAGCTGTGTGTGGGACTTGTTCTATTAATCCATCTATACAGACCTCCATCAGGTTGCAAACTGAATATATTTTTTTCTGCATCTACCTCTGAAAAAATATTGGGCTTCTAGCTGTGTGTGGGACTTGTTGTATTAGTCCATCTATACTGACCTCCATCAGGTTGCAAACTGAATATATTTTTTTCTGCATCTACCTCTGAAAAAATATTGGGCTTCTAGCTGTGTGTGGGACTTGTTCTATTAATCCATCTATACAGACCTCCATCAGGTTGCAAACTGAATATATTTTTTTCTGCATCTACCTCTGAAAAAATATTGGGCTTCTAGCTGTGTGTGGGACTTGTTGTATTAGTCCATCTATACTGACCTCCATCAGGTTGCAAACTGAATATATTTTTTTCTGCATCTACCTCTGAAAAACTATTGGACTTCTAGCTGTGTGTGGGACTTGTTCTATTAATCCATCTATACAGACCTCCATCAGGTTGCAAACTGAATATATTTTTTTCTGCATCTACCTCTGAAAAAATATTGGGCTTCTAGCTGTGTGTGGGACTTGTTGTATTAGTCCATCTATACTGACCTCCATCAGGTTGCAAACTGAATATATTTTTTTCTGCATCTACCTCTGAAAAAATATTGGGCTTCTAGCTGTGTGTGGGACTTGTTGTATTAGTCCATCTATACTGACCTCCATCAGGTTACAAACTGAATATATTTTTTTCTGCATCTACCTCTGAAAAAATATTGGGCTTCTAGCTGTGTGTGGGACTTGTTCTATTAATCCATCTATAGAGACCTCCATCAGGTTGCAAACTGAATATATTTTTTTCTGCATCTACCTCTGAAAAAATATTTGGCCTTCTAGCAGTGTGTGGGACTTTCTCTATTAGTCCATCTATACTGACCTCCATCAGGTTGCAAATTAAAAATAATTTTTATCTGCATCTAGCTCTGAAAAAATATTTGGCCTTCTAGCAGTGTGTGGGACTTTCTCTATTAGTCCATCTATATTGACCTCCATCAGGTTGCAAATTAAAAATAATTTTTATCTGCATCTAGCTCTGAAAAATCTTTGGCCTTCTAGCAGTGTGTGGGACTTTCTCTATTAGTCCATCTATACTGACCTCCATCAGGTTGCAAATTGAATATAATTTTTTTCTGCATCTAACCCAGCCAATAGTTTTGGCCTAATACCACAGTTTGGCCACTCAGCTCTGCTCGGTTCCCATCCATTGTTTTTTTGTGCAAACAACTCCAGAGTTGTTAATTAGTTAACCACCAAAATGAGTGGAAAAAGGCCTGCTGCTGGTGGAAAGGGGAATAGGCGTGTTGGGAAGGGGAAAAAAGGTTGTGTCCGTGGGGTAGGTGTTAAAGCAACAGTAACATCTGCAGAAGAAAGACCATCTTCCAGCCAAACTAAAATGTCTACTTCTTTTAGCGGACAATGTGATAAGATCCCTTTCTTACGGCCACGCCAATCGCTACAAATTCCAGATGAGGCACAAAAACAGCAGGTGCTTCAACGGATATCAAGTGCTCCTTTAAGTGGGCTCTCCTCCACATCAACTTCAACATCACAAATACTCCAGTCCTCAAAGGTGTCACCCCAATCGCACTTGCTTCCTCACAGCTCCCAAATCTCCAGCTGCCCGTCTGAGTATGAGGTAGAACAGATGGTTGAGTCTGCAGAGCTGTTTACTCATACTATAGCCTGGGAATCAGAGGTCGACTCCAGCGCTTCTGTGAATCCAGACGAGGAAATGATCTGCACTGATGCCCAGAATCTTTATGAGTCGGATCCAGGACCAGACGCAGAAGGTTCTGACCATAATGTAGACCCTCATTCCCAAACTGTAACTCCTGTTGGTGGAGACAATGAGGAAGACGATGATAAGACTCAAATACCTGATTGGAGCGACAACTTTAGTTTTTTGTCAGGGCAGGAACAGGTTGGCTCTGAGGACGACGGGTGTGATAACGCACAGGGTGATGATGATGAGGTTGGAGATCCCACTTACTGTCAACCCACAGTCAGCCAAGAGATGAGGTCAGCAGAGGAGGTGGAGGAAGATGCTAGTGACGACGAGGTCAGGTTGCGCCTTCCTGGACAGAGACATAGTACTGGAAGCACGTCAACAACTGCATCCTCAAACACAACTCTGCCTCTCACCACAAGTCGTTGTGGCTCTTCAGGTCGCATGGGTGCTAAGCCTTGCATAGCCTGGGCATTTTTTCAGATCGATAAAGATGACCCAACTCGTGTTATCTGTAACATTTGTCAGCAAAAGCTAAGTAGAGGCCAAAAAATACATAGTTTGAGTACTTCATGCATGAACCGGCACATGGACATGAAGCATAAGTTGCAGTGGGAAGCTCAGTGTGCTACAATGCGGCCTAGCCGGCCGGGCCAACCACCGTCTGCCATATCTTGTGCATCCGCGGCCTCTTCATCCTCTGTGACTGGGGGGACAGCAGTCACACCTGTTTTGGGGCGCAGACCTGCCACCTCTTTACCCGCAACAGCCAGCGTGATTGGCAGGTCATCATTTTCTTTGGAGGTGGTAACACCAGCTGGTGTTGAGCGCTGTCTGACATCGATAGCACCACCTTTGCATCAAGGCAACCTAACATGTCCGCCTGCATCTTCCTCACAGACTGACAGTTTGCCGGGGACACCCTTATCAACCCGTCTAAGCACAATAGCCAGCCCTCGGTCCCTCAGATGTGGACAAGTAAAAGACCATTTCCTCCTAGCCATGAGAAAGCTAAGAGGTTGAATTTCACCATCTGCAAGTTCTTGGCTACAGAAATGCTGCCTTTCCACCTGGTGGACACAGAGGATTTTCGAGACCTTATGTCCGTCGCAGTGCCCCAGTACCAGATGCCCAGTCGGCACTACTTCTCAAAGAAAGGTGTGCCTGCGCTCCACCAGCATGTCGCACACAACATCACCGCTTCTTTGAGAAACTCTGTGTGTGACAGGGTGCATTTCACCACAGACACTTGGACGAGTAGGCATGGACAGGGGCGTTACATGTCGCTGACTGGGCACTGGGTAACTATGGTGACAGCAGGACAAGGGGCTGCTGTCCAAGTCTTGCCGTCCCCACGAGTTGCGCGTCAATCCTCTTTATGTCAAAGTTCCTCCACTGCTTCTGCCTCCTCAACCTCCTCTCGGTCTTCCACCTGCACCCAAAGCCTGTCTGGTCATGCCACAAGCTTTCTAACTGCGCAGAAGGGATCCTGCACACCTCCTTACTATGCTGGCAGTAGGGCTCAACGTCATCAGGTGGTTTTTACATTGAAATGTCTGGGAAATGTGAGTCACACAGCTGAGGAGTTGTGGTCAGCTCTGGAGAACCAATTTCATGAATGGTTGTCTCCACTGGACCTGAAACCAAGGAAGGCCGTGTGCGACAATGCTGCAAACCTGGGTGCGGCCCTTCACCGGGGCAATGTCACACACGTGCCTTGTATGGCTCACGTGTTGAACCTGGTTGTCCAGCAATTTTTAGCCCACTATCCCAGACTAGATGGCCTTCTGCAGAGGGCACGGTCGCTGTGTGCTCACTTTCGCCGTTCGCATCCCGCAGCTCAGCGACTTACATCTCTACAGAAGTCGTTGGGCCTGCCACTTCACCGGCTAAAATGCGATGTGCCTACCCGGTGGAATTCAACTTTGCACGTGTTGCAGCGACTGTGGCAGCACCGACAAGCCCTGGTGCAATACGTTCTGACGTATAGCCTGGGCCAACGAGATCCAGAGGTGGGGCAAATCACGCTGGAGGAGTGGTCTCAGATCAAGGACCTATGCACCCTTCTGCACAGTTTTGAAATGGCGACGAAGATGTTTAGTGCTGACGATGCCATTATCAGCATGACTATTCCGGTGATTTACATGCTGTAGCACATGTTAAACAGAATTCGGAGTCAGGTGGTGGCACAAGAGGAGGTGGAGGAAGTAGAGGAGGAGGAGTTGTATGCGGAAGGGCTAACATCTGCAAGGTCCAGACGGTCGGCAGCACCAAGGCGGCAGGCATGTGAGGGTGGGGGAGATGGTTTAACCAGGGCGCATGGTAGCAGCCAAACTAGTGAGGAAGGTGCAGGAGCCCAGGAAGAAGTGGAGGACGAACTGATGGAAGACTCATCAGATGAGGGAGACCTTGATCACATTTCTGTTGTGCGAGGTTGGGGGGAGAGGACAGAGGAAGGAAGCATGATTGTTACCTCGCCACCAACACAACAGGGACTTGGTGCTCCTGGATGCGCAACACACATGAGTGCCTTCTTGCTGCACTACCTGCAACATGACCCTCGAATTGTGAGAATTAGAAATAATCCTGACTACTGGGTTGCCACACTGTTAGATCCCCGGTACAAAAGTAAATTTGCAGAAATTATTCCTGCCATAGAAAGGGATGCACGCATGCAGGAGTATCAGCAGAGACTGTTGCAGAATCTTACATGTGCTTTTCCACAAAATACCAGTGGTGAACGTAGTGAATCTCACAGTTCCAACTTGCCAACCGTGGGACCGTCAAGTGTTCAGCACTCAAACCATAACAGAACCACAGTATCTGCTGGTAACATCAATTTTGCGGAATCATTTCACCACTTTTTTAGCCCATCCTTTGCAAGGCCACAGGAGACAAGAAGTCTGACACATAGTCAACGCCTAGAGACGATGGTACAGGAGTATCTCCAAGTAAACATTGAAGCCACGACTGTGTCACTGGACCCTTGCTCTTTTTGGGCTTCCAATCTGGATAAATGGCCGGAGCTAGCCACTTACACCTTGGAGATCTTGTCATGCCCCGCAGCCAGCGTTCTGTCTGAACGTGTGTTCAGCGCTGCTGGTGGTGTGCTGACAGATAAGCGCACGCGGCTCTCCACTGATAATGTAGACAGACTCACGTTCATAAAGATGAACAAATCATGGATCCGAAACGACTTTTCTACCCCTATGTCATCCTGGGGAGAGTAAAAGCTTGATGATTGGTTAAAATCACCCTACCAACCGTTTTAAGCTTTCAAATTACTGATCATGTTTATCTGTATTTTGGCTGGAAAATAATTTGGGCTTTGTAGCAGTGTGCAGCACTGATTCTATTAGGCCATCTATAATAAGCTCCACCAGATTTAAAATTACTAATCATGTTTATTTGTATCTTGACTGGAAAATAATTTGGGCTTTGTAGCAGTGTGCAGCACTGATCCTATTAGGCCATCTATACTAAAGCTTCACCAGATTTAAAATTAATAATAATTTTTAGCTGCATCTAGCCCGGAAAATAATTTTGGGGCTCCGAGATGCGCAAGACACATAAGTGCCTTCTTGCTGCACTACCTGCAGCATGACCCTCATATTGTCAGAATTCGAAGTAATCATGACTACTGGGTTGCCACACTCTTAGATCCCCCAAACTTTTCGATCAACCTTTTCATTTTAATAAAGACCAAAAAAATGGTCATTTTTGAAATTATAAGCATTAGCAGGTTGTTAGAAACTGAAATCAAACAGTTTTCAACTCAAAACTTTATTCTAGGTGATGTTACATTTTCACATAGGACCCCTTGTTCGAAAGGAGCTTCTGAACTCTCTCGTCCATTGAATTTGTCAGGTTTTGGATGGTTCCTGCTTCAATTGTTTTGCATGAGGACAGAATACCCTCCCAGAGCTGTTGCTTAGATGTGAACTGCCTCCCGCCATCATAGACACTCCTTTTAATGATGCTCCAAAGGTTCTGAATGGGGTACAGGTCAGGGGAGCATGGGGGTCACACCATAAGTTTGTCCCCTTTTATGCCCATATCAGCCAGAGATGCAGATGTTTTATGTGCAGCATGAGATGGTGCATTATCATGCAGAAAAATGATCTTGCTGTGAAATACACGGTTCTTCTTCTTGAACCATGGCAGGAAGTGCTGTTTGAGAAAATCCACATACATTATGGAGTTCATCTTTAGCGCCTTCAGGGATCCTAAAGGGGCCGACAATCTCTCTCCCCATGATTCCAGCCCAAAACATTACTCCACCTCCTCCTTGTTGGCGCTGTAGCGTGTTTGCGTGGGGTGTCCATCAACCAGCCATCCTCCACTCCATCCATCTGGACCATCGAGCGCTGCACGGCACTCATCCGTGAACAAAACAGTTTTGAAATCAGTCTTCATGTAATGTTTGGCCCACTGGAGCCGTTTCTGCTTGTGTGAAGTGGATAGAGGAGGTCGACAGAATGGCGTATGCACAGCTGCAAACCTCTGAAGGACCCTGCATCTTGTTGTTCGGGGGACGTTGGAGGCACAAGCAGCTTCAAAAACTTGTCTGCTGCTATGACAAGGCTTTTTTGCCGCTGCTCTTTCAACCTGACATAATTGCCTGTAGGAAAGAGTCCTCAATTTGCCCTTATAAGCACGCACACGTGTGTACTGTGAATCAGCTACATACTTCTTGATTGCCAAGACACTTCATCCTGATCATCGCACAATGTTGATTGTAGTCATGCCTTGACCTAAACACTCCACAATTTGTTGCTTCTCAGCAGCCGACACATCCTTTTTCTTTCCCATTTTGGCAGAAAATGTAGGCTGCTTAATAATGTGAGACAGCCTTCTTAAGTAGTCTTGCCTTTCATTGGACACACCTGCCAAACTAATTAGCACAGGTGTCTGCAATTGCTTACAGTGATATAAAGAGCCCTGACACACATCACCATCAATGAGTTTAACTGACAAACAAACAAATTCTTCCCTTATCACTCCTAAACACTTTTTGCATAATAATTTGGAACACAGTGTACATGTGCTTTTCCACAAAACACCAGTGGTTCACGTAGTGAATCTTACAGTTCTAACTTGCCAACCGTGGTCTGTATGGAGTTGTTCAATAAAGTGCCCAAAATTAAGATAACATAGATGGGAGAGGTCTCTATGAATAGAAATTCCTAAGTATTTGATACCCTGTGAGGGCCAGGCAAAGGGAAAGTTGGACTGGATGGAATCCTATATGGATTTTGGGGAGGGAGACATCGAGGGCCTCAGACTTCGCTGCATTGATTTTAAAATTTGACCATGTAACAAAGTGATCTATTTCAGCCATAACAGCATGGATGGATATATGTGATTGAGTGATATATACTAGGACATCATCAGCAAATAGAGAGCACTTGTACTCGGTGCCTCCCACCTCAATCCACCTAATATTGGGGTTATGGCGAATTGATGAGAGCAGGTGCTCCGTCACTAGGATGTATAAGAGAGGGGACAGAGAACATCCCTGCCTTGTCCCATTGGTGATTGTGAAAGGTGATGAAAATGTTCTGACGCGCCCCCTGGGCCTTGGGACACCCGGAGCCGGACCCTTTTTGGTGGATGCTGGTGGTTGTAGTCTCCGTGGCGGCAACCCGGTTCCGTGGCTCAGGGCGGTCAAACCAGTGGCGGAACTATTTATGTGGTTTTGATGTTTAAATGTCCGACTACGCCACCCGTGGATTGCGGTCAGAGTGAACCGCCGCTCCAGGGCAGACCGCTGAGGCTGGTGTTGTGGGTGCAGCAGAGCGTAGCATAACTCCCCACCGGAGGAGTATAGCCTCAGGGCAGTGTATGCGGAGGATGGGGGTGATGGTGCAGGGCAGCAGCAGTAATGACACGGAGTCAGTGATGCAGTCCAGGGCCTTTACTCACAGTTCTTATTATCCAGACCACGTCTGCAGGTAACGGCTGCCCACGTCGTACTGTGCTCACCAGGTGAGGGGCTCAGACAACTCCCATATAACTTTGGAGTGCTTCACAGGACCCCCTTTGTGCGTCCTTTGTCTGGCCTTTCTTACTAACCCTTCTGTCCGGCTGTCTCGGGCCTCCTCTTGGTAAACTTGGCGCCAGTTTCCCTGACCCCATGTGGTGCCTTCCTAGCGGGTGTAGTGAGGGGCTGCGCCACTTAAAATGTCACAGCCTCCTGTTTCTAGCTGAGGGTCGTTTCCTGCCTCCACTAGTTTCGGGGACCGGTCTCCCCCTTTGGCCTGACCCCTCCACGCAGGTGGATTCGGGCGTGCGGTGGCGACTCGCCCGTCCGCACCCCTGAGATCCCTTCGTTCCTCGTTCCTGGAGCCTTCTCCGCTCCTCTTCCTTCCTTCTCCCTCTTCCAGGCCTGGGCCTCTGTTACTAGGCCCGCCTCCGGAGCAGAGCTCATGCAGAGCCCCTGCTCCCTGCCACTTCTGCTCAGACTTCTCTGCACTGAACTAAGATGGTGCCCACCTTTTATACTCCCTTCTCAATGCTCCCAGGAACTGCTTCCTCCCTGATCCTGCACTACAGGGTTCCCCTTCCTCAGTGTTCCCTCCCCCCACTCCAGCCAGGGACAGGGACTGTCGTGCCCATCTCAGGGGCATATTGGTCGCCCTGCCCCACGGCAATGTGGTGTAATGCATGCAGGTGTCGGGTCCTGATCCACACTCCATCCTTACCTGAGAGTGAGATATCACACCTCTGGGTGAGGTGCAATACCTCTGTAGCAACCGAGCCCTCAGGGTGCTACAGTTCCATTTATCTTCAGCCTAGGTGATGTATTGCGATACAGGGCCGTGATTTTGGCTATAAAAGGGTCCCCTAGACCCCTACCCCAAGCTTTTTAAGAGAATCATATATGGCGTGCCAGGAGACTCTATGGAATGCTTTCTCAGCATCCAACGAGAGTATCTAATTACAAATTTTTAACTGCATCTAGCCCAGGAAATACTTTGTGCCTAGTAGCAGGGTCTGCTAGTCAGCGGATTATCCCGGCTGTTAAGCAAGCTACACCACCTGTAGTTTGGACACTTCATTTTTTCAAAGGAAATGCTTCAGGACCACGGGATACTCAGTGAAGAGCATCAGGAGGCACCCCAAGGCATAGGGGCTCGGACTGGCAGTAGGATGCCTTGCGGTGGACAGCCGAGCTCGATCCTTATAAAAGCTTTTTAACTGCAGCAGCTTTAGTGGACGCTACTGGAGCTGGAATTACGCGGCTGCTGGCATGAGACTTGCCCTCCAATAGATCCTTGTAAATGGATTTAAAGTGTATTTATTCAAATTAGAGAGACAATTTAAATTAAAAAGCTTAGAGCTGCCTCCACCACAGGGGGGCTCGCTCGACCCACCAGCGGACAGGCACCAGTATTGGGAGAGGGGGGCTGGCCGTCAGGGTTCACCGCGGCTCTGGCACAAACCCGGCGACACGGAGGTGGCACGGGCAGGAGCGGACTGAACGTGTCGGCTTCTCACTTTTTGGATTTTAGAAGGGCATGACATGCCTATATCTGTGTCTCCCCCTCCTTTTACTCCTCCACCTCTTTTCTTTTCGCATGACTATATGTACTTGACACTTTTCCATGTGTTAGTTGTGTCTTCTGAGCAGTTTGTCAGCTTTTGGACACCTTTGAAGGTGTTTTCTATGTGTTTCTATGTGTTTTTGTTTGCCTGCCATTGGTTTTAACGGTGTTCGAAGGTGTTCGACGAACAGTTCGACGAACAGTTCGGCAAACACACGGGTGTTCGACGAACCGAACCGAACTCGAACACTACGGGGGTGGCTCAACACTACTCAACACCACCGGAGCTAATGCAACTCCACAACCTACAGTCTCCTTCCCCACCATCCTGTAGAATGTAAGGATGCAAGTACAGGGTCTATAAGACTTAGATTCAATATGGCACCTTGGCAAAAGCCAGTTATGTTCTCCCTCTGATATCTATCAATAACAAACAGGTCATGCAGGAGAAACTTGCACTTCCACTCAGTGTCTTCAGCTCCTTTGTGAGAAACTAATGTTTGCTCAGCCAGTCTACCAAATAAAATTCCTGAGGTATGGAAATTGTGGGTGGCTTTGCTTCTGGTACTGGGTGCTAATACCAAACCGTGGCATGCCATTCACTGGATATTCCTGGCTGGTTGGAGACAAGCTCATTCCCATAGAAAAGTACCAGCAAGCTAAGGATATGGTGGCCTCTATCATCATGAAGGAGTTTGCTTATTGTCTAGTAGTCTGGCTTTTATACTAAAGATCCTGCTCCTTTTTATAGTTTTAAGTGAGCATGCAGAGACCGTGGTTTCTGCAGCAGTGCTTACAGGCCAGGATAGTGGCAGAGAAATTGCTGTACCATCAGGTTGAGGATGAGAGCCATGCAAGGCATGTGTCTGAGGTTGCCCCAGCGTAGGGCCGCCACCGAGTTTGCACCGTTATTGCACACAGCCTTCACTTGCTCCAAGTTCAGCGGAGATAGCCATTGATCAAACTCGGCTTGGAGAGCTGTCCACAACTCTTCAGCTGTATGACAGTGATCTCCAAGGCATGTTAAGTTTAAGTGAAAAAAGAGGAAAGTAGATTCAGCTCACCTGATTGCTGTAGGCTTTGGAAGGAAGCACGGATACGTGCTTTTTATCCATTACATACAAGGGTGGACTGTATGGATCGCTTCCAGGATACAATGGAAAGAGAGCTTAAATCGCTGGCACAGGATGTCAAGCATCATGGTTCCCACCATAACTTATCATCTTTACACCATCAAGCATTGCAGGAATTGAGAAATATGCCACATATTGTTATACGTATGGCTGATAAGGGGGGCTTAGTAGTTGTGCTGGACACTGACACATATAGATCCCAGGTTGCATCTTTATTGGAGGATTCATCTACATATCGTAAATTAAGGTGTGATCCGATTGTAGATATTAAAAAACAAACCTATGAAATTGTAAGTGACGGCTATATGTTGGGTGTATTATCTAAAAACCAAAGAGATTACCTTTTGGTAGATTTTCCAATCACCCCCATTATGCACGCATTGCCCAAGGTACATAAGGGAGTCAGCCCACCCCCTATGAGGCCCATCATCTCGGGCATAGGATCGGTCACTGAACGATTAAGTGAGTGGGTTGACTCACTTTTGCAACCATTATCACAACAAACAGCTGGTTTTCTCAAAGATACTGGAGATGTATTGGGACAACTTTCTAATATAGTTTGGAGACAAGATTTTGCATGGATTGCTTGTGATGTAACGGCATTATATACCTCAATCCCTCGAGAAATTGCAGTGGAAGCACTCTCATATCATTTGAAAAAATACAGTGATTATACGGAAGACCTATGTACATTTATTATACAAGTGGTCAATTTTCTTATGACATATAATTATTTTTCTTTTGATGGACAATATTATTTACAATCTAGAGGCGTGTCAATGGGTGCTAAACATTCCCCATCATTGGCCAATCTAGTTATGGCCTATTGGGAGGAAGGTTATCTTTACAGTACTGATAATCCTTTTGCCAAACACCTGGTCTGGTATGGCAGGTACATAGATGACCTACTGTTCGTGTGGTCAGGCGATGTGTCTGCCATACCCGACATTGTGCAATATTTAGATGTCAATCATTGCAATCTAACATTTACGCATAGGGTTGAAATTTCTGCCATTTCATTTCTGGATTTGAATTTGCAGGGTATCCCAGATCGACACATATTGACTAGTACTTACTGTAAACCACAGTCTGGAAACACTATTTTGCATGCAAGTAGTAGTCATCCGCCCCACACCATTAAAGCATTACCTGTGGGTGAATTCACACGTGTTGCAAGGAATTGCTGTAACGGGTCCGGGAGGCGGAACCTCTGAGCTACTATACAAGGGGGCGGCCCTTGTAAGGGAGCGGGTGGCAGTCTCTGGGTGAACGGACAGGGAGTTACGGCAAGTGATCAGGGCAGTCTCTGGGTAAGGGGTAGGTACGACCTGTGATGGCAGAGCCTCCGGGTAGGCTAGCAGGCAGATGGTAGATGTGTGCTCCCAGGTGAGCAAGCGAGAGTCTCTGGAATAGCAGGTGGTCACGGCACGTGACGGCGGAACCTCCGGGCTGGCAGGCAGGTAGGTAACGGAGAAGCGCTCCCAGGTGAGCGGGCAAGAGTCTCTGGAAAAGCTGGTGGTCACCGCACGTGACAACGGGACCTCCGGGCTGGCAAGCAGGCAGGTAACGGAGAAGCGCTCCCAGGTGAGCGGGCAAGCTGGTCCATAGACAGACTGACCGGAGTTGTAAGGCAGACCGTCGGACCTCAGGCAAGCAGGCAGGTAGCTGATGTGCGCTCCCAGGTGAGCGGACAAGTTGGTCCTTAGACAGACTGACCGGAGTTGTAAGGCAGACCGTCGGACCTCAGGCAGGCAGGCAGGTAACAAGTATTCAGGCAGGAATCAGGCAGGAAACTGGCAGGAAACTGGCAGGTAACTGGCAGGTAACTGGCAGGTAACTGGCAGGTAACTGGCAACGGGACCTGAGGGCTGAAGCACAGGTGAGACACAGGTGCAAACAACATTGCTCGGGCACCTCCATTTTGGAGGAGGTGCCTTATATATGATGAAGTCCTCCGGCCATTGGCCGGGGACTCTTTAGGGCGGCGCGCGCGGCCCCTTTAAGAGGAGGGGAGCACGCGCGCGCGCGCCCTAAGCACAGGGGCCGGGAAGGAGCGCGCGCTGAGAGCAGAGCAGGAGGAGGACGCCGGGACAGAGCGCGCGCTGACAGCAGAGCAGGAGGAGGACGCCGGGACGGAGCGCGCGCTGACAGCAGAGCGGGGAGAGGACGCCGGGACGGAGCGCGCGCTGACAGCAGAGCGGTGAGGGGAGCAGCGTCCCTGCCTAGCAGAGGGCAGGGACGCCAGCGCTACAGTACCCCCCCCTTTAGGCCCCCCCTTTTTTAGGCCAGACAGAAATTTAGCTAGGATGAGAGGGGCATGGATATTCTCCCGGGGCTCCCACGTTCTCTCCTCAGGACCAAACCCCCTCCAATCTACCAAGAAAAAGGTCTTTCCTCTTACCCTTTTGGTGGCAAGAATGTTCTCTACCTCAAACTCGTCCTCAGCAGAAACTGGAGCAAGAGGCGTACCTGTAGACTTAGAAAAAGAGTTAAGTACCACAGGTTTGAGGAGAGATACATGGAAGGAGTTAGGGATCCGTAAGTTGGCCGGGAGTTTCAATTTATAGGCCACCGGGTTGATCTGACTGATAACCTCCAGTGGGCCGATGAACCGAGGCCCCAACTTATAGGAAGGGATCTTGAGCCGGACATATTTGGACGAGAGCCAGACTTTATCCCCAGGACGGAATTGAGGAGGATCCAGACGTCCTTTGTCAGCGTGCCTTTTCATACGCTCGGATGACAGAAGGAGTGCGGACCGGGTACTCTCCCATATGGAGGAAGACTCGCTCTCGTGATTGTTGTACGAGAATTCGGCCCATGGCAGGAGATCCACCCAGTCAGAAAGGTGAGCATTAACGAAGTGCCGGAGGTAACTGGTCAGGTTCTGATTGATCCGCTCCACTTGACCATTAGACTGTGGGTGGTAAGCGGAGGAGAAGTCCAGAGTGACGTCTAGCAATTTACAAGTGGCTCTCCAGAAACGAGAAGTGAACTGTACTCCTCGATCCGACACGATGTGACGGGGCAGGCCATGAAGACGGAAGATGTGGCGGATAAAGACTCTAGCCAGCTCGGGTGCAGACGGAAGACCTGGCAGGGGAATGAAGTGAGCCATCTTGGAAAAGCGGTCAGCGACCACCCAAATGACCGTACAACCGGCAGAGACGGGCAGATCAGTTACGAAGTCCATCGCTATATGCTGCCAGGGGGCAGCAGGTGCTGGCAGAGGAAGAAGGCGGCCGGCCGACAGGTGTCTCGGAACCTTGTTGCGGGCGCAGGACACACAGGCAGAAACAAAGTCCATAACATCCTTGTGCAGGTTAGGCCACCAGTAGTGCCGGGTAATAAGCTGGAGGGTCTTTTTCTGACCGGCGTGGCCAGCTAGTTTAGACGAATGACCCCAGTGTAGGATCCTCTCCCGATCAGGAACCGATACGAACGTCTTACCAGGAGGGAGACAATTTAGACTCACGGGAGCCACCTGCATTACTCTGGCGGGATCGATGGGGCAGTCACATGGTCTATGAGGTGGTAATGTCTCTGCCTCCTCCATATCAAAGACATCAGCACAAGACCAATAAGGAATCGGAAGTCCAGGTAGATTAGCTGGGATAGGAGAGGGACGGACGGAATGGACGGGAACCAGACAGGTTTTATGACAGTCTTGTCCCCAGCGAAGGACTTCTCCGGTTTGCCAGTCAAGCACGGGTGCATGTCTCTGGAGCCAAGGCAGACCTAGCAAGAGGGCGTGAGAGAGTCCAGGCAGAACGTGAAGGGAGATACTCTCTGAATGCAGCATACCCACTTGCAGAGTAATGGATTCGGTGATGAATTGGATGGGGCGAGATAAGAGGCCCCCATCCACGGCAACAACAGACAAGGGTACAGCCAGAGGTTTGGTGGGGATGCGGTATTTCTCCACCAGGGACAGTGAAATAAGATTTCCGGCTGCTCCAGAGTCAAGTTGGGCTAGTTCGGAATAACGATTCTCCCCGCAGATGATTGAGACAGACAGCAGCAGGGATGGAGAGGATTTATTTTTGTCTAGATCAAGTCCTCTGAGCGAACCTAGACACAGGCGTTCTCCTGACCTCTCCGGGCAGGCACGGATCCGATGCTCCTTACTGCCACAGTAGAAGCAGCTCCCCTCGGCACGGCGAAAGTCCTGACGGGATTTGACCATCTTGGTCTGGTCGACCTGCATAGGCTCAGGAGAGTGTACCTGGGGAGAAACGGAAGGAGTGACGGGTTTCAGAAAAGTAGGAACCAGACGTGGAAGCCCCTTTTCACGGGTGACCTCTTTGGCACGTTCCTGGAACCGTAGGTCAATCCGGGTGGCAAGAGTTATTAGGTCATCGAGAGTGGTAGGAATGTCCCGACCAGCAAGTTCATCTTTAATACGGCCGGACAGACCCTCCCAGAAGACGGATACCAGAGCTTCGTTATCCCAGGCCAGCTCCGAGGCAAGGGTACGGAACCGTATGGCATATTGACCCACGGTGAGGCTTCCCTGACGGAGGCGTAGCAGAGATGATGCGGATGAGGTCCTCCGTCCGGGTTCGTTGAAGGCTTTCCGGAAAGCCGTGAGAAAGGCAGGCAAGTCGGACACCAGGGGGTCTCCTCTCTCCCATAGAGGATTTAGCCAGGCCAGAGCCTCCCCGGTGAGATGGGACATGATGAATGCAATTTTGGCTCGGTCGGAGTTAAACTGGTGGGACAATAGTTCAAAATGCAAGGTGCACTGATTTATGAAGCCCCGAGCCAGGACGGAGTCGCCTCCGAAGCGAGGAGGTGCAGAGAGCCGGGGTCCGGAAAAGGATACCATGGTACTGGCCGTAGTTGCAGGTGGTGTTGTCAGAGTATCCAGGCGAGTATTGACATTCCGCAGGTGACCCAGGATGGACTCCTGTTGGGACCTTTGACGGGACAGTTCATGACACAGGTCCGTGAGCGAGGGAGCTTGGGTGCCACCGGGTTCCATGGCCCGAGCAAACTGTAACGGGTCCGGGAGGCGGAACCTCTGAGCTACTATACAAGGGGGCGGCCCTTGTAAGGGAGCGGGTGGCAGTCTCTGGGTGAACGGACAGGGAGTTACGGCAAGTGATCAGGGCAGTCTCTGGGTAAGGGGTAGGTACGACCTGTGATGGCAGAGCCTCCGGGTAGGCTAGCAGGCAGATGGTAGATGTGTGCTCCCAGGTGAGCAAGCGAGAGTCTCTGGAATAGCAGGTGGTCACGGCACGTGACGGCGGAACCTCCGGGCTGGCAGGCAGGTAGGTAACGGAGAAGCGCTCCCAGGTGAGCGGGCAAGAGTCTCTGGAAAAGCTGGTGGTCACCGCACGTGACAACGGGACCTCCAGGCTGGCAAGCAGGCAGGTAACGGAGAAGCGCTCCCAGGTGAGCGGGCAAGCTGGTCCATAGACAGACTGACCGGAGTTGTAAGGCAGACCGTCGGACCTCAGGCAAGCAGGCAGGTAGCTGATGTGCGCTCCCAGGTGAGCGGACAAGTTGGTCCTTAGACAGACTGACCGGAGTTGTAAGGCAGACCGTCGGACCTCAGGCAGGCAGGCAGGTAACAAGTATTCAGGCAGGAATCAGGCAGGAAACTGGCAGGAAACTGGCAGGTAACTGGCAGGTAACTGGCAGGTAACTGGCAGGTAACTGGCAACGGGACCTGAGGGCTGAAGCACAGGTGAGACACAGGTGCAAACAACATTGCTCGGGCACCTCCATTTTGGAGGAGGTGCCTTATATATGATGAAGTCCTCCGGCCATTGGCCGGGGACTCTTTAGGGCGGCGCGCGCGGCCCCTTTAAGAGGAGGGGAGCACGCGCGCGCGCGCCCTAAGCACAGGGGCCGGGAAGGAGCGCGCGCTGAGAGCAGAGCAGGAGGAGGACGCCGGGACGGAGCGCGCGCTGACAGCAGAGCAGGAGGAGGACGCCGGGACGGAGCGCGCGCTGACAGCAGAGCGGGGAGAGGACGCCGGGACGGAGCGCGCGCTGACAGCAGAGCGGTGAGGGGAGCAGCGTCCCTGCCTAGCAGAGGGCAGGGACGCCAGCGCTACAATTGCAATGATGAGAACACTTTATTTACAGAACTTACACATACATGGTCCAAATTTTCGGAAAGGGGGTATCCTAAATGGACCCTGAATAGAGCCAAACATATAATCAAACATAAGAGACACCAAAATTTGGGACCACGTATTGTTCACAATAATTCTAATAGACTAGTCCTGTCATTGCAGTATAGTCCTCAGTTTAATATAATCAAATCTATTTTTTTCAAACACATATCCATTTTGTATGAGGATGCAACTTTATCTAAAATTTTACAATCCAATTTCTCTGTAGTAGCAAGGAGAGGTGTCACTATTGGTAACATCGTTTCACCGTCTTTTTTCTCCTCTAATAATTTAAAAAGTAATACTTGGCTAAATCACTCTGGTTTCTATAAGTGCGGCCAAAATAGATGTCGGACATGCAAATATACATCAGCTACTAAAGAATTTTTTAATTATAACCACACAGAAACTTTTAAAATCAAAGGATACATAAATTGTAACAGCACGAATGTGGTTTATATAATTCTATGCAAAATTTGTGATCTTTTATATGTTGGTTGCACAACAAGAAATCTTAAAGTTCGCATTTCAGAACATTTAACTGATATATCTTCTCTTTCTAGTACCAACCGAAATATTTCACATGCCTCTAGGCATTTTATTCAATTTCACCAGAGATCGTGCAGTTCTCTACAAGTCATTGGTATAGAGAGGGTTAAACCTGCACATCGAGGAGGAGATTCCAGACACCGTTTACTCACCAGAGAAGCATTCTGGATTTATAACCTTGGATCCCGCTTTCCAGATGGAATCAATGCACTCCTTGAAGTCATGTTTCATTATTGATTCTACTTCATGATTCTGTCAGTTTATTTTATCTATTTCATGTAACACTTATGTTAAAATGAATTTTAACTCTTTTCTTGTTCTTTCTCTCTATAATGGTTTTATTATTTTTTTCCATTTTATGTGATTGGCTCACACTAATTATGCACCTTATTCACACTCTCATGTGACCAAGTATATCGATCTGATTGGTTGTTATTGGATATAATACTATAGTGTGTCATATGCATGTCAGCTTTGACAAAGAACACAGCTCTGTGTTCGAAACGCGTTGCATTTTTTCCATGTGAGATTCCCCGATGTAATTTGGAAATTTTTAAACTGCGTGGATTTGCTTCAATAAATATTTGCACTTTTGGAAGCTGGTTTCTTCAACTTTTTTTCATATTAATTTTAACACTGCCTAATTGCGGTGAGCTCTGGCTGTGCAGTAAAGAGGTGGGGGGATTCTCTCTGCAATGTTGGAACATGTATCTCATTAAGGCAGAGGTTGAGGGCGCAGGTGGAGGCCCTAGAGGAGGTGAAGGATGCAAAAGGACTGGAGGAAGTGTTAGATACAGAGGTTTGTCCTGCAAGCCTTGGGAATTCCAACACTTGCTGTCTAGTGACACCTTGATGTCTAGTGGTTTAGTTCTCCAACCCTAGCTGTTTAGTAGGTTCATTTTCTAACCCCTGTGGTCTTATTAGTTTAGTTCTCCAACCCCTGTTTTCTGTTAGTTTAGTTCTCCATATACTAGTGTGTATTTGTTTCTTTCTCCAACCTTAGCTGTTTATTAGTTTGGTTCTCCAAACCCAGCTGTATATTAGTTTAGTTCTCAATGTTCTGGTGTGTTTTTATTTCTTTCTCCAACCCATCCATGCCCACTTCCAGGGGTTAACGTATGGTGACGAGGGTTTGGATTCTTCTTGGACCCTACTTTGTCTGGGTCCGGATTAACTGAAAAAAGTTTTGGGCATTGCTAAACATGCTTTCCCCCACTTGAGTCTGTGAAGCTTTGGATCAGACCTCTGATGCCCCGGAATAGAATGTATGAACAGCTCTGCAGACTCGCCCATCTGTGCTTCCCCACAGTCCGTTGGCCGGTTGGAGAGTTCTGACATGGATGAAAATAAGGGTAATTGGGGCACCACCTCTGAGGATTATACTGTGTGTGATGTTAAGGTGGAGGAAGAGGAGCAGAGGCCACTTGATGCATCGCTTGTCATCTACTGGAGTACATGTTCTTCCTGCCCCTCATCTACAAGGCATACCGCTGTGCGACTACCAAAGAAAGGGAGTGGAGTCCAGTAACAGAAGTTATAAAAATGCTGCACAATTGCTCACTGCAACAAAACAAACCTACTTCTCATCTCTCATATCATACGTGTTAGAATCTATTTTGTTTTACTATCGGCCATCTAGTTGTGGTTTGCTGGCTTCTAGTCTTTTCTTCTGGTGCTGGGTTTCTTGGTCACATGATCTCTGCACTCTTTATTACTCAACACCTGGCTCCCATTTCTTGCTGGACATCAGTGTTGTTACGCTTGTGCTCTGGCTAAGTAGCCTTGTTTAGTTATTTCTGCTTTGGACAATTGTGTTCCTGGGACTTCTTGTTCCCCCAGTTTTGTTCCCTTTAATCTTCGTTTTTGCAACTAACTTTTCTGTTAGGAGGTCTCCTGCTTTTGCTCCCAGTCCTTAGATCTTTTAGGAACCCCTTTCCCCTTCCTACAGGTCTTCGTTTGAGTTCAGTGCATGAGATTTAGCGGGGCTATTCATAAGGAATAGGGCACCCACCCCAGCGTAAGGTTAAGCTGAGTCTCAGTGCAAGGACAGCTTTCCCTTAGTTCTAAGTTGCAGAACATAACAGTATGTCCAGCCGCGTTTAAAAAAAAAAAAGTTGCTTTTTTTTTCTCCTCTCCTCTTCCTGCATTTTCTTCAGTATGAATACCATTCAGGAGCTTGCTCAACGCTTGCAAGGGTTGACTCTGGAGGTTGCTGATCTTCAGCAGTACGTGAGTAAATACCCTGCAGAACGCTATGAAGAACCTAAGGTAAGATTACCTGAGTGTTTCTCGGGGAAATGACAGGATTTTTTTTCATTTAAAAATGCTTGTTTGCAGTATTTTCGGCTCAGACCTAGATCTTCTGGGAGTGAACTACAGTGTATAGGGATTATTATGTCTCTATTTCGTAAGGAACCTCAAATCTGGGCGTTTTCCTTGTTTTCTGATGATCATTGTTTGAGGTCTCTGGAGGCATTTTTTTATGCCATGGGTTTGCTATATGATGATCCTGATCGGGTTACATCAGCTGAGGCAGAGCTCAGATGTCTCAAACAGGGTTCTCTTGATGCTGAGAGTTATTGCACCCTGTTCAGACGATGGTCTGCAGAGGTCAGGTGGAACGACCCTGCACTCAAGTTTCAGTTTCTGGCGGGCTTGAGTGAAAGGGTTAAAGATTTGCTCATTGCATTCCCTGCACCTGATACTCTGCAAGTTGCCATGCAGTTAGCTATCCATGTGGATAGAAGGTTGAGGGCTAGACAGAATGAGAAGTTTCCTGTATTGCTGGATTCTGTTTCTCACGATATTCCTGCCGACACTGGGGAACCTATGCAGGTCAGGGCAATGTCATCCCATTCCAAGGAGAGGGACAGGAGGTTCTCTGAGGGACTTTGCTTGTATTGCGGTAAGGCTGATCATTTTTTAAAGCAATGTGAGGTTCGCTTAAGGAAAGAAAAAAAAATGGTCAGTAGAAATAACACTCCCATTCGCATTGCGTTTTTACGTTCTGCTGAGGTGTTTTTTCCTGGTTATACCACCTGTCAGGGTCGTTTGATTTAGTTTCAGGTTTTGGTGGATTGTGGTTCTGCACTTAATTTGATTGATCAACAATTTCTTGAAAAGTATAAGTTGGATTCTGAACCTTTGTCGTCTCCTTTTCCTGTGGTGGCGATTGATAATACTCCCCTGGAGAATGGGAGCATTCTTCGAGAGGTCACTGGGTTTCCGCTTACTATGAATATGGAACATCAGAAGCAGATTGACTTATTTGTACTTGCTAAATTGCCTTCCCCGGTCGTCCTGGGGTTGCCCTGGTTAAAAGTGCATAATCCTTTGCTGGACTGGTCGTCTGGTTCCATAAGATCCTGGGGTCAGGGGTGTTATGGTAAGTGTTGTAATGTTCACATTGAAGCTGTTGTGAAGGGGGAGTTACCTGAACCCATTCAGGATTTTGGAGGGTTTTTTCGGAGGTGGAGTTGAAAGCTTTACCACCTCATAGAGATTACGATTGTGTTATTGTCTTCATCCCTGATGCTAAGCTGCCTAAGAGTCGGTTGTTTAATCTGACAATTCCCAAGAGGGAGACTTTGAAGGAGTACCTTCAGACTAGTTTAGCTGCAGGTCACATAAGACCCTCTAAGTCTCCTGTGGCGGTTGGGTTCTTTTTTGTCAAAAAGAAGGATGGGGGTCTTAGGCCATGTCTGGATTTTCAGGAGATTAATAAAATCACTGTGCGCAATCCTTGCCAATTACCACTTATTCCAGATTTGTTTAACAAATTTACCGGAGCTAAATGTTTTTCGAAGATTGACCTTCGTGGGGCAAATAATTTGCTGCGGGTGAAGGACGGAGATTAATGGAAGACAGAGTTTAACACCCCTGAAGGACATTTTGAGTGTTTGGTGATGCCTTTTGGGCTTACTAACGCTCCTGCATTTTTTCAAAATTTCATCAATGACATTCTGAGACCCTTGATCGGTAGGAGTGTTATTGTTTATCTGGATGACATTTTGATTTATTCATCGGATCTTGAGTCTCATTGGCAGAGAGTCCGTGAAGTTCTTCAGATACTGAGAGATTACACACTCTTTGCTAAATTGGAGTGTCAGTTAGCTGTCCAGAAAATAAGTTTTTTTGGTTACTTTGTCTCTTGTGATGGTTTTGAGATGGACCCGGTGAAAGTTCAGGCTGTGCTGGAGTGGCCGAGGCCTGAGGGTTTGAAGTCCGTACAGAGGTTTTTGGGGTTTGCCAATTATTACAGGAAATTCATAAAGATTTTCTCTGTCATCACAAAACCCATTACTGATCTCACCAAGAAGAGTGCTAATACAGTTCAATGGTCCACTGAGGCTATTGAAGCTTTTGAGTATCTCAAGGAGAGGTTCAGCTCTGCTCCTGTTCTTATCCAGACGGATGAGACCAAGCACTTTTTGGTTGAGATGGATGCCTCATCTATAGGCGTAGGGGCAGTTCTGTCCCAGGAGGGTGAGGATAGGGTGCATCCCTGTGCTCTCTTTTAAAAAAAAATTGAGACAGAGCTCAACTATGATGTTGGGAATCCTGAGTTCTTGGCTATTAAACTCGCGTTCGAGCATTGGCGACATTTTTTGGAGGGGGCTCTACATTCTATACAGGTTTTCACTGATCATAAGAATTTGAACTATCTGGACGCAGCAAAACGTTTGAATGCCCGTCAGGCTAGGTGGGCACTGTTTTTTGCCCGGTTCAATTTTTCCATAACCTTTGTCCCGGGGACAAAGAATGTTAAGGCTGACGCTTTGTCTCGTAGTTTCTCTCCAGCGGTGAATGCTGAGAGGGAGGAGTGTATTTTGCATAGAGGGGTGGTGGTGGCCGCATTGGATTCTGAGTTGGAGAATAGCATCCTAAGAGCTCAGAGTGCGGCACCAACTAACACTCCGTGTGGTAAATTGTTTGTGCCTTGAGCCTTGAGGAGAGCGTTGTTTGTTGAATGTCATGAGTCTCGGTTGGCGGGTCACCCAGGGATTTTGGAAACTAGGAAGTCTATTTGTCGGAGTTTCTGGTGGCCAGGGTGGCAAAGGGAAGTCATCAAGTGGGTGCGTCAGTGTTCTGTGTGCGCTAGGTCAAAGGCCTCTCACGCTCCGGTTGTGGGGTTGCTGTGCTCCCTGGAAGTTCCTAGTTCGCCATGGACGCACCTTGCCATGGATTTTATCACCGATCTGCCTTTATCGGAGGGTTTTTCTGTCATCTGGGTTGTTGTGGACCGGTTTAGTAAAATGTCTCATCTGGTTCCGTTCAACAAGTTACCTTGCGCCAAGACTCTTGCTAAGGCTTTTGTGAAGGAGATTATCAGGCTCCATGGTGTTCCCATGGACATTGTTTCCAATAGAGGACCACAGTTTGTGGCTCGCTTTTGGCGTGCTTTTTGTGACAGATTGAAAATTCATTTGTCATTCTTGTCGGGGTATCATCTAGAGTCCAATGGACAGACTGAAAGGAAGAACCAGGATGTCGAGCAGTTTTTGAGATGTTTTGTGGCAGACAATCAGGAATTGTGGTCAGAGTTTGCCCTTAATAATCATACTTTTTCCTCGGCTGGTTGTTCTCCTTTTTTTTTGTTGCACTGGCAGGCATCCAGCTTTTGGTCCATTTTCCAAAGCTGGGGCTGCGGTACCAGAGGAGGACAATTTTGCTGGTGATTTGGAGAGGGTTTGGACCAGTGTATGCCTGAACCTCAAAGAGGCTAACAGGAGATTAAAAAGGTATTTTTACAAAAAAAGAAAGGAGTCCTTGTTTGCTGTTGGGGATGTGGTTTGGTTGTCCACTAGGAATCTTCATTTGAAAATTCCTTCTAAAAAACTGGGGCCTAAATTTGTGGGTCCTTTCAAAGTGGTTCAGATTGTCAACTCGGCAGCGGTGAGGTTGAGCATTCCCTCGTCCTGGAGGATTAATTCTTGGTTTCATGTGTCGTTACTTAAGAAGGCGGACAGGCCTGATAAGCAGGCGAAGCCTACTGTTCCTCCTGTTGATGAGGACGATGAATTTGACATTTCTCGCATTTTGGATTCCAGGTGGCATAGAGAAAGATTACAGTATCTTGTGTCCTGGAGAGGTTTCGGCCCCGAGGATAATTCCTGGGCGATGGCCGAGGACGTCTCGGCCTCAAGGCTAATTAAGGCTTTTCACAGGAGATTTCCTGGTAAGGCTCGGCCTAGAGGATCCAAAGGATCCACGTAAAAGGGGAGGTACTGTTATAATCTATTTTGTTTTACTATCGGCCATCTTGTTGTGGTTTTCTGGCTTCTAGTTTTTTCCTCTCGTGCTGGGTTTCTTGGTCACGTGATCTCTGCACTCTATATTACTCAGCACCTGGCTCCCCTTTCCTGCTGGACATCAGTATTGTTACGCTTGTGCTCTGGCTAAGTAGCCTTGTTTAGTTCTTTGTGCTTTGGACAATTGTTTTCCTGGGACTTCTTGTTCCATCAGTTTTGTTCCCTTTAATCTTCGTTTCTGCAACTAACTTTTCTGTTAGGAGTTCTCCTGCTTTTGCTCCCAGTCCTTAGATCTTTTAGGGACCCCTTTCCCCTTCCTACAGGTCTTCGTTTGAGTTCAGTGCATGAGTTTCAGTGGGGCTATTCATAAGGAATAGGGCACCCACCCCAGCGTAGGGTTAAGCTGAGTCTCAGTGCAGGGACAGCTTTTCCCTCCTATTCCTTAGTTCTAAGTTGCAGAACATAACAATACGTGTCTCACAACCCTAAACAGCTATTCAGTACTTTCAAGTCCCTCCTCTGTCTCAGCGGAAGACTTAGCCTCATTCTTCAAGCAGAAAGATTGACAACATAGGGCAAAGCTTTTGCTTAAAGTCCCAACAGCCCCTTCTCATAACGACTCAACTCTCCTCCTCAAAAACCAGCTTCTCCGCCATCACGGAAGATCATCTTTACTCTCCAAATCACGTCTCACCACCTGTGAACTTGACCCAATACCATCCCACCTCATTTCAAACCGTACCACAGTCTTCATCCCAAGCCTAACCCTCCTCTTCAACCTGTCACTAACAACTAACGTCTTCCCCTCATGATTCAAACATATATCAATCACACCCATCCTCCAAAAGCCCTCCCTTAACCCATCCTATGTTTAGCAATCACCCCATCTCACTTCTCCCCTATGCCTCCAAACTACTGGATAAACACATCTATTTTGAACTGTCCTCCCACCTCTCCTCCTGCTCCCTCTTTGACCGCTTACAATCTGGTTTCTGACCTCACCATTCCACTGAAAGGGCCCTGATTAAAGTCACCAATGACCTACTAACTGTCAAATCTTAGCAAGACTACTCTGTCCTCCTCCTCCTAGACCTGCCATCTGCCTTCGACACAGTAGATCATACCCTCTTACTACAGACTCTCATCTCTTGGCATCACAGACTTGCCCCTGTCTTGGATCTTTTCATACCTAACCGATAAGACATTCAGTGTCTCCCACTCACACACCACCTCCTCATCTCACCCCCTATGTGTTGGTGTCCCCAACGTTCAGTTCTAGAACCCAGGCTCTTCTCCATCTACACCTCTGGCCTGGGACAGCTCATAGTCTCACGGCTTTCAGTATCACCTCTATGCTGATGACACACAGATCTACCTCTCTGGACCTGATATCACCTACTTACTAACCAGAATCCCACAATGTGTGTACTGTATTTCATCTTTGTTCTCTGTCAGACTTGTAAAAAGTAACATGGATAAAACAGAATGCATCATCTTTCCACCATCTCATTCACCCCCCCCAACTGACTTATCCATCAAAGTGAATGGATGCACTCTCCCCAGTCCCACAAGCTTGACTCTGATCTGTCCGTAAAACATCAGATCCAAGCCCTTTCCACTTGCTGCTGACTCCAACTCCAAAGTATATCAGGGATCCACTCTAAAGTATATCAGGGATCCACACCTTCCTAAACCATGAATCTAGAAAAACACCAGTGCACGCCCTCATCATCTCCCGCCTCGACTACTACAAGCTCCTTCTCTGTGGCCTCCCTTCTACCATTCTCGCACCCCTCCAATCTATCTTAAACTGTTCAGGCTGAATAATCCACCTGTCACCCCGCTATTCCCAGGCTTCTCCCCTCTGTCGATCGCTGTGCTGGCTCCCTGTTGCCCAGAGACTCTAGTTGAAAAGCCTAACTTTGGCATACCAAGCCTGTCTCCTCCACACATATATGACATAGTCTCCCTGTACTAGTTACCTGCATGCAACCTTCCATCCTTCCAAGATCTCCTTCTCTACTTCCCTCTTATCTCTTCTTGCCAAGATCGCATACAAGATTTGTCCCATGCATCTCCCCTACTGTAACTCTGTACCCCAACACAGACTGTCGCTTACCGTGGAAACCTTAAAAAGGAAGCTGAAGACCCACTTCTTGTGACAAACGTACAATCTGTGGTAGGCCTCGCTCCAGCATACCGCTGCACAACTAGATGTACCCTGACCTACTGTACCCTCACCCATCCCTTGTACATTGTTTGTGCACCCTCGCGAGCAGGGTCCTCTCTCCTCTTGTACCAGTCGGTGACCCCTTTTCACATATAACGCTCCACGGAATAAATGTCACTGTAATAGTACTAATATTCACCAAAAAAATACACCTAAAATTTTATGTTTATTAGTATCATTAAAAATTCAATTGTAACTGACCCTCAAAAAACAAACAAAAAACACCAAAAATGGTTAAAAGGCTGTAAAGTATTCTCAGCCCAAAAAGAGATAAAGTGGGGAAGGGGCAATGCTTTAAGCTGACCCCTAATCTGCCACCTGCAGTGTACAGGTATGGTAAATCAAAAAATATGAAATTAATGGGTACTCATTTCGTAACAGTCAGTTATCTTAATGGCCCAGATACTCAAGAGGCTATCAATCATCAAGCAATCAATAATACGGTATATAGATCTCAATCTGGCTGTAAATACAGAACAAATATATGTGTACTAGTAACAAAAATGATCGCAGGGAATATTCCTGCATCCCTCACCAAACCAGAAAATAGATATCACTTTATACCAATATATACAATAGACCAATCTTCAAGTACAATAATCATTAAAAGATTCACTAGTCAGCCAGAAAATCAAGAGATAAAGTATGGAGGTGTCCTTGGACCCTCCTATTCATAGGGACAAGATCAGAAATGCAAATAGACCAACCCCACAACTACACCGCTAAGTTCAAATACAGATGCAGGTATGTATCGCTCAAAGCGGGCGCGTTTCTCCTGCTAATTGGCTCATCAGGAGCCACATACCCTAAAAATTCAGATAATATAATATGAATGCTTAATAAGAGAGACTTAGCTTAGATGAATCTTGTTGGTATTCATCACTGTCTCCACTACTGTACACTGCAGGTGCAATGGTGGTGGCCCATTTGTCTTGGGGATTGAATGGTGATTACCCTCTTTCATCCCCTTACACTGATAATTGACTCCCACCACTCTCACCTAATCAGGGACTTATAGGGTCCTTTAGGGTGAGCCGACGAGGAGTGGGGGCACCATTTGCGTTCAAGAGGGTGCCAACCTCAGCTGTGAGGTAGGGACAGATTAGGGGTCAGCTGTGGTTAGGGCATTTCCCCTTCCCCACTTTATGAGACTCTATTTTTGGGCTGAGAATATTTTACAGCCTTTTAACCATTTTTGGTGTTTTTTGTTTGTTTTTGAGGGTCAGTTACAATTGAATTTTTAATGATACTAATAAACATAAAATTTTAAGTATATTTTTTCAGTGAAATTACTTGTACTCTGAGTCAATTGATGGCAATTTCCTGGTGTCTACCCCTTATTTGATGTGTTTTGGCAGCTTTTGGGCCCATTTAAAAGGTGTTGTATATGCTTTTTTTTCCCCCCATTGAATCTTATGGCGTTCAGCAATGTTCGACGAATAAATTTGGCGAATGTCTAAATATTCGGCGACCATTTCCGAACTGAACATTGAAATGTTCGCTCATCTCTAGTCCTGGCTTGCCCTGCCTCTAGTGTTTTGTCAGAGCGGGTTTTTATTGCCACCAGGGGAATTATAATTGATAGTCAAATCCGCCTGTCAACTGAAAATGTTGACAGGCTGACTCTTATAAAAATGAACTGGATTGGGCCAGACTTCTCAACACCAATGCATGATAGCAGTGGAACATAAACTAGAATCCAGTGGCTATTTTTGGGAGGTCTATTCCTATGCAACTTTTCACACCCAGACATGGGTATACACTTCCTGATTTTGTCTATTTTCTGTTGTCCTCCTACTTCTCCTTCTCCTTCTCCTCCACTTCCATTTCACCAGGGTGATCATGATGCAGCACCCACATAATTTTTTTAAGGGTGTTTATGATTCTTATAGGAAATGTTTTTAGAGGCCTACCGCTAACATTCTGTATGTTATACAGTATGTTCATGTATACTCCCCAGGGGTAAATGTTTTTCAGTATAGAAGACCCACTCCTTAACAATGGTAACATTTTTTTAATGAGGACCTCCTCTACGTCTCTTCAAAGGGGTATTGGAGTGCGTCCAGTTTTTTGGCAGCTCTTGCTATCACTGGATGGCATTACAAGTGTAGGAGACCCACTCCTTAATAATAGGAACACATTTTTTTAATGAGGCTCTCCTCTACGTCTTTTCAAAGGGGTATTGAAGTGCGTCCAAATTTTTGGCAGCCCTTGCAGTCACTGCATACTTAATAACAGTATAGGAGACCCACTCCTTTATAATGGGAACATATTTTTTACTGAGGCCTTCCTCTTTGTGTCTTCAAAGGGGTATTGGGATTTTTACAAATTTTTGGCAGCCCTTGCAGTCACTGCATACGCAATAACAGTATAGGAGACCCGCTCCTTAATAATGGGAACAACAAAGCATAGCCGGCTGATAGCCCTCTAACAATAGTGAAGGCCGACTCCTGTCCCTTTAAAAACGACCCGAGCAACGAGCACCTGAGCATTTTAGTGCTCGCTCATCACTATTGTACATACAATGGTAGTAGTCTTGCGTTTAAAGCAGTAGTGGATGATGAGATATGAGACCTGGAAGTCAAAAATTCCAAATATTGTTACCCTTTTGCTCATTATTGTAAGTGTGTGTATTTCTGCGCATCGTGCTCAACGCGATACTGAATAAATCAAGATGTTTTGAAAAATGTGTTTCCTTTTTTTCTCATTTGCACATCAATGTCCTGTGATTTTCCTAATTCCATATTTTCTTCTTTATGTTGCAATATTAATGGTGAAGAGAGTATGTGGGCACTATTTGATAGTATTTACAAGATGGTAGCTTTGTAAGTGTCATAGATGTAATGGTAAAATGGGTTTAATATCCATAAAACTGTCTCTTAAGAAGGGACGTATCACTCTCATATTGTTGATTGAAGCATGGACTAATTATAACCTGGGAAGGGAAAAAGAGCTCGCACTACATTCCACCTATTCAGCCATGACCTCCTGCTGGGAACAGGTAATTGAAGTGGGTTATTTGCTGACCAGCAGACGAGAAGTCTGGGATCAGAGTATACAAGACACTAGGAGGTGTGATGTTTCTCGCCTGAGGAATTCCCCTACTGGTGTTTCCTGCTGGTGATAGACTTTGTCAGATTCATTCACTTTGATGTTGTTTGTGTTGGTTGCAGTAGTTTTGTGTGTGATTCCTTTATTCCTCAGGGAACTGCTACTCTAGCGATCTTAGGCGCTGCTAAGGACATTCAGGGTAAACTGCCATTGAGTGGGGGCACCATTGCATTACCTTAGGGTGCCAATTTCAGAGGTCAAGCAGGGACAGACCAGCGTCAGAGAAAGGTGTTTTATAGTCTGAACAGGGACCTGTTAGATTAAGATACTTGTATTTTTCTTCCTGGTTTGTACATTACTCGTATGAATTTGCTTTGACAGTCATGACAGTTATTTTGTGAACAACATAGGTCATCTAGTTATGGGAGGCATATTTTTGAAGTTGTGACAAAGTGGCGAATGTAACACATTTACTTACATCACTGGGCAGCCTGTACATTAGCTCCAAATTAATATCGGACAGATGGAAAACAATATATACGTGTTGTATGTCCGCCGCTCAGTATAGGGAGGCAGGGCAAAGTAAACATGAGTTCTTTGGAATCTTGAAGGGATTTCAAACAGGGCTTCCTTAACATGCATCTTCCATAGTTATATGAGTTAACAGTTTTCAAGCACGCTGCTATATAACACTATTCCAGGCAGAGGTTGATCATAAGATTTTAATCACTCTTCTTTCCGTCACACAGAATTACTTCTCCTTACACAGTGTCAATACTCAGTGCAGTACACAGTACCTTCTCATGCAATGGGGTGGGGGGGATAGTGAGTCTGGTACTCGGTCACTTCACTCACTCTTCTCCTGCTATATACAGTAACAGTTATTGCTCCTGACTTGTTTCTCCACTTTGGACAGTAGTTTCTCTGCACTAGCTGGCCTCTGCAGCTTAATAAGTTTAGCACCTCCATTAGTCCTGTTTCTAGTCCAACATCTCCATGCAGATCCTCAGCACACACTAACGTTTCCCAGTATCTGCTGGTGCCCGCTGACCACTTCCTGTCTCCTGTAACCATTTTAACCCCATTAGTTGCTGGATGTCATGTTTCCTATCTATGAAAAGCTAAAATCATGATAGGAAATATGGCATTAAAATCTTCGCCTGCAACTTTCAGGTGGAAAGATGTCGTGAAAATCGGGGATCCCATAATTTTTTGGGACCTAGCCGCATCATATTGACCAGCCCCAATCAGGGGTCACTCAGGGAAGGTATATGAGACTTTTATCTGGTAAATACAAATTTTGAATTGTAATCATGGTCAGTCCTGGAAGACACAGTTTGCTGTATTTGTGTACCATTTTCCTAAAAGGAGAGCTTACCTCCTCTAAGATCTGCACCATTTCCGTGACATAGTTACATAGTTACATAGTTTATAAGGCCGAAAAAAGACAAGCGTCCATCCAGTTCAGCCTATTTCTTGTGCACTGCAGCTATTCCGCAGCATTGATCCAGGGGAAGGCAAAAAAAAAACATGCGGTATAGGCCAATTTACATCATTGAGGAAAAATTCACTTCCCGACTCCAATCTGGCAGTCAGATTAAATCCCTGGATTAATTAACTATCACTAAGCATAAGATGTAATTTTATTGTTCTCAAGAAAGGCGTCCAGGCCTCTCTTGAACTCATTAAGTGAGCTGGACATCACCACTTCCTCTCCCAGAGAGTTCCAGAGTCTCACGGCTCTGACCGTAAAGAATCCCCTTCTATGCTGGTGCAGGAACCTCCTTTCCTCCAGACGCATAGTGTGCCCCCTCATCTTTGTCACCATCCTTGGTATAAACAGGTCATGGGAGAGATCTCTGTACTGCCCCCTGATGTATTTATACATGTTTATGAGGTCTCCCCTAAGCCTTCTCTTTTCCAACGTAAATAGGCCTAATTTTGACAACCTCTCTGGGTATTCTAGTCCCTCCATTCCCTTTATTACCTTAGTCACCCTCCTTTGTACCCTCTCTAGCTCCAATATGTCTTTCCTGAGCACCGGAGCCCAGAACTGTGCACAATATTCTAAGTGCGGCCTTACCAGCGCTTTATACAGAGGAAGAACAATGTTCTCATCATATGCCCCTATTCCTCTTCTGATGCATGCCATGACTCTATTTGCCTTCGCAGCTGCTGCCTGACACTGGGCAATCCAATTTAATTTGCTGTTAACCAAGACGCCCAGGTCCTTCTCCATGTCAGATTTCCCCAACAGTTTCCCAGTTAATATGTATGGGTGACTGCTGTTTTTCTTTCCCATGTGCATGACCTTACATTTATCGGCATTGAACCCCATTTGCCATTTTTTGGCCCAACTCCCCAATTTATCTAAATCCTCCTGTAGCTGTGCCCTATCCTCATCTGTATTAACTACTTTACAAAGTTTAGTATCATCTGCAAATATTGCTATTTTACTATGCAACCCTTCCACTAGATCATTAATAAATAAATTAAATAATATAGGGCCCAAGACAGACCCTTGAGGCACCCCGCTAGTAACCCTGACACACCCTGAGCTTACTCCATTGATAACCACCCTCTGCTTTCTATCACTCAGCCAGCTATTTACCCACTTGCACACATTATGCCCCAGACCAAGCATTCTCATTTTATATACCAAACTTTTGTGTGGCATGGTATCAAATGCTTTGGAGAAGTCAAGGTATACAACATCCACTGACTCTCCCCGGTCCAGCTGTGAGCTCACCTCCTCATAGAAGGCGATCAGGTTTGTTTGGCAGGAGCGATCCCTCATGAATTCATGTTGATATGGAGTTAGACAGTTATTATCATTAAGATATTCTACAATAGCATCTCTAAGAAATCCTTCAAACAATTTACCCACAACAGACGTTAAGCTTACTGGTCTATAGTTCCCAGGGTCACTTTTAGACCCTTTTTTGAATATTGGTACCACATTTGCTTGGCGCCAGTCTAGTGGGACAGTCCCTGTCCATAAAGAGTGCTTGAATATAAGATACAGCGGCCTGTCTATCACATTACTTAATTCTTTTAGTACCCGGGGGTGTATGCCATCTGGGCCTGGTGACTTGTCTATTTTGACATTATTTAGGCGTTTCTGAACTTCCTCCTGGGTTAGGTGGGTGATATTTAGCGGACAGTTTACTTTATCACTCTGCATTTCCTCCGATAAATTGTTTTCTTTTGTGAAAACAGTGGAGAAGAAGCTATTGAGTAGGTTTGCTTTACCCTCATCGCCCTCTATGATTTTACCCAGGTTATCTTTCAATGGGCCAACTCCATCAGTTTTAATCCTTTTACTGTTTATTAGTGTTGAGCCACCCCCGTAGTGTTCGAGTTCGGTTCGGTTCGTCGAACACCCGTGTGTTCGCCGAACTGTTCGTCGAACTGTTCGTCGAACACCTTCGAACACCGTTAAAACCAATGGCAGGCAAACAAAAACACATAGAAACACATAGAAAACACCTTCAAAGGTGTCCAAAAGCTGACAAACTGCTCAGAAGACACAACTAACACATGGAAAAGTGACAAGTACATATAGTCATGCGAAAAGAAAAGAGGTGGAGGAGTAAAAGGAGGGGGAGACACAGATATAGGCATGTCATGCCCTTCTAAAATCCAAAAAGTGAGAAGTCGAGACGGCCAGTCCGCTCCTGCCCGTGCCACCTCCGTGTTGCCGGGTTTGTGCCAGAGCCGCGGTGAACCCTGACGGCCAGCCCCCCTCTCCCAATACTGGTGCCTGTCCGCTGGTGGGTCGAGAGAGCCCCCCTGTGGTGGAGGCAGCTCTAAGCTTTTTAATTTAAATTGTCCCTCTAATTTGAATGAATACACTTTAAATCCATTTACAAGGATCTATTGGAGGGCAAGTCTCATGCCAGCAGCCGCGTAATTCCAGCTCCAGTAGCGTCCACTAAAGCTGCTGCAGTTAAAAAGCTTTTATAAGGATCGAGCTCGGCTGTCCACCGCAAGGCATCCTAGTGCCAGTCCCAGCCCCTATGCCTTGGGGTGCCTCCTGATGCTCTTCACTAAGTATCCCGTGGTCCCGAAGCATTTCCTTTGAAAAAATTAAGTGTCCAAACTACAGGTGGTGTAGCTTGCTTAACAGCCGGGATAATCCGCTGACTAGCAGACACTGCTACTAGGCACAAAGTATTTCCTGGGCTAGATGCAGTTAAAAATTTGTAAGTAGATACTCTCGTTGGATGCTGAGAAAGCATTCCATAGAGTCTCCTGGCACGCCATATATGATTCTCTTAAAAAGCTTGGGGTAGGGGTCTAGGGGACCCTTTTATAGCCAAAATCACGGCCCTGTATCACAATACGTCACCTAGGCTGAAGATAAATGGAACTGTAGCACCGAGGGCTCGGTTGCTACAGACGTATTGCACCTCACCCAGAGGTGTGATATCTCACTCTCAGATAAGGATGGAGTGTGGATCAGGACCCGACACCTGCATGCATTACACCACATTGCCGTGGGGCAGGGCGACCAATATGCCCCTGAGATGGGCACGACAGTCCCTGTCCCTGGCTGGAGTGGGGGGAGGGAACACTGAGGAAGGGGAACCCTGCAGTGCAGGAGCAGGGAGGAAGCAGTTCCTGGGTGCATTGAGAAGGGAGTATAAAAGGTGGGCACCATCTTAGTTCAGTGCAGAGAAGTCTGAGCAGAAGTGGCAGGGAGCAGGGGCTCTGCATGAGCTCTGCTCCGGAGGCGGGCCTAGTAACAGAGGCCCAGGCCTGCAAGAGGGAGAAGGAAGGAAGAGGAGCGGAGAAGGCTCCAGGAACGAGGAATGAAGGGATCCCAGGGGTGCGGACGGGCGAGTCGCCACCGCACGCCCAAATCCACCTGCGTGGAGGGGTCAGGCCAAAGGGGGAGACCGGTCCCCGAACTAGTGGAGGCAGGAAACGACCCTCAGCTAGAAACCGGAGGCTCTGACATTTTATGTGGCGCAGCCCCTTGCTCCACCCGCTAGGAAGGCACCACATAGGGTCAGGGAAACTGGCGCCAAGTTTACCAAGAGGAGGCCCGAGGCAGCCGGACAGAAGTGTTGGTAAGAAAGGCCAGACAAAGGACACACAAAGGGGGTCCTGTGAAGCGCTCCAAAGTTATCTGGGAGTTGTCTGAGCCCCTCACCTGGTGAGCACAGTACGACGTGGGCAGCCGTTACCTGCAGACGTGGTCTGGATAATAAGAACTGTGAGTAAAGGCCCTGAACTGCATCACTGACTCCGTGTCGTTACTGCTGCTGCCCTGCACCATCACCCCCATCCTCCGCATACACTGCCCTGAGGCTATACTCCTCCCGTGGGGAGTTATGCTACGCTCTGCTGCACCCACAACACCAGCCTTAGCGGTCTGCCCTGTAGCGGCGGTTCACTCTGACCGCAATCCACGGGTGGCGTAGTCGGACATTTAAACATCAAAACCACATAAATAGTTCCGCCACTGGTTTGACCGCCCTGAGCCACGGAACCGGATCGCCGCCACGAAGACTACAACCACCAGCATCCACCAAAAAGGGTCCGGCTCCGGGTGTCCCAAGGCCCAGGGGGTGCGTCAGAACATTTTCATCACCTTTCACAATCACCAATGGGACAAGGCAGGGATGTCCTCTGTCCCCTCTCTTATACATCCTAGTGACGGAGCACCTGCTCTCATCAATTCGCCATAACCCCAATATTAGGTGGATTGAGGTGGGAGGCACCGAGTACAAGTGCTCTCTATTTGCTGATGATGTCCTAGTATATATCACTCAATCACATATATCCATCCCTGCTGTTATGGCTGAAATAGATCACTTTGTTACATGGTAAAATTTTAAAATCAATGCAGCGAAGTCTGAGGCCCTCGATGTCTCCCTCCCTAAATCCATATAGGATTCCATCCAGTCCAACTTTCCCTTTGCCTGGCCCTCACAGGGTATCAAATACTTAGGAATTCCTATTCATAGAGACCTCTCCCATCTATGTTATCTTAATTTTGGGCCCTTTATTGAACAATTCCATACAGACCACGGTTGGCAAGTTAGAACTGTAAGATTCACTACGTGAACCACTGGTGTTTTGTGGAAAAGCACATGTACACCGCGTTCCAAATTATTATGCAAAAAGTGTTTAGGAGTGATAAGGGAAGAATTTGTTTGTTTGTCAGTTAAACTCATTGATGGTGATGTGTGTCAGGGCTCTTTATATCACTGTAAGCAATTGCAGACACCTGTGCAAATTAGTTTGGCAGGTGTGTCCAATGAAAGGCAAGACTACTTAAGAAGGCTCTCTCACATTATTAAGCAGCCTACATTTTCTGCCAAAATGGGAAAGAAAAAGGATGTGTCGGCTGCTGAGAAGCAACAAATTGTGGAGTGTTTAGGTCAAGGCATGACTACAATCAACATTGTGCGATGATCAGGATGAAGTGTCTTGGCAATCAAGAAGTATGTAGCTGATTCACAGTACACACGTGTGCGTGCTGATAAGGGCAAATTGAGGACTCTTTCCTACAGGCAATTACGTCAGGTTGAAAGAGCAGCGGCAAAAAAGCCTTGTCATAGCAGCAGACAAGTTTTTGAAGCTGCTTGTGCCTCCAACGTCCCCCGAACAACAAGATGCAGGGTCCTTCAGAGGTTTGCAGCTGTGCATACGCCATCCTGTCGACCTCCTCTATCCACTTCACACAAGCAGAAACGGCTCCAGTGGGCCAAACATTACATGAAGACTGATTTCAAAACTGTTTTGTTCACGGATGAGTGCCGTGCAGCGCTCGATGGTCCAGATGAATGGAGTGGAGGATGGCTGGTTGATGGACACCCCACACAAACACGGCTACAGCGCCAACAAGGAGGAGGTGGAGTAATGTTTTGGGCTGGAATCATGGGGAGAGAGATTGTCGGCCCCTTTAGGATCCCTGAAGGCGCTAAAGATGAACTCCATAATGTATGTGGATTTTCTCAAACAGCACTTCCTGCCATGGTTCAAGAAGAAGAACCGTGTATTTCACAGCAAGATCATTTTTCTGCATGATAATGCACCATCTCATGCTGCACATAAAACATCTGCATCTCTGGCTGATATGGGCATAAAAGGGGACAAACTTATGGTGTGACCCCCATGCTCCACTGACCTCTACCCCATTCAGAACCTTTGGAGCATCATTAAAAGGAGTGTCTATGATGGCGGGAGGCAGTTCACATCTAAGCAACAGCTCTGGGAGGGTATTCTGTCCTCATGCAAAACAATTGAAGCAGAAACCATCCAAAACCTGACAAATTCAATGGACGAGAGAGTTCAGAAGCTCCTTTCGAACAAGGGGTCCTATGTGAAAATGTAACATCACCTAGAATAAAGTTTTGAGTTGAAAACTGTTTGATTTCAGTTTCTAACAACCTGCTAATGCTTATAATTTCAAAAATGACCATTTTTTTGGTCTTTATTAAAATGAAAAGGTTGATCGAAAAGTTTGGGGGATCTAAGAGTGTGGCAACCCAGTAGTCATGATTACTTCGAATTCTGACAATATGAGGGTCATGCTGCAGGTAGTGCAGCAAGAAGGCACTTATGTGTCTTGCGCATCTCGGAGCCCCAAAATTATTTTCCGGGCTAGATGCAGCTAAAAATTATTTTTAATTTTAAATCTGGTGAAGCTTATTATAGATGGCCTAATAGGATCAGTGCTGCACACTGCTACAAAGCCCAAATTATTTTCCAGTCAAGATACAGATAAACATGATTAGTAATTTGAAAGCTTAAAATGGTTGGTAGGGTGATTTTAACCAATCATCAAGCTTTTACTCTCCCCAGGATGACACAGGGGTAGAAAAGTCGTTTTGGATCCATGATTTGTTCATCTTTATGAACGTGAGTCTGTCTACATTATCAGTGGAGAGCCGCGTGCGCTTATCTGTCAGCACACCACCAGCAGCGCTGAACACACGTTCAGACAGAACGCTGGCTGCGGGGCATGACAAGATCTCCAAGGCGTAAGTGGCTAGCTCCGGCCATTTATCCAGATTGGAAGCCCAAAAAGAGCAAGGGTCCAGTGACACAGTCGTGGCTTCAATGTTTACTTGGAGATACTCCTGTACCATCGTCTCTAGGCGTTGACTATGTGTCAGACTTCTTGTCTCCTGTGGCCTTGCAAAGGATGGGCTAAAAAAGTGGTGAAATGATTCCGCAAAATTGATGTTACCAGCAGATACTGTGGTTCTGTTACGGTTTGAGTGCTGAACACTTGACGGTCCCACGGTTGGCAAGTTGGAACTGTGAGATTCACTACGTGCACCACTGGTATTTTGTGGAAAAGCACATGTAAGATTCTGCAACAGTCTCTGCTGATACTCCTGCATGCGTGCATCCCTTTCTATGGCAGGAATAATTTCTGCAAATTTACTTTTGTACCGGGGATCTAACAGTGTGGCAACCCAGTAGTCAGGATTATTTCTAATTCTCACAATTCGAGGGTCATGTTGCAGGTAGTGCAGCAAGAAGGCACTCATGTGTGTTGCGCATCCAGGAGCACCAAGTCCCTGTTGTGTTGGTGGCGAGGTAACAATCATGCTTCCTTCCTCTGTCCTCTCCCCCCAACCTCGCACAACAGAAATGTGATCAAGGTCTCCCTCATCTGATGAGTCTTCCATCAGTTCGTCCTCCACTTCTTCCTGGGCTCCTGCACCTTCCTCACTAGTTTGGCTGCTACCATGCGCCCTGGTAAAATCATCTCCCCCACCCTCACATGCCTGCCGCCCTGGTGCTGCCGACCGTCTGGACCTTGCAGATGTTAGCCCTTCCGCATACAACTCCTCCTCCTCTACTTCCTCCACCTCCTCTTGTGCCACCACCTGACTCCGAATTCTGTTTAACATGTGCTCCAGCATGTAAATCACCGGAATAGTCATGCTGATAATGGCATCGTCAGCACTAAACATCTTCGTCGCCATTTCAAAACTGTGCAGAAGGGTGCATAGGTCCCTGATCTGAGACCACTCCTCCAGCGTGATTTGCCCCACCTCTGAATCTCGTTGGCCCAGGCTATACGTCAGAACGTATTGCACCAGGGCTTGTCGGTGCTGCCACAGTCGCTGCAACATGTGCAGAGTTGAATTCCACCGGGTAGGCACATCGCATTTTAGCCGGTGAAGTGGCAGGCCCAACGACTTCTGTAGAGATGTAAGTCGCTGAGCTGCGGGATGCGAACGGCGGAAGTGAGCACACAGCGACCGTGCCCTCTGCAGAAGGCCATCTAGTCTGGGATAGTGGGCTAAAAATTGCTGGACAACCAGGTTCAACACGTGAGCCATACAAGGCACGTGTGTGACATTGCCCCGGCGAAGGGCCGCACCCAGGTTTGCAGCATTGTCGCACACGGCCTTCCCTGGTTTCAGGTCCAGTGGAGACAACCATTCATGAAATTGGTTCTCCAGAGCTGACCACAACTCCTCAGCTGTGTGACTCACATTTCCCAGACATTTCAATGTAAAAACCGCCTGATGACGTTGAGCCCTACTGCCAGCATAGTAAGGAGGTGTGCAGGATCCCTTCTGCGCAGTTAGAAAGCTTGTGGCATGACCAGACAGGCTTTGGGTGCAGGTGGAAGACCGAGAGGAGGTTGAGGAGGCAGAAGCAGTGGAGGAAAAATGACATAAAGAGGATTGACGCACAACTCGTGGGGACGGCAAGACTTGGACAGCAGCCCCTTGTCCTGCTGTCACCATAGTTACCCAGTGCCCAGTCAGCGACATGTAACGCCCCTGTCCATGCCTACTCGTCCAAGTGTCTGTGGTGAAATGCACCCTGTCACACACAGAGTTTCTCAAAGAAGCGGTGATGTTGTGTGCGACATGCTGGTGGAGCGCAGGCACACCTTTCTTTGAGAAGTAGTGCCGACTGGGCATCTGGTACTGGGGCACTGCGACGGACATAAGGTCTCGAAAATCCTCTGTGTCCACCAGGCGGAAAGGCAGCATTTCTGTAGCCAAGAGCTTGCAGATGGTGAAATTCAACCTCTTAGCTTTCTCATGGCTAGGAGGAAATGGTCTTTTACTTGTCCACATCTGAGGGACCGAGGGCTGGCTATTGTGCTTAGACGGGGTTGATAAGGGTGTCCCCGGCAAACTGCCGGTCTGTGAGGAAGATGCAGGCGGACATGTTAGGTTGCCTTGATCCAAAGGTGGTGCTATCGATGTCGGACAGCGCTCAAGACCAGCTGGTGTTACCACCTCCAAAGAAAATGATGACCTGCCAATCACGCTGGCTGTTGCGGGTAAAGAGGTGTCAGGTCTGCGCCCCAAAACAGGTGTGACTGCTGTCCCCCCAGTCACAGAGGATGAAGAGGCCGCGGATGCACAAGATATGGCAGACGGTGGTTGGCCCGGCCGGCTAGACCGCATTGTAGCACACTGAGCTTCCCACTGCAACTTATGCTTCATGTCCATGTGCCGGTTCATGCATGAAGTACTCAAACTATTTATTTTTTGGCCTCTACTTAGCTTTTGCTGACAAATGTTACAGATAACACGAGTTGGGTCATCTTTATCGATCTGAAAAAATGCCCAGGCTATGCAAGGCTTAGCACCCATGCGACCTGAAGAGCCACCACGACTTGTGGTGAGAGGCAGAGTTGTGTTTGAGGATGCAGTTGTTGACGTGCTTCCAGTACTACATCTCTGTCCAGGAAGGCGCAACCTGACCTCGTCGTCACTAGCATCTTCCTCCACCTCCTCTGCTGACCTCATCTCTTGGCTGACTGTGGGTTGACAGTAAGTGGGATCTCCGACCTCATCATCATCACCCTGTGCGTTATCACACCCGTCGTCCTCAGAGCCAACCTGTTCCTGCCCTGACAAAAAACTAAAGTTGTCGCTCCAATCAGGTATTTGAGTCTTATCATCGTCTTCCTCATTGTCTCCACCAACAGGAGTTACAGTTTGGGAATGAGGGTCTACATTATGGTCAGAACCTTCTGCGTCTGGTCCTGGATCCGACTCATAAAGATTCTGGGCATCAGTGCAGATCATTTCCTCGTCTGGATTCACAGAAGCGCTGGAGTCGACCTCTGATTCCCAGGCTATAGTATGAGTAAACAGCTCTGCAGACTCAACCATCTGTTCTACCTCATACTCAGACGGGCAGCTGGAGATTTGGGAGCTGTGAGGAAGCAAGTGCGATTTGGGTGACACCTTTGAGGACTGGAGTATTTGTGATGTTGAAGTTGATGTGGAGGAGAGCCCACTTAAAGGAGCACTTGATATCCGTTGAAGCACCTGCTGTTTTTGTGCCTCATCTGGAATTTGTAGCGATTGGCGTGGCCGTAAGAAAGGGATCTTATCACATTGTCCGCTAAAAGAAGTAGACATTTTAGTTTGGCTGGAAGATGGTCTTTCTTCTGCACCTACCCCACGGACACAACCTTTTTTCCCCTTCCCAACACGCCTATTCCCCTTTCCACCAGCAGCAGGCCTTTTTCCACTCATTTTGGTGGTTAACTAATTCACAACTCTGGAGTTGTTTGCACAAAAAAACAATGGATGGTAACCGAGCAGAGCTGAGTGGCCAAACTGTGGTATTAGGCCAAAACTATTGGCTGGGTTAGATGCAGAAAAAAATTATTTTTAATTTGCAACCTGATGGAGGTCAGTATAGATGGACTAATAGACCAAGTCCCACACACCGCTAGAAGCCCAAATATTTTTTCAGAGCTAGATGCAGAAAATTTTTTTATTCAATTTGCAACCTGATGGAGGTCAGTATAGATGGACTAATAGACCAAGTCCCACACACTGCTAGAAGCCCAAATATTTTTTCAGAGCTAGATGCAGACAAAAAATTATTTTTAATTTGCAACCTGATGGAGGTCAGTATAGATGGACTAATTGACCAAGTCCCACACACCGCTAGAAGCCCAAATATTTTTTCAGAGCTAGATGCAGAAAAAAATTATTTTTAATTTGCAACCTGATGGAGGTCAGTATAGATGGACTAATAGACCAAGTCCCACACACCGCTAGAAGCCCAAATATTTTTTCAGAGCTAGATGCAGAAAAAAATTATATTCAATTTGCAACCTGCTGGAGGTCAGTATAGAAGGACTAATAGAACAAGTCCCACACACTGCTAGAAGCCCAAATATTTTTTCAGAGCTAAATGAAGAAAAAAATTATTTTTAATTTGCAACCTGATGGAGGTCAGTATAGATAGACTAATAGACCAAGTCCCACGCACTGCTAGAAGCCCAAATATTTTTTCAGAGCTAGATGCAGAAAAAAATTATTTTTAATTTGCAACCTGATGGAGGTCAGTATAGATGGACTAATAGACCAAGTCCCACACACTGCTAGAAGCCCAAATATTTTTTCAGAGCTAGATGCAGAAAAAAATTATTTTTAATTTGCAACCTGATGGAGGTCAGTATAGATGGACTAATAGACCAAGTCCCACACACCGCTAGAAGCCCAAATATTTTTTCAGAGCTAGATGCAGAAAAAAATTATATTCAATTTGCAACCTGCTGGACGTCAGTATAGAAGGACTAATAGAACAAGTCCCACACACTGCTAGAAGCCCAAATATTTTTTCAGAGCTAAATGAAGAAAAAAATTATTTTTAATTTGCAACCTGATGGAGGTCAGTATAGATGGACTAATAGACCAAGTCCCACACACTGCTAGAAGCCCAAATATTTTTTCAGAGCTAGATGCAGAAAAAAATTATTTTTAATTTGCAACCTGATGGAGGTCAGTATAGATGGACTAATAGACCAAGTCCCACACACCGCTAGAAGCCCAAATATTTTTTCAGAGCTAGATGCAGAAATTTTTTTTATTCAATTTGCAACCTGATGGAGGTCAGTATAGATGGACTAATAGACCAAGTCCCACACACTGCTAGAAGCCCAAATATTTTTTCAGAGCTAGATGCAGAAAAAAATTATTTTTAATTTGCAACCTGATGGAGGTCAGTATAGATGGACTAATAGACCAAGTCCCACACACTGCTAGAAGCCCAAATATTTTTTCAGAGCTAGATGCAGAAAAAAATTATTTTTAATTTGCAACCTGATGGAGGTCAGTATAGATGGACTAATAGAACAAGTCCCACACTCTGCTAGAAGCCCAAATATTTTTTCAGAGATAAAAGAAGAAAAAAATTATTTTTAATTTGCAACCTGATGGAGGTCAGTATAGATGGACTAATAGACCAAGTCCCACACACTGCTAGAAGCCCAAATATTTTTTCAGAGCTAGATGCAGAAAAAAATTATTTTTAATTTGCAACCTGATGGAGGTCAGTATAGATGGACTAATAGACCAAGTCCCACACACCGCTAGAAGCCCAAATATTTTTTCAGAGCTAGATGCAGAAAAAAATTATATTCAATTTGCAACCTGCTGGAGGTCAGTATAGAAGGACTAATAGAACAAGTCCCACACACTGCTAGAAGCCCAAATATTTTTTCAGAGCTAAATGAAGAAAAAAATTATTTTTAATTTGCAACCTGATGGAGGTCAGTATAGATGGACTAATAGACCAAGTCCCACACACTGCTAGAAGCCCAAATATTTTTTCAGAGCTAGATGCAGAAAAAAATTATATTCAGTTTGCAACCTGATGGAGGTCAGTATAGATGGACTAATAGAATGATGCTATGCCCAAAAGATTTTACTTCACTAGGTGCAGTAAAAAAATTGGTATTCTATACACAGGTGGTATATCTTGCAACACAGATAGGCTACTCCACTGACTAACACACTCTGCAATAGGCCAAAAAGGATTAGCTTTGCTAGATTCAGCCAAATGCTGTGAAAAAAACTTGCACAGCACTGGCACAGACCTGCCTGGCAAAAACTGATAGGAACTGATGTAACCTAGTCCTGAAAAGGACTCCAATTACAATTAGTCTTTACTCCCACAATCTATCTATTTAAGAGCACAGACCTGCCTGATAAAAGTCGTAGGAAATGCTGTAACCTAGTCCTTAAAAGGACTGCAATCACAACTATTCCCTACTCCCAAGCTATCTGTATATTTGTGCGAAAATTGGCTTGAAATTAACAAGGTATAGCGCACACAGCAACAGCGGTGCCGTCTAACACGCAGCTGCAGCAGTGAGAAAATGGTGGCGACGGGGAAAATGGCTTGGTCTTATAGGGCAAGGACATGTGACATACACTGCCAATCACACATGCCCTTGCTTGTGTGAAAAAAAGCACTTCGCTCCGTGTGTGCGCTGCTGATAGGCTGACAGATTGCACCTCCCCACTGCAAATGCGGGAAAGAGAAAAAAAAATGGAGATCTTCATTGTTCCTGCAGAGATCCATCCGCTGCCCCTCCCCCCGCCCCGCTGTACACTCAAACTGCGTATTAACATTAATTTTCATCATTACTGAGAAAAAATCCAGTTATGATTTTGGTGCACGAACAGTTATCGAACATAACCTCGAACAGCCGAATTTTTCTCAAATTGTTCGTGTTCGCCGACCGTCTCGAACACCGCCCAAAACAGCTCGAATTTGAGATTGGCGAACAGTTCGAGTAGAACAACGCTCATCTCTACTGTTTATATAGTTAAAGAACAGTTTGGAATTCATTTTACTTTCCGTAGCAATTAGTCTCTCTGTCTCCTCTTTTGCAATTCTTATTTGTTTGTTACAGATTTTGTTTTTTTCCCTATAAGATATTAGCGCTTCCTCGCTGCCTTCTTGTTTAAGTTTACCGAAAGCCCTTTTTTTGTTTTTCATTGCCCTCTTGACTTCCTTATTTAGCCACATTGGCTTCCTCCTATTCCTAGTGTAGCACCCTGAGGATTCGGCTGCTACAGGGGTATTGCACCTCAACCCAGAGGTGTGATATTCCACTCCCGGGTAAGGATGGAGTGTGGAACTGAGCTCGGTAGGCTGCATGCACTACACACATCCCATTTCCGAGGAGCAGACCGACGGTACTCCCACTTAGAAATGTGCAGGTACGACTGAGTCTGTTCCTGGCTGGAGTGGGAGGGGGGTGGTACATCCCAAGTAGTGTAGGGGCAGATAGGGGGAGCAGCCTGGGTAAAGATAGGAGCTCATTGGGTGCTGGTCACCTGAGCTCACACATAGAGGGTGTATATAAGGTGGGCACCAACTAAGAACAGGGTCAGATGCAGAGAACAAGTCAGCCAGCAGAGGAGAAGAGAGACCCAGAGTGAGAGAGGAGAAGAGAGACCCAGAGGGGGAAACAGAAAAGAGGACTCCAAGAACCCAAATTAAATCCCCGGGTGAAGAGTCGGCACAGGGTACCGGATCCCAAACTGGCGGGGGCAGAAAACACACCCTAGCCAGAGACCGGAGGCCGTGGGCAGCATCTGCCACGGCCACCCATCACATCCACCCCGAAGGCACACCACATGAAGGGTCAGGGAACCCAAGGCCAAGGGTGTCCCAACAGAAGGCCCGAGGGAGCTGGACCTAGGTGGATCACTGGTGGGGACGGCCAGAGAACGGGACAGAAGGAGAGCTCAGGGCCACGCTCCGGACTTGTTTGGGGGTTGGCTGGATCCAGGACCTGGTGGACGCAGCACGGCTCGGGTGGTCACTCGAAGCTGGAGTGACCAGTACAACATCTGCAGTAAGTAAACACCCTTAACTGCACAACCCGACTCTGTCTTCATTGCCGTCTGCACTGCACCACCACAACCCCCATCCTCTGCACCTGTCCCCCCTGAGGCTATACCCCTCCCGTTGGGGGTTATCCCACCAAGCTGCGCACCCACCATCAGCCTCAGCGGACCCTGCTGCAGCGGCGGCCACAGTGACCGCATCACAACGGGTGGCGTAGTCGACACAAAAGAACTCTTAATAACATCTGTAGGACTGCCACATAACACTGAGTTTGACGCCCTGGGCACGGGCCGGGTCACAGCCGCTCGGAGACTACAACCCCCCATCTGATCCGGTGCCGGGTATTCCCCTCAAAAAGGAATATGTCCCAGGGGGCGCGTCAACTTTGGCGTAGTCGGCAGGATTACGTGCCCACAACAACCGGGTACTGCGTGCCTGAAGAAAAGTGCAAGTTTACCTCAGAAAGAAGTCTCCCGCCGGTTCCGGAGGGTCCACGCCATCGGACCCCATCACAGGTCGTTTCCCGCCGATTGTCCGCCATTTCCGGCTTGTTCCCGCCATCTGCGGAGTTTCCCGCCACTGGGCGACGCTTCCCGCCAAATCCGCAGATTTCCCGCCTTGGAAGAGCAGCGGACGCCATTATGGGCGTGCCAAAGGAGGGCAAGAGGCCACCTCCCATCGTGGGCCAGGACAGAAAATGGCGCCACAAGTGGAAACCGCCCCCACCAACAGAGACTGTGATGCTGGAGGTGTCTGTCAGCGTGAAAGAACTACCCCTGGAGCTGACAGTCACCGAGTTGCCCCGGGACCGCCCTCGAAGTGGGAGGAGACGAAAGAAAAGAACGAAGATGGGTGCCGCCTGGAGCAGTCTGGAGCGAGCGCACCCGGAGACAAGAAGTCTAACGAGGAGTCTGGAGCGAGCGCACCCGGAGGCAAGAAGCCTGGAGAGGAGTGGCGGAGGAGCTTGCCCGGAGATGGAGAGAAAGCAGAACAGCACCGGCCCGCTGGCCAGGAGTCTGCTAGAGACCGAGGAAGGAGAGCAGAGCAGCACCGGCCCGCTGGCCAGGAGCCTGCTGGAAGAAGAGCAGAGCAGCACCGACCCGTTGGTCAGGAGCCTGCTGGAAACAACGACCCCACTAGGCCTAGTGGAGGTCCTTGCACAGCTCCCCCGAGACCGGGAGTGTGCACAGACTGCCCTGGAGGGCCTCGCACGGAGGATGGCCCGGGTACAGCGAGAGACATTGGCGGAGTGGAGCCGAGAGATGGCCCAGCAAATCAAGACCCGGAGCACGCCAGCCAAGATGAGGAGACAGACCGCCTCTGAGGATGGCGCGGGAGGACCCAAGGCCGGAGACGGCGCCGAGAAGGGAGCCGAACGCAAGGAGGCAGGTAAAGGGGACGCCTATACCCCAAGCCGGGAAACCGCCCACCTGCCCCAGCTCCCCGTCGCAGAGCCCGAAAGTCCCCCTGCTGTGCCCGTAGCCGCCATGTCACCGCTATGGACTAAGCCCCGACCGGAAGCCGCCGCAGCGACCCCTGTGACGTCACGCGCCTCGACCCGGAGCGTGACAAAGCAGGAAATACCACCAGCCTGGTCGCAAGGCCTAGTACCCCCGGGCGCCGCATCACCAACAGCGCCCCCTACCTCCGCGGAGCCTCCGGCCTGGCCGCAAGGCCAGGTAGCCCAGGGCGCCGCCGTCCTAACGGTGCCCTTTACCTTCCAGATACCCCAGGCCTGGCCGCAAGGCCCGGGCAACCCGGGCGCTAACACCATCGCGCCCATAAGACCAAGAGTGCCGCATCTGGGAGAGGACCTGTACGCCCAGCATACGTGCCCGGACGGGTCTGAAACTAGAGCCAAAGGTAACCAAAAAGCAAGAGCAGGAGGACGCCGTCGCTAAGGACAGCGAAGCAGAAGCTGTATATAGTTGCCCGTCGGGGCACAGTGAACTGAAACTGAAACTGAAACTGTTGTTGCTAATATAGTCCCCGTTGGGACCAGCAAGTGTGAACTGTTACCCGTATTTCCCTTAATTCCACTGACCGAGGACTGAGAGCGGTCATTCCTCCCTAATACCTGGCCGAGGACTGAGAGCGGCCATATCCCTGTATATAGTTGCGCGTCCTAAAGCGCCCCCTACCGGTTTTATAGGAAAACCAGTTTTCCAGAGAGACTGTCGCACTTTACCCGGTCACACGTTGCACAGTGACCGGAGGAGGAGCCAGAGGCGACGAGAATGTTTTATTTGCTAATATATGTTGTTTTATATGTTTATGAAAAAAAAAAAAAAAAAAAAAATTTGTATGTTTTTGGTGTTATGTCTTACAGCCCGAGGACGTGCTGTGATTTACCAGGGGGGAATGTAGCACCCTGAGGATTCGGCTGCTACAGGGGTATTGCACCTCAACCCAGAGGTGTGATATTCCACTCCCGGGTAAGGATGGAGTGTGGAACTGAGCTCGGAAGGCTGCATGCACTACACACATCCCATTTCCGAGGAGCAGACCGACGGTACTCCCACTTAGAAATGTGCAGGTACGACCGAGTCTGTTCCTGGCTGGAGTGGGAGGGGGGTGGTACATCCCAAGTAGTGTAGGGGCAGATAGGGGGAGCAGCCTGGGTAAAGATAGGAGCTCATTGGGTGCTGGTCACCTGAGCTCACACATAGAGGGTGTATATAAGGTGGGCACCAACTAAGAACAGGGTCAGATGCAGAGAACAAGTCAGCCAGCAGAGGAGAAGAGAGACCCAGAGTGAGAGAGGAGAAGAGAGACCCAGAGGGGGAAACAGAAAAGAGGACTCCAAGAACCCAAATTAAATCCCCGGGTGAAGAGTCGGCACAGGGTACCGGATCCCAAACTGGCGGGGGCAGAAAACACACCCTAGCCAGAGACCGGAGGCCGTGGGCAGCATCTGCCACGGCCACCCATCACATCCACCCCGAAGGCACACCACATGAAGGGTCAGGGAACCCAAGGCCAAGGGTGTCCCAACAGAAGGCCCGAGGGAGCTGGACCTAGGTGGATCACTGGTGGGGACGGCCAGAGAACGGGACAGAAGGAGAGCTCAGGGCCACGCTCCGGACTTGTTTGGGGGTTGGCTGGATCCAGGACCTGGTGGACGCAGCACGGCTCGGGTGGTCACTCGAAGCTGGAGTGACCAGTACAACATCTGCAGTAAGTAAACACCCTTAACTGCACAACCCGACTCTGTCTTCATTGCCGTCTGCACTGCACCACCACAACCCCCATCCTCTGCACCTGTCCCCCCTGAGGCTATACCCCTCCCGTTGGGGGTTATCCCACCAAGCTGCGCACCCACCATCAGCCTCAGCGGACCCTGCTGCAGCGGCGGCCACAGTGACCGCATCACAACGGGTGGCGTAGTCGACACAAAAGAACTCTTAATAACATCTGTAGGACTGCCACATAACACTGAGTTTGACGCCCTGGGCACGGGCCGGGTCACAGTCGCTCGGAGACTACAACCCCCCATCTGATCCGGTGCCGGGTATTCCCCTCAAAAAGGAATATGTCCCAGGGGGCGCGTCACTAGCTCTTTTATTCCCATAAGGTATGTACCTTCTACAGTGACTATGTAGGACTGTTTTGAAAATTTCCCATTTTCTATCCGTGCTCCTATTACTGAAGATACTATCCCAGTCTATAAGGTAAAGGGCATCTCTTAGCTGATCAAACTTTGCCCTCCTGAAGTTCAGTGTTTTTGTGACTCCCTTGCTGGGCACCCTACTGAAGCACATGTGGAATTGTATAATGTTGTGGTCACTATTTCCCAGGTGCCCCCCGACCTGCACCTCAGTTATTCTGTCTGGCCTGTTAGTTAATATTAAGTCTAAAAGGGCTGTCCCTCTAGTTGGTTCCTGCACAAGCTGTGACAAATAATTGTCTTTGATAATTGACAGAAACCTGTTTCCTTTCTGAGATCTACAGCTTTCGGTTTCCCAGTCTATATCGGGGTAGTTGAAGTCCCCCATAATAATCACCTCGTTATTTTTTGCTACTTCGTCTATTTGTCTCATTAATAGACTTTCCGTGGCTTCTGCTATATTTGATGGTTTATAACAGACTCCTATGATAATTTTATTATTGTTTTTTGCCCCATGTATCTCCACCCATAAGGACTCGACATCCTCATTTCCCTCCCATACATCCTCCCGTATTGTAGGCTTTAGACACGTCTTTACATATAGACAGACTCCACCCCCTTTCCGATTTCTTCGATCCCTTCTAAACAGACTGTAACCCTGTAAGTTAACTGCCCAGTCATAGCTTTCATCTAACCATGTCTCGGTTATTCCCACGATGTCATAGTTACCTGTAGATATTTCTGCTTCCAGTTCATCCATCTTGTTTGTCAGGCTTCTGGCATTTGCTAGCAAGCAGTTTACACGATTTTGTTTTGTTCCAATCTTCTCCCTGTGGATTGTATTAGAAATTTTCCTACCTCCCTTCCAAGTATCTTGTCTTGGACCTTCTTTGTCGCACTTCATATCTTTCATTAGCATGTTCTCTGGTTTCATGTTCGTGTCCAGTGTTTTTCTTCCCATCCCCTCTTCTTCTAGTTTAACGCCCTCCTGATGAGTGTTGCGAGTCTCCTGGCGAATGTATGTTTCCCAGGTTTGTTGAGGTGTAGTCCGTCTCTGGCAAGGAGTTCGTCATAGAGGTAATTCACACCGTGGTCCAGGAATCCAAATCCTTGTTGTCTGCACCATCGTCTCAGCCAGTTGTTCACATCAAGGATCCTATTCCATCTCCTGACGCCATGCCCGTCTACTGGAAGGATAGAAGAAAAAACTACCTGTGCATCCAGTTCTTTTACTTTCTTCCCCAATGCTTCAAAGTCCTTGCAGATTGTCGGTAGGTCCTTCCTTGCCGTGTCATTGGTGCCAACATGTATCAGAAGAAATGGGTGGACATCCTTGGAACTAATGAGCTTCGGTATCCTATCGGTAACATCCTTGATCTTCGCACTTGGGAGGCAGCATACTTCTCTTGCGGTTATGTCCAGTCGGAAGTTAGCTGCTTCTGTTCCTGGTTTAGTACTTTTCTTTTGTTATTTCTTTTGATTTTATGTAATTGTATACACTGGATATGTGTTACTTTTTGTAATATCTTTGTATATTTTTCTAAACGATGACTGCTTTTCAGATTAAATAGCTAAAATTTAAAAGCTTCATTCCACTTGCTCTAAAAATGCCATCCCTGAAGCCATACGCCACCTGCAACGGGTGTCCAATTGGCCAGTATAAACGATTGGTGGTAGCAGCTAGGCTACTTGGGTTATTGTGGAGCTTGGCAATGACCATACCAGAGTATATACTGTGGTAGATTGCCTCACTCGGCCACACATAGAGGTAGACAAAGGAACACTGTCTCTATAAATCTTCTGTTGTGGTTTATTAAGGGAACTGCATAAACCACTGCAAAACAAACATAGCCTTTCCGGCCTAACAGGAAAAACAAAACATAACGTTTGTCAGAGTCCTTGTTGCTATGGGTAACCACCCGCTTTAGAAACAAACAACCCAAGGTTTAGCTTTCCTTCACATGACAATACAGTTCCAGAGATTGTGCCTCCAGACCCACCCCATACCTAGTGCGCTAAAAGGCTGGGAATTTATCTTCTGACCACCTTCCTCTCTACAGGTGTTTAATCACCCTAGCACTAAACATGGCTGATTTAACCCCTCATCACTTCATGTGCCGGAACATTTTTCCTATGTTTATATTACGGGACCTAACAATCTCAGTGCTGCATATCTCCCCTCCAGTACTTTGCCAGTGACTTTGTCACATATCCACCCTCTGCCCAAAGCAGTAGGTTTTGGCACCTTCAGTTACCAAACATGGAAGTCTAAACTGTGTGTAATGCACACGCCCGGGCTGAGCGGCGTGTGCGTGTGATTGTAGTGATTCCACTGGACCGTGCCGGAGAGTGAATGCCTGGAGGGGCGTAACTAGGTATTCACCCGATCCGACCAGGGTCGCACGACGGCATACGACGCCAGTGCACCAAGGAGGAACCGAGCGGAGGGACCAGGTGCTACTCCAGGACAGACCCCGGACACGACTGTTGACCCACACAGGGGAATACAGGAACAGACTGGTAGGCTGGCACACAGACTGGTGGGAATAGGCAGGCACGACTGGTAGACAGGCACGACTGGTATGCAGGCAGGCGGGTATGCAGGCAGGGGGGTACAGGCAAGCACGGCTAGAGTGCAGACAGGGAGGCACTAGCAGGTAGGAACACAGGCGGGATAGGACCCAGTACACACTGGGACTCAGGAACAATACAGGCAGAGGGGTACAGGCGAGCACAGCTAGAGTACAGAAAGGAAGGCACTAGCAGGTAGGGACACTGGCGGGATAGGACCCAGTACACACTGGGACTCAGGAACAGAACCACAGATGTGGCGGACAAACACAGCAGAGTGAGGCTGCTCAGAGAGATGAGCAAGAACAGGGCAGGAGAAGACCGCCTGGAGCGGTGAGCAAGAGCAGAGCAGGACAAGGCCGCCAGGAGCGGTGAGCAAAGGGTCAGAGCTGAGCGAGACTGCCGGAGCAGTGAACAAGAGTAAAGCAGGACGAGGCCGCCTGGGCGGTGAGCAAAGGAGTCAGAGCAGGCTAGAACCGCCTGAGCGGTAAGCAAAGGAGTCAGAGCAGGCTAGAACCGCCGGAGCGGTGAGCAAAGGAGTCAGAGCAGGCTAGAACCGCCGGAGCGGTGAGCAGAGGAGTCAGAGCAGGCTAGAACCGCCGGAGCGGTAAGCAAAGGAGTCAGAGCAGGCTAGAACTGCCGGAGCGGTGAGCAAAGGAGTCAGAGCAGGCTAGAACCACCGGAGCGGTGAGCAAGGCAGAGAAGGGGGGACTGGGCTCTGTTCACACGGAACAGACAGGAAGAGAAAGGCAGAGCCAGATACCCACAGGGTACTTGCAGTGAAGTAGCGAGTGGACCACAAACTCACAAACGAGAGTACAGAGACAACAAGCAGGAGTTAGGTACGAGTACAGACTCTGCAGAAAACGGAAGGGATCGGACATAGAGGCAAAATAGGTAAAGGATAGGAGAGAGTTCAGACTGGAACTGAGTGTACGGAGGAGACCGACACTGCAGCGGGATACAGGAGCGGGTCTGGGAATACGGCCCCCTAGAGAGGCGGGACGAACAGGCAAGGAGCGTGTTCAGAAAGGACAGACAAGATACAGGAACGGGTCTGGGTAATCGGCCCCCAGAGAGGCGGGACGAACAGGCAAGGAGCGTGTTCAGACAGGACAGACAAGATACAGGAGCGGGTCTAGGTAATCGGCCCCTAGAAGGCGGGAAGAACAGGCTAGGAGCGTGTTCAGACAGGCCTGGAAATACAGCCTCCAAGAAAGGCAGCAGGCAAGAGTACACAAACAGGACTCAGTTCAGACACGGGAACTGATACCGCAAGGCAGGAGACAAAGACAGGACTCAGCTCAGACACGGGAACTGATACCGCAAGGCAGGAGACATAGACAGGACTCAGTTCAGACACGGGAACTGATACCGCAAGGCAGGAGACAAAGACAGGACTCAGTTCAGACACGGGAACTGATACCGCAAGGCAGGAGACAAAGAACGGGACCTGGCACCTTCAGAGTGCATGCACACACTGAATGAAACACTATGCTCAGGCAGGAATAGATGGGAGCAGCTGAGCTATATACCAGGTGACAGACAGCAATAGGCTGAGGACGCACAAGGGGTGTGACCCACAGCAGGTACAAAAAGCAGGAAGTGATCGGGCGCCGCCCTTAAGCAGCAGAAACAGACAAACAGACAGCAAGGAGGGAAGCCAGAGAGACATTCTGGACTGGAGATCAAGTGCGCGCTCTTGCACAGTAGGAGATGGACCACCATGCAAGGACGCCGCCAGGTATGTTACAGTACCCCCCCCCTTACGCCCCCTCTTCTTCAGGCCTGCCAGAATCTTCTGCAGGGAATTCGAGGACCAGTCGTTCACTTCAAGGAGATCACTTCCACTATCCACAGGAAAAATTGATCTCATCTGGTTAGCTAGGATGCTACCTCCTATCCAGCCATCCTTAGCAACAGACGAAACGGGTGGAGTACCAGGAACAGCACACAAGGAAGTCTCTCTCCACATATTTTCAGGTGGCACCCCAGAGGGTACAGGAGACAACTGGAAGTCCTTCACCGGGTTGGAGGGGGACAGAGACTTGGGGGTAATCTCTGCTTCGAGGTACATCTTGTCAAGCTCACAGGAAGAAATAGATGGGTTATCAGGTACATAATGAGGAAAAGTCACTGTCTCTTTGTTATCTGGTGGTACCCCGGAGAATTCAGGAAACAACTGGAGGTCCTCCACCGGGTCAGAAGAGTGCAGAGGCTCAGAAAAAACATCTGCTTCAGAGTACACTAGGTCGGACTCACTGGAGGAAGCAGGCGAGGTATCGGGTACCGAGTATAGGAAAGTCTCTGTCCATTCACCACCAGGTGGCACCCCAAAGGGTTCTGGAGACAACTGGGGGTACTCCGCCTGGTCAGAGGAGTGTAGAGACTTATGGGTAACCTCTGCTTCAGAGTACACAAGGTCGAACTCACTGAACGAAGCAGGCGAGGTATCAGATCCAGGATATAGGAGAGTCTCTGTCCATTCACCACCAGGTGGCACCCCGAAGGGTTCTGGAGACAACTGGAGGTCCTCCGCCTGGTCAGAGGGGTGTAGAGACTCATGGGTAACCTCTGCTTCAGAGTACACAAGGTCGGACTCACTGGACGAAGCAAGCGAGGTATCAGATCCAGGATATAGGAAAGTCTCTGTCCATTCACCACCAGGTGGCACCCCGAAGGGTTCTGGAGAAAACTGGAGGTCCTCCGCCTAGTCGGAGGGGTGTAGAGACTCGGGAGTAACCTCTGCTTCGGAGTACACTAGGTTGGACTCACTGGACGAAGCGAGCGAGGTATCAGGTACAGAGTATAGGAGAGTCTCTGTCCTTTCGCTACCAGGTAGCACCCCGTAGGGTTCTGGAGACAACTGGAGGTCCTCCACCTGGTCGGAGGGGTGTAGAGACTCGGGAGTAACCTCTGCTTCGGAGTACACTAGGTTGGACTCACTGGACGAAGCGAGCGAGGTATCAGGTACAGAGTATAGGAGAGTCTCTGTCCTTTCGCTACCAGGTAGCACCTCGAAGGGTTCTGGAGACAACTGGAGGTCCTCCGCCTGGTCGGAGGGGTGTAGAGACTCGGGGGTAACTACCACTTTGGGGTACCCATTGTCAGGCTCACAGGATGAAGCGGACAAAGTATCGAGTACCGAGTGTAGAGAAGTCTCTCTCCATTTGTCATCGAGTGGTATCCCGGAGGATTCAGGAGGCAACAGGGGGTCCTCCGCCAGGTAGTAGAGGTGCACAGACTCAGAGGTAACCACAGCTTTGGAGCATCCTTGGACATGCACACCGGTTAAAGTGGGTGAAGCATCTGATGCCGGGTGCAGGAAGTTCTCCTGTGTGGAGTCTGGATGGGCAGAAGTCTCTTCGGGCAGGAGAACCGGTGCACTACCCACGCACATTACCCGTTGGGGCTTCTCCGGGATACAGGGAGATGAAGCTTCAGTAGGGACTTCAAGGTTGGGGTCAGGAGGTCTCAGGGAGGACAGACCCTGGCGTGACGGCTTGCCTCTACGTCTAGCACGTCTGGACTGCCTCTTGAGGTTGGGAGAAGTGTTCCGGAAAGCGTAGTCACCCTGTGAGGATTCTGGGTGGGCACTAGTCTCATTGGGCTGGAGGACTATTGCGCTACCCACACACATTACCCATCGGGGTTGCTCCGGGATATTGGGAGGTGAAGCTTCAGCAGGAGCCTCTGGGTTAGGATCATCGAAGACCATTAGAAAGGCCACCAGGAAGGCCATTAGGTCCAGGAGGATCGGATCCTGTGTTTCATATAGGGGGTTGATCCATTCCAAGGCATCACCCGCCAGGTAAGACATAATGAATGCCACCTTAACCCGATCGGTGGGAAAACATAGAGGGTAGAACTTGAAGTGTAGCATGCATTGCTCCACAAATGCACGACTTTGTCTTGGATCCCCATAGTAACGTGGCGGATCCGCAGGAACGAGAGCAGATAGATCCATCTGGACGGGTGCGTAATTCGCCTGGAACTCAGCTGAGAAAAAAAAAATTATTTATTTATTTTTAATGCATGTATTCACTGGAAAACTTCTCAGAGAGCGAAGGCCGTGGGGCTCAACGGGAACCATGGCCTGAGCATGCTGTAATGCACACGCCCGGGCTGAGCGGCGTGTGCGTGTGATTGTAGTGATTCCACTGGACCGTGCCGGAGAGTGAATGCCTGGAGGGGCGTAACTAGGTATTCACCCGATCCGACCAGGGTCGCACGACGGCATACGACGCCAGTGCACCAAGGAGGAACCGAGCGGAGGGACCAGGTGCTACTCCAGGACAGACCCCGGACACGGTTGTTGACTCACACAGGGGAATACAGGAACAGACTAGTAGGCTGGCACACAGACTGGTGGGAATAGGCAGGCACGACTGGTAGGCAGGCACGACTGGTATGCAGGCAGGCGGGTATGCAGGCAGGGGGGTACAGGCAAGCACGGCTAGAGTGCAGACAGGGAGGCACTAGCAGGTAGGAACACAGGTGGGATAGGACCCAGTACACACTGGGACTCAGGAACAATACAGGCAGAGGGGTACAGGCGAGCACAGCTAGAGTACAGAAAGGAAGGCACTAGCAGGTAGGGACACTGGCGGGATAGGACCCAGTACACACTGGGACTCAGGAACAGAACCACAGATGTGGCGGACAAACACAGCAGAGTGAGGCCGCCCAGAGAGATGAGCAAGAACAGGGCAGGACAAGACCGCCTGGAGCGGTGAGCAAGAGCAGAGCAGGACAAGGCCGCCAGGAGCGGTGAGCAAAGGGTCAGAGCTGAGCGAGACTGCCGGAGCAGTGAACAAGAGTAAAGCAGGACGAGGCCGCCTGGGTGGTGAGCAAAGGAGTCAGAGCAGGCAAGAACCGCCGGAGCGGTAAGCAAAGGAGTCAGAGCAGGCTAGAACCGCCGGAGCGGTGAGCAAAGGAGTCAGAGCAGGCTAGAACCGCCGGAGCGGTGAGCAGAGGAGTCAGAGCAGGCTATAACCGCCGGAGCGGTAAGCAAAGGAGTCAGAGCAGGCTAGAACCGCCGGAGCGGTGAGCAAAGGAGTCAGAGCAGGCTAGAACCGCCGGAGCGGTGAGCAAGGCAGAGAAGGGGGGACTGGGCTCTGTTCACACGGAACAGACAGGAAGAGAAAGGCAGAGCCAGATACCCACAGGGTACTTGCAGTGAAGTAGCGAGTGGACCACAAACTCACAAACGAGAGTACAGAGACAACAAGCAGGAGTTAGGTACGAGTACAGACTCTGCAGAAAACGGAAGGGATCGGACATAGAGGCAAAATAGGTAAAGGATAGGAGAGAGTTCAGACTGGAACTGAGTGTACGGAGGAGACAGACACTGCAGCGGGATACAGGAGCGGGTCTGGGAATACGGCCCCCTAGAGAGGCGGGACGAACAGGCAAGGAGCGTGTTCAGACAGGACAGACAAGATACAGGAGCGGGTCTAGGTAATCGGCCCCTAGAAGACGGGAAGAACAGGCTAGGAGCGTGTTCAGACAGGACAGGAAATACAGCCTCCAGGAAAGGCAGCAGGCAAGAGTACACAAACAGGACTCAGTTCAGACACGGGAACTGATACCGCAAGGCAGGAGACAAAGACAGGACTCAGCTCAGACACGGGAACTGATACCGCAAGGCAGGAGACATAGACAGGACTCAGTTCAGACACGGGAACTGATACCGCAAGGCAGGAGACAAAGACAGGACTCAGTTCAGACACGGGAACTGATACCGCAAGGCAGGAGACAAAGAACGGGACCTGGCACCTTCAGAGTGCATGCACACACTGAATGAAACACTATGCTCAGGCAGGGATAGATGGGAGCAGCTGAGCTATATACCAGGTGACAGACAGCAATAGGCTGAGGACGCACAAGGGGTGTGACCCACAGCAGGTACAAAAAGCAGGAAGTGATCGGGCGCTGCCCTTAAGCAGCAGAAACAGACAAACAGACAGCAAGGAGGGAAGCCAGAGAGACATTCTGGACTGGAGATCAAGTGCGCGTTCTTGCACAGTGGGAGATGGACCACCATGCAAGGACGCCGCCAGGTATGTTACACTGTGCATCTCCATTACAGTGCAGCTTCCCAGGCCTGTGTTCCACATGAAAGATGATGACCCATAGCCCTGAGTATCAACTCTTGGAATGCAATCTCAGTGCTACATATCTCCCCTCCAGTACTTTCCAGTGACTTTGTCTCAATAAACAGTACAGACCAAAAGTTTGGACACACCTTCTCATTTAAAGATTTTTCTGTATTTTCATGACTTTGAAAATTGTACATTCACACTGAAGGCATCAAAACTATGAATTAACACATGTGGAATTATATACTTAACAAAAAAGTGTGAAACAACTGAAAATAAGTCTTATATTCTTGGTTCTTCAAAGTAGCCACCTTTTGCTTTGATGACTGCTTTGCACGCTCTTGGCATTCTCTTGATGAGCTTCAAGAGGTAGTCACCGGAAATGGTTTTCACTTCACAGGTGTAACCTGTCAGGTTTAATAAGTGGGATTTCTTGCCTTATAAATGGGGTTGGGACTATCAGTTGTGTTGTGCAGAAGTTAGGTGGATACACAGCTTATAGTCCTACTGAATAGACTGTTAGAGTTTGTATTATGGCAAAAAAAAGCAGCTAAGTAAAGAAAAACGAGTGGCCATCATTACTTTAAGAAATGAAGGTCAGTCAGTCCAAAAAATTGGCGAACTTTGATAGTGTCCCCAAGTGCAGCTGCAAAAACCATCAAGCGCTACAAAGAAACTGGCTCACATGAGGACCGCCCCAGGAAAGGAAGACCAAGAGTCACCTCTGCTTCTGAGGATAAGTTGATCCGAGTCACCAGCCTCAGAAATCGCAGGTTAACAGCAGCTCAGATTAGAGACCAGGTCAATGCCACACAGAGTTCTAGCAGCAGACACATCTCTACAACAACTGTTAAGAGGAGACTTTGTGCAGCAGACCTTCATGGTAAAATAGCTGCTAGGAAACCACAGCTAAGGACAGGCAAAAAGCAGAAGAGAATTGCTTGGACTAAAGAACACAAGGAATGGACATTAGACCAGTGGAAATCTGTGCTTTGGTCTGATGAGTTCAAATTTGAGATCTTTGGTTCCAACCACCGTGTCTTTGTGAGATGCAGAAAAGGTGAACGGATGGACTCTACATGCCTAGTTCTGACCATGAAGCATGGAGGAGGAGGTGTGATGGTGTCGGGGTGCTTTGCTGGTGACACTGTTGGGGATTTATTCAAAATTGAAGGCACACTGAACCAGCATGGATACCACAGCATCTTGCAGCGGCATGCTATTCCATCCGGTTTGCGTTTAGTTGGACCATCATTTATTTTTCAACAGGACAATGACCCCAAACACACCTCCAGGCTGTGTAAGGGCTATTTGACCAAGAGGGAGAGTGATGGGGTGCTACGCCAGATGACCTGGCCTCCACAGTCACCAGACCTGAACCCAATCGAGATGCTTTGGGGTGATCTGGACCGCAGAGTGAAGGCAAAAGGGCCAACAAGTGCTAAGCATCTCTGGGAACTCCTTCAAGATTGTTGGAAGACCATTTCTGGTGACTACCTCTTGAAGCTCATCAAGAGAATGCCAAGAGTGTGCAAAGCAGTCATCAAAGCAAAAGGTGGCTACTTTGAAGAACCTAGAATATAAGACATATTTTCAGTTATTTCACACTTTTTTGTTAAGTACAGTATATAATTCCACATGTGTTAATTCATAGTTTTGATGCCTTCAGTGTGAATGTACAATTTTCATAGTCATGAAAATACAGAAAAATCTTTAAATGAGGTGTGTCCCAACTTTTGGTCTGTACTGTATATATATGCACTGCTCAAAAAAATAAAGGGAACACTCAAATAACACATCCTAGATCTGAATGAATGAAATATTCTCATTGAATACTTTGTTCAGTACAAAGTTGAATGAGCTGACAACAAAATCACACAATAATCATCAATGGAAATCAAATTTATTAACCAATGGAGGCCTGGATTTGAAGTCACCCCCAAAATTAAAGTGGAAAAACACAAAACACACTACAGGCTGATCCAACTTTGATGTAATGTCCTTAAAACAAGTCAAAATGAGGCTCAATATTGTGTGTGGCCTCCACGTGCCTGTATGACCTCACTACAACGCCTGGGCATGCTCCTGATGAGGTTGCGGATGGTCTCCTGTGGGATCTCCTCCCAGACCTGGACTAAAGCATCCACCAACTCATGGACAGTCTGTGGTGCAACGTGTCATTGGTGGATGGAGCGAGACATGATGTCCCAGATGTGCTCAATCGGACTCAGGTCTGGAGAACGGGCGGGCCAGTCCATAGCTTCAATGCCTTCATCTTGCAGGAACTGCTGACACACTCCAGCCACATGAGGTCTGGCATTGTCCTGCATTAGGAAGAACCCAGGGCCAACCGCACCAGCATATGGTCTCACAAGGGGTCTGAGGATCTCATCTTGGTACCTAATGGCAGTCAGGCTACCTCTGGCGAGCACATGGAGGGCTGTGAGGCCCTCCAAAGAAATGCCACCCCACACCATTACTGACCCACTGCCAAACCGGTCATGCTGAATGATGTTGCAGGCAGCAGATCGCTCTCCATGGCGTCTCCAGACTCTGTCACGTCTGTCACATTTGCTCAGTGTGAACCTGCTTTCATCTGTGAAGAGCACAGGGCGCCAGTGGCGACTTTGCCAATCCTGGTGTTCTGTGGCAAATGCCAAGCGTCCTGCATGGTTTTGGGCTGTGAGCACAACCCCCATCTCTGGACCTCGGGCCCTCATACAACCCTCATGGAGTCGGTTTCTAACCTTTTGTGCAGACACATGCACATTTGTGGCCTGCTGAAGGTCATTTTGCAGGGCTCTGGCAGTGCTCCTCCTGTGCTACTTGCACAAAGGCGGAGGTAGCTGTCCTGCTGCTGGGTTGTTGCCCTCCTACTGCCCCTTCCACATCTCCTGGTGTACTGGCCTGTCTCCTGGTAGCGCCTCCAGCCTCTGTACACTATGCTGACAGACACAGCAAACCTTCTTGCCACAGCTTGCATTGATGAGCCATTCTGGATGAGCTGCACTACCTGAGCAACTTCTGTGGGTTGTAGAATCCGTCTCATGCTACCACGAGTGTGAAAGCACAACCAACATTCAAAAGTGACCAAAACATCAGCCAGAAAGCATTGGTACTGAGATGTGGTCTGTGGTCCCCACCTGCACCACTCCTTTATTGAGTGTGTATTGATAATTGCCAATAATTTCCATTTATTGTCTATTCCATTTGCACAACAGCATGTGAAATTGATTGTCAATCAGTGTTGCTTCCTAAGTGGACAGTTTGATTTCACAGAAGTTTGATTTACTTGGAGTTATATTTTGTTGTTTAAGTGATCCCTTTATTTTTTTGAGCAGTGTGTATGTATATATATATATATATATATATATATATATATATTTATTTATTTATTATTTTTTTTTCATGCGTTGGAATCAGATGTGCATATACTATGCATTCACTGTGAGTTCCCCAATAACCGGTCTAGTAGTGAAAGCAGCTGTGGCCTCATCCATCATCAGTCAATTGTGTAATTGTCCTGATGATTGGAAGTAGCAAAGTGCTGTTCGTGACAACTTGGTAACCATGGAGGGATATCTGCGTGATGTCCCTGATGTTGTCCCGACAAACTGGTGGCAGTGGGGGAATATCTCCGGGATGCCCTAGCTGTTCTCCTGTGTCATAGATATAATTGTAAAATCTATATGTCATCTCATACTTCTCATCATGGATTAAATGGAGCAAAATCTAGCTCTATGAACTTTGTGGCCTTGTAGTGAAAACAGCCGCGGCCTAGTGTATCACTCGTCAGTCAATTGCATAATTGTCTTGAGGATTGGAAACGGCCAACTGCATTCACTTGACAAATTGATGGCAGCGGTGGGATCTGGGTGATCTCTCAAGTGTTCTACTTGACACCTTGGCTGTAAGGAAAAGGAATGTAAGCATTATTTTGCATTTTAAAGCAGTATTTAGAGAAAAAAAAGCTCTGAAAAAATGTGTACATATCTGTATTTTACTTATGTCCTAAAAAGTGTTACTATGTTAAATGGGTTCTCCAGTCTTAAATACAAGTCTGCACTCACTCTATACTGGGAGTATGCAAATCGCATACTTGCAGTCACCTGACTGATATTTCTGGCACTGGCATCGGAGAATCCTTACATCGCCATGTGCAAGCGATGTGAGGATTCACAAGTATGTAGTCACATAGAGTGACTGGACTGGTAGTTTAAGACCTGGTAGACCTGCAGACTGGTAGTTTAAGACCGGACAACCCTTTTGACTTTCAAACCATTTAATAATATATCATTTGAAATTATAAATGCAGAGATTGGTGGGGAAAACACATGAAAGATTACAGGTGAGCACTGAAATACAAAAAGATTGAGTTTTACTTTTGTATATAATTATGTTTCTTTGTTTACAGACCTTTTTGCTAATTTATTTGACATAGAAGCATTAATTGAAATGATTATTCACTGCTTTTTATAATTTTATTTTATTTTCAAGCACATGCAAGGTTGGCAGAGAGAAAATGATAAAGGTTCAAACAATAAATTTTAATTATTGTAATTAAGGATAATTCTGTGTTTATACTGTGAAAATGTTACATCATATGTCACATACAGAATATTATCAATCAGTTCACTAAGTGAAAAAATTAGCCCAAATACCATTTAGGTTTCTGATAAAGGGACTCTGTCAGCTCAGAATGACTGTTAGGCCATGGCCCCACTAGCAGTATTTGGTCAGTAGTCAGTCAGTGGGCGCCAAAACCAGGTGAGAAACAATCAGAGAAAAGGTATAATAGGAACAAGTGCAACAATTCTGCATTTATCACCCACTCCTGGTTTTGGCTCCCACTACTGTGAAAAAATACTGACCGAATATTAATACTGATAGTGGGGCCGTGGCCATAGAATCAAGTACAGGAGCTCGCTGCACACTTAATGTGGCCAAACATTTATTTATATACCTTCCCACCTGCTTGTTTTCTCTATATCTCTAACCCCTTTACCACCCCTTCTCTGATTGACAGCTCTTGCTTTTTAGAGCTAGAAAAGAGTGGCGATAGACGTAAAACAAGTAGGTGGGAAGGCATTGTAGGGATTCACGCTCAGCAATAGGCAAAGGCACTGGATTCTTATGTCAAAAACAATGTGACGTGTATTTCCACAGGTAGCACCGAAAACAAAACCATAAACACAAAATCCTGCCCAGGCACTAAATAAACAAAATAGATCCTGGCTACTCATACAAGGCTGAGCCAATCTCAGTTTGGTCAAATAAAATTATTATTGTCCATAGCAACCACTGTTACTTGCAGTTTGGTGCACATGGCCCTGTGCAGAATCCTTTCAGAAATACTCTGGTTTGCCTTTCCCCAGCTCCAATACAACCCACTTTGCTCAGCTTACACAGCTGAAAGAGAGACCAAAGTGAACACATGTCCTAGTTCTTAGGCAAAGCAACGCAGGTGCATCTAATTAAAATCTTCATTGCTAGAATTTAATCCAGTCCTACCTGACTTTCCTACAGTGTATTTAAACGTGTGTCCACGTCTTGATGCACTGAGAGCCTGTTCTTGGTTTGAACAGTAATGCTGTGCTGAAAGAGACCCTTTAAGTGCACCTTTCCACCTACTTATTTTCCATCTATCTCTGCCCTTCTCTGGCTCTATACTGTGCTGCTCACCATTATTGGCACCCCTTCATTTTTTTCATAGACTGTACAATATCTTCAGAAATAAATGGAAATGTACCTCAGGATTTTTTAATTGGTGCTCCAAAGTAATACAACAATAAAACATTGTTTTTCAACTTCCATGTTTCAATTTCAAAGAAGAAACAGAATAAACAGCATGCGCAGCAATAAAGGCACCCCTAATTAATACTTGGTTGCACACCCTTTGGCATTAATGACAACCTCCAAACATTTCTTGCAGCCATCCATAAGCTTCTTGCTCTTCTCAGCTGGAATTTTCTCCTACTCTTCCTTTGCAGTTTGTTCAAGCTCTTGAATGTTTGCAGGATTCTTTTTCCCAATGGCAAATTTCAGCTCACCCCAAAAATTTTAAATGGGATTGAGGTCAGGGCTCATTGCTGGCTATTTTAAAACAGTCCAATTTTTTCTTTTTCAACTATTCCTGTGTACTTTTGGATGTGTGCTTTGGGTCATTGTCTTGCTGGAGGACCCATGATCAAACCAAGTTTTCTTACACTGGGTAGGACATTTCACTCTAAAATCTCTTGATAATTCTCTGATTTCATGATTCCTGTGATACGGTCAAGGCCTCCAGTACCAGACGCAGCAAAGCAACCCCACAGCATTATGGATCCTTCCCCATGCTTAACTGTTGGTAAGGTGTTCTTTTCTTTATAAGCGTCATTGCACTGTCTGTAAACAAACACAGTCACTGTACTAATTATATATGTCACTGATATATTTTTATCTAACTATTCTATGTATGTATAGCTATTCTCTCATTTCTATAATGTCGGGTACCACTGTGATTTTACAGTCCGCAGCGGATGAATTTTCAGGTTTCAAGGAGATGGGTGCGTGAAAATCGGACGGCACTCGCTTGGTCCAAGTGCAGTGCGATTTTTTTCACGCACTCATTGACTTGCATTGGCGAGTCTCGACCGAGATACACAGCAATACGCAGCATGTTGTGATTTTTTTCTCAGTCCAAATTCAGCTGAGAAAAAAATCGCAGGTGAGATGAGCCTCATAGAATAACATTGGCCAGAGTGCAATCTGATTTTTTATCTGATTGCACTCGTCCGATTTTTTGCATATAAGTATGAGCCCTTTGACTCAATAACATCCACTGCTGTTTTTTTCTGGAAAACAACCGTGAAGACAAATCGTCACTACACCTGTAGATAAATTCCCAATGGGGTATAATTTCCAAAATGGGGTCACTTTAGGGGGGTATTCTGCTGTTCTAGCACATAGGGGCTCTGTATATGGAGTCCACAACCTATTCTAGGAAAATCTGTGCTCCAGGAAGCAATAGCGCTCTGTCCCTCCTGAGTCTCGCCGTGTGGCTAAGCAGTATTGTACAACCACATATGGAGTATTACCACATTCAGCAGAAATTTGTGTGACAAATTTTGGTGCCATTTTTACCCATTTCCCAGTGTGAAAATGTAAAATCTAGAGCTAAAACAATTTTTTTGTGGTAAAAATGTAATTATTTTTTCTTTACTGCCTAATTGTATAAAATTTTGTGACACACCTGTGGTGTCAATGTGGCACTCTGCTACCACAGGTACCACAGAACCCAAGAGGGTGCATGGATGGACTTCTCCACCAGAGGCCCCCATTACATAACAGACACCTCCACCCTTCCACCTCATACCAACAGAGGGAGCCCTGTTAGTGATATATATACTGGAGGGTGAAGTTAGGTAGTCGGAGTGTGCTGACACTTTAGATCAGTGGAGGAGCAGCACGTCTGCTGCTGTGTTGAGGGCCCCGAGTGTGGCCGAGGCAAGGAGAGAGGAGTTAAGGGGGCAGAGGAGCATCTGAAGCTTAGCCCAGGACACAAGCCGGACACTGGATCCGCGCCTACAGGGTCCTCTACACCCAGTAGGGACAACTGGCATACCAGGAGGATTCCAGATCCCTGGTCAACCTGAAGCTACCATCATTTTACAGAACTAGGAACCACGAAGGCCCCAGCGTCCAGGGATAGTGGTTGCCAGAGAAAAGTTCCATTACCAAGCAGACAGGTGAGAGAGTGAAGCGTAGAAGCTAGGCCTAGATCCAGGCTGGCCAGAAGCTTTAGAGAGGAAGAAACAGACCAGGAGGCCTATTACTCGCTCACTTGGGAGAGTCCAGAAGTGCACCCTTCCTACTAGGTACCCTAGACCATACCTGCCGTCACACCAGGAAAGGTACTGAAGCGAATCTCCTGTGTGCGTGTCCGTCATTCTCCTGGCCCGATCGGGCCACCTCTCACCTGCATCCCTTCCATCAACCCTGCCCCGGGGGCCCGCTCTGCCTGTGGGGAGCAGAAACATCCCAGCTGCCATCCCATCACCCCCGGAGGTCTGCAGCAGCGCCGGTACTCATTACCGGGAACCACAGGTGGCGTCACGAGACAAAAACTGTCAACAAAACCCCTTTTAAAGAGTGACCCCAGGGTACGGGCCCGAGAACCGACTGCTGTGACATCCCAAGGAGGTAAAGGCCCGGGTACCGAGTTTCCCCCATATCCCCCTGGGCGAGTCAGCTCTTTCTGGTGTCACGAACAGGATTTCGTGTCCATTGCCACCGGGTACTGTGTGCCGTATTTGAACTGTGTTTGAACTGTAGTGAACATCGCTGCCATTACCGTGCGGCTGCGCGGGAAGAAGAGGGGCGTAACCACGGGAACCAGGGAGGCGTGACTGTTGGTAGCGCGCGAAGCCCAAGCCCTGCCTCGCGCTCTGATGCAGCACCAGGAACCATCAGGTCCTGGAAGGAGACCGCCGTCTGCGGAGCTGCAGTCTACCTGACAAAAGCAAAGAAGGTAGGCTACAAATTACTAGGGGGGTGCAACTATGGCTGACAACCAGCAAAACGCTGGAGCACTGGTTAACGCTCCCGATGCTCAACTCGCGCCCGGCGCTGCTCAGGCCGGAGCGGCCTCCCCACCAGCAGGGGTCATGCTCCAGTGATACCCATGGCCCTGCCGTACACCCCCGGAGCGAAATGGCTTACCCAGTATGACGGCAAACCAGACACCCTGTCTGGGTTCAAAAGGAAAATATGCGGTGTATTGGACGTGTACTCAATGACTGGTAAACAGAGAGCCGCTGTTGTGCTGGGACAATTGACTGGTTCAGCAGAGCGAGAAGTTGAAACCTGGCCAGCCGCGGACCAGGAATCAGTATCTATTATATTTAAGAGACTGCAAAACCGCACTGAGACAGATCTTCGGATGAGGTTCTACCACTGCACCCAGAAACCTGAGGACAGTATCCGGGACTATGCCTGGCATTTACAAGAGGCCCTGCGGGCCCTGAAACAGGTTAGTCCGGCCAGCATACATGATGAAGACAAAATGCTGATAGAACAATTCATCCGGGGGTTAAGGTCCCAGGAGGAGAGCAGAACTGTACAGTGGTGGGCCTTAGATCATCCAAGTGCCACCTTTGACGCCCTGAAGGACATGGCTATTAAGGGCCTTCAGCCCCTGGAGACATCAGATACTGCTATCCAGCGTTACCAGGGTGGGGCCACCCCAACGCCCACGGCCCTCATTGCCCCTTCATTAGCGGCTGAGGCAAAAGTGCCAGAAGCGTCCTCTAGCGAGCTGGATAGCCTGCGCTCTGAAGTGCGTCAGCTAAGTAAAACCCTGGCCACTGTCCTGAGCGCCCTGCAGCTACAGACGGAGCCTGAGCCGGAAGGAAGGATCCTACTCGATGACAGCCCTGAGGATGTCCCCTGGATGAGAAGAAGAAGGAGGACAATGCCATCACGGGGGAGGACCAACGACCGACGTCGCCCTCCAGGAGAACTTATCTGCTACCGTTGCCGCAAGGCAGTCCACACCACACGGATCTGTCTTTTAAGCGGGAAAACCCTGGGGCCAAGGGCCGACACCCAGGATTAGATCAACCAGGCCCATTGAGCTGGTACGACCGGTTTGTAGGAGGAAGACCTTTCCTGTCTATTGTGCTGGACAGCATAGCAACACCTGCACTACTGGATACCGGGTCACAGGTAACCATCATACCTGATGTCCTTTACAAAAGGTACTGGTCCATAGATGAACTCCACCCGCCAGCCCCAAACCTCTCTGTGCATGCCTCCAATGGCCTTCCTCTTAACCTAGTCGGGGTTAAGGACGTGACAGTGAAGGTGGGAAGAGTGGAACTAAAGGACCAAGGACTGATTGTAATAGAGTCTAACCCTGGTGATGCAAACCCATACATGATACTTGGCACAAATGTTGCTGGTAACTGTTTGGGAGAAGTGTTGTTTTCACTCCAACAGATTGCTGACACTGCCAAACTGGGGCAGAGGAAGGTGCTCCAGAGAGAGATTCGAGCCCTCCTATACCAGCAACAGGTAAAACTAACAGGTGATGAGATTGGTAATGTACAGGTGACAGACCCGATACCCATTGTGATTCCCCCAATGAGTGAAATGCTGATTTGGTGTAGGGCAGCAATAGGTCTCAAGGGACAGAACTACCAGGCGGTAGTAGACCCCGTAAACTCAGAGCACAGACCTACACTCCTAACTGCTAGAGGGGTACTTGATGTGCTCAATGGGAGGGTACCCGTACGCCTCCTAAATTGTGGGGAGGAGGAAGTCAAATTGCCAAGATACGCCACTGTTGCCAGACTGTATACTGTGGATAATAATGCCATACACACCGTGGAATCCTTGACCCCACCAGATACAGTGGAGGACAATGACTCCGAAACCCAGCTTGAGGAATGGTGTCAACAGCTCCATGTTGGAACTGACGCCACTCCTGTCCATCAAAAACACGGTGTTTACAGAGTGGTTCAGGAATATAAACAGGTGTTTAGTAGAGATGAGCGTTGTTCTACTCGAACTGTTCGCCAATCTCAAATTCGAGCTGTTTTGGGCGGTGTTCGAGCCGTTCGGCGAACACGAACAATTTGAGAAAAATTCGGCTGTTCGAGGTTATGTTCGATAACTGTTCGTGCACCAAAATCATAACTGGATTTTTTCTCAGTAATGATGAAAATTAATGTTAATACGCAGTTTGAGTGTACAGCGGGGTGGGGGGAGGGGCAGAGGATGGATCTCTGCAGGAACAATGAAGATCTCCATTTTTTTTTCTCTTTCCCGCATTTGCAGTGGGGAGGTGCAATCTGTCAGCCTATCAGCAGCGCACACACGGAGCGAAGTGCTTTTTTTCACACAAGCAAGGGCATGTGTCATTGGCAGTGTATGTCACATGTCCTTGCCCTATAAGACCAAGCCATTTTCCCCGTCGCCACCATTTTCTCACTGCTGCAGCTGCGTGTTAGACGGCACCGCTGTTGCTGTGTGCGCTATACCTTGTTAATTTCAAGCCAATTTTCGCACAAATATACAGATAGCTTGGGAGTAGGGAATAGTTGTGATTGCAGTCCTTTTAAGGACTAGGTTACAGCATTTCCTACGACTTTTATCAGGGAGGTCTGTGCTCTTAAATAGATAGGTTGTGGGAGTAAAGACTAATTGTAATTGGAGTCCTTTTCAGGACTAGGTTACATGAGTTCCTATCAGTTTTTGCCAGGCAGGTCTGTGCCAGTGCTGTGCAAGTTTTTTTCACAGCATTTGGCTGAATCTAGCAAAGCTAATCCTTTTTGGCCTATTGCAGAGTGTGTTAGTCAGTGGAGTAGCCTATCTGTGTTGCAAGATATAACACCTGTGTATAGAATACCAATTTTTTTACTGCACCTAGTGAAGTAAAATCTTTTGGGCATAGCATCATTCTATTAGTCCATCTATACTGACCTCCATCAGGTTGCAAACTGAATATAATTTTTTTCTGCATCTAGCTCTGAAAAAATATTTGGGCTTCTAGCAGTGTGTGGGACTTGGTCTATTAGTCCATCTATACTGACCTCCATCAGGTTGCAAATTAAAAATAATTTTTTTCTTCATTTAGCTCTGAAAAAATATTTGGGCTTCTAGCAGTGTGTGGGACTTGTTCTATTAGTCCTTCTATACTGACCTCCAGCAGGTTGCAAATTGAATATAATTTTTTTCTGCATCTAGCTCTGAAAAAATAGTTGGGCTTCTAGCGGTGTGTGGGACTTGGTCTATTAGTCCATCTATACTGACCTCCATCAGGTTGCAAATTAAAAATATTTTTTTTCTGCATCTAGCTCTGAAAAAATATTTGGGCTTCTAGCAGTGTGTGGGACTTGGTCTATTAGTCCATCTATACTGACCTCCATCAGGTTGCAAATTAAAAATAATTTTTTTCTGCATCTAGCTCTGAAAAAATATTTGGGCTTCTAGCAGTGTGTGGGACTTGGTCTATTAGTCCATCTATACTGACCTCCATCAGGTTGCAAATTAAAAATATTTTTTTTCTGCATCTAGCTCTGAAAAAATATTTGGGCTTCTAGCAGTGTGTGGGACTTGGTCTATTAGTCCATCTATACTGACCTCCATCAGGTTGCAAATTAAAAATAATTTTTTTCTTCATTTAGCTCTGAAAAAATATTTGGGCTTCTAGCAGTGTGTGGGACTTGTTCTATTAGTCCTTCTATACTGACCTCCAGCAGGTTGCAAATTGAATATAATTTTTTTCTGCATCTAGCTCTGAAAAAATAGTTGGGCTTCTAGCGGTGTGTGGGACTTGGTCTATTAGTCCATCTATACTGACCTCCATCAGGTTGCAAATTAAAAATAATTTTTTTCTGCATCTAGCTCTGAAAAAATATTTGGGCTTCTAGCAGTGTGTGGGACTTGGTCTATTAGTCCATCTATACTGACCTCCATCAGGTTGCAAATTAAAAATAATTTTTTTCTGCATCTAGCTCTGAAAAAATATTTGGGCTTCTAGCGGTGTGTGGGACTTGGTCTATTAGTCCATCTATACTGACCTCCATCAGGTTGCAAATTAAAAATAATTTTTTTCTGCATCTAGCTCTGAAAAAATATTTGGGCTTCTAGCAGTGTGTGGGACTTGGTCTATTAGTCCATCTATACTGACCTCCATCAGGTTGCAAATTAAAAATAATTTTTTTCTGCATCTAGCTCTGAAAAAATATTTGGGCTTCTAGCGGTGTGTGGGACTTGGTCTATTAGTCCATCTATACTGACCTCCATCAGGTTGCAAATTAAAAATAATTTTTTTCTGCATCTAGCTCTGAAAAAATATTTGGGCTTCTAGCAGTGTGTGGGACTTGGTCTATTAGTCCATCTATACTGACCTTCATCAGGTTGCAAATTAAAAATAATTTTTTTCTTCATTTAGCTCTGAAAAAATATTTGGGCTTCTAGCAGTGTGTGGGACTTGTTCTATTAGTCCTTCTATACTGACCTCCAGCAGGTTGCAAATTGAATATAATTTTTTTCTGCATCTAGCTCTGAAAAAATAGTTGGGCTTCTAGCGGTGTGTGGGACTTGGTCTATTAGTCCATCTATACTGACCTCCATCAGGTTGCAAATTAAAAATAATTTTTATCTGCATCTACAGTACTTCTGAAAAAATATTTGGGCTTCTAGCAGTGTGTGGGACTATTTGTATTAGTCCATCTATACTGACCTCCATCAGGTTGCAAATTCAAAATAATTTTTTTCTGCATCTAACCCAGCCAATAGTTTTGGCCTAATACCACAGTTTGGCCACTCAGCTCTGCTCGGTTACCATCCATTGTTTTTTTGTGCAAACAACTCCAGAGTTGTGAATTAGTTAACCACCAAAATGAGTGGAAAAAGGCCTGCTGCTGGTGGAAAGGGGAATAGGCGTGTTGGGAAGGGGAAAAAAGGTTGTGTCCGTGGGGTAGGTGTTAAAGCAACAGTAACATCTGCAGAAGAAAGACCATCTTCCAGCCAAACTAAAATGTCTACTTCTTTTAGCGGACAATGTGATAAGATCCCTTTCTTACGGCCACGCCAATCGCTATAAATTCCAGATGAGGCACAAAAACAGCAGGTGCTTCAACGGATATCAAGTGCTCCTTTAAGTGGGCTCTCCTCCACATCAACTTCAACATCACAAATACTCCAGTCCTCAAAGGTGTCACCCAAATCGCACTTGCTTCCTCACAGCTCCCAAATCTCCAGCTGCCCGTCTGAGTATGAGGTAGAACAGATGGTTGAGTCTGCAGAGCTGTTTACTCATACTATAGCCTGGGAATCAGAGGTCGACTCCAGCGCTTCTGTGAATCCAGACGAGGATATGATCTGCACTGATGCCCAGAATCTTTATGAGTCGGATCCAGGACCAGACGCAGAAGGTTCTGACCATAATGTAGACCCTCATTCCCAAACTGTAACTCCTGTTGGTGGAGACAATGAGGAAGACGATGATAAGACTCAAATACCTGATTGGAGCGACAACTTTAGTTTTTTGTCAGGGCAGGAACAGGTTGGCTCTGAGGACGACGGGTGTGATAACGCACAGGGTGATGATGATGAGGTCGGAGATCCCACTTACTGTCAACCCACAGTCAGCCAAGAGATGAGGTCAGCAGAGGAGGTGGAGGAAGATGCTAGTGACGACGAGGTCAGGTTTCGCCTTCCTGGACAGAGACGTAGTACTGGAAGCACGTCAACAACTGCATCCTCAAACACAACTCTGCCTCTCACCACAAGTCGTGGTGGCTCTTCAGGTCGCATGGGTGCTAAGCCTTGCATAGCCTGGGCATTTTTTCAGATCGATAAAGATGACCCAACTCGTGTTATCTGTAACATTTGTCAGCAAAAGCTAAGTAGAGGCCAAAAAATACATAGTTTGAGTACTTCATGCATGAACCGGCACATGGACATGAAGCATAAGTTGCAGTGGGAAGCTCAGTGTGCTACAATGCGGCCTAGCCGGCCGGGCCAATCACCGTCTGCCATATCTTGTGCATCCGCGGCCTCTTCATCCTCTGTGACTGGGGGGACAGCAGTCACACCTGTTTTGGGGCGCAGACCTGCCACCTCTTTACCCGCAACAGCCAGCGTGATTGGCAGGTCATCATTTTCTTTGGAGGTGGTAACACCAGCTGGTGTTGAGCGCTGTCCGACATCGATAGCACCACCTTTGGATCAAGGCAACCTAACATGTCCGCCTGCATCTTCCTCACAGACCGGCAGTTTGCCGGGGACACCCTTATCAACCCCGTCTAAGCACAATAGCCAGCCCTCGGTCCCTCAGATGTGGACAAGTAAAAGACCATTTCCTCCTAGCCATGAGAAAGCTAAGAGGTTGAATTTCACCATCTGCAAGCTCTTGGCTACAGAAATGCTGCCTTTCCGCCTGGTGGACACAGAGGATTTTCGAGACCTTATTTCCGTCGCAGTGCCCCAGTACCAGATGCCCAGTCGGCACTACTTCTCAAAGAAAGGTGTGCCTGCGCTCCACCAGCATGTCGCACACAACATCACCGCTTCTTTGAGAAACTCTGTGTGTGACAGGGTGCATTTCACCACAGACACTTGGACGAGTAGGCATGGACAGGGGCGTTATATGTCGCTGACTGGGCACTGGGTAACTATGGTGACAGCAGGACAAGGGGCTGCTGTCCAAGTCTTGCCGTCCCCACGAGTTGTGCGTCAATCCTCTTTATGTCAAAGTTCCTCCACTGCTTCTGCCTCCTCAACCTCCTCTCGGTCTTCCACCTGCACCCAAAGCCTGTCTGGTCATGCCACAAGCTTTCTAACTGCGCAGAAGGGATCCTGCACACCTCCTTACTATGCTGGCAGTAGGGCTCAACGTCATCAGGCGGTTTTTACATTGAAATGTCTGGGAAATGTGAGTCACACAGCTGAGGAGTTGTGGTCAGCTCTGGAGAACCAATTTCATGAATGGTTGTCTCCACTGGACCTGAAACCAGGGAAGGCCGTGTGCGACAATGCTGCAAACCTGGGTGCGGCCCTTCGCCGGGGCAATGTCACACACGTGCCTTGTATGGCTCACGTGTTGAACCTGGTTGTCCAGCAATTTTTAGCCCACTATCCCAGACTAGATGGCCTTCTGCAGAGGGCACGGTCGCTGTGTGCTCACTTCCGCCGTTCGCATCCCGCAGCTCAGCGACTTACATCTCTACAGAAGTCGTTGGGCCTGCCACTTCACCGGCTAAAATGCGATGTGCCTACCCGGTGGAATTCAACTCTGCACATGTTGCAGCGACTGTGGCAGCACCGACAAGCCCTGGTGCAATACGTTCTGACGTATAGCCTGGGCCAACGAGATTCAGAGGTGGGGCAAATCACGCTGGAGGAGTGGTCTCAGATCAGGGACCTATGCACCCTTCTGCACAGTTTTGAAATGGCGACGAAGATGTTTAGTGCTGACGATGCCATTATCAGCATGACTATTCCGGTGATTTACATGCTGGAGCACATGTTAAACAGAATTCGGAGTCAGGTGGTGGCACAAGAGGAGGTGGAGGAAGTAGAGGAGGAGGAGTTGTATGCGGAAGGGCTAACATCTGCAAGGTCCAGACGGTCGGCAGCACCAAGGCGGCAGGCATGTGAGGGTGGGGGAGATGGTTTTACCAGGGCGCATGGTAGCAGCCAAACTAGTGAGGAAGGTGCAGGAGCCCAGGAAGAAGTGGAGGACGAACTGATGGAAGACTCATCAGATGAGGGAGACCTTGATCACATTTCTGTTGTGCGAGGTTGGGGGGAGAGGACAGAGGAAGGAAGCATGATTGTTACCTCGCCACCAACACAACAGGGACTTGGTGCTCCTGGATGCGCAACACACATGAGTGCCTTCTTGCTGCACTACCTGCAACATGACCCTCGAATTGTGAGAATTAGAAATAATCCTGACTACTGGGTTGCCACACTGTTAGATCCCCGGTACAAAAGTAAATTTGCAGAAATTATTCCTGCCATAGAAAGGGATGCACGCATGCAGGAGTATCAGCAGAGACTGTTGCAGAATCTTACATGTGCTTTTCCACAAAATACCAGTGGTGCACGTAGTGAATCTCACAGTTCCAACTTGCCAACCGTGGGACCGTCAAGTGTTCAGCACTCAAACCGTAACAGAACCACAGTATCTGCTGGTAACATCAATTTTGCGGAATCATTTCACCACTTTTTTAGCCCATCCTTTGCAAGGCCACAGGAGACAAGAAGTCTGACACATAGTCAACGCCTAGAGACGATGGTACAGGAGTATCTCCAAGTAAACATTGAAGCCACGACTGTGTCACTGGACCCTTGCTCTTTTTGGGCTTCCAATCTGGATAAATGGCCGGAGCTAGCCACTTACGCCTTGGAGATCTTGTCATGCCCCGCAGCCAGCGTTCTGTCTGAACGTGTGTTCAGCGCTGCTGGTGGTGTGCTGACAGATAAGCGCACGCGGCTCTCCACTGATAATGTAGACAGACTCACGTTCATAAAGATGAACAAATCATGGATCCGAAACGACTTTTCTACCCCTGTGTCATCCTGGGGAGAGTAAAAGCTTGATGATTGGTTAAAATCACCCTACCAACCGTTTTAAGCTTTCAAATTACTAATCATGTTTATCTGTATCTTGACTGGAAAATAATTTGGGCTTTGTAGCAGTGTGCAGCACTGATCCTATTAGGCCATCTATACTAAAGCTTCACCAGATTTAAAATTAAAAATAATTTTTAGCTGCATCTAGCCCGGAAAATAATTTTGGGGCTCCGAGATGCGCAAGGCACATAAGTGCCTTCTTGCTGCACTACCTGCAGCATGACCCTCATATTGTCAGAATTCGAAGTAATCATGACTACTGGGTTGCCACACTCTTAGATCCCCCAAACTTTTCGATCAACCTTTTCATTTTAATAAAGACCAAAAAAATGGTCATTTTTGAAATTATAAGCATTAGCAGGTTGTTAGAAACTGAAATCAAACAGTTTTCAACTCAAAACTTTATTTTAGGTGATGTTACATTTTCACATAGGACCCCTTGTTCGAAAGGAGCTTCTGAACTCTCTCGTCCATTGAATTTGTCAGTTTTTTTATGGTTTCTGCTTCAATTGTTTTGCATGAGGACAGAATACCCTACCAGAGCTGTTGCTTAGATGTGAACTGCCTCCCGCCATCATAGACACTCCTTTTAATGATGCTCCAAAGGTTCTGAATGGGGTAGAGGTCAGGGGAGCATGGGGGTCACACCATAAGTTTGTCCCCTTTTATGCCCATATCAGCCAGAGATGCAGATGTTTTATGTGCAGCATGAGATGGTGCATTATCATGCAGAAAAATGATCTTGCTGTGAAATACACGGTTCTTCTTCTTGAACCATGGCAGCCCCATGGTTCAAGAAGTGCTGTTTGAGAAAATCCACATACATTATGGAGTTCATCTTTAGCGCCTTCAGGGATCCTAAAGGGGCCGACAATCTCTCTCCCCATGATTCCAGCCCAAAACATTACTCCACCTCCTCCTTGTTGGCGCTGTAGCCGTGTTTGCGTGGGGTGTCCATCAACCAGCCATCCTCCACTCCATCCATCTGGACCATCGAGCGCTGCACGGCACTCATCCGTGAACAAAACAGTTTTGAAATCAGTCTTCATGTAATGTTTGGCCCACTGGAGCCGTTTCTGCTTGTGTGAAGTGGATAGAGGAGGTCGACAGGATGGCGCATGCACAGCTGCAAACCTCTGAAGGACCCTGCATCTTGTTGTTCGGGGGACGTTGGAGGCACAAGCAGCTTCAAAAACTTGTCTGCTGCTATGACAAGGCTTTTTTGCCGCTGCTCTTTCAACCTGACGTAATTGCCTGTAGGAAAGAGTCCTCAATTTGCCCTTATCAGCACGCACACGTGTGTACTGTGAATCAGCTACATACTTCTTGATTGCCAAGACACTTCATCCTGATCATCGCACAATGTTGATTGTAGTCATGCCTTGACCTAAACACTCCACAATTTGTTGCTTCTCAGCAGCCGACACATCCTTTTTCTTTCCCATTTTGGCAGAAAATGTAGGCTGCTTAATAATGTGAGAGAGCCTTCTTAAGTAGTCTTGCCTTTCATTGGACACACCTGCCAAACTAATTAGCACAGGTGTCTGCAATTGCTTACAGTGATATAAAGAGCCCTGACACACATCACCATCAATGAGTTTAACTGACAAACAAACAAATTCTTCCCTTATCACTCCTAAACACTTTTTGTATAATAATTTGGAACGCAGTGTACATGTGCTTTTCCACAAAACACCAGTGGTTCACGTAGTGAATCTTACAGTTCTAACTTGCCAACCGTGGTCTGTATGGAGTTGTTCAATAAAGGGCCCAAAATTAAGATAACATAGATGGGAGAGGTCTCTATGAATAGGAATTCCTAAGTATTTGATACCCTGTGAGGGCCAGGCAAAGGGAAAGTTGGACTGGATGGAATCCTATATGGATTTGGGGAGGGAGACATCGAGGGCCTCAGACTTCGCTGCATTGATTTTAAAATTTTACCATGTAACAAAGTGATCTATTTCAGCCATAACAGCATGGATGGATATATGTGATTGAGTGATATATACTAGGACATCATCAGCAAATAGAGAGCACTTGTACTCGGTGCCTCCCACCTCAATCCACCTAATATTGGGGTTATGGCGAATTGATGAGAGCAGGTGCTCCGTCACTAGGATGTATAAGAGAGGGGACAGAGGACATCACTGCCTTGTCCCATTGGTGATTGTGAAAGGTGATGAAAATGTTCTGACGCACCCCCTGGGCCTTGGGACACCCGGAGCCGGACCCTTTTTGGTGGATGCTGGTGGTTGTAGTCTTCGTGGCGGCGACCCAGTTCCGTGGCTCAGGGCGGTCAAACCAGTGGCGGAACTATTTATGTGGTTTTCATGTTTAAATGTCCGACTACGCCACCCGTGGATTGCGGTCAGAGTGAACCGCCGCTACAGGGCAGACCACTGAGGCTGGTGTTGTGGGTGCAGCAGAGCGTAGCATAACTCCCCACGGGAGGAGTATAGCCTCAGGGCAGTGTATGCGGAGGATGGGGGTGATGGTGCAGGGCAGCAGCAGTAACGACACGGAGTCAGTGATGCAGTTCAGGGCCTTTACTCACAGTTCTTATTATCCAGACCACGTCTGCAGGTAACGGCTGCCCACGTCGTACTGTGCTCACCAGGTGAGGGGCTCAGACAACTCCCAGATAACTTTGGAGCACTTCACAGGACCCCCTTTGTGTGTCCTTTGTCTGGCCTTTCTTACCAACACTTCTGTCCGGCTGCCTCGGGCCTCCTCTTGGTAAACTTGGCGCCAGTTTCCCTGACCCTATGTGGTGCCTTCCTAGCGGGTGTAGCGAGGGGCTGCGCCACATAAAATGTCAGAGCCTCCGGTTTCTAGCTGAGGGTCGTTTCCTGCCTCCACTAGTTCGGGGACCGGTCTCCCCCTTTGGCCTGACCCCTCCACGCAGGTGGATTCGGGCGTGCGGTGGCGACTCGCCCGTCCGCACCCCTGGGATCCCTTCATTCCTCGTTCCTGGAGCCTTCTCCGCTCCTCTTCCTTCCTTCTCCCTCTTCCAGGCCTGGGCCTCTGTTACTAGGCCCGCCTCCGGAGCAGAGCTCATGCAGAGCCCCTGCTCCCTGCCACTTCTGCTCAGACTTCTCTGCACTGAACTAAGATGGTGCCCACCTTTTATACTCCCTTCTCAATGCACCCAGGAACTGCTTCCTCCCTGCTCCTGCACTACAGGGTTCCCCTTCCTCAGTGTTCCCTCCCCCCACTCCAGCCAGGGACAGGGACTGTCGTGCCCATCTCAGAGGCATATTGGTCGCCCTGCCCCACGGCAATGTGGTGTAATGCATGCAGGTGTCGGGTCCTGATCCACACTCCATCCTTACCTGAGAGTGAGATATCACACCTCTGGGTGAGGTGCAAAACGTCTGTAGCAACCGAGCCCTCAGGGTGCTACAGTTCCATTTATCTTCAACCTAGGTGACGTATTGCGATACAGGGCCGTGATTTTGGCTATAAAAGGGTCCCCTAGACCCCTACCCCAAGCTTTTTAAGAGAATCATATATGGCGTGCCAGGAGACTCTATGGAATGCTTTCTCAGCATCCAACGAGAGTATCTAATTACAAATTTTTAACTGCATCTAGCCCAGGAAATACTTTGTGCCTAGTAGCAGTGTCTGCTAGTGAGCGGATTATCCCGGCTGTTAAGCAAGCTGCACCACCTGTAGTTTAGACACTTAATTTTTTCAAAGGAAATGCTTCGGGACCATGGGATACTTAGTGAAGAGCATCAGGAGGCACCCCAAGGCATAGGGGCTGGGACTGGCAGTAGGATGCCTTGCGGTGGACAGCCGAGCTCGATCCTTATAAAAGCTTTTTAACTGCAGCAGCTTTAGTGGACGCTACTGGAGCTGGAATTACCGCGGCTGCTGGCATGAGACTTGCCCTCCAATAGATCCTTGTAAATGGATTTAAAGTGTATTCATTCAAATTAGAGAGACAATTTAAATTAAAAAGCTTAGAGCTGCCTCCACCACAGGGGGGCTCGCTCGACCCACCAGCGGACAGGCACCAGTATTGGGAGAGGGGGGCTGGCCGTCAGGGTTCACCGCGGCTCTGGCACAAACCCGGCGACACGGAGGTGGCACGGGCAGGAGCGGACTGGCCGTGTCGGCTTCTCACTTTTTGGATTTTAGAAGGGCATGACATGCCTATATCTGTGTCTCCCCCTCCTTTTACTCCTCCACCTCTTTTATTTTCGCATGACTATATGTACTTGTCACTTTTCCATGTGTTAGTTATGTCTTCTGAGCAGTTTGTCAGCTTTTGGACACCTTTGAAGGTGTTTTCTATGTGTTTCTATGTGTTTTTGTTTGCCTGCCATTGGTTTTAACGGTGTTCGAAGGTGTTCGACGAACAGTTCGACGAACAGTTCGGCGAACACACGGGTGTTCGACGAACCGAACCGAACTCGAACACTACGGGGGTGGCTCAACACTAGTGTTTAGTAAACACCCACTTGATTTTGGAAGGGTCAAAGGGGTACAACACCATATACCCACAGGTAGCCATCCACCCATTAAGGAGCATTACAGACCCATACCATACCACCAGCACACTACTAAAAAGCAAAAGAAATGTTGCATGACTTGTAAAAGGCAGGCGTAGTAAGGGATAGCTGTAGCCCCTGGGCTGCTCCCCTGGTCCTGGTCAGAAAGAAGGACGGTAGCATGAGGATGTGTGTAGATTATAGACAAATTAATCGAATAGCACATAAGGATGCATACCCTTTGTCCCGTATAGAGGAATCCCTGGCTGCACTAAAATCTGCTAATTATTTCTCTACATTGGATCTCACTAGCAGGTACTGGCAAGTCTCTGTTGCTGAGGAAGACCGGGAGAAGACCGCCTTCACCACCCCGATGGGATTCTGCGAATTCAACAGCATGCCGTTTGGACTCTGCAATGCATCTGGAACATTCCAGAGGTTGATGGAGTGTTGCTTGGGACACTGGAACTTTGAGACAGTGCTGCTATACCTGGATGACGTTATCGTGTACTCGAGGACGTATGAAGACCATCTAAAGCACCTGGCGGAGGTATTTGAGGCATTGTCCCGCTATGGGATGAAACTAAAACCTTCCAAGTGCCACCTGCTTAAACGGAAGGTTCAGTACCTGTGACACGTAGTCAGCTCAGAGGGGGTAGCACCAGACCCGGAGAAGGTCACTACCATCCAGAAGTGGCCTGAACCAAGGAACGTCAAAGAAGGTTTCCAATCTTCCCTTTATCTCTAAACTCCTGGAACGCCTGGTCCACTCCCGTCTCATCCGCTATCTCTCAGACAACTCTCTTCTTGACCATTTACAATCTGGTTTCCGCTCTTTACATTCTACTGAAACTGCCCTCACTAAAGTCTCTAATGATTTACTAACAGCTAAATCTAATGGTCACTACTCCTTGCTGATTCTCCTGGATCTCTCTGCAGCATTCGACACAGTGGATCACCAGCTCCTCCTCACTATGCTCCGCACTATTGGCCTCAAGGACACTGTTCTCTCCTGGTTCTCCTCCTATCTCTCTGACCGCTCCTTCTCTGTGTCTTTTGCCGGCTCCTCCTCCTCCCTACTTCCCCTTACTGTCGGGGTTCCTCAAGGATCAGTCCTAGGCCCCCTTCTTTTCTCCTTATACACTGCTCCTATTGGACAAACAATCAGTAGATTCGGTTTTCAGTACCATCTGTATGCTGATGACACCCAATTATACACCTCTGCTCCGGACATCACCCCTGCATTACTACAAAAGACCAGTGATTGTCTTTCTGCTGTGTCTAACATTATGTCCTCCCTCTGCCTAAAACTGAATCTGTCAAAAACTGAACTACTCGTCTTTCCTCCCTCCACTAACCTACCTGTGCCCGATATTGCCATTTCCGTTTGTGGCTCAACCATTACTCCCCAGCAAAAAGCCCGCTGTCTTGGGGTCATTTTTGATTCAGATCCTTCTTTCACTCCTCACATGAAATCACTCGCTCGTTCATGTCATTTACACCTCAAAAACATCTCAAGAATCAGGATTTTTCTCACCTTTGACTCAGCAAAAACTCTTACTGTAGCTCTTATTCATTCTCGTCTTGACTATTGCAACGCTCTACTAATCGGTCTCCCTCTTACTAAACTCTCCCCTCTCCAATCCGTCCTTAACGCAGCAGCCAGGATCATATTCATCGCCAACCGCTACACCGATGCCTCTTCCCTGTGCCAGTCATTGCATTGGTTGCCCATCCAATATAGAGTTCATTTTAAACTTATCACGCTTACCCACAAAGCGCTCCATGCTTCAGTACCCCCCTACATCTCCTCCCTTGTCTCAGTCTACCACCCTACATGTGCCCTCCATTCTGCAAATGACTTAAAACTAAAATCCTCCATAATCCGAACTTCACACTCCCGTCTCCAAGATTTCTCGCGTGCTGCGCCAATTCTTTGGAATGCACTACCCTGGACAGTTCGATTAATTCCCAATACCCACAGTTCCAAGCAAACCCTAAAAACACATTTCTTTAGACTGGCGTATCGCCTAAACACACTCTGTCCATCCCAGTTTTCCCCCATATTAAAATCTTCTTCAACTTCAGGTTCATACCAACCATGCACTTAATAGCCTCTGTCAGGACGGTACACATACTGGCAGGACACCAGTCCATGTATTATTATTTATCCTATTCAGTATATCAAGGCTGCATTATACAATATATGTACTTTATACCTTTTGTGTCTCCCCCATTTCCTCATAGACTGTAAGCTTGCGAGCAGGGCCCTCACTCCTTTCGATATGTGATATGCTTATTCTGTATTGTCTGTATATGTCCCCCCTAAAATTTGTAAAGTGCTGCGGAATATGTTGGCGCTATAAAAATAAAAACTCTTATTATTATTATTATTATTATTATTATTATTAAAGAAGTACATCAATTTCTGGGACTGGTCCGGTACTACAGGAGGTTCATTAAGGACTACACCAAAAAGGCAGCACCTTTACAAAATCTCCTAGTAGGACAGTCCAAAAGAGGTAAAAGTCCCCCATTCCAGTGGGGCAAAGAACAGGCTGAGTCCTTTGCATTGATGAAGGAAGCCCTAACCGGTGAGGAAATCCTGGCTTACCCCGACTACAGCCAACCTTTCCTGTTATACACAGATGCCAGCAATGAGGGACTGGGAGCTGTGTTGTCCCAGAAGCAAAGCGGCAGAGAAAAGGTAATTGCCTATGCCAGTAGGAAGCTTCGCCCTACTGAAAGGAACCCGGAGAATTACAGTTCCTTCAAGCTGGAGTTCCTGGCCTTGGTCTGGGCTATCACTGAAAGATTCAAGCATTACCTAGCCTCAACTAAATTCACAGCCTTTACCGACAATAACCCCTTGACTCACCTGGAGACAGCCAGGTTGGGAGCCATGGAGCAGCGTTGGGTGGCCAGATTGTCGAATTATCAGTTCACACTCAACTACAGGCAGGTCACAAGAACACCAATGCTGATGCCCTGTCAAGAATGCCCCACCAGTCGGACACCGAGGATGAAGTGGATGACCTAGAGGAAATTGAATTACCTGCTTTCCACAGAAATGGAATGGTCCACGAGAAACGCACCTCTAGAAGACGTCATGGTAAGACGCTAAACCCTTTGCCTCATCACAGCTGGAAGGAGACCCAGGACAGTGACCCAGTTGTCAGCCTCATCAAAGGACTGATAGCCCAAGAAGGTTCCCACCTGGAGAAGGATGCTCCTCCACAAGCCAAACACCTGTGGAATGAGAGAAGCCGGCTGTTCATCTACAGAGAAAAGCTGTGCAGACGGTACGTCAACCCCAGAACCCATGAAATGTTGTGGCAGATTGTTGTACCCAGGATGGATATCCAAATGGTGCTAGAGGCCTACCATGACCAAGCAGGTCATTTTGACTGGAAGAAGCTGGAAACCCTGCTGAAGGACCAGTTCTATTGGGTTGGAATGCGGAGTTCCATAGAAAGGTGGTGCCGGAATTGTGGGCCCTGTAGCCTCAGAAGGAAAGACTACGGGAGTCAAAAAGCATCCTTGCAGTCCATCAAAACCACTTAATCCCTGGAGATTGTCGCTCTGGATCACGTCAAACTGTCGCCCAGCAGGTCAGGCTATTCCTATGCACTGACCATGGTGGATCACTATTCCCGGTTCCTTGTGGTGGCCCCTGTCAAGGATCTGACAGCAGAAACTGCAGCAAGAACGTTCCAAACCTACTTCTGCAGGCCCCATGGATACCCGGACAAGGTTCTAACAGATCAAGGCCCTGTCTTTGAAGCTGAGCTGTTTAAAGAATTCTGTCACCTGTACGGATGCAAGAAGATCCGGACTACACCGCATCATCCTCAAACCAACGGTATGTGTGAGAGAATGAATAACATCGTCATTGACCTGTTAAAAACCCTACCTTTGGAAGATAGGAACCAGTGGCCAGAAAAGCTACCTGACCTAGTGGACCTGTATAACCACATACCTGTGAGTTCTATTAATTGTACCCCAGCGTACCTTATGAGATCAAGACCTACAAAATTGCCCATGGACCTGGAGCTCGGAGTGGTAGAACCTGATGCAGATATGTCCACTGAAGACTGGGACACAAATCGGCAGGAGCAGTACAGGAAAGTACAGGCCTGTGTTGAAGACAGCCTAAACAAAGTCAGGGAAAGACAGGAAGACCAGTATAACAAGCATGCACCAGCAGAACCCTTGGCACCCGGAGAAATCGTACTAAAGCGGAAAAGAAGAGGTCACAAGCTCGATGATCAGTGGGAAAGAGAGCCCTACACAGTGTTAAATTCCAAATGTGACAACACCAAAACTTGCCTGATCAGCAAGGATGGAGGTAGGATAACCAGAACAGTCTCAAGAGACCACTTTAAATTGTGCCCAGGTCTACTGAAGACACAGGAGGAAGAAGTACCTCTTCCAATACCGGAAAAACCCAAGGAAGATGTAGTTCATACAGTTCTAGGAGACTTCCCCACGGACTGGCCTCAACTCGATGGAGCAGTTATCATACCAGTGATACACTTCTGTCAGCCACCAGAAGAACCTCCACCACAAGAAGAACCTGTGAGCACCCTGGAAGAACCTGCTCAGGAACAGGAAGAGTCTCCAGTAAGGGAAGGATCACCAGTTGAAGCAGAACCTGAGGGTCCAGTAAACAGTGCACTTGCCAGTCCTATAGAGATGTTGAGGCAGTTCTATAACTTACCCGCACTTAGACCTGATAGGTTAGTGGATAGTGCATGCACAGACACCAGTATCACCCCAGTGCTACATAGATCCACAAGCAGCACACAAGGCCAAATCCCTACCAGGTATAGGGAATAAGGTACAAAATGCCTACAGTGTAAATAGTTACTCCTAAGGGTACAGAAGGAAAATTTAAAATTTGTTTTTGTGTATGAACTGAAAAAGTTATATGTGTGCTTTTAGTTACCCGTGAGGGTATAAAGACTGTAGGCTGAGGATTGTCAGCATCCAAAAACTGTCCATTGTAAATAGTTGCACTTATTAAAGTGCCCCCTATTGGTTTTATATTAAGAGACCACTGAACAAAAACCCGTTTGGCGTGGCGGAAGACGTTGTCCAACACCTGGATCACTTAAGTCCTGTAGCCACACCCAAGGCCTACGTTGAGGGTTTTCAGACGGGTCCCTCATGCTACTCATGTTGCACCTTCACCAGTGAGATGGACACCTGGTATTGGGACTCACTGTAGTTTTGATCTGTGTTATTGCTATTATAATTGTTGTTGTTGTTACCTGTTTAAAATGCTTCAGTCCGGGAGTACTGAGTTGTACTAGGGGGGAATGTGGCACCCTGCTACCACAGGTATCACAGAACCCAAAAGGGTGCATGGATGGACTTCTCCACCAGAGGCCCCCATTACATAACAGACACCTCCACCCTTCCACCTCATACCACCAGAAGGGGCCCTGTTAGGGATATATATACTGGAGGGTGGAGTTAGGTAGTCAGAGTGTGCTGACACTTTAGATCAGTGAAGGAGCAGCATGTCTGCTGCTGTGTTGAGGGCCCCGAGTGTGGCCAAGGCAAGGAGAGAGGAGTTAAGGGGGCAGAGGAGCATCTGAAGCTTACCCCAGGACACCAGCCGGACACCGGATCCGCGCCTACAGGGTCCTCTACACCCAGTAAGGACAACCGGCATACCAGGAGGATTCCAGTTCCCTGGTCAACCAGAAGCTACCATCATTTTACAGAACTAGGAACCACGAAGGCCCCAGCGTCCAGGGATAGTGGTTGCCAGAGAAAAATTCCATTACCAAGCAGACAGGTGAGAGAGTGAAACAGAGTAGAAGCTAGGCCTAGTTCCAGACTTGCCAGAAGCTTTAGAGAGGAAGAAATGGACCAGGAGGCCTATTACCCGCTCACTGGGGAGCGTCCAGAAATGCACCCTTCCTACTAGGTACCCTGGACCATACCGGCCGTCACACCAGTAAAGGTACTGAAGCGAATCCCCTGTGTGCATGTCCGTCATTCCCCTGGCCCGACCGGGCGACCTCTCACCTGCATCCCTTCCATCAACCCTGCCCCGGGGACCCGCTCCGCCTGTGGGGAGCAGAAACATCCCAGCTGCCATCCCATCACCCCCGGAGGTCTGCAGCAGCGCTGGTACCCATTACCGTGAAGCACAGGTGCCGTCACGAGACAAAACTGTTAACAAACCCCTTTTAAAGAGTGACTCCAGAGTATGGGCCCGGGAGCCGACTGCCGTGACATTCCAAGGAGGTAAAGGCCCGGGTACCGAGTCCCCATATCCCCCTGGGCGTGTCATCAACATGCTCACTGCACCCCTATGTGAATTAATTGAGAGGTCCAGTTTGTAAAATTCGGTCACATGTGAAGGGGTTCTACTGTTCTGGCACCGCAGAATCTCTTCCAGTTGGTCATGGCACCTGCAAACCATAACAGTAAAATCAAAACTATAACATGGTGCTCCGTCCCTTCTGAGCTTTCCACTGTGCCTCAAAAGTAGTTTCTGATTACATCTAGGGTATTGGCGCACTCAGGATAAATTGCAGAACAAACTGCCAGGTCCATTTTTTCCTATTAGCCCTTATAAAAATAAAAAAATTGGAGCTAAAATGGCATTTTAGCTGTAAAAATGTAATTATTCTTTCTTCACCACCCAATGGTATACAATTCTATGAGGCTCATGTGGTGGCAACATGCTCACTGCACACCTAGATGAATTCATTGGGGGTGTAGTTTGTAAAATGGTGTCACTTATGAAGGGGTTCTGCTGTTCTGGCACGCCAGGGGATCTGCCAATGTGACATGGCACCCTCAAACCATTTCAGCAAAATCTGAACTATATTAGGGCACTTTTTCCCTTCTGAGCTTTGCACTGTGCCTCAAAACTAGTTTTCAACCACATATGGGGTATCTGTGTACTCAGGAGAAATAGCATATCAAACTGTATTGTCCATTTTGCTTCTGTTACCCTTGTGAAAATGAAAAATGTATAGCAAATCTAATATTTTTGTGGTAAAAATATGTTTTTTTACTTTCTCAGCTCAACATTATAAAATATTGTGAAGCACCTGGGTGTTCAAGGTGCTCACCACACATGTAGATAAATTCATTGAGGAGTCTAGTTTCCAAAATGGGTAACTTGTAGGGGTTTCCCCTGTTAAGGCACATCAGGGGCTCTGCAAATGTGACATGGTGTCTGCTACTTATTCCAGACAATTTTGCACTCCAAAATTCAAATGCCACTCCTTCCCTTCCGAGTCCTGCCGTGCACCCAAACAGTAGTTTTGCACATCATATGTGGAATCGGCATATTCAGGAGAAATTTATATGGTTCATTTTTTCCCGTTACCCTTGTAAAATGCATAATTTGGAGCTAAATGAATATTTTTGTGGGAAAAGTTAAAATGATCATTTATTCCTTCCACATTGCACTTTGAGGGGTGCAGTTTATAAAACAAGTGTCACTTTTGGGTATTTTCTGTCATGTAGGCCCCTCAAAGTCACTTCAAATGTGATGTGGTCCCTAAAAAACAGCTTTGTAAATTTTGTTGGAAAAATTAGAAATCGCTGATCAACCCTTCTAACGTCCTAACAAAAAAAAAAATTACTGTATTTTTCAGACTGTAAGACACACTTTTTTCCTCCAAAATTTTGGAGGAAATTGGGAGGCACGTCTTATAGTCCGAATGTGGTGTGTGTGTATATATATATATATATATATATATATATATATATATATATATATATATATATATACAGTACAGACAAAAAGTTTGGACACACCTTCTCATTTAAAGATTTTTCGGTATTTTCATGACTATTAAAATTGTACATTCACACTGAAGGCATCAAAACTATGAATTAACACATGTGGAATTATATACTTAACAAAAAAGTGTGAAGCAACTGAAAATATGTCTTATATTCTAGGTTCTTCAAAGTAGCTACCTTTTGCTTTGAAGACTGCTTTGCACACTCTAGGCATACTCTTGATGAGCTTCAAAAGGTAGTCACCGGAAATGGTCTTCCAACAATCTTGAAGTAGTTCCCAGAGATGCTTAGCACTTGTTGGCCCTTTTGCCTTCACTCTGCAGTCCAGCTCACCCCAAACCATCTCGATTGGGTTCAGGTCTGGTGACTGTGGAGGCCAGGTCATCTGGCGTAGCACCCCATCACTTTACTACTTGGTCAAATAGCCCTTACAAAGCCTGGGGGTGTGTTTGGGGTCATTGTCCTGTTGAAAAATAAATGATGGTCTAACTAAACGCAAACCGGATGGAATAGCATGCCGCTGCAAGATGCTGTGGTAGCCATGCTGGTTCAGTATGCCTTCAATTTTGAATAAATCCCCAACAGTGTCACCAGCAAAGCACCCCCACACCATCACACCTCCTCCTCCATGCTTCACAGTGGGAACAAGGCATGTAGAGTCCATCTCTTCACCTTTTCTGTGTCTCACAAAGACACGGTGGTTGGAACCAAAGATCTCAAATTTGGACTCATCAGACCAAAGCACAGATTTCCACTTGTCTAATGTCCATTCCTTGTGTTCTTTAGCCCAAACAAGTCTCTTCTGCTTGTTGCCTGTCCTTAGCAGTGGTTTCCTAGCAGCTATTTTACCATGAAGGCCTGCTGCACAAAGTCTCCTCTTAACAGTTGTTGAAGAGATGAGTCTGCTGCTAGAACTCTGTGTGGCATTGACCTGGTCTCTAATCTGAGCTGCTGTTAACCTGCTATTTCTGAGGCTGGTGACTCGGATAAACTTATCCTCAGAAGCATAGGTGACTCTTGGTCTTCCTTTCCTGGGGCGGTCCTCATGTGAGCCAGTTTCTTTGTAGCGCTTGATGGTTTTTGCAACTGCACTTGGGGACACTTTCAAAGTTTTCCCAATTTTTCACACTGACTGACCTTCATTTCTTAAAGTAATGATGGCCACTCGTTTTTCTTTACTTAGCTGCTTTTTTTTGCCTTAATACAAATTCTAACAGTCTATTCAGTAGGACTATCAGCTGTGTATCCACCAGACTTCTGCACAACACAACTGATGGTCTCAACCCCATTTATAAGGCAAGAAATTGTCACTTATTAAACCTGACAGGGCACACCTGTGAAGTGAAAACTATTTGCGGTGACTACCTCTTGAAGCTCATCAATAGAATGCCAAGAGTGTGCAAAGCAGTCATCAAAGCAAAGGGTGGCTACTTTGAAGAACCTAGAATATAAGACATATTTTCAGCTGTTTCACACTTTTTTGTTAAGTATATAATTCCACATGTGTTAATTCATAGTTTTGATGCCTTCAGTGTGAATGTTCAATTTTCATAGTCAAGAAAATACAGAAACATCTTTAAATGAGAAGGTGTGTCCAAACTTTTTGTCTGTACTGTATATAAATATATATACATATATATATATATATATATATACTGTGGCTGGTGGGGTGTGTGGGGGAGCAGCAGAGGCAGAGGAGTTGGGGGCACAGGAGGCAGGAGCAGCATGCTGAAGCCTACACTGTGCCCGCTATTAAAGAGCATGAATATTCATCCCGGTCCACGCCCATGAAAGTGGGTTTATTGAATATTCATGCTCTTTAATAGAGGGCACATGCAATCGCCCGGCCACAGCAGGAGCTGCGCTGCGGCTACACTGTGTGCCCGCTATTAAGGAGAATGAAGTCACTGCTCACCACACACACAGTCCCGGCGTGGGGAGCAGTCACTATTCCGGCAGCTCATCTCACCTTGCGAGGGCGCATGGCATTGATGTAATGCGGCTCACACTGTGAGATGAGTGCAGGCAGCAGAGCTGGAGCAGAGGGTAGAAAGGTGAGTAGAAGTGTTTATTTTTTGGGGTGCAGAGTGATGGGGATTAAGGGGGCCATGCATACCAAGATAGGAATGAGGGGTGACATGCATACCAGGATAAGGATGAGGGGGGCCTTTCATACCAGGGTAGGAATGAGGGGTGCCATATATACCAGGATAAGGATGAGGGGTGCCATGCATACCAGGATAAGGATGAGGGGGGCCTTGCATACCAGGATAGGGATGAGAGTGCCATGCATACCAGGATGAAGGGTGCCATGCATACCAGGGTGGAGATCAGGGGTGCCATGCATACCAGGATGGGGATTAGGGGTGCCATGCATACCAGCATGGGGATCAGGGGTGCCATTCATACCAGGATGGGGGTGCCATGCATACCAGACTGAGGGGTGCCATGCATACCAGGATGAGGGGTGCCTTGCATACCAGGATGGGGATGAGGGGTGCCATGCATACCATGATGGGGATGAGGGGTTCCAAACATACCAGGATGGGGGATTGGGGTGCCATGTAAAACAGAATGGGAATGGGGGCAACGTATAATAGAAAGGGGGGTTATATATACCAGGATGGGAAATATTAACAGAATTGGGGGACATTACCCCTATAAGTGTCATCAGCAGACCCCCTCCCCTTAACAGTGCATCATGACCACATTTTTTGCCTAAATCTTTTTTTCTATTTTCCTCCTCTAAAACCTAGGTGCATCTTATAGTCCAGTACGTCTTATAGTCCGAAAAACACAATATGCTTCAAAAATTTAGCCTATGTAAAGTGGACAAGTAATAAATGGTATTTCTTTTTTTGTGTGATATAGCTCTCTAGTTTAAGGGCATAAAAAAGAAAAGTTTGAAAGTTGCCAACATTTTCGCCAAATTTCCGATATTTTCTAAATAAACACAAGTCATATCAAACAAATTTTACCACTACCATGAAGTACAATATGTCACAAAAAACATTCTCAGAATCACTTGGATATTTTGAAGTGTTCCAGAATTGTTATCTCATAAAGTGACACAGGTCAGAAATGAAATATTTTTTGTGATACATGGGGCTCAATTTTTCCATCACTTTCACATTATTTTTATGTTTTTACTGTGTGAGGGATCGGCTCTATGGTAGACACAGGTTCACACACAGGATTCAGTTCATCAATGCAAACAAATGGGTGGTTTATTAAATGTTCATAAACTGTCTGGTTTAACAAAATAAAAGAGCCTCTTCCAGGTACAAAAAAGTAAAACAGAATAAAAATAGAAAATAACCAGTCCTTATAAAGCATGGGCTCAGACATTCCAAGACCTGGACTAGAGGTAAGTGAGTAGCTGATTGCACCCAGCTGTTTCAGCTGCTTGTAAAACCCGGACCCATAATACAGGCCCATTAAAACACTTCTCAGCACTATGTGTGCTGGAGCTTACTTCTCTTAGTAATACATCACAGAGGCTTAGCACCTCGGGGACACATACTTCTCGTGCACGATCTGTCCAGCTGCCAACTTACAACTGATAAAGTAAAAGTATAAAGAAAAAAGCTAAATACAAGTCTATTTTTAAATTTTTTTATTATTATTTTTATGACCACTACAGTTCGCTAAATGCGTTTTAAATTGTTTCCACTTTTCCGTAGAAATTGTTTTTATATTTTGGACTTATTTTTTCAATGGTGTCAAGGCTAGTAATAGCAATTCGAACTGCCGGTATATTTTTTTTAATTTAAGTTTTGTTTTATTTATTTACAAACTTATAAGACTTTTGGGGAAGCATTTAAACACTTTCCTATTAGTGTTGAGCGAGCACTAAAATGCTCGGGTGCTCGAAGCTCGGGCCGAGCTCGTCGTGATACTCGGGTGCTCGACCCGAGCAACGAGCCCAATGTTAGTCTATGGGAGACTCAAGCATTTTTGCGGTGGCACCCCCGGCAGTCTTTTAAAAGCCTAACAAGTGCCCAAAACGATAGTGACAGTGCTCAAATGACATGGGGACAGCATGGGGATCGCCCCAGGAAGCATTTCTGACCCCCAGGTCACTGCTGTCAACAACGTGGTCAGAGGTATTAAGCCACTTTTACAGGCTCACAATAAAACGTTCAAAAACGAAAGTGAATCTTTTTTCCTGTGAAATATGTTAAGGAACATCCTTTCCAGGGTAAAGACTTGTGTATAAGTTAAAATAAATGACCAAAAACAAAAATACTCCTCCACACCTTCGGCTATGTTCACAAGTAGCATTTTTTATGCGTTTTTGCACTTTTGTATTGCTTTCAACTATGACAAATGCATTCACCGTGAAATGTCATTTTAACATTTTACAACCTTATCTGGCCATGTGCTGTGTGACACATGCATAAAGTGCTGAAAAGACAAGGGAACAGCATGGGGAAGACCCCTGGAAGCATCTCTGACTCCCAGGTCACTGTCTAAAAGTGTGCCCATCATAAGTGATCCTTGCCGCATCAGAAGATGCAGACTTGCAACTATCCCCATGCAAGTTCTAGTCCCAGGGCAGTGTTCAATTATACCTCCCCCATTCCTTGTAATACAAGCTCAAGTATGCAGTCTGCCACCCACCCACCCCCAGGCTGCAATACCATACTGCTTGCTTGCTTGAACTTGAAATTGGGCCTTTTAGGCATGTGGAGGCGGAATCTGGCCACCACGTCATGGCTGTGTTGGCGGCCTGGAATCCATATTCAGTCCCCAGCCGCCCGGCGACCGGGTGTCCATACTCGGTCCCCAGCCGCCCCGCGGCCGGGTGTCCACACACGGTCCCCAGCCGCCTGGGGGCAGCCGGGTGTCCATAAACGGTCCACAGCTGCCCTGATTTCTCCTTGGAACATCCCCCCACACACTTTTCTTAGCCCGACCTGCTTTAGGCAGCATTGGACGAGCCCACCAGAGAACCAGACTCCTCCGGTGGGCCCTGACTTCTCCATCGGTGGAGTTGAGAGTGCCAAGGTGAGAAGCATGATGATGATGACAGAAGTTAGCATCTGCTATGTTTTCTTCTAATGCAAGTGTAAGTGTGCAGCCTGCCACCCACCCATCCCCAGACTGCAATTCCATACTGCTAGCTTGCACTTGAAATGGGGCCTTTTAGTTTGGAGGAGGCCAAAGCTGGCCACTACCTCATGGCTACTTCGGCAGCGAGGTATCCATACTCAGTCCCCAGCCACCCATATTTGTCCTGGTGTGCCTTATACATAAGATTAAGCGCGTATACCAAAACATTACCTGTGCCCTCCCCAGTGCACTTAGTGGGAAGGAGAGCCTATTCCGCTGTAGTGTGTGCATGCCAAACCCCTGTTCATGGTACATGCGAAGATGCCTCCCACCTTGCACCTGTCGTTGCAGACTTGCAACTATCCCCATTCAAGTCCTTGTCCCAGGGCATTGTTCAATTGTACCTCTCCCATTCCTTGCAATGCAAGCGCAAGTATGCAGCCTGCCACCCACCCACCCTCAGGCTGCAATACCATACTGCTTGCTTGCTTGCACTTCAAATTGGGCCTTTTAGGCATGTGGAGGCGGAATCTGGCCACCACGCCATGGCTGTGTCGGCGGCCTGGTATCCATACTCAGTCCCCAGCCGCCTGGTGGCCGGGTGTCCCCGCTTGCTCCCCAGCCTCCAGGGGGTGGCCGGGTGTCCATACTCGGTCCCCAGCCACCCCTATTTGTCCCGGTAACCTCTCCCACACTTTTCTTAGCCTGGCCTGCTTTAGGGCAGCATTGGCCGAGCCCACCGGACTATCAGACTCCTCCGGTGGGCCCTGGCTTCTCCATCAGGGGAGTTGAGAGTGCCAAGGTGAGGAGCATGATGAGGATGATAGAAGTTAGCATCTGCTTTGTTTTGTTGTAATGCAAGCGCATGTATGTAGTAGCGGCTAGGCCTGAGGTGGTCAGCGTTTTGGCGCATATCCTACCTCCTCTGAGGATTGCTGGATGTTTTCCTGCTACTATCCAAGTTCTATGACTCCCGTTAAAACAAAGCTTTAGGTGATAAATGATGGATGAGGTAGTGGCAAAGGAGAAAGAGCAGGAGGAACAGGGACCATTCACATCAATATCAGGCCAGTCAACCAGATATGTCTTGTAGGATATGTTTCTGTAACAAAAGGAGTGGTTCGGCTACACAGTTATAGGGCATACAATGAGTGCAATGCCTACCAAAAATTTCGAGCCACTCCAATGCCCCTTGGAAATGACATGGAGGTCAGAGGGCATTAACTAAACCTTTTCCATTTATAGCAACTGGGTCTCCCGTTAATGTTGGCCTAAGCAGTGAATGGAAGGCTTTCCAAAAATTATGAGGAACTGCAATGCCCCTTACAAGAGCCATGTGTGGCACCCCAGGGGTCTGGTCACCACAGTAATAGAGATATTACGTCGGAGAGCAAGTGGGAGGTTTCCTGGTCAGGATCCCTTAAACATGCAACATCCTCCTGCCCCAATCCTGGGAGGGGAGAATTCTGCCCTTATAAACTGGATCTGGGGTGGGGTTGAGTGAGTCAAAGAACAGTCAGAGTCAGAGTGAGAGCAAGGGAAAGTAACAGCAAGGAGCTCTGTAGGAGCTAGGAGCTAAAGACCAGGGGCTGGAAGCTGAGCAGAGCTCGCCCTGGCAGAAGACAATAGGAACCGGACACAGTAGTCCGAAGCTGTGAGGACTTATATATCCAGCAGCAGAAACCAGCCGGCAAGGGATTTCAGGTCCTCTGGCCATAGAAGCCCGGAGGCTCAGTCACAGGCAAGGGACCAGCAACGCTGTCGTGGAGCGGAGGCTAACAGAAGGCCCCAAGTCACCAGCCATACGGGTGAGCACTACACGGTACACTCAGGGACGTGGGCTACTTCTACCCGCTTACAGCAAGGTAGCCAGGAAGAGTGCAGACAGACGGGGAGGCCTACAACTCCACCTGGCCAGGGGAACTCCTGCTTGCTCACAGACTGACCAAGCCTCTTATGCTAGCCAGTACTCCCGGGAGGGTCTACCTTATAATCATCAGTAAAGACCCTGAACTGCACTGCAAAGACTCTGAGTCATTCCTGCTGCGCTCGTGCACCATCACCCCCATCATCCCCACTCACTGCCCTGAGGCTATACTCCTCCCGAGGGGAGTTATCCCATTCTATGCTGCGCACCCAACACCAGCCTCAGCGGTCTGCCTCGCAGTGGTGGTACTCCCTGACCGCAATCCACGGGTGGCGCAGTCGGACAATTAACCTCAAAACCTAAGAAAGACTGCCACTGGTTTGACCAGCCTGAGCCACGGGACCGGGTCACCGCCACGAAGACTACAGACCCCAGAGACCCGGCACCGGGTATCCCACACACGTGTACACATGGCCCAGGGGGCGCGTCATATGCAGTACAGCATATTACAAACATAAGTCCCATTATTGGGGAGTGGGTGTCCCATGGTATTTGCTTATGCTTTCCAAGCAAAAGCTGCCAAAAATTAGGACGGAGCAACTTGCAATGCCCCTTACAAGAGCCATGCAGTACAGCATATTACAAACATAAGTCCCATTATTGGGGAGTGGGTGTCCCATAGTATTTGCTTATGCTTTCCCAGCAAAAGCTGCCAAAAATTAGGACGGAGCAACTTGCAATGCCCCTTACAAGAGCCATGCAGTACAGCATATTACAAACATAAGTCCCATTATTGGGGAGTGGGTGTCCCATGGTATTTGCTTATGCTTTCCCAGCAAAAGTTGCCAAAAATTAGGACGGAGCAACTTGCAATGCCCATTACAAGAGTCATCCAGTACAGCATATTACAAACATAAGTCCCATTATTGGGGAGTGGGTGTCCCATAGTATTTGCTTATGCTTTCCCAGCAAAAGCTGCCAAAAATTAGGACAGAGCAACTTGCAATGCCCCTTACAAGAGCCATGCAGTACAGCATATTACAAACATAAGTCCCATTATTGGGGAGTGGGTGTCCCATAGTATTTGCTTATGCTTTCCAAGCAAAAGCTGCCAAAAATTAGGACGGAGCAACTTGCAATGCCCCTTACAAGAGCCATGCAGTACAGCATATTACAAACATAAGTCCCATTATTGGGGAGTGGGTGTCCCATAGTATTTGCTTCTGCCTTGCAAGCAAAAGCTTCCAAAAATAAGGACGGAGGAACTTGCAATGCTGACACCCTGGTGGTATAGTGGTGGTGGAGGCTGAGGATAAGGAGAAGAAGATTAAACAGCCGATACGAGGAAGCGTATAACCATGTGTGGGTGTGAAGCGGTGCATGTGAATACACCTCCCGAAATAACACAGTGGATTTGACTTTATGTTACTCTGCTGTCATTTGGTGGTGATGAGAAGTCTGGCCCAATCCAGCCCTTGTTCATTTTGATAAGGGTCAGCTTGTCAGCATTGTCAGTTGACAGGCGAGTGTGCCTATCAGTTATAATTCCCCCAGCGGCACTAAAAACACGCTCCGATAACACGCTAGCGGCAGGTCAGGCCAGAACCTCCAAGGCATATAGAGCGAGTTCATTCCAAGTGTCCAGCTTGGATAACCAATAATTAAAAGGCACAGAGGAATCACGGAGGACGCTGGTACGATCGGCAAGGTACTCCCTCACCATCTTTTGAAATTTTCCACTCCTTGTGAGAGTACCCCGCGCATCAGGGCCTGTAAGCTGGGCGGGTGTCAGAAAACTGTCCCAGAACGTTGACAGTGTTCCCCTGCCTTTGCTGGATTGGAGTTGCATCTCTCTCGCCTGTACGCCTTGGTTGGGCAACGAACTGTGACCTCTGCCGCTAGCGTGTTCAGATGGGAATTTTTTTAAGAGTTCTGCAGCAAGGGCCTTCTGGTATTGTCCCATTTTTGTAGACCTCTCCACCTCAGGAATAAGAGAGTGAAAGTTCTCCTTGTAGCGGGGGTCTACAAGTGTCACCAACCAGTAATGACTGTCACCCAACATTTTGACAACGCGAGGGTCACGGTTAAGGCAGCGTAACATAAAGTCAGCCATGCGTGCCAGACTGGTAACGGGCAAGATTTCCGTGTCCTCACCAAGATGACGACTGACCATGCTCTCCTCCTCCTCTTCCTCCTCCCCCCTGTCCTCAGGCCACCCACGCTGTACCGACGGTATGACACTTGTACAGGTACTACCATCTACAACGCATGATAGCAGCTCCTGTTCTTCCTCCTCCTCCTCCTCCTCCTCTCCCTCATTGTCCCCCAATTCACGTTGGGATGAGATGAGGCTGGGCTGTGTGTAATCGCCCACTACGGCTTCTTGATCCATCTCATCATACTCTGGCTGCAATGCCTCCTCTTTAATTCTCTGCAGAGAGAGTTGCAAAAGACAGACAAGGGGGATGCTGACACTAATGATGGCATCATCGCCACTCACCATCTTGGTGGCCTCCTCAAAGTTTGTCAGGATGGTACATATGTCAGACATCCAGGTCCACTCCTGAGGTCTTATGTGTGGAGTCTGACCTGAATATCGACGGCCTTGTTGCAGCTGGTACTCCAAAACTGCTCTCTTCTGCTCACAAATCCTTTGCAACATGTGGAGGGTAGAGTTCCAACGTGTGGGGACATCACACACCAGTCGGTGTGCCGGAAGCTGCAAACGCTGCTGCAACACAGCAAGGGTGGCGGAAGCTGTAGCCGACTTGCGAAAATGAGCTGACAGGCGGCGTACTTTCACGAGCAGATCTGGCAACTCGGGGTACGATTTAAGAAACCACTGAACCACGAGGTTAAGCACATGAGCCAGGCATGGTACTTGTGTGATCTCACCTCGCCTCAGAGCCGCCACCAGGTTACGGCCATTGTCACACACGACCATGCCGGGATGTAGGTTCAGCGGTCTCAGCCACAGATCTGCCTGCTCTTTCACAGGTGTCCACAACTCACAAGCAGTGTGAGGTTTATCACCTAAGCTTATGAGTTTCAGCACAGCCTGTTGCCGCTTGGCGGAGGCAGTACTGCAATGCTTCCAGCTTGTAACTGATGTGGTGATATCTGAGATGTAGGCTGAACATGAGGAGGAGGAGGAGGATGCGCAGGAGCTGTACACTGTGGGGGCAACTCTGACTGACATAGGGCCCGCAATCCTCGGTGTGGGGAGGATGTGTTCCGTCCCAAGGTCCGACTGGGTCCCGGCTTCCACTATGTTTACCCAGTGTGCCGTCAGAGAGATGAACCGTCCCTGGCCACAAGCACTTGTCCACGTGTCCGTTGTCAGGTGGACTCTCCCAGTAATTGCGTTGTTGAGGGCACGGCAGATGCTTTGGGACACGTGCTTGTGTAGTGCGGGGATGGCACACCGGGCAAAATACTGTCGGCTGGGGACCGAGTACTGAGGGACGGCCACCGCCATAAGATTGCGGAAGGATTCCTTCTCCACCAGCCTAAAAGGCAGCATTTACAATGCAAGCAGTCGTGAAATGTGCGAATTTAGGACTGTGGCCTGTGGGGCGTTAGCTGCGAATTTCCGCTTTCGTTCAAAGGTCTGGGATATGGACAATTGAACGCTGCGGTGGGACGTGGACGTGGACGTTGATGCTATTTCTTGAGAAACTGCCATAACAAGTAAAGACTGAGAGGAGGGGGCATCTTTACATGAAGTATGGACAGGGGATTGCCTTGCACACACAACAGGGGGTTCTATTGCACGCACAACAGTGGAAGAAGCAGTGGTGACACCCGCTGACACTGGTCGTGGACACTGGGTTTCGCCCCACAAAGTCGGGTGCTTTGCTGCCATGTGCCTGATCATGCTGGTGGTGGTCAGGCTGGTAGTTTTGTCACCCCTGCTGATGCTGGCATGGCAGGTGGAACATATGGCCTTTTTGGGGTTATCAGCAGAGTCTTTAAAAAAATTCCAGACTCTGGAAGACCTACCGCTTGTACTGGCAACGTCCCTCATGTTGGTGTTACGGGGAACGGTTGCCTGCCTTCTGTCTGCGGCCACCACACTGCTTCTTCCTGCTTGTTGGGGTACTCTGCCTCCCTCCCCCTGTGTGCTGCTGGCCTCACTCTGCATGTCCTCCTTCCACGCTGGGTCAATTACTAGATCATCCACCACCTCCTCCTCTTCCACTTGCGCAACACGATCCTCCTCCTCACTTCCTGGCAATTGTGTCTCGTCATCGTCCACCTCTTGTGACAGATTGCCAACGTCGACTTCCTGTGGCCGTGGCTGTTCAAATATTTGGGCATCGCAACATGGAATCTCCTCTTCCACCACTTCAAGCGTATCAGGCGAGGGGCCCAAATATGGAAATGGACCAGTGAACAGCTCTTCAGAGTGTCCAAGTGTGGGATCACTTGCTGTCTGACGACACTCTGCATGGTGGGAGGAAGGAGCATCAGGTTGAGGAGGAGTATGCGGTCGAGACTCACGGCTACTAAGAGTTGACCATGTGGAAGACAGACCGGAGGTGGTGGTGCCCAGGTAACTGGTAGTATTATCTGCTATCCAATTAATAACCTGTTCACACTGATCAGTTCTCAATACTGGTGTTGTTCTGTGCTTCCCTAGTAATTCGGTCAAGAAGTGGGAGCGAGAAGATGTGGCTGTTGGTTGTGGGACATTTTCACCATGGCCACGGCCCCATCCTCTGCACGAACCATCACCAGAACGTCCACTTCCACGTCCCTTGCCACGCGCCTTGCCCATTGTAAATTAAGTATAATAGCTTACACTTGCACTATCAATGGAAAAAGGGTAATAAAGAGTAGATTAGAACCGTGGAAGAGGAAAACCACAGTTATTGCTTACTGGGGTATATCACACTTTTTTAAATAGAGATATTTGCGGCTGAACAGTGAGCGACACACTCAAACTGCTTTTTTTTTAGATACCAAAGGCCCAAAACTGGATAGTACAGCGATTTGACCCGTGGAACTGCGAAACCACACTGGGATGTCGGGCCTACACAAGACTATTTTCAACAGATATATTTTTGTGTCACAACAGTCAGGAGACACTACTGTTTCTCTTTACGGAAAAAACTACCAAAAGCTGAATAATAGAGATTTTTTACCGTGGAATGGCAAAACCACAGTTATTGTTTACTGGGGTATACCACACTTTTTTAAATAGAGATATTTGCAGCTGAACAGTGAGCGACACACTCAAACTGCTTTTTTTTTAGATACCAAAGGTCCAAAACTGGATAGTACAGCGATTTGACCCATGGAAATGCGAAACCACACAGGGATGTCGGACCTACGCAAGACTATTTTCAACAGATATATTTTTGTGTCACAACAGTCAGGAGACACTACAGATTCTCTTTACGGAAAAAACTACCAAAAGCTGAATAATAGAGATTTTTTACAATGGGATGGCAAAACCACAGTTATTGTTTACTGGGGTATACCACACTTTTTTAAATAGAGATATTTGTGACTGAACAGTGAGCGACACACTCAAACTGCTTTTTTTTTAGATACCAAAGGCCCAAAACTGGATAGTACAGCGATTTGACCCGTGGAACTGCGAAACCACACTGGGATGTCGGGCCTACACAAGACTATTTTCAACAGATATATTTTTGTGTCACAACAGTCAGGAGACACTACTGTTTTTCTTTACGGAAAAAACTACCAAAAGCTGAATAATAGAGATTTTTTACCGTGGGATGGCAAAACCACAGTTATTGTTTACTGGGGTATACCACACTTTTTTAAATAGAGATATTTGCGGCTGAACAGTGAGCGACACACTCAAACTGCTTTTTTTTTTAGATACCAAAGGCCCAAAACTGGATAGTACAGGGATTTGACCCGTGGAACTGCGAAACCACACTGGGATGTCGGGCCTGCACAAGACTATTTTCAACAGATATATTTTTGTGTCACAACAGTCAGGAGACACTACTGTTTTTCTTTACGGAAAAAACTACCAAAAGCTGAATAATAGTGTTTTTTACCGTGGGATGGCAAAACCACAGTTATTGTTTACTGGGGTATACCACACTTTTTTAAATAGAGATATTTGCGGCTGAACAGTGAGCGACACACTCAAACTGCTTTTTTTTTAGATACCAAAGGCCCAAAACTGGATAGTACAGCGATTTGACCCGTGGAACTGCGAAACCACACTGGGATGTCGGGCCTACACATATCTATTTTCAACAGATATATTTTTGTGTCACAACAGTCAGGAGACACTACTGTTTTTCTTTACGGATAAAACTACCAAAAGCTGAATAATAGAGATTTTTTACCGTGGGATGGCAAAACCACAGTTATTGTTTACTGAGGTATACCACACTTTTTTAAATAGAGATATTTGTGGCTGAACAGTGAGCGACACACTCAAACTGCTTTTTTTTTAGATACCAAAGGCCCAAAACTGGATAGTACAGCGATTTGACCCGTGGAACTGCGAAACCACACTGGGATGTCGGGCCTACACAAGACTATTTTCAACAGATATATTTTTGTGTCACAACAGTCAGGAGACACTACTGTTTTTCTTTACGGAAAAAACTACCAAAAGCTGAATAATAGAGATTTTTTACCGTGGGATGGCAAAACCACAGTTATTGTTTACTGGGGTATACCACACTTTTTTAAATAGAGATATTTGCGGCTGAACAGTGAGCGACACACTCAAACTGCTTTTTTTTTAGATACCAAAGGCCCAAAACTGGATAGTACAGCGATTTGACCCGTGGAACTGCGAAACCACACTGGGATGTCGGGCCTACACATATCTATTTTCAACAGATATATTTTTGTGTCACAACAGTCAGGAGACACTACTGTTTTTCTTTACGGAAAAAACTACCAAAAGCTGAATAATAGATATTTTTTACCGTGGGATGGCAAAACCACAGTTATTGTTTACTGGGGTATACCACACTTTTTTAAATAGAGATATTTGCGGCTGAACAGTGAGCGACACACTCAAACTGCTTTTTTTTTAGATACCAAAGGCCCAAAACTGGATAGTACAGCGATTTGACCCGTGAAACTGCGAAACCACACTGGGATGTCGGGCCTACACAAGACTATTTTCAACAGATATATTTTTGTTTCACAACAGTCAGGAGACACTACTGTTTCCCTTTACGGAAAAAACTACCAAAAGCTGAATAATAGAGATTTTTTACCGTGGGATGGCAAAACCACAGTTATTGTTTACTGGGGTATACCACACTTTTTTAAATAGAGATATTTGCGGCTGAACAGTGAGCGACACACTCAAACTGCTTTTTTTTTAGATACCAAAGGCCCAAAACTGGATAGTACAGCGATTTGACCCGTGGAACTGCGAAACCACACTGGGATGTCGGGCCTACACAAGACTATTATCAACAGATATATTTTTGTGCCACAACAGTCAGGAGACACTACTGTTTCTCTTTACGGAAAAAAATACCAAAAGCTGAATAATAGAGATTTTTTACCGTGGGATGGCAAAACCACAGTTATTGTTTACTGGGGTATACCACACTTTTTTAAATAGAGATATTTGCAGTTGAACAGTGAGCGACACACTCAAACTGCTATTTTTTTAGATACCAAAGGCCCAAAACTGGAATGTACAGTGATTTGACCCGTGGAACTGCGAAACCACACTGGGATGTCGGGCCTACACAAGACTATTATCAACAGATATATTTTTGTGCCACAACAGTCAGGAGACACTACTGTTTCTCTTTACGGAAAAAGCTACCAAAAGCTGAATAGTAGAGATTTTTTACCATGGGATGGCAAAACCACAGTTATTGTTTACTGGGGTATACCACACTTTTTTAAATAGAGATATTTGTGGCTGAACAGTAAGCGACACACTCAAACTGCTTTTTTTTTAGATAGCAAAGGCCCAAAACTGGATAGTACAGCGATTTGACCCGTGGAACTGCGAAACCACACTGGGATGTCGCGCCTACACAAGACTATTTTCAACAGATATATTTTTGTGTCAGAACAGTCAGGAGACACTACTGTTTTTCTTTACGGAAAAAACTACCAAAAGCTGAATAATAGAGATTTTTTACCGTGTGATGGCAAAACCACAGTTATTGTTTACTGAGGTATACCACACTTTTTTAAATAGAGATATTTGCGGCTGAACAGTGAGCTACACACTCAAACTGCTTTTTTTTTTAGATAGCAAAGGCCCAAAACTGGATAGTACAGCGATTTGACCCGTGGAACTGCGAAACCACACTGGGATGTCGGGCCTACACAAGACTATTTTCAACAGATATATTTTTGTGTCACAACAGTCAGGAGACACTACTGTTTTTCTTTCCGGAAAAAACTACCAAAAGCTGAATAATAGAGATTTTTTACCGTGGGATGGCAAAACCACAGTTATTGTTTACTGGGGTATACCACACTTTTTTAAATAGAGATATTTGCAGCTGAACAGTGAGCGACACACTCAAACTGCTTTTTTTTTAGATACCAAAGGCCCAAAACTGGATAGTACAGCGATTTGACCCGTGGAACTGCGAAACCACACTGGGATGTCGGGCCTACACAAGACTATTTTCAACAGAAATATTTTTGTGTCACAACAGTCAGGAGACACTACTGTTTTTCTTTACGGAAAAAACTACCAAAAGCTGAATAATAGAGATTTTTTACCGTGGGATGGCAAAACCACAGTTATTGTTTACTGGGGTATACCACACTTTTTTAAATAGAGATATTTGCGGCTGATCAGTGAGCGACACACTCAAACTGCTTTTTTTTTAGATACCAAAGGCCCAAAACTGGATAGTACAGCGATTTGACCCGTGGAACTGCGAAACCACACTGGGATATTTGGCCTACACAAGACTATTTTCAACAGATATATTTTTGTGTCACAACAGTCAGGAGACACTACTGTTTTTCTTTACGAAAGAAACTACCAAAACCTGAATAATAGAGATTTTTTACCGTGGGATGGCAAAACCACAGTTATTGTTTACTGGGGTATACCACACTTTTTTAAATAGAAATATTTGCGGCTGAACAGTGAGAGACACACTCAAACTGCTCTTTTTTTTAGATACCAAAGGCCCAAAACTGGATAGTACAGCGATTTGACCCGTGGAACTTCGAAACCACACTGGGATGTCGGGCCTTCACAATACTATTTTCAACAGATATATTTTTGTGTCACAACAGTCAGGAGACAATACTGTTTTTCTTTACGGAAAAAACTACCAAAAGCTGAATAATAGAGATTTTTTACCGTGGGATGGCAAAACCACAGTTAGTGTTTACTGGGGTATACCACACTTTTTTAAATAGAGATATCTGCGGCTGAACAGTGAGCGACACACTCAAACTGCTTTTTTTTTAGATACCAAAGGCCCAAAGCTGGATAGTACAGCGATTTGACCCATGGAACTGTGAAACCACACTGGGATGTCGGGCGTACACAAGACTATTTTCAACAGATATATTTTTGTGTCACAACACTCAGGAGACACTACTGTTTTTCTTTACGGAAAAAACTACCAAAAGCTGAATAATAGAGATTTTTTACCATGGGATGGCAAAACCACAGTTATTGTTTACTGGGGTATACCACACTTTTTTAAATAGAGATATTTGCGGCTGAACAGTGAGCGACACACTCAAACTGCTTTTTTTTTAGATACCAAAGGCCCAAAGCTGGATAGTACAGCGATTTGACCCATGGAACTGTGAAACCACACTGGGATGTCGGGCCTACACAAGACTATTTTCAACAGATATATTTTTGTGTCACAACACTCAGGAGACACTACTGTTTTTCTTTACAGAAAAAACTACCAAAAGCTGAATAATAGAGATTTTTTACCATGGGATGGCAAAACCACAGTTATTGTTTACTGGGGTATACCACACTTTTTTAAATAGAGATATTTGCGGCTGAACAGTGAGCGACACACTCAAACTGCTTTTTTTTTAGATACCAAAGGCCCAAAACTGGATAGTACAGCGATTTGACCCGTGGAACTGCGAAACCACACTGGGATGTCGGGCCTACACAAGACTATTATCAACAGATATATTTTTGTGCCACAACAGTCAGGAGACACTACTGTTTCTCTTTACGGAAAAAAATACCAAAAGCTGAATAATAGAGATTTTTTACCGTGGGATGGCAAAACCACAGTTATTGTTTACTGGGGTATACCACACTTTTTTAAATAGAGATATTTGCAGTTGAACAGTGAGCGACACACTCAAACTGCTATTTTTTTAGATACCAAAGGCCCAAAACTGGAATGTACAGTGATTTGACCCGTGGAACTGCGAAACCACACTGGGATGTCGGGCCTACACAAGACTATTATCAACAGATATATTTTTGTGCCACAACAGTCAGGAGACACTACTGTTTCTCTTTACGGAAAAAGCTACCAAAAGCTGAATAGTAGAGATTTTTTACCATGGGATGGCAAAACCACAGTTATTGTTTACTGGGGTATACCACACTTTTTTAAATAGAGATATTTGTGGCTGAACAGTAAGCGACACACTCAAACTGCTTTTTTTTTAGATAGCAAAGGCCCAAAACTGGATAGTACAGCGATTTGACCCGTGGAACTGCGAAACCACACTGGGATGTCGCGCCTACACAAGACTATTTTCAACAGATATATTTTTGTGTCAGAACAGTCAGGAGACACTACTGTTTTTCTTTACGGAAAAAACTACCAAAAGCTGAATAATAGAGATTTTTTACCGTGTGATGGCAAAACCACAGTTATTGTTTACTGAGGTATACCACACTTTTTTAAATAGAGATATTTGCGGCTGAACAGTGAGCTACACACTCAAACTGCTTTTTTTTTTAGATAGCAAAGGCCCAAAACTGGATAGTACAGCGATTTGACCCGTGGAACTGCGAAACCACACTGGGATGTCGGGCCTACACAAGACTATTTTCAACAGATATATTTTTGTGTCACAACAGTCAGGAGACACTACTGTTTTTCTTTCCGGAAAAAACTACCAAAAGCTGAATAATAGAGATTTTTTACCGTGGGATGGCAAAACCACAGTTATTGTTTACTGGGGTATACCACACTTTTTTAAATAGAGATATTTGCAGCTGAACAGTGAGCGACACACTCAAACTGCTTTTTTTTTAGATACCAAAGGCCCAAAACTGGATAGTACAGCGATTTGACCCGTGGAACTGCGAAACCACACTGGGATATTTGGCCTACACAAGACTATTTTCAACAGATATATTTTTGTGTCACAACAGTCAGGAGACACTACTGTTTTTCTTTACGAAAGAAACTACCAAAACCTGAATAATAGAGATTTTTTACCGTGGGATGGCAAAACCACAGTTATTGTTTACTGGGGTATACCACACTTTTTTAAATAGAAATATTTGCGGCTGAACAGTGAGAGACACACTCAAACTGCTCTTTTTTTTAGATACCAAAGGCCCAAAACTGGATAGTACAGCGATTTGACCCGTGGAACTTCGAAACCACACTGGGATGTCGGGCCTTCACAATACTATTTTCAACAGATATATTTTTGTGTCACAACAGTCAGGAGACAATACTGTTTTTCTTTACGGAAAAAACTACCAAAAGCTGAATAATAGAGATTTTTTACCGTGGGATGGCAAAACCACAGTTAGTGTTTACTGGGGTATACCACACTTTTTTAAATAGAGATATTTGCGGCTGAACAGTGAGCGACACACTCAAACTGCTTTTTTTTTAGATACCAAAGGCCCAAAGCTGGATAGTACAGCGATTTGACCCATGGAACTGTGAAACCACACTGGGATGTCGGGCGTACACAAGACTATTTTCAACAGATATATTTTTGTGTCACAACACTCAGGAGACACTACTGTTTTTCTTTACGGAAAAAACTACCAAAAGCTGAATAATAGAGATTTTTTACCATGGGATGGCAAAACCACAGTTATTGTTTACTGGGGTATACCACACTTTTTTAAATAGAGATATTTGCGGCTGAACAGTGAGCGACACACTCAAACTGCTTTTTTTTTAGATACCAAAGGCCCAAAGCTGGATAGTACAGCGATTTGACCCATGGAACTGTGAAACCACACTGGGATGTCGGGCCTACACAAGACTATTTTCAACAGATATATTTTTGTGTCACAACACTCAGGAGACACTACTGTTTTTCTTTACAGAAAAAACTACCAAAAGCTGAATAATAGAGATTTTTTACCATGGGATGGCAAAACCACAGTTATTGTTTACTGGGGTATACCACACTTTTTTAAATAGAGATATTTGCAGTTGAACAGTGAGCGACACACTCAAACTGCTATTTTTTTAGATACCAAAGGCCCAAAACTGGAATGTACAGTGATTTGACCCGTGGAACTGCGAAACCACACTGGGATGTCGGGCCTACACAAGACTATTATCAACAGATATATTTTTGTGCCACAACAGTCAGGAGACACTACTGTTTCTCTTTACGGAAAAAGCTACCAAAAGCTGAATAGTAGAGATTTTTTACCATGGGATGGCAAAACCACAGTTATTGTTTACTGGGGTATACCACACTTTTTTAAATAGAGATATTTGTGGCTGAACAGTAAGCGACACACTCAAACTGCTTTTTTTTTAGATAGCAAAGGCCCAAAACTGGATAGTACAGCGATTTGACCCGTGGAACTGCGAAACCACACTGGGATGTCGCGCCTACACAAGACTATTTTCAACAGATATATTTTTGTGTCAGAACAGTCAGGAGACACTACTGTTTTTCTTTACGGAAAAAACTACCAAAAGCTGAATAATAGAGATTTTTTACCGTGTGATGGCAAAACCACAGTTATTGTTTACTGAGGTATACCACACTTTTTTAAATAGAGATATTTGCGGCTGAACAGTGAGCTACACACTCAAACTGCTTTTTTTTTTAGATAGCAAAGGCCCAAAACTGGATAGTACAGCGATTTGACCCGTGGAACTGCGAAACCACACTGGGATGTCGGGCCTACACAAGACTATTTTCAACAGATATATTTTTGTGTCACAACAGTCAGGAGACACTACTGTTTTTCTTTCCGGAAAAAACTACCAAAAGCTGAATAATAGAGATTTTTTACCGTGGGATGGCAAAACCACAGTTATTGTTTACTGGGGTATACCACACTTTTTTAAATAGAGATATTTGCAGCTGAACAGTGAGCGACACACTCAAACTGCTTTTTTTTTAGATACCAAAGGCCCAAAACTGGATAGTACAGCGATTTGACCCGTGGAACTGCGAAACCACACTGGGATATTTGGCCTACACAAGACTATTTTCAACAGATATATTTTTGTGTCACAACAGTCAGGAGACACTACTGTTTTTCTTTACGAAAGAAACTACCAAAACCTGAATAATAGAGATTTTTTACCGTGGGATGGCAAAACCACAGTTATTGTTTACTGGGGTATACCACACTTTTTTAAATAGAAATATTTGCGGCTGAACAGTGAGAGACACACTCAAACTGCTCTTTTTTTTAGATACCAAAGGCCCAAAACTGGATAGTACAGCGATTTGACCCGTGGAACTTCGAAACCACACTGGGATGTCGGGCCTTCACAATACTATTTTCAACAGATATATTTTTGTGTCACAACAGTCAGGAGACAATACTGTTTTTCTTTACGGAAAAAACTACCAAAAGCTGAATAATAGAGATTTTTTACCGTGGGATGGCAAAACCACAGTTAGTGTTTACTGGGGTATACCACACTTTTTTAAATAGAGATATTTGCGGCTGAACAGTGAGCGACACACTCAAACTGCTTTTTTTTTAGATACCAAAGGCCCAAAGCTGGATAGTACAGCGATTTGACCCATGGAACTGTGAAACCACACTGGGATGTCGGGCGTACACAAGACTATTTTCAACAGATATATTTTTGTGTCACAACACTCAGGAGACACTACTGTTTTTCTTTACGGAAAAAACTACCAAAAGCTGAATAATAGAGATTTTTTACCATGGGATGGCAAAACCACAGTTATTGTTTACTGGGGTATACCACACTTTTTTAAATAGAGATATTTGCGGCTGAACAGTGAGCGACACACTCAAACTGCTTTTTTTTTAGATACCAAAGGCCCAAAGCTGGATAGTACAGCGATTTGACCCATGGAACTGTGAAACCACACTGGGATGTCGGGCCTACACAAGACTATTTTCAACAGATATATTTTTGTGTCACAACACTCAGGAGACACTACTGTTTTTCTTTACAGAAAAAACTACCAAAAGCTGAATAATAGAGATTTTTTACCATGGGATGGCAAAACCACAGTTATTGTTTACTGGGGTATACCACACTTTTTTAAATAGAGATATTTGCGGCTGAACAGTGAGCGACACACTCAAACTGCTTTTTTTTTAGATACCAAAGGCCCAAAACTGGATAGTACAGCGATTTGACCCGTGGAACTGCGAAACCACACTGGGATGTCGCGCCTACACAAGACTATTTTCAACAGATATATTTTTGTGTCAGAACAGTCAGGAGACACTACTGTTTTTCTTTACGGAAAAAACTACCAAAAGCTGAATAATAGAGATTTTTTACCGTGTGATGGCAAAACCACAGTTATTGTTTACTGAGGTATACCACACTTTTTTAAATAGAGATATTTGCGGCTGAACAGTGAGCTACACACTCAAACTGCTTTTTTTTTTAGATACCAAAGGCCCAAAACTGGATAGTACAGCGATTTGACCCGTGGAACTGCGAAACCACACTGGGATGTCGGGCCTACACAAGACTATTTTCAACAGATATATTTTTGTGTCACAACAGTCAGGAGACACTACTGTTTTTCTTTCCGGAAAAAACTACCAAAAGCTGAATAATAGAGATTTTTTACCGTGGGATGGCAAAACCACAGTTATTGTTTACTGGGGTATACCACACTTTTTTAAATAGAGATATTTGCAGCTGAACAGTGAGCGACACACTCAAACTGCTTTTTTTTTAGATACCAAAGGCCCAAAACTGGATAGTACAGCGATTTGACCCGTGGAACTGCGAAACCACACTGGGATGTCGGGCCTACACAAGACTATTTTCAACAGAAATATTTTTGTGTCACAACAGTCAGGAGACACTACTGTTTTTCTTTACGGAAAAAACTACCAAAAGCTGAATAATAGAGATTTTTTACCGTGGGATGGCAAAACCACAGTTATTGTTTACTGGGGTATACCACACTTTTTTAAATAGAGATATTTGCGGCTGATCAGTGAGCGACACACTCAAACTGCTTTTTTTTTAGATACCAAAGGCCCAAAACTGGATAGTACAGCGATTTGACACGTGGAACTGCGAAACCACACTGGGATATTTGGCCTACACAAGACTATTTTCAACAGATATATTTTTGTGTCACAACAGTCAGGAGACACTACTGTTTTTCTTTACGGAAGAAACTACCAAAACCTGAATAATAGAGATTTTTTACCGTGGGATGGCAAAACCACAGTTATTGTTTACTGGGGTATACCACACTTTTTTAAATAGAAATATTTGCGGCTGAACAGTGAGAGACACACTCAAACTGCTCTTTTTTTTAGATACCAAAGGCCCAAAACTGGATAGTACAGCGATTTGACCCGTGGAACTTCGAAACCACACTGGGATGTCGGGCCTTCACAATACTATTTTCAACAGATATATTTTTGTGTCACAACAGTCAGGAGACAATACTGTTTTTCTTTACGGAAAAAACTACCAAAAGCTGAATAATAGAGATTTTTTACCGTGGGATGGCAAAACCACAGTTAGTGTTTACTGGGGTATACCACACTTTTTTAAATAGAGATATTTGCGGCTGAACAGTGAGCGACACACTCAAACTGCTTTTTTTTTAGATACCAAAGGCCCAAAGCTGGATAGTACAGCGATTTGACCCATGGAACTGTGAAACCACACTGGGATGTCGGGCGTACACAAGACTATTTTCAACAGATATATTTTTGTGTCACAACACTCAGGAGACACTACTGTTTTTCTTTACGGAAAAAACTACCAAAAGCTGAATAATAGAGATTTTTTACCATGGGATGGCAAAACCACAGTTATTGTTTACTGGGGTATACCACACTTTTTTAAATAGAGATATTTGCGGCTGAACAGTGAGCGACACACTCAAACTGCTTTTTTTTTAGATACCAAAGGCCCAAAGCTGGATAGTACAGCGATTTGACCCATGGAACTGTGAAACCACACTGGGATGTCGGGCCTACACAAGACTATTTTCAACAGATATATTTTTGTGTCACAACACTCAGGAGACACTACTGTTTTTCTTTACGGAAAAAACTACCAAAAGCTGAATAATAGAGATTTTTTACCATGGGATGGCAAAACCACAGTTATTGTTTACTGGGGTATACCACACTTTTTTAAATAGAGATATTTGCGGCTGAACAGTGAGCGACACACTCAAACTGCTTTTTTTTTAGATACCAAAGGCCCAAAACTGGATAGTACAGCGATTTGACCCGTGGAACTGCGAAACCACACTGGGATGTCGCGCCTACACAAGACTATTTTCAACAGATATATTTTTGTGTCAGAACAGTCAGGAGACACTACTGTTTTTCTTTACGGAAAAAACTACCAAAAGCTGAATAATAGAGATTTTTTACCGTGTGATGTCAAAACCACAGTTATTGTTTACTGAGGTATACCACACTTTTTTAAATAGAGATATTTGCGGCTGAACAGTGAGCTACACACTCAAACTGCTTTTTTTTTTAGATACCAAAGGCCCAAAACTGGATAGTACAGCGATTTGACCCGTGGAACTGCGAAACCACACTGGGATGTCGGGCCTACACAAGACTATTTTCAACAGATATATTTTTGTGTCACAACAGTCAGGAGACACTACTGTTTTTCTTTCCGGAAAAAACTACCAAAAGCTGAATAATAGAGATTTTTTACCGTGGGATGGCAAAACCACAGTTATTGTTTACTGGGGTATACCACACTTTTTTAAATAGAGATATTTGCAGCTGAACAGTGAGCGACACACTCAAACTGCTTTTTTTTTAGATACCAAAGGCCCAAAACTGGATAGTACAGCGATTTGACCCGTGGAACTGCGAAACCACACTGGGATGTCGGGCCTACACAAGACTATTTTCAACAGAAATATTTTTGTGTCACAACAGTCAGGAGACACTACAGTTTTTCTTTACGGAAAAAACTACCAAAAGCTGAATAATAGAGATTTTTTACCGTGGGATGGCAAAACCACAGTTATTGTTTACTGGGGTATACCACACTTTTTTAAATAGAGATATTTGCGGCTGATCAGTGAGCGACACACTCAAACTGCTTTTTTTTTAGATACCAAAGGCCCAAAACTGGATAGTACAGCGATTTGACCCGTGGAACTGCGAAACCACACTGGGATATTTGGCCTACACAAGACTATTTTCAACAGATATATTTTTGTGTCACAACAGTCAGGAGACACTACTGTTTTTCTTTACGGAAGAAACTACCAAAACCTGAATAATAGAGATTTTTTACCGTGGGATGGCAAAACCACAGTTATTGTTTACTGGGGTATACCACACTTTTTTAAATAGAAATATTTGCGGCTGAACAGTGAGAGACACACTCAAACTGCTCTTTTTTTTAGATACCAAAGGCCCAAAACTGGATAGTACAGCGATTTGACCCGTGGAACTTCGAAACCACACTGGGATGTCGGGCCTTCACAATACTATTTTCAACAGATATATTTTTGTGTCACAACAGTCAGGAGACAATACTGTTTTTCTTTACGGAAAAAACTGCCAAAAGCTGAATAATAGAGATTTTTTACCGTGGGATGGCAAAACCACAGTTAGTGTTTACTGGGGTATACCACACTTTTTTAAATAGAGATATTTGCGGCTGAACAGTGAGCGACACACTCAAACTGCTTTTTTTTTAGATACCAAAGGCCCAAAGCTGGATAGTACAGCGATTTGACCCATGGAACTGTGAAACCACACTGGGATGTCGGGCCTACACAAGACTATTTTCAACAGATATATTTTTGTGTCACAACACTCAGGAGACACTACTGTTTTTCTTTACGGAAAAAACTACCAAAAGCTGAATAATAGAGATTTTTTACCATGGGATGGCAAAACCACAGTTATTGTTTACTGGGGTATACCACACTTTTTTAAATAGAGATATTTGCGGCTGAACAGTGAGCGACACACTCAAACTGCTTTTTTTTTAGATACCAAAGGCCCAAAACTGGATAGTACAGCGATTTGACCCGTGGAACTGCGAAACCAGACTGGGATGTCGTGCCTACACAAGACTATTTTCAACAGATATATTTTTGTGTCACAACAGTCAGGAGACACTACTGTTTTTCTTTACGGAAAAAACTACCAAAAGCTGAATAATAGAGATTTTTTACCATGGGATGGCAAAACCACAGTTATTGTTTACTGGGGTATACCACAATTTTTTAAATAGAGATATTTGCGGCTGAACAGTGAGCGACACACTCAAACTGCTTTTTTTTTAGATACCAAAGGCCCAAAACTGGATAGTACAGCGATTTGACCCATGGAACTGCGAAACCACACTGGGATGTCAGGCCTACACATATCTATTTTCAACAGATATATTTTTGTGTCACAACAGTCAGGAGACACTACTGTTTTTCTTTACGGAAAAAACTACCAAACCTGAATAATAGAGATTTTTTACCGTAGGATTGCAAAACCACAGTTATTGTTTACTGGGGTATACCACACTTTTTTAAATAGAGATATATGCGGCTGAACAGTGAGCGACACACTCAAACTGCTTTTTTTTTAGATACCAAAGGCCCAAAACTGGATAGTACAGCGATTTGACCCGTGGAACTGCGAAACCACACTGGGATGTCGGGCCTACACAAGACTATTTTCAACAGATATATTTTTGTGTCACAACACTCAGGAGACATTACTGTTTTTCTTTACGGAAAAAACTACCAAAAGCTGAATAATAGAGATTTTTTACCATGGGATGGCAAAACCACAGTTATTGTTTACTGGGGTATACCACACTTTTTTAAATAGAGATATTTGCGGCTGAACAGTGAGCGACACACTCAAACTGCTTTTTTTTTAGATGCCAAAGGCCCAAAACTGGATAGTACAGCGATTTGACCCGTGGAACTGCGAAACCACACTGGGATGTCGGGCCTACACATATCTATTTTCAACAGATATATTTTTGTGTCACAACAGTCAGGAGACACTACTGTTTTTCTTTACGGAAAAAACTACCAAAACCTGAATAAGAGAGATTTTTTACCGTGGGATTGCAAAACCACAGTTATTATTTACTGGGGTATACCACACTTTTTTAAATAGAGATATTTGCGGCTGAACAGTGAGCGACACACTCAAACTGCTTTTTTTTTAGATACCAAAGGCCCAAAACTGGATAGTACAGCGATTTAACCCGTGGAACTGCAAAACCACACTGGGATGTCGGGCCTACACAAGACTATTTTCAACAGATATATTTTTGTGTCACAACAGTCAGGAGACACTACTGTTTTTCTTTACGGAAAAAACTACCAAAAGCTGAATAATAGAGATTTTTTACCGTGGGATGGCAAAACCACAGTTATTGTTTACTGGGGTATACCACACTTTTTTAAATAGAGATATTTGCGGCTGAACAGTGAGCGACACACTCAAACTGCTTTTTTTTTAGATACCAAAGGCCCAAAACTGGATAGTACAGCGATTTGACCCGTGGAACTGCAAAACCACACTGGGATGTTGGGCCTACACAAGACTATTTTCAACAGATATATTTTTGTGTCACAACAGTCAGGAGACACTACTGGTTTTCTTTACGGAAAAAGCTACCAAAAGCTGAATAATAGAGATTTTTTACCGTGGGATGGCAAAACCACAGTTATTGTTTACTGGGGTATACCACACTTTTTTTAAATAGAGATATTTGCGGCTGAACAGTGAGCGACACACTCAAACTGCTTTTTTTTTAGATACCAAAGGCCCAAAACTGGATAGTACAGCGATTTGACCCGTGGAACTGCGAAACCACACTGGGATGTCGGGCCTACACAAGACTATTTTCAACAGATATATTTTTGTGTCACAACAGTCAGGAGACACTACTGTTTCTCTTTACGGAAAAAACTACCAAAAGCTGAATAATAGAGATTTTTTACCGTGGGATGGCAAAACCACAGTTATTTTTTACTGGGGTATACCACACTTTTTTAAATAGAGATATTTGCGGCTGAACAGTGAGCGACACACTCAAACTGCTTTTTTTTTAGATACCAAAGGCCCAAAACTGGATAGTACAGCGATTTGACCCGTGGAACTGCGAAACCACACTGGGATGTCGGGCCTACACAAGACTATTTTCAACAGATATATTTTTGTGTCACAACAGTCAGGAGACACTACTGTTTTTCTTTACGGAAAAAACTACCAAAAGCTGAATAATAGAGATTTTTTACCGTGGGATGGCAAAACCACAGTTATTGTTTACTGGGGTATACCACACTTTTTTAAATAGAGATATTTGTGGCTGAACAGTGAGCGACACACTCAAACTGCTTTTTTTTTAGGTACCAAAGGCCCAAAACTGGATAGTACAGCGATTTGACCCGTGGAACTGCGAAACCACACTGGGATGTCGGGCCTACACAAGACTATTTTCAACAGATATATTTTTGTGTCACAACAGTCAGGAGACACTACTGTTTTTCTTTACGGAAAAAGCTACCAAAAGCTGAATAATAGAGATTTTTTACCGTGGGATGGCAAAACCACAGTTATTGTTTACTGGGGTATACCACAATATTTTAAATAGAGATATTTGCGGCTGAACAGTGAGCGACACACTCAAACTGCTTTTTTTTTTAGATACCAAAGGCCCAAAACTGGATAGTACAGCGATTTGACCCGTGGAACTGCGAAACCACACTGGGATGTCGGGCCTACACAAGACTATTTTCAACAGATATATTTTTGTGTCACAACAGTCAGGAGACACTACTGTTTCTCTTTACGAAAAAACTACCAAAAGCTGAATAATAGAGATTTTTTACCATGGGATGGCAAAACCACAGTTATTGTTTACTGGGGTATACCACACTTTTTTAAATAGAGATATTTGCGGCTGAACAGTGAGCGACACACTCAAACTGCTTTTTTTTTAGATACCAAAGGCCCAAAACTGGATAGTACAGCGATTTGACCCGTGGAACTGCGAAACCACACTGGGATGTCGGGCCTACACAAGACTATTTTCAACAGATATATTTTTGTGTCACAACAGTCAGGAGACACTACTGTTTTTCTTTACGGAAAAAACTACTAAAAGCTGAATAGAGATTTTTTACCGTGGGATGGCAAAACCACAGTTATTGTTTACTGGGGTATACCACACTTTTTTAAATAGAGATATTTGCAGCTGAACAGTGAGCGACACACTCAAACTGCTTTTTTTTTAGATACCAAAGGCCCAAAACTGGATAGTACAGCGATTTGACCCGTGGAACTGCGAAACCACACTGGTATGTTTGGCCTACACAAGACTATTTTCAACAGATATATTTTTGTGTCACAACAGTCAGGAGACACTACTGTTTTTCTTTACGGAAAAAACTACCAAAAGCTGAATAATAGAGATTTTTTACCGTGGGATGGCAAAACCACAGTTATTGTTTACTGGGGTATGCCACACTTTTTTAAATAGAGATATTTGCGGCTGAACAGTGAGCGACACACTCAAACTGCTTTTTTTTTAGATACCAAGGGCCCAAAACTGGATAGTACAGCGATTTGAACCGTGGAACTACGAAACCACACTGGGATGTCGCGCCTACACAAGACTATTTTCAACAGATATATTTTTGTGTCACAACAGTCAGGAGACACTACTGTTTTTCTTTATGGAAAAAACTACCAAAAGCTGAATAATAGAGATTTTTTACCGTGGGATGGCAAAACCACAGTTATTGTTTACTGGGGTATACCACACTTTTTTAAATAGAGATATTTGCGACTGAACAGTGAGCGACACACTCAAACTGCTTTTTTTTTAGATACCAAAGGCCCAAAACTGGATAGTACAGTGATTTGACCCGTGGAACTGCGAAACCACACTGGGATGTCGGGCCTACACAAGACTATTTTCAACAGATATATTTTTGTGTCACAACAGTCAGGAGACACTACTGTTTTTCTTTCCGGAAAAAACTACCAAAAGCTGAATAATAGAGATTTTTTACCGTGGGATGGCAAAACCACAGTTATTGTTTACTGGGGTATACCACACTTTTTTAAATAGAGATATTTGCAGCTGAACAGTGAGCGACACACTCAAACTGCTTTTTTTTTAGATACCAAAGGCCCGAAACTGGATAGTACAGCGATTTGACCCGTGGAACTGAGAAACCACACTGGGATGTCGGGCCTACACAAGACTATTTTCAACAGAAATATTTTTGTGTCACAACAGTCAGGAGACACTACTGTTTTTCTTTACGGAAAAAACTGCCAAAAGCTGAATAATAGAGATTTTTTACCGTGGGATGGCAAAACCACAGTTATTGTTTACTGGGGTATACCACACTTTTTTAAATAGAGATATTTGCGGCTGATCAGTGAGCGACACACTCAAACTGCTTTTTTTTTAGATACCAAAGGCCCAAAACTGGATAGTACAGCAATTTGACCCGTGGAACTGCGAAACCACACTGGGATATTTGGCCTACACAAGACTATTTTCAACAGATATATTTTTGTGTCACAACAGTCAGGAGACACTACTGTTTTTCTTTACGGAAAAAACTACCAAAACCTGAATAATAGAGATTTTTTACCGTGAGATGACAAAACCACAGTTATGGTTTACTGGGGTATACTACACTTTTTTAAATAGAGATATTTGTGGCTGAACAGTGAGCGACACACTCAAACTGCTTTTTTTTTAGATACCAAAGGCCCAAAACTGGATAGTACAGTGATTTGACCCGTGGAACTGCGAAACCACACTGGGATGTCGGGCCTACACAAGACTATTTTCAACAGATATATTTTTGTGTCACAACAGTCAGGAGACACTACTGTTTTTCTTTCCGGAAAAAACTACCAAAAGCTGAATAATAGAGATTTTTTACCGTGGGATGGCAAAACCACAGTTATTGTTTACTGGGGTATACCACACTTTTTTAAATAGAGATATTTGCAGCTGAACAGTGAGCGACACACTCAAACTGCTTTTTTTTTAGATACCAAAGGCCCAAAACTGGATAGTACAGCGATTTGACCCGTGGAACTGAGAAACCACACTGGGATGTCGGGCCTACACAAGACTATTTTCAACAGAAATATTTTTGTGTCACAACAGTCAGGAGACACTACTGTTTTTCTTTACGGAAAAAACTGCCAAAAGCTGAATAATAGAGATTTTTTACCGTGGGATGGCAAAACCACAGTTATTGTTTACTGGGGTATACCACACTTTTTTAAATAGAGATATTTGCGGCTGATCAGTGAGCGACACACTCAAACTGCTTTTTTTTTAGATACCAAAGGCCCAAAACTGGATAGTACAGCAATTTGACCCGTGGAACTGCGAAACCACACTGGGATATTTGGCCTACACAAGACTATTTTCAACAGATATATTTTTGTGTCACAACAGTCAGGAGACACTACTGTTTTTCTTTACGGAAAAAACTACCAAAACCTGAATAATAGAGATTTTTTACCGTGAGATGACAATACCACAGTTATGGTTTACTGGGGTATACTACACTTTTTTAAATAGAGATATTTGTGGCTGAACAGTGAGCGACACACTCAAACTGCTTTTTTTTTAGATACCAAAGGCCCAAAACTGGATAGTACAGCGATTTGACCCGTGGAACTGCGAAACCACACTGGGATGTCGGGCCTACACAAGACTATTTTCAACAGATATATTTTTGTGTCACAACAGTCAGGAGACACTACTGTTTTTCTTTACGGAAGAAACTACCAAAACCTGAATAATAGAGATTTTTTACCGTGGGATGGCAAAACCACAGTTATTGTTTACTGGGGTATACCACACTTTTTTAAATAGAAATATTTGCGGCTGAACAGTGAGAGACACACTCAAACTGCTCTTTTTTTAGATACCAAAGGCCCAAAACTGGATAGTACAGCGATTTGACCCGTGGAACTTCGAAACCACACTGGGATGTCGGGCCTTCACAATACTATTGTCAACAGATATATTTTTGTGTCACAACAGTCAGGAGACAATACTGTTTTTCTTTACGGAAAAAACTACCAAAAGCTGAATAATAGAGATTTTTTACCGTGGGATGGCAAAACCACAGTTAGTGTTTACTGGGGTATACCACACTTTTTTAAATAGAGATATTTGCGGCTGAACAGTGAGCGACACACTCAAACTGCTTTTTTTTTAGATACCAAATGCCCAAAGCTGGATAGTACAGCGATTTGACCCATGGAACTGTGAAACCACACTGGGATGTCGGGCCTACACAAGACTATTTTCAACAGATATATTTTTGTGTCACAACACTCAGGAGACACTACTGTTTTTCTTTACGGAAAAAACTACCAAAAGCTGAATAATAGAGATTTTTTACCATGGGATGGCAAAACCACAGTTATTGTTTACTGGGGTATACCACACTTTTTTAAATAGAGATATTTGCGGCTGAACAGTGAGCGACACACTCAAACTGCTTTTTTTTTAGATACCAAAGGCCCAAAGCTGGATAGTACAGCGATTTGACCCATGGAACTGTGAAACCACACTGGGATGTCGGGCCTACACAAGACTATTTTCAACAGATATATTTTTGTGTCACAACACTCAGGAGACACTACTGTTTTTCTTTACGGAAAAAACTACCAAAAGCTGAATAATAGAGATTTTTTACCATGGGATGGCAAAAACACAGTTATTGTTTACTGGGGTATACCACACTTTTTTAAATAGAGATATTTGCGGCTGAACAGTGAACGACACACTCAAACTGCTTTTTTTTTAGATACCAAAGGCCCAAAACTGGATAGTACAGCGATTTGACCCGTGGAACTGCAAAACCAGACTGGGATGTCGGGCCTACACAAGACTATTTTCAACAGATATATTTTTGTGTCACAACAGTCAGGAGACACTACTGTTTTTCTTTACGGAAAAAAACTACCAAAAGCTGAATAATAGAGATTTTTACCATGGGATGGCAAAACCATAGATATTGTTTACTGGGGTATACCACAATTTTTTAAATAGAGATATTTGCGGCTGAACAGTGAGCGACACACTCAAACTGCTTTTTTTTTAGATACCAAAGGCCCAAAACTGGATAGTACAGCGATTTGACCCGTGGAACTGCGAAACCACACTGGGATGTCGGGCCTACACAAGACTATTTTCAACAGATATATTTTTGTGTCACAACAGTCAGCAGACACTACTGTTTCTCTTTACGGAAAAAACTACCAAAAGCTGAATAATAGAGATGTTTTACCATGGGATGGCAAAACCACAGTTATTGTTTACTGGGGTATACCACACTTTTTTAAATAGAGATATATGCGGCTGAACAGTGAGCGACACACTCAAACTGCTTTTTTTTTAGATACCAAAGGCCCAAAACTGGATAGTACAGCGATTTGACCCGTGGAACTGCGAAACCACACTGGGATGTCGGGCCTACACAAGACTATTTTCAACAGATATATTTTTGTGTCACAACAGTCAGGAGACACTACTGTTTTTCTTTACGGAAAAAACTACCAAAACCTGAATAATAGAGATTTTTTACCGTGGGATGGCAAAACCACAGTTATTGTTTACTGGGGTATACCACACTTTTTTAAATAGAGATATTTGCGGCTGAACAGTGAGCGACACACTCAAACTGCTTTTTTTTTTAGATACCAAAGGCCCAAAACTGGATAGTACAGCGATTTGACCCGTGGAACTGCGAAACCACACTGGGATGTCGGGCCTACACAAGACTATTTTCAACAGATATATTTTTGTGTCACAACAGTCAGGAGACACTACTGTTTCTCTTTACGAAAAAACTACCAAAAGCTGAATAATAGAGATTTTTTACCATGGGATGGCAAAACCACAGTTATTGTTTACTGGGGTATACCACACTTTTTTAAATAGAGATATTTGCGGCTGAACAGTGAGCGACACACTCAAACTGCTTTTTTTTTAGATACCAAAGGCCCAAAACTGGATAGTACAGCGATTTGACCCGTGGAACTGCGAAACCACACTGGGATGTCGGGCCTACACAAGACTATTTTCAACAGATATATTTTTGTGTCACAACAGTCAGGAGACACTACTGTTTTTCTTTACGGAAAAAACTACCAAAAGCTGAATAGAGATTTTTTACCGTGGGATGGCAAAACCACAGTTATTGTTTACTGGTGTATACCACACTTTTTTAAATAGAGATATTTGCAGCTGAACAGTGAGCGACACACTCAAACTGCTTTTTTTTTAGATACCAAAGGCCCAAAACTGGATAGTACAGCGATTTGACCCGTGGAACTGCGAAACCACACTGGTATGTTTGGCCTACACAAGACTATTTTCAATAGATATATTTTTGTGTCACAACAGTCAGGAGACACTACTGTTTTTCTTTACGGAAAAAACTACCAAAAGCTGAATAATAGAGATTTTTTACCGTGGGATGGCAAAACCACAGTTATTGTTTACTGGGGTATGCCACACTTTTTTAAATAGAGATATTTGCGGCTGAACAGTGAGCGACACACTCAAACTGCTTTTTTTTTAGATACCAAGGGCCCAAAACTGGATAGTACAGCGATTTGAACCGTGGAACTGCGAAACCACACTGGGATGTCGCGCCTACACAAGACTATTTTCAACAGATATATTTTTGTGTCACAACAGTCAGGAGACACTACTGTTTTTCTTTACGGAAAAAACTACCAAAAGCTGAATAATAGAGATTTTTTACCGTGTGATGGCAAAACCACAGTTATTGTTTACTGAGGTATACCACACTTTTTTAAATAGAGATATTTGCGGCTGAACAGTGAGCGACACACTCAAACTGCTTTTTTTTTTAGATACCAAAGGCCCAAAACTGGATAGTACAGCGATTTGACCCGTGGAACTGCGAAACCACACTGGGATGTCGGGCCTACACAAGACTATTTTCAACAGATATATTTTTGTGTCACAACAGTCAGGAGACACTACTGTTTTTCTTTATGGAAAAAACTACCAAAAGCTGAATAATAGAGATTTTTTACCGTGGGATGGCAAAACCACAGTTATTGTTTACTGGGGTATACCACACTTTTTTAAATAGAGATATTTGCGACTGAACAGTGAGCGACACACTCAAACTGCTTTTTTTTTAGATACCAAAGGCCCAAAACTGGATAGTACAGTGATTTGACCCGTGGAACTGCGAAACCACACTGGGATGTCGGGCCTACACAAGACTATTTTCAACAGATATATTTTTGTGTCACAACAGTCAGGAGACACTACTGTTTTTCTTTCCGGAAAAAACTACCAAAAGCTGAATAATAGAGATTTTTTACCGTGGGATGGCAAAACCACAGTTATTGTTTACTGGGGTATACCACACTTTTTTAAATAGAGATATTTGCAGCTGAACAGTGAGCGACACACTCAAACTGCTTTTTTTTTAGATACCAAAGGCCCAAAACTGGATAGTACAGCGATTTGACCCGTGGAACTGAGAAACCACACTGGGATGTCGGGCCTACACAAGACTATTTTCAACAGAAATATTTTTGTGTCACAACAGTCAGGAGACACTACTGTTTTTCTTTACGGAAAAAACTGCCAAAAGCTGAATAATAGAGATTTTTTACCGTGGGATGGCAAAACCACAGTTATTGTTTACTGGGGTATACCACACTTTTTTAAATAGAGATATTTGCGGCTGATCAGTGAGCGACACACTCAAACTGCTTTTTTTTTAGATACCAAAGGCCCAAAACTGGATAGTACAGCAATTTGACCCGTGGAACTGCGAAACCACACTGGGATATTTGGCCTACACAAGACTATTTTCAACAGATATATTTTTGTGTCACAACAGTCAGGAGACACTACTGTTTTTCTTTACGGAAAAAACTACCAAAACCTGAATAATAGAGATTTTTTACCGTGAGATGACAAAACCACAGTTATGGTTTACTGGGGTATACTACACTTTTTTAAATAGAGATATTTGTGGCTGAACAGTGAGCGACACACTCAAACTGCTTTTTTTTTAGATACCAAAGGCCCAAAACTGGATAGTACAGTGATTTGACCCGTGGAACTGCGAAACCACACTGGGATGTCGGGCCTACACAAGACTATTTTCAACAGATATATTTTTGTGTCACAACAGTCAGGAGACACTACTGTTTTTCTTTCCGGAAAAAACTACCAAAAGCTGAATAATAGAGATGTTTTACCATGGGATGGCAAAACCACAGTTATTGTTTACTGGGGTATACCACACTTTTTTAAATAGAGATATATGCGGCTGAACAGTGAGCGACACACTCAAACTGCTTTTTTTTTAGATACCAAAGGCCCAAAACTGGATAGTACAGCGATTTGACCCGTGGAACTGCGAAACCACACTGGGATGTCGGGCCTACACAAGACTATTTTCAACAGATATATTTTTGTGTCACAACAGTCAGGAGACACTACTGTTTTTCTTTACGGAAAAAACTACCAAAACCTGAATAATAGAGATTTTTTACCGTGGGATGGCAAAACCACAGTTATTGTTTACTGGGGTATACCACACTTTTTTAAATAGAGATATTTGCGGCTGAACAGTGAGCGACACACTCAAACTGCTTTTTTTTTAGATACCAAAGGCCCAAAACTGGATAGTACAGCGATTTAACCCGTGGAACTGCAAAACCACACTGGGATGTCGGGCCTACACAAGACTATTTTCAACAGATATATTTTTGTGTCACAACAGTCAGGAGACACTACTGTTTTTCTTTACGGAAAAAACTACCAAAAGTTGAATAATAGAGATTTTTTACCGTGGGATGGCAAAACCACAGTTATTGTTTACTGGGGTATACCACACTTTTTTAAATAGAGATATTTGCGGCTGAACAGTGAGCGACACACTCAAACTGCTTTTTTTTTAGATACCAAAGGCCCTAAACTGGATAGTACAGCGATTTGACCTGTGGAACTGCGAAACCACACTGGGATGTCGGGCCTACACATATCTATTTTCAACAGATATATTTTTGTGTCACAACAGTCAGGAGACACTACTGTTTTTCTTTACGGAAAAAACTACCAAAAGCTGAATAATAGAGATTTTTTACCGTGGGATGGCAAAACCACAGTTATTGTTTACTGGGGTATACCACACTTTTTTAAATAGAGATATTTGCGGCTGAACAGTGAGCGACACACTCAAACTGCTTTTTTTTTAGATACGAAAGGCCCAAAACTGGATAGTACAGCGATTTGACCCGTGGAACTGCAAAACCACACTGGGATGTCGGGCCTACACAAGACTATTTTCAACAGATATATTTTTGTGTCACAACAGTCAGGAGACACTACTGGTTTTCTTTACGGAAAAAGCTACCAAAAGCTGAATAATAGAGATTTTTTACCATGGGATGGCAAAACCACAGTTATTGTTTACTGGGGTATACCACACTTTTTTTAAATAGAGATATTTGCGGCTGAACAGTGAGCGACACACTCAAACTGCTTTTTTTTTAGATACCAAAGGCCCAAAACTGGATAGTACAGCGATTTGACCCGTGGAACTGCGAAACCACACTGGGATGTCGGGCCTACACAGGACTATTTTCAACAGATATATTTTTGTGTCACAACAGTCAGGAGACACTACTGTTTCTCTTTACGGAAAAAACTACCAAAAGCTGAATAATAGAGATTTTTTACCGTGGGATGGCAAAACCACAGTTATTTTTTACTGGGGTATACCACACTTTTTTAAATAGAGATATTTGCGGCTGAACAGTGAGCGACACACTCAAACTGCTTTTTTTTTAGATACCAAAGGCCCAAAACTGGATAGTACAGCGATTTGACCCGTGGAACTGCGAAACCACACTGGGATGTCGGGCCTACACAAGACTATTTTCAACAAATATATTTTTGTGTCACAACAGTCAGGAGACACTACTGTTTTTCTTTACGGAAAAAACTACCAAAAGCTGAATAATAGAGATTTTTTACCGTGGGATGGCAAAACCACAGTTATTGTTTACTGGGGTATACCACACTTTTTTAAATAGAGATATTTGTGGCTGAACAGTGAGCGACACACTCAAACTGCTTTTTTTTTAGATACCAAAGGCCCAAAACTGAATAGTACAGCGATTTGACCCGTGGAACTGCGAAACCACACTGGGATGTCGGGCCTTCACAAGACTATTTTCAACAGATATATTTTTGTGTCACAACAGTCAGGAGACACTACTGTTTTTCTTTACGGAAAAAGCTACCAAAAGCTGAATAATAGAGATTTTTTTACCATGGGATGGCAAAACCACAGTTATTGTTTACTGGGGTATACCACAATATTTTAAATAGAGATATTTGCGGCTGAACAGTGAGCGACACACTCAAACTGCTTTTTTTTTTAGATACCAAAGGCCCAAAACTGGATAGTACAGCGATTTGACCCGTGGAACTGCGAAACCACACTGGGATGTCGGGCCTACACAAGACTATTTTCAACAGATATATTTTTGTGTCACAACAGTCAGGAGACACTACTGTTTCTCTTTACGAAACAACTACCAAAAGCTGAATAATAGAGATTTTTTACCATGGGATGGCAAAACCACAGTTATTTTTTACTGGGGTATACCACACTTTTTTAAATAGAGATATTTGCTGCTGAACAGTGAGCGACACACTCAAACTGCTTTTTTTTTAGATACCAAAGGCCCAAAACTGAATAGTACAGCGATTTGACCCGTGGAACTGCGAAACCACACTGGGATGTCGGGCTTACACAAGACTATTTTCAACAGATATATTTTTGTGTCACAACAGTCAGGAGACACTACTGTTTTTCTTTACGGAAAAAACTGCCAAAAGCTGAATAATAGAGATTTTTTACCGTGGGATGGCAAAACCACAGTTATTGTTTACTGGGGTATACCACACTTTTTTAAATAGAGATATTTGCGGCTGAACAGTGAGCGACACACTCAAACTGCTTTTTTTTTAGATACCAAAGGCCCAAAACTGGATAGTACAGCGATTTGACCCGTGGAACTGCGAAACCACACTGGTATGTTTGGCCTACACAAGACTATTTTCAACAGATATATTTTTGTGTCACAACAGTCAGGAGACACTACTGTTTTTCTTTACGGAAAAAACTACCAAAAGCTGAATAATAGAGATTTTTTACCGTGGGATGGCAAAACCACAGTTATTGTTTACTGGGGTATACCACACTTTTTTAAATAGAGATATTTGCGGCTGAACAGTGAGCGACACACTCAAACTGCTTTTTTTTTAGATACCAAGGGCCCAAAACTGGATAGTACAGCGATTTGAACCGTGGAACTGCAAAACCACACTGGGATGTCGGGCCTACACAAGACTATTTTCAACAGATATATTTTTGTGTCACAACAGTCAAGAGACACTACTGTTTTTCTTTACGGAAAAAACTACCAAAACCTGAATAATAGAGATTTTTTACCGTGGGATGGCAAAACCACAGTTATTGTTTACTGGGGTATACCACACTTTTTTAAATAGAGATATTTGCGGCTGAACAGTGAGCGACACACTCAAGCTGCTTTTTTTTTAGATACCAAAGGCCCAAAACTGGATAGTACAGCGATTTGACCCGCGGAACTGCAAAACCACACTGGGATGTCGGGCCTACACAAGACTATTTTCAACAGATATATTTTTGTGTCACAAAAGTCAGGAGACACTACTGTTTTTCTTTACGGAAAAAACTACCAAAAGCTGAATAATAGAGATTTTTTTACCGTGGGATGGCAAAACCACAGTTATTGTTTACTGGGGTATACCACACTTTTTTAAATAGAGATGTTTGCGGCTGAACAGTGAGCGACACACTCAAACTGCTTTTTTTTTAGATACCAAAGGCCCAAAACTGGATAGTACAGCGATTTGACCCATGGAACTGCGAAACCACACTGGGATGTCGGGCCTACACAAGACTATTTTCAACAGATATATTTTTGTGTCACAACAGTCAGGAGACACTACTGTTTTTCTTTGCGGAAAAAACTACCAAAAGCTGAATAATAGAGATTTTTTACCGTGGGATGGCAAAACCACAGTTATTGTTTACTGGGGTATACCACACTTTTTTAAATAGAGATATTTGCGGCTGAACAGTGAGCGACACACTCAAACTGCTTTTTTTTTAGATACCAAAGGCCCAAAACTGGATAGCACAGCGATTTGACCCGTGGAACTGCGAAACCACACTGGGATGTCGGGCCTAGACAAGACTATTTTCAACAGATATATTTTTGTGTCACAACAGTCAGGAGACACTACTCTTTTTCTTTACTGAAAAAACTACCAAAAGCTGAATAATAGAGATTTTTTACCATGGGATGGCAAAACCACAGTTATTGTTTACTGGGGTATACCACACTTTTTTAAATAGAGATATTTGCGGCTGAACAGTGAGCGACACACTCAAACTGTTTTTTTTTTAGATACAAATGGCCCAAAATGGATAATACAGAGGTTTGAACCGTGGAAGTGCAAAACAGCACTTCTGTTTCTCTAGCCTACACCAGACTATTTTCAACAGTTATATTTGTGTCTGAAAAATCAGAGACACGCTTTTTTTTTTGGGGGGGGGACACACCAAAAGGTTAATAAGGCGGGTATTTGTACAGTGTGAAGGAGGAAAAAAAAAGAATGATTTAGATGAAAAAAAAAGGATTTTTCCTGGCCCCCGACACCTGGTGCTAAGTCCAGCAATTTCAGCAACAGGAGCACACAGGACTGTGATGCAGCATTTGCTGGTATAACCACTGTGTCTCCTATAAAGCCTGCCTGCCTGGTATCTGGGATGGATATTAGTCCTGAAAAGGACTGTTTGTTTGTTCTGGCAGCCTTTACAGACCCTACACTAACTATTTCGCAGTTTATATCTCTCCCTAAATCAGCAGCGCTGTCCCTACACTGTCTAATCCGGAGCGACTGTGTCCAAGATGGCGGCGCCCCGTTTTAAATACTCGAGGTGACGCTGTGCGGCCAGCCAATCACTGTAATGCCCACAAGCAACATGGCTGCAGCATTACAGTGACTGGCTGGCAATCCCTGCATGTTCATTGGCTCTATAAAGAGCGCCAAACATGCAGGGCGGAGACCCGAGCTACCACCCGAGTAGCCCGGAAATGCTCGGTGCTCGCCGAACATCCCGCGCAGCGTGATGCTCGGGCGAGTACCGAGCAGTGTTGAGCATGTTCGCTCAACACTAATTCCTATATTTGTTTTATTGATGATTTACTTGTAACTAGAGTTGGTATATTAGCTCCTGTTACTGGAGAAAATCAGTTTCCTCTCTGTATAGCAGAGCTAACTGAGTTTCCTTGGACTCATTAGCTCATATTCTCTCCCTACACAGAGAGATCACATGATCTCTGGGTCCAGAGAAGGAAGTACAGTAAGTGCTTCCTAATCTGCATAGACAGCTTTTTCTCCACAATTGTGTATACATCGATTGAGAATGTAGACATGATAATAATCATGTCTGTAATCTCTGCAGGGAGTCTAGCTGTATCTGATAGCCAGCTCCCTGCATTTTAGATTGTCACTTAAGAATGTTTATAGTGTATGGGCAATTCTGAAATTATTAATATAGTGAAGCATTTAAAATGTTATCTTTGACAATATCAAACAAAAATGCTAATTGTATAGAATCTGCATTCTATATTAACAAACTTACAAAGCTCAGGGTTTTCCCAGGTTTCCTTACCCATGAAATAGGCAGCAATTCTTTATATTTCTTTTTCCCAAGTAAATTGGGCCTCGTTTTCACAGTGTAATACACAGTGCTAAATTACCTTCAATCGGCAACATACTGTTGCTTGTCCAGGGTCGTTTAGGCAGTGTGCATAGGCTGCATAGGCTGCCATTGTTCTCGGCGGCACAGGTTCTGTTTACATAGCCTTACATATGCCCATCTTCCTATGTGCCCACGATGCAGAAATGCTCCGGATTTTTTCCTGAGCGTTTCTGCATCTCCCTGGCAGAAAAAAAGCATGCGGATTGTACATGCGTTTTTCCTGCCAGGGACAAGCGGATGTGAAGCTTTCGTCACATGCATTTCAGCATGCGGGTTGACAAGCACTTTCCAAGGGATTTTAGCATCACTTGGAAAGTGCTTGACACCTTGTCACACTATACAAATCCATGCAAATGGCATGGATTTATATACTGTGACCGAAAGAATGGTTAAAAATAAAAACTAAATATATACTTACCTTCTGATGGCCCGCTGTGTGCTTGTGTCTGCTTGCCAGCAGCTCGCGGTACACTGAAAGGACCTGCTGACGTCAGCGATCGCGTGACCCATCACATGACTAAATGACGTCATGGCAGGTCCTTTAGTCTATGCCGATCTGCTGGCAAGCCAGGACAAAGACACCGGAGGCCATCAGAAGGTAAGTATAATATTTATTTTTTATTTTATTCATTTTTTTACAGGTTTTATGATACCCGGGTCCGGAGGAGAGTCTCCACTCCTCCAGACCTGGGTACCATCCGCACATTGAAATGCTTGGATTCCACATCTGTAGATGCAGTGATGCGGAATCCATGCGTTCCAATGCAATTCAATGGCGACGAAAATGCAGCGCTTCTGCAAAATAATTGGTAGTGCTGCATTTTTTTCTGCAATGATAATCCGCAGCGGAAATTTCCGCAGCATGTGCACAGCACATGCGGATTATCATTGGGGAACATAGCAGACCTTCTACCAAGCGTTTTTTAAGCGTATCTGCAGTGGAATTGCCGCTGCGGAAACACTTAAAAAACGCATTGTGGGCACACAGCCTAAGGCTGTTGATTTCAGAACGGGTGAGATCAGCAGAGTCCATGTATTGAGGTTTATGCACGGATTGAGGTTTCAAGGAAATCTTCATGATCTAAACAGAGTATAAAATATAAGTGGTTCTGTGCCTAGTATTTAGTTATTCACTTTCTGTTTCTGGAAAAGGTTCATAAAAAGTTTATTCTTTTGCTAATTTGTGTAATACAAATACCTAGAGTTGATCATTTCCTACCTTTTGGAATACAAATATTGTACTCAAATACCACTTTTATAAGTATCCTCAATAAGACCTGTTCATAATATATACCTTATGGGAATAAACAAGTTAGAAATAGGAGAAAAACACTATGGCTAAAAAGACCTGTAAGAGGTGCAATAAATTACAAAGAGGAAGTATTTAGGAAACTCAATAGAGCTGTGAGTAGAGCAATGCTTGACACAAAGAAAGTGTTTACATTTAGTGACCAGTACCAGGCAGCTGCTACCAAGTAAGATAAAATCATGGGATGCATAAAAAGAGACCTAGATGCTCAAGACAAGAACATTCTGTAGTTTTCTCTCTATACAAGTCACTTATGTACAGTTTTTGTTTTCCGGTACATAAGAAGGACATAGCCAAAATAAAGCAAGGTGGACTGCAGTATCAAGACAGGTCATCAAACTTGGGGTTATTCAGTTTGGAAAAACGAAGGCTTAGTTGCGATCTTATGACAATGTACAAATATATGATTGGAAAGTACAAAGATCTTGCTAATGATCTTTTACACCTAGGCTTGTAACAATTACAAGGGAGAATCCTCTATGTCTAAACAAAGAAAGTTTCTCCATCATCAGATGGTGATTCTTTACAGTAAGAGCAGTGAGATTATGGAACTCTCTGCCATAAGATGATATAATGGTTGGTTCACTAAAAAATACATGGAGGGTCTGGATGCTTTTCTTAAAAAATATAATATTACAGAATTAATATTACTAGATTCTGTGCTGGGATGTTGATCCAGGGAAGTCGTCTGATTGCTGTATATGGGTCAGGAAAGAATTTTTCAAATAATATTGGACAATTAGAATCTGCCTCAAAGGGATTTTGCTTTTCTCTGCTGTTATGTTATAGGTTGCACTCAAAAAACTTGGGTTTTCTTTCAAGCATAAAACTATGAATATTTCATAAAATGTAAGTTGCAATGAGAGCTGAAGTTACTGAAAGGGCTATTTATGAAATATCTAGTCAGGTATACTGTACATTTTCATTTTGTTTTATACATGATCTTGACAAATCAATTATTCTACAGTAAAAAATAAAATTAAAGGCAATTTGCTCACAATGACAAAAATTCCCAATAAAGAAGTATTAATCAGTCAATAGAATGGCTGATATCACAATCTGGATGATTTCCTTTTAGCTTCTGAATTGTACATAATTTTATATATTGATCAAATTAAAAGGAATAGTGTTAGAGTTTATGAAGTATGTAGTATTGAAAGAATTAACAACAAAGTCTTATTCAATCCCAACTTTCATCATGCCTATAGAAAGTCATTTATTCTAAAATATAGACACTTTTTCTAAACCATGTTTTACAGAATATTTTGCATTCTAGCACTTCCTACTGTCTAACTGCCCACGGCATGTTTCTAAACTAATCTGTTCATAATCATAACTTCTTATAAAAGATGCGGTGATAGAAAGCTGCAAGCAGGAGGACTTTATTGACTGCTATACAAACTTCATAAAAGCATTTTGATTTATGTCAAAGAGCCGAGAGATGGCTTTTTACTTTTCAAAAACTCTATAAATTGCCAAGACAGACATTTTACATGAATCCAGAACAAGAACAATTTCAGTAATATGTATGTGGCAAAAAAGGTCAATGCTACATAGGAACTCATGGCTCAAATAAGCAAAGAAATAAGCCACTCAACCTTAAATACAAGTCATAGAGTTAAGCTAAAAATACCTTTGATAAGATGAAATAGGGAACAAATTGTCATGATTCATGGGAGAAGATAAGTAGCTGACAAAGGACAGCTATATTGATGTCTTTCAATTGACAACTCTCACTTTTTAATGTACTGTACACCAAATACATTTTGAATTTAATTTTATTTAGTTTTTTGGAGCTTTATGACACTTTTAAGAGTGATTTACAGCCTAATTAAAGTATTCTTATCTTGAAATAACAGTACTGATTTATATTACTCAACAAAAATGACACTTTCTTTTAAGGGATGAATTTATTTGATCTGTTTGCAACACATACCATAATGATTTATAATTCGGGCTAGTAGTAGACCTATATACTGATACCTACAATTACTGAAATGATTCAGGGGCATGCGTCGTGATCACGTCAGCACTCCATCTGCATCATTCAAAGAGTACCTGGCCAGAAGAGGATGTTAGCAATGTCGCAGGGTATTGACGTATAATGAAATGGAGTATGGAGAGGATGCTATACAGGGAGTTCTAATGAATTGAGAGGTGGTGGAGAGCACTACACAGGGACTTATAATGAATTGGGGGGTAGAGTCACAGTGACCAATTTATTTATATTTATCAGGTGGCAGAAAATACATTTTGTGGGTGGCACAGTGCTGACTTAGCAATATATATTTTGAATGGTGCATGGATAATTGTATATTAATGGTGTGATACATATTTGTATTCAGGGGCACAGTGTGCGGGATTCTTTATTCAGCAGGCAAATGTATATATACAATATATGAGAACTTGCTATTTTCAGGGCCGTGGTAATCAGTGTATTAAGATGTCAACCTGAAGATGTCGACATGTTGGTGTGACTAGATGGAGAAGAAACAAAAGATAACAACTTGATCAGATAACACATCAATAGTAAGTCACTGGATATAAATATTTATTATTTACCTATACTGTCTAACTTTCAGAGAGATGATGGGAGTAATACTCTTGTTTGCAAAGCAACCTCACTTACACTACTTTCACACATTAGTGTGAAATGTCTGCAGCTGCCAAATTTTTATATTGGATGGCACGTGGACCCATAGCATTCCATAGATCCATTCACACATCTCTGAAAATCATGGATCTGAGAATGAGATCCGTGAGACTCCCGGCTTGTTCTATTCTGATCCGTTTAAGGGTTAGAATACAGTTTACTCAATGGGTTTGTGTGCAGTCTGAGAAAAAGCACATTGATGCTGCACACAGATGTTTGAATGTAGCCTTATTATGTATAGCTTTGTTCATTCGTATATAGTGTACTCACTTATTTTTTAAAGAACCGTCATTTAGTTTATAGTGCACTTTTTTTTATATATATACAGCCATCCCTTATTTTATAGTTTACTCTCTTTTTATGTATAGCACCATTCCTTATTGATTAGTGTCTTCTTTTGTTATGTTCAATCCCTTATTACATTGAATCCTCTCGTTATGCATAGCAACATCACATTATTACTCTCATGGGTGTGTCAGAAGTGACAGACAGTCACCCTGCAGTTGGTTGCAGGAGATCTCTTTGCTTGGCATTACAGACAACTTCTAAGAAGGTGTATCTCTAGGACCCAGCGGCTACATTCCGCTGGCTAATTAACACCTTTGCCTGGGTGTATAAATACTTGCTGTGTGCCCTAGGGAGGTGCAGGCGATATTCATTACTCCTTTTGAAGGCTTGAGCAAGAGCAGTACTTCTTCCTCTCTGGTGCTACAGGACGTGTGCGCATTTGTCTGGAGTCAACTAAAGCTAAGAAATTTTCCCTTGTTTGTCCCCCTTGTTGTCTTTAGTGTTCAGTGGGGACCGACTAGCGCTCATCCCCTCCCTTCCCTAGCCTGAGCCTAACGCCAGGGAAAGACAGGGTGAGGTACACGTGCGGCGATTGGTGAAGAACCAATATAGGGATGTTGGTGGAGACGGAGTGACACTAGATCAGCCTAGGAGGTCTCCACTCCCCCCTTTCCCTAGAGTCTGAGTTCCCTTTCCCTCTTCCCTTTGTGCTGCACTTAGTCTTTCCCACACCTTGGGTGACAATTACATAATGTAATCTCTCCTTAATATACAGCATATTACCAATATTTTTGGTATTCATAGCACCCTCTCTTTATTACATAGAGTCCTCTATTGTCTGATCGGTGGGGGTGCGACAACCAGCAACCCCACCGATCAGCTGTTCCTGATGTCGGCGGCGGACACAACTGTTGTCAGATCAGTTAACAGGTCAGTTGTTCCTGATGTCGGACAGAACTGCTCAGTTACAGAACTGCACAGCACAGCTCCGTCAACTGTATAGTAGCTGGGGAAAACTACTGCAAATCCACCAACTATTCAAATCAATAGGGGGTGGATATGCAGTATCCGGCCACGGCTACTATTCCATCGACAGAGCTGTGCTGTGCAGCTCCGTAACTGAGCATTTCCGACCAACACTGGGAACAATTGATCGGCGTGGGTGCCCGGTGTCGCACCCCCACGATTAATCCTTAATTACTTATCCAAAGGATAGGCCATCAATATTAAAGTCCTGATTATATAGAATAGTATGTCTTAACTAAGTATTTTTGAAGGTCAAATTAAATTTATCAGGATGGTGAAGCCAAGAGAAAAATCTTTATCCTACTAAATACTATCTGTATTAGGCCACGGCCCCACTATACGTATTCAGTCAGTATTTTTTCTCAGGAGTGGGAGCCAAAACCCGGTGAGGAACAATCAGAGAAAAGGTATAATAGACACAAGTCACCAATTCTGCATTTATCACCCACTCCTGGTTTTGGCTCCCACTCCTGAGAAAAAATACTGACCGAATACTGACCAAATGCTGATAGTGGGGCCGTGGCCTAAGAGTAGCACATCACTTTGCAACTGTAATTCAGGAAAAAGCAGTTTATTGTTTATAATATTTTATATGTGGATTGTTAGTAGATATTCACATTTCTTTGCTTTAATGTTTTTTTTAGGTTTCTAGGTACTCCAAAGCATTTCACATTTTATAGAAAATAAAAGTCAAATGTTAATTCCATGTAACAAACATCAAGCGTTTCTTCCCAGTAGTCCTGATTCTTATCAAAGGAAGATGCAGCATTCACCATGATGGGCGTGAAAAATTAAAGATCCCAGTTTGGAGTTACTGTAATGAGAAACAGAGAAGTACAGAAGAAGCACCCTCTTAATACAGTGCTATTATCAGTTCCTTCCCCATACAATTGCGAAGCATGCAAAAAAATCTTTTCAGTCATCAGAAAAATAAATGAGCCATGTACAACAGACAATACTAAATACGGCTTTATACTCTAAATATTATTACTACTTAGAGTTACTTTGTTGTAACCCTTTCCCACAGCTTGCCATAAACATTCAGCTCTAGCTGCTGTACTTAGCAGTCACGGATTGATGCTTTCCCTGCACTGCAGCCTGGTAATAATTTTTTTTATTCATTATGCTTTGTTTATATAGCACCATCATATTTACAGTGCTTTTCAGACATTATCATCACTGTCCCCCATGGGGCTCACAATCTAAATTCCCTATCAATATATCTTTGGAGTGTGGGAGGGAACCTGGAGTAAATGGAGAAAACCCACCAAGCACGGGGAGATCATACTGTATAAACACCTTGCAGATGTTATCCTTGGTGGGACTTGAACCCAGGACTCCAACACTGCAAAACAACAGTGCTAACTAGTGATGAGTGAGCATACTCGCAAGTTCTCGGTACTCGAGATGTTCGGAGCTCGCCGAGTACTTCCGAGATGCTCAGGCGAATGCTCGGGTTCCCTCCCTGCATGTTTGGCGCTCTTTAGAGCACCAATCAACATGCAGGGATTGTCTGCCACACACTGTAATGCCGCAGCCATGTTGGTTGTGGCATTACAGTGATTGGCTGGCCGCACAGTGTCATCAGGTCTATATCAGACCTGGCGCTGCCGTGCTCGTCAAACTACTCTGCAATCGTGCAGTGTAGGGAGAGGTGCTGCTGAGTTAGGGAGAGATTTGGTTGTTTATTAGTTAGTGTAGCTATTCCACAAGATTCTCTACACATATCCATCTCAACTAGCAGTCCTTATGAGGACTAATCCAGCTGCAGAGATATCAGTGCTAGGCAGGCAGAGTATATAGCAGACTGTAGTGCATATAGCAAGAGTGTCCATTCCAGTTCTGTCTGCTGGTGCTTCTACAGATATTTGTAGAAATAGCCCCAGGTATCAGGGGCCAGGAATATTTTTTTTTATCTTAATACTGATTATTTGCTTAAAAAGCAATCCAAAGAACACCGTTTTTCAGAGGCATTTGCTTGTTGGCACTACAGAATACAGCCAGGTCCTTTCCATATTACAGTGCTAAAAATCCAGCTATTTAAAACTGTGGTTTGTCCGTCTCACAGATCACTTATAATTGCGCTGAAAATTCTGCCATTTCTGGCCTCCATTAAAATTTTGTTGCAGTGTGTCAGCAAACTTATTGACAAGAGGTCGCTGTTAAAAATAGTTACCTACAGGCCAGCGATTTAAAACTGTGGTTTGTCCATCATATGGATCACATATAATTGCGCTGAAAATTCTGCCATTTCTGGCCTCCATTGAAATTTTGTTTCAGTGTGTCAGTGAAGTTATTGACACCAGTTTGCTGTTAAAAATAGTTACCTACAGGCCAGCTATTTAAAACTGTAGTTTGTCTGTCACACGGATCACATATAAGTTCGCTGAAAATACTGCCATTTCTGGCCTCCATTAAAATTTTGTTTCAGTGTGTCAGTGAAGTTATTGATACCAGTTTGCTGTTAAAAATAGTTACCTACAGGCCAGCTATTTAAAACTGTGGTTTGTCCGTCACACGGATCACATATAAGATCACTCCAAATTCAGCCATTTTTAGTGAGCGTGGAAGATATTGTCCTCCATTTAAAATGGGCAAGGCGCGTGGCAAGGGACGGGGAACTGGACGTGATGGTGATGGTGCATGCAGAGGCCGAGGCCGTGGGCAAGCCGAAATTGTCCCACAATAAACACCCACGTCTTCTCGCTCGACCTTCCTGTCCCAATTAATAGGGGACCACAGAACACCACTATTGAACACAGAGCAGTGTGAAAAGGTTATTGGTTGGATAGGAGATAATGCTTCCAGTCACTTAGCCACCACTACCACCCTTTCTTCCACACGGTCAAGTCTCAGTAGCTGTGAGTCTGGACTGCATATTCCTCACCCTGAACCTCCTTCCTCCCACCATGCCGAGTGCCCAGAGACAACTGATCTCACACTTGGACACTCTAAATCACACAATGCTGAAGAGTTGTGGACAGCTCTGAAAGAGCATTCCAATCTGTGGCTGACACCGCTGAAACTACAGCCAGGCATGGTCATGTGTGACAATGGCCGGAACCTGGTGGCGGCTCTGAGGCGATGCGAGCTCACACGTGTACCATGCCTGGCCGATATGCTTAACGAAGAAACTGCTAGCATATTTTTAAGCAATAGCAATGACGAAACAATCCAAAAAAAAGTCTGGTTTTCTTCTGGGCATGTTTAGAGCTTGAAAAAAAACAAAGACAAAAGCAAAATACACAAATACTTAAAAGTAAATGGATAAATCGCACAGTGCATAAAATAATGATAAATAATAAAGGGTATGTAGTTAACATACATTTTGATCAAAATAATGTAAAAGCCATCCCGCCACGTCACGGCAACCTTTATGGGACAGTCCTAACTCTAATATTAAAACCTTACCATTTGTCAAGTGACATACATATGGATAAGGGCAGAGAGACTGAACCCTTAGTAGAAGCATGGACCTGAGAGGCAGAATGAACCCTTCAGCTCAGACAAAGGGCGGCCACACGCTTATATGCACTAAAGCACATTTGACTACAAAGAGAAAACCCTGGGAGTCTGAACTGAAATGTAAATTGATGTGCATGCAAAATGCAAATGCATTTTCACATAAGGCCATTAGACAGAAAAAAAACAAAGACAAAAGCAAAATACACAAATACCTAAAAGTAAATGGATAAATCGCACAGTGCATAAAATAATGATAAATAATAAAGGGTATTTAGTTAACATAAATTTGATCAAAATAATGTAAAAGCCATCCCACAACATCACGGCAACCCTTATTGGACAGTCCTAACTCTAATATTAAAACCTTACCATTTGTCAAGTGACATACATATGGATAAGGGCAGAGAGACTGAACCCTTAGTAGAAGCACTGACCTGAGAGGCAGAATGAACCTTTCAGCTCAGACAAATGGCAGCCACACCCTTATATGCACTAAAGGACATTAGACTACATAGAAAAAAAAAAAGTTTAGAGCTTGCCTATTAACTTGAATTGTAAAGTACAGAGTGTCTTCCAGCAGAAAACGCCAGAAGTAAGGGCATCATTTCTTTTAACCGCTTGGCATTTTAAAAAACCTGAAGTGGTTAAAAACATTCAAAAGCATTATCATACACTGCTCAAAAAATAAAAGGAACACTTAAACAACAGAATATAACTCCAAGTAAATCAAACTTCTGTGAAATCAAACTGTCCACTTAGGAAGCTACACTGATTGACAATCAATTTCACATGCTGTTGTGCAAATGGAATAGACAATAGATGGAAATTATTGGCAATTATCAAGACACGCTCAATAAAGGAGTGGTTCTGCAGGTGGGGACCACAGACCACATCTCAGTGCCAATGCTTTCTGGCTGATGTTTTGGTCACTTTTGAATGTTGGTTGTGCTTTCACACTCGTGGTAGCATTGGACCACAGACCACATCTCAGTACCAATGCTTTCTGGCTGATGTTCTGGTCACTTTTGAATGTTGGTTGTGCTTTCACACTCGTGGTAGCATGAGACGGACACTACAACCCAGAGAAGTTGCTCAGGTAGTGCAGCTCATCCAGGATGGCACATCAATGCGAGCTGTGGCAAGAAGGTTTGCTGTGTCTGTCAGTGTAGTGTCCAGAGGCTGGAGGCGCTACCAGGAGACAGGCCAGTACACCAGGAGATGTGGAGGGGGCCGTAGGAGGGCAACAACCCAGCAGCAGGACTGCTACCTCCGCCTTTGTGCAAGGAGGAACAGGAGAAGCACTGCAAGAGCCTTGCAAAATGACCTCCAGCAGGCCACAAATGTACATGTGTCTGCACAAATGGTTATAAACCTACTCCATGAGGGTGGTATGAGGGCCCGACGTCCACAGATGGGGTTGTGCTCACAGCCCAACACCGTGCAGGACACTTGCCATTTGCTACAGAACACCAGGATTGGCAAAGTTGCCACTGGCGCCCTGTGCTCTACACAGATGAAAGCAGGTTCACACTGAACACATGTGACAGACGTGACAGAGTCTGGAGATGCCGTGGAGAGTGATCTGCTGCCTGCAACATCCTTCACCATGACCGGTTTGGCAGTGGGTCAGTAATGGTGTGGGGTGGCATTTCTTTGGAGGGCCGCACAGACCTCCATGTGCTTGCCAGAGGTAGCCTGACTGCCATTAGGTACCGAGATGAGCTCCTCAGACCCCTTGTGAGACCATATGCTGGCGCGGTTGGCCCTGGGTTCCTCCTAATGCAGGACAATGCCAGACCTCATGTGGCTGGAGTGTGTCAGCAGTTCCTGCAAGTTGAAGGCATTGAAGCTATGGACTGGCCTGCCCGTTCCCTAGACCTGAATCCGATTGAGCACATCTGGGATATCATGTCTCGCTACATCCACCGACATCACGTTGCACCACAGACTGTCCAGGAGTTGGCGGATGCTTTAGTCCAGGTCTGGGAGGAGATCCCACAGGAGACCATCCGCAACCTCATCAGGAGCATGCCCAGGCATTGTAGGGAGGTCATACAGGCACGTGGAGGCCACACACAATACTGAGCCTCATTTTGACTTGTTTTAAGGACATTACATCAAAGTTGGATCAGCCTGTAGTGTGTTTTTCCACTTTAATTTTGGGGGTGACTCCAAATCCAGGCCTCCATTGGTTAATAAATTTTATTTCCATTGATGATTTTTGTGTGATTTTGTTGTCAGCACATTCAACTTTGTGCAGAACAAAGTATTCAATGAGAATATTTCATTCATTCAGATCTAGGATGTGTTATTTGAGTGTACCCTTTATTTTTTTGAGCAATGTATATGAACACATTACTAAAATCATTATTATATGAATGTATCACCTGAGCCAACATCAGTAGAGAAGTACGCACGAGTCGCATCATCAATACATGAATATATAACTAGAACCGCTATCAGTGCATGAATGCATCACCAGAGCCATCATTAGAACAAGAATTCATCACCGTAGCCATCATCAGTATATGACTACAGCACCAAAACCATTATCAGTACATGAATATGGCACCAGAATTATCATAAGTACATGAATACAGCACAGAAACCATTATCAATACATGTATACATCACCAGAACCATTATCAGTTCAAAATATAGCACCAGAACCGTTATACATAAGTACGCTGTGTGCACAATTATTAAGCAAGTGAGTATTTTGACAATATCATTTTTATGAATATTTTCCTATGCCAAGCTGTATAAATTTGAATGCGGTTTGAAGCATATCAGCTAATGTGTATTTTGGAATGAGGAAGAGTGTGGCATAAGGATATCGACACCCATTATCAAAGTGTGCAGAATTATTAGACAGCTTGTTTTCCTCAGGCAAAAGGGCCAATAAAGAGGTTTAACTGACTCTGTCAGCAATTGTTAAAAGTCTTACATAGGGATGTAGCACTCTTGAAATTGCTAGGATATTGGGGATCACAGAACCATCAAAAGTTTTATTGCAAATAGTCAACAAGGTCGCAAAAACAAGTTAAGTAAAACAGACGTACATTAACTGTCACTGATTTGAGCAAAATCAAACATGAAGAGAACAGAAATCCATTATCCTCCAGAGCTGTAATGTTCCAGTACTGTAACTTTCCTTGTAAAAGGTGCTCAGTGCTCAGAGACATAGCCAAGGTATAGAAGGCTGAAACCCGACCATCACTGAACAAGACACATAAGTTGGCTAGTCAAGACTGGGACAAGCAATATCTGAAGAAAGATTTTTCAAGGGTGAATGGACTTATAATATGAGTTATAATATGAGAATGACTCTTGACACCACAGATGGATGAGGCCATGGCTGTATCAGTAACGGGCACACACCTCCATTTCGACTCAGATGCCAGGAAGATGGAGGTGAGGTACTGCTATTATAATAAAATAGCTAGTTGGAATGTTTCGTGTTGAAGATGGACTTTGTCACGACTCCACCTCTCATGGTGTCCTAAGGACTCTGTGAGTGACAGCTCAGCCACCCTATAGGATCAATGGTGTGTTGGGCTGTCAAAAAACATACCAGAAAGAGAAACAGCCTTACCAACACAAGTCAGATAACAAATGCACAAGCAAGATTCAGAAGACCCCCATGATAAATGACGCGCCCCCTGGGACCATGGAGTACTCAGAAGCTGGGCCGGTAGGTTCGTTTTGGGGTAATCATGGTGGCGTGACCCAGTCCGTGACCCAGGGTGGTCAATAAATAAAGAAAAGAGGAGAATAAAGTTTGGGGGATAAAGTTTTGTGAAGCCACCCGTGGTATGCGGCTATAGGTGGCTGCCGCTGCTGTTCAGATACACTGGGGCCATTGGTGATGCATCAGAGATGGTTCAGCTCTCCACGGGTAGAGCTAGGCCTCAGGGCAGTTAAACAGATGAATTTTAGATGTTGTTGGTGTAGTGCAAGGCAGGTGACACAGCAATTAAGTAAAGGACACAGCGGGGTGCAGTCTTCAAGTTTTTACTCACAGTTTTTACAGTGCTCCAGGTTACAACTGCTAGCCATGTTATAACAGCCCACCGAGTCCTATGTTCTCTGGGGGAGTGATCTCAGATAACTTGGGTGCACTTGATCGGGACCCCCTTCTTGTGTACCTTCCCGGGTCGTCACTCTGCGCTGGCTCTCGCCCTCCTGCCCTGTGCCTCACACATAGTGTTCCAAGCCAGTGGCCCTGGGCCTTGTCAGGCGACGTCCTCTCTGTCCCCTTGGTCCTATATGGCCACCTTTTCAGTGAATGTGTGTGGTTTTGGCTACGGCACTTAGAGATACTGTTGCCTCCGGTTTGCTAGCTGAGTTTTGCAGTCGTCCACTAGTCTGGGGCCGGTCCCCTACTGCGACCTGATCCCTTCACGGTCGGCGTGAACTCGGGTGCACGTGTGTACTCCGCACTTCCTGTGCCCCTAAGATCCTTTCTCTATCTCTGGAGCCCTTCTCACTGCTCCAGTCTTCTCTCTTCACTCCCTGTGACAGACTCCTGTTACCAACTGCTCTGACTGACTACCTCACTCTTCGACAGTCCTCACTCACTGCACTCTTGCTCCTAGGACCCTTCTAGATCTTTCTACCTTTCCTTTTATACTCCCTGTCACGTGACCCACATCACCAACTGTCACTCTGCATGGTCCCCTCTACCTTCAGTCCTTCCTTCAGTGCTCCCCAAAGCTACTTCCTCCATCCATCTCCTCTACTTAGTTCCATCCTCCAGACAGGGACCGGGACTGTGCTCTCCCTCAGGAGCAATCTCGCCCTCTCCTACTGGAGTGATGTGGTGTTGGATGTGAGTGTGTGGGTCCCACGTAGTGCTCCCTCTTTACCCGAGAGTGGGGTACCACACCTCTGACTGAGATGCAGTACCTCTGTAGCGACTGGACCCGCACGGGCGCCACATAAAGGTGGGGGCAGCACAGGTGCAAAATACTGATGGAAACAGTCACTCACAAACCTCATGGAGGAGGTGGCTGACTAGTAAAAAATGCACACAAATGAGGCTTGATAGGATGCCAGTCACACAGATACGTGTGATGCACAATGTCTGGCTTATAGCCTATTGCCTTTAACGCACACTGATCTTATCTGTCTGACCTCAGACTTTGCCTTTGACTATTTGTCTTGTCCCTTTTATTTTTGACAAAATCTCCTGGCATTTGACCTCAGACTCCTTGACTTCTTCGCCTCACGGCTTGGCTGTGAGAAGTGACAGCGTCACAGACTAAAAGCGAACTCCCAATCCTACTACCAGTATTTGAGACTTTCTTCAAATAGTGGCACAAGAAAAAGTCTGCATCTTTAAAGAAAACCATGATTTTTATGCCAGACAATGCTCCATGTCATGCATCGAAGACTTCCACTGCTTGGCTGTCCAGTAAAGGTAGCAACTAGTGATGAGCGAGTATGTTTTGTTAACCCTTTTGCCGAGTATACTCGGCCGAGCACCGAGTATTTATAACGTGCTTGGTGATATGTTTGAATCACTCCCTTGTGCATGATTTGCGATGGTTTGACAACTTTAATACCTGTGAGGAATGTGTAAGAAGTAGTGATGAGCGAGTATGTTTTGTTAACCCTGGAAAAACAGGCATTCCTCACATGTATTAAATCTGTCAAACAGTTTCAAATCATGTTCAGGGAGCAACGAAAACTTAAAGCCCGAGCACGCTATAAATACTCGGTGCTCGGCCGAGTATACTCGGCGAAAGGGTTAACAAAACATATTCACTCATCACTAGTAGCAACTACTTGCCTGTATGTTCTTAGTCCCGTAGAAAAACATAACCAAAATCCAAGATAACCCCTTTAGAGATAAAAGAATAATGATATGCCCCCTCTCGTCACCTGACCTAAACTCTGTTGAGGAATTGTGAATCCTTCTTAAACGGGAGATTTACAGTGAAGGCAAACAGTATATCTCTCTAAACAGAGTTTGGGAGGTTGTGGTGAGTTGTGGTCTTAACAGATTAAGAAACTGACAGATTCCATGGATGGAATGCTTATGCTTGTTATTGAAAACTTTGTTATTGAAAAGAATATTAGTAACTAATATAAAAAAATCTAAATGTCAGAAATTTATTTTTTTTTATCAATAGAATTTTTTATTGAAGTTTTGATAATAGAAGACACAACAATACAAAACAATATCATTTATACTAATAGAAGGGAGGGAGGAAAGTGGTGTGAGGAAGGAGGAAAGGATTATGAAGGGAAAGAAATGTGAGCTACAAGGGAAATGGGGAAACTATCTACTAAGATCCTACTGGTAAATTTGCACTCTATAACCAATCTAATTTTAAACAGAAAATCAAGTACTTCATGTATCGTTAGAGATTATATGTCCAACCGGTATATTAAACTTAGATTCTGAAAAAGTCCTTTTATAGTTGAGTTTGTCGAGGTTGATGAAACTTGGCTTGTCCTGTTTTAGATTTATCAATATATATCTATACAACCAGTTAGGAGTTGATAAAAACCATCTTTTTTCATCATCAGATGTAATTCAAAGGGAAAACAAAAAAGCGGAAAATACTCATCGATTAAAAAACATCTTCTTTCTTCATCAGTTGCAATCCAAAGTGTACATGAAAAAGTGATGAATATCCATCGATAAAACCCATTTTCTTTCTTCATCAGATGTAATCCAAAGGAAACAGGAAAAAGTTGAAAATACTCATCGATAAAAACCATCTTCTTTCTTCATCAGATGTAATCCAAAGGGAAAATGAAAAAGCGGAAAATACTCGTCGATAAAAACCATCTTCTTTCTTCATCAGATGTAATCCAAAGGGAACATGAAAAAGCAGAAAATACTCATCGATAAAAACCATCTTCTTTCTTCATCAGATGGAATCCAAAGGGAAAACAAAAAAGCGGAAAAAAATCATCAATTAAAACCATCTTCTTTCTTCATCAGTTGTAATCCAAAGGGAACATGAAAAAGTGATGAATAACCATCGATACAACTCATCTTATTTCTTCATCATATGTAATCCAAATAGAACAGAAAAAAGCTGAAAATACTCATCAATAAAAACCATCTTCTTTCTTCATCAGATGTAATCCAAAGGGAAAACGAGAAAGCGGAAAATGCTCATCGATACAAACCATCTTCTTTCTTCATCAGATGTAATCCAAAGGGAAAACGAAAAAGCGGAAAATAATCGTCGATAAAAACCATCTTCTTTCTTCATCAGATGTAATCCAAAGGAAACATGAAAAAGGAGAAAATACTCGTCAATAAAAACCATCTTATTTCTTCATCGGATTTAATCCAAAGGGAAAACGAAAAAGCGGAAAATACTCGTCGAAAAAACCATCTTCTTTCATCATCAGATGTAATAAAAAGGGAAAACGAAAAAGCAGAAAATGCTCTTCGATAAAAACCATCTTCTTTTATCATCAGATGTAATCCAAAGAAAGAACAAAAAAGTGGAAAATACTCGTCGATAAAAACCATCTTCTTTCTTCATCAGATGTAATCCAAAGGGAACACGAAAAAGTGATGAATATCCATCGACAAAACCCATCTTCTTTCTTCATCAGATGTAATCCAAAGGGAACAGGAAAAAGCTGAAAATACTCATCGATAAAAAACATCTTCTTTACTCATAAGAAGTAATCCAAAGGGAAAAGGAAAAAGCAGAAAATACTCGTCGATAAAAACCAACTTCTTTCTTCATCATATGTAATCCAAAGGGAAAAGGAAAAAGCGGAAAATACTCGTCGATAAAAACCATCTTCTTTCATCATCAGATGTAATAAAAAGGGAAAACGAAAAAGCAGAAAATGCTCTTCGATAAAAACCATCTTGTTTTATCATCAGATGTAATCCAAAGAAAGAAAAAAAAGCGGAAAATAATCGTCGATAAAAATCATCTTCTTTCTTCATCAGATGTAATCCAAAGGGAACAGTAAAAAGCTGAAAATACTCATCGATAAAAATCATCTTCTTTCCTCATTAGAAGTAATCCAAAGGGAAAAGGAAAAAGCAGAAAATACTCGTCGATAAAAACCACCTTCTTTCTTCATCAGATGTAATCCAAAGGGAAAAGGAAAAAGCGGAAAATACACGTCGATAAAAACCATCTTCTTTCTTCATCAGATGTAATCCAAAGGGAACACGAAAAAGCAGAAAATACTCGTCGATAAAAACCATCTTCTTTCTTCATCAGATGTAATCCAAAGGGAACATGAAAAAGCGGAAAATAATGGTCGACAAAAACCATCCTGTTTCTTCATCAGTTGTAATCCAAAGGGAACATGAAAAAGTGATGAATATCCATCGACAAAACCCATCTTCTTTCTTCATCAGATGAAATCCAAAGGGAACAGGAAAAAGCTGAAAATACTCGTCGATACAAACCATCTTCTTTCTTCATCAGATGTAATCAAAAGGGAAAATGAAAAAGCGGAAAATAATCGTCGATAAAAAACATCTTCTTTCTTCATCAGATGTAATCCAAAGTAAACATGAAAAAGCAGAAAATACTCATCGATAAAAACCATCTTATTTCTTCATCGGATGTAATCCAACGGGAAAACGAAAAAGCGGAAAATACTCGTCGATAAAAACCACCTTCTTTCTTCATCAGATGTAATCCAAAGGGAAAACGAAAAAGCAGAAAACGCTCGTCGATAAAAACCATCTTCTTTCTTCATCAGATATATTCCAAAGAACAAACAAAAATGTGGAAAATACTCATAGATAAAAACGATCTTCTTTCTTCATCAGATGTAATCCAAAGAGAACAAGAAAAAGCGGAAAATACTGGTCGATAAAAACCATCTTCTTTCTTCATCAATTGTAATCCAAAGGTAACATGAAAAAGTGATGAATATCCATCGACAAAACTCATTTTCTTTCTTCATGAGATGTAATCCAAAGGGAACAGGAAAAAGCTGAAAATACTCATCGATAAAAACCATCTTCTTTCTTCATCAGATGTAATCCAAAGGGAAAAGGAAAAAGTGGAAAATAATCGTCGATGAAAACTATCTTCTTTCTTCATCAGATGTAATCCAAAGGGAACATGAAAAAGCAGAAAATACTCGTCAATAAAAACCATCTTCTTTCTTCATCAGATGTAATCCAAAGGGAAAAAAAAACGGAAAAAACTCATCAATTAAAAACCATCTTCTTTATTCATCAGTTGTAATCAAAAGGGAACATGAAAAAGTGATGAATGTCCATCGATAAAACCCATCTTCTTTCTTCATCAGATGTAATCCAAAGGGAACAGGAAAAATCTGAAAATAATCATAGATAAAAAAAATCCTCTTTCTTCATCAGATGCAATCCAAAGGGAAAACGAAAAAGCCGAAATTACTCGTCGATAAAAGCCATCTTCTTTCTTCATCAGATGTAATCCAAAGGGAACATGAAAAAGCAGAAAATGCTCGTAGATAAAAACCATCTTATTTCTTCATCAGATGTAATCCAAAGGGAAAACGAAAAAGCAGAAAATACTCGTCGATAAAAACCATCTTCTTTCTTCATCAGATGTAATCCAAAGTAAACATGTAAAAGCAGAAAATGCTCGTTGATAAAAACCATTTTATTTCTTCATCGGATGTAATCCAAAGGGAAAACGAAAAAGCGGAAAATACTCGTCGATAAAAACCATCTTCTTTCTTCATCAGATATATTCCAAAGAAAAAACAAAAATGTGGAAAATACTCATCAATAAAAACCATCTTCTTTCTTCATCAGATGTAATCCAAAGAGAACATGAAAAAGCGGAAAATACTGGTCGATAAAAACCATCTTCTTTCTTCATCAGTTGTAATCCAAAGGGAACATGAAAAAGTGATGAATATCCATCGACAAAACCCATCTTCTTTCTTCATCAGATGTAATCCAAAGGGAACAGGAAAAAGCTGAAAATACTCATCGATAAAAAGCATCTTCTTTCTTCATCAGATGTAATCCAAAGGGAAAAGGAAAAAGCGGAAAATACTCGTCGATAAAAATCATCTTCTTTCTTCATCAGATGTAATCCAAAGGGAAAACGAAAAAGCGGAAAATACTCGTCGATAAAAACCATTTTCTTTCTTCATCAGATGTAATTCAAAGGGAACATGAAAAAGCAGAAAATACTCGTCAATAAAAACCATCTTCTTTCTTCATCAGATGTAATCCAAAGGGAAAAAAAAAACGGAAAAAAACTCATCAATTAAAAAACATCTTCTTTCTTCATCAGATGTAATCCAAAGGGAACATGAAAAAGCTGAAAATAGCCATTGATAAAAAACCATCTTCTTTCTTCATCAGTTGTAATCCAAAGGGAAAAGGAAAAAGCGGAAAATAATCGTCGATAAAAACCATCTTCTTTCTTCATCAGATGTAATCCAAAGGGAACATGAAAAAGCAGAAAATGCTTGTCGATAAAAACCATCTTATTTCTTCATCGGATGTAATCCAACGGGAAAACGAAAAAGCGGAAAATACTCGTCGATAAAAACCAACTTCTTTCTTCATCAGATGTAATCAAAAGGGAAAACGAAAATGCAGAAAACGCTCGTCGATAAAAACCATCTTCTTTCTTCATCAGATATATTCCAAAGAACAAACAAAAATGTGGAAAATACTCATAGATAAAAACGATCTTCTTTCTTCATCAGATGTAATCCAAAGAGAACATGAAAAAGCGGAAAATACTGGTCGATAAAAACCATCTTCTTTCTTCATCAGTTGTAATCCAAAGGGAACATGAAAAAGTGATGAATATCCATCGACAAAACCCATCTTCTTTCTTCATCAGATGTCATCCAAAGGGAACAGGAAAAAGCTGAAAATACTCATCGATAAAAAACATCTTCTTTCTTCATCAGATGTAATCCAAAGGGAAAAGGAAAAAGCGGAAAATACTCGTCGATAAAAATCATCTTCTTTCTTCATCAGATGTAATCCAAAGGGAAAACGAAAAAGTGGAAAATACTCGTCAATAAAAACCATTTTCTTTCTTCATCAGATGTAATTCAAAGAGAACATGAAAAAGCAGAAAATACTCGTCAATAAAAACCATCTTCTTTCTTCATCAGATGTAATCCAAAGGGAAAAAAAAAACGGAAAAAAACTCATCAATTAAAAAACATCTTCTTTCTTCATCAGATGTAATCCAAAGGGAACATGAAAAAGCTGAAAATAGCCATTGATAAAAAACCATCTTCTTTCTTCATCAGTTGTAATCCAAAGGGAAAAGGAAAAAGCGGAAAATAATCGTCGATAAAAACCATCTTCTTTCTTCATCAGATGTAATCCAAAGGGAACATGAAAAAGCAGAAAATGCTTGTCGATAAAAACCAACTTATTTCTTCATCAGATGTAATCCAAAGGGAAAACGAAAAAGTGGAAAATACTCGTCGATAAAAACCATCTTCTTTCTTCATCAGATGTAATCCAAAGGGAAAACAAAAAAGCGGAAAATGCTTATCGATAAATACCATCTTCTTACTTCATCAGATGTAATCCAAAGGGAACACGAAAAAGCAGAAAATACTCATCGATAAAAACCATCTTCTTTCTTCATCAGATGTAATCCAAAGAGAACATGAAAAAGTGGAAAATACTGGTCGATAAAAAACATCTTCTTTCTTCATCAGTTGTAATCCAAAGGGAACATGAAAAAGTGATGAATATCCATCGACAAAACCCATCTTCTTTCTTCATCAGATGTAATCCAAAGGGAACAGGAAAAAGCTGAAAATACTCATCGATAAAAACCATCTTCTTTCTTCATCAAATGTAATCCAAAGGGAAAAGGAAAAAGCGGAAAATACTCGTCGATAAAAACCATCTTCTTTCTTCATCAGATGTAATCCAAAGGGAAATCGAAAAAGCGGAAAATACTCGTCGATAAAAACCATCTTCTTTCTTCATCAGATGTAATCCAAAGGGAAAACGAAAAAGTGGAAAATACTCGTCGATAAAAAACATTTTCTTTCTTCATCAGATGTAACACAAAGGGAACATGAAAAAGCAGAAAATACTCGTCAATAAAAACCATCTGCTTCCTTCATCAGATGTAATCCAAAGGGACAAAAAAAAACGGAAAAAACTGATCAATTAAAAAGCATCTTCTTTCTTCATCAGATGTAATCCAAAGGGACAAAAAAAACCGGAAAAAACTCATCAATTAAAAACCATCTTCTTTCTTCATCAGTTGTAATTCAAAGGGAACATGAAAAAGCAGAAAATACTCGTCAATAAAAACCATCTTCTTTCTTCATCAGATGTAATCCAAAGGGAAAAAAAAAAACAGAAAAAACTCATCAATTTAAAAACATCTTCTTTCTTCATCAGATGTAATCCAAAGGGAACATGAAAAAACGGAAAATACTCGTCGATAAAAACCATCTTCTTTCTTCATCAGATGTAATCCAAAGGGAACATGAAAAAGCTGAAAATACCCATTGATAAAAAACCATCTTCTTTCTTCATCAGTGGTAATCCAAAGGGAAAAGGAAGAAGCGGAAAATAATCGTCGATAAAAACCATCTTCTTTCTTCATCAGATGTAATCCAAAGGGAACATGAAAAAGCAGAAAATGCTTGTCGATAAAAACCAACTTATTTCTTCATCAGATGTAATCCAAAGAGAACATGAAAAAGTGGAAAATACTGGTCGATAAAAACCATCTTCTTTCTTCATCAGTTGTAATCCAAAGGGAACATGAAAACGTGATGAATATCCATCGACAAAACCCATCTTCTTTCTTCATCAGATGTAATCCAAAGGGAACAGGAAAAAGCTGAAAATACTCATCGATAAAAACCATCTTCTTTCTTCATCACATGTAATCCAAAGGGAAAAGGAAAAAGCGGAAAATACTCGTCGATAAAAACCATCTTCTTTCTTCATCAGATGTAATCCAAAGGGAAAACGAAAAAGCGGAAAATACTCGTCGATAAAAACCATCTTCTTTCTTCATCAGATGTAATCCAAAGGGAAAACGAAAAAGTGGAAAATACTCGTCGATAAAAAACATTTTCTATCTTCATCAGATGTAACACAAAGGGAACATGAAAAAGCAGAAAATACTCGTCAATAAAAACCATCTTCTTTCTTCATCAGATGTAATCCAAAGGGACAAAAAAAACGGAAAAAACTCATCAATTAAAAACCATCTTCTTTCTTCATCAGATGTAATAAAAAGGGAAAGAGAAAAAGCGGAAAACGCTCTTCGATAAAAACCATCTTCTTTCATCATCAGATGTAATCCAAAGAAAGAAAAAAAAGCGGAAAATAATCGTCGATAAAAACCATCTTCTTTCTTCATCAGATGTAATCCAAAGGGTACACGAAAAAGTGATGAATATCCATCGACAAAACCCATCTTCTTTCTTCATCAGATGTAATCCAAAGGGAACAGTAAAAAGCTGAAAATACTCATCGATAAAAAAACATCTTCTTTCCTCATAAGAAGAAATCCAAAGGGAAAAGGAAAAAGCAGAAAATACTCGTCGATAAAAACCTCCTTCTTTCTTCATCAGATGTAATCCAATGGGAAAAGGAAAAAGGGGAAAATACTCGTCGATAAAAACCATCTTCTTTCTTTATCAGATGTAATCCAAAGGGAACACGAAAAAGCAGAAAATACTCGTCGATAAAAACAATCTTCTTTCTTCATCAGATGTAATCCAAAGGGAACATGAAAAAGCGGAAAATAATGGTCGACAAAAACCATCCTGATTCTTCATCAGTTGTAATCCAAAGGGAACATGAAAAAAGTGATGAATATCCATCGACAAAACCCATCTTCTTTCTTCATCAGATAAAATCCAAAGGGAACAGGAAAAAGCTGAAAATAATCGTCGATAAAAACCGTCTTCTTTCTTCATCAGATGTAATCCAAAGGGAAGATGAAAAAGCAGAATATACTCGTCGGTAAAAACCATCATCTTTCTTCATAAAATGTAATCCAAAGGGAAAACAAAAGAGCGGAAAAAACTGATCGATTAAAAACCATCTTCTTTCTTCATCAGATGTAATCCAAAGGGAAAAGGAAAAAGTGGAAAATAATCGTTGATGAAAACTATCTTCTTTCTTCATCAGATGTAATCCAAAGGGAACATGAAAAAGCAGAAAATACTCGTCAATAAAAACCATCTTCTTTCTTCATCAGATGTAATCCAAAGGGAAAAAAAAACGGAAAAAACTCATCAATAAAAAAACATCTTCTTTATTCATCAGTTGTAATCAAAAGGGAACATGAAAAAGTGATGAATATCCATCGATAGAACCCATCTTCTTTCTTCATCAGATGTAATCCAAAGGGAACAGGAAAAATCTGAAAATACTCATAGAAAAAAAAAATCCTCTTTCTTCATCAGATGCAATCCAAAGGGAAAACGAAAAAGCGGAAATTACTCATCGATAAAAGCCATCTTCTTTCTTCATCAGATGTAATCCAAAGGGAACATGAAAAAGCAGAAAATGCTCGTAGATAAAAACCATCTTATTTCTTTATCAGATGTAATCCAAAGGGAAAACGAAAAAGCAGAAAATACTCGTCGATAAAAACCATCTTCTTTCTTCATCAGATGTAATCCAAAGTAAACATGTAAAAGCAGAAAATACTCGTTGATAAAAACCATTTTATTTCTTCATCGGATGTAATCCAAAGGGAAAACGAAAAAGCGGAAATTACTCGTCGATAAAAACCATCTTCTTTCTTCATCAGATGTAATCCAAAGTAAACATGTAAAAGCAGAAAATGCTCGTTGATAAAAACCATTTTATTTCTTCATCGGATGTAATCCAAAGGGAAAACGAAAAAGCGGAAAATACTCGTCGATAAAAACCATCTTCTTTCTTCATCAGATATATTCCAAAGAAAAAACAAAAATGTGGAAAATACTCATCAATAAAAACCATCTTCTTTCTTCATCAGATGTAATCCAAAGAGAACATGAAAAAGCGGAAAATACTGGTCGATAAAAACCATCTTCTTTCTTCATCAGTTGTAATCCAAAGGGAACATGAAAAAGTGATGAATATCCATCGACAAAACCCATCTTCTTTCTTCATCAGATGTAATCCAAAGGGAACAGGAAAAAGCTGAAAATACTCATCGATAAAAAACATCTTCTTTCTTCATCAGATGTAATCCAAAGGGAAAAGGAAAAAGCGGAAAATACTCGTCGATAAAAATCATCTTCTTTCTTCATCAGATGTAATCCAAAGGGAAAACGAAAAAGCTGAAAATACTCGTCGATAAAAACCATTTTCTTTCTTCATCAGATGTAATTCAAACGGAACATGAAAAAGCAGAAAATACTCGTCAATAAAAACCATCTTCTTTCTTCATCAGATGTAATCCAAAGGGAAAAAAAAAACGGAAAAAACTCATCAATTAAAAAACATCTTCTTTCTTCATCAGATGTAATCCAAAGGGAACATGAAAAAGCGGAAAATACTCGTCGATAAAAACCATCTTCTTCCTTCATCAGATGTAATCCAAAGGGAACATGAAAAAGCTGAAAATAGCCATTGATAAAAAACCATCTTCTTTCTTCATCAGTTGTAATCCAAAGGGAAAAGGAAAAAGCGGAAAATAATCGTCGATAAAAACCATCTTCTTTCTTCATCAGATGTAATCCAAAGGGAACATGAAAAAGCAGAAAATGCTTGTCGATAAAAACCAACTTATTTCTTCATCAGATGTAATCCAAAGGGAAAACGAAAAAGTGGAAAATACTCGTCGATAAAAACCATCTTCTTTCTTCATCAGATGTAATCCAAAGGGAAAACAAAAAAGCGGAAAATGCTTATCGATAAATACCATCTTCTTACTTCATCAGATGTAATCCAAAGGGAACACGAAAAAGCAGAAAATACTCGTCGATAAAAACCATCTTCTTTCTTCATCAGATGTAATCCAAAGAGAACATGAAAAAGTGGAAAATACTGGTCGATAAAAACCATCTTCTTTCTTCAACAGTTGTAATCCAAAGGGAACATGAAAAAGTGATGAATATCCATCGACAAAACCCATCTTCTTTCTTCATCAGATGTAATCCAAAGGGAACAGGAAAAAGCTGAAAATACTCATCAATAAAAACCATCTTCTTTCTTCATCAAATGTAATCCAAAGGGAAAAGGAAAAAGCGGAAAATACTAGTCGATAAAAACCATCTTCTTTCTTCATCAGATGTAATCCAAAGGGAAAACGAAAAAGCGGAAAATACTCATCGATAAAAACCATCTTCTTTCTTCATCAGATGTAATCCAAAGGGAAAGCGAAAAAGTGGAAAATACTCGTCGATAAAAAACATTTTCTTTCTTCATCAGATGTAACACAAAGGGAACATGAAAAAGCAGAAAATACTCGTCAATAAAAACCATCTTCTTTCTTCATCAGATGTAATCCAAAGGGACAAAAAAAACGGAAAAAACTCATCAATTAAAAACCATCTTCTTTCTTCATCAGATGTAATCCAAAGGGACAAAAAAAACGGAAAAAACTCATCAATTAAAAACCATCTTCTTTCTTCATCAGTTGTAATTCAAAGGGAACATGAAAAAGCAGAAAATACTCGTTAATAAAAACCATCTTCTTTCTTCATCAGATGTAATCCGAAGTAAACATGAAAAAGCAGAAAATACTCATCGATAAAAACCATCTTATTTCTTCATCGGATGTAATCCAACGGGAAAACGAAAAAGCGGAAAATACTCGTCGATAAAAACCATCTTCTTTCTTCATCAGATGTAATCCAAAGGGAAAACGAAAAAGCAGAAAATGCTTGTCGATAAAAACCATCTTCTTTCTTCATCAGATATATACCAAAGAACAAACAAAAATGTGGAAAATACTCATCGATAAAAACGATCTTCTTTCTTCATCAGATGTAATCCAAAGAGAACAAGAAAAAGCGTAAAATACTGGTCGATAAAAACCATCTTCTTTCTTCATCAATTGTAATCCAAAGGGAACATGAAAAAGTGATGAATATCCATCGACAAAACTCATTTTCTTTCTTCATGATATGTAATCCAAAGGGAACATAAAAAAGCTGAAAATACTCATCGATAAAAAGCATCTTCTTTCTTCATCAGATGTAATCCAAAGGGAAAAGGAAAAAGTGGAAAATAATCGTTGATGAAAACTATCTTCTTTCTTCATCAGATGTAATCCAAAGGGAACATGAAAAAGCAGAAAATACTCGTCAATAAAAACCATCTTCTTTCTTCATCAGATGTAATCCAAAGGGAAAAAAAAACGGAAAAAACTCATCAATAAAAAAACATCTTCTTTATTCATCAGTTGTAATCAAAAGGGAACATGAAAAAGTGATGAATATCCATCGATAAAACCCATCTTCTTTCTTCATCAGATGTAATCCAAAGGGAACAGGAAAAATCTGAAAATACTCATAGATAAAAAAAATCCTCTTTCTTCATCAGATGCAATCCAAAGGGAAAACGAAAAAGCGGAAATTACTCATCGATAAAAGCCATCTTCTTTCTTCATCAGATGTAATCCAAAGGGAACATGAAAAAGCAGAAAATGCTCGTAGATAAAAACCATCTTATTTCTTCATCAGATGTAATCCAAAGGGAAAACGAAAAAGCAGAAAATACTCGTCGATAAAAACCATCTTCTTTCTTCATCAGATGTAATCCAAAGTAAACATGTAAAAGCAGAAAATACTCGTTGATAAAAACCATTTTATTTCTTCATCGGATGTAATCCAAAGGGAAAACGAAAAAGCGGAAATTACTCGTCGATAAAAACCATCTTCTTTCTTCATCAGATGTAATCCAAAGTAAACATGTAAAAGCAGAAAATACTCGTTGATAAAAACCATTTTATTTCTTCATCGGATGTAATCCAAAGGGAAAACGAAAAAGCGGAAAATGCTCGTCGATAAAAACCATCTTCTTTCTTCATCAGATATATTCCAAAGAAAAAACAAAAATGTGGAAAATACTCATCAATAAAAACCATCTTCTTTCTTCATCAGATGTAATCCAAAGAGAACATGAAAAAGCGGAAAATACTGGTCGATAAAAACCATCTTCTTTCTTCATCAGTTGTAATCCAAAGGGAACATGAAAAAGTGATGAATATCCATCGACAAAACCCATCTTCTTTCTTCATCAGATGTAATCCAAAGGGAACAGGAAAAAGCTGAAAATACTCATCGATAAAAAACATCTTCTTTCTTCATCAGATGTAATCCAAAGGGAAAACGAAAAAGCTGAAAATACTCGTCGATAAAAACCATTTTCTTTCTTCATCAGATGTAATTCAAACGGAACATGAAAAAGCAGAAAATACTCGTCAATAAAAACCATCTTCTTTCTTCATCAGATGTAATCCAAAGGGAAAAAAAAAACGAAAAAAACTCATCAATTAAAAAACATCTTCTTTCTTCATCAGATGTAATCCAAAGGGAACATGAAAAAGCGGAAAATACTCGTCGATAAAAACCATCTTCTTCCTTCATCAGATGTAATCCAAAGGGAACATGAAAAAGCTGAAAATAGCCATTGATAAAAAACCATCTTCTTTCTTCATCAGTTGTAATCCAAAGGGAAAAGGAAAAAGCGGAAAATAATCGTCGATAAAAACCATCTTCTTTCTTCATCAGATGTAATCCAAAGGGAAAACAAAAAAGCGGAAAATGCTTATCGATAAATACCATCTTCTTACTTCATCAGATGTAATCCAAAGGGAACATGAAAAAGCAGAAAATGCTTGTCGATAAAAACCAACTTATTTCTTCATCAGATGTAATCCAAAGGGAAAACGAAAAAGTTGAAAATACTCGTCGATAAAAACCATCTTCTTTCTTCATCAGATGTAATCCAAAGGGAAAACAAAAATGCGGAAAATGCTTATCGATAAATACCATCTTCTTACTTCATCAGATGTAATCCAAAGGGAACACGAAAAAGCAGAAAATACTCGTCGATAAAAACCATCTTCTTTCTTCATCAGATGTAATCCAAAGAGAACATGAAAAAGTGGAAAATACTGGTCGATAAAAACCATCTTCTTTCTTCAACAGTTGTAATCCAAAGGGAACATGAAAAAGTGATGAATATCCATCGACAAAACCCATCTTCTTTCTTCATCAGATGTAATCCAAAGGGAACAGGAAAAAGCTGAAAATACTCATCGATAAAAACCATCTTCTTTCTTCATCAGATGTAATCCAAAGGGAAAACGAAAAAGTGGAAAATACTCGTCGATAAAAAACATTTTCTTTCTTCATCAGATGTAACACAAAGGGAACATGAAAAAGCAGAAAATACTCGTCAATAAAAACCATCTTCTTTCTTCATCAGATGTAATCCAAAGGGACAAAAAAAACGGAAAAAACTCATCAATTAAAAACCATCTTCTTTCTTCATCAGATGTAATCCAAAGGGACAAAAAAAACGGAAAAAACTCATCAATTAAAAACCATCTTCTTTCTTCATCAGTTGTAATTCAAAGGGAACATGAAAAAGCAGAAAATACTCGTCAATAAAAACCATCTTCTTTCTTCATCAGATGTAATCCAAAGGGAACATGAAAAAGCAGAAAATACTCGTCGATAAAAACCATCTTCTTTCTTCATCAGATGTAATCCAAAGGGACAAAAAAAAACGGAAAAAACTCATCAGTTAAAAACTATCTTCTTTCTTCATCAGATGTAATCCAAAGGGACAAAAAAAATGGAAAAAACTCATCAATTAAAAACCATCTTCTTTCTTCATCAGTTGTAATTCAAAGGGAACATGAAAAAGCAGAAAATACTCGTCAATAAAAACCATCTTCTTTCTTCATCGGATGTAATCCAAAGGGAAAAAAAAAAACAGAAAAAACTCATCAATTAAAAAACATCTTCTTTCTTCATCAGATGTAATCCAAAGGGAACATGAAAAAGCGGAAAATACTCGTCGATAAAAACCATCTTCTTTCTTCATCAGATGTAATCCAAAGGGAACATGCAAAAGCTGTAAATACCCATTGATAAAAAACCATCTTCTTTCTTCATCAGTGGTAATCCAAAGGGAAAAGGAAAAAGCGGAAAATAATCATCGATAAAAACCATCTTCTTTCTTCATCAGATGTAATTCAAAGGGAACATGAAAAAGCAGAAAATGCTTGTCGATAAAAACCAGCTTATTTCTTCATCAGATGTAATCCAAAGGGAAAACGAAAAAGTGGAAAATAATCGTCGATAAAAACCATCTTCTTTCTTCATCAGATGTAATCCAACGGGAAAACAAAAAAGCGGAAAATGCTTATCGATAAATACCATCTTCTTACTTCATCAGATGTAATCCAAAGGGAACACGAAAAAGCAGAAAATACTCGTCGATAAAAACCATCTTCTTTCTTCATCAGATGTAATCCAAAGAGAACATGAAAAAGTGGAAAATACTGGTCGATAAAAACCATCTTCTTTCTTCATCAGTTGTAATCCAAAGGGAACATGAAAACGTGATGAATATCCATCGACAAAACCCATCTTCTTACTTCATCAGATGTAATCCAAAGGGAACAGGAAAAAGCTGAAAATACTCATCGATAAAAACCATCTTCTTTCTTCATCAAATGTAATCCAAAGGGAAAAGGAAAAAGCGGAAAATACTCGTCGATAAAAACCATCTTCTTTCTTCATCAGATGTAATCCAAATGGAAATCGAAAAAGCGGAAAATGCTCGTCGATAAAAACCATCTTCTTTCTTCATCAGATGTAATCCAAAGGGAAAACGTAAAAGTGGAAAATGCTCGTCGATAAAAGACATTTTCTTTCTTCATCAGATGTAACACAAAGGGAACATGAAAAAGCAGAAAATACTTGTCAATAAAAACCATCTTCTTTCTTCATCAGATGTAATCCAAAGGGACAAAAAAAAAACGGAAAAAACTCATCAATTAAAAACCATCTTCTTTCTTCATCAGATGTAATCCAAAGGGAAAAAAAAAACAGAAAAAACTCATCAATTAAAAAACATCTTCTTTCTTCATCAGATGTAATCCAAAGGGAACATGAAAAAGCGGAAAATACTCGTCGATAAAAACCATCTTCTTTCTTCATCAGATGTAATCCAAAGGGAACATGAAAAAGATGAAAATACCCATTGATAAAAAAACATCTTCTTTCTTCATCAGTTGTAATCCAAAGGGAAAAGGAAAAAGCGGAAAATAATCGTCGATAAAAACCATCTTCTTTCTTCATCAGATGTAATCCAAAGGGAACATGAAAAAGCAGAAAATGCATGTCGATAAAAACCAACTTATTTCTTCATCAGATGTAATCCAAAGGGAAAACGAAAAAGAGGAAAACACTCGTCGATAAAAACCATCTTCTTTCTTCATCAGATGTAATCCAAAGGGAAAACAAAAAAGCGGAAAATGCTTATCGATAAATACCATCTTCTTACTTCGTCAGATGTAATCCAAAGGGAACACGAAAAGCAGAAAATACTCGTCGATGAAAACCATCTTCTTTCTTCATCAGATGTAATCCAAAGAGAACATGAAAAAGTGGAAAATACTGGTCGATAAAAACCATCTTCTTTCTTCATCAGCTGTAATCCAAAGGGAACATGAAAACGTGATGAATATCCATCGACAAAACCCATCTTCTTTCTTCATCAGATGTAATCCAAAGGGAACAGGAAAAAGCTGAAAATACTCATCGATGAAAACCATCTTCTTTCTTCATCAAAAGTAATCCAAAGGGAAAACGAAAAAGCGGAAAATACTTGTCGATAAAAACCATCTTCTTTCTTCATCAGATGTAATCCAAAGGGAAAATGAAAAAGTGGAAAATACTCGTCGATAAAAAACATTTTCTTTCTTCATCAGATGTAACACAAAGGGAACATGAAAAAGCAGAAAATACTCGTCAATAAAAACCATCTTCTTTCTTCATCAGATGTAATCCAAATAGACAAAAAAAAACGGAAAAAACTCATCAATTAAAAACCATCTTCTTTCTTCATCAGATGTAATCCAAAGGGACAAAAAAAAACGGAAAAAACTCATCAATTAAAAACCATCTTCTTTCTTCATCAGTTGTAATTCAAAGGGAACATGAAAAAGCAGAAAATACTCGTCAATAAAAACCATCTTCTTTCTTCATCAGATGTAATCTAAAGGGAAAAAAAAAACAGAAAAAACTCATCAATTAAAAACCATCTTCTTTCTTCATCAGTTGTAATTCAAAGGGAACATGAAAAAGCAGAAAATACTCGTCAATAAAAACCATCTTCTTTCTTCATCAGATGTAATCCAAAGGGAACATGAAAAAGCAGAAAATACTCGTCGATAAAAACCATCTTCTTTCTTCATCAGATGTAATCCAAAGGGACAAAAAAAACCGGAAAAAACTCATCAGTTAAAAACTATCTTCTTTCTTCATCAGATGTAATCCAAAGGGACAAAAAAAATGGAAAAAACTCATCAATTAAAAACCATCTTCTTTCTTCATCAGTTGTAATTCAAAGGGAACATGAAAAAGCAGAAAATACTCGTCAATAAAAACCATCTTCTTTCTTCATCAGATGTAATCCAAAGGGAAAAAAAAAAACAGAAAAAACTCATCAATTAAAAAACATCTTCTTTCTTCATCAGATGTAATCCAAAGGGAACATGAAAAAGCGGAAAATACTCGTCGATAAAAACCATCTTCTTTCTTCATCAGATGTAATCCAAAGGGAACATGCAAAAGCTGTAAATACCCATTGATAAAAAACCATCTTCTTTCTTCATCAGTGGTAATCCAAAGGGAAAAGGAAAAAGCGGAAAATAATCATCGATAAAAACCATCTTCTTTCTTCATCAGATGTAATTCAAAGGGAACATGAAAAAGCAGAAAATGCTTGTCGATAAAAACCAGCTTATTTCTTCATCAGATGTAATCCAAAGGGAAAACGAAAAAGTGGAAAATAATCGTCGATAAAAACCATCTTCTTTCTTCATCAGATGTAATCCAACGGGAAAACAAAAAAGCGGAAAATGCTTATCGATAAATACCATCTTCTTACTTCATCAGATGTAATCCAAAGGGAACACGAAAAAGCAGAAAATACTCGTCGATAAAAACCATCTTCTTTCTTCATCAGATGTAATCCAAAGAGAACATGAAAAAGTGGAAAATACTGGTCGATAAAAACCATCTTCTTTCTTCATCAGTTGTAATCCAAAGGGAACATGAAAACGTGATGAATATCCATCGACAAAACCCATCTTCTTACTTCATCAGATGTAATCCAAAGGGAACAGGAAAAAGCTGAAAATACTCATCGATAAAAACCATCTTCTTTCTTCATCAAATGTAATCCAAAGGGAAAAGGAAAAAGCGGAAAATACTCGTCGATAAAAACCATCTTCTTTCTTCATCAGATGTAATCCAAATGGAAATCGAAAAAGCGGAAAATGCTCGTCGATAAAAACCATCTTCTTTCTTCATCAGATGTAATCCAAAGGGAAAACGTAAAAGTGGAAAATGCTCGTCGATAAAAGACATTTTCTTTCTTCATCAGATGTAACACAAAGGGAACATGAAAAAGCAGAAAATACTTGTCAATAAAAACCATCTTCTTTCTTCATCAGATGTAATCCAAAGGGACAAAAAAAAAACGGAAAAAACTCATCAATTAAAAACCATCTTCTTTCTTCATCAGATGTAATCCAAAGGGAAAAAAAAAACAGAAAAAACTCATCAATTAAAAAACATCTTCTTTCTTCATCAGATGTAATCCAAAGGGAACATGAAAAAGCGGAAAATACTCGTCGATAAAAACCATCTTCTTTCTTCATCAGATGTAATCCAAAGGGAACATGAAAAAGATGAAAATACCCATTGATAAAAAAACATCTTCTTTCTTCATCAGTTGTAATCCAAAGGGAAAAGGAAAAAGCGGAAAATAATCGTCGATAAAAACCATCTTCTTTCTTCATCAGATGTAATCCAAAGGGAACATGAAAAAGCAGAAAATGCATGTCGATAAAAACCAACTTATTTCTTCATCAGATGTAATCCAAAGGGAAAACGAAAAAGAGGAAAACACTCGTCGATAAAAACCATCTTCTTTCTTCATCAGATGTAATCCAAAGGGAAAACAAAAAAGCGGAAAATGCTTATCGATAAATACCATCTTCTTACTTCGTCAGATGTAATCCAAAGGGAACACGAAAAGCAGAAAATACTCGTCGATGAAAACCATCTTCTTTCTTCATCAGATGTAATCCAAAGAGAACATGAAAAAGTGGAAAATACTGGTCGATAAAAACCATCTTCTTTCTTCATCAGCTGTAATCCAAAGGGAACATGAAAACGTGATGAATATCCATCGACAAAACCCATCTTCTTTCTTCATCAGATGTAATCCAAAGGGAACAGGAAAAAGCTGAAAATACTCATCGATGAAAACCATCTTCTTTCTTCATCAAAAGTAATCCAAAGGGAAAACGAAAAAGCGGAAAATACTTGTCGATAAAAACCATCTTCTTTCTTCATCAGATGTAATCCAAAGGGAAAATGAAAAAGTGGAAAATACTCGTCGATAAAAAACATTTTCTTTCTTCATCAGATGTAACACAAAGGGAACATGAAAAAGCAGAAAATACTCGTCAATAAAAACCATCTTCTTTCTTCATCAGATGTAATCCAAAGGGACAAAAAAAAACGGAAAAAACTCATCAATTAAAAACCATCTTCTTTCTTCATCAGATGTAATCCAAAGGGACAAAAAAAAACGGAAAAAACTCATCAATTAAAAACCATCTTCTTTCTTCATCAGTTGTAATTCAAAGGGAACATGAAAAAGCAGAAAATACTCGTCAATAAAAACCATCTTCTTTCTTCATCAGATGTAATCTAAAGGGAAAAAAAAAAACAGAAAAAACTCATCAATTAAAAAACATCTTCTTTCTTCATCAGATGTAATCCAAAGGGAACATGAAAAAGCGGAAAATACTCATCGATAAAAACCATCTTCTTTCTTCATCAGATGTAATCCAAAGGGAACATGAAAAAGATGAAAATACCCATTGATAAAAAAACATCTTCTTTCTTCATCAGTTGTAATCCAAAGGGAAAAGGAAAAAGCGGAAAATAATCGTCGATAAAAACCATCTTCTTTCTTCTTCAGATGTAATCCAAAGGGAACATGAAAAAGCAGAAAATGCATGTCGATAAAAATCAACTTATTTCTTCATCAGATGTAATCCAAAGGGAAAACGAAAAAGAGGAAAACACTCGTCGATAAAAACCATCTTCTTTCTTCATCAGATGTAATCCAAAGGGAAAACAAAAAAGCGGAAAATGCTTATCGATAAATACCATCTTCTTACTTCGTCAGATGTAATCCAAAGGGAACACGAAAAAGCAGAAAATACTCGTCGATGAAAACCATCTTCTTTCTTCATCAGATGTAATCCAAAGAGAACATGAAAAAGTGGAAAATACTGGTCGATAAAAACCATCTTCTTTCTTCATCAGTTGTAATCCAAAGGGACAAAAAAAAACGGAAAAAACTTATTGATTAAAAACCATCTTCTTTCTTCATCAGATGTAATCCAAAGGGAACATGAAAAAGTGAAGAATATAAATCGATACAACCGACCTTCTTTCTTCATCAGATGTAATCCAAAGGGAAAACGAAAAAGCGGAAAATGCTTATCGATAAATACCATCTTCTTACTTCATCAGATGTAATCCAAAGGGAAAACGAAAAAGTGGAAAATACTCGTCGATAAAAAACATTTTCTTTCTTCATCAGATGTAACACAAAGAGAACATGAAAAAGCAGAAAATACTCGTCAATAAAAACCATCTTCTTTATTCATCAGATGTAATCCAAAGGGACAAAAAAAAACGGAAAAAACTGATTGATTAAAAACCATCTTCTTTCTTCATCAGATGTAATCCAAAGGGAACATGAAAAAGTGAAGAATATAAATCGATACAACCGACCTTCTTTCTTCATCAGATTTAATCCAAAGGGAAAACGAAAAAGCGGAAAATGCTCGCTTATGCAAACCATGTTCTTTCTTCATCAGATGTAATCCAAAGGGAAAACGAAAAAGCGGAAAATAATCGTCGATAAAAACCATCTTCTTTCTTCATCAGATGTAATCCAAAGTAAACATGAAAAAGCAGAAAATACTCATTGATAAAAACCATCTTATTTCTTCATCAGATGTAATCCAACGAGAAAACAAAAAAGCGGAAAATACTCGTCGATAAAAACCATCTTCTTTCTTCATCAGATGTAATCCAAAGGGAAAACGAAAAAGCGGAAAATGCTCGTCGATAAAAACCATCTTCTTTCTTCATCAGATATACCCCAAAGAAAAAACAAAAACGTGGAAAATACTCATCGATAAAAACCATCTTCTTTCTTCATCAGATGTAATCCAAAGAGAACATGAAAAAGCGGAAAATACTGGTCGATAAAAACCATCTTCTTTCTTCATCAGTTGTAATCCAAAGGGAACATGAAAAAGTGATGAATATCCTTCGACAAAACCCATCTTCTTTCTTCATGAGATGTAATCCAAAGGGAACAGGAAAAAGCTAAAAATACTCATCGATAAAAACCATCTTCTTTCTTCATCAGATGTAATCCAAAGGGAAACGGAAAAAGCGGAAAATAATCGTCGATAAAAACCATCTTCTTTCTTCATCAGATGTAATCCAAAGGGAACATGAAAAAGCAGAAATTGCTTGTCGATAAAAACCAACTTATTTCTTCATCAGATGTAATCCAAAGTGAAAACGAAAAAGTGGAAAATACTCGTCGATAAAAACCATCTTCTTTCTTCATCAGATGTAATCCAAAGGGAAAACAAAAAAGCGGAAAATGCTTATCGATAAATACCATCTTCTTACTTCATCAGATGTAATCCAAAGGGAACACGAAAAAGCAGAAAATACTCGTCGAAAAAATCATCTTCTTTCTTCATCATAAGTAATCCAAAGGTAATATGAAAAAGCGGAAAATAGTCGTCGATAAATACCATCTACTGTCATCCTCAGATGTAATCCAAAAGGAACACGAAAAAGCTGAGAATACTCATCGAAAAAATCATCTTCTTTCTTCATCAGATGTAATCCAAAGGGAACATGAAAAAGTGATGAATATCCATCGAGAAAACCCATCTTCTTTCTTCATCAGATGTAATAAAATGGAACACGAAAAAGCGGAAAATACTCATTGATTAAAACCATATTCTTTATTCATCAGATGTAATCCAAATGGAAAACGAAAAAGCGGAAAATAATCATCGATAAAAACCATGTTCTTTCTTCATCACATGTAATCCAAAGGGAAAACGAAAAAGCGGAAAATACTCGTCGATAAAAACCATCTTCTTTCTTCATCAGATGTAATCCAAAGGGAAAACGAAAAAGCAGAAAATATTCATCGAAAAAAGCCATCTTCTTTCTACATCAGATGTAATCCAAAGGGAAAACGAAAAAGCGGAAAATACTCGTCGATAAAAACCATCTTCTTTCTTCATCAGATGTAATCCAAAGGGAACACGAAAAAGCAGAAAATACTCATCGAAAAAAACATCTTCTTTCTTCATCAGATGTCATCCAAATGGAACATAAAAAAGCAGAAAATACTGGTCGATAAAACCATCTTCTTTCTTCATCAGTTGTAATCCAAAGGGAACATGAAAAAGTGATGAATATCCATCGATAAAACCCATCTTCTTTCTTCATCAGATGTAATTCAAAGGGAACAGGAAAAAGCCGAAAATACTCGTCGATAAAACCCATCTTCTTTCTTCATCAGATGTAATATAAAAGGAATATGAAAAAGCGCAAAATACTCGTCGATAAAAACCATCTTCTTTCTTCATCAAATGTAATCCAAAGGGAAAAGCGGAAAATACTCGTCGATAAAAACCATCTTCTTTCTTCATCAGATGTAATCCAAAGTAAACATGAAAAAGCAGAAAATACTCATTGATAAAAACCATCTTATTTCTTCATCAGATGTAATCCAACGAGAAAACAAAAAAGCGGAAAATGCTCGTCGATAAAAACCATCTTCTTTCTTCATCAGATGTAATCCAAAGGGAAAACGAAAAAGCGGAAAATGCTCGTCGATAAAAACCATCTTCTTTCTTCATCAGATATACCCCAAAGAAAAAACAAAAACGTGGAAAATACTCATCGATAAAAACCATCTTCTTTCTTCATCAGATGTAATCCAAAGAGAACATGAAAAAGCGGAAAATACTGGTCGATAAAAACCATCTTCTTTCTTCATCAGTTGTAATCCAAAGGGAAAGCGAAAAAGCGGAAAATAATCGTCGATAAAAACCACCTTCTTTCTTCATCAGATGTAATCCAAAGGGAACATGAAAAAGCAGAAAATGCTCGTCGATAAAAACCGTCTTATTTCTTCATCACATGTAATCTAAAGAGAATATGAAAAAGCGGAAAATACTGGTCGATAAAAACCATCTTCTTTCTTCATCAGTTGTAATCCAAAGGGAACATGAAAAAGAGATGAATATCCATCGACAAAACCCATCTTCTTTCTTCATCAGATGTAATCCAAAGGGAACAGGAAAAAGCTGAAAATACTCATCGATAAAAACAATCTTCTTTCTTCATCAAATGTAATCCAAAGGGAAAAGGAAAAAGCGGAAAATACTCATCGATAAAAACCATCTTCTTTCTTCATCAGATGTAATCTAAAGGGAAAATGAAAAAGCGGAAAATACTCGTCGATAAAAACCATCTTCTTTCTTCATCAGATGTAATCCAAAGGGAACATGAAAAAGCAGAAAATACTCGTCGATAAAAACCATCACCTTTCTTCATTAGATGTAAACCAAAGGGAAAACAAAAAAGCGGAAAAAACTGATTGATTAAAAACCATCTTCTTTCTTCATCAGATGTAATCCAAAGGGAACATGAAAAAGTGAAGAATATAAATCGATACAACCGATCTTCTTTCTTCATCAGATGTAATCCAAAGGGAAAACGAAAAAGCGGAAAATGCTCGCTGATGCAAGCCATCTTCTTTCTTCATCAGATGTAATCCAAAGGGAAAACGAAAAAGCGGAAAATAATCGTCGATAAAAACCATCTTCTTTCTTTATCAGATGTAATCTAAAGTAAACATGAAAAAGCAGAAAATACTCATCGATAAAAACCATCTTATTTCTTCATCGGATGTAATCCAACGAGAAAACAAAAAAGCGGAAAATACTCGTCGATAAAAACCATCTTCTTTCTTCCTCAGATGTAATCCAAAGGGAAAACGAAAAAGCAGAAAATGCTCGTCGAGAAAAAGCATCTTCTTTCTTCATCAGATATATTCCAAAGAAAAAACAAAAATGTGTAAAATACTCATCGATAAAAACAATCTTCTTTCTTCATCAGATGTAATCCAAAGAGAACATGAAAGAGCGGAAAATACTGGTCGATAAAAACCATCTTCTTTCTTCATCAGTTGTAATCCAAAGGGAACATGAAAAAGTGATGAATATCCATGGACAAAACCCATCTTCTTTCTTCATCAGATGGAATCCAAAGGGAAAAGGAAAAAGCGGAAAATACTCGTCGATAACAACCATCTTCTTTCTTCATCAGATGTAATCCAAAGTGAAAAAAAAACGGAAAAAACTCATCAATTAAAAACCATCTTCTTTCTTCATCAGTTGTAATCCAAAGGGAACATGAAAAAGTGATGAATATCCACCGATAAAACCCATCTTCTTTCTTCATCAGATGTAATCCAAAGGGAACAGGAAAAATCTGATAATACTCATTGATAAAAAACATCTTCTTTCTTCATCAGATGTAATCCAAAGGGAACACAAAAAAGCGGAAAATACTCGTCAATAAAAACCATCTTCTTTCTTCATCAGATGTAATCCAAAGGGAACATGAAAAAGCTGAAAATACCCATTGATAAAAAATCATCTTCTTTCTTCATTAGTTGTAATCCAAAGGGAAAACGAAAAAGCAGAAAATAAGCGTCGATAAAAACCACCTTCTTTCTTCATCAGATGTAATCCAAAGGGAACATGAAAAAGCAGAAAATGCTCGTCGATAAAAACCATCTTATTTCTTCATCAGATGTAATCCAAAGGGAAAACGAAAAAGTGGAAAATACTCGTCAATAAAAAACATCTTCTTTCTTCATCAGATGTAATCCAAAGAGAACATGAAAAAGCTGAAAATACTGGTCGATAAAAACCATCTTCTTTCTTCATCAGATGTAATCCAAAGGGAACACGAAAAAGCAGAAAATACTCGTCGATAAAAACCATCTTCTTCCTTCATCAGATGTAATCCAAAGAGAATATGAAAAAGCGGAAAATACTGATCGACAAAAAACATCTCCTTTCTTCATCAGTTGTAATCCAAAGGGAACATGAAAAAGTGATGAATATCCATCGACAAAACCCATCTTCTTTCTTCATCAGATGTAATTCAAAGGGAACATGAAAAAGCAGAAAATGCTCGTCGATAAAAACCATCTTATTTCTTCATCAAATGTAGTCCAAAGGGAAAACGAAAAAGTGGAAAATACTCGTAGATAAAAACCATCTTCTTTCTTCATCAGATGTAATCCAAAGGGAAAACAAAAAGTGGAAAATGCTTATTGATAAAAACCATCTTCTTACTTCATCAGATGTAATCCAAAGGGAACGCGAAAAAGCAGAAAATACTCGTCGATAAAAACCATCTTTTTTCTTCATCAGATGTAATCCAAAGAGAACATGAAAAAGCAGAAAATACTGGTCGATAAAAAAACATCTTCTTTCTTCATCAGTTGTAATCCAAAGGGAACATGAAAAAGTGATGAATATCCATTGACAAAACGAATCTTCTTTCTTCATCAGATGTAATCCAAAGGGAACAGGAAAAAGTTGAAAATACTCATCGATAAAAACCATCTTCTTTCTTCATCAAATGTAATCCAAAGGGAAAAGGAAAAAGCGGAAAATATTCGTCGATAAAAACCATCTTCTTTCTTCATCAGAAGTAATCCAAAGGGAAAATGAAAAAGCGGAAAATACTCGTCGATAAAAACCATCTTCTTTCTTCATCAGATGTAATCCAAAGGGAAAACCAAAAAGCGGAAAAAACTGATCGATTAAAAACCATCTTCTTTCTTCATCAGATGTAATCCAAAGGGAATATGAAAAAGTGAAGAATATAAATCGATACAACCGATCTTCTTTCTTCATCAGATGTAATCCAAAGGGAAAACGAAAAAGCGGAAAATGCTCATCGATGCAAACCATCTTCTTTCTTCATCAGATGTAATCCAAAGGGAAAAAGAAAAAGCGGAAAATAATCGTCGATAAAAACCATCTTCTTTCTTCATCAGATGTAATCCAAAGTAAACATGAAAAAGCAGAAAATACTCGTCGATAAAAACCATATTATTTCTTCATCGGATGTAATCCAACGGGAAAACAAAAAAGCGGAAAATACTCGTCGATAAAAACCATCTTCTTTCTTCATCAGATGTAATCCAAAGGGAAAACGAAAAAGCAGAAAATGCTCGTCGAAAAAAACCATCTTCTTTCTTCATCAGATGTAATCCAAAGAGAACATGAAAAAAACGAAAATACTGATCGATAAAAACCATCTTCTTTCTTCATCAGTTGTAATCCAAAGAGAACATGAAAAAGCGGAAAATACTGGTCGATAAAGCCATCTTCTTTCTTCATCAGTTGTAATCCAAAGGGAACTTGAAGAAGTCATGAATATCCATCGACATAACCCATCTTCTTTCTTCATCAGTTGTTATCCAAAGGGAAAAATAAAAAGTGGAAAATACTCGTCGATAAAAACCATCTTCTTTCTTCATCAGATGTAATCCAAAGGGAAAATAAAAAAGCGGAAAATACTCATCGATTAAAACCTATCTTCTTTCTTCATCAGTTGTAATACAAAGGGAACATGAAAAAGTGCTCAATATCCATCGATAAAACCCAACTTCTTTCTTCATCAGATGTAATCCAAAGGGAAAACAAAAAAGCGGAAATTACGCATCGATTAAAAACCATCTTCTTTCTTCATCAGATGTAACCAAAAGGGAACATAAAAAAGCGGGAAAAAATGGTCGATTAAAGCCATCTTCTTTCTTCATCACATGTAGTCCAAAGGGAACACGAAAAAGCAGAAAATACTCGTCGATAAAAACCATCTTCTTTCTTCATCAGATGTAATCCAAAGGGAACACGAAAAAGCAGAAAATACTCGTCGATAAAAACCATCTTCTTTCTTCATCAGATGTAATCCAAAGAGAACATGAAAAAGCGGAAAATACTGATCGACAAAAAACATCTCCTTTCTTCATCAGTTGTAATCCAAAGGGAACATGAAAAAGTGATGAATATCCATCGACAAAACCCATCTTCTTTCTTCATCAGATGTAATTCAAAGGGAACATGAAAAAGCAGAAAATGCTCGTCGATAAAAACCATCTTATTTCTTCATCAAATGTAGTCCAAAGGGAAAACGAAAAAGTGGAAAATACTCGTAGATAAAAACCATCTTCTTTCTTCATCAGATGTAATCCAAAGGGAAAACAAAAAAGTGGAAAATGCTTATTGATAAAAACCATCTTCTTACTTCATCAGATGTAATCCAAAGGGAACGCGAAAAAGCAGAAAATACTCGTCGATAAAAACCATCTTTTTTCTTCATCAGATGTAATCCAAAGAGAACATGAAAAAGCAGAAAATACTGGTCGATAAAAAAACATCTTCTTTCTTCATCAGTTGTAATCCAAAGGGAACATGAAAAAGTGATGAATATCCATTGACAAAACGAATCTTCTTTCTTCATCAGATGTAATCCAAAGGGAACAGGAAAAAGTTGAAAATACTCATCGATAAAAACCATCTTCTTTCTTCATCAAATGTAATCCAAAGGGAAAAGGAAAAAGCGGAAAATATTCGTCGATAAAAACCATCTTCTTTCTTCATCAGAAGTAATCCAAAGGGAAAATGAAAAAGCGGAAAATACTCGTCGATAAAAACCATCTTCTTTCTTCATCAGATGTAATCCAAAGGGAAAACCAAAAAGCGGAAAAAACTGATCGATTAAAAACCATCTTCTTTCTTCATCAGATGTAATCCAAAGGGAATATGAAAAAGTGAAGAATATAAATCGATACAACCGATCTTCTTTCTTCATCAGATGTAATCCAAAGGGAAAACGAAAAAGCGGAAAATGCTCATCGATGCAAACCATCTTCTTTCTTCATCAGATGTAATCCAAAGGGAAAAAGAAAAAGCGGAAAATAATCGTCGATAAAAACCATCTTCTTTCTTCATCAGATGTAATCCAAAGTAAACATGAAAAAGCAGAAAATACTCGTCGATAAAAACCATATTATTTCTTCATCGGATGTAATCCAACGGGAAAACAAAAAAGCGGAAAATACTCGTCGATAAAAACCATCTTCTTTCTTCATCAGATGTAATCCAAAGGGAAAACGAAAAAGCAGAAAATGCTCGTCGAAAAAAACCATCTTCTTTCTTCATCAGATGTAATCCAAAGAGAACATGAAAAAACCGAAAATACTGATCGATAAAAACCATCTTCTTTCTTCATCAGTTGTAATCCAAAGAGAACATGAAAAAGCGGAAAATACTGGTCGATAAAGCCATCTTCTTTCTTCATCAGTTGTAATCCAAAGGGAACTTGAAGAAGTCATGAATATCCATCGACATAACCCATCTTCTTTCTTCATCAGTTGTTATCCAAAGGGAAAAATAAAAAGTGGAAAATACTCGTCGATAAAAACCATCTTCTTTCTTCATCAGATGTAATCCAAAGGGAAAACAAAAAAGCGGAAAATACTCATCGATTAAAACCTATCTTCTTTCTTCATCAGTTGTAATACAAAGGGAACATGAAAAAGTGCTCAATATCCATCGATAAAACCCAACTTCTTTCTTCATCAGATGTAATCCAAAGGGAAAACAAAAAAGCGGAAATTACGCATCGATTAAAAACCATCTTCTTTCTTCATCAGATGTAACCAAAAGGGAACATAAAAAAGCGGAAAAAAATGGTCGATTAAAGCCATCTTCTTTCTTCATCACATGTAGTCCAAAGGGAACACGAAAAAGCAGAAAATACTCGTCGATAAAAACCATCTTCTTTCTTCATCAGATGTAATCCAAAGGGAAAACGAAAAAGCGGAAAATATTCATCAATAAAAACCATCTTCTTTCTTCATCAGTTGTAATCCAAAGGAAACATGAAAAAGTGATGAATGTCCGTCGATAAAACCCATCTTCTTTCTTCATCAGATATAATCCAAAGGAAAAATGAAAGAGCGGAAAATACTCGTTGATAAAAACCATCTTCTTTCTTCATCAGATTTAATATAAAAGGAATTCAAAAAAGCGGATAATACGCGTCGATAAATCTCATCTTCTTTCTTCATCAGATATAATCCAAAGGGAACACGAAAAAACGGAAAATAATCGACGATAAAAACATCTTCTCTTTTCATCAGATGTAATCCAAAGGGAAAACGAAAAAGCTGAAAATACTCGTCGATAAAAACCATCTTCTTTCTTCATCAGATGTAATATAAAAGGAATGCGAAAAAGCGGAAAATACTCGTCGATAAAAATCATCTTCTTCCTTTATCAGATGTAATCCAAAGGGAACACGAAAAAGTGGAAAATACTCGTCGATAAAAACCATCTTCTTTGTTCATCAGATGTAAAACAAAGGGAAAACGAAAAAGCGGAAAATACTCGTCGATAAAAACCATCTTCTTTCTTCATCAGATGTAATCCAAAGGGAAAACGAAAAAGTGGAAAATACTCGTCGATAAAAACCATCTTCTTTCTTCATCAGATGTAATCCAAAGGGAACACGAAAATGCTGAAAATACTCGTCGATAAAAACTATCTTCTTTTTTCATCAGATGTAATCCAAAGGGAACATGAAAAAGCAGAAAATACTCGTCGATAAAAACCATCTTCTTTCTTGATCAAATGTAGTCCAAAGGGAAAACAAAAAAGCGGAAAATACTCGTCAATAAAATCCATCTTCTTTCTTCATTAGATGTAATCCAAAGGGAGCACGAAAAAGCAGAAAATTCTCATCAATAAAAAGCATCTTCTTTCTTCATCAGATGTAATCCAAAGAGAACATGTAAAAGCGGAAAATACGCATCGATAAAAACAATCTTCTTTCTTCATCAGATGTAATCCAAGGGGAACACAAAAAAGCGGAAAAAAAACATTGATATATAATATGTGATGGTATAATATCTTATGTTATTTACTTATAGTATAATATTGGCTGTCTATTGTCTTAGTTTATCACATATCAGTCATATATTATTCTGTACACTGGAGGTAGTATATTGTGTGCACAGATATCTGATATATACAGGATAATATGCAGCTGCTATAATATCTGATGTCTGTATTCATAGTATAATTTATACCATGACATATTTCCTGTATATGACATTTCATGTCTGTAGTCACTGTATATCATATATTAATCCATATACTATATGTGGTATACCGTATACACAGACATCAGACATCATATACTGAATAATATGTGACATTATATATTATACTATGACTATAGATATCAGATTTTACACCAGTCATATATTATCTTGTATATAACATCAGATGTCTGTGTATATATTATAATATATACAGTATACAGGATAATATGTGACTGGTATATGATAAAGCGTGACTACAGACACTAGATATTATATAGAGGATAATATATGAAGGTATAATAAATGATGCAGTATAGTATAAATAATATACCTGTATATGACATCTGATGGCTGTGCACAATATACCACATCCAGTATACAGGATAATATATGACTGGTGTATGATATACTGTGGCTACAGACATCAGATGACATACATCGGTCATATATTATCCTGTATACTGAATGTGATATAATGTGTGTACAGACATCAGATGTTACATAGATGAAAATATGTGGCTGGTGTAATATCTGCTGTGTCTGTACTCATAGTATAATATATACCAGACACATATTCTTCTGTATATAACACATCTGATGTCTGTAGTTACAGAATATCATATACAAATCTTTACACTAGATACAGCATACTATGTACATAGACATCCAATGTTACATACAGGATAATATGCAGCTGATACTATCAATACAGGCATCAGATATTGTATAATACATACCATCACATATTATCTGACTATGACATCTGATGTCTGTATCACAGTATATGACATATAGTCACATATTCTCCTGTATACTTGATGTAATATACTGTACTATGTTGTGCACAGACATCCACTGTTATATACAGGATAATACGCGACTGGTATAATATCTGATGTCTGTAGTTACAGTGTATCATATACCAGGCACATGTTCTCCTGTATAGTTGTAATGTGGTGCAGGGAGATAGCCGTGGGCAAGCTCCTTGTGTTTCACACCCCGGCAAGCTACATGAAAATGGAGGTCCTGGCTGGGTGTGTGGACTTTACCTACGGGGACGCTTCGTCTTTGCAGGCAGCATGGTGCCGGGGACTTTGGCTGGCCAGGACTGGATGTTATAGACTTCAAGGAGGGAGACCACCACCTCAAAATAAACTGTGTTTTACTGAACCATAATGTGAGGTGGAGTATGTACAGTGGATAGCGGGTGCAAATCTTCAAGGACGTTTCTGTTCACATAAGGAACATCTTTATACACATTCTCTCTTTACTTCCTAAACTCACACGGTTCTGCCTCAGTTAGTTCCTCTGCCTTCACTACAACTCAGAACAGTGTTTCGGGAGCTTCCCTTGTCCCCAATAATGGCACTACAGTTCAGTCAGCAAGAGTCTGCATCCTTTTCCCTTTAGAGAAGCTACTTCTGCCACTATGGCCTTTATTTAGCTTCTCTGCTTGCCGATGCCTCGGAACTACCATTCGGGGCATTCTCTTCATCTCGCATTCCCTGCTCTGATTCGTCCCGTTTCCTCTTTGGCTTAAGAAATAGGAACAGTCCCGCTAGGCTTCCTGCCCCAGATCCCGTCTTCGGAGAATCACTCACTCCTTCTAACTCTTTTCCTTGTCTCTACCCTGGATCACGATTCATTGCCTCGGTCTTCACTCACTTCAGGGACACCCACTTCATGTGGTTCTGCTCACTAGTCAAACAATAGGTCTGTTTCTACTGCATTCTGGGTTCTATCTGACTTCCTAACAGGAAACCCACTCTGTCCCTTCAGTTTTATCCCCTCACACTCTGGGCTAGTCCCGACTATTAACCCTGACTTCCCCTGTTAATGCCCTGCTTCTGGGCAGAACACAATCAATCACTAATAACGTAGATTACTAAACACATTATGCATCAAAATACACTGTAATAATACACGTCTTCAAGGGGAAACTTCCATACTGTATGTGCTATAATATGTGCACAGACTTTTGATGGTATATGTAGTACAGCATAATATAATAATAATAATCTTGATTTTTATATAGCGCCAACATATTCCGCAGCGCTTTGCATACATAATATGTCACTGATATATAATTTACCAGTCACATATTCTCCTGTATTCATATTCCTAAATAAAACCAGTTCCACTATAAAAAAAGGATATAACTGTATGTCACTGATATTTTGCTTTAAAAAAGCACTTTAATCAACCTTTTTCCCCTAACACCTAATCCTGAGTAACTGTTAGCGTAGTGTTAGTGTGTTAATATACTCACTGATCACCGTATTCTCCAGTATCCAGCACCGTTCTTCTTCTCTTCTGAGTGACGTCACCGCTCTGCAGACTGGGGTCACACTGCTCTGTATGTGACCTGGAAGTCTATATTACAATGTAAGCCTATGGAACCTCGCTCTGAGCCTCGTTCTGATGCTCCATAGACTTACATTGTAAGGCCACAGCCCCAATATCAGTATTTGGCCAGTATTTGGTCAGTATTTTTTCTCAGTAGTGGGAGCCAAAACCAGGAGTGGGTGATAAATGCAGAATTGGTGCACTTGTTTCTATTATACATTTTCTCTGATTGTTCCTCACCTGGTTTTGGCTCCCACTTCTGAGAAAAAATACTGACCGAATACTGACCAAATACTGATAGTGGGGCTATGGCCATAAAGTCACTTCTGGATCACACAGAGCACAGTGTGACCCAGATAGTCTGAATAGCCATCAGGTGACTCGGAAGAGGAGCACATCGGCACTAGATGCCTGAGAAGACGGCGATCGGTGAGTATATTAACACACTGACACTACAGTGCACTAATATTTACACAGGTTTGGAGAAAAACGTTAATGGCAGCACTTCTTTAGGAGGACTGTTTTGTCTATTTTACAAATGGAGGCGAGTATATATGAATTAATTCTATGAGGACAACATGCAATTTCCAAGCCACACACTTTTATTTGCAACACTGAGTTCTAGACAAATTTCTTTAGTCACTCTTTGTGATTGCAGACTGCTGAATCATGACAGAGTGCTAAGCACACATGGTCACAATGACCAAAAGAAAAAATACTGGCACTATCACCAGAATGGCAAGAGTGTGCAAAGCAGTCATCAAGGCAAAAGGTGGCTACTTTGAAGAACCTAGAATATAAGACATATTTTGAGTTGTTTCACACTTTTTTGTTAAGTATATAATTCCACATGTGTTAATTCATAGTTTTGATGCCTTCAGTGTGAATGTACAATTTTCATAGTCATGAAAATACAGAAAAATCTTTAAATGAGAAGATGTGTCCAAACTTTTGGTCTGTATTTTATATATATATATATATACATATATGTATATATATATATATATATATATATACATATATATATATACAGTACAGACCAAAAGTTTGGACACACCTTCTGTTCTGTGTCTACCTCCGTGTAAAGCCGAGCAAGCCGCTTTACCACAGTAGGTATATAATATATGTAAAAATTTGGGGCGTTAGTATATTGGAGTCTTAAAGGGTTATATGAAATCAGGCACAGTTAAATGGTGCTGTACATCATCCATCAGGTATTGTATAAATTACTTATTATATTAGGATACACGACGATACCTGCTTTACCTTGCATCAGGCAGTCGCCTCTGCCAATATTCAAGCCCATGTGCAGCAATATTTCTCTGTGCTTGTTGTCATATTGTGTGAATGAGAGAGGTGCTAATTAAACCATCTTAAGGCCTATTTACAGCCTTTTATGCCTACCAATACTGCGCATATATCCTTCAATTTTTATATATTGACTTTGCTTGTTAATTTTGTCACTTCAGGTTCAGTGTATAGATTTTCTATTGTAGATGGGGGATCACATTACTTATATATTTATTACCCTATCCATGTTTTTTGCATACCTTCTATACCTTTTGGATGCATATATCATTATTGTATTGGCCACAGTAGTTTCCCTGTAGGACATTCTGCTTTTTATTATTGTTGTTTTTACAGTGTCTCAGTAAAATGTATTTTTAACCTATGGATCTCTTCAGTTCTCTGGCTTTAGCACTTTAAGTCTGAGTTGATGTTTTGAATTCTATTATTAGGAAGTGCCATATATGTATCCATGTGGATATTTGTGAAAAATTTTCCCTGATATTTGTAACAATTTTAACAACCATCAGTGGCTTTGCGAACTCGCAATACTAGCACCTAAAAATGATAGCGTCAGCTCCATAAATCTACAAATACAAGGGAGAGTGCCGGGTCCAGCAACCACTTACATGTCCATTGATTCAGTCATGGATAGTGAACAAGCCGTAATGTACCCATTGGAGTTCCTGAATTCTTTGGAGCCTCCTGAAATGCCACTGCATAGGCTCACTTTAAAAATACAAGCTCCGATATTGTTGCTCAGGAACTTTGACCCACCAAAATTGTGTAATGGCACAAGGATGTGAGTTAAGAGTCTCATGCCCAATGTTATTGAAGCCATTATTCTTATTGAAAACCTTAATGGATAAAATGTTTACATTCCGCGTATCTCCTTTCTAGCAAGTGACATGCCTTTCCATTTTAAGCATGTGCAGTTCCCAATCCAATGTGCATTTGCTATGATTATAAACAAAACACAAGGTCAATCACTTAAAGTAGTTGGCATTTGGAGAGCCCTTGTTTTTCACATGGTCAACTCTACATTGCTTGCTCTAGGGTGGATAACCCCCAAAATCTTTTCGCATATGCACCTGAAGGTAAAATGAAAAATGTTGTTTGCCAAAAAGCACTACAATAGAGAGCTATGTATCTGTAAATCAATCTTACTCCTTTGTCCGTTAACCATTGATAGGTTAACGGACAAAGAGAGGGCTGTAGGGTTGCACTATGCTGTCCCTCTCTTATGGATGGCATGTGGCACTAACTGCATGCCCTTCCTCCCTTTTGGGATGCTTTATGATTTCTCCCTCCCCACCCCTCTATTATCTGGATGAGTGGTATGTTCCCTCTAATGTGGACAATGAGAACAGGAATGGCTAGTAAACCCTCTTCCTCTAACTTAAATGTTCCCTCAGAGCCAGTCTACTCCTCTTCTCAATTTGGAACTAGGAGTTGCTCGTTATGTAGTGCAGTCTGGCAGGAGAGATGTCTCACCCCCTCATCCAAGCAGTATGTGCCCGGACAGCACAGTAAGGTGAGCACTGGCTACAAGCCCTTATTTCTGGGCTCAACAGTCTTCTCCCTGCTCCTGCTGCAGCAATGTCCGGAGGCCAGTGGTCCACAAATTGTTCCTGCCCTCCAGCATGGCTAAGCCCCAGCTCTCCTGCTCCAGTAACTGCCTGCCGCTTAGACCCATGCTTGGCAGACAGTTTAGTCCCACCCACTCTTTCCCCACATCCTTCTCATAGTGTGGCACCATTAGCTAACCGCCATTGTTACCACCCTGCCCCTCAACTGTCACCTTTTCAATTCCTCCATCAGTCTCTGCACCAATCGCCCACACACATCCATACAGCCACCTTGCACCAGCCTATGTCTCTGCACCCGACAAATTTTCCCAGGGGTGCCAGAAGTAGTAGTTCTGCATCTGCAGAAGAAACTCCCCCCCAATGAAATTAAGCCCCCAGCAGCCCATCAGCACATTGGTTACTCCAACAGCTGCTGAGCACAGCTTTGTGAGGTGAACAGAGATTCTTTAACCCCTGTACTTCCATGCATTGGTGCCCACTGGTTAACGCTCTATTGGCAGTTTCCCTATGGCCCCTTCCCACAGAGTCAGACGTGGCAGGTGTAAACGCTATGGGTCCAGCTCCTTGTAACGGGTCTGGGAGGCGGAACCTCTGAGCTACTATACAAGGGGGCGGTCCTTGTAAGGGAGCGGGTGGCGACCAGGGAAGACGGGCAGGCAGTCACAGCAGGTGACCGGGACAGTCTCTGAGTGAACGGGCTGGAGGTCACAGCAAGTGACCGGGGCAGTCTCTGGATGAACGGGCAGGAGGTCACGGCAAGTGACCGGGGCAGTCTCTGGATGAACGGGCAGGAGGTCACGGCAAGTGACCGGGGCAGTCTCTGGATGAACGGGCAGGAGGTCACGGCAAGTGACCGGGGCAGTCTCTGGATGAACGGGCAGGAGATCACGGCAAGTGACCGGGGCAGTCTCTGGATGAACGGGCAGGAGGTCACGGCAAGTGACCGGGGCAGTCTCTGGATGAACGGGCAGGAGGTCACGGCAAGTGACCGGGGCAGTCTCTGGGTAAAGGGTTGGTACGACCTGTGGCGGCTGATGGTAGACGTGAGCTCCCAGGTGAGCGGGCGAGAGTCTCTGGATAAACGGGTGGTCACAGCATGTGACGGCGGAGCCTCCTGGAAGACCAACAGACAGGCAGCAGATGAGCGCTCCCAGGTGAGCGGGCAGAAGTCACTGGACAGGCGGGTGGTCACAGCACGTGACGGCAGAGCCTCCAGGTAGGCTAGCAGACAGGCAGCAGATGAGCGCTCCCAGGTGAGCGGGCAAGCTGGTCCATAGACAGACTGACAGGAGTTGGAAGGCAGACCGTCGGACCTCAGGCAAGCAGGCAGGTAGCTGAAGTGCGCTCCCAGGTGAGCGGGCAAGCTGGTCCTTAGACAGACTGACAGGAGTTGTAAGGCAGACCGTCGGACCTCAGGCTAGCAGGCAGGTAGCAGGATATCAGGCTGGAATTAGACAGCAGACTGGCAGGTATCTGGCAGGAATCTGGCAGGTAACTGGCAACGGGACCTGAGGGCTGAAGCAGAGTAGTGAACAGTGCTACAACATTGCTCGGGCACCTCCATTTTGGAGGAGGTGCCTTATATATGGTGAAGTCCTCCGGCCATTGGCCGGGGACTCCTTAGGACGGCTCGCGCGGCCCCTTTAAGAGGGAGGGAGAGCGCGCGCGCCCTAAGCACAGTGGCCGGGAAGGAGCGCGCGCTGCCAGCAGAGCTGGAGGAGGACGCCGGGCACGGAGCAGAGAGGTGAGGGGAACAGCGTCCCTGCCTAGCAGAGGGCAGGGACGCCGGCGCTACAGTACCCCCCCCTTTAGGCCCCCCCTTTTTTAGGCCAGACAGAAATTTAGCTAGGATAAGAGGGGCATGGATGTTCTCTCGGGGCTCCCACGTTCTCTCCTCAGGACCAAACCCCTTCCAATCTACTAGAAAAAAGGTCTTTCCTCTTACCCTTTTGGTGGCAAGAATGCTCTCTACCTCAAACTCGTCCTCAGCAGAAACCGGAGCAGGAGGCGTACCTGTAGACTTGGAAAAAGAGTTAAGTACCACAGGTTTGAGGAGAGATACATGGAAGGAGTTAGGGATCCGTAAGTTGGCCGGGAGTTTCAATTTATAGGCCACCGGGTTGATCTGACTGATGACCTCCAGAGGACCGATGAACCGAGGCCCTAACTTGTAAGAAGGTATCTTGAGTCGGACATATTTAGATGAGAGCCAGACTTTATCTCCAGGACGAAATTGTGGAGGATCCAGGCGTTTTTTGTCAGCGTGTCTTTTCATCCGTTCGGACGACTGAAGGAGTGCGGATCGGGTACTTTCCCAAATGGAGGAAAATTTGCTAACGAGAGATTCCGCAGCCGGTGGAGACAGGAAAAGGAATCCGAGGATGCTGACCGAAGACTACAAAAAACGGAGATTTGGAGGAGGATTCGCTCTCGTGATTGTTATAAGAGAACTCGGCCCATGGTAGGAGATCCACCCAGTCTGAATGATGAGCATTAACGAAGTGCCGGAGGTAACTAGTCAGGTTCTGATTGATCCGCTCCACTTGACCATTGGACTGAGGGTGGTAAGCGGAAGAGAAGTCCAGGGTGACGTCTAGCAGTTTACAAGTGGCTCTCCAGTAGCGTGAGGTGAACTGTACCCCACGATCCGACACGATGTGGAGGGGCAGGCCATGAAGACGAAAGATGTGACGAATAAAGTCTTTAGCTAGCTCGGGTGCAGACGGGAGGCCTGGCAGGGGAACGAAATGAGCCATCTTGGAGAAGCGGTCAGCGACCACCCAAATGACCGTACAACCGGCAGAGACTGGGAGGTCAGTTAAAAAGTCCATTGGTATATGCTGCCAGGGGGCAGCAGGTACTGGGAGTGGAAGGAGGCGACCGACTGGCAGATGTCTCGGAACCTTGTTGCGGGCGCAGGACACACAGGCAGAAACAAAGTCTATTACGTCCTTGTGCAGGGTAGGCCACCAGTAGTGCCGGGTAATAAGCTGGAGGGTATTTTTCTGACCGGCATGGCCAGCCAGTTTAGACGAGTGACCCCAGTGAAGGATCTTCTCCCGATCAGGTACTGATACGAACGTCTTTCCGGGAGGTAGACGATTTAGACTCACGGGAGCCACCTGCATTACTCTGGCGGGATCGATGATGTGTTTCGGATCTTCCTCGAGATCAGACACCAGAAAGGATCGAGACAAGGCGTCCGCCTTGACGTTTTTGTCAGCCGGGCGAAAATGAAGAACAAAATCAAAGCGAGCAAAAAACAAGGACCACCGGGCTTGGCGCGGGTTAAGTCTCTGGGCATGCTGGAGGTAAGCCAAGTTCTTGTGGTCAGTGTAAATTATTACCGGGTGAAGAGCCCCCTCGAGCAGGTAATGCCACTCCTCCAATGTCAGCTTGATGGCCAATAACTCTCGGTCTCCTATGGAATAATTGCGCTCTGAGGAGGAGAAGAGTTTAGAGAAGAAGCCACAAGTTACCATCCTCCCGGAAGATGATTTTTGAGTAAGTACCGCTCCGGCTCCAGAAGAGGAGGCGTCAACTTCCAGGAAGAACTGCTTGTTGCCGTCCGGGCGATGCAGCACTGGGGCGGAAGAGAAGGCCTGTTTTAAGGAAAGAAAGGCCTCCTCTGCTTCGGGCGGCCACTCTTTGGGATTAGTACCCTTACGGGTGAGCGCGGAAATTGGGGCAGTCCGGGAAGAGAAGTGTGGTATGAAGAGGCGGTAGTAGTTGGCGAAGCCCAGGAACCGCTGAATGGCCTTCAACCCCTCCGGTCGAGGCCATTTCTCGATGGCAGACAGCTTCTCTGGATCCATTCGTAGGCCGGTCTGAGAAATAATGTAGCCCAAAAACGGAAGCGAGGTCTGCTCAAAGAGGCACTTCTCGTATTTAGCGAAGAGGTGATTCTGCCTGAGCCTGAGCAGGACCTGACGAACGTCCCTCCGGTGAGTCTGGAGATCCGGAGAGAAGACCAAGATGTCGTCCAGGTACACCACTACGCAGGAGTAGAGAAGGTCCCGGAAGTTGTCATTGACCAACTCTTGAAAGACGGCAGGAGCGTTACAGAGACCAAAGGGCATTACCAGATATTCATAGTGGCCGTCCCGGGTGTTGAATGCCGTCTTCCATTCATCCCCCTGACGGATACGAACCAGGTTGTACGCCCCACGAAGGTCTAGTTTGGTGAAGATTCTAGCCCCCCTCAGACGATCAAATAACTCCGGAATGAGCGGAAGGGGGTACTTATTCTTCACCATGATCTGGTTAAGGCCTCTATAGTCTATACAGGGACGGAGAGAGCCGTCCTTCTTTTTGACGAAAAAGAAGCCTGCTCCCGCCGGGGAGGTAGATTTCCGGATGAATCCCCTGGCCAGATTCTCCTCAATATATTCGGACATCGACCGGGTCTCAGCAGCGGATAATGGATAAATACGCCCACGGGGAGGAGTAGTACCGGGTAACAGGTCGATAGGGCAGTCGTATGGTCTATGAGGGGGTAGTGTCTCTGCCTCCTTTTTATTAAAGACATCAGCATAAGACCAATAAGGAATCGGAAGTCCAGGTAGATTAGCTGGGGTAGGAGAAGGACGGACGGGATGGACGGGAACCAGACAGGTCTTATGGCAGTCCTGTCCCCAGCGAAGGACCTCTCCGGTCTGCCAGTCAAGCACGGGTGCATGTCTCTGGAGCCAAGGTAGACCTAGCAAGAGGGCGTGAGAGAGTCCAGGCAGAACATGAAAGGAGATACTCTCAGAATGCAGCATTCCCACCTGCAGAGTAATGGATTCGGTGATGAGTTGGATGGGATGTGGTAAGAGGCCCCCATCCACGGCAGCAACAGACAAGGGCACAGCCAGAGGTTTGGTGGGGATGCGGTATTTCTCTACCAGGGACTGTGAAATAAGATTCCCGGCTGCTCCAGAGTCAAGTTGGGCTAGTTCGAAATAACGGTTCTCCCCGCAGACGATTGAGACTGACAGCAGCAGAGATGGAGAGGATTTATTCTTGTCTAGGTCGACCTCTCTGAGCGAACCTAGACACAGGCGTTTCCCGACCTCTCCGGGCAGGCACGGATCCGGTGCTCCTTACTGCCACAGTAGAAGCAGCTCCCCTCGGCACGGCGTAAGTCCTGACGGGTTTTGACCATCTTGGTCTGGTCGACCTGCATAGGCTCAGGAGAGTGTACCTGGGGAGAGACGGAGGGAGTGACGGGTCTCTGAAGAGTAGGAGCTAGACGTGGAAACCTCCTCTCACGGGTGACCTCTTTGGCACGCTCCTGAAACCGTAGGTCAATCCGGGTGGCAAGAGTTATTAGGTCATCGAGAGTGGTAGGAATGTCCCGACCGGCAAGTTCATCTTTAATACGGCCGGACAGACCCTCCCAGAAGACGGATACCAGAGCGTCGTTATCCCAGGCCAGCTCCGAGGCAAGGGTACGGAACCGTATGGCATATTGGCCCACGGTGAGACTTCCCTGACGGAGGCGTAGCAGTGATGATGCGGATGAGGTCTTCCGTCCAGGTTCGTCGAAGACTTTCCGGAAAGCCGTGAGGAAGGCAGGCAAGTCGGACACCAGGGGGTCTCCTCTCTCCCATAGAGGATTTAGCCAGGCCAGGGCCTCCCCGGTGAGATGGGACATGATGAAGGCAATTTTGGCCTGGTCGGAGTTATACTGGTGGGACAGGAGTTCAAAGTGCAGGGTGCACTGATTTATGAAGCCCCGAGCCTGAGCGGAGTCGCCTCCGAAGCGAGGAGGTGCAGAAAGCCGGGGTCCGGGGTAGGATACCATGGTATTAGTGGGCAGCGGAGCTGCCGGATTGCGAGTCATGGCACTGGCGGAAGTTGCTGGCGGAGCAGTCAGAGTGTCCAGACGAGAATTGACATTCCGCAGGTGACCCAGGATGGACTCCTGTTGGGACCTCTGACGGGACAGTTCATGACACAGGTCCGAGAGCGAGGGAGCTTGGGTGCCACCGGGTTCCATGGCCCGAGCAAACTGTAACGGGTCTGGGAGGCGGAACCTCTGAGCTACTATACAAGGGGGCGGTCCTTGTAAGGGAGCGGGTGGCGATCAGGGAAGACGGGCAGGCAGTCACAGCAGGTGACCGGGACAGTCTCTGAGTGAACGGGCTGGAGGTCACGGCAAGTGACCGGGGCAGTCTCTGGATGAACGGGCAGGAGGTCACGGCAAGTGACCGGGGCAGTCTCTGGATGAACGGGCAGGAGGTCACGGCAAGTGACCGGGGCAGTCTCTGGATGAACGGGCAGGAGGTCACGGCAAGTGACCGGGGCAGTCTCTGGATGAACGGGCAGGAGGTCACGGCAAGTGACCGGGGCAGTCTCTGGATGAACGGGCAGGAGGTCACGGCAAGTGACCGGGGCAGTCTCTGGATGAACGGACAGGAGGTCACGGCAAGTGACCGGGGCAGTCTCTGGATGAATGGGCAGGAGGTCACGGCAAGTGACCGGGGCAGTCTCTGGGTAAAGGGTTGGTACGACCTGTGGCGGCTGATGGTAGACGTGAGCTCCCAGGTGAGCGGGCGAGAGTCTCTGGATAAACGGGTGGTCACAGCATGTGACGGCGGAGCCTCCAGGAAGACCAACAGACAGGCAGCAGATGAGCGCTCCCAGGTGAGCGGGCAGAAGTCACTGGACAGGCGGGTGGTCACAGCACGTGACGGCAGAGCCTCCAGGTAGGCTAGCAGACAGGCAGCAGATGAGCGCTCCCAGGTGAGCGGGCAAGCTGGTCCATAGACAGACTGACAGGAGTTGGAAGGCAGACCGTCGGACCTCAGGCAAGCAGGCAGGTAGCTGAAGTGCGCTCCCAGGTGAGCGGGCAAGCTGGTCCTTAGACAGACTGACAGGAGTTGTAAGGCAGACCGTCGGACCTCAGGCTAGCAGGCAGGTAGCAGGATATCAGGCTGGAATTAGACAGCAGACTGGCAGGTATCTGGCAGGAATCTGGCAGGTAACTGGCAACGGGACCTGAGGGCTGAAGCAGAGTAGTGAACAGTGCTACAACATTGCTCGGGCACCTCCATTTTGGAGGAGGTGCCTTATATATGGTGAAGTCCTCCGGCCATTGGCCGGGGACTCCTTAGGACGGCGCGCGCGGCCCCTTTAAGAGGGAGGGAGAGCGCGCGCGCGTGCCCTAAGCACAGTGGCCGGGAAGGAGCGCGCGCTGCCAGCAGAGCGGGAGGAGGACGCCGGGCACGGAGCAGAGAGGTGAGGGGAACAGCGTCCCTGCCTAGCAGAGGGCAGGGACGCCGGCGCTACACTCCTCATCTTCTGGTTCATCATATCACCACCATGTGCACCATTATTCAGGTCAGCGCACCAAGCGCTTCACGCATTTGCGTCCGAGGTGCAAATCCTACAGGAGGTGTATGTAACTTATTGAGAAAGGGGCAAAGTGATTATTCCAGTTCTTTATCTGCCCTGAAGGCTTTGTGGGAACAGTTTTCTCTGCTGACTAGTACTGTAATCCTTGAAGGTAAAGTTGTATGTCCCTTAGCTAGCGTAAAGATTCCTTTTCTGTGGGATTAGTCCCCAAAGGTCTCATCTAGATGACAAGATTAGGAAAAAAAATTGTAAAAATAGCTATAGTGACATCTGGTCATTAGTATTGGTGGATCAACACACAGTTGATAAGGATAGGAGACCAGTTGATAGACCTTTTGATAGAAGAAAGTAAAAGTCTTCAAAAGTCATGATTAATTGGTACAGGCTTTCACTGTTTTATGTGCGTTATAGGACAGAAGCACTTGGAACGAAGTTCTGAGTTATTTATATATCAAGATATGATGTGTAATTCTTATAAAGCACATGGCAGTACCGCTTGGTGGCGCTATGATGATGAGTTCCGGACGTGGCAGGCCTTGCAACCTAAAATGGGTTGGGGGGGTCAAAGCAACTGATGTTTGGCTCAGGTTCATGTTTTCTTAAAAAGAGCCCTCCTTTTCAGCAGCGGCCACTGTTCATTTCTCAGGAGCAGGACAACGTGCAGTGGTTGTCTATAGACCTGGAGCATTCTGGTTATTTAATGAGGGACACAGACATTTTTTGAGCTATGTAAATAAAAACTTGAGTAGTTCTGTTCCTACGGGGGAGCTCATTCAGCACCGCATTGTCCCCACTCGTCAAGTAAATTACCAGCTAAATCTTCACTCGGTGACCACTAGGAACAAATCCGCGATGGGCCCTTGGATAGACCAATATACTAACAAAGATCCTGTGTAAATTTAGTAGGACCCCATATTTCACTCGTAATTTAAAATCAACCAGAGAACACCCCTAGATATCAGCCCGAAAACAAAATGAGATTCTCCTTAATAAAATCAATAAAGAGGTTGCATTAGGAAGGATTGTTGGATCTCTAAAAGACAGTTTAGAGTTTTGTCATTGGGAATAGTTAAAAAAAAAATGGGCATATTCCGAATTATACACCATCAGTGATTCTGTTGATGATGGGGTCTTGTTGGAAGATGTGTTGGGCTCCTTTGTCTACTTGGCTGGAGCCTGGGCTCTTTTAGCAAAATCCAATATCAAATCTGTCCCAATGGGTTGTTCCATTTCATGTCATTATTTTGAACTTTTTAGTTGCTCCCTGGATTGGGTTGTTGGATTTCAGGCTGATAACAGGTCTGCTACCCATTATTTGGATAATTTCTATTCATGGGTTCAAAAGATTCAGAATTATGTCAACGGTTATTAGAGCATTTTAAAATTATCACTCATTGTTTCAGTGTCCCTTAATCAGCAAGAAAAAAAAAAATACACTCCAACAAATGCAATCATTACTGAGACTGCTGATCTTAGGGTTTTGGTACAATATTTGGTGTTCAGTGGAGTGCAGATGTGTGGCACAATTCACGGATGGACCAAGGATTTTCAAAAACCTTACTTTGCTTGAACTTTTTCCTATTGTTGTAGCGGTTGAAATATGGGGTGACCATTTTGCCAATAAGAAGTTTGTTTTTGCAGTGACAACCTTAGTGTGGTTCATTGCATAAATTGTTCATCTGCATCCTCTCTTCTGGTACTTAGCTTTATTCACCCCAAAAATATCTAGTTTAAGGCCGCCCAAATCCCAGGAATAGCTAACAGTATTGCTGATATCGCGTTTTAATTGAAAGGATGTCAGAGAGTGGCAAACAGCTGATGCCTTTAGTTTGATCTCCCATTACACCTACAACATGGCAATCTTATGGTAAGGCTTGGGAAGGGTGGTGCCTTTTGATTAAGGGAAGACCATTGCTGCCAGTCCTTGCTGAAGTAAAAATCGAGTTTAATTTGCAGCTTCATAAGACGGGGGATTTTGGGTTGGTTTGGATTGTTATTTTCAATTAATAGGATGGCATTACTAAGGCCTTTTTTTGTTAGACAGGTTGTTTAAGGGTGGAAGAGGTCTCAACCCAGTACAGAATGTACACGCCTGATTTCTCCCTCTTGCTGGGTCATGTGATTTCTCTTACGCCTTTGGTTTGTTGTTGTTTCCACATTGAGTCATCTCTTTTTTGTCAGCTGCATTTGCGATTCCAATTTTGGCGCCTTGCGCATTAGTGAATTGATTCTAACTTCAAAAACATATCCGTGGGTGTCATACTATTTGACGTCGTTGCTGTTGGGGATAATACCCAGTGATAGGGGCATTTGAGTTCCCTTACACTCGGCTTTGGGTTCGGTTTGCCCAGTTAAATTAGTTTACAATTATTTAGGTTGTAGGGGGTAAATTTTACTTGTGATATATACGGATGGATCTCCCTAAACAAATTTCAAAAGCAGGCAATTTTTTGTAGGTGTTTAGAGGCTGCGGGAGTTCAGCCAGGAGATTACAGGACACATTCTTGTCAAATTGGGGTTGCTACTGAGGCCGCCAGTGTGGATTTATCCGAAGCAGAGGTTCAAAGGATTTGGAGGTGGCGTTCGGCTTGTTTGGTATATATATCAGACTTGATTGATCAATTAAATTTTTCTTCATTTTGGATTTTTAAGTTCTGTCAGACCATTTGTGTGGTTGTTAGGTTATCATTGCATATTCTGGGCAGCACAGTGGGGTGAAAGGCATTGAAGTAAAATAGTGAATCATCAGAGGCTTGGAATGATCTTAAGTCTAGACTGAAGTCGTCGATATTGGGAGAGATGTTACTGGTCCAGTGATATTGATTTTACATGTGGGTGGTAACGACCTTTGTTCCAACAAAGTGACCGAATTGATAACGATGATGAGATCGGACCTGGATCTTTTCATCAGTTTCTTCTCTGAACCTCTTCTGGTTTGGTCCGAGATAGTTCTCTGAGCTGTATGGCAGGAGGCTCAGGATGGTATGGCGGTGGAGTGAATCCAGTGTACTATATATGCTCATATGTCCAAGTTGGTTTGTGATAAATTTGGTGTCGTAGTAAGACATCTACAGCTTGAAAGAGACAATTCATCCCTCCTAAGGTCAGACGGCTTGCATCTTAAAGACATTGACCTTGATATTTTCTTATCTGCCATTCAAGACGGTGTTGAGAAAGCATTGTTTCTGATGGGGGAGGGTCGGAGTCCTGTTTAGGATTACACAGGATCCTCCTTGACTGTTTAATTAAAGAAAGGAAGCACCTGAATGTTTTGATTATGCTGGCTGACTTGCCTGTTAAAGTGCTGCAGGGCATTTGGCTACTAGTCCAGTTCTTCAAAAGTTTTAAGTGCCTTCCTTGTTATTATTATACCATAAAAAATATTTATTAATAAGTATAGCTGTGACTTACCTTCACCATCAATTCATCTGAGGACCTTTATTTGTTCCACAGGGTATTGGTGGGGAGGGAAGTGCCTGGTGTTTTGCTTTGGGGTCTCTGCAGTCATTTTTTTACGTGTTTGTGAAAGGAGAGTAGATTTTAATATTTAATGAAAATTTGTTCAAAAAGTAGCTGCTGTTCGTTTCAGTGTTACAACAAATTTGTAAAAATAAACAACTGTTAATACCAAACTAACAAAAAAAGAGTTGAAAAAAACAAATTTTAAACTATGAATATGTCAAATTCAGGGTGAAAGTGAAAATTTAACCTTAGCAAGCGTAACAACAATTTAACATATCAATTTCTGTGAGCAAAGCCGCAGGTATTTTGTTAGTCATAAATACAAAGAATATATTATTCTTGGCTCGGAAGGCATCCGATCGGCACAGAAGGGAGAGGGGCAAAAACACTTTCTGCACATCAGAGGCACTCCTTGCCCCCTACTCCTACCAGTTAACAAAAATAGCTTCTTGCCATCAGAGTGAGAATTATGTGGGGCAGCTGGGATGGAAGAGTTCTGCCACTATTTCTGACTACTGAAGGGGTGGAGTAGGTTTGAGTTGATTGATCTGACTGGTGGGGATGCAGGGGAGAGTGCGATGTGAAAACTTTTATTACGCGGGTAATTGCAGTCAAAATATAAATGTATGCAGTGCTCTGTCCTTAGGGGAGCAGTAAAATGAACCCCCATTAAGAATATTGCCCCCACAGAGTATAATCATAAATTAGCGTCCCTTGCCTTATAATTATAAAATAACCCCCCCCATAGAGTATAATCATAAAATAATGCTACTGCAGAGTATAATCATAAAATAATGCTCCCATAAAGTATAATCATAACATCCCCATAGGGTATAATCATAAAATAGAGCCCCCATAGAGTACGATCATAAAATAATCGCCCCCCTGGAGTGTAAATATAAAATAACACCACAATATGGGATAATCATAAAATAACAATCCCATAGTGTATAATCATAAAATAACACCCCCATAGAGTATAATCATGAAATGATGCCCACTGGAGTATATTCATATAACTTCAGCAAGGCACAATTTCACAACAAGGGGTGTATAAGATTATACTCCAGGTGTGCTTTATTTTATGACATGGGGTGTAAGTAATTCATATATACCTTTTGCAATAAAATGACACTTCCTTAGAATATATGAGTTCATTCACATGTTGCATTTTTGCCATGAAAAGTGCAGCCTTTTACTGTCTCAGCAAAGTGAGAGTTCTGAGATTTCATGCACATATCTCTGCTTATTTTTTCCTTTCAGTTTCGTAGAAGTATAAAATCTGCAGCATTTCAATTCTTTCAGAGTTTTTGCAGCCTTTTTCACCCATTGAAATGAATGGGGGGGGGAATGAATAAAAAATGTGTGGTTTTCATGCCTTTTTTCCTGCCAAGAAACACGTTTTTGATGCAGAAATGTCTGCAGCAAATCCTTAATATGTGCACATACCCTAAAGATAAAATCACACATCTTGGGAGTATAATTATGTACAAATTTTGCAATAAAAATTACACTTACTAGAGTATTATAATATACTAGCTACTGAACCCATTCTACGCCCGGGTGGCGAGCATTTTTATTGGTATATGGTCTCCTATGCTGGTATGTGATGCCCCCTCCTGGTATTTGTGCTGCCCCCATCCTGTCCCCACCATCCTATCCTGGTATGCATGGCACCCATCATCCCTATCCTGGTATGCATGGCACCCCTTATTCCCATCCTGGTATGCATGGCACCCCTCATCTCCATCCTGGTATGCATGGCACCCCTCATCCCCATCCTGGTATGCATGGCACCCCTCATCCCCAATCCTGGTATGCATGGCACCCTTCACCCCCAATCCTGGTATGCATGGAACCCCTCACCCCCAATCCTGGTATGCATGGCACCCCTCACCCCCAATCCTGGTATGCATGGTACCCCATCCTTTATCCCTATCATGGTATGTATGGTACCCCTCATCCTGGTATGGATGGTACCCCTCATCCTGGTATGGTTGGTACCCATCATCCAGGTATGGATGGTACCGTTCAGCCCTATCCTGGTATGAATGGCACCCCATCCCTCATCCTGGTATGCATGATCCCCCTCATCCCTATCCTCGTACACATGGTACCCCTCATCCCTATCCTGGTATGCATGGCCCCTCATCCGAACCCTGGTATGCATGGCCCCCCCACATCCCTATCCTGGTATGCATGGTACCCCTCATCCCTATCCTGGTATGCATGGCCCCCTCATCCCCAATCTTGGTATGCAAGGCACCCCTCATCCCCAATCCTGGTATGTATGGCACCCCTCATCCTCAATTCTGGTATGTATGGTACCGCTCATCCCCATTCCTGGTATGCATGGCACCCCTCATCCCCAATCCTGGTATGCATGGCAAATCTCATCCCCAATCCTGGTATGCATGGCACCCCTCATCCCCAATCCTGGTATGCATGGCACCCCTCATCCCCAATCCTGGTATGCATGCCACCCCTCATCCCAAATCCTGGTATGCATGGCACACCTCATCCCCAATCCTGGTATGCATGCCACCCCTCATCCCCAATCCTGGTATGCATGGTACACCTCATCCCCAATCCTGGTATGCATGGAACACCTCATCACCAATCTTGGTATGCATGGCACCCCTCATCCCCAATCCTGGTATGCGTGACCCCCTCATCCCCCAATCCTGGTATGTGTGGCCCCCTCACCCCCCAAACCTGATTTGTATGGCACCCCTCATCCCTTTAACGCTGGACACATACAAAAAAATAAACACTTATGCTCACTTTTCTTCCCTGTGCTCCAGTGCTTCTGTGTCCCGTCCTGCTGGAGGCCAGGGGAGGAGTGCGACGTCGGAGTACACGCGTGCCCATACCGTGCTGTCCGGCGCCATTTTGCTGAAGACACACTGCAAATGTGTCTTCAGTAAAATGGCGCCGGATAGCGCTATGCGCATGCGCTGATTCCGACGCCTCACTCCTGCCCCGGTGTCCGGCGAAGAGAGGCGCCGCAGCAACGCTCCTCCCGGTCAGGTAAATATGTAAAGCATGGCGCCGGAGATCGCGACATGCTTTCAGTGTCTACGCATACCGTGATCTCCAGCGCCATACACTCCTCTTACCTGTAACGGCTCCATGCGTGCTTCTGTCTGGAGCCAGACTGCGCTGGCATGTCACGCTTGCGCAGTCTATAAAGGCTTCAGACAGAGACACGCATCCCCGGTTATATTATAGATTATGTTTATACTCGAGTGGGAAATCATCACTTAACTGCAAGGGGTCAGCATAAAAGTGCACCTGCGTGTGTTAATGTATGTGTGTGTCATTATGTATCCTTGTTTCACTGCGTGTGTTAAGTAAAAGGGTACGTGTTTATATGTGTTTTAATACATAAAACAGTATCCTCTTCCCTCTGTACCAGTCTATTATTGTTTATTTGTTACTGTAAGTGATATCTGTATTTTGTATGTAACCTCTTCACATGTACAGCACCATGGAATCAATGGTGCTATATAAATAAATAATAATAAATAATAATAAATAATAATAATACATATTCAGATATTTAGGACATATTTTTTAAATCTGTAAGGCTCTGTTCATACTGCATTTCAGCAGTGTCCATCTGTTCAGACAGAAACAGAGGCTTTGCAGACCACATTTCTATGCCCATGTGAACAAACGGACACATTCACAAAAAAAAACCACATTGCCACAAATGTCACACAGTGTGGACACAGGTACAGCAGTTCTGCTCTCCAGGTAGCCGGAGATTTCATCCTCCTCATAGAATCACTACAGCTCTCATTGTCCATGGAACTGCTCAGGCGCCTGATAAATGGTCGGCTGATGCAGAGGGGTGTTCACAGATCACGTGCTCTGTAACGTCCAGTGACGGGCAGGATGGGGGGCGCAGTCACTCTCTGGGGACGGAGCTTCGCTCTTCTGGTGAACATGTTACCGGCTGCTCCATTCCTGGTGCTGAGGAAGATGATGGGCAGGCGAGCGAAATATGCAAATTCATAACATGTCAGCACCAACTTGGAGAAGTGACATTGAAGACCCCCTACTGACTAATGACCCGCACTACAACCTCCATCATGCTGTATTACTAAAACTGCTACTATGACATAGTAATGGGGCAGATGATGTCACAATGTTGACTCGGTGCCGCTTATTTCCAGTGTCCTCCTGCAGCCAGGAAGAACATTGGTAAAAAATAAGTTAATACAGTGTATAATCTGACTTTCAAGACCAAAACTATAGTCTTTGGATTGCACTACAAATAAAGAGTTATATTGGTGGGTTATGTTATATCTTCGGACTGTGGATTCTTTTTCAATTCCTTGGATTTAAGGAGTGGTATCCTATCCGGAAACCCAAAGACAAGGAGTGTCTTATGTCTTGTTCCCACACCCTATATGTAGTGGCAATTATATTCCCAAAATTTTGAACTAAGACCATTATATCCACATCCACCTGGCAGAGGTGCACATAGAAATCATGGGGCCCCAAAGCAGAAGTTTAAAAAAATGCCCTCCATGCAGTATAATGGACCTACATACAGTATAATGGCCCCACACCTCTCCCACACTGTATAATTGCCAGTATTAGCCCTCCAAACAGTATAATGGCCCCATCAAAGCCCTTCACACAGTATGATGGACCCCACACAAACCTTCACACTTTATAATTGCTGACATACAGTATAATGGCTCTCACATAGCCCTTCAAATATTATAATGGCCCCATATTGCCTTCCATATAGTATAATGGGCCCCATATAGTCCTCCATATAGTATAATGCGCCCCTCATAATCCTCCACATAGGATAATGCACTCCCATGGTCCTCCCCAGAATATAATGCACCTTCATGTTCCTTGACACAATATAATGCACCCCCATTGTCCTCCACACAATATAATGCACCCCAATGGTCCTCCACACAATATAATGCACCCCCCCATGGTCCTCCATACAATATAATGATTTATATTTTTAATTACATTTTTTTATGGATTTAATAGAGAAAAAATATCAATCACATCAATATTTACGCCATTTACCGATTCCCGTAAATAATCTGATCATTGTGCTATGTGGATCGTTACGATTACAGAGACACCAAATATGTCCATGTTATTAGCCGATTTGTGATGTTTATTATTTTTTAAAAAAGGGCAGTAAAATTTCCATTTATGTAATTGTTTTTCATTATTTTTTAGTATTTTTATAGGAAGAAAAAAATCTTTCTTTTATTCTCCCTCTTGAATACAGAGACATAAAAATACACTGCTATATATACAGTGGGTACGGAAAGTATTCAGACCCCTTTCAATTTTTCACTCTTTGTTTCATTGCAGCCATTTAGTAAATTCTAAAAAGTTCTTTTTCTTTCTCATTAAAGTACATTCTGCACCCCATCTTGAGTGAAAAAAAACAGAAATGTAGAAATTTTTGCACATTTATTAAAAAAGAAAAACTGAAATATTATTATTATTATTATTATTATTATTATTATTATTTTACATAGCGCCATTGATTCCATGGCGCTGTACATAAGGGTTTACATACCAAATACAGATATCACTTACAGTAAACAAATTAACAATGATAGAACGTTACAGAGGGAAGAGGGTCCTGCCCTTGTGGGCTTACATTCTACAGGAATGGGGGAGGAGACAGTAGGTTGAGGGGTTGCAGTAGCTTCAGTGTTGGGGGTGGCAGAAAGCAAGTTCATGGCAGGCTGTAAGCTTGTTTGAAGAGATGGGTTTTCAGGTTCCGACTGAAGGATCCAGGTGTGGTGGATAATCGGACGTGTTGAAGCACAGAATTCCATAGGACGGGGGATATTCGGGAGAAATCTTGGAGCCGATTGCGTGAGGAACAATAAGTGTGGAGGAGAGAAGGAGGTCTTGGGAAGAACGGAGGTTACGTGAGGGAATATATATCGGGAGATTAGTTCAGAGATGTACGGAGGAGAGAGGTTATGGATGGCTTTGTAGGTCAGTGTTAGTAGTTTGAACTGGATACGCTGGGGAAATGGAAGCCAGTGAAGGGATTTGCAAAGGGGGGTAGCAGAGGAGTAGCGAGGCGAGAGATGAACAAGTCGTGCAGCAGAGCTGAGGATGGACTGGAGGGGTGCGAGAGTGTTAGCAGGTAGGCCACAGAGGAAGATGTCTCCGCGAGCTCAAAGAACACTGGATTTTGGCTGTTGGAGCTGAAAAGAGGACATCGGTAAACCAGGGGAGGAGTCCTGAGGAGATAATTTGCATATTCCCACTGCATTTTGGGGTAAGTGAAGAGTCTCCGCGAGCTCAAAGAACACTGGATTTTGGCTGTTGGAGCTGAAAAGAGGACATCGGTAAACCAGGGGAGGAGTCCTGAGGAGATAATTTGCATATTCCCACTGCATTTTGGGGTAAGTGAAGAGTCTCCGCGAGCTCAAAGAACACTGGATTTTGGCTGTTGGAGCTGAAAAGAGGACATCGGTAAACCAGGGGAGGAGTCCTGAGGAGATAATTTGCATATTCCCACTGCATTTTGGGGTAAGTGAAGAGTCTCCGCGAGCTCAAAGAACACTGGATTTTGGCTGTTGGAGCTGAAAAGAGGACATCGGTAAACCAGGGGAGGAGTCCTGAGGAGATAATTTGCATATTCCCACTGCATTTTGGGGTAAGTGAAGAGTCTCCGCGAGCTCAAAGAACACTGGATTTTGGCTGTTGGAGCTGAAAAGAGGACATCGGTAAACCAGGGGAGGAGTCCTGAGGAGATAATTTGCATATTCCCACTGTATTTTGGGGTAAGTGAAGAGTCTCCGCGAGCTCAAAGAACACTGGATTTTGGCTGTTGGAGCTGAAAAGAGGACATCGGTAAACCAGGGGAGGAGTCCTGAGGAGATAATTTGCATATTCCCACTGCATTTTGGGGTAAGTGAAGAGTCTCTGCGAGCTCAAAGAACACTGGATTTTGGCTGTTGGAGCTGAAAAGAGGACATCGGTAAACCAGGGGAGGAGTCCTGAGGAGATAATTTGCATATTCCCACTGCATTTTGGGGTAAGTGAAGAGTCTCCGCGAGCTCAAAGAACACTGGATTTTGGCTGTTGGAGCTGAAAAGAGGACATCGGTAAACCAGGGAAGGAGTCCTGAGGAGATAATTTGCATATTCCCACTGCATTTTGGGGTAAGTGAAGAGTCTCCGCGAGCTCAAAGAACACTGGATTTTGGCTGTTGGAGCTGAAAAGAGGACATCGGTAAACCAGGGGAGGAGTCCTGAGGAGATAATTTGCATATTCCCACTGCATTTTGGGGTAAGTGAAGAGTCTCCGCGAGCTCAAAGAACACTGGATTTTGGCTGTTGGAGCTGAAAAGAGGACATCGGTAAACCAGGGGAGGAGTCCTGAGGAGATAATTTGCATATTCCCACTGCATTTTGGGGTAAGTGAAGAGTCTCCGCGAGCTCAAAGAACACTGGATTTTGGCTGTTGGAGCTGAAAAGAGGACATCGGTAAACCAGGGGAGGAGTCCTGAGGAGATAATTTGCATATTCCCACTGCATTTTGGGGTAAGTGAAGAGTCTCCGCGAGCTCAAAGAACACTGGATTTTGGCTGTTGGAGCTGAAAAGAGGACATCGGCGCGCGCATTTTGAAGCTTTTTTTTTAAGCTTTTTTTCACTGTTTTCAGAACATTAACAATAAGAACATGGAAGAGTCCAGGACCCATTTGGTGAGCTGCATATCCTGCTACATGTTCACAGACTTGCCAGTGGAAAAGCCAAACTTCACATGCCAGAAATGCAAGCTTGTGTCCCTGTTGGAGGAAAAGTTGCGAAATCTAGAAGAGAGGTTAACTACCTTGAAAATCATTAAGGAAGGTGAAGAGTTCTTAGACAGAGCAGAATTATCTCTTCATGATTCAGAAAGAGAAGAAATTCGAACTGCACCTGACGAAACAGAGGAATGGAAGCATGTGACCCACAGAAGCAGGAGGATCGAGAGGCAGTCAGCACCCATACTGCTCAGGAACCAGTACCAGGCTCTCACGCAGGAGAACCATGAAGAAATACAGCAAAATAAGACTTTGCCAGCAATGAATAACCTTGTAAGCCCTCAGAATCCTCCTGGATGGAGAAAGAAGAATGTTGTGAAGAAAAAACGGAGAGTGGTGGTCATGGGGGATTCCCTGTTATGAGGAATAGAGGCCGCTATCTGCAGACCAGACATAACCTCAAGAGAAATGTGCTGTCTTCCAGGAGCAAAAATTAAAGATGTGTCTGACAGGATATCAAGACTCTTCAGACCTACAGATCACTACCCATTCCTGCTAATACATGTGGGGACAAATGACACCGCAAGAAAGGACCTGGAAACCATCTGCAGTGACTTTGAAGACTTAGGCAAGAAAGTGAAAGAATTGGGAGCGCAGGTGGTCTTCTCATCCATCCTCCCAGTGGATGGCCATGGAACAATGAGGTGGAATAAGATTCTACAGGTAAACAACTGGCTACGTCGATGGTGCCATCAACAAGGATTTGGATTTCTGGATCACGGAATGAATTACCTATACGATGGACTACTTGCTAGAGATGGGGTGCACCTTGCGAAGACTGGAAAACATGTATTTGGAAGTCGCCTTGCTACACTCATCAGAAGAGCTTTAAACTAGAACAATGTGGGAAGGGAAGCAAAGGCCAGAAAAAGCCATACAGCTGACAAATACTATTGAGATCTCTGCTACTGGAAGTGGAAAAGAAGAACAAAGACAAAACAATTTAAATAATAAAAATATGGGAGGAAGAGAAACCAATCACAAACTAAAATGTTTTTATACAAATGCACAAAGCATGGGCAACAAACAAGGAGAATTGGAACTACTAATGCAGGAAAAGGAATATGATGTCATTGGAATCACTGAAACTTGGTGGGACGATACACATGATTGGAATAAAAGGCTAAAAGGATACAACTTATTTGCAAGAAACAGACTTGATAAACGAGGAGGAGGTGTTGCATTGTATGTTAGAAAAGCGTATATCTGCACAGAGATTGAAGCTTCAGAGACTGGGAGTTCTGTGGAAACTGTTTGGGTAAGAATACAAGGAGAGAACAACGGAAAGGACACCATTGTAGGCATTTACTACAGGCCACCTGGGCAAGCTGAAGATATGGATGAACTCTTTATGTATCAAATGACCAAGTTCTCCAAAAAATATGACGTAGTGGTCATGGGAGATTTCAACTATCCAGACATTTGTTGGGAATCTCTCTCAAGTAAAACGAACAGGTCAAGCAAATTCTTATCCTCTCTTGCTGACAACTTTATCTTCCAAAAGGTAGGGGAGAAAACAAGGGGATCTCCTACTTTGGATCTAATCCTTATAAACAGGGAGGAAATGGTTGAGGAGGTAAAGGTGGCTGGGACCCTAGGAGGCAGCGATCATGCTATTATAGAATTTTGGATAACTAGAGGAGGAAGACATGTGAAGACTCAAACTTCAAGGTTAGATTTTAGAAAGGCAGATTTTAAGAGACTCAGAAAGAGAATAGGAGGGATCCAATGGCTGGATGTCCTTGAGGACAAAAATGTCCAGGAAGGATGGGAAATTTTTAAAAATGAGATTCTCAAAGCACAATCGTTAACAATCCCGAAAAGTAGGAAGAATGGGAAGCATTTAAGGAAACCAGGATGGATGAACACAGAACTTAAACACATGCTAAAAGGAAAGAAAGAAATGTTTATTAAATGGAAAGAGGGAGGCATATCTAAAGAAGATTATAATGCAGTCTGCAGATCCTGCAGGGCACGTATCAGCTTAGCTAAAGCTGACAATGAATTAAGGCTTGCAAGAGATGTCAAAAGCAATAAAAAAGGATTTTGGGGGTATGTCAAAAGTAAAAGAAAAGTCAAAGATGCTATAGGATTTTTACAGGATGAAAATGGAGAAATGGTAAGAGAGGATGTTGAGAAGGCCGAACTTTTTAATTCCTATTTTGCATCTGTTTTCTCTCAGAAAGAAAATGTAACATCAACTGATCTTCACTGTCATTTTAAAGGAATAGAGGAATCCAAGTTATCTGTAAACAGAAAGATTGTGAGGGAATATTTAGCTAACATAAATGAGTTCAAGTCTCCAGGTCCAGATGAATTACACCCCAGAGTACTGAAGGAGATCGTAGAAGAAATTTTAGAACCACTCTCCATAATCTTTGAAAATTCTTGGAGAACAGGAGAAGTCCCAGAAGACTGGAGAAGAGCAAATGTTGTTCCTATCTTCAAAAAGGGGAAGAAGGTGGACCCAGGGAACTATAGGCCGGTGAGTCTGACTTCTATACCAGTAAAGATCTTTGAAAAAATTATTAAACAACATGTATGTAAGTACATGGATAAGAATGAAGTGATTAACCAGAGTCAGCATGGGTTTGTAACTAACAAGTCATGTCAGACTAACTTAATTTCCTTCTATGACAGAATCACTGACTGGGTGGATCAGGGAAATGCTGTAGATATAGTATATCTTGACTTCAGCAAAGCATTTGACAAAGTATCTCACACCATCCTTATTGAAAAAATGACCAAGTATGCAATGGACCAGGCAACTGTTAGGTGGATTCATAACTGGCTTAGTGATCGGACTCAAAGGGTGGTTGTAAATGGCTTCACATCCAGCTGGATGAATGTCTCAAATGGGGTACCACAGGGCTCCGTCCTGGGACCTGTATTGTTCAACATCTTTATCAATGATTTAGATGAAGGAATTGAGGGTAAACTGATTAAATTTGCTGATGACACAAAGCTAGGAGGGATAGCTAATACTAGAGAAGAGAGAGAGAGGATTCAAAAAGACCTAAATAAACTGGAGCAGTGGGCAGCAACCAACAGAATGGTTTTTAACAGGGAAAAATGCAAAGTACTACATCTGGGCAATAAAAATGAAAAAAGCATATACAGAATGGGAGGAATAGAGCTAAGCAACAGTACATGTGAAAAAGACCTAGGTATACTAATAGATCATAGACTGAACATGAGTCAACAGTGTGATGCAGCAGCAAAAAAGGCAAATACAATTCTGGGATGTATTAACAGAAGCATACAGTCTAGATCACGTGAAGTCATTATCGGTCTTTACTCCTCTTTGGTCAGACCTCATCTGGAATACTGTGTACAGTTTTGGGCACCACATTTTAAAAAAGACATAGACAAACTGGAGCAAGTTCAGAGAAGAGCGACCAGAATGGTGACTGGTCTGCAAACCATGTCCTATGAGGAACGGTTGCAGGATTTGGGAATGTTTAGCTTGCAAAAAAGAAGACTGAGAGGAGACTTAATAGCTGTCTACAAATATGTCAAGGGCTGTCACATTGTAGAAGGATCATCTTTATTCTCATTTGCACAAGGAAAGACTAGAAGCAATTGGATGAAACTAAATGGGAAGAGACACAGATTAGATATTAGAAAAAACTTTTTGACAGTTAGGGTGATTAATGAGTGGAACAGGCTGCCACAAGAGGTGGTGAGTTCCCCTTCAATGGACGTCTTCAAACAGAGGCTGGACAGACATCTGTCTGAGATGATCTAGTGAATCCTGCTTTGAGCAGGGGGTTGGACCAGATGACCCAGGAGGTCCCTTCCAACTCTACCATTCTATGATTCTATGTTGCAGTGGTCGAGGCGGGAGATGATGAGGGCATGCACAAGCAGTTTAGTAGATTGAGGGTTGAGGAAAGGATGGATTCTGGAAATATTTTTGAGCTGCAGGCGACAAGAGGTGGCAAGAGCTTGGATGTGGGGTTTGAAGGACAGGGCAGAGTCAAGGGTTACACCGAGGCAGCGGATTGTCGGTACAATGGAAAGATTGATGTCATTTATTGTGATAGAAAGATCAGGTGGGAAAGATATGCAAGATGGGGGAAAGATAATGAGTTCAGTTTTGTCCACATTGAGCTTCAGGTAGCGGGAGGAGAAGAAAGTGGATATGGCTGCTAGACATGCTGGGATTCTGGACAGCAGAGAGGTGACATCTGGGCCAGAGAGGTAGATCTGGGTGTCATCAGCGTACAGATGGTACTGGAAGCCATGGGATTTTATGAGGTGTCCCACACCAAGGTATAGATTGAGAAGAGTAGGGGTCCAAGGACAAAGCCTTGAGGGACTCCAACAGAGAGGGGGCGGGGTGAGGAGGTAGTGTGAGAGTGGGAGACGCTAAATGCGCGAACAGAAAGGTATGAGGAGATCCAAAATAGGGCAAGGTCTTTGACGCCAAAGGAAGAGAGGATCTGTAGTAGGAGGCAGTGATCAACTGTATCGAAAGCAGAGGACAGGTCAAGAAGAAGGAGTACAGAGAATTGTCTGTTAGCTTTGGCTGTAAGTAAGTCATTGGTGATTATGGTAAGGGAAATTTCGGTGGAATGGTGGGTGCGGAAGCCGGATTGTCGGTAGTCGAAGAGAGAGTTAGATGAAAAGTGGGAGGAAAGTTCAGCGTGAACGTGTTGTTCAAGGAGTTTGGTGGCAAATGGGAGCAGCGATATGGGGCGATATCTGGTCAAGGCGGCTGAGTCAAGGGATGGCTTTTTGAGGATGGGCATGATTGTGGCATGTTTGAAGGCAGCGGGGAAAGTACCAGAAGATAGTGATAGGTTGAAGAGATGGGTTAGGGATGGGATGAGTGTGGGGGTGAGGTTGGGGAGGAGGATGGGGTCGAGTGCACATGGGGTGAGGTGTGATTTGGAGAGGAGACGAGTAAGGTCTCTTTCCGTGATGTTGGGAAGAGAGGTTATGGGGGTAGGGAAATGGTGTGAAAAACAAAGGGGTTGTGGTGGTCGGACAGTAAAGACTTGCCATGTTTGGTCAATCTTGTTTTTGAAGTGTGTGGCAAACTCCTCAGCAGAGATGACGGAGGTCGGAGGGGGCGGTGGAGAGTGGAGGAGAGAGTTAAAAGTGTTGAATAGCTGTTTGGGGTTGTAGGATAGGAGGATATGAGGGTTGTGAAGTAGGCCTGTTCAGCAGAGGTGAGTGCTGATTTGAATGTGAGTGTTGCTTGCTTGAATGCAGTGAAGTCATCTTGAGTATGTGTGTCATTCCAACGCCGCTCCACAACCCTGGATGCTTGTCGAAGCTGTTTAGTGAGGTTGTTGTGCCAGGGTTGCCTGTTGACTCGTCACGCTTTGCCATGCACAAGAGGGCCGACCGAGTCAATGGCTGATGCGAGAGTGGCCTTGCAGAAAGCGGTGGCGCTGTCTGTGTCATGGAGTGAGGATATGGATGTCAGTGGTAGAACAGAGTCAGAGAGTGTGTGAGTGTCTAGATGTGTAACGTTTCTGCGGAGGTGTGCTAGTTGCCGGACATGGGTGACAGGTGAGGAGGACAGGGATGAGAATGTGAGTAGATGGTGGTCAGATAGGGGTAGGGGGGAGGTTGTGAGGTTAAATAGGGAACAGAGTCGGGTGAAGATAAGGTCTAGTATGTGTCCGTCTGTGTGGGTGGCTGAGGAGGACCACTGAGTAAGTCCAAAGGATGAAGTAAGCGACAAGAGTTTGGATGCTGCTCACTGGCGAGTGTCAGTGGGGATGTTGAAATCGCCCATGATGATTGTGGGAATGTCAGCAGAGAGAAAGTAAAGAAGCCAGGAGGATAATTGGTCAATAAAGGCAGTGATCGGGCCCGGAGGTCAGTATATGATAGCCATTTGGAGGTTGGAGGGAGAGTAAATGCGGACAGAGTGGACTTCAAAAGAAGGGAGAATAAGGGAGGGAAGAGGAGGAGTAGGGCTACAGGTGCAGTTGTTAGCGAGGAGAAGACCCACTCCTCTACCATGTCTGTTACCAGGGCGAGCAGTGTGGGTGAAGTGGAGGGCGCCGTAACACAGCGCAGCAGGGGAGGCAGTGTCAGAGGGTGTCAGCCATGTCTCCATGATGCCCAGGAAGGAGAGATGACAAGAGGTAAAACGGTCGTGGACAAAATGGAGCTCGATGCAGACAGCGTGCATTCCAGAGTGCTCCAGAGAGAGGGAGCAGCGGGGTGGGCATCAGGTTTTGCGTAAGAGAGGTTACTGTAGCTTGCAGTTGTTTTGATGGAATATGTGGGGGAATTGGTGGAAAGTGCAAGCTGTGGGGGTCCAGGATTGGGAGATATGTCGTCAATGAAGAGAAGCAGAGAGAGGGAGAGCAGGTGGGAGAATGAGAGTGCCCGGCTTGTTTTATGTTTTGGTAGGATCGATCTGAGGTTGAGGAGCAGGTCTGTAGATGAGGTTAGGTGGGGAGGTAGGAGGGAAGGAGAGATGATGATTTGGTTAGAGGGTGCTGGGGTTTGGGGATAGCGAAGGAGAGTGAGGATTAGTGGGGCAAAGACAGTAAGGGCATATGTAAGCATAGTGAATGTTAGGTGAGAATCAGAAAGAGAATCTAATTAATAATGGTAGATAGTTATTAGTGATGAGCGAGCACTAAAATGCTTGGGTATTCGTTGCTCGGGTCAAGAAAATTAGAATACTCGGGTGCTCAACCCGAGCAACGAGCCCCATGTAAGTCTATGGGAAACTCGAGCATTTTTCAAGCGGCTCCTCCCGTCGGTCAGCAGAGGGCCTAAAAATTGCCCAAATCGATGGGAACAGTGCTCAAATGACATGGGAACAGCATGGAGAAGACTCCTGGAAGCATTTCTGACTCCCAGGTCACTGCTGTCAACAACGTTGTCAGAATATTATGCCACTTTTACGGACTCACAATAAAACATACAAAAACAAAACCGAAATGGATTTTCCTGGGAAATATATTAAGGAACATCCTTTCCAGGGTAATGACTTGTATATAAGGCAAAATAAATAACCAAAACCAAACATACTCCTCCACACCTTGGGCTATGTTCACGTGTAGCATTTTTGCACTTTTGCATTGCTTTCAACAAAGACAAATGCATTCACTGGGAAATGTCATTTTAACGTTTTACAACCTTATCTGGCCATGTGATGTGTGACATATCATCAGACACATGCAATCAGTGCTGAAAAGACATGGGAACAGGGTAATAGAGTTGGGGTTGATGTCAGCTTATAATGCCAGCTGACATCAAGCCCAGGTTAGAAATGGAGAGGCGTCTATAAGACACCTCCATTACTAACCCCATAGTCAAAGTTAAAAAAAAAAACACAAACACCCAGAATAAAGTCCTTTAATTGAAATAAAGACACAATTCTTTATTGTTCTAAATTAAACCATACTTAGCATAACGCCCATTCCAGCTGAAGCCAACGATCTGCAATAAAAGTAAAATAATAAACCAACATCATCCTTACCTTTCCATGGTTCCCACGACGGCTCCGGCTCTGCTACATTCACATGACAGGCTGGATCGCAGCCGAAAGCTGCCATCCAGCTTCCCATGCCGCAGAGACTGAGAAGCGCAGGCATGCTTGCGCTCCTCAGTGTCTGGCTCTGACTGTATAAAGATGAGCCAAAGTCATGTCCAATGAACTCAGCTCACCTCATGCTATTAATATCAGCCCCCAGCTGTCTGCCTCGCCTTTGCTAGCTATTAAAATAGGGGGGACCCCACGTCATTTTCTTTGGGGGGTCCCCCATTTTAATAGCTAGTAAAGGCTAGGTATTCAGCTGGGGGCTGATAATTAGAGATGAGCGGTGTTCGACTAGAACTGTTCGCCAATCTCAAATTCGAGCTGTTTTGGGCGGTGTTCGAGTTGTTCGACGAACCCGAACGATTTGCAAAAAATTCGGCTGTTCGAGGTTATGTTCGATAACTGTTCGTGCACCAAAAGCGTGTCCTGCATGTCTGGTGCTATTTAGAGCACCAATCATGCAGGGATTGTCTGCCACTCACTGTAATGCCACAGCCATGGTGGTTGTGGCATTACAGTGATTGCCCAAATCGATGGGAACAGTGCCAACAGTGAAACATGAAAAGCCGGCAATTCAGCAGCGGCATACACCTGTACCCAACAATTTAGAACCGAAAGAATAGAGCTTCACACATAGATTAGATAGATATAAACATGTCAGCCACATATATACGAAGTACAGTGAAAGTGCTGCTTACTGTACTTGTCATTTAGCGTAAAGGATTTATCAAAAAAAATAATAGTGTTTTCATGCACCGTCTCTTTAAAAAAGCCAGCCGGCAATTCAGCAGCGGTACCCGACAATTTATAACAGACAGAATAGAGCTTCACACATAGATTAGATAGATAGAAACATGTCAGTCACATATATATGAAGTACAGTGATAGTGTTGGTTACTGTACTTGTCATTTAGTATTAAAATAAAGGATTTATTATTAAAAAAATTGGCGTGGGGTTCCCCTTAATTTTAGGCTCTAGCGGAGGTTAAGCAGACGGCTGGGGCAGATGTTTGAAGCCTGGGAAGGGGGTAATACCCACGGAGCTTCCCAGGCTACTAATATCAGCCCCCAGCTGAATACATAGCCTTTACTAGCTATTAAAATGGGGGACCCCCCAAAAAAAATGACGTGGGGTCCCCCCTAATTTAATAGCTAGCAAAGGCTAGGCAGACAGCTGGGGGCTGATATTAATAGCCCAGGAAGGGAGCCATGAATATTGGCCCCCTCCCAGGCTAGAAACACCAGCCGTCAGCCGCCCCAGAAATGGCGCATTCATAGGATGCGCCAATTCTGGCACTTAGCCTCGCTCTTCCACGCTGCCCTGGTGCGGTGGCAGGGGGTAATAGGGTTGGGGTTGATGTCAGCTTATAATGCCAGCTGACATCAAGCCCAGGTTAGTAATGGAGAGGCGTCTATAAGACACCCCTTGGTCTTATAGGGCAAGGACATGTGACATACACTGCCAATGACACATGCCCTTGCTTGTGTGAAAAAAAGCACTTCGCTCCGTGTGTGCGCTGCTGATAGGCTGACAGATTGCACCTCCCCACTGTAAATGCGGGAAAGAGAAAAAAAAATGGAGATCTTCATTATTCCTGCAGAGATCCATCTCCTGCCCATTCCCCCACCCCGCTGTACACTCAAACTGCGTATTAACATTAATTTTCATCATTACTGAGAAAAAACCAAGTTATGATTTTGGTGCACGAACAGTTATCGAACATAACCTCGAACAGCCGAATTTTTCTCAAATCGTTCGTGTTCGCCGAACGGCTCAAACACCGCCCAAAACAGCTCGAATTTGAGATTGGCGAACAGTTCGAGTCGAACAACGCTCATCTCTACTGCTTAATAATGTGGGACAGCCTTCTTAAGTAGTCTTGCCTTTCATTGGACACACCTGCCAAACTAATTAGCACAGGTGTCTGCAATTGCTTACAGTGATATAAAGAGCCCTGACACACATCACCATCAATGAGTTTAACTGACAAACAAACAAATTCTTCCCTTATCACTCCTAAACACTTTTTGCATAATAATTTGGAACACAGTGTACATGTGCTTTTCCACAAAACACCAGTGGTTCACGTAGTGAATCTTACAGTTCTAACTTGCCAACCGTGGTCTGTATGGAGTTGTTCAATAAAGGGCCCAAAATTAAGATAACATAGACGGGAGAGGTCTCTATGAATAGGAATTCCTAAGTATTTGATACCCTGTGAGGGCCAGGCAAAGGATAATTTGGATTGGATGGAATCCTGTATGGATTTGGGGAGGGAGACATCGAGGGCCTCAGACTTCGCTGCATTGATTTTAAAATTTGACCATGTAACAAAGTGATCTATTTCAGCCATAACAGCATGGATGGATATATGTGATTGAGTGATATATACTAGGACATCATCAGCAAATAGAGAGCACTTGTACTTGATGCCTCCCACATCAATCCACCTAATATTGGGGCTATGGTGAATTGATGAGAGCAGGTGCTCCGTCACTAGGATGTATAAGAGAGGGGACAGAGGACGTCCCTGCCTTGTCCCATTGGTGATTGTGAAAGGTGATGAAAATGTTCTGATGCACCCCCTGGGCCTTGGGACACCCGGAGCCGGATCCTTTTTGGTGGATGCTGGTGGTTGTAGTCTCCGTGGTGGCGACCCGGTTCCGTGGCTCAGGTCGGTCAAACCAGTGGCGGAACTATTTATGTGGTTTTGATGTTTAAATGTCCGACTACGCCACCTGTGGATTGCGGTCAGAGTGAACCGCCGCTGCAGGGCAGACCGCTGAGGCTGGTGTTGTGGGTGCAGCAGAGCGCAGCATAACTCCCCACGGGAGGAGTATAGCCTCAGGGCAGTGTATGCGGAGGATGGGGGTGATGGTACAGGGCAGCAGCAGTAACGACACGGAGTCAGTGATGCAGTCCAGGGCCTTTACTCACAGTTCTTATTATCTAGACCACGTCTGCAGGTAACGGCTGCCCACGTCGTACTGTGCTCACCAGGTGAGGGGCTCAGACAACTCCCAGATGTTATGTTCTGCTACCAGAGCTAAGGAAAGAGAGGAGATCTGTCCCTACGATAGAACTCAGCTGAATCCCTACGATGTAACAGGGAACCTGATCCTGCGATCAGACCTGCTAAAGTCCTAAGCTAGTCTGTACGGAGACCTATAGATGTGGGGAAGGAATCCCTACAAGTACTAAGGACTGGGAGGAAAATGGGACACCTCCTAACAGAAATAGTAGCAGACAGACGAACAAACAAAATATATAGAACATAGAGGTCCGTAGACCAAGCAAACTAACAGAGTTAGATACAGAGCACAGGCTAGCTAGAAAGTAGTTATACAATGAAGTCCAGCAAAGCCAGAAGGGCGGAGCAGGATTAAATAGGCCAACAAGGTCATGTGACCAGCAAAGGAAAAAACCTAAGAGCAAGGTTCTAACACCAGATAACTTTGGAGCGCTTCACAGGACCCCCCTTTGTGTGTCCTTTGTCTGGCCTTTCTTACCAACCCTTCTGTCCGGCTGCCTCGAGCCTCCTCTTGGTAAACTTGGCGCCAGTTTCCCTGACCCTATGTGGTGCCTTCCTAGCGGGTGTAGCGAGGGGCTGCGCCACATAAAATGTCACAGCCTCCGGTTTCTAGCTGAGGGTCGTTTCCTGCCTCCACTAGTTTAGGGGACCGGTCTCCCCCTTTGGCCTGACCCCTCCACGCAGGTGGATTCGGGCGTGCGGTGGCGACTCGCCCGTCCGCACCCCTGGGATCCCTTCATTCCTTGTTCCTGGAGCCTTCTCCGCTCCTCTTCCTTCCTTCTCCCTCTTCCAGGCCTGGGCCTCTGTTACTAGGACCGCCTCCGGAGCAGAGCTCATGCAGAGCCCCTGCTCCCTGTCACTTCTGCTCAGACTTCTCTGCACTGAACTAAGATGGTGCCCACCTTTTATACTCCCTTCTCATTGCACCCAGGAACTGCTTCCTCCCTGCTCCTGCACTACAGGGTTCCCCTTCCTCAGTGTTCCCTCCCCCCACTCCAGCCAGGGACAGGGACTGTCGTGCCCATCTCAGGGGCATATTGGTCGCCCTGCCCCACGGCAATGTGGTGTAATGCATGCAGGTGTCGGGTCCTGATCCACACTCCATCCTTACCTGAGAGTGAGATATCACACCTCTGGGTGAGGTGCAATACCTCTGTAGCAACCGAGCCCTCAGGGTGCTACAGTTCCATTTATCTTCAGCCTAGGTGACGTATTGCGATACAGGGCCGTGATTTTGGCTATAAAAGGGTCCCCTAGACCCCTACCCCAAGCTTTTTAAGAGAATCATATATGGCGTGCCAGGAGACTCTATGGAATGATTTCTCAGCATCCAACGAGAGTATCTAATTACAAATTTTTAACTGCATCTAGCCCTGGAAATACTTTGTGCCTAGTAGCAGTGTCTGCTAGTCAGCGGATTATCCCGGCTGTTAAGCAAGCTACACCACCTGTAGTTTGGACACTTAATTTTTTCAAAGGAAATGCTTCGGGACCACGGGATACTCAGTGAAGAGCATCAGGAGGCACCCCAAGGCATAGGGGCTGGGACTGGCAGTAGGATGCCTTGCTGTGGACAGCCGAGCTCGATCCTTATAAAAGCTTTTTAACTGCAGCAGCTTTAGTGGACGCTACTGGAGCTGGAATTACGCGGCTGCTGGCATGAGACTTGCCCTCCAATAGATCCTTGTATAAAGTGTATTCATTCAAATTAGAGAGACAATTTAAATTAAAAAGCTTAGAGCTGCCTCCACCACAGGGGGGCTCGCTCGACCCACCAGCGGACAGGCACCAGTATTGGGAGAGGGGGGCTGGCCGTCAGGGTTCACCACGGCTCTGGCACAAACCCGGCGACACGGAGGTGGCACGGGCAGGAGCGGACTGGCCGTGTCGGCTTCTCACTTTTTGGATTTTAGAAGGGCATGACATGCCTATATCTGTGTCTCCCCCTCCTTTTACTCCTCCACCTCTTTTCTTTTCGCATGACTATATGTACTTGTCACTTTTCCATGTGTTAGTTGTGTCTTCTGAGCAGTTTGTCAGCTTTTGGACACCTTTGAAGGTGTTTTCTATGTGTTTCTATGTGTTTTTGTTTGCCTGCCATTGGTTTTAACGGTGTTCGACGAACAGTTCGACGAACAGTTCGGCGAACACACGGGTGTTCGATGAACGGAACCGAACTCGAACACTACGGGGGTGGCTCAACACTAATAAAGATGTTCCTTATGTGAACAGAAACGTTCTTGAAGATTTGCACCCGCTATCCACTGTACATACTCCACCTCACGTTTTGGTTCAGTAAAACACAGTTTATTTTGAGGTGGTGGTCCCCGGCACCATGCTGCCTGCAAAGACGAAGCGTCCCCGTAGGTAAAGTCCACACAGCCAGCCAGGACCTCCATTTTCATGTAGCTTGCCGGGGTGTGAAACACAAGTAGCTTGCCTACGGCTATCTCCCTGCGCCACAGCACAACTATGCAGGAGAACATGTGCCTGGTATATGATACACTGTGACTACAGACATCAGATATTATACCAGTCGCGTATTATCCTGTATATAACAGTGGATGCCTGTGCACAACATAGTACAGTATATTACATCACATTTACAGGATAATATGTGACTATATGTCATATACTGTGATACAGACATCAGATGTCATAGTCAGATAATATGTGATGGTATGTATTATACAATATCTGATGTCTGTACTGATAGTATCAGCTGCATATTATCCTGTATGTAACATTGGATGTCTATGTACATAGTATGCTATATCCAGTGTACAGATTTGTACAGTATATGATATTCTGTAACTACAGACATCAGATGTGTTATATACAGAAGAATATGTGTCTGGTATATATTATACTATGAGTACAGACTCAGCAGATATTACACCAGCCACATATTTTCATCTATGTAACATCTGATGTCTGTACACACATTATATCACATTCAGTATGCAGCATAATATATGACCTATGTATGTCATCTGATGTCTTTTGCCTACATTATATCATACACCAGTCATATATTATACTGTATACTGGATGTGGTATATTGTGCACAGCCATCAGATGTCATATACAGGGATATTATTTATACTATACTGCATCATTTATTATACCTTCATATATTATCCTCTATATAATATCTAGTGTCTGTAGTCACGCTTTATCATATACCAGTCACATATTATCCTGTATACTATATATATTATAATATATAAACAGACATCTGATGTTATATACAAGATAATATATGACTGGTATAAAATCTGATATCTATAGTCATAGTATAATATATAATGTCACATATTATCCTGTATATGATGTCTGATGTCTGTGTATACGGTATACCACATATAGTATATGGATTAATATATGATATACAGTGACTACAGACATGAAATGTCATATACAGGAAAAATGTATTGGTATATGTTATACTATGACTACAGACATCAGATATTATAGCAGTATATTATCCTGTATACAGTACAGACCAAAAGTTTGGACACACCTTCCCATTTAAAGATTTTTCTGTATTTTCATGACTATGAAAATTGTACATTCACACTGAAGGCAACAAAACTATGAATTAACACATGTGGAATTATATACTTAACAAAAAAATGTGAAACAACTGAAAATATGTCTTATATTCTAGGTTCTTCAAAATAGACACATTTTGCTTTGATGACTGCTTTGCACACTCTTGGCATTCTCTTGATCAGCTTCAAGAGGTAGTCACCGGAAATGGTTTTCACTTCACAGGTGTGCCCTGTAAGGTTTAATAAGTGGGATTTCTTGCCTTATAAATGGGGTTGGGACCATCAGTTGTGTTGTGCAGAAGTCTGGTGGATACACAGCTCATAGTCCTACCGAATAGGCTGTTAGAATTTGTATTATGGCAAGAAAAAAGCAGCTAAGTAAAGAAAAACGAGTGGCCATCATTACTTTAAGAAATGAAGGTCAGTCAGTCCGAAAAATTGGGCAAACTTTGAATGTGTCCCCAAGTGCAGTTGCAAAAACCATCAAGCGCTACAAAGAAACTGGCTCACATGAGGACCGCCCCAGGAAAGGAAGACCAAGAGTCACCTCTGCTTCTGAGGATAAGTTTATCCGAGTCACCAGCCTCAGAAATCGCAGGTTAACAGCAGCTCAGATTAGAGACCAGGTCAATGCCACACAGAGTTCTAGCAGGAGACACATCTCTACAACAACTGTTAAGAGGAGACTTTGTGCAGCAGGCCTTCATGGTAAAATAGCTGCTAGGAAACCACTGCTAAGGACAGGCAAAAAGCAGAAGAGACTTGTTTGGGCTAAAGAACACAAGGAATGGACATTAGACCAGTGGAAATCTGTACTTTGGTCTGATAAGTCCAAATCTGAGATCTTTGGTTCCAATTACCGTGTCTTTGTGCGACGCAGAAAAGGTGAACGGATGGACTCTACATGCCTGGTTCCCACCGTGAAGCCTGGAGGAGGAGGTGTGATGGTGTGGGGGTGCTTTGCTGTTGGGGATTTATTCAAAATTGAAGGCATACTGAACCAGCATGGCTACCACAGCATCTTGCAGCGGCATGCTATTCCATCCGGTTTGCGTTTATTTGGATCATCATTTTTTTTTCAACAGGACAATGACCCCAAACACATCTCCAGGCTGTATAAGGGCTATTTGACCAAGGAGAGTGATGGGGTGCTAAGCCAGATGACCTGGCCTCCACAGTCACCAGACCTGAACCCAATCGAGATGGTTTGGGGTGAGCTGGACCGCAGAGTGAAGGCAAAAGGGCCAACAAGTGCTAAGCATCTCTGGGAACTCCTTCAAGATTGTTGGAAGACCATTTCCGGTGACTACCTCTTGAAGCTCATCAAGAGAATGCCAAGAGTGTGCAAAGCAGTCATCAAAGCAAAAGGTGGCTACTTTGAAGAACCTAGAATATAAGACATATTTTCAGTTGTTTCACACTTTTTTGTTAAGTATATAATTCCACATGTGTTAATTCATAGTTTTGATGCCTTCAGTGTGAATGTACAATTTTCATAGTCATGAAAATACAGAAAAATCTTTAAATGAGAAGGTGTGTCCAAACTTTTGGTCTGTACTGTATATCAGATATCTGTGCACACAATATACTACCTCCAGTTTACAGAATAATATATGACTGGTATATGATAAACTATGACAATAGACAGCCAATATTATACTATAAGTAAATAACATAAGATATTATACCATCATATATTGTATATCTATGATTTTTTTCCGCTTTTTTGTGCTCCCCTTGGATTACATCTGATGAAGAAAGAAGATCGTTTTTATCGATGCGTATTTTCGGCTTTTACATGTTCTCTTTAGATTACATCTGATGAAGAAAGAAGATGCTTTTTATAGACGGGTATTTTCTGCTTTTTCGTGCTCCCTTTGGATTACATTTAATGAAGAAAGAAGATGGATTTTATCGACGAGTATTTTCCACTATTTTGTTTTCCCTTTGGATTACATCTGATGAAGATGGAAAATGGTTTTCATCGACTGGTATTTTCCACTTTTTCATGCTCCTGTGGATTACTTCTGATGAAGAAAGAAGTTGTTTTTCATCGGCAAGCATTTTCCGCTTTTTCGTTTTCCCTTTGGATTACATCTGATGAAGAAAGAAGATGGTTTTTATCGACCAGTATTTTCAGCTTTTTTGTGTTCCTTTGGAATACATCTGATGAATAAAGATGTTTTTTTTCCGACGAGCATTTTCCACTTTTTCGTTTTCCCTTTGGATTACATCTGATGAATAAAGAAGATGGTTTTTATCGACGAGTATTTTCCACTTTTTCGTTTTCCCTTTGGATTACAACTGATGAAGAAAGAAGATGGTTTTTAACGACCAGTATATTCCGCTTTTTCGTATTCCTTTGGAAAACATCTGATGAATAAAGATGGTTTTTTTCGACGAGCATTTTCCACTTTTTCATTTTCCCTTTGGATTACATCTGATGAATAAATAAGATGTTTTTAATCGACGAGTATTTTAAACTTTTTCGTTTTCCCTTTGGATTACATCTGATGCAGAAAGAAGATGGTTTTTATCGATAAGTATTTTCCGCTTTTTCGTTTTCCCTTTGGATTACATCTGATGAACAAAGAAGAAGGTTTTTATTGATAAGTATTTTCCGCTTTTTCGTGTTCCCTTTGGATTACATTTGATGAAGAAAGAAGATGATTTTTATCGACGAGTATTTTCTCGCTTTTTCGTTTTCCCTTTGAATTACATCTGATGAAGAAAGAAGATGTTTTTATCGTCGATTATTTTCCGTTTTTTCGTATTCCCTTTGGATTACATCTGATGAAGAAAGAAGATGGTTTTTATCGACGAGTATTTTCCGCTTTTTCATTTTCCCTTTGAATTACATCTGATGAAGAAAGAAGATGTTTTTATCGTCGATTATTTTCCGTTTTTTCGTGTTCCCCTTTGGATTATATCTGATGAAGAAAGAAGATGATTTTTATCGACGAGTATTATCCGCTTTTTCGTGATCCTTTAGGATTGATTACATCTGATGAATAAAGAAGATGTTTTTATCGACGAGCATTTTCCATTTTTCGTTTTCCTTTTGGATTAGATCTGATGAAGAAAGAAGATGATTTTTATCGATGAGTATTTTCCGCTTTTCCGTATTCCTTTTATATTACATCTGATGAAGAAAGAAGATGGTTTTTATCGAAAAGTATTTTCCGCTTTTTCGTTTTCCCTTTGGATTACATCTCATGAAGAAAGAAGATGGGTTTTATCGATGGATATTCATCCCTTTTTTATTGCTCCCTTTGGATTATAACTGATGAAGAAAGAAGATGGTTTTTATCGACCAGTATTTTACCGCTTTTTTAAGTTCCTTTTGGATTACATCTGATGAAGAAAGAAGATGGTTTTTATCGACGAGTATATTCTGCTCTTTCGTTTTCCCTTTGGATTACATCTGATGAAGAAAGAAGATGGTTTTTATCGACCAGTATTTTCCGCTTTTTCGTGTTCCTTTGGAATACATCTAGATGAATAAAGATGTTTTTTTTTCGATGAGCATTTTCCACTTTTTCGTTTTCCCTTTGGATTACAGCTGATGAATAAAGAACATGTTTTTTATCGACGAGTATTTTCCACTTTTTCGTTTTCCCTTTGGATTACATCTGATGAATACAGAAGATGGTTTTATCGATGAGTATTTTCCGCTTTTTCATGTTCCCTTTGGATTACATCTGATGAAAAAAGATGATGTTTTTTATCGACGATTATTTTAAACTTTTTCGTTTTCCCTTTGGATTACATCTGATGAAGAAAGAAGATGGTTTTTATCGACCAGTATTTTCCACTTTTTTATGTTCCCTTTGGATTACATCTGATGAACAAAGAAGATGGTTTTTATCAACGATTTTTTCGGCTTTTTCGTTTTCCCTTTGGATTACATATGATGAAGAAAGAAGATGGTTTTTATCGACAAGTATTTTCCGATTTTTCGTTTACCCTGTGGACTACATCTCATGAAGAAAGAAGATGGTTTTTATCGATGAGTATTTTCAGATTTTTACTGTTCCCTTTGGATTACATCTGATGAAGAAAGAAGATGGGTTTTATCGATGGATATTCATCCCTTTTTTATTGTTCCCTTTGGATTATAACTGATGAAGAAAGAAGATGGTTTTTATCGACCAGTATTTTACCGCTTTTTTAAGTTCCTTTTGGATTACATCTGATGAAGAAAGAAGATGGTTTTTATCGACGAGTATATTCTGCTCTTCGTTTTCCCTTTGGATTACATCTGATGAAGAAAGAAGATGGTTTTTATTGACGAGTATTTTCTGCTTTTTCGTTTTCCCTTTGGATTACATCTGATGAAGAAAGAAGATGGATTTTATCGACCAGTATTTTCCGCTTTTTCGTGTTCCTTTGGAATACATCTGATGAATAAAGATGTTTTTTTTCGATGAGCATTTTCCACTTTTTCGTTTTCCCTTTGGATTACAGCTGATGAATAAAGAAGATCGTTTTTATCGACGAGTATTTTCCACTTTTTTTTTCCCTTTGGATTACATCTGATGAATACAGAAGATGGTTTTATCGACGAGTATTTTCCGCAGTTTCATGTTCCCTTTGGATTACATCTGATGAATAAATAAGATGTTTTTTATCGACGATTATTTTAAACTTTTTCGTTTTCCCTTTGGATTACATCCGATGCAGAAAGAAGATGGTTTTATCGACGAGTATTTTCCGCTTTTTCTTTTTCCCTTTGGATTACATCTGAAGAAGAAAGAAGATGGTTTTTATCGATGATTATTTTCAGCTTTTTCGTGTTGCCTTTGGATTACATCTGATGAGGAAAGAAGATGTTTTTTTTCAATGGATATTCATCACTTTTTCATGTTCCCTTTGGATTACAACTGATGAAGGAAGAAGATGGTTTTTAATCGACGAGCATTTTCCACTTTGTTGTTTTCCCTTTGGATTACATCTGATGATGAAAGAAAATGGTTATTATCGACAAGTATTTTTCTATTTTTCGTGTTCCCTTTGGATTACATTTGATTAGTGTTGAGCGAGCACTAAAATGCTCGGGTGCTTAAATCTCGGGCAGAGCTCACCGTGATACTCGGGTGCTCGACCCGAGCAATGAGCCCAATGTTAGTCTATGGGAGACCTGAGCATTTTTGCGGCGGCACCCCCGGCAGTCTGTAGAAACCCTAAAAAGTGCCCAAAACAATATTGACAGTGCTCAAATGACATAAGGACAGCATAGGGATCGCCCCAGGAAGCATTTCTTACCCCCAGGTCACTGCTGTCAACAACGTGGTCAGAGGTATTAAGCCTCTTTTACAGGCTCACAATAAAACGTTCAAAAACGAAACTGAAACTGCTTTCCTGTGAAATATGTTAAGGAACATCCTTTCCATGGTAAAGACTTCTGTATAAGGTAAAATAAATAACCAAAAACAAAAATACTCCTCCACAGCTTGGGCTATGCTCACAAGTAGCGTTTTTTATGCGTTTTTGCACTTTTGTATTGCTTTCAACCGTAACAAATGCATTCACCGGGAAATGTCATTTTAACATTTTACAACCATATCTGGCCATGTGCTGTGTGACACATGCATACAATGCTGAAAAGAAATGGGAACAGCATGGGGAAGACCCCTGGAATCATCTCTGACACCCAGGTCACTGCCTAAAAGTGTGCCCATCAGAAGTGATCCTTGCCGTATCAGAAGATGCAGACTTGCAACTATCCCCATGCAAGTCCTTGTCCCAGGGCAGTGTTCAATTGCACCTCCCCCATTCCTTGCAATGCAAGCACAAGTATGCAGCCTGCCACCCACCCACCCCCAGGCTGCAATACCATACTGCTTGCTTGCTTGCACGTGAAACTGGGCCTTTTAGGCATGTGGAGGCGGAATCTGGCCACCACGTCATGGCTGCGTCGGCGGCCAGGTATCGATACTCAGTCCCCAGCCGCCCGACGGACGGGTGTCCACGCTTGGTCCCCAGCCGCCAGGGGGCGGCCGAGTGTCCATAAACGGTCCCCAGCCGCCCCTATTTGAAGGGCAGCCTAACCACTAACTCGTGGACAAGTGAATGTGGCCAGGGATGGTCCATCTGACTGATGCCGTCACATTGTGTTAATATTGTGGAAGCCGGGACACAGTTGGACACTGGGATGCAACACGTCCTCCAGACATAGAGGATTGCGGGTCCTGGGTCAATCAGGCTTCAACACAAAGTTCAGAAGGTAGACAGCAGCAGTGGTCAGCCTCCTACACAACAAGTAAATTATTCATGATCATGAGGCCATCCTTCTCCTTAGCTTTTTGTTCCTTGAAATGTAAGCGCATGTATGTAGTAGCGGTTAGGTCTGAGGTGGTCAGCGTTTTGGCGCATATCCTACCTCCTCCGAGGATGGCTGGATGTTTTTCTGCTACTATCCCAGTTCTATGACTCCCGTTAAAACAAAGCTTCAGGTGATGAATGATGGATGAGGTGGTGGCAAAGGAGAAAGATCAAGAGGAGCAGGGACCATTCACATCAATATCAGGCCAGTCAACCACACATGTCTTGTAGGATATGTTTCTGTACCAAAAGGAGCGGTTCAGCTACACAGTTATAGGGCAGACAGTGAGTGCAATGCCTACCAAAAATTTTGAGGCACTCCAATGTCCCTTGGAAGTGACATGGAGGTCAAAGGGCCTTAACTAAACAGTTTTTTCCATTTATAGCAACTGGGTCTCCTGTACACTGTTGGCCTAAGCAGTGAATGGAAGGCTTTCCAAAAATTATGAGGAACTGCAATGCCCCTTGAAACAGATGTGGATTACAGCGTACTAAAATCCTTCTACACATTATTGGGGAGTGGGTCTCCCTTAGTGTTTGCCTATGCATTGAAAAGCAAAAGCTGACTAAAATTAGGAGGAAATGCAATGCCCGTTGGAAGAGTCGTGGAGGATAGAGTTAATTAAAAACAACATTTCAATGCCCCTTGGAAGAGATGTGGAGTACAGAGTGATGTAACAAGACGCTTCTAATGCCCCTTGGAAGAGTTGTGGAGGTCACAGTAGTTTAACAAGACAGTTTTAATGCCCCTTGGAAGAGTTGTGGAAGTCCCAGTAGCTTAACAAGACAGTTTTAATGCCCCTTGGAAGAGTGGTGGAGGTCACAGTAGCTTAACAAGATGGTTTTAATGCCCCTTGGAAGAGTGGTGGAGGTCGCAGTGGAATAAAAAGACAATATCAATGCCCTTGGAGGAGTGGTGGAGATCACCGTAGCTTAACAAGACGGTTTTAATTCCCCTTGGAAGAGCTGTGGAGTTCACAGTAGCTTAACAAGATGGTTTTAATGCCCCTTGGAAGAGACGTGGAGGTCACAGTAGCTTAACAAGACGGTTTTAATGCCCCTTGGAGGAGACGTGGAGTTCAGAGTGGTTTAACAAGATGGTTTTAATGACCCTTGGAAGAGACGTGGAGGTCTCAGTAGCTGAACAAGATGGTTTTAATGCCCCTTGGAAGAGTGGTGGAGGTCGCAGTAGCTTAACAAGATGGTTTTAATGCCCCTTGGAAGAGTGGTGGAGGTCGCAGTAGCTTAACAAGATGGTTTTAATGCCCCTTGGAAGAGACGTGGAGGTCACAGTAGCTTAACAAGACGGTTTTATGGCCCCTTGGAATAGACGTGGAGGTCACAATAGCTTAACAAGACGGTTTTAATGCCCCTTCGAAGAGACATGGAGGTCAGAGTGGTTTAACAACACGGTTTTAATGCCCCTTGGAAGAGACATGGAGGTCAGAGTGGTTTAACAAGATGGTTTTAATGTCCCTTGGATGAGATGTGGAGGTCATAGTAGCTTAACAATACGGTTTTAATGCCCCGTGGAAGAGACGTGGAGTTCAGAGTGGTTTAATAAGACGGTTTTAAAGCCCCTTGGAAGAGACGTGGAGGTCACAGTAGCTTAACAAGACGGTTTTAATGCCCCTTGGAAGAGTGTTGGAGGTCGCAGTAGCTTAACAAGACGGTTTTAATCCCCCTTGGAAGAGAGGTGGAGGTCACAGTGTAAAAAAGCGACAATATCAATACCCCTTGGAAGAGTGGTGGAGGTCGCAGAACCTTAACTTAACAAGAAGGTTTTAATGCCCCATGGAAGAGACGTGGAGGTCAGAGTGGTTTAACAAGTCGGTTTTAATGCCCCTTGGAAGAGACGTGGAGGTCAGAGTGTTTTAACAAGATGGTTTTAAGGCCCCTTGGAAGAGACGTGGAGTTCACAGTAGCTTAACAAAATGGTTTTAATGCCCATTGGAAGAGACGTGGCGTTCATAGTGGTTTGACAAGATGGTTTTAATGCCCCTTTGAAGAGACGTGGAGGTTGCAATAGCTTAATAAGATGTTTTTAATGCCCCTTGGAAGAGAGGTGGAGGTCGCAGTAGCTTAACAATACGGTTTTAATGCCTCTTGGAAGAGTGGTGGAGGTCGCAGTAGCTTAACAAGACAATATTTATGTCCCCTGGAAGAGTGGTGGAGGTCATAGCAACTTAACATGACGATTTTTAATGCCTCTTGGAAGAGTGGTTGAGGTCGCAGTAGCTTAACAAGACTGTTTTAATGTCCCATGGAAGAGATGTGGAGGTCACAGTGTAATAAAAAGACAAAATCTATGCACCTTGGAAAAGTGGTGGAGTTCGCAGTAGCTTAACAAGACAGTTTTAAAGCCCCTTGATAGAGTGGTGGAGTTTGCAGTAGCTTAACAAGACAGTTTTAATGCCACTTGGAAGAGTGGTGGAGGTCGCAGTAGCTTAACAAGACGGTTTTAATGCCCCTTGGAAGAGACGTGGAGTTCAGAGTGGTTTAACAAGATGGTTTTTATGCCGCTTGGAAGAGACGTGGAGGTCACAGTGGAATAAAAAGACAATATCAATGCCCATTTGTAGAGTGGTAGTGGTCGTACTAGCTTAACAAGACTTTTAATGCCCCTTGGAAGACTGGTGGAGGTCGCAGTAGCTTAACAAGATGGTTTTAATGCCCCTTGGAAGAGACATGGAGGTCACAGTAGCTTAATAAGACGGTTTTAATGCCCCTTGGAAGAGACGTGGAGTTCAGAGTGGTTTAACAAGATGGATTTAATGCCCCATGGAAGAGACGTGAAGGTCACAGTAGCTTAACAAGACGGTTTTAATGCCCCATGGAAGAGTGGTGGAGGTCGCAGTAGCTTAACAATACGTTTTAAATGCCCCTTGGAAGAGTGGTGGAGGTCGCAGTAGCTTAACAAGACTGTTGGAATGCCCCTTGAAAGAGACATGGAGTTCAGAGTGGTTTAACAAGACGGATTTTTTGCCCCTTGGAAGAGACGTGAAGGTCACAGTAGCTTAACAAGACAGTTTTAATGCACCTTGGAAGAGTGGTGGAGGATGCAGTAGCTTAACAAGACTGTTTTAATGCCCCTTAGAAGAGTGGTGGAGGTCACAGTAGCTTAACAAGATGGTTTTAATGCCCCTTGGAAGAGACGTGGAGGTCACAGTAGCTTAACAAGAGGGTTTTAATACCCCTTGGAAGACACATGGAGTTCAGAATGGTTTAACAAGATGGATTTCATGCACCTTGGAAGAGACATGAAGGTCACAGTAGCTTAACAAGACGGTTTTAATGCGGCTTGGAAGAGTGGTGGAGGTCACAGTACCTTAACAAGACGTTATTAATGCCTCTTGGAAGAGTGGTGGAGGTCGCAGCAGCTTCACAAGACGGTTTTAATGCCCCTTGGGAGAGACGTGGAGGTCACAGTAGCTTAACAAGACGGTTTTAATGCCCCTTGGAAGAGTGGTGGAGGTCGCAGTAGCTTATCAAGACGGTTTTAAAGTCCCTTGGAAGAGACGTGGAGGTCAGAGTGGAATAAAAAGACTATATCAATGCCCCTTGGAAGAGTGGTGGAGGTCGCATTAGCTTAACATGACGGATCTAATGCCCCTATGAAGAGTGGTGGAGGTCGCAGTAGCGTAACGAGATGATTTTAATGCCCCTTGGAAGAGTGATGGAGGTCGCAGTAGCTTGACAAGGCGGTTTTAATGCCCATTGGAAGAGACGTGGAGGTCACAGTAGCTTAACAAGACGGTATTAATGCCCCTTGGAAGAGATGTGGAGGTCACAGTGGAATAAAAAGGCAATATCAATGCCCATTTGTAGAGTGGTAGTGGTCGTAGTAGCTTAACAAGACTTTTAATGCCCCTTGGAAGACTGGTGGAGGTCGCAGTAGCTTAACAAGATGGTTTTAATGCCCCTTGGAAGAGACATGGAGGTCACAGTAGCTTAATAAGACGGTTTTAATGCCCCTTGGAAGAGACGTGGAGTTCAGAGTGGTTTAACCAGACAGTTTTAATGCCCCTTGGAATGGTGGTGGAGGTCGCAGTAGCTTGATAAGGCGGTTTTAATGCCCATTGGAAGAGACGTGGAGGTCACAGTAGCTTAACAATTAGGTTTTAATGCCCCTTGGAAGAGACGTGTAGGTCAGAGTGGTTTAACAAGATGATTTTAATGCCCCTTGGAAGATACGTGGAGGTCACAGTAGCTTAACAAGACGGTTTTAATGCCCCTTGGAAGAGACGTGGAGTTCAGAGTGGTTTAACAAGACGGTTTTAATGCCCCTTGGAAGAGATGTGGAGGTCACAGTCGAACAAAAAGACAATATCAATGCCCTTTGAAGAGTGGTGGAGGTCGCAGTAGCTTAACAAGACTGTTTTAATGCCCCTTGGAAGAGTGGTGGAGGTTGCAGTAGATTAACAAGACGGTTTTAATGCCCCTTGGAAGAGATGTGGAGGTCACAGTAGCTTAACAAGACGGTTTTAATGCCCCTTGGAAGAGACGTGGAGTTCAGAGTGCTTTAACAAGACAGATTTAATGCCCCTTGGAAGAGACGGGAAGGTCACAGTAGCTTAACAAGATGGTTTTATTGCCCTTTGGAAGAGTGGTGGAGGTCGCAGTAGCTTAGCTAGATATTTTTAATGCCCCTTGGAAGAGTGTTGGAGGTCGCAGTAGCTTAACAAGACGGTTTTAATGCCCCTTGGGAAAGACGTGGAGGTCACAGTAGCTTAACAAGACTGTTTTAATGCCCCTTGGAGGAGTGGTGGAGGTCGCAGTAGCTAAACAAGATGGTTTTAATGCCCCTTGGAAGAGACGTGGAGGTCAGAGTGGAATAAAAAGACAATATCAATGCCCCTTGGACAATTGGTGGAGTTTGTAGTAGCTTAACAAGATGATTTTAATGCCCCTTGGAAGAGTGTTGGAGGTCGCAGTAGCTTAACAAGATGGTTTTAATGCACATTGGAAGAGACGTGGAGGTCTCAGTAGCTTAACAAGACGGTTTTAATGCCCCTTAGGAGAGATGTGGACTTCAGAGTTGTTTAAAAAGACGATTTTAATGCCCCTTGGAAAAGACGTGGAGGTCACACTGGCTTAACAAGACGGTTTTAATGCCCCTTGGCAGAGAGGTGGATGTCGCAGTAGCTTAAAAAGACGGTTTTAATGCCCCTTGGAAGAGTGGTGGAGGTCGCTGTAGCTTAACAAGACGGTTTTAATGCCCCTTGGAAGAGACATGGAGTTCAGAGTGGTTTAACAAGACAGTTTTAATGCCCCTTGGAAGAGTGGTGGAGGTCGCAGTAGCTTAACAAGACGGTTTTAATGCCCCTTGGAAGAGACATGGAGTTCAGAGTGGTTTAACAAGACAGTTTTAATGCCCCATGGAAGAGTGGTGGAGGTCGCAGTAGCTTAACAAGACGGTTTTAATGCCCCCTGGAAGAGTGGTGGAGGTCGCAGTAGCTTAACAAGACAGTTTTAATGTGCCCCTTGGAAGAGACGTGGAGGTCAGAGTGGTTTAACAAGATGGTTTTAATGCCCTTTGGAAGAGACGTGGAGGTCACAGTGTAATAAAAAGACAATAGCAATGCCCCTTGGAACAGTGGTGGAGGTTGCAGTAGCATAACAAGACGGTTTTAATTCCCCTTGGAAGAGAAGTGGAGTTCAGAGTGGTTTAACAAGACAGTTTTAATGCCCCTTGGAAGAGTGGTGGAGGTCGCAGTAGCTTAACAAGACGGTTTTAATGCCTCTTGGAAGAGACGTGGAGGTCACAGTAGCTTAACAAGACGGTTTTAATGCCCCTTAGAAGAGACGTGGAGGTCAGAGTGGTTTAACAAGACGGTTATTTTTGCCCCTTAGAAGAGACGTGGCGGTCAGAGTGATTTAACAAGACGGTTTTAATGCCCCTTGGAAGAGATGTGGAGGTCACAGTAGCTTAACAATATGGCTTAAATACCCCTTGGAAGAGACGTGGAGTTCAGAGTGGTTTAACAAGACGGTTTTAAAGCCCCTTGGAAGAGACGTGGAGGTCACAGTAGCTTAACATGACGGTTTTAATGCACCTTGGAAGAGTGTTGGAGGTCACAGTAGCTTAACAAGATGGTTTTAATGCCCCTTGGAAGAGACGTGGAGGTCAGACTGTAATAAAAAGACAATATCAATGCCCCTTGGAAGAGTGGTGGAGGTCGCAGTAGCTTAACAAGACGGTTTTAATGCCCGTTGGAAGAGACGTGGAGGTCAGAGTGGTTTAACGAGTCAGTTTTAATGCCCATTGGAAGAGACGAGGAGTTCAGAGTGGTTTAACAAGATGGTTTTAAGCCCCCTTGGAAGAGACGTGGAGGTCACAGTAGCTTAACAAGATGGTTTTAATACCCCTTGGAAGAGACGTGGAGTTCAGAGTGCTTTAACAAGTCAGATTTAATGCCCCTTGGAAGAGACGTGAAGGTCACAGTAGCTTAACAAGATGGTTTTAATGCCCTTTGGAAGAGTGGTGGAGGTCGCAGTCGCTTAACAAGACGTTTTTAATGCCCCTTGGAAGAGTGGTGGAGGTCGCAGTAGCTTAACAAGATGGTTTTAATGCCCCTTGGGAAAGACGTGGAGGTCACAGTAGCTTAACAAGACGGTTTTAATGCCCCTTGGAAGAGTGGTGGAGGTCGCAGTAGCTTAACAAGACGGTTTCAATGCCCCTTGGAAGAGACGTGGAGGTCAGAGTGGAATAAAAAGACAATATCAATGCCCCTTGGAAGAGTGGTGGAGTTCGCAGTAGCTTAACAAGATGATTTTAATGCCCCTTGGAAAAGTGGTGGAGGTCGCAGTAGCTTAACAAGATGGTATAATGCCCATTGGAAGAGACGTGGAGGTCTCAGTAGCTTAATAAGACTGTTTTAATGCCCCTCGGAAGAGAAGTGGAGGTCAGAGTGGTTTAACAAGATGGTTTTAATGCCCCTTGGTAGAGACGTGGAGGTCACAGTAGCTTAACAAGATGGTTTTAATGCCCCTTGGTAGAGACGTAGAGTTAAGAGTGGTTTAAAAAGACGATTTTAATGCCCCTTGGAAAAGACGTGGAGGACACAGTGGCTTAACAAGATGGTTTTAATGCCCCTTGGAAGAGTGGTGGAGGTCGCAGTAGCTTAAAAAGACTGTTTTAATTGCCCTTGGAAGAGTGGTGGAGGTCGCAGTAGCTTAACAAGACGGTTATAATGCCCCTTGGAAAAGACGTGCAGGTCAGAGTGGTTTAACAAGACGGTTTTAATGCCCTTTGGAAGAGACGTGGAGGTCACAGTGTAATAAAAAGACAATATTAATGCCCCTTGGAAGAGTGGTGGAGGTCGCAGTAGCATAACAAGAAGGTTTTAATTCCCCTTGGAAGAGACGTGGAGTTCAGAGTGGTTTAACAAGATGGTTTTAATGCCCCTTGGAAGAGTGGTGGAGGTCGCAGTAGCTTAACAAGGCGGTTTTAATGCCCCTTGGAAGAGACTTGGAGGTCAGAGTGGTTTAACAAGATGGTTATTTTTGCCCCTTGGAAGAGACGTGGCGGTCAGAGTGATTTAACAAGACGGTTTTAATGCCCCTTGGAAGAGATGTGGAGGTCACAGTAGATTAACAATACGGTTTTAATACCCCTTGGAAGAGACGTGGAGTTCAGAGTGGTTTAACAAGACGGTTTAAAAGCCCCTTGGAAGAGACGTGGAGGTCACAGTAGCTTAACATGACGGTTTTAATGCCCCTTGGAAGAGTGGTGGAGGTCGCAGTAGCTTAACAAGACTGTTTTAATGCCCCTTGGAAGAGACGCGGAGGTCAGAGTGGTTTAACAAGTCGGTTTTAATGCCCCTTGGAAGAGACGTGGAGTTCAGAGTGGTTTAAAAAGATGGTTTTAAGCCCCCTTGGAAGAGACGTGGAGTTCCCAGTAGCTTAACAAGACGGTTTTAATGCCCCTTGGAAGAGACGTGGCGTTCAGAGTGGTTTCACAAGACGGTTTTAATACCCCTTGGAAGAGACATGGAGGTCACAGTACCTTAACAAGACAGTTTTAATGCCCCTTGGAAGAGAGGTGGAGGTCACAGTACCTTAACAAGACGGTTTTAATGCCCCTTGGAAGAGTAGTGGAGGTCGCAGTAGTTTAACAAGACGGTTTTAATGCCTTTTGGTACAGTGGTGGAGGTCGCAGTAGCTTAACAAGACGGTTTTAATGCCCCTTGGAAGAGTGGTGGAGGTCGTAGCAGCTTAACAAGACGGTTTTAATGCCTCTTGAAACAGTGGTGGAGTTCGCAGTAGCTTAACAAGATGGTTTTAATGACTTTTGGAACAGTGGTGGAGTTGGCAGAAGCTTAAAAGACCGTTTTTATGCCCCTTGGAAGAGTGGTGGAGGTCGCTGTAGCTAAACAAGACGGTTTTAATTCCCCTTGGAAGAGACATGGAGTTCAGAGTGGTTTAACAAGACAGTTTTAATGCCCCTTGGAAGAGTGGTGGAGGTCGCAGTAGCTTAACAAGATGGTTTTAATGCCACTTGGAAGAGAAGTGGAGGTCACAGTAGCTTAACAAGATGGTTTTAATACCCCTTGAAAGACACGTGGAGTTCAGAGTGGTTTAACAAGACGGATTTAATGCCCCTTGGAAGAGATGTGAAGGTCACGATAGCTTAACAAGACGGTTTTAATGCCCCCTGGAAGAGTGGTGGAGGTCGCAGTAGCTTAACAAGACGGTTTTAATGTGCCCCTTGGAAGAGACGTGGAGGTCAGAGTGGTTTAACAAGATGGTTTTAATGCCCTTTGGAAGAGACGTGGAGGTCACAGTGTAATAAAAAGACAATATCAATGCCCCTTGGAACAGTGGTGGAGGTTGCAGTAGCATAACAAGACGGTTTTAATTCCCCTTGGAAGAGAAGTGGAGTTCAGAGTGGTTTAACAAGACAGTTTTAATGACCCTTGGAAGAGTGGTGGAGGTCGCAGTAGCTTAACAAGACGGTTTTAATGCCTCTTGGAAGAGACGTGGAGGTCACAGTAGCTTAACAAGACGGTTTTAATGCCCCTTAGAAGAGACGTGGAGGTCAGAGTGGTTTAACAAGACGGTTATTTTTGCCCCTTAGAAGAGACGTGGCGGTCAGAGTGATTTAACAAGACGGTTTTAATGCCCCTTGGAAGAGATGTGGAGGTCACAGTAGCTTAACAATATGGTTTAAATACCCCTTGGAAGAGACGTGGAGTTCAGAGTGGTTTAACAAGACGGTTTTAAAGCCCCTTGGAAGAGACGTGGAGGTCACAGTAGCTTAACATGACGGTTTTAATGCACCTTGGAAGAGTGTTGGAGGTCGCAGTAGCTTAACAAGATGGTTTTAATGCCCCTTGGAAGAGACGTGGAGGTCACACTGTAATAAAAAGACAATATCAATGCCCCTTGGAAGAGTGGTGGAGGTCGCAGTAGCTTAACAAGACAGTTTTAATGCCCCTTGGAAGAGACGTGGAGGTCAGAGTGGTTTAACGAGTCGGTTTTAATGCCCATTGGAAGAGACGAGGAGTTCAGAGTGGTTTAACAAGATGGTTTTAAGCCCCCTTGGAAGAGACGTGGAGGTCACAGTAGCTTAACAAGATGGTTTTAATACCCCTTGGAAGAGACGTGGAGTTCAGAGTGCTTTAACAAGTCAGATTTAATGCCCCTTGGAAGAGACGTGAAAGTCACAGTAGCTTAACAAGATGGTTTTAATGCCCTTTGGAAGAGTGGTGAAGGTCGCAGTCGCTTAACAAGACGTTTTTAATGCCCCTTGGAAGAGTGGTGAAGGTCGCAGTAGCTTAACAAGATGGTTTTAATGCCCCTTGGGAAAGACGTGGAGGTCACAGTAGCTTAACAAGACGGTTTTAATGCCCCTTGGAAGAGTGGTGGAGGTCGCAGTAGCTTAACAAGACGGTTTCAATGCCCCTTGGAAGAGACGTGGAGGTCAGAGTGGAATAAAAAGACAATATCAATGCCCCTTGGAAGAGTGGTGGAGTTCACAGTAGCTTAACAAGACGATTTTAATGCCCCTTGGAAGAGTGGTGGAGGTCGCAGTAGCTTAACAAAATGGCTTTAATGCCCATTGGAAGAGACGTGGAGGTCTCAGTAGCTTAATAAGACGGTTTTAATGCCCCTCGGTAGAGAAGTGGAGGTCAGAGTGGTTTAACCAGATGGTTTTAATGCCCCTTGGAAGAGACGTGGAGGTCACAGTAGCTTAACAAGATGGTTTTAATGCCCCTTGGTAGAGACGTAGAGTTAAGAGTGGTTTAAAAAGACGATTTTAATGCCCCTGGGAAAATACGTGGAGGTCACAGAGGCTTAACAAGATGGTTTTAATGCCCCTTGGAAGAGTGGTGGAGGTCGCAGCAGCTTAAAAAGACTGTTTTAATGGCCCTTGGAAGAGTGGTGGAGGTCGCAGTAGCTTAACAAGACGGTTTTAATGCCCCTTGGAAGAGACGTGGAGGTCAGAGTGGTTTAACAAGACGGTTTTAATGCCCTTTGGAAGAGACGTGGAGGTCACAGTGTAATAAAAAGACAATATCAATGCCCCTTGGAAGAGTGGTGGAGGTCGCAGTAGCATAACAAGATGGTTTTAATTCCCCTTGGAAGAGACGTGGAGTTCAGATTGGTTTAACAAGATGGTTTTAATGCCCCTTGGAAGAGTGGTGGAGGTCGCAGTAGCTTAATAAGGCGGTTTTAATGCACCTTGGAAGAGACTTGGAGGTCAGAGTGGTTTAACAAGATGGTTATTTTTGCCCCTTGGAAGAGACGTGGCGGTCAGAGTGATTTATCAAGACGGTTTTAATGCCCCTTGGAAGAGATGTGGAGGTCACAGTAGCTTAACAATACGGTTTTAATACCCCTTGGAAGAGACGTGGAGTTCAGAGTGGTTTAACAAGGCGGTTTAAAAGCCCCTTGGAAGAGACTTGGAGGTCACAGTAGCTTAACATGACGGTTTTAATGCCCCTTGCAAGAGTGTTGGAGGTCGCAGTAGCTTAACAAGATGGTTTTAATGCCCCTTGGAAAAGATGTGGAGGTCACACTGTAAAAAAACACAATATTAATGCCCCTTGGAAGAGTGGTGGAGGTCGCAGCAGCTTAACAAGACGGTTTTAATGCCCCTTGGAAGAGACGCGGAGGTCAGAGTGGTTTAACAAGTCGTTTTTAATGCCCCTTGGAAGAGACGTGGAGTTCAGAGTGGTTTAACAAGATGGTTTTAAGCCGCCTTGGAAGAGACGTGGAGTTCCCTGTAGCTTAACAAGACGGTTTTAATGCCCCTTGGAAGAGACGTGGCGTTCAGAGTGGTTTAACAAGACGGTTTTAATACCCCTTGGAAGAGACATGGAGGTCAGAGTACCTTAACAAGACAGTTTTAATGCCCCTTGGAAGAGAGGTGGAGGTCACAGTAGCTTAACAAGACGGTTTTAATGCCCCTTGGAAGAGTAGTGGAGGTCGCAGTAGCTTAACAAGACGGTTTTAATGCCTTTTGGTACAGTGGTGGAGGTCGCAGTAGCTTAACAAGACGGTTTTAATGCCTTTTGGAACAGTGGTGGAGTTCGCAGTAGCTTAAAGGATGGTTTTTATGCCCCTTGGAAGAGTGGTGGAGGTCGCAGTAGCTTAACAAGACGGTTTTAATGCCCCTTGGAAGAGACTTGGAGTTCAGAGTGGTTTAACAAGACAGTTTTAATGCCCCTTGGAAGAGACGTGGAGGTCACAGTGGAATAAAAAGACATTATTAATGCCCCTTTGAAAAGTGGTGGAGGTCGCAGTAGCTTAGCAAGACTGCTTAAATGCCCCTTGGAAGAGTGGTGGAGGTCGCAGTAGCTTAACAAGATGGTTTTAATGCCCCTTGGAAGAGTAGTGGAGGTCACAGTAGCTTAACAAGATGGTTTTAATACCCCTTGAAAGACACGTGGAGTTCAGAGTGGTTTAACAAGACGGATTTAATGCCCCTTGGAAGAGATGTGAAGGTCACGATAGCTTAACAAGACGGTTTTAATGCCCCTTGGAAGAGTGGTGGAGGTCGCAGTAGCTTAACAAGACGTTTTTAATGCCCTTGGAAGAGTGGTGAAGGTCGCAGTAGCTTAACAAGATGGTTTTAATGCCCCTTGGAAGAGCGGTGGAGGTCGCAGTAGCTTAACGAGGCAGTTTTAATGCCACTTGGAAGAGACGTGGAGGTCACAGTAGCTTAACAAGACGGTTTTAATGCCCCTTGGAAGAGTGGTGGAGGTCGCAGTAGCTTAACAAGATGGTTTTAAAGCCCCTTGGAAGAGACGTGGAGGTCAGACTGGAATAAAAAGACAATATCAATGCCCCTTGGAAGAGTGGTGGAGGTCGCAGTAGCTTAACACGATTGTTCTAATGCACCTTGGAAGAGACGTGGAGGTTGCAGTAGCTTAACAAGACAATTTTAATGCCCTTTGGAAGAGTGTTGGAGGTCGCAGTAGCTTAACAAGACGGTTTTAATGCCCCTTGGAAGAGACATGGAGGTCTCAGTAGCTTAACAAGACTGTTTTAATGCCCCTTGGAAGAGACGTGGAGGCCAGAATCGTTTAAGAAGATGGTTTTAATGCCCCTTGGAAAAGATGTAGAGGTCACAGTAGCTTAACAAAATGGTTTTAATGCCCCTTGGAAGAGACGTGGAGGTCACAGTAGCTTAACAAGACGGTTTTAATGCCCCTTGGAAGAGTGGTGGAGGTCGCAGTAGCTTAACAAGACAGATTTAATGACCCTTTGAAGAAACGTGGAGGTCAGAGTGGTTTATCAAGACGGTTTTAATGCCCTTTGGAATAGGCGTGGAGGTCACAGTGTAATAAAAAGATAATATCAATGCCCCTTGTAAGAGTGGAGGAGTTCGCAATAGTATAACAAGATGGTTTTAATGCCCCTTGGAAGAGACGTGGTGGTCAGAGTGGTTTAAGAACATGGTTTTAATGCCCCTTGGAGTACACGTGGAGGTCAGAGTGGTTTAACAAGACGGTTTTAATGCCCCTTTGAAGAGACGTGGAGGTCACAGTAGCTTAACAAGACAGTTTTAATGCCCCTTGGAAGAGACGTGGAGTTCAGAGTGCTTTAACAAGACGGTTTTAATGCCCCTTGGAGGAGACGTGGAGGTCACAGTAGCTTAACAAGACGGTTTTAATGCCCCTTGGAAGAGTAGTGGAGGTCGTAGTAGCTTGACAAGACGGTTTTAATGCCCATTGGAAGAGACGTGGAGGTCACAGTAGCTTAACAAGACGGTTTAAATGCCCCTTGGAAGAGACGTGGAGGTCAGAGTGGTTTAACAAGATAGTTTTAATGCCCCTTGGAAGAGACGTGGAGGTCACAGTAGCTTAACAAGATGGTTTTAATGCCCCTTGGAAGAGACGTGGAGTTCAGAGGGGTTTAACAAGATGGTTTTAATGCCCCTTGGAAGAGATGTGGAGGTCACAGTGAAATAAAAAGACAATATCAATGCCCTTTGAAGAGTGGTGGAGGTCGCAGTAGCTTAACAAGACTGTTTTAATGCCCCTTGGAAGAGTGGTGGAGGTCGCAGTAGTTTAACAAGACGGTTTTAATGCCTTTTGGTACAGTGGTGGAGGTCGCAGTAGCTTAACAAGACGGTTTTAATGCCCCTTGGAAGAATGGTGGAGGTCGTAGCAGCTTAACAAGACGGTTTTAATGCCTCTTGAAACAGTGGTGGAGTTCGCAGTAGCTTAACAAGATGGTTTTGATGACTTTTGGAACAGTGGTGGAGTTGGCAGAAGCTTAAAAGACCGTTTTAATGCCCCTTGGAAGAGTGGTGGAGGTCGCTGTAGCTTAACAAGACGGTTTTAATTCCCCTTGGAAGAGACATGGAGTTCAGAGTGGTTTAACAAGACAGTTTTAATGCCCCTTGGAAGAGTGGTGGAGGTCGCAGTAGCTTAACAAGATGGTTTTAATGCCACTTGGAAGAGAAGTGGAGGTCACAGTAGCTTAACAAGATGGTTTTAATACCCCTTGAAAGACACGTGGAGTTCAGAGTGGTTTAACAAGACGGATTTAATGCCCCTTGGAAGAGATGTGAAGGTCACGATAGCTTAACAAGACGGTTTTAATGCCCCCTGGAAGAGTGGTGGAGGTCGCAGTAGCTTAACAAGACGGTTTTAATGTGCCCCTTGGAAGAGACGTGGAGGTCAGAGTGGTTTAACAAGATGGTTTTAATGCCCTTTGGAAGAGACGTGGAGGTCACAGTGTAATAAAAAGACAATATCAATGCCCCTTGGAACAGTGGTGGAGGTTGCAGTAGCATAACAAGACGGTTTTAATTCCCCTTGGAAGAGAAGTGGAGTTCAGAGTGGTTTAACAAGACAGTTTTAATGACCCTTGGAAGAGTGGTGGAGGTCGCAGTAGCTTAACAAGACGGTTTTAATGCCTCTAGGAAGAGACGTGGAGGTCACAGTAGCTTAACAAGACGGTTTTAATGCCCCTTAGAAGAGACGTGGAGGTCAGAGTGGTTTAACAAGACGGTTATTTTTGCCCCTTAGAAGAGACGTGGCGGTCAGAGTGATTTAACAAGACGGTTTTAATGCCCCTTGGAAGAGATGTGGAGGTCACAGTAGCTTAACAATATGGTTTAAATACCCCTTGGAAGAGACGTGGAGTTCAGAGTGGTTTAACAAGACGGTTTTAAAGCCCCTTGGAAGAGACGTGGAGGTCACAGTAGCTTAACAAGACGGATTTAATGCCCCTTAGAAGAGACGTGGAGGTCAGAGTGGTTTAACAAGACGGTTATTTTTGCCCCTTAGAAGAGACGTGGCGGTCAGAGTGATTTAACAAGACGGTTTTAATGCACCTTGGAAGAGTGTTGGAGGTCGCAGTAGCTTAACAAGATGGTTTTAATGCCCCTTGGAAGAGACGTGGAGGTCACACTGTAATAAAAAGACAATATCAATGCCCCTTGGAAGAGTGGTGGAGGTCGCAGTAGCTTAACAAGACAGTTTTAATGCCCCTTGGAAGAGACGTGGAGGTCAGAGTGGTTTAACGAGTCGGTTTTAATGCCCATTGGAAGAGACGAGGAGTTCAGAGTGGTTTAACAAGATGGTTTTAAGCCCCCTTGGAAGAGACGTGGAGGTCACAGTAGCTTAACAAGATGGTTTTAATACCCCTTGGAAGAGACGTGGAGTTCAGAGTGCTTTAACAAGTCAGATTTAATGCCCCTTGGAAGAGACGTGAAAGTCACAGTAGCTTAACAAGATGGTTTTAATGCCCTTTGGAAGAGTGGTGAAGGTCGCAGTCGCTTAACAAGACGTTTTTAATGCCCCTTGGAAGAGTGGTGAAGGTCGCAGTAGCTTAACAAGATGGTTTTAATGCCCCTTGGGAAAGACGTGGAGGTCACAGTAGCTTAACAAGACGGTTTTAATGCCCCTTGGAAGAGTGGTGGAGGTCGCAGTAGCTTAACAAGACGGTTTCAATGCCCCTTGGAAGAGACGTGGAGGTCAGAGTGGAATAAAAAGACAATATCAATGCCCCTTGGAAGAGTGGTGGAGTTCACAGTAGCTTAACAAGACGATTTTAATGCCCCTTGGAAGAGTGGTGGAGGTCGCAGTAGCTTAACAAAATGGCTTTAATGCCCATTGGAAGAGACGTGGAGGTCTCAGTAGCTTAGTAAGACGGTTTTAATGCCCCTCGGTAGAGAAGTGGAGGTCAGAGTGGTTTAACCAGATGGTTTTAATGCCCCTTGGAAGAGACGTGGAGGTCACAGTAGCTTAACAAGATGGTTTTAATGCCCCTTGGTAGAGACGTAGAGTTAAGAGTGGTTTAAAAAGACGATTTTAATGCCCCTGGGAAAATACGTGGAGGTCACAGAGGCTTAACAAGATGGTTTTAATGCCCCTTGGAAGAGTGGTGGAGGTCGCAGCAGCTTAAAAAGACTGTTTTAATGGCCCTTGGAAGAGTGGTGGAGGTCGCAGTAGCTTAACAAGACGGTTTTAATGCCCCTTGGAAGAGACGTGGAGGTCAGAGTGGTTTAACAAGACGGTTTTAATGCCCTTTGGAAGAGACGTGGAGGTCACAGTGTAATAAAAAGACAATATCAATGCCCCTTGGAAGAGTGGTGGAGGTCGCAGTAGCATAACAAGATGGTTTTAATTCCCCTTGGAAGAGACGTGGAGTTCAGAGTGGTTTAACAAGATGGTTTTAATGCCCCTTGGAAGAGTGGTGGAGGTCGCAGTAGCTTAACAAGGCGGTTTTAATGCACCTTGGAAGAGACTTGGAGGTCAGAGTGGTTTAACAAGATGGTTATTTTTGCCCCTTGGAAGAGACGTGGCGGTCAGAGTGATTTATCAAGACGGTTTTAATGCCCCTTGGAAGAGATGTGGAGGTCACAGTAGCTTAACAATACGGTTTTAATACCCCTTGGAAGAGACGTGGAGTTCAGAGTGGTTTAACAAGGCGGTTTAAAAGCCCCTTGGAAGAGACTTGGAGGTCACAGTAGCTTAACATGACGGTTTTAATGCCCCTTGCAAGAGTGTTGGAGGTCGCAGTAGCTTAACAAGATGGTTTTAATGCCCCTTGGAAGAGATGTGGAGGTCACACTGTAAAAAAACACAATATTAATGCCCCTTGGAAGAGTGGTGGAGGTCGCAGCAGCTTAACAAGACGGTTTTAATGCCCCTTGGAAGAGACGCGGAGGTCAGAGTGGTTTAACAAGTCGGTTTTAATGCCCCTTGGAAGAGACGTGGAGTTCAGAGTGGTTTAACAAGATGGTTTTAAGCCGCCTTGGAAGAGACGTGGAGTTCCCTGTAGCTTAACAAGACGGTTTTAATGCCCCTTGGAAGAGAAGTGGCGTTCAGAGTGGTTTAACAAGACGGTTTTAATACCCCTTGGAAGAGACATGGAGGTCAGAGTACCTTAACAAGACAGTTTTAATGCCCCTTGGAAGAGAGGTGGAGGTCACAGTAGCTTAACAAGACGGTTTTAATGCCCCTTGGAAGAGTAGTGGAGGTCGCAGTAGCTTAACAAGACGGTTTTAATGCCTTTTGGTACAGTGGTGGAGGTCGCAGTAGCTTAACAAGACGGTTTTAATGCCTTTTGGAACAGTGGTGGAGTTCGCAGTAGCTTAAAGGACGGTTTTTATGCCCCTTGGAAGAGTGGTGGAGGTCGCAGTAGCTTAACAAGATGGTTTTAATGCCCCTTGGAAGAGACTTGGAGTTCAGAGTGGTTTTACAAGACAGTTTTAATGCCCCTTGGAAGAGACGTGGAGGTCACAGTGGAATAAAAAGACATTATTAATGCCCCTTTGAAAAGTGGTGGAGGTCGCAGTAGCTTAGCAAGACTGCTTAAATGCCCCTTGGAAGAGTGGTGGAGGTCGCAGTAGCTTAACAAGATGGTTTTAATGCCCCTTGGAAGAGTAGTGGAGGTCACAGTAGCTTAACAAGATGGTTTTAATACCCCTTGAAAGACACGTGGAGTTCAGAGTGGTTTAACAAGACGGATTTAATGCCCCTTGGAAGAGATGTGAAGGTCACGATAGCTTAACAAGACGGTTTTAATGCCCCTTGGAAGAGTGGTGGAGGTCGCAGTAGCTTAACAAGACGTTTTTAATGCCCTTGGAAGAGTGGTGAAGGTCGCAGTAGCTTAACAAGATGGTTTTAATGCCCCTTGGAAGAGCGGTGGAGGTCGCAGTAGCTTAACGAGGCGGTTTTAATGCCACTTGGAAGAGACGTGGAGGTCACAGTAGCTTAACAAGACGGTTTTAATGCCCCTTGGAAGAGTGGTGGAGGTCGCAGTAGCTTAACAAGATGGTTTTAAAGCCCCTTGGAAGAGACGTGGAGGTCAGACTGGAATAAAAAGACAATATCAATGCCCCTTGGAAGAGTGGTGGAGGTCGCAGTAGCTTAACACGATTGTTCTAATGCACCTTGGAAGAGACGTGGAGGTTGCAGTAGCTTAACAAGACAATTTTAATGCCCTTTGGAAGAGTGTTGGAGGTCGCAGTAGCTTAACAAGACGGTTTTAATGCCCCTTGGAAGAGACATGGAGGTCTCAGTAGCTTAATAAGACTGTTTTAATGCCCCTTGGAAGAGACGTGGAGGCCAGAATCGTTTAAGAAGATGGTTTTAATGCCCCTTGGAAAAGATGTAGAGGTCACAGTAGCTTAACAAAATGGTTTTAATGCCCCTTGGAAGAGACGTGGAGGTCACAGTAGCTTAACAAGACGGTTTTAATGCCCCTTGGAAGAGTGGTGGAGGTCGCAGTAGCTTAACAAGACAGATTTAATGACCCTTTGAAGAAACGTGGAGGTCAGAGTGGTTTATCAAGACGGTTTTAATGCCCTTTGGAATAGGCGTGGAGGTCACAGTGTAATAAAAAGATAATATCAATGCCCCTTGTAAGAGTGGAGGAGTTCGCAATAGTATAACAAGATGGTTTTAATGCCCCTTGGAAGAGACGTGGTGGTCAGAGTGGTTTAAGAACATGGTTTTAATGCCCCTTGGAGTACACGTGGAGGTCAGAGTGGTTTAACAAGACGGTTTTAATGCCCCTTTGAAGAGACGTGGAGGTCACAGTAGCTTAACAAGACAGTTTTAATGCCCCTTGGAAGAGACGTGGAGTTCAGAGTGATTTAACAAGACGGTTTTAATGCCCCTTGGAGGAGACGTGGAGGTCACAGTAGCTTAACAAGACGGTTTTAATGCCCCTTGGAAGAGTAGTGGAGGTCGTAGTAGCTTGACAAGACGGTTTTAATGCCCATTGGAAGAGACGTGGAGGTCACAGTAGCTTAACAAGACGGTTTAAATGCCCCCTGGAAGAGACGTGGAGGTCAGAGTGGTTTAACAAGATAGTTTTAATGCCCCTTGGAAGAGACGTGGAGGTCACAGTAGCTTAACAAGACGGTTTTAATGCCCCTTGGAAGAGACGTGGAGTTCAGAGGGGTTTAACAAGATGGTTTTAATGCCCCTTGGAAGAGATGTGGAGGTCACAGTGAAATAAAAAGACAATATCAATGCCCTTTGAAGAGTGGTGGAGGTCGCAGTAGCTTAACAAGACTGTTTTAATGCCCCTTGGAAGAGTGGTGGAGGTTGCAGTAGCTTAACAAGATGGTTTCAATGCCCCTTGGAAGAGACGTGGAGGTCACAGTAGCTTAACAAGACGGTTTTAATGCCCCTTGGAAGAGACGAGGAGATCAGAGTGCTTTAACAAGACAGATTTAATGCCCCTTGGAAGAGACATGAAGGTCACAGTAGCTTAACAAGACAGTTTTAATGCCCTTTGGAAGAGTGGTGGAGGTCGCAGTAGCTGAGCAAGACGTTTTTAATGATCCTTGGAAGAGTGGTGGAGGTCGCAGTAGCTTAACAAGACGGTTTTAATGCCCCTTGGGAAAGACGTGGAGGTCACAGTAGCTTAACAAGACGGTTTTAATGCCCCTTGGAGGAGTGGTGGAGGTCGCAGTAGCTTAACAAGATGGTTTTAATGCCCCTTGGAAGCGACGTGGAGGTCAGAGTGGAATAAAAAGACAACATTAATGCCCCTTGGAAGAGTGGTGGAGTTTGCAGTAGCTTAACAAGACGATTTTAATGCCCCTTGGAAGAGTAGTGGAGGTCGCAGTAGCTTAACAAGATGGCTTTAATGCCCATTGGAAGAGACGTGGAGGTCTCAGTAGCTTAACAAGACGGTTTTAATGCCCCTTGGAAGAGAAGTGGAGGTCAGAGTGGTTTAGCAAGATGGTTTTAATGCCCCTTGGAAGAGACGTGGAGATCACAGTAGCTTAACAAGATGGTTTTAATGCCCCTTGGTAGAGACGTGGAGATCAGAGTGGTTTAAAAAGACGATTTTAATGCCCCTTGGAAAAGACGTGGAGGTCACAGTGGCTTAACAAGACGGTTTTAATGCCCCTTGGCAGAGAGGTGGAGGTCACAGTAGCTTAACAAGATGGTTTTAATGCTCCTTGGAAGAGTGGTGGAGGTCGCAGTAGCTTAACAAGACGGTTTTAATGTGCCCCTTGGAAGAGACGTGGAGGTCAGAGTGGTTTAACAAGATGGTTTTAATGCCCTTTGGAAGAGACGTGGAGGTCACAGTGTAATAAAAAGACAATAGCAATGCCCCTTGGAACAGTTGTGGAGGTTGCAGTAGCATAACAAGACGGTTTTAATTCCCCTTGGAAGAGAAGTGGAGTTCAGAGTGGTTTAACAAGACCGTTTTAATGCCCCTTGGAAGAGTGGTGGAGGTCGCAGTAGCTTAACAAGACGGTTTTAATGCCTCTTGGAAGAGACGTGGAGGTCACAGTAGCTTAGCAAGACGGTTTTAATGCCCCTTAGAAGAGACGTGGAGGTCAGAGTGGTTTAACAAGACGGTTATTTTTGCCCCTTAGAAGAGACGTGGCGGTCAGAGTGATTTAACAAGACGGTTTTAATGCCCCTTGGAAGAGATGTGGAGGTCACAGTAGCTTAACAATATGGCTTAAATACCCCTTGGAAGAGACGTGGAATTCAGAGTGGTTTAACAAGACGGTTTTAAAGCCCCTTGGAAGAGACGTGGAGGTCACAGTAGCTTAACATGACGGTTTTAATGCACCTTGGAAGAGTGTTGGAGGTCACAGTAGCTTAACAAGATGGTTTTAATGCCCCTTGGAAGAGACGTGGAGGTCACACTGTAATAAAAAGACAATATCAATGCCCCTTGGAAGAGTGGTGGAGGTCGCAGTAACTTAACAAGACGGTTTTAATGCCCGTTGGAAGAGACGTGGAGGTCAGAGTGGTTTAACGAGTCAGTTTTAATGCCCATTGGAAGAGACGAGGAGTTCAGAGTGGTTTAACAAGATGGTTTTAAGCCCCCTTGGAAGAGACGTGGAGGTCACAGTAGCTTAACAAGATGGTTTTAATACCCCTTGGAAGAGACGTGGAGTTCAGAGTGCTTTAACAAGTCAGATTTAATGCCCCTTGGAAGAGACGTGAAGGTCACAGTAGCTTAACAAGATGGTTTTAATGCCCTTTGGAAGAGTGGTGGAGGTCGCAGTCGCTTAACAAGACATTTTTAATGCCCCTTGGAAGAGTGGTGGAGGTCGCATTAGCTTAACAAGATGGTTTTAATGCCCCTTGGGAAAGACGTGGAGGTCACAGTAGCTTAACAAGACGGTTTTAATGCCCCTTGGAAGAGTGGTGGAGGTCGCAGTAGCTTAACAAGACGGTTTCAATGCCCCTTGGAAGAGACGTGGAGGTCAGAGTGGAATAAAAAGACAATATCAATGCCCCTTGGAAGAGTGGTGGAGGTCGCAGTAGCTTAACAAGATTGTATAATGCCCATTGGAAGAGACGTGGACGTCTCAGTAGCTTAATAAGACTGTTTTAATGCCCCTCGGAAGAGAAGTGGAGGTCAGAGTGGTTTAACAAGATGGTTTTAATGCCCCTTGGAAGAGACGTGGAGGTCACAGTAGCTTAACAAGATGGTTTTAATGCCCCTTGGTATAGACGTAGAGTTAAGAGTGGTTTAAAAAGACGATTTTAATGCCCCTTGGAAAAGACGTGGAGGTCACAGTGGCTTAACAAGATGGTTTTAATGCCCCTTGGAAGAGTGGTGGAGGTCGCAGTAGCTTAACAAGACGGTTATAATGCCCCTTGGAAAAGACGTGGAGGTCAGAGTCGTTTAACAAGACGGTTTTAATGCCCTTTGAAAGAGACGTGGAGGTCACAGTGTAATAAAAAGACAATATTAATGCCCCTTGGAAGAGTGGTGCAGGTCGCAGTAGCATAACAAGATGGTTTTAATTCCCCTTGGAAGAGACGTGGAGTTCAGAGTGGTTTAACAAGATGGTTTTAATGCCCCTTGGAAGAGTGGTGGAGGTCGCAGTAGCTTAACAAGGCGGTTTTAATGCCCCTTGGAAGAGACTTGGAGGTCAGAGTGGTTTAACAAGATGGTTATTTTTGCCCCTTGGAAGAGACGTGGCGGTCAGAGTGATTTAACAAGACGGTTTTAATGTCCCTTGGAAGAGATGTGGAGGTCACAGTAGCTTAACAATACGGTTTTAATACCCCTTGGAAGAGACGTGGAGTTCAGAGTGGTTTAACAAGACGGTTTAAAAGCCCCTTGGAAGAGACGTGGAGGTCACAGTAGCTTAACATGACGGTTTTAATGCCCCTTGGAAGAGCGTTGGAGGTCGCAGTAGCTTAGCAAGATGGTTTTAATGCCCCTTGGAAGAGATGTGGAGGTCACACTGTAATAAAAACACAATATCAATGCCCCTTGGAAGAGTGGTGGAGGTCACAGTAGCTTAACAAGACTGTTTTAATGCCCCTTGGAAGAGACGCGGAGGTCAGAGTGGTTTAACAAGTCGGTTTTAATGCCCCTTGGAAGAGACGTGGAGTTCAGAGTGGTTTAAAAAGATGGTTTTAAGCCCCCTTGGAAGAGACGTGGAGTTCCCAGTAGCTTAACAAGACGGTTTTAATGCCCCTTGGAAGAGACGTGGCGTTCAGAGTGTTTTCACAAAACGGTTTTAATACCCCTTGGAAGAGACATGGAGGTCACACTACCTTAACAAGACAGTTTTAATGCCCCTTGGAAGAGAGGTGGAGGTCACAGTAGCTTAACAAGACGGTTTTAATGCCCCTTGGAAGGGTAGTGGAGGTCGCAGTAGTTTAACAAGACGGTTTTAATGCCTTTTGGTACAGTGGTGGAGGTCGCAGTAGCTTAACAAGACGGTTTTAATGCCCCTTGGAAGAGTGGTGGAGGTCGTAGCAGCTTAACAAGACGGTTTTAATGCCTCTTGAAACAGTGGTGGAGTTCGCAGTAGCTTAACAAGATGGTTTTAATGACTTTTCGAACAGTGGTGGAGTTGGCAGAAGCTTAAAAGACAGTTTTTATGCCCCTTGGAAGAGTGGTGGAGGTCGCTGTAGCTTAACAAGACGGTTTTAATGCCCCTTGAAAGACACGTGGAGTTCAGAGTGGTTTAACAAGACGGATTTAATGCCCCTTGGAAGAGATGTGAAGGTCACGATAGCTTAACAAGACGGTTTTTATGCCCCCTGGAAGAGTGGTGGAGGTCGCAGTAGCTTAACAAGACGGTTTTAATGTGCCCCTTGGAAGAGACGTGGAGGTCAGAGTGGTTTAACAAGATGGTTTTAATGCCCTTTGGAAGAGACGTGGAGGTCACAGTGTAATAAAAAGACAATATCAATGCCCCTTGGAACAGTGGTGGAGGTTGCAGTAGCATAACAAGACGGTTTTAATTCCCCTTGGAAGAGAAGTGGAGTTCAGAGTGGTTTAACAAGACAGTTTTAATGCCCCTTGGAAGAGTGGTGGAGGTCGCAGTAGCTTAACAAGACGGTTTTAATGCCCCTTGGAAGAGAGGTGGAGGTCACAGTAGCTTAACAAGACGGTTTTAATGCCCCTTAGAAGAGACGTGGAGGTCAGAGTGGTTTAACAAGACGGTTATTTTTGCCCCTTAGAAGAGACGTGGCGGTCAGAGTGATTTAACAAGACGGTTTTAATGCCCCTTGGTAGAGATGTGGAGGTCACAGTAGCTTAACAATATGGTTTAAATACCCCTTGGAAGAGACGTGGAGTTCAGAGTGGTTTAACAAGACGGTTTTAAAGCCCATTGGAAGAGACGTGGAGGTCACAGTAGCTTAACATGACGGTTTTAATGCACCTTGGAAGAGTGTTGGAGGTCGCAGTAGCTTAACAAGATGGTTTTAATGCCCCTTGGAAGAGACGTGGAGGTCACACTGTAATAAAAAGACAATATCAATGCCCCTTGGAAGAGTGGTGGAGGTCGCAGTAGCTTAACAAGACGGTTTTAATGCCCCTTGGAAGAGACGTGGAGGTCAGAGTGGTTTAACGAGTCGGTTTTAATGCCCATTGGAAGAGACGAGGAGTTCAGAGTGGTTTAACAAGATGGTTTTAAGCCCCCTTGGAAGAGACGTGGAGGTCACAGTAGCTTAACAAGATGGTTTTAATACCCCTTGGAAGAGACGTGGAGTTCAGAGTGCTTTAACAAGTCAGATTTAATGCCCCTTGGAAGAGACGTGAAAGTCACAGTAGCTTAACAAGATGGTTTTAATGCCCTTTGGAAGAGTGGTGAAGGTCGCAGTCGCTTAACAAGACGTTTTTAATGCCCCTTGGAAGAGTGGTGGAGGTCGCAGTAGCTTAACAAGATGGTTTTAATGCCCCTTGGGAAAGACGTGGAGGTCACAGTAGCTTAACAAGACGGTTTTAATGCCCCTTGGAAGAGTGGTGGAGGTCGCAGTAGCTTAACAAGACGGTTTCAATGCCCCTTGGAAGAGACGTGGAGGTCAGAGTGGAATAAAAAGACAATATCAATGCCCCTTGGAAGAGTGGTGGAGTTCACAGTAGCTTAACAAGACGATTTTAATGCCCCTTGCAAGAGTGGTGGAGGTCGCAGTAGCTTAACAAAATGGCTTTAATGCCCATTGGAAGAGACGTGGAGGTCTCAGTAGCTTAATAAGACGGTTTTAATGCCCCTCGGAAGAGAAGTGGAGGTCAGAGTGGTTTAACAAGAAGGTTTTAATGCCCCTTGGAAGAGACGTGGAGGTCACAGTAGCTTAACAAGATGGTTTTAATGCCCCTTGGTAGAGACGTAGAGTTAAGAGTGGTTTAAAAAGACGATTTTAATGCCCCTGGGAAAAGACGTGGAGGTCACAGAGGCTTAACAAGATGGTTTTAATGCCCCTTGGAAGAGTGGTGGAGGTCGCAGCAGCTTAAAAAGACTGTTTTAATGCCCCTTGGAAGAGTGGTGGAGGTCGCAGTAGCATAACAAGATGGTTTTAATTCCCCTTGGAAGAGACGTGGAGTTCAGAGTGGTTTAACAAGATGGTTTTAATGCCCCTTGGAAGAGTGGTGGAGGTCGCAGTAGCTTAACAATGCGGTTTTAATGCACCTTGGAAGAGACTTGGAGGTCAGAGTGGTTTAACAAGATGGTTATTTTTGCCCCTTGGAAGAGACGTGGCGGTCAGAGTGATTTAACAAGACGGTTTTAATGCCCCTTGGAAGAGATGTGGAGGTCACAGTAGCGTAACAATATGGTTTTAATACCCCTTGGAAGAGACGTGGAGTTCAGAGTGGTTTAACAAGGCGGTTTAAAAGCCCCTTGGAAGAGACTTGGAGGTCACAGTAGCTTAACATGACGGTTTTAATGCCCCTTGGAAGAGTGTTGGAGGTCTCAGTAGCTTAACAAGATGGTTTTAATGCCCCTTGGAAGAGACGCGGAGGTCAGAGTGGTTTAACAAGTTGGTTTTAATGCCCCTTGGAAGAGACGTGGAGTTCAGAGTGGTTTAACAAGATGGTTTTAAGCCGCCTTGGAAGAGACGTGGAGTTCCCTGTAGCTTAACAAGACGGTTTTAATGCCCCTTGGAAGAGACGTGGCGTTCAGAGTGGTTTAACAAGACGGTTTTAATACCCCTTGGAAGAGACATGGAGGTCAGAGTACCTTAACAAGACAGTTTTAATGCCCCTTGGAAGAGAGGTGGAGGTCACAGTAGCTTAACAAGACGGTTTTAATGCCCCTTGGAAGAGTAGTGGAGGTCGCAGTAGCTTAACAAGACGGTTTTAATGCCTTTTGGTACAGTGGTGGAGGTCGCAGTAGCTTAACAAGACGGTTTTAATGCCCATTGGAAGAGTGGTGGAGGTCGTAGCAGCTTAACAAGACGGTTTTAATGCCTCTTGAAACAGTGGTGGAGGTCGCAGTAGCTTAACAAGATGGTTTTAATGCCTTTTGGAACAGTGGTGGAGTTCGCAGTAGCTTAAAGGACGGTTTTTATGCCCCTTGGAAGAGTGGTGGAGGTCGCAGTAGCTTAACAAGACGGTTTTAATGCCCCTTGGAAGAGACGTGGAGTTCAGAGTGGTTTAACAAGACAGTTTTAATGCCCCTTGAAAGAGACGTGGAGGTCACAGTGGAATAAAAAGACATTATTAATGCCCCTTTGAAAAGTGGTGGAGGTCGCAGTAGCTTAGCAAGACTGCTTAAATGCCCCTTGGAAGAGTGGTGGAGGTCGCAGTAGCTTAACAAGATGGTTTTAATGCCCCTTGGAAGAGAAGTGGAGGTCACAGTAGCTTAACAAGATGTTTTTAATACCCCTTGAAAGACACGTGGAGTTCAGAGTGGTTTAACAAGACGGATTTAATGCCCCTTGGAAGAGATGGGAAGGTCACGATAGCTTAACAAGACGGTTTTAATGCCCCTTGGAAGAGTGGTGGAGGTCGCAGTAGCTTAACAAGACGTTTTTAATGCCCTTGGAAGAGTGGTGAAGGTCGCAGTAGTTTAACAAGATGGTTTTAATGCCCCTTGGAAGAGCGGTTGAGGTCGCAGTAGCTTAACGAGACGGTTTTAATGCCACTTGGAAGAGACGTGGAGGTCACAGTAGCTTAACAAGACGGTTTTAATGCCCCTTGGAAGAGTGGTGGAGGTCGCAGTAGCTTAACAAGATGGTTTTAAAGCCCCTTGGAAGAGACGTGGAGGTCAGACTGGAATAAAAAGACAATATCAATGCCCCTTGGAAGAGTGGTGGAGGTCGCAGTAGCTTAACACAATTGTTCTAATGCACCTTGGAAGAGACGTGGAGGTTGCAGTAGCTTAACAAGACAATTTTAATGCCCTTTGGAAGAGTGTTGGAGGTCGCAGTAGCTTAACAAGACGGTTTTAATGCCCCTTGGAAGAGACGTGGAGGTCAGAGTGGTTTAACAAGACGGTTTTAATGCCCTTTGGAAGAGACGTGGAGGTCACAGTGTAATAAAAAGACAATATCAATGTCCCTTGGAAGAGTGGTGGAGGTCGCAGTAGCATAACAAGTTGGTTTTAATTCCCCTTGGAAGAGACGTGGAGTTCAGAGTGGTTTAACAAGATGGTTTTAATGCCCCTTGGAAGAGTGGTGGAGGTCGCAGTAGCTTAACAATGCGGTTTTAATGCACCTTGGAAGAGACTTGGAGGTCAGAGTGGTTTAACAAGATGGTTATTTTTGCCCCTTGGAAGAGACGTGGCGGTCAGAGTGATTTAACAAGACGGTTTTAATGCCCCTTGGAAGAGATGTGGAGGTCACAGTAGCGTAACAATACGGTTTTAATACCCCTTGGAAGAGACGTGGAGTTCAGAGTGGTTTAACAAGGCGGTTTAAAAGCCCCTTGGAAGAGACTTGGAGGTCACAGTAGCTTAACATGACGGTTTTAATGCCCCTTGGAAGAGTGTTGGAGGTCTCAGTAGCTTAACAAGATGGTTTTAATGCCCCTTGGAAGAGATGTGGAGGTCACACTGTAAAAAAACACAATATTAATGCCCCTTGGAAGAGTGGTGGAGGTCGCAGTAGCTTAACAAGACGGTTTTAATGCCCCTTGGAAGAGACGCGGAGGTCAGAGTGGTTTAACAAGTCGGTTTTAATGCCCCTTGGAAGAGACGTGGAGTTCAGAGTGGTTTAACAAGATGGTTTTAAGCCGCCTTGGAAGAGACGTGGAGTTCCCTGTAGCTTAGCAAGACGGTTTTAATGCCCCTTGGAAGAGACGTGGCGTTCAGAGTGGTTTAACAAGACGGTTTTAATACCCCTTGGAAGAGACATGGAGGTCAGAGTACCTTAACAAGACAGTTTTAATGCCCCTTGGAAGAGAGGTGGAGGTCACAGTAGCTTAACAAGACGGTTTTAATGCCCCTTGGAAGAGTAGTGGAGGTCGCAGTAGCTTAACAAGACGGTTTTAATGCCTTTTGGTACAGTGGTGGAGGTCGCAGTAGCTTAACAAGACGGTTTTACTGCCCATTGGAAGAGTGGTGGAGGTCGTAGCAGCTTAACAAGACGGTTTTAATGCCTCTTGAAACAGTGGTGGAGGTCGCAGTAGCTTAACAAGATGGTTTTAATGCCTTTTGGAACAGTGGTGGAGTTCGCAGTAGCTTAAAGGACGGTTTTTATGCCCCTTGGAAGAGTGGTGGAGGTCGCAGTAGCTTAACAAGACGGTTTTAATGCCCCTTGGAAGAGACGTGGAGTTCAGAGTGGTTTAACAAGACAGTTTTAATGCCCCTTGAAAGAGACGTGGAGGTCACAGTGGAATAAAAAGACATTATTAATGCCCCTTTGAAAAGTGGTGGAGGTCGCAGTAGCTTAGCAAGACTGCTTAAATGCCCCTTGGAAGAGTGGTGGAGGTCGCAGTAGCTTAACAAGATGGTTTTAATGCCCCTTGGAAGAGAAGTGGAGGTCACAGTAGCTTAACAAGATGGTTTTAATACCCCTTGAAAGACACGTGGAGTTCAGAGTGGTTTAACAAGACAGATTTAATGCCCCTTGGAAGAGATGTGAAGGTCACGATAGCTTAACAAGACGGTTTTAATGCCCCTTGGAAGAGTGGTGGAGGTCGCAGTAGCTTAACAAGACGTTTTTAATGCCCTTGGAAGAGTGGTGAAGGTCGCAGTAGCTTAACAAGATGGTTTTAATGCCCCTTGGAAGAGCGGTGGAGGTCGCATTAGCTTAACGACGCGGTTTTAATGCCACTTGGAAGAGACGTGGAGGTCACAGTAGCTTAACAAGACGGTTTTAATGCCCCTTGGAAGAGTGGTGGAGGTCGCAGTAGCTTAACAAGATGGTTTTAAAGCCCCTTGGAAGAGACGTGGAGGTCAGACTGGAATAAAAAGACAATTTCAATGCCCCTTGGAAGAGTGGTGGAGGTCGCAGTAGCTTAACACGATTGTTCTAATGCACCTTGGAAGAGACGTGGAGGTTGCAGTAGCTTAACAAGACAATTTTAATGCCCTTTGGAAGAGTGTTGGAGGTCGCAGTAGCTTAACAAGACGGTTTTAATGCCCCTTGGAAGAGACGTGGAGGTCTCAGTAGCTTAACAAGACTGTTTTAATGCCCCTTGGAAGAGACGTGGAGGCAAGAGTCGTTTAAGAAGATGGTTTTAATGCCCCTTGGAAGAGATATGGAGGTCACAGTAGCTTAACAAAATGGTTTTAATGCCCCTTGGAAGAGACGTGGAGGTCACAGAAGCTTAACAAGACGGTTTTAATGCCCCTTGGAAGACTGGTGGAGGTCGCAGTAGCTTAACAAGACAGTTTTAATGACCCTTTGAAGAAACGTGGAGGTCAGAGTGGTTTATCAAGACGGTTTTAATGCCCTTTGGAATAGGCGTGGAGGTCACAGTGTAATAAAAAGATAATATCAATGCCCCTTGTAAGAGTGGAGGAGTTCGCAATAGTATAACAAGATGGTTTTAATGCCCCTTGGAAGAGACGTGGTGGTCAGAGTGGTTTAAGAAGATAGTTTTAATGCCCCTTGGAATACACGTGGAGGTCAGAGTGGTTTAACAAGACGGTTTTAATGCCCCTTTGAAGAGACGTGGAGGTCACAGTAGCTTAACAAGACAGTTTTAATGCCCCTTGGAAGAGACGTGGAGTTCAGAGTGATTTAACAAGACGGTTTTAATGCCCCTTGGAGGAGACGTGGAGGTCACAGTAGCTTAACAAGACAGTTTTAATGCCCCTTGGAAGAGTGTTGGAGGTCACAGTAGCTTAACAAGACGGTTTTAATACCCCTTGGAAGAAACGTGGAGGTCAAAGTGTAATAAAAAGACAATATCAATGCCCCTTGGAGGTGTGTTGGAGGTCGCAGTAGCTTAACAAGACGGTTTTAATGCCCCTTGGAAGAGTAGTGGAGGTCGTAGTAGCTTGACAAGACGGTTTTAATGCCCATTGGAAGAGACGTGGAGGTCACAGTAGCTTAACAAGACGGTTTTAATGCCCTTGGAAGAGACGTGGAGGTCAGAGTGGTTTAACAAGATAGTTTTAATGCCCCTTGGAAGAGACGTGGAGGTCACAGTAGCTTAACAAGACAGTTTTAATGCCCCTTGGAAGAGACGTGGAGTTCAGAGGGGTTTAACAAGATGGTTTTAATGTCCCTTGGAAGAGATGTGGAGGTCACAGTGAAATAAAAAGACAATATCAATGCCTTTTGAAGAGTGGTGGAGGTCGCAGTAGCTTAACAAGACTGTTTTAATGCCCCTTGGAAGAGTGGTGGAGGTTGCAGTAGCTTAACAAGATGGTTTTAATGCCCCTTGGAAGAGACATGGAGGTCACAGTAGCTAAACAAGACGGTTTTAATGCCCCTTGGAAGAGACGAGGAGTTCAGAGTGCTTTAACAAGTCAGATTTAATGCCCCTTGGAAGAGACATGAAGGTCACAGTAGCTTAACAAGACGGTTTTAATGCCCTTTGGAAGAGTGGTGGAGGTCGCAGTAGCTTAGCAAGACGTTTTTAATGCCCCTTGGAAGAGTGGTGGAGGTCGCAGTAGCTTAACAAGACGGTTTTAATGCCCCTTGGGAAAGACGTGGAGGTCACAGTAGCTTAACAAGACGGTTTTAATGCCCCTTGGAGGAGTGGTGGAGGTCGCAGTAGCTTAACAAGACGATTTTAATGCCCCTTGGAAGAGTCGTGGAGGTCGCAGTAGCTTAACAAGATGGCTTTAATGCCCATTGGAAGAGACGTGGAGGTCTCAGTAGCTTAACAAGACGGTTTTAATGCCCCTTGGAAGAGAAGTGGAGGTCAGAGTGGTTTAGCAAGATGGTTTTAATACCCCTTGGAAGAGACGTGGAGATCACAGTAGCTTAACAAGATGGTTTTAATACCCCTTGGTAGAGACGTGGAGATCAGAGTGGTTTAAAAAGACGATTTTAATGCCCCTTGGAAAAGACGTGGAGGTCACAGTGGCTTAACAAGACGGTTTTAATGCCCCTTGGCAGAGAGGTGGAGGTCACAGTAGCTTAACAAGATGGTTTTAATGCTCCTTGGAAGAGTGGTGGAGGTCGCAGTAGCTTAACAATACGGTTTTAATGCCCCTTGGAAGAGACGTGGAGGTCAGAGTGGTTTATCAAGACGGTTTTAATGCCCTTTGGAAGAGACGTGGAGGTCACAGTGTAATAAAAAGACAATATCAATGCCCCTTGGAACAGTGATGCAGGTCGCAGTAGCATAACAAGACGGTTTTAATTCCCCTTGGAAGAGACGTGGAGTTCAGAGTGGTTTAACAAGACAGTTTTAATGCCCCTTGGAAGAGTGGTGGAGGTCGCAGTAGCTTAACAAGACGGTTTTAATGCCCCATGGAAGAGACGTGGACGTCACAGTAGCTTAACAAGACGGTTTTAATGCCCCTTAGAAGAGACGTGGAGGTCAGTGATTTAACAAGACTGTTATTTTTGCCCCTTGGAAGAGATGTGGCGGTCACAGTGATTTAACAAGACGGTTTTAATGCCCCTTGGAAGAGATGTGGAGGTCACAGTAGCTTAACTATATGGTTTAAATACCCCTTGGAAGAGACATGGAGTTCAGAGTGGTTTAACAAGACGGTTTTAAAGCCCCTTGGAAGAGACGTGGAGGTCACACTGTAATAAAAAGACAATATCAATGCCCCTTGGAAGAGTGTTGGAGGTCACAGTAGCTTAACAAGACGGTTTTAATGCCCCTTGGAAGAGACGTGGAGGTCAGCGTGGTTTAACAAGATGGTTTTAATGCCCCTTGGAAGAGACATGGAGTTCAGAGTGCTTTAACAAGTCAGATTTAATGCCCCTTGGAAGAGATGTGAAGGTCACAGTAGCTTAACAAGATGGTTTTAATGCCCTTTGGAAGAGTGGTGGAGGTCGCAGTAGCTTAACAAGACGTGTTTAATGCCCCTTGGAAGAGTGGTGGAGGTCGCAGTAGCTTAACAAGACGGTTTTAATGCCCCATGGGAAAGACGTGGAGGTCACAGTAGCTTAGCAAGATGGTTTTAATGCCCCTTGGAAGAGTGGTGGAGGTCGCAGTAGCTTAACAAGACGGTTTTAATGCCCCTTGGAAGAGACCTGGAGGTCACGAGCGGAATAAAAAGACAATATCAATGCCCCTTGGAAGAGTGGTGGAGTTCGCAGTAGCTTAACAAGACAATTTTAATGCCCCTTGGAAGAGTGGTGGAGGTCGCAGTAGCTTAACAAGATGGTTTTAATGCCCATTGGAAGAGACGTGGAGGTCTCAGTAGCTTAATAAGACGGATTTAATGCCCCTCGGAAGAGAAGTGGAGGTCAGAGTGGTTTAACAAGATGGTCTTAATGCCCCTTGGAAGAGACGTGGAGGTCACAGTAGCTTAACAAGATGGTTTTAATGCCCTTTGGTAGAGACGTAGAGTTCAGAGTGGTTTAAAAAGACGATTTTAATGCCCCTTGGAAAAGACGTGGAGGTCACAGTGGCTTAACAAGATGGTTTTAATGCCCCTTAGAAGAGTGGTGGAGGTCGCAGTAGCTTAGCAAGGCGGTTTTAATGCCCCTTGGAAGAGACGTGGAGGTCAGAGTGGTTTAACAAGACGGTTTTAATGCCCTTTGGAAGAGACGTGGAGGTCACAGTGTAATAAAAAGACAATATCAATGCCCGTTGGAAGAGTGGTGGAGGTCGCAGTAGCATAACAAGACGGTTTTAATTCCCCTTTGAAGAGATGTGGAGTTCAGAGTGGTTTAACAAGACGGTTTTAATGCCCCTTGGAAGAGACGTTGAGGTCAGAGTGGAATAAAAAGACAATAACAATGCCCCTTGGAAGAGTGGTGGAGTTCGCAGTAGCTTAACAAGACGATTTTAATGCCCCTTGGAAGAGTGGTGGAGGTCGCAGTAGCTTAACAAGATGGTTTTAATGCCCCTCGGAAGAGAAGTGGAGGTCAGAGTGGTTGAAAAAGACGATTTTAATGCCCCTTGGAAAAGACGTGGAGGTCACAGTGGCTTAACAAGATGGTTTTAATGCCCCTTGGAAGAGTGGTGGAGATCGCAGTAGCTTAACAAGACGGTTTTAATGCCCCTTGGAAGAGACGTGGAGGTCAGAGTGGTGTAACAAGACGGTTTTAATGCCCTTTGGAAGAGAAGTGGAGGTCACAGTGTAATAAAAAGACAATATCAATGCCCCTTGGAAGAGTGGTGGAGGTCGCAGTAGCATAACAAGGCGGTTTTAATTCCCCTTTGAAGAGACGTGGAGTTCAGAGTGGTTTAACAAGACAGTTTTAATGCCCCTTCGAAGAGTGTTGGAGGTCGCAGTAGTTTAACAAGACGGTTTTAATGCCCCTTGGAAGAGACGTGGAGGTCAGAGTGGTTTAACAAGGCGGTTATTTTTGCACCTTGGAAGAGACGTGGAGGTCACATTAGCTTAACATGATGGTTTTAATGCCCCTTTTAAGAGTGTTGGAGGTCGCAGTAGCTTAACAAGATGGTTTAAATGCCCCTTGGAAATGATGTGGAGGTCACACTGTAATAAAAAGACAATATCAATGCCCCTTGGAAGAGTGGTGGAGGTCACAGTAGCTTAACAAGATGGTTTTAAAGCCCCTTGGAAGAGACGTGGAGGTTAGAGTGGAATAAAAAGACAATATCAATGCCCCTTAGAAGAGTGGTGGATGTGGTCACAGTAGCTTAACAAGACTGTTCTAATGCCTTTGAAGAGACGTGGAGGTCAGAGTCATTTAAGAAGATGGTTTTAATGCCCCTTGGAAGAGACGTGGAGGTCAGAGTGGTTTAACAAGACGATTTTAATGCCACTTGGAAGAGACGAGGAGGTCACAGTAGCTTAACAAGACTGTTTTAATGCCCTTTGGAAGAGTGGTGGAGGTCGCAGTAGCTTAACAAGACAGTTTTAATGACCCTTGGTAGAAACGTGGAGGTCAGAGTGGTTTAACAAGACTGTTTTAATGCCCTTTGGAATAGACGTGGAGGTCACAGTGTAATAAAAAGACAATATCAATGCCCCTTGTAAGAGTGGTGGAGTTCGCAGTAGTATAACAAGATGGTTTTAATGCCCCTTGGAAGAGACGTGGAGGTCAGAGTGGTTTAAGAAGATGGTTTTAATGCCCCTTGGAATACACGTGGAGGTCAGAGTGGTTTAACAAGACGGTTTTAATGCCCCTTGGAAGAGACGTGGAGGTCACAGTAGCTTAACAAGACAGTTTTAATGCCCCTTGGAAGAGACGTGGAGTTCAGAGTGGTTTAACAAGACGGTTTTAATGCCCCTTGGAAGATACGTGGAGGTCACAGTAGCTTAACAAGACGGTTTTAATGCCCCTTGGAAGAGTGGTGTAGGTCACAGTAGCTTAACAAGATGGTTTTAATACCCCTTGGAAGAAACGTGGAGGTCAAAGTGTAATAAAAAGACAATATCAATGCCCCTTGGAGGAGTGCTGGAGGTCGCAGTAGCTTAATAAGAGAGTTTTAATGCCCCTTGGAAGAGTGGTGGAGGTCGCAGTAGCTTTACAAGACTGTTTTAATGCTCTTTTTAAGAGTGGTGGAGGTCGCAGTAGCTTAACAAGACGGTTTTAATGCCCCTTGGAAGAGTGGTGGAGGTCGCAGTAGCTTTACAAGACTGTTTAATTGCCCTTTGTAAGAGTTGTGGAGGTCGCAGTAGCTTAACAAGATGGTTTTAATGCCCCTTGGAAGAGACGTGGAGGTCACAGTAGCTTAACAAGACGGTTTTATTGCCCCTCGGAAGAGAGTTGGAGGTCACAGTGGAATAAAAAGACAATATCAATGCCCCTTGGAAGAATGGTGGAGGTCGCAGTAGCTTAACAAGACTATTTTAATGCCCCTTACAAGAGCCATGCAGTACAGCATGGTCACAGTAGCTTAACAAGACGGTTTTATTGCCCCTCGGAAGAGAGTTGGAGGTCACAGTGGAATAAAAAGACAATATCAATGCCCCTTGGAAGAATGGTGGAGGTCGCAGTAGCTTAACAAGACTATTTTAATGCCCCTTACAAGAGCCATGCAGTACAGCATATTCAAAACATTATTCCCATTATTGGGGATTGGGTCTCCCATAGTCTTTGCCTATGCCTTCCAAGCAAAAGCTGCCAAAAATTAGGACAAAGGAACTTGCAATGCTGGCAAACAAGAGCCATGCAGTACAGCTTATTCAAAACATTATTCCCATTAATGGGGAGTGGGTCTCCCATAGTCGTTGCCTATGCCTTCCAAGCAAAAGCTGCCAAAAATTAGGACGGAGGAACTTGCAATGCTGGCAAACAAAAGCCATGCAGTACAGCATATTCAAAACATTATTCCCTTTATTGGGGAGTGTGTCTCCCATAGTCGTTGCCTATGCCTTCCAAGCAAAAGGTGCCAAAAATTAGGACGGAGGAACTTGCAATTCTGGCAACATGGACCACGGTCACCCTGGTGGTATAGTGGTGGTGGAGGCTGAGGATTAGGAGAAGAGCAAAATACAGCTGAACTGAGGAAGCGTATAACCATGTGTGGGTGTGAAGCGGTGCATGGGAATACACCTCCCGAAATAACTCACTGGATTTGACTTTATGTTACTCTGCTGTCATTTGGTGGTGATGAGAAGTCTGGCCCAATCCAGGCCTTGTTCATTTTGATAAGGGTCAGCTTGTCAGCATTGTCAGTTCACAGGCGAGTGCGCTTATCAGTTATAATTCCCCCAGCGGCACTTTAAACACACTCCGATAACACACTAGCGGCAGGGCAGGCCAGGACCTCCAAGGCGTACAGAGTGAGTTCATTCCAAGTGTCCAGCTTGTATACCCAATAATTAAAAGGCACAGAGGAATCACGGAGGACACTGGTACGGTCGGCAAGGTTCTCCCTCACCATCTTTTGAAACTTTCCACTCCTTGTGAGAGTACTCCGCGCCTCAGGGCCTGTAAGCTGGGCGGGTCTCAGAAAACTGTCCCAGAATGTTGACAGTGTCCCCATGCCTCTGCTGTATTGGAGTTGCGTCTCTCTCGCCTGTACGCCATGGTTGTTCAACGAACTGTGACCTCTGCTGCTAGCATGTTCAGATGGGAATTTTTTTAACAGTTCTGCAGCAAGGGCCTTCTGGTACTGCCACATTTTTGTAGATCTTTCCACCTCAGGAATAAGAGAGTGAAAGTTCTCCTTGTAGCGGGGGTTTAAAAGTGTCACCAACCAGTAATGACTGTCACCCAACATTTTCACAACGCGAGGGTCACGGTTAAGGCAGCATAACATAAAGTCAGCCTTGCGTGCCAGACTGGTAACGGACAAGACTTCCGTGCCCTCACCAAGATGATGACTGACCATGCTCTCCTCCTCCTTCTCCTCCCAGTCCTCAGGCCACCCACGCTGAACCAACGGTATGACAGTTGTACAGGTACTACCGTCTACAGCGCAAGATACCAGCTCCTGTTCTTCCTCCTCCTCCTCCTCCTCTCCCTCATTGTCCCCCAATGCACATTGGGATGAGATGAGTCAGGGCTGTGTGTAATCGCCCGTTACGGCTTCTTGATCCATCTCATCATACTCTGGCTGCAATGCCTCCTATATATTTCTCTGCAGAGAGCGTTGCAAAAGACAGACAAGTGAGATGCTGACGCTAATGATGGCGTCATTGCCACTCACCATCTTGGTGGACTCCTCAAAGTTTGTCAGGATGGTACATATGTCAGACATCCAGGTCCACTCCTGAGGTCTTATGTGTGGAGTCTGACCTGAATATCGACGGCCTTGTTGCTGCTGGTACTCCACAACTGCTCTATTCTGATCACAAATCCTTTGTAACATGTGGAGGGTAGAGTTCCAACGTGTGGGGACATCATAGACCAGTCGGTGTGCCGGAAGCTGCAAATGCTGCTGCAATGCAGCAAGGGCGGCGGAAGCTGTAGCCGACTTCCGAAAATTAGCTGACAGGCTGCGTACTTTGACGAGCAGATCTGGCAACTCGGGGTACGATTTAAGAAACCGCTGAACCACGAGGTTAAGCACATGAGCCAGGCATGGTACGTGTGTGATCTCGCCTCGCTTCAGAGCTGCCACCAGGTTACGGCCATTGTCACACACGACCATGCCTGGATGTAGGTTCAGCGGTCTCAGCAACAGACCTGCCTGCTCTTTCACAGCTGTCCACAACTCACAAGCAGTGTGAGGTTTATCACCTAAGCTTATGAGTTTCAGCACAGCCTGTTGCTGCTTGGCTGAGGCAGTACTGCAGTGCTTCCAGCTTGTAACTGATGTGGTGATATCTGAGATGGAGGCTGAACATGAGGAGGAGGAGGATGATGCGCAGGAGCTGTACACTGTGGGGGCAACTCTGACTGACATAGGGCGAGTAATCCTCGGTGTGGGGAGGATGTGTTCCATCCCAAGATCCGACTGGGTCCCGGCTTCCACTATGTTAACCCAGTGTGCCGTCAGGGAGATGCACTGTCCCTGGCCGCAAGCACTTGTCCACGTGTCCGTTGTCAGGTGGACTCTCCCAGTAACTGCGTTGTTGAGGGCACGGCAGATGTTTTGGGACACGTGCTTGTGTAGTGCGGAGATGGCACACAGGGCAAAATAGTGTCTGCTGGGGACCGAGTACCGAGGGACGGCCACCGCCATAAGGTTGTGGAAGTATTCCATCTCCACCAGCCTAAAAGGCAGCATTTCCAACGCAAGCAGTCGTGAAATGTGCAAATTTAGGACTGTGGCCTGTGGGGCGTTGGCTGCGAATTTGTGCTTTCGTTCAAAGGTCTGGGATATGGACAATTGAATGCTGCGGTGGGACGTGGACGTGGACGTTGATGCTGTTTCTTGAGAAACTGCCATAACAAGTGAATACTGAGAGGAGGCGGCATCTTTGCATGCAGTATGGACAGGGGATTGCCTTGCACGCACAACAGGGGGTTCTCTTACATGCACAACAGCGGAAGAAGCAGTGGTGACACCCGCTGACGCTGGTCGTGGTTCCTGGGGTTCGCCCCACAAAGTCGGGTGCTTTGCTGACATGTGCCTGATCATGCTGGTGGTGGTCAGGCTTGTAGTTTTGTCACCCCTGCTGATGCTGGCATGGCAGGTGGTACAAATGGCCTTTTTGGGGTTATCAGCAGAGTCTTTAAAAAAATTCCAGACTCTGGAAGACCTACCAGTTGTACTTACAGCGTCCCTCGTGTTGGTGTTACGGGGAACTGTTGCCCGCCTTCTGTGTGCGGCCACCACACTGCTTCTTCCTGCCTGTTGGGGTACTCTGCCTCCCTCCCCCTGTGTGCTGCTGGCATCGCTCTGCGTGTCCTCCTGCCACGTTGGGTCAGTTACTAGATCATCCACCACCTCCTCCTTTTCCACTTGCGCACCACGATCCTCCTCCTCACTTCGTGGCAATTGTGTCTCGTCATCGTCCACCTCTTGTGACAAACTGCCAGCGTCGACTTCCTCTGGCCGTGGCTGTTCAAATATTTGGGCATCGCTACATGGGATCTCCTCTTCCACCACTTCAAGCGGAGCAGGCGAGGGACACAAATATGGAAATGGACCTGTGAACAGCTCTTCAGAGTGTCCAAGTGTAAGATCAGTTGCTGTCTGACGACACTCGTATTGGTGGGAGGAAGGAGCATCAGGCTGAGGAGGAGTATGCGGTCGAGACTCATGGCTACTAAAACTTGACCGTGTGGAAGACAGACCGGAGGTGGTGGTGCCCAGGTAACTGGAAGTATTATCTGCTATCCAATTAATAACCTGTTCACACTGATCAGTTCGCAATACTGGTGTTGTAGTGTGCTTCCCTAGTAATTCGATCAAGAAGTGGGAGCGAGAAGATGTGGCTGTTGGTTGTGGGACATTTTCACCTTGGCCACGGCCCCGTCCTCTACAGGCACCATCACCAAAACATCCAGTTCCACATCCCTTGCCACGCGCCTTGCCCATTGTAAATGATTAAAACAGCTTACACTCGCACTATCAATGGAAAAAGGATAATAAAAGGAGATTAGAACCGTGGAAGAGGAAAACCACAGTTCTATTTCTCTGGCCTACACCAGAATCTTTTAAACAGATATATTTGTGTCTGAACACTGAGCAAGACACTCAATTTTTTTATTTTTTAGGTAAAAAAGGCAAAAAGGTGGATAGTACAGAGATTTGAACCGTGGAAAAGCAAAACCACAGTTATAGTTATCTGGCCTACACCAGAATCTTTTAAACAGATATATTTGTGTCTGAACAGTCAGGGAAAAACTATTACTGGGTTTTTTTTAACGGAAAAACGGCCAAAAGCTGGATAATACAGAGATTTGAACCGTGGAACTGCAAAACCACAGTTCTAGTTATCTGGCCTACACCAGAATCTTTTAAATAGATATATTTGTGTCTGAAAAGTCAGGGAGACACTAATACTGTTTTTTTTATGGAAAAAATGCCAAAAGCAGGATAATACAGAGATTTGAACCGTGGAACTGCAAAACCACAGTTATAGTTAACTGGCCTACACCAGAATCTTTTAAACAGATATATTTGTGTCTGAACAGTCAGCGAGACACTATTACTGTTATTTTTTTAGGGAAACATGGCCAAAAGCTGGATAATACAGAGCTTTGAACCGTAGAACTGCAAAACCATAGTTCTAGTTATCTGGCCTACATCAGACTCTTTTAAACAGATATATTGGTGTCTGAACAGTCACAGACACACTCAATTTTTTTTTGGGGGGGGGATACCAAAAGGTTAATAAGACACGTATTTGTACAGTCTGACTGAAGAAAGAAAAAATACAGGACTTAGATGAAAAAAATAGGATTTTTCCTGGCCCCTGAGACCGGTGGATAAGTCAAGCAATTTGACCAACAGGAGCACACAGGACTGTAATGCACTGTGTGTTGGTATAACCACTGCGTCTCCTATACAGCCTGCCTGCCTGATATCTGGGATGGATATTAGTCTTGAGAAGGACTGTTTGATTTGCCATGCTTTAGAGACCCTACACTGTCTGATCCCGGGCGACTGTGTCCCAGATGGCGGCGCCCGGTTTTAAATACTCGAGATGACACTGTGCAAAAAGACAATCACTGTAATGACCACAAACAACATGGCTGCGGCATTACAGTGAGTGACTGGCAATCCCTGCATGTTCATTGGCTCTGTAAAGAGCACCAAACGTGCAGGGCGGAGACCAAAGCTCCCGCCCGAGTAACCCGGAAATGCTCGGTGCTCGCCGAACATCCCGAGTAGTGAGATGCTCGGGCGAGAACTGAGCAGTGTCGAGCATGCTCGCTCAACACTACATCTGATGAAGAAAGAAGATGATTTTTATCGATGACTATTTTCCGCTTTTTCATGTTCTCTTTGGATTGATTACATCAGATGAATAAAGAAGATGGTTTTTATCGAAGAGTATTATCAGCTTTTTCATGTTCCTTTTGAATTAATTACATCTGATGAATAAAAAAGATGGTTTTTATCGACGAGTATTTTCTGCTTTTTCGTTTTCCCATTGGATTACATCTGATGAAGAAAGAAGATGGCTTTTATCGACGAGTAAATTCCTCTTTTTCGTTTTCCTTTTGGATTACATCTGATGAAGAAAGAAGATGGTTTTTATCGATGAGTATTTTCCACTTTTTCGTTTTCCCTTTGGATTACATGTAAAGAAGAAAGAAGATGGGTTTTATCGATGGATATTCAACACTTTTTAATGTTCACTTTGGATTACAACTGATGAAGAAAGAAGATGGTTTTTAATCGATGAGTATTTTCCATTTTTTCGTGCTCCCTTTGGATTACGTCTGATGAAGAAGGAAGATGATTTTTATCGACGATTATTTTCCACTTTTTCGTGTTCCTTTTGGATTACATCTGCTGAAGTAAGAAGATGGTTTTTATCGACGAGTATTTTCCGCTTTTTCGTGTTACCTTTGGATTACATCTGATAAAGACAGAAGATGATTTTTATCGAGTATTTTCTGCTTTTTCATGTTCCCTTTGGATTACATCTGATGAAGAAAGAAGATGGGTTTTATCGATGGATATTCAACACTTTTTAATGTTCACTTTGGATTACAACTGATGAAGAGAGAAGAAGGTTTTTAATCGATGAGTATTTTCCGCTTTTTTGTTATCCCTTTGGATTACATCTGATGATGAAAGAAGATGGTTATTATCGAAGAGTATTTTCCAATTTTTCGTGTTCCTTTTGGATTACATCTGATGAAGAAAGAAAATGATTTTTACCGACGAGTATTTTCCGCTTTTTCATGTTCCCTTTGGATTACTTCTTATGAAGAAAGAAGATGATTTTTATCAACAAGTATTATCCGATTTTTCGTGTTCCTTTTGGATTCATTACTTCTGATGAATAAAGAAGATGATTTTTATCAACAAGTATTTTCCGCTTTTTTGTGTTCCATTTGGATTACATCTGCTGAAGAAAGAAGATGGTTTTTAATTGAGGAGAATTTTACGCTTTTTCATTTTCCCTTTGGATTACATCTGATGAAGAAAGAAGATGGTTTTTATCGATGAGTATTTTCAGCTTTTTCGCGTTCCCTTTGGATTACATCTGATGAAGAAAGAAGATGGGTTTTATCTATTAGTATTCATCACTTTTTCATGTTCCCTTTGGATTACAACTGATGAAGAAAGAAGATGGTTTTTAATCGATGAGTATTTTCCGTTTTTTCGTGCTCCCTTTGGATTACGTCTGATGAAGAAGGAAGATGATTTTTATCGACGATTATTTTCCACTTTTTCGTGTTCCTTTTGGATTACATCTGCTGAAGTAAGAAGATGGTTTTTATCGACGAGTATTTCCGCTTTTTCGTGTTACCTTTGGATTACATCTGATAAAGACAGAAGATGATTTTTATCGAGTATTTTCTGCTTTTTCATGTTCCCTTTGGATTACATGTGATGAAGAAAGCAGATGACTTTTATAGACGATTATTTTACGCTCTTTCGTGTTCCTTTTAGATTACATCTGATGAATAGAGAAGATGATTTTTATCGACAAGTAGTTTCCGCTTTTTCATGTTCCCTTTGGATTACATCTGATGAAGAAAGAAGATGGTTTTTATCGACCAGTATTTTCCTCTTTTTTCAGTTCCCTGTGGATTACATCTGATGAAGAAATAAGATGGTTTTTATCGCTGAGTAATCATCACTTTTTCATGTTCCCTTTGGATTACAACTGATGAAGAAAGAAAATGGTTTTTAATCAACGACTATTTTCCGCTTTTCGTTTTCCCTTTGTATTACATCTGATAAAGAAAGAAGATGGCTTTTATCTACGATTATTTTCCGCTTTTTCATGTTCCTTTTGGATTACATCTGTTGAAGAAAGCAGATGTCTTCTATTAATGAGTATTTATCGCATTTTTCGTGTTCCCTTTGGATTACATCTGATGAATAAAGAAGATGGGTTTTATCGCTGAGTATTCATCACTTTTTCATGTTCCCTATGGATTACAACTGATGAAGAAAGTAGATGGTTTTTAATCAATGAGTATTTTCCGCTTTTTCGTTTTCCCTTTGGATTACATCTGATGATGAAAGAAGTTGGTTTTTATTGACGAGTATTTTCCGCTTTTTCGTGTTCCCTTTCGATTACATTTGATGAAGAAAGAAGATGATTTTTATCGACGAGTATTTTATGCTTTTTCATGTTCCTTTTAGATTACATGTAATGAATGAAGAAGATGCTTTTTTTCTACGAGTATTTTCCGCTTTTTCATTTTCCCCTTGGATTACATCTGATGAAGAAAGAAAATGGTTTTTATCGACCAGTTTTTTCCGCTTTTTCCTGTTCCCTTTGGATTACATCTGATGATGAAAGAAGATGATTTTTATCGATGAGTATTTTCCTCTTTTTTATGTTCCCTTTGGATTACATCTGATGTAGAAAGAAGATGGTTTTTATCGACGAGTATTTTCTGCTTTTTAGTGATCCCTTTGGATTACATCTGCTGAAGAAAGAAGATGGTTTTTATCGACGAGTATTTTCGCTTTTTTGTTTTCACTTTGGATTACAACTGATGAAGAAAGAAGATGTTTTTATCATCGAGCATTTTCCGCTTGGCGCCGCCATGCTCCTCACAGTCACTCCGGAATCAGACAGTGTAGGGAGAGGTGCTGCTTCGTCAGGGAGAGAGTTGCTGGTGTATTAGGTAGTGTAGGGAGAAAAATCGTACATTACACATATCCATCTTAACAAACAGTCCTTTTGAGGACTAGCTAATCCATCTGCAGAGATATCAGGCAGGCGGTGTATATAGGCAGGCAGGCAGGGTATATAGCAGACTGCAGTGCATATAGCACAAGAGGCACCATTCCAATTCTGCCTTCTGCTGCTGTTAGATATTTCTACACAAAGGCCCAGGTCTCAGGGGCCAGGAATACTTTTCTTTGGATCTTAATCCTCATTATTTGCTTAAAAAGCATCCAGAGAACACAGTTTTTCTGCGCCATTTGCTGGTTGGCACTGCGGAATACAGCCAGGTCCTTTCCATATTACAGAGGTAGAAGTCCAGCTATTTAAAACGGTGTTTTCTCCGTCAAACGGATCACATATACGTTGTCAGAAAATACTGCCATTTCTGGCCTCCATTAAAAATTTCCTTTAGTGTGTCAGTGAAGCAATTCACAGCAGTTTGCTGTTCAAACTACTTACCTACAGGCCAGGTATTTAAAACTCTGTTTTCTCCATCAGACGGATCACATATACGTTGTCAGAAAATGCTGCCATTTCTGGCCTCCATTAAAAATTTCTTTCAGTGTGTCAGTGAAGCAATTCACAGCAGTTTGCTGTTCAAACTACTTACCTACAGGCCAGGTATTTAAAACTCTGTTTTCTCCTTCACACAGATCACATATACGTTGTCAGAAAATACTGCCATTTTTGGCCTCCATTAAAAATTTCCTTTAGTGTGTCAGTGAAGCACTTCACAGCAGTTTGCTGTGCAAACTACTTACCTAGAGGCCAGCTATTTGAAACTCTATTTTCTCCATCACACGGATCACATATAAGTTCTCTCCAAACTGTCATTTGTAGTGAGCGTGGAAGATACTGTCCTCCATTTAAAATGGGCAAGGCACGTGGCAAGGGACAGGGAACTGGATGTGCTGATAATGGTGCATGCAGAGGCCGAGAACAAGGACATGGGCAAGCTGAAATTGTTCCACAACAAACACCCACATCTTCTCGCCTGACCTTCCTGTCCCAATTTCTAGGGGACCGCAGCACACCACTATTAAACCCAGAGCAGTGTCAAAAGGTTGTTGGTTGGATAGCGGGTAATGCTTCCAGTCACTTAGCCACCACCACCACCCTGTCTTCTACACAGTCAAGTCTCAGTAGCCGTGAGTCTGGACCGCATATTCCTCACCCTGATCCTTCTTCCTCCCACCATGCCGAGTACCCAGAGACAACTGATCCCACACTTGGACACTCTGAAGAGCTGTTCACTTTTCCATTTATAGATTCGGGCCTTTCGCCCGGTCCACTTGAAGCGGGGCAAGTGGAGATCGCTTGTAGCGATGCCCAAATATTTGAGCAGCCACGGTCACACGAAGGCGACGGTGGGAAAGTGTCACAAGAGGTGGACGATGATGAGACACAATTGCCAGAAAGTCAGGAGGAGGACCAGGATGCGGAAGTGGAAGACGAGGTGGTGTATGATATAGTAACTGACCCAACCTGGCAGGAGGATATGCAGAGCGAGGACAGCAGCACACAGGGAGAGGGAGGCAGAGCACCCCAACAGGCAGGAAGAAGCAGTGTGGTGGCCGCAGACAAAAGGCAGGCAACCGTTCCCCGTAGCACCAACAAGAAGGAAGTTGCCAGTACAACTGTTAGGTCTTCCCAAGTCTGGTTGTTTTTTAACCCCTTTACAACCCAAGGTGGTTTGCACGTTAATGACCAGGCCAATTTTTACAATTCTGACCACTGTCACTTTATGAGGTAATTACTGTGGAACACTTCAACGGATCCCCCTGATTCTGAGATAATTTTTTCGCAACTGATTGTACTTCATAATTGTGGTAAAATTTCTCCGATATCACTTGTATTTATTTGTGAAAAAAACTGAAATTTGGCAAAAATGTTGAAAATTTTGACATTTTCAAAATTTGAATTTTTATCCCCTTAAATCAGAGAGATATGTCACACAAAATAGTTAATAAACAACATTTCCCACATGTCTACTTTACATCAGCACAATTTCGGGAACCAAAATTTTTTCTTTATTAGGGAGCTAAAAGGGTTAAAAGTTGACCAGCGATTTCTCATTTTTCCCACAAAATTTACAAAACCATTTTTTTAGGGACCACATCATATTTGAAGTCACTTTGAGGGGTCTTTATGACAGAAAATTCCCAAAAGTGACACTATTCTAAAAACTGAACCCCTCAAGGTGCTCAAGACCACATTCAAGAACTTTATTAACCCTTCAGGTGCTTCACAGGAATTTTTGGAATGTGGAAGAAAAAAATTAACATTTAACCTTTTTCACAAAAAGGTTAATATAGACCCAAGTTTTTTTATTTTCGCAGGAGTAACAGGAAAAAATGGACCCCAAAGTTTGTTGTGCAATTTCCCCTGGGCACGCAGATACCCCATGTGTGGGTAAAAAACACTGTTTAGGCGCACGGCAGGGTTCAGAGGGGAAGGAGCGCCATTTGACTTTTTGAATGTAAAATTTGCTTGAATAATTAGCGGACACCAAGTTGCATTTGGGGAGCCCCTGATGTGCCTCAACAGTGGAAACTCCCCACAAGTGACACCATTTTGGAAACTAGACCCCTCAGGGAACTTATCTAGATGTGTGGTGAGCACCTTGAACCCCCAGGTGCTTCACAGAAGTTTATAACATTGAGCCGAAAAAAAATAAAATTTTCACATTTTTCCCACAAAAATGTTTTTCAACCCCCATTTTTGCAGTTTCATAAGGGTAACAGAAGAAATTGCACCATGCAGTTTGTTGTGCAATTTCTCCTGAGTAAGCAGATACCCCATATGTTGGGGAAAACCACTGTTTGGGCGCACGGCATGGTTCAGAAGGGAAGGAGCGCCATTTGACTGTTTGATTGTAAAATTTGCTTGAATAATTAGCGGACGCCATGTTGCATTTGGGGAGACTTGATGTGCCTAAACAGTGGAAACCCCCCACAAGTGACACCATTTTGGAAACTAGACCCCTCAGGGAACTTATCTAGATGTGTGGTGAGCACCTTAAACCCCCAGGTGCTTCACAGAAGTTTATAACATTGGGCCGTGAAAATAAAATGTTCACATTTTTCCCACAAAAATGTTTTTCAGCCCCCACTTTTGCATTTTCATAAGGTTAACAGGAGAAATTGCAACATTCAGTTTGTTGTGCAATTTCTCCTGAGTAAGCAGATACCCCATATGTGTGGGAAAACCACTGTTTGGGCGCACGGCAGGGTTCAGACTTTTTGAATGTAAAATTTACTTGAATAATTAGCGGATGTGCCCCTGATGTGCCTAAACAGTGGAAACCCCCCACAAGTGACACCATTTTTGAAACTAGACCCCTCAGGGAACTTACCTAGATGTGTGGTGAGCACCTTAAACCCCCAAGTCCTTTACAGAAGTTTATAACATGGAGCCATGAAAATAAAAAAAATCAAACTTTTTCCACAAAAATGATGTTTTAGCCCCATTTTTTTTATTTTCACAAGGGTAAGAGGAGAAAATGGACCCCAAAAACTTTTGTGCAATTTCTCCTGAGTATGCCAAAACCACATATGTGGGGAAAATACAGTGTTTGGGCGCACGGCAGAGTTCAGAAGGGAAGGAGCACTGTGTGACTTTTTGAACGCAAAATCGGCTGGAATCGAGAGCGGACGCCATGTCGTGTTTGGAGAGCCCCTGATGTGCCTAAATAGTGGAAACCCCCCACAAGTGACACCCATTTTGGTAACTACACCCCTCAAGGATTTTATCAAGGGGTATAGTGAACATTTTGAACCCAGAGGTACGACACAGAATTTGATAACATTAGGTCATCATATTGAATAAGTTGTCATTAGTCTTGAGCGCAAGTGCTCACTACTTGAGTTTGCATCGGGTACTCAGGTATGCACCATGTATCGCGGGTGCTCGAGTCCCCGCCTGCATGTTTCACTTTTATTAGACACCCAAAAAAAAACATGCGGGGATCGCTCGTGCATGGCAGGCAATACCCAAGAGGTTTTTTTGGCCGCAAACCTTTTGGGCGGAGACTTGAGCATGTCACTTGAGCACCCGCGATACTCAATGCATACCCGAGCACCCGATGCAAACTCAAGTAGCGAGCACTTGCGGTCAACACTAGTTGCCATATCGTCATCTTTTTTTCTTTTTTACTTTTGAAAAAAAAAACAACCCTAACCCCAACCCTAACACCAACCCCAGCCCTAACGGGGTTTTTTTACGCCGTTCCTGGTGTGGTATAAGTGATTAGACGGCTTTATTCTTTAAGTCTGTGTGACTACAGAGATACCAGAATCATATCGAGTTTTTATGATTGACAGCTGTCACACACTAAAAGACACATATTTTGTCAAATCTAGTTTTTCCATCGCCATATTTTGAGAGCTATAATTTTTCCATATTTTGGCTGACGGAGTCATGTGACAGCTTGTTTTTTGCGGGATGAGTTTTTTTATTGGTGCCATTTTCAGGCATGTGACATTTTTTGATCGCTTTCTATTCCGTTTTTGGGAGGCAGAATAAACAGGAATTGTTGTTTTTTTAAATTTTATTCTGCTCCGCGTGTGGGGTCAGTACGTTTACAGCGGTACTATATTTATATTGTTTTTCTATGCTTTGGCGCTTTTACATAAAAGTTATTTTATAGAAAAAATTATTTTTTGCATCGCTTTATTCTGAGAGCTATAACTTTTTTATTTTTCAGCTGATGGAGCGGTATGGTGGCTTATTTTTTGCAGGACGAGATGACGTTTTCAGCGGTACCATTTTTATTTATATTCGTCTTTTTGATCGCGTGTTATTCCATTTTTTGTTTGGCGGTATGATGATAAAGCATTGTTTTTTTCTTCGTTTTTTAGTTATTTTTTTTACTGTGTTCACTGAAGGGAACAATTTTATAGGTCAGGTTGTTCCGAACGTGGCGATACCAGATATGTGTACTTTTATTGTTTGTTTGTATTTTTTTTCATGATAATATTTATTGATGGGCACATTATATTTTTATTTTTGGTGGATTATTTATTTAAATTTTTTTTTTATATTTTTACAATTTTTTTTGTTTTCATTTTCTAACAGTTTTTTTATTTGTATACTTTGTCCCACTATGGGACTTTCACTTTTTTTATTCTGATCGCCTGCATAGCATAGGGATGGAGCACCATCCCTGTGCCATGCGGGCTGTCAGCGCTGCACAGTGAGAAGATAGTTCGGTCATGTACTGCGCATGACCAAAAAATCTTCCTGCTGTCTGGTGACCCGGATGTTGTCATGATGACATCGGGTCATCATGGCAACATCCAGGAAGCCGCGGCAGACAGCGCTGGAGGCCGGAAGAGGAGGTGAGTATACCGATCACCTCCCCTTAGTCACCGCAATGCTGCGATCGACTTCCAGAACTTTGACAGTGTTCCCCTGCCTCTGCTGGATTGAAGTTGAGTCTCTCTCGCCTGTACTCCTTGGTTGTCCAACAACGTGTGCCCTCTGCCACCAGCGTTTTCAGATGGGAATTTTTTTAATCGTTCCGCACCAAGGGCCTTCTGGTACAGCCCCATTTTTGTAGACCTGTCCGCCTCAGGAATAAGAAATTTAATGTTCTCCTTGTAGCGTGGGTCTAGAAGTGTCACCAACCAGTAATGACTGTCACCCAAAATTTTGAGAAAGCGAGGGTCATGGGAAAGGCAGTGAAACATAAACTCAGCCATGCGTGCCAGACTACTAACAGGCAAGACTTCCGTGTCCTCATCAAGAGGATGACTGATCATGCTCTCCTCCTCCTCCTCTCTGTCCTCTGGCCATCAACGCTGTACAGACGGTATGACAGCTGTGCAGGTAGTACCGTCTATAGTGCATGAAACTAGCTCCTGTCCTTCCTCCTCCTCCTCCTCTTCTTCATTGTCACCCAATCCACATTGGGATGAGATGAGGCTTGGCTGTGTGTAATCACCCTATATGGTTCCTTGCTCCATCTCATCGTGCTCCGCCTGCAATGCATCCTCTTTGATTGTGAGCAGAGAGCATTTCAGAATACAGAGAAGCGGGATGGTGACGCTAATTATAGCGTCATCACAGCTCACCATCTTGGTGGAGTCCTCAAACTTATGGAGGATGGTACATATGTCTGACATCCATGTCCTGAGGTCTTATGTGTGGAGTCTGAACTGAATACCGTTGGCCTTGTTGATGCTGGTACTCAACAAATCCTTCCCAACATCTGCAGAGTAGAGTTCCAACGCGTGGGGACATCACATACCAGTCTGTGAGCCAGAAGCTGCAAACGCTGCTGAAACATGACAAGGGCGGCGGTAGCTGTAGCTGACTTTCTAAAATGGGCACACAGACGGCGTACTTTAACAAGCAGATCCGGCAGCTCCGGGTAGGTTTTGAGAAACTGCTGAACCACGAGGTTAAGCACGTGGGCCAGGCCTGGTACGTGTGTGAGCTCGCCTCGCCTCGGAGCTGCCACCAGGTTCCGGCCATTGTCACACACGACCATGCCTGGCTGTAGGTTCAGCGGTGTGAGCCACAGATCTGCCTGCTCTTTCAGAGCTGTCCACAACTCTTCAGCATTGTGCGGTTTGTCACCTAAGCATATTAGCTTCAGCACAGCCTGTTGCCGCTTGGCCGAGGCAGTGCTGCAGTGCTTCCAGCTTGTGACTGATGTGGTCATTTCGGAGATGGAGGCTGAAGAGGAGGAGGAGGCTGAGGAGGATGAGGTGCAGGAGCTGTAGACCATGGGGGCAACCCTGATTGACCTAGGGCCCGCAATCCTTGGCGCCGGAAGGACGTGTTCCGTCCCAAGGTCCAACTGGGTCCCGGCTTCCACTATGTTAACCCAGTGTGCCATCAGCGAGATGAACCATCCCTGCCCACAAGCACTTGTCCACGTGTCCTTGGTTAGGTGGACTTTCGCGGTAACTGCGTTGTTGAGGGCACGGCTAATGTTTTGGGACCCGTGCTTGTGTAATGCGGGGACGGCACACCAGGAGAAATAGTGGCGGCTGGGGACCGAGTACCGAGGGATGGCCGCCGCCATCAGGTTGCGGAATGCTTCCGTCTCCATGAGCCTAAAAGGCAACATTTCGAGCGCAAACAGTCGTGAAATGTGAGAATTTAGTAGTGTGGCCTGTGTGGCGGTGGCTGCATATTTGCACTTGCGTTCCAAGGACTGGGGTATGGACAACTGAACACTGTGAGTGTGCAACGACAGGTGCAGAGCAGGAGGCTTCTTCGCATGCACCATGGACAGGGGATTGGCTTGCATGCACAACAGTGTAAGAAGCAATGGTGCCACCTGCAGACACTGTTCCTGGACCCTGGGGTTCGGCCCACAAAGTCGGGTGCTTTGCTGCCATGTGCTTGATCATGCTGGTGGTGGTCAGGTTGGTCGTTTTGCCAACCCTGCTGATGCTGGCCTGGCAGGTGGTGCAAATGGCCTTTTTGGGGTTGTCGGCAGAGTCTTTAACCCCTTTAAAGCCCAAGACGTACTAATACGTGTCTGTGCCCTGGGCTTTAAGAGCCTGACCCGTATTAGTACGTCATGTCGATCGCGCGCACACACAGACACTGATAAGCGCATCCGCCTGTCAACTGAAAATGCTGACAGGCTGACTCTTATAAAAATGAACAAGGGCTGGATTGGCCCAGACTTCTCAACACCACCAAATGATAGCAGCCGTAACAAACTCAAATCCAGTGTCTTTTCTTGGGAGCTATATACCCATGCACCTTTTCACACCCACACATGGGTATATGCTTCCTGATATTAGCTATTTGCTCTTGTCCTCCTCCTTCTCCTCATCCTCCACCACCACATCACCAGTGTGACCGTGGTCCGTGATGCAACACCCACATAATTTTTTTAAAGGGTGTTGATGATGTCTGTAAAAAAAATTTTTTATACAGTATGTTCATGTAAACTCTTGAGGGGTAAAAGTTTGGCAGCCTATACACTTGTGCATGGGCATTACAAGTATAGTAGGCCTGCTCCTTTCTAAAGGGAACATTTTTTTATGAGGCCCTCCTCCACATCTCTTTCAAGGGGCATTGAAGTGCCTCCAAATTTTTGGCAGCCCTTGCATAAACTGCATAGGCCAACACTATGGAAGACTCTCTCCTTTCTAATGGGAATTTGTCGTTACTGTAGCCCTGCTCTATGTCTCTTTAAATTGTTAGTGGGGTTTTTCCTAAATTTGGTCAGCCATTGGACTCACTGCTTACCCTATAACTGTATAGCAGACTCTCTCCTTTCTAATGGGAATTTGTCATTACTGTGGCCCTGCTCTATGTCTCTTTAAATTGTTAGTGCGGTTTTTCCTAAAATTGGTCAGCCGTTGGACTCACTGCATACCCTATAACTGTATAGCAGACCCTCTCTTTTCTAATGGGAACATGTTGTACCTTGTCACGGTGGCCCTGCTCTATGTTTTTTTAAATTCTTAGTGGGTTTTTCCTAAAATTTGTCAGCCTTTGGACTCACTGCATGCCCTATAACTGTATAGCAGACTCTCTCCTTTCTAATGGGAACATGTCATAGTTGTTACTGTGGCCCTGCTCTGTGTGTCTTTAAATTGTTAGTGCGGTTTTTCCTAAACTTGGTCAGCCGTTGGACTCACTACATACCCTATAACTGTATAGCAGACCCTCTCCTTTCTAATGGGAATATGTCGTACCTTGTTACTGTGGCCCTGCTCTATGTTTTTTTAAATACTTAGTGGGGATTTTCCTAAAATTTGTCAGCCTTTGGACTCACTGAATACCCTATAACTGTATAGCAGACTCTCTCCTTTCTAATGGGAACATGTCGTACTTGTTATTGTGGCCCTGCTCTGTGTGTCTTAAAATTCTTAGTGGGGTTTTTCCTAAAATTGGTCAGCCGTTCGACTCACTGCATACCCTATAACTGTATATCAGACCCTCTCCTTTCTAAGGGGAACATGTCGCACCTTGTTACTGTTGCCCTGCGCTATGTGTCTTTAAATTCTTAGGAACAAAGAGAATGACGGCACTTCCACTGCAAAAACTAGGTGTGAACAGGTGCTTACTAAGAGCAGCTACCTCCATATATAATGAACAAATAAAGTAGCACACTGTAACACTGAGTATATAGATGTGAAATATGAAATATGAATAGCATAACTGCTGTAAAAAATAGAAATAAATGAAAAAATTTTTGAATAATTTTTTTAGCGCATGAAATATGAAGTATGGAAAATGAATAGCATTACTGCTGTAAATAAATGAGAAATCTTAGCGCATAAATTGGCCAATTCATGTGTACCTGACAGCCGCGGTAAGGCGTTTCTCGATGTCAGGACCTACCAATGTGAATACCTCTCTAAGAGACCTCCGTCTGCTTATGTGTGGGAAAGACAGATCCTGATGCATTTAAAACCACCTGCGGCATGGGGGTGGGGGTGGAGTGCTCAGTCAACGCTAAATCTAGTAACAAAGAGAATGACGGCACTTCCAATACAAAAACTAGGTGTGAACAGGTGCTTACTAAGAGCAGCTACCTCCAAATATAATGAACAAATAAAGTAGCACACTGTAACACTGAGTATATAGATGTGAAGTATGAAATATGAATAGCATAACTGCTGTAAAAAATAGAAATAAATGAAAAATTTTTTGAAAATTTTTTTTAGCGCATGAAATATGAAGTATGGAAAATGAATAGCATTACTGCTGTAAATAAATGAGAAATCTTAGCGCATAAATTGGCCAATTCATGTGTACCTGACAGCCGCGGTAAGGCGTTTCTCGATGTCAGGACCTACCAATGTGAATACCTCTCTAAGAGACCTCCGTCTGCTTATGTGTGGGAAAGACAGATCCTGATGCATTTAAAACCACCTGCGGCATGGGGGTGGGGGTGGAGTGCTCAGTCAACGCTAAATCTAGTAACAAAGAGAATGACGGCACTTCCACTACAAAAACTAGGTGTGAACAGGTGCTTACTAAGAGCAGCTACCTCCATATATAATGAACAAATAAAGTAGCACACTGTAACACTGAGTATATAGATGTGAAATATGAAATATGAATAGCATAACTGCTGTAAAAAATAGAAATAAATGAAAAATTTTTTGAAAAATTTTTTTAGCGCATGAAATATGAAGTATGGAAAATGAATAGCATTACTGCTGTAAATAAATGAGAAATCTTAGCGCATAAATTGGCCAATTCATGTGTACCTGACAGCCGCGGTAAGGCGTTTCTCGATGTCATGACAGCAGTAATTTATTTACAGCAGTAATGCTATTCATTTTCCATACTTCATATTTCATGCGCTAAAAAAAATTTTCAAAAATTTTTTCATTTATTTCTATTTTTTACAGCAGTTATGCTATTCATATTTCATATTTCACATCTATATACTCAGTGTTACAGTGTGCTACTTTATTTGTTCATTATATATGGAGGTAGCTGCTCTTAGTAAGCACCTGTTCACACCTAGTTTTTGTAGTGGAAGTGCCGTCATTCTCTTTGTTACTAGATTTAGCGTTGACTGAGCACTCCACCCCCACCCCCATGCCGCAGGTGGTTTTAAATGCATCAGGATCTGTCTTTCCCACACATAAGCAGACGGAGGTCTCTTAGAGAGGTATTCACATTGGTAGGTCCTGACATCGAGAAACGCCTTACCGCAGCTGTCAGGTACACATGAATTGGCCAATTTATGCGCTAAGATTTCTCATTTATTTACAGCAGTAATGCTATTCATTTTCCATACTTCATATTTCATGCGCTAAAAAAATTTTTCATTTATTTCTATTTTTTACAGCAGTTATGCTATTCATATTTCATATTTCACATCTATATACTCAGTGTTACAGTGTGCTACTTTATTTGTTCATTATATATGGAGGTAGCTGCTCTTAGTAAGCACCTGTTCACACCTAGTTTTTGTAGTGGAAGTGCCGTCATTCTCTTTGTTACTAGATTTAGCGTTGACTGAGCACTTCACCCCCACCCCCATGCCGCAGGTGGTTTTAAATGCATCAGGATCTGTCTTTCCCACACATAAGCAGACGGAGGTCTCTTAGAGAGGTATTCACATTGGTAGGTCCTGACTAGAGATGAGCGTTGTTCTACTCGAACTGTTCGCCAATCTCAAATTCGAGCTGTTTTGGGCGGTGTTCGAGCCGTTCGGCGAACACGAACAATTTGAGAAAAATTCGGCTGTTCGAGGTTATGTTCGATAACTGTTCGTGCACCAAAATCATAACTGGATTTTTTCTCAGTAATGATGAAAATTAATGTTAATACGCAGTTTGAGTGTACAGCGGGGCAGGGGGAGGGGCAGGGGATGGATCTCTGCAGGAACAATGAAGATCTCCATTTTTTTTTCTCTTTCCCGCATTTGCAGTGGGGAGGTGCAATCTGTCAGCCTATCAGCAGCGCACACACGGAGTGAAGTGCTTTTTTTCACACAAGCAAGGGCATGTGTCATTGGCAGTGTATGTCACATGTCCTTGCCCTATAAGACCAAGCCATTTTCCCCGTCGCCACCATTTTCTCACTGCTGCAGCTGCGTGTTAGACGGCACCGCTGTTGCTGTGTGCGCTATACCTTGTTAATTTCAAGCCAATTTTCGCACAAATATACAGATAGCTTGGGAGTAGGGAATAGTTGTGATTGCAGTCCTTTTAAGGACTAGGTTACAGCATTTCCTACGACTTTTATCAGGGAGGTCTGTGCTCTTAAATAGATAGGTTGTGGGAGTAAAGACTAATTGTAATTGGAGTCCTTTTCAGGACTAGGTTACATGAGTTCCTATCAGTTTTTGCCAGGCAGGTCTGTGCCAGTGCTGTGCAAGTTTTTTTCACAGCATTTGGCTGAATCTAGCAAAGCTAATCCTTTTTGGCCTATTGCAGAGTGTGTTAGTCAGTGGAGTAGCCTATCTGTGTTGCAAGATATAACACCTGTGTATAGAATACCAATTTATTTACTGCACCTAGTGAAGTAAAATCTTTTGGGCATAGCATCATTCTATTAGTCCATCTATACTGACCTCCATCAGGTTGCAAACTGAATATAATTTTTTTCTGCATCTAGCTCTGAAAAAATATTTGGGCTTCTAGCAGTGTGTGGGACTTGGTCTATTAGTCCATCTATACTGACCTCCATCAGGTTGCAAATTAAAAATAATGTTTTTCTGCATCTAGCTCTGAAAAAATATTTGGGCTTCTAGCAGTGTGTGGGACTTGGTCTATTAGTCCATCTATACTGACCTCCATCAGGTTGCAAATTAAAAATAATTTTTTTCTTCATTTAGCTCTGAAAAAATATTTGGGCTTCTAGCAGTGTGTGGGACTTGTTCTATTAGTCCTTCTATACTGACCTCCAGCAGGTTGCAAATTGAATATAATTTTTTTCTGCATCTAGCTCTGAAAAAATAGTTGGGCTTCTAGCGGTGTGTGGGACTTGGTCTATTAGTCCATCTATACTGACCTCCATCAGGTTGCAAATTAAAAATAATTTTTTTCTGCATCTAGCTCTGAAAAAATATTTGGGCTTCTAGCAGTGTGTGGGACTTGGTCTATTAGTCCATCTATACTGACCTCCATCAGGTTGCAAATTAAAAATAATTTTTTTCTGCATCTAGCTCTGAAAAAATATTTGGGCTTCTAGCGGTGTGTGGGACTTGGTCTATTAGTCCATCTATACTGACCTCCATCAGGTTGCAAATTAAAAATAATTTTTTTCTGCATCTAGCTCTGAAAAAATATTTGGGCTTCTAGCAGTGTGTGGGACTTGGTCTATTAGTCCATCTATACTGACCTCCATCAGGTTGCAAATTAAAAATAATTTTTTTCTGCATCTAGCTCTGAAAAAATATTTGGGCTTCTAGCAGTGTGTGGGACTTGGTCTATTAGTCCATCTATACTGACCTCCATCAGGTTGCAAATTAAAAATAATTTTTTTCTGCATCTAACCCAGCCAATAGTTTTGGCCTAATACCACAGTTTGGCCACTCAGCTCTGCTCGGTTACCATCCATTGTTTTTTTGTGCAAACAACTCCAGAGTTGTGAATTAGTTAACCACCAAAATGAGTGGAAAAAGGCCTGCTGCTGGTGGAAAGGGGAATAGGCGTGTTGGGAAGGGGAAAAAAAGGTTGTGTCCGTGGGGTAGGTGTTAAAGCAACAGTAACATCTGCAGAAGAAAGACCATCTTCCAGCCAAACTAAAATGTCTACTTCTTTTAGCGGACAATGTGATAAGATCCCTTTCTTACGGCCACGCCAATCGCTATAAATTCCAGATGAGGCACAAAAACAGCAGGTGCTTCAACGGATATCAAGTGCTCCTTTAAGTGGGCTCTCCTCCACATCAACTTCAACATCACAAATACTCCAGTCCTCAAAGGTGTCACCAAATCGCACTTGCTTCCTCACAGCTCCCAAATCTCCAGCTGCCCGTCTGAGTATGAGGTAGAACAGATGGTTGAGTCTGCAGAGCTGTTTACTCATACTATAGCCTGGGAATCAGAGGTCGACTCCAGCGCTTCTGTGAATCCAGACGAGGAAATGATCTGCACTGATGCCCAGAATCTTTATGAGTCGGATCCAGGACCAGACGCAGAAGGTTCTGACCATAATGTAGACCCTCATTCCCAAACTGTAACTCCTGTTGGTGGAGACAATGAGGAAGACGATGATAAGACTCAAATACCTGATTGGAGCGACAACTTTAGTTTTTTGTCAGGGCAGGAACAGGTTGGCTCTGAGGTCGCATGGGTGCTAAGCCTTGCATAGCCTGGGCATTTTTTCAGATCGATAAAGATGACCCAACTCGTGTTATCTGTAACATTTGTCAGCAAAAGCTAAGTAGAGGCCAAAAAATACATAGTTTGAGTACTTCATGCATGAACCGGCACATGGACATGAAGCATAAGTTGCAGTGGGAAGCTCAGTGTGCTACAATGCGGCCTAGCCGGCCGGGCCATTACCGTCTGCCATATCTTGTGCATCCGCGGCCTCTTCATCCTCTGTGACTGGGGGGACAGCAGTCACACCTGTTTTGGGGTGCAGACCTGCCACCTCTTTACCCGCAACAGCCAGCGTGATTGGCAGGTCATCATTTTCTTTGGAGGTGGTAACACCAGCTGGTGTTGAGCGCTGTCCGACATCGATAGCACCACCTTTGGATCAAGGCAACCTAACATGTCCGCCTGCATCTTCCTCACAGACCGGCAGTTTGCCGGGGACACCCTTATCAACCCCGTCTAAGCACAATAGCCAGCCCTCGGTCCCTCAGATGTGGACAAGTAAAAGACCATTTCCTCCTAGCCATGAGAAAGCTAAGAGGTTGAATTTCACCATCTGCAAGCTCTTGGCTACAGAAATGCTGCCTTTCCGCCTGGTGGACACAGAGGATTTTCGAGACCTTATGTCCGTCGCAGTGCCCCAGTACCAGATGCCCAGTCGGCACTACTTCTCAAAGAAAGGTGTGCCTGCGCTCCATCAGCATGTCGCACACAACATCACCGCTTCTTTGAGAAACTCTGTGTGTGACAGGGTGCATTTCACCACAGACACTTGGACGAGTAGGCATGGACAGGGGCGTTACATGTCGCTGACTGGGCACTGGGTAACTATGGTGACAGCAGGACAAGGGGCTGCTGTCCAAGTCTTGCCGTCCCCACGAGTTGTGCGTCAATCCTCTTTATGTCAAAGTTCCTCCACTGCTTCTGCCTCCTCAACCTCCTCTCGGTCTTCCACCTGCACCCAAAGCCTGTCTGGTCATGCCACAAGCTTTCTAACTGCGCAGAAGGGATCCTGCACACCTCTTTACTATGCTGGCAGTAGGGCTCAACGTCATCAGGCGGTTTTTACATTGAAATGTCTGGGAAATGTGAGTCACACAGCTGAGGAGTTGTGGTCAGCTCTGGAGAACCAATTTCATGAATGGTTGTCTCCACTGGACCTGAAACCAGGGAAGGCCGTGTGCGACAATGCTGCAAACCTGGGTGCGGCCCTTCGCCGGGGCAATGTCACACACGTGCCTTGTATGGCTCACGTGTTGAACCTGGTTGTCCAGCAATTTTTAGCCCACTATCCCAGACTAGATGGCCTTCTGCAGAGGGCACGGTCGCTGTGTGCTCACTTCCGCCATTCGCATCCCGCAGCTCAGCGACTTACATCTCTACAGAAGTCGTTGGGCCTGCCACTTCACCGGCTAAAATGCGATGTGCCTACCCGGTGGAATTCAACTCTGCACATGTTGCAGCGACTGTGGCAGCACCGACAAGCCCTGGTGCAATACGTTCTGACGTATAGCCTGGGCCAACGAGATTCAGAGGTGGGGCAAATCACGCTGGAGGAGTGGTCTCAGATCAGGGACCTATGCACCCTTCTGCACAGTTTTGAAATGGCGACGAAGATGTTTAGTGCTGACGATGCCATTATCAGCATGACTATTCCGGTGATTTACATGCTGGAGCACATGTTAAACAGAATTCGGAGTCAGGTGGTGGCACAAGAGGAGGTGGAGGAAGTAGAGGAGGAGGAGTTGTATGCGGAAGGGCTAACATCTGCAAGGTCCAGACGGTCGGCAGCACCAAGGCGGCAGGCATGTGAGGGTGGGGGAGATGGTTTTACCAGGGCGCATGGTAGCAGCCAAACTAGTGAGGAAGGTGCAGGAGCCCAGGAAGAAGTGGAGGACGAACTGATGGAAGACTCATCAGATGAGGGAGACCTTGATCACATTTCTGTTGTGCGAGGTTGGGGGGAGAGGACAGAGGAAGGAAGCATGATTGTTACCTCGCCACCAACACAACAGGGACTTGGTGCTCCTGGATGCGCAACACACATGAGTGCCTTCTTGCTGCACTACCTGCAACATGACCCTCGAATTGTGAGAATTAGAAATAATCCTGACTACTGGGTTGCCACACTGTTAGATCCCCGGTACAAAAGTAAATTTGCAGAAATTATTCCTGCCATAGAAAGGGATGCACGCATGCAGGAGTATCAGCAGAGACTGTTGCAGAATCTTACATGTGCTTTTCCACAAAATACCAGTGGTGCACGTAGTGAATCTCACAGTTCCAACTTGCCAACCGTGGGACCGTCAAGTGTTCAGCACTCAAACCGTAACAGAACCACAAGAAGTCTGACACATAGTCAACGCCTAGAGACGATGGTACAGGAGTATCTCCAAGTAAACATTGAAGCCACGACTGTGTCACTGGACCCTTGCTCTTTTTGGGCTTCCAATCTGGATAGATGGCCGGAGCTAGCCACTTACGCCTTGGAGATCTTGTCATGCCCCGCAGCCAGCGTTCTGTCTGAACGTGTGTTCAGCGCTGCTGGTGGTGTGCTGACAGATAAGCGCACGCGGCTCTCCACTGATAATGTAGACAGACTCACGTTCATAAAGATGAACAAATCATGGATCCGAAACGACTTTTCTACCCCTGTGTCATCCTGGGGAGAGTAAAAGCTTGATGATTGGTTAAAATCACCCTACCAACCGTTTTAAGCTTTCAAATTACTAATCATGTTTATCTGTATCTTGACTGGAAAATAATTTGGGCTTTGTAGCAGTGTGCAGCACTGATCCTATTAGGCCATCTATACTAAAGCTTCACCAGATTTAAAATTAAAAATAATTTTTAGCTGCATCTAGCCTGGAAAATAATTGTGGGGCTCCGAGATGCGCAAGGCACATAAGTGCCTTCTTGCTGCACTACCTGCAGCATGACCCTCATATTGTCAGAATTCGAAGTAATCATGACTACTGGGTTGCCACACTCTTAGATCCCCCAAACTTTTCGATCAACCTTTTCATTTTAATAAAGACCAAAAAAATGGTCATTTTTGAAATTATAAGCATTAGCAGGTTGTTAGAAACTGAAATCAAACAGTTTTCAACTCAAAACTTTATTCTAGGTGATGTTACATTTTCACATAGGACCCCTTGTTCGAAAGGAGCTTCTGAACTCTCTCGTCCATTGAATTTGTCAGGTTTTGGATGGTTTCTGCTTCAATTGTTTTGCATGAGGACAGAATACCCTCCCAGAGCTGTTGCTTAGATGTGAACTGCCTCCCGCCATCATAGACACTCCTTTTAATGATGCTCCAAAGGTTCTGAATGGGGTAGAGGTCAGGGGAGCATGGGGGTCACACCATAAGTTTGTCCCCTTTTATGCCCATATCAGCCAGAGATGCAGATGTTTTATGTGCAGCATGAGATGGTGCATTATCATGCAGAAAAATGATCTTGCTGTGAAATACACGGTTCTTCTTCTTGAACCATGGCAGGAAGTGCTGTTTGAGAAAATCCACATACATTATGGAGTTCATCTTTAGCGCCTTCAGGGATCCTAAAGGGGCCGACAATCTCTCTCCCCATGATTCCAGCCCAAAACATTACTCCACCTCCTCCTTGTTGGCGCTGTAGCCGTGTTTGCGTGGGGTGTCCATCAACCAGCCATCCTCCAATCCATCCATCTGGACCATCGAGCGCTGCACGGCACTCATCCGTGAACAAAACAGTTTTGAAATCAGTCTTCATGTAATGTTTGGCCCACTGGAGCCGTTTCTGCTTGTGTGAAGTGGATAGAGGAGGTCGACAGGATGGCGCATGCACAGCTGCAAACCTCTGAAGGACCCTGCATCTTGTTGTTCGGGGGACGTTGGAGGCACAAGCAGCTTCAAAAACTTGTCTGCTGCTATGACAAGGCTTTTTTGCCGCTGCTCTTTCAACCTGACGTAATTGCCTGTAGGAAAGAGTCCTCAATTTGCCCTTATCAGCACGCACACGTGTGTACTGTGAATCAGCTACATACTTCTTGATTGCCAAGACACTTCATCCTGATCATCGCACAATGTTGATTGTAGTCATGCCTTGACCTAAACACTCCACAATTTGTTGCTTCTCAGCAGCCGACACATCCTTTTTCTTTCCCATTTTGGCAGAAAATGTAGGCTGCTTAATAATGTGAGAGAGCCTTCTTAAGTAGTCTTGCCTTTCATTGGACACACCTGCCAAACTAATTAGCACAGGTGTCTGCAATTGCTTACAGTGATATAAAGAGCCCTGACACACATCACCATCAATGAGTTTAACTGACAAACAAACAAATTCTTCCCTTATCACTCCTAAACACTTTTTGTATAATAATTTGGAACGCAGTGTACATGTGCTTTTCCACAAAACACCAGTGGTTCACGTAGTGAATCTTACAGTTCTAACTTGCCAACCGTGGTCTGTATGGAGTTGTTCAATAAAGGGCCCAAAATTAAGATAACATAGATGGGAGAGGTCTCTATGAATAGGAATTCCTAAGTATTTGATACCCTGTGAGGGCCAGGCAAAGGGAAAGTTGGACTGGATGGAATCCTATATGGATTTGGGGAGGGAGACATCGAGGGCCTCAGACTTCGCTGCATTGATTTTAAAATTTTACCATGTAACAAAGTGATCTATTTCAGCCATAACAGCATGGATGGATATATGTGATTGAGTGATATATACTAGGACATCATCAGCAAATAGAGAGCACTTGTACTCGGTGCCTCCCACCTCAATCCACCTAATATTGGGGTTATGGCGAATTGATGAGAGCAGGTGCTCCGTCACTAGGATGTATAAGAGAGGGGACAGAGGACATCACTGCCTTGTCCCATTGGTGATTGTGAAAGGTGATGAAAATGTTCTGACGCACCCCCTGGGCCTTGGGACACCCGGAGCCGGACCCTTTTTGGTGGATGCTGGTGGTTGTAGTCTTCGTGGCGGCGACCCAGTTCCGTGGCTCAGGGCGGTCAAACCAGTGGCGGAACTATTTATGTGGTTTTCATGTTTAAATGTCCGACTACGCCACCCGTGGATTGCGGTCAGAGTGAACCGCCGCTACAGGGCAGACCACTGAGGCTGGTGTTGTGGGTGCAGCAGAGCGTAGCATAACTCCCCACGGGAGGAGTATAGCCTCAGGGCAGTGTATGCGGAGGATGGGGGTGATGGTGCAGGGCAGCAGCAGTAACGACACGGAGTCAGTGATGCAGTTCAGGGCCTTTACTCACAGTTCTTATTATCCAGACCACGTCTGCAGGTAATGGCTGCCCACGTCGTACTGTGCTCACCAGGTGAGGGGCTCAGACAACTCCCAGATAACTTTGGAGCACTTCACAGGACCCCCTTTGTGTGTCCTTTGTCTGGCCTTTCTTACCAACACTTCTGTCCGGCTGCCTCGGGCCTCCTCCTCCACGCAGGTGGATTCGGGCGTGCGGTGGCGACTCGCCCGTCCGCACCCCTGGGATCCCTTCATTCCTCGTTCCTGGAGCCTTCTCCGCTCCTCTTCCTTCCTTCTCCCTCTTCCAGGCCTGGGCCTCTGTTACTAGGCCCGCCTCCGGAGCAGAGCTCATGCAGAGCCCCTGCTCCCTGCCACTTCTGCTCAGACTTCTCTGCACTGAACTAAGATGGTGCCCACCTTTTATACTCCCTTCTCAATGCACCCAGGAACTGCTTCCTCCCTGCTCCTGCACTACAGGGTTCCCCTTCCTCAGTGTTCCCTCCCCCCACTCCAGCCAGGGACAGGGACTGTCGTGCCCATCTCAGGGGCATATTGGTCGCCCTGCCCCACGGCAATGTGGTGTAATGCATGCAGGTGTCGGGTCCTGATCCACACTCCATCCTTACCTGAGAGTGAGATATCACACCTCTGGGTGAGGTGCAATACGTCTGTAGCAACCGAGCCCTCAGGGTGCTACAGTTCCATTTATCTTCAGCCTAGGTGACGTATTGCGATACAGGGCCGTGATTTTGGCTATAAAAGGGTCCCCTAGACCCCTACCCCAAGCTTTTTAAGAGAATCATATATGGCGTGCCAGGAGACTCTATGGAATGCTTTCTCAGCATCCAACGAGAGTATCTAATTACAAATTTTTAACTGCATCTAGCCCAGGAAATACTTTGTGCCTAGTAGCAGTGTCTGCTAGTGAGCGGATTATCCCGGCTGTTAAGCAAGCTGCACCACCTGTAGTTTAGACACTTAATTTTTTCAAAGGAAATGCTTCGGGACCATGGGATACTTAGTGAAGAGCATCAGGAGGCACCCCAAGGCATAGGGGCTGGGACTGGCAGTAGGATGCCTTGCGGTGGACAGCCGAGCTCGATCCTTATAAAAGCTTTTTAACTGCAGCAGCTTTAGTGGACGCTACTGGAGCTGGAATTACCGCGGCTGCTGGCATGAGACTTGCCCTCCAATAGATCCTTGTAAATGGATTTAAAGTGTATTCATTCAAATTAGAGAGACAATTTAAATTAAAAAGCTTAGAGCTGCCTCCACCACAGGGGGGCTCGCTCGACCCACCAGCGGACAGGCACCAGTATTGGGAGAGGGGGGCTGGCCGTCAGGGTTCACCGTGGCTCTGGCACAAACCCGGCGACACGGAGGTGGCACGGGCAGGAGCGGACTGGCCGTGTCGGCTTCTCACTTTTTGGATTTTAGAAGGGCATGACATGCCTATATCTGTGTCTCCCCCTCCTTTTACTCCTCCACCTCTTTTATTTTCGCATGACTATATGTACTTGTCACTTTTCCATGTGTTAGTTATGTCTTCTGAGCAGTTTGTCAGCTTTTGGACACCTTTGAAGGTGTTTTCTATGTGTTTCTATGTGTTTTTGTTTGCCTGCCATTGGTTTTAACGGTGTTCGAAGGTGTTCAACGAACAGTTCGACGAACAGTTCGGCGAACACACGGGTGTTCGACGAACCGAACCGAACTCGAACACTACGGGGGTGGCTCAACACTAGTCCTGACATCGAGAAACGCCTTACCGCGGCTGTCAGGTACACATGAATTGGCCAATTTATGCGCTAAGATTTCTCATTTATTTACAGCAGTAATGCTATTCATTTTCCATACTTCATATTTCATGCGCTAAAAAAATTTTTCAAAAAATTTTTCATTTATTTCTATTTTTTACAGCAGTTATGCTATTCATATTTCATATTTCACATCTATATACTCAGTGTTACAGTGTGCTACTTTATTTGTTCTTTAAATTCTTAGGGGCATTTTTGCTAAAATTGGTCAGCCGTTGGACTCACTGCATACCCTATAACTGTATAGCAGACCCTCTCCTTTCAAATGGGAACATGTCGTAACCTTGTTACTGTGGCCCTGCTCTATGTGTCTCTAAACTCTTAGTGGGGTTTTTCCTAAAATTGGTCAGCCGTTGGACTCACTGCATAGAGTATAACTGTACAGCAGACTCTCTCCGTTCTAATGGGAACATGTCGTACTTGTTACTGTGGCCCAGCTCTGTGTGTCTTTAAATTCTTAGTGGGGTTTTTGTCCTAAAATTGTTCAGCCGTTGGACTCACTGAATACCCTATATCTGTATAGCAGACTCTTTCCATTCTAATGGGAACATGTCATACTTGTTACTGTGGCCCTGCTCTGTGTGTCTTAAAATTCTTAGTGGGGTTTTTCCTAAAATTGCTCAGCCGTTGAACTCACTGCATACAATATAAATGTATAGCAGACCCTCTCCTTTCTAATGGGAACATGTCGCACCTTGTTACTCTGGCCCTGCTCTATGTGTCTTTAAATTCTTAGTGGGGGTTTTCCTAAAATTGGTCAGCCGTTGGTCTCACTGCATACCCTATAACTGCATAGCAGACCCTTTCCTTTCTAATGGGAACATGTCGCAATTTGTTACTGTGGCCATGCGCTATGTTTCTTTAAATTCTTAGTGGGGTTTTTCCTAAACCTGGTCAGCCGGTGGACTCATTGCATACCCTATAACTGTATAGCAGACCCTTTCCTTTCTAATGTGAACATGTCGTACCTGGTTACTGTGGCCCTGCTCTATGTGTCTTTAAATTCTTAGTGGGGTTTTTCCTTTTCCTAAAATTGGTCAGCCGTTGGACTCACTGCATAACAATAAATAATAATAATAATAATAATAATAATAATACCCTATAACTGCATAGCAGACTCTCTCCTTTCTAATGGGAACATGTCGTACTTGTTACTGTGGCCCTGCTCTGTGTGTCTTTAAATTCTTAGTGGGGTTTTTCCTAAAATTGTTCAGCCGTTGGACTCACTGCATACCCTATAACTGTATAGCAGACCCTCTCCTTTCTAATGGGAACATGTCACACCTTTTTACTGTGGCCCTGCTCTATGTGTCTTTAAATTCTTAGTGGGGTTTTTCCTAAAATTGGTCAGCCGGTGGACTCACTGCATACCCTATAACTGTATAGCAGACCCTCTCCTTTCTAATGGGAATATGTCGTACCTTGTTACTGTGGCCCTGCTGTATGTGTCTTTAAATTCTTAGTGGGGTTTTTCCTAAAATTGATCAGCCGTTGGACTCACTGCATACCCTATAACTGTATAGCAGACCCTCTCCTTTCTATTGGGAATATGTCGTACCTTGTTACTGTGGCCCTGCTCTATGTTTCTTTAAATTCTTAGTGGGGGTTTTCCTAAAATTGGTCAGCCATTGGACTCACTGCATACCCTATAACTGTATAGCATACTCTTTCCTTTCTAATGGGAACATGTCATACTTCTTACTGTGGCCTTGCTCTTTGCGTCTTTAAATTCTTAGTGGGGTTTTTCCTAAAATTGGTCAGCCATTGGACTCACTGCCTACCCTATAACTGTATAGCAGACCCTCTCCTTTCTAATGGGAACATGTCGTACCTTGTTTCTGTGGCCCTGCTCTATGTGTCTTTAAATTGTTAGTGGGTTTTTTCCCAAATTTTGGCAGCCCTTGCAGTCACAGCATGGGTATTACTACTACAGGAGACCCGCTCCTTTATAATGGGAACATTTTTTTTACTGAGACCCTCCTCTATATCTCTTCAAAGGGGTATTGAGTTGCGTCCAAATTTTTGGCAGCCCTTGCAGTCACTGGATATGCAATAACAGTATAGGAGACCCACTTGTTAATAATGGGAACAGCAAAGCATAGCCGGCTGATGGCTCTCTAACAATAGCGAGGGCCGACTGCTGGCCTTTTAAGAATATAATGGCTGTCTGATGTCCCTATAAAAATAAGTTTTATGACTTTCAGAGTCCCTCCATCATAAATAAAAAAGGACGTGTCTGATGATGTGTAACACACATTGCCAGATAAGGTTGTAAAATGTTAAAATGACATTTCCCGGTGAATGCATTTGTCTTAAAAAATAACGTAAAAAAAAACAAAACAATAGGATTTTTCTTTAGTATAAAAAACAGCGTCACCAATTTAACCTCAATGTAATCACAATGTTCAGCTCCTGCACCTCCTCCTCCATCTCCAAAATGACCACATCAGTCACAAGCTGAACGCACTGCAGCACTGCCTTGGCCAAGCGGCAACAGGCTGTGCTGAAGATAACATGCTTAACTGACAAACCGCCCAGCGCTGTAGAGATGTTAAAAGCTGTAATACAGCAGCCTGATCTGTGGCTCTCACCGCTGAACATACAGTCAGGCATGGTCGTGTGTGACAATGGGCAGAACCTGGTGACGGAGAAATGACAGCCGGAGTAGATACGGTTTCCCTCTATGCCAGTCCTTTCACCGAGCTAAATACAACTCTCAGCAAAAAAAGTTGTGGACTGGCTCCGTGTCGTCCCTGGCCACATTCTCCTGTCCACGTGTTTGTGGTTAGGCGGTCCTTCCTGGTAAGTGCACTGGGGAGGGCACAGGTAATGTTGTGGGACCCATGCTTGTGGAAGGCGGAGATGACACCGGGAGAAACAGTGGTGGCTGGGGACCGAGTATGGACACCCGGCCCCCGCTGGCATGAGGTTATGAAAAGCTTCCGCCTCCACAAGCCTAAAAGGCCACATTTCAAGTGCAAGCAGCTGTCAAAAATTTGGCAGTATAGTATTGCAGCCTGTGGGTGGGTGGCTGGCTGCATACTTGCACTTGCATTCCAAGGAATGGGGTAGGGACAACTGAACTCTGCACTGGGACAAGGACGCGGTCGGTGATTGTTGCAAGTCTGCAACGACAGGTGCATGACGGGAGGTATCTTCCCATGCGCCAAGGATCACTTATGATGGGCACACTTTTAGGCAGTGACCTGGGAGTCAGAAATGCTTCCAGAGGTCTTCCCCATGCTGTTCCCATGTCTTTTCAGCACTGTTTGCATGTGTTTGATGATATGTCACACACCACATGGCCAGATAAGGTTGTAAAATGTTAAAATGACATTTCCCAGTGAATGCGTTTGTCTTTGTTGAAAGCAATGCAAAAGTGCAAAAACGCATCAAAAACGTTACGTGTGAACACAGCCCAAGGTGTGGAGGAGCATTTTTGGTTTTGGTTATTTATTTTGCCTTATATACAAGTCATTACCCTGGAATGAATGTTCCTTAATATATTTCCAAGGAAAATGTATTTCGGTTTTGTTTTTGTATGTTTTATTGTGAGTCCGTAAAAGTGGCGTAATATTTTGACAACGTTGTTGACAGCAGTGACCTGGGAGTCAGAAATGCTTCAAAGAGTCTTCTCCATGCTGTTTCCATGTCATTTGAGCACTGTTCCCATCGATTTGGGCAATTTTTAGGCCCTCTGTAGACCGCCGGGGGGAGACACTTGAAAAATGCTCGAGTTTCCCATAGACTTACATGGGGCTCGTTGCTCGGGTTGAGCACCCGAGTATTCCAAGTTTCTCGACCCGAGCAGCGAATACCCGAGCATTTTAGTGCTCGCTCATCACTAATAACTATCTACCATTATTAATAAGATTCTCTTTCTGATTCACACCTAACACTCACTATGCTTACATATGCCCTTACTGTCTTTGCCCCACTAATCCTCACTCTCCTTCGCTAATCCCAATCCCCACCACCCTCTAACAAAATCATCATCTCTCCTTCCCTCCTACCTCCCCACCTAACCTCATCTACAGACCTGCTCCTCAACCTCAGATCGATCCTACCAAAACATAAAACAAGCCGGACACTCTCCTTCTCCCACCTGCTCTCCCTCTCTCTGCTTCTCTTCACTGCTGATGACATATTTCCCAATACTGGACCCCCACAGCTTGCACTTTCCACCAATTCCTCCACCTATTCCATCAAAACAACTGCAAACTACAGTAACCTCTCTTACGCAAAACCTGATGCCCAGCCCGCTGCTCCCTCTCTCTGGAGCACTCTGGAATGCACGCTGTCTACAACAAGCTCCATTTTGTCCACGACTTCTTTACCTCTCATCATCTCTCCTTCCTGGGCATCACGTAGACATGGCTGACACCCTCTGACACAGCCTCCCCTGCTGCGCTGTGTTATGGCGGCCTCCACTTCACCCACACTCCTCGCCCTGGTAACCGATATGGTGGAGGAGTGGGTCTTCTCCTCGCTAACAACTGCACCTTTAGCCCTACTCCTCCTCTTCCCTCCCTTATTCTCCCTTCTTTTGAAGTCCACTCTGTCCGCATTTACTCTTCCTCCAACCTCCAAATCATTCCCACAATCATCATGGGCGATTTCAAAATCCCCACTGACACTCGCCAGTCAGCAGCATCCAAACTCTTGTCGCTAACTTCATCCTTTGGACTTACTCAGTGGTCCTCCTCAGCCACCCACACAGACGGACACATACTAGACCTTATCTTCACCCGACTCTGCTCCCTATTTAATCTCACAACCTTCCCACTACCCCTATCTGACCACCATCTACTCACATTCTCATCCCTGTCCTCCTCACCTGTTACCCATGTCCGGCAACTAGCACACCCCCGCAGAAACCTTGCACATCTAGACACTCACACACTCTCTGACTCTGTTCTACCACTGACATCCATATCCTCACTCCATGACACAGACAGCGCCACCACTTTCTACAAGGCCACTCTCGCATCAGCCATTGACTCGGTCGGCCCTCTTGTGCATGGCAGAGCGCGACGAGTCAACAGGCAACCCTGGCACAACAACCTCACTAAACAGCTTCGACAAGCGTCCAGGGTTGCGGAGCGGCGTTGGAATAAAACACATACTCAAGATGATTTCACTGCATTCAAACAAGCAACACTCACATTCAAATCAGCACTCACCTCTGCTAAACAGGTCTACTTCACAACCCTCATATCCTCCCTATCCTACAACCCCAAACAGCTATTCAACACTTTTAACTCTCTCCTCCACCCTCCACTTCCCGCTCCGACCTCCGTCATCTCTGCTGAGGAGTTTGCCACACACTCCAAAAACAAGATTGACCAAACACGGCAAGTCTTTACTGTCCGACCACCACAACCCCTTTGTTTTCCACACCATTTCCCTACCCCCAAAACCTCTCTTCCCAACATCACGGAAAGAGACCTTACTCGTCTCCTCTCCAAATCACACCTCCCCACATGTGCACGCGATCCCATCCTCCTCCCCAACCTCACCCCCACACTCATCCCATCCCTAACCCATCTCTTCAACCTATCACTATCTTCTGGTACTTTCCCCGCTGCCTTCAAACATGCCACCATCATGCCCATCCTCAAAAAGCCATCCCTCGACTCAACCGCCTTGACCAGCTATCGCCCCATATCGCTGCTCCCATTTGCCTCCAAACTCCTTGAGCAACACGTTCACGCTGAACTTTCCTCCCACGTTTCATCTAACTCTCTCTTCGACAACCGACAATCCGGCTTCCGCCCCCACCATTCCACCGAATTTGCCCTTACCATAATCACCAATGACTTACTTAAAGCCAAAGCTAACAGACAATTCTCTGTACTCCATCTTCTTGACCTGTCCTCTGCTTTCGATACAGTTGACCACTGCCTCCTACTACAGATCCTCTCTTCCTTTTGCGTCAAAGACCTTGCCCTATCTTGGATCTCTTCATACCTTTCTAACCGTACATTTAGCGTCTCCCACTCCCACACTACCTCCTCACCCCGCCCCCTCTCTGTCGGAGTCCCTCAAGGCTCTGTCCTAGGACCCCTACTCTTCTCAATCTATACCTTGGTGTGGGACACCTCATAAAATCCCATGGCTTCCAGTACCATCTGTACACTGATGACACCCAGATCTACCTCTCTGGCCCAGATGTCACCTCTCTGCTATCCAGAATCCCAGCATGTCTAGCAGCCATATCCACTTTCTTCTCCTCCCGCTACCTGAAGCTCAATGTGGACAAAACTGAACTCATTATCTTTCCCCCATCTTGCATATCTTTCCCACCTGATCTTTCTATCACAATAAATGACATCACTCTTTCCACTGTACCGACAATCCGCTGCCTCGGAGTAACCCTTGACTCTGCCCTGTCCTTCAAACCCCACATCCAAGCTCTCGCCACATCTTGTCGCCTCCAGCTCAAAAATATTTCCTGAATCCATCCTTTCCTCAACCCTCAATCTACTAAACTGCTTGTGCAATGCCTCATCATCTGCCGCCTCGACTACTGCAACATCCTCGTCTGTGGCCTACCTGCTAACACTCTCGCACCACTCCAGTCCATCCTCAGCTCTGCTGCACGACTTGTTCATCTCTCGCCTCGCTACTCCTCTGCTACCCCCCTTTGCAAATCCCTTCACTGGCTTCCATTTCCCCAGCGTATCCAGTTCAAACTACTAACACTGACCTACAAAGCCATCCATAACCTCTCTCCTCCTTACATCTTTGAACTAATCTCCCGATATATATTCCCTCGTGTAACCTCCGGTCCTCCCAAGACCTCCTTCTCTCCTCCACACTTATTGTTCCTCACGCAATCGCCTCCAAGATTTCTCCCGAATATCCCCCGTCCTATGGAATTCTGTGCCTCAACACGTCCGATTATCCACCACACCTGGCACCTTCAGACTGAACCTGAAAACCCATCTCTTCAAGCAAGCTTACAGCCTGCCATGACCTTGCTTTCTGCCACCCCCAACACCGGAGCTACTGCAACCCCTCAACCTACTGTCTCCTCCCCCATTCCTGTAGAATGTAAGCCCACAAGGGCAGGGCCCTCTTCCCTCTGTAACATTCTATCATTGTTAGTTTGTTTACTGTAAGTGATATCTGTATTTGGTATGTAACCCCTTATGTACAGCGCCATGGAATCAATGGCGCTATATAAAATAATAATAATAATAATAATATTTCAGTTTTTCTTTTTTAATACATTTGCAAACATTTCTACATTTCTGTTTTTTTTCACTTAAGATGGGGTGCAGAGTGTACTTTAATGAGAAAAAAAAAGAACTTTTTAGAATTTACCAAATGGCTGCAATGAAACAAAGAGTGAAAAATTGAAAGGGGTCTGAATACTTTCCGTACCCACTATATATATAGCAGTGTATTATTATGTCTCTGTATTCAAGAGGGAGAATAAAAGAAAGATTTTTTTTATATTTAGTGTCTCTGTAATCGTAACGATCCACAATAGCACAATGATCAGATTATTTACGGGAATCGGTAAATGGTGTAAATATTGATGTGATTGATATTTTTTCTCTATTAAATCCATAAAAAATGTAATAAAAATGTAAATCATTATATTGTATGGAGGACCATGGGGGGTGCATTATATTGTGTGGAGGACCATGGGGGTGCATTATATTGTGTCAAGGAACATGGGGGTGCATTATATTCTGTGGAGGACCATGGGAGTGCATTATCCTATATGGAGGATTATGAGGGGCCCATTATACTATATGGAAGGCAATATGGGGCCATTATAATATTTGAAGGGCTATGTGAGAGCCATTATACTGTATGTCAGCAATTATAAAGTGTGAAGGTTTGTGTGGGGTCCATCATACTGTGTGAAGGGCTGTGATGGGGCCATTATACTGTTTGGAGGGCTAATACGGACAATTATACAGTGTGGGAGAGGTGTGGGGCCATTATACTGTATGTAGGTCTATTATACTGCATGGAGGGCTTTTTTTTAAACTTCTGCTATGGGGCCCAATGATTTCTATTTGCACCTCTGCCAGGTGGATGTGGATATAATGGTCTTAGTTCAAAATTTTTGGAATATAAATGCCACTACTTATAGGGTGTGGAAACAAGACATAAGTCACTCCTTGTCTTTGGGTTTCTGGATAGGATACCACTCCTTAAATCCAAGGAAATGAAAAAGAATCCACAGTCCGAAGATATAACATAACCCACCAATATAACTCTTTATTTGTAGCGAAATCCAAAGAATATAGTTTTGATTAGAGATGAGCGTTGTTCTACTCGAACTGTTCGCCAATCTCAAATTCGAGCTGTTTTGGGCGGTGTTCGAGCCGTTCGGCGAACACGAACAATTTGAGAAAAATTCGGCTGTTCGAGGTTATGTTCGATAACTGTTCGTGCACCAAAATCATAACTGGATTTTTTCTCAGTAATGATGAAAATTAATGTTAATACGCAGTTTGAGTGTACAGCGGGGTGGGGGGAGGGGCAGGGGATGGATCTCTGCAGGAACAATGAAGATCTCCATTTTTTTTTCTCTTTCCCGCATTTACAGTGGGGAGGTGCAATCTGTCAGCCTATCAGCAGCGCACACACGGAGCGAACTGCTTTTTTTCACACAAGCAAGGGCATGTGTCATTGGCAGTGTATGTCACATGTCCTTGCCCTATAAGACCAAGCCATTTTCCCCGTCGCCACCATTTTCTCACTGCTGCAGCTGCGTGTTAGACGGCACCGCTGTTGCTGTGTGCGCTATACCTTGTTAATTTCAAGCCAATTTTCGCACAAATATACAGATAGCTTGGGAGTAGGGAATAGTTGTGATTGCAGTCCTTTTAAGGACTAGGTTACAGCATTTCCTACGACTTTTATCAGGCAGGTCTGTGCTCTTAAATAGATAGGTTGTGGGAGTAAAGACTAATTGTAATTGGAGTCCTTTTCAGGACTAGGTTACATCAGTTCCTATCAGTTTTTGCCAGGCAGGTCTGTGCCAGTGCTGTGCAAGTTTTTTTCACAGCATTTGGCTGAATCTAGCAAAGCTAATCCTTTTTGGCCTATTGCAGAGTGTGTTAGTCAGTGGAGTAGCCTATCTGTGTTGCAAGATATACCACCTGTGTATAGAATACCAATTTTTTTACTGCACCTAGTGAAGTAAAATCTTTTGGGCATAGCATCATTCTATTAGTCCATCTATACTGACCTCCATCAGGTTGCAAACTGAATATAATTTTTTTCTGCATCTAGCTCTGAAAAAATATTTGGCCTTCTAGCAGTGTGTCGGACTTTCTCTATTAGTCCATCTATACTGACCTCCATCAGGTTGCAAATTCAAAATAATTTTTATCTGCATCTACAGTACCTCTGAAAAAATATTTGGGTTTCTAGCTGTGTGTGGGACTTGTTGTATTAGTCCATCTATACTGACCTCCATCAGGTTGCAAACTGAATATATTTTTTTCTGCATCTACCTCTGAAAAAATATTGGGCTTCTAGCTGTGTGTGGGACTTGTTGTATTAGTCCATCTATACTGACCTCCATCAGGTTGCAAACTGAATATAATTTTTTTCTGCATCTAGCTCTGAAAAAATATTTGGCCTTCTAGCAGTGTGTCGGACTTTCTCTATTAGTCCATCTATACTGACCTCCATCAGGTTGCAAATTCAAAATAATTTTTATCTGCATCTACAGTACCTCTGAAAAAATATTTGGGCTTCTAGCTGTGTGTGGGACTTGTTGTATTAGTCCATCTATACTGACCTCCATCAGGTTGCAAACTGAATATATTTTTTTCTGCATCTACCTCTGAAAAAATATTGGGCTTCTAGCTGTGTGTGGGACTTGTTGTATTAGTCCATCTATACTGACCTCCATCAGGTTGCAAATTGAATATAATTTTTTTCTGCATCTAACCCAGCCAATAGTTTTGGCCTAATACCACAGTTTGGCCACTCAGCTCTGCTCGGTTACCATCCATTGTTTTTTTGTGCAAACAACTCCAGAGTTGTGAATTAGTTAACCACCAAAATGAGTGGAAAAAGGCCTGCTGCTGGTGGAAAGGGGAATAGGCGTGTTGGGAAGGGGAAAAAAGGTTGTGTCCGTGGGGTAGGTGTTAAAGCAACAGTAACATTTGCAGAAGAAAGACCATCTTCCAGCCAAACTAAAATGTCTACTTCTTTTAGCGGACAATGTGATAAGATCCCTTTCTTACGGCCACGCCAATCGCTACAAATTCCAGATGAGGCACAAAAACAGCAGGTGCTTCAACGGATATCAAGTGCTCCTTTAAGTGGGCTCTCCTCCACATCAACTTCAACATCACAAATACTCCAGTCCTCAAAGGTGTCACCCAAATCGCACTTGCTTCCTCACAGCTCCCAAATCTCCAGCTGCCCGTCTGAGTATGAGGTAGAACAGATGGTTGAGTCTGCAGAGCTGTTTACTCATACTATAGCCTGGGAATCAGAGGTCGACTCCAGCGCTTCTGTGAATCCAGACGAGGAAATGATCTGCACTGATGCCCAGAATCTTTGAGTCGGATCCAGGACCAGACGCAGAAGGTTCTGACCATAATGTAGACCCTCATTCCCAAACTGTAACTCCTGTTGGTGGAGACAATGAGGAAGACGATGATAAGACTCAAATACCTGATTAGAGCGACAACTTTAGTTTTTTGTCAGGGCAGGAACAGGTTGGCTCTGAGGACGACGGGTGTGATAACACACAGGGTGATGATGATGAGGTTGGAGATCCCACTTACTGTCAACCCACAGTCAGCCAAGAGATGAGGTCAGCAGAGGAGGTGGAGGAAGATGCTAGTGACGACGAGGTCAGGTTGCGCCTTCCTGGACAGAGACGTAGTACTGGAAGCACGTCAACAACTGCATCCTCAAACACAACTCTGCCTCTCACCACAAGTCGTGGTGGCTCTTCAGGTCGCATGGGTGCTAAGCCTTGCATAGCCTGGGCATTTTTTCAGATCGATAAAGATGACCCAACTCGTGTTATCTGTAACATTTGTCAGCAAAAGCTAAGTAGAGGCCAAAAAATACATAGTTTGAGTACTTCATGCATGAACCGGCACATGGACATGAAGCATAAGTTGCAGTGGGAAGCTCAGTGTGCTACAATGCGGCCTAGCCGGCCGGGCCAACCACCGTCTGCCATATCTTGTGCATCCGCGGCCTCTTCATCCTCTGTGACTGGGGGGACAGCAGTCACACCTGTTTTGGGGTGCAGACCTGCCACCTCTTTACCCGCAACAGCCAGCGTGATTGGCAGGTCATTATTTTCTTTGGAGGTGGTAACACCAGCTGGTGTTGAGCGCTGTCCGACATCGATAGCACCACCTTTGGATCAAGGCAACCTAACATGTCCGCCTGCATCTTCCTCACAGACCGGCAGTTTGCCGGGGACACCCTTATCAACCCCGTCTAAGCACAATAGCCAGCCCTCGGTCCCTCAGATGTGGACAAGTAAAAGACCATTTCCTCCTAGCCATGAGAAAGCTAAGAGGTTGAATTTCACCATCTGCAAGCTCTTGGCTACAGAAATGCTGCCTTTCCGCCTGGTGGACACAGAGGATTTTCGAGACCTTATGTCCGTCGCAGTGCCCCAGTACCAGATGCCCAGTCGGCACTACTTCTCAAAGAAAGGTGTGCCTGCGCTCCACCAGCATGTCGCACACAACATCACCGCTTCTTTGAGAAACTCTGTGTGTGACAGGGTGCATTTCACCACAGACACTTGGACGAGTAGGCATGGACAGGGGCGTTACATGTCGCTGACTGGGCACTGGGTAACTATGGTGACAGCAGGACAAGGGGCTGCTGTCCAAGTCTTGCCGTCCCCACGAGTTGTGCGTCAATCCTCTTTATGTCAAAGTTCCTCCACTGCTTCTGCCTCCTCAACCTCCTCTCGGTCTTCCACCTGCACCCAAAGCCTGTCTGGTCATGCCACAAGCTTTCTAACTGCGCAGAAGGGATCCTGCACACCTCCTTACTATGCTGGCAGTAGGGCTCAACGTCATCAGGCGGTTTTTACTTTGAAATGTCTGGGAAATGTGAGTCACACAGCTGAGGAGTTGTGGTCAGCTCTGGAGAACCAATTTCATGAATGGTTGTCTCCACTGGACCTGAAACCAGGGAAGGCCGTGTGCGACAATGCTGCAAACCTGGGTGCGGTCCTTCGCCGGGGCAATGTCACACACGTGCCTTGTATGGCTCACGTGTTGAACCTGGTTGTCCAGCAATTTTTAGCCCACTATCCCAGACTAGATGGCCTTCTGCAGAGGGCACGGTCGCTGTGTGCTCACTTCCGCCGTTCGCATCCCGCAGCTCAGCGAATTACATCTCTACAGAAGTCGTTGGGCCTGCCACTTCACCGGCTAAAATGCGATGTGCCTACCCGGTGGAATTCAACTCTGCACATGTTGCAGCGACTGTGGCAGCACCGACAAGCCCTGGTGCAATACGTTCTGACGTATAGCCTGGGCCAACAAGATTCAGAGGTGGAGCAAATCACGCTGGAGGAGTGGTCTCAGATCAGGGACCTATGCACCCTTCTGCACAGTTTTGAAATGGCGACGAAGATGTTTAGTGCTGACGATGCCATTATCAGCATGACTATTCCGGTGATTTACATGCTGGAGCACATGTTAAACAGAATTCGGAGTCAGGTGGTGGCACAAGAGGAGGTGGAGGAAGTAGAGGAGGAGGAGTTGTATGCGGAAGGGCTAACATCTGCAAGGTCCAGACGGTCGGCAGCACCAAGGCGGCAGGCATGTGAGGGTGGGGGAGATGGTTTTACCAGGGCGCATGGTAGCAGCCAAACTAGTGAGGAAGGTGCAGGAGCCCAGGAAGAAGTGGAGGACGAACTGATGGAAGACTCATCAGATGAGGGAGACCTTGATCACATTTCTGTTGTGCGAGGTTGGGGGGAGAGGACAGAGGAAGGAAGCATGATTGTTACCTCGCCACCAACACAACAGGGACTTGGTGCTCCTGGATGCGCAACACACATGAGTGCCTTCTTGCTGCACTACCTGCAACATGACCCTCGAATTGTGAGAATTAGAAATAATCCTGACTACTGGGTTGCCACACTGTTAGATCCCCGGTACAAAAGTAAATTTGCAGAAATTATTCCTGCCATAGAAAGGGATGCACGCATGCAGGAGTATCAGCAGAGACTGTTGCAGAATCTTACATGTGCTTTTCCACAAAATACCAGTGGTGCACGTAGTGAATCTCACAGTTCCAACTTGCCAACCGTAGGACCGTCAAGTGTTCAGCACTCAAACCGTAACAGAACCACAGTATCTGCTGGTAACATCAATTTTGCGGAATCATTTCACCACTTTTTTAGCCCATCCTTTGCAAGGCCACAGGAGACAAGAAGTCTGACACATAGTCAACGCCTAGAGACGATGGTACAGGAGTATCTCCAAGTAAACATTGAAGCCACGACTGTGTCACTGGACCCTTGCTCTTTTTGGGCTTCCAATCTGGATAAATGGCCGTAGCTAGCCACTTACTCCTTGGAGATCTTGTCATGCCCCGCAGCCAGCGTTCTGTCTGAACGTGTGTTCAGCGCTGCTGGTGGTGTGCTGACAGATAAGCGCACGCGGCTCTCCACTGATAATGTAGACAGACTCACGTTCATAAAGATGAACAAATCATGGATCCGAAACGACTTTTCTACCCCTGTGTCATCCTGGGGAGAGTAAAAGCTTGATGATTGGTTAAAATCACCCTACCAACCGTTTTAAACTTTCAAATTACTAATCATGTTTATCTGTATCTTGACTGGAAAATAATTTGGGCTTTGTAGCAGTGTGCAGCACTGATCCTATTAGGCCATCTATAATAAGCTCCACCAGATTTAAAATTAAAAATAATTTTTAGCTGCATCTAGGCCGGAAAATAATTTTAGGGCTCCGAGATGCGCAAGACACATAAGTGCCTTCTTGCTGCACTACCTGCAGCATGACCCTCATATTGTCAGAATTCGAAGTAATCATGACTACTGGGTTGCCACACTCTTAGATCCCCCAAACTTTTCGATCAACCTTTTCATTTTAATAAAGACCAAAAAAATGGTCATTTTTGAAATTATAAGCATTAGCAGGTTGTTAGAAACTGAAATCAAACAGTTTTCAACTCAAAACTTTATTCTAGGTGATGTTACATTTTCACATAGGACCCCTTGTTCGAAAGGAGCTTCTGAACTCTCTCGTCCATTGAATTTGTCAGGTTTTGGATGGTTTCTGCTTCAATTGTTTTGCATGAGGACAGAATACCCTCCCAGAGCTGTTGCTTAGATGTGAACTGCCTCCCGCCATCATAGACACTCCTTTTGATGATGCTCCAGAGGTTCTGAATGGGGTAGAGGTCAGGGGAGCATGGGGGTCACACCATAAGTTTGTCCCCTTTTATGCCCATATCAGCCAGAGATGCAGATGTTTTATGTGCAGCATGAGATGGTGCATTATCATGCAGAAAAATGATCTTGCTGTGAAATACACGGTTCTTCTTCTTGAACCATGGCAGGAAGTGCTGTTTGAAAAAATCCACATACATTATGGAGTTCATCTTTAGCGCCTTCAGGGATCCTAAAGGGGCCGACAATCTCTCTCCCCATGATTCCAGCCCAAAACATTACTCCACCTCCTCCTTGTTGGCGCTGTAGCCGTGTTTGCGTGGGGTGTCCATCAACCAGCCATCCTCCACTCCATCCATCTGGACCATCGAGCGCTGCACGGCACTCATCCGTGAACAAAACAGTTTTGAAATCAGTCTTCATGTAATGTTTGGCCCACTGGAGCCGTTTCTGCTTGTGTGAAGTGGATAGAGGAGGTCGACAGGATGGCGTATGCACAGCTGCAAACCTCTGAAGGACCCTGCATCTTGTTGTTCGGGGGACGTTGGAGGCACCAGCAGCTTCAAAAACTTGTCTGCTGCTATGACAAGGCTTTCTTGCCGCTGCTCTTTTAACCTGACGTAATTGCCTGTAGGAAAGAGTCCTCAATTTGCCCTTATCAGCACGCACACGTGTGTACTGTGAATCAGCTACATACTTCTTGATTGCCAAGACACTTCATCCTGATCATCGCACAATGTTGATTGTAGTCATGCCTTGACCTAAACACTCCACAATTTGTTGCTTCTCAGCAGCCGACACATCCTTTTTCTTTCCCATTTTGGCAGAAAATGTAGGCTGCTTAATAATGTGAGAGAGCCTTCTTAAGTAGTCTTGCCTTTCATTGGACACACCTGCCAAACTAATTAGCACAGGTGTCTGCAATTGCTTACAGTGATATAAAGAGCCCTGACACACATCACCATCAATGAGTTTAACTGACAAACAAACAAATTCTTCCCTTATCACTCCTAAACACTTTTTGCATAATAATTTGGAACACAGTGTACATGTGCTTTTCCACAAAACACCAGTGGTTCACGTAGTGAATCTTACAGTTCTAACTTGCCAACCGTGGTCTGTATGGAGTTGTTCAATAAAGGGCCCAAAATTAAGATAACATAGATGGGAGAGGTCTCTATGAATAGGAATTCCTAAGTATTTGATACCCTGTGAGGGCCAGGCAAAGGGAAAGTTGGACTGGATGGAATCCTATATGGATTTGGGGAGGGAGACATCGAGGGCCTCAGACTTCGCTGCATTGATTTTAAAATTTTACCATGTAACAAAGTGATCTATTTCAGCCATAACAGCAGGGATGGATATATGTGATTGAGTGATATATACTAGGACATCATCAGCAAATGGAGAGCACTTGTACTCGGTGCCTCCCACCTCAATCCACCTAATCTTGGGGTTATGGCGAATTGATGAGAGCAGGTGCTCCGTCACTAGGATGTATAAGAGAGGGGACAGAGGACATCCCTGCCTTGTCCCATTGGTGATTGTGAAAGGTGATGAAAATGTTCTGACGCACCCCCTGGGCCTTGGGACACCCAGAGCCGGACCCTTTTTGGTGGATGCTGGTGGTTGTAGTCTTCGTGGTGGCGACCCGGTTCCGTGGCTCAGGGCGGTCAAACCAGTGGGGGAACTATTTATGTGGTTTTGATGTTTAAATGTCCGACTACGCCACCCGTGGATTGCGGTCAGAGTGAACCGCCGCTACAGGGCAGACCGCTGAGGCTGGTGTTGTGGGTGCAGCAGAGCGTAGCATAACTCCCCACGGGAGGAGTATAGCCTCAGGGCAGTGTATGCGGAGGATGGGGGTGATGGTGCAGGGCAGCAGCAGTAACGACACGGAGTCAGTGATGCAGTCCAGGGCCTTTATTCACAGTTCTTATTATCCAGACCACGTCTGCAGGTAACGGCTGCCCACGTCGTACTGTGCTCACCAGGTGAGGGGCTCAGACAACTCCCAGATAACTTTGGAGCACTTCACAGGACCCCCTTTGTGTGTCCTTTGTCTGGCCTTTCTTACCAACACTTCTGTCCGGCTGCCTCGGGCCTCCTCTTGGTAAACTTGGCGCCAGTTTCCCTGACCCTATGTGGTGCCTTCCTAGCGGGTGTAGCAAGGGGCTGCGCCACATAAAATGTCAGAGCCTCCGGTTTCTAGCTGAGGGTCATTTCCTGCCTCCACTAGTTCGGGGACCGGTCTCCCCCTTTGGCCTGACCCCTCCACGCAGGTGGATTCGGGCGTGCGGTAGCGACTCGCCCGTCCGCACCCCTTGGATCCCTTCATTCCTCGTTCCTGGAGCCTTCTCCGCTCCTCTTCCTTCCTTCTCCCTCTTCCAGGCCTGGGCCTCTGTTACTAGGCCCGCCTCCGGAGCAGAGCTCATGCAGAGCCCCTGCTCCCTGCCACTTCTGCTCAGACTTCTCTGCACTGAACTAAGATGGTGCCCACCTTTTATACTCCCTTCTCAATGCACCCAGGAACTGCTTCCTCCCTGCTCCTGCACTACAGGGTTCCCCTTCCTCAGTGTTCCCTCCCCCCACTCCAGCCAGGGACAGGGACTGTCGTGCCCATCTCAGGGGCATATTGGTCGCCCTGCCCCACGGCAATGTGGTGTAATGCATGCAGGTGTCGGGTCCTGATCCACACTCCATCCTTACCTGAGAGTGAGATATCACACCTCTGGGTGAGGTGCAATACGTCTGTAGCAACCGAGCCCTCAGGGTGCTACAGTTCCATTTATCTTCAGCCTAGGTGACGTATTGCGATACAGGGCCGTGATTTTGGCTATAAAAGGGTCCCCTAGACCCCTACCCCAAGCTTTTTAAGAGAATCATATATGGCGTGCCAGGAGACTCTATGGAATGCTTTCTCAGCATCCAACGAGAGTATCTAATTACAAATTTTTAACTGCATCTAGCCCAGGAAATACTTTGTGCCTAGTAGCAGTGTCTGCTAGTGAGCGGATTATCCCGGCTGTTAAGCAAGCTGCACCACCTGTAGTTTAGACACTTAATTTTTTCAAAGGAAATGCTTCGGGACCATGGGATACTTAGTGAAGAGCATCAGGAGGCACCCCAAGGCATAGGGGCTGGGACTGGCAGTAGGATGCCTTGCGGTGGACAGCCGAGCTCGATCCTTATAAAAGCTTTTTAACTGCAGCAGCTTTAGTGGACGCTACTGGAGCTGGAATTACCGCGGCTGCTGGCATGAGACTTGCCCTCCAATAGATCCTTGTAAATGGATTTAAAGTGTATTCATTCAAATTAGAGAGACAATTTAAATTAAAAAGCTTAGAGCTGCCTCCACCACAGGGGGGCTCGCTCGACCCACCAGCGGACAGGCACCAGTATTGGGAGAGGGGGGCTGGCCGTCAGGGTTCACCGTGGCTCTGGCACAAACCCGGCGACACGGAGGTGGCACGGGCAGGAGCGGACTGGCCGTGTCGGCTTCTCACTTTTTGGATTTTAGAAGGGCATGACATGCCTATATCTGTGTCTCCCCCTCCTTTTACTCCTCCACCTCTTTTATTTTCGCATGACTATATGTACTTGTCACTTTTCCATGTGTTAGTTATGTCTTCTGAGCAGTTTGTCAGCTTTTGGACACCTTTGAAGGTGTTTTCTATGTGTTTCTATGTGTTTTTGTTTGCCTGCCATTGGTTTTAACGGTGTTCGACGAACAGTTCGACGAACAGTTCGGCGAACACACGGGTGTTCGACGAACCGAACCGAACTGGAACACTACGGGGGTGGCTCAACACTAGTTTTGATCTTGAAAGTCAGATTATACACTGTATAAACTTATTTTTTACCAATGTTCTGCTGAAAAATGCAATCTGAGAGTGGAGATCAAACTGACACATGGACATAGTGTCTGTAGTACTGGCTACACGTCCTTTCTTCCTGGCTGCAGGAGGACACCGGAGATTAGCGGAACTGTGTCATCATTGTGACATCATCTGCTCCATCACCTATGTCACAGTAGCAGTTGTTTTAATATAGCATGATGGAGGTTGTAGTGTGGGTCATTAGTCAGTAGGAGGTCATCGATGTCACTTCTCCAGGTCGGTGCTGACTTGTCATGGATTTGAAGATCTCTATCCTGCTCATCACTGGACATTACAGCGCTCGTGATCTGTAAGATATGCCCTCTGCTCCACCTGACCATTTATCGGGCGCCTAAGAGGTTCCATGGATGAAGAGAGCTGTCGTGATTCTGTGAGGAGGAGCCGCCGGTGTGTACAGTGCATACAGATGTGAGGTACTACTGATAGTAATAGTATATAGTAATGATAGTGGTAGTAGTTATAATAATAGTAATATGTGGCCATACTGTAACCTGTCATGGGGGAGACGCCACAGCATGATAAGCAGCAGTGCCTGGTGTTCCTTGTGGTGTGGCTGACATGTATGATACACCCTGGGTTATATTATACAGGATATAATCTCCGGCTACCTGGAAAGCAGAAGTGCTGCTCCTGTGTACAGTCTGTCTGACGTATGTGGCAGTGTGGTCAGTGGCTTCTCACTGTCTCCATGGCAACAGACTGCAAGCCGCCACATTACAATTAATACTTTTATGGAAACTGTTTAAATGCTCCAGTTGCAGCATCCCCACAATAGTGCCTGGTACAGTGTTACCATAATATGAACTTGTGGGCCTTCAGTGCCAGTCACAGAGCCCCTAGGACATGGCCGCCAACCACAAGGCCACAATACCTGGGCTAGCACAGATCCCATGTGCAAGGCCAATATAATGGTGCAGCCACCGGGCCACCATAAATAACAGATACACTGTTCTTTGTAGCACCGGCTACACATCATTTCTTCCTGGCTGCAGGAGGACACTGGAAATAAGCAGCACCGAGTCAACACTGTGACATCATCTGCCCCATTACTATGTCATAGTAGCAGTTTTAGTAATACAGCATGATGGAGGTTGTAGTGCGGGTCATTAGTCAGTAGGGGGTCTTCAATGTCACTTCTCCAAGTTGGTGCTGACATGTTATGAATTTGCATATTTCGCTCGCCTGCCCGTCATCTTCCTCAGCGCCAGGAATGGAGCAGCCGGTAACATGTTCACCAGAAGAGCGAAGCTCCGTCCCCAGAGAGTGACTGCGCCCCCCATCCTGCCTGTTACTGGACGTTACAGAGCACGTGATCTGTGAACACCCCTCTGCATCAGCCGACCATTTATCAGGCGCCTGAGCAGGTCCATGGACAATGAGAGCTGTAGTGATTCTATGAGGAGGATGAAATCTCCGGCTACCTGGAGAGCAGAACTGCTGCACCTGTGTCCACACTGTGTGACATTTGTGGCAATGTGTTTTTTTTTTCCTGAATGTGTCCGTTTGTTCACATGGGCATAGAAATGTGGCCTGCAAAGCCTCTGTTTCTGTCTCAACAGATGGACACTGCAGAAATGCAGTATGAACAGAGCCTTACAGATTTATAAAATATGTCCTAAATATCTGAATATGTATTATTATTATTTATTATTATTTATTTATATAGCACCATTGATTACATGTGAAGAGGTTACATACAAAATACAGATATCACTTACAGTAACAAATAAAGAATGATAGACTGGTACAGAGGGAAGAGGATACTGTTTTATGTATTAAAACACATAAACACGTACCCTTTTACTTAACACACGCAGCGAAACAAGGATACATAATGACACACACATACATTAACACACGCAGGTGCACTTTTATGCTGACCCCTTGCAGTTAAGTGATGATTTCCCACTCGAGTAGAAACATAATCTATAATATAACCGGGGATGCGTGTCTCTGTCTGAAGCCTTTATTGACTGCGCAAGCGTGACACGCCAGCGCAGTCTGGCTCCAGACAGAAGCACGGTATGCGTAGACACTGAACGCATGCCGCAATCTCCGGCGCCATAATTTACATACTTACCTGACTGGGAGGAGCGTTGCTGCGGCGCCTCTCCTCGCCGGACACCAGGGCAGGAGTGAGGCGTCGGAATCCGCGCATGCGCATAGCGCTATCCGGCGCCATTTTACTGAAGACACATTTGCAGTGTGTCTTCAGCAAAATGGCACCGGACAACACGGTATGGGCACGCGCGTACTCCGGCGTCGCACTCCTCCCCTGGCCTCCAGCAGGATAGGACGCAGCAGCACTGGAGCACAGGGAAGAAAGGTAAGTATAAGTGTTTATTTTTTTGTATGTGTCCAGTGTTAAAGTGATGAGGGGTGCCATATGACGCGCCCCTGGGCCTGCTGTGTCGCGCAGCGTCTCGCGCACGGGGGCTTACCCGGAACCGGATCAGATGAGGGTTGTAGTCTCCGAGTGGCGGGGACCCGGTCCGTGCCCAGGGAGTCAAACTCAGTGTGTGGCAGTCTTGATAGGTGTTATTTGAGTGTCGACTACGCCACCCGTTGATTTGCAGCTATGGAGCTGCTGCTGCAGGGCAGACCGCTGAGGCCGGTGTAGAATTGTGCAGCGTGATAGTATAACCCCCAACGGGAGGGGTATGGCCTCAGGGCAGCCGACGTGGAAGATGGGGGTAGCAGGAACCACTCAGACGGTGCGGTGTAATTCAGGGTCTTTACTGGTAACAACGATAGACCCTCCCGGAGTATTTGCTAGCGAACGGGGCCTGGTCAGTCCTTGAGCAGATGGGATCTCCCCTGGCCAGGCGGAGTTGTAGGCCTCCCAAACTGACTGTACTCTTCTGGCTACCTTGCTAGAAGCGGATATAAGTAGCCCACGTCCCTGAGTGTGCCGTGTGGTGCTCACCCGTATGGCCGGTGACTCGGGGCCTTCTAATGGCTTCCGCTCCACGATGGCGGTGCTGGTCCCACGCGTGTGACCTTGCCTTCGGGTTTCTGGGCCTGAGGACCTGAAATCCCCTGCCGGTCGGCTTCTGCTGCTGGGTAAGAGTTAGTCCCCACAGCCTCGGACGCCGGGTCCGGTAAGAAAGCTTCTCAGTCAGGGCGAGCTCTGCAGCTGCCAGCCCCTGACTCGTAGTAGTATTGCTCCCACTGAGCTTCTGCTGTTTCTTCCTATGACTGTTTCTTGTCTCTACTCTCCTTGACTCCTAACCCTGCCTCAGCCCCGGGTTTATATAGGGGAAGTTCTTCCCCTCCCAAGACTGGGCAGGAGGTGTGGCATGCACAGGATCCCTGACCAAAGGACCTCCCACCTGCTCTCAGACATAACATTACATTACTGTGGGAAACCAGACCCCTGGGGTGCCACATTCCCCCCTAGTGAAATTTAGTACTCCGGGACTAAACATATTTTAGAAAAACATAACAAGATATAACAACAATAATAGTACAATAAGAAGAAACACATAAAGGTGGTCACGGCATGTCCGTAACCGGGTGTAGTCTTTGAAGAAAAGCAAGGTGTCCATTTCACCAAAACAGGGAGACGTAACCAGGTAGGGGTTTGTCCTGCCCCGAGTCCTTAACAGTCTTTAGTCCGTCCTGGGTTACGCTCCAACTATGTACAAAGGATTCCCGGTAAATCCACCAAGGACTCCTACAAATAACTAGAAACACAAAATTATACACAAGCAACAATACACAGGTAAACATAAATAAAACAATTTATACACTTCAAATCCTCCAACGTGCGGGTAACTGGCCTCTAGTGGCCCTAGTGGACCTACGGAGCTGACTGTCTAGCCCTGAACTACAGGGTGTAGGAGCTGTCAAGGGTAAACTGGGCAGCTGTCTACCGGCTCTTTGGCTCACTAGGGATATGGCAGGCTCACTGCAAGCAGAGGGTTGATCCTCCTGGTCTGCGGGTGTGGGGTCTTCTGCCTCCTGGACCGGCTGTTCTTCCAGCTCTACCTGTTGCTCCGTAGGTGCTTGGGATGCTGGTTGGAGGAAGGTGAGTACGGGTACCACAACTGCACCATTGACTTGAGTCCAAGACCGAGGGAAGTCCCCGAGCACAGAACTAACCATATCTTCCCTTTCCTCTACGGGTCGATGGTCTTCTTGTTCCTCTTCAGGGTTCCTCAGTTGTTCGGGACACTTCTTCAGGTGGTCCCGGGATACAATGGCTGTGGTTTCCCCTCCGTCTTTACTGATGGTACAAACCTTCGGGTTCTCGTGGCTTGAGGGCAGTACGGTGTACGGGTCCTTCTCCCACTGGTCGTCCAACTTGTGGAGCCGTCTCTTCCTCTTCAAGACCTGCTCTCCGGGTACCAGGGGAACAGCGGGAGCATACTGGTTGTAAGTTTTCTCTTGTCTTTCCCTAGCCTGACAGAGACTTCGCTCCACGCTCTCCTGTACTCTCCGGTACTGCTGCTGCCTCTCTGTGTCCCAGTCTGCTTCTGGTGAAGTGTCCTCGGGTGTCAGGACTCCCATTTCCAGGTCAACAGGTAACTTACCAGGTCTTGCCCTCATTAGGTAAGCCGGGGTACAGTTGGTGGAACCTACCGGGATGTGGTTGTATAGGTCCACCAGATCGGGCAGCTTCTCAGGCCACAGACTGCGTTCTTCCAGGGGCAACGTTTTCAGAAGATCCATTACCACCTGGTTCATTTTCTCACAAAGTCCATTAGTTTGCGGATGATAGGGTGTCGTCCTTATCTTCCGGCAGCCATACAGAGTGCAGAATTCTTGGAAGACCTCCGCTTCAAAGGCAGGTCCCTGGTCTGTCAACACTTGGTCCGGGTACCCGTGTGGACGGCAGAAATGCTGCTGGAAGGCTCTCGCTGCTGTTCGAGCTGTTAAGTCCTTGACGGGGACGACAACCAAGAACCGGGAGTAGTGATCCACGATGGTTAGTGCGTAGACGTAGCCACTTCTGCTTGGGGTCAGTTTTACATGATCCAAGGCTACCAGTTCCAACGGCTGCCGGGTGACGATGGACTGCAGGGGAGTCTTCTGGCTGGCACGGTCCTTCCTTCTTAGGTTGCACGGGCCACAGTCTCTGCACCACTTCTCAATGGTTCCCCTCATGCCTACCCAGTGGAATCGCTCGCGCAGCAGGAACTCCAGCTTCTTCCACCCGAAGTGTCCAGCTCCGTCGTGGTATGCCTCCATCACCATGGCTGCGTCTCTTCGTGGCACCACTACTTGCCAGAGTAGTTCATGCGTCCGGGAGTTAACCATTCTGCGGCACAACTTCCCCTTGTAAAGGAACAGTCGACTCCTCTCTGCCCATAGTTGTTTGGCTTCCTCCGGAGCGTCTGGTTCAAGGCAAGCCTCCGGGCGAGTCAGCATCTCCTTCACCAGTCGGACGGCAGGGTCGCTGTCTTGCGTTTCCGCCCAGTTGTAGTGAGGTAAGGGGTTCAACGTAGCAGCCTGCTTACTCCTTACCCGGTGGGAATACTGGATAGTCCCATGACGGTGGAACGCAGGGAGTTCAACTTCTTCCAGTCCCTCCGGATCTTCTCCTTCGTCCGGCAGGTTGGGCATCCTGGACAGGGCGTCCGCGTTGGTATTGGAGCGTCCGGCCCGGTATTTGATTGTGAACTCGTAGTTGGACAGACGGGCCATCCACCTCTGCTCCAGGGCACCGAGTCTTGCCGTGTCCAGGTGTGTCAACGGGTTGTTATCTGTGTACACGGTGAACCGGGAAGAAGCGAGGTAATGCTTAAAGCGCTCGGTGACTGCCCATACTACGGCCAGGAACTCTAGCTTAAATGAGCTGTAATTCTCGGGGTTCCTTTCGGTGGGTCGCAGCTTTCGGCTGGCGTAGGCGATTACTCGTTCCTTCCCCTGCTGGATCTGGGACAGTACGGCTCCTAGCCCGATGTTACTGGCGTCGGTGTAGAGGATAAAGGGCTGGCTATAATCCGGGTACGCCAGGATTTCGTCCCCCGTGAGGGCCATCTTCAGCTGACGGAAGGACTCTTCTTCCAGCTCCTCCCATTTGAAGGGCGGCTTCTGGTTCTTGGCCTTCCGGGACTGGCCTATCAGGAGGTCCTGCATAGGTGCTGCCTTTTTGGTGAAACCGGGAATAAACCTTCGGTAGTAGCCTACCAACCCGAGGAACTGCCGCACTTCTTTTACGCTGGAGGGGCTTGGCCATTCCTTAATTGCGGTGATCTTATCAGGGTCGGGAGCCACTCCGTCAGCGCTCACCACGTGTCCCAGGTACTGCACCTTTGGTTTCAGGAGGTGACACTTGGAGGGTTTCACCTTTAGGCCGTAACTCGCCAGAGCTTCGAACACTTCCGCCAGGTGTTTCAGGTGGTCCTCATACGTCTTGGAATATACGATGACATCGTCCAGGTACAACAGGACCGTCTCGAAGTTTCTGTGGCCCAGACAACACTCCATTAGTCGTTGGAAGGTTCCTGGTGCGTTGCAGAGTCCGAACGGCATGCAGGTGAACTCGCTAAGTCCCATCGGGGTGGTGAATGCGGTCTTCTCCCGGTCCGCCTCTGCTACAGGAACCTGCCAGTACCCGCTAGTGAGATCCAAGGTAGAGAAGAAGTTAGCAGATCTTAAAGCAGCCAATGACTCCTCTATCCTTGGTAAGGGGTACGCATCCTTGTGTGTGATACGGTTGATTTTCCGGTAATCTACACACATCCTCATGGTGTTGTCTTTTTTTCTGACTAAGACTAGTGGAGCTGCCCAGGGGCTACAGCTATCCCTGATCACCCCAGCCTCCTTCATGTCTCTAAGCATCCCCTTGGCGTGTTGGTAGTGTGCAGGGGGTACGGGTCGATACCTCTCTTTTATGGGAGGATGGTCTCCCGTGGGGATGTGGTGTTCTACCCCCTTGACTCGCCCGAAGTCTAACGGGTGTTTACTAAACACTCTCTCGTACTCTTGAACCACCCGATAGACTCCCTGTTTCTGATGTGAGGGAGTGGAGTCAGTACCCAAATGTAGTTGCTGACACCAGTCCTCCATTGTTTTCTTAGAACCGTTACCTTCCTCCGGGTGAGATGGAGGCAAGGGTTCCACAGATTGTATAGCATTTTGGTTAATGGTATATAATTTGGCTAGCGTGGCATACCGGGGCAGGTACACTTCCCTCTTCCCGATATTGATTATGCGAACGGGCACCCTCCCATGGCGTACATCAACCACCCCCCGTGCTGTCAAAATGGTGGGCCTACTGTCCGAGTAAACTGGTTCTACCATTGCCTGGTAATCCCTACCTCTCAGACCAATAGCTGCCCGGCACCAAATCATCATTTCACTTTTTGGGGGCATGGCAATAGGAAAAGGGTCACACATTCTTACGCTACCAATCTCACCGCCGGAGAGTTCCACCTGTTGCCGTCGCATCAGTGCCCGGATCTCTTTCTGGAGCACCAGCTGCTCGCCGGAGCTGGCGTTCTTGGCAACCTGCTGTAAAAGGAAAATCACCTCTGCAAGACAATTTTCAATTACATTAGTTCCTAGAGTTATTTTTGGGTGACTCTCATGTTTGTCAATATCTACAATGATCAGTCCCTGTGCTGCCAGTTCGACTCTACCGATTTTGATGGTCACCTCTTTAAATCCGATCTGTGGCACGGGCTGGCCATTGCTGGCGATGATACTCAAGTCGTCGTCAGGGTAGCGGGTAATATCCGAGTCATTCCAGTACTGCTTAAAGAGCACGTACGGGATGGTGGTGACCTGTGACCCGGTGTCCAGTAGGGCACTCATGGGAATGCCATCCAGTACCACAGGCAAGACTGGACGTCCTCCCACATATCTGTCGCGCCAGTTCGATGGGCCTGGTGATCTTTTTCCTGGGGGTTGGCCCTCTACCCCAGGTTGTGCCCGTTTAAAGAACAGTACCTTGCCATATGTCCGGGTTGATTGCAGCGGCGGCAGATGGGTCGTCCGTCTTCGCTGTATCGGTCACTGGGTCTTCCTCTGGCCGGTGGGGTCCTCCTTGGTCGACGCCACGGGATGTCCTCCGGTCCGGATGCCAGCTGGATCTTCCCTGGGGTGGAAACCTGTAAAGACTGCACAGTTCGGGTTAGCGCAGCAACGCTCTTAGCTAGCTCTTGGACCTGATGGTGTAGGTCTGGAGCCGGGTCACCGTCCAAAGCCTGCGCATCAGCTCCCACAGGCCCTGCCGACAAGGGCGCCGCCTCCTGGTGGTAAGTGGTAGTAGGGCGCCTGTGGGTCACAACGCCACCCGGTGCCGGTTCTCGGAGCACCCGAATGGCTCTGTCCTTGAACTGTGCAAAGTCCAGATGAGGATCCTGTAAGGCCATTGCCCGCAACTGGGTTCGGTGGGCATTGCAATATAGTCCCTCTATAAATTGTTCGGTCAACAGCCTTTCCTCGTTTCCCACTCCATCAAGGTCGGTCTGCTTAATGGCCCTCAGGGCCTCTTGTAGGTTTATACTCTCATGCGCTCGCTGATTGCACCCGTAGAATCTAAGCTTAATCTCGGCTGAGGTGCGGGTATCAAAGGTATCCTTCAGCCGGGTTAGTATCCCTGCGACAGTCTTCCTCCCAGGTGGCCAGGATTTTACTTCCCTTTTGGCTGCCCCGGTTAGTTGGGCCACCAGGATGCTCACTTTTTGCTCTTCTGTGAGGGGGTACACCTGGAAGAGGCTATCCAGCTTTTCTCTAAAGTCATGCAGGGTATGTGACTCCCCTGAGTACTGGGGTAGCCAAGCTGCTCCCGGGATATAGGGCATGGTGAAGGGCATAACTGCAGCAGCGGTGGCGCTGGCGGGGGTTGAGGCAGTGAAGCTCTCCTCCGTATCCGACATCTTCCTCCCCCCTAGTGGACCGTGGCCTACCTTGCGATGATCCTGTTCCGTAGGCCGTGGCTCCGCAGTAGATCGTCAGGGTTGAGGACCTTCCGTCGCGCTCCGGTGACGTCGGCATCTGCTGGGCTCCTTCCAGGACCTTACGCAACGTCCGGACGTGAGGCGGGGCTTCAGTTCTCGCGCGCTTTCGGAGTCCACGCCCCTCTTCTTCCCGCGCGGCGTCCCCAAGATGGCGTCCAATGGCGGGAAAACTCCACGGATGGCGGGAAGAAGGCCGAAGATGGCGCCGGATGGCGGGAAAACTTCGCGGATGGCGGGAAGAAGGCAGAAGATGGCGCCGGATGGCGGGAAACCTCACCACTGGTAAGTTTGAACAGTCTTTGCTTTTCAGGCACGCAGTACCCGGTGGTTGCGGGCACGAAATCCTGCCGACTACGCCAAAATTGACGCGCCCCTGGGCCTGCTGTGTCGCGCAGCGTCTCGCGCACGGGGGCTTACCCGGAACCGGATCAGATGAGGGTTGTAGTCTCCGAGTGGCGGGGACCCGGTCCGTGCCCAGGGAGTCAAACTCAGTGTGTGGCAGTCTTGATAGGTGTTATTTGAGTGTCGACTACGCCACCCGTTGATTTGCAGCTATGGAGCTGCCGCTGCAGGGCAGACCGCTGAGGCCGGTGTAGAATTGTGCAGCGTGATAGTATAACCCCCAACGGGAGGGGTATGGCCTCAGGGCAGCCGACGTGGAAGATGGGGGTAGCAGGAACCACTCAGAGACGGTGCGGTGTAATTCAGGGTCTTTACTGGTAACAACGATAGACCCTCCCGGAGGACTTGCTAGCGAACGGGGCCTGGTCAGTCCTTGAGCAGATGGGATCTCCCCTGGCCAGGCGGAGTTGTAGGCCTCCCAAACTGACTGTACTCTTCTGGCTACCTTGCTAGAAGCGGATATAAGTAGCCCACGTCCCTGAGTGTGCCGTGTGGTGCTCACCCGTATGGCCGGTGACTCGGGGCCTTCTAATGGCTTCCGCTCCACGATGGCAGTGCTGGTCCCACGCGTGTGACCTTGCCTTCGGGTTTCTGGGCCTGAGGACCTGAAATCCCCTGCCGGTCGGCTTCTGCTGCTGGGTAAGAGTTAGTCCCCACAGCCTCGGACGCCGGGTCCGGTAAGAAAGCTTCTCAGTCAGGGCGAGCTCTGCAGCTGCCAGCCCCTGACTCGTAGTAGTATTGCTCCCACTGAGCTTCTGCTGTTTCTTCCTATGACTGTTTCTTGTCTCTACTATCCTTGACTCCTAACCCTGCCTCAGCCCCGGGTTTATATAGGGGAAGTTCTTCCCCTCCCAAGACTGGGCAGGAGGTGTGGCATGCACAGGATCCCTGACCAAAGGACCTCCCACCTGCTCTCAGACATAACATTACATTACTGTGGGAAACCAGACCCCTGGGGTGCCACACATACATATCAGGATTGGGGGGTGAGGGGGCCAGACATACTAGGATTGGGGGATGAGGGGGTCACGCATACCAGGTTTGGGGATGAGGGGTGCCATGCATACCAGGATTGGGGATGAGGTGTGCCATGCATACCAGGATTGGGGATGAGGGGTGGCATGCATACCAGGATTGGGGATGAGGTGTGCCATACATACCAGGATTTGGGATGAGGGGTGGCATGAATACCAGGATTGGGGATGAGGGGTGCCATGCATACCAGGATTGGGTTGAGAGGTGCCATGCATACCAGGATTGGGGATAAGGGGTGCCATGCATACTAGGATTGGGGATGATAGGTACCATACATACCAGAATTGGGGATGAGGGGTGCCATACATACCAGGATTGGGGATGAGGGGTGCCTTGCATACCAAGATTGGGGATGAGGGAGCCATGCATACCATGATAGGGATGAGGGCTACCATGCATACCAGGATAGCGATGTGGGGGGGCCATGCATACCACGGTTCGGATGAGGGGCCATGCATAGCAGGATAGGGATGAGGGGTACCATGTATACTAGGATAGGGATGAGGGGGATCATGCATACCAGGATGAGGGATGGGGTGTCATGCATACCAGGATAGGGCTGAAGGGTACCATCCATACCAGGATGAGGGGTACCATCCATACCAGGATGAGGGGTACCATCCATACCAGGATGAGGGGTACCATACATACCACGATAGGGAAAAGGGATGGGGTACCATGCATACCAGGATTGGGGGTGAGGGGTGCCATGCATACCAGGATTGGGGGTGAGGGGTGCCATGCATACCAGGATTGGGGGTGAGGGGTGCCATGCATACCAGGATTGGGGGTGAAGGGTGCCATGCATACCAGGATTGGGGATGAGGGGTGCCATGCATACCAGGATGGGGATGAGGGGTGCCATGCATACTAGGATTGAGATGACAGGTGCCATGAATACCAGGATGGGAATAAGGGGTGCCATGCATACCTGGATAGGGATGATGGGTGCCATGCATACCAGGATAGGATGGTGGGGACAGGATGGGGGTAACACAAATACCAGGAGGGGGGCATCACATACCAGCAAAGGAGACCATGTACCAATAAAAATGCTCGCCACCCGGGCGTAGAACGGGTTCAATAGCTAGTATATTATAATACTCTAGTGTAATTTTTATTGCAAAATGTGAACATAATTATACTCCCAAGATGTGTGATTTTATCTTTAGGGTATGTGCACATATTAAGGATTTGCTGCAGACATTTCTGCATCAAAAACGTGTTTCTTGGCAGGACAAAAGGCATGAAAACCACACATTTTTTATTCATTTTTTTCCCCCCATTCATTTCAATGGGTGAAAAAGGCTGCAAAAACTGTGAAAGAATTGAAATGCTGCAGATTTTATACTTCTATGAATCTGCAAGGAAAAAATAAGCAGAGATATGTGCATGAAATCTCCGAACTCTCACTTTGCTGAGACAGTAAAAGGCTGCACTTTTCATGGCAAAAATGCAACATGTGAATGTACTCATATATTCTAGGGAAGTGTCATTTTATTGCAAAAGGTATATATGAATTACTTACACCCCATGTCATAAAGTAAAGCACACCTGGAGTATAATCTTATTGTTGTAAAATTGTTGCCTTGCTGAAGTTATATGAAAATACTCCAGTGGGCATCATTTCATGATTATACTCTATGGGGGTGTTATTTTATGATTATCCCATATTGTGATGTTATTTTATATTACAATGCAGGGGGGCGATTATTTTATGATTGTACTCTATGGGGGCTCTATTTTATGATTATACCCTATGGGGATGTTATGATTATACTTTATGGGAGCATTATTTTACGATTATACTCTATGGGGGGGCGTTATTTTATAATCATAAGCCAAGGGACGCTAATTTATGATTATACTCTGTGGGGGCAATATTTTATGATTATTCTTAATGGGGGTTAATTTTACTGCTCCCCTAAGGACAGAGCACTGCATACATTTATATTTTGACTGCAATTACTCGCGTAATAAAAGTTTTCACATCGCACTCTCCCCTGCATCCCCACCAGTCAGATCAATCAACTCAAACCTACTCCACCCCTTCAGTAGTCAGAAATAGTGGCAGAACTCTTCCATCCCAGCTGCCCCACATAATTCTCACTCTGATGGCAAGAAGCTATTTTTGTTAACTGGTAGGAGTAGGGGGCAAGGAGTGCCTCTGATGTGCAGAAAGTGTTTTTGCCCCTCTCCCTTCTGTGCCAATCGGATGCCTTCAGAGCCAAGAATAATATATTCTTTGTATTTATGACTAACAATATACCTGTGGCTTTGCTCACAGAAATTGATATGTTAAATTGTTGTTATGCTTGCTAAGGTTAAATTTTCACTTTCACCCTGAATTTCACATGTTCATAGTTTAAAGTTTGTTTTTTCCACTCTTTTTTTGTTAGTTTGGTATTAACAGTTGTTTATTTTTACAAATTTGCTGTAACACTGAAACGAACAGCAGCTACTTTTTGAACAAATTTTTATTAAATATTAAAATCTACTCTCCTTTCACAAACACGTAAAAAAATTACTGCAGAGACCCCAAAGCGAAACACCAGGTACTTCCCTCCCCACCAATACCCTGTGGAACAAATAAAGGCCCTCAGATGAATTGGTGGTGAAGGTCGGTCACAGCAATACTTATTAATAAATATTTTTTATGGTATAATAATAACAAGGAAGGCACTTAAAACTTTTGAAGAACTGGACTAGTAGCCAAATGCCCTGCAGCACTTTAACAGGCAAGTCAGCCTGCATAATCAAAACATTCAGGTGCTTCCTTTCTTCAATTAAACAGTCAAGGAGGATCCTGTGTAATCCTAAACAGGACTCCGACCCTCCCCCATCAGAAACAATGCTTTCTCAACACCATCTTGAATGCCAGATAAGAAAATATCAAGGTCAATGTCTTTAAGATGCAAGCCGTCTGACCTTAGGAGGGATGAATTGTCTCTTTCAAGCTGCAGATGTCTTACTACGACACCAAATTTATCACAAACCAACTTGGACATACGAGCATATATAGTACACTGGATTCACTCCACCGCCATACCATCCTGAGCCTCCTGCCATACAGCTCAGAGAACTATCTCGGACCAAACCAGAAGAGGTTCAGAGAAGAAACTGAGGAAAAGATCCAGGTCCGATCTCATCATCGTTATCAATTCACCCACATGTAAAATCATTATTACTGGACCAGTAACATCTCTCCCAATATCGACGACTTCAGGCTAGACTTAAGATCATTTCAAACATCTGATGATTCACTATTTTACTTCAATGCCTTTCACCCCACTGTGCTGCCCAGAATATGCAATGATAACCTAACAACCACATAAATGGCCTGACAGAACCTAAAAATCCAAAATCAAGAAAAATTTAATTGATCTATCAAATCTGATATATATACCAAACAAGCCAAATGACAACTCCAAATCCTTTGAACCTCTGCTTCGGATAAATCCACACTGGCGGCCTCAGTAGCAACCCCAATTTGACAAGAATGTGTCCCGTAATCCCCTGGCTGAACTCCCGCAGCCTCTAAACAGCTACAAAAAATTGCCTGCATTTGAAATTTGTTTAGGGAGATCCATCCGTATATCACAAGTAAAATTTACCCCCTACAACCTAAATAATTGTAAACTAATTTAACTGGGCAAACCGAACCCAAAACCGAGTGTAAGGGAACTCAAATGTCCCTACCACTGGGTATTATCCCCAACAGCAACGGCGTCAAATAGTATGACATGCATGGATCTGTTTTTGAAGTTAGAATCAATTCACTAATGCGCAAGGCGCCAAAATTGGAATCGCAAATGCAGCTGACAAAAAAGAGATGACTCAATGTGGAAACAACAACAAACCAAAGGCGTAAGAGAAATCACATGACCCAGCAAGAGGGAGAAATCGGGCGTGTACATTCTGTACTGGGTTGAGACCTCTTCCACCCTTAAACAACATGTCTAACAAAAAAGGCCTTAGTAATGCCATCCTATTAATTGAAAATAAAAATCCAAACCAACCTAAAATCCCCCATCTTATGAAGCTGCAAATTAAACTCAATTTTTACTTCAGCAAGGACTGGCAGCAATGGTCTAACCTTAATCAAGAGGCACCAGCCTTCCCAAGCCTTACCATAAGATTGCCATGTTGTAGGTGTAATGGGAGATCAAACTAAAGGCATCAGCTCTTTGCCACTCTCTGACAGCCTTTCAATTAAAACGCGATAATGCATCAGCAATACTGTTAGCGATTCCTGGGATTTGGAGGGCCTTAAACTAGATATTTTGGTGGTGAAGAAAGCTAAGTACCAGGAGAGAGGATGTAGATGAACATTTTATGCAATGAACCACACTAAGCTTGTGACTCCAAAAACAAACTTTTTATTGGCAAAATGGTCACCCCATATTTCAACCGCTACAACAATAGGAAAAAGTTCAAGCAAAGTAAGGTTTTTGAAAATCCTTGGTCCATCCGTGAATTGTGCCACACATCTGCACTCCACTGAACACCAAAGATTGTACCAAAACCCTAAGATCAGCAATCTCAGTAATGATTGCATTTGTTGGAGTGTATTTTTTTTTCTTGCTGATTAAGGGACACTGAAACAATGAGTGATAATTTTAAAATGCTCTAATAACCGTTGACATGATTCTGAATCTTTTGAACCCATGAATAGAAATTATCCAAATAATGGGTAGCAGACCTGTTATCAGCCTGAAATCCAACAACCCAATCCAGGGAGCAACTAAAAAGTTCAAAATAATGACATAAAATGGAACAACCCATTGGGACAGATTTGATATTGGATTTTGCTAAAAGAGCACAGGCTCCAGCCAAGTAGACAAAGGAGCCCAACACATCTTCCAACAAGACCCCATCATCAACAGAATCACTGATGGTGTAGAATTCAGAATGTGCCCACAGGGGTTAAAGAATCTCTGTTCACCTCACAAAGCTGTGCTCAGCAGCTGTTGGAGTAACCAATGTGCTGATGGGCTGCTGGGGGTTAATTTCATTGGGGGGGAGTTTCTTCTGCAGATGCAGAACTACTACTTCTGGCACCCCTGGGAAAATTTGTCGGGTGCAGAGACACAGGCTGGTGCAAGGTGGCTGTATGGATGTGTGTGGGCGATTGGTGCAGAGACTGATGGAGGAATTGAAAAGGCGACAGTTGAGGGGCAGAGTGGTAATAATGGTGGTTAGCTAATGGTGTCACGCTATGAGAAGGATGTGGGGAAAGAGTGGGTGGGACTAAACTGTCTGCTCAGCATGCGTCTAAGCGGCAGGCAGTTACTGGAGCCGGAGAGCTGGGGCTTAGCCATGCTGGAGGGCAGGAACACCTTGTGGACCACTGGCGTCCGGACATTGCTGCAGCAGGGGCAGGGAGAAGACTGTTGAGCCCAGAAATAAGGGCTTGTAGCCAGTGCTCACCTTACTGTGCTGTCCGGGCACATACTGCTTGGATGAGGGGGTGAGACATCTCTCTTGCCAGACAGCATTACAGAACGAGCAACTCCAGGTTCCAAATTGAGAAGAGGAGGAGACTGGCTCTGAGGGAACATTTAAGTTAGAGGAAGGGTTTTACTAGCCATTCCTGTTCTCATTGTCCACATTAGAGGAAACATACCACTCATCCAGATAATAGAGGGGTGGGGAGGGAGAAATCATAAAGCACCCCTAAAGGGGGGAAGGGCATGCAGTTAGTACCACATGCCATCCATAAGAGGGGGACAGCATAGTGCAACCCTTCACCCCTCTCTTTGTCCGTTAACCTATCAATGGTTAACGGACAAAGGAGTAAGATTGATTTACAGATACATAGCTCTCTATTGTAGTGATTTTTGGCAAACAACATTTTTCATTTTACCTTCAGGTGCATATATGAAAAGATTTTTGGGGTTATCCACCCTAGAACAAGCAATGGAGAGTTGACCATGTGAAAAACAAGGGCTCTCCAAATTAATACCGACTACTTTAAGTGATTGACCTTGTGTTTTGTTTATAATCATAGCAAATGCACATTGGATTGGGAACTGCACATGCTTAAAATGGAAAGGCATGTCGCTTGCTAGAAAGGAGATACGCGGAATGTAAACATTTTCTCCCTTAAGGTTTTCCATAAGATTAGTGGCTTCAATAACATTGGGCATGAGACTCTTAACTCACATCCTTGTGCCGTTACACAATTTTGGTGGGTCAAAGTTCCTGAGCAACATTATCGGAGCTTGTATTTTTAAAGTGAGCCTATGCAGTGGCATTTCAGGAGGCTCCAAAGAATTCAGGAACTCCAATGGGTACATTACGGCTTGTTCACTATCCATGACTGAATGAATGGACATGTAAGTGGTTGCTGGACCCGGCACTCTCCCCTGTATTTGTAGATTTATGGAGCTGACGCTATCATTTTTAGGTGCTAGTATTGCGAGTTCGCAAAACCACTGATGGTTGTTAAAATTGTTACAAATATCAGGGAAAATTTTTCACAAATATCCACGTGGATACATATATGGCACTTCCTAATAATAGAATTCAAAACATCAACTCAGACTTAAAGTGCTAAAGCCAGAGTACTGAAGAGATCCATAGGTTAAAAATACATTTTACTGAGACACTGTAAAAACAACAATAATAAAAAGCAGAATGTCCTACAGGGAAACTACTGTGGCCAATACAATAATGATATATGCATCCAAAAGGTATAGAAGGTATGCAAAAAACATGGATAGGGTAATAAATATATAAGTAATGTGATCCCCTGTCTACAATAGAAAATCTATACACTGAACCTGAAGTGACAAAATTAACAAGCAAAGTCCATATATAAAAACTGAAGGATATATGCACAGTATTGGTAGGCATAAAAGGCTGTAAATAGGCCTTAAGATGGTTTAATTAGCACCTCTCTCATTCACGCAATATGACAACAAGCACAGAGAAATATTGCTGCACATGGGCTTGGATATTGGCAGAGGCGACTGCCTGATGCAAGGTAAAGCAGGTATCGTCGTGCATACTAATATAATAAGTCATTTATACAATACCTGATGGATGTTGTACAGCACCATTTAACTGTGCCTGATTTCATATAACCCTTTAAGACTCCAATATACTAACACCCCAAATTTTTATATATATTATATACCTACTGTGGTAAAGCGGCTTGCTCGGCTGTACACGGAGGTAGACAAGGAACACTGTCTCTTTAAGTTTCGGGTTGGTTTATTAAAAACATCATAAACCAACCTAGAGTTCATAAAGTAAACACAGCCCATTCGGCATAACCGCAAAGCAAAATAAAAAGATACAGCACAGTCTGTATATCGGCCGTGGTCCGGCCACTCAGGGTTAACCACACACAGTTTAGTTTTAGCACAACACATGCAAGCTCCTCTCTGGAGCAAGCCTCTCCAGATACTGAACCACACCTGAGTCACAAGGCTGTCTATTTACAGCCCAGACCACACGCTGGAGTGGAGATATGGTGAATGGCCTACTACCCACACTATAGCCATATATATATATATATATATATATATATATATATATATATACATATATATATAAATATATATATATATCCAGACATTTATTATATATACACACAGTATACATATGTACACATAACTCACAGACATCTTGCATTTAACACATTAGCATGTAACAGGCATATTGACAAAATAGATATACACACAGAAAAAATAAGGCTGTTTTTTTCCTGAAGAATCTCCTGCTTCAAAAATAATGCGGGTACACCAGTGTCTAAAAACGCTGTGTGCACATACCCTTCAAGGTTTTCTTGACCTTATGAAAAATATACAAAAGGAAGGGATAAAAACAAAATAAAAGATTGTATACACCATCTCCAACACCCATGGCTTCAGTGCAAGGTGCTATAGTGGTCTCTGGCGGGACAGGAAGGTATGATTTACTGTTCCTATCACCTGATCTCTGCAGCCAATCTTAGTGCAAACTGAAGAATACTTTGTCCTGACAGAGACCACTAGAGCAGCTTGTGCTAAAGGTGCCTGCTTTTTCTATCCCTAATTAAAGTTAGGGTTAGAATTAAAGAAATAATATATACACATAAAAACACCAAAAATGTAATAAAAAGTAAAAAAAAATAATATGTATAACTTTTTATTTTATGTCAAATTTCGTCACAAAGCAGAAAAAAATAGAGGGCCATTAGGCAGACTATAATAACATTATTTTTTTTAAATACAATACATGTGCTTTGGGGATAAGTGGTTCAATAATGGACTGGTGGAAAGGACTTAAGGAATGCTAATAGTCCACGGGTGAGGGTGCTCAAAATACTTTTCCAGACACTGGCAACCCATATTATGCCACCATATGGGTCCATACTAAAGTTTGCTATGGGGCACTATAATTTCTCTCTGAACACCTATAGATATATTTTATGGCATTAAAGGATAATTCCCACCTTTTTAAGTGAAAGCATATTGCAATGATATTCCATCACATTATGATTATAGCCATCTGAGTCTTGGAACTGTCACAGGTGTGAGAAGGGAAGAAGCGTGTACTCATGCGAAACAGCTAACCCTGTGACTGAAATAAAGTGCATTTTACTGAAATTGCCAGTGGTGAGTGCTGCTCCTCCTGTTCTGGTTAATCCTATTTTTCCTTGTAACTGGGTGTGGTGATAGTGCCAGTATTTTTTCTTTTGGTCATTGTGACCATGTGTGCTTAGCACTCTGTCATGATTCAGCAGTCTGCAATCACAAAGAGTGACTAAAGAAATTTGTCTAGAACTCAGTGTTGCAAATAAAAGTGTGTGGCTTGGAAATTGCATGTTGTCCTCATAGAATTGATTCATATATCCTCACCTCCATTTGTAAAATAGACAAAACAGTCCTCCTAAAGAAGTGCTGACATTAACGTTTTTCTGCAAACCTGTGTAAATATTAGTGTACTGTAGTGTCAGTGTGTTAATATACTCACCGATCGCCGTCTTCTCAGGCATCCAGTGCCGATGTGCTCTTCTTCCGAGTCACCTGATGGCTATTCAGACTATCTGGGTCACACTGTGCTCTGTGTGATCCAGAAGTGACTTTATGGTCATAGCCCCACTATCAGTATTTGGTCAGTATTCGGTTAGTATTTTTTCTCAGAAGTGGGAGCCAAAACCAGGTGAGGAACAATCAGAGAAAAGGTATAATAGAAACAAGTGCACCAATTCTGCATTTATCACCCACTCCTGGTTTTGGCTCCCACTACTGAGAAAAAATACTGGCCAAATACTGATATTGGGGCCGTGGCCTTACAATGTAAGTCTATGGAGCATCAGAACGAGGCTCAGAGCGAGGCTCCATAGGCTTACATTGTACTATAGACTTCCAGGTCACATACAGAGCAGTGTGACCCCAGTCTGCAGAGCGGCGACGTCACTCAGAAGAGAAGAACGGTGCTGGATACTGGAGAATACGGTGATCAGTGAGTATATTAACACACTAACACTACGCTAACAGTTACACAGGATTAGGTGTTAAGGGAAAAAGGTTGATTAAAGTGCTCTTTTAAAGCACAATATCAGTGACATACAGTTGTATCCTTTTTTGTAGTGGACCTGGTTATATTTAGGAATATGAATACAGGAGAATATGTGACTGGTAAATTATATATCCGTGACATATTATGTATGCAAAGCGCTGCGGAATATGTTGGCGCTATATAAAAATAAAGATTATTATTATTACATTATGCTGTACCACATATACCATCAAAAGTCTGTGCACATATTATAGCACATACAGTATGGAAGTTTCCCCTTGAAGACGTGTATTATTGCAGTGTGTTTTGATGCGTAATATGTTTAGTAATCTACGTTATTAGTGATTGATTGTGTTCTGCCCAGAAGCAGGGCATTAACAGGGGAAGTCAGGGTTAATAGTCGGGACTAGCCCAGAGTGTGAGGGGATAAAAGTGAAGGGACAGAGTGGGTTTCCTGTTAGGAAGTCAGATAGAACCCAGAATGCAGTACAAACAGACCTATTGTTTGACTAGCGAGCAGAACCACATGAAGTGGGTGTCCCTGAAGTGAGTGAAGACCGAGGCAATGAATCGTGATCCAGGGTAGAGACAAGGAAAAGAGATAGAAGGAGTGAGTGATTCTCCGAAGACGGGATCTGGGGCAGGAAACCTAGCGGGACTGTTCCTATTTCTTAAGCCAAAGAGGAAACGGGACGAATCAGAGCAGGGAAAAGGGAGCAGGGAGATGAAGAGAATGCCCCGAATGGTAGTTCCGAGGCATCGGCAAGCAGAGAAGCTAAATAAAGGCCATAATGGCAGAAGTAGCTTCTCTAAAGGGAAAAGGATGCAGACTCTTGCTGACTGAACTGTAGTGCCATTATTGGGGACAAGGGAAGCTCCCGAAACACTGTTCTGAGTTGTAGTGAAGGCAGAGGAACTAACTGAGGCAGAACCGTGTGAGTTTAGGAAGTAAAGAGAGAATGTGTATAAAGATGTTCCTTATGTGAACAGAAACGTCCTTGAAGATTTGCACCCGCTATCCACTGTACATACTCCACCTCACGTTATGGTTCAGTAAAACACAGTTTATTTTGAGGTGGTGGTCTCCCTCCTTGAAGTCTATAACATCCAGTCGTGGCCAGCCAAAGTCCCCGGCACCATGCTGCCTGCAAAGACGAAGCGTCCCCGTAGGTAAAGTCCACACACCCAGCCAGGACCTCCATTTTCATGTAGCTTGCCGGGGTGTGAAACACAAGTAGCTTGCCCACGGCTATCTCCCTGCGCCACATTACAACTATACAGGAGAACATGTGCCTGGTATATGATACACTGTGACTACAGAAATCAGATATTATACCAGTCGCGTATTATCCTGTATATAACAGTGGATGTCTGTGTACAGCATTGTACAGTATATTACATCAAGTATAAAGGAGAATATGTGACTATATGTCATATACTGTGATACAGACATCAGATGTCATAGTCAGATAATATGTGATGGTATGTATTATACAATATCTGATGTCTGTACTGATAGTATCAGCTGCATATTATCCTGTATGTAACATTTGATGTCTATGTACATTGTATGCTATATCCAGTGTACAGATTTGTATATGATATTCTGTAACTACAGACATCAGATGTGTTATATACAGAAGAATATGTGTCTGGTATATATTATACTATGAGTACAGACACAGCAGATATTACACCAGCCACATATTTTCATCTATGTAACATCTGATGTCTGTACACACATTATATCACATTCAGTATACAGGATAATATATGACCGATGTATGTCATCTGATGTCTGTAGCCACAGTATATCATACACAAGTCATATATTATCCTGTATACTGGATGTGGTATATTGTGCACAGCCATCAGATGTCATATACAGGTATATTATTTATACTATACTGCATCATTTATTATACCTTCATATATTATCCTTTATATAATATCTAGTGTCTGTAGTCAAGCTTTATCATATACCAGTCACATATTATCCTGCATACTGTATATATTATAATATATACACAGACACCAGATGTTATATACAAGATAATATATGACTGGTATAAAATCTGATATCTATAGTCATAGTATAATATATAATGTCACATATTATCCTGTATATGATGTCTGATGTCTGTGTATACGGTATACCACATATAGTGTATGGATTAATATATGATATACAGTGACTACAGACATGAAATGTCATATACAGGAAATATGTCATGGTATATATTATACTATGACTACAGACATCAGATATTATAGCAGCTGCATATTATCCTGTATATATCAGATATCTGTGCACACAATATACGACCTCCAGTGTACATAATAATATATGACTGGTATATGATAAGCTATGACAATAGACAGCCAATATTATGCTATAAGTAAATAACATAAGATATTATACCATCACATATTGTATATCGATGATTTTTTTCCGCTTTTTTGTGTTCCCCTTGGATTACATCTGATGAAGAAAGAAGATGGTTTTTATCGACGAGTATTTTCTGCTTTTTCGTGTTCCTTTTATATTACATGTGATGAAGAAAGAAGATGGTTTTTATCGACGAGTATTTTCCGCTTTTTCGTTTTCCCTTTGGATTACATCTGATGAAGAAAGAAAATGTTTTTATCGTCGAATATTTTCCGTTTTTCCGTGTTCCCTTTCCATAATATCTGATGAAGAAAGAAGATGATTTTTATCGACGAGTATTATTTGCTTTTTCGCGTTCCTTTTGGATTGATTACATCTGATGTATAAAGAAAATGGTTTTTATCGATGACCATTTTCCGCCTTTTGGTTTTCCCTTTGGATTACATCTGATGAATAAAGTAGATGGTTTTTATCGACGAGTATTTTCTGCATTTTCGTGTTCCCTTTGGAATACATCTGATGAAGAAAGAAGATGATTTTTATTGACGAGTATTTTCCGCTTTTTCGTGTTCCCTTTGGATTACATGTGATGAAGAAAGAACATGGTTTTTATTGACTAGTATTTTCCGGTTTTTCATTTTCCATTTGGATTACATCTGATGAAGAAAGAATATGGTCTCAATCAACGAGTATTTTCCGCTTTTTCGTGTTCCCTTTGGATTACATGTGATGAAGAAAGAAGATGATTTTTATCGACGAGTATTTTCCGCTATTTCATGTTCCCTTTGGATTACATCTGATGAAGAAAGAAGATGATTTTTATCGACGAGTATTTTCTGCTTTTTCATGTTCCCTTTGGTTTACATCTGATGAAGAAAGAAGATGGTTTTTATCGATGAGTATTTTCTGTTTTTCATGTTCCCTTTGGATTACATCTGATGAAGAAAGAAGATGGTTATTATCGACGAGAATTTTCCGCTTTTTCGTTTTCCCTTTGGATTACATGAGATGAAGAAAGAACATGGTTTTTATCGACTAGTATTTTCCGCATTTTCATTTTCCATTTGGATTACATCTGATGAAGAAAGAATATGGTCTTAATCAACCAGTATTTTCCGTTTTTTTGGTTTTCCCTTTGGATTACATCTGATGAAGAAAGAAGATGGTTTTTATCGACGAGTATTTTATGATTTTTCATGTTCCCTTTGGTTTACATCTGATGAAGAAAGAAGATGGTTTTTATCGACGAGTATTTTCTGTTTTTCGTGTTCCCTTTGGATTACATCTGATGAAGAAAGAAGATGGGTTTTATCGATGACTATTTTCCGCTTTTTTGTTTTCCCTTTGGATTACATCTGATGAAGAAAGAAGATGGTTTTTATCGACGAGAATTTTCCGCTTTTTCGTTTTCCCTTTGTATTACATCTGATGAAGAAAGAAGATGGGTTTTATCGACGAGTATTTTCCGCTTTTTCGTTTTCCCTTTGGATTACATCTGATGAAGAAAGAAGATGGTTTTTATCAACGAGTATTTTCCGCTTTTTCGTTTTCCCTTGGATTACATGTGATGAAGAAAGAACATGGTTTTTATCGACGACTATTTTCCGCTTTTTCGTTTTCCCTTTGGATTACATCTGATGAAGAAAGAAGATGGTTTTAATCAATGAGTATTTTCCGCTTTTTCGTGTTCCATTTTATTACATCTGATGAAGAAAGAAGATGGGTTTTCTCGATGGATATTCATCACTTTTTCATGTTCCCTTTTGGATTACATCTGATGAAGAAAGAAGATCATTTTTTCGATGAGTATTCTCAGCTTTTTCGTGTTCCTTTTGGATTACATCTGAGGATGACAGTAGATGGTATTTATCGACGACTATTTTCCGCTTTTTCATGTTCCCTTTGGATTACTTCTGATGAAGAAAGAAGATGGCTTTTATCATTGAGTATTTATCGCTTTTTCATGTTTCCTTTGGATTACATCTGATGAAGAATGAAGATGGCTTTTATCGACGAGTATTTTCCTCTTTTTCGTTTTCCCTTTGGATTACATCTGATGAAGAAAGAAGATGGTTTTTATCAACGAGTATTTTCAGCTTTTTCCTGTTCCCTTTGGATTACATCTGATGAAGAAAGAAGATGGGTTTTATCGATGGATATTCATCACTTTTTCATGTTCCCTTTGGATTACAACTGATGAAGAAAGAAGATGGTTTTTATCGACCAGTATTTTCCACTTTTTCATCTTTTGTTTGGATGACATCTGATGAAGAAAGAAGATGGTTTTTATCGACGAGAATTTTCCGCTTTTTCGTTTTCCCTTTGGATTACATCTGATGAAGAAAGAAGATGGTTTTTATCGATGAGTATTTTCAAGTTTTTCCTGTTCCCTTTGGATTACATCTGATGAAGAAAGAAGATGGGTTTTATCGATTGATATTCATCACTTTTTCATGTTCCCTATGGATTACAACTGATGAAGAAAGAAGATGGTTTTTATCGACGAGTATTTTCCGCTTTTTCATGTTCTCTTTGGATGATATCTGATGAAGAAAGAAGATGGTTTTTGTCGTCGATTATTTTCCGCTTTTTCGTGCTCCCTTTGGATTATATCTGATGAAGAAAGAAGATGATTTTTATCGACGAGTATTATTTGCTTTTTCGCGTTCCTTTTGGATTGATTACATCTGATGTATAAAGAAGATGGTTTTTATCGACGACAATTTTCCGCTTTTTGGTTTTCCCTTTGGATTACATCTGATGAAGAAAGAAGATGGTTTTTATCGACGAGTATTTTATGCTTTTTCGTTTTCCCTTTGGATTACATCTGATGTAGAAAGAAGATGGCTTTTTTCTATGAATATTTTCTGCTTTTTCGTTTTCCCTTTGGATTACATCTGATGAAGAAAGAAGATGGTTTTAATCAATGAGTATTTTCTGCTTTTTCGTGTTCCATTTTTTTACATCTGATGAAGAAAGAAGATGGGTTTTTTCGATGGATATTCATCACTTTTTCATTTTCCCTTTGGATTACATCTGATGAAGAAAGAAGATGGCTTTTATCGACGAGTATTTTCCTCTTTTTCGTTTTCCCTTTGGATTACATCTGATGAAGAAAAAAGATGGGTTTTATCGATGGATATTGATCACTTTTTCATGTTCCCTTTGGATTTCAACTGATGAAGAAGCAAGATGGTTTTTAATCAATGAGTGTTTTCCACTTTTTTGTTTTCCCTTTGGATTACATCTGATGATGACAGTAGATGGTTTTTATCGACGAGTATTTTCCGCTTCTTCATCTTCCCTTTGGATTACTTATGATGAAGAAAGAAGATGGCTTTTATCAATGACTATTTATCGCTTTTTCATGTTTCCTTTGGAATACATCTGATGAAGATTGAAGATGGTTTTTATTGATGACTATTTTCCGCTTTTTCGTTTTCCCTTTGGATAATATCTGATGAAGAAAGAAGATCATTTTTATCGACGAGTAGTTTCCACTTTTTCGTTTTCCCTTTGGATTACATCTGATGAAGAAAGAAGATGGTTTTTATCGACGAGTATTTTCCGCTTTTTCGTTTTCCCTTTTGGATTACATCTGATGAAGAAAGAAGATGGTTTTTATTGATGAGTATTTTCAGCTTTTTCGTATTACCTTTGGATTACTTATTGATAAAATCCATCTTATTTCTTCATCATAAGTATTTATCACTTTTTCATGTTTCCTTTGGATTACATCTGATGAAGAATGAAGATGGTTTTTATTAATGACTATTTTCCGCTTTTTCGTTTTCCCTTTGGATTACATCTGACGAAGAAAGAAGATGGGTTTTATCGATGGATATTCATCACTTTTTCATGTTCCCTTTGGATTACAACCGATGAAGAAAGAATACGGTTTTTATCGACCAGTATTTTCCACTTTTTCATGTTCTCTTTGGATGACGTCTGATGAAGAAAGAAGATGGTTTTTTTCGACGAGTATTTTCTCCTTTTTCGTGTTCCATTTGGATTACATCTGATGAAGAAGGAAGATGGGTTTTATCGATGGATATTGATCACTTTTTCATGTTCCCTTTGGATTACAACTGATGAAGAAACAAGATAGTTTTTAATCAATGAGTATTTTTCACTTTTTTGTTTTCCCTTTGGCTTACGTCTGAAGAAAGAAGATGGTTTTTATCGACGAGTATTTTCCGCTTTATCATTTTCCCATTGGATTACATCTGATGAAGAAAGAATATGGTTTTTATCGATGAGTATTTTCAGCTTTGTCGTATTACCTTTGGATTACTTATGATGAAGAAAGAAGATGGATTTTATCAATAAGTATTTATCGCTTTTTCATATTTCCTTTGGATTACATCTGATGAAGAATGAAGATGGTTTTTATTAATGACTATTTTCCGCTTTTTCGTTTTCCCTTTGGATTACATCTGATGAAGAAAGAAGATGGTTTTTATCGACGAGTATTTTCCGCTTTTTCGTTTTCCCTTTGGATTACATCTGATGAAGAAAGAAGATGGGTTTTACCGATGGATATTCATCACTTTTTCATGTTCCCTTTGGATTACAACTGATGAAGAAAGAAGATGGGTTTTATCGACAAGTATTTTCTCCTTTTTCATGTTACATTTGGATTACATCTGATGAAGAAAGAATATGGTATTAATCAACGAGCATTTTCCGCTTTTTCGTGTTCCATTTGGATTACATCTGATGAAAAAAGAAGATGGGTTTTCTCGATGGATTTTCATCACTTTTTCATGTTCCCTTTGGATTACAACTGATGAAGAAAGAAGATGGTTTTTAACCGACAAGTATTTTCCGCTTTTTTGTTTTCCCTTTGGATTACATCTGATGAAGAAAAAAGATGGTTTTTATCAACCAGTATTTTCCGCTTTATGGTTTTCCCTTTGGATTACATCTGATGAAGAAAGAAGATGATTTTAATCAGAGTATTTTCCGCTTTTTTGTTTTCCCTTTGGATTACATCTGATGAACAAAAACATGGGTTTTATCGATGGATATTGATCACTTTTTCATGTTCCCTTTGGATTACAACTGATGAAGAAAGAAGATGGCTTTTAATCAGAGTATTTTCCGCTTTTTTGTTTTCCCTTTGGATTACATCTGATGATGACAGTACATGGTTTTATCGACGAGTATTTTCCGCTTTTTCATGTTCCCTTTGGATTACTTATGATGAAGATAGAAGATGGCTTTTATCAATGAGTATTTATCGCTTTTTCATGTTTCCTTTGGATTACTTATGATGAAGAAAGAAGATGGCTTTTATCAATGAGGATTTATCGCTTTTTCATGTTTCCTTTGGATTACATCTGATGAAGAATGAAGATGGTTTTTATCGATGACTATTTTCCACTTTTTCGTTTTCCCTTTGGATTACATCTGAAGAAGAAAGAAGATGGTTTTTATTGATGAGTATTTTCCGCTTTATCGTTTTCCCTTTGGATTACATCTGATGAAGAAAGAAGATGATTTTAATCGATGAGTATTTTCAGCTTTTTCGTGTTCCCTTTGGATTACATCTGATGAACAAAAAAGGTGGGTTTTATCGATGGATATTGATCACTTTTTCATGTTCCCTTTGGATTACAACTGATGAAGAAAGAAGATGATTTTTATCGACCAGTATTTTCCACTTTTTCATGTTCTCTTTGGATGACATCTGGCGATGAAAGAAGATGGTGTTTATCGACGTGTATTTTCTGCTTTTTCGTGTTCCATTTGGATTACATCTGATGAAGAAAGAATATGGTTTTAATCAAGGAGTATTTTCCGCTTTATCGTTTTCCCTTTGGATTACATCTGATGAAGAAAGAAGATGGTTTTTATCGACAAGTATTTTCAGCTTTTTCGTGTTACCTTTGGATTACACCTGATGAACAAAAAGGATGTGTTTTATCGATGGATATTGATAACTTTTTTTCATGTTCCCTTTGGATTACAACTGATGAAGAAAGAAGATGGTTTTTAACCGATGAGTATTTTCCGCTTTTTTGTTTTTCCTTTGGATTACATCTGATGAAGAAAGAAGATGGTTTTTATCGATGGATATTGATCACTTTTTCATGTTCCCTTTGGATTACAACCGATGAAGAAAGAAGATGGTTTTTAATCAATGAGTATTTTCCACTTTTTTGTTTTCCCTTTGTATTACATCTGATGATGACAGTACATGGTTTTATCGACTAGTATTTTCCGCTTTTTCATGTTCCCTTTGGATTACTTATGATGAAGATAGAAGATGGCTTTTATAAATGAGTATTTATCGCTTTTTCATGTTTCCTTTGGATTACATCTGATGAAAAATGAAGATGGTTTTTATCGATGACTATTTTCTGCTTTTTCGTTTTCCCGTTGGATAACATCTGATGAAGGAAGAAGATGGTTTTTATCGATGAGTATTTTCAGCTTTTTCCTCTTCCCTTTGGATTACATCTGATGAAGAAAGAAGATGGGTTTTATCAATGGATATTCATCACTTTTTCATGTTCCCTTTGGATTACAACTGATGAAGAAAGAAGATGGTTTTTATAGACGAGTATTTTCCGCTTTTTCGTTTTCCCTTTGGATTACATCTAATGAAGAAAGAAGATGGTTTTTATCGATGAGTATTTTCAGCTTTTTCCTGTTCCCTTTGGATTACATCTGATGAACAAAAAGGATGTGTTTTATCGATGGATATTGATCACTTTTTCATGTTCCCTTTGGATTACAACTGATGAAGAAAGAAGATGGTTTTTAACCGATGAGTATTTTCCGCTATTTTGTTTTGCCTTTGGATTACATCTGATGAAGAAAGAAGATGGTTTTTATCAACGAGTATTTTCCGCTTTATCGTTTTCCCTTTGTATTACATGTGATGAAGAAAGAAGATGGTTTTTATCGACAAGTATTTTCAGCTTTTTCATGTTACCTTTGGATTACATCTGATGAACAAAAAGGATGTGTTTTATCGATATATATTGATAACTTTTTCATGTTCCCTTTGGTTTACAACTGATGAAGAAAGAAGATGGTTTTTAATCAATGAGTATTTTCCACTTTTTTGTTTTCCCTTTGGATTACATCTGATGATGAAAGAAGATGATTTTTATCGACGAGTATTTTCCGCTTTTTCATGATCCCTTTGGATTACTTCTGATGAAGAAAGAAGATGGCTTTTATCAACGAGTATTTATCACTTTTTCATGTTCCCTTTGGATTACTTCTGATGAGAGAAGATGGCTTTTATCGACGACTGTTTTCCGCTTTTTCGTTTTCCCTTTGGATTACATCTGATGAAGAAAGAAGATGGTTTTTATTGACCAGTATTTTCCGCTTTTTCGTTTTCCCTTTGGATTACATCTGATGAAGAAAGAAGTTGGTTTTTATCGATGAGTTTTTTCAGCTTTTTCCTGTTCCCTTTGGATTATATCTGATGAAGAAAGAAGATGGGTTTTATCGATGGATATTCATCACTTTTTCATTTTTCCTTTAGATTACAACTGATGAAGAAAGAAGATCGTTTTTATCGACGATTATTTTCCGCTTTTTTGTTTTCTCTTTGGATTACATCTGATGAAGAAAGAAGATGGTTTTTATCGACGAGCATTTTCCACTTTTTCGTTTTCCCTTTCGATCACATCTGATGAAGAAAGAAGATGGTTTGTATAGAGGAGTACTTTCCCCTTTTTCGTTTTCCCTTTGGATTACATCTTATGAAGAAAGAATATGGCTTTTATCGACGATTATTTTCAGCTTTTTCGTGTTCCTTTGGATTATATCTGATGAAGAAAGAAGATGATTTTTATCGACGAGTATTGTTTGCTTTTTCGCGTTCCTTTTGGATTGATTACATCTGATGTATAAGGAAGATGGTTTTTATCGACGATCATTTTCCGCTTTTTCGTTTTCCCTTTGGATTACATCTGATGAAGAAAGAGGATGGTTTTTATCGACCAGTATTTTAAGCTTTTTCATGTTCCCTTTGGATTACATCTGATGAATAAAGAAGATGGTTTTTATCGACGAGCATTTTCCTCTTTTTCGTATTCCTTTTATATGACATCTGATGAAGAAAGAAGATGGTTTTTATAGACGAGTATTTTCCGCTTTTTCGTTTTCCCTTTGGATTACATCTAATGAAGAAAGAAGATGGTTTTTATCGATGAGTATTTTCAGCTTTTTCCTGTTCCCTTTGGATTACATCTGGTGAAGAAAGAAGATGGGTTTTATCGAGGGACATTCATCACTTTTTCATGTTCCCTTTGGATTACAACTGATGAAGAAAGAAGATGGTTTTTATCGACCAGTATTTTCCGCTTTTTCATGTGCCCTTTGGATTACATCTGATGAATAACGAAGATGGTTTTTATTGACGAGTATTTTCTGCTTTTTTGTGTTCCCTTTGGATTACATGTGATGAAGAAAGAAGATGGAATTTCTCGACGAGAATCTTCCGCTTTTTTGTTTTCCCTTTGGATTACATCTGATGAAGAATGAAGATGGTTTTTATCGATGAGCATTTTCCTCTTTTTCGTGTTCCATTTGGATTAGATCTGATGAAGAAAGAAGATGGTTTTTATCGATGGATATTGATAACTTTTTCATGTCCCTTTGGATTACAACTGATGAAGAAAGAAGATGGTTTTTATCGACGAGTATTTTCCGCTTTTTCGTGTTCCCGAGCAGCGAACCCAATGTTAGTCTATGGGAGACCCAAGCATTTTTGCGGCGGCTCCCCCGGCAGTCTGTAGAAAGTCTAAAAAGTGCCCAAAACGATAGTGACAGTGCTCAAATGACACAGTGACAGCATGGGGATCGCCACTGGAAGCATTTCTGACCCCCAGGTCACTGCTGTCAACAACGTGGTCAGAGGTATTAAGCCACTTTTACGGCCTCACAATAAAACGTTCAAAAATTAAACTGAAACTGCTTTCTTGTGAAATATGTTAAGGAACATCCTATCCATGGTAAAGACTTCTGTATAAGGTAAAATAAATAACCAAAAATAAAAATACTCCTCCACACCTTGGGCTATGTTCACAAGTAGCATTTTTTATGCGTTTTTGCACTTTTTTCTTGCTTTCAACCGTGACAAATGCATTCACCTGGAAATGTAATTTTAACATTTTACAACCTTATCTGGCCATGTCATGTGTGACACATGCATACAGTGCTGAAAAGACATGGGAACAGCAAGGGGAAGACCCCTGGAAGCATCTCTGACACCCAGATCACTGCTTAAAAGTGTGCCCATCAGAAGTGATCCTTGTCGCATCAGAAGATGCAGACTTGCAACTATCCCTGTGCAAGTCCTTGTCCCAGGGCAGTGTTCAATTGTAGCTCCCCCATTCCTTGCAATACAAGCGCAAGAATGCAGCCTGCCCCCCCACACCCACCCCCAGGCTGCAATACCATACTGCTTGCTTGCTTACACTTGAAATTGTGCCTTTTAGGCATGTGGAGGCGGAGTCTGGCCACCACATTATGGCTGCGTCGGCGGCCTGATGTCCAAACTCAGTCCCCAGCCGCCCGGCGGCCGGGTGTCTACGCTCGGTCCCCAGCCGCCAGGGGGTGGCCGGGTGTCCATACTCGGTCCCCAGCCGCCCCTCGGCCGGGTGCCCACACATGGTCCCCAGCCGCCTGGGCGCGGCCAGGTGTCCATAAACGGTCCCCAGCCTCCCCTATTTGAAGGACAGCCTAACCACAAACACGTGAACAAGTGAATGTGGCCAGGGATGGTCCATCTGACTGACGCCGTCACAATGGGTTAATATTGTGGAAGCCGGGACACAGTTGGACACTGGGATGCAGCACGTCCTCCAGACATAGAGGATTGCGGGTCCTGGGTCAATCAGGCTTCAACAGAAAGTTCAGAAGGTAGACAGCAGCAGTGGTCAGCCTCCTACATAACGAGTAAATTATTCATGATCATGAGGCCATCCATCTCCTTAGCTTTCTGTTCCTTGGAATGCAAGCGCATGTTTATAGTAGCGGCTAGGCCTGAGGTGGTCAGCGTTTTGTCGTATATCCTACCTCCGCCGAGGATTGCTGGATGTTTTTCTGCTTCTATCCCAGTTCTATGACTCCCGTTAAAACAAAGCTTCAGGTGATGAATGATGGATGAGGTGGTGGCAAAGGAGAAAGAGCAGGAGGAACAGGGACCATTTACATCAATATCTGGCCAGTCAACCACACATGTCTTGTAGGATATGTTTCTGTACCAAAAGGAGCAGTTCAGCTACACAGTTATAGGGCATACAGTGAGTTAAATGCCTACCAAAAATTTTGAGGCACTCCAATGCCCCTTGGAAGTGACATGGAGGTCATAGGGCCTTAACTAAACCGTTTTTTCCATTTATAGCAACTGGGTCTCCTGTACACTGTTGACCTAAGCAGTGAATTGAAGGCTTTCCAAAAATTATGAGGAACTGTAATGCCCCTTGAAACAGAAGTGAATTACAGCGTACTAAAAACCTTCTACCCATTATTGGGGAGTTGGTCTTCCTTAGTGTTCGCCTATACATTTGAAAGCAAAAGCTGACTAAAATTAGGAGGAAATGAAATGCCCGTTGGAAGAGTCGTGGAGGTTAGAGATAATTAAAAACAACATTTCAATGCCCCTTGGAAGAGCTGTGGAGTTCAGAGTGGTTTAACAAGACGCTTTTAATGCCCCTTGCAAGAGTGGTGGAAGTCACAGTAGTTTAACAAGACGGATTTAATGCCCAGTGGAAGAGTGGTGGAGGTCACAGTTGCTTAACATGATAGTTTTAATGCCCCTTGGAAGAGTGGTGAAGGTCACAGTAGCTTAACAAGATGGTTTTAATGCCATTTGGAAGAGTGGTGGAGGTCGCAGTGGAATAAAAAGACAATATCAATGCCCATTGGAAGAGTGGTGGAGGTCACAGTAGCTTAACAAGACGGTTTTAATGCCCCTTGGAAGAGTGGTGGATGTGACAGTAGCTTAACAAGATGGTATTAATGCCCCTTGGAAGAGACACTGAGGTCACAGTAGCTTAACAAGATGATTTTAATGCCTTTTGGAAGAGTGGTGAAGGTCGCAGTAGCTTAACAAGATGGTTTTAATACCTCTTGGAAGAGATGTGGAGGTCACAGCAGCTTAACAAGATGGTTTTAATGCTCCTGGGAAGAAACGTGGAGTCCAGAGTGGTTTAACAAGACAGTTTTAATGCCCCTTGTAAGAGACGTGGAGGTCACAGTAGCTTAACAAGACGGTTTTAATGCTCCTTGGAAGAGACGTGGAGGTCAGAGTGGTTTAACGAAATACAAAAACTATCGCACTCCTGATCACTTCTTGGTGCACAGGTAGGGTACCAAGCCGAATACAATATATTAGAAAAACCCGGCACTCAAGCATTCAGTGAAAAATTATTTAGAGTTTTTAATGAAGTAAGTACAATAAAATCGACATTGGCAGTAGCTTAACAAGACGGTTTTAATGACTCTTGGAAGAGATGTGGAGGTAACAGCAGCTTAACAAGATGGTTTTAATGCTCCTTGGAAAAGACGTGGAGTTCAAAGTGGTTTAACAAGATGCTTTTAATGCCCCTTGGAAGAGACGTGGAGGCCACAGTAGCTTAACAAGATGGTTTTAATACCCCTTGGAAGAGTGGTGGAGGTCGCAGTAGCTTAACAAGACGGTTTTAATGCCCCTTGGAACAGTGGTGTAGGTTGCAGTAGCTTAACAAGACAGTTTTAATGCCTTTTAGAAGAGTGGTGGAGACCGCAGTAGCTTAACAAGATGGTTTTAATGCCCCTTGGAAGAGTGGTGGAGGTCGCAGAAGCATAACAAGATGGTTTTAATGCCCCTTGGAGGAGTGGTGGACTTCACAGTAGCTTAACAAGACGGTTTTAATGCCCCTTGCAAGAGACGTGGAGGTCACAGTGGAATAAAAATACAATATCAATGCCCCTTGGTAGAGTGATGGAGGTCGCAGTAGCTTAGCAAGACGGTTTTAATGCCCCTTGGAAGAGTGGTGGAGGTCGCAGTAGCGTAGCAAGACGGTTTTAATGCCCCTTGGAAGAGACGTGGAGTTCAGAGTGGTTTAACAAGACAAATTTAATGCCCCTTGGAAGAGACGTGGAGGTCACAGTAGCTTAACAAGACGGTTTTAATGCCCCTTGGGAGAGTGGTGGAGGTCGCAGTAGCTTAACAAGACGGTTTTAATGCCCCTTGGAAGATTGGTGGAGGTCGCAGTAGCTTAACAAGACGGTTTTACTGCCTCTTGGAAGAGTGGTGGAGGTCGCAGTAGCTTAACAGGAGGGTTTTAATGCCCCTTGGAAGAGACGTGGAGTTCAGAGTGGTTTAACAAGACAAATTTAATGCCCCTTGGAAGAGACGTGGAGGTCACAGTAGCTTAACAAGACGGTTTTAATGCCCCTTGGGAGAGTGGTGGAGGTCGCAGTAGCTTAACAAGACGGTTTTAATGCCCCTTGGAAGATTGGTGGAGGTCGCAGTAGCTTAACAAGACGGTTTTACTGCCTCTTGGAAGAGTGGTGGAGGTCGCAGTAGCTTAACAGGAGGGTTTTAATGCCCCTTGGAAGAGACGTGGAGTTTAGAGTGGTTTAACAAGACGGTTTATTGCCCCTTGGAAGAGACGTGGAGGTCACAGTGGAATAAAAAGACAATATCAATGCCACATGGAAGAGTGGTGGAGGTCGGAGAAGCTTAACAAGACAATTTTAATGCCCCTTGGAAGAGACGTGGAGTTCATAGTAGCTTAACAAGACGTTTTTAATGCCCCTTGCAAGAGAAGCGACGTTCAGAGTGATTTAATAAGACGGATTTATTGCCCCATGGAAGAGATGTGGAGGTCACAGTAGCTTAAAAAGACGCTTCTAAAGCCCCTTGGAAGAGTGGTGGAGGTCGCAGAAGCTTAACAAGACGGTTTTAATGCCCCTTGGAAGAGTGGTGGAGGTCGCAGTAGCTTAACAAGACAGTTTTAATGCCCCTTAGAAGAGATGTGGAGGTCGCAGTAGCTTAACAAGACGGTTTTAATGCCCCTTGGAAGAGACGTGGAGGTCACAGTAGCTTAACAAGATGGTTTTAATGCCCCTTTGAAGAGTGGTGGAGGTCGCAGTAGCTTAACAAGATGGTTTTAAAGCCCCTTGGAAGAGACGTGGAGGTCACAGTGCATTAAAAAGACAATATCAATGCCCCTTGGAAGAGTGGTGGAGGTTTCAATAGCTTAACAAGACGGTTTTAATGCCCCTTGGAAGAGTGGTGGAGGTCGCAGAAGCTTAACAAGACGGTTTTAATGCCCCTTGGAAGAGTGGTGGAGGTCGCAGTAGCTTAACAAGACAGTTTTAATGCCCCTTAGAAGAGATGTGGAGGTCGCAGTAGCTTAACAAGACGGTTTTAATGCCCCTTGGAAGAGACGTGGAGGTCACAGTAGCTTAACAAGATGGTTTTAATGCCCCTTGGAAGAGACGTGGATGTCACAGTAGCTTAACAAGGCGGTTTTAATGCCCCTTGGAAGAGTGGTGAAAGTCATAGTAGCTTAACAAGACGTTTTTAATTCCCCTTGGAAGAGACGTGGAGTTCAGAGTGGTTTAATAAGATGGATTTAATGCCCCTTGGAAGAGATGTGGAGGTCACAGTAGCTTAAAAAGACGCTTTTAAAGCCCCTTAGAAGAGACGTGGAGGTCACAGTGTAATAAAAAGACAATATCAATGCCCCTTGGAAGAGTGGTGGAGGTCGCAATAGCTTAACAAGACGGTTTTAATGCCCCTTGGAAGAGTGGTGGAGGTCGCAGTAGCTTAACAATACGGTTTTAATGCCCCTTGGAAGAGTGGTGGAGGTCGCAGTAGCTTAACAAGACAGTTTTAATGCCCCTTAGAAGAGATGTGGAGGTCGCAGTAGCTTAACAAGACAGTTTTAATGCCCCTTGGAAGAGACGTGGATGTCAGAGTGGTTTAACAAGATGGTTTTAATGCCCCTTGGAAGAGACGTTGAGGTCACAGTAGCTTAACAAGATGGTTTTAATGCCCCTTGGAAGAGACATGGAGTTCAGTGTGGTTTAGCGAGATGGTTTTAATGCCCCTTGGAAGAGACGTGGAGGTCACAGTAGCTTAAAAAGACTGTTTTAATGCCCCTTGGAAGAGACGTGGAGGTCACAGTGTAATAATAAAACAATATCAATGCCCCTTGGAAGTGTGCTGGAGGTCGCAGTAGCTTAACAAGACGGTTTTAATGCCCCTTGGAAGAGACGTGGAGGTCAGAGTGGTTTAACAAGATGGATTTAATGCCCCTTGGAAGAGACGTGGAAGTCACAGTAGCTTAACAAGACGGTTTTAAGGCCCCTTGGAAGAGACAAGGAGTTCAGAGTGATTTAACCAGATGGTTTTAATGCCCCTTGGAAGAGACGTGGAGGTCACAGTAGCTTAACAAGATGGTTTTAATGCCCCTTGGAATAGTAGTGGAGGTCGCAGTAGCTTAACAAGATGGTTTTAATGCCCCTTGGAAGAGTGGCGGAGGTCGCAGTAGCTTAACAAGGTTTTAATGCCCCTTGGAAGAGTAGTGGAGGTCACAGTAGCTTAGCAAGATGGTTTTAATGCCCCATGGAAGAGTGGTGGAAGTCGCAGTAGCTTAACGAAATGGTTTTAATGCCCCTTGGTCGAGTGGTGGAGGTCGCAGCAGCTTAACAAGACGTTTTTAATGCCCCTTGGAAGAGACGTGGAGGTCACAGTAGCTTAACAAGACAGTTTTAATGCCCCTTGGAAGTGACGTGGAGGTCACAGTGATATAAAAAGACTATTTTAATGCCCCTTACAAGAGCCATGCAGTACAGCATATTCAAAACATTATTCCCATTATTGGAGAGTGGGTCTCCCATACTCTTTGCCTATGCCTTCCAAGCAAAAGCTGCCAAAAATTAGGATGGAGGAACTTGCAATGCTGGCAAACAAGAGCCATGCAGTACAGCATATTCAAAACATTATTCCCATTATTGGGGAGTGGGTCTCCCATAGTCTTTGCCTATGCCTTCCAAGCTAAAGCTGCCAAAAATTAGGACGGAGGAACTTGCAATGCTGGCAAAGAAGAGACATGCACTACAGCATATTCAAAACATTATTCCCATTATTGGGGAGTGGGTCTCCCATAGTCGTTGTCTATGCCTTCCAAGCAAAAGCTGCCTAAAATTAGGATGAAGGAACTTGCAATGCTTGCAAACAAAAGCCATGCATTACAGCATATTCAAAACATTATTCTCATTATTGGGGAGTGGATCTCCCATAGTCTTTGCCTATGCCTTCCAAGCAAAATACAGCCGAAATGAGGAAGCGTATACCCATGTGTGGGTGTGAAGCGGTGCATGGGAATACACCTCCAGAAATAACACAGTGGATTTAACTTTATGTTACTCTGCTGTCGTTTGGTGGTGATGAGAAGTCTGGCCCAATCCAGCCCTTATACATTTTGATAAGGGTCAGCTTGTCAGCATTGTCAGTTGACAGGCGAGTGTGCTTATCAGTTATAATTCCCCCCAGCAGCACTAAAAACACGCTCCGATAACACGCTAGCGGCAGGGCAGGCCAGGACCTCCAAGGCGTACAGAGTGAGTTCATTCCAAGTGTACAGCTTGGATACCCAATAATTAAGAGGCACAGGGGAATCATGGAGGACACTGGTACGGTCGGCAAGGTACTCCCTCACCATCTTTTGAAACTTTTCACTCCTTGTGAGAGTACCCCGTGCCTCAGGGCCTGTGATCTGGGCGGCTCTCAGAAAACTGTCCCAGAATGTTGACAGTGTTCCCCTGCCTCTGCTGCATTGGAGTTGCGTCTCTCTCGCCTGTACGCCTTGGTTGTTCAATGAACTGTGACCTCTGCTGCTAGCGTGTTCAGATGGGAATTTTTTTAACAGTTCAGCAGCAAGGGCCTTCTGGTACTGCCACATTTTTGTAGACCTTTCCACCTCAGGAATAAGATAGTGAAAGTTCTCTTTGTAGCGGGGGTCTAAAAGTGTCACCAACCAGTAATGACTGTCACCCAACATTTTCACAACACGAGGGTCACGGTTAAGGCAGCGTAACATAAAGTCAGCCATGCTTGCCAGACTGGTAACGGGCAAGACTTCCGTGTCCTGACCAAGATGACGACTGACCATGTTCTCCTCCTCCTCCTCCTCCTCCCCCCTCTCCTCAGGCCACCCACGCTGAACCGATGGTATGACAGTTGTACAGGTACTACCGTCTACAGCACATGATACCAGCTCCTGTTCTTCCTCCTCCTCCTCCTCTCCTTCATTGTCCCCCAATGCACGTTGGGATGAGATGAGGCTGGGCTGTATGTAATCTCCCTTTACGGCTTCTTGATCCATCTCATCATACTCTGGCTGCAATGCCTCCTATTTAATTCTCTGCAGAGAGCATTGCAAAAGACAGACAAGTGGGATGCTGACGCTAATGATGGCGTCATTGCCACTCACCATCTTGGTGGACTCTTCAAAGTTTGTCAGGATGGTACATATGTCAGACATCCAGGTCCACTCCTGAGGTCTTATGTGTGGAGTCTGACCAGAATATCGACGTTCTTGTTCCAGCTGGTACTCCACAACTGCTCTCTTCTGATCACAAATCCTTTGCAACATGTGGAGGGTGGGGTTCCAACGTGTGGGGACATCACACACCAGTCGGTGTGCCGGAAGCTGAAAACGCTGCTGCAATGCAATGCAGCAAGGGCGGCGGAAGCTTTAGCTTATTTCCGAAAATGAGCTGACAGGCGGCGTACTTTGACGAGCTGATCTGCCAACTCGGGGTATGATTTAAGAAACCGCTGTACCACGAGGTTAAGCACATGAGCCAGGCATGGTACGTGTGTGATCTCGCCTCGCCTCAGAGCCACCACCAGGTTACGGCCATTATCACACACGACCATGCCTGGATGTAGGTTCAGCGGTCTCAGCCACTGATCTGCCTGCTCTTTCACAGCTGTCCACAACTCACAAGCAGTGTGAGGTTTATCACCTAAGCTTATGAGTTTCAGAACAGCCTGTTGCCGCTTGGCCGAGGCAGTAATGCAGTGCTTCCAGCCTGTAACTGATGTGGTGATATCTGAGATGGAGGCTGAACATGAGGAGGAGGATGATGCGCAGGAGTTGTACACTGTGGGGGCAACTCTGACTGACATAGGACCCGTAATCCTCGGTGTGGGGAGGATGTGTTCCATTCCAAGGTCCGACTGCATCCCGTCTTCCACTATGTTTACTCAGTCTGCCGTCAGGGAGATGTACCATCCCTGGCCACAAGCACTTGTCCACGTGTCCGTTGTCAGGTGAACTCTCCCAGTAACTGCGTTGTTGAGGGCACGGCAGATGTTTTAGGAGACGTGCTTGTGTAGTGCGGGGATGGCACACTGGGCAAAATAGTGTCGGCTGGGGACCGAGTCCCGAGGGACGGCCACCGCCATAAGGTTGCGGAAGGATTCCATCTCCACAAGCCTAAAAGGCAGCATTTTCCAACACAAGCAGTCGTGAAATGTGCGAATTTACGACTGTGGCCTGTGGGGTGTTGGCTGCGAATTTTTGCTTCGTTAAAAGGTCTGGGATATGGACAATTGAACGCTGCGGTGGGACGTGGACGTTGATGCTGTTTCTTGAGAAACTGCCATAACAAGTGAAGACTGAGAGGAGGCGGCATCTTTGCACGCAGTATGGACAGGGGGTTCTCTTACACGCACAACAGCGGAAGAAGCAGTGGTGACACTCGCTGACACTGGTCGTGGATCCTGGGGTTCGCCCCACAAAGTCGGGTGCTTTGCTGACATGTGCCTGATCATGCTGGTGGTGGTCAGGCTGGTAGTTTTGTCACCCCTGCTGATGCTGGCATGGCAGGTGGTACAAATGGCCTTTTTGGGGTTTTCAGGAGACTCTTTAAAAAAATTCCAGACTCTGGAAGACCTACCTGTTGTAATGGCAACGTCCCTTGGTGTTACGGGGAACTGTTGCCCGACTTCTGTGTGTGGCCACCACACTGCTTCTTCCTGCCTGTTGGGGTACTCTGCCTCCCTCCCCCTGTGTGCTGCAGGCCTCGCTCTGTGTGTCCTCCTGCCACATTGGGTCAGTTACTAGATCATCCACCACCTCCTCCTCTTCCACTTGAGCACCACGATCCTCCTCCTCACTTCGTGGCAATTGTGTCTCATCATCGCCCACCTCTTGTGACAAATTGCCAGCGTCGACTTCCTCTGGCTCTGGCTGTTCAAATATTTGGGCATCGCTACATGGGATCTCCTCTTCCACCACTTCAAGCGGAGCAGGCGAGGGGCATAAATATGGAAATGGACCAGTGAACAGCTCTTCAGAGTGTCCAAGTGTGGGATCAGTTGCTGACTGACGACACTCGTATTGGTGGGAGGAAGGAGCATCAGAGTGAGGAGGAGTATGCGGTCGAGACTCACGGCTACTAAAACTTGACCATGTGGAAGACAGACCGGAGGTGGTGGTGCTCAGGTAACTGGAAGTATTATCTGCTTTCCAATTAATAACCTGTTCACACTGATTAGTTCGCAATACTGGTGTTGTAGTGTGCTTCCCTAGTAATTCAGTCAAGAAGTGGGAGCGAGAAGATGTGGCTGTTGGTTGTGGCACATTTTCACCTTGGCCACGGCCCCGTCCTCTACACGCACCATCACCAGAACGTCCAGTTCCACGTCCCTTGCCATGCGCCTTGCCCATTGTAAATGAAGTAAAATAGCTTACACTCGCACTATCAATGGAAAAAGGGTAATTAAAAGGAGATTAGAACCGTGGAAGAGGAAAACCACAGATCTATTTCTCTGGCCTTCACCAGAATCTTTTAAACAGATATATTTGTGTCTGAACACTGAGTGAGACACTCAATTTTTTATTTTTTTATGTAAAAAAGGCAAAAAGGTGGATAGTACCGAGATTTGAACAGTGGAACTGCAAAACCACAGTGATAGTTATGTGGCCTACACCAGAATCTCTTAAACAGATATATTTGTGTCTGAACAGTCAGGGAGACACTATTACTGTTTTTTTTTACGGAAAAACGGCCAAAAGCTGGATAATACTGAGATTTGAACCGTGGAACTGCAAAACCACAGTTCTAGTTATGTGGCCTACAACATATTCTTTTAAACAGATATATTTGTGTCTGAACACTCAGGGAGACACTATTACTGTTTTTTTTTACCGAAAAAATGCCAAAAGCAGGATAATACAGATATTTGAACCGTGGAACTGCAAAACCACAGTTATAGTTATCTGGCCTACACCAGAATCTTTTAAACAGATATATTTGTGTCTGAACAGTCAGCGAGACACTATTACTGGGTTTTTTTTAGGGAAAAACGGCCAAAAGCTGGATAATACAGAGAATTGAACCGTAGAACTGCAAAACCACAGTTCTAGTTATCTGGCCTACACCAGACTCTTTTAAACAGATATATTGGTGTCTGAACAGTCACAGACACACTCAATTTCTTTTTTTTTTTGGGGGGGGGAATACCAAAAGGTTAATAAGATGCGTATTTGTACAGTTTGACTGAGGAAAAAAAATACAGGATTTAGATGAAAAAAAAGGGATTTTTCCTGGCCCCTGAGACCGGGGGATAAGTCTAGCAATTTGACCAACAGGAGCACACAGGACTGTAATGCACTGTTTGTTGGTATAATCACTGCGTCTCCTATACAGCTTGCCTGCCTGCCTGATATCTGGTATGGATATTAGTCCTGAGAAGGACTGTTTGATTTGGCAGGTTTTAAAGACCCTACACTACCTATTTCGCACTATATATCTCTCCTTAACTCAGCAGCACTGACCCTACACTGTCTGATCCGGAGCGACTGTGTCCAAGATGGCGGCGCCAGGTTTTAAATACTCGAGGTGACGCTGTGCAGCCAGTCAATCACTGTAATGACCACAAACAACATGGCTGCGGCATTACAGTGACTGACTTGCAATCCCTGCATGTTCGTGCAGGGCGGAGACCAAAGCTCCCGCCCGAGTAACCCGGAAATGCTCGGTGCTCGCCGAACATCGCGAGTAATGAGATGCTCGGGCGAGTACCGAGCAGTGTCGAGCATGCTCGCTCAACATCTGATGAATAAAGAAGATGATTTTTATCGACGAGTATTTTCCGCTTTTTCATGTTCCCTTTGGATTACTTCTGATGAAGAATGAAGATGATTTTTATCGACGAGTATTATCTGCTTTTTCGTGTTCCTTTTGGATTGATTACATCTGATAAATAAAGAAGATGGTTTTCATCGATGAGTATTTTCTGCTTTTTCGTGTTCCTTTTTGATTAATTACATCTGATGAATAAAGAAGATGGTTTTTATCGACGAGCATTTTCCGCTTTTTCGTTTTCCCTTTGGATTACATTTGATGAAGAAAGAAGATGGTTTTTATCGACGAGTATTTTCCGCTTTTTCATGTTCCCTTTGGATTACATCTGATGAAGAAATAAGATGGCTTTTATCGACGAGTATTTTCTGCTTTTTCGTGTTCCCTTTGGATTACATCTGATGAAGAAAGAAGATGGTTTTTATCGACGAGTATTTTCCGCTTTTTCGTTTTCCCTTTGGATTACATCTGATGAAGAAAGAAGATGGTTTTTATCGACGAGTATTTTCCATTTTTTCACTTTCCCTTTGGATTACATCCGATGAAGAAAGAAGATGGTTTTTATCGATGAGTATTTTCAGCTTTTTCGCGTTCCCTTTGGATTACATCTGATGAAGAAAGAAGATGGGTTTTTGTCTATGAGTATTCATGACTTTCTCATGTACCCTTTGAATTACAACTGATGAAGAAAGAAGATTGTTTTTAATCGATGAGTATTTTATGCTTTTTCGTTTTCCCTTTGGATTACATCTGATTAAGAAAGAAGATGATTTTTATCGATGATTATTTTCCGCTCTTTCGCGTTCCTTTTGGATTACATCTGCTGAAGAAAGAAGATAATTTTTAATTGACGAGTATTTTCCGCTTTTTTATTTTTCCTTTGGATTACATCTGATGAAGAAAGGAGATCGTTTTTATTGACGAGTATTTTCCGCCTTTTCATTTTCCCTTTGGATTACATCTGATAAAGAAAGAAAATGACTTTTATCGACGAGTAATTTCTGCTTTTTCATGTTCCCTTTGGATTACATGTGATGAAGAAATAAGATGATTTTTATGGACAATTATTTTACGCTTTTTCGTGTTCCTTTTATCTTACATCTTATGAATAAAGAAGATTTTTATCGACCAGTATTTCCCACTTTTTCCTGTTCCCTTTGGATTACATCTGATGAAGAAAGAAGATGGTTTTTATCAACGAGTATTTTCCGTTTTTTCGCTTTCCCTTTGGATTACATCTGATGAAGAAAGAAGATGATTTTAATAGACGAGTATTATCAGCTTTTTCGTGTTCCTTTTGGATTGATTAAATCTGATGAATAAAGAAGATGTTTTTTATCGACAAGCATTTTCCGCTTTTTCGTTTTCCCTTTGGATTACATCTGATGAAGAAAGAAGATGGTTTTTATCGACAAGTATTTTCCGCTTTTTCATGTTCCCTTTGGATTACATCTGATGAATAAAGAAGATGTTTTTTATCGTCAAGTATTTTCTGCTTTTTCGTGTTCCCTTGGATTACATCTGATGAAGAAAGAAGATGGTTTTTATCGACGAGTATTTTCCGCTCTTTCGTTTTCCCTTTGGATTACATCTGATGAAGAAAGAAGATGGTTTTTATCGACGAGTATTTTCCGCTTTTTTGTTTTCCCTTTGGATTACATCTGATGATGAAAGAAGATGGTTATTATCGACGAGTATTTTCCGATTTTTCATGTTCCCTTTGGATTACATCTGATAAAGAAAGCAGATGATTTTTACCGACGAGTATTCTCCGCTTTTTCATGTTAACTTTGGATTACTTCTAATGAAGAAAGAAGATGATTTTTATCGACGACTTTTATCTTCTTTTTCGTGTTCCCTTTGGATTGATTACATCTGATGAATAAAGAAGATGATTTTTATCAACGTTTATTTTCCTCTTTTTCGTGTTCCTTTTGGATTACATCTGCTGAAGAAAGAAGACGGTTTTTAATTGAGGAGAATTTTCGGCTTTTTCGTTTTCCCTTTGGATTACATCTGATGAAGAAAGAAGATGTTTTTTACCGATGAGTATTTTCAGCTTTTTCGTGTTCCCTTTGGATTACATCTGATGAAGAAAGAAGATGGTTTTTATCGATGAGTATTCATCACTTTTTCATGTTCCCTTTGGATTACAACTGATGAAGAAAGAAGATGGTTTTTAATCGATGAGTATTTTCCGCTTTTTCGTTTTCCCTTTGGATTACATCTGATGAAGAAAGAAGATATTTTTTATCGACGACTATTTTCCGTTTTTTCGTGTTCCCTTTGGATTACGTCTGATGAAGAAGGAAGATGATTTTTATCGACGACTATTTTCCGCTTTTTCGTGTTACCTTTGGATTACATCTGATAAAGAAAGAACATGATTTTTATCGAGTATTTTCTGCTTTTTCATGTTCCCTTTGGATTACATGTGATGAAGAAAGCAGATGATTTGTATCGACGATTATTTTACACTTTTTCCTGTTCCTTTTAGATTACATCTGATGAATAAAGAAGATGATTTTTATCGACGAGTATTTTACGCTTTTTCATGTTCCCTTTGGATTACATCTGATGAAGAAAGAAGATGGTTTTTATCGACCAGTATTTTTCTCTTTTTCCTGTTCCCTTTGGATTACATCTGATAATGAAAGAAGATGTCTTTTATCGATGAGTATTTTCTGCTTTTTAGTGTTCCCTTTGGATTACATCTGATGAAGAAAGAAGATGGTTTTTATCGACGAGTATTTTCCGCTTTTTCGTTTTCCCTTTGGATTACATCTGATGAAGAAAGAAGATGTTTTTATCGTCGAGTATTTTCTGCTTGGTGCCGCCATGCTCATCACAGTCACTCCGGAATCAGACAGTGTAGGGAGTAGAGATGAGCATTGTTAGACTCGAACTGTTCGCCAATCTCAAATTCGAGCTGTTTTGGGCTGTGTTCGAGCCATTCGCCGAACCCAAACGATTTGAATAAAATCCGGCTGTTCGAGGTTATGTTCGATAACTGTTCATGCACCAAAATCGTAACTGGATTTTTTCACAGTAATGCTGTTAATCAATGTTAATACACAGCTTCAGTGTATAGCGGGTGGGATGTGGGGCAGGGGATGGATCTCTGCAGAAATTATGACGATCTCCATTTTTTTTTTCTTTCCCGCATTTACAGTGGGGAGGTGCAGTCTGTCAGCCTATCAGCAGCGCACACACGCAGCGAAGTGCTTTTTTTCACACAAGTAAGGGCATGTGTCATTTGCTGTGTATGTCACATGTCCTTGCCCTATAAGACCCAGCCATTTTCCACGTCACCACCATTTTCTCACTGCTTCAGCTGAGAGTTAGACGGCACTGCTGCTGCTGTTAGCGCTATATTGTGTAACTGTGAATTGCAAGTGAATTTTCTTTTAAATACACTGAAAGGTTTAGGGAGTAGGGACTAGTTGTAATTGCAGCCCTTTTGAGGGTTAGGTTACAGCATTTCCTAGCACTTTTTGCCAGGCAGGTCTGTGCTCTTAAAGAGATAGGTTGGGAGTAGGGACTAGTTGTAATTGCAGCATTTTTGAGGGCTAGGTTACAGCATTTCCTAGCACTTTTTGCCAGGCAGGTCGGTTTTAGTGCTGTGCAAGTGTTTTTCACAGCATTTGGCTAAATCTAGCTAAGCAAATCCTTTTGGGCCTCTTGCAGTGTGTGTTAGTCAGTGGAGTAGCCGATCTGTGTTGCAAGCTACACCACCTGTGTATCTAATACGAATTTTTTACTGCACCTAGCCAAGTAAAACCTTTTGGGCATAGTATCAGTGTGTGTTACTCATTGTATTAGGCCATCTATACCAACCTCCACCAGCTTTGAAATTAATAATAATTTTTTGCTGCATCTAGCCCGGAAAATAATTTTGGACCTGTAGCAGTGTCAATTACTCATTCTATTAGGCCATCTATACCAAACTCCACCAGCTTTGAAATTAATAACAATTTTTTGCTGCATCTAGCCCGGAAAATAATTTTGAGCCTGTAGCAGTGTGTGGTACTCATTCTATTAGGCCATCTATACCAAGCTCCACCAGCTTTGAAATTAATAATAATTTTTTGCTGTATCTAGCCCGTAAAATAATTTTAGGCCTGTAGCAGTGTCTATTACTCATTCAATTAGGCCATCTATACCAAGCTCCACCAGCTTTGAAATTAATAATATTTTTTTGCTGCATCTAGCCCGTAAAATAATTTTGGGCCTGTAGCAGTGTGTGGTACTCATTCTATTAGGCCATCTATACCAAGCTCCACAAGCTTTGAAATTAATAATAATTTTTTGCTGCATCTAGCCTGTAAAATAATTTTGGGCCTGTAGCAGTGTCTATTACTCATTCTATTAGGCCATCTCTACCAACCTCTACCAGCTTTGAAATTAATAACAATTTCTTGCTGCATCTAGCCCAGAAAATAATTTTGGGCCTGTAGCAGTGTGTGGTACTCATTCTATTAGGCCATCTATACCAACCTCCACCAGTTTTGAAATTAATAATAATTTTTTGCTGCATCTAGCCCGTAAAATAATTTTGGGCCTGTAGCAGTGTCTATTGCTCATTCTATTAGGCCATCTATACCAAGATCCACCAGCTTTGAAATTAATAATAATTTTTTGCTGCATCTAGCCCGAAAAATAATTTTGGGCCTGTAGCAGTGTCTCTTACTCATTCTACTAGGCCATCTATACCAAGCTCCACCAGCTTTGAAATTAATAATAATTTTTTGCTGCATCTAGCCCGGAAAATAACTTTGGGCCTGTAGCAGTGTCTATTACTCATTCTATTAGGCCATCTATACCAAGCTCCAAGCTGTGTATGTAATAAAATTGTTTTACTGCTTCTAACCCAGCCAATCCTTTTGGGCTAGTACCAAAGTTTGGCCACTCAGCTGTGCTCATTTTCCATCCATCGTTTTTTGTGCAAATAACTACAGAGTTGTCAATTAGTTAACCACCAAAATGAGTGGCAAAAGGCCTGCTGCTGGTGGAAAGGGGAATAGGCGTGTTAGGAAGGGAAAAAAAGGTTGTGTCCGTGGGGTAGGTTTTAAAGCAACAGTAACATCTGCAGAAGAAAGACCATCTTCCAGCCAAACTAAGATGTCTACTTCTTTTCGTGGACAATGTGATACGATCCCTTTCTTACGGACACGCCCATCGCTACAAATTCCAGATGAGGCACAAAAAACGCAGGTGCTTCAACGGATATCAAGGGCTCTTTTAAGTGGGCTCTCCTCCACCTCAACTTCAACATGACAAATACTCCAGTCCTCAGAGGTGTCACCCCAATCGCACCTGCTTCCTCACAGCTCCCATGTCTCCAGCTGCCCGTCTGAGTATGGGGTAGCACAGATGGTTGAGTCTGCAGAGCTGTTTACTCATACTATAGCCTGGGAATCAGAGGTCTGCTCCAGAGCTTCTGTGAATCCAGACGAGGAAATGATCTGCACTGATGCCCAGAATCTTTATGAGTTGGATCCAGGACCAGATGAAGAAGGTTCTGACCATAATGTAGACCCTCGTTCCCAAACTGTAACTCCTGTTGGTGGAGACAATGATGAAGACGATGATGAGACTCAAATACCTGATTGGAGCGACAACTTGAGTTTTCGGTCAGGGCAGGAAGAGGTTGGCTCTGAGGACGACGGGTGTGAGAACACACCGGGTGATGATGACGATGTTGGAGATCCCACTTACTGTCAACCCACAGTCAGCCAAGAGATGAGGTCAGCAGAGGAGGTGGAGGAGGATGCTAGTGACGACGAGGTTAGGTTGCGCCTTCCTGGACAGAGACGTAGTACTGGAAGCACGTCAACAACTGCATCCTCAACCACAACTCTGCCTCTGACCACAAGTCGTGGTGGCTATTCAGTTCGCATGGGCACTAAGCCTTCCAAAGCCTGGGCATTTTTTCAGATCGATAAGGATGACCCAACTCGTGTTATCTGTAACATTTGTCACCAAAAGCTAAGTAGAGGCCAAAAAATCCATAGTTTGAGTACTTCATGCATGAACCTCACATGGATATGAAGTATAAGTTGCAGCGGGAAGCTCACTGTGCTACAATGCGGCCTAGCAGGCCAGGCCAACCACCGTCTGCCCCATCTTGTGCATCCGCGGCCTCTTCATCCTCTGTGACTGGGGGGACAGCAGTCACACCTGTTTTGGGACGCAGACCTGCCACCTCTTTACCCGCAACAGCCAGTGTGATTGGCAGGTCATCATTTCATTTGGAAGTGGAAACACCAGCTGGTGTTGAGCGCTCTCCGACATCGAGAGCACCACCTTTGGATCAAGGCAACCTAACATGTCCGCCTGCATCTTCCTCACAGACTGGCAGTTTGCCGGGGACACCCAACTCAACCCCGTCTAAGCACAACAGCCAGCCCTCGGTCCCTCAGATGTGGACAAGTAAAAGACCATTTCCTCCTAGCCATGAAAAAGCTAAGAGGTTGAATTTCACCATCTGCAAGCTCTTGGCTACAGAAATGCTGCCTTTCCGCCTGGTGGACACAGAGGATTTTCGAGACCTTATGTCCGCCGCAGTGCCCCAGTACCAGATGCCCAGTCGGCACTACTTCTCAAACAAAAGTGTGCCTGCGCTACACCAGCATGTCGCACACAACATCACCGCTTCTTTGAGAAACTCTGTGTGTGACAGGGTGCATTTCACCACAGACACTTGGACGAGTAGGCATGGACAGGGGCGTTACATGTTGCTGACTGGGCACTGGGTAACTATGGTGACAGCAGGACAAGGGGCTGCTGTCCAAGTCTTGCCGTCCCCACAAGTTGTGTGTCAATCCTCTTTATCTCTAAGTTCCTCCACTGCTTCTGCCTCCTCAACCTCCTCTCCGTCCTCCACCTGCACCCAAAGCCTGTCTGGTAATGCCACCCGCTTTCTAACTGCGCAGAAGGAATCCTTACTATGCTGGCAGCAGGGCTCAATGGCATCAGGCAGTTTTTACTTTGAAATGTCTGGGAAACGTGAGTCACACAGCTGAGGAGTTGTGGTCAGCTCTGGAGAACCAGTTTCATGAATGGTTGTCTCCACTGGACCTGCAACCAGGGAAGGCCGTGTGCGACAATGCTGCAAACCTGGGTGCGGCCCTTCGCCGGGGCAATGTCACACACGTGCCTTGTATGGCTCACGTGTTGAACCTGGTTGTCCAGCAATTTTTAGCCCACTATCCCAGACTAGATGGCCTTCTGCAGAGGGCACGGTCGCTGTGTGCTCACTTCCGCCGTTCGCATCCCACAGCTCAGCGACAGAAGTCATTGGGCCTGCCAGTTCACCGGCTGAAATGCGATGTGCCGACATGGTGGAATTCAACTCTGCACATGTTGCAGCGACTGTGGCAGCACCGACAAGCCCTGGTGCAATACGTTCTGACGTATAGCCTGGGCCAACGAGATCCAGAGGTGGTGACGAAGATGTTTAGTGCTGACAATGCCATTATCAGCATGACTATTCCGGTGATTTACATGCTGGAGCACACGTTAAACCGAATTCGGAGTCAGGTGGTGGGACAAGAGGAGGTGGAGGAAGTAGAGGAGGAGGAGTTGTATGCGGAAGGGCTAACATCTGCAAGGTCCAGACGGTCGGCAGCACCAAGGCGGCAGGCATGGGAGGGTGGGGGAGAGGGATTAACCAGGGCGCATGGTAGCAGCCAAACTGTTGAGGAAGGTGCAGGAGGCCAGGAAGAAGTGGAGGACGAACTGGCAATGGGCATGGAAGACTCATCAGATGAGGGAGACCTTGATCACATTTCTGTTGTGCGAGGTTGGGGGGAGAGGGCAGGGGAAGGAAGCATGATTCTTACCTCGCCACCAACACAACAGGGACTAGGTGCTCCTGGATGCGCAAGACACATGAGTGCCTTCTTGCTGCACTACCTGCAACATGACCCTCGGATTGTCAGAATTCGAAATAATCCTGACTACTGGGTTGCCACACTCTTAGATCCCTGGTACAAAAGTAAATTTGCCGAAATAATTCCTGCCATAGAAAGGGATTCACGCATGCAGGAGTATCAGCAGAGACTGTTGCAGAATCTTACATCTGCTTTTCCACAAAACACCAGTGGTGCACGTAGTGAATCTCACAGTTCTAACTTGCCAACCGTGGGACTGTCGAGTCTTCACTCAAACCGTAACAGAAACACAGTATCTGCTGGTAACAGCAATTTTGCTGAATCATTTCACCACTTTTTTAGCCCATTCTTTGCAAGGCCACAGGAGACAAGAAGTCTGACACATAGTCAACACCTAGAGAGGATGGTACAGGAGTATCTCCAAGTGAACATCGAAGCCATGACTGTGTCACTGGACCCTTGCTCATTTTGGGCTTCCAATCTGGATAAATGGCCGGAGCTCGCCACTCACGCCTTGGAGATCTTGTCATGCCCCGCAGCCAGCGTTCTCTCTGCACGTGTGTTCAGCACTGCTGGTGGTGTGCTGACAGATAAGCACACGCGGCTGTCCAATGAGAATGTAGACAGACTCACGTTCATAAAGAAGAACAAATCATGGATCCGCAAGGACTTTTCTACCCCTGTGTCATCCTGGGGAGAGTAAAAGCTTGAGGATTTGGTAAAAATCACCTCACCAACCATTTTAAGCAACGCTGGGGCAATTGATGCCACTTAAGTGGTGTCTGTGCCACAAATTTTTGGAAAAAATGGAGACTCTTTTTGGAGTCCCCTTGCTGTGTTTCACGTGACGTTGGCATCGTCAATTACAGGTGGGTTGGGTCTCCCCCCCCCCTTTTTAACCGTAAGAAACTACATACACTATGGCTTGGAGTAACACAGATGTTTGAGTCTGAAGAGCTGTTTACTCAGAGGTCTGCTCCAAAGCTTCAGTGTCTGCTAGTCAGCGTAGTAGCCCAGCTGTGAAGCAAGCTGCACCGCCTGTGTATCTAATAATATTTTTTAACTGCATCTAGCCTAGGCAGACTGTGGGGACCCCCAACCAAACCCAGACGCTCAGCCCCCCTACCGCCCCCCTTTCATTGACAATACAATCATGTAACTCTTACAACTGGATGGGTGAGGATCGGTCACAGCTTTGTTAACTGTTTATACTCATGACATTAGAAAGGCATTTTATTTCTAAAATAATTAAGCTTGTTGCAGCATGCCCTGTGTCTCCACATCGGCAAGTTGGCCAGCAAGTGTAACTCTCCAACATGTCCTTTCTATTTCCAGGCCACGGAGGATACTGCGTACTCGTATGCAGGACTCTGACCCCCATCCATCACTCTTAACGCTTGTTCCACTCCGTCCTAAGTGAACACCGTCGTGCCGTATGAGGCCTGCTTTATCTCCTTCCAGTTGTCTGTGTCGTATCACTACACCGCCTCTGTCTGTTATAAATTTTGCCATCCAAATATTTATTGGCCGCCTTGTCCGTTCAATGGCCGTGATGTCTCGGGCACCTTGCCATACCGTTCTCGGCACAATCTCTGACCATACTATAGTTATTTTTGTGAAAAATTCTCAGAAGCGCTCAGTGTCTAGTTTCATTATTGCCATTAGTTATGCGCTCTTGTGATAACCTATGTCATTTCCCCTGGCCTGTATAACTAAGATGACCGGACCTCTTGCCTCTCTCCCTACCTTGATTACCTCCATTAGTACCTGTGGCCATTGCAGGCCTCTAATACCTCTCCAGTTGAAATATGTGTTATGAAATTCAAGTTTTCTCCCGTCTGGGCGGACTTTCGCCCTTTTTTCTGCACAATATATATACGAGTGGCCTATCACCCACACTGTTGGCTTAGCGTCACCTGTAAAAGAAACAAACCACGTTAGGATAACAAGTCCGGTCTTATGTATCTCGCCAAACACATGGATCACCATTTCCCTATCCTCTGAACTTCCGTTTCTGACAGTCCTGCTCTTGCTGCTTCCGTGGCCGCACCTATGCGGAATGAGTGTGTCCCGTAATCTTTGGGGTGGTTCCCTGCCAATGTTAGGCATTTATTAAATATAGCTTGGAACTGGTATCTTGATAATGGCGTTCCATCAATGTGTGATAGGAAGAAATTACTTTGTGATCTGATGGTTATATATGTTTTTATTATTGTTACCCGACTCAGTGTACCGTTTCTGGGTTGTAGAAGTACCCAAGTGCCCCTGCCAGCTGGAACCGTTTTCGATTTGCGTATGCGTAGGCGTATTGCATTATTGGCTTTGACTACATCCTGGTGTAAAAAGCCTCCACTGTTGGTAATTTTGGATTGAGGGACTAATTCGCTTATGCATACCGCCCCGAAGAAGGCGATCGCAAATGCAGTAGACAGTAGTGTTGCTTCGAATTGTGAGTGTCATGTTAATGGTGTTAGGGATATGATGTGACAAATCAGTTTTAGTGACATGGGACGGGACGTCTACACTCCTGACTTGGCTGATCCCTTTTCCACCCTTTTATGGATTGTCTGATGATGAATCTCTTTGTCACATCTCCCCAATTCAGTAGTTGGAAGTGAAATGCTACTCCGGTCAGCCACCGCTGCGCTGACGCACCTGATATGCCCCTCATCATTAGCTGGTGGAGAAATTCTATGGTGACTTGCAATCTGGCTTGTTTACATTGGTCAACCCGTCTGCCTGCTACTAGTCGTGTCCACTCTTCCCATGCCTTACCGTATGCTTGCCACATCGACGGGGCAACTGACGCTCTGATTAATGGCATCAACTATTCACCACTAGATCCCATAGGGTGGCTGGGCAGCTGTTGCCCGATGGGTGGGCGTTGGGGAGGAGCTCTGTGAAAATCTGCCAATTGAATTGTGATAAAGCGTTAGCAGCAGCACTAGACCCCTCAGCATCGTGGCTAGCACAGACCCATGCATTGTGTTTTAGGCACAGGAATGCTAGCCGTCGTAGTAGGCCTAGCACTGGGAGAGACGATGATGTCATATTATTAATGAAGTGCGCTAGGCTGTTGTTTTTTGTTATGAAGCGTATATTTTTGTTAGCCAGGCGCGCGCCCCATACTTCTATTGCTACCACTATTGGAAACAGTTCCAGGACTGTCGGTTTTTTTTCTCAGCACTTGTTCTGCCCAATATAGAGGCCATAAGCTTGTGCACCATTGGTTATTTAGTATCGCTGCATATCCGCCTGATTCTGCCGCCCCGGTGAATAATCTTAGTTCAATGTTGGACTGTTCTGCTGACATAAATAACGTGTGACCGTTGAATGATTATAAGAAGGTTTTCCACACCTCTAAGTCCGCCCGTAGCTGCCTGCTGATTCTTATTCTATGACTCGGTTTAGATGCCCCTTTTGTTGCGGGTGATAAATGAAGAGAAAAAACCCTTACGACTGGCATCACCTGGCTCGCAAAGACGAGGAGACCTAGTAATACTTGCATCTGCTGTAGTGTTACTTTCCATACTGCGCAAAAACCCTAGATCAGGTGTAATGTTTTGGTATTTTTTCCTATGGGAGGCGGAACAAACTTGCTGTGGTGTCGATTTCGATGCCTAAGAACGATATCTTTGTTGTGGGGCCTAAGGTTTTTGTTGGGCATAATGGGACTCCAAACCGACGGGAGATGTTTGTGAATTCGTTGAGTAAGGGGCAGCGAAAGGGGATGACCAATCATCAGTGACTCCTTCCTTATTTAGTATAGAGTCTACCAATACTTTGGGCGTAGTAGCCCAGCTGCGAAGCAAGCTGCACCGCGTGTGTATCTAATAAGAATTTTTTACTGCATCTAACCCAGCCAATCATTTGATAGTATTGCTAGTAGCAGAGTTGCATGGGCTGTAAACCTTGCATAGCCTGGCCATTTTTGGAGATCGCTAAGGATGACCCAACTCATGTTATCTGTAACATTTGTCACCAAAAGCTAATTGGAGGCCAAAAAAACAATAGTTTGAGTACTTTATGCTTGAACCGTCACATGGATATGAAGCATAAGTTGCAGTGCGAAGCTCACTGTGCTACAATGCGGCCTAGCGGGCCGGTCCAACCACCATCTGCCCCACCTGTGTCATCCTGGGGAGACTAAAAGCTTTAGGATTTTGGAAAATCACCTCACCAACCATTTTAAGCAACTCTGGGACAATTGATGTCACTTAAGTGGTGTCTGTGCCACAATTTTTGGAAAAAATGGAGACTCTTTTTGGAGTCCCCTTGCTGTGTTTTACATGATGTTGGCATCATCAATTCCAGGTGGGTTGGGTCTCTACTCCCCATTTTAACCGTAAGAAAGTACATACACTATGGCTTGGGGTAACACAGATGGTTGAGTCTGAAGAGCTGTTTACTCATACTATAGACTGGGAATCAGAGGTCTGCTGCAAAGCTACAGTCTCTGCTAGTCAGCGGAGTAGCCACCGCCTGTAGATCTAATTACAAATTTTTAACTGCATCTAGCCCAGGCAATACTTTGGGCCTAGTATCAGTGTCTGCTAGTCAGCAGAGTAGCCCAGCTGTTAAACAAGCTACACCACCTGTAGTTTGGACACTTAATTTTTTCAAAGAAAATGCTTCGGGCCCCCGGGACACTCAGTGAAGAGCATCGGGGGAGGCACCCCAAGGCACAGGGGCTGGGACAGACAGTAGGACGCCTTGCGGTGGACCGCCAAGCTCGATCCTTATAAAAGCTTTTTAACTGCAGCAGCTTTAGTGGACGCTACTTGAGCTGGAATTACCGCGGCTGCTGGCATCAGACTTGCCCTCCAATAGATCCTTGTAAAAGCATTTAAAGTGTACTCATTCAAATTACAGAGACAATTTAAATTACAGAGCTTAGACCTGCCTCTACAGCAGACAGGCACCAGTATTGGGAGAGGGGGGCTGGCCGTCAGGGTCCATCGCCGCTCTGGCACAAACCCGCGACACGGAGGTTGCATGGGCAGGAAGGGACTGGCCGTGTCGGCTTCGCACTCCAGCGTAGTCCCTCTGCCCGCTCGCGCCCGTAACCTCAAAGGGATGCGGAAGCGACTTTTCTTCCAAGGGCTGTTCCCCGTCCAGCAGGAACATGGGGGAGCTAAGGTCGGCCTTCCACTGTACTCCCTTACCTCCCTCGCCCTCTTTCCTTCTTCCGTTCTCCATCTAACCCCTCGGCTCTGTGGTGTCCGCTCTCCCTTCAGCTCTCTCCTTCTCACAGGTAGACTACCACGTGTATTCACACTGTGGCGACTCTTTTGGGCCCAGTCATAAGAAGTTGTCGAGGTAATGGCTAATATGTGCCCCCTTAGAAACGTCCATGACAACCCATTTGAGGAAGCAACGAAACGCCTCAAATAGTGAGCAGGATCTGGAGCACCCCATGGGCAAACAGCGATCTATATAGTATGCTCCTTCCCAGAAGCAGCCCAATAGGCGCCCCCTCAATGTCTGTTTTGGCCATTAGGGTGGCCCTTCCCAACTTCTTGACCCCTCTGATTGCCTTGTCAAAGGAGGTACAGTACATACTACTGTACTTGGTTCCACGTCGATGTTGTCGTTTACTGACCTGCCCCTTGGATATGACAAATGGTGGATTAGTCCGAATGTATTGGGTTCCGTTTTTGGCACGACTCCCAACGGGGATACCACTACGTCTTGTAAGGAAAGTGTTCTGAATGGAACCGCCATTCTACCTAAATATATTTATTTTTTTAATTTTCTTGTCACGACGTCTGGGTGTTGGTAGGCTGATTTTAGATTTTTAATCCAGCCTTTCTTGGTTTTAGAGGGCATGACATGCCTATATCTGTGTCTCCCCCTCCTTTTACTCCTCCACCTCTTTCTTTTTGCATGACTATATTTACTTGTCACTTTTCCATGTGTTTGTTGTGTCTTCTGAGCAGTTTGTGAGCTTTTGGACACCTTTGAAGGTGTTTTCTATGTGTTTGTATGTGTTTTTGTTTGCCTGCCATTGGTTTTAACGGTGTTTGACGGTGTTCGACGAACAGTTTGGCGAACATACCGGTGTTCAACGAACCGAACCCGAACACTACAGGGGTGGCTCAACTCTAGTAGGGAGAGGTGCTGCTGCGTCAGGGGGAGAGTTGCTTGTGTATTAGGTAGTGTAGGGAGAAAAATCGTACATTACACATATCCATCTTAACAAACAGTCCTTTTGAGGACTAACTAATCCATCTGCAGAGATATCAGGCAGGCGGTGTATATAGGCAGGCAGGCAGGGTATATAGCAGACTGCAGTGCATATAGCACAAGAGGCTCCATTCCAATTCTGCCTTCTGCTGCTGTTAGATATTTCTATTCAAAGGCCTAGGTCTCAGGGGCCAGGAATACTTTTCTTTGGATCTTAATCCTCATTATTTGCTTAAAAAGCAATCCAGACAACACAGTTTTTCTGCGCCATTTGCTGGTTGGCACTGCAGAATACAGCCAGGTCCTTTCCATATTACAGAGCTAGAAATCCAGCTATTTAAAACTGTGTTTTCTCCGATCACATATTTGTTGTCAGAAAATACTGCCATTTCTGGCCTCCATTAAAAATTTCTTTCAGTGTGTCAGTGAAGCAATTCACCACAGTTTGCTGTTCAAACTACTTACCTACAGGCCAGGTATTTAAAACTGTGTTTTCTCCGTCACACGGATCACATATACATTGTCAGAAAATACTGGCATTTTTGACCTCCATTAAAAATTTCCTTTAGTGTGTCAGTGAAGCAATTCACAGCAGTTTGCTGTTCAAACTACTTACCTACAGGCCAGGTATTTAAAACTGTGTTTTCTCCGTCACACGGATCACATATACGTTGTCAGAAAATACTGCCATTTCTGGCCTCCATTAAAAATTTCTTTTAGTGTGTCAGTGAAGCAATTCACAGCAGTTTGCTGTTCAAACTTCTTACCTACAGGCCAGCTATTTGAGACTCTATTTTCTCCGTCACACGGATCACATATAAGTTCGCTCCAAACTCAGTCATTTGTAGTGAGCGTGGAAGATACTGTCCTCCATTTAAAATGGGCAAGGCACGTGGCAAGGGACAGGAAACAGGACGTGCTGGTAATGGTGCATGCAGAGGCCGAGGACAAGGCCGTGGGCAAGCTGAAATTGTGCCACAACAAACACCCACATGTTCTCGCCTGACCTTCCTGTCCCAATTTCTAGGGGACCGCAGCACACCACTATTGAACCCAGAGCAGTGTCAAAAGGTTGTTGGTTGGATAGCGGATAATGCTTCCAGTCACTTAGCCACCACCACCACCCTGTCTTCCACACGGTCAAGTCTCAGTAGCCGTGAGTCTGGACCGCATATTCCTCACCCTGATCCTTCTTCCTCCCACCATGCCGCGTACCCAGAGCCAACTGATCCCACACTTGGACACTCTGAAGAGCTGTTCACTTTTCCATTTATAGATTCGGGTCTCTCGCCCGGTCCACTTGAAGTTGGGCAAGAGGAGATCGCTTGTAGCGATGCCCAAATATTTGAGCAGCCACGGTCACACGAAGGCGACGGTGGGAAAGTGTCACAAGAGGTGGACGATGATGAGACACAATTGCCAGAAAGTCAGGAGGAGGACCAGGGTGCTGAAGAGGAAGACGAGGTGGTGTATGATATAGTAACTGACCCAACCTGGCAGGAGGACATGCAGAGCAAGGACAGCAGCACACAGGGAGAGGGAGGCAGAGCACCCCAACAGGCAGGAAGAAGCAGTGTGGTGGCCGCAGACAAAAGGCAGGCAACCGTTCCCCGTAACATCAACACGAAGGAAGTTGCCAGTTCAACTGTTAGGTCTTCCCGAGTCTGGTTGTTTTTTAACCCCTTTACAACCCAAGGTGGTTTGCACGTTAATGACCAGGCCAACTTTTACAAAATTTTGAAAATTTTGCAATTTTCAAAATTTGAATTTTTATCCCCTTAAATCAGAGAGATATGTCACACAAAATAGTTAATAAACAACATTTCCCACATGTCTACTTTACATCAGCACAATTTTGGAATCAAAATTTTTTCTTTATTAGGGAGCTATAAGGGTTAAAAGTTGACCAGCGATTTCACATTTTTCCAACAAAATTTACAAAACCATTTTTTTAGGGACCACATCATATTTGAAGTCACATTAAGGGGTCTTTATGACAGAAAATACCCAAAAGTGACACCATTCTAAAAACTGCACCCCTCAACATGCTCAAAACCACATTCAAGAACTTTATTAACCCTTCAAGTGCTTCACAGGAATTTTTGGAATGTGGAAGAAAAAACATAACATTTAACTTTTTTCACAAAAAGGTTACTTTAGACCCAAGTTTTTTTTATTTTCGCAGGCATAACAGGATAAAATGGACCCCAAAATTTGTTGTGCAATTTCCCCTGGGCACGCAGATACCCCATATGTGGGTAAAAATCACTATTTGGGCGCACGGCAGGGTTCAGAGGGGAAGGAGCGCCATTTGACTTTTTGAATGTAAAATTTGCTTGAATAATTAGTGGACGCCATGTTGCATTTGGGGAGCCCCTGATGTGCCTAAACAGTGGAAACCCCCCACAAGTGACACCATTTTGGAAACTAGACCCCTCAGGGAACTTATCTAGATGTGTGGTGAGCACCTTGAACCCCCAGGTTCTTCACAGAAGTTTATAACATTGAGCCGTAAAAATAAAATTTTCACATTTTTCCCACAAAAATGTTTTTCAACCCCAACTTTTGCATTTTCATAAGGGTAACAGAAGAAATTGCACCATGGAGTTTGTTGTGCAATTCCTCCTAAGTAAGCAAATACCCCATATGTGGGGGGAAACCACTGTTTGGGCGCACGGCAGGGTTCAGAAGGGAAGGAGCGCCATTTGACTTTTTGATTGTAAAATTTGCTTGAATAATTAGCGGACGCCATGTTGCATTTGGGGAGCCCCTGATGTGCCTAAACAGTGGAACTCCCCGACAAGTGACACAATTTTGGAAATTAGACCCCTCAGGGAACTTATCTAGGTGTGTGGTGAGCACCTTGAACCCCCAGGTGCTTCACAGAAGTTTATAACATTGAGCTGTAAAAATACAATTTTCACATTTTTCCCACAAAAATGTTTTTCAGCCTCAACTTTTGCATTTTCATAAGGGTAACAGGAGAAATTGCAACAAGAAGTTTGTTGTGCAATTTCTCCTGAGTAAGCAGATATCCCATATGTGTGGGAAAACCACTGTTTGGGCACACGGCAGGGTTCAGAGGGGAAGGAGCGCCATTTGACTTTTTGAATGTAAAATTTACTTGAATAATTAGCGGATGTGCCCCTGATGTGCCTAAACAGTGGAAACCCCCCACAAGTGACACCATTTTGGAAACTAGACCCCTCATGGAGCTTATTTAGATGTGTGGTGAGCACCTTGAACCCCCAAGTCCATTACAGAAGTTTATAACATGGAGCCATGAAAATAAAAATATCAAACTTTTTCCACAAAAATAATGTTTTAGCCCCATTTTTTTATTTTCACAAGGGTAAGAGGAGAAAATGGACCCCAAAAACTTTTGTGCAATTTCTCCTGAGTACACGAATATCCCATATGTGGGGAAAATACAGTGTTTGGGCACACGGCAGAGTTCAGAAGGGAAAACACAGAATCGGCTGGAATCGAGAGCGGAGGCCATGTCTCGTTTGGAGAGCCCCTGATGTGCCTAAATAGTGGAAACCCCCCACAAGTGACCCCATTTTGATAACTACACCCCTCAAGGATTTTATCAAGGGGTATAGTGAACATTTTGAACCCAGAGGTACAACACAGAATTTGATAACATTAGGTCATCATATTGAATGATTTGTCATTAGTCTTGAGCGCAAGTGCTCACTACTTGAGTTTGCATCGGGTACTCAGGTATGCACCATGTATCGCGGGTGCTCGAGTCCCCACCCGCATGTTTCACTTTTATTAGACACCCAAAAAAAAACATGCGGGAATCGCTCGTGCATGGCAGGCAATCCCCATGAGGTTTTTTTGGCCGCGAAGCATATGGGGCGGAGACTCGAGTATGTCACTCGAGCACCCGCGATACTCAATGCATACCCGAGCACCCAATGCAAACTCAAGTAGCGAGCACTTGCGCTCAACACTAGTTGCCATATCGTCATCTTTTTTTCTTTTTTACTTTTGAAAAAAAAACCAACCCTAACCCCAACCCCAACCCCAGCCCTAGCGTTTATTTTTTACGCCGTTCCTAGTGTGGTATAAGTGATTAGACGACTTTATTCTTCGGGTCGGTGCGACTACAGAGATGCCAGAATCATATCGGGTTTTTATGATTGTCAGCTGTCACACACTAAAAGACACATATTTTGTAAAATCTAGTTTTTGCATCGCCATATTTTGAGAGCTATAATTTTTCCATATTTTGGCTGACAGAGTCATGTGATGACTTGTTTTTTGCGGGATGAGTTTTTTTATTGGTGACATTTTCAGGCATGTGACATTTTTTGATCGCTTTCTATTCCGGTTTTTGGGAGGCAGAATAAACAAAAACCAACAATTCAGGAATTGTTTTTTTTTATTTTTTTATTCTGCCCCGCGTGTGGTAAAATTGATAAGGTAGCTTTATTCTTCGGGTCAGTACGTTTACAGCGGTACCACATTTATATCGTTTTTCTATGTTTTGGCACCTTTACACAATAAAAGCTATTTAATAGAAAAAATTATTTTTTGCATCGCTTTATTCTGAGATCTATAACTTTTTTATTTTTCAGCTGATGGAGCGGTATGGTGGCTTATTTTTTGCGGGATGAGATGACGTTTTCAGCGGTACCATTTTCATTTATATTCGTCTTTTTGATCGCGTGTTATTCCATTTTTTGTTTGGCGGTATGATGATAAAGCATTGTTTTTTGCTTCTTTTTTTTTTTTTTTTTTTTTTTTACCGTGTTCACTGAAGGGGTTAACTAGTGGGACAATTTTATAGGTCAGGTTGTTTCGGACGCGTGGAAACAAATATGTTTACTTTTATTGTTTGTTTGGTTTTTTTTTCATAATAATATTTATAGATGGGTACATTATATTTTTATTTTTGGTGGATTATTTTTTTTTATTTTTATATTTTTACAATTTTTTTTTCACTTTCTGTCAATTTTTTTATTTGTATACTTTGTCCCACTATGGGACTTTCACTTTTTTTATACTGATCTCCTGCATAGCATAAGGATGAAGCACCATGTAGGCTGTCAGCGCTGCACAGTGAGAAGATAGTTTGGTCATGTACCGCGCATGACCAAAAAATCTTCCTGCTGTCTGGTGACCCGGATGTTGTCATGACAACATCGGGACGTCATGGCAACATCCGGGAAGCCGCGGCAGACAGCGCTGGAGGCCAGAAGAGGAGGTGAGTGTACCGATCACCTCCCCTTAGTCACCGCAATGCTGCGATCGACTTCCAGAACTTTGACAGTGTTCCCCTGCCTCTGCTGGATTGAAGTTGTGTCTCTCTCGCCTGTACTCCTTGGTTGTCCAACGAAGTGTGCCTCTGCCGCCAGCGTTTTCAGATGGGAATTTTTTTAATAGTTCCGCACCAAGGACCTTCTGGTACAGCCTCATTTTTGTAGACCTGTCCGCCTCAGGAATAAGAGTTATAAAGTTCTCCTTGTAGCATGGGTCTAGAAGTGTCACCAACCAGTAATGACTGTCACACAAAATTTTGAGAACGCGAGGGTCATGGGAAAGGCAGCGTAACATAAACTCAGCCATGCGTGCCAGACTGCTAACAGGCAAGACTTCCGTGTCCTCACCAAGAGGATGACTGACCATGCTCTCCTTCTCCTCCTCTCTGTCCTCTGGCCATCAACGCTGAACAGACGGTATGACAGCTGTGCAGGTAGTACCGTCTATAGTGCATGAAACTAGCTCCTGTCCTTCCTGCTCCTCCTATTCTTCATTGTCACCCAATCCACGTTGGGATGAGATGAGGCTTGGCTGTGTGTAATCACACTATATGGTTCCTTACTCCATCTCATCGTGCTCCGCCTGCAATGCATCCACTTTGATTGTGAGCAGAGAGCATTTCAGAATACAGAGAAGCGGGATGGTGACGCTAATTATGGCATCATCGCCACTCACCATCTTGGTGGAGTCCTCAAAATTTTGGAGGATGGTACATATGTCTGACATCTATGTCCACTCCTGAGGTCTTATGTGTGGAGTCTGAACTGAATACCGACGGCCTTGTTGATGCTGGTACTCAACAACTGCCCTCCGCTGCTCACAAATTCTTCCCAAGATCTGCAGTGTAGAGTTCCAATGCGTGGGGACATCACACACCAGTCTGTGAGCCGGAAGCTGCAAACGCTGCTGAAACACGGCAAGGGTGGCGGAAGCTGTAGATGACTTTCTAAAATGGGCACACAGACAGCATACTTTAACAAGCAGATCCGGCGGTTCTGGGTAGGTTTTGAGATACTGCTAAACCACGAGGTTAAGCACATGGGCCAGGCATGGTACGTGTGTAAGCTCGCCTCGCCTCAGAGCTGCCACCAAGTTCCGACCATTGTCACACACGACCATGCCTGGCTGTAGGTTCAGTGGTGTGAGCCACACATCTGCCTGCTCTTTCAGAGCTGTCCACAACTCTTCAGCATTGTGCGGTTTGTCACCTAAGCATATTAGCTTCAGCACAGCCTGTTGCCGCTTGGCCGAGGCAGTGCTTCCAGCTTGTGATTGATGTGATCATTTCGGAGATGGAGGCTGAAGAGGAGGAGGAGGCTGAGGAGGATGAGGTGCAGGAGCTGTAGACCATGGGGGCATCCCTGATTGACCTAGGGCCCGCAATCCTTGGCGTCGGGAGGACGTGTTCCGTCCCAAGGACCGACTGGGTCCCGGCTTCCACTATGTTAACCCAGTGTGCAATCAGCGAGATGAACCATCCCTGCCCACAAGCACTTGTCCACGTGTCCGTGGTTAGATGGACTTTCCCGATAACTGCATTGTAGAGGGCACGGCTAATGTTTGGGACACGTGCTTGTGTAATGCGGGGACGGCACACCGGGAGAAATAGTGGCGGTTGGGGACCGAGTACCGAGGGATGGCCGCCGCCATCAGGTTGCGGAATGCTTCCGTCTCCATGAGCCTAAAAGGCAACATTTCGAGCGCAAGCAGTCGTGAAATGTGAGAATTTAGTAGTGTGACCTGTGGGGCGTTGGCTGCATATTTGCGCTAGCGTTCCAAGGACTAGGGTATAGACAACTGAACACTGTGAGTGTGCAACGACAGGTGCAGGACAGGAGGCATCTTTGCATGCACCATGGACAGGGGATTGGCTTGCATGCACAACAGTGGAAGAAGCAATGGTGCCACCTGCAGACACTGTTCATGGACCCTGGGGTTCGGCCCACAAAGTCGGGTGCTTTGCTGCCATGTGCCTGATCATGCTGGTGGTGGTCAGGCTGGTCGTTTTGCCAACTCTGATGATGCTGGCCTGGCAGGTGGTGCAAATGGCCTCTTTGGGGTTGTCGGCAGAGTCTTTAACCCCTTTAAAGCCCAAGATGTACTAATACGCGTCTGTAGCCTGGGCTTTAAGAGCCTGACCCGTATTAGTACGTCATGGCGATCGCGCGCGCACACAGACACTGATAAGCGCATCCGCCTGTCTACTGAAAATGCTGACAGGCGGACTCTTATAAAAATGAACAAGGGCTGGATTGGGCCAGACTTCTCAACACCACCAAATGATAGCAGCCATAACATAAACTCAAATCCAGCGTCTTTTCTTGGGAGGTATATTCCCATGCACCTTTTCATACCCACACATGGGTATATGCTTCCTGATTTTGGCTATTTGCTCTTGTCCTCCTCCTTCTCCTGATCCTCCACCACCATATCACCAGTGTGACCGTGGTCCGTGATGCAACACCCTCATAATTTTTTTAAAGGGTGTTTATGATGTCAGTAAAAAAAAATTTTTAAACAGTATGCTCATGTAAACCCATGAGGGGTAAATGTTTGTCAGCCTATACACTTGTGCATGCGCATTACAAGTATAGGAGGCCAGCTCCTTTCTAATGGGAACATTTTTTTATGAGGTCCTCCTCCACGTCTCTTCCAAGGGGCATTGAAGTGCCTCCAAATTTTTGGAAGCCCTTGCATAAACTGCATAGGCCAACACTATGGGAGAATCTTTCCTTTCTAGTGGGAATTTGTCGTTACTGGGGCCCTGCTCTATGTCTCTTTAAATTGTTAGTGGGGTTTTTCCTGAATTTGGTCAGCCGTTGGACTCACTGCTTACCCTATAACTGTACAGCAGACTCTCTCCTTTCTAATGGGAATTTGTCGTTACTGTGGCCCTGCTCTATGTCTCTTTAAATTGTTAGTGCGGTTTTTCCTAAAATTGGTCAGCCGCTGGACTCACTGCATACCCTATAACTGTATAGCAGACCCTCTCCTTTCTAATGGGAACATGTCGTACCTGGTTACTGTAGCCCTGCTCTATGTTTTTTAAAATTCTTAGTGGGGTTTTTACTAAAATTTGTAGGCCTTTGGACTCACTGCATACCCTATAACTGTATAGCAGACTCTACACTTTCCAATGGGAACATGTCGTAATTCTTACTGTGGCCCTGCTCTGTGTGTCTTTAAATTGTTAGTGCGGTTTTTCCTAAAATTGGTCAGCCGCTGGACTCACTGCATACCCTATAACTGTATAGCAGACTCTCTCCTTTCTAATGGGAACATGTCGTTCTTCTTACTGTGGCCCTGCTCTGTGTGTCTTTAAAATGTTAGTGCGGTTTTTCCTAAAATATGTCAGCCTTTGGACTCACTGCATAACCTATAATTGTATAGCAGACTCTCTCCTTTCTAATGGTAACATGTCGTACCTTGTTACTGTGGCCCTGCTCTGTGTGTCTTAAAATTCTTAGTGGGGTTTTTACTAAAATTGGTCAGCCGTTGGACTCACTGCATACCCTATAACTGTATAGCAGACCCTCTTCTTTCTAATGGGAACATGCCGTACCTTGTTACTGTGGCCCTGCTCTATGTGTCTTTAAATTCTTAGTGGGGTTTTTCCTAAAATTGGTCAGCCGTTGGACTCACTGCATACCCTATAACTGTATAGCAGACTCTCTCCTTTCTAATGGGAACATGTCGTACTTCTTACTGTGGCCCTGCTCTGTGTGTCTTTAAATTCTAAGTGGGGTTTTTGTGCTAAAATTGTTCAGCCGTTGGACTCACTGCATACCCTATAACTGTATAGCAGACTCTCTGCTTTCTAATGGGAACATGTGGCACCTTGCTACTGTGGTCCTGCTCTATGTGTCTTTAAATTCTTAGTGGAGATTTTCCTAAAATTGGTCAGCCGTTGGACTCACTGCATACCCTATAACTGTATAGTAGACCGTCTCCTTTCTAAGGGGAACATGTCGTACCTTGTTACTGTGGCCCTGCTCTATGTGTCTTTAAATTCTTAGTGGGGTTTTTCCTAAAATTGGTCAGCCGTTGGACTCACTGCATACCCTACAACTGTATAGCAGACCCTTTCCTTTCTAATGGGAACATGTCGTACCTTGTTACTGTGGCCCTGCTCTATGTGTCTTTAAATACTTAGTGGGGGTTTTCCTAAAATTGGTCAGCCGTTGGACTCACTACATACCCTATAACTGTACAGCAGACTCTCTCCTTTCTAATGGGAACATGTAGAAATTTGTTACTGTGGCCCTGCTCTGTGTGTCTTTAAATTCTTAGTGGGGTTTTTGTCCTAAAATTGTTCAGCCGTTGGACTCACTGCATACCCTATAACTGTATAGCAGACCCTCCCCTTTCTAATGGGAACATGTCGCACCTTGCTACTGTGGCCCTCCTATATGTGTCTTTAAATTCTTAGTGGGGATTTTCCTAAAATTAGTCAGCCTTTGTACTCACTGCACACCCTATAACTGTATAGCAGACCCTCTCCTTTCTAATGGGAACATGTCGTACCTTGTTACTATGGCCCTGCTCTATGTTTTTTTAAATTCTTAGTGGGGTTTTTCCTAAAATTTGTCAGCCTTTGGACTCACTGCATACCCTATAACTGTATAGCAGACTCTCTCCTTTCTAATGGGAACATGTCATACTTGTTACTGTGGCCCTGCTCTGTGTGTCTTAAAATTCTTAGTGGGGTTTTTCCTAAAATTGGTCAGCCGTTGGACTCACTGCATACCCTATAACTGTATAGTAGACCCTCTCCGTTCTAATGGGAGCAAGTCATACCTTGTTACTGTGGCCCTGATCTATGTGGCTTTAAAGTCTTAGTGGGATTTTTCCTAAAATTGGTCAGCCGTTGGACTCACTGCATACCCTATAACTGTATAGCAGATTCTCTCATTTCTAATGGGAACATGGTGTACTTCTTACTGTGGCCCTGCTCTGTGAGTCTTAAAATTCTTTGGGGGGTTTTTCCTAAAATTGGTCAGCCGTTGGACTCACTGCATACCCTATAACTGTATAGCAGACCCTCTCCTTTCTAATGGGAACATGTCGCACCTTGCTACTGTGGCCCTCCTCTATGTGTCTTTAAATTCTTAGTGTGGTTTTTCCTAAAATTGGTCAGCCGTTGGACTCACTGCATACCCTATAGCTGTATAGTAGACCCTCTCCTTTCTAAGGGGAACATGTCGTACCTTGTGACTGTGGCCCTGCTCTATGTGTCTTTAAATTCTTAGTGGGGTTTTTCCTAAAATTGGTCAGCCGTTGGACTCACTGCATACCCTATAACTGTATAGCAGACCCTCTCCTTTCTAATGGAAACATGTCGTACCTTTTTTCTGTGGCCTTGCTCTATGTGTCTTTAAATTCTTAGTAGGGTTTTTCCTAAAATTGGTCAGCCGTTGGACTCACTGCATACCCTATAACTGTGTAGGAGACTTTTTCCTTTCTACTAGGAACATGTCATACCTTGTTAATGTGGCCCTGCACTATGTGTCTTTAAATTCTTAGTGGGGATTTTCCTAAAATTAGTCAGCCTTTGGACTCACTGCATACCCTATAACTGTATAGCAGACCCTCTCCTTTCTAATGGGAACATGTCGCACCTTGCTACTGTGGCCCTCCTTTATGTGTCTTTAAATTCTTAGTGGGGTTTTTCCTAAAATTGGTCAGCCGTTGGACTCACTGCATACCCTATAGCTGTATAGTAGACCCTCTCCTTTCTAAAGGGAACATGTCGTACCTTGTGACTGTGGCCCTGCTCTATGTGTCTTTAAATTCTTAGTGGGGTTTTTCCTAAAATTGGTCAGCCGTTGGACTCACTGCATACCCTATAACTGTATAGCAGACCCTCTCCTTTCTAATGGAAACATGTCGTACCTTGTTTCTGTGGCCTTGCTCTATGTGTCTTTAAATTCTTAGTGGGGTTTTTCCTAAAATTGGTTAGCCGTTGGACTCACTGCATACCCTATAACTGTATAGTAGACTCTTTCCTTTCTACTAGGAACATGTCATACCTTGTTAATGTGGCCCTGCTCTATGTGTCTTTAAATTCTTAGTGGGGATTTTCCTAAAATTAGTCAGCCTTTGGACTCACTGCATACCCTATAACTGTATAGCAGACCCTCTCCTTTCTAATGGGAACATGTCGCACCTTGCTACTGTGGCCCTGCTCTATGTGTCTTTAAAATCTTAGTTGGGTTTTTCCTAAAATTGGCCATCCGTTGGACTCACTGAATACCCTATAACTGTACAGCAGACTCTCTCCTTTCTAATGGGAACATGTCGTACCTTGTTACTGTGGCCCTGCTCTGTGTGTCTTTAAATTCTTAGTGGGGTTTTTGTCCTAAAATTGTTCAGCCGTTGGACTCACTGCATACCCTATAACTGTATAGCAGACCCTCTCCTTTCTAATGGGAATATGTCGCAGCTTGCTACTGTGGTCCTGCTCTATGTGTCTTTAAATTCTTAGTGGGGGTTTTCCTAAAATTGGTCAGCCGTTGGACTCACTGCATACCCTTTAACTGTATAGCAGACCCTCTCCTTTCTAATGGGAACATGTCGCACCTTGCTACTCTGGCCCTGCTCTATGTGTCTTTAAATTCTTAGTGGGGTTTTTCCTAAAATTGGTCAGCCATTGGACTCACTGCATACCCTATAACTGTATAGTAGACCCTCTCCTTTCTAAGGGGAACATGTCGTACCATGTTAATGTGGCCCTGCTCTATGTGTCTTTAAATTCTTAGTGGGGTTTTTCCTAAAATTGGTCAGAAGTTAGACTCACTGCATACCCTATAACTGTATAGCAGACCCTCTCCTTTCTAATGAAACATGTCGTACCTTGTTACTGTGGCCCTGCTCTATGTGTCTTTAAATTCTTAGTGGGGGTTTTCCTAAAATTTGTCAGCCGTTGGACTCACTGCATACCCTATAACTGCATAGCATACTCTCTCCTTTCTAATGGGAACATATTGCACCTTGTTACTATGGCCCTGCGCTTTGTGTCTTTAAATTCCTAGTGGGGTTTTTCCTAAAATTGGTCAGCTGGTGAACTCACTGCATACCCTATAACTGTATAGCAGACCGTCTCCTTTCTAATGGGAACATGTCGTACCTTGTTACTATGGCCCTGCTCTATGTTTTTTTAAATTCTTAGTGGGGTTTTTCCTAAAATTTGTCAGCCTTTGGACTCACTGCATACCCTATAACTGTATAGCAGACTCTCTCCTTTCTAATGGGAACATGTTGTACTTGTTACTGTGGCCCTGCTCTGTGTGTCTTAAAATTCTTAATGGGGTTTTTCCTAAAATTGGTTAGCCGTTGGACTCACTGCATACTCCATAACTGTATACAAAGGGAAGATTAGAACCGAGTATCAGGTTGCTTTTCAAAAATATCATGAATAACTGTATAATTTCCATATTGCAACCGACTCATAGAACCATGTGTCTCGAACCATTCGTAGAAGAAACATATAGAACGAGATGCCTGAGCAAAGAAAACCACGAATATATGGCCAATATAGTAAGAAAATAGAAAATTACTTTATTAGAAAAACTTATATAGAAAAATCCTTATAGTCATACAGGACTACAGTGGCAAAACATATGACACAAAATCACACATAGAAAGTTAAAACATAATTAAAAGCAAACAACAGGTGTCACCACAGGGTGAAGATTCCAAATACATCATATAACATAATCCTCAATTGCCTTTCCATCACATAAGAAAACCAAAAAGAGTGGAGTTGGTTGCCTATATGTATATGTATAGATAGGAGCTGGAGAAGGATATCATAGTATGGTATACATGGCTACTAGAGATGAGCGTTGTTCTACTCGAACTGTTCGCCAATCTCAAATTCGAGCTGTTTTGGGCGGTGTTCGAGCCGTTCGGCGAACACGAACAATTTGAGAAAAATTCGGCTGTTCGAGGTTATGTTCGATAACTGTTCGTGCACCAAAATCATAACTGGATTTTTTCTCAGTAATGATGAAAATTAATGTTAATACGCAGTTTGAGTGTACAGCGGGGTGGGGGGAGGGGCAGGGGATGGATCTCTGCAGGAACAATGAAGATCTCCATTTTTTTTTCTCTTTCCCGCATTTGCAGTGGGGAGGTGCAATCTGTCAGCCTATCAGCAGCGCACACACGGAGCGAAGTGCTTTTTTTCACACAATCAAGGGCATGTGTCATTGGCAGTGTATGTCACATGTCCTTGCCCTATAAGACCAAGCCATTTTCCCCGTCGCCACCATTTTCTCACTGCTGCAGCTGCGTGTTAGACGGCACCGCTGTTGCTGTGTGCGCTATACCTTGTTAATTTCAAGCCAATTTTCGCACAAATCTACAGATAGCTTGGGAGTAGGGAATAGTTGTGATTGCAGTCCTTTTAAGGACTAGGTTACAGCATTTCCTACGACTTTTATCAGGCAGGTCTGTGCTCTTAAATAGATAGATTGTGGGAGTAAAGACTAATTGTAATTGGAGTCCTTTTCAGGACTAGGTTACATCAGTTCCTATCAGTTTTTGCCAGGCAGGTCTGTGCCAGTGCTGTGCAAGTTTTTTTCACAGCATTTGGCTGAATCTAGCAAAGCTAATCCTTTTTGGCCTATTGCAGAGTGTGTTAGTGAGTGGAGTAGCCTATCTGTGTTGCAAGATATACCACCTGTGTATAGAATACCAATTTTTTTACTGCACCTAGTGAAGTAAAATCTTTTGGGCATAGCATCATTCTATTAGTCCATCTATACTGACCTCCATCAGGTTGCAAATTGAATATAATTTTTTTCTGCATCTAGCTCTGAAAAAATATTGGGCTTCTAGCTGTGTGTGGGACTTGTTGTATTAGTCCATCTATACTGACCTCCATCAGGTTGCAAACTGAATATATTTTTTTCTGCATCTACCTCTGAAAAAATATTGGGCTTCTAGCTGTGTGTGGGACTTGTTGTATTAGTCCATCTATACAGACCTCCATCAGGTTGCAAACTGAATATATTTTTTTCTGCATCTACCTCTGAAAAAATATTGGGCTTCTAGCTGTGTGTGGGACTTGTTCTATTAGTCCATCTATACTGACCTCCATAAGGTTGCAAACTGAATATAATTTTTTTCTGCATCTACCTCTGAAAAAATATTTGGACTTCTAGCTGTGTGTGGGACTTGTTCTATTAGTCCATCTATACTGACCTCCATAAGGTTGCAAACTGAATATAATTTTTTTCTGCATCTACCTCTGAAAAAATATTTGGGCTTCTAGCTGTGTGTGGGACTTGTTCTATTAGTCCATCTATACTGACCTCCATAAGGTTGCAAACTGAATATAATTTTTTTCTGCATCTACCTCTGAAAAAATATTTGGGCTTCTAGCTGTGTGTGGGACTTGTTCTATTAGTCCATCTATACTGACCTCCATAAGGTTGCAAATTCAAAATATTTTTTTTCTGCATCTACCTCTGAAAAAATATTTGGGCTTCTAGCTGTGTGTGGGACTTGTTCTATTAGTCCATCTATACTGACCTCCATAAGGTTGCAAACTGAATATAATTTTTTTCTGCATCTACCTCTGAAAAAATATTTGGGCTTCTAGCTGTGTGTGGGACTTGTTCTATTAGTCCATCTATACTGACCTCCATAAGGTTGCAAATTCAAAATAATTTTTTGTCTGCATCTACCTCTGAAAAAATATTTGGGCTTCTAGCTGTGTGTGGGACTTGTTCTATTAGTCCATCTATACTGACCTCCATAAGGTTGCAAACTGAATATAATTTTTTTCTGCATCTACCTCTGAAAAAATATTTGGCCTTCTAGCTGTGTGTGGGACTTGTTCTATTAGTCCATCTATACTGACCTCCATAAGGTTGCAAACTGAATATAATTTTTTTCTGCATCTACCTCTGAAAAAATATTTGGGCTTCTAGCTGTGTGTGGGACTTGTTCTATTAGTCCATCTATACTGACCTCCATAAGGTTGCAAATTCAAAATAATTTTTTGTCTGCATCTACCTCTGAAAAAATATTTGGGCTTCTAGCTGTGTGTGGGACTTGTTCTATTAGTCCATCTATACTGACCTCCATAAGGTTGCAAACTGAATATAATTTTTTCCTGCATCTACCTCTGAAAAAATATTTGGCCTTCTAGCTGTGTGTGGGACTTGTTCTATTAGTCCATCTATACTGACCTCCATAAGGTTGCAAACTGAATATAATTTTTTTCTGCATCTACCTCTGAAAAAATATTTGGCCTTCTAGCTGTGTGTGGGACTTGTTCTATTAGTTCATCTATACTGACCTCCATAAGGTTGCAAACTGAATATAATTTTTTTCTGCATCTACCTCTGAAAAAATATTTGGGCTTCTAGCTGTGTGTGGGACTTGTTCTATTAGTCCATCTATACTGACCTCCATAAGGTTGCAAATTCAAAATAATTTTTTGTCTGCATCTACCTCTGAAAAAATATTTGGCCTTCTAGCTGTGTGTGGGACTTGTTCTATTAGTCCATCTATACTGACCTCCATAAGGTTGCAAACTGAATATAATTTTTTTCTGCATCTACCTCTGAAAAAATATTTGGCCTTCTAGCTGTGTGGGACTTGTTCTATTAGTCCATCTATACTGACCTCCATAAGGTTGCAAACTGAATATAATTTTTTTCTGCATCTACCTCTGAAAAAATATTTGGCCTTCTAGCTGTGTGTGGGACTTGTTCTATTAGTCCATCTATACTGACCTCCATAAGGTTGCAAACTGAATATAATTTTTTTCTGCATCTACCTCTGAAAAAATATTTGGGCTTCTAGCTGTGTGTGGGACTTGTTCTATTAGTCCATCTATACTGACCTCCATAAGGTTGCAAACTGAATATAATTTTTTTCTGCATCTACCTCTGAAAAGATATTTGGCCTTCTAGCTGTGTGTGGGACTTGTTCTATTAGTCCATCTATTCAGACCTCCATAAGGTTGCAAACTGAATATAATTTTTTTCTGCATCTACCTCTGAAAAAATATTTGGCCTTCTAGCAGTTTGTGGGTCTCATTGTATTAGGCCATCTATACCAAGCTCCACCACCTTTTCAATTTATAATAATTTTTCGCTGCATCTAGCCCTGAAAATAATTTTTCTTCCCAATAGTGGTAGCAATAGAAATATGGGGCGCGCTCCTGGCTTACAAAAATATACGCTTCATAACAAAAAACACCAGCTTAGCGCACTGCATTAATAAGATGGCATCATCGTCTCTCCCAGTGCTAGGCCTACTACCCAGGCTAGCATTCCTGTGCCTAAAACACAATGTATGGGTCCACGCTAGCCACTATGCTGAGGGGTCTAAAGCTGCTGCTAACGCTTTATAACAATTCAATTGGCAGATTTTCACAGAGCTCTTCTACAATGCCCACCCATCGGGACAACAGCTGCCCACCTTCCCTATGGGATATAGTGGCGAATAGTTGATGCCATTAATCAGAGCGTCAGTTGCCCCGTCGACGTGGCAAGCATACGGTAAGGCATGGGAAGAGTGGACACGACTAGTAGCAGGCAGACGGGTTGACCAATGTGAACAAGCCAGATCACAAGTCACCATAGAATTTCTCCACCAGCTAATGATGAGGGGCATATCAGGGGCGTCAGCGCAGCGGTGTCTGACCGGAGTAGTATTTCACTTCCAACTACTGAATTGGGGAGATGTGACAAAGATTCATCATCAGACAATCCATAAAAGGGTGGAAAAGGGGTCAGCCAAGGCAGGAGTGTAGACGTCCCGTCCCGTGCCACTAAAACTGATTTCTCACATCATATCCCTAACACCATTAACATGACACTCACAATTTGAAGCAACACTACTGTCTACTGCATTTGTGATCGCCTTCTTCGGGGCGCTATGCATAAGCGAATTAGTCCCTCAATCCAAAATTAGCACCAGTGGAGGCTTATTACACCAGGACGTAGTCATAGCCAATAATGCAATACGTCTACGCATACACAAATCGAAAATGGTTCCAGCGGGCAGGGGCACTTGGGTACTTCTACAACCCACAAACGGTACACTGAGTCGGTAACAATAGTAAAGCCATATCTAACCATCAGATCACAAAGTAATTTGTTCCTATCACACATTGATGGGACGCCATCAGCAAGATACCAGTTCCAAGCTATATTTAATAAATGCATAACATCGGCAGTGAACCACCCCAAAGATTATGGGACACACTCATTCCGCATAGGCGCGGCCACAGAAGCAGCAAGAGCAGGACTGTCAGAAACGGAAGTTCAGAGGATAGAGAGATGGTGATCCACGTGTTTGGCAAGATACATAAGACCGGACTTGTTATCCTAACGTGGTTTGTTTCTTTTACAGGTGACACTAAGCCAACAGTGTGGGTGATAGGCCACTCGTATATATATTGGGCAGATTAAAGGGCGAAAGTCCGCCCAGGCGGGAGGAAATTAGAGTTTCATAACACATATTTCAACTGGAGAGGTATTAGAGGCCTGCTATGGCCACAGGTACTAATGGAGGTAATCAAGGTAGGGAGAGAGGCAAGATGTCTGGTCATCTTAGTTATACAGGCCGGGGGAAACAACCTAGGTCATCACAAGAGCGCATAACTAATGGCAATAATGAAACTAGACACTGAGCGCTTCAGAGAATTTTTCACAAAACTAGCTATAGTATGGTCAGAGATTGTGCCGATAGCGGTATGGCAAGGTGCGCGAGACATCACGGCCATCGAACGGACAAGGCGGGTAATAAATATTCGGATGGCAAAATTTAGAAGAGACAGAGGCGGTGTAGTGGTACGACACCGACAACTGGAAGGAGATAAAGCAGGCCTCATACGGCCCAACGGTGTTCACTTAATGGATATTGGACTGGACATATTCCTGTCAGGACTCCAGGACGGAGTGGAACAAGCGTTAAGAGTGATGGGTGGGGGTCAGAGTCCTGCATACGAGTACGCAGGATCCTCCGTGGCCTGGAAATAGAAAGGACATGTTGGAGAGTTACACTTGTTGGCCAAGTTGCCGGAGTGGAGACACAGGGCATGCTGCAACAAGCTGAATTATTTTAGAAATAAAATGTCTTTCTAATGGAATGAGTATAAAGAGTTAATAAAGCTGTGACCGATCCTCACCCATCCAGTTGTAAGAGTTACATTATTGTATTGTCAAGGAAAGGGGGGCGGTAGGGGGGCTGAGCGTCTGGGTTTGGTTGGGGGTCCCCACAGTCTGCCTAGGCTAGATGCATTTAAAAATTCTTATTAGATACACAGGCGGTGCAGCTTGCTTCGCAGCTGGGCTACTACGCCCAAAGTATTGCCTAGGCTAGATGCAGTTAAAAATTCTACGCTGACTAGCAGACACTGAAGATTTGGAGCAGACCTCTGAGTAAACAGCTCTTCAGACTCAATCATCTGTGTTACCCCAAGCCATAGTGTATGTAGTTTCTTACAGTTAAAAGGGGGGGGGGAGCGACCCAACCCACCTGGAATTGACGATGCCAACGTCACGTAAGACACAGCAAGGGGACTCCAAAAAGAGTTTCCATTTTTTCCCAAAATTGTGGCACAGACACCACTTAACCCTAGAACGCATACCTGGGGCCTCGCAGTCCCGCCCTGTTAATTGTTTTCTATTTTCTGCAAGATTACTTTAGTTAGAATTTTGAAACTCTAGGTATTCTTCATGTATATAGTTGTTTGTCATTTGAGTTTGAGTTATTCAATGTTATTTGCACACGGGCCTAAAAGGCCCCAGGTATATGAAAGTGTAGATTTTTATGGTCATGCGTTCTAGGGTTAAGTGGCATCAATTGCCCCACAGTTGCTTAAAACGGTTGGTGAGGTGATATTACCAAATCCTCAAGCTTTTAGCCTCCCAAGGATAACACAGGATTAGAAAAGTCCTTGCGAATCCATGATTTGTTCATCTTTATGAACGTGAGTCTGTCTACATTCTCAGTGGACAGCCGCGTGCGCTTATCTGTCAGCACACCATCAGCAGCGCTGAACACACGTTCAGAGAGAACACTGGCTGCAGGGCATGACAAGATCTCCAAGGCGTGAGTGGCGAGCTCCGGCCATTTTTCCAGATTGGAATACCAAAATGAGCAAGGGTCCAGTGACACAGTCATGGCTTCGATGTTCACTTGGAGATACTCCTGCACCATCCTCTCTAGGCATTGACTATGTGTCAGACTTCTTGTCTCCTGTGGCCTTGCAAAGGATGGTCTAAAAAAGTGGTGAAACGATTTCACAAAATTGCTGTTACCAGCAGATACTGTGTTACTGTTACGGTTTGAGTGATGAAGACTCGACGGTCCCGCGGTTGGCAAGTTAGAACTGTGAGATTCACTTCGTGCACCACTGGTGTTTTGTGGAAAAGCACATGTAAGATTCTGCAACAGCGTCTGCAGATACTCCTGCATGCGTCAATCCCTTTTTATGGCAGGAATTATTTCGGCAAATTTACTTTTGTACCGGGGATCTAAGAGTGTGGCAACCCAGTAGTCGAGATTACTTCGAATTCTGCAATCTGAGGGTCATGTTGCAGGTAGTGCAGCAAGAAGGCACTCATGTGTCTTGCGCATCCAGGAGGACCAAGTCCTTGTTGTGTTGGTAGCGAGGTAAGAATCATGCTTCTTTCCTCTGCCCTCTCCCCCCAACCTCGCACAACAGAAATGTGATCAAGGTCTCCCTCATCTGATGAGTCTTCCATGCCCATCGCCAGTTCTTCCTCCACTTCTTCCTCGGCTCCTGCACCTTCCTCAACAGTTTGGCTGCTACCATGCGCCCTGTTTAATCCCTCTCCCTCACCCTCCCATGCCTGCCTCCTTGGTGCTGCCAACCGTCTGGACCTTGGAGATGTTATCCCTTCCGCATACGACTCCTCCTCTACTTCCTCCACCTCCTCTTGTCCGACCACCTGACTCTGAATTCTGTTTAATGTGTGCTCCAGCATGTAAATCACCGGAATAGTTATGCTGATAATGGCATCGTCGTCAGCACTAAACATCTTCGTCGCCATTTCAAAACTGTGCAGAAAGGTGTGTGGAGCCCCTGAGGGTGCAGTCTCCACAGAGTTACTGCATCTCACCCAGAGGTGTGGTATCTCACCCTCAGGTAAGGAAGGCGTATGGCTCGGGACCCTAACACCTGCATCCAACACATACCCGCAGTGGGGTTAGGGCGAGATTGCTCCTAAGGGAGAGCACAGTCCCAGGTCCCTAGCTGGTGGGAGGATCCTATGTAGTGGGTGCTTAGGGGAGCAGCTTAGGGGAGCACATGACAGGGAGAGTATAAATAGGAAGCCATCTTAGAAAGAGCAAGCCAGTCAGAGGAGGAAAAGTGACAGGAGCAGAGGCTCGGCATGAGCTCTGCTCCGGAGGCGGGCCTAGCCTGGGAGGCCCAGGACTGAAGGAGAGAAGAGAAGAGTGGGAGCAGGAAGGCTCCAGGAACCGAAGGGACCCTAGGGCTACGGGCCGTGCAGAAGGCCACCTGTACTCCCGCTGCTACCAGGAGGTAGAGGGGTCAGGCCAGATAAGGGGAACCGGTCCCTCAACTAGAGGAGAAACAGCAAGGCTCAACTAGAAACCGGAGGCTGCAGCATTTCATGTACTGCAGGCAAAAGTCCACACCAGTCTCACTAAGAAGGTAGCCACATAGGACCCAGGGGACGGAACACAAGTCGCCCGCCAAGGCCCGAGGATACCGGATAGAAGTGTCACTGGGTGTGAGGTGCAGGGAGAAGGCCAGAGAAAGGACACACAGAAGGGGGTCCTGCTAAGTACTCCGGAGCTATCTGGGGGTGGGCTGAGCCCCTCACTGAGTACGCACAGCACGACGGGTGAGATAGCTCTGGTACCTGTAATCTGGACTGCAACAACTGTGAGTAAAGATCTTGGGACTGCATCAGACGGACTCTGTGTTCATTACTGACTCCCTGCACTACAACCACCATCATCCACCCACACTGCCCTGAAGCTACACTCTTCCTGTGGTGAGTAATAATACCATTGCAGCAAAACCACCAGCTTCAGAGGACTGTTCCGCAGCGGCGGCCCCTTTGGCCGCACTCCACAGGTGGCGTAGTCGGACATTATAAAATCCATATATACAAATTACCGTTGGATTGACCGCCCTGGGTCACGGACCGGGTCACCGCCACAGTGACTACAACCCACAGCGTCTACCGGCCCGGCTCCGGGTACCCCACGGCCCAGGGGGCGCGTCAACTTCATAGGTCCCTGATCTGAGACCACTCCTGCTGTGTGATTTGCCCCACCTCTGGATCTCGTTGGCCCAGGCTATACGTCAGAAACTATTGCACTAGGGCTTGTCGGTGCTGCCACAGTCGCTGCAACATGTGCAGAGTTGAATTCCACCGTGTCGGCACATCGCATTTCAGCCGGTGAACTGGCAGGCCCAACGACTTCTGTAGAGATGTAAGTCGTTGAGCTGCGGGATGCGAACGGCGGAAGTGAGCACACAGCGACCGTGCCCTCTGCAGAAGGCCATCTAGTCCGGGATAGTGGGCTAAAAATTTATGGACAACCAGGTTCAACACGTGAGCCATACAAGGCACGTGTGTAACATTGCCCCGGCGAAGGGCCGCACCCAGGTTTGCAGCATTGTCGCACACGGCCTTCCCTGGTTGCAGGTCCAGTGGAGACAACCATTCATGAAACTGGGTCTCCAGAGCTGACCACAAGTCCTCAGCTGTGTGACTCACATTTCCCAGACATTTCAAAGTAAACACTGATGCCGTTGAGCCCTGCTGCCAGCATAGTAAGGAGGTGCGCAGTTAGAAAGCAGGTGGCATTACCAGACAGGCTTTGGGTGCAGGTGGAGGACCGAGAGGAGGTTGAGGAGGCAGAAGCAGTGGAGGAACTTCTAGATAAAGAGGATTGACATACAACTCACGGGGACGGCAAGACTTGGACAGCAGCCCCTTGTCCTGCTGTCACCATAGTTACCCAGTGCCCTGTCAGCGACATGTAACGCCCCTGTCCATGCCTACTCGTCCAAGTGTCTGTGGTGAAATGCACCCTGTCACACACAGAGTTTCTCAAAGAAGCGGTGATGTTGTGTGCGACATGCTGGTGGAGCGCAGGCACACCTTTCTTTGAGAAGTAGTGCCGACTGGGCATCTGGTACTGGGGCACTGCGACGGACATAAGGTCTCAAAAATCCACTGTGTCCTCCAGGCGGAAAGGCAGCATTTCTGTAGCCAACAGCTTGCAGATGGTGAAATTCAACCTCTTAGCTTTCTCATGGCTAGGAGGAAATGGTCTTTTACTTGTCCACATCTGAGGGACCGAGGGCTGGCTGTTGGGCTTTGACGGGGTTGAGTAGGGTGTCCCTGGCAAACTGCCGGTCTGTGAGGAAGATGCAGGCGGACATGTTAGGTTGCCTTGATCCAAAGGTGGTGCTCTCGATGTCAGAGAGCTCTCAACACCAGCAGGTGTTTCCACTTCCCAATGAACTGACGACCTGCCAATCACACTGGCTGTTGCAGGTAAAGAGGTGGCAGGTCTGCGTCCAAAAACATGTGTGACTGCTGTCCCCCCAGTCACAGAGGATGAAGAGGCCGCGGATGCACAAGATGGGGCAGACGGTGGTTGGCCCAGCCTGCTAGGCCGCATTGTAGCACAGTGAGCTTCCCACTGCAACTTATGCTTCATATCCATGTGACGGTACATGCATGAAGTACTCAAACTATGGATTTTTTGGCCTCTACTTAGCTTTTGGTGACAAATATTACAGATAACACGAGTTGGGTCATCCTTATCGATCTGAATAAATGCCCAGGCTATGCAAGGCTTAGAGCCCATGCGACCTGAAGAGCCACTACGACTTGTGGTCAGAGGCGGAGTTGTGGTTGAGGATGCAGTTGTTGACGTGCTTCCAGTACTCCGTCTCTGTCCAGGAAGGCGCAACCTAACCTCATCGTCAATAGCATCTGTGACGCCCCGCTGCGCTTGGTATCACAGATCCTAGAAGAGTGTATTGATGGAATCCTCCACAAGAGGCCCCCATAAACATTCACACATCTCCACCTTCCACCTCAGACCAGCAGAGGGAGCCCGTTAGGGAAATAAATAGGGAAGGTGGAGCTAGGCAGTTCAGTTCCTCTGAAGAGTTCCTGCAGTAGAGAAGCCTAAGAGAGGTCAGTCTGCAGTGGAGCTCAGTCTAGTCTAGAGAACTCAGTTAATAGTTCAGCAGTGGAGCACGAGGCTCCTGCTAGCTAGATTCAGGGAGCCCAGATAGAGCTTAAGGTGTGCCAGCGTCATAAGATCGGTGAAGCGCGGCAAGCTGCCGTTAGTGTGTATAGCCTATTGAGGGCCCGAGTAGGCCGAAGGCGAGTGGCGAGTTAGGGGCAGAGGAGCTTAACCAGCTCACCCCGAAGCATTTACCGGACACCGGATCCGAGCTTACCGGGATCTCTATGACCCAGTAAGGCATAACCGGAATCCCTGGAGAACTACAAGTCCCAGGATCGCTAAGGTGCTGATACGTAACAGAGCCAGGAGACGCTTAGGCCCCGCATACTGGGAGCGTGAACTTCAAGAGAAGGCCCTACCACAAGGTCAGCCAGCGCAGGACAGAGACAAAGTTAGGCCTAGCTCCAGGCAGGTCAGAAACTTACTGCGCAGAGGCAAGAAACAGGAGGCCCTACACCCGCTCATTGGGGAGGATCCTGATATGCACCCTTCACCCTACAGTGCTCCAGGATGTGCCTGAATTTCCTCCAGTAAAAGGTACTGAAGTGACTACCGTGTCCGTTTCCGTTCTTGCTCTGACCCAGCTGGGTCTCGCCTGTCCTGCATTCCCCCTGCATACGCTGCCCTGAGACCTAGCTCCACGTGTGGGGAGCTATACCATCGAGCTGCCTTATCACGGGCCTCAGTGGACTGCTGCAGCGCTGGTGCTTCTCACCAGATACCACAGGTGGTGTCACAAACTCTTATAAAATTAACAATTATCCACCCTTTTAAAGAGTGACCCCAGGGTACGGGCCAGGGAGCCGACCACCGCGACATCCCAAAGGCCAGGCAAAGGCCCGGGTGACCTCATCGACTGGCTGACTGTGGGTTGACAGTAAGTGGGATCTCCAACCTTGTCATCATCACCCTGTGTGTTATCACACTCGTCGTCCTCAAAGCCAACCTCTTCCTGCCCTGACCGAAAAGTCAAGTTGTCGCTCCAATCAGGTATTTGAGTCTCATCATCGTCTTCATCATTGTCTCCACCAACAGGAGTTACAGTTTGGGAGCGAGGGTCTACATTATGCTCAGAACCTTCTTCATCTGGTCCTGGATCCGACTTATAAAGATTCTGGGCATCAGTGCAGATCATTTCCTCGTCTGGATTAACAGAAGCTCTGGAGCAGACCTCCGTTTCCCAGGCTATAGTATGAGTAAACAGCTGTGCAGACTCAACCATCTGTGTTACCCCATACTCAGACGGGCAGCTGGAGACTTGGGAGCTGTGAGGAAGCAAGTGCGATTGGGGTGACACCTCTGAGGACTGGAGTATTTGTGATGTTGAAGTTGAGGTGGAGGAGAGCCCACTTGAAGGAGCACTTGATATCCGCTGAAGCACCTGCTGTTTTTGTGCCTCATCTGGAATTTGTAGCGATGGGCGTGTCCGTAACAAAGGGATCGTATCACATTGTCCACGAAAAGAAGTCGACATGTTAGTTTGGCTGGAAGATGGTCTTTCTTCTGCAGATGTTACTCCCCCCCCACCGCGGGGGGCTCGACCCACCAGCGGACAGGCACCAGTATTAGGAGAGGGGGGCTGGCCGTCAGGGTCCACCGCGGCTCTGGCACAAACCCGGCGACACGGAGGTGGCACGGGCAGGAACGGACTGGCCGTGTCGGCTTCTCACTTTTTGGATTTTAGAAGGGCATGACATGCCTATATCTGTGTCTCCCCCTCCTTTTACTCCTCCACCTCTTTTCTTTTCGCATGACTATATGTACTTGTCACTTTTCCATGTGTTAGTTATGTCTTCTGAGCAGTTTGTCAGCTTTTGGACACCTTTGAAGGTGTTTTCTATGTGTTTCTATGTGTTTTTGTTTGCCTGCCATTGGTTTTAACGGTGTTCGAAGGTGTTCGAACAGTTCGACGAACAGTTCGGCGAACACACGGGTGTTCGACGAACCGAACCGAACTCGAACACTACGGGGGTGGCTCAACACTAATGGCCACAAATACAATTGTAACGTGAGCGTTACAATAGCGATGCTCGACGCTGCCCGCGTACCTTGGGGACATACCATGATCAAGAGGCCGGAACTATACAATCACATGACCATCACCAAAGAGATGCATGGTCACGTGACCGTTGCCACGGCAATATCCACGCTACCCATAGTGCATCATGACCCGATTGTATAGTTCCGGCCTCTTGATCATGGTATGTCCCCAAGGTACGCGGGCAGCGTCGAGCATCGCTATTGTAACGCTCACGTGACCCTACGTTCCCATATCGATGGGGGCGTGAATGCACAGTCTAGGCCCTTTAGACAGGATATACTATGTTTTCCCCAAATGTAGTAGGGTCATACATGGAATAGACACATCCCCTTTGAAGTGGCTACTTCCGGGTCACGGTATATTATAGGTAGCGACGTGCGCTACCATGGTAATGGTCATGTGACCATGTACTTCCATGATGATGGTCACATGTCTGTATAGTTCCGCCCCTATAGACAGGTGTAGGTTATCCCATCACTAATTGTAGTAGGGGTATTTAAGCGTTATACATATCCAGTCTGAGTCATCCCCTTCAAAAAGGCAGGAGCGCCGAAACGCGCGTCAGGGAGCCACACATTGTGCAGCCTCTACATCCCACAAGGTGAATCATGTCTCTGTTTCTTTGCCTTTAATATGTCTCTCTTTTTTTTTGGCTAATTATATTGATGTTAGGGAGTTGGTGGAAGTGTAGGTTATGTGTGAGGCCCTATTTGTGGCCATGTATACCATACTATGATATCCTTCTCCAGCTCCTATCTATACATATACATATAGGCAACCAACTCCACTCTTTTTGGTTTTCTTATGTGATGGAAAGGCAATTGAGGATTATGTTATATGATGTATTTGGAATCTGCACCCTGTGGTGACACCTGTTGTTTGCTTTTAATTATGTTTTAACTTTCTATGTGTGATTTTGTGTCATATGTTTTGCCACTGTAGTCCTGTATGACTATAAGGATTTTTCTATATAAGTTTTTCTAATAAAGTAATTTTCTATTTTCTTACTATATTGGCCATATATTCGTGGTTTTCTTTGCTCAGGCATCTCGTTCTATATGTTTCTTCTACGAATGGCCCGAGACACATGGTTCTATGAGTCGGTTGCAATATGGAAATTATACAGTTATTTATGATATTTTTGAAAAGCAACCTGATACTCGGTTCTAATCTTCCCTTTGATACTTTATTTACTGTGTACAGCACAGCATTTGTGATTAGAAATATGGACTATAAGGCCAAAGAAAAAACTTGGCTTGATCAAGTACAACAAGTGTTCGGGGCTGATGGTGGCACTTCTCGGCAGGATGGTGAACATATATGGGAGGAGGATTTTTCAGCTATACAGTATCTGATTATTAAACGGACTCCCTTCTGGTGGAATAGGACTTTCCTCGACACATACCTCAATAAAAAGATGATACCGAGAGGCCTACGTGTAAGAGTAATCCCTACGTTCCCAGTAGAGGATACCACGTTTATAACCAAATGGGAAGCAACATGTGATGAGTGTTCATTTAAATTAATGCAACAATTAAGTGAACTAAATACGGGCAAAATTGCGGCCTTGGATTTATCTATTGATAGTGCGCAGAAAGCGTTTAGGGCAAATTGCCCTTCAGACAAACTATCCATCTTTGACTCTAAATTGGAGAATTCTGTCGATAGTACTGTCAAGAAGATCCAGGAGGTCCATGGCAAAAAAATCAATAGAGATATACGTGACAATAAGTTGAAAAAAGTCTATTGGTGGCGTAAACCATATGTTCAACAACTACGTTCACCTCGTGCATCATCGTTCTCATCTGGATCGTCACTCAGTGAATCCTGTGACGAGGCAGCTACTGCAAGAGTTACTAGGTCTGGTTCAATGACCCGAAAAAAATCGAGATTTTAACTATCACCCGTATAAACGGTAGAACTTTAGGCCATCGACGAAAAAGAATACTGATAATAAGGTAATCAATTTGAGTAAACATCTGCTTTCTGAATCTGATCTCTCCCTTCTCAGTAGGGGCCTGTCCTTTTCACCAGCCGCGGATTTCGATGAGTTTACTCTCATCAAGGACCTACATATCTTTGCTAGGTCCTTGATCTTCAAACATCATTTCCATGATCCGCATCTATGGCAATTATTCCCCTCTGAAGATGAGCAAAGAGCCTTGAATACCTTGGAAGAATTGGCGCTCGAACATACATCTACTGACAGTAACAAGATACCTCCATCTATTAGACAGGGCTCCAGGCGGTTCCCCCCTCTATCCAGTCATCCTAATGTGGAGATGTTTGTACAAATAGTCTCTAATGAACTATATAAAATCTCCAGACAGGTTTCATGTGATAATCTCAATAGGGAGGAGAGACAGAGACTTAAGATCTTAAAAAACTTGCCAGACGTTGTTATCAAACCGGCCGATAAGGGTGGAAACCTTGTGATCTGGCCACAAAATATGTACGAGGCCGAGGCATTTCGCCAGTTACGGGACATAACATGCTATAAAAAATTTACTTATAACCCGTTGCATACCTTTCAGAAACAGTTAAAGAATATTCTTAGTCAAGCGGTTAGTAGAGGGACTATTACTGATGAATTGGCCTCGGCCTTGTATGTAGTGGAACCAACTGTACCCACTCTCTATCTCCTCCCTAAACTCCATAAGAATCTATGTAGACCTCCTGGACGCCCCATTATATCGGGCAGGGGTAACTACCTGGAGCCCGTCAATAGATGGATTGACTCTAAAATTAATCCACTGGTTGAAACTCTTCCTTCCTTTCTCAGAGATACAGGCGACCTACTGAGAAGGGTAGATGGACTATATTTGGACACTGACTCTTTAATGGTAACTGCTGACATAGAGTCATTGTATACCAGTATTAAACATAATGATGGGCTACGGGCTTTACATTATTTCCTTAAAGGGTCCTCATTGCCAACGGACATACAGACACTAGTGATGGAATTGCTAGCATTCACACTCACACTTAATTTTTTCGTTTTCAAGGGGTCCTTCTACCTACAGCTTCAGGGGACCGCGATGGGGGCGGCTTTTGCCCCCTCATACGCTAATCTCTTTTTGGGGCTGTGGGAGAGGGACCTCTCCCTGCCTGATCAGGAGTAGAGATGAGCGTTGTTCTACTCGAACTGTTCGCCAATCTCAAATTCGAGCTGTTTTGGGCGGTGTTCGAGCCGTTCGGCGAACACGAACAATTTGAGAAAAATTCGGCTGTTCGAGGTTATGTTCGATAACTGTTCGTGCACCAAAATCATAACTGGATTTTTTCTCAGTAATGATGAAAATTAATGTTAATACGCAGTTTGAGTGTACAGCGGGGTGGGGGGAGGGGCAGGGGATGGATCTCTGCAGGAACAATGAAGATCTCCATTTTTTTTTCTCTTTCCCGCATTTGCAGTGGGGAGGTGCAATCTGTCAGCCTATCAGCAGCGCACACATGGAGCGAAGTGCTTTTTTTCACACAAGCAAGGGCATGTATCATTGGCAGTGTATGTCACATGTCCTTGCCCTATAAGACCAAGCCATTTTCCCCGTCGCCACCATTTTCTCACTGCTGCAGCTGCGTGTTAGACGGCACCGCTGTTGCTGTGTGCGCTATACCTTGTTAATTTCAAGCCAATTTTCGCACAAATCTACAGATAGCTTGGGAGTAGGGAATAGTTGTGATTGCAGTCCTTTTAAGGACTAGGTTACAGCATTTCCTACGACTTTTATCAGGGAGGTCTGTGCTCTTAAATAGATAGGTTGTGGGAGTAAAGACTAATTGTAATTGGAGTCCTTTTCAGGACTAGGTTACATGAGTTCCTATCAGTTTTTGCCAGGCAGGTCTGTGCCAGTGCTGTGCAAGTTTTTTTCACAGCATTTGGCTGAATCTAGCAAAGCTAATCCTTTTTGGCCTATTGCAGAGTGTGTTAGTCAGTGGAGTAGCCTATCTGTGTTGCAAGATATAACACCTGTGTATAGAATACCAATTTTTTTACTGCACCTAGTGAAGTAAAATCTTTTGGGCATAGCATCATTCTATTAGTCCATCTATACTGACCTCCATCAGGTTGCAAACTGAATATAATTTTTTTCTGCATCTAACTCTGAAAAAATATTTGGGCTTCTAGCAGTGTGTGGGACTTGGTCTATTACTCCATCTATACTGACCTCCATCAGGTTGCAAATTAAAAATAATTTTTTTCTTCATTTAGCTCTGAAAAAATATTTGGGCTTCTAGCAGTGTGTGGGACTTGTTCTATTAGTCCTTCTATACTGACCTCCAGCAGGTTGCAAATTGAATATAATTTTTTTCTGCATCTAGCTCTGAAAAAATAGTTGGGCTTCTAGCGGTGTGTGGGACTTGGTCTATTAGTCCATCTATACTGACCTCCATCAGGTTGCAAATTAAAAATAATTTTTTTCTGCATCTAGCTCTGAAAAAATATTTGGGCTTCTAGCAGTGTGTGGGACTTGGTCTATTAGTCCATCTATACTGACCTCCATCAGGTTGCAAATTAAAAATAATTTTTTTCTGCATCTAGCTCTGAAAAAATATTTGGGCTTCTAGCGGTGTGTGGGACTTGGTCTATTAGTCCATCTATACTGACCTCCATCAGGTTGCAAATTAAAAATAATTTTTTTCTGCATCTAGCTCTGAAAAAATATTTGGGCTTCTAGCAGTGTGTGGGACTTGGTCTATTAGTCCATCTATACTGACCTCCATCAGGTTGCAAATTAAAAATAATTTTTTTCTGCATCTAGCTCTGAAAAAATATTTGGGCTTCTAGCGGTGTGTGGGACTTGGTCTATTAGTCCATCTATACTGACCTCCATCAGGTTGCAAATTAAAAATAATTTTTTTCTGCATCTAGCTCTGAAAAAATATTTGGGCTTCTAGCAGTGTGTGGGACTTGGTCTATGAGTCCATCTATACTGACCTCCATCAGGTTGCAAATTAAAAATAATTTTTTTCTTCATTTAGCTCTGAAAAAATATTTGGGCTTCTAGCAGTGTGTGGGACTTGTTCTATTAGTCCTTCTATACTGACCTCCAGCAGGTTGCAAATTGAAAATAATTTTTTTCTGCATCTAGCTCTGAAAAAATAGTTGGGCTTCTAGCGGTGTGTGGGACTTGGTCTATTAGTCCATCTATACTGACCTCCATCAGGTTGCAAATTAAAAATAATTTTTTTCTGCATCTAGCTCTGAAAAAATATTTGGGCTTCTAGCAGTGTGTGGGACTTGGTCTATTAGTCCATCTATACTGACCTCCATCAGGTTGCAAATTAAAAATAATTTTTATCTGCATCTACAGTACCTCTGAAAAAATATTTGGGCTTCTAGCAGTGTGTGGGACTATTTGTATTAGTCCATCTATACTGACCTCCATCAGGTTGCAAATTCAAAATAATTTTTTTCTGCATCTAACCCAGCCAATAGTTTTGGCCTAATACCACAGTTTGGCCACTCAGCTCTGCTCGGTTACCATCCATTGTTTTTTTGTGCAAACAACTCCAGAGTTGTGAATTAGTTAACCACCAAAATGAGTGGAAAAAGGCCTGCTGCTGGTGGAAAGGGGAATAGGCGTGTTGGGAAGGGGAAAAAAGGTTGTGTCCGTGGGGTAGGTGTTAAAGCAACAGTAACATCTGCAGAAGAAAGACCATCTTCCAGCCAAACTAAAATGTCTACTTCTTTTAGCGGACAATGTGATAAGATCCCTTTCTTACGGCCACGCCAATCGCTACAAATTCCAGATGAGGCACAAAAACAGCAGGTGCTTCAACGGATATCAAGTGCTCCTTTAAGTGGGCTCTCCTCCACATCAACTTCAACATCACAAATACTCCAGTCCTCAAAGGTGTCACCCAAATCGCACTTGCTTCCTCACAGCTCCCAAATCTCCAGCTGCCCGTCTGAGTATGAGGTAGAACAGATGGTTGAGTCTGCAGAGCTGTTTACTCATACTATAGCCTGGGAATCAGAGGTCGACTCCAGCGCTTCTGTGAATCCAGACGAGGAAATGATCTGCACTGATGCCCAGAATCTTTATGAGTCGGATCCAGGACCAGACGCAGAAGGTTCTGACCATAATGTAGACCCTCATTCCCAAACTGTAACTCCTGTTGGTGGAGACAATGAGGAAGACGATGATAAGACTCAAATACCTGATTGGAGCGACAACTTTAGTTTTTTGTCAGGGCAGGAACAGGTTGGCTCTGAGGACGACGGGTGTGATAACGCACAGGGTGATGATGATGAGGTCGGAGATCCCACTTACTGTCAACCCACAGTCAGCCAAGAGATGAGGTCAGCAGAGGAGGTGGAGGAAGATGCTAGTGACGACGAGGTCAGGTTGCGCCTTCCTGGACAGAGACGTAGTACTGGAAGCACGTCAACAACTGCATCCTCAAACACAACTCTGCCTCTCACCACAAGTCGTGGTGGCTCTTCAGGTCGCATGGGTGCTAAGCCTTGCATAGCCTGGGCATTTTTTCAGATCGATAAAGATGACCCAACTCGTGTTATCTGTAACATTTGTCAGCAAAAGCTAAGTAGAGGCCAAAAAATACATAGTTTGAGTACTTCATGCATGAACCGGCACATGGACATGAAGCATAAGTTGCAGTGGGAAGCTCAATGTGCTACAATGCGGCCTAGCCGGCCGGGCCAATCACCGTCTGCCATATCTTGTGCATCCGCGGCCTGTTCATCCTCTGTGACTGGGGGGACAGCAGTCACACCTGTTTTGGGGCGCAGACCTGCCACCTCTTTACCCGCAACAGCCAGCGTGATTGGCAGGTCATCATTTTCTTTGGAGGTGGTAACACCAGCTGGTGTTGAGCGCTGTCCGACATCGATAGCACCACCTTTGGATCAAGGCAACCTAACATGTCCGCATGCATCTTCCTCACAGACCGGCAGTTTGCCGGGGACACCCTTATCAACCCCGTCTAAGCACAATAGCCAGCCCTCGGTCCCTCAGATGTGGACAAGTAAAAGACCATTTCCTCCTAGCCATGAGAAAGCCAAGAGGTTGAATTTCACCATCTGCAAGCTCTTGGCTACAGAAATGCTGCCTTTCCGCCTGGTGGACACAGAGGATTTTCGAGACCTTATGTCCGTCGCAGTGCCCCAGTACCAGATGCCCAGTCGACACTACTTCTCAAAGAAAGGTGTGCCTGCGCTCCACCAGCATGTCGCACACAACATCACCGCTTCTTTGAGAAACTCTGTGTGTGACAGGGTGCATTTCACCACAGACACTTGGACGAATAGGCATGGACAGGGGCGTTACATGTCGCTGACTGGGCACTGGGTAACTATGGTGACAGCAGGACAAGGGGCTGCTGTCCAAGTCTTGCCGTCCCCACGAGTTGTGCGTCAATCCTCTTTATGTCAAAGTTCCTTCCCTGCTTCTGCCTCCTCAACCTCCTCTCGGTCTTCCACCTGCACCCAAAGCCTGTCTGGTCATGCCACAAGCTTTCTAACTGCGCAGAAGGGATCCTGCACACCTCCTTACTATGCTGGCAGTAGGGCTCAACGTCATCAGGCGGTTTTTACATTGAAATGTCTGGGAAATGTGAGTCACACAGCTGAGGAGTTGTGGTCAGCTCTGGAGAACCAATTTCATGAATGGTTGTCTCCACTGGACCTGAAACCAGGGAAGGCCGTGTGCGACAATGCTGCAAACCTGGGTGCGGCCCTTCGCCAGGGCAATGTCACACACGTGCCTTGTATGGCTCACGTGTTGAACCTGGTTGTCCAGCAATTTTTAGCCCACTATCCCAGACTAGATGGCCTTCTGCAGAGGGCACGGTCGCTGTGTGCTCACTTCCGCCGTTCGCATACCGCAGCTCAGCGACTTACATCTCTACAGAAGTCGTTGGGCCTGCCACTTCACCGGCTAAAATGCGATGTGCCTACCCGGTGGAATTCAACTCTGCACATGTTGCAGCGACTGTGGCAGCACCGACAAGCCCTGGTGCAATACGTTCTGACGTATAGCCTGGGCCAACGAGATTCAGAGGTGGGGCAAATCACGCTGGAGGAGTGGTCTCAGATCAGGGACCTATGCACCCTTCTGCACAGTTTTGAAATGGCGACGAAGATGTTTAGTGCTGACGATGCCATTATCAGCATGACTATTCCGGTGATTTACATGCTGGAGCACATGTTAAACAGAATTCAGAGTCAGGTGGTGGCACAAGAGGAGGTGGAGGAAGTAGAGGAGGAGGAGTTGTATGCGGAAGGGCTAACATCTGCAAGGTCCAGACGGTCGGCAGCACCAAGGCGGCAGGCATGTGAGGGTGGGGGAGATGGTTTTACCAGGGCGCATGGTAGCAGCCAAACTAGTGAGGAAGGTGCAGGAGCCCAGGAAGAAGTGGAGGACGAACTGATGGAAGACTCATCAGATGAGGGAGACCTTGATCACATTTCTGTTGTGCGAGGTTGGGGGGAGAGGACAGAGGAAGGAAGCATGATTGTTACCTCGCCACCAACACAACAGGGACTTGGTGCTCCTGGATGCGCAACACACATGAGTGCCTTCTTGCTGCACTACCTGCAACATGACCCTCGAATTGTGAGAATTAGAAATAATCCTGACTACTGGGTTGCCACACTGTTAGATCCCCGGTACAAAAGTAAATTTTCAGAAATTATTCCTGCCATAGAAAGGGATGCACGCATGCAGGAGTATCAGCAGAGACTGTTGCAGAATCTTACATGTGCTTTTCCACAAAATACCAGTGGTGCACGTAGTGAATCTCACAGTTCCAACTTGCCAACCGTGGGACCGTCAAGTGTTCAGTACTCAAACCGTAACAGAACCACAGTATCTGCTGGTAACATCAATTTTGCGGAATCATTTCACCACTTTTTTAGCCCATCCTTTGCAAGGCCACAGGAGACAAGAAGTCTGACACATAGTCAACGCCTAGAGACGATGGTACAGGAGTATCTCCAAGTAAACATTGAAGCCACGACTGTGTCACTGGACCCTTGCTCTTTTTGGGCTTCCAATCTGGATAAATGGCCGGAGCTAGCCACTTACGCCTTGGAGATCTTGTCATGCCCCGCAGCCAGCGTTCTGTCTGAACGTGTGTTCAGCGCTGCTGGTGGTGTGCTGACAGATAAGCGCACGCGGCTCTCCACTGATAATGTAGACAGACTCACGTTCATAAAGATGAACAAATCATGGATCCGAAACGACTTTTCTACCCCTGTGTCATCCTGGGGAGAGTAAAAGCTTGATGATTGGTTAAAATCACCCTACCAACCGTTTTAAGCTTTCAAATTACTAATCATGTTTATCTGTATCTTGACTGGAAAATAATTTGGGCTTTGTAGCAGTGTGCAGCACTGATCCTATTAGGCCATCTATACTAAAGCTTCACCAGATTTAAAATTAAAAATAATTTTTAGCTGCATCTAGCCCGGAAAATAATTTTGGGGCTCCGAGATGCGCAAGGCACATAAGTGCCTTCTTGCTGCACTACCTGCAGCATGACCCTCATATTGTCAGAATTCGAAGTAATCATGACTACTGGGTTGCCACACTCTTAGATCCCCCAAACTTTTCGATCAACCTTTTCATTTTAATAAAGACCAAAAAAATGGTCATTTTTGAAATTATAAGCATTAGCAGGTTGTTAGAAACTGAAATCAAACAGTTTTCAACTCAAAACTTTATTCTAGGTGATGTTACATTTTCACATAGGACCCCTTGTTCGAAAGGAGCTTCTGAACTCTCTCGTCCATTGAATTTGTCAGGTTTTGGATGGTTTCTGCTTCAATTGTTTTGCATGAGGACAGAATACCCTCCCAGAGCTGTTGCTTAGATGTGAACTGCCTCCCGCCATCATAGACACTCCTTTTAATGATGCTCCAAAGGTTCTGAATGGGGTAGAGGTCAGGGGAGCATGGGGGTCACACCATAAGTTTGTCCCCTTTTATGCCCATATCAGCCAGAGATGCAAATGTTTTATGTGCAGCATGAGATGGTGCATTATCATGCAGAAAAATGATCTTGCTGTGAAATACACGGTTCTTCTTCTTGAACCATGGCAGGAAGTGCTGTTTGAGAAAATCCACATACATTATGGAGTTCATCTTTAGCGCCTTCAGGGATCCTAAAGGGGCCGACAATCTCTCTCCCCATGATTCCAGCCCAAAACATTACTCCACCTCCTCCTTGTTGGCGCTGTAGCCGTGTTTGCGTGGGGTGTCCATCAACCAGCCATCCTCCACTCCATCCATCTGGACCATCGAGCGCTGCACGGCACTCATCCGTGAACAAAACAGTTTTGAAATCAGTCTTCATGTAATGTTTGGCCCACTGGAGCCGTTTCTGCTTGTGTGAAGTGGATAGAGGAGGTCGACAGGATGGCGCATGCACAGCTGCAAACCTCTGAAGGACCCTGCATCTTGTTGTTCGGGGGACGTTGGAGGCACAAGCAGCTTCAAAAACTTGTCTGCTGCTATGACAAGGCTTTTTTGCCGCTGCTCTTTCAACCTGACGTAATTGCCTGTAGGAAAGAGTCCTCAATTTGCCCTTATCAGCACGCACACGTGTGTACTGTGAATCAGCTACATACTTCTTGATTGCCAAGACACTTCATCCTGATCATCGCACAATGTTGATTGTAGTCATGCCTTGACCTAAACACTCCACAATTTGTTGCTTCTCAGCAGCCGACACATCCTTTTTCTTTCCCATTTTGGCAGAAAATGTAGGCTGCTTAATAATGTGAGAGAGCCTTCTTAAGTAGTCTTGCCTTTCATTGGACACACCTGCCAAACTAATTAGCACAGGTGTCTGCAATTGCTTACAGTGATATAAAGAGCCCTGACACACATCACCATCAATGAGTTTAACTGACAAACAAACAAATTCTTCCCTTATCACTCCTAAACACTTTTTGTATAATAATTTGGAACGCAGTGTACATGTGCTTTTCCACAAAACACCAGTGGTTCACGTAGTGAATCTTACAGTTCTAACTTGCCAACCGTGGTCTGTATGGAGTTGTTCAATAAAGGGCCCAAAATTAAGATAACATAGATGGGAGAGGTCTCTATGAATAGGAATTCCTAAGTATTTGATACCCTGTGAGGGCCAGGCAAAGGGAAAGTTGGACTGGATGGAATCCTATATGGATTTGGGGAGGGAGACATCGAGGGACTCAGACTTCGCTGCATTGATTTTAAAATTTTACCATGTAACAAAGTGATCTATTTCAGCCATAACAGCATGGATGGATATATGTGATTGAGTGATATATACTAGGACATCATCAGCAAATAGAGAGCACTTGTACTCGGTGCCTCCCACCTCAATCCACCTAATATTGGGGTTATGGCGAATTGATGAGAGCAGGTGCTCCGTCACTAGGATGTATAAGAGAGGGGACAGAGGACATCGCTGCCTTGTCCCATTGGTGATTGTGAAAGGTGATGAAAATGTTCTGACGCACCCCCTGGGCCTTGGGACACCCGGAGCCGGACCCTTTTTGGTGGATGCTGGTGGTTGTAGTCTTCGTGGCGGCGACCCAGTTCCGTGGCTCAGGGCGGTCAAACCAGTGGCGGAACTATTTATGTGGTTTTCATGTTTAAATGTCCGACTACGCCACCCGTGGATTGCGGTCAGAGTGAACCGCCGCTACAGGGCAGACCACTGAGGCTGGTGTTGTGGGTGCAGCAGAGCGTAGCATAACTCCCCACGGGAGGAGTATAGCCTCAGGGCAGTGTATGCGGAGGATGGGGGAGATGGTGCAGGGCAGCAGCAGTAACGACACGGAGTCAGTGATGCAGTTCAGGGCCTTTACTCACAGTTCTTATTATCCAGACCACGTCTGCAGGTAACGGCTGCCCACGTCGTACTGTGCTCACCAGGTGAGGGGCTCAGACAACTCCCAGATAACTTTGGAGCACTTCACAGGACCCCCTTTGTGTGTCCTTTGTCTGGCCTTTCTTACCAACACTTCTGTCCGGCTGCCTCGGGCCTCCTCTTGGTAAACTTGGCGCCAGTTTCCCTGACCCTATGTGGTGCCTTCCTAGCGGGTGTAGCGAGGGGCTGCGCCACATAAAATGTCAGAGCCTCCGGTTTCTAGCTGAGGGTCGTTTCCTGCCTCCACTAGTTCGGGGACCGGTCTCCCCCTTTGGCCTGACCCCTCCACGCAGGTGGATTCGGGCGTGCGGTGGCGACTCGCCCGTCCGCACCCCTGGGATCCCTTCATTCCTCGTTCCTGGAGCCTTCTCCGCTCCTCTTCCTTCCTTCTCCCTCTTCCAGGCCTGGGCCTCTGTTACTAGGCCCGCCTCCGGAGCAGAGCTCATGCAGAGCCCCTGCTCCCTGCCACTTCTGCTCAGACTTCTCTGCACTGAACTAAGATGGTGCCCACCTTTTATACTCCCTTCTCAATGCACCCAGGAACTGCTTCCTCCCTGCTCCTGCACTACAGGGTTCCCCTTCCTCAGTGTTCCCTCCCCCCACTCCAGCCAGGGACAGGGACTGTCGTGCCCATCTCAGGGGCATATTGGTCGCCCTGCCCCACGGCAATGTGGTGTAATGCATGCAGGTGTCGGGTTCTGATCCACACTCCATCCTTACCTGAGAGTGAGATATCACACCTCTGGGTGAGGTGCAATACGTCTGTAGCAACCGAGCCCTCAGGGTGCTACAGTTCCATTTATCTTCAGCCTAGGTGACGTATTGCGATACAGGGCCGTGATTTTGGCTATAAAAGGGTCCCCTAGACCCCTACCCCAAGCTTTTTAAGAGAATCATATATGGCGTGCCAGGAGACTCTATGGAATGCTTTCTCAGCATCCAACGAGAGTATCTAATTACAAATTTTTAACTGCATCTAGCCCAGGAAATACTTTGTGCCTAGTAGCAGTGTCTGCTAGTGAGCGGATTATCCCGGCTGTTAAGCAAGCTGCACCACCTGTAGTTTAGACACTTAATTTTTTCAAAGGAAATGCTTCGGGACCATGGGATACTTAGTGAAGAGCATCAGGAGGCACCCCAAGGCATAGGGGCTGGGACTGGCAGTAGGATGCCTTGCGGTGGACAGCCGAGCTCGATCCTTATAAAAGCTTTTTAACTGCAGCAGCTTTAGTGGACGCTACTGGAGCTGGAATTACCGCGGCTGCTGGCATGAGACTTGCCCTCCAATAGATCCTTGTAAATGGATTTAAAGTGTATTCATTCAAATTAGAGAGACAATTTAAATTAAAAAGCTTAGAGCTGCCTCCACCACAGGGGGGCTCGCTCGACCCACCAGCGGACAGGCACCAGTATTGGGAGAGGGGGGCTGGCCGTCAGGGTTCACCGCGGCTCTGGCACAAACCCGGCGACACGGAGGTGGCACGGGCAGGAGCGGACTGGCCGTGTCGGCTTCTCACTTTTTGGATTTTAGAAGGGCATGACATGCCTATATCTGTGTCTCCCCCTCCTTTTACTCCTCCACCTCTTTTATTTTCGCATGACTATATGTACTTGTCACTTTTCCATGTGTTAGATATGTCTTCTGAGCAGTTTGTCAGCTTTTGGACACCTTTGAAGGTGTTTTCTATGTGTTTCTATGTGTTTTTGTTTGCCTGCCATTGGTTGTAACGGTGTTCGAAGGTGTTCGACGAACAGTTCGACGAACAGTTCGGCGAACACACGGGTGTTCGACGAACCGAACCGAACTCGAACACTACGGGGGTGGCTCAACACTAATCAGGAGTCCTCGATGGGCCGCATCCTTTCCTGGACGCGGTACATTGACGACATTTTCCTGATCTGGCAGGGGTCACGTGATCATCTAGAGACATTTATACGTGATCTTAATGTGAATGTCCTAAATATACGGCTTACTTTCAATTGTGATTTTGACCGAGTTGAATTTTTAGATGTATGTCTAACCCAGGGTCCGGATAATGCCATCTGTACGAACATTTTTAGAAAACCTACCTCATCCAATACTCTGTTGCATGTGTCCTCGTCCCATCCATCACATATTATTCGATCTGTACCGGTAGGGCAGTTCCTGCGCCTTCGCAGGATTTGCTCCAGCGACCAGGATTTTGAATTGCAATCCCAGGAACTGAGTGAGCGTTTCTATGCTCGTGGGTATAGCCATAGATCGGTTAAGAAAGCGCATAATCATGCTAGACATTCTTCCCGCCATGATCTCCTTTACAAATCCAGCACTAAGAAAACTAGCGATGTTGTGAGGTTCATCACTACCTTTCATACACAAATACTAGCAGTGAGGAAGGTCCTGAGGAAAGCTTGGCCAGTTTTGAGAGCTGATCCCGTGCTAGCTAAATATATCACGATTAAACCCACCATTGTATTTCGTCGCAGTAAAAATCTTCGTGACCATTTAGTTCGGAGTCACTATGAGGGAGGAAGGATTGTGACTTTCCTTGACAATGTAAATAGTTGTCCTGGATGTGTCCCATGCGGGCGGTGTGTGGCCTGTACCAACATACTGAGGAGTACTAATTTCATAGACTCTACGGGGAGATCCTCTTATGAGATCAAAAAACGTATTTTCTTACTATATTGGCCATATATTCGTGGTTTTCTTTGCTCAGGCATCTCGTCCTATAACTGTATAGCAGACCCTCTCCTTTCTAATGGGAACATGTCGTACCTTGTTCCTGTGGCCCTGTTCTATGTGGCTTTAAATTCTTAGTGGGATTTTTCCTAAAATTGGTCACCCGTTGGACTCACTGCATACCCTTTAACTGTATAGCAGACCCTCTCCATTCTAATGGGAACATATCGCACCTTGTTACTGTGGCTCTGCGCTATGTGTCTCTAAATTCTTAGTGGGGTTTTTCCTAAAATTGGTCAGCCGGTGGACTCACTGCATACCCTATAACTGTATAGCAGACCCTCTCCTTTCTAATGGGAACATGTCGTACCTTGTTACTGTGGCCTTTCTCTATGTGTCTTTAAATTCCTAGTGGGGTTTTTCCTAAAATTGGTCAGCCTTTGGACTCACTACATACTCTATAACTGTATAGAAGACTCTTTCCTTTCTAATGGGAACATGTCGTACCTTGTTACTGTGGCCCGGCTCTATGTGTCTTTAAATTCTTAGTGGGGATTTTCCTAAAATTAGTCAGCCTTTGGACTCACTGCACACTCTATAACTGTATAGCAGAACCTCTCCTTTCTAAGGGTTACATGTCGTACCTTGTTACTGTGGCCCTGCTCTATGTGTCTTTAAATTCTTAGTGGAGTCTTTCCTAAAATTGGTCAGCCGCTGGACTCACTGCATACCCTATAACTGTATAGCAGGCCCTCTCCTTTCTAATGGGAACATGTCGTACCTTGTTACTGTGGCCCTGTTCTATGTGTCTTTAAATTCTTAGCGGGGGTTTTCCTAAAATTGGTCAGCCGTTGGACTCACTGCATACCCTATAACAGTACAGCAGACTCTCTCCTTTCTAATGGGAACATGTCGTACCTTGTTACTGTGGCCCTGCGCTATGTGTCTTTAAATTCTTAGTGGGGTTTTTCCTAAAATTGGTCAGCCGTTGGACTCACTGCATACCCTCTAACTGTATAGCAGACTCTTTCCTATTTAATGGGAACATGTCGTACCTTGTTACTGTGGCCCTGTTCTTTGTGTCTTTAAATTCTTAGTGGGGATTTTCTTAAAATTAGTCAGCCGTTGGACTCACTGCATACCCTTTAACTGTATAGCAGGCCCTCTCCTTTCTAATGGGAACATGTCGTACCTTGTTAATGTGGCCCTGCTCTATGTGTCTTTAAATTCTTAGTGGGGTTTTTCCAAAAATTGGTCAGCCATTGGACTCACTGAATACCCTATAACTGTACAGCAGACTCTCTCCTTTCTAATGGGAACATGATGTACCTTGTTACTGTGGCACTGCTCTGTGTGCCTTTAAATTCTTAGAGGGGATTTTCCTAAAAATGGTCATCCGTTGGACTCACTGCATACCCTATAACTGTACAGTAGACCCTCTCCTTTCTAAGGGGAACATGTCGTACCTTGTTACTGTGGCCCTGCTCTATGTGTCTTTAAATTCTTAGTGGGGTTTTCCTAAAATTGGTCAGCCGTTGGACTCACTGAATACCCTATAACTGTACAGCAGACTCTCTCCTTTCTAATGGGAACATGTCGTACCTTGTTTCTGTGGCCCTGCTCCGTGTGTCTTTAAATTCTTAGTGGGGTTTTTGTCCTAAAATTGTTCAGCCGTTGGACTCACTGCATACCCTATAACTGTAAAGCAGACCCTCTCCTTTCTAATGGGAACATTTCGCACCTTGCTACTGTGGCCCTGCTCTATGTGTCTTTAAATTCTTAGTGGGGGTTTTCCTAAAATTGGTCAGCCGTTGGACTCACTGCATACCCTATAACTTTATAGTAGACCCTCGCCTTTCTAAGGGGAACATGTCGTACCTTGTTACTGTGGCCCTGCTCTATGTGTCTTTAAATTCTTAGTGGGGTTTTTTATAAAATTTGTCAGCTGTTGGACTCACTGCATACCCTAAAACTGTATAGCAGACCCTCTCCTTTCTAATGGGAACATATCGCACCTTGTTACTGTGGCTCTGCGCTATGTGACTTTAAATTCTTAGTGGGGTTTTTCCTAAAATTGGTCAGTCGTTGGACTCACTGCATACCCTTTAACTGTATAGCAGGCCCTCTCCTTTCTAATGGGAACATGTCGTACCTTGTTACTATGGCCCTGTTCTATGTGTCTTTAAATTCTTAGCGGGGGTTTTCCTAAAATTGGTCAGCCGTTGGACTCACTGCATACCCTATAACAGTACAGCAGACTCTCTCCTTTCTAATGGGAACATGTCGTACCTTGTTTCTGTGGCCTTGCTCTATGTGTCTTTAAATTCTTAGTGGGGTTTTTCCTAAAATTGGTCAGCCGTTGGACTCACTGCATACCCTATAACTATATAGCAGACTCTTTCCCTTTTAATGGGAACATGTCGTACCTTGTTACTGTGGCCCTGTTCTTTGTGTCTTTAAATTCTTCGTGGGGATTTTCCTAAAATTAGTCAGCCTTTGGACTCACTGCACACCCTGTAACTGTATAGCAGACCCTCTCTTTTCTAATGGGAACATGTCGTACCTTGTTACTGTGGCCCTGTTCTATGTGGCTTTAAATTCTTAGTTGGATTTTTCCTAAAATTGGTCACCCGTTGGACTCACTGCATACCCTATAACTGTATACCAGACCCTCTCCATTCTAATGGGAACATATCGCACCTTGTTACTGTGGCTCTGCGCTATGTGTCTCTAAATTCTTAGTGGGGTTTTTCCTAAAATTGGTCAGCCGGTGGACTCACTGAATACCCTATAACTTTACAGCAGACTCTCTCCTTTCTAATGGGAACATGTTGTACCTTGCTATTGTGGCACTGCTCTGTGTGTCTTTAAATTCTTAGTGGGGATTTTCCTAAAATTGGTCATCCGTTGGACTCACTGCATACCCTATAACTGTATAGTAGACCCTCTCCTTTCTAATGGGAACATGTCGTACTTTGTTTCTGTGGCCCTGCTCAGTGTGTCTTTAAATTCTTAGTGGGGTTTTTGTCCTAAAATTGTTCAGCCGTTGGACTCACTGCAGACCCTATAACTGTAAAGCAGACCCTCTCCTTTCTAATAGGAACATGTCGCAACTTGCTTCTGTGGCCCTGCTTTATGTGTCTTTAAATTCTTAGTGGGGTTTTTCCTAAAACTGGTCAGCCGTTGGACTCACTGCATACCCTATAACTGTATAGTAGACCCTCTCCTTTCTAAGGGGAACATGTCGTACCTTGTTACTGTGGCCCTGCTCTATGTGTCTTTATATTCTTAGTGGGTTTTTTTATAAAATTTGTTAGCCGTTGGACGAAAAAGAATACTGATAATAAGGTATTCAATTTGAGTAAACATCTGCTTTCTGAATCTGATCTCTCCCTTCTCAGTAGGGGCCTGTCCTTTTCACCAGCCGCGGATTTCGATGAGTTTACTCTCATCAAGGACCTACATATCTTTGCTAGGTCCTTGATCTTCAAACATCATTTCCATGATCCGCATCTATGGCAATTATTCCCCTCTGAAGATGAGCAAAGAGCCTTGAATACCTTGGAAGAATTGGCGCTCGAACATACATCTACTGACAGTAACAAGATACCTCCATCTATTAGACAGGGCTCCAGGCGGTTCCCCCCTCTATCCAGTCATCCTAATGTGGAGATGTTTGTACAAATAGTCTCTAATGAACTATATAAAATCTCCAGACAGGTTTCATGTGATAATCTCAATAGGGAGGAGAGACAGAGACTTAAGATCTTAAAAAACTTGCCAGACATTGTTATCAAACCGGCCGATAAGGGTGGAAACCTTGTGATCTGGCCACAAAATATGTACGAGGCCGAGGCATTTCGCCAGTTACGGGACATAACATGCTATAAAAAATTTACTTATAACCCGTTGCATACCTTTCAGAAACAGTTAAAGAATATTCTTAGTCAAGCGGTTAGTAGAGGGACTATTACTGATGAATTGGCCTCGGCCTTGTATGTAGTGGAACCAACTGTACCCACTCTCTATCTCCTCCCTAAACTCCATAAGAATCTATGTAGACCTCCTGGACGCCCCATTATATCGGGCAGGGGTAACTACCTGGAGCCCGTCAATAGATGGATTGACTCTAAAATTAATCCACTGGTTGAAACTCTTCCTTCCTTTCTCAGAGATACAGGCGACCTACTGAGAAGGGTAGATGGACTATATTTGGACACTGACTCTTTAATGGTAACTGCTGACATAGAGTCATTGTATACCAGTATTAAACATAATGATGGGCTACGGGCTTTACATTATTTCCTTAAAGGGTCCTCATTGCCAACGGACATACAGACACTAGTGATGGAATTGCTAGCATTCACACTCACACTTAATTTTTTCGTTTTCAAGGGGTCCTTCTACCTACAGCTTCAGGGGACCGCGATGGGGGCGGCTTTTGCCCCCTCATACGCTAATCTCTTTTTGGAGCTGTGGGAGAGGGACCTCTCCCTGCCTGATCAGGAGTAGAGATGAGCGTTGTTCTACTCGAACTGTTCGCCAATCTCAAATTCGAGCTGTTTTGGGCGGTGTTCGAGCCGTTCGGCGAACACGAACAATTTGAGAAAAATTCGGCTGTTCGAGGTTATGTTCGATAACTGTTCGTGCACCAAAATCATAACTGGATTTTTTCTCAGTAATGATGAAAATTAATGTTAATACGCAGTTTGAGTGTACAGCGGGGTGGGGGGAGGGGCAGGGGATGGATCTCTGCAGGAACAATGAAGATCTCCATTTTTTTTTCTCTTTCCCGCATTTGCAGTGGGGAGGTGCAATCTGTCAGCCTATCAGCAGCGCACACACGGAGCGAAGTGCTTTTTTTCACACAAGCAAGGGCATGTGTCATTGGCAGTGTATGTCACATGTCCTTGCCCTATAAGACCAAGCCATTTTCCCCGTCGCCACCATTTTCTCACTGCTGCAGCTGCGTGTTAGACGGCACCGCTGTTGCTGTGTGCGCTATACCTTGTTAATTTCAAGCCAATTTTCGCACAAATCTACAGATAGCTTGGGAGTAGGGAATAGTTGTGATTGCAGTCCTTTTAAGGACTAGGTTACAGCATTTCCTACGACTTTTATCAGGCAGGTCTGTGCTCTTAAATAGATAGATTGTGGGAGTAAAGACTAATTGTAATTGGAGTCCTTTTCAGGACTAGGTTACATCAGTTCCTATCAGTTTTTGCCAGGCAGGTCTGTGCCAGTGCTGTGCAAGTTTTTTTCACAGCATTTGGCTGAATCTAGCAAAGCTAATCCTTTTTGGCCTATTGCAGAGTGTGTTAGTGAGTGGAGTAGCCTATCTGTGTTGCAAGATATACCACCTGTGTATAGAATACCAATTTTTTTACTGCACCTAGTGAAGTAAAATCTTTTGGGCATAGCATCATTCTATTAGTCCATCTATACTGACCTCCATCAGGTTGCAAATTGAATATAATTTTTTTCTGCATCTAGCTCTGAAAAAATATTGGGCTTCTAGCTGTGTGTGGGACTTGTTGTATTAGTCCATCTATACTGACCTCCATCAGGTTGCAAACTGAATATATTTTTTTCTGCATCTACCTCTGAAAAAATATTGGGCTTCTAGCTGTGTGTGGGACTTGTTGTATTAGTCCATCTATACAGACCTCCATCAGGTTGCAAACTGAATATATTTTTTTCTGCATCTACCTCTGAAAAAATATTGGGCTTCTAGCTGTGTGTGGGACTTGTTCTATTAGTCCATCTATACTGACCTCCATAAGGTTGCAAACTGAATATAATTTTTTTCTGCATCTACCTCTGAAAAAATATTTGGGCTTCTAGCTGTGTGTGGGACTTGTTCTATTAGTCCATCTATACTGACCTCCATAAGGTTGCAAACTGAATATAATTTTTTTCTGCATCTACCTCTGAAAAAATATTTGGGCTTCTAGCTGTGTGTGGGACTTGTTCTATTAGTCCATCTATACTGACCTCCATAAGGTTGCAAACTGAATATAATTTTTTTCTGCATCTACCTCTGAAAAAATATTTGGGCTTCTAGCTGTGTGTGGGACTTGTTCTATTAGTCCATCTATACTGACCTCCATAAGGTTGCAAATTCAAAATAATTTTTTTCTGCATCTACCTCTGAAAAAATATTTGGGCTTCTAGCTGTGTGTGGGACTTGTTCTATTAGTCCATCTATACTGACCTCCATAAGGTTGCAAACTGAATATAATTTTTTTCTGCATCTACCTCTGAAAAAATATTTGGGCTTCTAGCTGTGTGTGGGACTTGTTCTATTAGTCCATCTATACTGACCTCCATAAGGTTGCAAATTCAAAATAATTTTTTGTCTGCATCTACCTCTGAAAAAATATTTGGGCTTCTAGCTGTGTGTGGGACTTGTTCTATTAGTCCATCTATACTGACCTCCATAAGGTTGCAAACTGAATATAATTTTTTTCTGCATCTACCTCTGAAAAAATATTTGGCCTTCTAGCTGTGTGTGGGACTTGTTCTATTAGTCCATCTATACTGACCTCCATAAGGTTGCAAACTGAATATAATTTTTTTCTGCATCTACCTCTGAAAAAATATTTGGGCTTCTAGCTGTGTGTGGGACTTGTTCTATTAGTCCATCTATACTGACCTCCATAAGGTTGCAAATTCAAAATAATTTTTTGTCTGCATCTACCTCTGAAAAAATATTTGGGCTTCTAGCTGTGTGTGGGACTTGTTCTATTAGTCCATCTATACTGACCTCCATAAGGTTGCAAACTGAATATAATTTTTTCCTGCATCTACCTCTGAAAAAATATTTGGCCTTCTAGCTGTGTGTGGGACTTGTTCTATTAGTCCATCTATACTGACCTCCATAAGGTTGCAAACTGAATATAATTTTTTTCTGCATCTACCTCTGAAAAAATATTTGGCCTTCTAGCTGTGTGTGGGACTTGTTCTATTAGTTCATCTATACTGACCTCCATAAGGTTGCAAACTGAATATAATTTTTTTCTGCATCTACCTCTGAAAAAATATTTGGGCTTCTAGCTGTGTGTGGGACTTGTTCTATTAGTCCATCTATACTGACCTCCATAAGGTTGCAAATTCAAAATAATTTTTTGTCTGCATCTACCTCTGAAAAAATATTTGGCCTTCTAGCTGTGTGTGGGACTTGTTCTATTAGTCCATCTATACTGACCTCCATAAGGTTGCAAACTGAATATAATTTTTTTCTGCATCTACCTCTGAAAAAATATTTGGCCTTCTAGCTGTGTGTGGGACTTGTTCTATTAGTCCATCTATACTGACCTCCATAAGGTTGCAAACTGAATATAATTTTTTTCTGCATCTACCTCTGAAAAAATATTTGGCCTTCTAGCTGTCTGTGGGACTTGTTCTATTAGTCCATCTATACTGACCTCCATAAGGTTGCAAACTGAATATAATTTTTTTCTGCATCTACCTCTGAAAAAATATTTGGGCTTCTAGCTGTGTGTGGGACTTGTTCTATTAGTCCATCTATACTGACCTCCATAAGGTTGCAAACTGAATATAATTTTTTTCTGCATCTACCTCTGAAAAGATATTTGGCCTTCTAGCTGTGTGTGGGACTTGTTCTATTAGTCCATCTATACAGACCTCCATAAGGTTGCAAACTGAATATAATTTTTTTCTGCATCTACCTCTGAAAAAATATTTGGCCTTCTAGCAGTTTGTGGGTCTCATTGTATTAGGCCATCTATACCAAGCTCCACCAGCTTTTCAATTTATAATAATTTTTCGCTGCATCTAGCCCTGAAAATAATTTTTCTTCCCAATAGTGGTAGCAATAGAAATATGGGGCGCGCTCCTGGCTTACAAAAATATACGCTTCATAACAAAAAACACCAGCTTAGCGCACTGCATTAATAAGATGGCATCATCGTCTCTCCCAGTGCTAGGCCTACTACCCAGGCTAGCATTCCTGTGCCTAAAACACAATGTATGGGTCCACGCTAGCCACTATGCTGAGGGGTCTAAAGCTGCTGCTAACGCTTTATAACAATTCAATTGGCAGATTTTCACAGAGCTCTTCTACAATGCCCACCCATCGGGACAACAGCTGCCCACCTTCCCTATGGGATCTAGTGGCGAATAGTTGATGCCATTAATCAGAGCGTCAGTTGCCCCGTCGACGTGGCAAGCATACGGTAAGGCATGGGAAGAGTGGACACGACTAGTAGCAGGCAGACGGGTTGACCAATGTGAACAAGCCAGATCACAAGTCACCATAGAATTTCTCCACCAGCTAATGATGAGGGGCATATCAGGGGCGTCAGCGCAGCGGTGTCTGACCGGAGTAGTATTTCACTTCCAACTACTGAATTGGGGAGATGTGACAAAGATTCATCATCAGACAATCCATAAAAGGGTGGAAAAGGGGTCAGCCAAGGCAGGAGTGTAGACGTCCCGTCCCGTGCCACTAAAACTGATTTCTCACATCATATCCCTAACACCATTAACATGACACTCACAATTTGAAGCAACACTACTGTCTACTGCATTTGTGATCGCCTTCTTCGGGGCGCTATGCATAAGCGAATTAGTCCCTCAATCCAAAATTAGCACCAGTGGAGGCTTATTACACCAGGACGTAGTCATAGCCAATAATGCAATACGTCTACGCATACACAAATCGAAAATGGTTCCAGCGGGCAGGGGCACTTGGGTACTTCTACAACCCACAAACGGTACACTGAGTCGGTAACAATAGTAAAGCCATATCTAACCATCAGATCACAAAGTAATTTGTTCCTATCACACATTGATGGGACGCCATCAGCAAGATACCAGTTCCAAGCTATATTTAATAAATGCATAACATCGGCAGGGAACCACCCCAAAGATTATGGGACACACTCATTCCGCATAGGCGCGGCCACAGAAGCAGCAAGAGCAGGACTGTCAGAAACGGAAGTTCAGAGGATAGAGAGATGGTGATCCACGTGTTTGGCAAGATACATAAGACCGGACTTGTTATCCTAACGTGGTTTGTTTCTTTTACAGGTGACACTAAGCCAGCAGTGTGGGTGATAGGCCACTCGTATATATATTGGGCAGATTAAAGGGCGAAAGTCCGCCCAGGCGGGAGGAAATTAGAGTTTCATAACACATATTTCAACTGGAGAGGTATTAGAGGCCTGCTATGGCCACAGGTACTAATGGAGGTAATCAAGGTAGGGAGAGAGGCAAGATGTCTGGTCATCTTAGTTATACAGGCCGGGGGAAACAACCTAGGTCATCACAAGAGCGCATAACTAATGGCAATAATGAAACTAGACACTGAGCGCTTCAGAGAATTTTTCACAAAACTAGCTATAGTATGGTCAGAGATTGTGCCGATAGCGGTATGGCAAGGTGCGCGAGACATCACGGCCATCGAACGGACAAGGCGGGTAATAAATATTCGGATGGCAAAATTTAGAAGAGACAGAGGCGGTGTAGTGGTACGACACCGACAACTGGAAGGAGATAAAGCAGGCCTCATACGGCCCAACGGTGTTCACTTAATGGATATTGGACTGGACATATTCCTGTCAGGACTCCAGGACGGAGTGGAACAAGCGTTAAGAGTGATGGGTGGGGGTCAGAGTCCTGCATACGAGTACGCAGGATCCTCCGTGGCCTGGAAATAGAAAGGACATGTTGGAGAGTTACACTTGTTGGCCAAGTTGCCGGAGTGGAGACACAGGGCATGCTGCAACAAGCTGAATTATTTTAGAAATAAAATGTCTTTCTAATGGAATGAGTATAAAGAGTTAATAAAGCTGTGACCGATCCTCACCCATCCAGTTGTAAGAGTTACATTATTGTATTGTCAAGGAAAGGGGGGCGGTAGGGGGGCTGAGCGTCTGGGTTTGGTTGGGGGTCCCCACAGTCTGCCTAGGCTAGATGCATTTAAAAATTCTTATTAGATACACAGGCGGTGCAGCTTGCTTCGCAGCTGGGCTACTACGCCCAAAGTATTGCCTAGGCTAGATGCAGTTAAAAATTCTACGCTGACTAGCAGACACTGAAGATTTGGAGCAGACCTCTGAGTAAACAGCTCTTCAGACTCAATCATCTGTGTTACCCCAAGCCATAGTGTATGTAGTTTCTTACAGTTAAAAGGGGGGGGGGAGCGACCCAACCCACCTGGAATTGACGATGCCAACGTCACGTAAGACACAGCAAGGGGACTCCAAAAAGAGTTTCCATTTTTTCCCAAAATTGTGGCACAGACACCACTTAACCCTAGAACGCATACCTGGGGCCTCGCAGTCCCGCCCTGTTAATTGTTTTCTATTTTCTGCAAGATTACTTTAGTTAGAATTTTGAAACTCTAGGTATTCTTCATGTATATAGTTGTTTGTCATTTGAGTTTGAGTTATTCAATGTTATTTGCACACGGGCCTAAAAGGCCCCAGGTATATGAAAGTGTAGATTTTTATGGTCATGCGTTCTAGGGTTAAGTGGCATCAATTGCCCCACAGTTGCTTAAAACGGTTGGTGAGGTGATATTACCAAATCCTCAAGCTTTTAGCCTCCCAAGGATAACACAGGATTAGAAAAGTCCTTGCGAATCCATGATTTGTTCATCTTTATGAACGTGAGTCTGTCTACATTCTCAGTGGACAGCCGCGTGCGCTTATCTGTCAGCACACCATCAGCAGCGCTGAACACACGTTCAGAGAGAACACTGGCTGCAGGGCATGACAAGATCTCCAAGGCGTGAGTGGCGAGCTCCGGCCATTTTTCCAGATTGGAATACCAAAATGAGCAAGGGTCCAGTGACACAGTCATGGCTTCGATGTTCACTTGGAGATACTCCTGCACCATCCTCTCTAGGCATTGACTATGTGTCAGACTTCTTGTCTCCTGTGGCCTTGCAAAGGATGGTCTAAAAAAGTGGTGAAACGATTTCACAAAATTGCTGTTACCAGCAGATACTGTGTTACTGTTACGGTTTGAGTGATGAAGACTCGACGGTCCCGCGGTTGGCAAGTTAGAACTGTGAGATTCACTTCGTGCACCACTGGTGTTTTGTGGAAAAGCACATGTAAGATTCTGCAACAGCGTCTGTAGATACTCCTGCATGCGTCAATCCCTTTTTATGGCAGGAATTATTTCGGCAAATTTACTTTTGTACCGGGGATCTAAGAGTGTGGCAACCCAGTAGTCGAGATTACTTCGAATTCTGCAATCTGAGGGTCATGTTGCAGGTAGTGCAGCAAGAAGGCACTCATGTGTCTTGCGCATCCAGGAGGACCAAGTCCTTGTTGTGTTGGTAGCGAGGTAAGAATCATGCTTCTTTCCTCTGCCCTCTCCCCCCAACCTCGCACAACAGAAATGTGATCAAGGTCTCCCTCATCTGATGAGTCTTCCATGCCCATCGCCAGTTCTTCCTCCACTTCTTCCTCGGCTCCTGCACCTTCCTCAACAGTTTGGCTGCTACCATGCGCCCTGTTTAATCCCTCTCCCTCACCCTCCCATGCCTGCCTCCTTGGTGCTGCCAACCGTCTGGACCTTGGAGATGTTATCCCTTCCGCATACGACTCCTCCTCTACTTCCTCCACCTCCTCTTGTCCGACCACCTGACTCTGAATTCTGTTTAATGTGTGCTCCAGCATGTAAATCACCGGAATAGTTATGCTGATAATGGCATCGTCGTCAGCACTAAACATCTTCGTCGCCATTTCAAAACTGTGCAGAAAGGTGTGTGGAGCCCCTGAGGGTGCAGTCTCCACAGAGTTACTGCATCTCACCCAGAGGTGTGGTATCTCACCCTCAGGTAAGGAAGGCGTATGGCTCGGGACCCTAACACCTGCATCCAACACATACCCGCAGTGGGGTTAGGGCGAGATTGCTCCTAAGGGAGAGCACAGTCCCAGGTCCCTAGCTGGTGGGAGGATCCTATGTAGTGGGTGCTTAGGGGAGCAGCTTAGGGGAGCACATGACAGGGAGAGTATAAATAGGAAGCCATCTTAGAAAGAGCAAGCCAGTCAGAGGAGGAAAAGTGACAGGAGCAGAGGCTCGGCATGAGCTCTGCTCCGGAGGCGGGCCTAGCCTGGGAGGCCCAGGACTGAAGGAGAGAAGAGAAGAGTGGGAGCAGGAAGGCTCCAGGAACCGAAGGGACCCTAGGGCTACGGGCCGTGCAGAAGGCCACCTGTACTCCCGCTGCTACCAGGAGGTAGAGGGGTCAGGCCAGATAAGGGGAACCGGTCCCTCAACTAGAGGAGAAACAGCAAGGCTCAACTAGAAACCGGAGGCTGCAGCATTTCATGTACTGCAGGCAAAAGTCCACACCAGTCTCACTAAGAAGGTAGCCACATAGGACCCAGGGGACGGAACACAAGTCGCCCGCCAAGGCCCGAGGATACCGGATAGAAGTGTCACTGGGTGTGAGGTGCAGGGAGAAGGCCAGAGAAAGGACACACAGAAGGGGGTCCTGCTAAGTACTCCGGAGCTATCTGGGGGTGGGCTGAGCCCCTCACTGAGTACGCACAGCACGACGGGTGAGATAGCTCTGGTACCTGTAATCTGGACTGCAACAACTGTGAGTAAAGATCTTGGGACTGCATCAGACGGACTCTGTGTTCATTACTGACTCCCTGCACTACAACCACCATCATCCACCCACACTGCCCTGAAGCTACACTCTTCCTGTGGTGAGTAATAATACCATTGCAGCAAAACCACCAGCTTCAGAGGACTGTTCCGCAGCGGCGGCCCCTTTGGCCGCACTCCACAGGTGGCGTAGTCGGACATTATAAAATCCATATATACAAATTACCGTTGGATTGACCGCCCTGGGTCACGGACCGGGTCACCGCCACAGTGACTACAACCCACAGCGTCTACCGGCCCGGCTCCGGGTACCCCACGGCCCAGGGGGCGCGTCAACTTCATAGGTCCCTGATCTGAGACCACTCCTGCTGTGTGATTTGCCCCACCTCTGGATCTCGTTGGCCCAGGCTATACGTCAGAAACTATTGCACCAGGGCTTGTCGGTGCTGCCACAGTCGCTGCAACATGTGCAGAGTTGAATTCCACCGTGTCGGCACATCGCATTTCAGCCGGTGAACTGGCAGGCCCAACGACTTCTGTAGAGATGTAAGTCGTTGAGCTGCGGGATGCGAACGGCGGAAGTGAGCACACAGCGACCGTGCCCTCTGCAGAAGGCCATCTAGTCCGGGATAGTGGGCTAAAAATTTATGGACAACCAGGTTCAACACGTGAGCCATACAAGGCACGTGTGTAACATTGCCCCGGCGAAGGGCCGCACCCAGGTTTGCAGCATTGTCGCACACGGCCTTCCCTGGTTGCAGGTCCAGTGGAGACAACCATTCATGAAACTGGGTCTCCAGAGCTGACCACAAGTCCTCAGCTGTGTGACTCACATTTCCCAGACATTTCAAAGTAAACACTGATGCCGTTGAGCCCTGCTGCCAGCATAGTAAGGAGGTGCGCAGTTAGAAAGCAGGTGGCATTACCAGACAGGCTTTGGGTGCAGGTGGAGGACCGAGAGGAGGTTGAGGAGGCAGAAGCAGTGGAGGAACTTCTAGATAAAGAGGATTGACATACAACTCACGGGGACGGCAAGACTTGGACAGCAGCCCCTTGTCCTGCTGTCACCATAGTTACCCAGTGCCCTGTCAGCGACATGTAACGCCCCTGTCCATGCCTACTCGTCCAAGTGTCTGTGGTGAAATGCACCCTGTCACACACAGAGTTTCTCAAAGAAGCGGTGATGTTGTGTGCGACATGCTGGTGGAGCGCAGGCACACCTTTCTTTGAGAAGTAGTGCCGACTGGGCATCTGGTACTGGGGCACTGCGACGGACATAAGGTCTCAAAAATCCACTGTGTCCTCCAGGCGGAAAGGCAGCATTTCTGTAGCCAACAGCTTGCAGATGGTGAAATTCAACCTCTTAGCTTTCTCATGGCTAGGAGGAAATGGTCTTTTACTTGTCCACATCTGAGGGACCGAGGGCTGGCTGTTGGGCTTTGACGGGGTTGAGTAGGGTGTCCCTGGCAAACTGCCGGTCTGTGAGGAAGATGCAGGCGGACATGTTAGGTTGCCTTGATCCAAAGGTGGTGCTCTCGATGTCAGAGAGCTCTCAACACCAGCAGGTGTTTCCACTTCCCAATGAACTGACGACCTGCCAATCACACTGGCTGTTGCAGGTAAAGAGGTGGCAGGTCTGCGTCCAAAAACATGTGTGACTGCTGTCCCCCCAGTCACAGAGGATGAAGAGGCCGCGGATGCACAAGATGGGGCAGACGGTGGTTGGCCCAGCCTGCTAGGCCGCATTGTAGCACAGTGAGCTTCCCACTGCAACTTATGCTTCATATCCATGTGACGGTACATGCATGAAGTACTCAAACTATGGATTTTTTGGCCTCTACTTAGCTTTTGGTGACAAATATTACAGATAACACGAGTTGGGTCATCCTTATCGATCTGAATAAATGCCCAGGCTATGCAAGGCTTAGAGCCCATGCGACCTGAAGAGCCACTACGACTTGTGGTCAGAGGCGGAGTTGTGGTTGAGGATGCAGTTGTTGACGTGCTTCCAGTACTCCGTCTCTGTCCAGGAAGGCGCAACCTAACCTCGTCGTCAATAGCATCTGTGACGCCCCGCTGCGCTTGGTATCACAGATCCTAGAAGAGTGTATTGATGGAATCCTCCACAAGAGGCCCCCATAAACATTCACACATCTCCACCTTCCACCTCAGACCAGCAGAGGGAGCCCGTTAGGGAAATAAATAGGGAAGGTGGAGCTAGGCAGTTCAGTTCCTCTGAAGAGTTCCTGCAGTAGAGAAGCCTAAGAGAGGTCAGTCTGCAGTGGAGCTCAGTCTAGTCTAGAGAACTCAGTTAATAGTTCAGCAGTGGAGCACGAGGCTCCTGCTAGCTAGATTCAGGGAGCCCAGATAGAGCTTAAGGTGTGCCAGCGTCATAAGATCGGTGAAGCGCGGCAAGCTGCCGTTAGTGTGTATAGCCTATTGAGGGCCCGAGTAGGCCGAAGGCGAGTGGCGAGTTAGGGGCAGAGGAGCTTAACCAGCTCACCCCGAAGCATTTACCGGACACCGGATCCGAGCTTACCGGGATCTCTATGACCCAGTAAGGCATAACCGGAATCCCTGGAGAACTACAAGTCCCAGGATCGCTAAGGTGCTGATACGTAACAGAGCCAGGAGACGCTTAGGCCCCGCATACTGGGAGCGTGAACTTCAAGAGAAGGCCCTACCACAAGGTCAGCCAGCGCAGGACAGAGACAAAGTTAGGCCTAGCTCCAGGCAGGTCAGAAACTTACTGCGCAGAGGCAAGAAACAGGAGGCCCTACACCCGCTCATTGGGGAGGATCCTGATATGCACCCTTCACCCTACAGTGCTCCAGGATGTGCCTGAATTTCCTCCAGTAAAAGGTACTGAAGTGACTACCGTGTCCGTTTCCGTTCTTGCTCTGACCCAGCTGGGTCTCGCCTGTCCTGCATTCCCCCTGCATACGCTGCCCTGAGACCTAGCTCCACGTGTGGGGAGCTATACCATCGAGCTGCCTTATCACGGGCCTCAGTGGACTGCTGCAGCGCTGGTGCTTCTCACCAGATACCACAGGTGGTGTCACAAACTCTTATAAAATTAACAATTATCCACCCTTTTAAAGAGTGACCCCAGGGTACGGGCCAGGGAGCCGACCACCGCGACATCCCAAAGGCCAGGCAAAGGCCCGGGTGACCTCATCGACTGGCTGACTGTGGGTTGACAGTAAGTGGGATCTCCAACCTTGTCATCATCACCCTGTGTGTTATCACACTCGTCGTCCTCAAAGCCAACCTCTTCCTGCCCTGACCGAAAAGTCAAGTTGTCGCTCCAATCAGGTATTTGAGTCTCATCATCGTCTTCATCATTGTCTCCACCAACAGGAGTTACAGTTTGGGAGCGAGGGTCTACATTATGCTCAGAACCTTCTTCATCTGGTCCTGGATCCGACTTATAAAGATTCTGGGCATCAGTGCAGATCATTTCCTCGTCTGGATTAACAGAAGCTCTGGAGCAGACCTCCGTTTCCCAGGCTATAGTATGAGTAAACAGCTGTGCAGACTCAACCATCTGTGTTACCCCATACTCAGACGGGCAGCTGGAGACTTGGGAGCTGTGAGGAAGCAAGTGCGATTGGGGTGACACCTCTGAGGACTGGAGTATTTGTGATGTTGAAGTTGAGGTGGAGGAGAGCCCACTTGAAGGAGCACTTGATATCCGCTGAAGCACCTGCTGTTTTTGTGCCTCATCTGGAATTTGTAGCGATGGGCGTGTCCGTAACAAAGGGATCGTATCACATTGTCCACGAAAAGAAGTCGACATGTTAGTTTGGCTGGAAGATGGTCTTTCTTCTGCAGATGTTACTCCCCCCCCACCGCGGGGGGCTCGACCCACCAGCGGACAGGCACCAGTATTAGGAGAGGGGGGCTGGCCGTCAGGGTCCACCGCGGCTCTGGCACAAACCCGGCGACACGGAGGTGGCACGGGCAGGAACGGACTGGCCGTGTCGGCTTCTCACTTTTTGGATTTTAGAAGGGCATGACATGCCTATATCTGTGTCTCCCCCTCCTTTTACTCCTCCACCTCTTTTCTTTTCGCATGACTATATGTACTTGTCACTTTTCCATGTGTTAGTTATGTCTTCTGAGCAGTTTGTCAGCTTTTGGACACCTTTGAAGGTGTTTTCTATGTGTTTCTATGTGTTTTTGTTTGCCTGCCATTGGTTTTAACGGTGTTCGAAGGTGTTCGAACAGTTCGACGAACAGTTCGGCGAACACACGGGTGTTCGACGAACCGAACCGAACTCGAACACTACGGGGGTGGCTCAACACTAATGGCCACAAATACAATTGTAACGTGAGCGTTACAATAGCGATGCTCGACGCTGCCCGCGTACCTTGGGGACATACCATGATCAAGAGGCCGGAACTATACAATCACATGACCATCACCAAAGAGATGCATGGTCACGTGACCGTTGCCACGGCAATATCCACGCTACCCATAGTGCATCATGACCCGATTGTATAGTTCCGGCCTCTTGATCATGGTATGTCCCCAAGGTACGCGGGCAGCGTCGAGCATCGCTATTGTAACGCTCACGTGACCCTACGTTCCCATATCGATGGGGGCGTGAATGCACAGTCTAGGCCCTTTAGACAGGATATACTATGTTTTCCCCAAATGTAGTAGGGTCATACATGGAATAGACACATCCCCTTTGAAGTGGCTACTTCCGGGTCACGGTATATTATAGGTAGCGACGTGCGCTACCATGGTAATGGTCATGTGACCATGTACTTCCATGATGATGGTCACATGTCTGTATAGTTCCGCCCCTATAGACAGGTGTAGGTTATCCCATCACTAATTGTAGTAGGGGTATTTAAGCGTTATACATATCCAGTCTGAGTCATCCCCTTCAAAAAGGCAGGAGCGCCGAAACGCGCGTCAGGGAGCCACACATTGTGCAGCCTCTACATCCCACAAGGTGAATCATGTCTCTGTTTCTTTGCCTTTAATATGTCTCTCTTTTTTTTTGGCTAATTATATTGATGTTAGGGAGTTGGTGGAAGTGTAGGTTATGTGTGAGGCCCTATTTGTGGCCATGTATACCATACTATGATATCCTTCTCCAGCTCCTATCTATACATATACATATAGGCAACCAACTCCACTCTTTTTGGTTTTCTTATGTGATGGAAAGGCAATTGAGGATTATGTTATATGATGTATTTGGAATCTGCACCCTGTGGTGACACCTGTTGTTTGCTTTTAATTATGTTTAAACTTTCTATGTGTGATTTTGTGTCATATGTTTTGCCACTGTAGTCCTGTATGACTATAAGGATTTTTCTATATAAGTTTTTCTAATAAAGTAATTTTCTATTTTCTTACTATATTGGCCATATATTCGTGGTTTTCTTTGCTCAGGCATCTCGTTCTATATGTTTCTTCTACGAATGGCCCGAGACACATGGTTCTATGAGTCGGTTGCAATATGGAAATTATACAGTTATTTATGATATTTTTGAAAAGCAACCTGATACTCGGTTCTAATCTTCCCTTTGATACTTTATTTACTGTGTACAGCACAGCATTTGTGATTAGAAATATGGACTATAAGGCCAAAGAAAAAACTTGGCTTGATCAAGTACAACAAGTGTTCGGGGCTGATGGTGGCACTTCTCGGCAGGATGGTGAACATATATGGGAGGAGGATTTTTCAGCTATACAGTATCTGATTATTAAACGGACTCCCTTCTGGTGGAATAGGACTTTCCTCGACACATACCTCAATAAAAAGATGATACCGAGAGGCCTACGTGTAAGAGTAATCCCTACGTTCCCAGTAGAGGATACCACGTTTATAACCAAATGGGAAGCAACATGTGATGAGTGTTCATTTAAATTAATGCAACAATTAAGTGAACTAAATACGGGCAAAATTGCGGCCTTGGATTTATCTATTGATAGTGCGCAGAAAGCGTTTAGGGCAAATTGCCCTTCAGACAAACGATCCATCTTTGACTCTAAATTGGAGAATTCTGTCGATAGTACTGTCAAGAAGATCCAGGAGGTCCATGGCAAAAAAATCAATAGAGATATACGTGACAATAAGTTGAAAAAAGTCTATTGGTGGCGTAAACCATATGTTCAACAACTACGTTCACCTCGTGCATCATCGTTCTCATCTGGATCGTCACTCAGTGAATCCTGTGACGAGGCAGCTACTGCAAGAGTTACTAGGTCTGGTTCAATGACCCGAAAAAAATCGAGATTTTAACTATCACCCGTATAAACGGTAGAACTTTAGGCCATCGACGAAAAAGAATACTGATAATAAGGTAATCAATTTGAGTAAACATCTGCTTTCTGAATCTGATCTCTCCCTTCTCAGTAGGGGCCTGTCCTTTTCACCAGCCGCGGATTTCGATGAGTTTACTCTCATCAAGGACCTACATATCTTTGCTAGGTCCTTGATCTTCAAACATCATTTCCATGATCCGCATCTATGGCAATTATTCCCCTCTGAAGATGAGCAAAGAGCCTTGAATACCTTGGAAGAATTGGCGCTCGAACATACATCTACTGACAGTAACAAGATACCTCCATCTATTAGACAGGGCTCCAGGCGGTTCCCCCCTCTATCCAGTCATCCTAATGTGGAGATGTTTGTACAAATAGTCTCTAATGAACTATATAAAATCTCCAGACAGGTTTCATGTGATAATCTCAATAGGGAGGAGAGACAGAGACTTAAGATCTTAAAAAACTTGCCAGACGTTGTTATCAAACCGGCCGATAAGGGTGGAAACCTTGTGATCTGGCCACAAAATATGTACGAGGCCGAGGCATTTCGCCAGTTACGGGACATAACATGCTATAAAAAATTTACTTATAACCCGTTGCATACCTTTCAGAAACAGTTAAAGAATATTCTTAGTCAAGCGGTTAGTAGAGGGACTATTACTGATGAATTGGCCTCGGCCTTGTATGTAGTGGAACCAACTGTACCCACTCTCTATCTCCTCCCTAAACTCCATAAGAATCTATGTAGACCTCCTGGACGCCCCATTATATCGGGCAGGGGTAACTACCTGGAGCCCGTCAATAGATGGATTGACTCTAAAATTAATCCACTGGTTGAAACTCTTCCTTCCTTTCTCAGAGATACAGGCGACCTACTGAGAAGGGTAGATGGACTATATTTGGACACTGACTCTTTAATGGTAACTGCTGACATAGAGTCATTGTATACCAGTATTAAACATAATGATGGGCTACGGGCTTTACATTATTTCCTTAAAGGGTCCTCATTGCCAACGGACATACAGACACTAGTGATGGAATTGCTAGCATTCACACTCACACTTAATTTTTTCGTTTTCAAGGGGTCCTTCTACCTACAGCTTCAGGGGACCGCGATGGGGGCGGCTTTTGCCCCTTCATACGCTAATCTCTTTTTGGGGCTGTGGGAGAGGGACCTCTCCCTGCCTGATCAGGAGTAGAGATGAGCGTTGTTCTACTCGAACTGTTCGCCAATCTCAAATTCGAGCTGTTTTGGGCGGTGTTCGAGCCGTTCGGCGAACACGAACAATTTGAGAAAAATTCGGCTGTTCGAGGTTATGTTCGATAACTGTTCGTGCACCAAAATCATAACTGGATTTTTTCTCAGTAATGATGAAAATTAATGTTAATACGCAGTTTGAGTGTACAGCGGGGTGGGGGGAGGGGCAGGGGATGGATCTCTGCAGGAACAATGAAGATCTCCATTTTTTTTTCTCTTTCCCGCATTTGCAGTGGGGAGGTGCAATCTGTCAGCCTATCAGCAGCGCACACACGGAGCGAAGTGCTTTTTTTCACACAAGCAAGGGCATGTGTCATTGGCAGTGTATGTCACATGTCCTTGCCCTATAAGACCAAGCCATTTTCCCCGTCGCCACCATTTTCTCACTGCTGCAGCTGCGTGTTAGACGGCACCGCTGTTGCTGTGTGCGCTATACCTTGTTAATTTCAAGCCAATTTTCGCACAAATCTACAGATAGCTTGGGAGTAGGGAATAGTTGTGATTGCAGTCCTTTTAAGGACTAGGTTACAGCATTTCCTACGACTTTTATCAGGCAGGTCTGTGCTCTTAAATAGATAGGTTGTGGGAGTAAAGACTAATTGTAATTGGAGTCCTTTTCAGGACTAGGTTACATGAGTTCCTATCAGTTTTTGCCAGGCAGGTCTGTGCCAGTGCTGTGCAAGTTTTTTTCACAGCATTTGGCTGAATCTAGCAAAGCTAATCCTTTTTGGCCTATTGCAGAGTGTGTTAGTCAGTGGAGTAGCCTATCTGTGTTGCAAGATATACCACCTGTGTATAGAATACCAATTTTTTTACTGCACCTAGTGAAGTAAAATCTTTTGGGCATAGCATCATTCTATTAGTCCATCTATACTGACCTCCATCAGGTTGCAAATTAAAAATAATTTTTTTCTGCATCTAGCTCTGAAAAAATATTTGGGCTTCTAGCAGTGTGTGGGACATGGTCTATTAGTCCATCTATACTGACCTCCATCAGGTTGCAAATTAAAAATAATTTTTTTCTTCATTTATCTCTGAAAAAATATTTGGGCTTCTAGCAGTGTGTGGGACATGGTCTATTAGTCCATCTATACTGACCTCCATCAGGTTGCAAATTAAAAATAATTTTTTTCTTCATTTATCTCTGAAAAAATATTTGGGCTTCTAGCAGCGTGTGGGACTTGTTCTATTAGTCCATCTATACTGACCTCCATCAGGTTGCAAATTAAAAATAATTTTTTTCTGCATCTAGCTCTGAAAAAATATTTGGGCTTCTAGCAGTGTGTGGGACTTGGTCTATTAGTCCATCTATACTGACCTCCATCAGGTTCCAAATTAAAAATAATTTTTTTCTGCATCTAGCTCTGAAAAAATATTTGGGCTTCTAGCAGTGTGTGGGACTTGGTCTATTAGTCCATCTATACTGACCTCCATCAGGTTGCAAATTGAATAAAAAAATTTTCTGCATCTAGCTCTGAAAAAATATTTGGGCTTCTAGCGGTGTGTGGGACTTGGTCTATTAGTCCATCTATACTGACCTCCATCAGGTTGCAAATTAAAAATAATTTTTTTCTGCATCTAGCTCTGAAAAAATATTTGGGCTTCTAGCAGTGTGTGGGACTTGGTCTATTAGTCCATCTATACTGACCTCCATCAGGTTGCAAATTAAAAATATTTTTTTTCTGCATCTAGCTCTGAAAAAATATTTGGGCTTCTAGCAGTGTGTGGGACTTGGTCTATTAGTCCATCTATACTGACCTCCATCAGGTTGCAAATTGAATAAAAAATTTTTCTGCATCTAGCTCTGAAAAAATATTTGGGCTTCTAGCGGTGTGTGGGACTTGGTCTATTAGTCCATCTATACTGACCTCCATCAGGTTGCAAATTAAAAATAATTTTTTTCTGCATCTAGCTCTGAAAAAATATTTGGGCTTCTAGCAGTGTGTGGGACTTGGTCTATTAGTCCATCTATACTGACCTCCATCAGGTTGCAAATTGAATAAAAAAAATTTCTGCATCTAGCTCTGAAAAAATATTTGGGCTTCTAGCGGTGTGTGGGACTTGGTCTATTAGTCCATCTATACTGACCTCCATCAGGTTGCAAATTAAAAATAATTTTTTTCTGCATCTAACCCAGCCAATAGTTGTGGCCTAATACCACAGTTTGGCCACTCAGCTCTGCTCGGTTACCATCCATTGTTTTTTTGTGCAAACAACTCCAGAGTTGTGAATTAGTTAACCACCAAAATGAGTGGAAAAAGGCCTGCTGCTGGTGGAAAGGGGAATAGGCGTGTTGGGAAGGGGAAAAAAGGTTGTGTCCGTGGGGTAGGTGCAGAAGAAAGACCATCTTCCAGCCAAACTAAAATGTCTACTTCTTTTAGCGGACAATGTGATAAGATCCCTTTCTTACGGCCACGCCAATCGCTACAAATTCCAGATGAGGCACAAAAACAGCAGGTGCTTCAACGGATATCAAGTGCTCCTTTAAGTGGGCTCTCCTCCACATCAACTTCAACATCACAAATACTCCAGTCCTCAAAGGTGTCACCCAAATCGCACTTGCTTCCTCACAGCTCCCAAATCTCCAGCTGCCCGTCTGAGTATGAGGTAGAACAGATGGTTGAGTCTGCAGAGCTGTTTACTCATACTATAGCCTGGGAATCAGAGGTCGACTCCAGCGCTTCTGTGAATCCAGACGAGGAAATGATCTGCACTGATGCCCAGAATCTTTATGAGTCGGATCCAGGACCAGACGCAGAAGGTTCTGACCATAATGTAGACCCTCATTCCCAAACTGTAACTCCTGTTGGTGGAGACAATGAGGAAGACGATGATAAGACTCAAATACCTGATTGGAGCGACAACTTTAGTTTTTTGTCAGGGCAGGAACAGGTTGGCTCTGAGGACGACGGGTGTGATAACGCACAGGGTGATGATGATGAGGTCGGAGATCCCACTTACTGTCAACCCACAGTCAGCCAAGAGATGAGGTCAGCAGAGGAGGTGGAGGAAGATGCTAGTGACGACGAGGTCAGGTTGCGCCTTCCTGGACAGAGACGTAGTACTGGAAGCACGTCAACAACTGCATCCTCAAACACAACTCTGCCTCTCACCACAAGTCGTGGTGGCTCTTCAGGTCGCATGGGTGCTAAGCCTTGCATAGCCTGGGCATTTTTTCAGATCGATAAAGATGACCCAACTCGTGTTATCTGTAACATTTGTCAGCAAAAGCTAAGTAGAGGCCAAAAAATACATAGTTTGAGTACTTCATGCATGAACCGGCACATGGACATGAAGTATAAGTTGCAGTGGGAAGCTCAGTGTGCTACAATGCGGCCTAGCCGGCCGGGCCAACCACCGTCTGCCATATCTTGTGCATCCGCGGCCTCTTCATCCTCTGTGTCTGGGGGGACAGCAGTCACACCTGTTTTGGGGCGCAGACCTGCCACCTCTTTACCCGCAACAGCCAGCGTGATTGGCAGGTCATCATTTTCTTTGGAGGTGGTAACACCAGCTGGTCTTGGGCGCTGTCCGACATCGATAGCACCACCTTTGGATCAAGGCAACCTAACATGTCCGCCTGCATCTTCCTCACAGACCGGCAGTTTGCCGGGGACACCCTTATCAACCCCGTCTAAGCACAATAGCCAGCCCTCGGTCCCTCAGATGTGGACAAGTAAAAGACCATTTCCTCCTAGCCATGAGAAAGCTAAGAGGTTGAATTTCACCATCTGCAAGCTCTTGGCTACAGAAATGCTGCCTTTCTGCCTGGTGGACACAGAGGATTTTCGAGACCTTATGTCCGTCGCAGTGCCCCAGTACCAGATGCCCAGTCGGCACTACTTCTCAAAGAAAGGTGTGCCTGCGCTCCACCAGCATGTCGCACACAACATCACCGCTTCTTTGAGAAACTCTGTGTGTGACAGGGTGCATTTCACCACAGACACTTGGACGAGTAGGCATGGACAGGGGCGTTACATGTCGCTGACTGGGCACTGGGTAACTATGGTGACAGCAGGACAAGGGGCTGCTGTCCAAGTCTTGCCGTCCCCACGAGTTGTGCGTCAATCCTCTTTATGTCAAAATTCCTCCACTGCTTCTGCCTCCTCAACCTCCTCTCGGTCTTCCACCTGCACCCAAAGCCTGTCTGGTCATGCCACAAGCTTTCTAACTGCGCAGAAGGGATCCTGCACACCTCCTTACTATGCTGGCAGTAGGGCTCAACGTCATCAGGCGGTTTTTACATTGAAATGTCTGGGAAATGTGAGTCACACAGCTGAGGAGTTGTGGTCAGCTCTGGAGAACCAATTTCATGAATGGTTGTCTCCACTGGACCTGAAACCAGGGAAGGCCGTGTGCGACAATGCTGCAAACCTGGGTGCGGCCCTTCGCCAGGGCAATGTCACACACGTGCCTTGTATGGCTCACGTGTTGAACCTGGTTGTCCAGCAATTTTTAGCCCACTATCCCAGACTAGATGGCCTTCTGCAGAGGGCACGGTCGCTGTGTGCTCACTTCCGCCGTTCGCATCCCGCAGCTCAGCGACTTACATCTCTACAGAAGTCGTTGGGCCTGCCACTTCACCGGCTAAAATGCGATGTGCCTACCCGGTGGAATTCAACTCTGCACATGTTGCAGCGACTGTGGCAGCACCGACAAGCCCTGGTGCAATACGTTCTGACGTATAGCCTGGGCCAACGAGATTCAGAGGTGGGGCAAATCACGCTGGAGGAGTGGTCTCAGATCAGGGACCTATGCACCCTTCTGCACAGTTTTGAAATGGCGACGAAGATGTTTAGTGCTGACGATGCCATTATCAGCATGACTATTCCGGTGATTTACATGCTGGAGCACATGTTAAACAGAATTCGGAGTCAGGTGGTGGCACAAGAGGAGGTGGAGGAAGTAGAGGAGGAGGAGTTGTATGCGGAAGGGCTAACATCTGCAAGGTCCAGACGGTCGGCAGCACCAAGGCGGCAGGCATGTGAGGGTGGGGGAGATGATTTTACCAGGGCGCATGGTAGCAGCCAAACTAGTGAGGAAGGTGCAAGAGCCCAGGAAGAAGTGGAGGACGAACTGATGGAAGACTCATCAGATGAGGGAGACCTTGATCACATTTCTGTTGTGCGAGGTTGGGGGGAGAGGACAGAGGAAGGAAGCATGATTTTTACCTCGCCACCAACACAACAGGGACTTGGTGCTCCTGGATGCGCAACACACATGAGTGCCTTCTTGCTGCACTACCTGCAACATGACCCTCGAATTGTGAGAATTAGAAATAATCCTGACTACTGGGTTGCCACACTGTTAGATCCCCGGTACAAAAGTAAATTTGCAGAAATTATTCCTGCCATAGAAAGGGATGCACGCATGCAGGAGTATCAGCAGAGACTGTTGCAGAATCTTACATGTGCTTTTCCACAAAATACCAGTGGTGCACGTAGTGAATCTCACAGTTCCAACTTGCCAACCGTGGGACCGTCAAGTGTTCAGCACTCAAACTGTAACAGAACCACAGTATCTGCTGGTAACATCAATTTTGCGGAATCATTTCACCACTTTTTTAGCCCATCCTTTGCAAGGCCACAGGAGACAAGAAGTCTGACACATAGTCAACGCCTAGAGACGATGGTACAGGAGTATCTCCAAGTAAACATTGAAGCCACGACTGTGTCACTGGACCCTTGCTCTTTTTGGGCTTCCAATCTGGATAAATGGCCGGAGCTAGCCACTTACGCCTTGGAGATCTTGTCATGCCCCGCAGCCAGCGTTCTGTCTGAACGTGTGTTCAGCGCTGCTGGTGGTGTGCTGACAGATAAGCGCACGCGGCTCTCCACTGATAATGTAGACAGACTCACGTTCATAAAGATGAACAAATCATGGATCCGAAACGACTTTTCTACCCCTGTGTCATCCTGGGGAGAGTAAAAGCTTGATGATTGGTTAAAATCACCCTACCAACCGTTTTAAGCTTTCAAATTACTAATCATGTTTATCTGTATCTTGACTGGAAAATAATTTGGGCTTTGTAGCAGTGTGCAGCACTGATCCTATTAGGCCATCTATAATAAGCTTCACCAGATTTAAAATTAAAAATAATTTTTAGCTGCATCTAGCCCGGAAAATAATTTTGGGGCTCCGAGATGCGCAAGACACATAAGTGCCTTCTTGCTGCACTACCTGCAGCATGACCCTCATATTGTCAGAATTCGAAGTAATCATGACTACTGGGTTGCCACACTCTTAGATCCCCCAAACTTTTCGATCAACCTTTTCATTTTAATAAAGACCAAAAAAATGGTCATTTTTGAAATTATAAGCATTAGCAGGTTGTTAGAAACTGAAATCAAACAGTTTTCAACTCAAAACTTTATTCTAGGTGATGTTACATTTTCACATAGGACCCCTTGTTCGAAAGGAGCTTCTGAACTCTCTCGTCCATTGAATTTGTCAGGTTTTGGATGGTTTCTGCTTCAATTGTTTTGCATGAGGACAGAATACCCTCCCAGAGCTGTTGCTTAGATGTGAACTGCCTCCCGCCATCATAGACACTCCTTTTAATGATGCTCCAAAGGTTCTGAATGGGGTAGAGGTCAGGGGAGCATGGGGGTCACACCATAAGTTTGTCCCCTTTTATGCCCATATCAGCCAGAGATGCAGATGTTTTATGTGCAGCATGAGATGGTGCATTATCATGCAGAAAAATGATCTTGCTGTGAAATACACGGTTCTTCTTCTTGAACCATGGCAGGAAGTGCTGTTTGAGAAAATCCACATACATTATGGAGTTCATCTTTAGCGCCTTCAGGGATCCTAAAGGGGCCGACAATCTCTCTCCCCATGATTCCAGCCCAAAACATTACTCCACCTCCTCCTTGTTGGCGCTGTAGCCGTGTTTGCGTGGGGTGTCCATCAACCAGCCATCCTCCACTCCATTCATCTGGACCATCGAGCGCTGCACGGCACTCATCCGTGAACAAAACAGTTTTGAAATCAGTCTTCATGTAATGTTTGGCCCACTGGAGCCGTTTCTGCTTGTGTGAAGTGGATAGAGGAGGTCGACAGGATGGCGTATGCACAGCTGCAAACCTCTGAAGGACCCTGCATCTTGTTGTTCGGGGGACGTTGGAGGCACAAGCAGCTTCAAAAACTTGTCTGCTGCTATGACAAGGCTTTTTTGCCGCTGCTCTTTCAACCTGACGTAATTGCCTGTAGGAAAGAGTCCTCAATTTGCCCTTATCAGCACGCACACGTGTGTACTGTGAATCAGCTACATACTTCTTGATTGCCAAGACACTTCATCCTGATCATCGCACAATGTTGATTGTAGTCATGCCTTGACCTAAACACTCCACAATTTGTTGCTTCTCAGCAGCCGACACATCCTTTTTCTTTCCCATTTTGGCAGAAAATGTAGGCTGCTTAATAATGTGAGAGAGCCTTCTTAAGTAGTCTTGCCTTTCATTGGACACACCTGCCAAACTAATTAGCACAGGTGTCTGCAATTGCTTACAGTGATATAAAGAGCCCTGACACACATCACCATCAATGAGTTTAACTGACAAACAAACAAATTCTTCCCTTATCACTCCTAAACACTTTTTGCATAATAATTTGGAAAGCGGTGTACATGTGCTTTTCCACAAAACACCAGTGGTTCACGTAGTGAATCTTACAGTTCTAACTTGCCAACCGTGGTCTGTATGGAATTGTTCAATAAAGGGCCCAAAATTAAGATAACATAGATGGAAGAGGTCTCTATGAATAGGAATTCCTAAGTATTTGATACCCTGTGAGGGCCAGGCAAAGGGAAAGTTGGACTGGATGGAATCCTATATGGATTTAGGGAGGGAGACATCGAGGGCCTCAGACTTCGCTGCATTGATTTTAAAATTTTACCATGTAACAAAGTGATCTATTTCAGCCATAACAGCAGGGATGGATATATGTGATTGAGTGATATATACTAGGACATCATCAGCAAATAGAGAGCACTTGTACTCGGTGCCTCCCACCTCAATCCACCTAATATTGGGGTTATGGCGAATTGATGAGAGCAGGTGCTCCGTCACTAGGATGTATAAGAGAGGGGACAGAGGACATCGCTGCCTTGTCCCATTGGTGATTGTGAAAGGTGATGAAAATGTTCTGACGCACCCCCTGGGCCTTGGGACACCCGGAGCCGGACCCTTTTTGGTGGATGCTGGTGGTTGTAGTCTTCGTGGCGGCGATCCGGTTCCGTGGCTCAGGGCGGTCAAACCAGTGGCGGAACTATTTATGTGGTTTTGATGTTTAAATGTCCGACTACGCCACCCGTGGATTGCGGTCAGAGTGAACCGCCGCTACAGGGCAGACCGCTAAGGCTGGTGTTGTGGGTGCAGCAGAGCGTAGCATAACTCCCCACGGGAGGAGTATAGCCTCAGGGCAGTGTATGCGGAGGATGGGGGTGATGGTGCAGGGCAGCAGCAGTAACGACACGGAGTCAGTGATGCAGTTCAGGGCCTTTACTCACAGTTCTTATTATCCAGACCACGTCTGCAGGTAACGGCTGCCCACGTCGTACTGTGCTCACCAGGTGAGGGGCTCAGACAACTCCCAGATAACTTTGGAGCGCTTCACAGGACCCCCTTTGTGTGTCCTTTGTCTGGCCTTTCTTACCAACACTTCTGTCCGGCTGCCTCGGGCCTCCTCTTGGTAAACTTGGCGCCAGTTTCCCTGACCCTATGTGGTGCCTTCCTAGCGGGTGGAGCAAGGGGCTGCGCCACATAAAATGTCAGAGCCTCCGGTTTCTAGCTGAGGGTCGTTTCCTGCCTCCACTAGTTCGGGGACCGGTCTCCCCCTTTGGCCTGACCCCTCCACGCAGGTGGATTCGGGCGTGCGGTGGCGACTCGCCCGTCCGCACCCCTGGGATCCCTTCATTCCTCGTTCCTGGAGCCTTCTCCGCTCCTCTTCCTTCCTTCTCCCTCTTGCAGGCCTGGGCCTCTGTTACTAGGCCCGCCTCCGGAGCAGAGCTCATGCAGAGCCCCTGCTCCCTGCCACTTCTGCTCAGACTTCTCTGCACTGAACTAAGATGGTGCCCACCTTTTATACTCCCTTCTCAATGCACCCAGGAACTGCTTCCTCCCTGCTACTGCACTGCAGGGTTCCCCTTCCTCAGTGTTCCCTCCCCCCACTCCAGCCAGGGACAGGGACTGTCGTGCCCATCTCAGGGGCATATTGGTCGCCCTGCCCCACGTCAATGTGGTGTAATGCATGCAGGTGTCGGGTCCTGATCCACACTCCATCCTTATCTGAGAGTGAGATATTACACCTCTGGGTGAGGTGCAATACGTCTGTAGCAACCGAGCCCTCGGTGCTACAGTTCCATTTATCTTCAGCCTAGGTGACGTATTGTGATACAGGGCCGTGATTTTGGCTATAAAAGGGTCCCCTAGACCCCTACCCCAAGCGTTTTAAGAGAATCATATATGGCTTGCCAGGAGACTCTATGGAATGCTTTCTCAGCATCCAACGAGAGTATCTACTTACAAATTTTTAACTGCATCTAGCCCAGGAAATACTTTGTGCCTAGTAGCAGTGTCTGCTAGTCAGCGGATTATCCCGGCTGTTAAGCAAGCTACACCACCTGTAGTTTGGACACTTAATTTTTTCAAAGGAAATGCTTCGGGACCACGGGATACTCAGTGAAGAGCATCAGGAGGCACCCCAAGGCATAGGGGCTGGGACTGGCACTAGGATGCCTTGCGGTGGACAGCCGAGCTCGATCCTTATAAAAGCTTTTTAACTGCAGCAGCTTTAGTGGACGCTACTGGAGCTGGAATTACGCGGCTGCTGGCATGAGACTTGCCCTCCAATAGATCCTTGTAAATGGATTTAAAGTGTATTCATTCAAATTAGAGGGACAATTTAAATTAAAAAGCTTAGAGCTGCCTCCACCACAGGGGGGCTCTCTCGACCCACCAGCGGACAGGCACCAGTATTGGGAGAGGGGGGCTGGCCGACAGGGTTCACCGCGGCTCTGGCACAAACCCGGCGACACGGAGGTGGCACGGGCAGGAGCGGACTGGCCGTCTCGGCTTCTCACTTTTTGGATTTTAGAAGGGCATGACATGCCTATATCTGTGTCTCCCCCTCCTTTTACTCCTCCACCTCTTTTCTTTTCGCATGACTATATGTACTTGTCACTTTTCCATGTGTTAGTTGTGTCTTCTGAGCAGTTTGTCAGCTTTTGGACACCTTTGAAGGTGTTTTCTATGTGTTTCTATGTGTTTTTGTTTGCCTGCCATTGGTTTTAACGGTGTTCGAAGGTGTTCGACGAACAGTTTGACGAACAGTTCGGCGAACACACGGGTGTTCGACGAACCGAACCGAACTCGAACACTACGGGGGTGGCTCAACACTATTGGTCACCCGTTGGACTCACTGCATACCCTTTAACTGTATAGCAGACCCTTTCCATTCTAATGGGAACATATCGCACCTTGTTACTGTGGCTCTGCGCTATGTGTCTCTAAATTCATAGTGGGGTTTTTCCTAAAATTGGTCAGCCGGTGGACTCACTGCATACCCTATAACTGTATAGCAGACCCTCTCCATTCTAATGGGAACATATCGCACCTTGTTACTGTGGCTCTGCGCTATGTGTCTCTAAATTCTTAGTGGGGTTTTTCCTAAAATTGGTCAGCCGGTGGACTCACTGAATACCCTATAACTTTACAGCAGACTCTCTCCTTTCTAATGGGAACATGTTGTACCTTGCTACTGTGGCACTGCTCTGTGTGTCTTTAAATTCTTAGTGGGGATTTTCCTAAAATTGGTCATCCGTTGGACTCACTGCATACCCTATAACTGTATAGTAGACCCTCTCCTTTCTAATGGGAACATGTCGTACCTTGTTTCTGTGGCCCTGCTCAGTGTGTCTTTAAATTCTTAGTGGGGTTTTTGTCCTAAAATTGTTCAGCCGTTGGACTCACTGCAGACCCTATAACTGTAAAGCAGACCCTCTCCTTTCTAATAGGAACATGTCGCAACTTGCTTCTGTGGCCCTGCTTTATGTGTCTTTAAATTCTTAGTGGGGTTTTTCCTAAAACTGGTCAGCCGTTGGACTCACTGCATACCCTATAACTGTATAGTAGACCCTCTCCTTTCTAAGGGGAACAAGTCGTACCTTGTTACTGTGGCCCTGCTCTATGTGTCTTTAAATTCTTAGTGGGTTTTTTTATAAAATTTGTCAGCCGTTGGACTCACTGCATACCTTATAACTGTATAGCAGACCCTCTCCTTTCTAATGGGAACATATCGCACCTTGTTACTGTGGCTCTGCGCTATGTGTCTTTAAATTCTTAGTGGGGTTTTTCCTAAAATTGGTCAGCCGTTGGACTCACTGCATACCCTATAACTGTATAGCAGACCCTCTCCTTTCTAATGGGAACATGTTGTACCTTTTTACTGTGGCACTGCTCTGTGTGTCTTTAAATTCTTAGTGGGGATTTTCCTAAAATTGGTCATCCGTTGGACTCACTGCATACCCTATAACTGTATAGTAGACCCTCTCCTTTCTAATGGGAACATGTCGTACCTTGTTTCTGTAGCCCTGCTCAGTGTGTCTTTAAATTCTTAGTGGGGTTTTTGTCCTAAAATTGTTCAGCCGTTGGACTCACTGCAGACCCTATAACTGTAAAGCAGACCCTCTCCTTTCTAATAGGAGCATGTCGCAACTTGCTTCTGTGTCCCTGCTCTATGTGTCTTTAAATTCTTAGTGGGGTTTTTCCTAAAACTGGTCAGCCGTTGGACTCACTGCATACCCTATAACTGTATAGTAGACCCTCTCCTTTCTAAGGGGAACATGTCGTACCTTGTTACTGTGGCCCTGCTCTATATGTCTTTAAATTCTTAGTGGGTTTTTTTATAAAATTTGTCAGCCGTTGGACTCACTGCATACCCTATAACTGTATAGCAGACCCTCTCCTTTCTAATTGGAACATATCGCACCTTGTTACTGTGGCTCTGCGCTATGTGTCTTTAAATTCTTAGTGGGGTTTTTCCTAAAATTGGTCAGCCGTTGGACTCACTGCATACCCTATAACTGTATAGCAGACCCTCTCCTTTCTAATGGGAACATGTTGTACCTTGTTACTGTGCCCTGTTCTATGTGTCTTTAAATTCTTAGCGCTGGTTTTCCTAAAATTGGTCAGCCGTTGGACTCACTGCATACCCTATAACAGTACAGCAGACTCTCTCCTTTCTAATGGGAACATGTCGTACCTTGTTTCTGTGGCCTTGCTCTATGTATCTTTAAATTCTTAGTGGGGTTTTTCCTAAAATTGGTCAGCCGTTGGACTCACTGCAAACCCTATAACTGGATAGCAGAATGTCTCTTTTCTAAAGGGAACATGTCGTACTTCTTACTGTGGCCCTGCTCTGTGTGTCTTTAAATTGTTAGTGCGGTTTTTCCTAAAATGTGTCAGCCTTTGGACTCACTGCATACCCTACAACTGTATAGCAGACTCTCTCCTTTCTAATGGGAACATGTCGTACTTGTTACTGTGGCCCTGCTCTGTGTGTCTTAAAATTCTTAGTGGGGTTTTTCCTAAAATTGGTCAGCCGTTGGACTCACTGCATACCCTATAACGGTATAGCAGACCCTCTCCTTTCTAATGGGAACATGTCGTACCTTGTTACTGTGGCCCTGTTCTATGTGGCTTTAAATTCTTAGTGGGATTTTTACTAAAATTGGTCAGCCGTTGGACTCACTGCATACCCTATAACTGTATAGCAGACCCTCTCCATTCTAATGGGAACATATCGCACCTTGTTACTGTGGCTCTGCGCTATGTGTCTCTAAATTCTTAGTGGGGTTTTTCCTAAAATTGGTCAGCCGGTGGACTCACTGCATACCCTATAACTGTATAGCAGACCCTCTCTTTCTAATGGGAACATGTCGTACCTTGTTACTGTGGCCTTTCTCTATGTGTCTTTAAATTCTTAGTGGGGTTTTTCCTAAAATTGGTCAGCCGTTGAACTCACTGCATACCCTATAACTGTATAGCAGACTCTTTCCTTTCTAATGGGAACATGTCGTACCTTGTCACTGTGGCCCTGCTCTATGTGTCTTTAAATTCTTAGTGGGGATTTTCCTAAAATTGTTCAGCCTTTGGACTCACTGCACACCCTATAACTATATAGCAGACCCTCTCCTTTCTAAGGGGAACATGTCGTACCTTGTTTCTGTGGCCCTGCTCCATGTGTCTTTAAATTCTTAGTGGGGTTTTTGTCCTAAAATTGTTCAGCCGTTGGACTCACTGCATACCCTATAACTGTAAAGCAGACCCTCTCCTTTCTAATGGGAACATGTCGTACCTTGTTACTGTGGCCCTGCTCTATGTGTCTTTAAATTCTTAGTGGGGTTTTTTATAAAATTTGTCAGCCGTTGGACTCACTGCATGCCCTATAACTGTATAGCAGACCCTCTCCTTTCTAATGGGAACATATCGCACCTTGTTACTGTGGCTCTGCGCTATGTGTCTTTAAATTCTTAGTGGGGTTTTTACTAAAATTGGTCAGCCGTTGGACTCACTGCATACCCTATAACTGTATAGCAGGCCCTCTCCTTTCTAATGGGAACATGTCGTACCTTGTTACTGTGGCCCTGCTCTATGTGTCCTTAAATTCTTAGTGGGGGGTTTTCCTAAAATTGGTCAGCCGTTGTACTCACTGCATACCCTTTAACTGCATAGCATACTCTCTCCTTTCTAATGGGAACATATTGCACCTTGTTACTATGGCCCTGCGCTATGTGTCTTTAAATTCTTAGTGGAGTTTTTCCTAAAATTGGTCAGCCGGTGGACTCACTGCATGCCCTATAACTGTGTAGCAGACCCTCTCCTTTCTAATGGGAACATATCGCACCTTGTTACTGTAGCCCTGTGCTATGTGTCTTTAAATTCATAGTGGGGTTTTTCCTAAAATTGGTCAGCCGTTGGATTCACTGCATACCCTATAACTGTATAGCAGACCCTCTCCTTTCTAATGGGAACATGTCATACCTTGTAACTGTGGCCCTGCTCAATGTGTCTTTAAATTCTTAGTGGGGTTTTTCCTAAAATTAGTCAGACTTTGGACTCACTGCATACCCTATAACTGTATAGCAGGCCCTCTCCTTTCTAAGAGGAACATGTTGTACCTTGTTACTGTAACCCTGCTCTATCTGTCTTTAAATTCTTAGTGGGGTTTTTCCTAAAATTGGTCAGCCGTTGAACTCACTGCATACCCTATAACTTTTTAGCAGACCCTCTCATTTCTAATGGGAACATGTCGTACCTTGTTTCTGTGGCCCTGCTCTATGTTTCTTTAAATTCTTAGTGGGGGTTTTCCTAATATTAGTCAGCCGTTGGACTCACTGCATACCATATTACTGTATATCATACTCTCTCCTTTCTAATGGGAACATGTCGTACTTCTTACTGTGGCCTTGCTCTGTGCGTCTTTAAATTCTTAGTGGGGTTTTTCCTATAATTGGTCAGCTGTTGGACTCACTGCATACACAATAACTGTATAGCAGACCCTCTCCTTTCTAATGGGAACATGTCGTACCTTGTTTCTGTGGCCTTGCTCCATGTGTCTTTAAATTATTAGTGGGGTTTTTCCCAAATTTTGGCAGCCCTTGCAGTCACAGCATGGGTATTACCACTACAGGAGACCAGCTCCTTTATAATGGGAACATTTTTATTAGTGAGACCCTCCTCTATGTCTCTTCAAAGTGGTATTGGGTTGCGTCCAAATTTTTGGCAGCCCTTGCAGTCGCTGGATATGCAATAACAGTATAGGAAACCCACTTGTTAATAATGGGAACAGCAAAGCATAGCCAATAGTGTTGAGCGAGCACTAAAATGCTCGGGTGCTCGAAGCTCGGGCCGAGCTCGCCGTGATACTCGGGTGCTCGACCCGAGCAACGAGCCCAATGTTAGTCTATGGGAGACTCGATCATTTTTGCGGTGGCACCCCCGGCAGTCTTTTAAAAGCCTAACAAGTGCCCAAAACGATAGTGACAGTGCTCAAATGACATGGGGACAGCATGGGGATCGCCCCAGGAAGCATTTCTGACCCCCAGGTCACTGCTGTCAACAACGTGGTCAGAGGTATTAAGCCACTTTTACAGGCTCACAATAAAACGAAAGTGAAACTTTTTTCCTGTGAAATATGTTAAAGAACATCCTTTCCAGGGAAAAGACTTGTGTATAAGTTAAAATAAATGACCAAAAACAAAAATACTCCTCCACACCTTCGGCTATGTTCACAAGTAGCATTTTTTATGCGTTTTTGCACTTTTGTATTGCTTTCAACTATGACAAATGCATTCACCGAGAAATGTCATTTTAACATTTTACAACCTTATCTGGCCATGTGCTGTGTGACACATGCATAAAGTGCTGAAAAGACATGGGAACAGCATGGGGAAGACCCCTGAAAGCATCTCTGACTCCCAGGTCACTGTCTAAAAGTGTGCCCATCATAAGTGATCCTTGCCGCATCAGAAGATGCAGACTTGCAACTATCCCCATGCAAGTTCTAGTCCCAGGGCAGTGTTCAATTGTACCTCCCCCATTCCTTGCAATACAAGCGCAAGTATGCAGCCTGCCACCCACCCACCCCCAGGCTGCAATACCATACTGCTTGCTTGCTTGAACTTGAAATTGGGCCTTTTAGGCATGTGGAGGCGGAATCTGGCCACCACATCATGGCTGTGTTGGCGGCCTGGAATCCATACTCAGTCCCCAGCCGCCCGGCGGCCGGGTGTCCATACTCAGTCCCCAGCCGCCCCGCGGCCGAGTGTCCACACGGTCCCCAGCCGCCAGGGGGCAGTCGGGTGTCCATAAACGGTCCCCAGCCGCCCCCATTTCTCCTTGGAACATCCCCCCACACACTTTTCTTAGCCCGGCCTGCTTTAGGCAGCATTGGACGAGCCCACCAGAGAACCAGACTCCTCCGGTGGGCCCTGACTTCTCCATCGGTGGAGTTGAGAGTGCCAAGGTGAGGAGCATGATGATGATGACAGAAGTTAGCATCTGCTATGTTTTCTTTTAATGCAAGTGTAAGTGTGCAGCCTGCCACCCACCCACCCTCAGACTGCAATTCATACTGCTAGCTTGCACTTGAAATGGGGCCTTTTAGTTTAGAGGAGGCCGAAGCTGGCCACTACCTCATGGCTGCTTCGGCAGCGAGGTATCCATACTCAGTCCCCAGCCGCCCCTATTTGTCCTGGTGTGCCTTATACATAAGATTAAGTGCGTATACCAAAACATTACCTGTGCCCTCCCCAGTGCATTTAGTGGGAAGGAGAGCCTATTCCACTGTAGTGTGTGCATGCCAAACCCCTGTTCATGGTACATGCGAAGATGCCTCCCACCTTGCACCTGTCGCTGCAGACTTGCAACTCTCCCCATTCAAGTCCTTGTCCCAGGGCAGTGTTCAATTGTACCTCTCCCATTCCTTGCAATGCAAGCGCAAGTATGCAGCCTGCCACCCACCCACCCCCAGGCTGCAATACCATACTGCTAGCTTGCTTGCACTTTAAATTGGGCCTTTTAGGCATGTGGAGGCGGAATCTGGCCACCACGCCATGGCTGTGTCGGCGGCCTGGTATCCATACGCACTCCCCAGCCGCCTGGTGGCCGGGTGTCCCCGCTTGCTCCCCAGCCTCCAGGGGTTGGCCGGGTGTCCATACTCGGTCCCCAGCCACCCCTATTTGTACCGGTAACCTTTCCCACATTTTTCTTAGCCTGGCCTGCTTTAGGGTAGTATTGGCCGAGCCCACTGGACTATCAGACTCCTCCGGTGGGCCCTGGCTTCTCCATCAGGGGAGTTGAGAGTGCCAAGGTGAGGAGCATGATGAGGATGATAGAAGTTAGCATCTGCTTTGTTTTGTTGTAATGCAAGCGCATGTATGTAGTAGCGGCTAGGCCTGAGGAGGTCAGCGTTTTGGCGCATATCCTACCTCCTCCGAGGATTGCTGGATGTTTTCCTGCTACTATCCAAGTTCTATGACTCCCACTAAAACAAAGCTTCAGGTGATAAATGATGGATGAGGTAGTGTCAAAGGAGAAAGAGCAGGAGGAACAGGGACCATTCACATCAATATCAGGCCAGTCAACCAGATATGTCTTGTAGGATATGTTTCTGTAACAAAAGGAGCGGTTCGGCTACACAGTTATAGGGCATACAGTGAGTGCAATGCCTACCAAAAATTTCGAGGCACTGCAATGCCCCTTGGAAATGACATGGAGGTCAGAGGGCGTTAACTAAACCTTTTTTTCCATTTATAGCAACTGGGTCTCCTGTGCACTGTTGGCCTAAGCAGTGAATGGAATGCTTTCCAAAAATTATGAGGTACTGCAATGCCCCTTACAAGAGCCATGTGTGGCACCCCAGGGGTCTGGTCACCACAGTAATAGAGATTACGTTGGAGAGCAAGTGGGAGGTTTGCTGGTCAGGATCCCTTAAACATGCAACATCCTCCTGCCCCAGTCCTGGGAGGGGAGAATTCTGCCCTTATAAACAGGATCTGGGGTAGGGTTGAGTGAGTCAGAGAACAGAGAACAGTCAGAGTCAGAGTGAGAGCAAGGGAAAGTAACAGCAAGGAGCTCTGTAGGAGCTAGGAGCTAAAGACGAGGGTCTGGAAGCTGAGCAGAGCTCGCCCTGGCAGAAGACTATAGGAACCGGACACAGGAGTCCGTAGCTGTGAGGACTTATATATCCAGCAGCAGAAACCAGCCGGCAGGGGATTTCAGGTCCTCTGGCCATAGAAGCCCGGAGGCTCAGTCACAAGCAAGGGACCAGCACCGCCATCATGGAGCGGAGGCTAACAGAAGGCCCCTAGTCACCAGCCATACGGGTGAGCACTACACGGTACACTCAGGGACGTGGGCTACTTCTAACCGCTTACAGCAAGGTAGCCAGGAAGAGTGCAGACAGACGGGGAGGCCTACAACTCCACCTGGCCAGGGGAACTCTTGCTTGCTCACAGACTGACCAGGTCTCTTATGCTAGCCAGTACTCCCGGGATCGTCTACCTTATAATCATCAGTAAAGACCCTGAACTGCAATGCAAAGACTCTGAGTCATTCCTGCTGCGCTCGTGCACCATCACCCCCATCATCTACACTGACTGCCCTGGGGCTATACTCCTCCCGAGGGGAGTTATCCCATTTTATGCTGCGCACACAACACCAGCCTCAGCGGTCTGCCTCGCAGCGGTGGTACTCCCTGACCGCAATCCACGGGTGGCGCAGTTGGACAATTAACCTCAAAACCTAAGAAAGATTGCCACTGGTTTGACCAGCCTGAGCCACGGGACCGGGTCACCGCCACGGAGACTACAGACCCCAGAGACCCGGCACCGGGTATCCCACACACGTGTACACATGGCCCAGGGGGCGCGTCACATGCAGTACAGCATATTACAAACATAAGTCCCACTATTGGGGAGTGGGTGTCCCATACTATTTGCTTATGCCTTGCAAGCAAAAGCTGGCAAAAATTAGGACAGAGCAACTTGCAATGCCCCTTACAAGAGCCATGCAGTACAGCATATTACAAACATAAGTCCCATTATTGGGGAGTGGGTCTCCCATAGTATTTGCTTATGCTTTCCCAACAAAAGCTGCCAAAAATTAGGACGGAGCAACTTGCAATGCCCCTTATAAGAGCCATGCAGTACAGCATATTACAAACATAAGTCCCATTATTGGGGAGTGGGTCTCCCATAGTATTTGCTTATGCTTTCCCAGCAAAAGCTGCCAAAAATTAGGACGGAGCAACTTGCAAAGCTCCTTACAAGAGCCATGCAGTACAGCATATTACAAACATAAGTCCCATTATTGGGGAGTGAGTCTCCCATAGTCTTTGCTTATGCTTTCCCAGCAAAAGCTGCCAAAAATTAGGACGGAGCAACTTGCAATGCCCCTTACAAGAGCCATGCAGTACAGCATATTACAAACATAAGTCCCATTATTGGGGAGTGGGTGTCCCATGGTATTTGCTTATGCTTTCCCAGCAAAAGCTGCCAAAAATTAGGACTGAGGAACTTGCAATGCTGGCACCCTGGTGGTATAGTGGTGGTGGAGGCTGAGGAAAAGGAGAAGAAGATTAAACAGCCGAAACGAGGAAGCGTATACCCATGTGTGGGTGTGAAGCGGTGCATGTGAATACACCTCCCGAAATAACACAGTGGATTTGACTTTATATTACTCTGCTGTCATTTGGTGGTGATGTGAAGTCTGGCCCAATCCAGACCTTGTTCATTTTGATTAGGGTCAGCTTGTCAGCATTGTTAGTTGACAGGCGAGTGCGCTTATCAGTTATAATTCCCCCAGCGGCACTAAAAACACGCTCCGATAACACGCTAGCGGCAGGGCAGGCCAGGACCTCCAAGGCGTACAGAGCGAGTTCATTCCAAGTGTCCAGCTTGGATACCCAATAATTAAAAGGCACAGAGGAATCACGGAGGATGCTGGTACGATCGGCAAGGTACTCCCTCACCATCTTTTGAAACTTTCCACTCCTTGTGAGAGTACCCCGTGCCTCAGGGCCTGTAAGCTGGGCGGGTGTCAGAAAACTGTCCCAGAACGTTGACAGTGTTCCCCTGCCTCTGCTGGATTGGAGTTGCATCTCTCTTGCCTGTACGCCTTCGTTGGGCAACGAACTGTGACCTCTGCCGCTAGCGTGTTCAGATGGGAATTTCTTTAAGAGTTCTGCAGCAAGGGCCTTCTGGTATTGCCCCATTTTTGTAGACCTCTCCACGTCAGGAATAAGAGAGTGAAAGTTCTCCTTGTAGCGGGGGTCTACAAGTGTCCCCAACCAGTAATGACTGTCACCCAACATTTTGACAAAGCGAGGGTCACGGTTAAGGCAGCGTAACATAAAGTCAGCCATGCGTGCCAGACTGGTAAATGGCAAGATTTCCGTGTCCTCACCAAGATGACGACTGACCATGCTCTCCTCCTCCTCCTCTTCCTCCTCCCCCCTGTCCTCAGTCCACCCACGCTGAACCGACTGTATGACACTTGTACAGGTACTACCGTCTACAACGCATGATAGCAGCTCCTGTTCTTCCTCCTCCTCCTCCACCTCCTCTCCCTCATTGTCCCCCAATGCACGTTGGGATGAGATGAGGCTGGGCTGTGTGTAATCGCCTGCTACGTCTTCTTGATCCATCTCATCATACTCTGGCTGCAATGCCTCCTCTTTAATTCTCTGCAGAGAGCGTTGCAAAAGACAGACAAGTGGGATGCTGACACTAATGATGGCGTCATCGCCACTCACCATCTTGGTGGCCTCCTCAAAGTTTGTCAGGATGGTACATATGTCAGACATCCAGGTCCACTCCTGAGGTCTTATGTGTGGGGTCTGACCTGAATATCGACGGCCTTGTTGCAGCTGGTACTCCACAACTGCTCTCTTCTGCTCACAAATCCTTTGCAACATGTGGAGGGTAGAGTTCCAACGTGTGGGGACATCACACACCAGTCGGTGTGCCGGAAGCGGCAAACGCTGCTGCAACACAGCAAGGGCGGCGGAAGCTGTAGCCGACTTGCGAAAATGAGCTGACAGGCGGCGTACTTTCACGAGCAGATCTGGCAACTCGGGGTACGATTTAAGAAACCGCTGAACCACGAGGTTAAGCACATGAGCCAGGCATGGTACGTGTGTGATCTCACCTCGCCTCAGAGCCGCCACCAGGTTACGGCCATTGTCACACACGACCATGCCGGGATGTAGGTTCAGCGGTCTCAGCCACAGATCTGCCTGATCTTTCACAGCTGTCCACAACTCACAAGCAGTGTGAGGTTTATCACCTAAGCTTATGAGTTTCAGCACAGCCTGTTGCCGCTTGGCAGAGGCAGTACTGCAATGCTTCCAGCTTGTAACTGATGTGGTGATATCTGAGATGGAGGCTATACATGAGGAGGAGGAGGAGGATGCGCAGGAGCTGTACACTGTGGGGGCAACTCTGACTGACATAGGGCCCGCAATCCTCGGTGTGGGGAGGATGTGTTCCGTCCCAAGGTCCGACTGGGTCCCGGCTTCCACTATGTTTACCCAGTGTGCCGTCAGAGAGATGTACCGTCCGTGGCCACAAGCACTTGTCCACGTGTCCGTTGTCAGGTGGACTCTCCCAGTAACTGCGTTGTTGAGGGCACGGCAGATGCTTTGGGACACGTGCTTGTGTAGTGCGGGGATGGCACACCCGGCAAAATAGTGTCGGCTGGGGACCGAGTACCGAGGGACGGCCACCGCCATATGATTGCAGAAGGATTCCGTCTCCACCAGCCTAAAAGGCAGCATTTCCAATGCAAGCAGTCAAGAAATGTGCGAATTTAGGACTGTGGCCTGTGGGGCGTTAGCTGCGAATTTCCGCTTTCGTTCAAAGGTCTGGGATATGGACAATTGAACGCTGCGCTGGGACGTGGACGTTGATGCTGTTTCTTGAGAAACTGCCATAACAAGTGAAGACTGAGAGGAGGGGGCATCTTTACATGCAGTATGGACAGGGGATTGCCTTGCACACACAACAGGGGGTTCTATTGCACGCACAACAGTGGAAGAAGCAGTGGTGACACCCGCTGACACTGGTCGTGGACCCTGGGTTTCGCCCCACAAAGTCGGGTGCTTTGCTGCCATGTGCCTGATCATGCTGGTGGTGGTCAGGCTGGTAGTTTTGTCACCCCTGCTGATGCTGGCATGGCAGGTGGAACATATGGCCTTTTTGGGGTTATCAGCAGAGTCTTTAAAAAAATTCCAGACTCTGGAAGACCTACCGCTTGTACTGGCAACGTCCCTCGTGTTGGTGTTACGGGGAATGGTTGCCTGCCTTCTGTCTGCGGCCACCACACTGCTTCTTCCTGCCTGTTGGGGTACTCTGCCTCCCTCCCCCTGTGTGCTGCTGGCCTCACTCTGCATGTCCTCCTTCCACGTTGGGTCAGTTACTAGATCATCCACCACCTCCTCCTCTTCCACTTGCGCACCACGATCCTCCTCCTCACTTCCTGGCAATTGTGTCTCGTCATCATCCACCTCTTGTGACAGATTGCCAACGTCGACTTCCTGTGGCCGTGGCTGTTCAAATATTTGGGCATCGCAACATGGGATCTCCTCTTCCACCACTTCAAGAGTATCAGGCGAGGGGCCCAAATATGGAAATGGACCAGTGAACAGCTCTTCAGAGTGTCCAAGTGTGGGATCACTTGCTGTCTGACGACACTAGGCATGGTGGGAGGAAGGAGCATCAGGGTGAGGAGGAGTATGCGGTCGATACTCACGGCTACTAAGAGTTGACCGTGTGGAAGACAGACCGGAGGTGGTGGTGCCCAGGTAACTGGAAGTATTGTCTGCTATCCAATTAATAACCTGTTCACACTGATCAGTTCTCAATACTGGTGTTGTTCTGTGCTTCCCTAGTAATTCGGTCAAGAAGTGGGAGCGAGAAGATGTGGCTGTTGGTTGTGGCACATTTTCACCTTGGTCACGGCCCCGTCCTCTGCACGAACCATCACCAGAACGTCCACTTCCACGTCCCTTGCCACGCGCCTTGCCCATTGTAAATGAAGTAAAATAGCTTACACTTGCACTATCAATGGAAAAAGGGTAATAAAGAGTAGATTAGAACCGTGGAAGAGGAAAATCACAGTTATTGTTTACTGGGGTATACCACACTTTTTTAAATAGAGATATTTGCGGCTGAACAGTGAGCGACACACTCAAACTGCTTTTTTTTTAGATACCAAAGGCCCAAAACTGGATAGTACAGCGATTTGACCCGTGGAACTGCGAAACCACATTGGGATGTCGGGCCTACACAAGACTATTTTCAACAGATTATATATATATTTGCGGCTGAACAGTGAGCGACACACTCAAACTGTTTTTTTTAGATACAAATGGCCCAAAAGTGGATAATACAGAGGTTTGTACCATGGAACTGCAAAACCACACGTGTATTTCTCGGGCCTACACCAGACTATTTTCAACAGATATATTTGTGTCTGAAAAATCAGGGAGACACTATTTTTTTTTTTTTACAGCAAAAAATGCAAAAAGCAGGATAATAGAGATTTTTTACCGTGTAACAGCAAAAGCACACTTCTGTCTCTCTGGCCTACACCAGACTATTTTCAACAGATATATTTGTGTCTGAAAAATCAGGGAGACACTATTATTATTTTTATACAGCAAAAAATGCCAAAAACAGGATAATAGAGATGTTTTACCGTGGAACATCAAAACCACAGTAATAATTTACTGGTGTATACCAGGCTTTTTAAAATATATATATATTTGCGGCTGAACAGTGAGCGACACACTCAAACTGTTTTTTTTAGATACAAATGGCCCAAAAGTGGATAATACAGAGGTTTGTACCGTGGAACTGCAAAACCACACTTGTATTTCTCGGGCCTACACCAGACTATTTTCAACAGATATATTTGTGTCTGAAAAATCAGGGAGACACTATTTTTTTTTTTTTACATCAAAAAATGCAAAAAGCAGGATAATAGAGATTTTTTACCGTGGAACAGCAAAAGCACACTTCTGTTTCTCTGGCCTACACCAGACTATTTTCAACAGATATATTTGTGTCTGAAAAATCAGGGAGACACTATTATTATTTTTATACAGCAAAAAATGCCAAAAACAGGATAATAGAGATGTTTTACCGTGGAACATCAAAACCACAGTAATAATTTACTGGTGTATACCAGGCTTTTTAAAATATATATATATTTGCGGCTGAACAGTGAGCGACACACTCAAACTGTTTTTTTTAGATACAAATGGCCCATAGAACTGCAAAACCACACTTCTATTTCTCTGGCCTACACCAGACTATTTTCAACAGATATATTGGTGTCTGAAAAATCAGAGGCACACTTTTTTTTATGGGGGGGAGGGGCACCAAAAAGTTAATAAGATGGGTATTTGTACATTGTGAAGGAGGAAAAAAAAAAGAGGATTTAGATAAAAAAAAAGGATTTTTCCTGGCCCCCGGGACCTGGAGCTAAGTCCTGCAATTTCAGCAACAGGAGCAGCACACAGGACTGTAATGCAGCGTTTGCTGGTATAACCACTGCGTCTCCTATACAGTCTGCCTGCCTGCCTGATATACCTGGGATGGATATTAGTCCTGAGAAGGACTGTTTGTTTGATCTGGCAGCCTTTACAGACCCTACACTAACTATTTTGCAGAATATATCTCTCCCTAAATCAGCAGCGCTGTCCCTACACTGTCTGATCCAGAGCGACTGTGTCCAAGATGGCGGCGCCCGGTTTTAAATACTCGAGGTGACGCTGTGCGGCCAGCCAATCACTGTAATGCCCACAAACAACATGGCTGCGGCATTACAGTGACTGGCTGGCAATCCCTGCATGTTCATTGGCTCTGTAAAGAGCGCCAAACATGCAGGGCGGAGACCCGAGCTCCCGCAAGAGTAACCCGGAAATGCTCGGTGCTCGCCGAACATCCCGAGTAGCGTGATGCTCGGGCGAGTACCGAGCAGTGTCGAGCATGTTCGCTCAACACTAATAGCCAACTGATGGCTCTCTAATAGTGTTGAGCGAGCACTAAAATGCTCGGGTGCTCGAAGCTCGGGCCGAGCTCACTGTGATACTCGGGTGCTCGACCCGAGCAACGAGCCCAATGTTAGTCTATGGGAGACCCGAACATTTTTGCGGCGGCTCCCCCGGCAGTCTGTAGAAAGCATAAAAAGTGCCCAAAACGATAGTGACAGTGCTCAAATGACATGGGGACAGCATGGGGATCGCCCCTGGAAGCATTTCTGACCCCCAGGTCACTGCTGTCAACAACGTGGTCAGAGGTATTAAGCCACTTTTACAGGCTCACAATAAAACGTTCAAAAATGAAAGTGAAAGTGCTTTCCTGTGAAATATGTTAACCCCTTAACGACCATGGGTCTTTCTGTTTTTGTGTTTTCCTTTTTTGCTCCCCTTCTTCCCAGAGCCAGAACTTTTTTAATTTTCGTTCAATATGGCCATGTGAGGCCATATTTTTTGCGGGACGAGTTGTACTTTTAAACACCATCACTGGTTTTACCATATCGTGTGCTGGAAAATGGGAAAAAAATTCCAAGTGCAGTGAAACTGCAAAAAAAATGCAATTCCACAGTTGTTTTTTGGGTCCTTTTTTTACCACGTTCAAAGATTGCTAAAACTGACATGCCACCATTATTTTCCAGGTCATTACAAGTTCATAGACACCAAACATGTATAGGTTCTTTTTTATTTAAGTGGTGAAAACAAAATCCAAATTGTGCTAAAAAAAACAAAAAAAATGACGCCATTTTCCGAGACCCTTAGCTTCTCCATTTTTCGGGATCTGGGGCCAGGTGAGGGCTTATTTTTTGCGTGCCGGGCTGACGTTTTTATTGATACCATTTTGGGGTAGATCCGATGTTTTGATCGCCCGTTATTGCATTTTATTGCAAAGTTGTAGCGACCAAAAAAACTTAATTCTGGTGTTTAAAATTTTTTTCTCGTTACACCGTTTACTGATTGTATTAATTCTTCTTTTATATTGATAGATCGGGCGATTCTGAACGCGGCGATACCAAATATGTGTAGGTGTTTTTTTTTTTATATATATATATATTTTATTTTGAATGGGGCGAAAGGGGGTTGACTTAAACTTTTATATATTTTTTATTTTTTTTATTTTTTAAAAAACTTTTTTTTTACACTTTCTGCTTGCTTCTATAGTCTCCAGAGGAGACTAGAAGCAGCAGTTGTCTGATTGCTTCTACTGCATACAAGCGATGAGCAGATCGCTTGTATGCTGGAGAAATGCTCACTTGATATGAGCGCTGACCACTAGGTGGCGCTCATAGCAATTGAGACATGACAACCACAGGCATCTGCTGCATACCCTGAGTTGTCATGCCCACCCATTGGTGACCCGCGATCACGTGACGGGGTCACTGATGGGCGGGGCTTAGGACTCCCGGAAGCGCGCTTTAAATGCCACTGTCAGAGATTTAACATGTTAACAGCCGCGGGTGGATTGCGATTCCAATAATCAGCTGACATGCGCTCGTTTCAGTGCGGGCTCACCGCCGGAGCCCCCGCTGAACCGGCCTTCCCGACCTGGTGCGTACTATTACTGACCAGGTTGGAAAGGGGTTAAGGAACATCCTTTCCAGGGTAAAGACTTGTGTATAAGGTAAAATAAATAACCAAAAACAAAAATACTCCTCCACACCTTGGGCTATGTTCACAAGTAGCATTTTTTATGCGTTTTTGCACGTTTGTATTGCTTTCAACCGTGACAAATGCATTCACCGGGAAATGTCATTTTAACATTTTACAACCTTATCTGGCTATGTGCTGTGTGACACATGCATACAGTGCTAAAAAGACATGGGAACAGCATGGGGAAGACCCCTGGAAGCATCTCTGACACCCAGGTCACTGCCTAAAAGTGTGCCCATCAGAAGTGATCCTTGCCGCATCAGAAGATGTAGACTTGCAACTATCCCCATGCAAGTCCTTGTCCCAGGGCAGTGTTCAATTATACCTCCCCCATAACTTGCAATACAAGCGCAAGTATGCAGCCTGCCACCCACCCACCCCCAGGCTGCAATACCATACTGCTAGCTTGCTTGCACTTGAAATTGGGCCTTTTAGGCATGTGGAGGTGGAATCTGGCCACCACGTCATGGCTGCGTCGGTAGCCTGGTATTCATACTCAGTCCCCAGCCGCCCGGCGGCCAGGTGTCCACGCTTGGTCCCCAGCAGGGGGCGGCCGGGTGTCCATACTCTGTCCACAGCCGCCACGTGGCCGGGTGCCCACACACAGTCCCCAGCCGCGTGGGGGTGGCCGGGTGTCCATAAACGGTCCCCAGACGCCCCTATTTATCCCTGTGCGCCTTATACAGAAGCGCGCATACCAAAACATTACCTGCGCCCTCCCCAGTGCATTTAGTGGGAAGGACAGCCTAACCACAAACAAGTGGACAAGTGAATGTGGCCAGGAATGGTCCATCTCACTGACGCCTTCACACTGGGTTAATATTGTGGAAGCCGGGACACAGTTGGACACTGGGATGCAACACGTCCTCCAGACATAGAGGATTGCGGGTCCTGGGTCAATCAGGCTTCAACACAAAGTTCAGAAGGTAGACAGCAGCAGTGTTCGGCCTCCTACACAACGAGTAAATTATTCATGATCATGAGGTCATCCACCTCCTTAGCTTTCTGTTCCTTGGAATGCAAGCGCATGTATGTAGTAGCAGCTAGGCCTGAGGTGGTCAGCGTTTTGGTGCATATTCTACCTCCTTCGAGGATTGCTGGATGTTTTCCTGCTACTATCCCAGTTCTATGACTCCCGTTAAAACAAAGCTTCAGTTGATGAATGATGGATGAGGTGGTGGCAAAGGAGAAAGAGCAGGAGGAACAGGGACCATTCACATCAATATCAGGCCAGCCAACCACACATGTCTTGTAGGATATGTTTCTGTACCAAAAGGAGCGGTTCAGCTACACAGTTATAAAGCATACAGTGAATGCAATGCCTACCAAAAATTTCGAGCCACTCGAATGCCCCTTGGAAGTGACATGGAGGTCAGAGGGCCTTAACTAAACCGTTTTTTCCATTTATAGCAACTGGGTCTCCTGTACACTGTTGGCCTAAGCAGGGAATGGAAGGCTTTCCAAAAATTATTAGGCACTGCAATGCCCCTTGAAACAGACGTGGATTACAGCGTATTAAAAACTTTCTACCCATTATTGGGGAGTGGGTCTCCCTTAGTGTTCGCCTATGCATTGAAAAGCAAAAGCTGACAAAAATTAGGAGGAAATGCAATACCCGTTGCAAGAGTCGTGGAGGTTAGAGGTAATAAAAAACAACATGTCAATGCCCCTTGGAAGAGCTGTGGAGTTCAGAGTGGTTTAACAAGATGGTTTTAATGCCCCTTAGAAGAGACGTGGAGTTCAGAGTGGTTTAACAAGACAGTTTTAATGCCCCTTGGAAGAGATGTGGAGGTCACAGTAGCTTAACAAGATGGTTTTAATGCCCCTTGGAAGAGACGTGGAGTTCAGAGTGGTTTAACAAGACAGTTTTAATGCCCCTTGGAAGAGTGGTGGAGGTTACACTGGAATTAAAAGACTATATCAATGCCCCGTGGAAGAGACGTGGAGGTCACAGTAGCTTAACAAGACGGTTTTAATGCCCCTTGGAAGAGTGGTGGAGGTCGCAGTGGAATAAAAAGACAATATCAATGCCCCTTGGAAGAGTGGTGGAGGTTACAGTGGAATAAAAAGACAATATCAACGCACTGTGGAAGAGACGTGGAGGTCACAGTAGCTTAACAAGATGCTTTTAATGCCCCTTGGAAGAGTGGTGGTGGTCGCAGTGGAATAAAAAGACAATATTAACGACCCTTGGAAGAGACGTGGAGGTCACAGTAGCTTAACAAGACAATTTTAATGCCCCTTACAAGAGCCATGCAGTACAGCATATTAAAAACATTATTCCCATTATTGGGGAGTGGGTCTCCCATAGTCTTTGCCTATGCCTTCCAAGCAAAAGCTGCCAAAAATTAGGAAGGGGGAACTTGCAATGTCCCTTACAAGAGCCATGCAGTACAGCATATTGAAAACATTATTCCCATTATTGGGGAGTGGGTCTCCCATAGTCTTTGCCTATGCCTTCCAAGCAAAAGCTGCCAAAAATTAGGACAGAGGAACTTGCAATGCTGGCAACATGGACCACTGTCACCCTGGTGGTATAGTGGTCGTGGAGGCTGAGGATAAGGAGAATAGCAAAAAACAGCCAAAATGAGGAAGCGTATACCCATGTGTGGGTGTGAAGCGATGCATGGGAATACACCTCCCGAAATAACACAGTGGATTTGACTTTATGTTACTCTGCTGTCATTTGGTGGTGATGAGAAGTCTGGCCCAATCCAGCCCTTGTTCATTTTGATAAGGGTCACCTTGTCAGCTTTGTCAGTTGACAGGCGAGTGCGCTTATCAGTTATAATTCCCCCAGCGGCACTAAAAACACGCTCCGATAACACGCTAGCGGCAGGTCAGCCAGGACCTCCAAGGCATACAGAGTGAGTTCATTCCAAGTGTCTAGCTTGGATACCCAATAATTAAAAGGCACAGAGGAATCACGGAGGACGCTGGTACTCCCTCACCATCTTTTGAAACTTTCCACTCCTTGTGAGAGTACCCTGCGCCTCAGGGCCTGTAAGCTGGGCAGGTCTCAGAAAACTGTCCTAGAACATTGACAGTGTTCCCCTGCCTCTGCTGGATTGGAGTTGCGTCTCTCTCGCCTATATGCCTTAGTTGGGCAGCGAACTGTGACCTCTGCCGCTACAGTGTTCAGATGGGAATTTTTTTAATAGTTCTGCAGCAAGGGCCTTCTGGTACTGCCCCATTTTTGTAGACCTCTCCAACTCAGGAATAAGAGAGTGAAAGTTCTCTTTGTAGAGGGGGTCTAAAAGTGTCATCAACCAGTAATGACTGTCACCCAACATTTTGACAATGCGAGGGTCACGGTTAAGGCAGCGTAACATAAAGTCAGCCATGGGTGCCAGACTGGTAACGGGCAAGACTTCCGTGTCCTCACCAAGATGACGACTGATAGTGTTGAGCGATCAATAAAATGCTCGGGTGCTCGAAGCTCGGGCCGAGCTTACGGTGATACTCGGGTGCTCGACCCGAGCAACGAGCCCAATGTTAGTCTATGAGAGACCCGAGCATTTTTGCGGCAGCACCCCCCGCAGTCTGTAGAAAGCCTAAAAAGTGCCCAAAACGATAGTGACAGTGCTCAAAAGACATGGGGGCAGCATGGGGATCACCCCTGGAAGTATTTCTGACCCCCAGGTCACTGCTGTCAACAACGTGGTCAGAGGTATTAAGCCAATTTTGCAGGCTCACAATAAAACGTTCAAAAACGAAACTGAAACGGTTTTCCTGTGAAATATGTTAAGGAATTTCCTTTCCAGGGTAAAAACTTGTGTATAAGGTAAAATATATAACCAAAAACAAAAATACTCCTCCACACCTTGGGCTATGTTCACAAGTAGCATTTTTCATGCGTTTTTGCACTTTTGTATTGCTTTCAACCGTGACAAATGCATTCAACGGGAAATGTCATTTTAACATTTTACAACCTTATCTGGCCATGTGCTGTGTGACACATGCATACAGTGCTGAAAAGACAAGGGATCAGCATGGGGAAGACCCCTGGAAGCATCTCTGACACCCAGGTCACTGTCTAAAAGTGTGCCCATCAGAAGTGATCCTTGCCGCATCAGAAGATGTAGACTTGCAACTATCCCCGTGCAAGTCCTTGTCCCAGGGCAGTGTTCAATTGTACCTCCCCCATTCCTTGCAATGCAAGCGAAAATATGCAGCCAACCACCCACCCACCCGCAGGCTGCAATACCATACTGCTAGCTTTCACTTGAAATGGGGCCTTTTAGTTTGGAGGAGGCCGAAGCTGGCCACTACCTCATGGCCGCTTCGGCAGCGAGGTATCCATACTCTGTCCCCAGCCGCCCGGCGGCCGGGTGTCCATGCTCGGTCCCCAGCCGCCAGGTGGCGGCCAGGTGTCCATACTTGGTCCCCAGCCACCCTGATTTCTCCTGTCACCTTCCCCCACACTTTTCTTAGCCTGGCCTGCTTTAGGGCAGCATTGGACGAGCCCACCAGAGAACCAGACTCCTCCGGTGGGCCCTGGCTTCTCCATCAGGGGAGTTGAGAGTGCCTAGGTGAGGAGCATGATGATGATGATAGAAGTTAGCATCTGCTTTGTTTTCTTGGAATGCAAGCGCATGTATGTAGTAGCGGCTAGGCCTGAGGCGGTCCGCGTTTTGGCGCATATGCTACCTCCTCCGAGGATTGCTGGATGTTTTCCTGCTACTATCCCAGATCTATGACTCCCGTTAAAACAAAGCTTCAGGTGATAAATGATGGATGAGGTGGTGGCAAAGGAGAAAGAGCAGGAGGAACAGGGACCATTCACATCAATATCAGGCCAGTCAACCAGATATTTCTTGTAGGATATGTTTCTATAACAAAAGGAGCGGTTCGGCTACACAGTTATAGGGCATACAGTGAGTGCAATGCCTACCAAAAATTTCAAGCCACTCCAATGCCCCTTGGAAATGACATGGAGGTCAGAGGGCGTTAACTAAACCTTTTTTTCGATTTATAGCAACTGGGTCTCCCGTGCACTGTTGGCCTAAGCAGTGAATGGAAGGCTTTCCAAAAATTATGAGGAACTGCAATGCCCCTTACAAGAGCCATGTGTGGCACCCCAGGGGTCTGGTCACCACAGTAATAGAGATATTACGTCGGACAGCAAGTGGGAGGTTTCCTGGTCAGGATCCCTTAAACATGCAACATCCTCCTGCCCCAGTCCTGGGAGGGGAGAATTCTGCCCTTATAAACTGGATCTGGGGCGGGGTTGAGTGAGTCAGAGAACAGTCAGAGTCAGAGTGAGAGCAAGGGAAAGTAACAGCAAGGAGCTCTGTAGGAGCTAGGAGCTAAAGACCAGGGGCTGGAAGCTGAGCAGAGCTCGCCCTGGCAGAAGACAATAGGAACCGGACACAGGAGTCCGAAGCTGTGAGGACTTATATATCCAGCAGCAGAAACCAGCCGGCAGGGGATTTCAGGTCCTCTGGCCATAGAAGCCCGGAGGCTCAGTCACAAGCAAGGGACCAGCACCGCCGTTGTGGAGCGGAGGCTAACAGAAGGCCCCAAGTCACCAGCCATACGGGTGAGCACTACACGGTACACTCAGGGACGTGGGCTACTTCTATCCGCTTACAGCAAGGTAGCCAGGAAGAGTGCAGACAGACGGGGAGGCCTACAACTCCACCTGGCCAGGGGAACTCCTGCTTGCTCACAGACTGACCTGGCCTCTTATGCTAGCCAGTACTCCCGGGAGGGTCTACCTTATAATCATCAGTAAAGACCCTGAACTGCACTGCAAAGACTCTGAGTCGTTCCTGCTGCGCTCGTGCACCATCACCCCCATCATCCACACTCACTGCCCTGAGGCTATACTCCTCCCGAGGGGAGTTATCCCATTCTATGCTGCGCACACAACACCAGCCTCAGCGGTCTGCCTCGCAGCGGTGGTACTCCCTGACCGCAATCCACGGGTGGCGCAGTCGAACAATTAACCTCAAAACCTAAGAAAGACTGCCACTGGTTTGACCAGCCTGAGCCACGGGACCGGGTCACCGCCACGGAGACTACAGACCCCAGAGACCCGGCACCGGGTATCCCACACACGTGTACACACGGCCCAGGGGGCGCATCACATGCAGTACAGCATATTACAAACATAAGTCCCATTATTGGGGAGTGGGTGTCCCATAGTATTTGCTTATGCCTTGCAAGCTAAAGCTGCCAAAAATTAGGACGGAGCAACTTGTAATGCCCCTTACAAGAGCCATGCAGTACAGCATATTACAAACATAAGTCCCATTATTGGGGAGTGGGTCTCCCATAGTATTTGCTTATGCTTTCCCAGCAAAAGCTGCCAAAAATTAGGACGGAGCAACTTGCAATGCCCCTTACAAGAGCCATGCAGTACAGCATATTACAAACATAAGTCCCATTATTGGGGAGTGGGTCTCCCATAGTATTTGCTTATGCTTTCCCAGCAAAAGCGGCCAAAAATTAGGACGGAGGAACTTGCAATGCTGGCACCCTGGTGGTATAGTGGTGGTGGAGGCTGAGGATAAGGATGTTAGAACCTTGCTGTTAGGTTTTTTTCCTTTGCTGGTCACATGACCTTGTTGGCCTATTTAATCCTGCTCCGCCCTTCTGGCTTTGCTGGACTTCATTGTATATCTACTTTCTAGCTAGCCTGTGCTCTGTATCTAACTCTGTTAGTTTGCTTGGTCTACAGACCTCTAGGTTCTATCTATTTTGTTTGTTCGTCTGTCTGCTACTATTTCTGTTAGGAGGTGTCCCATATTCCTCCCAGTCCTTAGTACTTGTAGGGATTCCCTCCCCAAATCTATAGGTCTCCGTACAGACTAGATTAGGACTTTAGCAGGTCTGATCGCAGGATCAGGTTCCCTGTTACATCGTAGGGATTCAGCTGAGTCTTATAGTAGGGACAGATCTCCTCTCTTTCCTTAGCTTTGGTAGCAGAACATAACAGTAAGTCCAGCCTGTAAATTCTCTAAGGAAAGATTTTTTTTTGTTCCATCATGGTGTCGGTTCAGGATTTGGCTAAACACCTGCAGGGACTCTCTCTGGAAGTGGCCGAGCTCCGTCAGCACGTGAGTAACTGTCCTGGAGCATATTTCTTGGAGCCTAAGGTATGTTTGCCGGATTTATTTTTTGGTGAACATCGAGAATTTTTTTCATTTAAAAATGCTTGCTTATTGTATTTTCGTTTGAGACCCAAGTCCTCTGGGGATGAATCCCAGCGCGTAGGGTTCATAATGTCACTTTTGCGCAAAGAGCCTCAGGAGTGGGCCTTTTCTTTGCAACCTAGTGATACATGCTTCAGATCAGTGGATAGTTTTTTTTCTGCTTTAGGACTATTATATGATGATCCTGACCGTGTGGCATCAGCTGAGACTGAGTTGAGACGTTTAAAACAAGGATCAGGTAATATGGAAAAATATTGTACACATTTTCGTCGTTGGTCCACTCAAACAGGGTGGAACGATTCTGCTCTGAAAAGTCTATTTCTTGCTGGGCTCAGTGAAAAGGTTAAAGACCTGCTAATTGCTTATCCTACACCTGAGGATTTGCAACAGGCTATGCAATTAGCTATACGGGTGGACAGAAGACTGCGTGCTAGGGTTAATGAGAGCAAATCCTCTGCTATGTCAGTTTCTGGTTATGATAATGTGTGTACTAACAGTGGTGAACCGATGGAGATTGGATCGGTGGCACCTCGCTCTCATGAAAAACACCGTCGTTTTTCAGAAGGCTTGTGTTTCTATTGCGGGAAATCTGGTCATTTGATTAAAGGCTGTGAGCTTCGTATGAAGAAAGAAAAAAAAATGGTCAGTCACGCCCGTATTGCCTGTTTAAATTCCAAGGGTATATTTTTAGCTGCTTCCACGATTGCTCAGGAAAAATTAATGGAATTTCGGGTGTTTGTTGATTGCGGGTCTACACTGAATGTTATTGATGGGGGATTCGTGGAAAAACTCAATTTAAAACCTGAACCTTTATCATCCCCCATTGCTGTGGTTTCTGTGGATGGCTCCCCTTTGAAGAATATTACTCTCAAGGTCAGTGAATTTCCTCTCACTATTAATGGTGTTCACCATGAGAAATTGGATTTGGTAGTGTTGAATAACTTGCCTTCTCCAGTAATATTGGGTTTGCCCTGGTTAAAATTTCACAATCCTGTACTGGATTGGTCTACCAGTGAAATTAAATCCTGGAGCCATAAATGTTATGACAAGTGTTGTAACGGGCGTATTGCAGCTTTGGATAGGGGAGAATTGCCTGTTCCTATTCAGGATTTTTGGAGAGTTTTTTCTGAGAAAGAATCGCAGGTTTTGCCTCCCCATAGAGACTATGATTGTTCTATTGAATTTGTCCCTGGAGCGACTATTCCTAAAAGTCGTTTATTTAACCTTACTATTCCTGAGAGGAAGGCTTTGGAGGAATACATACAGACAAGTTTGGCCGCCGGTCACATTAGGCCCTCTAAGTCTCCTGTGGCGGTTGGATTTTTTTTTGTAAAAAAAAAGGACGGCGGTTTACGTCCTTGTCTGGATTTTCGTGAGATTAACAAAATTACGGTACGCAATCCTTACCCACTGCCATTGATTCCTGATCTGTTTAACCAGTTATTGGGGGCCAAGTGGTTCTCTAAAATTGACCTTAAGGGGGCATACAATCTGTTGCGCATGAAGGAGGGTGATGAATGGAAGACTGCTTTTAACACTCCTGTGGGTCATTTTGAGAATCTGGTTATGCCTTTTGGTCTTACTAATGCTCCTGCATTTTTTCAGAATCTGATTAATGACATCCTTAGACCTTTGATCGGTAAAAATGTGGTTGTGTATTTGGATGACATTTTGATTTATTCGCCAGATCTGGAGTCTCATTGGCGGAGCGTGCGTGAGGTATTACAGTTATTAATGGACAATTCGCTTTTTGCTAAGCTGGAGAAATGTGAGTTCGCTGTACAGAGAATTAGTTTTTTGGGCTACATTATCTCCAGCAAAGGTTTTGAGATGGATCCGGTTAAGGTTCAGGCTGTGCAGGAATGGCCTAGGCCTATTGGTTTGAAATCGATACAGAGGTTTTTGGGTTTCGCCAATTACTATAGAAAATTCATAAAAAATTTTTCTAGTATTGTCAAACCTCTGACTGATCTCACCAGGAAAGGTGCTGATGCGGTTCAGTGGTCTTCTGAGGCCATTGAAGCTTTTGTGTATCTCAAGGAGAGGTTCACCTCTGCTCCCATCCTTATGCAGCCTGATGTTACTAGGCCGTTTTTGGTTGAGGTTGATGCTTCCTCTGTGGGGGTTGGCGCAGTATTGTCTCAGGATAACGGGGATGGATTACATCCCTGTGCATTTTTTTCAAAAAAATTTTCGGAGACTGAATTGAATTACGATATTGGTAATCGGGAATTATTGGCTATTAAACTCGCATTTGAACACTGGCGCCACTTCTTGGAAGGTGCGGAATTTCCCGTTCAGGTTCTTACGGATCATAAAAATCTGATATATCTTGACGCTGCCAAGCGCCTGAATGCCCGTCAGGCTAGGTGGGCACTGTTTTTCTCGCGGTTTAATTTCTCCGTTACTTACATCCCTGGTACTAAGAATGTTAAGGCGGATGCCTTGTCTCGCAGTTTTTCTCCCATAGTCGGTGCTGAGAAAGAGGAAAACATTTTACAAGAAGGTGTTGTGATAGCTGCTTTAGACTCCGTTTTGGAAGATGAGATTCTTAAAGCTCAGGAGAATGCCCCATCTAACACTCCTCATGGGAGGTTGTTTGTGCCTGGGACCTTTAGGAGAGATTTGTTTGTTGAGTGTCACGAATCTCGGTTGGCAGGTCATCCCGGAATCTCTGAGACCAAGAGACTGGTGGGTCGCAGTTTTTGGTGGCCTGGATGGCAGAAGGAAGTCATTAAGTGGGTGCGCCAATGTACTATATGTGCTAGATCTAAGTCCTCACATACTCCTGCTGCGGGGTTGCTTTGTCCTTTGGAGGTCCCCAGTGCTCCTTGGACACATTTGGCTATGGACTTTATAACTGACCTTCCCCCCTCTGAGGGTTTTACTGTCATCTGGGTGGTCGTGGACCGTTTTAGCAAGATGTGTCACTTGGTTCCCTTCGTCAAACTGCCCTGCGCTAAAACTCTCGCTAAGGCCTTTGTCAAGGAAATTGTCAGACTTCATGGCGTTCCTACTGACATTGTTTCTGATAGGGGTCCTCAGTTCGTGGCTCGTTTTTGGCGTGCCTTTTGTGACAGGTTGGGAATTCATTTGTCGTTTTCGTCCGGATATCATCCTGAATCTAATGGCCAGACAGAAAGGAAAAACCAGGATGTTGAGCAGTTCTTGCGTTGTTTTGTGGCAGACAATCAAGAGGGGTGGTCTGAGTTTCTGCCACTTGCCGAATTTGCTCTGAACAATCATACATCTTCTTCTGCTGGTTGTTCGCCTTTTTTTTTGTTGTTCTGGGAGACATCCGTCGTTTGGGTCGTTCTCCAAGTTGGGATCTGCCGTGCCTGAGGAGGAGAATTTTTCCGGTGATTTGGAAAGAGTTTGGACGGATGTGCGTGGTAATCTTCAGGAGGCCAACAGAAAATCTAAAGACTACTTTGATAGGAAACGACAGGAGGTTTTGTTCGCTGTTGGTGACATGGTTTGGTTGTCCTCTAGGAATCTGCGGTTGAGGATTCCTTCTAAGAAATTGGGTCCCAAGTTTGTAGGGCCCTTTAAGGTGCTTCAGGTTGTCAACCAATCTGCTGTTAGGTTGGAGGTTCCTACCTCCTGGAGAATTAATCCGGTCTTTCATGTCTCTCTGTTAAAAAAAGCTGTTGTGTCGGATGGTGACGCCTCTGCCTCTGTTCCTCCGGTGGTGGAGGACGGGGAATATGAAATTTCTCGCATCCTTGACTCTAGACGGTATAGAGGTAGTTTGCAGTATCTTGTGGCCTGGAAAGGTTTCGGACCCGAGGATAACTCTTGGGTGAGGTCAGATGATGTTTCCGCGTCCAGACTTATCAGAGCGTTTCACAGGAGATTTCCTGATAAGCCTGGTCCTAGGGGATCCGGAGGATCCTCTTAGAAGGGGGGGTACTGTTAGAACCTTGCTGTTAGTTTTTTTTTCCTTTGCTGGTCACATGACCTTGTTGGCCTATTTAATCCTGCTCCGCCCTTCTGGCTTTGCTGGACTTCATTGTATATCTACTTTCTAGCTAGCCTGTGCTCTGTATCTAACTCTGTTAGTTTGCTTGGTCTACGGACCTCTAGGTTCTATCTATTTTGTTTGTTCGTCTGTCTGCTACTATTTCTGTTAGGAGGTGTCCCATATTCCTCCCAGTCCTTAGTACTTGTAGGGATTCCCTCCCCAAATCTATAGGTCTCCGTACAGACTAGATTAGGACTTTAGCAGGTCTGATCGCAGGATCAGGTTCCCTGTTACATCGTAGGGATTCAGCTGAGTCTTATAGTAGGGACAGATCTCCTCTCTTTCCTTAGCTTTGGTAGCAGAACATAACAAAGGAGAGGAAGATTAAACAGCCGAAACGAGGAAGCGTATACCCATGTGTGGGTGTGAAGCGGTGCATGTGAATACACCTCCCGAAATAACACAGTGGATTTGACTTTATGTTACTCTGCTGTCATTTGGTGGTGATGAGAAGTCTGGCCCAATCCAGCCCTTGTTCATTTTGATAAGGGTCAGCTTGTCAGCATTGTCAGTTGACAGGCGAGTGCGCTTATCAGTTATAATTCCCCCAGCGGCACTAAAAACACGTTCCGATAACACGCTAGCGGCAGGGCAGGCCAGGACCTCCAAGGCGTACAGAGCGAGTTCATTCCAAGTGTCCAGCTTGGATACCCAATAATTAAAAGGCACAGAGGAATCACGGAGGACGCTGGTACGATGGGCAAGGTACTCCCTCACCATCTTTTGAAACTTTCCACTCCTTGTGAGAGTACCCCGCGCCTCAGGGCCTGTAAGCTGGGCGGGTGTCAGAAAACTGTCCCAGAACGTTGACAGTGTTCCCCTGCCTCTGCTGGATTGGAGTTGCATCTCTTTCGCCTGTACGCCTTGGTTGGGCAACGAACTGTGACCTCTGCCGCTAGCGTGTTCAGATGGGAATTTTTTTAGGAGTTCTGCAGCAAGGGCCTTCTGGTATTGCCCCATTTTTGTAGACCTCTCCACCTTAGGAATAAGAGAGTGAAAGTTCTCCTTGTAGCGGGGGTCTACAAGTGTCACCAACCAGTAATGACTGTCACCCAACATTTTGACAACACGAGGGTCACGGTTAAGGCAGCGTAACATAAAGTCAGCCATGCGTGCCAGACTGGTAACGGGCAAGATTTCCGTGTCCTCACCAAGATGACGACTGACCATGCTCTCCTCCTCCTCCTCCTCCTCCTCCTCTTCCTCCTCCCCCCTGTCCTCAGGCCACCCACCTTGAACAGACGGTATGACAGTTGTACAGGTACTACCGTCTACAGCGCATTATACCAGCTCCTGTTCATCCTCCTTCTCCTCCTCTCCCTCATTGTCCCCCAATGCACATTGGGATGAGATGAGGCTGGGCTGTGTGTAATCGCCCGTTACCGCTTCTTGATCCATCTCTTCATACTCTGGCTGCAATGCCTCCTAATTAATTCTCTGCAGAGAGCATTGCAAAAAACAGACAAGTGGGATGCTGACGTTAATGATGGCGTCATCGCCACTCACCATCTTGGTGGACTCCTCAAAGTTTGTCAGGATGGTACATATGTCAGACATCCAGGTCCACTCCTGAGGTCTTATGTGTGGAGTCTGACCTGAATATCGACGGCCTTGTTGCAGCTGGTACTCCACAACTGCTCTCTTCTGCTCACAAATCCTTTGCAACATGTGGAGGGTAGAGTTCCAATGTGTGGGGACATCACACACCAGTCGGTGTGCCGGAAGCTGCAAAAGCTGCTACAACACAGCAAGGGCGGCGGAAACTGTAGCCGACTTGCGAAAATGAGCTGACAGGCGGCGTACTTTCACGAGCAGATCTGGCAACTCGGGGTACGATTTAAGAAACCGCTGAACCACGAGGTTAAGCACATGAGCCAGGCATGGTACGTGTGTGATCTCACCTCGCCTCAGAGCCGCCACCAGGTTACGGCCATTGTCACACACGACCATGCCGGGATGTAGGTTCAGCGGTCTCAGCCACAGATCTGCCTGCTCTTTCACAGCTGTCCACAACTCACAAGCAGTGTGAGGTTTATCACCTAAGCTTATGAGTTTCAGCACAGCCTGTTGCCGCTTTGCGGAGGCAGTACTGAAATGCTTCCAGCTTGTAACTGATGTGGTGATATCTGAGATGGAGGCTGAACATGAGGAGGAGGAGGAGGATGCGCAGGAGCTGTACACTGTGGGGGCAACTCTGACTGACATAGGGCGCGCAATCCTCGGTGTGGGGAGGATGTGTTCCGTCCCAAGGTCCGACTGGGTCCCGGCTTCCACTATGTTTACCCAGTGTGCCGTCAGAGAGATGTACCGTCCCTGGCCACAAGCACTTGTCCACGTGTCCGTTGTCAGGTGGACTCTCCCAGTAACTGCGTTGTTGAGGGCACGGCAGATGCTTTGGGACACGTGCTTGTGTAGTGCGGGGATGGCACACCGGGCAAAATAGTGTCGGCTGGGGACCGAGTACCGAGGGTCGGCCACCGTCATAAGATTGTGGAAGGATTCCGTCTCCACCAGCCTAAAAGGCAGCATTTCCAATGCAAGCAGTCGTGAAATGTGCGAATTTAGGACTGTGGCCTGTGGGGCGTTAGCTGCGAATTTCCGCTTTCGTTCAAAGGTCTGGGATATGGACAATTGAACGCTGCGGTGGGACGTGGACGTGGACGTTGATGCTGTTTCTTGAGAAACTGCCATAACAAGTGAAGACTGAGAGGAGGGGGCATCTTTACATGCAGTATGGACAGGGGATTGCCTTGCACACACAACAGGGGGTTCTATTGCACGCACAACAGTGGAAGAAGCAGTGGTGACACCCGCTGACACTGGTCGTGGACCCTGGGTTTCGCCCCACAAAGTCGGGTGCTTTGCTGCCATGTGCCTGATCATGCTGGTGGTGGTCAGGCTGGTAGTTTTGTCACCCCTGCTGATGCTGGCATGGCAGGTGGAACATATGGCCTTTTTGGGGTTATCAGCAGAGTCTTTAAAAAAATTCCAGACTCTGGAAGACCTACCGCTTGTACTGGCAACGTCCCTCGTGTTGGTGTTACGGGGAACGGTTGCCTGCCTTCTGTCTGCGGCCACCACACTGCTTCTTCCTGCCTGTTGGGGTACTCTGCCTCCCTCCCCCTGTGTGCTGCTGGCCTCACTCTGCATGTCCTCCTTCCACGTTGGGTCAGTTACTAGATCATCCACCACCTCCTCCTCTTCCACATGCGCACCACAATCCTCCTCCTCACTTCCTGGCAATTGTGTCTCGTCATCGTTCACCTCTTGTGACAGATTGCCAACGTCGACTTCCTGTGGCCGTGGCTGTTCAAATATTTGGGCATCGCAACATGGGATCTCCTCTTCCACCACTTCAAGAGTATCAGGTGAGGGGCCCAAATATGGAAATGGACCAGTGAACAGCTCTTCAGAGTGTCCAAGTGTGGGATCACTTGCTGTCTGACGACACTCGGCATGGTGGGAGGAAGGAGCATCAGGGTGAGGAGGAGTATGCGGTCGAGACTCGCGGCTACTAAGAGTTGACCATGTGGAAGACAGACCGGAGGTGGTGGTACCCAGGTAACTGGAAGTATTGTCTGCTATCCAATTAATAACCTGTTCACACTGATCAGTTCTCAATACTGGTGTTGTTCTGTGCTTCCCTAGTAATTTGGTCAAGAAGTGGGAGCGAGAAGATGTGGCTGTTGGTTGTGGCACATTTTCACCTTGGCCACGGCCCCGTCCTCTGCACGAACCATCACCAGAACGTCCACTTCCACGTCCCTTGCCACGCGCCTTGCCCATTGTAAATGAAGTAAAATAGCTTACACTTGCACTATCAATGGAAAAAGGGTAATAAAGAGTAGATTAGAACCGTAGAAGAGGAAAACCACAGTTATTGTTTACTGGGGTATACCACACTTTTTTAAATAGAGATATTTGCGGCTGAACAGTGAGCGACACACTCAAACAGCTTTTTTTTAGATACCAAAGGCCCAAAACTGGATAGTACAGCGATTTGACCCGTGGAACTGCGAAACCACATTGGGATGTCGGGCCTACACAAGATTATTTTCAACAGATATATTTTTGTGTCACAACAGTCAGGAGACACTACTGTTTTTCTTTACGGAAAAAACTACCAAAACCTGAATAATAGAGATTTTTTACCGTGGAACAGCAAAACCACAGTTATAATTTACTGTTGTATACCAGGCTTTTTAAAATATATATATATTTGCGGCTGAACAGTGAGCGACACACTCAAACTGTTTTTTTTTAGATACAAATGGCCCAAAAGTGGATAATACAGAGGTTTGTACCGTGGAACTGCAAAACCACACTTGTATTTCTCGGGCCTACACCAGACTATTTTCAACAGAAATATTTGTGTCTGAAAAATCAGGGAGACACTATTTTTTTTTTTTTACAGCAAAAAATGCAAAAAGCAGGATAATAGAGATTTTTTACCGTGGAACAGCAAAAGCACACTTCTGTCTCTCTGGCCTACACCAGACTATTTTCAACAGATATATTTGTGTCTGAAAAATCAGGGAGACACTATTATTATTTTTATACAGCAAAAAATGCCAAAAACAGGATAATAGAGATGTTTTACCGTGGAACATCAAAACCACAGTAATAATTTACTGGTGTATACCAGGCTTTTTAAAATATATATATATTTGCGGCTGAACAGTGAGCGACACACTCAAACTGTTTTTTTTAGATACAAATGGCCCAAAAGTGGATAATACAGAGGTTTGTACCGTGGAACTGCAAAACCACACTTGTATTTCTCGGGCCTACACCAGACTATTTTCAACAGATATATTTGTGTCTGAAAAATCAGGGAGACACTATTTTTTTTTTTTTTACAGCAAAAAATGCAAAAAGCAGGATAATAGAGATTTTTTACCGTGGAACAGCAAAAGCACACTTCTGTCTCTCTGGCCTACACCAGACTATTTTCAACAGATATATTTGTGTCTGAAAAATCAGGGAGACACTATTATTATTTTTATACAGCAAAAAATGCCAAAAACAGGATAATAGAGATGTTTTACCGTGGAACATCAAAACCACAGTAATAATTTACTGGTGTATACCAGGCTTTTTAAAATATATATATATATTTGCGGCTGAACAGTGAGCGACACACTCAAACTGTTTTTTTTAGATACAAATGGCCCAAAAGTGGATAATACAGAGGTTTGTACCATGGAACTGCAAAACCACACTTGTATTTCTCGGGCCTACACCAGACTATTTTCAACAGATATATTTGTGTCTGAAAAATCAGGGAGACACTATTTTTTTTTTTTTTACAGCAAAAAATGCAAAAAGCAGGATAATAGAGATTTTTTACTGTGGAACAGCAAAAGCACACTTCTGTCTCTCTGGCCTACACCAGACTATTTTCAACAGATATATTTGTGTCTGAAAAATCAGGGAGACACTTATTATTTTTATACAGCAAAAAATGCCAAAAACAGGATAATAGAGATGTTTTACCGTGGAACATCAAAACCACAGTAATAATTTACTGGTGTATACCAGGCTTTTTAAAATATATATATATTTGCGGCTGAACAGTGAGCGACACACTCAAACTGTTTTTTTTAGATACAAATGGCCCATAGAACTGCAAAACCACACTTCTATTTCTCTGGCCTACACCAGACTATTTTCAACAGATATATTTGTGTCTGAAAAATCAGAGGCACACTTTTTTTTTTAGGGGGGGGGCACCAAAAGGTTAATAAGATGGGTATTTGTACATTGTGAAGGAGGAAAGAAAAAAGAGGATTTAGATAAAAAAAAAGGATTTTTCCTGGCCCCCGGGACCTGGAGCTAAGTCCAGTAATTTCAGCAACAGGAGCAGCACACAGGACTGTAATGCAGCGTTTGCTGGTATAACCACTGCGTCTCCTATACAGCCTGCCTGCCTGCCTGCCTGATATACCTGGGATGGATATTCGTCCTGAGAAGGACTGTTTGTTTGATCTGGCAGCCTTTACAGACCCTACACTAACTATTTTGCAGGATATATCTCTCCCTAAATCAGCAGCGCTGTCCCTACACTGTCTGATCCGGAGCGACTGTGTCCAAGATGGCGGCGCCCGGTTTTAAATACTCGAGGTGACGCTGTGCAGCCAGCCAATCACTGCAATGCCCACAAACAACATGGCTGCGGCATTACAGTGACTGGCTGGCAATCCCTGCATGTTCATTGGCTCTGTAAAGAGCGCCAAACATGCAGGGCGGAGACCCGAGCTCCCGCCCGAGTAACCCGGAAATGCTCGGTGCTCGCCGAACATCCCGAGTAGCGTGATGCTCGGGCGAGTACCGAGCAGTGTCGAGCATGTTCGCTCAACACTACTCTCTAACAATAGCGAGAGCCGACTGCTGGCCTTTTGAGAATAGTAAGGGCTGTCTGATGTCCCTATAAAAATAGGCTTTATGACTTTCAGAGTCCCTCCATCATAAATAAAAAAGGATGTGTCTGATGATGTGTTACACACATTGCCAGATAAGGTTGTAAAATGTTAAAATGACATTTCCCGGTGAATGCATTTCTCTTAAAAAAATAACGTAAAAAAAACAAAACAATAGGATCTTTCTTTAGTATAAAAAACAGCGTCACCAATTTAACCTCAATGTATTCACATTGTTCAGCTCCTGCACCTCCTCCTCCATCTCCGAAATGACCACATCAGTCACAAGCTGAACGCACTGCAGCACTGCCTTGGCCAAGCGGCAACAGGCTGTGCTGAGGATAACATGCTTAATGCTTAATTGACAAACCGCCCAGCGCTGCAGAGATGTTAAAAGCTGTAATACAGCAGCCTGATCTGTGGCTCTCACCGCTAAACATACAGTCAGGCATGGTCGTGTGTGACAATGGGCGGAACCTGGTGACAGAAAAATGACAGCCGGAGTAGATATGATATTCCTCTATGCCAGTCCTTTCACCAAGCTAAATATAACTCTCAGCAAAAAAAGTTGTGGACTGGCTCCGTACCATCCCTGGCCACATTCACCAGTCCACGTGTTTGTGGTTAGGCGGTTCTTCCCGGTAAGTGCACTGGGGAGGTCACGGGTAATGTTGTGGGACCCGTGCTTGTGGAAGACTACACCGGGAGAAACATTGGTGGCTGGGGACCGAGTATGGACACCCGGCCCCCGCTGGCATGAGGTTATGAAAAGCTTCCGCCTCCACAAGCCTAAAAGGACAGATTTCAAGTGCAAGCAGCTGTCAAAAATTTGGCAGTATAGTATTGCAGCCTGTGGGTGGGTGGCTGGCTGCATACTTGCGCTTGCATTCCAAGGAATGGGGTAGGAACAACTGAAAATTGTACTGGGACAAGGACGTGGACGGTGATTGTTGCAAGTCTGCAATGACAGGTGCATGGAGGGAGACATCTTCCCATGCGCAAAGGATCACTTATGATGGGCACACTTTTAGGCAGTGACCTGGGAGTCAGAAATGCTTCCAGAGGTCTTCCCCATGCTGTTCCCATGTCTTTTCAGCACTGTTTGCATGTGTCTGATGATGTGTCACACACCACATGGCCAGATAAGGTTGTAAATAGTTAAAATGACATTTCCCAGTGAATGCATTTGTCTTTGTTGAAAGCAATGCAAAAGTGCAAAAACGCATCAAAAACGCTACGTGTGAACATAGCCCAAGGTGTGGAAGAGTTTTTATGGTTTTGGTTATTTATTTTGCCTTATATACAAGTCATTACCCTGGAAAGGATGTTCCTTAATATATTTCCCAGGAAAATGAATTTCGGTTTTGTTTTTGAATGTTTTATTGTGAGTCCGTAAAAGTGGCGTAATATTCTGACAAAGTTGTTGACAGCAGTGACCTGGGAGTCAGAAATGCTTCCAGGAGTCTTCTCCATGCTCTTCCCATGTCATTTGAGCACTGTTCCCATCGATTTAGGCAATTTTTCGTCCCTCTTCAGACCGACGGGGGGAGCCGCTTGAAAAATGCTCGCGTTTCCCATAGACTTACATGGGGCTCGTTGCTTGGGTTGAGCACCCGAGTATTACAATTTTCTCGACCCGAGCAACGAATACCCGAGCATTTTAGTGCTCGCTCATCACTAATAACTATCTACCATTATTAATTAGATTCTCTTTCTAATTCACACCTAACACTCACTATGCTTACATATGCCCTTACTGTCTTTGCCCCACTAATCCTCACTCTCCTTCCCTATCCCCAAACCCCAGCACCCTCTAACCAAATCATCATCTCTCCTTCCCTCCTACCTCCCCACCTAACCTCATCTACAGACCTGTTCCTCAACCTCAGATCGATCCTACCAAAACATAAAACAAGCCGGACACTCTCCTTCTCCCACCTGCTCTCCCTCTCTCTGCTTCTCTTCACTGCTGACGACATATCTCCCAATCCTGGACCCCCACAGCTTGCACTTTCCACCAATTCCCCCACCTATTCCATCAAAACAACTGCAAACTACAGTAACCTCTCTTACGCAAAACCTGATGCCCACTCCAGTGCTCCCTGTCTCTGGAGCACTCTGGAATGCACGCTGTCTGCAACAAGCTCCATTTTGTCCACAACCTCTTTACCTCTCGTCATCTCTCCTTCCTGGGCATCACGGAGACATGGCTGACACCCTCTGATACTGCCTCCCCTGCTGCGCTGTGTTACGGCGGCCTCCACTTCACCCACACTCCTTGCCTTGGTAACAGAAATGGTGGAGGAGTGGGACTTATCCTCGCTAACAACTGCACCTTTAGCCCTACTCCTCCTCTTCCCTCCCTTATTCTCCCTTCTTTTGAAGTCCACTCTGTCCGAATTTACTCTCCCTCCAACCTCCAAATGGCTATCATATACTGACCTCCGGGCCCGATCACTGCCTTTATTGACCAATTATCCTCCTGGCTTCTTTACTTTCTCTCTGCTGACATTCCCACAATCATCATGGGCGATTTCAACATCCCCACTGACACTCGCCAGTCAGCAGCATCCAAACTCTTGTCGCTTACTTCATCCTTTGGACTTACTCAGTGGTCCTCCTCAGCCACCCACATAGACGGACACATACTAGACCTTATCTTCACCTGACTCTGCTCCCTATTTAACCTCACAACCTCCTCCTACCCCTATCTGACCACCATCTACTCACATTCTCATCCCTGTCCTCCTCACCTGTCACCCATGTCCGGCAACTAGCACACCCCCGCAGAAACCTTGCACATCTAGACACTCACACACTCTCTGACTCTGTTCTACCACTGACATCCATATTCTCACTCCATGACACAGACAGCGCCACCGCTTTCTACAAGGCCACTCTCGCATCAGCCATTGACTCGGTCGGCCCTCTTGTGCATGGCAGAGCGCGACGAGTCAACAGGCAACCCTGGCACAACAACCTCACTAAACAGCTTTGACAAGCGTCCAGGGCTGCGGAGCGGCGTTGGAATAAAACACATACTCAAGATGACTTCACTGAATTCAAACAAGCAACACTCACATTCAAATCAGCACTCACCTCTGCTAAACAGGCCTACTTCACAACCCTCATATCCTCCCTATCCTACAACCCCAAACAGCTATTCAACACTTTTAACTCTCTCCTCCGCCCTCCACTGCCCCCTCCGACCTCCGTCATCTCTGCTGAGGAGTTTGCCACACACTTCAAAAACAAGATTGACCAAACACGGCAAGTCTTTACTGTCCGACCACCACAACCCCTTTGATTTCCACACCATTTCCCTACCCCCATAACCTCTCTTCCCAACATCACGGAAAGAGACCTTACTCGTTTCCTCTCCAAATCACACCTCACCACATGTGCACTCGACCCCATCCTCCTCCCCAACCTCACCCCCACACTCATCCCATCCCTAACCCATCTCTTCAACCTATCACTATCTTCTGGTACTTTCCCCGCTGCCTTCAAACATGCCACAATCAAGGCCATCCTCAAAAATCCATCCCTCGACTCAACCGCCTTGACCAGCTATCGCCCCATATCGCTGCTCCCATTTGCCTCCAAACTCCTTGAGCAACATGTTCATGCTGAACTTTCCTCCCACTTTTCATCTACCTCTCTCTTCGACAACCAACAATCCAGCTTCCGCCCCCATATTTCCACCGAAATTGCCCTTACCATAATCACCAATGAATTTCTTACAGCCAAAGCTAACAGACAATTCTCTGTACTCCTTCTTCTTGACCTGTCCTCTGCTTTCGATACAGTTGACCACTGCCTCCTACTACAGATCCTCTCTTCCTTTGGCGTCAAAGACCTTGCCCTATCTTGGATCTCCTCATACCTTTCTAACCGCACATTTAGAGTCTCCCACTCCCACACTACCTCCTCACCCAGCCCCCTCTCTGTTGGAGTCCCTCAAGGCTCTGTCCTAGGACCCCTACTCTTCTCAATCTATACCTTGGTGTGGGACACCTCATAAAATCCCATGGCTTCCAGTACAATCTGTACGCTGATGACACCCAGATCTACCTCTCTGGCTCAGTTGTCACCTCTCTGCTGTCCAGAATCCCAGCATGTCTAGCAGCCATATCCACTTTCTTCTCCTCCCGCTACCTGAAGCTCAATGTGGACAAAACTGAACTCATTATCTTTCCCCCATCTCGCATATCTTTCCCACCTGATCTTTCTATCACAATAAATGACATCACTCTTTCCACTGTACCGACAATCCGCTGCCTCGGAGTAACCCTTGACTCTGCCCTGTCCTTCAAACCCGACATCCAAGCTCTCGCCACCTCTTGTCGCCTCCAGCTCAAAAATATTTCCTGAATCCGTCCTTTCCTCAACCCTCAATCTACTAAACTGCTTGTGCATGCCCTCATCATCTCCCGCCTCGACTACTGCAACATCCTCCTCTGTGGCCTACCTGCTAACACTCTCGCACCCCTCCAGTCCATCCTGAACTCTGCTGCATGACTTGTTCATCTCTCGCCTCGCTACTCCTCTGCTACCCCCCTTTGCAAATCCCTTCACTGGCTTCCATTTCCCCAGTGTATCCAGTTCAAACTACTAACACTGACCTACAAAGCCATCCATAACCTCTCTCCTCCGTACATCTCTGAACTAATCTCCCGATATATATTCCCTCGCGTAACCTCCAGTCCTTCCCAGACCTCCTTCTCTCCTCCACACTTATTGTTCCTCACGCAATCGCCTCCAAGATTTCTCCCGAATATCCCTCGTCCTATGGAATTCTGTGCCTCAACACATCCGATTATCCACCACACCTGGATCCTTCAGACGGAACCTGAAAACCCATCTCTTCAAACAAGCTTACAGCCTGCCATGACCTTGCTTTCTGCCACCCCCAACACCGGAGCTACTGCAACACCTCAACCTACTGTCTCCTCCCCCATTCCTGTAGAATGTAAGCCCAGAAGGGCAGGGCCCTCTTCCCTCTGTAACGTTCTATCATTGTTAGTTTGTTTACTGTAAGTGATATCTGTATTTGGTATGTAATCCCTTATGTACAGCACCATGGAATCAATGGTGCTATATAAAATAGTAATAATAATAATAATAATAATAATAATAATATTTCAGTTTTTCTTTTTTAATAAATTTGCAAAAATTTCTACATTTCTGTTTTTTTCAGTCAAGATGGGGTGCAGAGTGTACTTTAATGAGAAAAAAAGAACCTTTTAGAATTTACCAAATGGCTGCAATGAAACAAAGAGTGAAAATTGAAAGGGGTCTGAATACTTTCCGTACCCACTGTATATATAGCAGTGTATTTTTATGTCTCTGTATTCAAGAGGGAGAATAAAAGAAAGATTTTTTTCTTCCTATAAAACTACTAAAAAATAATGAAAAACAAATACATAAATGTAAATTTTACTGCCCTTTTTTAAAAAATAATAAACATCACAAATCGGCAAATAACATGGACATATTTGGTGTCTCTGTAATCGTAACGATCCACATTGCACAATGATCAGATTATTTACGGGAATTGGTAAATGGCGTAAATATTGATGTAAGTGATATTTTTTCTCTATTAAATCCATAAAAAATGTAATAAAAATGTAAATCATTATATCGTATGGAGGACCATGGGGGGTGCATTATATTGTGTGGAGGACCATGGGGGTGCATTATATTGTGTGGAGGACAATGGGGGTGCATTATATTGTGTCAAGGAACATGGGGGTGCATTATATTCTGTGGAGGACCATGGGAGTGCATTATCCTTTATGGAGGATTATGAGGGGCCCATTATACTATATGGAAGGCAATATGGGGCCATTATAATATTTGAAGGGCTATGTGAGAGCCATTATACTGTATGTCAGCAATTATAAAGTGTGAAGGTTTGTGTGGGGTCCATCATACTCTGTGAAGGGCTGTGATGGGGCCATTATACTGTTTGGAGGGCTAATACGGGCAATTATACAGTGTGGAGAGGTGTGGGGCCATTATACTGTATGTAGGTCCATTATACTGCATGGAGGGCTTTTTTTTAAACTTCTGCTATGGGGCCCCATGATTTCTATGTGCACCTCTGCCAGGTGGATGTGGATATAATGGTCTTAGTTCAAAATTTTGGGAATATAATTGCCACTACTTATAGGGTGTGGGAGCAAGACATAAGTCACTCCTTGTCTTTGGGTTTCCGGATAGGATACCACTCCTTAAATGCAAGGAATTGAAAAAGAATCCACAGTCCGAAGATATAACATAACCCACCAATATAACTCTTTATTTGTAGTGCAATCCAAAGAATATAGTTTTGATCTTGAAAGTCAGATTATACACTGTATAAACTTATTTTTTACCAATGTTCTGCTGAAAAATGCAATCTGAGAGTGGAGATCAAACTGACACATTGACATAGTGTCTGTAGTACTGGCTACACGTCCTTTCTTCCTGGCTGCAGGAGGACACCGGAGATTAGCGGAACTGTGTCATCATTGTGACATCATCTGCTCCATCACCTATGTCACAGTAGTAGTTGTTTTAATATAGCTTGATGGAGGTTGTAGTGTGGGTCATTAGTCAGTAGGAGGTCATCGATGTCACTTCTCCAGGTCGGTGCTGACTTGTCATGGATTTGAAGATCTCTATCCTGCTCATCACTGGACATTACAGCGCTCGTGATCTGTAAGATATGCCCTCTGCTCCACCTGACCATTTATCGGGCGCCTAAGAGGTTCCATGGATGAAGAGAGCTGTCGTGATTCTGTGAGGAGGAGCCGCCGGTGTGTACAGTGAATACAGATGTGAGGTACTACTGATAGTAATAGTATATAGTAATGATAGTGGTAGTAGTTATAATAATAGTTATATGTGGCCATACTGTAACCTGTCATGGGGGAGACGCCACAGCATGATAAGCAGCAGTGCCTGGTGTTCCTCGTGGTGTGGCTGACATGTATGATACACCCTGGGTTATATTATACAGGATATAATCTCCGGCTACCTGGAAAGCAGAAGTGCTGCTCCTGTGTACAGTCTGTCTGACGTATGTGGCAGTGTGGTCAGTGGCTTCTCACTGTCTCCATGGCAACAGACTGCAAACCGCCACATTACAATGAATACTTTTATGGAAACTGATTAAATGCTCCAGTTGCAGCATCCCCACAATAGTGCCTGGTACAGTGTTACCATAATATGAACTTGTGGGCCTTCAGTGACAGTCACAGAGCCCCCAGAACATGGCCAACCACAAGGCCACAATACCTGGGCTAGCACAGATCCCATGTGCAAGGCCAATATAATGCTGCAGCCACCGGGCCACCATAAATAACAGATACACTGTTCTTTGTAGCACCGGCTACACATCATTTCTTCCTGGCTGCAGGAGGACACTGGAAATAAGCGGCACAGAGTCAACACTGTGACATCATCTGCCCCATTACTATGTCATAGTAGCAGTTTTAGTAATACAGCATGATGGAGGTTGTAGTGCGGGTCATTAGTCAGTAGGGGTCTTCAATGTCACTTTTCCAAGTTGGTGCTGACATGTTATGAATTTGCATATTTCGCTCGCCTGCCCGTCATCTTCCTCAGCGCCAGGAATGGAGCAGCCGGTAACATGTTCACCAGAAGAGCGAAGCTCCGTCCCCAGAGAGTGACTGCGCCCCCCATCCTGCCCGTCACTGGACGTTACAGAGCACATGATCTGTGAACCCCCCTCTGCATCAGCCGACCATTTATCAGGCGCCTGAGCAGGTCCATGGACAATGAGAGCTGTAGTGATTCTATGAGGAGGATGAAATCTCCGGCTACCTGGAGAGCAGAACTGCTGCACCTGTGTCCACACTGTGTGACATTTGTGGCAATGTGTGTTTTTTTCCTGAATGTGTCCGTTTGTTCACATGGGCATAGAAATGTGGTCTGCAAAGCCTCTGTTTCTGTCTCAACAGATGGACACTGCAGAAATGCAGTATGAACAGAGCCTTACAGATTTATAAAATATGTCCTAAATATCTGAATATGTATTATTATTATTTATTATTATTTATTTATATAGCACCATTGATTACATGTGAAGAGGTTACATACAAAATACAGATATCACTTACAGTAACAAATAAACAATGATAGACTGGTACAGAGGGAAGAGGATACTGTTTTATGTATTAAAACACATATAAACACGTACCCTTTTACTTAACACACGCAGTGAAACAAGGATACATAATGACACACACATACATTAACACACGCAGGTGCACTTTTATGCTGACCCCTTGTACTTAAGTGATGATTTCCCACTCGAGTAGAAACATAATCTATAATATAACCGAGGATGCGTGTCTCTGTCTGAAGCCTTTATATACTGCGCAAGCGCGACACGCCTGCGCAGTCTGGCTCCAGACAGAAGCACGCACGGAGCCGTTACAGGTAAGAGGAGTGTATGGCGCTGGAGATCACGGTATGCGTAGACACTGAACGCATGCCGCGATCTCCGGCACCATGCTTTACATACTTACCTGACTGGGAGGAGCGTTGCTGTGGCGCCTCTCTTTGCCGGACACCGGGGCAGGAGTGAGGCGTCGGAATCCGCGCATGCGCATAGCGCTATCCGGCGCCATTTTACTGAAGACACATTTGCAGTGTGTCTTCAGCAAAATGGCGCCGGACAGCACGGTATGGGCACGCGCGTACTCCGGCGTCGCACTCCTCCCCTGGCCTCCAGCAGGACTGGACACAGCAGCACTGGAGCACAGGGAAGAAAGGTAAGTATAAGTGTTTATTTTTTTGTGTGTGTCCAGCGTTAGAGGGATGAGGGGTGCCATAAATATCAGGATTGGGGGTGAGGGCCCACACATACCAGGATTGGGGGATGAGGGGGTCACGCATACCAGGATTGGGGATGAGGGGTGCCATGCATACCAGGATTGGGGGTGAGGGGTGCCATGCATACCAGGATTGGGGGTGAAGGTGCCATGCATACCAGGATTGGGGATGAGAGGTTCCATGCATACCAGGATGGGGATGAGGGGTGCCATGTATACCAGGATGGGGATGAGGGGTGCCATGCATACCAGGATGGGAATAAGGGGTGCCATGTATACCAGGATAGGGATGATGGGTGCCATGCATACCAGGATAGGATGGTGGGGACAGGATGGGGGCAGCACAAATACCAGGAGGGGGGCATCACATACCAGCATAGGAGACCATATACCAATATAAATGCTCGCCACCCGGGCGTAGAACGGGTTCAATAGCTAGTATATTATACTACTCTAGTAAGTGTAATTTTTATTGCAAAATGTGTACATAATTATACTCCCAAGATGTGTGATTTTATCTTTAGGGTATGTGCACATATAAAGTATTTGCTGCAGACATTTCTGCATCAAAAACGTGTTTCTTGGCAGGAAAAAAGGCATGAAAACCACACATTTTTTATTCATTTTTTCCCCCCATTCATTTCAATGGGTGAAAAAGGCTGCAAAAACTCTGAAAGAATTGAAATGCTGCAGATTTTATACTTCTACGAAACTGAAAGGAAAAAATAAGCAGAGATATGTGCATGAAATCTCATAACTCTCACTTTGCTGAGACAGTAAAAGGCTGCACTATTCATGGCAAAAATGCAACATGTGAATGTACTCATATATTCTAGGGAAGTGTCATTTTATTGCAAAAGGTATATATGAATTACTTACACCCCATGTCATAAAATAAAGCACACCTGGAGTATAATCTTATACACCCCTTGTTGTAAAATTATGCCTTGCTGAAGTTACATGAATATACTCCAGTGGGCATCATTTCATGATTATACTCTATGGGGGTGTTATTTTATGATTATACACTATGGGGTTTTTATTTTATGATTATCCCATATTGTGGTGTTATTTTATATTTACAATCCAGGGGGGCGATTATTTTATGATTGTACTCTATGGGGGCTTTATTTTATGATTATACCCTATGGGGATGTTATGATTATACTTTATGGGAGAATTATTTTATGATTATACTCTACGGGAGCATTATTTTATGATTATACTCTATAGGGGGGGGGGCGTTATTTTATAATTATAAGCCAAGAGATGCTAATTTATCATTATACTCTGTGGGGGCAATATTTTATGATTATTCTTAATGGGGGTTAATTTTACTGCTCCCCTAAGGACAGGGCACTGCATACATTTATATTTTGACTGCAATTACCCGCATAATAAAAGTTTTCACATCGCACTCTCCCCTGCATCCCCACCAGTCAGATCAATCAACTCAAACCTACTCCACCCCTTTAGTAGTCAGAAATAGTGGCAGAACTCTTCCATCCCAGCTGCCCCACATAATTCTCACTCTGATGGCAAGAAGCTATTTTTGTTAACTGGTAGGAGTAGGGGGCAAGGAGTGCCTCTGATGTGCAGAAAGTGTTTTTGCCCCTCTCCCTTCTGTGCCAATCGGATGCCTTCAGAGCCAAGAATAATATATTCTTTGTATTTATGACTAACAAAATACCCGCGGCTTTGCTCACAGAAATTGATATGTTAAATTGTTGTTATGCTTGCTAAGGTTAAATTTTCACTTTCACCCTGAATTTGACATATTCATAGTTTAAAATTTGTTTTTTCCACTCTTTTTTTGTTAGTTTGGTATTAACAGTTGTTTATTTTTACAAATTTGTTGTAACACTGAAACGAACAGCAGCTACTTTTTGAACAAATTTTTATTAAATATTAAAATCTATTCTCCTTTCACAAACACGTAAAAAAATGACTGCAGAGACCCCAAAGCAAAACACCAGGTACTTCCCTCCCCACCAATACCCTGTGGAACAAATAAAGGCCCTCAGATGAATTGGTGGTGAAGGTCGGTCACAGCTATACTTATTAATAAATATTTTTTATGGTATAATAATAACAAGAAAGGCACTTAAAACTTTTGAAGAACTGGACTAGTAGCAGCACTTTAACAGGCAAGTCAGCCTGCATAATCAAAACATTCAGGTGCTTCCTTTCTTTAATTAAACAGCCAAGGAGGATCCTGTGTAATCCTAAACAGGACTCTGACCCTCCCCCATAAGAAACAATGCTTTCTCAACACCGTCTTGAATGCCAGATAAGAAAATATCAAGGTCAATGTCTTTAAGATGCACAAGCCGTCTGACCTTAGGAGGGATGAATTGTCTCTTTCAAGCTGCAGATGTCTTACTACGACACCAAATTTATCACAAACCAACTTGGACATACGAACATATATAGTACACTGGATTCACTCCACCGCCATACCATCCTGAGCCTCCTGCCATACAGCTCAGAGAACTATCTCGGACCAAACCAGAAGAAGTTCAGAGAAGAAACTGAGGAAAAGATCCAGGTCCGATCTCATCATCGTTATCAGTTCGGTCACTTTGTTGGAACAAAGGTCATTACCACCCACATGTAAAATCAATATCACTGGACCAGTAACATCTCTCCCAATATCGACGACTTCAGGCTAGACTTAAGATCATTCCAAACCTTTGATGATTCACTATTTTACTTCAATGCCTTTCACCCCACTGTGCTGCCCAGAATATGCAGTGATAACCTAGCAACCACACAAATGGCCTGACAGAACCTAAAAATCCAAAATGAAGAAAAATTTAATTGATCAATCAAGTCTGATATATATACCAAACAAGCCGAACGCCACCTCCAAATCCTTTGAACCTCTGCTTCGGATAAATCCACACTGGCAACCTCAGTAGCAACCCCAATTTGACAAGAATGTGTCCCGTAATCCCCTGGCTGAACTCCCGCAACCTCTAAACACCTACAAAAAATTGCCTGCATTTGAAATTTGTTTAGGGAGATCCATCCGTATATCACAAGTAAAATTTACCCCCTACAACCTAAATAATTGTAAACTAATTTAACTGGGCAAACCGAACCCAAAACCGAGTGTAAGGGAACTTAAATGCCCCTACCATTGGGTATTATCCCCAACAGCAACGGCGTCAAATAGTATGACATGCATGGATCTGTTTTTGAAGCTAGAATCAATTCACTAATGCTCAAGGCGCCAAAATTGGAATCGCAAATGCAGCTGACAAAAAAGAGATGACTCAATGTGGAAACAACAACAAACCAAAGGCGTAAGAGAAATCGCATGACCCAGCAAGAGGGAGAAATCGGGAGTGTACATTCTGTACTGGGTTGAGACCTCTTCCACCCTAAAACAACTTGTCTAACAAAAAAAGGCCTTAGTAATGCCATCCTATTAATTGAAAATAAAAATCCAAACCAACCCAAAATCCCCCGTCTTATGAAGCTGCAAATTTACATAGTTATATACTTTATAAGGCCGAAAAAAGACAAGCGTCCATCCAGTTCAGCCTATTTCTTGTGCACTGCAGCTATTCCGCAGCGTTGATCCAGGGGAAGGCAAAAAAAAAACATGCGGTATAGGCCAATTTACATCATTGAGGAAAAATTCACTTCCCGACTCCAATCTGGCAGTCAGATTAAATCCCTGAATTAATTAACTATCACTAAGCATAAGATGTAATTTTATTGTTCTCAAGAAAGGCGTCCAGGCCTCTCTTGAACTCATTAAGTGAGTTGGACATCACCACTTCCTCTCCCAGAGAGTTCCAGAGTCTCACGGCTCTGACCGTAAAGAATCCCCTTCTATGCTGGTGCAGGAACCTCCTTTCCTCCAGACGCATAGTGTGCCCCCTCGTCTTTGTCACCATCCTTGGTATAAACAGGTCATGGGAGAGATCTCTGTACTGCCCCCTGATGTATTTATAAATGTTTATGAGGTCTCCTCTAAGCCTTCTCTTTTCCAACGTAAATAGGCCTAATTTTGACAACCTCTCTGGGTATTCTAGTCCCTACATTCCCTATATTACCTTTGCCACCCTCCTTTGTACCCTCTCCAGCTCCAATATGTCTTTCCTGAGCACCGGAGCCCAGAACTGTGCACAATATTCTAAGTGCGGCCTTACCAGCGCTTTATACAGAGGAAGAACAATGTTCTCATCATATGCCCCTATTCCTCTTCCGATGCATGCCATGACTCTATTTGCCTTCGCAGCTGCTGCCTGACACTGGGCACTCCAATTTAATTTGCTGTTAACCAAGACGCCCAGGTCCTTCTCCATGTCAGATTTCCCCAACGGTTTCCCATTTAATATGTATGGGTGACTGCTGTTTTTCTTTCCCATGTGCATGATCTTACATTTATCGGCATTGAACCCCATCTGCCATTTTTTGGCCCAACTCCCCAATTTATCTAAATCCTCCTGTAGCTGTGCCCTATCCTCATCTGTATTAACTACTTTACAAAGTTTAGTATCATCTGCAAATATTGCTATTTTACTATGCAACCCTTCCACTAGATCATTAATAAATATATTAAATAATATAAGGCCCAAGAGTCGACAGACCCTTGAGGCACCCCGCTAGTAACCCTGACACACCCTGAGCTTACTCCATTGATAACCACCCTCTGCTTTCTATCACTCAGCCAGCTATTTACCCACTTGCACACATTATCCCCCAGACCAAGCATTCTCATTTTATATACCAACCTTTTGTGTGGCACGGTATCAAACGCTTTGGAGAAGTCAAGGTATACAACATCCACTGACTCTCCCCGGAAGGCGATCAGGTTTGTTTGGCAGGAGCGATCCCTCATGAATCCATGTTGATATGGAGTTAGACAGTTATTATCATTAAGATATTCTACAATAGCATCTCTAAGAAATCCTTCAAACAATTTACCCAAAACAGACGTTAAGCTTACTGGTCTATAGTTCCCAGGGTCACTTTTAGACCCCTTTTTGAATATTGGTACCACAATTGCTTGGCGCCAGACAAGTGGGACAGTCCCTGTCCATAAAGAGTGCTTGAATATAAGATACAGTGGTCTGTCTATCACATTACTTAATTCTTTTAGTACCCGGGGGTGTATGTCATCTGGGCCTGGTGACTTGTCTATTTTGATATTATTTAGGCGTTTCTGAACTTCCTCCTGGGTTAGGTGGGTGATATTTAGCGGAGGGTTTACTTTATCACTCTGCATTTCCTCCGATAAATTGTTTTCTTTTGTGAAAACTGTGGAGAAGAAGCTATTGAGTAGGTTTGCTTTACCCTCATCGCCCTCTATGATTTTACCCAGGTTATTTTTTAATGGGCCAACTCCATCAGTTTTAATCCTTTTACTGTTTATATAGTTAAAGAACAGTTTGGGATTCGTTTTACTTTCCTTGGCAATTAGTCTCTCTGTCTCCTCTTTTGCTATTCTTATTTGTTTCTTACAGATTTTGTTTTTTTCCCTATAAGATATTAGCGCTTCCTCACTGCCTTCTTGTTTAAGTTTACCGAAAGCCCTTTTTTTGTTTTTCATTGCCCTCTTGACTTCCTTATTTAGCCACATTGGCTTCCTCCTATTCCTAGCCCTTTTATTCCCATAAGGTATGTACCTTCTACAGTGACTATGTAGGACTGTTTTGAAAATTTCCCATTTTCTATCCGTGCTCCTATTACTGAAGATACTATCAATACTAAATTCAACTCGATTTTTACTTCAGCAAGGACTTGCAGCAATGGTCTTCCCTTAATCAAGAGGCACCACCCTTCCCAAGCCTTACCATAAGATTGCCATGTTGTAGGTGTAATGGGAAATCAAACTAAAGGCATCAGCTGTTTGCCACTCTCTGACAGCCTTTCAATTAAAACGCGATAATGCATCAGCAATACTATTAGCGATTCCTGGGATTTGGAGGGCCTTAAACTAGATATTTTGGTGGTGAAGAAAGCTAAGTACCAGGAGAGAGGATGTAGATGAACAATTTATGCAATGAACCACACTATGGTTGTCACTGCAAAACAAACTTTTTATTGGCAAAATGGTCACCCCATATTTCAACCGCTACAACAATAGGAAAAAGTTCAAGCAAAGTAAGGTTTTGAAAATCCTTGGTCCATCCGTGAATTGTGCACATCTGAACTCCACTGAACACCAAAGATTGTACCAAAACCCTAAGATCAGCAGTCTCAGTAATGATTGCATTTGTTGGAGTGTATTTTTTTTTATTGCTGATTAAGGGACACTGAAACAATGAGTGATAATTTTAAAATGCTCTAATAACCGTTGACATGATTCTAAATCTTTTGAACCCATGAATAGAAATTATCCAAATAATGGGTAGCAGACCTGTTATCAGCCAGAAATCCAACAACCCAATCCAGGAAGCAACTAAAAAGTTCAAAAAAATGACATGAAATGGAACAACCCATTGGGACAGATTTGATATTGGATTTTGCTGAAAGAGCCCAGGCTCCAGCCAAGTAGACAAAGGAGCCCAACGCATCTTCCAACAAGACCCCATCATCAACAGAATCACTGATGGTGTATAATTCGGAATGTGCCCATTTTTTTTTAACTATTCCCAATGACGAAACTCTAAACTCTCTTTTAGAGGTCCAACAATCCTTCCTAATGCAACCTCTTTATTGATTTTATTAAGGAGAATCTCGTTTTGTTTTCGGGCTGATATCTAGGGGTGTTCTCTGGTTGATTTTAAATTACGAGTGAAATATGGGGTCCTACTAAATTTACACAGGATCTTTGTTAGTATATTGGTCTAACCAAGGGCCCATAGCGGATTTGTTCCTAGTGGTCACCGAGTGAGGATTTAGGTGGTAATTTACTTGACGGGCGGGGACAATGCGGTGCTGAAGGAGCTCCCCCGTAGGAACAGAACTACTCAAGTTTTTATTTACATAGCACGAAAAATGTCTGTGTCCCTCATTAAATAACCAGAATGCTCCAGGTCTATAGACAACCACTGCGCGGGGTCCTGCTCCTGAGAAGTGACCTGTGGCCGCTGCTGAAAAGGAGGGCTTTTTTTAAGAAAACATGAACCTGAGCCAAACATCAGTTGCTTTGACACCCCCAACCCATTTTAGGTTGCAAGGCCTGCCACGTCCGGAACTCATCATCATAGCGCCACCAAGCAGTACTGCCATGTGCTTTATAAGAATTACATATCATATCTTGATATATAAATAACTCAGAACTTCGTTCCAAGTGCTTCTGTCCTATAACGCACATAAAACAGTGAAAGCCTGTAACCAATTAATCATGACTTTTGAAGACTTTTACTTGCTTCTATCAAAAGGTCTATCAACTGGTCTCCTATCCTTATCAACTGTGTGTTGATCCACCAATACTAATGACCAGATGTCACTATAGCTATTTTTCCAATTTTTTTTCCTAATCTTGTCATCTAGATGAGACCCTAGGGGACTAATCCCACAGAAAAGGAATCTTTACGCTAGCTAAGGGACATACAACTTTACCTTCAGGGATTACAGTACTAGTCGGCTGAGAAAACTGTTCCCACAAAGCCTTCAGGGTAGATAAAGAACTGGAATAATCACTTTGCCCCTTTCTCAATAAGTTACATACACCTCCTGTAGGATTTGCACCTCGGACACAAATGCGTGAAGCGCTTGGTGCGCTGACCTGAATAATGGTGCCCATGGTGGTGATATGATGAACCAGAAGATGAGGAGCTGGACCCAGAGTGTTTACACCTGCCACGTCTGACTCTGTGGTAAGGGGCCATAGGAAAACTGCCACTAGAGCGTTAACCAGTGGGCACCAATGCATGGAAGTACAGGGGTTAAAGAATCTCTGTTCACCTCACAAAGCTGTGCTCAGCAGCTGTTGGAGTAACCAATGTGCTGATGGGCTGCTGGGGGTTAATTTCATTGGGGGGGGGAGTTTCTTCTGCAGATGCAGAACTACTACTTCTGGCACCCCTGGGAAAATTTGTCGGGTGCAGAGACACAGGCTGGTGCAAGGTGGCTGTATGGATGTGTGTGGGCGATAGGTGCAGAGACTGATAGAGGAATTGAAAAAGCGACAGTTGAGGGGCAGGGTGGTAACAATGGCGGTTAGCTAATGGTGCCACGCTATGAGAAGGATGTGGGGAAAGAGTGGGTGGGGCTAAACTGTCTGCCCAGCATGCGTCTAAGCGGCAGGCAGTTACTGGAGCAGGAGAGCTGGGGCTTAGCCATGCTGGAGGGCAGGAACACCTTGTGGACCACTGGCCTCCGGACAATGCTGCAGCAGGAGCAGGGAGAAGACTGTTGAGCCCAGAAATAAGGGCTTGTAGCCAGTGATCACCTTACTGTCCTGTCCGAGCACATACTGCTTGGATGAGGGGGTGAGACATCTCTCTTGCCAGACAGCACTACAGAACGAGCAACTCCGGGTTCCAAATTGAGAAGAGGAGGAGCCTGGCTCTGAGGGAACATATAAGTTAGACGAAAGGGGTTTACTAGCCATTCCTGTTCTCATTGTCCACATTAGATGGAACATATCACTCATCCAGATAATAGAGGGGTGGGGAGGGAGAAATCATAAAGCATCCCAAAAGGGGGGAAGGGCATGCAGTTAGTGCCACATGCCATCCATAAGAGGGGGACAGCATAGTGCAACCCTTCACCCCTCTCTTTGTCCATTAACCTATCAATGGTTAACGGACAAATGAGTAAAATTGATTTACAGATACATAGCTCTCTATTGTAGTGCTTTTTGGCAAACAACATTTTTCATTTTACCTTCAGGTGCATATATCAAAAGATTTTTGGGGTTACCCACCCTAGACCAAGCAATGTAGAGCTGACCATGTGAAAAACAAGGGCTCTCCAAATTAATGCCGACTACATTAAGTGATTGACCTTGTGTTTTGTTTATAATCATAGCAAATGCACATTGGATTGGGAACTGCACATGCTTAAAATGGAAAGGCATGTCGCTTGCTAGAAAGGAGATACGCGGAATGTAAACATTTTCTCCCTTAAGGTTTTCCATAAGAATAGTGGCTTCAATAACATTGGGCATGAGACTCTTAACTCACATCCTTGTGCCGTTACACAATTTTGGTGGGTCAAAGTTCCTGAGCAACATTATCGGAGCTTGTATTTTTAAAGTGAGCCTATGCAGTGGCACTTCAGGAGGCTCCAAAGAATTCAGGAACTCCAATGGGTACATTACGGCTTGTTCACTATCCATGACTGAATGAATGGACATGTAAGTGGTTGCTGGACCCGGCACTCTCCCCTGTATTTGTAGATTTATGGAGCTGACGCTATCATTTTTAGGTGCTAGTATTGCGAGTTCGCAAAACCACTGATGGTTGTTAAAATTGTTACAAATATCAGGGAAAATTTTTCACAAATATCCACATGGATACATATATGGCACTTCCTAATAATAGAATTCAAAACATCAACTCAGACTTAAAGTGCTAAAGCCAGAGAACTGAAGAGATCCATAGGTTAAAAATACATTTTTACTGACACACTGTAAAAACAACAATAATAAAAAGCAGAATGTCCTACAGGGAAACTACTGTGGCCAATACAATAATGATATATGCATCCAAAAGGTATAGAAGGTATGCAAAAAACATGGATAGGGTAATAAATATATAAGTAATGTGATCCCCTGTCTACAATAGAAAATCTATACACTGAACCTGAAGTGACAAAATTAACAAGCAAAGTCCATATATAAAAATTGAAGGATATATGCGCAGTATTGGTAGGCATAAAAGGCTGTAAATAGGCCTTAAGATGGTTTAATTAGCACCTCTCTCATTCACACAATATGACAACAAGCACAGAGAAATATTGCTGCACATGGGCTTAGATATTGGCAGAGGCGACTGCCTGATGCAAGGTACAGCAGGTATCGTCGTGCATACTAATATAATAAGTCATTTATACAATACCTGATGGATGATGTACAGCACCATTTAACTGTGCCTGATTTCATATAACCCTTTAAGACTCCAATATACTAACACCCCAAATTTTTACATATATTATATACCTACTGTGGTAAAGCAGCTTGCTCGGCTGTACACGGAGGTGGACACGGAACACTGTCTCTTTAAGTTTCGGGTTGGTTTATTGAAAACATCATAAACCAACCTAGAGTTCATAAAGTAAACACAGCCCATTCGGCATAACCGCAAAGCAAAATAAAAAGATACAGCACAGTCTGTATATCGGCCGTGGTCCCGGCCACTCAGGGTTAACCACACACAGTTTAGTTTTAGCACAACACATGCAAGCTCCTCTCTGGAGCAAGCCTCTCCAGATACTGAACCATACCTGAGTCACAAGGCTGTCTATTTACAGCCCAGACCACACGCTGGAGTGGAGATATGGTGAATGGCCTACCACCCGCACTATAGCCAAATATATATATATATATATATACGTACATCGAGACATTTATTATATATACACACAGTATACATATGTACACATAACTCACAGACATCTTGCATTTAAAACATTAGCATGTAACAGGCATATTGACAAAATAGATATACACACAGAAAAAATAAGGCTGTTTTTTTCCTGAAGAATCTCCTGCTTCAAAAATAATGCGGGTACACCAGTGCCTAAAAACGCTGATATTCCATCACATTATGATTGTAGCCATCTGAGTCTTGAAACTGTCACAGGTGTGAGAAGGGAAGAAGCGTGTACTCATGCGAAACAGCTAACCCTATGACTGAAATAAAGTGCATTTTACTGAAATTGCCAGTGGTGAGTGCTGCTCCTCCTATTTTGGTTAATCATATTTTTCCTTGTAACTGGGTGTGGTGATAGTGCCAGTATTTTTTCTTTTGGTCATTGCGACCATGTGTGCTTAGCACTCTGTCATGATTCAGCAGTCTGCAATCACAAAGAGTGACTAAAGAAATTTGTCTAGAACTCAGTGTTGCAAATAAAAGTGTGTGGCTTGGAAATTGCATGTTGTCCTCAAAGAATTGATTCATATATTCTCGCCTCCATTTGTAAAATAGACAAAACAGTCCTCCTAAAGAAGTGCTGCCATTAACGTTTTTCTCCAAACCTGTGTAAATATTAGTGTACTGTAGTGTCAGTGTGTTAATATACTCACCGATCGCCGTCTTCTCAGGCATCCAGTGCCGATGTGCTCCTCTTCCGAGTCACCTGATGGCTATTCAGACTATCTGGGTCACACTGTGCTCTGTGTGATCCAGAAGTGACTTTATGGCCATCAGATAAAAGGTATAATAGAAACAAGTACACCAATTCTGCATTTATCACCCACTCCTGGTTTTGACTCCCACTACTGAGAAAAAATACTGACCAAATACTGGCCAAATACTGATATTGGGGCCGTGGCCTTACAATGTAAGTCTATGGAGCATCAGAACGAGGCTCAGAGCGAGGCTCCATAGGCTTACATTGTAATATAGACTTCCAGGTCACATACAGAGCAGTGTGACCCCAGTCTGCAGAGCGGCGACGTCACTCAGAAGAGAAGAAGAACGGTGCTGGATACTGGAGAATACGGTGATCAGTGAGTATATTAACACACTAACACTACGCTAACAGTTACTCAGGATTAGGTGTTAGGGGAAAAAGGTTGATTAAAGTGCTTTTTTAAAGCACAATATCGGTGACATACAGTTATATCCTTTTTTGCAGTGGACCTGGTTATACTTAGGAAAATGAATACAGGAGAATATGTGACTGGTAAATTATATATCAGTGACATATTATGTATGCAAAGCGCTGCGGAATATGTTGGCGCTATATAAAAATAAAGATTATTATTATTATATTATGCTGTACCACATATACCATCAAAAGTCTGTGCACATATTATAGCACATACAGTATGGAAGTTTCCCCTTGAAGACGTGTATTATTGCAGTGTATTTTGATGCGTAATGTGTTTAGTAATCTACTTTATTAGTGATTGATTGTGTTCTGTCCAGAAGCAGGGCATTAACAGGCGAAGTCAGGGTTAATAGTCGGGACTAGCCCAGAGTTTGAGGGGATAAAAGTGAAGGGACAGAGTGGGTTTCCTGTTAGGAAGTCAGATAGAACCCAGAATGCAGTAGAAACAGACCTATTGTTTGACTAGCGAGCAGAACCACATGAAGTGGGTGTCCCTGAAGTGAGTGAAGACCGAGGCAATGAATCGTGATCCAGGGTAGAGACAAGGAAAAGAGATAGAAGGAGTGAGTGATTCTCTGAAGACGGGATCTGGGAAGCCTAGCGGGACTGTTCCTATTTCTTAAGCCAAAGAGGAAACGAATCTGAGCAGGGAATGCGAGATGAAGAGAATGCCCCGAATGGTAGTTCCGAGGCATCGGCAAGCAGAGAAGCTAAATAAAGGCCATAGTGGCAGAAGTAGCTTCTCTAAAGGGAAAAGGATGCAGACTCTTGCTTAATGAACTGTAGTGCCATTATTGGGGACAAGGGAAGCTCCCAAAACACTGTTCTGAGTTGTAGTGAAGGCAGAGGAACTAACTGAGGCAGAACCGTGTGAGTTTAGGAAGTAAAGAGAGAATGTGTATAAAGATGTTCCTTATGTGAACAGAAACGTCCTTGAAGATTTGCACCCGCTATCCACTGTACATACTCCACCTCACGTTATGGTTCAGTAAAACACAGTTTATTTTGAGGTGGTGGTCTCCCTCATTGAAGTCTATAACATCCAGTCGTGGCCAGCCTAAGTCCCCGGCACCATGCTGCCTGTAAAGACGAAGCGTCCCCGTAGGTAAAGTCCACACACCCAGCCAGGACCTCCATTTTCATGTAGCTTGCCGGGGTGTGAAACACAAGTAGCTTGCCCATGGCTATCTCCCTGCGCCACATTACAACTATACAGGAGAACATGTGCCTGGTATATGATACACTGTGACTACAGACATCAGATATTATACCAGTCGCGTATTATCCTGTATATAACAGTGGATGTCTGTGCACAACATAGTACAGTATATTACATCAAGTATGCAGGAGAATATGTGACTATATGTCATATACTGTGATACAGGGGTATAAATCATTGCACTCCCTATGAGTGTGCGCGAGTAGGGGCCGAACCCTGTTATATAAGTTCAAAGAACCTCGGCACTCAATCGTCCTTTGCAAGAGAAAATTTATTGATTTTGTGGAACAAATCTGCACACAGAAATAACACCAAGACGTTTCGGTCTTAACGACCTTCTTCAGTTGACTGTAGAATATGGGACAATGTCATAAAAGATGAAATACAAAAAGGTCAGAATATCTCTCCTAGATAACATAGTGAAATAGAACAGTATATTCCAAAAAGTGAAAAAAACAAAAAGAAAACATTTTTTTCTCCTCTTTTCTATATACACGTGTGCACAATAATGCATAAGTGAAAAACCCAATAATAATTGAGAATTATATAAATTAGTAATATGCAGAGGGATTACTAGGGGGGGGGGAGAAGTACTGGGAGGAGGGGACATAGTGATGGAAAAAATGGGCTAGAAGGGAAGGGGAAGAAAAAACAAAATCGCTCTCTTTTGGCGCCATGTGGGAGCCTGGCCCACGATAGGAGGTGCTAGGAGACTGTCCTTTTGGTGCACTATGGCGTCCGTTCTTCTTGGGCGGGTGCCATTTTAAGTGGAAACGACAGTCTAAGGTGAAAGGAGCACAGTACCTGATAGCAATGGGCAATTTCCTTACGCTGCTGCGGGCACGCAATCCTGCCGACTACACCAAGTATGTGACGCTCGCAGCCCTAACCCTGGGAAGATTTGGGATTACTCAGAGCCAGATCAGATGTTTGGTGGGGTTGTAGCCGTGGCCTGGACCCGTTCCGTGCCCAGGGCCGTCACATTAAAAAGGATGCAATGGGCCATCAGGGTTGAGTGGTTGCTATCGACTATGCCACCTGTGGTACCTGGTGAAGGCCACCAGCGCTGCTGCAGTCCTCTGAGGCGGGATGTTGTGGCAGCCGACGTTGATACTACTCCCCACAGGCGGAGCAGGGCCTCAGGGCAGAGACGAGGATGGAGGGAGTTGTAGTGTAGGAGGTCTGGTGCTGCGCGGTGCGGTGCGGTGCCGAAATAAAGAGTCCAGAGGCCATAGAGGTCGACTTCCAGAGTTTTTACTCATAGTGTAGTGTGCAGCTGCAAGGCTTTTCCCTGCTCCTCACGGAGTACTGCGGTCACCAGGGACGGGGGTCCGACAACCTCCGAGTAATTCAAGTGCTTAATCAGGACCCCGCTGAGTCCGATCCTGTTTGTGTGTGTAGATAGGCCGGGTCTCCCTCTGGGCTACGCTCAGAAAAAGGGTACGTGTGGCAACTCCGCTCCTACCGTTACCCGGTGGGAGCCTCTGGGCCTGCCGGGCTTCCCTGACTAGGACGTAGAGTAGCAAAGTCAGGTGTCGGGGGCCGGTACCTCTCTTGCAGCTGGAATCCCTCTGACTAGGCCAGAAAAGCGAGAAAACCCGCCCCTCGACTCAAGGCTGGAGTACGAGGACCGTGTCTCCATCCACTGCAGAAGCCACGCTCAGGGATGAAGATCGCAATCAAAAGACCATGAGCCCAAGATGGCTGTTTATTAAATATGAAATATTAAGTGTAAACTAAATGTGAGTCCTCCATCCTCACCCACTACATGGTTCCCCCTATCTTTTGGTTCCCCAGTCTCCCATTTCCTGGGAGAGGCAGCACACTGGTGCCTATTAGCCCCCTCTGGTGGGAGAAGTGTGGTGTTGGATGTGGAGGTGGGGTCCTGACCATTGCACTGTTCTTACCTCAAAGGAGGGATACCACACCCCATTGCAGAGGTGCAGCATCTCTGTGGCGGTCGAACCCTCAGGGGCGCCACAGATGTCTATGTACATGGTATGCTATATCCAGTGTACAGATTTGTATATGATATTCTGTAAATACAGACATCAGATGTGTTATATACAGAAGAATATGTGTCTGGTATATATTATACTATGAGTACAGACACAGCAGATATTACACCAGACACATATTTTCATCTATGTAACATCTGATGTCTGTACACACATTATATCACATTCAGTATACAGGATAATATATGACCATTGTATGTCATCTGATGTCTGTAGCCACAGTATATCATACACCAGTCATATATTATCCTGTATACTGGATGTGGTATATTGTGCACAGCCATCAGATGTCATATACAGGTATATTATTTATACTATACTGCATCATTTATTATACCTTCATATATTATCCTCTATATAATATCTAGTGTCTGTAGTCAATCTTTATCATATACCAGTCACATATTATCCTGTATACTGTATATATTATAATATATACACAGACACCTGATGTTATATACAAGATAATATATGACTGGTATAAAATCTGATATCTATAGTCATAGTATAATATATAATGTCACATATTATCCTGTATATGATGTGTAATGTCTGTGTATACGGTATACAACATATAGTATATGGATTAATATATGATATACAGTGACTACAGACATGAAATGTCATATACAGGAAATATGTCATGGTATATATTATACTATGACTACAGACATCAGATATTATAGCAGCTGCATATTATCCTGTATATATCAGATATCTGTGCACACAATATACTACCTCCAGTGTACAGAATAATATATGACTGGTATATGATAAACTATGACAATAGACAGCCAATATTATACTATAAGTAAATAACATAAGATATTATACCATAACATATTGTATATCGATGATTTTTTTCTGCTTTTTGGGTTCCCCTTGGATTACATCTGATGAATAAAGAAGATGGTTTTTATCGACGAGTATTTTACGCTTTTTCATGTTCCCTTTGGATTACATCTGATGAAAAAAGAAGATGGTTTTTATCGACGAGTATTTTACGCTTTTTCATGTTCCCTTTGGATTACATCTGATGAAAAAAGAAAATGGTTAGCATCGACGAGTATTTTCCGCATTTTCGTGTTCCCTTTGGATTACATCTGATGAAGAAAGAAGATAGTTTTTATCGACGAGTATTTTCCACTTTTTCGTGTTCCCTTTGGATTACACCTGTTGAAGAAAGAAGATGGTCTTTATCGATGAGTATTTTCAGCTTTTTTGTGTTCCATTTGGATTACATCTGATGAAGAAAGAAGATGGGTTGTATCGATGGATATTCATCACTTTTTCATGTTTCCTTTGGATTACAACTGATGAAGAAAGAAGATGGATTTTAATCGATGAGTTTTTTCCGCTTTTTCGTTTTCCCTTTGGATTACATCTGATGAAGAAAGAAGATGGGTTTTATCGATAGATATTCATCACTTTTTCGTGTTCCCTTTGGAATACATCTAATGAAGAAAGAAGATGGATTTTATCGACGAGTATTTTCCGCTTTTTTTTTTCCCTTTGGATTACATCTGATGAAGAAGGAAAATGTTTTTCATCGAATGGTATTTTCCACTTTTTCATGCTACTGTGGATTACATCTTATGAAGAAAGTAGTTGTTTTTTATCGGCAAGTATTTTGCGCTTTTTCGTTTTCCCTTTGGATTAAATCTGATGAAGAAAGAAGATGGTTTTTATTGACGAGCATTTTCCGCTATTTCATTTTTTCTTTGGATAACATCTGATGAAGAAAGGAGATGGTTTTTATCGACCAGTATTTTCCACTTTTTCATGTTTTTTGGATTACATCTGATGAATAAAGATGTTTTTTTTCGACGAGCATTTTCCACTTTTTCGTTTTCCCTTTGGATTACATCTGATGAATAAATAAGATGGTTTTTATCGACGAGCATTTTCCACTTTTTCTTTTTGCCTTTGGATTACATCTGATGAATAAAGAAGATGGTTTTTATCGACGAGTATTTTCCACTTTTGCTTTTTCCCTTTGGATTACATCTGATGAATAAAGAAGATGGTTTTTATCGACGAGTATTTTCCGCTTTTTCATGTTCCCTTTGGATTACATCTGATGAAAAAAGATTATTAGTATCGACGAGTATTTTCCGCATTTTCGTGTTCCCTTTGTATTACATCTGATGAAGAAAGAAGATGGTTATTATCGACGATTATTTTCCGCTTTTTCGTTTTCCCTTTGGATTACATCTAATTAAGAAATACGATGGTTTTTATCGATGAGTATTTTCAGCTTTTTCGTGTTCCATTTGGATTACATCTGATGAAGAAAGAAGATGCGTTGTATCGATGAATATTCATCACTTTTTCATGTTTCCTTTGGATTACAACTGATGAAGAAAGAAGATGGATTTTAATCGATGTTTTTTTTCCGCTTTTTCGTTTAACCTTTGGATTATATATGATGAAGAAAGAAGAAGGTTTTTATCGACGAATATTTTCTGCTTTTTCGTTTTCCCTTTGGATTACATCTGATGAAGAAAGAAGATGGGTTGAATCGATGGATATTCATCACTTTTTCATGTTTCCTTTGGATTACAACTGATGAAGAAAGAAGATGGATTTTAATCGATGATTTTTTTCCGCTTTTTCGTTTTCCCTTTGGATTATATGTGATGAAGAAAGAAGATGGTTTTTATCGACGAATATTTTCCACTTTTTCGTTTTCCCTTTGGATTACATGTGATGAAGAAAGAGGATGGTTTTTATCGATGAATATTTTCTGCTTTTTCGTTTTCCCTTTGGATTACATCTGATGAAGAAAGAAGATGGTTTTTATCTACGAGTATTTACCACTTTTTCGTTTTCCCTTTGGATTACATCTGATGAAAAAAGAAGATGGTTTTTATCCATGAGTATTTTCAGCTTTTTCGTGTTCCTTTTGGATTACATCTGATGAAGAAAGAAGATGGGTTGTATCGATGGATATTCATCACTTTTTCATGTTTCCTTTGGATTACAACTGATGAAGAAAGAGGATGGATTTTAATCGATGAGTTTTTTCCACTTTTTCATTTTCCCTTTGGATTACTTGTGATGAAGAAAGAAGATGGTTTTTATTGACGAATATTTTCTGCTTTTTCGTTTTCCTTTCGATTACTTCTGATGAAGGAAGAAGATGGTTTTTATCGACGAATATTTACCGCTTTTTCGTTTTCCCTTTGGATTACATCTGATGAAGAAAGAAGATGGTTTTTATCGATGAGTATTTTCAGCTTTTTCGTGTTCCCTTTGGATTACATCTGATGAAGAAAGAAGATGGGTTTTATCGATAGATATTCATCACTTTTTCATGTTCCCTTTGGATTACATCTGATGAAGAAAGAAGATGCTTTTTATCGATGGGTATTTTCTGCTTTTTCGTGTTCCCTTTGGAATACATCTAATGAAGAATGAAGATGGATTTTATCGACGAGTATTTTCCGCTTTTTTGTTTTCCCTTTGGATTACATCTGATGAAGAAGGAAAATGCTTTTCATCGACTGGTATTTTCCACTTTTTCATGCTCCTGTGGATTACATCTGATGAAGAAAGTAGTTGTTTTTTATCGGCAAGTATTTTCCGCTTTTTCGTTTTCCCTTTGGATTACATCTGATGAATAAAGAAGATGGTTTTTATCGACGAGCATTTTCCGCTTTTTCGTTTTCCCTTTGGATTACATCTGATGAAGAAAGGAGATGGTTTTTATCGACCAGTATTTTCCGCTTTTTCATGTTCCTTGGGATTACATATGATGAATAAAGATGTTTTTTTTCGACGAGTATTTTCCACTTTTGCGTTTTCCCTTTGGATTTCATCTGTTGAATAAAGAAGATGGTTTTTATCGACGAGTATTTTACGCGTTTTCATGTTCCCTTTGGATTACATCTGATGAAAAAAGAAGATGGTTTATATCGACGAGTATTTTTCGCATTTTCATGTTCCCTTTGGATTACATCTGATGAATAAAGATGTTTTTTATCGACGAGTATTTTCCGCTTTTTCATGTTCCCTTTGGATTACATCTGATGAAAAAAGAAGATGGTTAGTATCGACGAGTATTTTCTGCATTTTCGTGTTCCCTTTGGATTACATCTGATGAAGAAAGAAGACGGTTTTTATCGATGAGTATTTTCTGCTTTTTCATCTTCCCTTTGGATTACATCTGATGAAGAAAGAAGATGGGTTTTATCGATAGATATTCATCACTTTTTCATGTTCCCTTTGGATTACATCTGATGAAGAAAGAAGATGGTTTATAATCGATGAGCATTTTACGCTTTTTTGTTTTCCCTTTGGATTACATCTAATGAAGAAAGAAGATGGCTTTTATCAACGAGTATTTATCGCTTTTTCATGTTCCCTTTGGAATACATCTGATGAAGAAAGAAGATGGTTTTTATCGACGACTATTTTCCGCTTTTTCGTTTTCCCTTTGGATTACATCTGATGAAGAAAGAAGATGGTTTTTATCGACGAGTATTTTCCGCTTTTTCGTTTTCCCTTTGGATTACATCTGATGAAGAAAGAAGATGGTTTTTATCGATGAGTATTTTCAGCTTTTTCCTGTTCCCTTTGGATTACATCTGATGAAGAAAGAAGATGGGTTTTATCGATGGATATTCATCACATTTTCATGTTCCCTTTGGATTACAACTGATGATGAAAGAAGATGGTTATAATCGAGGAGTATTTTCCGATTTTTCGTGTTCCCTTTGGATTACATTTGATTAGTGTTGAGCGAGCACTAAAATGCTCGGGTGCTCGAAGCTCGGGCCAAGCTCACCGTGATACTCGGGTGCTCGACTCGAGCAACGAGCCCAATGTTAGTCTATGGGAGACCACAGCATTTTTGCAGGAGCACCCTCGGCAGTCTATAGAAAGCCTAAAAAGTGCCCAAAACGATAGTGACAGTGCTCAAATGACATAGGAACAGCATGGGGATCGCCCCAGGAAGCATTTCTGACCCCCAGGTCACTGCTGTCAACAACGTGGTCAGAGGTATTAAGCCACTTTTACGTGCTCACAATAAAACGTACAAAAACGAAACTGAAACTGCTTTCCTGTGAAATATGTTAAGGAACATCCTTTCCATGGTAAAGACTTCTGTATAAGGTAAAATAAATAACCAAAAACAAAAATACTCCACCACACCTTGGGCTATGTTCACAAGTAGCATTTTTTATGCGTTTTTGCACTTTTGTATTGCTTTCAACCTTGACAAATGCATTCACCGGGAAATGTAATTTTAACATTTTACAAACTTTTCTGGCCATGTGCGGTGTGACCCCTGGAAGCATCTCTGACACCCAGGTCACTGCCTAAAAGTGTGCCCATCAGAAGTGATCCTTGCCGCATCAGAAGATGCAGACTTGCAACTATCCCAGTGCAAGTCCTTGCCCCAGGGCAGTGTTCAATTGTACCTCCCCCATTCCTTGCAATGCAAGCGCAAGTATGCAGTCTGCCACCCACCCACCCCCAAGCTGCAATACCATACTGCCTGCTTGCTTGCACTTGAAATTGGGCCTTTTAGGCATGTGGAGGCGGAATCTGGCCACCACGTCATGGCTGCGTCGGCGGCCTGGTATCCATACTCAGTCCCCAGCTGCCCGGCGGCCGGGTGTCCACCCTTGGTCCCCAGCCGCCAGGGGGCGGCCGGGTGTCCATACTCGGTCCCCAGCCACACCGCGGCCGGGTGCCCACACGCAGTCCCCAGCCGCCTGGGGGCGGCCGGGTGTCCATAAATGGTCCCCAGCCGCCCCTATTTGAAGGACAGCCTAACCACAAACACGTGGACAAGTGAATGTGGCCAGGGATGGTACATCTGACTGACGCCGTCACTCTGGGTTAATATTGTGGAAGCCGGGACACAGTTGGACACTGGGATGCAACACGTCCTTCAGACATAGAGGATTGCGGCTCCTGGGTCAATCAGGCTTCAACACAAAGTTCAGAAAGTAGACAGCAGCAGTGGTCGGCCTCCTACACAACGAGTAAATTATTCATGATCATGAGGCCTTCCATCTCCCTCTCTTTCTGTTCCTTGGAATGCAAGCGCATGTATGTAGTAGCGGCTAGGCCTGAGTTGGTCTGTGTTCTGGCGCATATCCTACCTACTCCGAGGATTGCTGGATGTTTTTCTGCTACTATCCCAGTTCTATGACTCCCGTTAAAACAAAGCTTCAGGTGATGAAAGATGGATGAGGTGGTGGCAAAGGAGAAAGAGCAGGAGGAACAGGGACCATTCACATCAATATCAGGCCAGTCAACCACACATGTCTTGTAGGATATGTTTCTGTACCAAAAGGAGCGGTTCGGCTACACAGTTATAGGGCATACAGTGAGTGCAATGCCTACGAAAAATTTCGAGGCACTCCAATGCCCCTTGGAAGTGACATGGAGGTCAGAGGGCCTTAACTAAACCGTTTTTTCCATTTATAGCAACTGGGTCTCCTGTACACTGTTGGCCTAAGCAGTGAATGGAAGGCCTTCCAAAAATTATGAGGAACTGCAATGCCCCTTGAAACAGACGTGGATTACAGCGTACTGAAAACCTTCTACCCATTATTGGGGAGTGGGTCTCCCTTAGTGTTCGCCTATGCATTGAGAAGCAAAAGCTGACTAAAATTAGGAGGAAATGCAATGCCCGTTGGAAGAGTCGTGGAGGTTAGAGTTAATTAAAAACAACAGTTCAATGCCCCTTGAAAGAGCTGTGGAGTTCAGAGTGGTTTAACAAGACGCTTTTAATGCCCCTTGGAAGAGTGGTGGAGGTCACAGTAGTTTAACAAGACGGTTTTAATGCCCCTTGGAAGAGAGGTGGAGGACACAGTAGCTTAACAAGACAGTTTTAATGCCCCTTGCAAGAGTGGTGGAGGTCACAGTAGCTTAACAAGATGGTTTTAATGCCCTTTGGAAGAGTGGTGAAGGTCGCAGCTGAATAAAAATGCAATATCAATGCCCCTTGTAAGAGTGGTGTAGGTCACAGTAGTTTAACAAGATGGTTTTAATGCCTCTTGGAAGAGCTGTGGAGTTCAGATTGGTTTAACATGACGGTTTTAATGCCCCTTAGAACAGTGTTTGAGGTCACAGTAGCTTAACAAAATGGTTTTAATGCCCGTTGGAAGAGACGTGGAGGTCACAGTAGCTTAACAAGACGGTTTTAATGCCCATTGGAAGAGACGTGGAGTTCAGAGTGGTTTAACAAGATGGTTTTAATGCCCCTTGGAAGAGACGTGGAGTTCTCAGTAGCTTAACAAGACGGTTTTAATGCCCCATGGAAGAGTGGTGGAGATCGCAGTAGCTTAACAAGATGGTTTTAATGCCCCTTGGAAGAGTGGTGGAGGTCGCAGTAGCTTAACAAGACGTTTTAATGCCCCTTGGAAGAGACGTGGAGGTCAGAGTGGTTTAACAAGACGGTTTTAATGTCCCTTGGAAGAGACGTGGAGGTCAGAGTAGCTTATCAATACGGTTTTAATGCCCCTTGAAGAGACGTGGAGTTCAGAGTGGTTTAACAAGACGGTTTTATTGCCCCTTGGAACAGACGTGGAGGTCACAGTAGCTTAACGAGAAGGTTTTAATGCCCCTTGGAAGAGTAGTGGAGGTCGCAGTAGCTTAACAAGAAGGTTTTAATGCCCCTTGGAAGAGACGTGGATATCACAGTTTAATAAAAAGACAATATCAATGCCCCTTGGAAGAGATGTGGAGGTCACAATAGCTTATCAATATGGTTTTAATGCCCCTTGGAAGAGACATGGAGGTCAGAGTGGTTTAACAAGACGGTTTTAATGCCCCTTAAAAGAGACATGGAGGTCAGAGTGGTTTAACAAGAAGGTTTTAATGCCCCTTGGAAGAGACGTGGAGGTCACAGTAGCTTAACAAGATGGTTTTAATGCCCCTTGGAAGAGATGTGGAGTTCACAGTGTTTTAACAAGATGGTTTTAATGCCCCTTGGAACAGACGTGGAGGTCACAGTAGCTTAAGAAGACAGTTTTAATGCCCCTTGGGAGAGTGGTGGAGGTCTCAGTAGCTTAACAACACATTTTTAATGCCCCTTGGAAGAGTGGTGGAGCTCGCAGTAGCTTAACAAGATGGTTTGAATGCCCCTTGGAAGAGTGGTGGAGGTCGCAGCAGCTTAGCAAGACGGTTTTAATGCCTCTTGGAAAAGTGGCGGAGGTGGCAGTAGCTTAACAAGACAGTTATAATGCCCCTTGGAAGAGAAGTGGAGGTCACAGTGTAATAAAAAGACAATATCAATGCCCCTTGGAAAAGTGGTGGAGGTTGCAGTAGCTTAACACGACGGTTTTAATGCCCCTTGGAAGAGTGGTGGGGGTCGAAGTAGCTTAACAAGACATTTTAATGCCCCTTGGAAGAGTGGTGGAGGTCGCAGCAGCTTAACAAGACGGTTTTAATGCCCCTTGGGAGAGACGTGGAGTTCAGAGTGGTTTAACAAGACGGTTTTAATGCCCCTTGGAAGAGACGTGGCGGTCACAATAGAATAAAAAGACAATATCAATGCCCCTTGGAAGAGTGGTGGCGGTCGCAGTAGCTTAACAAGACTGTTTTAATTCCCCTTGGAAGAGAGGTGAAGGTCGCAGTAGCTTAACAAGACGGTTTTAATGCCCCTTGAAAGAGACATGGAGTTCAGAGTGGTTTAACAAGACGGATTTAATGCCCCTTGGAGGAGACGTGGAGATCACAGTATCTTAACAAGACGGTTAATGCACCTTCGAAGAGTGGTGGAGGTTGCACTAGCTTAACAAGACTCTTTTAAAGCCCCTTGGAAGAGACGTGGAGGTCACAGTGGAATAAAAAGACAATATCAATGCCCCTTGGAAGAGTGGTGGAGGTCGCAGTAGCTTAACAAGACATTTTTAATGCCCCTTGGAAGAGTGGTGGAGGTCACAGTAGCTTAACAAGACGGTTTTAATGCCCCTTGGAAGAGTGGTGGAGGTCGCAGTAGCTTAACAAGATGGTTTTAATGCCACTTGGAAGAGTGGTGGAGGTCGCAGTAGCTTATCTAGACGGTTTTAAAGCCCCTTGGAAGAGACGTGGAGGTCACAGTGGAATAAAAAGACAATATCAATGCCCCTTGGAAGAGTGGTGGAGGTCGCAGTAGCTTAACAAAACGGTTTTAATGCCCCTTGGAAGAGTGGTGGAGGTCGCAGTAGCCTAACAAGATGGTTTTAATGCCCTTTGGAAGAGACGTGGAGGTCACAGTAGCTTAACAAACCGTTTTAATGCCCCTTGGAAGAGACATGGAGGTCAGAGTGGTTTAACAGGACAGTTTTAATGCCCCTTGGAAGAGACGTGGAGGTCACAGTAGCTTAACAAGATGGTTTTAATGCACCTTGGAAGAGTGGTGAAGGTCGCAGTAACTTAACAAGATGGTTTTAATGCCCCTTGGAAGAGACGTGGTGGTCAGAGTGGTTTAACAAGATGGTTTTAATGCCCTTTGGAAGAGACGTGGAGGTCACAGTGTAATAAAAAGACAATATCAATGCCCCTTGGAAGAGTGGTGGAGGTCGCAGTAGCTTAACAAGACGGTTTTAATGCCCCTTGGAAGAGACGTGGAGGTCAGAGTGGTTTAACAAGACGGTTTTAATTCCCCTTGAAAGAGACGTGGAGGTCAGAGTGGTTTAACGTGACGGTTTTAATGTCCCTTGGAAGAGACGTGGAGGTCACAGTAGCTTAACAAGACAGTTTTAACCCCTTAACAACAACTGACGCACTAATACGCATCTGTGCCCTGGGACTTAAGAGCCAGACCCGTATTAGTACGTCAGGCTGTGCGGGCTCTCCAAACGCAACATGGTGTCCGCTAACAATTTGAGCAGATTTTATATTCAATTTGTTAGCGGATACCATGTTGCATTTGGAGAGTCCCTGTGTGCCCAAACATTGGAGTTCCCCCACAAGTGACCCCATTTTGGAAACTAGACCCCCCAAGGCACCTATCTAGATGCATAGTGAGCACTTGGATCCTCTAGGTGCTTCACAAATTGATTCGTAAAAATGAAAAAGTGAAAAAAAAAACACATTTTCATTTTTACGAATCAATTTGTGAAGCACCTGGGGGTTCCAAGTGCTCACTATGCATCTATATAGGTGTCTTGGGGGGTCTAGTTTCCAAAATGGGGTCACTTGTGGGGGAGCTCCAATGTTTGGGCACACAGGGGCTCTCCAAACACAACATGGCGTCCGCTAATTATTCAAGCAAATTTTACAATCAAAAAGTCAAATGGCGCTCCTTCCCTTCCGAGCCCTGCCGTGCGCCCAAACAGTGTTTTTTCCCCACATATTGGGCATCTGCGTGCCCAGGGGAAATTGCAAAACAAATTTTGGGGTCCATTTTTTCTTGTTACCCCTGTGAAAAGAAAAAAAATTGGGTCTAAAGTAACATTTTTGTGAAAAAAGTTAAATGTTCATTTTTTTCTTCCACATTCAAAATATTCCTGTGAAGCACCTGAAGGGTTAATAAAGTTCTTGAATGTGGCTTTGAGCACCTTGAGGGGTGCAGTTTTTAGAATGGTGTCACTTTTGGGTATTTTCTGTCATAAAGACCTCTCAAAGTGACTTCAAATGTGATGTGGTCCCTAAAAAAATGGTTTTGTAAATTTTGTTGGAAAAATGAGAAATCGCTGGTCAACTTTTAACCCTTATAGCTCCCTAACAAAAAAAAATTTTGGTTCCAAAATTGTGCTGATGTAAAGTAGACATGTGGGAAATGTTATTTATTAACTCTTTTGTGTGACATATCTCTCAGATTTAAAGGCATAAAAATTCAAATTTTGAAAATTGCGAAATTTTCAAAATTTTCGCCAAATTTCCATTTTTTTCACAAATAAACGCAAGTGATATCGAAGAAATTTTACCATAATCATGAAGTACAATATGTCACGGAAAAACAGTCTCAGAATCAGGGGGATCCGTTGAAGCGTTCCAGAGTAATTACCTCATAAAGTGACAGTGGTCAGAGTTGTAAAAATTGGCCTGGTCATTAACGTGCAAACCACCCTCGGGGCTTAAGGGGTTAATGCCCCTTGAAAGAAACGTGGAGTTCAGAGTGGTTTAACAAGACGGTTTTAATGCCCCTTGGAAGAGACGTGGAGGTCACAGTAGATTAACAAGACGGTATTAATGCCCCTTGGAAGAGTGGTGGAGGTCGCAGTAGCTTAACAAGATGGTTTTAATGCCCTTTGGAAGAGTGGTGGAGGTCACATTGTAATAAAAAGACAATATAAATGCACCTTGGAGGAGTGGAGGAGGTCTCAGTAGCTTAACAAGACGATTTTAATGCCCCTTGGAAGAGTGGTGGAGGTCGCAGTAGCTTAACAAGACGGTTTTAATACCCCTTGGAAGAGTAGTTGAGGTCACAGTAGCTTAACAAGATGGCTTTAATGCCCCTTGGAAGAGTGGTGGAGGTCGCAGTAGCTTAACGAGGCAGTTTTAATGCCTCTTGGAAGAGTGGTGGAGGTCGCAGTAGCTTAGCAAGATGGTTTTAATGCCCCTTGGAAGAGACGTGGAGGTCACAGTAGCTTAACAAGACGGTTTTAATGCCCCTTGGAAGAGACGTGGAGGTCACAGTGGAATAAAAAGACAATATCAATGCCCCTTGGAAGAGTGGTGGAGGTCGCAGTAGCTTAACAAGACTATTTTAATGCCCCTTACAAGAGCCATGCAGTACAGCATAGTCAAAACATTGCTCCCATTATTAGGGAGTGGGTCTCCCATACTCTTTGCCTATGCCTTCCAAGCAAAAGCTGCCAAAAATTAGGAAGGAGGAACTTACAATGCTGGCAAACAAGAGCCATGTAGTACAGCATATTCAAAACATTATTCCCATTATTGGGGAGTGTATCTCCCATAGTCTTTGCCTATGCCTTCCGAGCAAAAGCTGCCAAAAATTAGGATGGAGGAACTTGCAATGCTGGCAAACAAGAGCCATGCAGTACAGCATATTCAAAACATTATTCCCATTATTGGGGAGTGGGTCTCCCATAGTCGTTGCCTATGCCTTCCAAGCAAAAGCTGCCTAAAATTAGGACAGAGGAACTTGCAATGCTGGCAAACAAAAGCCATGCAGTACAGTTGTTGCAGCTGGTACTCCACAACTGCTTTCTTCTGATCACAAATCCTTTGCAACATGTGGAGGGTAGAGTTCCAACGTGTGGGGACATCACACACCAGTCGGTGTGCCGGAAGCTGCAAACGCTGCTACAACGCAGCAAGGGCGGCGGAAGCTGTAGCCGACTTCCGAAAATGAGCTGATAGGCGGCGTACTTTGACGAGCAGATCTGGCAACTCGGTGGAACGATTTAAGAAACTGCTGAACCACGAGGTTAAGCACATGGGCCAGGCATGGTACGTGTGTGATCTCGCCTCAGAGCCGCCACCAGGTTACGGCCATTGTCACACACGACCATGCCTGGATGTAGGTTCAGCGGTCTCAGCCACAGATCTGCCTGCTCTTTCACAGCTGTCCACAACTCACAAGCAGTGTAAGGCTTATCACCTAAGATTATGAGTTTCAGCACAGCCTGTTGCCGCTTGGCTGAGGCAGTACTGCAGTGCTTCCACCTTGTAACTGATGTGGTGATATCTAAGATGGAAGCTGAACATGAGGAGGAGGAGGAGAAAGATGCACAGGAGCTGTACACTGTGGGGGCAACTCTGACTGACATAGGACCCGTAATCCTCGGTGTGGGAAGGATGTGTTCCGTCCCAAGGTCCGACTGGGTCCCGGCTTCCACTATGTTTACCCAGTGTGCCATCAGGGAGATGTACCATCCCTGGCCACAAGTACTTGTCCACGTGTCCGTTGTCAGGTGGACTCTCCCAGTAACTGCGTTGTTGAGGGCACGGCAGATGTTTTGAGGCACGTGCTTGTGTAGTGTGGGGATGGCAAGCCAGGCAAAATAGTGTCGGCTGGGGACCGAGTACCGAGGGACGGCCAACGCCATAAGGTTGCGGAAGGATTCTGTCTCCACCAGCCTAAAAGGCAGCATTTCCAACGCAAGCAATCGTGAAATGTGCGAATTTAGGACTGTGGCCTGAGGGCGTTGGCTGCGAATTTGCGCTTTCGTTCAAAGGTCTGGGATATGGACAATTGAACGCTGCGGTGGGACGTGGATGTGGACTTTTATGCTGTTTCTTGAGAAACTGCCATAACAAGTGAAGACTGAGAGGAGGCAGCATCTTTGCATGCAGAATGGACAAGGGATTGCTTTGCACGCACAACAGGGGGTTCTCTTACATGCACAACAGCGGAAGAAGCAGTGGTGACACCCGCTGACACTGGTCGTGGATCCTGGGTTTCGCCCCACAAAGTCGAGTGCTTTGCTGCCATGTGCCTGATCATGCTGGTGGTGGTCAGGCTGGTAGTTTTGTCACCCCTGCTGATGCTGGCATGGCAGGTGGTACAATTGGCCTTTTTGGGGTTATCAGCAGAGTCTTTAAAAAAATTCCAGACTCTGGTAGACCTACCGGTTGTACTGGCAACATCCCTCGTGTTGGTGTTACGGGGAACTGTTGCCCGTCTTCTGTGTGCAGCCACCACACTGCTTCTCCCTGCCTGTTGGGGTACTCTGCCTCCCTCCCCCTGTGTGCTGCTGGCCTCGCTCTGCGTGTCCTCCTGCCACGTTGGGTCAGTTACTAGATCATCCACCACCTCCTCCTCTTCCACTTGCGCACCATGATCCTCCTCCTCACTTCGTGGCAATTGTGTCTCGTCATCGTCCACGTCTTGTGACAAATTGGCAGCGTCGACTTCCTCTGGCCGTGGCTGTTCAAATATTTTGGCATCGCTACATGAGATCTCCTCTTCCACCACTTCAAGCGAAGCAGGCGAGGGGCACAAATATGGAAATGGACCAGTGAACACCTCTTCAGAGTGTCCAAGTGTGGGATCAGTTGCTGTCTGACAACACTCGTATTGGTGGGAGGAAGGATCATCAGGGTGAGGAGGAGTATGCGGTCGAGACTCACGGCTACTAAAACTTGACCATTTGGAAGACAGACCGGAGGTGGTGGTGCCCAGGTAACTGGAAGTATTATCTGCTATCCAATTAATAACCTGTTCACAGTGATCAGTTCGCAATACTGGTGTTGTAGTGTGCTTCCCTAGTAATTCGGTCAAGAAGTGGGAGCGAGAAGATGTGGCTGTTGGTTGTGGCACATTTTCACCTTGGCCACGGCCCCGTCCTCTACACACACCATCACCAGAACGTCCAGTTCCACGTCCCCTGCCACGCGCCTTGCCCATTGTAAATGAAGTAAAATAGCTTACACTTGCACTATCAATGGAAAAAGGGTAATAAAAAGGAGATTAGAACCGTGGAAGAGGAAAACCACAGTTCTATTTCTCTGGCCTACACCAGAATCTTTTAAACAGATATATTTTTGTCTGAACACTGAGCGAGACGCTCAATTTTTTTATTTTTTATGTAAAAAAAGCAAAAAGGTGGATAGTACAGAGATTTGAACCGTGAAACTGCAAAACCACAGTCATAGCTATGTGGCCTACACCAGAATCTTTTAAACTTATATATTTGTGTCTGAACAGTCAGGGAGACACTGTTTTTTTTTATGGAAAAAATGCCAAAAGCTGGATAATACAGAGATTTGAACCGTGGAACTTCAAAACCACAGTTCTAGTTATCTGGCCTACACTAGAATCTTTTAAACAGATATATTTGTGTCTGAACAGTCAGGGAGACACTATTACTGTTTTTTTTGCGGAAAAAATGCCAATAGCTGGATAATACAGAGATTTGAACGGTGGAACTGCAAAACCACAGTTATAGTTATGTGGCCTACACCAGACTCTTTTAAACAGATATATTTGTGTCTGAACAGTCAGGGAGACACTATTACTGTTTTTTTTACGGAAAAAATGCCAAAAGCAGGATAATTCAGAGATTTGAACCGTGGAACTGCAAAACCACAGTTCTAGTTATCTGGCCTACACCAGAATCTTTTAAACAGATATATTTGTGTCTGAACAGTCAGCAAGACACTATTACTGTTTTTTTTTATGGAAAAAATACCAAAAGCTGGATAATACAGAGATTTAAACAGTGGAACTGCAAAACCACAGTTCTAGTTATCTGGCCTACACCAGAATCTTTTAAACAGACATATTTGTGTCTGAACAGTCAGGGAGACACTATTACTGTTTTTTTTAGGGAAAAACGGCCAAAAGCTGGATAATACAGAGATTTGAACCGTAGAACTGCAAAACCACAGTTCTAGTTATCTGGCCTACACCAGACTCTTTTAAACAGATATATTGGTGTCTGAACAGTCACAGACACACTCAATTTTTTTTTTGGGTGGGGGGAAATACCAAAAGGTTAATTAGATGCGTATTTGTACAGTCTGACTGAGGAAAAAAATTAAAAAATACAGGATTTAGATGAAAAAAAAAAAGGATTTTTCCTGGCCCCTGAGACCGGGGGAAAAGTCTAGCAATTTGACCAACAGGAGCACACAGGACTGTAATGCACTGTTTGTTGGTATACCACTGCGTCTCCTATACAGCCTGCCTGCCTGATATCTGGGATGGATATTAGTCCTGAGAAGGACTGTTTGATTTGGCAGGCTTTAGAGACCCTACACTACCTATTTCGCACTATATATCTCTCCCTAACTCAGCAGCACTGACCCTACACTGTCTGATCCCCGGCGACTGTGTCCAAGATGGCGGCGACCGGTTTTAAAAACTCGATGTGACGCTGTGCAGAAAGCCAATCCCTGTAATGACCACAAACAACATGGCTGCGGCATTACAGTGACTGACTGTTCATTGGCTCTGTAAAGAGCACCAAACGTGCAGGGCGGAGACCAAAGCTCCCACCCGAGTAACCCGGAAATGCTCGGTGCTCGCAGAACATCCCGAGTAGTGAGATGCTCGGGCGAGTAACGAGCAGTGTCGAGCTTGCTCGCTCAACACTACATCTGATGAAGAAAGAAGATGATTTTTATCGACGAGTATTTTCCGCTTTTTCATGTTCCCTTTGGATTACTTCTGATGAAGAAAGAAGATGATTTTTATCGACGAGCATTATCCGATTTTTCGTGTTCCTTTTGCATTGATTACATCTGATGAATAAAGAAGATGGTTTTTATCGACGAGTATTATCCGCTTTTTCGTGTTCCTTTTGGATTAATTACATCTGATGAATAAAGAAGATGGTTTTTATCGACGACCATTTTCCGCTTTTTCGTTTTACCTTTGGATTATATTTGATGAAGAAAGAAGATGGTTTTTATCGACGAGTATTTTCCGCTTTTTCATGTTTCCTTTGGATTACATCTGATGAAGAAATAAGATGGTTTTTATCGACGAGTATTTTGTGCTTTTTCGTGTTCCCTTTGGATTACATCTGATGAATAAAGAAGATGGTTTTTATCGAAGAGTATTTTCCGCTTTTTCATTTTCCCTTTGGATTACATCTGATGAAGAAAGAAGATGTTTTTTATCGACCAGTATTTTCCGCTTTTTCGTTTTCCCTTTGGATTACATCCGATGAAGAAAGAAGATGGTTTTTATCGATGAGTATTTTCAGCTTTTCCGCGTTCCCTTTGGATTACATCTGATGACGAAAGAAGATGGGTTTTATCTATGAGTATTCATCACTTTTTCATGTTCCCTTTGGATTACAATTGATGAAGAAAGAAGATGGTTTTTAATCGATGAGTATTTTCCGCTTTTTCGTTTTCCCTTTGGATTACATCTGATGAAGAAAGAAGATTTTTTTATCGACAAGTATTTTCCGCTTTTTTGTTATCCCTTTGGATTACGTCTGATGAAGGAGGAAGATTATTTAAATCGACGATTATTTTCCGCTTTTTCGTGTTCCTTTTGGATTACATCTGCTGAAGAAAGAAGATGTTTTTTAATTGACGAGTATTTTCCGCTTTTTTGATTTCCCTTTGGATTACATCTGATGAAGAAAGAAGATCGTTTTTATTGACGAGTATTTTCTGCTTTTTCATTTTCCCTTTGGATTACATCTGATGAAGAAAGAAGATGATTTTTTTCGAGGAGTATTTTCCGCATTTTCGTGTTCCCTTTGGATTACATCTGATGAAAAAAGAATATGATTTTTATCGACGAGTATTTTCTGCTTTTTCATGTTCCCTTTGGATTACATGTGATAAAGAAAGAAGATGATTTTTATGGACGATTATTTTACGGTTTTTCGTATTCCTTTTAGATTACATCTGATGAATAAAGAAGATGATTTTTATCAACAAGCATTTTCCGCTTTTTCATATTCCATTTGGATTACATCTGATGAAGAAAGAAGATGGTTTTTATCTACCAGTATTTTCCTCTTTTTCCTGTTCCCTTTGGAATACATCTGATGATGAAAGAAGATGGTTTTTATCGACGAGAATTTTCCGCTTTTTCGCTTTCCCTTTGGATTACATCTGATGGAGAAAGAAAATGTTTTTATCGTCGTTTATTTTCCGTTTTTTCGTGTTCCCTTTGGATTACATCTGATGAAGAAAGAAGATGGTTTTTATCGACGAGTTTTTTCCACTTTTTCGTTTTCCCTTTGGATTACATCTGATGGAGAAAGAAGATATTTTTATCGTTGAGAATTTTCCGCTTGGCGCCGCCATGCTCGTCACAGTCACTCCGGAATCAGACAGTGTAGGGAGAGGTGCTGCTGCGTCAGGGAGAGAGTTTCTTATGTATTAGGTGGTGTAGGGAGAAAAATCATACATTACACATATCCATCTTAACAAACAGTCCTTTTGAGGACTAACTAATCCATCTGCAGAGATATCAGGCAGGTGGTGTACATACAGTACAGACCAAAAGTTTGGACACACCTTCTCATTTAAAGATTTTTCTGTATTTTCATGACTTTGAAAATTGTACATTCACACTGAAGGCATCAAAACTATGAATTAACACACGTGGAATTATATACTTAACAAAAACGTGTGAAACAACTGAAAATATGTCTTATATTCTAGATTCTTCAAAGTAGCCACCTTTTGCTTTGATGACTGCTTTGCACACTCTTGGCATTTTCTTGATAAGCTTCAAGAGGTAGTCACCGGAAATGGTCTTCCAACAACCTTGAAGGAGTTCCCAGAGATGCTTAGCACTTGTTAGCCCTTTTGCCTTCACTCTGCGGTCCAGCTCACCCCAAACCATCTCGATTGGGTTCAGGTCTGGTGACTTTGGAGGCCAGGTCATCTGGTGTAGCACTCCATCACTCTCCTGTAGGCAGGCAGGAAGGGTATATAGCAGACTGCAGTGTATATAGCACAAGAGGCTCCATTCCAATTCTGCCTTCTGCTGCTGTTAGATATTTCTATACAAAGGCCCAGGTCTCAGGGGCCAGGAATACTTTTCTTTGGATCTTAATCCTCATTATTTGCTTAAAAAGCAATCCAGAGAACACAGTTTTTCTGCGCCATTTGCTGGTTGGCACTGCAGAATACAGCCAGGTCCTTTCCATATTATAGAGCTAGAAATCCAGCTATTTAAAAATGTGTTTTCTCCGTCAAAAGGATCACATATACGTTGGCAGAAAATACTGCCATTTCTGGCCTCCATTAAAAATTTCCTTTAGTGTGTCAGTGAAGCAATTCACAGCAGTTTGCTGTTCAAACTACTTACCTACATGCCAGGTATTTAAAACTCTGTTTTCTCCATCACATGGATCACATATACGTTGTCAGAAAATACTGCCATTTTTGACCTCCATTAAAAATTTCCTTTAGTGTGTCAGTGAAGCAATTCACAGCAGTTTGCTGTTCAAACTACTTACCTACAGGCCAGGTATTTAAAACTCTGCTTTCTCCGTCAGACGGATCACATATATGTTGTCAGAAAATACTGCCATTTCTGGCCTCCATTAAAAATTTCTTTCAGTGTGTCAGTGAAGCAATTCACAGCAGTTTGCTGTTCAAACTACTTACCTACAGGCCAGCTATTTGAAACTCTATTTTCTCCATCACACGGATCACATATAAGTTCGCTCCAAACTCAGTCATTTGTAGTGAGCGTGGAAGATACTGTCCTCCATTTAAAATGGGCAAGGCACGTGGCAAGGGACAGGGAACTGGAGGTGCTGGTAATGGTGCATGCAGAGGCCGAGGACAAAGCCGTGGGCAAGCTGAAATTGTGCCACAACAAACACCCACATCTTCTGACCTTCCTGTCCCAATTTCTAGGGGACCGCAGCACACCACTATTGAACCCAGAGCAGTGTCAAAAGGTTGTTGGTTGGATAGCAGATAATGCTTCCAGTCACTTAGCCACCACCACCACCCTGTCTTCCACACGGTCAAGTTTTAGTAGCCGTGAGTCTGGACCGCATATTCCTCACCCTGATCCTTCTTCCTCCCACCATGCCGAGTACCCAGAGACAACTGATCCCACACTTGGACACTCTGAAGAGCTGTTCACTTTTCCATTTATAGATTCGGGCCTCTCGTCCGGTCCACTTGAAGCGGGGCAAGAGGAGATCGCGTGTAGCGATGCCCAAATATTTGAGCAGCCACGGTCACACGAAGGTGACGGTGGGAAAGTGTCACAAGAGGTGGACGATGATGAGACACAATTGCCAGAAAGTCAGGAGGGGGACCAGGGTGCGGAAGTGGAAGATGAGGTGGTGTATGATATAGTAACTGACACAACCTGGCAGGAGGACATGCAGAGCGAGGACAGCAGCACACAGGGAGAGGGAGGCAGAGCACCCCAACAGGCAGGAAGAAGCAGTGTGGTGGCCGCAGACAAAAGGCAGGCAACCATTCCCCGTAACACCAACACGAAGGAAGTTGCCAGTACAACTGTTAGGTCTTCCCGAGTCTGGTTGTTTTTTAACCCCTTTGCAACCCAAGGTGGTTTGCACGTTAATGACCAGGCCAATTTTTACAATTCTGACCACTGTCACTTTATGAGGTAATTACTCTGGAAAACTTCAACAGATCCTCCTGATTCTGAGATTGTTTTTTAGTGACATATTTTACTTCATGATTGTGGTAAAATTTCTTCGATATCACTTGCGTTTATTTGTGAAAAAAATGGAAATTTGGCGAAAATTTCGAAAATTTAGCAATTTTCAAAATTTAAATTTTTATCCCCTTAAATCAGAAAGATATATGTCACACAAAATAGCTAAGAAACAACATTTCCCACATGTCTACTTTATATCACCACAATTTTGGAACCAAAATTTTTTTTTATTAGGGAGCTATAAGGGTTAAAAGTGGACCAGCGATTTCTCATTTTTCCAACAAAATTTACAAAACCATTTTTTTAGGGACCACATCATGTTGGAAGTCACTTTGAGGGGTCTTTATGACAGAAAATACACAAAAGTGACACCATTCTAAAATCTGCACCCCTCGAGGTGCTCAAAACCACTTTCAAGAACTTTATTAACCCTTCAGGTGATTCACAGGAAATTTTGGAATGTGGCAGAAAAAAATTAACATTTAACTTTTTTCACAAAAAAGTTACTTTAGACCCAAGTTTTTTATTTTCGCAGGGGTAACAGGAAAAAATGGACCCCAAAATTTGTTGTGCAATTTCCCCTGGTCACGCAGATACCCCATATGTGGGTAAAATACACTGTTTGGGCGCACGGCAGGGTTCGGAAGGTAAAGAGCACTATTTGACTTTTTGAATGTAAAATTTGCTTGAATAATTAGCGGATGCCATGTTGCATTTGGGGAGCTCTTGATGTGCCTAAACAGTAGAAATCCCCCAAAAGTACACCATTTTGGAAACTAGACCCCTCAGGGAACTTATCTAGATGTGTGGTGAGCACCTTGAACCCCCAGGTGCTTCACAGAAGTTTATAACATTGAGCCGTAAAAATAAAATTTTCACATTTTTCACACAAAAATGCTTTTCAGCCCCCACTTTTGCATTTTCATAAGGGTAACAGGAGAAATTGCACCATGCAGTTTGTTGTGCAATCTCTCCTGAATAAGACAATACCCCATATGTGGGGAAAAACCACTGTTTGGGCGTACGGCAGGGTTCAAAAGGGAAGGAGCGCCATTTGACTTTTTGAAAGTAAAATGTGCTTGAATAATTAGCAGACGCCATGTTGCATTTGGGGAGACCCTGATGTGCCTAAACAGTGGAAACCCCCCACAAGTGACACCATTTTGGAAACTAGACCCCTCAGGGAACTTATCTAGATGTGTGGTGAGCACCTTTAACCCCCAGGTGCTTCACAGAAGTTTATAACATTGAGCCGTAAAAATAAAATTTTCACATTTTTCACACAAAAATGTTTTTCAGCCCCCACTTTTGCATTTTTATAAGGGTAACAGGAGAAATTGCACCATGCAGTTTGTTGTGCAATTTCTCCTGAGTAAGCAGATACCCCATATATGTGGGAAAACCACTGTTTGGGCACACGGCAGGGTTCAGAGGGGAAGGAGCGCCATTTGACTTTTTGAATGCAAAATTTACTTGAATAGTTAGCGGATGTGACCCTGATGTGCCTAAACAGTGGAAACCCCTCACAAGTGACACCATTTTTGAAACTAGACCCCTCAGGGAACTTATCTAGATGTGTGGTGAGCACCTTGAACCCCCAAGTCCTTTACAGAAGTTTATAACATGGAGCCATGAAAATAAAAAAATAAAACTTTTTCAACAAAAATGATGTTTTAGCCCCATTTTTTTATTTTCACAAGGGTAAGAGGAGAAAATGGACCCCAAAAACTTTTGTGCAATTTCTCCTGAGTACGCCAATACCCCATATGTGGGGAAAATACAGTGTTTGGGTGCATGGCAGAGTTCAGAAGGGAAGGAGCACTGTGTGACTTTTTGAGCGCAAAATAGTCTGGAATCGAGAGCGGATGCCTTGTCGCGTTTGGAGAGCCCCAGATATGCCTAAATAGTGGAAACCCCCCACAAGTGATCCCATTTTGGTAACTACACCCCTCAAGGATTTTATCAAGGGGTATAGTGAACATTTTGAACCCAGAGGTACAACACAGAATTTGATAACATTAGGTCATCATATTGAATAAGTTGCCATTAGTCTTGAGCGCAAGTGCTCACTACTTGAGTTGCATCGGGTACTCAGGTATGCACCATGTATCGCGGGTGCTCGAGTCCCCGCCCGCATGTTTCACTTTTATTAGACACCCCAAAAAAAACATGCGGGGATCGCTCGTGCATGGCAGGCAATCCCCACGAGGCTTTTTTGGCCGCGAAGCATATGGGGCGGAGACTCCAACATGTCACTCGAGCAACCGCGATACTCAATGCATATCCAAGCACCCGATGCAAACTCAAGTAGCGAGCACTTGCGCTCAACACTAGTTGCCATATCGTCATCTTTTTTTTTTTTACTTTTTAAAAAAAAAACAACCCTAACCCCAACCCTAACACCAACCCCAGCCGTAGCGTTTATTTTTTACGCCGTTCCTAGTGTAGTATAAGTGATTAGACGACTTTATTCTTCGGGTTGGTGCGACTACAGAGATACCAGAATCATATCGGGTTTTTATGATTGACAGCTGTCACACACTAAAAGACATATTTTGCAAAATCTAGTTTTTGCATCGCCATATTTTGAGAGCTATAATTTTTCCATATTTTGGCCGTCATGAGACGGCTTGTTTTTTGCGGGATGAGTTTTTTTATTGGTGCCATTTTCAGGCATGTGACATTTTTTGATCGCTTTCTATTCCGGTTTTTTGGAGGCAGAATAAACAAAAAACAAAAATTCAGGAATTGTTTTCTTTTTATTTTTTTAGTCTGCTCCGCGTGTGGTAAAATTGATAAGGTAGCTTTATTCTTCTGGTCAGTACGTTTACAGCAGTACCACATTTATACAGTTTTTTTATGTTTTGCCGCTTTTACACAATAAAAGCTATTTTATAGAAAAAATTATTTTTTGCATCACTTTATTCTGAGAGCTATAACTTTTTTATTTTTCAGCTGATGGAGCTGTATGGCGGCTTATTTTTTGCGGGATGAGATGATATTTTCAGCGGTACCATCTTTATTTATATTTGTCTTTTTGATCGCGTGTTATCCAATTTTTGTTTGGTGGTATGATGATAAAGCATTGTTTTTTGCTTCGTTTTTTTTTTTTTTTTTTACCGTGATCACTGAAGGGGTTGACTAGTGGGACAATTTTATAGGTCAGATTGTTCCGTACGCAGCGATACCAAATATGTGTACTTTTATTGTTTGTTTGGGGGGTTTTTTCATAATAATATTTATTGATGGGTACATTATATTTTTATTTTTGGTGGAATATTTTTTTTTTATTATTTTTTACAATTTTTTTTTTCACTTTCTGACAGTTTTTTATTTGTATACTTTGTCCCACTAAGGGACTTTCACTTTTTTTATTCTGATCGCCTGCATACCATAGGGATGGAGCACCATCCCTGTGCCATGCAGGCTGTCAGCGCTGCACAGTGAGAAGATAGTTTGGTCATGTACTGCGCATGACCAAAAAATCTTCCTGCTGTCTGGTGACCCGGATGTTGTCATGACGACATCAGGTCGTCATGGCAACATCCGGGAAGCCGTGGCAGACAGCGCTGGAGGCCGGAAGAGGAGGTGAGTATACCGATCACCTCCCCTTAGTCACTTCTATCGCAGCATTGCGGGGGTTAATGTGCCGGGAGCGGTACGAGACCACTACCTCCACATAGTACCGGGTGTCAGCTGTGACAATCAGCTGACACCCGGCGGCGATCGCGCCTGCACAGCCTGTGTGCGCGCGCGCGATCGCCATGGCGTACTAATACGGGTCATGCTCTTAAAGCCCAGGACACAGACGTGTATTAGTACGTCTTGGGCTTTAAAGGGGTTAAAGACTCTGCCGACAACCCCAAAAAGGCCATTTGCACCACCTGCCAGGCCAGCATCAGCAGGGTTAGCAAAACGACCAGCCTGACCACCACCAGCATGATCAGGCACATGGCAGCAAAGCACCCAACTTTGTGGGTCCAACCACAGGGTCCAGGAACAGTGTTTCCAGGTGGCACCATTGCTTCTTCCACTGTTGTGCATGCAATCCAATCCACTGTCCATGGTGCATGCGAAGATGCCTCCTGCCCTGCACCTGTCATTGCACACTCGTAGCGTTCAGTTGTCCATACCCCAGTCCTTGGCATGCAAGCGCAAATATGCAGCCAACGCCCCACAGGCCACACTAATAAAATCTCACATTTCACGACTGCTTGCGCTCAAAATGTTGCCTTTTAGGCTCGTGGAGACTGAAGCATTCCGCAACCTGATGGCGGCAGCTGTCCCTCGGTACTCGGTCCCCAGCCGACACTATTTTTCCCAGTGTGCCATCCTCGCATTACACAAGCACGAGTCCCAAAACATTAGCCGTGCCCTCAACAACGCAGTTACTGGGAAAGTCCACCTAACCATGGACACGTGGACAAGTGCTTGTGGGCAGGGATGGTTAATCTCACTGATGGCACACTGGGTTAACATAGTGGAAGCCGGGACCCAGTCGGACCTTGGGACGGAATACGTCCTCTCGACGCCAAGGATTGCGGGCCCTAGGTCAATCAGGATTGCCCCCATGGTCTACAGCTCCTGCACCTCATCCTCCTCAGCCTAGTCCTCCTCTTCAGCCTCCATCTCTGAAATGACCACTTCAGTCACAAGCTGGAAGCACTGCAGCACTGCCTCAGCCAAGTGGCAACAGGCTGTGCTGAAGCTAATATGCTTAGGTGACAAACCGCACAATACTGAAGAGTTGTGGACAGCTCTGAAAGAGCAGGCAGATCTGTGGCTCACACCGCTGAACCTACAACCAGGCATGGTCGTGTGTGATAATGGCCGGAACCTGGTGGCAGCTCTGAGGCGAGGCGAGCTCACACACGTACCATGACTGGCCCATGTGCTTAACCTTGTGGTTCAGCAGTTTCTCAAAACCTACCCGGAGCTGCCGTATCTGCTTATTAAAGTACGCCATCTGTGTACACATTTTAGAAAGTCAGCTACAGCTTCCGCCGCCCTTGCCGTGTTTCAGCAGCATTTGCAGCTTCCGGCTCACAGACTAGTGTGTGATGTCCCCACGCGTTGGAACTCTACACTGCAGATGTTGGGAAGGATTTGTGAGCAGAAGAGGGCAGTTGTTGAGTACCAGCATCAACAAGGCCGTCGGTTTTCAGTTCAGACTCCACACATAAGACCTCAGGAGTGGACATGGATGTCAGACATATGTACCATCCTCAAAAACTTTGAGGACTCCACCGAGATGTTAAGCGGCGATTATGCCATAATTAGCATCACCATCCCGCTTCTCTGTATTCTGAAATGCTCTCTGCTCAAAATCAAAGAGGATGCATTGCAGGCAGAGCACGATGAGATGGAGCAAGGAACCATATAGGGTGATTAGACACAGCCAAGCCTCATCTCATCCCAACATGGATTGGGTGACAATGAAGAAGAGGAGGATGAGGAGGAGGAAGGACAGGAGCTAGTTTCATGCACTATAGACGGTACTACCTGCACAGTTGTCATACCGTCTGTTCAGCATTTTGATGGCCAGAGGACAGAGAGGAGGAGGAGAGCATGGTCAGTCATCCTCTTGGTGAGGACACGGAAGTCTTTCCTGTTAGCAGTCTGGCACGCATGGCTGAGTTTATGTTACGCTGCCTTTCCCATGACTCTCGCGTTCTCAAAATTTTGGGTGACAGTCATTACTGGTTGGTGATACTTCTAGACCCATGATACAAGGAGAACTTTATATCTCTTATTCCTGAGGCGGACAGGTCTACAAAAATGGGGCTGTACCAGAAGGCCCTTGGTGTGGAACTATTAAAAAAATTCCCATCTGAAAACGCTGGCGGCAGAGGCACACTTCGTTGGACAACCAAGGAGTACAGGCGAGAGAGACACAACTTCAATCCAGCAGAGGCAGGGGAACACTGTCAAAGTTCTGGGAGAGTTTTCTCAGACTCTCCCATCGCACAGGCCCTGGGGTACTCTCACAAGAAGAGCAAAGCTTTGGAAGATGCTGAGGGAGTACCTTGCTGACCGTACTAACGTCCTCCGTGATTCCTCTGTGCCTTATAATTATTGGGTATCCAAGCTGGATACGTGGAATGAACTGGCTCTCTCTGCCTTGGAGGTCCTGGCCTGCACTGATAATGCTGACAGGCTGACTCTTATAAAAATGAACAAGGGCTGGATTGGGCCAGGTGTCTCAACACCACCAAATGATAGTAGCCGTAACATAAACTCAAATCCAGTGTCTTTTCTTGGGAGGTATATTCCCATGCACCTTTTCACACCCATACATGGGTATACGCTTCCTGATTTTGGCTATTTTCTCTCGGCCTCCTCTTTCTCCTCATCCTCCACCACCATATCACCAGTGTGACCGTGGTCCATGATGCAATACCCACATAATTTTTTTAAAGGGTGTTTATGATGCCCGTAAAAAAAAAATTTTATACAGTATGTTCATGTAAACCCCTGAGGGGTTAATGTTTGTCAGCCTATACACTTGTGCATGGGCATTACAAGTATAGGAGGCCCGCTCCTTTCTAATGGGAACATTTTTTTATGAGGCCCTCCTCCACGTCTCTTCCAAGGGGCATTGAAGTGCCTCCAAATTTTTGGCAGCCCTTGCATAAACTGCATAGGCCAACACTATGGGAGACTCTCTCCTCTCTAATGGGAGTTTGTCATTACTGTGGCCCTGCTCTATGTCTCTTTAAATTGTTAGTGGGGTTTTTCCTAAAATTAATCAGCCGCCGGACTCACTGCATACCCTATAACTGTATAGCAGACCCTCTCCTTTCTAATGGGAACATGTCGTACCATGTTACTGTGGCCCTGCTCTATGTTTTTTGAAATTCTTAGTGGGGTTTTTCCTAAAATTTGTCAGCCTTTAGACTCACGGCATACCCTATAACTGTATAGCAGACTCTCTCCTTTCTAAGGGGAACATGTCGTACTTGTTACTGTGGCCCTGCTCTGTGTGTCTTTAAATTCTTAGTTCGTTTTTTCAAAAAATTGGTCAGCCGTTGGACTCACTGCATACCCTATAACTGTATAGCAGACCCTCTCCTTTCTAATGGGAACATGTCGTACTTTGTTACTGCGGCCCTGATCTATGTGGCTTTAAATTCTTAGTGGGATTTTTCCTAAAATTGGTCAGCCATTGGATTCACTGCATACTCTATAACTGTATAGCAGACTCTCTCCTTTCTAATGGAAACGTGTCGTACTTGTTACTGTGGCCCTGCTCTGTGTTTCTTTAAATTCTTAGTGGGTTTTTTTCTAAAATTGGTCAGCCGGTGGACTCACTGCATACCCTATAACTGTATAGCAGACCCTTTCAATTCTAATGGGAACATGTCGTACAATGTTACTGTTGCCCTGCTCTATGTGGCTTTAAATTCTTAGTGGGATTTTTCCTAAAATTGGTCAGCCGTTGGACTCACTGCATACCCTATAACTGTATAACAGACTCTCTCCTTTCCAATGGGAACATGTCGCACCTTGTTACTGTGGCCCTGCTCTATGTGTCTTTAAATTCTTAGTGGTGTTTTTCCTAAAATTGGTCAGCCGTTGGACTCACTGCATACCCTATAACTGAATAGCAGACCCTCTCCTTTCTAAGGGGAACATGTCGTACCTTGTTACTGTGGCCCTGCTCTATGTGTCTTTAAATTCTTAGTGGGGTTTTTCCTAAAATTGGTCAGCCGTTGGACTCACTGCATACCCTATAACTGTATAGCAGAACCTCTCCTTTCTAATGGGAACATGTCGCACCTTGTTACTGTGGCCCTGCTCCATGTGTCTTTAAATTCTTAGTGGGGTTTTTCCTAAAATTAGTCAGCCTTTGGACTCACTGCATACCCTATAACTGTATAGCAGACCCTCTCCTTTCTAATGGGATCATGTCGCACCTTGTTACTGTGGCCCTGCTCTATGTGTCTTTAAATTCTTAGTGGGGTTTTTCCTAAAATTGGTCAGCCGTTCGACTCACTGCATACCCTATAACCCCTATATCTGTATAGCAGACCCTCTCCTTTCTAATGGGAACATGTCGTACCTTGTTACTGTGGCCCTGCTCTATGTGTCTTTAAATTCTTAGTGGGGTTTTTCCTAAAATTGTTCAGCCGTTGGACTCACTGCATACCCTATAACTGTATAGCAGACTCTTTCCTTTCTAATGGGAACATGTCGTACCTTGTTACTGTGGCCCTGCTCTATGTGTCTTTAAATTCTTACTGAGGTTTTTCCTAAAATTGGTCAGCCGGTGGACTCACTGAATACCCTATAACTGTATAGCAGACCCTCTCCTTTCTAATGGGAACATATTGCACCTTGTTACTGTGGCCCTGCGCTATGTGTCTTTAAATTCTTAGTGGGGTTTTTCCTAAAATTGGTCACCTGGTGCACTCACTGCATACCCTATAACTGTATAGCAGACCCTCTCCTTTCTAATGGGAACATGTCGTACCTTGTTACTGTGGCCCTGCTCTATGTGTCTTTAAATTCTTAGTGGGGTCTTCCAACAAGACCCCATCATCAACAGAATCACTGATGGTGTATAATTCGGAATGTGCCCATTTTTTTTTTAACTATTCCCAATGACGAAACGCTAAACTCTCTTTTAGAGGTCCAACATTCCTTCCTAATGCAACCTCTTTATTGATTTTATTAAGGAATATCTCGTTTTCTTTTCGTGCTGATATCTAGGGGTGTTCTCTGGTTGATTTTAAATTACGAGTGAAATATGGGGTCCTACTAAATTTACACAGGATCTTTGTTAGTATATTGGTCTAACCAAGGGCCCATCGCAGATTTGTTCCTAGTGGTCACCGAGTGAGGATTTAGCTGGTAATTTACTTGATGGGCGGGGACAATGCGGTGCTGAATGAGCTCCCCCGTAGGAACAGAACTACTCAAGTTTTTATTTACATAGCTCGAAAAATGTCTGTGTCCTTCATTAAATAACCAGAATGCTCCAGATCTATAGATAACCACTGCGCGGGGACCTGCTCCTGAGAAATGACCAGTGGCCGCTGCTGAAAAGGAGGGCTTTTTTTAAGAAAACATGAACCTGAACCAAACATCAGTTGCTTTGACCCCACCAACCCATTTTAGGTTGCAAGGCCTGCCACGTCCGGAACTCATCATCATAGTGCCACCAAGCAGTACTGCCATCGGCTTTATAAGAATTACATATCATATCTTGATATATAAATAGCTCAGAACTTCGTTCCAAGTGCTTCTGTCCTATAACACACATAAAACAGTGAAAGCCTGTAACCAATTAATCATGACTTTTGAAGACTTTTACTTGCTTCTATCAAAAGGTCTATCAACTGGTCTCCTATCCTTATCAACTGTGTGTTGATCCACCAATACTAATGACCAGATGTCACTATAGCTATTTTTCCAAATTTTTTTTCTAATCTTGTCATCTAGATGAGACCCTAGGGGACTAATGCCACAGAAAAGGAATCTTTACGCTAGCTAAGGGACAAACAACTTTATCTTCAGGGATTACAGTACTAGTCGGCTGAGAAAACTGTTCCCACAAAGCCTTCAGGGCAGATAAAGAACTGGAATAATCACTTTGCCCCTTTCTCAATAAGTTACATACACCTCCTGTAAGATTTGCACCTCGGACGCAAATGCGTGAAGCGCTTGGTGCGCTGACCTGAATAATGGTGCCCATGGTGGTGATATGATGAACCAGAAGATGAGGAGCTGGACCCATAGCGTTTACACCTGCCACGTCTGACTCTGTGGTAAGGGGCTATAGGGAAACTGCCACTAGAGCGTTAACCAGTGGGCACCAATGCATGGAAGTACAGGGGTTAAAGAATCTCTGTTCACCTCACAAAGTTGTGCTCAGCAGCTGTTGGAGTAACCAATGTGCTGATGGGCTGCTGGGGGTTAATTTCATTGGGGGGGGAGTTTCTTCTGCAGATGCAGAACTGATGGAGGAATTGAAAAGGCGACAGTTGAGGGGCAGGGTGGTAACAATGGTGGTTAGCTAAAGGTGCCACGCTATGAGAAGGATGTGGGGAAAGAGTGGGTGGGGCTAAACTGTCTGCCCAGCATGCGTCTAAGCGACAGGCAGTTACTGGAGCAGGAGAGCTGGGGCTTAGCCATGCTGGAGGGCAGGAACACCTTGTGGACCACTGGCCTCCAGACATTGCTGCAGCAGGAGCAGGGAGAAGACTGTTGAGCCCAGAAATAAGGGCTTGTAGCCAGTGCTCACCTAACTGTGCTGTCCGGGCACATACTGCTTGGATGAGGGGGTGAGACATCTTTCTTGCCAGACAGCACTACAGAACAAGCAACTCCGGGTTCCAAATTGAGAAGAGGAGGAGACTGGCTCTGAGGGAACATTTAAGTTAAAGGAAGGGGGTTTACTAGCCATTCCTGTTCTCATTGTCCACATTAGAGGGAACATACCACTCATCCAGATAATAGAGGGGTGGGGAGGAAGAAATCATAAAGCATCCCAAAAGGGAGGAAGGGCATGCAGTTAGTGCCACATGCCATCCATAAGAGGGGGACAGCATAGTGCAAGGAGGAAAAACGTTATTCCAAAGTTGCCATCTCTTGGTATACGTTATAAATTTGTTCTCTCTTAAAGCAAGAGAGAGTTCAAAAACTCTATGAGTAGAAATTGTCTCTATAATAGCTGAAATTTTGGGAATATCCTTTTGTTTCCACCTTGAAGCAATCAGTAATTTAGTGACAAATAAAATATGAATAATTATGTGTCTAGATTGAAAAGTAATATCTTGAATACCAAGAGATAACAATGCAAGATACGGTGTAAGATTAACATTAAGTTTGGTGATTCTTGAAATGAGTTCAGATATTTCAGTCCACAGAGATCTTATTACCGGACATTCCCAAAAAATGTGATATAAATGGCCATGATGACCACATTCCCTCCAGCAAATTCTTGATTGTGTTGGAAAGACTTTATGCAGTTTTACTGGTGTGAAGTACCACCAAGATAATAATTTAAAATGCGCTTCATGTAGAAGAGCACAGGAAGTACAGGAGTAAGTTATCTTAAATGCTTCGACCCAACTATCTGTCTCAAAATGCTTGTTAAAATCTTTTTCCCAATTCAAGATATGTGCTTTCTTTAAGAATTCAATATCCTCATTAAAGGTAGCGTAAAGCTCACTTGTCCTCCATTTATTATTGTTATAATAACGTGTTATTAAAGAGATCCAGCGCTTCCTTAGGAAGTGTGAGGGGAAACTTAAAATTTTTATATAATAATATTTCCGGACTTTCAAAAAGTTGAAAAAGTTGAAAAATTCAGAGTCTGGTATATTAAATTTTTCTATGAGGTCCTGAAAAGTGATAAAAGAGATTTTCTTATAGTCCGTAATCAGATTAGATAAACACAATACACCTTGTTTTCGCCAATTCTTTAAAGATATCTTTTGAATTACGTTTTCAGATATTGATATAGGGATTGTCTCCAAAGGTATATTTTGTATATTATGCTTAAAAGAATTGACTATTTTTTTTCCAGGTAAGAATATTGTCTTTTAATATAGGTGTTTGACGAGGACTTAGACTTGGAATTAAAAGATGTAATAGTATTAAAGAGGATAATGATATGTCTTTATTTAGAGAAATTTCTAATTCTTTCCAGCTGTTTCTATCTTGTTCTAGCCATTTCCTACTTTGCTTGAGAATGCAAGATAGTTGGTAGGCTTCAAGCTTCGGCAAACCTATTCCCCCTTCCCGCTTATGCTTGTGTAATATTTGTTTTGCAATCCTAGGGTTTTTCTTACCCCATATAAAACTAGATAATTGTTTTTGTAGCTTTAGCATCCAATTCATTCTTGGGAATAATTAAGGGAATTGTGTTAAAAAATATATTGATATTTGGGAAGAATAATCATTTTATATAAAATTATTTTCCCTAGCCAGGTGTTATTGGTTTTATCTATTTCATTAATTTGATCTTGTATGTCTTTAACTAAGACAAGAAGATTCTTTTCTATAATTAGACCACTTGGATTTCTTAAAAGAATTCCCAGAGACTTAATCTTATTATCCTCCGCCAACTTAAAATCAAATTATTTTTTAATTTGATTCTGTAATTCTGTATCTAGAAAGAAACATAGTATCTATTACTTATTTGTATTTATCTTGTAGTATGATATATGTGAGAAATTTTCTAATATTTTTCATGAAATGTATTTTTGTACATTAGGTTGTTTGGTTATTATTTAAATTTTAACAGATGAAAATAAACAATTGAGGTATGAAATTTCTTAAATATTCAGGTTTTAGATTTATTAACCTTTTGGATTCACCAACACCACTATAGTTATTCAGTAATAAAATTAATAATCAAAAATACAAATTGTCTAATAATTGTTCATACAATGTACATGAATATATCACCAAAACCACTATCAGTACAGTAATACAGCATTTTAAGTGTCATAAGTACATGAGCAAAGCTCAAGAACCATCATCAATACATGAATACATCACCAGAACCACAATCAGTATATGAATACAGCACCAAGCTTAGTATAGTCATCAATTGTAATAATATGGGAGGCCCCTGAATATATACTTGCATGAATCTACAACTGCCTGTATATCCTTAACAATGGTAAAGAGATGCAAAGAGTTGTTGTTATCATCCATCATCACTGTAACGGGTCCGGGAGGCGGAACCTCTGAGCTACTATACAAGGGGGCGGCCCTTGTAAGGGAGCGGGTGGCAGTCTCTGGGTGAACGGACAGGGAGTTACGGCAAGTGATCAGGGCAGTCTCTGGGTAGGGGGTAGGTACGACCTGTGATGGCAGAGCCTCCGGGTAGGCTAGCAGGCAGATGGTAGATGTGTGCTCCCAGGTGAGCAAGCGAGAGTCTCTGGAATAGCAGGTGATCACGGCACGTGACGGCGGAACCTCCGGGCTGGCAGGCAGGTAGGTAACGGAGAAGCGCTCCCAGGTGAGCGGGCAAGAGTCTCTGGAATAGCTGGTGGTCACCGCACGTGACAACGGGACCTCCGGGCTGGCAAGCAGGCAGGTAACGGAGATGCGCTCCCAGGTGAGCGGGCAAGAGTCTCTGAGATAGCTGGTGGTCACAGCACGTGACAACGGAGCCTCCGGGCTGGCAAGCAGGCAGATAACGGAGAAGCGCTCCCAGGTGAGCGGGCAAGCTGGTCCATAGACAGACTGACCGGAGTAGTAAGGCAGACCGTCGGACCTCAGGCAAGCAGGCAGGTAGGTGATATGCGCTCCCAGGTGAGCGGGCAGGCTGGTCCTTTAGACAGACTGACAGGAGTAGTAAGGCAGACCGTCGGACCTCAGACTGGCAGACAGGTAACAGGTATTCAGGCAGGAATCAGGCAGGTAACTGGCAGGAAACTGGCAGGTAACTGGCAGGTAACTGGCAACGGGACCTGAGGGCTGAAGCACAGGTGAGACACAGGTGCAAACAACATTGCTCGGGCCCCTCCATTTTGGAGGAGGTGCCTTAAATATGATGAAGTCCTCCGGCCATTGGCCGGGGACTCTTTAGGGCGGCGCGCGCGGCCCCTTTAAGAGGAGGGGAGCGCGCGCGCGCGCGCCCTAAGCACAGGGGCCGGGAAGGAGCGCGCGGTGAGAGCAGAGCAGGAAGAGGACGCCGGGACGGAGCGCGCGCTGACAGCAGAGCAGGAGGAGGACGCCGGGACGGAGCGCGCGCTGACAGCAGAGCGGGGAGAGGACGCCGGGACGGAGCGCGCGCTGACAGCAGAGCGGGGAGAGGACGCCGGGACGGAGCGCGCGCTGACAGCAGAGCGGTGAGGGGAGCAGCATCCCTGCCTAGCAGAGGGCAGGGACGCCAGCGCTACAGTACCCCCCCCTTTAGGCCCCCCCTTTTTTAGGCCAGACAGAAATTTAGCTAGGATGAGAGGGGCATGGATATTCTCCCGGGGCTCCCACGTTCTCTCCTCAGGACCAAACCCCCTCCAATCTACCAAGAAAAAGGTCTTTCCTCTTACCCTTTTGGTGGCAAGAATGTTCTCTACCTCAAACTCGTCCTCAGCAGAAACCGGAGCAAGAGGCGTACCTGTAGACTTAGAAAAGGAGTTAAGTACCACAGGTTTGAGGAGAGATACATGGAAGGAGTTAGGGATCCGTAAGTTGGCCGGGAGTTTCAATTTATAGGCCACCGGGTTGATCTGACTGATAACCTCCAGTGGGCCGATGAACCGAGGCCCCAACTTATAGGAAGGGATCTTGAGCCGGACATATTTGGACGAGAGCCAGACTTTATCCCCAGGACGGAATTGAGGAGGATCCAGACGTCCTTTGTCAGCGTGCCTTTTCATACGCTCGGATGACAGAAGGAGTGCGGACCGGGTACTCTCCCATATGGAGGAAGACTCGCTCTCGTGATTGTTGTATGAGAATTCGGCCCATGGCAGGAGATCCACCCAGTCAGAATGGTGAGCATTAACGAAGTGCCGGAGGTAACTGGTCAGGTTCTGATTGATCCGCTCCACTTGACCATTAGACTGTGGGTGGTAAGCGGAGGAGAAGTCCAGAGTGACGTCTAGCAATTTACAAGTGGCTCTCCAGAAACGAGAAGTGAACTGTACTCCTCGATCCGACACGATGTGACGGGGCAGGCCATGAAGACGGAAGATGTGGCGGATAAAGACTCTAGCCAGCTCGGGTGCAGACGGAAGACCTGGCAGGGGAATGAAGTGAGCCATCTTGGAAAAGCGGTCAGCGACCACCCAAATGACCGTACAACCGGCAGAGACGGGCAGATCAGTTACGAAGTCCATCGCTATATGCTGCCAGGGGGCAGCAGGTGCTGGCAGAGGAAGAAGGCGGCCGGCCGACAGGTGTCTCGGAACCTTGTTGCGGGCGCAGGACACACAGGCAGAAACAAAGTCCATAACATCCTTGTGCAGGTTAGGCCACCAGTAGTGCCGGGTAATAAGCTGGAGGGTCTTTTTCTGACCGGCGTGGCCAGCTAGTTTAGACGAATGACCCCAGTGTAGGATCCTCTCCCGATCAGGTACCGATACGAACGTCTTACCAGGAGGGAGACAATTTAGACTCACGGGGGCCACCTGCATTACTCTGGCGGGATCGATGGGGCAGTCACATGGTCTATGAGGTGGTAATGTCTCTGCCTCCTCCATATCAAAGACATCAGCACAAGACCAATAAGGAATCGGAAGTCCAGGTAGATTAGCTGGGATAGGAGAGGGACGGACGGAATGGACGGGAACCAGACAGGTTTTATGACAGTCTTGTCCCCAGCGAAGGACCTCTCCGGTTTGCCAGTCAAGCACGGGTGCATGTCTCTGGAGCCAAGGCAGACCTAGCAAGAGGGCGTGAGAGAGTCCAGGCAGAACGTGAAGGGAGATACTCTCTGAATGCAGCATACCCACTTGCAGAGTAATGGATTCGGTGATGAATTGGATGGGGCGAGATAAGAGGCCCCCATCCACGGCAACAACAGACAAGGGTACAGCCAGAGGTTTGGTGGGGATGCGGTATTTCTCCACCAGGGACAGTGAAATAAGATTTCCGGCTGCTCCAGAGTCAAGTTGGGCTAGTTCGGAATAACGATTCTCCCCGCAGATGATTGAGACAGACAGCAGCAGGGATGGAGAGGATTTATTTTTGTCTAGATCAAGTCCTCTGAGCGAACCTAGACACAGGCGTTCTCCCGACCTCTCCGGGCAGGCACGGATCCGATGCTCCTTACTGCCACAGTAGAAGCAGCTCCCCTCGGCACGGCGAAAGTCCTGACGGGATTTGACCATCTTGGTCTGGTCGACCTGCATAGGCTCAGGAGAGTGTACCTGGGGAGAAACGGAAGGAGTGACGGGTTTCAGAAAAGTAGGAACCAGACGTGGAAGCCCCTTTTCACGGGTGACCTCTTTGGCACGTTCCTGGAACCGTAGGTCAATCCGGGTGGCAAGAGTTATTAGGTCATCGAGAGTGGTAGGAATGTCCCGACCAGCAAGTTCATCTTTAATACGGCCGGACAGACCCTCCCAGAAAACGGATACCAGAGCTTCGTTATCCCAGGCCAGCTCCGAGGCAAGGGTACGGAACCGTATGGCATATTGACCCACGGTGAGGCTTCCCTGACGGAGGCGTAGCAGAGATGATGCGGATGAGGTCCTCCGTCCGGGTTCGTCGAAGGCTTTCCGGAAAGCCGTGAGAAAGGCAGGCAAGTCGGACACCAGGGGGTCTCCTCTCTCCCATAGAGGATTTAGCCAGGCCAGAGCCTCCCCGGTGAGATGGGACATGATGAATGCAATTTTGGCTCGGTCGGAGTTAAACTGGTGGGACAATAGTTCAAAATGCAGGGTGCACTGATTTATGAAGCCCCGAGCCAGGACGGAGTCGCCTCCGAAGCGAGGAGGTGCAGAGAGCCGGGGTCCGGAAAAGGATACCATGGTACTGGCCGTAGTTGCAGGTGGTGTTGTCAGAGTATCCAGGCGAGTGTTGACATTCCGCAGGTGACCCAGGATGGACTCCTGTTGGGACCTCTGACGGGACAGTTCAAGACAGAGGTCCGAGAGCGAGGGAGCTTGGGTGCCACCGGGTTCCATGGCCCGAGCAAACTGTAACGGGTCCGGGAGGCGGAACCTCTGAGCTACTATACAAGGGGGCGGCCCTTGTAAGGGAGCGGGTGGCAGTCTCTGGGTGAACGGACAGGGAGTTACGGCAAGTGATCAGGGCAGTCTCTGGGTAGGGGGTAGGTACGACCTGTGATGGCAGAGCCTCCGGGTAGGCTAGCAGGCAGATGGTAGATGTGTGCTCCCAGGTGAGCAAGCGAGAGTCTCTGGAATAGCAGGTGATCACGGCACGTGACGGCGGAACCTCCGGGCTGGCAGGCAGGTAGGTAACGGAGAAGCGCTCCCAGGTGAGCGGGCAAGAGTCTCTGGAATAGCTGGTGGTCACCGCACGTGACAACGGGACCTCCGGGCTGGCAAGCAGGCAGGTAACGGAGATGCGCTCCCAGGTGAGCGGGCAAGAGTCTCTGAGATAGCTGGTGGTCACAGCACGTGACAACGGAGCCTCCGGGCTGGCAAGCAGGCAGATAACGGAGAAGCGCTCCCAGGTGAGCGGGCAAGCTGGTCCATAGACAGACTGACCGGAGTAGTAAGGCAGACCGTCGGACCTCAGGCAAGCAGGCAGGTAGGTGATATGCGCTCCCAGGTGAGCGGGCAGGCTGGTCCTTTAGACAGACTGACAGGAGTAGTAAGGCAGACCGTCGGACCTCAGACTGGCAGACAGGTAACAGGTATTCAGGCAGGAATCAGACAGGTAACTGGCAGGAAACTGGCAGGTAACTGGCAGGTAACTGGCAACGGGACCTGAGGGCTGAAGCACAGGTGAGACACAGGTGCAAACAACATTGCTCGGGCCCCTCCATTTTGGAGGAGGTGCCTTAAATATGATGAAGTCCTCCGGCCATTGGCCGGGGACTCTTTAGGGCGGCGCGCGCGGCCCCTTTAAGAGGAGGGGAGCGCGCGCGCGCCCTAAGCACAGGGGCCGGGAAGGAGCGCGCGGTGAGAGCAGAGCAGGAAGAGGACGCCGGGACGGAGCGCGCGCTGACAGCAGAGCAGGAGGAGGACGCCGGGACGGAGCGCGCGCTGACAGCAGAGCGGGGAGAGGACGCCGGGACGGAGCGCGCGCTGACAGCAGAGCGGGGAGAGGACGCCGGGACGGAGCGCGCGCTGACAGCAGAGCGGTGAGGGGAGCAGCGTCCCTGCCTAGCAGAGGGCAGGGACGCCAGCGCTACAATCACTTTGCAGACCATGCAGTAACCACTTTACTGATTAGATGTAATCTGTCAGTAACACAAAATAAACATTTATATCCAGATACCTTACAGGTGATGTCTTTTTTTATTGGAGTCATTGACATTCCTTTATTCCCCATCTGGTCCAGACCTCCCGAAGACTTTTCACATCCACATCTTGTCTCTGAAGACATCCCTCTTTTCTGGTCTTCTCAACATAGTAACCTTAAACATAACAGTGTCATTATAATACCTCCTGTAGAAAAATATCTGCCCATGCTGTGCCCCTGAAAAATAATTTCCCCCCTCTCTGTGCTCCTTGCACAAAATTGGACCCCCCAAACTGGCCCTTTTATGGTACATTCCCTTCATACTGCTCTCTTATATAAAATATTGTCTCCAGTCCACCTTTACAAGCTAAAACTGTCACACTGTCCTCCCTTATTAAATAAAACTGTCACACTGTCCCATCTTATGAACAATAACAACCACACAGTCCCCTCTTATGAACTACAACCGCCTCACTGAAACTCTTATGAACAATAATCATTGCATCCTTATGGACTATGGCCTCCACACTCTCCTCACTTTATACTGTCCCTTCTCCACAGTTTCCTCTCATGCTGTCCCCATATCCCTACTGCCTCTTCACACTTCTTCTCCACACTGTCCTCAATTTCAGGATAAATCCACACTGCCCAGTATCCATACTGTGCACTCACACTGCAACCTCTCCATGCTGTCCCCCACACTACCCCCTCTCCATACTGTGCTCCCTCTCACACTTCCCCTCCTCTGCATATTATTATTATTTATTTATATAGCACCATTGATTCCATGGTGCAGTACATGAGAAGGGGTTACATACAAAATAAAGATATCACTTGCAGTAACAAATAAACAATGATAGACTGGTACAGAGGGAAGAGGACCCTGCCCTTGCTGGCTTATATTCTACAGGAAGATGGGGAAGGAGACAGTAGGTGGGGGGTTGCAGCAGCTCCGGTGTTGGTGAGGCGCAGGATTAGTGTTGGTAAGGCTGCAGCTCCAGTGGTGTTGAGTTGGCAGCGGAGTCATGGCAGGCTATAGGCTTTCTTGAAGAGATGGGTATTCATGTTCCATCTGAAGGATCTGAGTGTGGTGGATAGTCGGACGTGTTGGGGCATAGAATTCCAGAGGATGGGGGATATTCGGGAGAAGTCTTGGAGGCGGTTGGATGAGGAACGAATATGTGTGGAGGAGAGAAGGAGGTCTTGGGAGGACCGGAGATTACATGGGGGAATATATTGGGAGATTAGTTCAGAGATGTAAGGAGGAGAAAGGTTATGGATGGCTTTGTAGGTCAGTGTTAGTAGTTTGAACTGGATACGCTGGGCAATTGGGAGCCAGTGAAGGGATTTGCAAAGGGGGTTTCAGAGGAGTAGCGAGGCGAGAGATTAACTAGTCGTGCAGCAGAGTTAATAATGGACTGGAGGGGTGCGAGAGTGTTAGCAGGTAGGCCACAGAGGAGGGTGTTGCAGTAGTCGAGACGGGAGATGATGAGGGCATGCACAAGCAGTTTAGTAGATTGAGGAAAGGACGGATTTGCATACTGCCCCAACCATACTGTACCCTCATAAAATTCCTCCGTCACCCCATCTACAATACAAAATTCCAAGTATCTTCAGCTTCATTGAGCAAAGACATCAGTAGCATGATGAGATGACCTTATTACGCCGCTGCACAACAGGACAGGGAGCTGATTAGAGCTCCTCTGTCCATTCAGGGTTGACTCTCATATCTTCAACAAGATTCGAATCTAAAAATCTAATAATTCAAGTTAGTGTGGGAATCAAAAATCAGCATTGTACAGCTTCTTCTAACCGATTGCCAGTTTATGAATCAGAAGAACTGCTGAGAACAGGATAAATACCACTCATGGGCATGACAGAATGCATCTTCTCTTGTTTGGCCACTGATCCCCTTGTCAATGAGCAATAAAGAACAAAACATCAATAATCACCTAAGAGGGAATGGAGCAAGAGAGAAAAAGTTAAATTGCAAAGTTACTTACAAAGTTACTTATTTGTTTTTTGTTATTTTTACTTTTTTGTTATCTAACTACTTATACATATTTTGCATTATAACATGGGAATAACCCCTTAAATTCATGTATATTAGCAGACTGCATATTATCCTATTATACAAGTAAACTAATTAAAAAAATAAAACAATTTTGATAAGCACGATGTATTATTTTCTGATTGTAGTGAGACATAAATCACTGTTTTTATTTTTCACATTTTATCAATATAAATCTGTTTATATATCTGTATTGTTATCTGCTTGGTTGCATAGTGCAGAATAGTATAATTGCATAGTAGTGATAGAATAAATTGCAAGATTCAATTACAAGAACCAATGGGAATATTTATACTGTTATTAAAAAATATAATTTTAAATGTTATCTTTCATTTGTAGTTCAAAGTGTATGTCTATTTTTATATTTCTATCAGATCATAACAGAAATAATGCTGCTGAGGGAACAAAACCATGTCTAAGCATTAGAGCCAGATATGGCATTTATTCCATCAAACAATAGAAAGACTACAAGAAGATGCAGTAGTATACTATCTGAATGTCTCTAATTAAATGTACTGTCTTCAATGTTATATATTATTAAAGATGAGCGTTGTTCGACTCAATCTGTTCGCCAATCTCAAATTCGAGCTGTTTTGAGCGGTGTTCGAGCCGTACGGCGAACACGAATGATTTGAAAAAAATCCGGCTGTTCGAGGTAATGTTCGATAACTGTTCGTGCACCAAAATCATAACTGGATTTTTTCACAGTAATGCTGATAATCAATGTCAATACGCAGTTTGAGTGTACAGCTGGGCGGGGGGAGTGGCAGGGGATGGATCTCTGCAGAAATAATGAAGATCTCCATTTTTTTTCTCTTTCCCGCATTTACAGTGGGGAGGTGCAATCTGTCAGCCTATCAGCAGTGCACACACGGAGCGAACTGCTTTTTTTCACACAAGCAAGGGCATGTGTCATTGGCTGTGTATGTCACATGTCCTTGCCCTATAAGATCCAGCCATTTTCCCCGTCGCCACCATTTTCTCACTGCTGCAGCTGCGTGTTAGACAGCACCGCTGTTGCTGTGTGCGCTATACTTTCAGTGTTAATTTCAAGCCAATTTTCTCTGAAATATACAGATAGCTTGGGAGTAGGGAATAGTTGTGATTGCAGTCCTTTTGAGGACTAGGTTACAGCATTTCCTACGACTTTTAGCAGGCAGGTCTGTGCTCTTAAATAGATAGGTTGGGAGTAGGGACTAATTGTAATTGCAGTCATTGTGAGCACTATTTTACAGCATTTCCTAGGACTTTTTGCCAGGCAGGTCTGTGCCAGTGCTGTGCAAGTGTTTTTCACAGCATTTGGCTAAATCTAGCTAAGCAAATCCTTTTTGGCCTATTGCAGTGTGTGTTAGTCAGTGGAGTAGCGTATCTGTGTTGCAAGCTACACCACCTGTGTATAGAATACAATTTTTTTTACTGCACCTAGCCAAGTAAAACCTTTTGGGCATAGCATCATTCTATTAGGCCATCTATACTAAGCTCCACCAGCTTGCAAATTAGTAATAATTTTTATCTGCATCTAGCTCGGAAAATAATTTTGGCCTTGTAGCAGTGTGTGGGACTTATTCTTAGTCCATCTATACTAAGCTCCTCCAGCTTGCAAATTACAAATAATTTTTATCTGCATCTATCTGGGAAATAATTTTGGGCTTGTAGTAGTGTGTGGGACTTATTCTTAGTCCATCTATACTAAGCTCCAACAGCTTGGAAATTACAAATAATTTTTATCTACATCTAGCTCGGAAAATAATTTTGGGCATAGTAGTAGTGTGTGGTACTCATTGTATTAGACCATCTATACCAAGCTCCACCAGCTTTGAAATTAATAATAATTTTTAGCTGCATCTTGCCTGTAAAATAATTTTGGGCAATTAGCAGTGGGTGGTACTCATTCTATTAGGCCATCTATACTAAGCTCTACCAGCTTTCAAATTACTAATAATTTTTAGCTGCATCTTGCCTGGAAAATAATTTTGGGCATAGTAGCAGTGTGTGGTACTCATTGTATTAGGCCATCTATACCAAGCTCCACTTTTGAAATTAATAATAATTTTTAGCTGCATCTTGCCTGGAAAATAATTTTGGGCATAGCAGTAGTGTGTGGTACTCATTGTATAAGGCCATCTATACCAAGCTCCACCAGCTTTGAAATTAATAATAATTTTTAGCTGCATCTTGCCTGTAAAATAATTTTTGGCATATTAGCAGTGTGTGGTACTCATTGTATTAGGCCATCCATACCAAGCTCCACCAGCTTTGAAATGAATAATAATTTTTAGCTGCATCTTGCCTGTAAAATAATTTTGGGCATATTAGCAGTGTGTGGTACTCATTCTATTAGGCCATCTATACTAAGCTCGACCAGCTTGCAAATTACAAATAATTTTTATCTGCATCTAGCACGGAAAATAATTTTGGGCTTGCAGCAGTGTGTGGGACTCATTCTATTAGCTCATCTATACTAAGCTCCACCACCTGTGTATGTAATAAAATTGATTTACTGCATCTAACTCAAACAATCCTTTTGGGCTAATACCAGAGTTTGGCCACTCAGCTCTGCTCAGTTCCCCTCCATCGTTTTTTGTGCAAACAACTCCAGAGTTGTGAATTAGTTAACCACCAAAATGAGTGGAAAAAGGCCTGCTGCTGGTGGAAAGGGGAATAGGCGTGTTGGGAAGGGAAAAAAAGGTTGTGTCCGTGGGGTAGGTGTTAAAGCAACAGTAACATCTGCAGAAGAAAGACCATCTTCCAGTCAAACTAAGATGTCTACTTCTTTTAGTGGACAATGTGATACGATCCCTTTCTTACGGCCGCGCCAATCGCTACAAATTCCAGATGAAGCACAAAAACAGCAGGTGCTTCAACGGATATCAAGTGCTCCTTTAAGTGGGCTCTCCTCCACCTCAAATTCAACATCACAAATACTCCAGTCCTCAGAGGTGTCACCCCAATCGCACTTGCTTCCTCAAGTCCCCAGCTGCCCGTCTGAGTATGGGGTAGAACAGATGGTTGAGTCTGCAGAGCTGTTTACTCATACTATAGCCTGGAAATCAGAGGTTGGCTCCAGAGCTTCTGTGAATCCAGACGAGGAAATGATCTGCACTGATGCCCAGAATCTTTATGAGTCGGATCCAGGACCAGACGCAGAAGGTTCTGACCATAATGTAGGCCCTCGTTCCCAAACTGTAATTCCTGTTGGTGGAGACAATGAGGAAGAAGATGATGAGACTCAAATACCTGATTGGAGCGACAATTTGAGTTTTTTGTCAGGGCAGGAAGAGGTTGGCTCTGAGGACGACGGGTGTGAGTACACACAGGGTGATGATGACAAGGTTGAAGATCCCACTTACTGTCCACCCACAGTCAGCCAGTCGATGTGGTCAGCAGAGGAGGTGGAGGAGGATGCTAGTGACGACGAGGTTAGGTTGCGCCTTCCTGGACAGAGACGTAGTACTGGAAGCACGTCAACAACTGCATCCTCAAACACAACTCTGCCTCTGACCACAAGTTGTGGTAGTTCTTCAGGTCGCATGGGTGCTAAGCCTTGCATAGCCTGGGCATTTTTTCAGATCGACAAGGATGACCCAACTCGTGGTATCTGTAACATTTGTCACCAAAAGCTAATTAGAGGCCAAAAAATCCATAGTTTGAGTACTTCATGCATGAACCGTCACATGGATATGAAGCATAAGTTTGAGTGGGAAGTTCACTGTGCTACAATGCGGCCTAGCGGGCCGGGCCAACCACTGTCTGCCCCATCTTGTGCATCCACAGCCTCTTCATCCTCTGTGATTGGGGGGACAGCAGTCACACCTGTTTTGGGACGCAGACCTGCCACCTCTGTACCTGCAACAGCCAGCGTGATTGGCAGGTCATCATTTTCTTTGGAGGTGGAAACACCAGCTGGTGTTGAGCGCTCTCCGACATCGAGAGCACCACCTTTGGATCAAGGCAACCTAACATGACCACCTGCATCTTCCTCACAGACCGGCAGTTTGCCAGGGACACCCTTCTCAACCCCGTTTAAGCACAACAGCCAGCCCTCGGTCCCTCAGATGTGGACAAGTAAAAGACCATTTCCTCCTAGCCATGAGAAAGCTAAGAGGTTGAATTTAACCATCTGCAAGCTCTTGGATACAGAAATGCTGCCTTTCCGCCTGGTGGACACAGAGGATTTTCGAGACCTTATGTCTGTCGCAGTGCCCCAGTACCAGATGCCCAGTCGCCACTACTTCTCAAAGAAAGGTGTGCCTGCACTCCACCAGCATGTCGCACACAACATCACCGCTTCTTTGAGAAACTCTGTGTGTGACAGGGTGCATTTCACCACAGACACTTGGACGAGTAGGCATGGACAGGGGCGTTACATGTCGCTGACTGGGCACTGGGTAACTATGGTGACAGCAGGACAAGGGGCTGCTGTCCAAGTCTTGCTGTCCCCACGAGTTGTGCGTCAATCCTCTTTATCTCGAAGTTCCTCCACTGCTTCTGCCTCCCCAACCTCCTCTCGGTCCTCCACCTGCACTCAATGCCTGTCTGGTCATGCCACATGCTTTCTAACTGCGCAGAAGGGATCCTGCACACCTCCTTACTATGCTGGCAGCAGGGCTCAACGTCATCAGGCGGTTTTTATTTTGAAATGTCTGGGAAATGTGAGTCACACAGCTGAGGAGTTGTGGTCAGCTCTGGAGAACCAGTTTCATGAATGGTTGTCTCCACTGGACCTGAAACCAGGGAAGGCTGTGTGCGACAATGCTGTAAACCTCGGTGCGGCCCTTCGCCGGGGCAATGTCACACACATGCCTTGTATGGCTCACATGTTGAACCTGGTTGTCCAGAAATTTTTAGCCGACTATCCCGGACTAGATGGCCTTCTGCAGAGGGCACGGTCGCTGTGTGCTCACTTCCACCATTTGCATCCCGCAGCTCAGCGACTTACATCTCTACAGAAGTCGTTGGGCCTGCCACTTCACCGGCTAAAATGCGATGTGCCTACCTGGTGGAATTCCACTCTGCACATGTTGCAGCGACTGTGGCAGCACCGACAAGCCCTAGTGCAATACGTTCTGACGTATAGCCTGGGCCAACAGGATCCAGAGGTGGGGCAAATCACGCTGGAGGAGTGGTCTCAGATCAGGGACCTGTGCACCCTTCTGCACAGTTTTGAAATGGCGACGAAGATGTTTAGTGCTGACGATGCCATTATCAGCATGACTATTCCGGTGATTTACATGCTGGAGCACATGTTAAACAGAATTCGGAGTCAGGTGGTGCGACAAGAGGAGGTCGAGGAAGTAGAGGAGGAGGAGTTGTATGTGGAAGGGCTAACATCTGCCAGGTCCAGACAATCGGCAGCACCAAGGCTGCAGGCATGTGAGCGTGGGGGAGATAGATTTACCAGGAAGCATGGTAGCAGCCAAACTAGTGAGGAAGGTGCAGGAGCCCAGGAAGAAGTGGAGGATGAACTGATGGAAGACTCATCAGAAGAGGGAGACCTTGATCACATTTCTGTTCTGCGAGGTTGGGGGGAGAGGGCAGAGGAAGGAAGCATGATTGTTACCTCGCCACTAGTGTTGAGCCACCCCCGTAGTGTTCGAGTTCGGTTCGGTTCGTCAAACACCCGTGTGTTCGCCGAACTGTTCGTCGAACTGTTCGTCGAACACCTTCGAACACCGTTAAAACCAATGGCAGGCAAACAAAAACACATAGAAACACATAGAAAACACCTTCAAAGGTGTCCAAAAGCTGACAAACTGCTCAGAAGACATAACTAACACATGGAAAAGTGACAAGTACATATAGTCATGCGAAAATAAAAGAGGTGGAGGAGTAAAAGGAGGGGGAGACACAGATATAGGCATGTCATGCCCTTCTAAAATCCAAAAAGTGAGAAGCAGACACGGCCAGTCCGCTCCTGCCCGTGCCACCTCCGTGTCGCCGGGTTTGTGCCAGAGCCGCGGTGAACCCTGATGGCCAGCCCCCCTCTCCCAATACTGGTGCCTGTCCGCTGGTGGGTCGAGCGAGCCCCCCTGTGGTGGAGGCAGCTCTAAGCTTTTTAATTTAAATTGTCTCTCTAATTTGAATGAATACACTTTAAATCCATTTACAAGGATCTATTGGAGGGCAAGTCTCATGCCAGCAGCCGCGTAATTCCAGCTCCAGTAGCGTCCACTAAAGCTGCTGCAGTTAAAAAGCTTTTATAAGGATCAAGCTCGGCTGTCCACCGCAAGGCATCCTACTGCCAGTCCCAGCCCCTATGCCTTGGGGTGCCTCCTGATGCTCTTCACTGAGTATCCCATGGTCCCGAAGCATTTCCTTTGAAAAAATTAAGTGTCTAAACTACAGGTGGTGTAGCTTGCTTAACAGCCGGGATAATCCGCTGACTAGCAGACACTGCTACTAGGCACAAAGTATTTCCTGGGCTAGATGCAGTTAAAAATTTGGAATTAGATACTCTCGTTGGATGCTGAGAAAGCATTCCATAGAGTCTCCTGGCACGCCATATATGATTCTCTTAAAAAGCTTGGGGTAGGGGTCTAGGGGACCCTTTTATAGCCAAAATCACGGCCCTGTATCACAATACGTCACCTAGGCTGAAGATAAATGGAACTGTAGCACCCTGAGGGCTCGGTTGCTACAGAGGTATTGCACCTCACCCAGAGGTGTGATATCTCACTCTCAGGTAAGGATGGAGTGTGGATCAGGACCCGACACCTGCATGCATTACACCACATTGCCGTGGGGCAGGGCGACCAATATGCCTCTGAGATGGGCACGACAGTCCCTGTCCCTGGCTGGAGTGGGGGGAGGGAACACTGAGGAAGGGGAACCCTGTAGTGCAGGAGCAGGGAGGAAGCAGTTCCTGGGTGCATTGAGAAGGGAGTATAAAAGGTGGGCACCATCTTAGTTCAGTGCAGAGAAGTCTGAGCAGAAGTGGCAGGGAGCAGGGGCTCTGCATGAGCTCTGCTCCGGAGGCGGACCTAGTAACAGAGGCCCAGGCCTGGAAGAGGGAGAAGGAAGGAAGAGGAGCGGAGAAGGCTCCAGGAACGAGGAATGAAGGGATCCCAGGGGTGCGGACGGGCGAGTCGCCACCGCACGCCCGAATCCACCTGCGTGGAGGGGTCAGGCCAAAGGGGGAGACCGGTCCCCGAAACTAGTGGAGGCAGGAAACGACCCTCAGCTAGAAACCGGAGGCTGTGACATTTTATGTGCGCAGCCCCTCGCTACACCCGCTAGGAAGGCACCACATTGGGTCAGGGAAACTGGCGCCAAGTTTACCAAGAGGAGGCCCGAGGCAGCCGGACAGAAGGGTTGGTAAGAAAGGCCAGACAAAGGACACACAAAGGGGGTCCTGTGAAGCGCTCCAAAGTTATCTGGGAGTTGTCTGAGCCCCTCACCTGGTGAGCACAGTACGACGTGGGCAGCCGTTACCTGCAGACGTGGTCTGGATAATAAGAACTGTGAGTAAAGGCCCTGGACTGCATCACTGACTCCGTGTCGTTACTGCTGCTGCCCTGCACCATCACCCCCATCCTCCGCATACACTGCCCTGAGGCTATACTCCTCCCGTGGGGAGTTATGCTACGCTCTGCTGCACCCACAACACCAGCCTCAGCGGTCTGCCCTGCAGCGGCGGTTCACTCTGACCGCAATCCACGGGTGGCATAGTCGGACATTTAAACATCAAAACCACATAAATAGTTCCGCCACTGGTTTGACCGCCCTGAGCCACGGAACCGGGTCGCCGCCACGGAGACTACAACCACCAGCATCCACCAAAAAGGGTCCGGCTCCGGATGTCCCAAGGCCCAGGGGGCGCGTCAGAACATTTTCATCACCTTTCATAATCACCAATGGGACGAGGCAGGGATGTCCTCTGTCCCCTCTCTTATACATCCTAGTGACGGAGCACCTGCTCTCATCAATTCGCCATAACCCCAATATTAGGTGGATTGAGGTAGGAGGCACCGAGTACAAGTGCTCTCTATTTGCTGATGATGTCCTAGTATATATCACTCAATCACATATATCCATCCATGCTGTTATGGCTGAAATAGATCACTTTGTTACATGGTCAAATTTTAAAATCAATGCAGCGAAGTCTGAGGCCCTTGATGTCTCCCTCCCCAAATCCATATAGGATTCCATCCAGTCCAACTTTCCCTTTGCCTGGCCCTCACAGGGTATCAAATACTTAGGAATTCCTATTCATAGAGACCTCTCTCATCTATGTTATCTTAATTTTGGGCCCTTTATTGAACAACTCCATACAGACCACGGTTGGCAAGTTAGAACTGTAAGATTCACTACGTGAACCACTGGTGTTTTGTGGAAAAGCACATGTACACTGCGTTCCAAATTATTATGCAAAAAGTGTTTAGGAGTGATAAGGGAAGAATTTGTTTGTTTGTCAGTTAAACTCATTGATGGTGATGTGTGTCAGGGCTCTTTATATCACTGTAAGCAATTGCAGACACCTGTGCTAATTAGTTTGGCAGGTGTGTCCAATGAAAGGCAAGACTACTTAAGAAGGTTGTCTCACATTATTAAGCAGCCTACATTTTCTGCCAAAATGGGAAAGAAAAAGGATGTGTCGGCTGCTGAGAAGCAACAAATTGTGGAGTGTTTAGGTCAAGGCATGACTACAATCAACATTGTGCGATGATCAGGATGAAGTGTCTTGGCAATCAAGAAGTATGTAGCTGATTCACAGTACACACGTGTGCATGCTGATAAGGGCAAATTGAGGACTCTTTCCTACAGGCAATTACGTCAGGTTGAAAGAGCAGCGGCAAAAAAGCCTTGTCATAGCAGCAGACAAGTTTTTGAAGCTGCTTGTGCCTCCAACGTCCCCCGAAACAACAAGATGCAGGGTCCTTCAGAGGTTTGCAGCTGTGCATACGCCATCCTGTCGACCTCCTCTATCCACTTCACACAAGCAGAAACGGCTCCAGTGGGCCAAACATTACATGAAGACTAATTTCAAAACTGTTTTGTTCACGGATGAGTGCCGTGCAGCGCTCGATGGTCCAGATGGATGGAGTGGAGGATGGCTGGTTGATGGACACCCCACGCAAACACGGCTACAGCGACAACAAGGAGGAGGTGGAGTAATGTTTTGGGCTGGAATCATGGGGAGAGAGATTGTCGGCCCCTTTAGGATCCCTGAAGGCGCTAAAGATGAACTCCATAATGTATGTGGATTTTCTCAAACAGCACTTCCTGCCATGGTTCAAGAAGAAGAACCGTGTATTTCACAGCAAGATCATTTTTCTGCATGATAGTGCACCATCTCATGCTGCACATAAAACATCTGCATCTCTGGCTGATATGGGCATTAAAGGGGACAAACTTATGGTGTGACCCCCATGCTCCCATGACCTGTACCCCATTCAGAACCTTTGGAGCATCATTAAAAGGAGTGTCTATGATGGCGGGAGGCAGTTCACATCTAAGCAACAGCTCTGGGAGGGTATTCTGTTCTCATGCAAAACAATTGAAGCAGAAACCATCCAAAACCTGACAAATTCAATGGACGAGAGAGTTCAGAAGCTCCTTTCGAACAAGGGGCCCTATGTGAAAATGTAACATCACCTAAAATAAAGTTTTGAGTTTAAAACTGTTTGATTTCAGTTTCTAACAACCTGCTAATGCTTATAATTTCAAAAATGACCATTTTTTTGGTCTTTATTAAAATGAAAAGGTTGATCGAAAAGTTTGGGGGATCTAAGAGTGTGGCAACCCAGTAGTCATGATTACTTCGAATTCTGACAATATGAGGGTCATGCTGCATGTAGTGCAGCAAGAAGGCACTTATGTGTCTTGCGCATCTCGGAGCCCCAAAATTATTTTCCGGGCTAGATGCAGCTAAAAATTATTATTAATTTTAAATCTGGTGAAGCTTTAGTATAGATGGCCTAATAGGATCAGTGCTGCACACTGCTACAAAGCCCAAATTATTTTCCAGTCAAGATACAGATAAACATGATTAGTAATTTTAAATCTGGTGGAGCTTATTATAGATGGCCTAATGGAATCAGTGCTGCACACTGCTACAAAGCCCAAATTATTTTCCAGCCAAGATACAGATAAACATGATTAGTAATTTGAAAGCTTAAAACGGTTGGCAGGGTGATTTTAACCAATCATCAAGCTTTTACTCTCCCCAGGTTGACACAGGGGTAGAAAAGTCGTTTCGGATCCATGATTTGTTCATCTTTATGAACGTGAGTCTGTCTACATTATCAGTGGAGAGCCGCGTGCGCTTATCTGTCAGCACACCACCAGCAGCGCTGAACACACGTTCAGACAGAACGCTGGCTGCGGGGCATGACAAGATCTCCAAGGCATAAGTGGCTAGCTCCGGCCATTTATCCAGATTGGAAGCCCAAAAAGAGCAAGGGTCCAGTGACACAGTCGTGGCTTCAATGTTTACTTGGAGATAATCCTGTACCATCGTCTCTAGGCGTTGACTATGTGTCAGACTTCTTGTCTCCTGTGGCCTTGCAAAGGATGGGCTAAAAAAGTGGTGAAATGATTCCGCAAAATTGATGTTACCAGCAGATACTGTGGTTCTGTTACGGTTTGAGTGCTGAACACATGACGGTCCCACGGTTGGCAAGTTAGAACTGTAAGATTCACTACGTGAACCACTGGTGTTTTGTGGAAAAGCACATGTACACTGCGTTCCAAATTATTATGCAAAAAGTGTTTAGGAGTGATAAGGGAAGAATTTGTTTGTTTGTCAGTTAAACTCATTGATGGTGATGTGTGTCAGGGCTCTTTATATCACTGTAAGCAATTGCAGACACCTGTGCTAATTAGTTTGGCAGGTGTGTCCAATGAAAGGCAAGACTACTTAAGAAGGTTGTCTCACATTATTAAGCAGCCTACATTTTCTGCCAAAATGGGAAAGAAAAAGGATGTGTCGGCTGCTGAGAAGCAACAAATTGTGGAGTGTTTAGGTCAAGGCATGACTACAATCAACATTGTGCGATGATCAGGATGAAGTGTCTTGGCAATCAAGAAGTATGTAGCTGATTCACAGTACACACGTGTGCGTGCTGATAAGGGCAAATTGAGGACTCTTTCCTACAGGCAATTACGTCAGGTTGAAAGAGCAGCGGCAAAAAAGCCTTGTCATAGCAGCAGACAAGTTTTTGAAGCTGCTTGTGCCTCCAACGTCCCCCGAAACAAGAAGATGCAGGGTCCTTCAGAGGTTTGCAGCTGTGCATACGCCATCCTGTCGACCTCCTCTATCCACTTCACACAAGCAGAAACGGCTCCAGTGGGCCAAACATTACATGAAGACTGATTTCAAAACTGTTTTGTTCACGGATGAGTGCCGTGCAGCGCTCGATGGTCCAGATGGATGGAGTGGAGGATGGCTGGTTGATGGACACCCCACGCAAACACGGCTACAGCGACAACAAGGAGGAGGTGGAGTAATGTTTTGGGCTGGAATCATGGGGAGAGAGATTGTCGGCCCCTTTAGGATCCCTGAAGGCGCTAAAGATGAACTCCATAATGTATGTGGATTTTCTCAAACAGCACTTCCTGCCATGGTTCAAGAAGAAGAACCGTGTATTTCACAGCAAGATCATTTTTCTGCATGATAATGCACCATCTCATGCTGCACATAAAACATCTGCATCTCTGGCTGATATGGGCATTAAAGGGGACAAACTTATGGTGTGACCCCCATGCTCCCATGACCTGTACCCCATTCAGAACCTTTGGAGCATCATTAAAAGGAGTGTCTATGATGGCGGGAGGCAGTTCACATCTAAGCAACAGCTCTGGGAGGGTATTCTGTTCTCATGCAAAACAATTGAAGCAGAAACCATCCAAAACCTGACAAATTCAATGGACGAGAGAGTTCAGAAGCTCCTTTCGAACAAGGGGCCCTATGTGAAAATGTAACATCACCTAAAATAAAGTTTTGAGTTTAAAACTGTTTGATTTCAGTTTCTAACAACCTGCTAATGCTTATAATTTCAAAAATGACCATTTTTTTGGTCTTTATTAAAATGAAAAGGTTGATCGAAAAGTTTGGGGGATCTAAGAGTGTGGCAACCCAGTAGTCATGATTACTTCGAATTCTGACAATATGAGGGTCATGCTGCATGTAGTGCAGCAAGAAGGCACTTATGTGTCTTGCGCATCTCGGAGCCCCAAAATTATTTTCCGGGCTAGATGCAGCTAAAAATTATTATTAATTTTAAATCTGGTGAAGCTTTAGTATAGATGGCCTAATAGGATCAGTGCTGCACACTGCTACAAAGCCCAAATTATTTTCCAGTCAAGATACAGATAAACATGATTAGTAATTTTAAATCTGGTGGAGCTTATTATAGATGGCCTAATGGAATCAGTGCTGCACACTGCTACAAAGCCCAAATTATTTTCCAGCCAAGATACAGATAAACATGATTAGTAATTTGAAAGCTTAAAACGGTTGGCAGGGTGATTTTAACCAATCATCAAGCTTTTACTCTCCCCAGGATGACACAGGGGTAGAAAAGTCGTTTCGGATCCATGATTTGTTCATCTTTATGAACGTGAGTCTGTCTACATTATCAGTGGAGAGCCGCGTGCGCTTATCTGTCAGCACACCACCAGCAGCGCTGAACACACGTTCAGACAGAACGCTGGCTGCGGGGCATGACAAGATCTCCAAGGCGTAAGTGGCTAGCTCCGGCCATTTATCCAGATTGGAAGCCCAAAAAGAGCAAGGGTCCAGTGACACAGTCGTGGCTTCAATGTTTACTTGGAGATAATCCTGTACCATCGTCTCTAGGCGTTGACTATGTGTCAGACTACTTGTCTCCTGTGGCCTTGCAAAGGATGGGCTAAAAAAGTGGTGAAATGATTCCGCAAAATTGATGTTACCAGCAGATACTGTGGTTCTGTTACGGTTTGAGTGCTGAACACTTGACGGTCCCACGGTTGGCAAGTTGGAACTGTGAGATTCACTACGTGCACCACTGGTATTTTGTGGAAAAGCACATGTAAGATTCTGCAACAGTCTCTGCTGATACTCCTGCATGCGTGCATCCCTTTCTATGGCAGGAATAATTTCTGCAAATTTACTTTTGTACCGGGGATCTAACAGTGTGGCAACCCAGTAGTCAGGATTATTTCTAATTCTCACAATTCGAGGGTCATGTTGCAGGTAGTGCAGCAAGAAGGCACTCATGTGTGTTGCGCATCCAGGAGCACCAAGTCCCTGTTGTGTTGGTGGCGAGGTAACAATCATGCTTCCTTCCTCTGTCCTCTCCCCCCAACCTCGCACAACAGAAATGTGATCAAGGTCTCCCTCATCTGATGAGTCTTCCATCAGTTCATCCTCCACTTCTTCCTGGGCTCCTGCACCTTCCTCACTAGTTTGGCTGCTACCATGCGCCCTGGTAAAACCATCTCCCCCACCCTCACATGCCTGCCGCCTTGGTGCTGCCGACCGTCTGGACCTTGCAGATGTTAGCCCTTCCGCATACAACTCCTCCTCCTCTACTTCCTCCACCTCCTCTTGTGCCACCACCTGACTCCGAATTCTGTTTAACATGTGCTCCAGCATGTAAATCACCGGAATAGTCATGCTGATAATGGCATCGTCAGCACTAAACATCTTCGTCGCCATTTCAAAACTGTGCAGAAGGGTGCATAGGTCCCTGATCTGAGACCACTCCTCCAGCGTGATTTGCCCCACCTCTGAATCTCGTTGGCCCAGGCTATACGTCAGAACGTATTGCACCAGGGCTTGTCGGTGCTGCCACAGTCGCTGCAACATGTGCAGAGTTGAATTCCACCGGGTAGGCACATCGCATTTTAGCCGGTGAAGTGGCAGGCCCAACGACTTCTGTAGAGATGTAAGTCGCTGAGCTGCGGGATGCGAACGGCGGAAGTGAGCACACAGCGACCGTGCCCTCTGCAGAAGGCCATCTAGTCTGGGATAGTGGGCTAAAAATTGCTGGACAACCAGGTTCAACACGTGAGCCATACAAGGCACGTGTGTGACATTGCCCCGGCGAAGGGCCGCACCCAGGTTTGCAGCATTGTCGCACACGGCCTTCCCTGGTTTCAGGTCCAGTGGAGACAACCATTCATGAAACTGGTTCTCCAGAGCTGACCACAACTCCTCAGCTGTGTGACTCACATTTCCCAGACATTTCAATGTAAAAACCGCCTGATGACGTTGAGCCCTACTGCCAGCATAGTAAGGAGGTGTGCAGGATTCCTTCTGCGCAGTTAGAAAGCTTGTGGCATGACCAGACAGGCTTTGGGTGCAGGTGGAAGACCGAGAGGAGGTTGAGGAGGCAGAAGCAGTGGAGGAACTTTGACATAAAGAGGATTGACGCACAACTCGTGGGGACGGCAAGACTTGGACAGCAGCCCCTTGTCCTGCTGTCACCATAGTTACCCAGTGCCCAGTCAGCGACATGTAACGCCCCTGTCCATGCCTACTCGTCCAAGTGTCTGTGGTGAAATGCACCCTGTCACACACAGAGTTTCTCAAAGAAGCGGTGATGTTGTGTGCGACATGCTGGTGGAGCGCAGGCACACCTTTCTTTGAGAAGTAGTGCCGACTGGGCATCTGGTACTGGGGCACTGCGACGAACATAAGGTCTCGAAAATCCTCTGTGTCCACCAGGCGGAAAGGCAGCATTTCTGTAGCCAAGAGCTTGCAGATGGTGAAATTCAACCTCTTAGCTTTCTCATGGCTAGGAGGAAATGGTCTTTTACTTGTCCACATCTGAGGGACCGAGGGCTGGCTATTGTGCTTAGACGGGGTTGATAAGGGTGTCCCCGGCAAACTGCCGGTCTGTGAGGAAGATGCAGGCGGACATGTTAGGTTGCCTTGATCCAAAGGTGGTGCTATCGATGTCGGACAGCGCTCAACACCAGCTGGTGTTACCACCTCCAAAGAAAATGATGACCTGCCAATCACGCTGGCTGTTGCGGGTAAAGAGGTGGCAGGTCTGCGCCCCAAAACAGGTGTGACTGCTGTCCCCCCAGTCACAGAGGATGAAGAGGCCGCGGATGCACAAGATATGGCAGACGGTGGTTGGCCCGGCCGGCTAGGCCGCATTGTAGCACACTGAGCTTCCCACTGCAACTTATGCTTCATGTCCATGTGCCGGTTCATGCATGAAGTACTCAAACTATGCATTTTTTGGCCTCTATTTAGCTTTTGCTGACAAATGTTACAGATAACACGAGTTGGGTCATCTTTATCGATCTGAAAAAATGCCCAGGCTATGCAAGGCTTAGCACCCATGCGACCTGAAGAGCCACCACGACTTGTGGTGAGAGGCAGAGTTGTGTTTGAGGATGCAGTTGTTGACGTGCTTCCAGTACTACGTCTCTGTCCAGGAAGGCGCAACCTGACCTCGTCGTCACTAGCATCTTCCTCCACCTCCTCTGCTGACCTCATCTCTTGGCTGACTGTGGGTTGACAGTAAGTGGGATCTCCAACCTCATCATCATCACCCTGTGCGTTATCACACCCGTCGTCCTCAGAGCCAACCTGTTCCTGCCCTGACAAAAAACTAAAGTTGTCGCTCCAATCAGGTATTTGAGTCTTATCATCGTCTTCCTCATTGTCTCCACCAACAGGAGTTACAGTTTGGGAATGAGGGTCTACATTATGGTCAGAACCTTCTGCGTCTGGTCCTGGATCCGACTCATAAAGATTCTGGGCATCAGTGCAGATCATTTCCTCGTCTGGATTCACAGAAGCGCTGGAGTCGACCTCTGATTCCCAGGCTATAGTATGAGTAAACAGCTCTGCAGACTCAACCATCTGTTCTACCTCATACTCAGACGGGCAGCTGGAGATTTGGGAGCTGTGAGAAAGCAAGTGCGATTGGGGTGACACCTTTGAGGACTGGAGTATTTGTGATGTTGAAGTTGATGTGGAGGAGAGCCCACTTAAAGGAGCACTTGATATCCGTTGAAGCAACTGCTGTTTTTGTGCCTCATCTGGAATTTGTAGCGATTGGCGTTGCCGTAAGAAAGGGATCTTATCACATTGTCCGCTAGAAGAAGTAGACATTTTAGTTTGGCTGGAAGATGGTCTTTCTTCTGTAGATGTTACTGTTGCTTTAACACCTACCCCACGGACACAACCTTTTTTCCCCTTCCCAACACGCCTATTCCCCTTTCCACCAGCAGCAGGCCTTTTTCCACTCATTTTGGTGGTTAACTAATTCACAACTCTGGAGTTGTTTGCACAAAAAAACAATGGATGGGAACCGAGCAGAGCTGAGTAGCCAAACTGTGGTATTAGGCCAAAACTATTGGCTGGGTTAGATGCAGAAAAAAATTATATTCAATTTGCAACCTGATGGAGGTCTGTATATATGGATTAATAGAACAAGTCCCACACACAGCTAGAAGCCCAATATTTTTTCAGAGGTAGATGCAGAAAAAAATATATTCAGTTTGCAACCTGATGGAGGTCTGTATAGATGGATTAATAGAACAAGTCCCACACACAGCTAGAAGCCCAATATTTTTTCAGAGGTAGATGCAGAAAAAAATATATTCAGTTTGCAACCTGATGGAGGTCTGTATAGATGGATTAATAGAACAAGTCCCACACACAGCTAGAAGCCCAATATTTTTTCAGAGGTAGATGCAGAAAAAAATATATTCAGTTTGCAACCTGATGGAGGTCTGTATAGATGGATTAATAGAACAAGTCCCACACACAGCTAGAAGCCCAATATTTTTTCAGAGGTAGATGCAGAAAAAAATATATTCAGTTTGCAACCTGATGGAGGTCTGTATAGATGGATTAGTAGAACAAGTCCCACACACAGCTAGAAGCCCAATATTTTTTCAGAGGTAGATGCAGAAAAAAATATATTCAGTTTGCAACCTGATGGAGGTCTGTATAGATGGATTAATAGAACAAGTCCCACACACAGCTAGAAGCCCAATATTTTTTCAGAGGTAGATGCAGAAAAAAATATATTCAGTTTGCAACCTGATGGAGGTCTGTATAGATGGATTAATAGAACAAGTCCCACACACAGCTAGAAGCCCAATATTTTTTCAGAGGTAGATGCAGAAAAAAATATATTCAGTTTGCAACCTGATGGAGGTCAGTATAGATGGACTAATACAACAAGTCCCACACACAGCTAGAAGCCCAATATTTTTTCAGAGGTAGATGCAGAAAAAAAATATATTCAGTTTGCAACCTGATGGAGGTCTGTATAGATGGATTAATAGAACAAGTCCCACACACAGCTAGAAGCCCAATATTTTTTCAGAGCTAGATGCAGAAAAAAATATATTCAGTTTGCAACCTGATGGAGGTCTGTATAGATGGATTAATAGAACAAGTCCCACACACAGCTAGAAGCCCAATATTTTTTCAGAGGTAGATACAGAAAAAAATATATTCAGTTTGCAACCTGATGGAGGTCAGTATAGATGGACTAATACAACAAGTCCCACACACAGCTAGAAGCCCAATATTTTTTCAGAGGTAGATGCAGAAAAAAATATATTCAGTTTTCAACCTGATGGAGGTCAGTATAGATGGACTAATACAACAAGTCCCACACACAGCTAGAAGCCCAATATTTTTTCAGAGGTAGATGCAGAAAAAAATATATTCAGTTTGCAACCTGATGGAGGTCTGTATAGATGGATTAATAGAACAAGTCCCACACACAGCTAGAAGCCCAATATTTTTTCAGAGGTAGATGCATAAAAAAATATATTCAGTTTGCAACCTGATGGAGGTCTGTATAGATGGATTAATAGAACAAGTCCCACACACAGCTAGAAGCCCAATATTTTTTCAGAGGTAGATGCAGAAAAAAATATATTCAGTTTGCAACCTGATGGAGGTCTGTATAGATGGATTAATAGAACAAGTCCCACACACAGCTAGAAGCCCAATATTTTTTCAGAGGTAGATGCAGAAAAAAATATATTCAGTTTGCAACCTGATGGAGGTCAGTATAGATGGACTAATACAACAAGTCCCACACACAGCTAGAAGCCCAATATTTTTTCAGAGGTAGATGCAGAAAAAAATATATTCAGTTTGCAACCTGATGGAGGTCAGTATAGATGGACTAATACAACAAGTCCCACACACAGCTAGAAGCCCAATATTTTTTCAGAGGTAGATGCAGAAAAAAATATATTCAGTTTGCAACCTGATGGAGGTCAGTATAGATGGACTAATACAACAAGTCCCACACACAGCTAGAAGCCCAATATTTTTTCAGAGGTAGATGCAGAAAAAAATATATTCAGTTTGCAACCTGATGGAGGTCTGTATAGATGGATTAATAGAACAAGTCCCACACACAGCTAGAAGCCCAATATTTTTTCAGAGGTAGATGCAGAAAAAAATATATTCAGTTTGCAACCTGATGGAGGTCTGTATAGATGGATTAATAGAACAAGTCCCACACACAGCTAGAAGCCCAATATTTTTTCAGAGGTAGATACAGAAAAAAATATATTCAGTTTGCAACCTGATGGAGGTCAGTATAGATGGACTAATACAACAAGTCCCACACACAGCTAGAAGCCCAATATTTTTTCAGAGGTAGATGCAGAAAAAAATATATTCAGTTTTCAACCTGATGGAGGTCAGTATAGATGGACTAATACAACAAGTCCCACACACAGCTAGAAGCCCAATATTTTTTCAGAGGTAGATGCAGAAAAAAATATATTCAGTTTGCAACCTGATGGAGGTCTGTATAGATGGATTAATAGAACAAGTCCCACACACAGCTAGAAGCCCAATATTTTTTCAGAGGTAGATGCATAAAAAAATATATTCAGTTTGCAACCTGATGGAGGTCTGTATAGATGGATTAATAGAACAAGTCCCACACACAGCTAGAAGCCCAATATTTTTTCAGAGGTAGATGCAGAAAAAAATATATTCAGTTTGCAACCTGATGGAGGTCTGTATAGATGGATTAATAGAACAAGTCCCACACACAGCTAGAAGCCCAATATTTTTTCAGAGGTAGATGCAGAAAAAAATATATTCAGTTTGCAACCTGATGGAGGTCAGTATAGATGGACTAATACAACAAGTCCCACACACAGCTAGAAGCCCAATATTTTTTCAGAGGTAGATGCAGAAAAAAATATATTCAGTTTGCAACCTGATGGAGGTCAGTATAGATGGACTAATACAACAAGTCCCACACACAGCTAGAAGCCCAATATTTTTTCAGAGGTAGATGCAGAAAAAAATATATTCAGTTTGCAACCTGATGGAGGTCAGTATAGATGGACTAATACAACAAGTCCCACACACAGCTAGAAGCCCAATATTTTTTCAGAGGTAGATGCAGAAAAAAATATATTTAGTTTGCAACCTGATGGAGGTCTGTATAGATGGATTAATAGAACAAGTCCCACACACAGCTAGAAGCCCAATATTTTTTCAGAGGTAGATGCAGAAAAAAATATATTCAGTTTGCAACCTGATGGAGGTCTGTATAGATGGATTAATAGAACAAGTCCCACACACAGCTAGAAGCCCAATATTTTTTCAGAGGTAGATGCAGAAAAAAATATATTCAGTTTGCAACCTAATGGAGGTCTGTATAGATGGATTAATAGAACAAGTCCCACACACAGCTAGAAGCCCAATATTTTTTCAGAGCTAGATGCAGAAAAAAATTATATTCAATTTGCAACCTGATGGAGGTCAGTATAGATGGACTAATAGAATGATGCTAGCCCAAAAGATTTTACTTCACTAGGTGCAGTAAAAAAATTGGTATTCTATACACAGGTGGTATATCTTGCAACACAGATAGGCTACTCCACTGACTAACACACTCTGCAATAGGTCAAAAAGGATTAGCTTTGCTAGATTCAGCCAAATGCTGTGAAAAAAACTTGCACAGCACTGGCACAGACCTGCCTGGCAAAAACTGATAGGAACTGATGTAACCTAGTCCTGAAAAGGACTCCAATTACAATTAGTCTTTACTCCCACAATCTATCTATTTAAGAGCACAGACCTGCCTGATAAAAGTCGTAGGAAATGCTGTAACCTAGTCCTTAAAAGGACTGCAATCACAACTATTCCCTACTCCCAAGCTATCTGTAGATTTGTGCGAAAATTGGCTTGAAATTAACAAGGTATAGCGCACACAGCAACAGCGGTGCCGTCTAACACGCAGCTGCAGCAGTGAGAAAATGGTGGCGACGGGGAAAATGGCTTGGTCTTATAGGGCAAGGACATGTGACATACACTGCCAATGACACATGCCCTTGCTTGTGTGAAAAAAAGCACTTCGCTCCGTGTGTGCGCTGCTGATAGGCTGACAGATTGCACCTCCCCACTTCAAATGCGGGAAAGAGAAAAAAAAATGGAGATCTTCATTGTTCCTGCAGAGATCCATCCCCTGCCCCTCCCCCCACCCCGCTGTACACTCAAACTGCGTATTAACATTAATTTTCATCATTACTGAGAAAAAATCCAGTTATGATTTTGGTGCACGAACAGTTATCGAACATAACCTCGAACAGCCGAATTTTTCTCAAATTGTTCGTGTTCGCCGAACGGCTCGAACACCGCCCAAAACAGCTCGAATTTGAGATTGGCGAACAGTTCGAGTAGAACAACGCTCATCTCTACTCGCCACCAACACAACAGGTACTTGGTGCTCCTGGATGCGCAAGACACATGAGTGCCTTCTTGCTTGACTACCTGCAACATGACCCTCGAATTGTCAGAATTAGAAATAATCCTGACTACTGGGTTGCCACACTCTTAGATCCTCGGTACAAAAGTAAATTTGCCGAAATAATTCCTGCCATAGAAAGGGATTCATGCATGCAGGAGTATCAACAGAGACTGTTGCAGAATCTTACATGTGCTTTTCCACAAAACACCAGTGGTGCATGTAGTGAATCTAACAGTTCTATCTTGCCAACCGTGGGACTGTCGAGTGTTCAGCACTCAAACTGTAACAGAAACACAGTATCTGCTGGTAACAGCAATTTTGCGGAATCATTTCACAGCTTTTTTAGCCCATCCTTTGCAAGGCCACAGGAGACAAGAAGTCTGACACATAGTCAACGCCTAGAGACGATGGTACAGGAGTATCTCCAAGTAAACATTGAAGCCATGACTGTGTCACTGGACCCTTGCTCTTTTTGGGCTTCCAATCTGGATAAATGGCCGGAGCTCGCCACTTACGCCTTGGAGATCTTGTCATGCCCCGCAGCCAGCGTTCTGTCTGAACGTGTGTTCAATGCTGCTGGTGGTGTGCTCACAGATAAGCGCATGCCGCTGTCCACTGAGAATGTAGACAGACTCACGTTCATAAAGATGAACAAATCATGGATCCGCAAGGACTTTTCTACCCCTGTGTCATCCTGGGGAGAGTAAAAGCTTGAGGATTTCGTAAAATCACCTCACCAACTGTTTTAAGCTTTCAAATTAGTAATTATTTTTAGCTGCATCTTGTCTGTAAAATAATTTTGGGCCTGTAGCAGTGTACGGTACTCATTCTATTATGCCATCTATACTAAGCTCCACCAGCTTGCAAATTACTAATAATTTTTAGCTGAATCTTGTCTGGAAAATAATTTTGGGCCTGTAGCAGTGTGCGGTACTCATTCTATTATGCCATCTATACTAAGCTCCACCAGCTTGCAAATTACTAATAATTTTTAGCTGCATCTTGTCTGGAAAATAATTTTGGGCATAGTAGCAGTGTGTGGTACTCATTCTAACCAACCGTTTTAAGCAACTCTGGGGCAATTGATGCCACTTAAGTGGTGTCTGTGCCACAAATTTTTGGAAAAAATGGAGACTCTTTTTGGAGTCCCCTTGCTTTGTTTTACGTGACGTTGCCATCATCAATTAGAGGTGGGTTGGGTCTCCCCCACTTTTAACCGTAAGAAAATACATACACTATGGCTTGGGGTAACACAGATGGTTGAGTCTGAAGAGCTGTTTACTCAGGTCTGCTCCAAAGCTTCAGTGTCTGCTAGTCAGCGTAGTAACCCAGCTGCGAAGCAAGCTGCACCGCCTGTGTATCTAATAATGATTTTTAAATGCATCTAGCCTAGGCAGACTGGGGACCCCTAACCAAACCCAGACGCTCAGCCCCCTAACGACCCCCTTTCATTGACAATACAATCATGTAACTCTTACAACTGGATGGGTGAGGATCGGTCACAGCTTTATTAGCTGTTTATACTCATTCCATTAGAAATACATTTTATTTCTATAATAATTCAGCTTGTTGCAGCATGCCCTGTGTCTCCAGTCTCCACAACGGCAAGTTGGCCAACAAGTGTAACTCTCCAACATGTCCTTTCTATTTCTAGGCCACGGAGGATCCCGCTTACTCGTATGCAGGACTCCGACCCCCATCCATCACTCTTAACGCTTGTTCCACTCCGTCCTGGAGTCCTGACAGGAATATGTCCAGTCCAATATTCATTAAGTGAACCCCGTCGGGTCGTATGAGGCCTGCTTTATCTCCTTCCAGTTGTCGGTGTCGTATCACTACACAGCCTCTGTCTCTTATAAATTTTGCCATCCGAATATTTATTACCTGCCTTGTCCATTCGATGGCCGTGATGTCTCACACACCTTGCCATACCATCCTCGGCACAATCTCTGACCATACTATAGTTAGTTTTGTGAAAAATTCTCTGAAGCGCTCAGTGTCTAGTTTCATTATTGCCATTAGTTATGCGCTGTTGTGATAAGCTAAGTCGTTTCCCCCGGCCTATATAACTAAGATGACCGGACCTCTTGCCTCTCTCCCTACCTTGATTACCTCCATTAGTACCTGTGGCCATTGCAGGCCTCTAATACCTCTCCAGTTCAAATATGTGTTATGAAACTCCAATTTCCTCAAGCCTGGGTGGACTTTCAACCTTCTTTCTGCACAATATGTATAAGAGTTCTTAATCATTGCATAGCAAAAAAACAGCAAGGAAGTGGTATTTATATGTCATGTCCTGCTATGCACCTGTTCAAGGCTGAGTTAATCAGAAATTTAAACACACATACCATGTTAAAATCGTATAGCATAGAAACAATGCATATAAATGTAAATAATCAAAAAGAAAAAGAAAAGAAGAAAAAAGGAACATATATATATAATAATCTATAAATGATCACTCATAATGATACATCAAATCATGTCTGATGTTTAAACCCGCTGGTACACGTGTATTTAAAGTATAAATCCACCAACTTTCTCTATTAAGGAGCTTTCTCCTATAATCATCCACCAAATCTCCACCAATCGCCACGGCCCACGGAGGGGCCACCACAGTCAGTGAATCCTTCCTTATTTAGTATAGAGTCTACCAATACTTTGGGCGTATTAGCCCAGCTGCGAAGCAAGCTGCACCGCCTGTGTATCTAATGAGAATTTTTAACTGCATCTAGCCTAGGCTGACTGTGGGGACCCCCAACCAAACCCAGATGCTCTGCATCTAACCCAGCCAATCATTTGATAGTATTGCTAGTAGCAGAGTCGCATGGGCTCTAAACCTTGCATAGCCTGTGCATTTTTTCAGATCGCTAAGGATGACCCAACTCGTGTTATTTGTAACATTTGTCACCAAAAGCTACGTAGAGGCCAAAAAATCCATAGTTTGAGCACTTCATGCATGACCCGTCACATGGATATGAAGCAAGAGTTGCAGTGCGAAGCTCACTGTGCAACAATGCGGCCTAGCGGGCCGGGACAACCACCATCTGCCCCACCTGTGTCATCCTGGGGACACTAAAAGCTACTGCGTAGTCTTTTCCAAAAATTTGAGGCAATTACCACGGGAATGGTTTGGAAGAGGTAAAAGAGTTTAGGTAGGACGTTCATTTTTAGTATACTTATTCTGCCGAACCAGGAAAAATCCTTCACCGTCCAAGAAGTAAGATCTTTATGGAGTTGTTCAATAAAGGGACCAAAATTAAGATAAAATAGATGGGAGAGGTCTCTATGAATACGAATTCCTAAGTATTTGATACCCTGTGAGGGCCAGGCTAAGGGAAAGTTGGACTGGATGGAATCCTGTTTTGATTTGGGGAGGGAGACATCGAGGGCCTCAGACTTCGCTGCATTGATTTTAAAATTTGACCAAGTAACAAAGTGATCTATTTCAGCCATAACAGCAGGGATGGATATATGTGATTGAGTGATATATACTAGGACATCATCAGCAAATGCAGAGCACTCCCACCTCAATCCAACTAATATTGGGGTTATCGCGAATTGATGAGAGCAGGTGCTCCATCACTAGGATGTATAAGAGATGGGACAGAGGACATTATAAAAGCTTTTTAACTGCAGCAGCTTTAGTGGACGCTACTGGAGCTGGAATTCCCGCGGCTGCTGGCATCAGACTTGCCCTCCAATAGATCCTTGTAAAAGGATTTAAAGTGTACTCATTCAAATTACAGAGACAATTTAAATTAAAAAGCTTAGACCTGCCTCCACAGCAGGGGGCTCCCTCGACCCACCAGCGGACAAGCACCAGTATTGGGAGAGGGGGGCTGGCCGTCAGGGTCCACCGCAGCTCTGGCACAAACCTGGCAACACGGAGTTCGCACGGGCAGGAACGGACTGGCCGTGTCAGCTTCGCACTTTTTTGGTTTTAGAAGGGCATGACATGCCTATATCTGTGTCTCCCCCTCCTTTTACTCCGCCACCTCTTTTCTTTTCGCATGACTATATGTACTTGTAACTTTTCCATGTGTTAGTTGTGTCTTCTGAGCAGTTTGTCAGCTTTTGGACACCTTTGAAGGTGTTTTCTATGTGTTTCTATGTGTTTTTGTTTGCCTGCCATTGGTTTTAACGGTGTTCGATGGTGTTCGACGAACAGTTCGACGAACATACGGGTGTTCGACGAACCGACCCGAACTCGAACACTACAGGGGTGGCTCAACTCTATATATTATCTTACAAAGGTACTCCCACCTTACTCCTTATGGCACAGGCAGTCTCTGGATATGCCATAGATACCTGATACAGTTTCAAGCTCTCAGCTCTTTTCATTACTCATACAGCTAGTTGGACTAGCACAAGCAGGGCAACTTCTATTAATATAATGAGAAAGTTACTAATGTAAATAAATGAATGTAAAATTCAACTACTACTGGTAGGTGAGAATCCTACCTTGTTGACCCTTATCTGTCTGGCATTTATGGCGTATTCTGTGGATATGTCAGTAATGTTGTAGATGACTGAGAGCTGATATTTTACTGGCCTTTAATAAAAATACAGTTTGCTATGGCTGGTCAGTGTCACATGTTCATGTTTCCATAGGATGCATGCTTGGAACTGTTTTCTTCATCCTGTACACCACTTTAATGTGCATTTACACTGGTCGATAATCAAGGCGAGCATTTACTGACCATTGTCCAGTCTAAAGAAGTTGCAAATCACCCAGCAAACAAGCAGAATGTTCATTTTCCAGGTGAAATGAATTATAAGCTGGCTTAAAGGGAATCTGTCACCAAGTTTTAGCTACCCCATCTAAGAGCAGCATGATATAGAAGCAGAGACCCTTTTTCCAGAGTTTTATCACTCACTTGACTGCTTACTGCTTACTGCTTTTCTGATAAAATCCCTGTTTTATTTCCTGCAAATCTAGCAGTCTCTGAATGCTGAGCTCTGTATAACCCAGCCCACACCACTGATTGGCAGCTTTCTGTGTGCACTATGCATAATCAGAAAGCTGCCAATCAGTGATGGGGTCAGGGTTATACAGAGCTCATGATTACAGAGAACTAAATGGCAGCAGGTTTACTAGTCCTTGAATGATGTTCTCCTGCTGATAAAACTGTGATTTTATTAAAATTATAGCAAGCAGCCCGGTATGTGATACATTGTTGGAATCAGGGTGTTTGACCTTTAGGGGATCAGTCCTTACTGGACATTGTATGACACTGTAACTTTAAGAGACCATGCTCCCCTCTGTTTGTGTGCTCTTGGACTAGTCACCTCTCCCCTGCTGTTTTGGTTTGTGCTGTTGAAGGGAGAAGAAGAAGGAAGTGAGAGGACCTTGTGTTTGTCTGAGGTAACTGACAGGATGTTTGCCTGTGTCCTGATAAAGAGAAACAATAAGATGAACTGATGTCCTCTGGAAAAAAGATAAAGTTCGGACTACTTTAAGATTGATTGCCAGGACTGTGTCCAAAAGTAAAGACCTGCATCGCTCCCTGTAACAGCTTCCCTGAATACTGATAGCCTGAGGTAAAAGATAACACAGTGTGTCAGCCATCTCTCAACATTGAAAGTGGAACAAGACTTTCCTGACCTGAAGAGGGAAAGAGTTCAAATATACAGGAGAAAGACCTCAACACAACTAATCCTGCTCAGCTACGACAGAATCAAGCAGCAGCTGCCTACCTATTCCTGATCTGAGGAACTGTGAGTGAAACACCGGTACCGTACTGTGTGAGGGTGTAGCTTAGTTTTCTTTAGTTAGGACGTTGTAGCAGCATGGCCCAATAAGCGGAAGCCAGATAGTGAATTAGCCGAGAGTAGTTTGTGAAACCTGATTTATACTGTTTGCATTGAACTTTCATTGCCATAGCTGTAGCACAGTTTGTGTGACATGCTTCAGCTATTTCTCCTTATATTCATGTTATTACTATTATCATTATAAAAACTGTTATTCTTATCTTCTGGCATATAACCCCTTTTTACTCAATAAAGCATGTTGCTTCAGACTAGGTAGCAAAAACCTTCAGATTTCCCTTGTTAATCATCATTCTCGGCAGTACATTGTTCAGTATATACATGTGCTGCTCAGATCAATAATCTTTTAGGCGCACAGAACAATCATATTACTGATCATTCTGTGTGCATGGGCGTTAAGTCGGCCTGAAAAAACTGGCTATAGTTTAAAAGCCTATCAACTTGCAATCGGAGGTCGTTAAAGGGTTTTGGTTGTCCAATATAAATGCTAACATTACTGTAGAGAGAGACTCTGTTGTGGCCTTTTTAACCTTCGTTAATTAATACAGTCATCCATTGTCATATACATACTGTACTTATAATTGCCCATGATGTTGGAAGATGTGGTTGGCATTATGGATCATTATGGGTTTGAGCACTGTGTTTATAGGGACTGCAATTACAATACTGTGGGCACTGTGGTTCAGGCCATCATTAGCCAAATAATCTATTAAAATATTTGTTTCGGCCTTGTCTACAGGCACCTCTTGATGATTTCAAAACATGGTTTAGAAAGTGATCATTTAAATATTTCTGAAGCTAAAAGGCCAGTATGCTAACAAGTGCATATGATTTTTTTCCATAAATTATGACACGATTTGTCAAAGGGTAAATGCCTTACTATTTTAAAAGTGAATCATTACATAAATGTAATTACTAGTTTTAGCTTTTTGTTCTGGCAGAGAAGCATTAAAAGCATTTCTCATTCTCAGCACTCTCTATTTTCCAATTGCTTTAATTATAAAGTAGCAAGGATGAGATTCTAGTGACATTTTCAATTATTTGACTTTATTTTTGGTATTAGCACTTTTATATTGTAGTATTTTCAACCATATTAATAAACTGTAAAAGAAAAAGTCATTTAAGATAACACTTCAAAAAAGTTTAGGATATATTCCCATCTTGTTTGAACCTAGTTTGGAGGTATAATCTGTGAATCTTCTGGCCTATAATACTGTAGGTGCATATAAAGCCACCAGCAACCTCATCCTAATCCCAACATGCAGCAGCTGGCCCAACATACCAGTAGCCATTGTATCATTGTATCAAGTCCATCATATCAGCCTCAGTGTATTGTGAGACCCTAACTACCTGAAAAAATAATTTTAAAAAATTGCCCAATTATGAAAATGTGTGAAACTATTGATTCCCCTCAATTTGCAAAGGCATGGAAACCACTGGGGAAAGATTACAGTCAGCAAAAAGATCCTTGCATCTAAGAATGGAAGGGCCTGCTTGGGTACCATTGGACACTCTCATATCCTCCACATCATCCAAGGCCAAAAATTATGCAGGATGATGGAAGCCTTTATGTCCAGCTGGACACTGGGCAGATACATTTCTATTGTGCTCTGGAATATGACAAAATACCAAAGGAGCACTCAACAAATTGTCAAGCTTTCGTCAGACGAATGTTAAAAATGAGCCTCAGGGTGTCCAAACTGCGATGTAGAAATGGCCGAAGAACATGTCTCGAGAGCACAAAACCTTCATCAGCAACCATAATAAAGGGAGCAGACAAGCTTGAGGCTTCTGGAAGCACCAGCGGCTATGGAAAGGCAAGATTCATCTTAAAGAGCCACTTTCATAGGCCCCAATATCAACAATTACAAAACAGTAGTTACTGTCAGCCAAAGCCAGCAGCACCAGTGAGAAATACTTTTTGTAATTGAAGAAGCAGGAGCCAGAGTTCGGTGGTTTCTTGACACAATTGGGCTTACCATCCAGTGCACCAATACTGCCTTGAAACTCGGCTGCTTCCATGAATTCCTGGGCAGTCCTCACCCAGTCCTGTGTGGTTGGCTAAGGCATCACCCAGCTCTTGAGAATGTGCCAAATAATATCACAGGTTGTGGGCACAATCTCAGATATCCTTGACATGCCAAGGAGGAACTCAGAATGGATGGAACCAAAAGAATTGCCAATAGCCAGGAATCTGGAAATCAAGCAATAAATAAATAAAATAACAAAAATACACCAAACTTTCAGCAATAAGCAATATCAGTCAAGAAATTTGGGGGGAGAGGTTGGAAGGTGCATAAGCACAAATAAACATTCAATGCCAATATAGTGGTCCCATAAAAAGTATATTCTTACCATACACTACACACCTGGACAAAGGTTTGAAACAATTAAGTAACAAAACACAATACTATATGTAAACACATTTAACATTTTCCCCTAGCAGAAAATAATTGAAATGAAAAAAGGTGAGATACCTGAGAGTTACTAGCAATCATCCCCTAGGGATATGCTTCTTCACATGCAGGTGTCTTGAAGAAGACAAGCCCACAGCTCCTTCAATAGTTGGTCAAAAATCTGAAATGACAAGCAAGAAAAAGCAACAAATTTTGCAGGATATTTGCGAAGTTCGTCATACAAGATGTGGAGGTGCCTATACGCGCCATGTTGCAAGACTATAGGGTGAACCCATTGTCTTTTGCGCCTCCATGTTCTTCACTAAGAACATACCACCAAATACCAAAGTGTATTTGATACTCCCACTCCCTATGCGTTTCGTAATTGAAATCATCAGGGGAGGGTGGAGGGAAGAATGACAGCCATTGTGGCTGGGACGAGCTAGAGGTTACCTCCACTAAGAGGTGGGAAACCTAATATGCCTGTTCCCCCCACCCTCCCCTGATGAGTTCATTTACGAAACGGGTAGAGAGTGGGGGTATCTTGGGGAATCTGCAATTGATTCCCTTTTTAATCACATATGAGATACATTTAGGGTATTGTGCGGGTTCTCTGTTCCCCCCTTATTAATATCTCCTCTGTGGACCGTATTCCCTGGATGAATTCTGATATACATTGGATCTAACCTGGACTGAGTTAGGGCTATACTCCAACGGTGAGATTTTTCCTTTCTCTAGTATATTTGTCTATTGTGTCACCTACTCACAAGTGAGATAACACTGTTTTATCAACTGCACTTTAATTTTGTAGGTGCTTATTTTTGTTATTGTCCTTTTTGAGCCCTTTGGCTCTTTTAATGAATGCATTAAAAGTTATGTTTTAATTATACCTACTACCCAGCTGTATACCATTTATGGTCGGTAGCTCCATTCCTATTTGAAATAAATATTAACCCCTTCACGACCTTGGGATTTTTTGTTTTTGCGTTTTCATTGTTTACTCCCCTTCTTCCCAGAGCCATAACTTTTTTATATTTCAGTCAATATGTCCATGTGGGGGCTTATTTTTTGCAGGATGAGTTGTACTTTTGAACTACACCATTGATTTTACCATATAGTGTACTGGAAAATGGAAAACAAATTCCAAGTGCAGTGAAATTGCACAATTGTTTTTTGTGTTTTTTTTTTACTATGTTCACTAAATGCTAATACTGACCTGCCATTATAATTCTACAGGTCTTTATGAGTTCATAGATACCAAACATGTATAGGCTCTTTTTTATTTAAGTGTTTGAAAAAAAAATCCAAAGTTTGTAAAAAAAATAAAATAAAAATTGAGACCCGTAACGTGTCCATTTTTTGGGAACTGTGGCTGGGTGAGGCTTATTTTTTGCATGCCAAGCTGATGTTTTTATTGATATTATTTTGGGGTAGATACAATATTTTGATCTCTTGTTATTGAATTTTATTTCAAAGTTGTGGCGACCAAAAAAAAACGTAATTCTGGTGTTTAAATTTTTTTTCTCGTTACGCTGTTTACTAATTGGATTAATTATTTTTCTATTTTGATAGATTTGAACGCGGCAATATGAAATATGTGTATTTTTTTATTTTTCCTTTATTATTTTATTTTGAATGGGGCAAAAGGGGATGATTTGGTGATTTGAACTTTTATATTTTTTAATATTTTTAAAACTTTTTTTTACACTTTTTACTGGCTTCAATAGTCTTCTTAGGAGACTTGAAGCTGTGATCATCCTATTGCTTGTGATACACATAGCAGGGCTGCAGCCCGCTATGTGTAGCAGAAATGATCATCTCCTATGAATGCCGGCCACAGGCTGGTGTCCATAGGAGATCTGCAATGACAGGCACTGGGGTCTTCTGCAGATTTTATCAGCTAGCATGTGCCTGAAAAGATACAGGCTCAGAGCCGGAGCCCACATCGAAGAGAGGGAGGCAACCTACGATGTACCTATACGTCATAGGTCGTAAAGAGGTTAATTGTTCAAAATCTATATGACGCGCCCCTGGGCCTGTGTCGCGCTGCGGTGCGCACGCGGGAGCTTACCCGGAGCCGGATCCGTGGAGGGTTGTAATCTCGTGGCGGTGACCCGGTCCGTGCCCAGGGAGTCAAACTAGACGGCAGTCTATTAGTAGTAAATAGTTGATGACTACGCCACCCGTTGAGTGCAGCCAGGAAGCTGCTGCTGCAGGGCAGACCGCTGAGGCCGGTGGTAGGATTGTGCAGCGTGATAGTATAACCCCCAACGGGAGGGGTATGGCCTCAGGGCAGCCGACGTGGATGATGGGGGTAGCAGGAACCACTCAGAGACGGTACGGTGTAGTTCAGGGTCTTTACTGGTAACAACGACAGACCCTCCCGGAGTACTTGCTAGCAAACGGGGCCTGGTCAGTCTTTGAGCAGATGGGATCTCCCCTGGCCAGGCGTGGTTGTAGGCCTCCCAAACTGACTGTACTCTTCTGGCTACCTTGCTAGAAGCTGATGTAAGTAGCCCACGTCCCTGAGTGTACCGTGTGGTGCTCACCCGTATGGCCGGTGACTCGGGGCCTTCTAATGGCTTCCGCTCCACGATGGCGGTGCTGGTCCCACGCGTGTGACCGTGCCTTCGGGCTTCTGGGCCAGAGGACCTGAAATCCCCTGCCCGACGGATTCTGCTGCTGGGTAGGAGTTAGTCCCCACAGCCTCGGACTCCGGGTCCGGTAAAGAATCTTCTTAGTCAGGGCGAGCTCTGTAGCTGTCAGCCCCTGACTCCTTGTAACTCTGCTGTTTCCTATGCTGCTTCTCTTCTCCACTCTCCTTGTCTGACTCACCCTGCCTCAGCCCCGGGTTTATACAGGGGAAGTTCTTCCCCTCCCAAGACTGGGCAGGAGGTGTGGCATGCACAGGATCCCTGACCAAAGGACCTCCCACCTGCTCTCAGACATAATATCTCTATCACTGTGGCAACCAGACCCCTGGGGTGTCACATATATTTTTAATGTTGAATAAAAAAGAACTTCATGGAGACATAGGTAGCCTTAAACCAATCTGTATTATAAAATCTGTATTTTTGAGTCAATGTTTCAAGCAAAAGGTAATTTTTAAGCTCAATAGTAGTCCTGGATTAACTATCACAGTACCACCAATGATTATTCGAAGTATAGAGTCATACTTTATGGCAGTAGGTTTTGATGATATATCACCTTTATAGCATTAGTCATATCTCATGTTTAAGAATTTGACTTTTCCTGCCACTAAATAGACACAGCTGGAGAAAGCTAATAGAAAAGAGTCTAATAAAAGAGATAAATACAAGTCGCTAAATTATTCTACTAGCTACAAGTTCTAACCACTCTATTACTCTTTCTGTATGCATTTCAGCACATGATTTTGGTGATTCATCATTCAAAAAATGCCTATGCGTCATGTGTGCAGTTTGTAACAGCATTGACTTAAGCAGTAAAAATGATGTCTCCCTCAAATCTTACACATCCAGCAAAATGCACCAACATTTCTTAGTGTTAATATTTTCAGCTGACTTGGCGCTTTTATTAGAATTTTTATTTATAAGGGGGTTTTCAAGGCTGCTTATAGTTTCCTGAGAGAAAGGGAGAACTCAATTTACTAAACTGGAAGCTATAATATTTGGCATCACAAGCCCAAAGCAAGGTGAGCATTGAACTGGATTTAATAAAGTCAAAGAATCTAAAGTTTAAAAGATAAATGAAATTATGTACTTTTGGAAACCAGACTCTTTAAAAAATATGGACATATAAAAGATTGGGTTACATCATGCACAGGTGCTGGACATATAGTAAAAAATATGGAAAATAGAAGGATTTTTAAGTTGTACACCAATATGAGATAATAATCATGTTCACTTAAGTAACTTACTGGGTTCAAGGTTTGAATTCACAAGGTAAAAAAAACCTCAGAGGGAAATAAAGTATAATGTGTTACTCCTACAGAAAAGTTAATAAACCATAGGAAAGGAAAAAGGGAGCAATGTCACAGTGGTATGCAGCACTGCTTCAGACCTGGTTGAGAGAATACACATTTAAGTGCAAAATAAATGGAAACTCAAGCTAGGCAAAAGTTTCCCACTTTAGGTTTTCTCTGTGGACCTCGTTCACAAGAAATATCACAGCAAAATACCGCTGCTTATCTCAACGAACAAATGTTTTAGTTAAGGCTATAGGCTCCTTTCACATTGTGTTTCTGACAACGTTTGTCTGAACCCCTCTGCAAAACAGGATTTGGGCGCGTACATTGAGAGAGCCATAGACAACAATAGTGCTGACAAAGTCAACGTGTGCCCTGTCGTGCTCCATTTTCGGGCAACAGGTGCAGACTACTACGTCTGAGTTTCCACCTCCAGTAGATGTACAGTACAGACCAAAAGTTAGGACACACCTTCTCATTTAAAGATTTTTCTGTATTTTCATGACTATGAAAATTGTACATTTACACTGAAGGCATCAATACTATGAATTAACACATGTGGAATTATATACTTAACAAAAAAGTGTGAAACAACTGAAAATATGTCTTATATTCTAGGTTCTTCAAAGTAGCCACCTTTTGCTTTGATGACTGCTTTGCACACGCTTGACATTCTCTTGATGAGCTTCAAGTGGCAGTCATCGGAAATGGTTTTCACTTCACAGGTGTGCCCTGTCAGGTTTAATAAGTGGGATTTCTTGCCTTTTAAATGGGGTTGGGACCACCAGTTGTGTCGTACAGAAGTCTGGTGGATACACAGCTGATAGTCCTACTGAATAGACTGTTAGAATTTGTATTATGGCAAGAAAAAAGCAGCTAAGTAAAGAAAAATGAGTGGCCATCATTACTTTAAGAAATTAAGGTCCGTCAGTCTGAAAAATTGGGAAAACTTTGAAAGTGTCCCCAAGTGCAGTTGCAAAAACCATCAAGCGCTACAAAGAAACTGGCTCACATGAGGACCGCCCCAGGAAAGGAAGACCAAGAGTCACCTCTGCTTCTGAGGATAAGTTTATCTGAGTCACCAGCCTCAGAAATCGCAGGTTAACAGCAGCTCAGATTAGAGACCAGGTCAATGCCACACAGAGTTCTAGCAGCAGACACATCTCTTCAAGAACTGTTAAGAGGAGACTTTGTGCAGCAGGCCTTCATGGTAAAATAGCTGCTAGGAAACCACTGCTAAGGACAGGCAACAAGCAGAAGAGACTTGTTTGGGCTAAAGAACACAAGGAATGGACATTAGACCAGTGGAAATCTGTACTTTGGTCTGATGAGTTCAAATTTGAGATCTTTGGTTTCAACCACAGTGTCTTTGTGCGACGCAGAAAAGGTGAACGGATGGACTCTACATGCCTGGTTCTCACCGTGAAGCATGAAGGAGGAGGTGTGATGGTGTGGAGGTGCTTTGCTGGTGACACTGTTGGGGATTTATTCAAAATTGAAGGCATACTGAGCCAGCATGGCTACCACAGCATCTTGCAGCGGCATGCTATTCCATCTGGTTTGCGTTTAGTTGGACCATCATTTATTTTTCAACAGGACAATGACCCCAAACACACCTCCAGACTGTGTAAGGGTTATTTGACCAAGAAGGAGAGTGATGGGGTGCTACGCCAGATGACCTGGCCTCCACAGTCACCAGACCTGAACCCAATCGAGATGGTTTGGGGTGAGCTGGACCGCAGAGTGAAGGCAAAAGGGTCAACAAGTGCTAAGCATCTCTGGGAACTCCTTCAAGATTGTTGGAAGACCATTTCCGGTGACTACCTCTTGAAGCTGATCAAGAGAATGCCAAGAGTGTGCAAAGCAGTCATCAAAGCAAAAGGTGGCTACATTGAAGAACATAAAATATAAGACATATTTTCAGTTATTTCACACTTTTTTGTTAAGTATATAATTCCACATGTGTTAATTCATAGTTTAATGCCTTCAGTGTGAATGTACAATTTTCATAGTCATAAAAATACAGAAAAAAATTTAAATGAGAAGGTGTGTCCAAACTTTTGGTCTGTACTGTATATGCCCAAAAATGATGCACAACAGAGCACAACAACAGAGCGCCTGAATCTAATTTTCCAGGGGTTCTGGACCAACAAACGTAGGCAAGAACACAATGTGAAAGGAGACATACATTTCATCCTTTACACTGCAAACAGTGAAAAACACTGTGACATCTGCAGCATACAGTAAATTGCCAAGATGCAAATATGAAATCACAGCAAATCCACAGGAAATGCATGAGATTTCTCAAAATCTCATATTCAGCTCTACTAGAGGAACATGCAGCGGAATCTCCATCTGGAACATCTGCAAAATATGAATCCTCATATGCCCCCTGCACATATAATAAAAGGACCTTCCAGTTGCATCGAACTAAATATACTAGTACATTTGCCACATTATACAAATTGATCCTCTTCAAAATACCATATCATTGAGAAGCTCATCCCCTCAACCAGAACAGATTTCCTGTAACAGATTTTCCATGCCCCCATACATTTTGCATACTAGATATTCTCGTGAAAAAAGGCACCTCCTTAGAAAACCATTTTTCAAAGCAATTTTAAATAGTCATCTCAATAACTTTTACTGTATTTGGCACAAAGAAATAGATTGTATATTTGAAGGCTGGAGTATTACAAGTTTAAGTGAATATGTGTAAAATCACAATTTGATGAGATATATTTTGTGCTTTTTATTGATTTGGCAAAGGTACAACTATAAAGGACAGAAAACTATTTTCTCTACTGTCATTACCTAGCAATTTAGCCAGCTATAAAAAGTTTCCATTATGAAACTTAACACATTGATCATACCTGTCTCAGCATTGAAAGTGTAGCACTGTGTTACATACAATTAACATCCTCAAAACAACTCTATGGACATATTGCACATCTGGCGTTTATTGCACAGAGCACATCTATAGATTATTTCCTTTACTTTGGGTGAGCGTGCATTCATGTGTGCATGTGTGTGTCATACTTGTGTGGCCGCTATATCCTGATTTTGGTAACAAATTGGAATGTGTGACGCTGAATCACTACCCACGAGCATGAGACAGGGTAGCCAGTATATCAGAGGTTAGATACCAGGAGCACTCATAGTACAGAGGGGTAAGACAAAGGCGTGGCCAGGAAACAGTCCTGGGTCAAATGCCAGAAGGGTACGTAACCAGTTCAACAAACGGATAGTCAAAGGCCAAGTCCGGGGTCAGAGAGCATCCAAAGCAGAAGGAATAATCCACAAGAACTGTCACAACAGATACAAAGTCATAAACAAGATCAGATGTCAGACCCAGAGCAAGCACACACATCTAAAACAAAGCTACAACTGACTGGCTGCTCACAGCAAGCCAGCTAAATACCTAGCAAATCATTTGTGGACTAGAGAGGCACCTGGGGAAATGCCTGCAGACTAGACCAGATTAAGCAGCAGGGCTCTCAGTCAAAATGCTGACAGCACAGCATGTCCCAGGATCAGATTGGATGACTGCACTGTCCTTCACAAAAACGACAGTTCAGCACATTCCAGATTCCATAGGATGGCTGTGCTGTCATTCAAAGCAGTTATGAAACCATGACAGAATAACAGTGTACTGAAAAGTTTCAGAGGAATGAGCAACACTCATTTTTTTTATTCAGGTCTTATTCACATATCATGTTCATTTTTTACACCTGCAAAACTACAGATCATTTTTCATCCATGACATCTGTGAGTTGTTTTACTTTTATTGAATGGCGAGTTTGTTATGCAAAGTGGCCCAAATTATGACCTCACAAAAATGGACTTATGCAGATCACAAAGAATAGACTTATTAATATAGTGTAGTACATATTCTGTACAAGAAAAAAACAGGCAACATGACTTACTGTTTCATTAAAAGGTCTAATATATTTTGCAGCTCTGTACAGAAATTGCTATCATTCACATAAGTTCCCAATAGAGCTCAAAATCTAGTTTTTTAATTTTCCCCTATTTTAAACACTGGCCAGATGCGTAGAAAACCAATTAACTTATCAGTGAGCTGTAATACTCAGAGGAAACCCACATAAATAGCACATATGAAGAACATACGAACTACATCCAGATGTTGTTTAGATCAAACCTAGGACCCTGGTGCTGCAAAGAAGAGGTCTAACCACTGAACCACATGTTACTGACATGAGGTTTGCTGATAAGTGTTACATGTCACATGCTCTAGCATTGTAGCATAAACCAGCCGAATAATTCACGAGCATCATCCAACCATAACAAGATAGACACTATTCCACCAATGGTACATTTTGTACAAAGGGGGCTCCCTTGGTAATTTGGTTTACCTTTTCTTTCCATTTTAATGCTGAAATTTATAGCAATCTTTTCATGGGAATTCATGCATAAATCACAGAATATAAAATAGCATCTTAGTAGTTTCCATAGATATAGCCTAAATTCCCTAGCTGTGCATATTTCAATTACTCAACCATTCATTAAACCCTAATTTAATATATTCTATTTTGTTTATGTTCTATTTTGTTCATGTTTACTTACAGTATAAAAACTAATATGCAGATTTCCTATTTAAAATATCTAACATTCACTGTAATTCTAGAATATTCTTAAATACATCATTAAATCATATTTTCCATCTAAGAGGTATAAAAAATAGAATTACCGTAATTCAGATATGGAATCTATAGCTATATTTTTTTCCCATTTGTAATTTCTAGTTACCTAATACTGCAGCAAGATTATATTATGTACAGGAGCCAGCATAGCACATGATAACATCATCTACAAATCCTTCAATACCACAATGAAAAGGAATGTGAAATTGACCAGGATCTTAAACAGGATTTTTTTTTGCACTCATTATTATCTGTGTCTATTATGGGCTGGGTGAAATAATAGTATAGGATAGTCTATAGAAAAGTTTATATATGCTAAGGAAATCATTGAAGGAAACAACTTGGATATTTTTCCCTTAAATTGTTTTACTTTCATGTATTATGTATAAAGAGTACTTCTCATATACCGGTACCGTGGTATAATTTACATAAAATTTAGTGTTTCATCCTGAAATTCTAGATTATATTGTATAAAGTGACAAGCAATAAGACAATGTAAGTTTTGTGCAGAGAAGTAGCATAATGCAGTTATTTGTAACAACACAGGTGTAGTAGAGGTCATTGATCTGTCCAGTACATACAACCTATAAGAGATACATCGCAATTAGATGTTTCATGCTGTTTCTAGTGCTAAGCCTGTACTCTGTAGTTTAAAATGAGAAATGTATCTTAAAAATTGGTATTTATGTGAAAAATAATGGTATTCAGCAGTGATCAGCGAGCACTAAAATACTCGGGTACTCGTTGCTCGGGTCGAGCAAATTGGAATGCTCGAGTGGTCAGTCCGAGTAACGAGCCCAATGTAAGTCTACGGGAAACTCAACCTTTTTTCGGCGGCTCCCCCCGTCGGTCTGCAGAGGGCCTGAAAATTGCCCAAATCGATGGGAACAGTGCTTAAATGACATGGAAACAGCATGGGGAAGACCCCTAGAGGCATCTCTGACTCCCAGGTCACTGCTGTCAACAACGTTGTCAGAGGTATTACCCCACTTTTACTGACTCACAATAAAACATACAAAAACAAATACAAAATGGATTTTCCTGGGAAAAATGTTAAGGAACATCCTTTCTAGGCTAATGACTTGTATATAAGGCAAAATAAATAACCAAAAAGAAAAATGCTCCTCCACACCTTGGGCTATGTTCACACATAGCGTTTTTGATGCTTTTTTGCACTTTTGCATTGATTTCAACGGTGAAAAATGCATTCACCAGGAAATGTCATTTTAACATTTTACAACCTTATCTGGCCATGTGGTGTGTGAAACATCATCAGACACATCCTGTTTCATTTATGAAGGAGGGACACTGAAAGTCACAAACACTATTTTTATAGGGCCATCAGGCGGCCCTTACTGTTCTTAAAGGGCCAGCAGTCGGCTATGCTTTGTTGTTCCCATTATTAAAGTGTGGGTCTCCTATACTGTTATTGCGTATGCAGTGACTGCAAGGGCTGCCAAAAATTTGGACACACCCCATTACCCCTTTGAAGAGACATAGAGGAGGGTCTCAGTAAAAAAAAATTTCCCATTATAAAGGAGTGAGTCTTCTATAGTAGTAATGCCCATGCAGTGACTGCAAGGGCTGCCAAAATTAGGGAAAAAACCCAATACCATTTTAAAGACACGTATAGCTGGGCCACAGTGATGACATGTTTCCATTACAATGGAGTGGGTCTCCCATACTGCTTGCCTATGCAGTGAATGCAACAGCTGCCAAAAATTTGGAGGAACTCCAATGTCCCTTGCAAGAGATGTAGAGATCGGAGGGCCTCCTGAAAACAATGTTCCCATTTTTAGGAAGTGGGTCTCCCATACTGTTTGCCTATGCAGTGAATGCAACGGCTGCCAAAAATTTGTAGTAACTCCAATGCCCCTTGCAAGAGACGTAGATATGGTGATATGGTAGATATTGTAGTGATATGGTGGTGGAGGATGAGGAGAAGGAGGAGGACAAGAGAAAATAGACAAAATCAGGAAGCTTATACCCATGTCTGGGTGTGAAGACAGAGGTGCATGCGAATAGAGTTAGACCTCCCAAAAAAACACACTGTATTTGAGTTTATGCTACCCTGCTATCATTCGGTGGTGTTGAGAAGTCTGGCCTAATCCAGCACTTGTTCATTTTTAGAAGAGTCAGCCTGTTAGCATTTTCAGTTGACAGGCGGTTGTGTCTATTGGTTATAATTCCACCAGCGGCACTAAAAACCCGCTCTGACAAAACACTATCGGCATGCAGGACCTCCAAGGCATAGAGACCCAGTTCATGCCATGTGCCCAGCTTGGATACCCAATAATTATAAGGCACAGAGGAATCATAGAGGACATTGGTACGTTCGGCAAGGTACTCCCTCAGCATTTCTCTCTGCTTGGGAGGCCTCAGGGCCTGTGCAATGGGAGAGTCTGAGAAAACTGTCCCAGAACTTTGACAGTGTTCCCCTGCCTCTGCAGGATTGCATTTGTGTCTCTCTTGCCTGTACTCCTTGGTTGTCCAACGAACTGTGACCTCTGCCACCAGCGTTTTCAGATGGGAATTTTTTTAATAATTCCACAGCAAGGGAATTCTGGTACTGCCCCATTTTATCAGGCCTGTCCGGCAAGGGAATAAGAGACAGAAAGTTCTCCTTATAGCGTGGGTCTAGAAGTGTCACCAAACAGTAATGATTGTCACACAAAATTTGCCCAACGCGAGGGTCACGGGGAAAGGCAGCGTAACATAAACTCAGTCATGTGTGCCAGACTGCAAAGAGGCAAGACTTCAGTATCCTCACCAAGAGGACGACTGACCATGCTCTCCTCCTCATCCTCCTTGTCCTCAGGCCATCCACGCTGAACAAACGGTATGACAGTTGTGCAGGTAGTACCATCTATCGTGCAGGAAACTAGCTCCTGTTCTTCCTCCTCCTCCTCATTGTCACCCAATCCATGTTGGGATGAGATGAGGCTGCGCTGTGTGGAATCATCCTGTATGGTTCCTTGCTCCATCTCATCATGCTCCGCCTGCAATACATCCTCTTTAATTGTGAGCAGAGAGTGTTTCAGAAGACAGAGAAGCAGGATGGTGACGCTAATTATGGCGTCATCACCACTCACCATCTTGGTGGACTCCTCAAAGTTTTGGAGTATGGCATAGTTGTCTGACATCCAATGTCCACAATGGCTGTGTTAATGCTGGTAGTCAACAACTGCCCTCTTCTGCTCACAAATCCTTAACAAACATCTGCAATGTAGAGTTCCAACGCGTGGGAACATCACACACTAGACGTTGAACTGGAAGCTGCCAACGCTGCTGAAGCACGGCAAGGGCGGCGGAAGCTGTAGCTGACTTTCTAAAATGGGCACACACGAGGCGTACTTTGACCAGCAAATGCAACAGATCTGGGTAGGTTTTGAGAAACCGCTGAACCACGAGGTTAAGCACATGGACCAGGCATGGTACGTGTGTGAGTTCACCTCACTTCAGAGCCGCCACCAGGTTCCAGCCATTGTCACACATGACCATGCCTGGCTGTAGGTTCAGCGGTGTTAGCCACAGATCTGCCTGCTCTTTCAGAGCTGTCCACAACTCTTCAGCGGTGTGCGGTTTGTCACCTAAGCAAATTATCTTCAGCACAACCTGTTGCCGCTTGGCCTAGGCAGTGCTGCAGTGCTTCCAGCTTCTGACTGATGTGCTCATTTCAGAGATGGAGGCTGAAGAGGAGGAGGTGCAGGAGCTGTAGAATGTGGGGGCAACCCTGATTACCAAGGGTCCGCAATCCTCGGCATCGGGAGGATGTGTTCCGTCCCAAGGTCCGACTGGGTCCCGGCTTCCACTTTATTAACCCAGTGTGCTGTCAGCGAGATGCATGATCCCTGCCCACAAGCACTTGTCCACATGTCCGTGGTTAGGTGGACTTTCCCGGTAACTGCGTTGTTGAGGGCACGGCTAATGTTGTGGGACACGTGCTAGTGTAATGCGGGGACCGCACACCGGGGAAAATAGTGGCGGCGGGGGACAGAGTACTGAGGGACGGCCGCCGCCATCAGGTTGCGGAAAGCTTACGTCTCCACGAGCCTAAAAGGCAACATTTCGAGCATAATCAGTTGCGAAATGTGTGAGTTTAGTAGTGTGGCCTGTGGGGCATTGGCTGCATATTTGCGCTTGCGTTCCAAGGACTGGGGTAGGGACAACTGAACGCTGCGCTGGGACAAGGAAGTGGACTTGCTTGCTGATGGTGCTAGTTAAGAGTGTGCAATGACACATGCAGGACGGGAGGCATCTTCGCATGGACAGGGGATTGGTGTGCACATTCAACAGCGGAAGAAGCAGTGGTGTCACGCACAGACACTGTTTCTGGACCCTGGGGTTCGGCCCACTTGGTCGGGTGCTTTGCTGTCATGTGCATGTGTAGCGCCCCGAGGATTCGGCCGCTACAGGGGTATTGCACCTCAGACCAGAGGTGTGATATTCCACTTCCGGGTAAGGATGGAGTGTGGACCAAGACTCAGTAAGCTGCATGCATCACACACACCCCATTTCCGAGGGACAGCTCAACGGTGCTCCCACTAGACAGAAGTGCAGGCACGACAGCATCTGTCCCTGGCTGGAGTGGGGAGGGGGAAGGAAAACCCAGTGATGTAGGAGCAGATAGAGGTTGGGTCTCTGGGCATAGGTAGGAGCCCATTGGTTGCAAGTCACCTGGGCTCATACACAGAGAGGGAGGTATATAAGGTGGCCACCATCTTAGTTCTGGGTCAGTTCAGTGAGAGAAGGAGCTCAGCCAGAGAGAGCTGACAGGAAGCCGTGGCTCAGCCTGGGCCCAGCTCCACGAGGCAGGCCTGGAGTGAAGGCCAGGAACAGCAGAGAGGACAGGACCAGCAGAGAGGAACAGAAAGGAAAGGAAGAAAGGAACGGAACACTAAGAGAGGCCCAGAGACACGAAGGCAGAAGGAACCCCAAAGGCCCAGGAGATTGCGGGTGACGGGTTGGCAGAACAGGGTACCGGATCCCAAGTTGGTGGAGGCAACTAATCCTCAGCCAAGGACCGGCGGTCCTGATCACATCTTGGTGCGACCCCTCACTACACCTACTAGAAAGGCACACACATAGGGTCAGGGAAGTGGACATCCAACATCCCAAGAAAAGGCCCGAGGCAGCTGGACAAAAGTAGTGTCACTGGTGGGGCACGGCCAGAGAAAGGAATCGAAGGGAGTCCTGTGCCACACTCTGGAATTGCCTCTCGGTTGACCGAGCCCCTTGCCTGGTGGACGCAGCACGGCTTGGGCAGTCACTACCGGTACCGAAGTGATTTGGAATATAAAGAACTGTGAGTAAAGCCTTTGAACTGCAATCCCACGTCTCTGTGCTTCATCGCCGCGCCAGCACTACTAGTGCAGGGACGCTCGCACCATCACTCCCATCATCTACTACACTGTCCTGGGGCACCACTCTTCCCGTGGGGAGTCACACTACCTCAGCTGCACACATCATCGGCCCCAGCGGTCTGCCTTGCAGCGGCAGTCCGTGCTGACCGCAAGCCACGGGTGGCGTAGTCGGACAATTAACCATAAAAATCCCATAAATAGACTGCCACTGGTTTGGCCACCCTGGGCCATGGGACCGGGTCGCCACCACGGTGACTACAACCCCCAGCATCCCACAAAAGGGCCCGGTTCCGGGTCCCCCCACGCGGCCCAGGGGGCGCTTCACATGATCATGCTGGTGGTGGTCAGGCTGCTAGTTTTGCCACCTCTGCTGATGCTGGCCTGGCAGGTGGTGCAAATGGCCTTTTTGGGGTTATCTGCAGAGTCTTTAAAAAACAGCCAGACTCGGGAAGACCTAACAGTTGTACTGGCAATTTCCGTCGTGTTGGTGTTACGGAGAATGCTTTCCCGCCTTGTGTCTGCGGCCACCACACTGCTTCTTCCTGTCTGTTGTGGTGCTACGCCTCCCTCCCCATGTGTGCTGCTGTCCTCACTCAGCATGTCCCCCTGCCCGGTTAGGTCAGTTACTATATCATCCACCACCTCGTCTTCCACTTCCGCTCCCTGGTCCTCCTCCTGGCTTTATGGCAATTGTGTCTTATCATCATCATCATCCACCTCTTGCGACAGTAATTGCACTTTCCCACCCTTGCCTTCATGTGACCGTGGCTGCTCAAATATTTGGGCATCGCTACATGCGTTCTCCTCTTGACTCGCTTGAAGCTGGTCGGGCGAGAGGCCCGAATCTACAAATAGAAAAGTGAACAGCTCTTCTGAGTGTCCAAGTGTGGGATTAGTTGTCTCCGGGCACTCGGCATGGTGGGAGGAAGGAGGATTAGGGCGAGGACTATGCGGTCCAGATTCATGGCTACTGAGACTAGACCATATGGAAGACAGGGTGGTAGTGGTGGTGGCAAAGTGACTGGAAGCATTATCTGCTATCCAACCAACAACCATTTTGACATTGCTTTGGGTTCAATAGAGGTGTGCTGTGGTCCCCTAGCAATTGGGACAGGAAGGTCGGGTGACAAAATGTGGGTGTTTGTTGTGGCACAATTTAAGCTTGCCCATGGCGGCTGCATGCACCATCATCATCACGTCCACTTCCCTGTCCCTTGCCACGCACCTTGCCCATTTTAAATGGAGGACAATATTTTCCACGTTCACTAGAAATGGCTGATTTTGGAACGCAGTTATATGTGATACGTCTGACAGAGAACCACGGTTTTAAATAGCAGGCCTGTAATTTACTAATATTATTCTCTACAGAGACCTAGTGTGAATAGCTTGACCGATACACTGCAATAAAGTGGAAGGCAGAAATGGCTGATTTTGGAACACTGTTATATGTGATATGTCTGACAGAGCACCATGGTTTTAAATATCACGCCTGGAATTTACTAATATTATTCTTCACACAGACCTAGTGTGAATAGCTTGACCAACACACTGCAAAAGAATGGAAAAGGAGGCCAATATTTTCCAGGTTCAGTTCAAATTTCTGGATTTTTATCACTGAAATATGGAACAGATCTGGCTTTATTCTGCAGTGCTAACAAGCAAGGGGAGCAGAAAAATGGTGTACTCTGGATTGCTTTTTTAAGCAAATAACCAGAAATAAGATTAAAAAAAAAATTGCCCTGGCTCCTGATACCTGGGACTATGTCTACAAATATCTATAAGAACAGCAGCAGCAGGAACGTGCTATAGACCCTCTTGCACTATATGCACTGTGACGCGCCCCTGGGCCTGAGTCGCGCAGCGTTGCGCACGCGGGAGCCTACCCGGAGCCGGATCGGATAGGGGTAGTAGTCTCGTGGCGATGACCCGGTCCGTGCCCAGGGAGTCAGACTAAGTGGCGGTATATTAGCAGTAGATGTAGGACCACTACGCCACCCGTTGAATGCAGCTATGGAGCTGCCGCTGCAGGGCAGACCGCTGAGGCCGGTGGAAGGATGGTGCAGCGTGGATGGTATAACCCCCAACGGGAGGGGTATGGCCTCAGGGCAGCCGACGTGGATGATGGGGGTAGTAGGAACCACTCAGAGACGATGCGGTGTAGTTCAGGGTCTTTACTGGTGACAAAGATAGACCCTCCCGGAGTACTGGCTAGCGGTCGGGGCCTGGTCAGTCCTTGAGCAGATGGGATCCCCCTTGGCCAGGCGGAGTTGTAGGCCTCCCCAACTAATTGTACTCTTCTGGCTTCCTTGCTAGAGGCTAGTAAAGGTAGCCCACGTCCCTGAGTGTACCGTGTGGTGCTCACCCGTATGGCCGGTGACTCGGGGCCTTCTAGTGGCTTCCGCTCCACGACGGCGGTGCTGGTCCCACGCGTGTGACCGTGCCTTCGGGTTTCTTGGCCAGAGGACCTGAAATCCCCTGCCGGGCGGTTTCTGCTGCTGGGTCTGGGTTAATCCCCACAGCCTCGGACTCCGGGTCCAGTGGTAACTCTTCAATCAGGGCGAGCTCTACAGCTGCCAGCCCCTGATTCCCCAGAGCTCCTGATCTCTCTTTCCTATAGCTGCTTCTCTTCTTCTCAACTCTACTCACTAACCCTGCCTCAGCCCCAGCTTTATATAGGGGAAGTTCTTCCCCTCCCAGGACTGAGCAGGAGGTGTGGCATGCATAGGATTCCTGACCAAGAGACCTCCCACCTGCTCTCAGACATAACATTGCTATTACTGTGGAGACCAGACCCCTGGGGTGCCACATTCCCCCCTAGTGAAAGTTAGTACTCCGGGACTAAACATACTTTTGTAAACATAACAAGGTGCAAACAATAACATTCTAATAGAGACAACACATAAGGTGGTCACGGCGTGTCCGCAACCGGGTGTAACTTTTGAGGAAAACAAGGGTGTCCATTTCACCAACACAGGGAGACGTAACCAGGTAGGGGTCTGTCCTGCCCCGAGTCCTTAACAGTCTTTCAGTCCGTCCTGGGTTGCGCTCCAACTATATACACAAAGGATTCCCGGTAAATCCACCAAAGACTCCTATAAATAACTAGAAACACATAATTATACACAAGCAACAATAAACAGGTAAACATTAATAAAATAGCTTGAACATTTTAGATCCTCCACCGTATGGGCAGCTGGCCTCTAGTGACCCTAGTGGACCTACGGAGCTGGCTGACTGGTTCTGAGCTACAGGGTATAGGAGCTGTCAAGGGTAAACTGGGCAGCCGTCTACGGACTCTTTGGCTCACTAGGGGTATGGCAGGCTCACTATAAGCAGAGGGTTGATTCTCCTGGTCTGCTTGTGTGGGGTCTTCTGCCTCCTGGACCGGCTGTTCTTCCAGTTCTACCTGCGTCTCCGTAGGCACTTGGGATGCTGGTTGGAGGAACATGAGGACGGGTACCACAACAGCACCATTGACTTGAGTCCAAGACCGAGGGAAGTCTCCGAGCACAGTACTAACCATATCTTCCCTTTCCTCTACGGGTCGAGGGTCTTCTTGTTCCTCTTCAGGGTTCCGTAGCTGTTCAGGACACTTCTTCAGGTGATCCCGGGATACAATGGCTGTGGTTTCCCCTCCGTCTTTACTGATTGTACAGATCTTTGGGTTGTCGTGGCTTGAGGGCAGTACGGTGTACGGGTCCTTCTCCCACTGGTCGTCCAACTTGTGGAGCCGTCTTTTCCTCTTCAAGACCTGCTCTCCGGGCACCCGGGGAACAGCGGGAGCATACTGGTTGTAAGTTTTCTCTTGTCTTTCCCTAGCTTGACAGAGACTACGCTCCACGCTCTCCTGTACTTTTCGGTATTGCTGCTGCCTCTCTGTGTCCCAGTTGGCTTCTGGTGAAGTGTCCTCGGGTGTCAGGACTCCCATCTCCAGATCAACAGGAAGCTTACCAGGTCTTGCCCTCATTAGGTAAGCCGGGGTACAGTTGGTGGAACCTACAGGGATGTGGTTGTATAGGTCCACCAGGTCGGGCAGCTTCTCAGGCCACAGACTGCGTTCCTCCAGGGGCAATGTTTTCAGGAGATCTATCACCACCTGGTTCATTTTCTCACAAAGTCCATTAGTTTGCGGGTGATAGGGTGTTGTTCTAATCTTCCGGCAGCCATACAGGGTGCAGAACTCCTGGAAGACCTCCGCTTCAAAGGCAGGCCCCTGGTCCGTCAGCACCTGCTCCGGGTATCTGTGTGGACGGCAGAAGTGCTGCTGGAAGGCTCTAGCTGCTGTGTGAGCCGTTAAGTCCTTGACGGGGACGACAACCAAGAACCGGGAGTAGTGATCCACGATGGTTAACGCGTAGACGTAGCCACTTCTGCTTGGGGTCAGTTTTACATGATCCAAGGCTACCAGTTCCAACGGCTGTCTGGTGATGATGGACCGCAGGGGAGTCTTCCGGCTGGCACGGTCCCTCCTTCTTAAGTTGCATGGGCCACAATCTCTGCAACACCTCTCGATGGTTCCTCTCATGCCTACCCAATGGAACCGCCCGCGCAGTAGAAACTCCAGCTTCTTCCATCCGAAATGCCCAGCTCCGTCGTGGTATGCCTCCATCACCATAGCTGCGTCTCTTCTTGGCACCACTACTTGCCAGATTAGTTCATGCATCCGGGAGTTAACCATTCTGCGGCACAACTTTCCCTTGTAAAGGAACAGTCGACTCTTCTCAGCCCACAGTTGCTTGGCTTCCTCCGGAGCGTCTGGGTCAAGGCGTGCATCTGGCCGAGTCAGCATCTCCTTTACCAGACGGACGGCAGGGTCACTGTCTTGCGTCTCCACCCAGTTGAAATGAGGTAAGGGGTTGAACGTAGCGGTTTGCTTACTTCTTACACGGTGGGAATACTGGATAGTCCCATGACGGTGGAACGCGGGGAGCTCAACTTCTTCCAGTTCCTCTGAATCTTCCCCTACGTCCGGTAGGTTTGGCATCCTGGACAGGGCGTCTGCGTTGGTATTGGAGCGTCCTGCCCAGTATTTGATTGTAAACTCATAGTTGGACAAGCGGGCCATCCATCTCTGCTCTAGGGCACCGAGTCTTGCAGTGTCCAGGTGTGTCAACGGGTTGTTATCCGTGTACACGGTGAACCGGGAAGAAGCGAGGTAGTGCTTAAAGCGTTCGGTGACTGCCCACACCACTGCCAGGAACTCTAGCTTAAATGAGCTGTAATTCTCAGGGTTTCTTTCGGTGGGTCGCAGTTTTCGGCTGGCGTAAGCAATTACCCGTTCTTTCCCCTGCTGGATCTGGGACAGTACGGCTCCTAGCCCGATGTTACTGGCGTCGGTGTAGAGGATAAAGGGCTGGCTATAATCAGGGTATGCCAGGATTTCATCCCCCGTGAGGGCCATCTTCAGCTGGCGGAAGGACTCTTCTTCCAGCTTCTCCCATCTGAAGGGTGGCTTCTGGTTCTTGGCCTTCCTGGACTGGCCTATCAGGAGGTCCTGCATAGGAGCTGCCTTTTTGGTGAAACCGGGAATGAACCTTCGGTAGTAGCCTACCAACCCGAGGAACTGCCTCACTTCCTTTACGCTGGAGGGGCTTGGCCATTCCTTAATTGCGGTGATCTTATCAGGGTCGGGAGCCACTCCGTCAGCACTCACCACGTGTCCCAGGTACTGCACCTTTGGCTTCAGGAGGTGACACTTGGAGGGTTTCACCTTTAGGCCGTAACTTGCCAGAGCTTCGAACACTTCCGCCAGGTGTTTCAGGTGGTCCTCGTAGGTCTTGGAATAGACGATGACATCGTCCAGGTATAACAGGACCGTCTCAAAGTTTCGGTGTCCCAGACAGCATTCCATCAATCGCTGGAAGGTTCCTGGTGCGTTGCAGAGTCCGAACGGCATGCAGGTAAACTCGCTAAGTCCCATCGGGGTGGTGAATGCGGTCTTCTCCCGGTCCGCCTCTGCTACAGGAACCTGCCAGTACCCGCTAGTGAGATCCAAGGTGGAGAAGAAGTTAGCAGATTTTAAAGCAGCCAAAGACTCCTCTATTCTTGGTAAGGGGTACGCATCTTTGTGTGTGATACGGTTAATTTTCCGGTAATCTACACACATTCTCATGGTGTTGTCTTTCTTTTTGACCAAGACTAGTGGAGCTGCCCAGGGGCTACAGCTATCCCTGATTACCCCAGCCTCCTTCATGTCTCTAAGCATCCCCTTGACGTGTTGGTAGTGTGCAGGGGGTACGGGTCGATACCTCTCTTTTATGGGAGGATGGTCTCCCGTGGGGATGTGGTGTTCTACCCCCTTGACTCGCCCGAAGTCTAACGGGTGTTTACTAAACACTCTCTCGTACTCTTGAACCACCCGGTAGACTCCCGGTTTCTGGTGGGAGGGAGTGGAGTCAGTACCCAAATGTAGTTGCTGACACCAATCCTCCATTATTTTCGTAGAGCCGTTACCTTCCTCTGGGTGAGATGGAGGCAAGGGTTCCACAGACTGTATAGAATTTTGGTTGATAGTATATAATTTGGCTAGCGTAGCATACCGGGGCAGGTATACTTCCCTTTTCCCGATATTTATTATGCGAACGGGTACCCTCCCATGGCGTACATCAACTACCCCCCGGGCTGTCAAAATGGTGGGCCTACTGTCTGAGTAGACTGGCTCTACCATGGCCTGGTAATCTCTACCTCTCAGACCAATAGCTGCCCGGCACCAAATCATCATTTCACTTTTCGGGGGTATGGCAATAGGGAAAGGGTCACACATTCTTACGCTACCAATCTCACCGCCGGAGAGTTCCACTTGTTGCCGTCGCATCAGTGCCCGGATCTCTTTCTGGAGCACTCGCTGCTGGCCGGAGCTGGCGTTCTTGGCAACCTGCTGTAAAATGAAAATCACCTCTGCAAGACAATTTTCAATCACATTAGTTCCTAGAGTTATCTTTGGGTGACTCTCACGCTTGTCAATGTCCACAATGATCAGTCCCTGTGCTGCCAGTTCGACTCTACCGATTTTAATGGTCATCTCTTTAAATCCGATCTGCGGCACGGGTTGACCATTGCTGGCAATAATACTCAAGTCGTCGTCAGGGTAGCGGGTTATATCCGAGTCATTCCAGTACTGCTTGAAGAGCACGTACGGGATGGTGGTGACCTGTGACCCGGTGTCCAGTAGGGCACTCATAGGAATGCCATCCAGTACCACAGGCAAGACTGGACGTCCTCCCACATATTTGTCACGCCAGTTCGATGGGCCTGGTGATCTTTTTCCTGGGGGTTGGCCCTCTACCCCAGGTTGTGCCAGTTTAAAGGACAGTACCTTGCCATATGTCCGGGTTGATTGCAGCGGCGGCAGATGGGTTGTCCGTCCTCGTTGTATCGGTCGCTGGGTCTTCCTCTGGCCGGTGGGGTCCTCCTTGGTCGACGCCACGGGATGTCCTCCGGTCCGGATGCCAGCTGGATCTTCCCTGGAGTGGAAACCTGTAAAGACTGCACAGTTCGGGTTAGCGCAGCAACGCTTTTAGCTAGCTCTTGGACCTGATGGTGCAGGTCCGGAGCCGGGTCATTGTTCAAAGCCTGCGCGTCAGCTCCCACAGGCCCTGTCGACAAGGGCGCCGCCTCCTGGTGGTAAGCGGTAGTAGGGCGCCTGTGGGTCACCACGCCACCCGGTGCCGGTTCTCGGAGCACCCGGATGGCTCTGTCCTTGAACTGTGCAAAGTCCAGATGAGGATCCTGTAAGGCCATTGCCCGCAACTGGGTTCGGTGGGCATTGCAATATAGTCCCTCTATAAATTGTTCGGTCAACAGCCTGTCCTCGTTTCCCACGCCGTCAGGGTCGGTCTGCTTAATGGCTCTCAGGGCCTCTTGTAGGTTTAGTGCATAGTCCCTTATATTCTCATGTGCTCGCTGTTTGCACCCGTAGAATCTAAGCTTAATCTCGGCAGAGGTGCGGGTATCAAAGGTGTCCCTCAGCCGGGTTAGTATCCCCGCGACAGTCCTCCTCCCAGGTGGCCAGGACTTTACCTCCCTTTGGGCTGCCCCGGTTAGTTGGGCCACCAGGATGCTCACTTTTTGCTCTTCTGTGAGGGGGTACACCTGGAAGAGGCTATCCAGCTTTTCTTTAAAGTCATTCAGGGTATGTGACTCCCCTGAGTACTGGGGTAGCCAGGCTGCTCCCGGGATATAGGGCATGGTAAAAGGCATGACTGCAGCAGCGCTGGCGCTGGCGGGGGTTGAGGCAGTGAAGCTCTCCTCCGTATCCGACATCTTCCTCCCCCCTAGTGGACCGTGGCCTACCTTGCGATGATCCTCTTCCGTAGGCCGCGGCTCCGCAGTGGATCGTCAGGGTTGAGGACCTTCCGTCGCGCTCCTGTGACGTCAGCGTCTGCTGGGCTCCTTCCAGGACCTTACGCAACGTCCGGACGTGAGGCGGGGCTTCAGTTCTCGCGCGCTTTCGGAGTCCACGCCCCTCTTCTTCCCGCGCGGCGTCTTCAAGATGGCGTCCAACGGCGGGAAAACTCCACGGAAGGCAGGAAGAAGGCTGAAAATGGCGCCGGATGGCGGGAAAACTTCACGGATGGCGGGAAGAAGGCTGAAGATGGCGCCGGATGGCGGGAATCTTCGCGGATGGCGGGAAGAAGGCTGAAGATGGCGCCGGATGGCGGGAATCTTCACCACAGGTTAGTTTGAACAGTCTTTTTCAGGCACGCAGTACCCGGTGGTTGCGGGCACGTAATCCTGCCGACTACGCCAAAAGCTGACGCGCCCCTGGGCCTACTTAGTGTAGCGTTGCGCACGCGGGAGCCTACCCGGAGCCGGATCTGATAGGGGTAGTAGTCTCGTGGCGGTGACCCGGTCCGTGCCCAGGGAGTCAGACTAAGTGGCGGTATATTAGCAGTAGATGTAGGACGACTACGCCACCCGTTGAATGCAGCTATGGAGCTGCCGCTGCAGGGCAGACCGCTGAGGCCGGTGGTAGGATAGTGCAGCGTAGATGGTATAACCCCCAACGGGAGGGGTATGGCCTCAGGGCAGCCGACGTGGATGATGGGGGTAGCAGGAACCACTCAGAGACGATGCGGTGTAGTTCAGGGTCTTTACTGGTGACAAAGATAGACCCTCCCGGAGTACTGGCTAGCGGTCGGGGCCTGGTCAGTCCTTGAGCAGATGGGATCCCCCTTGGCCAGGCGGAGTTGTAGGCCTCCCCAACTAATTGTACTCTTCTGGCTTCCTTGCTAGAGGCGGGTAAAGGTAGCCCTCGTCCCTGAGTGTACCGTGTGGTGCTCACCCGTATGGCCGGTGACTCGGGGCCTTCTAGTGGCTTCCGCTCCACGACGGCGGTGCTGGTCCCACGCGTGTGACCGTGCCTTCGGGTTTCTTGGCCAGAGGACCTGAAATCCCCTGCCGGGCGGTTTCTGCTGCTGGGTCTGGGTTAATCCCCACAGCCTCGGACTCCGGGTCCGGTGGTAACTCTTCAATCAGGGCGAGCTCTTCAGCTGCCAGCCCCTGATTCCTTTTAGCACTGCTCCCACAGAGCTCCTGATCTCTCTTTCCTATAGCTGCTTCTCTTCTTCTCAACTCTACTCTACTCACTAACCCTGCCTCAGCCCAATTTTATATAGGGGAAGTCCTTCCCCTCCCAGGACTGGGCAGGAGGTGTGGCATGCATAGGATTCCTGACCAAGAGACCTCCCACCTGCTCTCAGACGTAATATCTCTATTACTGTGGCAACCAGACCCCTGGAGTGTCACATACCAACATGGCTACGGCATTACAGTGCGTGGCAAGCAATCCCTGCATGTTCATTGGCTCTCTAAAGAGCGCCAAACATGCAGGGCGGGGACCCGAGTTCCCACCAGAGCACCCGGAAATACTCGAAGAGCGCAGAGCTTGTAGAGCACTGTGATGCTCGGGCGAGTACCGAGCAGTGGCGAGCACGCCTCGCTCATCACCAGTATTTAGATGTCTTGTGTTGTTACTGTGTTTTAGATTTTAGGAAATCATGATTATAATGAAGCAGCTTTCCAGCAGAAAATGTAATGCTCACTGGAAATATAGTAAACATTTTTGCAGATTTCACTTCTGAATTTGGCAGATACTGTTGATATTATGGGTAGGATGCCTGAAGTGCACCTTCACAGAATAGTTGCAAAGCTGGAGGTCCATGAGGTGCAGCTTCAGTTAATACCTGCAGAGCAAGAATTCTGTGAGGTGCAGAATCAATTAAAAACTGCAGAACAGAAGTGAAATCAAGGAGGGAGCACTGTTTTAGCAGCTTTTCAGCTTTTACCGGTGCAGCCCAGTAATTTGCAGACATTTTATTATTTCCTGGGGTGTTAAATTCTAATTTGTGTACTAAAATCTTATTTTGTCTTATTATGTTTTATCTTATGGGCAGTATGATAACAGCAAGTTAGCACTGTAGCCTTGCAGAACCTGGGTAAAGTTTTCAAATCTCCCAAGGACAACAGGAGTTTGTAAGTTCTCCACATGTTTGTGTAGGTTTCCTCCCGTTACTCCGGTTTCTTCCCACGCTCGAAAGACATGCTGATAAGGAATTTAGATTGTGAGCCGCAATGAGGACAGTGATAACATTGTCTGTAAAGCGCTGTGGAAATGAAGAGCACTATATGAGCGAAAAAAAATATTAAGTAATAAATACTAAACTGGGCCCAGAAGAAACCTATTAGATCCCCACCACTGTTATGCACTGCATCCCCTCACTTCCTATTCTGGCAGGCAATATCATGTTCCACTACAGTTAATTAGGCTGAGTCATAAGAGAGACTGTTTCTTATGGCTCAGCTGAATTGAGTCAATGCTGCAGCTGATCAGTGCCTGCTGACTGGCACTGCAGCAGCAGCCACATGGCATCCCCCACTGGGAGAGGAAGTAGGGAGGATGACAGGGGACACAGGCAGCAGTACATACTGTAGCAGCAAAGGTCCAATAGGAGAATATTTGGGGATTTTTTTCTATTTTTGCAATACCCAGGCCCCACTTTTAAAACAAACATTTGTAGTGTAGAAATCCCTTTGGGACCCTGTACTGTGCAGCACAGCTGATAAACTTACATTTCAGAGACCAAGATGAAACTATTAACAACCATGTATGTTATATGACACAGATGTATGGTCATTTTTTGGGGGAAATAAAGGTTTAGATGCTCCACGTTTTGTAGGGATTCCCACTCTCAGGTAGGCAGTAGGTAGCGTTCACACAGGACTGGATTTTTGTATCAAAACAAAGTGACATTTATTTTCCACTGGTTGCAAAGCATCAAACAAAAACCATAAACACAAAACCCTAGCTTTGTCCAGGCACTAACTGAACAATACAGGCCCTGGCTACTCATACACGGCAGAGTTAGTCCCGCTTTGATCAAACCCAATGGCTGTTGTCCATAGCAAATAGTTATATTTGCAGTTTGGTGCACACGGCCTGTACAGTCTCTTCTCCTATTTATGAGTGATGCATCAGCACCAAATAGTCTAAGTTGGTAAAGTGAAGTGAGAAAAATATAGGCATAAATTAAATGTATGGGATCAAATAGCTTAAAATTGGCATGTGCATATGTATTCACCCCTTTTGCCTAAAAAAAGCCCCTAAAAATTTCTGGTGCAAGCAATTACCTTCATAAGTCATATGCTTAGTGAAAGGAAGTCCACCTGTGTGCAATCTAAGTGTCACATGGTCTGTCAGTATATGCACACCTTTGCTAAAAGGCCACAGAAGCTACAACATGATTAAGCAAGAGGCCCCACTAGCCAAAAAACACCATGAAGACCAAGGAGATCTCCAAACAAGTCAGGGGCAAAGTTGTTGAGAAGTACAAGTTAGGGTTGGGTTATAAAAAAATATCACAATCTCTGATGATCCCCTGGAGCACCATCAAATCCATTACCATCAAATGGAAAGAACATGGTACCAAACAAACCTGCCAATAGAGGGCCACCAGACAAATCTCTCAGCCCAGGCAAGGAGGGCATTAATCAGAGATGTAGCACAGAGACCAAAGGTAAACCTGAAGGAGCAGCAGAGTTCCTAAGCAGAGACTGGAGTATCTGTCCATATGACCACAATAAGTCATAGAGGTGGCCTTTATGGGCAGAAAAAAGCCTTTACTTACACACAAAAATTGTAAGGCTCACTTTGAGTTTGCCAAAAGACCTGTGGGAGGCTCTTGAATTGTATGAAGGATGGTGCTGTGGTCAGATGAGACCAAAATTGAACTTTTGGCCACCAAGTTAAACACTACATCTGCCACCAAACCAATACAGCTCATCACCCCAAGAACACCGTCCCCACAGTGAAACATGGTGGTGGCAGCATCATGCTGGGGGGATGTTTTTCGGCAGTAGGAACAGGGAAATGGTCAGAGTTGAGGGGAAGCTGGATGGTGCGAAATACAGAGATATTCTTGAGCAAAACCTCGGAGTGGGACGGAGGTTCACCTTGCAACAAGACAATGACCCAAAGTATGCTGCTAAAGCAACACTCGAGTGGTTTAAGGGAAAACATGTTTTGGAGTGGACTAGTCAAAGCCTAGACCTTAATCCAATTGAGAATCTGTGTTCAGACTTGAAGATTGCTTTTCACCAGAGGAAACCATCTAACTTGAAGGAGCTAGAGCAGTCATAGAGACTTATCCAAAGCAATTTGCAGCTCTAATTGTGGCAAAAGGAGGCTCTACAAAGTACTGACTTTAGGTGGGTGAATAGTTATGCACACTGAAGTTCTCAATTATTTTGTCCTATTTGTTTTTTTCTTCACAAGAAAAAGAAAACCAAATGTTCACAGTTGTAGGCATGTTCTTTACTTGAACTGATGCAAACACTCCCAAAAAACAGTGAAATTCCAGCTTGTGAGGTAACAAAACAAGAAAAATACAAAAGGAGTAAATAATTTCGCAAGCCACTGTATATACAGTCATGACCAAAAGTGTTGGCACCCTTGAAATTGTTCCAGAAAATGAAGTATTTCTCCCAGAAAATTATTGTAATTACACGTTTTGTTATACACATGTTTATTTCCGTTGCGTGTATTGGAACAACACAAAAAAACTGAGTAAAAAGACAAATTGGACTTGATTTCACACAAAACCCAAAAATTGTGAGTAAATAACTTTTTTCAAGCATGTGATGCTTGTTTAAACTCACCTGTGGCAAGTAACAGGTGTGAGCAACATGAAAATCACACCTGAAACCAGTTAAAAGGGGAGAAGTTGACTCAATCTTTGAATTGTGTGTCTATGTGTGCCACACTAAGCATGGAGAACAGAAAGAGGAGAAAAGAACTGTCTGAGAACTTGAGAAACAAAATTGTTGAAAAATAGCAACAATCTCAAGGTTACAAGTCCATCTCTAGAGATGTTGATGTTCTTTTGTCCACAGTGCGCAACATAATCAAGAAGTGTACAACCTATGGAAAAAAATTGATGAAAAGTTGCAATGCAGGATAGTCCAGATGGTGGATAATCAGTCCCAATCAAGTTCCAAAGAAATTCAAGCTGTCCTGCAGGCTCAGGGTGCATCATTGTTAGTGAAGAGTGAGCACTAAAATGCTCGGGTACTCGTTTGAGTCGAGCAAATTGGAATGCTCGAGTGCTCGATCTGAGCAACGAGCCCAACGTAAGTCTATGGGAAACTCAAGCATTTTTGCGGTGCCCCCCTTCCCCTCCCCTCGGAGGTCTGCAGAGGGCCTAAAAATTGCCGAAATCGATGGGAACAGTGCTGAAAAGTCATGGGAACAGCATGGGGAAGACCCCTGGAAGCATCTCTGATTCCCAGGTTAAAATAAATAACCAAAAACCAAAATGCTCCTGCACACCTTGGGTTATGTTCACACGTAGCGTTTTTGATGCGTTTTTGCACTTTTGCATTGCTTTCATCCGTGAAAAATGCATTCACCGGTAAATGTCATTTTAACATTTTACTACCTTATCTGGCCATGTGGTGTGTGAGACATGATCAGACTAGTGATGAGTGAGTATGTTCTGTTAACCCTTTCGACGAGCATGCTCGAGCGTACACCTAGTATCTTCAGCGTGCTCGGTGTTATGTTTAAATCACTACCATGTACATCATTTGCGAATGTTTGACAGCTTTAATACATGTGAGGAATATCTGTTTCTTTTGCATTCCTCACATGTATTAAAGCTGTCAAACAGTCGCAAATCATGCACATGGGAGTGATTTAAACAAAACATCGAGCACGCTGAAGATACTCGGTGTTCTCGAATAATGAGCATGCTCGCTCATCATTAGATCAGACACATCCATACATGCTGAAAAGACATGGGAACAGTATGGGGAAGACCCCTGGAAGCATCTCTGACTCCCAGGTCACTGCCTAAAACCATGGTCATCAGACGTGATCCTATATTAATGCGTTAATAATACAGACATTTTTGGCAATGTGACAAATATTATACTCCATTTAAAATGGGCAAGGCAGTGGCAAGGGATGGAGAAGTGGACGTAATGGTGATGGTGCACGCAGAGGCCGAGGCCGTGGGCAAGATGGAACTGTGCCTGCTGAGGGAGCACAACAAACACCCACATCATGTTGAACTACCTTCCTGTCCCAATTTCTAGGGGGCCGCAGAACACCACTCTTGAAGACAGAGCAGTGTGAAAAGGTTGTTGGTTGGATAGCAGATAATGCTTCAAGTCAGTTTGCCACCATCACCTCCCTGTCTACCACACGGTCCAGTGTCAGTAGACGTGAGTCTGAACCACATTATTATTATTACTTTAGCGCCATTTATTCCATGGTGCTTTACATGTGAAAAAGGGGCATACATCGCAAAAACAATTACAATAATCTTGTGCAAAAATGTGACAGCAACTTCTACAGGAGAGGACCCTGCCCCAGAAGGCTCACAGTCTACAAGGGATGGGTAAAGATAGAGTAGGTGAGGATAGAGCTGGTTGTGCAGCGGTATGGTGGAGCGAGGGTTACTGTAGGTTGTATGCTTGTTGGAAGAGGTGGGTCTTCAGGTACCTTTTGAATGTTTCAACAGTAGGCGAGAGTCAGAAATGTTGGGGTAAAGAGTTCCAGAGATGGGGTGATGCACGGGAGAAATCTTCTATGTGATTGTGGGAAGAGGAGATAAGAGGGGAGTATAGAAGGAGATCTTGTGACTGAGGATCGGAGATTGTGTGTAGGTAAGTACCGAGAGACTAGGTCACAGATGTATGGAGGAGAAAGGTTGTGGATGGCTTTGCATGCCAAGGTTAGAGTTTTGAACTGGAGTCTCTGGGCAATGGGGAGCCAGTGAAGGTATTGATAGAGAGGAGAGGCCAGGGAATAGCGATGGGACAGGTGGATTAGTCGGGCAACAGAGTTTAGGATAGATTGGAGGAAAGCAAGAGTGTTAGAAGGGAGGCCACAGAGCAGGACGTTGCAGTCATCGAGACGGGAGATGATGAGGGCGTACACTAGTGTTTTTGTAGATTTGTGGTTGAGGAATGTGCGGATCTGGGAGATTTTTTTTTATTTGAAGTTGGCATCTTCCTCACCTTGATCCTCCTTCCTCCCACCATTCCAAGTGCCCTGAGACAACTGATCCCACACTTGGACACTCCGAAGAGCTGTTTTATTCATCTTTCCATTTATAGATTCTGGCCTCTCGCTCGGTCCTCTCGGAAGTGGAAAGAGCTTAGATATGTGGTTTGAAGGAGAGATTAGAATCCAGGGTTACCCCAAGAGATGTTCACTTTTCCATTGATAGATTCGGGCCTCTTGCCCGGCCAGCTTCAAGCAGGGCAACAGAAGCTTGCATGGAGCCATGGTCACCCGAAGGTGATGGTGGGAAAGTGCAATTACTGTCGCAAGAGGTGCATAATGATGAGACACAATGGACAGAAAGTCAGGAGGAGGACCAGGGTGCGGAAGTGGAAGACGAAGCTGTGGACAACGAAGTCACTGACCCAACCTGGCAAGGGGACATGCAGAGCGAGGACAGCAGCACACAGGGGGAGGGAGGTGTAGCACCACAACAGGCAGGAACAAGCAGTGTGCTGGCCACAGACACAAGGCGGACAACCGCTCCCCGGAACACCAACACGACGGAAGTTGCCAGTACAACTGTTAGGTCTTCCAGAGTCTGGTTCTTTTTTAAAGACTGTTGTTTAGATAACCCCAAAAAGGCCATTTGCAATATCTGCCAGGCCAGCATCATCAAGAGCACCAAAACTACCTGCCTGACCATCACCTGCATGCTCAGGCACATGACAGCAAAGCACCCGACTAGCTGGGCTGAACACCAAGGTCCAGAAACAGTGTCTGCAGGTGACACTACTGCCTCTTCCGCTGTTGTGCGTGCACGCCAATCCCCTGTCCATGGCGCATGCAAAGATGCCTCCCGCCCTGCACCTGTCATTGCAGGCTTGCAACCATCACCGTCCATGTCCTTGTCCCAGGGCATTGCTCAGTTGTCCCTACCCCAGTCCTTGGAATGCAAGCGCAAGTATGCAGCCAACCAACACAGGCCGCAATACTAAACTGCCACATTTCTGGACTGCTGCTTGCACTGAAATATTGCCTTTTAGGCTCGTGGAGGCGGAAGCTTTCCACAACCTCATGGCGGCGGCCGGGTGTCCATACTCAGTCCCCAGCTGCCACTATTTCTCCCGGTGTCGTCTCCGCCTTCCACAAGCATGGGTCCCAGAACATTACCCGTGCCCTCACCAGCGCACTTAGTGGGAAGGAAAGCCTAACCACAAACACGTGGACAAGTGAATGTGGCCAGGGATTGTACATCTCACTTACACATTCCACTGGGTTAATATTGTGGAAGCAGGGACCCAGTGGGACCCTGGGACGGAATACATTTTCCCGATGCAGAGGATTGCGGGTCCTGGGTCAATCAGGATTGCCCCCACATTTTACAGCTCCTGCACCACCTCCTCCTCTTCAGCCTCCATCTCCATCACTTGATTCATTTTTTTCAGGAGATATTCCAGATTATGTACTTAAAGTTCGTGGGTGCCAATAACAATAAGCATGACTGTATGCTTAGATGACAAACCGCACACCATTGCAGAGTTGTTGAAAACTGTATCAGAGAACCTGGTGGCGGCTCTGAAGCTAGGCAAGCTCACACACGTACCATGCCTGGCCCATATGCTCAACTTAGTGGGTCAGCTGTTTCTCAAATCCTACCCATATCTGCCACAGCGGCTTGTGAAAATATGCTGTGTGTGACCATTTCAGAAAGACAGCTACAGCTTCCGCTGCCCTGGCAGGGCTTCAGCAGCGTTTGCAGCTTCCAGCTCACCGACTGGTGTGCGCTGTGACCACGCATTGGAAATCAATGTTGCAGATGTTTGGAATGATTTTGAGCAACAGTTGAGTAGTTTTTGAGTACCAGCTTCAACACACCCGTTGGCATTCAGGTCAGCCTCCGCACATAAGAGCTGATGAGTGGGCATGGATGTCTGACATCTGTGCAGTCCTCCAAAACTTTGAAGACTCCACCAAGATGGTGAGTGGCGATGACGCCATAATTAGTGTCACCATCCCGCTTCTCTGTCTACTGAAACGCTCACTGCTCACAATTAAAGAGGAGGCATTGCAGGAGGAGCAAGGAACTATACAGGGTGATGCTACTCAGCCCAGCCTCATCTCATCTCAATGCAGATTGGGTGATAATGAGGAGGAGGAGGAGGAAGAGAACTTGGAAAGTGGTCCTCTTGGTGAGAACAGGGAAGTCTTGGCTGTTGGCAGTCTGGCACACATGGCCAACTTTATGTTCCGCTGCCTTTACCGTGACCATCGCATTGTATGCATTTTGGGCATTACAGAAAACTGGTATGTCCCGAAAGAATTCTTGGAAACGGAGGTGTGAGGTTCTGATTAAGGAGGATGTCAATCTTAGATCAGTTGCAGAACGGAGGGCACGGGAGGCGTGATAAACAGAAATTAGTGATGATATATAATGCGGTGCGGAACTGTGGACGGCCTGGTGGGTGAGAGAGATGAGTTTGTATTGTATTCTGTAGTGATTGTTTAACCTAACCAGTGCAATGGCTGGCACAGGGTAGAGGTGTCGGTGAAGCAGCTTGATAGAAATACGACCCTGGCTGCTACATTCAGAAGGAATTGGAGAGTAGACAGTTTGTTTAGAAGGATACCGATTAGAAGAGAGTTGCAGTAGTGAATAAGAGCGAAAGTAAGAGTTTCTTCAGTATCAAAGGTGAGAAAAGATAGAATTCTGGAGATGTTTTTAAGGTGCAGGTGACATGAGTGAGTGAGTGATTTTCCACGTTGAATAAAGGAAAGTTGTGTGTCAAATATGACTCCAAGACAGCAGGAGTGCCGAGTGGGAGTTATGGTGGCACCACCTAAAGGAAATTGCAAAGTCAGGTATAGGTTAGTAAAAGTCAGGTATAGGTAGGTTAGTAGAGGAAGGAAACCGAAGGAGTTTATTTTTAGAGATATTAAGTTCAGGCTCTTATTGAAGATATAATTATAACAAAAAAAATTCCTATCTGACAACGCTGGTGGCAGAGGTCAAGACTCACAGACAGTTCATTGGACAGCCAAGAAGAACAAGAGAGGGAGACACAAGCCAGATGCGGCAGAGGCAGGGGAATGCTGTCAAAGGTCTGGGACAGTTTTCTCAGACCCTCACACCACCCAGGCCCTGACACACGGGGTACTCTGACAAGGAAGGAAACGTTTTGGAAGATGCTGAAGGACTACCTTGGCGACCGTACCAGCGTCCTCCATGATTCCCCTCTGTGCATTATAACTGTTGGGTATCCAAGCTGGATATGTTGCATGAACTGACTCTCTACGCCTTGTTAGGTCCTGGCTGCTAGCGTTTTGTCAGAAATGGTTTTTAGTGCCGCCGGGGGCATTATAACTGATATAACTGATAGGCGCATCCGCCTGTCAACAGAAAATGCTGACAGACTGACTTATCAAAATGAACAAGTGCTTGATTGGGCCAAACTTCTGAACACCACCACATGATAGCATCGAACATAAATTCAAATCCAGTAGTTATTTTTTTTGTGGTCTAATCCCATGCACCCCTTCACACCCAGACATGGGTATATGCTTCAGGAATTGTTCTATATTATGTCGCCCTCCTCCTTCTCCTCATCCTCCACCATGTCACCAGGGTGACCGTGATTAAACAACCACATAATTTTTTGTAAGGGTGTTTGTAATGCCCGTACGAAATTTTTTTAGAGGTCTACCTCTAACATTCTGTATGTTATATAGTATGTTAATGTATACCCCCCATGGGTAAATGTAAATGTTTTTCAGCCCATGCACTTAGTGCATGGGCATTACCAGTATAGGAGACCCACTCCTTAACAATGGTAACAAACAATCATGCCATCCCCACAGAAATTTTTTAAGGGTGTTTATGATTCGAGACAATCCAATATTCGTTTCGAATTATGATCTCCGTTTTTGCAATATTCGCCAATGTAATTGTCGAATATTCGCCAAACATTGCCGACAACCATTGGATTCAATGGGGGCCAAAACCAAACGCATGCACAACACCTTCAAACGGGACCAAAAGCTGCCAAAACACATCAATTAAGGGGCAGACACCAGGAAAGTGCCATCAATTGACCCAGAGTACAAGTAGTATAATTATTATTATTTATTATTATAGCGACATTTATTCAATTGCGCTTTACATGTGAAAAGAGGTCACCAACTAGTACAAGAGGAGAGAGGACCCTGCCCGTGAGGGCGCACAAACAGTCTATAAGGGATGGGTGAGGATACAGTAGGTGAGGGTACAGCTGGTCGTGCAGCGATATAGTGGAGCGAGGATTACTGCAAGTTGTAGGCTTGTCGGAAGAGGTGGGTCTTCAGCTTCCTTTTAAAGGTTTCAACAGTAGGCGAGAGTCTGATATGTTGGGTTACAGAGTTCAAGAGTAGGAGGGATGCACGGGAGAAATCTTGCATGCGATAGTGGGAAGAGGAGATAAGATGGGAGTTGAGAAGGAGATCTTGTGAGGATCGGAGGTTGCGTGCAGGTATGTATCGGGAGACTAGGTCACAGATATATGGAGGAGACAGGTTGTGGATGGTTTTGCATGTCATGGTTAGGGTTTTGAACTGGAGTCTCTGGGCAATGGGAGCCTGTGAAGGGATCTTATATAGTGATGAGCGAGCACTAAAATGCTCGGGTACTCGTTGTTCGGGTCAAGCAAATTGGAATACTCGGGTGCTCGACCCGAGCAACGAGCCCAATGTAAGTCTATGGGAAACTCAAGCATTTTTCAGGCAACTCCCACCGGCGGTCTGCAGAGGGCCTAAAAATAGCCCAAATCAATGGGAACAGTGCTCAAAAGACATGGGAACAGAATGCGGAAGACCCCTGGAAGAATCTCTGACTCCCAGATCACTGCTCTCAGCAACGTGGTCAGAGTATTACGCCACTTTTACAGACTCACAGTAAAACATGCAAAAACTAAACCAAAATGGATTTTCCTGGGAAATATGTTAAGGAACATCCTTTCCAGGGTAATGACTTGTATATAAGGCAAAATAAATAACCAAAAACAAAAATATTCCTCCACAACTTGGGCTATGTTCACTCCTAGCATTTTTTCTACATTTTTGCACTTTTGAATTGCTTTCAGCAAAGACAAATGCATTCACCAGGAAATGTCATTTTAACATTTTACAACCTTATCTGGCCATGTGGTGTGTGACACATCATCAGACACATGCATACAGTGCTGAAAAGACATGGGAAAAGCATGGGGAAGACCTCTGGAAGCATCTCTGACTCCCAGGTAACTGCCTAAAAGTGTGCCCATCATAAGTGATCCTTGGCACATGCGAAGATGTCTCCTGCCATGCACCTGTCATTGCAGACTTGCAACAATCACCGTCCACGTCCTTGTCCCACTGCAGCGTTCAGTTGTCCCTACCCCATTCCTTGGAATGCAAGCGCAAGTATGCAGACAGCCACCCACCCACCCACAGGCTGCAATACTATACTGCCAAATTTTTGACAGCTGCTTGCACTTGAAATGTGGCCTTTTAAGCTCATGGAGGCGGAAGCTTTTCACAACCTCATGCCGGTGGCGGTCGGGTGTCCTTAATCTGTCCCCAGCCGCCACTATATTTCCCGGTATTGCCTCCGCCTTCCACAAACACGGGTTCCACAACACTACCCGTGCCCTCCCCAGTGCACTTACTGGGAAGGACAGCCTAACCACAAACACGTGGACAGGTGAATGTGGCCAGGGACGGTATGGAGCAAGTCCACAACTTTTTTTGCTAAGAGTTGTATTTAGCTCGGTGAAAGGACTGGCATAGAGGGAAACCGTATGTACCCTGCGTGTAATTTCTCCCAGGAAGTCCTGTAATTGAGCTTGTTGCAGAAGCAATGGCAGCCCATCCAACATCAACTCGCACTTGTCGGTGGTGCTTTGACACACACACACACACATCTTTCTTTGCGCATTTAATTTCTTGAATACAGAGTTGGACAATGGCCTGATCTGTAATGCATTTTGAGAAATAACATGCATAAGCATGGCCGATCTACATTAAAAAAGCAGCCAAAGAGTGTCCGGGAACCTTCCCACACACTTTTCTTAGCCAGGGCTGCTTTTCGGCAGGGTTGGACGGGCCCATCAGAGAACCGGAGACTCCTCTGGCGGGCCCTGGCTTATCCTTCAGGAGAGTTCATAGTGTTGAGGTGAGGCCATGATGATGATAGAGGCCACTATCTGCTTAGTTTTCTGTTACTTGGAATGCAAGTGCAATTATGCAGCCAGCCACCCACCCACAGGCGGCAACACTAGACTGCCAGATTTCTGGGCAGCTCTTTGCACTTGAAATATGGCCTTTTAAGCTCGTGAAGGCGGAAGCTTTTCACAACCTCATGCCGGCGGCGGCCGGGTGTCCATACTCGGTCCCCAGCCGCCACTATATTTCCCGGTATCGCCTCCGCCTTCCACAAGCACGGGTCCCACAACATTACCCATGCCCTCCCCAGTGCACTTACTGGGAAGGACCGCCTAACCGCAAACACGTGGAAAGGTGAATGTGGCCAGGGATGGTACGGAGCCAGTCCACAACTTTTTTTGCTAAGAGTTGTATTTAGCTCGGTGAAAGGACTGGCATAGAGGGAAACCGTATCTATCCTGCGTGTCATTTCTCCCAGAAAGTCCTCTAAAGCTGCTTGCACTTGAAATGTGGCCTGAACATTACTGCTGGTACTTTTCTGTGGGAATTTGCTTGCCTCCTACCAGCCTGAAATATTTCCAGCAAACTATGGTACGACGCCATGGTATTAGCACTGCCCCCAGTACTAGTAGCGAAGCCATCCCCAATTTCCTTCTCAGGAATTTTATTTGGTAGACTGAGTGGCTGCCCAAATACATTTTCTCACAAAGGAGCTGAAGATAGAGTGGCAGTAGGTGCAAGTTTCTCCAGCCTGTTAGATATTAGAGGGTGAACGGCAGCACATTGGATCAGTGGTTAACACTGAAGCCTTGCAGCGCTGGGGTCCTGGGTTCAAATCCCACCAAGGACATCTGCAAGGATTTTGTATATTCTCCCCGTGTTTGCGTGGGTTTCCACCTCAGTAAAAAAGCTGCCATAGAGTGTCCAGGAACCTTCACACAGACTTTTCATAGCCAAGGTTGCTTCTCGGCAGGGTTGGACGGGCCCACCAGAGAATCATCCGGTGGGCCTTGGTTTCTCCATCAGGAGAGTTCAATCATAGCGCAAACTTTGCAGCAGCTATGGGGCTCTTGAGCGGGGGAGAAAGGTGGGCCCTCAGAATCAAATCCTCTGGTGGGCCCAATGTTCTTCAGTCTGACACTGCTTCTCGGTGAGAGTTGTATTTCACCACAGCTATATTCTTTAGCTCGGTGAAATGAGTGGCATAGAGGGAAACTGTATCTACTCCGGCTGTCATTTCTCCCAGGAAGTCCTCTAATGCAGCTTGTTGCATAAGCAATGGCAGCCCATCCAACATCACCTCACACTTCTCGGTGGTGCTTTGACACACAAACATCTTTCTTTGCGCCTTGAATGTCATGACTACAGAGTTGGGCAATGGCACGCCCAATCCACAGTAAAAAATCAGCCATAGACTGTCCGGGAACCCTCACACAGACTTTTATTAGCTAGGGCTGCTTCTCGGAGAGAATTGTATTTCACCCCAGCCATATTCTTTAGGTCGGATGAAAGGACTGGCATACAGGAAAACCGTATCTACTCCAGCTGTCATTTCTCCGCCACCCGGTTCCGGCCATTGTCACACACGACCATGTCTGGCTGTATGTTCAGCGGTGAGAGCCTCAGATCTGCCTGCTGTGTTACAGCTTTCAACAACTGTGCAGCGGTGTGCGGTTTGTCACCAAAGCATTAAGCATAATATATTCAGCACAGCCTGTTGCCGCTTGGCCAAGGCAGTGCTGCAGTGCTTCCAGCTTGTGATTGATGTGGTCATTTCGGAGATGGAGGCCGAGCAGGCAGATGAGGAGGTGCAGGAGCTGACCAATGTCATTATATTGAGGTTACAATGGCGAGTCTGGTTTTTATGCTAAAGAAAGATCCTACTGTTTTTTTATTTATTTATTTAATTATTTACATTTCTTCAAATGTGTATTGGAGTGCGTCCTAATTTTTGGCATATGCTATAACAGTATAGGAGACCCACTCCTTAATAATGGGAAGGGCAATTCAAATAGATTCTATATTCTAAAATATTAACTGTCTTATCTGTAATTCTTTTACGGGTGAGGTATCGCAATATGGATAGTGAATTACACCGATCCAGCCAGGTATTATTGCCTTATACTGCATGATGCTGGTGCTGCCCAAAAAAAATTTAAATCTATTCTATTCCCTATCGATAACGCTGTTAGATGCATTTACAATAGGGACAGGTGCTGCTAGGTGGTATCATCAGCTCCAGATGAGTGTTCATTCTGGTCATATCTTCCACAGTCCATAACTTTTCTTTTTAGCATTTCTTTGGCCTTATATACAAGTCATTACCCTGGAAAGAATGTTTCTTAACTTTTTTTCCATTTTAGCTTGTTTTTGTATGTTTTTTTTTGTCAGTCCGTGAAAGTGGAATAATACTCTGACAACATTGTTCACAGATAATCAGATATGGTATTTGTCAGCAACCAACTGTGAATAGGTTTGAACCCACAACTCCAATACTTTAAATGGAGTGTAATATTTGACACACTCACAAAAATTTCTGTATTATTACGGCAGTCATATGAGATCATGTCTAATGGCCATGGTTTCAGGCAGTCACCTAATAGTATGGTATTTGTCAGTGACCAAGTGTCAATTGGTTCAACAAAACACAGGTGGCTGACTTTAAATTCAGTGGAATATTTGCCACCCTCCACAAAATTTCCTTATTATTACGGCAGTCATATGAGATCACGTCTGATCATTGAAAAAGGTTTCTCTGCTTCCACAATGCAGTCATGCGAATAAAATAAAAAAAATATGGCTGTATTCTGCTAACAAGCAAATGGAGCAGTAAAATGGTGTACTCTGGATTACTTTTTAAGCAAATAATCAGGATTAAGATTAAAAAAAAATTAACCCTGGCCCTCTTATCTGGGACTATGTCTATGGATATCTTTAACAGCAGCAGCAGACAGAACGTGCAATGGGCCCTCTTGCACTGTATACACTGCCACAAACCCTGTCTCCTGCCTAACTCCTGCTATGACCTTTACCACTGAATATATGCAGCTGGATTAGTCCTCTGAAGGACTGTAAGTTCAGATGGATATATATCTTGCTGTAAAATACCCTTACCTATCTATTATACCGCCAATTTTGTCGCTAGCTCAGTAGCTTTTCTCTCTACCCTGCCTGTTTCCAGGTTAGACTGTGACAAGCATAGCGGCACTCGGTCTTATATAGACCCGATGACCCGATGAAGTTGTGTTGTGTAGAAGTCTGGTGGAAACACAGCTGATAGTCCTACTGAATAGACTGTTAGCTGCTTTTTTCTTGCCATAATACAAATTCTAAGTAAAGAAAAACGAGTGGTCATCATTACTTTAAGAAATGAAGGTCAGCCAGTGCGAAAAATTGGAAAAACGTTGAAAGTGTCCCCAAGTTGCAAAAACCATCATGCGCTACAAAGAAACTGGCTCACATGAGGACCACCCCAGGAAAGGAAGACCAAGAGTCACCTCTGCTTCTGAGGCTAAGTTTATCCAAGTCACCAGCCTCAGAAATCGCAGGTTAACAGCAGCTCAGATTAGAGACCAGGTTAATGCCACACAGAGTTCTAGCAGCAGACACATCTCTTCAACAACTGTTAAGAGGAGACTTTGTGCAGCAGGCCTTCATGGTAAAATAGCTGCTAGGAAACCACTGCTAAGGACAGGCAACAAGCAGAAGAGACTTGTTTGGGCTAAAAACACAAGGAATGGACATTAGACTAGTGGAAATCTGCTTTGGTCTGATGAGTCCAAATTTGAGATCTTTGGTTCCAACCACAGTGTCTTTGGACGACGCAGAAAATGTGAACGGATGGACTCTACATGCCTGGTTCCCACCGTGAAGCATGGAAGAGGAAGTGTGATGGTGTGGGGGTGCTTTACTGGTGACACTGTTGGGGATTTATTCAAAATTGAAGGCATACTGAACCAGCATGGCTACCACAGCATCTTGCAGCGGCATGCTATTCCATCCGGTTTGCTTTTAGTTGGACCATCATTTATTTTTCAACAGGACAATGACCCCAAACACACCTCCAGGCTGTGTAAGGGCTATTTGACCAAGAAGGAGAGTGATGGGGTGCTACGCCAGATGACCTGGCCTCCACAGTCACCAGACCTGAACCCAATCGAGATGGTTTGGGGTGAGCTGGACCGCAGAGTGAAGGCAAAAGGGCCAACAAGTGCTAAGCATCTCTGGGAACTCCTTCAAGAATGTTGGAAGACCATTTCCGGTGACTACCTCTTGAAGCTCATCAAGAGAATTCCAAGAGTGTGCAAAGCAGTCATCAAAACAAAAGGTGGCTACTTTGAAGAACCTAGAATATAAGACATATTTTCAGTTGTTTCACACTTTTTGTTAACTATATAATTCCACATGTGTTAATTCATAGTTTTGATGCCTTCAGTGTGAATGTAACATTTTTATAGTCATGAAAATACAGAAAAATCTTTAAATGAGAAGGTGTGTCCAAACTTTTGGTCTGTACTGTATGTATATATATATATATATATATATATATATATATATATATACACACTACTAGCTATTGAGCCCGTTCTACGGCCGGGTGGCGAGCATTTTTATTGGTATATGGTCTCCCATCCTGGTATTTGTGCTGCCCCCATCCTGGTATTTGTGCTGCCCCCATCCAAGTATTTGTGCTGCCCCCATCTTGGTATTTATGCTGCCCCCATCCTGTTCCCCCATCCTGTTATGTGCTGCCCTCATCCCTATCCTGATATGCATGGCACCCCTCACCCCCAATCCTGGTATGCATGGCACCCTTCACCCCCAATCCTGGTATGCATGGCAACCCTCATCCCAATCCTGGCATACATGGCACCCCTCATTTCAATCCTGGCATGCATGGCGCCCCTCATCCTGGTATGTATGGCTCCCTCATAGCTATCCTGGTATGCATGGCAGCCCATCCCTCATCCTGGTATGCATGGCACCCCTCATCCCTATCCTGGTATACACCCCTCATCCCTATGCTGGTATGCATGGCACCCCTCATCCCTATCCTGGTATGCATGGTACCCCTCATCCCTATCCTGGTAAGCATGGCACCCCATCCCTCATAATGGTATGCATGGCCCCTCATCTGAATCCAGGTATGCATGGCCCCCCCAGATTCCTATCCTGGTATGCATGGTACCCCTCATCCCTATCCTGGTATGCATGGCACCCCTCATCCCTATCCTGGTATGCATGGCACGCCTCATTCCTATCCTGGTACGCATGGCACTCCTCACCCCCAAAACCTGGTAGGCATGGCACCCCTCACCCCCAATCCTGGTATGCATGGTACCCCTCATCCCCAATCCTGGTATGCATGGCACCCCTCACCCCAATCCTGACATGCATGGCGCCCCTCATCCTGGTATGCATGGCTCCCTCATACCAAATCCTGGTATGCATGGTATCCCATCCCTCATCCCTATCCTGGTATGTATGGTACCCCTCATCCTGGTATGCATGGTATCCCTCATCCCTATCCTGGTATACGTGGCCGCTCATCCGAATCCTGGTATGCATGCCCCCCCAGATCCCTATCCTGGTATGCATTGTATCCCTCATCCCCCAATCCTGGTATGCATGGTACCCCTCATCTCCCAATCCTGGTATGTATGGTACCCTTCATCCCCCAATCCTGGTATGTGTGGCCCCCTCACCTCCCAATCCTGGTAAGCATGGTCCCCTCACCCCCAATCCTGGTATGCATGGTACCCCTCATCCCCCAATCCTGGTATGCATGCCCCCCAGATCCCTATCCTGGTATGCATTGTATCCCTCATCCCCCAATCCTGGTATGTATGGTACCCCTCATCCCCCAATCCTGGTATGCATGGTCCACTCACCCCCAATCCTGGTATGTGTGGCCCCCTCACCTCCCAATCCTGGTATGCATGGTCCCCTCACTCCCAATCCTGGTATGCATGGTACCCCTCATCCCCCAATCCTGGTATGCATGACACCCCTCACCCTCCAATCCTGGTATTTGTGGTCCCCTCACACCCCAATCCTGGTATTCATGGTCCCCTCACCCTCAATCATGGTATGCATGGTCCCATCATCCCCCAATCCTGGTATGCACGGCACCCCTCAATCCTGGTATGTGTGGCACCCCTCATCCCCCAATCCTGGTATGTGTGGCCCCCTCATCCCTCAATTCTGGTATGCATGGCACCCCTCACCCCAATCCTGACATGCATGGCGCCCCTCATCCTATCCTGGTACGCATGGCACTCCTCACCCCCAAAACCTGGTAGGCATGGCACCCCTCACCCCCAATCCTGGTATGCATGGTACCCCTCATCCCCAATCCTGGTATGCATGGCACCCCTCACTCCAATCCTGACATGCATGGCGCCCCTCATCCTGGTATGCATGGTTCCCTCATACCAAATCCTGGTATGCATGGTATCCCATCCCTCATCCCTATCCTGGTATGTATGGTACCCCTCATCCTGGTATGCATGGTACCCTTCATCCCTATCCTGATATACATGGTATCCCTCATCCCTATCCTGTTATACGTGGCCGCTCATCCGAATCCTGGTATGCATGCCCCCCCAGATCCCTATCCTGGTATGCATTGTATCCCTCATCCCCCAATCCTGGTATGCATGGTACCCCTCATCTCCCAATCCTGGTATGCATGGTACCCTTCATCCCCCAATCCTGGTATGTGTGGCCCCCTCACCTCCCAATCCTGGTAAGCATGGTCCCCTCACCCCCAATCCTGGTATGCATGGTACCCCTCATCCCCCAATCCTGGTATGCATGCCCCCCAGATCCCTATCCTGGTATGCATTGTATCCCTCATCCCCCAATCCTGGTATGTATGGTACCCCTCATCCCCCAATCCTGGTATGCATGACACCCCTCACCCTCCAATCCTGGTATTTGTGGTCCCCTCACACCCCAATCCTGGTATTCATGGTCCCCTCACCCTCAATCATGGTATGCATGGTCCCCTCATCCCCCAATCCTGGTATGCACGGCACCCCTCAATCCTGGTATGTGTGGCACCCCTCATCCCCCAATCCTGGTATGTGTGGCCCCCTCATCCCTCAATTCTGGTATGTGTGTCCCCTCATCCCCCAATCCTGGTATATGTGGCCCCCTCACCTCCCAATCCTGGTATGCATGGCCCCCTCACCTCCAATTCTGGTATGCATGGTTCACTCACCCCCAATCCTGTTATGTGTGGCCCCCTCACCTCCCAATCCTGGTATGCATGGTCCCCTCACCCCCAATCCTGGTATGCATGGTACCCCTCATCCCCCAATCCTGGTATGCATGACACCCCTCACCCTCCAATCCTGGTATTTGTGGTCCCCTCACACCCCAATCCTGGTATTCATGGTCCCCTCACCCCCAATCATGGTTTGCATGGTCCCCTCATCCCCCAATCCTGGTATGCACGGCACCCCTCACCCCCCAATCCTGGTATGTGTGGCACCCCTCATCCCCCAATCCTGGTATGTGTGGCACCCCTCATCCCCCAATCCTGGTATGTGTGGCCCCCTCATCCCTCAATCCTGGTATGTGTGTCCCCTCATCCCCCAATCCTGGTATATGTGGCCCCCTCACCTCCTAATCCTGGTATGCATGGCCCCCTCACCTCCAATCCTGGTAGGCATGGCACCCCTCATCCCCCAATCCTGGTATGTATGGTACCCCTCATCCCCCAATCCTGGTATGTGTGGCCCCCTCATCCCCCAATCCTGGTATGTATGGTACCCCTCATCCCTTTGATGCTGCACACATACAAAAAAAAATAAACACTTATACTCACCTTTCTTCCCTGTGCTCCAGCACTGTGGTGTCCTGTTCTGCCGGAGGCTGGGGGAGGAGTGTGGTGCCGGAGTACGTGCGTTCCCATACTGCGCTGTGCGGCGCCATTTTGCTGAAGACACACTGCAAATGTGTCTTCAGTAAAACGGCGCCGGATAGCGCAATGCGCATGTGCCGATTCCGACGCCTTCACTCCTGCCCCGGTCTCCGGCAAAGTGAGGCGCCACGGCAATGCTCCTCCCGGTCAGGTAAGTGTGTAAGTATGGCGCCGGAGATCACGGTATGCGTTCAATGTCTACGCATAATGTGATCTCCGGTGCCATACACACTCCTCTTACCTGTAGCAGCTTGATGCATGCTTCTGTCTGGAGCCAGACTGCACAGGCGTGTCGTGCTTGCACAGTCTATAAAGGTTTGAGACAGAGACACGCATCCCCGGTTATATTATAGATATATAAAAATAAATTTTACATAGTGCCCTCTCTTGTCCTTTACATATCAAATTCTTGTTATTTTTGCTATTTATAGCACCCTGTCTTTATCACATAGCACACTCTCTTTATTGCATAGCGTCCTCTCTCATTAGATATAAACTGAAATGGCTGCTGATGGAGCATGGGAAAGCTTCTTTTCTAATGGATGAGGCGGATGGACTGATCTGGTCAGATGCTGCCCCATCAGCAGTCATTTTATATGTAACAAGAGAAGACTATGTAATAAAGAGAGGGAACTATGAAAAACAAAATTAACAAGAATACACTGTGTAAGGAAGGGTGCTATACATAACAAGAGATGATACTATGTAATAATGGGACGACGCTGGACATAACAACAGAGGTCTCTATTTAGTAAGGGATGGTGCTGTACATTACTAGAGAGGATGGTACATAATAAGGGATGATATTAAATATAATAAAAAGGAAGCTATGTCATTAAGGACTGGGCTTTACATAATTTGTGAGTACACTATACACTAAGGGACGACGCTATATATAATAAGGCCACATTGCTGTATCCGTGTGAAGTGTTGGTGTGCTGCCTGATATTTTTTTTAGACAGCTGACGGATCCATTGAGTATGTCCTAAGTCATGAATAAAAAATCCTCCAACCTGCACCCCTGAATACAAATATGTAGCACACTATTTGTGATGAAATGGCAACAGGGAGACCCCACAGAATCCCACTGCTGCCACCAATGTGATGGATCCACACCCCGCCACCTGTCTGACATCACAATTACGTCAGATGGAGCACGTGATACTCATCTGCCCTTTGCACCAACGTGACATTCTGCACCCCCTCGAGGGCACGTAAGGTCAGATTGGTACAGTTCTACACCGACACCCCTTGTCCACTCGGGTACAGGAAGGCACCAGGGAGGGAGAAGAGGTGGCCCATTCAGTCACTGACTATCTCCAGTGAAGCAGAGCCTGGTTGGCCTGGGAGAGCTGCCACCAGTTTCTATTAGATATAACGGACTTATATCGGGCTAGAAACCCGCCCGGTAGTGTCATCGTTGGACCGAACAACGGACATGGGAGTTTGTGGACTGAGATAAAGAGCAGCCCAAGGTAAAATTATATATTTAATCGCCTTAGGGGCACACCAGACATTAAACTATATACATAAGGGTTATACATACACAATGGTCAGAGTTGCAAATACAATAGCCGGGGTACAAAAGACATAAAGCAGTTATTATGAGTCAATTACTGCTCAGATGGACAACCTGGCTTTCGGGGGAAAGGCTGCCACATGGGAGGCTTGTGGGTCATCCCTTGGTTGGTGGACTCCTTCCACATGACGTGACGTCAGGGCCTCCCCAGGAAAAAAGACACTGGGCTCTCGCTGCGGGGACCTTTAAATTCTCTGGGTCACTCCCACTACTGCCACCTGATTGAGCCCAAGTCTCCATCCCTGGTCTAAACTCCCAAAAACTACAATAGGCTATAGCTCCCTAATGGACAGATCTAGAGGGTCAGTTCTGGTGTCATCAGACCCAGCCGGGCCCATGCTACGCGTGGATACCAAGAACCGGGGCCCTAGGGGCCCCCACAATGCTGTGCCGGATATCTCCCCATCCGTACGCGGTGGACTGTGCTGAAAGCTAGGGTGACATTCCCCCAGTTTGTGCGTTTCCAAAAATCTACTTGGTGTATCACTGGGATATATCGTATTCCCATAACTCGATGTTGAATTATAGTATCTTACACAAAAGAACACATGGCCTGGTGGAGGGGTCATCCTTTGCCACTCACAGCTGCTGTGAGGGATGTCATTCCCTGCATCTCGGCCCCCTCCCTTGCAAAAGTGTCAAATTACACTGTGCATTGAAGATCTTTATAAAACCCGCCAAACAGTGCACAGTGATTGACATGGGACTATCTTGAATATTCTTCACGCTATTAAAATACTATTAGCCACGCACCATTCAAAATATAAACTGATAAATAACCCTGTGCTGTGCCCCCCATAAAATGTAATCTCCACCGCCCAAAAAATATAAATTAATCAGTCTCTCTGATTCTCCCCCCAAGTGATTTCAAGGCTATGTGCACACGTTGCATTTTTGTTGCAGCAAAACTTTCCTGAACTTTCATGCACACGTTGCTTATTTTTTTCCTTGACGATTTGAAGCAGATTCAAATCTGTAGCATGTCAATTCTTGCCAAGTTTTTGGTTTTTGATTTCGCCCATACTAATGAGTGTGAAAAAATCTGCATAAAAATGCATGTAAAAACACAACAAAAATGTGTATTTTATGCAGACTTTTTCCTGCCAACACATTTTCTGCTGCAAAACCTGAAAAAAAACATAGTCTTAGTCCCTTGTTGTACTGTGCCCCCCCACCCCATTCATTATACAGTAAGTCAATGATAGCGTCATAATGAAAGGTGAGGTGGAAGAAGATGCCATCAGGGGCTTGAATTGGCGCTGGGGGAAGATGCTGTCTGGTACTTAGCATCCGCTGCCACTTCCCTATTCATTACAAGTCCCTGATAACGTTTTCTCCCACCCCACAATTCAGTATGATGTTATCAGGGACTTAGCATCTTGCCCTACAACTCAAAAAAACCCTCACACACTCTCCTCTCTGTACATTCCCCCATGGCTTTGATGCTTTCCTCTTCTTGCTGGGAACTTTCTCAGTGACACAGGTTTGCTGCATGCTGACGTTATCAAGCCACGCGCACCTGTGTCACAGAGGAAGCACAGGACAGGAAGCTGAGGGCGGATTCCTGTGGCCCCACTGCCATTATCTCTTGTAGGCAACCGAGCTGCAGGATCGCTCCCTGCCAGAACACTGCCTTTGATGAGGACAATCTCAAAGACTTATCTTCTCTTCTGGTCATCTTCCCCATCTGACTAAGGTGAATACCTAGTCTGGTTATATGCAGAGCCAGCCATGTGCAAATAATCAAAGCATGTAGAGCTAGGATTTAACCCTAGCCTTATCTGGAATTGCTACAGTTTATATAAACAAATTTTGATCAGAATAAGAATGAAGCATTTTATATGCTTGTAATTAATCCAAACTGAAGAAAATATGTGCTCTATGAAAGACTAAACTCTGTTTAAATTGCTGTAGATTCTGTTATTTTAAACAGAAAATAACAGACACCATGGTGGAAACCCAACAGATTCAATTATGGTCAATAAAGTTATTTAGTTTCTTTATGAAACAGAAAAACTAAAATCCTAAAGTATATGTTAACTTTAGACTTCAATGCTGATGACTGTCATTTATTGGTCAAGTAATATTAAATCTAACTATATCAAAAGGAATCTTTCACCAGGTTTTTTCTATCCCATCTGAGAGCAGCATAATGCAGGGACAGAGACCCTTATTCCAGCATGGTATCATTTACTAGGTTGCTTGCTGCAGCTTTGACAAAATCACTGGTTTATCTGCTGCAGATCAACCAGTTCTCTGAATGCTGAGTTCTGTACAACCCCGTCGACACCACTGATTGACAGCTTTCGGTATACAGAGTGGAAGCGGGGTTATACAGAGCTCATTAATATGGAGGACTACAAGCTAGCAGGTTTACTAGTCTTCTAGTGATAAAATCACTCTTTTATCAGTAGGAGATTATCAAAACTACAGCAAGCAGCTCCAGTAAAGTGATATATTACTGGAATCAGGGTCTCTGTCTCAACATTATGCTGCTCTCAGATTGGGTGGCAAGCAGCTGTTATCAATTTCCCTTTAAAGTTAACAATATTAGCAATATTAACCCTTACTCTTTTGTTTCTCCACTTAAACCATCTTTGTCTCCAAGTACAGCTATGTATGTAGTGAACACTATTACAGTAGTTCTAAGAAAATGGGGTCTGATATAGATGAATGAAAACCAAAGAAAAGTCTTTTACGGATAAGAATATGGAGATCAGCTATTAAAATAAAAATGAAAAGAAAACAACGCACATTTAGAAGTATGGTATGTTACAGTAAAAGAATTACCTAATGAAAGAATAGGAAACTGTTGTGGAAATGATTGCTAAAAAATGGGCTATGCTGAAGCATAACCTTGATGATTAGATCTGGCTAGGGATAGCACATGTGCTGGGAGCATGTGTGCAATATACTTTTAAGTGCAATATTTTTAAAGTGTATCTGCAGTTATACATGGCATGAAACTAATACTCATCCTTCTTCTCTTCTCTTGACACCCATCCTTCTGCTTATGTGTTTTACCTGCTAAGTGTGAACATCATCATCTTGATCTTGCAAGATTTTTTGCTTGGTATTTACCCATCCTTCTGCTTGTGTGTTTTACCTGCTTGGTATTTATTAATTGTTCCTGTTTTTTTTTTTTAATGTTCAAAGCTATCTCTTTCACTGCGGTTTTATGGTCTCTCTGTTCAACATGGGATTTTTTATCTTGCATAGTAATACCTGCTCTGTTCTTGTGCTAATTGGGCAACTATTCAATGAGGCCAATTGGTCCTAGACCCTAGCAGATACTTCCTATATATTAAGATCAGTCTAGGGATAGATCGTTTTCTGTCAGTACGTGTGCAATATATTTTTAAGTGTATCTGCAGTTATACGTGGCAATTGGTGCAGGAGACAGGTAAGCTGCACCAGATATTCAAACAAACATGCTTCTTGGTCATATCACTCTGCTTCATATATGTTTTAACTTTTGCTTTCTCTCAATTCTCCCTCCCTCTTATACATTCTGTGTACTATTTTCATATCAGCCCCTCCCTTCTCCCCTCTCACATGTATAACTGTGTTCTACTGACATTTCTCACCCACTCCAAACCATCCACTACCACCATACAGCACTCAAAATATTCATACAAATCATTGCACCACCTGCTCTTTCTCTTTTTTTCTCCTTCTCCTAGTCGCTGGCAACATCTCCCCCAAGCCTGGGCCTCCCTCCACTAGTATACATAACTCTCTTCCAGGTGCATATAGAAAAACCCTGCTGTTATGGAGACCCTCTTTGTTAATAAGGAGAACTTTGGAATAGACAGAAAAGGGTCTTCACATTGCCAGTGAGATTCAAATTAAAATACTTCATCGATGAAGGGAGAGAGACAAAATACATGCGACATGCATTGTCAGCAGGTAGAGTCTTCTGGTGTGGCAACGAAGACTCACCACATTTATTAGCTAGACAAAAAGCGGAACTACATTTTTTACATACAACTGAACAGTAAACCGAAATAGACAATCAGTGACAACACACTTCCCTTGGCCCATCGTAAAACCTTCTTGTCAGGGAACAGGGAATTCACCGGAAACCAGTATCTTAGTCAGACATTCCATAATTAAAGTCTTACACTAAAACTTCAGACTTAGAGTAGTTATAATTGTTTTCCTAAATAATAATAATGTATCTAGATATAAAAAATTAACCATAACAAATCCTCCCTTTTTATTATTTTACAAAACAATTTATTCATCAGCTACTTCCCCATGCTATAAAAGCCTGGAGGGGACGAATCCCATTCACCGGCAAATATCTTGCTTGTAAATTTCATCATATATGTTTATAGGAGAAGTGCTATTATATTTTGCAGGCCTGTGATGCTTAATCTTGCGTGTTTTCTTGCATAGTCTCTTAATAGAAAAATATACTAATCCTGGCAACTATATACACTAGTAATATCAAAATTCCTATTTGTAGAATACCTTGTAGGACGCCCTTTAGCCATCCACCTATACCCTTGAACCAATTGACAGGATTAAGAAAAGAGAAAGTGTCGCTCCACCAGGAATCTTTGTTGACATGATGTTCTCCACGCATCCCTCATTTCTCTAACTATCTCTATCTTGGTCTTTACCTGGAAATTTCCTGCAGGGTCTATGTAGTGGCAACAGGTAGGGCCTATTATCTGACACATCCCGCCCTCTCTAGCAGTCAATAATCTAGCACTATGGCGTGTTGGTTAGTAACTGCAATTAGTTGTTTCTGTACAATATTAGATGCATTGAGAACGTTAAGAATCTGGAAGATCTGGTCATCTAGATAATCAGTCACCTCTACCAACTTATTCCACATTTGCATTATGAATGGGTAAATAAATAAGACACTAAAAAATTTGTTAGCCACCCCCATTTCTACAAGATACGGTTTACCATTAGGTCTGGGCTTGTCGTCTGCAGCTGGTCTGTACAGTGTATGTAGAGGGATTGCTTTAATATCTACTCTTGTGTGTGGTACTATAAAAGTAGAAGGTGTCAGAAAGGCCAGTGTGCAAACTCCTGTGAAATTGTTGGGTAACCACTTGTAAGCCTGATGTCCACATAAAATATATAAACTCGCTGGTGCTCCAACAACAGTGTTGTTGAACAGACTAGCAATCCATTTAGATAACAAGGTGGTGCTTAATTTTTCCATAATTTTTCCCTGATACTGAGTGTCATTTGAGGTAAAACCTGATATTAGATTTTGCAAGGTGACATTTACACAATGAAGCTTAGGATTGAGAGTGGCATCAACCGCTATACACTGCGTAGTAGTGGTAGTAGCTCCATTACACTCTGAATAGTTAGCTGTAGAGAAAGGAAACCCTCTAGAGTTTATCTGAATACAGCTGCAAGAGGTAAAGTTCGGATAACAGGAGAGGTCGACACGACTGGTCGCCCAAGGCATTTCAGTCTGACTTAGAGGCGGACCACTCCTGATAAACAACAACCATGGCTAAGACACCCAAGCAGCTACAACCTTCTTTTTTTTGTAGTTCTTAGTCTAATAGGAAAAGTGTAGTTACTTAAGTAAAACATTTCTTTCAAAGTCACTGGAATGGCTAAATAAGGCATAGTATTGGAGGATATTGGACTATGGGTGCATATCCAACAGTTCTTAGGACGGTCATTAGAGTTCATGTCTTGGAGTAGTAAGACTTGGTGAAGCTTTATCAGTTTGTTATCCCAGTTTTCATTAACTACTTCATGGAGAGTTAGGCCAAGGGGTACGGTTGCTATCACCATAGTCCAAACAAACAGGGTCATCATCTTTGCTGCTGCTGGGGTTCAAAACCTTTTTACAATGGCTGGCGTGGATCCAATTGTCCTTGCCTTGGAGCTTGACAGAAGTGGCAGTGGTTAACAGCACTTGGAATGGTTCACTGTATCTGGGCTCCAGTGGTCTCCTCATATGTCTCTTTACCACGACCCAGTCTCCTGGTACCAAAGTGTGAGTGTCACTGAGGCAATTGAGGTCTGGGATAGAGGAAAGAACACGATTATGAGTAACATTCAAATGTTTATGCAACTCCAGAACATATTCAGGGAGAGAACCATAGGAGGCCTGCAGCTGCTGTGGGAAATACAACCCTGTCTTAGGGACATTACCAAACAGTATTTCATATGGGGACAGCTTCTCCCTCCCCCTTGGGGCGGTTCTCACTGAATACAATGCCATGGGCAAACAATCTACCCAGGACAAATGTGTTTCTTCCATGCACTTTTGGATTTTTAGTTTCAAGGTACCATTGAGGCGTTCCACCTTCCCACTACTTTGTGGATGATAGGGAACATGGAAAGCCTGTTCTATCCCAAGAGTGACCATGATTTTTTTCATTAGTTCCCCAGTAAAGTGGGTTCCTCTGTCACTTTCTATAGTTTTGGGCACCCCATATCTACAAACCACCTCACTGATCAATTTTTTAGCAGTTGTTTTTGTGTTTGCTTTAGTCACCGCCCAAGCATCTGGCCACCCAGAGAAAAGGTTAATGCATATGTGGCGCCCCTGCGGGTTCAGTCGCCACAGAGGTACTGCATCTCACCCAGAGGTCGGAACATGTATAAAATAAGCATCTTGCGTTGTCGCACAGAAGAGGAATATGGCAGCTGTTGTATGACCCCTATTTTGTGCTGTTCATTGGCATCTGCACAGTTGTCTCTACATATAGTAAAGTCTATGTTCTGCCAAAACCTGGACAATCCATGTGTCCTTAAAGATTTTTATTTTTTTTTTGGTATCAAAAATAACGAAATAACACACAACTGTTAAAAAGCAATAACGAAGTCTGCGCAGTGTGGTTAAATAGTATCAGTTTCCATATTTTCAGTTTAGGTTCCAAGTGCTTCAAGTACCATTGCAGACAAGTCCTCTATAGGGAGGCACTAGTGGGAAAATAAAAATGTCTCCTTGTGTCAGTCAATGGAATATAAAGTGCTTCCTGCTCTGCAGAACTGTAGGTTATCTCTACAACAGGGCAATGTGCATTCAAGACGATATTACACGAGTTCAGCTCCTGGGTGTCACTTTCTCTTGTGGGCTTTTCTTTAACCTCCAAGTCTTTGTCCTTCTCCCCAAGCAAATCCACCAGGACAATCTTCTGGGAGAGGATTGTAGTTTGGGTCTTCTTGTGTATCAAATATTGCTTTCAAAATGTATGGTGTCTTCAAAATTCTTCCTCCTCCAGGCTGGTTAGGGAACACATCCTCTAAAAAGAAATAGATGTGTCCAACAGCAATACAGAGTCAGGTATTAAACACCACACTTTTCCTCAATTCTGCAGTTACATCTATTTTTTTATTTGGTGGCATTTGAATGTGTCTGTATTATGTACTAGGTCTGGAGGAGGTGGAGATGAGAGCGGAAGAGCGGTGGGAGGCAGCAAGATGGCGTACCAGACTTTCCGGCAGGAGTATATGCAGATCCCGCCTGTGACCAGAGCGTATACCACGGCCTGTGTGCTCACCACAGCTGTAGTGCAATTAGAAATTATCACACCATTTCAACTATATTTCAACCCTGAGCTGATATTTAGACATTACCAGTGGATTTTCAGACATGGTTCCCAGTGTGACATGACAATTTACATCATTTTAATAACCCAAAATGGCACATCCTGACTGCTTTTGGTAAAAATGCTAAAAAATAGATGTAACGGTGCTGGAGGTCACCCGTACACCCGAATCTACCTGGTGTGGAGGGATCAAGCCACAGATGGGACCGCCCCCTAAACTAGTGGAGAACTACAAGGCTCAGCTAGAAACCGGACGCTGCTGTACTTGCAAGGTGCAGGGCCCACAACCACAATTACATCGCCAAAAAGCTGGCCACATAGCGTCCAGGGGACTGCAGGTCACCCAACAAGACCCGAGGCTACCGGATTGGGACACTGATTGTGAGGCTCAGGGCAGGAGGGCGAGAGCCAGCGCAGGAAGACGACTGAGGAAGGCACATAGAAAGGGGTCCTGTCAGGCACTCTTGAACTACCTGAGGGATTGCTGAACCCCTGCCTGGTGAACGCAGCGCGACGTGGGAGGCTGTAAGCTGGACAGTGCAACCTGAGGAACTTAACAACTGTGAGTAAACTCGGAAGACTGCACCCCACTGTCTCTGTGATTATTATCTGCGCCATCACCCCAGCACTACAACGCCCAGCATCACCTATATCATCTACATCATCTACACTGCCCTGGAGCTAAGCTCTGCCTGTGGAGAGCTGAACCAACCCTGCTGCACCAACATCAGCTCCAGAGGTTCTGCACAGCAGCGGCGGCTCCACATAGCCGCATACCACAGGTGGCGTCACGAACTATATCTATATAAAAACTATAATCCCCTGTAAATAAACCCCTTTTGATTGACCGCCCTGGGTCACGGACCGGGTCACCGCCACTGTGACATCTCCCTTAGCTACGACCGGCCCGGCACCGAGTACCCCATGGCCCAGGGGGCGCGTCACATACCAGGGCGTATTCATAATTACCCACCTTAGATAGCTGTATGTAGTCCACCTGCAGTCTCTGAAATGGATAATCTGGCTTTGGTGTGCATTTCCGTGGGACTCGAATAGGCCTACCAGGGTTATGTTTTGCACAAACTAGACAATCTTGAACATACTTTGCGGCCGTATTCGGGAACCCTGGGGCACACCAGTTTTGTAGCACTACTGCACACATAACACCCTTTGAGTTATGCACCGGAGAATGTGTAAGGGCAGCCATCATGGGGAACAGGCAGCATGGAAGGTAAATATGTTTGTTTACCTGCCATACCCCTGACACTGACTGTACGGCGCCCACTTTGACCCATGCATTCTGCTCGTGGGGGGGAGCTTGGGTCTGGAAGACCTGCAGTAGTTCAAGGTCCACGGCCACTGAGGCCGGTGCAGGGGATGTCTCCTTATTTGAAAGGGGGCTTCCTGCACTCCCTGATTCTGAGTCTCCTGGGGTTCCCCCACCTGCTACTCTATAGCCAATATCTCTGTCAGAGGTAGTCGTTCTGCTTCCTTAGCCGCCTGGTCGGCCAAGGCATTCCCTACTGCAAGGGGAGTTTGTTCCCGAGTGTGTGCTTACACTTTGACTATGGCTGCCCTTCGGAGAAGGGTGAGTGCTGTGAGTAGCTGCTGTACCGCTTGTGCATTCCTTATAGGTTGGCCAGCAGAGGTCAAGAAATTACGGCTTCGCCAAATGGCGCCAAAGTCATGTGCAACACCATAAGCATATTGCGAGTCAGAAAATACATTAATTTCTTTACCTTTTCCCAGATTACATACTGCAGCAAGTGCTTTAAGCTCTGCCTCTTGCGCAGAGCAGGTGGAGGGGAGTGGTTCTTGTATCACTGTCTTACCATTGTGGACTACTGCATAGCCGGTGATGAATCGTCCTTGTTCACTGTCCCAAGCTCTGGAACCATCTACAAAATACTCAGCAGAGGGGTTAGTGAGTGGTACATCTGTAATATTTGCCAAGCCCTTTATTTCAGCTTCCATCAATGCCTGACAATCATGTTCATGTGCCATATCAAACTGAGCTTCCTCATCTGCTAATTTGAAAAACAGGGGCAGGTCTTGGCTCATGTCTTGGCTCATGGTCCCTCCCTCTTCCCCATCCTGATACTTTCCTCCCTTTTCTAAATCCTCTGGAAGTAGTGTAGCTGGATTGAGAACATTACAGCGTTTGATAGTTATATGGGGAGGTGTAAGGAGTGAGACTTCATATTTTGTCAACCTAGATGCTGAGAGGTGACAGGTCTGAGACTGTTGAAGTATTTCAGATACAGAGTGAGGAACTTGAAGTGTGAGGGGCCTTCCTAACACTATGTCCTCTGTCTTTTTAACGAGTTCTGAAGCAGCTGCCACAGCTCTAACATAAGTAGAAGGCCCCATAATGACTGGACCTAGGGTTACAGAGTAATACCCTAGAGGGCGCTGCATACCACCATGTTCTTGGGTAAGGACACCAAATGCATGTCCAGCCTATTCGTGGCAGTACAAAGTAAAAAACTTGTCATAAGTAAGGGGTCACTGCCTCTCTGCAGAATGACAGAAACTAGATCATCCCATGTGGCCCGATATGCCTCCTGAACACCCTGGATGCGCATTCTAAATGTTAAGGGGGTTTTTCGGGGATCTGTGTAGTGAGGGCAATAAGTTCACTGGGGGACCAAGGCCAATATGCTTCTATTGGCCAAACTTGGGGGGGATCTTGTACCTGAACATTATCAACCATCCTAGGAGGAGGAAACTGTACATGACTAGTGGTCCTCATAGGGAACAGAGGCACCCTGGGTGTTGTCCCTGGGTGTGAACACCCATAGGACCTGCAACAATTAACTCCAGGGGGATTCTGATGACCACAATGTCTGCAAGTCCATTCCATTGACCCAGCATAAGGCGAGGGTGCTGAAGGGGGTGCATAATTTACATCAGGTACAGAGACTACAGTGGTCTGAGAGTTTTTCAAACTATCATAGATTACATAGACAGTTCCATAACTGGTTTCCTCTGATTTATGTTCACTCATTGAGAGACGTTTTGCTACTTCTAACCACATCCTAGCCTGCTCTAGTTTGTTCTTATCTTTCAACCATCCTTCCCAATTGCAGATATATTTCTCCCATTCCTTCTCTTCCAGATTTCCCCACTTTCCCATACCAAAATTCCTCAATATTATTTCACATCCCTCTACTGCTTCTTTCCCTTTCAGTCTCTCCACTATCTCACATGCTGGAACTGGGGCCATGCCCTTTAGGTTAGTCATTTTCTTGCTGTTGCCAGTCCCCATGACTACAATCACTGTACCAGAGTTACCACAGAGCTCTCTTCAGCACACCTAGAGCCTCTCAGACTCTAAATTTGATCCCGTCCCAGTCTCCTCTGATCCTTGAAAGATGGATCTGATCCTGTCCCAGTCTCCTCTAAGCCTCGGAAGACAGATCTTTAAGGAAGTACTAACACCGATTTTCCAGCCCTGTGAGCTAGGGAGATTCTTACACACAACCAAACAAATAACAATACCAAGCCTACTGCTCCACCTACTATTGCATTTATTTCTCCATGATCATATAGCATTTCCTGAGGTAATCTGCAATTATTAAATAGCTGCCTCTGCAGTTTCTCTATCAACTGGGTTAGTTCCGGGACAAAAAAAGGAAGTCACCCAGATGGGGGCGTAGTCGTGTGTTTTTACTACCCAGTTCAAAGGTTTTCCTTCTACACCTTGTAAAGGCACTGCGTAACAATTATATCTGCAATAAGTGTTACTTTTTATACTATATGTTTCCCGATCTGGGTATACAGGCTGAGCAAGAACTTCAACTACTATGATTTTCCCTCTCTTGAGCTTACACAAAGCAGAACACAGACACTGAGGACAACGATTCTGATTAATCAAAAATGACTTTAACAATACGTCAGTGATTCAATGCACATTGCACAATCGCTGATATTAATCCCCCGCTGTATTCAGGCTAAAAACTGCATTCAGTTACCCCTTTCTTGAGAGTGCCCTTATCAATTTACAGGGGAATTCAATACCCTCAGAGTACAACCTCACCGTGAAGGATTCCTCTGTTATAGGCAATCACACTTCCCTGATCCTCTTACGGACCTATTATCCTCTCCACCACATGTGAAGGAACACACCTAACGGGATCCCTTATCAAGCAGAGACCGTAGTCCCTTATTGGTCAATCAAAAATCATTCAGTCCCACATTCAAGGATCCTTATAGTTTACAATATCATTCCAGACATTTATGACGTAGACAAAACAAACAGCATAAAACAATCCTCCGACTCCTGAAATATACAGGAGAACTGCGGAGGTGCCTAATCCCGACAAGCTGGGCAAGGTTGGTTACTTGTCACTTCATTCAATTATCATTCAGCCGTCATTCACTTGTCAATTATACATCTAAAAACCAAATTGAAACATATAAGACAACAAATTCAATCACTGGCAAGGGTTCAAAAAAATGATTGTCTTGTTAGGACCACCAATTGCCCATCCTGGAGCCCTCTAGGTAGCACTGAATTATTAGTAATACAAGGGATTACTTACCGCAGATGTTATTCAGTGATTCCCAGAGATCCTTGTTGACGGGTCAAGAGGAGGTCCGGTTGTGACAATCCCAGGTTTCAAGCACCATGTACTGTTATGGAGACCCTCTTTGTTATTAAGGAGAACTTTGGAATAGACAGCAAAGGGTCTTCACATTGCCAGTGAGATTCAAATTAAAATACTTCATCGATGAAGGGAGAGAGACAAAATACATGCGACATGCATTGTCAGCAGGTAGAGTCTTCTGGTGTGGCAACAAAGACTCACCACATTTATTAGCTAGACAAAAAGCAGAACTACATTTCTTACATACAACTGAACAGTAAACCAAAATAGAGAATCAGTGATAACACACTTCCCTTGGCCCAGCGTAAAACCTTCTTGTCAGGGAATTCACAGGAAACCAGTATCATAGTCAGACATTCCATAATTCAAGTCTTACACTAAAACTTCAGACATAGAATAGTTATAATTGTTTTCCTAAATAATAATAATGTATCTAGATATAAAAAATGAACCATAGCACTGCTAATCTTATTAATATTCAGTTCATGCCTTCTCCTATGTCTTTTAATTGTGCCCTCTGTAACGCACCATCAGCGAGTAACAAACTAACTTACATTCACATTTTTTTCTTTTCCAATTCCCTTAACTTTCTGGCTCTTACAGAAACCTGGATCCAGCCGGACACCACCACCGCTGCTGTTCTCTAGTTTGGTGGGCTGAAATTTTCACATACTGCCAGACCTGAGAGCAGACAAGGTGGAGGTACTGGTCTGCTCCTTTCATCACAATGTGCTTTCCCGGTTATTCCCCCTGTATCCACACTTATGTTTCCTTCCTTTGAAGTCCACACTGTTAGACTCCTCAAACCATTCTCCCTGCGAGTGGCAGTTGTGTATTGCCCCCCTGGGCCCTTCCCATCCGTTCTTTCATCACTTTGCCACCTGGCTTTCTCACTTTCTATCCTGTGACATTCCCAATCACATCATGGGAGACTTTAATATCCCCATTGATGATCCCCTCTCCCAATCTGCCTCTCATCTACTTTCTCTAACCTCCTCATTCGGCCTCTCACAGTTTACTAACTCTCCTATGCATGAAGACGGGAATGCTCTGGACTTGGTCTTCTCCCAGCTCTTCTCAGTGCATGACTTTACTAACTCCCCTCTCCCACTCTCTGACCACAACCTTCTTTCCTTCTTTGTCGAGAACTGTTTCCTCACCCGGGACACCCCCACTTACCCCACTTATAGGAATACACATACCATTAATACCCAGCAGCTTATGAACAATCTACACTCACCTTTAGCTCCCATCTCCTCCCACTCCTGTCCAGAGTTAGCATTGTCACAAACTATATTACACTGCAGAGTGCACTAGATGAAGCAGCACCTGCTACATGTAGAAAGACAGAGGATGGCAACCTTGGCACACAATGCAAACACGTTTTCTTCAGCGTTGCTCGAGGTGCGTTGGGCGTCAGGGAAGAAGATCGCTTTTAGCAGAGGATTTCATCCACTATAAGTTCATGCTCAAAATTTCTAACTCTGCCCTTCATATGGCCAAACAATAATACTTCACCACCCTCATCACTTAACTAGCTAACAATCCAAAAAGACTTTCTGAAACCTTACACTCTCTCCTGAGCCCTAACGCACAGGTACTCATCACCAACCTCAGCGATGAGGATCTGGCCACCTATTTCTAGAAAAAAATCAACCACATACAGTGGGTACAGAAATTATTCAGACCCCTTTAAATTTTTCACTCTTTGTTTCATTGCAGCCATTTGGTAAATTCTAAAAAGTTCATTTTTTTTCCTCATTAATGTACACTCTGCACCCCATCTTGACTGAAAAAAAAAGCAGAAATGTAGACAGTTTTGCAAATTTATTAAAAAAGAAAAACTGAAATATCACATGGTCATAAGTATTTAGACCCTTTGCTTAGACACTCATATTTAAGTCACATGCTGTCCATTTCCTTGTGATCCTCCTTGAGATGGTTCTACTCCTTCATTAGAGTCCAGCTGTGTGTGGGGTATATTTCCGTACCCACTGTACATCAAGACATTTCTGCCCAATCTCCTCAGTGGCTGGATTCCCTTCACTGCTGCACTTCAAGTTCACTTGGCATCTTTGAGCCTGTTACAGGAGAAGAAGTTACCCGGTTCCTCGCTTCTTATCGGCCTACAACCTGCAACAGTGACCCTATTACCTCACATCTCCTGCAGTTTCTCTCATCGGTTGTCTACACTCACCTAACTAAAATTTTTAACCTCTCTCCTCTGGTATCTTTCCCTCCTCATTTAAGCAAGCCATCATAATCCCTTACTTAAAAAAACATCCTTCAACCAGAACTACACTGCTAACTACAGACCTGTCTCAAATCTTCCTTTCATCTCTAAACTCCTGGAAGGCTTTGTCCACTCCCATCTAATCTGCTATATCTCAGATCACTCTCTTCATGACCTTTTATAATCTGGTTTCCGCTCTTTAGGCTAAGTGCCCACGATGCAGAAATGCTGCAGATTTTTTCTGTATCTCCCTAGCAGGAAAAACGTATGCGGATTTTACATGCGTTTTTACTGCCAGGTAGAAGCGTTTGTCAAGCGTTTTTGCATGCATTTCTGCATGCGGGTTATCAAGCGCTTTTCCAAGCAATTTTAGCATCACTTGGAAAAGTGCTTGACAACTTGGTCACACTATATAAATCCATGCAACCGGCATGGATTTATATAGTGTGACCAAGTTAATAGTTAAAAAAAAGAATAAAAATGGTAAAAAAAAAAACAAAACATTATACTCATCTTCTGATGGCCCGCGCTCTTCACTCTGGTCCGTCCAGTCTCTTGTACGGCTCGCGGTTGAGTAAAAGGACCTTCCATGACGTCATTTAGTCATGTGACAGGTCACTAAGCAATTCAATGCAAGTCAATGGCGGCAATTACGCTGCGTGTCCGCAAAATTAATGGACATGCTGCGGATTTTTCCGCAATGATAATCCGCAGTGGAAATTTCCGCAGCATGTGCACAGCACATGCGGATTATCATTGGGGACCATGGGGCACATATTACCAAGCGTTTTTTAAGTGTTTTTGCTGCCGAAATTCCGCCGCAAAAACGCTTGAAAAATGCATAGTGGGCACGCAGCGTTACACTCTACTGTAATTGCCCTTACTAAAGTCTCTAATGATCTATTAAGAGCTAAATCCAATGGTCACTACTCTGTGCTGATTCTCCTGGATCTCTGAGCTGCATTTGACACTGTGGATCACCAGCTCCTCCTCACTATGCTCCGCTCTATCAGGCTCAAGGACACTGTTCTCTCCTGGTTCCCCTCCTACAGTAGTGTTCAAAATAATAGCAGTGTGTTCAAACACATGAGTTAAGCACAAAATCTTTATACTAGTTTTTATTTCCATGCATAGGGAACATTACACACTGTTTTCTAATTGAAAACATGAAGAGAAATGTATATAATGTTTAACTACTTTACAGAAAATAACAGTGTCTGCATTTGTCTTTACAAACTCACAATATATACTCTTTTTCTTTGAGGATTTAGCATTCCTGTGAATCAATAACCTAATATTTAGTTGCATACCCAGTTTTTTAGAACTGCTTCACATCTATGTTGCATAGAGTCAACCAACTTCTGGCACCTGTCAACTATTATTCCAGCCCAGGATGCTTTGACTACATCCCACAATTTTTGGGCATTTGTTGGCTTTGCCTCAGAAACTGCATTTTTTATGTCACCGCACAGGTGTTCTATTGGATTAAGATCTGGGGATTGGGCTGGCCACTCCATAACCTCAATTTTGTTGGACTGGAACCAAGATTTTGCTAGTTTACTGGTGTGTTTAGGGTCGTTGTCTTGTTGAAACATGCATTTCAAGGGCATATCCTCTCTAGTGTAAGGCAACATGACCTTTTTGAGTATTTTAATATATGCAAGCTGGTACATGATCCCTGGTATGCGGTAAATAGATCCAGCACCATAGTAAGAGAAACATGCCCATATCATAATACTTGCACCATCATGCTTCACTGTTTTCAGAGTGTACTGTGACTTGAATGCAGAGTTTGGGGGTTGTCTGCAGCCCTTGGGCCCAAAAAGAACAAATTTACTTTCATCAGTCCACAAAATGTTTCTCCATTTCTCTTTAGGCCAGTTGATGTGTTCTTTGGCAAATTGTATCCGCTTCAGTATATGTCTTTTTTTTAACAGTGGGACTCTGCAGGGAATTCTTGCTAAGAGATTAGCTTCACACAGGCATCTTCTAACTGTCACAGTACTCCCAGGTAACTTGAGACTATCTTTGATCATCCTGGAGCTGATCATTGGCTGAGCCTTTGCCATTTTGGCTATTCTTTCATCCATTCGAATGGTAGTCTTCCGTTTTCTTCCAAGTCTCTCTGGTTTTGCTTTCCATTTAAAGCATTGGAGATCATTTTAGCTGGACAGCCTATCATTGTCTGCACTTCTTTATAAGTTTTGCCCTCTCCAATCAACTTTTTAATCAAAGTATGCTGTTCTTCTGAATAATGTCTTGAACGACCCATATTTATCAGATTTGCAAGGAGAAATGCATGTACATGTGCTGGCTTCATACTTAAATAAGGGCCACCTGATTCACATCTGTTTCTTCACAGAATGATTGACCTCACTAATTGAACTCCACACTGCTATTATTTTGAACACACCCCCTTTCACATAATTATTCAAATACACAGACTCTAAAACATGCAGATCATGAATGCTGAGTCTGTTAGTTTTCTTAGAATCTACTGCACCAACTGGTAAATTGTTTGACACATGGTAATATAATTTATACCAAAAACAGTGATTAATCTGGTTAGTCATATTGGACTGTTATTATTTTGAACACTACTGTACTTCTCCGACCACTCGTTCACTGTATCTTTTGCCAGATCTTACTCCTCTCCTCATTCCCTTACTATTGGGGTTCCTCGGGACTCAGCCCTAGACCCCCCTCCTCTTCTCTCTCTGCACAGGCCCTATTAGACAAACAATCAGTAGATTTGGGTTCCAGTATCATCTCTATGCTGATGTCTTGCATCTTTTGTATGTATTGAGTAAAGTATTGTGATGTGGTCATGTATAGTGTTATAAGTAATATAAATAATGTATAGTATAAGATACGTAGCATAGAATGTAGTTTAGGTAGTGACGTTAGGGTAAGATAGGATAGAGTTAATATTGGGACAAACCCATAGTGGGAGGGGATTAGTGTTAGTAAAAGAGACTGCTTCCTGTAGTTAGTTAGAGTTCTACTTCAAGTGCGAGTAAGAGGTGCAAAGTGAGCAGAGCTGCCTTAAAAATGAACCAGAGTGAGAAGAGACTAAAGACAGGGGGAATAGTGAGATCCTGAAGTAACCAACGAGACAGAGCGGCCTTCCAGAAAAGTGTCCTTGGATAAGATGACGAGTCACGAGATCCCCGAGCTTGCAAATGCTGAAGATAGCAGACGTAAAAAGGACTGAGTTCGTGGGACTAGTGGGGGTCCCTAGCACTAGATCCAGGGTGCCAGTAGTGGGAGAAATAGGATGCGGAAATGTTGAGCTAGTAGAGAGACTTGCTGATCAGAACTGTGGCATAGAAGCTGGGTTGTGACAAAGTAGGGCAAAAAAGTGTGCTTCACCGGCTCTGGAGTAGACTACAGAGGAAGGATGCTGGGTGTATGAAAATGCTTCTTACTGTAAAAGGAACATCCATAAGACTTTGTACCCGCTATCCATTGTACATAACCCTTAGGCCATAGCCCCACTGTCAGTATTTGGTCAGTATTCGGTCTGTATTTTTTCTCAGGAGTGGGAGTCAAAACCAGGTGAGGAACAATCAAAGAAAAGGTATAATAGAAACAAGTGCACAAATTCTGCATTTATAACCCACTTCTGGTTTTGGCTCCCACTTCTGAGAAAAAATACTGACCGAATACTGACCAAATACTGATAGTGGGGCAGTGGCCTTAGCAAGATACTGTTCAGTAAAGACTTTATTTTCAGACGGGAGTCTCCTTTATTGAACTACGAAACTTATGGTCCTGGTCAGCCAACACCATCGGCTACAGGTGACCTGCACGAGTACAAACACCTAGCCAGGACCCACACTTTCATGCAGCACGGGGTGTAAAAGGAGGAGATGAGTGCCTCGTCTGTGGCTACTACCCCGCACCGCGCTAACATTTAGAGGGTCCATGCATCCTTCTCTCCAATCTCTTTGGCAGTCAAAGACAACAGAAAACCATTCTACTAGGCGTCAGGGTTGCCAATCGGTCAGAAATATCTGGACAGTCTGTAAAAATAGGGCACTTTTTCCCAGTGTCATTGAAAAAAATTGACGTATCCGTGATTTTTTGAAGTTGGAGAAATTTGTACAAATTTTTAGGACTGTATTTATCACCCATTTACAGTTCACAGTGAAGGCAGATAATATCTTCACATAGGATTTATGATCTGTAAATGTCAGATCACTTGTATTCTTAATGATTTATTATGGTCAACTAATTTATCCCAAAAAAAAAGTTATCTGTCTGTGATTTTTTTTGAGACGCTGTCTGGGAAAATAGAAAAAATAAAGTTGGTAATCCTGCTAGGGGTTATTCAGGAACAATGTAAGACTTGTCTAATGGGGGGCAGTCTGGAATAATGGAAGACCCTTCTACTGGGGGGCTGAATTAATGGATTTTCTGTTGTATTATGGCAATACCCATAGTTGTCTGCAACTGTCAGAAAAATAAGGTAACTTAGAAAAATTATTTTATCCAACTCACATTAATTTGACATCCAAACTTTAGGGAACAGCAGCCATATAGGGTCGAACTATTTTGTGCTGCCTATTATACAAAAGTAGAATGGCCACTTAAAGTAAGTTATTGATGGAAGATTACAATATGCCATTTTAGCATGAAAGATGCTCTGTGACTTTCATAGGTAGGGGGCATTACAGCTGGCTGTACATCTGCATGTAAGGGTTAAGGCTCATTTACATGGGCCGAGTTCATTAGAATGCTTGCTCACTGTTTATTAGTCTGTATAAACTTATCAATGATATATCTTTTATGCTGGCATAAAAATCATCTTTATTGGCAGCATATTACCGTATGTAAGCAGGAGATGTGTTCCTGATGACAATGATAATCCATGGGCAAAAAACGATAGTCTTAACGATCGTTCTTTGCCCATTAATTCTTTGTCTGTGTATCTATCTAAACAAGTCAGCAAACAAACGCCGATCAACTTGTATAACACTGATCATTAGGCATTTAATGGAATTCCAGTGTAAATGTTGAATAAGACATTTGTGTTTCTTCTATAATTACTCGGCAAAAATAAGCAAACATTTGAAAAGAAACCTAAAAATAACCTTAAAGGAGTTGTCCCATGAACAAAGTTCATTTTAATCAATAGATCTTGGACTAATACAAATTTCCACAATTTGATGTGTTTGAAAAATATTCCTGTGTTGAGAAAAACTTATAAATGTGCCCCTACTATGTACTGTGTAATGTTTGTGTCTGGCCTTCCAGGAACATGGTTTGATCATACATCTCTTGGGCAGGGGAGGACACAAAAGAGAGTATACAGACAGGACAGCATAGAATCGCAGCTGGATTCTTTCTTCGAGGTAAAACCATTGTTTAAAAACAGGTAAGGAAATGTTTTATCTCACAAAAAGAATCAGCTACAATCCCTTGCTGTAATGTCTAAACGGCTCTTCCGATTGTGACAGCTTCATGTATTTCCATGCAGCTGTCACGTTCGGGTCAGGAGAGCTGTCGGCCAATCTGTGCATTGCGATTCGATCTTGGTCCAATTTATACTTCCATCTAACTGCGCTCTAAAAGAGATTTTTACAGCAGCCTTCATTAATTTGCATTTATGTAAGTGCCCCCTATTAGGGTAAATGCAACTTATAGAGAAAGGTCTGTGATTAATATAACTATTTATTAGAAAGGGGGTATAGGTGTTAAGATAATTGCATACAATTATGTATATTCTGTATATGTAGCAAAGATAGAACATTGTTTTAGTAATTTTTTTAAACCGTCTATGAAATTATTTAAAATAGTCCAATTAGAATAGAATGCATTATCTCTCATTCCTTTCAAATTTATGGACATAATTTGCTTTCCAATAAATACAGGTTCCATGCATGCCTGCCTATTTACACGTACCTTTCTATGCCCCGGTTCTGTCATTAAACATGAATTATGTCAGGTATTGTGATGTTTTCTCATAATGAGATATAATTAATAAGAATTAATGAGATATAGCAAGAATCAAATGTTGACTTAATGTATTCTTAGACACTCCTTGACAATGCTCCAATAATATCTCAATTTACTGTGCATTCTGCTTATCTCAAAAAAGGTATTAAAAAGAAAATAAATAATGGTATACAATATGTACAATAACTAGAGATGAGTGGTGTTCGACTCGAACTGTTCGCCAATCTCAAATTCGAGCTGTTTTGAGCGGTGTTCGAGCCGTTCGGCGAACACGAGCAATTTGAAAAAAATTTGTCTGTTCGAGGTTAGGTTCGATAACTGTTCGTGCACCAAAATCATAACTGGATTTTTTCTCAGTAATGCTGAAAATTAATGTTAATACGCAGTTTGAGTGTACAGCGGGGTGGGGGGAGGGGCAGGGGATGGATCTCTGCAGAAATAATGAAGATCTCCATTTTTTTTTCTCTTTCCCGCATTTACAGTGGGGCGGTGCTACTGTCAGCCTATCAGCAGCGCACACACGGAGCGAACTGCTTTTTTTCACACAAGCAAGGGCATGTGTCATTGGCAGTGTATGTCACATGTCCTTGCCCTATAAGACCCAGCCATTTTCCCCGTCGCCACCATTTTCTCACTGCTGCAGCTGCGTGTTAGACGGCACCGCTGTTGCTGTGTGCGCTATACTTTGTTGATTTCAAGCCAATTTTCGCACAAATCTACAGATAGCTTGGGAGTAGGGAATAGTTGTGATTGCAGTCCTTTTAAGGACTAGGTTACATCATTTCCTACGACTTTTAGCAGGCAGGTCTGTGCTCTTAAATAGATAGGTTGGGAGTAAAGACTAATTGTAATTGCAGTCCTTTTCAGGGCTAGGTTACATCAGTTCCTATCACTTATATCAGGCAGGTCTGTGCTCTTAAATAGATAGGTTGGGAGTAAAGACTAATTGTAATTGCAGTCCTTTTGAGGGCTAGGTTACATCAGTTCCTATCACTTTTTGCCAGGCAGGTCTGTTTTAGTGCTGTGCAAGTTTTTTTCACAGCATTTGGCTAAATCTAGCAAAGCAAATCCTTTTTGGCCTCTTGCAGTGTGTGTTAGTCAGTGGAGTAGCCTATCTGTGTTGCAAGCTACACCACCTGTGTATAGAATACCAATTTTTTTACTGCACCTAGTGAAGTAAAACCTTTTGGGCTTAGCATCATTCTATTAGTCCATCTATACTAACCTCCACCAGGTTGCAAATTCAAAATAATTTGTATCTGCATCTAGCTCTGAAAAAATATTTCGGCTTGTAGCAGTGTGTGGGACTTGTTCTATTAGTCCATCTATACTAACCTCCACCAGGTTGCAAATTCAATATAATTTTTTTCTGCATCTAGCTCTGAAAAAATATTTCGGCTTGTAGCAGTGTGTGGGACTTGTTCTATTAGTCCATCTATACTAACCTCCACCAGGTTGCAAATTCAATATAATTTTTTTCTGCATCTAGCTCTGAAAAAATATTTCGGCTTGTAGCAGTGTGTGGGACTTGTTCTATTAGTCCATCTATACTAACCTCCACCAGGTTGCAAATTCAAAATAATTTGTATCTGCATCTAGCTCTGAAAAAATATTTCGGCTTGTAGCAGTGTGTGGGACTTGTTCTATTAGTCCATCTATACTAACCTCCACCAGGTTGCAAATTCAATATAATTTTTTTCTGCATCTAGCTCTGAAAAAATATTTCGGCTTGTAGCAGTGTGTGGGACTTGTTCTATTAGTCCATCTATACTAACCTCCACCAGGTTGCAAATTCAATATAATTTTTTTCTGCATCTAGCTCTGAAAAAATATTTCGGCTTGTAGCAGTGTGTGGGACTTGTTCTATTAGTCCATCTATACTAACCTCCACCAGGTTGCAAATTCAATATAATTTTTTTCTGCATCTAGCTCTGAAAAAATATTTTGGCTTGTAGCAGTGTGTGGGACTTGTTCTATTAGTCCATCTATACTAACCTCCACCAGGTTGCAAATTCAATATAATTTTTTTCTGCATCTAGCTCTGAAAAAATATTTCGGCTTGTAGCAGTGTGTGGGACTTGTTCTATTAGTCCATCTATACTAACCTCCACCAGGTTGCAAATTCAATATAATTTTTTTCTGCATCTAGCTCTGAAAAAATATTTCGGCTTGTAGCAGTGTGTGGGACTTGATCTATTAGTCCATCTATACTAACCTCCACCAGGTTGCAAATTCAATATAATTTTTTTCTGCATCTAGCTCTGAAAAAATATTTCGGCTTGTAGCAGTGTGTGGGACTTGTTCTATTAGTCCATCTATACTAACCTCCACCAGGTTGCAATTTCAATATAATTTTTATCTGCATCTAGCTCTGAAAAAATATTTGGGCTTCGGCTTGTAGCAGTGAGTGGGACTTGTTCTATTAGTCCATCTATACTAACCTCCACCAGGTTGCAAATTCAATATAATTTTTTTCAGCATCTAGCTCTGAAAAAATATTTCGGCTTGTAGCAGTGTGTGGGACTTGTTCTATTAGTCCATCTATACTAACCTCCACGAGGTTGCAAATTCAATATAATTTTTTTCTGCATCTAGCTCTGAAAAAATATTTCGGCTTGTAGCAGTGTGTGGGACTTGTTCTATTAGTCCATCTATACTAACCTCCACCAGGTTTCAAATTCAAAATAATTTTTATCTGCATCTAACCCAGCCAATACTTTTGGGCTAATACCACAGTTTGGCCACTCGGCTCTGCTCCGTTCCCATCTATTGTTTTTTGTGTAAACAACTCCAGAGTTGTGAATTAGTTAACCACCAAAATGAGTGGAAAAAGGCCTGCTGCTGGTGGAAAGGGGAATAGGCGTGTTGGGAAGGGAAAAAAAGGTTGTGTCCGTGGGGTAGGTGTTAAAGCAACAGTAACATCTGCAGAAGAAAGACCATCTTCCAGCCAAACTAAGATGTCTACTTCTTTTAGCGGACAATGTGATAAGATCCCTTTCTTACGGCCACGCCAATCGCTACAAATTCCAGATGAGGCACAAAAACAGCAGGTGCTTCAACGGATATCAAGTGCTCCTTTAAGTGGGCTCTCCTCCACCTCAACTTCAACATCACAACTACTCCAATCCTCAGAGGTGTCACCCCAATCGCACTTGCTTCTTCACAGCTCCCAAGTCTACAGCTGCCCGTCTGAGTATGGGGTAGAACAGATGGTTGAGTCTGCAGAGCTGTTTACTCATACTATAGCCTGAGAATCAGAGGTCGGCTCCAGAGCTTCTGTGAATCCAGACGAGGAAATGATCTGCACTGATGCCCAGAATCTTTATGAGTCGGATCCAGGACCAGACGCAGAAGGTTCTGACCATAATGTCGACCCAAGTTCCCAAACTGTAACTCGACGACGGGTGTGATAACACACAGGGTGTTACGGGGCCGGGTGGTGGAACCTCTGTGCCGAGGTGCAAGGAGGGACCCAGAGGGGCGTGACTAAGTATCCACCCGAACCGACCCTGGTCGTACGGCAGCAAACGACACCGTGACCAGGGAGGATCCGGGCTGAGGGACCAGGTGCTACTCTGGGGATGACCTTGTAAGAGAGCAGGCGGCTCCCACGGGTCAGATGGCTGGGACTGACCGGTATGGCGGATGGACTCGGTAAGCAGGCGGAAGTCTCTGGTAGCTGGCAGGTGGTCACAGTTCGAGAAAGCAGGGCAGGTAGGCAGTCTTTAGGTTTACCAGGAAGATGGTCACAGCAAGTGATGGCAGGGTCTCTAGGCAGGCTGGCAGGAAACAGGCAGGTGCTCCCAGGTGAGCGGACAGACAGACGAGGCTGGTAACAGGCAGGTAACTGGTGGGCGCTCCTAGGTGAGCGGGCTGACGGACACAGCAGGTAACAGGCGGGTGCTCCCAGGTGAGCGGACAGACAGACGAGGCTGGTAACAGGCAGGTAACTGGTGGACGCTCCCAGGTGAGCGGTCTGACAGACGAGGCAGGTAACAGTCTGGTAACTGGCAGATAACAGGCTGGCAGGCAGGACGAGAAATCAGGCTAGCAGCGGAACCTGAGGGCTGAAGCACAAGTGAGACACAGTGCAAACAACTTTGCTCGGGCACCTCCATTTTGGAGGAGGTGCCTTATATATGGGAAATCCTCCGGCAATTGGCCGGGGACTCCTTAGGACGACGCGAGCGGCCACTTTAAGAGAGGGGGAGCGCGCATGCGCCCTAAGCACAGTGCCCGGGAAGGAGCGCGCGCTGGCAGCAGCGAGGGAAGGAGCGCTGGAGGACGCCGCGTGCTGAACAGGAAGGTGAGAGGGACGGCGTCTCTGCCTAGCAGGAGGCAGAGACGCCGATGCTACAGTACCCCCCCTTTAGGCCCCCCCTTTTTTAGGCCAGAGAGAAATTTCTCAAGGAGAAGCGGAGCGTTGATGTTCTCCCTGGGTTCCCAAGTTCTTTCCTCAGGACCAAACCCCTTCCAATCCACCAGAAAAAAGGTTCTCCCTCTTACCCTCTTGGTGGCCAGGATACTCTCCACTTCAAAGACGTCTTCAGCAGAAACCGGAGTAGGAGGAGTACCTGGATTGTCGGAAAAAGTGTTAAGTACAACGGGTTTAAGGAGTGATACGTGGAAGGAGTTGGGAATGCGTAGGGTGGCCGGGAGTTTTAATTTGTAGGCCACTGGGTTCATTTGCCTGAGGACTTCGAAGGGTCCGATGAACCGAGGGCCCAACTTGTAGGAGGGTACTTTGAGCCGCACATATTTGGAAGAGAGCCAAACCTTGTCTCCCGGACGGAATTGAGGTGGATCCAAACGTCTCTTATCAGCATATCTCTTCATCCGCTCAGAGGACAGAAGAAGAGCGGACCTGGTATTCTCCCAAATAGTAGAAAACTCGCTGACAAGAGACTCTGCGGCAGGGTTGTCCACAGAAGCGGAGACAGGTACTGGAATCCGGGGGTACTGGCCATAGACAATAAAGAACGGGGATTGGGAAGAGGATTCGCTCTCATGGTTATTATAAGAGAACTCGGCCCATGGTAGGAGATCCACCCAATCCGAATGGTGGGCATTAACGAAGTGCCGGAGGTAGCTGGTCAGGATCTGATTGATTCGCTCCACTTGACCATTGGACTGTGGGTGGTAAGCGGAGGAGAAATCCAGGGTGACGTCTAGCAGCTTACATGTGGCTCTCCAGAAGCGTGAGGTGAACTGAACCCCACGATCCGACACGATGTGGAGAGGTAGGCCATGGAGACGGAAGATATGGCGGATAAAGTCTTTAGCCAGCTCGGGTGCAGATGGGAGACCAGGCAGGGGAATGAAGTGGGCCATTTTAGAAAAGCGGTCAACGACCACCCAAATGACTGTACAACCGGCAGAAACAGGAAGATCGGTGATAAAGTCCATAGCAATGTGCTGCCATGGAGCAGCAGGTACGGGCAGGGGCAAGAGATGGCCAGCTGGTAGATGTCTGGGAACTTTGTTACAGGCACAGGATGAACAGGCCGCGACGAAGCCTACAACGTCCTTATGCAGGGTAGGCCACCAGTAATGATGGGAAATGAGCTGGAAGGTCTTCTTTTGGTCAGCATGGCCAGCTAGTTTAGAAGAATGTCCCCAGCGAAGAACCCTCTCCCAATCTGATACTGCTACAAACGTCTTACCGGGTGGAAGACGAGTCAGATCCAAGGGGGCCACATTCATCACCTTGCAGGAGTCAATGATGTGCGTAGGCTCCTCCTCTAGATCGGAGGAAAGGAAGGACCGGGACAAGGCATCAGCTTTGACGTTCTTGTCCGCCGGGCGGAAATGAAGAATGAAGTTGAAGCGGGAAAAAAACAACGACCACCGGGCCTGGCGAGGATTGAGTCTCTGGGCATTTTGGAGATATGCCAGGTTTTTGTGATCCGTGTAGATGATTACCGGATAGAGAGCCCCTTCTAGCAGATAGCGCCACTCCTCCAGTGCCAATTTGACGGCTAGCAATTCACGGTCTCCTATGGAGTAGTTGCGCTCAGACAAGGAGAAGATTTTGGAGAAGAAGCCGCAGGTTGCCATTCTCCCGGTAGAAGATTTTTGGGTGAGTACCGCTCCGGCTCCGGAGGAGGAGGCATCAACCTCCAGGTAGAATTGTTTATTATAGTCCGGACGATGCAGGACGGGGGCAGAGCCGAAGGCTCTCTTTAAGGAAAGGAAGGCCTCCTCGGCTTCAGGCGACCATACCTTGGGATTTGCCCCCTTACGGGTAAGCACAGATATGGGAGCAGTCCGGGACGAGAAGCGTGGGATGAAAAGACGATAGTAATTAGCGAAGCCCAGGAATCGCTGTATCGCCTTCAAACCCTCTGGACGGGGCAATTTTAGGACAGAAGAGAGCTTCTCTGGATCCATTTGTAGACCTGTCTGGGAGATAACATAGCCCAAGAATGAAAGAGAGGTCTGGTTGAAGAGGCACTTCTAGTATTTGGCATAGAGGTGGTTCTGCCGGAGCCTAAGCAGGACCTGACGAACATCCCTCCGGCGTGTGGGGAGATCCGGAGAGAAGACCAAAATATCGTCCAGGTAAACCACTACGCAGGAGTACAGGAGGTCACGGAAGATGTCGTTGACCAGCTCTTGAAAGACAGCAGGGGCGTTACAGAGACCAAAGGGCATCACAAGGTACTCATAGTGACCATCCCGGGTATTGAATGCTGTCTTCCACTCATCTCCTTGACGGATACGGACCAAGTTATATGCTCCTCGTAGATCCAGCTTGGAGAAGATCCTGGCGCCCTTGAGACGGTCAAACAATTCGGAGATGAGCGGCAGGGGATATTTGTTTTTTATAGCGATTAGATTGAGTCCTCTGTAGTCAATACAAGGACGTAGCGAGCTGTCTTTCTTTTTGACAAAGAAGAATCCGGCTCCAGCCGGGGAGGTAGATTTTTGGATAAATCCCCTAGCCAGATTCTCTTCAATGTATTCAGACATGGCCCGGGTTTCGGCCGCAGACAATGGGTAGATACGCCCACGGGGAGGAGTGGCGCCAGGTACCAGGTCGAACGGGCAGTCATATGGTCTATGGGGTGGCAACGTCTCTGCTTCCTTTTTACCGAAGACGTCCGCATAGGGCCAGTATGGAGCCGGGAGACCGGGAAGATTAGCTGGAGTAGGCGGAGGGCGAGCTGGGCGGACCGGAACCAGGCAGGTCTTATGGCAGTCTGGACCCCACCGGAGTACTTCGCCGGATCGCCAGTTCAATACGGGTTCATGTGTCTGGAGCCAAGGTAGACCGAGCAACAGGGAGTGAGCGAGTCCGGATAGCACATGGAAGGAGATCTTCTCAGAGTGCAGCATTCCCACCTGCAGAGTTAAGGGTTCAGTGACAAGCAGGATGGATACTGGAAGCAGTTTACCATCCACGGAGGCAACTGACAAAGGTTCAGTGAGAGGCTTGGTGGGAATACGGTATCTCTCTACTAAGGACTGGGAGATGAGGTTCCCAGCCGCTCCAGAGTCCAGGTGAGCGTTTTCAAAGTGCCGATCCTCTCCCCAGGAGAGAGAGACAGACAAAGTCAGGGAGGGAGAGGACTTACTTTGTCTAGGACGACCTCTCCGAGCGATCCTAGACACCGGCGTTTCCCGGCCTCTCCGGGCAGGAATGGATCAGGTGCTCCTTGCTGCCACAATAAAAACAGCTCCCCTCGGCCCGGCGTGACTCCTGGCGGGATATGACCAACTTGGTCTGGTCGACCTGCATGGGCTCGGGTGAGTGCGCCCGGGGAGTGACTGAAGAAGAGACTGGTCTCTGGAAGTTAGGAGCAAGGCTGGGAAGCTTTCTCTCCCAGGTGGTTTCCTTGGTATGTTCCTGGAACCGGATGTCAATCCGGGTAGCAAGTGACACTAGGTCGTCCAGGGTGGTAGGGATGTCCCGACCGGCAAGTTCATCTTTAATCCGACCGGAAAGACGCTCCCAGAAGACGGACATCAGGGCCTCGTTATCCCAGGCAAGTTCAGAAGCGAGGGTACGGAAGCGTATGGCATATTGGCCTACGGTGAGACTCCCTTGGCGGAGACGTAGCAGAGAGGAGGCTGGCGAGGACTTTCGTCCCAGTTCATCGAAGACTTTCCAGAAAGCAGTGAGGAAAGCTGACAAGTTGGATACTAGGGGATCCCCTCTCTCCCACAGGGGATTTAGCCAAGCCAGTGCCTCTCCGGTGAGATGGGACATGATGAAAGCCACTTTGGCCCGGTCGGTGGTAAAGTGATGTGCCAAGAGTTCAAAGTGCAGGGTGCACTGGTTTATGAAGCCCAGAGCTTGAGCGGGGTCGCCTCCGAAATGAGGAGGTGCAGAAAGCCGGGGTCCGGAGCAGGATGCCATGGTATTGATGGGCAGCGGCGCTGCCGGGGTGCGAGTCGTGCAACTAGCGGTGGTTGCAGGTGGAGCAGTCAGTGTGTCCAGGTGGGAGTGGACATTCCGCAGGTGGTTCAGGATGGACTCCTGCTGGGATCTCTGACGGGAGACTTCCTGGTATAGGACAGAGAGCGAGGGAGCTTGGGTGCCACCGGGTTCCATGGCCCGAGCAAACTGTTACGGGGTCGGGTGGTGGTACCTCTGTGCCGAGGTGCAAGGAGGGACCCAGAGGGGCGTGACTAAGTATCCACCCGAACCGACCCTGGTCGTACGGCAGCAAACGACACCGTGACCAGGGAGGCTCCGGGCTGAGGGACCAGGTGCTACTCTGGGGACGACCTTGTAAGAGAGCAGGTGGCTCCCATGGGTCAGATGGCTGGGACTGACCGGTATGGCGGATGGACTCGGCAAGCAGGCGGAAGTCTCTGGTAGCTGGCAGGTGGTCACAGTTCGAGAAAGCAGGGCAGGTAGGCAGTCTTTAGGTTTACCAGGAAGATGGTCACAGCAAGTGACGGCAGGGTCTCCAGGCAGGCTGGCAGGAAACAGGCAGGTGCTCCCAGGTGAGCGGACAGACAGACAAGGCTGGTAACAGGCAGGTAACTGGTGGGCGCTCCCAGGTGAGCGGGCTGACGGACACAGCAGGTAACAGGCGGGTGCTCCCAGGTGAGCAGACAGACAGACGAGGCTGGTAACAGGCAGGTAACTGGTGGACGCTCCCAGGTGAGCGGTCTGACAGATGAGGCAGGTAACAGTCTGGTAACTGGTGGATGCTCCCAGGTGAGCGGTCTGACAGATGAGGCAGGTAACAGGCAGGTAACTGGTGGACGCTCCCAAGTGAGCGGACAGATAGCCAAGACAGGTAACAGGCAGGTAACAGGTGAGCGCTCCAGGGGAGCAGGCTGGCAGGCTCGGCAGGTAACGGGCAGATAACAGGCTGGCAGGCAGGACGAGAAGTCAGGCTAGCAGCGGAACCTGAGGGCTGAAGCACAAGTGAGACACAGTGCAAACAACTTTGCTCGGGCACCTCCATTTTGGAGGAGGTGCCTTATATATGGGAAGTCCTCCGGCAATTGGCCGGGGATTCCTTAGGACGACGCGCGCGGCCCCTTTAAGAGAACGGAAGCGCGCGCGCGCCCTAAGCGCAGTGCCCAGGAAGGAGCGCGCGCTGCCAGGAGCGAGGGAAGGAGTGCTGGAGGACGCCACGCGCTGAACAGGAAGGTGAGAGGGACGGCGTCTCTGCCTAGCAGGAGGCAGAGACGCCGATGCTACAGAGGGTGATGATGACGAGGTTGGAGATCCCACTTACTGTCAACCCACAGTCAGCCAGTCGATGAGGTCAGCAGAGAAGGTGGAGGAGGATGCTAGTGACGACGAGGTCAGGTTGCGCCTTCCTGGTCAGAGACGTAGTACTAGAAGCACGTCAACAACTGCATCCTCAAACACAACTCTGCCTCTGACCACAAGTCGTGGTGGCTCTTCAGGTCACATGGGTGCTAAGCCTTGCATAGCCTGGGCATTTTTACAGATCGATAAAGATGACTCAACTCGTGTTATCTGTAACATTTGTCAGCAAAAGCTAAGTAGAGGCCAAAAAATACATAGTTTGAGTACTTCATGCATGAACCGGCACATGGATATGAAGCATAAGTTGCAGTGGGAAGCTCACTGTGCTACAATGCGGCCTAGCCGGCCGGGCCAACCACCGTCTGCCACATCTTGTGCATCCGCAGCCTCTTCATCCTCTGTGACTGGGGGGACAGAAGTCACACCTGTTTTGGGACGTAGACCTGCCACCTCTTTACCCGCAACAGCCAGCGCGATTGGCAGGTCATCATTTTCTTTGGAGGTGGAAACTCCAGCTGGTGTTCAGCCCTGTCCGACATCAATAGCACCACCTTTGGATCAAGGCAACCTAACATGTCCGCCTGCATCTTCCTCACAGACTGGCAGTTTGCCGGGGACACCCTTCTCAACCCCTAAGTACAACAGCCAGCCCTCGGTCCCTCAGATGTGGACAAGTAAAAGACCATTTCCTCCTAGCCATGAGAAAGCTAAGAGGTTGAATTTCACCATCTGCAAGCTCTTGGCTACAGAAATGCTGCCTTTCCGCCTGGTGGACACAGAGGATTTTCGAGACCTTATGTCCGTCGCAGTGCCCCAGTACCAGATGCCCAGTCGGCACTACTTCTCAAAGAAAGGTGTGCCTGCGCTCGACCAGCATGTCACACACAACATCATCGCTTCTTTGAGAAACTCTGTGTGTGACAGGGTGCATTTCACCACAGACACTTGGACAAGTAGGCATGGACAGGGGCGTTACATGTCGCTGACTGGGCACTGGGTAACTATGGTGACAGCAGGACAAGGGGCTGCTGTCCAAGTCTTGCCGTCCCCACGAGTTGTGCGTCAATCCTCTTTATCTCGAAGTTCCTCCACTGCTTCTGCCTCCTCAACCTCCTCTCTGTCCTCCACCTGCACCTAAAGCCTGTCTAGTCATGCCACAAGCTTTCTAACTGCGCAGAAGGGATCCTGCACACCTCCTTACTATGCTGGCAGCAGGGCTCAACGTCATCAGGCAGTTTTTACTTTGAAATGTCTGGGAAATGTGAGTCACACAGCTGAGGAGTTGTGCTCAGCTCTGGAGAACCAGTTTCATGAATGGTTGTCTCCACTGGACCTGAAACCAGGGAAGGTCGTGTGCGACAATGCTGCAAACCTGGGTGAGGCCCTTTGCCGGGGCAATGTCACACACGTGCCTTGTATGGCTCACGTGTTGAACCTGGTTGTCCAGCAATTTTTAGCCCACTATCCCGGAGTAGATGGCCTTCTGCAGATGACACGGTCGCTGTGTGCTCACTTCCGCCGTTCGCATCCCGCAGCTCAGCGACTTACATCTCTACAGAAGTCGTTGGGCCTGCCACTTCACCGGCTAAAATGCGATGTGCCTACCCGGTGGAATTCAACTCTGCACATGTTGCAGCGACTGTGGCAGCACCGACAAGCCCTGGTGCAATATGTTATGATGTATAGCCTGGGCCAACGAGATTCAGAGGTGGGGCAAATCACGCTTGAGGAGTGGTCTCAGATCAGGGACCTATGTACCCTTCTGCACAGATTTGAAATGGCGACGAAGATGTTTAGTGCTGACGGTGCCATTTTCAGCATGACTATTCCGGTGATTTACATGCTGGAGCACATGTTAAACAGAATTCAGAGTCAGGTGGTGGCACAAGAGGAGGTGGAGGAAGTAGAGGAGGAGGAGTTGTATGCGGAAGGGCTAACATCTTCAAGGTCCAGACGGTCGGCAGCACCAAGGCGGCAGGCATGTGAGGGTGGGGGAGATGGTTTTACCAGGGCGCATGGTAGCAGCCAAACTAGTGAGGAAGGTGCAGGAGCCCAGGAAGAAGTGGAGGACCAACTGATGGAAGACTCATCAGATGAGGGAGACCTTGATCACATTTCTGTTGTGCGAGGTTGGGGGGAGAGAGCAGAGGAAGGAAGCATGATTGTTACCTCGCCACCAACACAACAGGGACTTGGTGCTCCTGGATGCGCAAGACACATGAGTGCCTTCTTGCTGCACTACCTGCAACATGACCCTGTGCCATCCTGGGAAGAGTAAAAGCTTGATGATTTGTTAAAATCACCTCACCAACCGTTTTAAGCTTTCAAATTACTAATCATGTTTATCTGTATCTTGGCTGGAAAATAATTTGGGCCTTGTAGCAGTGTGCAGTACTGATTCTATTAGGCCATGTATACTAAACTCCACCAGATTTAAAATTACTAATCATGTTTATCTGTATCTTGGTTGGAAAATAATTTGGGCCTTGTAGCAGTGTGCAGTACTGATTCTATTAGGCCATCTATACTAAACTCCACCAGATTTAAAATTACTAATCATGTTTATCTGTATCTTGGCTGGAAAATAATTTTGGCATTGTAGCAGTGTGCAGTACTGATTCTATTAGGCCCTCTATACTAAACTCCACCAGATTTAAAATTCCTAATCATGTTTATCTGTATCTTGGCTGGAAAATAATTTGGGCCTTGTAGCAGTTTGCAGTACTGTTTCTATTAGGCCATCTATACTAAGCTCCACCAGCTTTCAAATTAATAATAATTTTTAGCTGCATCTAGCCCGGAAAATAATTTTGGGGCTCCTAGATGCGCAAGACACATGAGTGCCTTCTTGCTGCACTACCTGCAACATGACCCTCAGATTGTCAGAATTCGAAATAATCCTGACTACTGGGTTGCCACACTCTTAGATCCCCCACACTCTTCGATCAACCTTTTCATTTTAATAAAGAACAAAAAAATGGTCATATTTGAAATTATAAGCATTAGCAGGTTATTAGAAACTGAAATCAAACTGTTTTCAACTCAAAACTTTATTCTAGGTGATGTTACATTTGCACATAGGACCCCTTGTTCGAAAGGAGCTTCTGAACTCTCTCGTCCATTGAATTTGTCAGGTTTTGGATGGTTTCTGCTTCAATTGTTTTGCATGAGGACAGAATACCCTTCCAGAGCTGTTGCTTAGATGTGAACTGCCTCCTGCCATCATAGACACTCCTTTTGATGATGCTCCAGAGGTTCTCAATGGGGTTGAGGTCAGGGGAGCATTGGGGTCACACCATAAGTTTGTCCCCTTTCATGCCCATATCAGCCAGAGATGCAGATGTGTTATGTGCAGCATGAGACGGTGCATTATCATGCATGAAAATGATCTTGCTGCGGAATACACGGTTCTTCTTCTTGAACCATGGCAGGAAGTGCTGTTTGAGAAACTCCACATACATTATGAAGTTCATCTTTACCCCTTCAGGGATCCTAAAGGGGCCGACAATCTCTCTCCCCATGATTCCAGCCCAAAACATTACTCCACCTCCTCCTTGTTGGCGCCGTAGCCGTGTTTGCGTGGGGTGTACATCAACCAGCCATCCTCCACTCCATCCATCTGGACCATCGAGCGTTGCACTGCACTCATCGGTGAGCAAAACAGTTTTGAAGTCAGTCTTCATGTATTGTTTGGCCCACTGGAGCCGTTTCTGCTTGTGTACAGTGGATAGAGGAGGTCGACAGGATGGCTTACGCACAGCTGCAAACCTCTGAAGGACCCTGCATCTTGTTGTTCGGGGGACGTTGGAGGCACTAGCAGCTTCAAAAACTTTGCTGCTATGACAAGGCTTTTTTGCCGCTGCTCTTTTAACCTGACGTAATTGCCTGTAGGAAAGAGTCCTCAATTTTCCCTTATCAGCACGCACACGTGTGTACTGTGAATCAGCTACATACTTCTTGATTGTGCGATGATCAGGATGAAGTGTCTTGGCAATGTTGATTGTAGTCATGCCTTGACCTAAACACTCCACAATTTGTTGCTTCTCAGCAGTCGACACATCCTTTTTCTTTCCAATTTTGGCAGAAAATGTAGGCTGCTTAATAATGTGGGACAGCCTTCTTAAGTAGTCTTGCCTTTCATTGAACACACCTGCCAAACTAATTAGCACAGGTGTCTGCAATTGCTTACAGTGATATAAAGAGCCCTGACACACATCACCATCAATGAGTTTAACTGACAAACAAAAAAATTCTTACCTTATCACTCCTAAACACTTTTTGCATAATAATTTGGAACACAGTGTACATGTGCTTTTCCACAAAACACCAGTGGTTCACGTAGTGAATCTTACAGTTCTAACTTGCCAACCGTGGTCTGTATGGAGTTGTTTAATAAAGGGCCCAAAATTAAGATAACATAGATGGGAGAGGTCTCTATGAATACGAATTCCTAAGTATTTGATACCCTGTGAGGGCCAGGCAAAGGGAAATTTGGACTGGATGGAATCCTGTATGGATTTGGGGAGGGAGACATCGAGGGCCTCAGACTTCGCTGCATTTTAAAATTTGACCATGTAACAAAGTGATCTATTTCAGCCATAACAGCAGGGATTGATATATGTGATTGAGTGATATATACTAGGACATCATCAGCAAATGCAGAGCACTTGTACTCGGTGCCTCCCACCTCAATCCACCTAATATTGGGGTTATGGCGAATTGATGAGAGCAGGTGCTCCATCACTAGGATGTATAAGAGAGGGGACAGAGGACATCCCTGCCTTGTCCCATTGGTGATTATGAAAGGAGATGAAAATGTTCCATTTATCTTCAGCCTAGGTGACGTATTGCGATACAGGGCCGTGATTTTGCCTATAAAAGGTTCCCCTAGACCCCTACCCCAAGCTTTTTAAGAGAATAATATATGGTGTGCCAGGAGACTCTATGGAATGCTTTCTCAGCATCCAACGAGAGTATCTAATTACAAATTTTTAACTGCATCTAGCCCAGGAAATATCTTGTGCCTAGTAGCAGTGTCTGCTAGTCAGCGGATTATCCCAGCTGTTAAGCAAGCTACACCACCTGTAGTTTGGACACTTAATTTTTTCAAAGGAAATGGTTCGGGCCCCCGGGACACTCAGTGAAGAGCATCGGGCAGGCACCCGAAGGCACAGGGGCTGGGACTGGCGGTAGGACGCCTTGCGGTGAACCGCCAAGCTTGATCCTTATAACTGCAGCAGCTTTAGTGGACGCTACTGGAGCTAGAATTACCGCGGCTGCTGGCATGAGACTTGCCCTTCAATAGATCCTTGTAAAAGGATTTAAAGTGTACTCATTCAAATTAGAGAGACAATTTAAATTAAAAAGATTAGACCTGCCTCCACCGCAGGGGGGCTCGCTCGACCCACCAGCGGACAGGCACCAGTATTGGGAGAGGGGGGCTGGCCGTCAGGGTCCACCGCGGCTCTGGCACAAACCCGGCGACACGGAGGTCGCACAGGCAGGAACGGACTGGCCGTGTCGGCTTCGCACTTTTTTGGTTTTAGAAGGGCATGACATGCCTATATCTGTGTCTCCCCCTCCTTTTACTCCTCCACCTATTTTCTTTTCGCATGATTATATGTATTTGTCACTTTTCCATGTGTTAGTTGTGTCTTCTGAGCAGTTTGTCAGCTTTTGGACACTTTTGAAGGTGTTTTCTATGTGTTTCTATGTGTTTTTGTTTGCCTGCCATTGGTTTTAACGGTGTTCGACGGTGTTCGACGAAAAGTTCGACGAACAGTTCGGCGAACATACGGGTGTTTGACAAACCGAACCGAACTCGAACACTATGGGGGTGGCTCAACACTAACAATAACTAATCTGAGAACAACGTGATGAAAGTAAAAAGTGCTTCCCAGTCAGCTGAGCACATACTATATAGTTTACCCCTATTCCTCATTTGAACTAGCAAAAGTGGCCAGACAAGAACATTTGGGATGCTTCCCAAGTTACATCATTTTCTGCTACTTTATTTAATGTGATCAAATTCATGGTTTAAAACTATGTCACATGTAAATCCACCATGCTATGTAACTGACCAACTCTGGGCTTCGCCCCATCAATGTCCCTGGAGAAGAAAGGAATAGGAAGTCGCATTATTTGCTGTATGCTTTTAGTGATAAATCCCTTTTTCCTAATCCTGTACTTTAATTTGTTACACATTGGCTGCATATACTGATGGCCAGAGCCAGACCGGCCATCTGGCAATTCTGACAATTGCCAGATGGGCTGGTACCCACACTGGGCCGCTCTGTCACTTGGTGTCTCCTGGTATCTTCGAATGCGCAGGGATCAACGCCGAACCCCTTCTCCCACAAGTCCCACATGACCACCTTTTCTTCACATTCATGTTAAGCACGTGAAGGATGAAAGAGGAGATGACGCCTCAGCCAGTCAACATGATCATTACCTATGGCCAGCCGCACAGGAGCAGGCTGAGGTACGTAGTTTCCACACACTAAAGAGCAGCACGTTAGGGCAGTACCCCTCCCCCAGTCCAGCTGGTGAGAAGGACTTTTTCCCAGTGTTGGAGGACATGTTAGGTGAAAATCTTGTCCTCTGTTCTGTCCAGCAACTCCCGCCTCTGATCTCCTGCTCCCATCTTGCTACGCATGATCTTCGGCATGCGAGCCATGGCGCATGATGTCACTGCCATGTACCCCCAGTCAGGGGCACACCGACGTAAGCTGCCAGCCTCTGATTGGCCAGCGGCGTATATGGCAGCGTAGGGAGCCGGCTGGTTCCCTGCGTCGCAATACATTTCAGCCAGATGTGCACTGTTGTTGCTGGACCGCTCCAACTCTGGGCCCCGGGGTAGTTGCACCAGCGATATGTCCGCTCCTGCCATTACTGATCCCTGTGGTACCCCACTGTTAACTGTGACCCAATCTGAGTGTGTCCCATTAATAACCACTTTCTGTTTCCTATCACTGAGCAAGTTGTTAATCAAGTTACACATATTTTCCACTGGTCCCATTGCTCTAATTTTATGTACCAACCTTTTATGTGGCACCGTATCAAATGCCTTTGAAAAGTCCAGATAGACAACATCCACTGTGTTTCCCTGGTACAATCTAGAACTTACCTCCTCATAGAATCTGATCAGATTAGTTTGCAGGACAGATCCCTCATAAACATATGTTGGCATTGGTAAATTAGGTTATTCTTATTGAGATACTCCAGGACAGGATCTCTTAGAAAACCCTCAAAGATGTTGTCCACAGTAGAGGTTAAACTTACCAGCCTATAAATTCCAGGCTCAGATGTTGTCCTTTTTTTGAATATTTGTACCACATTTGCTATGCGTCTGTAACCCTGGTGGGTGAATATAACCCTGGTGGATGTAGACCTACTGCACCAAGGGCCGGGCTTTCCCTGGAGGAACATGACTAAGTGTCTACTGAGTCTTCATTAGAGCCACTGGTGGTGATGATAGGCTGGGCTGCCGGTAGACTACTGTAGACACCAGGTAGCACTCCGGGGCAGTCCCTGGAACTGCAGCAGCAGACCGGAGGGTCAGAGGCACGGGTACCAGGTACAGGTTGGCAAAGACAAGGGCGAAATCAGACGATCTGAGGTCGGGGCAGGAAGCACAGGTTGAGGATAGAGAAAGTGACATGCTGCAGATTTAAACTCAAAGCATTTCAAATTCTTTAGTGTTAAAAAAGGCACAGGGGGTGTGAGATTTACATACATGTCAGAAGTAAAAACATACAATGACCAACACAGTCGTCTGAAACGCGTTTGCATAATTTTTTTATGGTTTTTAGAGATGAAGTTGCGACTTCCTTTCTCTATTTTTGTACAATAAAGTATAGCTTTTAATTGAAGATACTGATGCTGGATCAGTTTTTTGCTTCTGCCTACCCCTCGCCGGATTACAAGTCTCCGTACAGTGGATCTTCTTATGGGTAAGCTGACTTTTTTTTGCCTTTTTGATTATATACATGTCATCCACTTTTCTGAAACTGTAATAGACTGTAATATGTTTTTTTACATGAAAATATGCAGCAGTACTTAGCCTAAATGAGTGTCTCGTATCATCTGTTCACACACCCCCATGTACTTAATAGACTTCTGTGTCTGTACTTGTACACATATTGGTTGGTGACTGTTTCATTTAGCATTATGCTAATAACTTATTTATTACATTGATGGTCTGACTGTACAATACAAGCATTTGTCACCATCCACCTTTCATGCCTCCCCTATTTCCTCATAGATTGTAAGATTGCGAGAAGGGCCCTCTCTCCTCTTGGCAGGGGCATCGCTAGCATCAAAGATCCATGGCTCCAGCACCAAACATCTTGGCTGGAACCGCGGATCTCCTGCCACCACCGCATTGAACTGTGTTAGCATCAACATAACGCCAACATGGTTCAATCCCGTGATAGAGCAGCGAGTGAGCCACAAGCTCCCTGCCCTATCACTGTCTGTCTCAAAAGCCGCAGACCACGGCTTACGAGACATCAGCGTATTCACGCAGGCGGCACAATGACTTCATTGCATCGCATCGCTCTGCAGGTCAGAAGAGAAGACTGCGGTGCCGGGAATCAGGATGAGGTGAGTATAAACTTCATTAATTTTTTTATGAACGGGCTGTGGGGCAATCATACCATATATGTGGAGCAGTGGGGCCATCATACTATATATATGAGGTAGTGGGGGCCTCTTATACTATATAGAGAGGAACTGTGGGGACCATCATAAGGGGGCAGTCGGCATCATATTCCATTCCATATAGGGATCTGTAGGAACATAATACTATATATAGAGGGGTTGTGGGATCATCATACTATATATAGGATGCTGTTGGGGACATAATACTGTAAATAGAGTGCTGTAGGGGACCATCATACTATATATAGGGGGCTTTGGAGACATCATACTATTTGTGGGAAGCTGTGGGCATCATCACAGTATATATCAGAAACTTTAGAGCCTCATGCTATATATAGAGGGGAAGTGAAAACAGCATATTATATATATGGGGCTATGTAGCCATTTTACTATACATAGGGAGATCTGGGGTCCTCAATGTATAATAAAGGGCTTTGCGGACCATCATATTGTGTATTGGGGGCTGTAGGACCATCATACTGTATATACAGAGCTGTGTAGACACTCAAAGGACATTATTTATTATAAATTAAGGCATTATTAGTTTTGGTAGGAGCACTCAGGTTCCATTATTTTTTGGGGGGAGGCATTGTTAACTTTAAGTGGACACTCAAGGGTATTTGTTGCTGGAAGGGGGCACTTGGGATATTATATCATTCAAAGGAGCATACATTGCCTTATAATTTTATAGGTAGCACAGTAGGGGCATTAATACTTTCTATTGGACACTTTAATTTTTGGGGGAAGGAGTAATCATAGTAATGACAACATTTTTTAAATATTGAGGTCACTGTTCCACACCACAGGTACACGCAGAATGGGGAGTTTTTGTAGGTTGGGAATAGATGGAGACGGTGCTGGAAATGTGAGAAGTCAAATGTGTTTTTGTTGTAATCTGTGCAGACGAGTCGTGGCTGGAAGAAGTTGTCATGGAGGTCTGGACCAAATAGAAAAGATGGAAAAAATGAACAGCTCCAATCAGAAAGAACGTCTGCTGTAAGTTACTATATATACTATATATAACTGTACGGTAATCTCCTTTATGTTCTGCGGGACTAGTATCTACCAATATACGATTACTGTAAGGTGGTAATATTGCTCTTTTTAGTAGTGTTTTTTCTTTTCTTTTTTTATTTAGTAACAGCTTAATGTATTTCAGTTATTATATAGTAGAAGGTGTATGGTGGTATCATTGGTCTTTGAATAGAGTGTTTAGTTATGTAGGGGTAATCATCACATTATATTATGTATTTGCTATGTAGTGGTGATGGTAGAGGACATTGTGTAGCCATATTGTTTTGGCCTTGTATAGCAGTAATTTTGATAATATTGGTCTTTGTATTGTGTACTTTTGGTTAGCAGTGGTATACTGTAATTATATACAGTATGTATAGATGCTATTTTAAATGGGTGCAGGAGGGTGGTTTGCACTTTGGGGCTTGGGCCCCTGATCTTTTAGTACCCTAGCAATGCCCCTTCCTCTTGGTATCTGTTGATTTATGTGATTTTTGTTATTCTGTAATGTCTTTTATTATCTGTACAAGTCCCTCTAAAATGTAAAGTGCTGCGGAATATGTTGATGCTATAGAAATAAAAAAATAATATTATAATGCAGCAGCTGGTTGTAAGTGAGGTGAGGATAGGGAGGCCGTTATCATAGAAGGGATCATATGCTGCACAGTCTTTCCTGGGGAGGGTGAGGAAAGTTCAGTTTGTTTGTTCTTAAAACAGAAACCGGGGGACAGGGTTTTTTGAAACCGGAAAACTCCTTTAAAGGAGATATCTGGGACTTTAAAAAAAAGGCATTTAGTTTCTAACAGAGGCAACTACCTGCCTATTGTACCCAGCGCCGGTCATTGACCACTCGTGCCAGGGATTCAGTTGTTCCCTGTCTACAGAGCAGTGGTTCCTCTTCCTGTTGACAGGGCCAGACTACTGGCATTATGCTTAGGCAGCGGAGAGACGGTTGTCAATCAGCATGACACTAGTAATCCCGCCCTGTCAACAGGGAAAGAAACTGCCACTCTGTTGACGTGACGTCAGGGGAAGTATGTGACCGCTCTGTGTCGGCGGAGTTCGGCGCCGGACACAACAGGCAGGTAGGTAGCAACTACCTGCCTGTTAGTGCTTAGGTACATTTTTTTTATTACAGTCCCGGATATCCCTTTAATGCTTGCAACCACTGCTGCTCAAACTTTCAAATCAGTCAGTAAGGATTTAGGGCACTTTTACATGGCGATATTTTGCATTAGTATTTGTTAACAGACGCCATGAGTGGATCCAGAACACAGAAGAGGTGAAAGTGCTTCAGCTATTATTTTTCTCTGTGTTTGTTCCCCTCTGGTTTTTAGCTTACAAATATTGATGTAAATTACTGCCCAAAATGCTCACAGTGTGAATGAGGCGAGGAAGCTGCTTGTAATGCTGGAATATACTGTGAGTCCTTATTCCAAGGATGAGTGTACACTTTGCAGGTGCTGTGCTATAATGCTTGTTTTCTCTGCTCCATCATACTCCCAGAGCAGGGGCAACCCCTGGGGCAAAACTGTGGCCGGCAGAAGCATACAAAATAAATACACAAAGCATTGCAATTAGGTGTCAAACGTTCTGAACTTTATTTAAACTCACATGACACCGAAAATAGCACTACCCTCGACTCACGAAGAGTCACCCACCAGCACTTAGGAGAGGAAAAACCCCTGTGGAGGAAACCTGTAGGGAACCATGGCTGGAGGGCTGCCTGTCCCTTGGGCTTAGAGAGTTAGTGTGGATATATAACAGATGTAACTGCAGAGTTTTACAAGTTGTACATTTTACTAGAATTACAGAGAACGACATAACAAATACAGACTATAAATGTGATAAACTGGATGTGGGAGACATCTGGCTGTGATATCTGTCACCACATTGACTGCTAGAACGAATTTGGTTGATCTGATTGTCCAGGTGGATGCATCATTTCTCCCTTAGAGATCCAGGTCCAAGTCTCAAGAAGTTGAACACTCTGTTAAAAGGATTGTTCTTTATGGTTAACCCCAAATAGGATAAGTACAAATCACCCTTTCCTCCTCCTCCTCCCAATTTATCCCACATTAAAGGCATAGATCCATGAACTCCTAAAGGAGATCAGCTCTTTGTAGAGGGTAACAGAAGGGAATCCTGTGCTGGGGACCCCCCTCTGTTACCTTCCCATGTCCTGGGGGTGTCTAAAGCAGACAACCCCTTTCCCTGCTACAACCTCCAAATTACACCAAAGTCGGCACATTACGTGGGGTGGTCAAGCTCAAGGTCCTCAGGCGCATCAGTAATGGCGCTGATCATGGCAGCGCGCCCTTCTTTTATGGAATCTTCTTTATGATACTTGTTTATGACCTCATAACAGTTGTCATGGTTACTACAGGGGCTATTACTGATGCAGGGCCCATGTATTAACTCTTTCATCATTGGTAATTCACGTTCATTATAGAGGCAAATAACTGCATTTGTTATAAGCAGGAGTCTTATCATTATAATTTCCCTTGGGCACCATAAGAAATACAGATTACAGAATAAATGTGCAAGTTTTTCAGGAGTGTTTTGCACTTTTTAGATGCAGAGAACAACTAGCACTTTACAAAGAAAAAAAATTATTTGTAAAATAGTTTTATAGGGAAGCATTTTTCTAATGTACATTCTACATAGTTACATAGTTATATAGGTTGAAAAAAGACCTAGGAACATAAAGTTCAAACTATCTTCAAAGTTATACAGTACAGACCAAAAGTTTGGACACACCTTCTCATTTAAAGATTTTTCTGTATTTTCATGACTATGAAAATTGTACATTCACACTGAAGGCATGAAAAATATGAATTAACACATGTGGAATTATATACTTAACAAAAAAGTGTGAAACAACTGAAAATATGTCTTATATTCTAGGTTCTTCAAAGTAGCCACCTTTTGCTTTGATGACTGCTTTGCACACTCTTGGCATTCTCTTGATGAGCTTCAAGAGGTAGTCACCGGAAATGGTCTTCCAACAATCTTGAAGGAGTTCCCAGAGATGCTTAGCACTTGTTGGCCCTTTTGCCTTCACTCTGCGGTCCAGCTCACCCCAAACCATCTCAATTGGGTTCAGATCTGGTGACTGTGGAGGCCAGGTCATCTGGCGTAGCACCCCATCACTCTCCTTCTTGGTCAAATAGCCCTTACACAGCCTGGAGGTGTGTTTGGGGTCATTGTCCTGTTGAAAAATAAATGATGGTCCAACTAAACGCAAACCGGATGGAATAGTTTGCCGCTGCAAGATGTTGTGGTAGCCATGCTGGTTCAGTATGCCTTCAATTTTGAATAAATCCCCAACAGTGTCACCAGCAAAGCACTCCCACACCATCACACCTCCTCCTCCATGCTTCACGGTGGGAACCAGGCATGTAGAGTCCACCCGTTCACCTTTTCTGCGTCGCACAAAGACATGGTGGTTGGAACCAAAGATCTCAAATTTGGACTCATCAGACCAAAGCACAGATTTCCACTGGTCTAATGTCCATTCCTTGTGTTCTTTAGCCCAAACAAGTCTCTTCTGCTTGTTGCCTGTCCTTAGCAGTGGTTTCCTAGCAGCTATTTTACCATGAAGGCCTGCTGCACAAAATCTCCTCTTAACAGTTGTTGAAGAGATGTGTCTCCTGCTAGAACTCTGGTCTCTAATCTGAGCTGCTGTTAACCTGCGATTTCTGAGGCTGGTGACTCGGATAAACTTATCCTCAGAAGCAGAGGTGACTCTTGGTCTTCCTTTCCTGGGGCGGTCCTCATGTGAGCCAGTTTCTTTTTAGCGCTTGATGGTTTTTGCAACTGCACTTGGGGACACTTTCAAAGTTTTCCCAATTTTTCGTACTGACTGACCTTCATTTCTTAAAGTAATGATGGCCACTCGTTTTTCTTTACTTAGCTGCTTTTTTCTTGCTATAATACAAATTCTAACAGTCTATTCAGTAGGACTATCAGCTGTGTATCCACCAGACTTCTGCACAACACAACTGATGGTCCCAACCCCATTTATAAGGCAAGAAATCCCACTTATTAAACCTGACAGGGCACACCTGTGAAGTGAAAACCATTTCCGGTGACTACCTTTTGAAGCTCATCAAGAGAATGCCAAGAGTGTGCAAAGCAGTCATCAAAGCAAAAGGTGGCTACTTTGAAGAACCTAGAATATAAGACATATTTTCAGTTGTTTCACACTTTTTTGTTAAGTATATAATTCCACATGTGTTAATTCATAGTTTTCATGCCTTCAGTGTGAATGTACAATTTTCATAGTCATGAAAATACAGAAAAATCTTTAAATGAGAAGGTGTGTCCAAACTTTTGGTCTGTACTATACATTTTCAATAGCTTTATTAGTCATAACTCATAATGTTATGTTTTGTTAAAAAAGTATCCAGCCCTTTTTTAAATGCGGTTATAGTGTCGCAATCACTACCTTTTGTGGTCGGGCATTCTGATTGCTCTAACTGTAAAGAATCCTTTCCTGTTTAGCTGCCAGAATTGACTTTCCTCTACATGTAACAAATGTTCCATTACCATTTTTAAGGTCATGGAAAGTGATGTCAAGTGCCAGTACTTTTCATTGACCACATATGTATTTATACATATAAATGAGATCTTGTAATAATGTAATAATCTAGTTGCCCGCCTTTGAACTGACTCTAAATTCCAATTTTTTTTTTAAATGTGGAGCCCAAATTGGATCCCAAATCCAAGATGTGGCCTCACAAATGATTTATAGAGGGGTAATAATATATTTGGATCACAGGATTTTATCTCTCTTTCTATACACCCTAAAATCTGCTTTTGCGGCTGCTGCTTGACATTGAGTACTGCTGCTCAGCTTACTTGTAACTAGTGTTGAGCCACCCCCGTAGTGTTCGAGTTCGGTTCGGTTCGTCGAACACCCGTGTGTTCGCCGAACTGTTCGTCGAACTGTTCGTCGAACACCTTCGAACACCGTTAAAACCAATGGCAGGCAAACAAAAACACATAGAAACACATAGAAAACACCTTCAAAGGTGTCCAAAAGCTGACAAACTGCTCAGAAGAGACAACTAACACATGGAAAAGTGACAAGTACATATAGTCATGCGAAAAGAAAATAGGTGGAGGAGTAAAAGGAGGGGGAGACACAAATATAGGCATGTCATGCCCTTCTAAAATCCAAAAAGTGAGAAGCCGACACGTTCAGTCCGCTCCTGCCCGTGCCACCTCCGTGTCGCCGGGTTTGTGCCAGAGCCGCGGTGAACCCTGACGGCCAGCCCCCCTCTCCCAATACTGGTGCCTGTCCGCTGGTGGGTCGAGCGAGCCCCCCTGTGGTGGAGGCAGCTCTAAGCTTTTTAATTTAAATTGTCTCTCTAATTTGAATGAATACACTTTAAATCCATTTACAAGGATCTATTGGAGGGCAAGTCTCATGCCAGGAGCCGTGTAATTCCAGCTCCAGTAGCGTCCACTAAAGCTGCTGCAGTTAAAAAGCTTTTATAAGGATCGAGCTCGGCTGTCCACCGCAAGGCATCCTACTGCCAGTCCCAGCCCATATGCCTTGGGGTGCCTCCTGATGTTCTTCACTAAGTATCCCGTGGTCCCGAAGCATTTCCTTTGAAAAAATTAAGTGTCCAAACTACAGGTGGTGTAGCTTGCTTAACAGCCGGGATAATCCGCTGACTAGCAGACACTGCTACTAGGCACAAAGTATTTCCTGGGCTAGATGCAGTTAAAAATTTGTAATTAGATACTCTCGTTGGATGCTGAGAAAGCATTCCATAGAGTCTCCTGGCACGCCATATATGATTCTCTTAAAAAGCTTGGGGTAGGGGTCTAGGGGACCCTTTTATAGCCAAAATCACGGCCCTGTATCACAATACGTCACCTAGGCTGAAGATAAATGGAACTGTAGCACCCTGAGGGCTCGGTTGCTACAGAGGTATTGCACCTCACCCAGAGGTGTGATATCTCACTCTCAGGTAAGGATGGAGTGTGGATCAGGACCCGACACCTGCATGCATTACACCACATTGCCGTGGGGCAGGGCGACCAATATGCCTCTGAGATGGGCACGACAGTCCCTGTCCCTGGCTGGAGTGGGGGGAGGGAACACTGAGGAAGGGGAACCCTGTAGTGCAGGAGCAGGGAGGAAGCAGTTCCTGGGTGCATTGAGAAGGGAGTATAAAAGGTGGGCACCATCTTAGTTCAGTGCAGAGAAGTCTGAGCAGAAGTGGCAGGGAGCAGGGGCTCTGCATGAGCTCTGCTCCGGAGGCGGGCCTAGTAACAGAGGCCCAGGCCTGGAAGAGGGAGAAGGAAGGAAGAGGAGCGGAGAAGGCTCCAGGAACGAGGAATGAAGGGATCCCAGGGGTGCGGACGGGCGAGTCGCCACCGCACGCCCGAATCCACCTGCGTGGAGGGGTCAGGCCAAAGGGGGAGACCGGTCCCCGAAACTAGTGGAGGCAGGAAACGACCCTCAGCTAGAAACCGGAGGCTCTGACATTTTATGTGGCGCAGCCCCTCGCTACACCCGCTAGGAAGGCACCACATAGGGTCAGGGAAACTGGCGCCAAGTTTACCAAGAGGAGGCCCGAGGCAGCCGGACAGAAGGGTTGGAAAGAAAAGGCCAGACAAAGGACACACAAAGTGGGTCCTGTGAAGCGCTCCAAAGTTATCTGGGAGTTGTCTGAGCCCCTCACCTGGTGAGCACAGTACGACGTGGGCAGCCGTTACCTGCAGACGTGGTCTGGATAATAAGAACTGTGAGTAAAGGCCCTGGACTGCATCACTGACTCCGTGTCGTTACTGCTGCTGCCCTGCACCATCACCCCCATCCTCCGCATACACTGCCCTGAGGCTATACTCCTCCCGTGGGGAGTTATGCTACGCTCTGCTGCACCCACAACACCAGCCTCAGCGGTCTGCCCTGCAGCGGCGGTTCACTCTGACCGCAATCCACGGGTGGCGTAGTCGGACATTTAAACATCAAAACCACATAAATAGTTCCGCCACTGGTTTGACCACCCTGAGCCACGGAACCGGGTCGCCGCCACGAAGACTACAACCACCAGCATCGACCAAAAAGGGTCCGGCTCCGGGTGTCCCAAGGCCCAGGGGGTGCATCAGAACATTTTCATCACCTTTCACAATCACCAATGGGACAAGGCAGGGATGTCCTCTGTCCCCTCTCTTATACATCCTAGTGACGGAGCACCTGCTCTCATCAATTCGCCATAACCCCAATATTAGGTGGATTGAGGTGGGAGGCACCGAGTACAAGTGCTCTCTATTTGCTAATGATGTCCTAGTATATATCACTCAATCACATATATCCATCCATGCTGTTATGGCTGAAATAGATCACTTTGTTACATGGTCAAATTTTAAAATCAATACAGAGAAGTCTGAGGCCCTCGATGTCTCCCTCCCCAAATCCATATAGGATTCCATCCAGTCCAACTTTCCCTTTGCCTGGCCCTCACAGGGTATCAAATACTTAGGAATTCCTATTCATAGAGACCTCTCCCATCTATGTTATCTTAATTTTGGGCCCTTTATTGAACAACTCCATACAGACCACGGTTGGCAAGTTAGAACTGTAAGATTCACTACGTGAACCACTGGTGTTTTGTGGAAAAGCACATGTACACTGTGTTCCAAATTATTATGCAAAAAGTGTTTAGGAGTGATAAGGGAAGAATTTGTTTGTTTGTCAGTTAAACTCATTGATGGTGATGTGTGTCAGGGCTCTTTATATCACTGTAAGCAATTGCAGACACCTGTGCTAATTAGTTTGGCAGGTGTGTCCAATGAAAGGCAAGACTACTTAAGAAGGCTGTCTCACATTATTAAGCAGCCTACATTTTCTGCCAAAATGGGAAAGAAAAAGGATGTGTCGGCTGCTGAGAAGCAACAAATTGTGGAGTGTTTAGGTCAAGGCATGACTACAATCAACATTGTGCGATGATCAGGATGAAGTGTCTTGGCAATCAAGAAGTATGTAGCTGATTCACAGTACACACGTGTGCGTGCTGATAAGGGCAAATTGAGGACTCTTTCCTACAGGCAATTACGTCAGGTTAAAAGAGCAGCGGCAAAAAAGCCTTGTCATACCAGCAGACAAGTTTTTGAAGCTGCTGGTGCCTCCAACGTCCCCCGAACAACAAGATGCAGGGTCCTTCAGAGGTTTGCAGCTGTGCATACGCCATCCTGTCGACCTCCTCTATCCACTTCACACAAGCAGAAACGGCTCCAGTGGGCTAAACATTACATGAAGACTGATTTCAAAACTGTTTTGTTCACGGATGAGTGCCGTGCAGCGCTCGATGGTCCAGATGGATGGAGTGGAGGATGGCTGGTTGATGGACACCCCACGCAAACACGGCTACAGCGCCAACAAGGAGGAGGTGGAGTAATGTTTTGGGCTGGAATCATGGGGAGAGAGATTGTCGGCCCCTTTAGGATCCCTGAAGGCGCTAAAGATGAACTCCATAATGTATGTGGATTTTCTCAAACAGCACTTCCTGCCATGGTTCAAGAAGAAGAACCGTGTATTTCACAGCAAGATCATTTTTTTGCATGATAATGCACCATCTCATGCTGCACATAAAACATCTGCATCTCTGGCTGATATGGGCATAAAAGGGGACAAACTTATGGTGTGACCCCCATGCTCCCCTGACCTCTACCCCATTTAGAACCTCTGGAGCATCATCAAAAGGAGTGTCTATGATGGCGGGAGGCAGTTCACATCTAAGCAACACCTCTGGGAGGGTATTCTGTCCTCATGCAAAACAATTGAAGCAGAAACCATCCAAAACCTGACAAATTCAATGGACGAGAGAGTTCAGAAGCTCCTTTCGAACAAGGGGTCCTATGTGAAAATGTAACATCACCTAGAATAAAGTTTTGAGTTGAAAACTGTTTGATTTCAGTTTCTAATAACCTGCTATTGCTTATAATTTCAAAAATGACCATTTTTTTGGCCTTTATTAAAATGAAAAGGTTGATCGAAAAGTTTGGGGGATCTAAGAGTGTGGCAACCCAGTAGTCATGATTACTTCGAATTCTGACAATATGAGGGTCATGTTGCAGGTAGTGCAGCAAGAAGGCACTTATGTGTCTTGCGCATCTCGGAGCCCCAAAATTATTTTCCGGGCTAGATGCAGCTAAAAATTATTATTAATTTTAAATCTGGTGGAGCTTAGTATAGATGGCCTAATAGGATCAGTGCTGCACACTGCTACAAAGCCCAAATTATTTTCCAGCCAAGATACAGATAAACATGATTAGTAATTTTAAATCTGGTGGAGCTTATTATAGATGGCCTAATAGAATCAGTGCTGCACACTGCTACAAAGCCCAAATTATTTTCCAGCCAAGATACAGATAAACATGATTAGTAATTTGAAAGCTTAAACGGTTGGTAGGGTGATTTTAACCAATCATCAAGCTTTTACTCTCCCCAGGATGACACAGGGGTAGAAAAGTCGTTTCGGATCCATGATTTGTTCATCTTTATGAACGTGAGTCTGTCTACATTATCAGTGGAGAGCCGCGTGCGCTTATCTGTCAGCACACCACCAGCAGCGCTGAACACACGTTCAGACAGAACGCTGGCTGCGGGGCATGACAAGATCTCCAAGGCGTAAGTGGCTAGCTCCGGCCATTTATCCAGATTGGAAGCCCAAAAAGAGCAAGGGTCCAGTGACACAGTCATGGCTTCAATGTTTACTTGGAGATACTCCTGTACCATCGTCTCTAGGCGTTGACTATGTGTCAGACTTCTTGTCTCCAGTGGCCTTGCAAAGGATGGGCTAAAAAAGTGGTGAAATGATTCCGCAAAATTGATGTTACCAGCAGATACTGTGGTTCTGTTACGGTTTGAGTGCTGAACACTTGACGGTCCCACGGTTGGCAAGTTGGAACTGTGAGATTCACTACATGCACCACTGGTGTTTTGTGGAAAAGCACATGTAAGATTCTGCAACAGTCTCTGCTGATACTCCTGCATGCGTGCATCCCTTTCTATGGCAGGAATAATTTCAGCAAATTTACTTTTGTACCGGGGATCTAACAGTGTGGCAACCCAGTAGTCAGGATTATTTCTAATTCTCACAATTCGAGGGTCATGTTGCAGGTAGTGCAGCAAGAAGGCACTCATGTGTGTTGCGCATCCAGGAGCACCAAGTCCCTGTTGTGTTGGTGGCGAGGTAACAATCATGCTTCCTTCCTCTGTCCTCTCCCCCCAACCTCGCACAACAGAAATGTGATCAAGGTCTCCCTCATCTGATGAGTCTTCCATCAGTTCGTCCTCCACTTCTTCCTGGGCTCCTGCACCTTCCTCACTAGTTTGGCTGCTACCATGCACCCTGGTAAAACCATCTCCCCCACCCTCACATGCCTGCCACCTTGGTGCTGCCGACCGTCTGGACCTTGCAGATGTTAGCCCTTCCGCATACAACTCCTCCTCCTCTACTTCCTCCACCTCCTCTTGTGCCACCACCTGACTCCGAATTCTGTTTAACATGTGCTCCAGCATGTAAATCACCGGAATAGTCATGCTGATAATGGCATCGTCAGCACTAAACATCTTCGTCGCCATTTCAAAACTGTGCAGAAGGGTGCATAGGTCCCTGATCTGAGACCACTCCTCCAGCGTGATTTGCCCCACCTCTGGATCTCGTTGGCCCAGGCTATACGTCAGAACGTATTGCACCAGGGCTTGTCGGTGCTGCCACAGTCGCTGCAACATGTGCAGAGTTGAATTCCACCGGGTAGGCACATCGCATTTTAGCCGGTGAAGTGGCAGGCCCAACGACTTCTGTAGAGATGTAAGTCGCTGAGCTGCGGGATGCGAACGGCGGAAGTGAGCACACAGCGACCATGCCCTCTGCAGAAGGCCATCTAGTCTGGGATAGTGGGCTAAAAATTGCTGGACAACCAGGTTCAACACGTGAGCCATACAAGGCACGTGTGTGACATTGCCCCGGCGAAGGGCCTCACCCAGGTTTGCAGCATTGTCGCACAAGGCCTTCCCTGGTTTCAGGTCTAGTGGAGACAACCATTCATGAAATTGGTTCTCCAGAGCTGACCACAACTCCTCAGCTGTGTGACTCACATTTCCCAGACATTTCAATGTAAAAACCGCCTGATGACGTTGAGCCCTACTGCCAGCATAGTAAGGAGGTGTGCAGGATCCCTTCTGCGCAGTTAGAAAGCTTGTGGCATGACCAGACAGGCTTTGGGTGCAGGTGGAAGACCGAGAGGAGGTTGAGGAGGCAGAAGCAGTGGAGGAACTTTGACATAAAGAGGATTGACGCACAACTCGTGGGGACGGCAAGACTTGGACAGCAGCCCCTTGTCCTGCTGTCACCATAGTTACCCAGTGCCCAGTCAGCGACATGTAACGCCCCTGTCCATGCCTACTCGTCCAAGTGTCTGTGGTGAAATGCACCCTGTCACACACAGAGTTTCTCAAAGAAGCGGTGATGTTGTGTGCGACATGCTGGTGGAGCGCAGGCACACCTTTCTTTGAGAAGTAGTGCCGACTGGGCATCTGGTACTGGGGCACTGCGACGGACATAAGGTCTCGAAAATCCTCTGTGTCCACCAGGCGGAAAGGCAGCATTTCTGTAGCCAAGAGCTTGCAGATGGTGAAATTCAACCTCTTAGCTTTCTCATGGCTAGGAGGAAATGGTCTTTTACTTGTCCACATCTGAGGGACCGAGGGCTGGCTATTGTGCTTAGACGGGGTTGATAAGGGTGTCCCCGGCAAACTGCCGGTCTGTGAGGAAGATGCAGGCGGACATGTTAGGTTGCCTTGATCCAAAGGTGGTGCTATCGATGTCGGACAGCGCTCAACACCAGCTGGTGTTACCACCTCCAAAGAAAATGATGACCTGCCAATCACGCTGGCTGTTGCGGGTAAAGAGGTGGCAGGTCTGCGCCCCAAAACAGGTGTGACTGCTGTCCCCCCAGTCACAGAGGATGAAGAGGCCGCGGATGCACAAGATATGGCAGACGGTGGTTGGCCCGGCCGGCTAGGCCGCATTGTAGCACACTGAGCTTCCCACTGCAACTTATGCTTCATGTCCATGTGCCGGTTCATGCATGAAGTACTCAAACTATGTATTTTTTGGCCTCTACTTAGCTTTTGCTGACAAATGTTACAGATAACATGAGTTGGGTCATCTTTATCGATCTGAAAAAATGCCCAGGCTATGCAAGGCTTAGCACCCATGCGACCTGAAGAGCCACCACAACTTGTGGTGAGAGGCAGAGTTGTGTTTGAGGATGCAGTTGTTGACGTGCTTCCAGTACTACGTCTCTGTCCAGGAAGGCGCAACCTGACCTCGTCGTCACTAGCATCTTCCTCCACCTCCTCTGCTGACCTCATCTCTTGGCTGACTGTGGGTTGACAGTAAGTGGGATCTCCAACCTCATCATCATCACCCTGTGCGTTATCACACCCGTCGTCCTCAGAGCCAACCTGTTCCTGCCCTGACAAAAAACTAAAGTTGTCGCTCCAATCAGGTATTTGAGTCTCATCATCGTCTTCCTCATTGTCTCCACCAACAGGAGTTACAGTTTGGGAATGAGGGTCTACATTATGGTCAGAACCTTCTGCGTCTGGTCCTGGATCCGACTCATAAAGATTCTGGGCATCAGTGCAGATCATTTCCTCGTCTGGATTCACAGAAGCGCTGGAGTTGACCTCTGATTCTCAGGCTATAGTATGAGTAAACAGCTCTGCAGACTCAACCATCTGTTCTACCTCATACTCAGATGGGCAGCTGGAGATTTGGGAGCTGTGAGGAAGCAAGTGCGATTGGGGTGACACCTTTGAGGACTGGAGTATTTGTGATGTTGAAGTTGATGTGGAGGAGAGCCCACTTAAAGGAGCACTTGATATCCGTTGAAGCACCTGCTGTTTTTGTGCCTCATCTGGAATTTGTAGCGATTGGCGTGGCCGTAAGAAAGGGATCTTATCACATTGTCCGCTAAAAGAAGTAGACATTTTAGTTAGGCTGGAAGATGGTCTTTCTTCTGCAGATGTTACTGTTGCTTTAACACCTACCCCACGGACACAACCTTTTTTCCCCTTCCCAACACGCCTATTCCCCTTTCCACCAGCAGCAGGCCTTTTTCCACTCATTTTGGTGGTTAACTAATTCACAACTCTGGAGTTGTTTGCACAAAAAAACAATGGATGGGAACCGAGCAGAGCTGAGTGGCCAAACTGTGGTATTAGGCCAAAACTATTGGCTGGGTTAGATGGAGAAAAAAATTATATTCGATTTGCAACCTGATGGAGGTCAGTATAGATGGACTAATAGAACAAGTCCCACACACAGCTAGAAGCCCAAATATTTTTTCAGAGGTAGATGCAGAAAAAAAATATATTCAGTTTGCAACCTGATGGAGGTCAGTATAGATGGACTAATAGAGAAAGTCCCACACACTGCTAGAAGGCCAAATATTTTTTCAGAGCTAGATGCAGAAAAAAATTATATTCAGTTTGCAACCTGATGGAGGTCAGTATAGATGGACTAATAGAACCAGTCCCACACACAGCTAGAAGCCCAAATATTTTTTCAGAGGTAGATGCAGAAAAAAAATATATTCAGTTTGCAACCTGATGGAGGTCAGTATAGATGGACTAATAGAGAAAGTCCCACACACTGCTAGAAGGCCAAATATTTTTTCAGAGCTAGATGCAGAAAAAAATTATATTCAGTTTGCAACCTGATGGAGGTCAGTATAGATGGACTAATAGAACAAGTCCCACACACAGCTAGAAGCCCAAATATTTTTTCAGATCTAGATGCAGATAAAAATTATTTTTAATTTGCAACCTGATGGAGGTCAGTATAGATGGACTAATAGAGAAAGTCCCACACACTGCTAGAAGGCCAAATATTTTTTCAGAGCTAGATGCAGATAAAAATTATTTTTAATTTGCAACCTGATGGAGGTCTGTATAGATGGATTAATACAACAAGTCCCACACACAGCTAGAAGCCCAATATTTTTTCAGAGGTAGATGCAGAAAAAAAATATATTCAGTTTGCAACCTGATGGAGGTCTGTATAGATGGATTAATAGAACAAGTCCCACACACAGCTAGAAGCCCAATATTTTTTCAGAGGTAGATGCAGAAAAAAAATATATTCAGTTTGCAACCTGATGGAGGTCAGTATAGATGGACTAATAGAGAAAGTCCCACACACTGCTAGAAGGCCAAATATTTTTTCAGAGCTAGATGCAGAAAAAAATTATATTCAGTTTGCAACCTGATGGAGGTCAGTATAGATGGACTAATAGAACAAGTCCCACACACAGCTAGAAGCCCAAATATTTTTTCAGAGGTAGATGCAGATAAAAATTATTTTTAATTTGCAACCTGATGGAGGTCAGTATAGATGGACTAATAGAGAAAGTCCCACACACTGCTAGAAGGCCAAATATTTTTTCAGATCTAGATGCAGATAAAAATTATTTTTAATTTGCAACCTGATGGAGGTCAGTATAGATGGACTAATAGAGAAAGTCCCACACACTGCTAGAAGGCCAAATATTTTTTCAGAGCTAGATGCAGAAAAAAATTATATTCAGTTTGCAACCTGATGGAGGTCAGTATAGATGGACTAATAGAACAAGTCCCACACACTGCTAGAAGCCCAAATATTTTTTCAGAGCTAGATGCAGAAAAAAATTATATTCAATTTGCAACCTGATGGAGGTCAGTATAGATGGACTAATAGAATGATGCTATGCCCAAAAGATTTTACTTCACTAGGTGCAGTAAAAAAATTGGTATTCTATACACAGGTGGTATATCTTGCAACACAGATAGGCTACTCCACTGACTAACACACTCTGCAATAGGCCAAAAAGGATTAGCTTTGCTAGATTCAGCCAAATGCTGTGAAAAAAACTTGCACAGCACTGGCACAGACCTGCCTGGCAAAAACTGATAGGAACTGATCTAACTTAGTCCTGATAAGGACTGCAATTACAATTAGTCTTTACTCCCAACCTATCTATTTAAGAGCACAGACCTGCCTGATAAAAGTCATAGCGAATGCTGTAACCTAGTCCTTAAAAGGACTGCAATCACAACTATTCCCTACTCCCAAGCTATCTGTAGATTTGTGCGAAAATTGGCTTGAAATTAACAAGGTATAGCGCACACAGCAACAGCGGTGCCGTCTAACACGCAGCTGCAGCAGTGAGAAAATGGTGGCGACGGGGAAAATGGCTGGGTCTTATAGGGCAAGGACATGTGACATACACTGCCAATGACACATGCCCTTGCTTGTGTGAAAAACAGCAGTTCGCTCCGTGTGTGCGCTGCTGATAGGCTGACAGACTGCACCTCCCCACTGCAAATGCGGGAAAGAGAAAAAAAAATGGAGATCTTCATTATTCCTGCAGAGATCCATCCCCTGCCCCTCCCCCCACCCCGCTGTACACTCAAACTGCGTATTAACATTAATTTTCATCATTACAGAGAAAAAATCCAGTTATGATTTTGGTGCACGAACAGTTATCGAACATAAACTCGAACAGCCGAATTTTTCTCAAATCGTTCGTGTTCGCCGAACGGCTCGAACACCGCCCAAAACAGCTCGAATTTGAGATTGGCGAACAGTTCGAGTAGAACAACGCTCATCTCTACTTGTAACCAGAATACTCAAGCCCTTCTCCTGTTCTGTTATCTCTAATATATTTACATTTAATCTATATGCAGCAGTATGATTACTCCGATCACAGTGCATTACTCTTCATTTAATAACATTAAACTTCATCTGCCATGTGTTTTCCCTTGCAGGAATCTTTTCCAGATCCTTTTGTAATATTATGTCAGAGGTTAATAATCAACATACGCAGTTTGGAGGGTGCCTTGATCCATTGGAAATGGTAGGGATATTCAGCTGTTTTTTCTATAAAAAAAAATGTATTAATAGAATTGAATAAAAACAGAATATTTTGGAAAAGGTCTCACATTTTTTTCTATAGTACTGGTAATGTTCTGTTTTTATTGAATTCTACTAATAAAATTGTTTTGAATTTTTTTATCCACAAAACAGCTGGATATCCCTATCTTTTCCTTTTGCTACCGCCGAGTAAGAGTGTTTTTTCATCCGAGCTGAGGATTCGCTGGCTAGTTCAATGTGGGTGAGCTGGATCACCTATTTATTGTCTTGATCCATTACTTTAAGATTCAGAACAGCTTCGGAGTTAAAATCATTTTTACTTAAAGGGAATCTGTCAGCAGTGTTTTGCTATTTCATCTGAGAGCAGCATAATGTAGGAAAAGAGACCCTTAATCCAACAATCTATCACTTACTCTACTGGGTGCAGCTGTTCTGACACAATCAGAGTTTTTAGATTTAACAATGCAGCAAAGCTTAGAAAGCTAACCCCGCCCACGCCATAGCTAACCACGCCCACACCAGGTTCTCAGTGTACATAGCTATAGACAGTGAGCAGCTTATCACAGAAGGGGCGGAGTCGGACCAGGGCTCACAAGACCAGCTAGTCACAGCACACACAAGGTGATTAAAGCTTCAGTCTAAGTAAACAACAGCACACAGCTGGACATGGGACATTGAGTTCAGTGTTTTAACCCCCTACTTCAAGCTGTCCTCAGATTACATAGCAAAAACTTGCTGACAGATTTCCTTTAATGCTTACATCTCTGCCGCATTCTGCAGCCCAAACAGACTATTACGTATCTCATGTGGCAGTGTGGGGCACAGGGAAGCAAATATTAAGGAGATGATAATTACCTTCATAGAGGGGTTATGAATTACCGTTAAAGGAGTTTTTCACCCTAAAGGAAACTTTCAGCGAGCAGTACAGCTTACAGAAAACCTGACAGTGTGCAGTGTATACAATGTTAGGATTCAGCTTTGCTCTTCGGTTGGAGCGGTTGTCACATGACACAGGAATGTGATTTGCGCTAAATTGTGGTCATGTTCTGACCAGATTGTTATCTGCTTTACTCAGCAAAACATTGAGAGAAGGTGATGAGAATTTATTCAGCACGTAACTCAAACAGTGCAAATCACATACCAAGGCTGTGTGCCCACGATGCGTTTTCTAAGCGTTTCCGCAGCTGCAAAAACGCTGCTGAAAAGCATTAAAAATGCTTGGTAGAAGGGCTGCAATGTTCCCCAATGATAATCCGCATGTGCTGTGCACATGCTGCGGACATTTCCGCTGCGGATTGTCATTGCGGAAAAAAACGCAGCACTTCCAATTATTTTGCGGAAGCGCTGGGTTTCGCCGCCATACACTTGCATTGAGCCGCTTCAAATCTGCAAATATGTAAAACTACTTGCGGAATTGAAGCGCATTTGCTGCGATTTTGGAACACAAGACTGCAGCAAATGGGAAGTGACCTCATGCGGGGGCGTTCCAGCCATCCCAGACCATCCCATAAATCCAGGAAGACGAGAATCCCATACCATTCCCGTCTTCCTGGATCATGGCTGAGCACCTGGGGTGGTACAAGAGGATGGACCTGAATGTCCCGGTCATGATTAGTGTCTGCGGGTGTCTGCGGGGGCTCTGTGCGGTGTCTGCGGCGGCTCTGTGCGGTGTCTGCGTGCAGGCAGACATAGGCCGATGTGACACTACTACTCCCATCGGCCTATGTCTGTCCCCCGTCCACTAGTGCCAGCGGGATCAGCTCGATGGGAGCAGTAGTTCACATCAGCCTGATCCTGCTGTTAAAATTGCCCTAATGTGTCCTTTAAACTGCCCCATATGTTTATTTTTGGCCTCCATAGGTTTATATTTTGCCCCTATACCTTTTTTTATTTTTTTTATGCCCCCATATTTTTTTGATTTTACTTATTTATTTTTTTTAATTTACAGTCCCCATTTTTTTTTTTTTTGGTCCCCAATAAATTTTAAAAATACATTTCATTGGTGGCCAGTGGTTGCCTAACAGAAATTTAGTTTCTACATTACCTGTCCCCGCCGATCGCCACCTAAAATAAAGTAAAAAATAAAAAACTACACCTATACTCACCTAGACACCTAATTCCCCGAAACCATCGATCTCCTGTAATAAAATATAAAATAATAAACCACAACCTTATCCTTACCCCTCCATAGTAGTCCATGAGTGTCCCATGAAGATCTCCAGTTTAGAGCTGCCACATAAAATGTGACCGCTCTAAACCGCTGCCGCCGCTACAATGACGGGGCCGTAAAGCGTCCCCGTCATTGCATAAGCGAGTTTACCGGAGTTCAGCTAGCGCTGCTCCGGTGAGCTCCTTTATGGCCCCGCTGACCGTGATAAATTCCCACGGTACAGCAGGGCCGTAAAGGAGGTCACCGGAGTTGCACTGACTGAATGCACTCCGGTGACCTCAGTCAGGGGCTCACGCTGCCGGGAGCGGACGTGTTCCCGGCAGTGTGAGCATACAGCAGCCATGCACAGCTGTCACATCTCCAGATGTGACAGTTGTGCATGGGAGATCATCGCAGGAACGTGGACAGGTAATTATTATTTTTTTAGTAAATTAATAATTAAATAAAATTGTGTCATTTATTTCAAATAAATAATTTTTTTCTCGGTCTAGTGTGTGTTTTTTTAACTCTTGTAGGTTAGTAATGGGGGTGTCTTATAGATGCCCCTCATTACTAACCTGGGCTTTATGGCAGCTGGCGCTGACATGAACCCCACCACTATTACCCCCTGCCACCGCACCAGGGAGAGCGTGGAAGAGAGAGGCTAAATGCCAGATTTGGCGCACAAATATGATGTGCCAAATCTGGGGCGGCTGAGGGCTGATATTATAGCCTGGGAGGGGGCCTATAACCATGGCCCCTTTCTGGGCTATTAATATCAGGTCGCAGCTGTCCGCCTAGCCTTTGCTGGCTCCAATTTATAGGGGGACCCTATATATTTTTTTGGGGGGGGTCCCCCTGTAGAATGGGCAGTAAAGGCTAAGCTAACTGCTGCAGCCTGATATAAATAGCCTAGAGAGGGGCCATGATCCTTGGCTACTTCCCAGACTATAACATCAGCCCTCATCCGTCTGCTTTCCCTCTGCTGGTTATTAAAAATACTAGTGTTGAGCGAGTATGTTCTATTTACCCTTTTGCCGAGTATGCTCGGGCCGAGCTCCGAGTATTTACAACTGCTTGGTGATAAGGTTAAATAGCTCCCGTGTGCATGATTTGCAACTGTTTGACAGTTTTATTACATGTGAGGAATGTGTAAGAAATAGACATTCCTCACATGTAATAAAGCTGTCAAACGGTTGCAAATCATGCCCACGGGAGCAATTTAACCTTATCACCGAGCAGCTGTAAATACTTGCAGCTCGGCCCGAGCATACTCGGACAGAACATACTCGCTCAACCCTAAAAAATACGCGTTAGCCCACCCAATTTTTTTTATTTTTTAAGGCTATGTGCCCACGTTGCATTTATGAAGCAGAAAATTTCTGCTTCATAAATGCAAGTCCTCTCCCGGAAAAACGCATGCGGAATTCTGCACGCGTTTATCGCGCATTTTTCGCGCGTTTATCACGCGTTTTCCACATGCGGAATTGCCTTGCGTTTTTTATGCATTGGACAAAGGCAATTCCGCTTGCGGAAACGCAAAATTAAATGACATGCTGCGGATTTTTGAACGCAGCATAAACGCTGCGGAAAAATCCGCAGCATGTGCATAGAACTTGCGGAATCCCATTGAGGACCATGGGGTGCGGATATACATGCGTTTTTCAAGCGTTTACGCTGCGGAAAATCCGCAGCATATATGCTTGAAAAATGCTACGTGGGCACACAGCCAAATACATTGAAATTTAAGATTATTATACAGCGTATGCGTGACCAAGCATACATTGAAATTGGTCTGTGTGTGTCTCCGGTATGTGTGGAAAAAGTCATCACCACTCGTACCGGAGATTCTGACATGTGAAAGAGCCTCAATGGGACCGGGCAAGTGCAGTATACATCCTGAATACTTCCAAAATGGTGAATAGGGGTTTGACTAGGAAATGACATCATATTGGCCCTTTTTTTTTTTTTTTCACTAACTTTATTTGGCTTCAAAAACGCATGAAAAAACGCATGAAAAAATGCATCAAAAATGCATCAAAAACGCACATAGAATCCGCATGCGTTTTTCTGGCAAGGAGATGCAGAAATGGTCAGGAAAATTTCTGCTTGATTTCTGCATTGTGGGCACATAGCCTTAGGCTGAGTTCACACGATGCGTTTTTAATGCGTTTCCGCGGCATTTTTGCAGTTGCGGAAATGCCGCGGAAATGCATTAAAAATGCATGGTAGAAGGGCAGCAATGTTCCCCAATTGAAATCCGCATGTGCTGTGCCCATGATGCGGATTTTTCCGCAGCGTAAACGCTGCGCTCAAAAATCCGCAGCATGTCAATTAATTTTGCGTAAACGCGGCGTTTTTGCCGCCAATGACTTGCATTAGAACGTGCCAATTCCGCAAGACTGCATTTGTACTTGCGTTATTGGCGCGTTCTAATGTGCGGATGGTACCCGGGTGTAGAGGAGAGGAGAGTCTCATCCACACCCAGGTACCATTAAAAAAGCTGTAAAAAAAAGAATAAAATAAAAAATAAATGTATACTTACCTTCTGTCGGCCCGTGCACTGCTCCTGCTTGGTTCCCGGCACTTGGCAGTGAGTTGAAGGACCTGCGCTGACGTCAGAGTCATGTGACGGGTCACGTGACGCTGACGTCGGCAGGTCTTTCAATTCAAAGTTGCCGGCGAGGGAGAACGGATTGAGCAGGACAGCGCGGGCCATCGGAGGGTAAAGTATACATTTATTTTTTATTTTTACCATTCTCTCGGGTCACACTTTATAAATCCATGCAGGTTGCATGGATTTATATAGTGTGACCTAGTCGTCAAGCACTTTCCAGGTGATGCTAAAATCGCCTGGAAAGCGCTTGTCAATCCACATGCGGAAACACATGTGGAAACGCATGTGAATCCGCATGTATTTCGCAGGAAAAACGCATGCACAATCTGCATGCGTTTTTTCTGCCAGGGAGATGCAGAAATGATGCAGAAATTTTCTGCTTCATTTCTGCATCGTGTGCACATACCCTTACAGTTACTTTGACAAAGGCTTTCCACCAAAGCCATTTTAACTGCTGCAGTCGGCCAGTGTAACTGCACCTTTCTCCTGTTCAAGATAATTATTGAAGTCAGTATCTAGTAAAGATAACAGCCCATAGTCTGCAATGTTTAGTAGTAGTGTTGAGCGAGCATGCTCGACACTGCTCGGTACTTGCCCAAGCATCTCACTACTCGGGATGTTCGGCGAGCACCGAGCATTTCCGGGTTACTCGGGTGGGAGCTCGGGTCTCCGCCCTGCACATTTGGCGCTCTTTACAGAGCCAATGAACATGCAGGGATTGCCAGCCAGTCACTGTAATGCCGCAGCCATGTTGTTTGTGGTCATTACAGTGATTGTCTTTTTGCACAGTGTCATCTCGAGTATTTAAAACCGGGCGCCGCCATCTGGGACACAGTCGCCCGGGATCAAACAGTGTAGGGTCTCTAAAGCATGGCAAATCAAACAGTCCTTCTCAAGACTAATATCCATCCCAGATATCAGGCAGGCAGGCTGTATAGGAGACGCAGTGGTTATACCAACACACAGTGCATTACAGTCCTGTGTGCTCCTGTTGGTCAAATTGCTTGACTTATCCACCGGTCTCAGGGGCCAGGAAAAATCCTATTTTTTTCATCTAAGTCCTGTATTTTTTCTTTCTTCAGTCAGACTGTACAAATACGTGTCTTATTAACCATTACAGTGATTGGCTGGCCGCACAGCGTCACCTCGAGTATTTAAAACCGGGCGCCGCCATCTTGGACACAGTCGCTCCGGATCAGACAGTGTAGGGAGAGTGCTGCTGACCTAGGGAGAGATTTATACTGCAAAATAGGTAGTGTAGGGTCTCTAAAGCCTGCCAAATCAAACAAACAGTCCTTCTCAGGACTAATATCCATCCCAGATATCAGGCAGGCAGGCAGGCTGTATAGGAGACACAGTGGTTATACCAGCAAACACTGCATTACAGTCCTGTGTGCTCCTGCTGGTCAAATTGCTAGACTTATTCCCCGGTCTCAGGGGCCAGGAAAAATCCTTTTTTTTTTCATCTAAATCCTGTATTTTCTTTTCTCCTCAGTCAGACTGTCCAAATACGCATCTTATTAACCTTTTGGTATTCCCCCACCCCAAAAAAAAAAATTGAGTGTGTCTGTGACTGTTCAGACACCAATATATCTGTTTAAAAGAGTCTGGTGTAGGCCACAAAAATATAACTGTGCTTTTTGCAGTTCCACGGGTCAAATCTCTGTATTATCCTGTTTTTGGCATTTTTTGCCGTAAAAAAAAACAGTAATAGTGTCTCACTGATTGTTCAGACACAAATATATCTGTTTGAAAGATTCTGGTGTAGGCCAGAAAAGTATAACTGTGGTTTTGCAGTTCCACAGGTCAAATCTCTGTATTATCCTTTTTTCGGCATTTTTTGCCGTAAAAAAAAAACAGTAATAGTGTCTCCCTGATTGTTCAGACACAAATATATCTGTTTGAAAGAGTCTGGTGTAGGCCGGAAAAGTATAACTGTGGTTTTGCAGTTCCACAGGTCAAATCTCTGTATTATCCTTTTTTGGGGATTTTTGGCTGTAAAAAAAAACTGTAATAGCGTCTCCCTGACTGGTCAGACACAAATATATCTGTTTAAAAGAGTCTGGTGTACGCCAGAAAAGTATAACTGTGGTTTTGCAGTTCCACAGGTCAAATCTCTGTATTATCCTTTTTTTGGCATTTTTTGCCGTAAAAAAAGCAGTAATAGTGTCTCCCTGATTGTTCAGACACAAATATATCTGTTTGAAAGATTCTGGTGTAGGCCAGAAAAGTATAACTGTGGTTTTGCAGTTCCACAAGTCAAATCTCTGTATTATCATTTTTTGGCATTTTTTGACGTAAAAAAAAACTGTAATAGTGTCTCCCTTGTAAGGCAGCACTAATCATCATAATGGGGAATACTCGCTTCGCTGCGACAATCAATGCATACGTGCAATGTCTTTCCGTTTTTAAACAATGCTGCAGTTTATTGCACTTCATAAACCGCATATGACCGGGTCCAACTCAGTGGCACGCCGACACACATATATATAATATTCACGAGCCAAGTGACACACCAGCCCACTTGCTCCAGGTACAGCCTTCAGCAAGGTAATAACATAGCAATGTCCCTATTAATGTCCATATAACACAGGGTATTACCTTTGCCGGGTTTAGCTGTCTCAGTCCATTACTCCACCACCCCTGTGGCTTTGCGGCTTCCCAGGTAGGGGTCTCCAGTCGTCGTTCCCTCAAAGGCCACTAGCATCCACACAGGATCCAGTCTCGACTTTTCAGGCACCAGGCTTCACTCGGCCTCACTAGGCCTCACACAGTCGGTCTCCCACACACACGGGAACAGGCCTTACGCCTCTCTCACAGAACACACCTGTCTCCCATCAAGCAGGGTTTATATATGCATCCCGTGCACACACACACACATACTGACAGGACCTTGCTGATGTCACAGTCATGTGATCAGACAGACATTCTGTGCGTGCAGGACCTGTGCTATGTCACAGTCATGTGACCAGTCACCTGAGGGGGGAAGGTATATGGTCAGGTAAAACACATCCTGGACCATTACCATAATGCCAGCAAGTCGCTGCATTACACCCTACTGGTCAGACACAAATATATCTGTTTAAAAGAGTCTGGTGTAGGCCAGAAAAATATAACTGTGGTTTTGCAGTTCCACGGATCAAATCTCTGTATTATCCTTTTTTTTGCCAATTTTTGCCGTAAAAAAAACAGTAATAGTGTCTCCCTGATTGTTCAGACACAAATATATCTATTTGAAAGAGTCTGGTGTAGGCCAGAAAAGTATAACTGTGGTTTTGCAGTTCCACAGGTCAAATCTCTGTATTATCCTTTTTTTTTGGCATTTTTTGCCGTAAAAAAAAACTGTAATAGACTAATAGTGTCTCCCTGACTGGTCAGACACAAATATATCTGTTTAAAAGAGTCTGGTGTAGGCCAGAAAAATATAACTGTGGTTTTGCAGTTCCACGGGTCAAATCTCTATTGTCCTTTTTTTGCCATTTTTTGCCGTAAAAAAAAAACAGTAAGGCTGTGTGCCCACAATGCGTTTTTTAAGCGTTTCCGCAGTGGCAAAAACGCTGCAGAAACGCTTAAAAAACGCATGGTAGAAGGCCTGCCATGTCCCCCAATGATAATCCGCATGTGCTGTGCACATGCTGCGGAAATTTCCGCTACGGATTATCATTGCGGAAAAAAACGCAGCACTACCAATTATTTTGCGGAAGTGCTGCGTTTTCGCCGCCATTGACTTGCACTAGAATGTGCCAATTCCGCAAGACTGCATCTGTACTTGCGTAATTGGCACGTTCTAATGTGCGGATGGTACCCGGGTGTGGAGGACAGGAGACTCTCCTCCACACCCAGGTGCCATTAAAAAAGCTGTAAAAAATGAATAAAATAAAAAATAAATATATACTTACCTTCTGGCGGCCCAAGCTGCGCTCCTCCTTGCTTCCCGGCACTTCGCGATGGAATGAAGGACCTGCGCTGACGTCAGAGTAATGTGACGGGTCATGCGACGCTGACGTTGGCAGGTCCTTCAGTGTACCGCTGCCGTCAGCCGGGACGGTGAAGCAAGCCAGCGCGGGCCATCGGAGGGTAAGTATACATTTTTATTTTTTATTTTTTACCATTCTTTCGGTCACACTATATAAATCCATGCCGGTTGCATGGATTTATATAGTGTGACCAAGTTGACAAGCACTTTCCAAGTGACGCTAAAATGGCTTGGAAAGCGCTTGACAACCCGCATGCGGAAATGCAAGTGAAGAACACTTCACTTCCGCATGTCCCTGGCAGGAAAACGCATGTACAATCCACATGCGTTTTTTTTCTGCCAGGGAGATGCAGAAACGCTCAGGAAAAAATCCTGAGCATTTCTGCATCGTGGGCACATAGCCTAATAGTGTCTCCCTGATTGTTCAGACACAAATATATCTGTTTGAAAGATTCTGGTGTAGGCCAGAAAAGTATAACTGTGGTTTTGCAGTTCCACAGGTCAAATCTCTGTATTATCCTTTTTTTGGGCATTTTTTGCAGTAAAAAAAACAGTAATAGTGTCTACCTGATTGTTCAGACACAAATATATCTGTTTGAAAGATTCTGGTGTAGGCCAGAAAAGTATAACTGTGGCTTTGCAGTTCCACGGGTCAAATCTCTGTATTATCCTTTTTTTGGCATTTTTTGCCGTAAAAAAAAACTGTAACAGTGTCTCCCCGACTGGTCAGACACAAATATATCTGTTTGAAAGATTCTGGTGTAGGCCAGAAAAATATAACTGTGGTTTTCCTCTTCCACGGTTCTAATCTCCTTTTTATTACCCTTTTTCCATTGATAGTGCGAGTGTAAGCTATTTTACTTCATTTACAATGGGCAAGGCGCGTGGCAAGGGACGTGGAACTGGACATTCTGGTGATGGTGCGTGTAGAGGACGGGGCCGTGGCCAAGGTGAAAATGTGCCACAACCAACAGCCACATCTTCTCGCTCCCACTTCTTGACCGAATTACTAGGGAAGCACACAACAACAAGACCACTATTGCGAACTGATCAGTGTGAACAGGTTATTAATTGGATATCAGTTAATACTTCCAGTTACCTGGGCACCACCACCTCCGGTCTGTCTTCCACACGGTCAAGTTTTAGTAGCCGTGAGTCTCGACCGCATACTCCTCCTCACCCTGATGCTCCTTCCTCCCACCATGCCGAGTGTCGTCAGACAGCAACTGATCCCACACTTGGACACTGTGAAGAGCTGTTCACTGGTCAGTTTCCATATTTGTGCCCCTCGCCTGCTCTGCTTGAAGTGGTGGAAGAGGAGATCCCATGTAGCGATGCCCAAATATTTGAACAGCCACGGCCAGAGGAAGTCGACGCTGGGAATTTGTCACAAGAGGTGGACGATGACGAAACACAACTGCCACGAAGTGAGGAGGAGGATCGTGGTGCACAAGTGGAAGAGGAGGAGGTGGTGGATGATCTAGTAACTGACCCAACGTGGCAGGAGGACACGCAGAGCGAAGCCAGCAGCACACAGGGGGAGGGAGGCAGAGTACCCCAACAGGCAGGAAGAAGCAGTGTGGTGGCCGCAGACAGAAGGCGGGCAACCGTTCCTCGTAACACCAACACGAGGGACGTTGCCAGTACAACCGGTAGGTCTTCCAGAGTCTAGAATTTTTTTAAAGACTCTGCTGATAACCCCAAAAAGGCCATTTGTACCACCTGCCAGGCCAGCATCAGCAGGGGTGACAAAACTACCAGCCTGACCACCACCAGCATGATCAGGCAAATGGCAGCAAAGCACCCGACTTTGTGGGGTGAACCCCAGGGTCCACGACCAGTGTCAGCGGGTGTCACCACTGCTTCTTCCACTGTTGTGCGTATAATAGAACCCCCTGTTGTGTGTGCAAGGCAATCCCCTGTCCATACTGCGTGCAAAGATGCCGCCTCCTCTCAGTCTTCACTTGTTATGGCAGTTTCTCAAGAAACAGCATCAACGTCCACGTCCCACCGCAGCGTTCAATTGTCCATATCCCAGACCTTTGAATGAAAGCGCAAATTCGCAGCCAACGCCCCACAGGCCACAGTCCTGAATTCGCACATTTCACGACTGCTTGTGTTGGAAATGCTGCCTTTTAGGCTGGTGGAGACGGAATCCTTCCGCAACCTTATGGCGGTGGCCGTCCCTCGGTACTCGGTCCCCAGCCGACACTATTTTGCCCGGTGTGCCATCCCCGCACTACACAAGCACGTGTCCCAAAACATCTGCCGTGCCCTCAACAACGCAGTTACTGGGAGAGTCCACCAGACAACGGACACGTGGACAAGTGCTTGTGGCCAGGGACAGTACATCTCCCTGACGGCACACTGGGTAAACATAGTGGAAGCCGGGACCCAGTTGGACCTTGGGACGGAACACATCCTCCCCACACTGAGGATTTCGGGCCCTATGTCAGTCAGAGTTGCCCCCACAGTGTACAGCTCCAGCGCATCATCCTCCTCCTCCTCCTCATGTTCAGCATCCATCTCAGATATCACCACATCAGTTACAAGCTGGAAGCACTGCAGTACTGCCTCAGCCATGCGGCAACAGGCTGTGCTGAAACTCATAAGCTTAGGTGATAAACCTCACACTGCTTGTGAGTTGTGGACAGCTGTGAAAGAGCAGGCAGATCTGTGGCTGAGACCGCTGAACCTACATCCAGGCATGGTCGTGTGTGACAATGGCCGTAACCTGGTGGTGGCTCTGAGGCGAGGCGAGATCACACACGTACCATGCCTGGCTCATGTGCTTAACCTCGTGGTTCAGTGGTTTCTTAAATCGTACCCCGAGTTGCCAGATCTGCTCGTCAAAGTACGCCGCCTGTCAGCTCATTTTCGCAAGTCGGCTACAGCTTCCGCCGCCCTTGCTGTGTTGCAGCAGCGTTTGCAGCTTACGGCACACCGACTGGTGTGTGATGTCCCCACACGTTGGAACTCTACCCTCCACATGTTACAAAAGATTTGTGAGCAGAAGAGAGCAGTTGTGGAGTACCAGCTGCAACAAGGCTGTCGATATTCAGGTCAGACTCCACACATAAGACCTCAGGAGTGGACCTGGATGTCTGACATATGTACCATCCTGACAAACTTTGAGGAGTCCACCAAGATGGTGAGTGGCGATGACGCCATCATTAGCGTCAGCATCCCACTTGTCTGTCTTTTGCAACGCTCTCTGCAGAGAATTAAAGAGGAGGCATTGCAGCCAGAGTATGATGAGATGGATCAAGAAGCCGTAGCGGGCGATTACACACAGCCCAGCCTCATCTCATCCCAACATGCATTGGGGGACAATGAGGGAGAGGAGGAGGAGGAGGAAGAACAGGAGCTGGTATCATGCGCTGTAGACTGCAGTACCTGTACAACTGTCATACAGTCGGTTCAGCGTGGGTGGCCTGAGGACAGGGGGGAGGAGGAGGAGGAGGAGAGCATTGTCAGTCATCATCTTGGTGAGGACACGGAAGTCTTGCCCGTTACCAGTCTGGCACGCATGGCTGACTTTATGTTACGCTGCCTTAACCGTGACTCTCGCGTTGTCAAAATGTTGGGTGACAGTCATTACTGGTTGATGACACTTTTAGACCCCCGCTACAAAGAGAACTTTCACTCTCTTATTCCTGAGGTGGAGAGGTCTACAAAAATGTAGCAGTACCAGAAGGCCCTTGCTGCAGAACGGTTAAAAAAATTTCCATCTGAACATGCTAGCGGCAGAGGTCACAGTTCGTTGACCAACCAAGGCGTACAGGCGAGAGAGACGCAACTCCAATCCAGCAGAGACAGGGGAACACAGTCAACATTCTGGGACAGTTTTCTGAGACCCGCCCAGCTTACAGGCCCTGAGGCGCGGGGTACTCTCACAAGGAGTGGAAAGTTTCAAAAGATGGTGAGGGAGTACCTTGTCGACCGTACCAGCGTCCTCCGTGATTCCTCTGTGCCTTTTAATTATTGGGTATCCAAGCTGGACACTTGGAATGAACTCGCTCTGTACGCCTTGGAGGTCCTGGCCTGCCCTGCCGCTAGCGTGTTATCAGAGCGTGTTTTAGTGCCGCTGGGGGAATTATAACTGATAAGCGCACTCACCTGTCAACTGACAATGCTGACAAGCTGACCCTTATCAAAATGAACAAGGGCTGGATTGGGCCAGACTTCTCATCACCACCAAATGACAGCAGAGTAACAAAAAGTCAAATCCACTGTGTTATTTCGGGAGGTGTATTCCCATGCACCGCTTCACACCCACACATAGGTATATGCTTCCTCATTTCGGCTATATTTTGCTCTTTTGCTCTTCTCCTTATCCTCAGCCTCCACCACCACTATACCACCAGGATGACCGTGGTCCATGTTGCCAGCATTGCAAGTTCCTCTGTCCTAATTTTTGCCAGCTTTTGCTTGGAAGGCATAGGCAAAGACTATGGGAGACTCACTCCCCAATAATGGGAATAATGTTTTTAATATGCTGTACTGCATGGCTCTTGTAAGGGGCATTAAAATCATCTTGTTAAGCTACTGCGACCTCCACCATTCTTCCAAGGGGCATTTAAACCATCTTGTTAAGATACTGCGACCTCCACCATTCTTCCAAGGGGCATTTAAACCATCTTGTTAAGCTACTGCGACCTCCACCATTCTTCCAAGGGGCATTAAAACAGTCTTGTTAAGCTACTGCAACCTACACGAATTCCAAGGGGCATTAAAACCGTCTTGTTAAGCTACTGCAACCTCCACTTCTTTTCCAAGGGGCATTTAAACCGTCTTGTTAAGCTACTGCGACCTCCACGTCTCTTCCAAGGGGCATTAAAACCGTCTTGTTAAGCTACTGTGACCTCCACGTCTCTTCCAAGGGGCATTAAAACCGTCTTGTTAAGCTACTGCAACCTCCACGTCTCTTCCAAGCAGCATTTAAACCGTCTTGTTAAGCTACTGCGACCTCCACCATTCTTCCAAGGGGCATTTAAACCGTCTTGTTAAACTACTGCGACCTCCACGTCTCTTCCAAGGGGCATTAAAACCGTCGTGTTAAGCTACTGCAACCTACACGTCTCTTCCAAGAGGCATTAAAACCATCTTGCTAAACTACTGCGACCTCCGCGTCTCTTCCAAGGGGCATTAAAACCGTCTTGTTAAGCTACTGCAACCTCCAAGTCTCTTTTAAGGGGCATTAAAACCGTCTTGTTAAGCTACTGCAACCTCCACGTCTCTTCCAAGGGGCATTAAAACCGTCTTGTTAAGCTACTGCAACCTCCACGTCTCTTCCAAGGGGATTTAAACCGTCTTGTTAAGCTACTGCAACCTCCACGTCTCTTCCAAGGGGCATTTAAACCGTCTTGCTAAGCTACTGCGACCTCTACCATTCTTCCAAGGGGCATTTAAACCGTCTTGTTAAGCTACTGCGACCTCCATGTCTCTTCCAAGGGGCATTAAAACCATCTTGTTAAGCTACTGCATCCTCCACGTCTCTTCCATGCGGCATTTAAACTGTCTTGTTAAGCTACTGCGACCTCCACCATTCTTCCAAGGGGCATTTAAATCGTCTTGTTAAGCTACTGTGAACTCCAAGTCTCTTCCAAGGGGCATTAAAACCGTCTTGTTAAGCTACTGCAACCTCCCCATCTCTTCCAAGGGGCATTTAAACCGTATTGTTAAGCTACTGCGACCTCCACCATTCTTCCAAGGGGCATTTAAACCGTCTTGTTAAGCTACTACGACCTCCACGTCTCTTCCAAGGGGCATTTAAACCGTCTTGTTAAGCTACTGCGACCTCCACGTCTCTTTCAAGGGGCATTAAAACCATCTTGTTAAGCTACTGCAACCTCCACGTCTCTTCCAAGGGGCATTAAAACCGTCTTGTTAAGCTACTGCGTCCTCCACGTCTTTTCCAAGGGGCATTAAAACCGTCTTATTAAGCTACTGCAACCTCCACGTCTCTTCCAAGGGGCATTAAAACCGTCTTGTTAAGCTACTGCGACCTCCACGTCTCTTCCAAGGGGCATTAAAACCGTCTTGTTAAGCTACTGCAACCTCCACGTCTCTTCCAAGGAGTATTTAAACCATCTTGTTAAGCTACTGCGACCTCCACCATTCTTCCAAGGGGCATTTAAACCGTCTTGTTAAGCTACTGCGACCTCCATGTCTCTTCCAAGGGGCATTAAAACCATCTTGTTAAGCTACTGCAACCTCCACATCTCTTCCAAGCAGCATTTAAACCGTCTTGTTAAGCACCTGCGATCTCCACCATTCTTCCAAGGGGCATTTAAACTGTCTTGTTAAGCTACTGCGACCTCCACGTCTCTTCCAAGGGGCATTAAAACCGTCGTGTTAAGCTACTGCAACCTACACGTCTCTTCCAAGGGGCATTAAAACCGTCTTGTTAAGCTACTGCAACCTCCACGTCTCTTCCAAGGGGCATTAAAACCGTCTTGTTAAGCTACTGCGACCTCCACGTCTCTTCCAAGGGGCATTAAAACCGTCTTGTTAAGCTACTGCAACCTCCACATCTCTTCCAAGGGGCATTAAAACCGTCTTGTTAAGCTACTGCAACCTCCACGTCTCTTCCAAGGGGCATTTAAACCGTCTTGTTAAGCTACTGCGACCTCTACCATTCTTCCAAGGGGCATTTAAACCATCTTGTTAAGCTACTGCGACCTCCACGTCTCTTCCAAGGGGCATTAAAACCATCTTGTTAAGCTACTGCATCCTCCACGTCTCTTCCAAGCAGCATTTAAACTGTCTTGTTAAGCTACTGCGACCTCCACCATTCTTCCAATGGGCATTTAAACCGTCTTGTTAAGCTACTGCGAACTCCAAGTCTCTTCCAAGGGGCATTAAAACCGTCTTGTTAAGCTACAGCAACCTCCACGTCTCTTCCAAGGGTCATTTAAACCGTCTTGTTAAGCTACTGCGACCTCCACCATTCTTCCAAGGGGCATTTAAACCGTCTTGTTAAGCTACTACGACCTCCACGTCTCTTCCAAGGGGCATTTAAACCGTCTTGTTAAGCTACTGCGACCTCCACGTCTCTTCCAAGGGGCATTAAAACCATCTTGTTAAGCTACTGCGACCTCCACGTCTCTTCCAAGGGGCATTAAAACCGTCTTATTAAGCTACTGCAACCTCCACGTCTCTTCCAAGGGGCATTAAAACTGTCTTGTTAAGCTACTGCGACCTCCACGTCTCTTCCAAGGGCCATTTAAACCGTCTTGTTAAGCTACTGCAACCACCACGTCTCTTCCAAGGGGCATTTAAACCATATTGTTAAGCTACTGCGACCTCCAAGTCTCTTCCAAGGGGCATTAAAACCATCTTGTTAAGCTACTGCAACCTCCACGTCTCTTCCAAGGGGCATTTAAACCATCTTGTTAAGCTACTGCGACCTCCACGTCTCTTCCAAGGTGCATTAAAACCGTCTTGTTAAGCTACTGCAACCTCCACGTCTCTTCCAAGGGGCATTAAAACCGTCTTGTTAAGCTACTGCGACCTCCACGTCTCTTCCAAGGGGCATTAAAACCATCTTGTTGAGCTACTGCAACCTCCACGTCTCTTCCAAGGGGCATTAAAACTGTCTTGTTAAGCTACTGCAACCTCCACGTCTCTTCCAAGGGGCATTTAAACTGTCTTGTTAAGCTACTGCGACCTCCACCATTCTTCCAAGGGGCATTTAAACCATCTTGTTAAGCTACTGCGACCTCCACGTCTCTTCCAAGGGGCATTAAAACCATCTTGTTAAGCTACTGCATCCTCCACGTCTCTTCCAAGGGGCATGTAAACCATCTTGTTAAGCTACTGCGACCTCCACGTCTCTTCCAAGGGGCATTAAATCCGTCTTGTTAAGCTACTGCGACCTCCACATCTCTTCCAAGGGGCATTTAAACCGTCTTGTTAAGCAACTGAGACCTCCACCACTTTTCCAAGGGGCATTAAAACCGTCTTGTTAAGCTACTGCGACCTCCACCACTTTTTCAAGGGGCATTGATATTGTCTTTTTATATCACTGCGAACTCCACCATTCTTCCAACTGGCATTGCATTTCCTCCTAATTTTAGTCATCTTTAGCTTTTCAATGCATAGGTGAACACTAAGGGAGACCCACTCCCCAATAATGGGTAGAAGGTTTTTAGTATGCTGTAATCCATGTCTGTTTCAAGGGACATTGCAGTTCCTCATAATTTTTGGAAAGCCTTCCATTCACTGCTTAGGCCAACAGTGCACAGGAGACCCAGTTGCTATAAATGGAAAAAACGGTTTAGTTAAGGCCCTCTGACCTCCATGTAACTTCCAAGGGGCATTGGAGTGCCTTGAAATTTTTGGTAGGCATTGCACTCACTGCATGCCCTATAACTGTGTAGCTGAACCTCTCCTTTTGGTACAGAAACATATCCTACTAGACATGTGTGGTTGACTGGCCTGATATTGATGTGAATGGTCCCTGTTCCTCCTGCTCTTTCTCCTTTGCCACCACCTCATCCATCATTCATCACCTGAAGCTTTGTTTTAACGGGAGTCATAGAACTGGGATAGTAGCAGGAAAACATCCAGCAATCCTCGGAGGAGGTAGGATATGCGCCAAAACACTGACCACCTCAGGCCTAGCCGCTACTACATACATGCGCTTGCATTCCAAGAAAACAAAGCAGATGCTAACTTCTATCATCATCATCATCATGCTCCTCACCTTGGCACTCTCAACTCCCCTGATGGAGATGCCAGGGCCCACTGGAGGAGTCTGGTTCTCTGTTGGGCTCGGCCAATGCTGCCCTAAAGCAGGCCGGGCTAAGAAAAGTGTGTGGGGGGATTTTCCAAGGAGAAATAGGGGCGGCTGGGGACCGTTTATGGACACCCGGCCGCCCCCAGGCGGCTGGGGACCGTGTGTGGACACCCGGCCGCGGGGCGGCTGGGGACCGAGTATGGACACCCGGCCGCCCCCTGGAGGCTGGGGACCAAGCGTGGACACCCGGCCGCCTGGCGGCTGGGGACTGATTATGGATACCAGGCCGCCGATGCAGCCATGACATGGTGGCCGGCGTCTGACTCCACATGCCTAAAAGGCCCAATTTCAAGTGCAAGCAAGCTAGCAGTATGGTATTGCAGCCTGGGGGTGGGTGGGTGGCAGGTTGCACACTTACGCTTGCATTCCAAGAAAACAAAGCAGATGTTAACTTCTATCATCATCATCATGCTCCTCACCTTGGCACTCTCAACTCCCCTGATGGAGAAGCCAGGGCCCACCGGAGGAGTCTGGTTCTCTGGTGGGCTCGTCCAATGCTGCCCTAAAGCAGGCCGGGCTAAGAAAAGTGTGTGGGGGGATGTTCCAAGGAGAAATAGGGGCGGCTGGGGACTGTTTATGGACACCCGGCCACCCCCAGGCGGCTGGGGACCGTGTGTGGACTCCCGGCCGCCGGGCGGCTGGGGACTGAGTATGGATACCTCGCTGCCGAAGCAGCCATGAGGTAGTGGCCAGCTTCGGCCTCCGCCAAAATAAAAAAAGGCCCCATTTCAGGTGCAAGCAAGCTAGCAGTATGGTATTGCAGCCTGGGGGTGGGTAGGTGGCAGGTTGCACACTTACGCTTGCATTGCAAGGAATGGGGGAGGTACAATTGAACACTGACCTGGGACAAGGACTTGCACGGGGATAGTTGCAAGTCTGCATCTTCGAATAGCAGAATGCCTGCGTGAAGGCGGTTTGGAAGGGCCTGCGGTTACCAAGCTATGGCAAATATGCCAGGTCATTTTTAAAAGTTGGTGCCCCTGAGCTGGCGTATATTTGGCTAGGGGAAATACGACCTTGTTAGTTATATGTTTGTTTGGCCCGCCAAAACAATATGTGGGGTGTCAAGGACCATTCCCTTTCCTATGGTCGTTTAACATGGGATTTATTTGTCAGTATGCTTCATAAAGGCTGCTGTGGCCAATTCATTCCATCTTATTTATGTGATCTGTTCATTTTAAGATTAATTGTAAAATATAATGGGGAGGTGAAGGTTGCATTTAGATTAGGGATGGTAAATAGAAAAAGGGAAGCCATGGTGGAGTGACTCGGCAATACCAGTTGTCATGCAGTTTTACCACAAAATGTTTTAACACTTAAGCCTTTCTGGATCATCCTTCAAGTGTGATAATCCATCAGCCAATGTGTAAATACAAGAAAAAGTTTGGCAATTAAAGGCGATGCTCCATTAGGATATAGATGTATGAAAAAAACTACAGTCCCAACAATTGGACTTAATCTGCAGCCTAGCAATCTGTTTTACTGACATTAAAAATGATGCTAAAAACGTACAGTTTATTTCTGCTCTGGAAGGGAGCCTCTGTCAGATACAATATAAAATAGTACAAAGTGACATTATATGCCGGTGAGTGAATGGGACCAAGATGTGGGAGGAGAAGAGGAGAGAGAGCACATGTAAAATGGAGATATAAAATCAACTGATTCTGGATCCTCTGCAGAACGGTTACTGACACAGACACGGACTCGGGCTCTGTTCAGACTACTGGGTTCAGGATCCATGGGTAGAACGGTTACTGACACGGAGTCTAAGACAGGATTCGGAGACTGATAGGACAGTCTGGATACACAAAATACTCGGATAGGCGCACATTCAGACACACAGGTCTTGTGTAAGAGGAGACAATGAAGAGCCCATGCGTGATGTGTCATTACTGCAGGAATGCTGCCATCTACTGGCTAGATGGAACCACGAGGAACCAATCGGCAATAGAAGAATTGCAGGGGGAGCAAGTTGAACTGCAGGACCATGTCAGGTGCCTTGGATGGTGAAGTTCCCGAATATAAAAGCCCTGCATGCCAAACCAGGGCTTTGATGCCAATAGAAAATAAGGTGCAGACGTGCACAGGAGAAGACACTGCAGACAGAGTGACAGGCTGCAGCAGGAACCTTGTGCCAGCAGGGCACAGGCAACTTGTGGACAGAATTCAGAAGACACCAAATCAGATCTGGAGCCCAGATTCTTCTTCCCAGATCCAGGAGACAGCCACCCTCGGTCAAGTACTGAAGACCCTGAGGAGACTCCGCCCAGAAGAGGAAGTCTGCGGTTACCGAAGGAAGACACGAGTGAGCCGAGCCGTCGCTTCCAGCAATAACGTACGGGTTAGAACAACAGGTGGGGTGGGGGCTGGTTCGTACACGAGAATCTTAAAGTGCCTTGATATACTCTGTAAGAAGGACTTGGGGCCTAGCGGGGGAACCCAGTGACCCCCACTAGGGCCATTGCTGCAGGAAGAGTTAACGTAGTAGCTCCTCGGGAACGGGTGTAAAAAGGACACAAGTATAATCCCTGAGAGACATTTTTGTTAATCAAATTGCATTCTGAACTCTATTGTATGTTTACTGTTGTATGGTTTACTGCTGTTTGCATTGTTTCGTATTATTAACTGTTACCTGACCACTGTGAATTCCAGCCATATCAGAAGGAAGTAAATAGTCCATTGACTGTTCCCGCCTCATGTCTTCTGTGCGTTGCATTCAGTCACCTGCATTACATTTGGCGTAGTTGGCAGGATACAACACTCAAACACAGTTTACCTCAAGAGATAGCGTACAGCCAAATGTACAGAGGACTGAGAGGGGCAATATTATCATTATAGGGGATACAGACCTGGATGGTCTTGCATTTAAGATGACATAAGGGAGGGACTATAACGGACTATTACGCAAACCTCAGCCTTTTTGTCCCTACCTCACGCGGAGGTTGGCACCCTATAGTCATACGCCAGTGGCTCCCCCATACAACGGCGGCTGGCCCTAAATTAACTGTCCCTTATTTTACCCTATATTAAAGGAATGGGGCAAAGGATAGCTGCTCATTCAAACCTGTCTGTATCCCCTATAATGATAGTCCTCTGTACATTTGGCTGTACACTATCGTTTGAGGTAATAATGTATTATTCTTTTATGAGGGATTGGTTCCATTCTTACCTCCAGAAACCATCTGCATTCATTTCATTTTTGTGTTTTGTTCGAGTGATTCTGCCTGCCATAAGCTATTTTGTGGGTATGACCTAAAGGTATTATATATAATACACCTTGGTGTATAAAACTGATCTACCTTGGCCTTCTTTTATTATAACATAATGGCTAGGTGATTTGATCAGCTCACCTATGTCCAGCTTTAACAAGTTGTAGAGGGAATCATTTACATCCCCTCTGTTTCCAGGGTGACCTAAATAAACAAATCCGGCTGGGTGAGCGCTAGCACCGGAAATGACATCACCACTTGCGTTCCACCGGACCGGATATGCGGTTCATGCACCTAAAGTATGGTCCACAGACCGGACTTACGTCACACACCGAGGGCGGAGCCAAGATGGCGCAGCGTTCTTAAGTCACACATGTGGTGAGTCTGCATAGCAGCGATTCCTGGCAGCAATATGTTGTCTGTTGATGACAGACCATTTTTCTTCAAGAAAATTTCCCCTGATGAGTCTATATGTTGATGAAACGTATATGGAATACTATTGAGGACAACCACCCTGTCTCTTTCTGTGTATGCATCAAGTACAGAGTTTCCCATGATGGTCTCTGGCAGTGATATTGAAGATCAAGGGGTGAGATTGTTCCATTTTCTCTGACAATAAGTCTGCCATATATATGCTTTAAGTCTGCATTTTATATGCATTGTTTTTCCTCTCTGCCATTTGTCTGCAGCGTATACCCACCAATAATGCTGAACTAGGACATGCATGATATTCTCATAGCTAGCATTTTCTATGGGTTTTTGTTGCATTTGCAGAGAATGATTTTGCTGTATCTGCATTAAATATGGAATGATCCAGTTCCAAACTACCTCTATGACTAATATCCAATATGATGGGAAAGGAAGTTGTTTCTGCGCTCTCTGGAGTCACGACAAACCATTAGTAGGTTTATTGTCTACGCGTTTCAGAGTCCATCAACTCCTTCCTCAGGACAACCATACATTGGTTATGTATGGTTGTCCTGAGGAAAGAGTCGGTGGACTCTGAAACACGTAGACAATAAACCTACATTTTTATCCATACTAATGGTTTGTCATGACTCCAGAGAGCGCAGAAACCATTTCCTTTCCCAGCATCTATCTCTGACATATCCATAGGAAGCTGCAGCATTTGGAGTCCAGGCTTTATAGGTGTTGTGTCCCACACAACCCTACTAGGTGAGCAGTTTTTAATACTTTTATGTAACATTTATTAATTGGATTAGACCCTATTGCGCTCTTGCATTTTTCCATAATATCCAATATGGGAATGTAGAGGCTGTTTATGGATTGCATTCCATTACAGTATAGTAATTCTAAAGACACCTGTTTGATGAATTAGGATGTGTATCCTTGAAGTGATCTATATTGGTCAGATCTGAATGAGACTGGCTTGAATACTGTACCTTGACACACAAGCAGTATTGTTCAATATTTAAAAGGAATGACCATTTGAATGCATATTGATCAATGGAATTCTAACAGTTCTTTCTGCTTGTTACTGTCTCTGACAGGAGACATTTTCTGTTGTTGGAGATAGTGGATATCTCATCACTTGTGTTGGTGTTTGGTTCACCTGTGGCACTATTTTTGCACTTTAAACTCTATTTTTAACGAATATTTAATAAAGGTTAAATTTTAACTAATTCTCTATTGTACCAATAGCTATAACTATTCTGAATTTGTGGTATTTATAGCCTAGCTTGAGCTACGTTTAATCAGACCTTGCTACAAATGTTGCGGACCCTGGAAGAGGACAAGAAGATGGTGCAAATTCATTTCTGAGTTTGTGTGGGTCTACAACAATTGAGTCTACTCCACTACCAGTTACATTCCCTATATGCTGCTCTTTGGGGGGAACGGACGAGAGATTACTAACCTTGAGCTTGACTCAGAAAACCCCTGCCCAGGCAGTAGTCAGAGTACCAGAGTACCTTGATCTGAGAACACCGTCACTGACTCCAGACAGTAAGGCAGTTGGTCGAGCAGAAGTTTCGGGAGGTGGAACACTCAAGTCGACATCGAGCGAACAGCCCCAGCCAGGAGCCAAGTGACCCAAGAATAAGCTGGATCACAGCTGGAAAGCAGTACGCTACTGGGTAGTGAAGAAGTTTCACAAGGATAATACAGACTACAAGGTCAGACCTGAGATGGACAAGGGAGCATCACCTAGAGTTTTACACCGGAATATGCAGCGGCCCTGTTCCTCTGAAGTGGAAAAGCCAACCGAGATGAGCCACCCAATGAGATTAGCCGAGGGAAGTCCTAGGAGATGAGGAAGGCTGGATTACGGTGCCGTTGGGATAACCAGAGTTGCCGATGCCGCTCTCAAATGGACAGAGAACGAACCACGGTATGACCTGCGATCCTTAGTGGCTGGGTCTCCAAATACTCCAGAAGTGCCCCTGCAGGAAAAACCCCACAGGACCGAGCGTGCAATCACCAGTATTCCCCCAATCCGGTACCACAGGATGAATTTGTTTGGACACAGATACAGCAGAGAACCCGAGAGTGCGCTCAACTTTTGGCTGAAATTTAATTACCCTTGTAGATACTTCGGACCCTCAAGAATCCCACTCGCCCGAGGACTGGCAAGATAAAAGGAGGGAAGAATGTAAGAGGAGACGGTGCTACCTCTGAATAGCCCCTGCGTGATGTGTCATTAGTGTGTTAAGGCTGCCATCTACTGGCTAGACAGGACCATGTGGAATCAATCGGTACCAGAAGAATTGCATGGGGAACAAGTTCAACTGTAGGAACAGGTCAGGTGTCTTGGATGAAGGAGTTCTCGGATATAAAAGCCCTGCACGCCAAAGACGCTGCAGCCAGGGTGACAGGCCACAGCAGGAACCATGTGCCAGGAGAGTGCTGCACGCTTGTGGATGGGGTCCAGATGATACCAAATCAGATGTGGAGCCCACCCTCTTCTCCCCAGATCCTTAGTGACAGCCATCCTCGGTCAAGCACCAAAAACTACTGAGGAGACGCCATGAGGAAGAGGACGTCTGCAATTACAAAAGGACAATATGAGTGAACCAGGCCACCGCTTTCAGCAATAACGTCCGGTACAGGTGTCAGCCTGGTTTAGGACAACAGGTGAGGTGGGGGCCAGTTGGTCCATGGGAAGCTTAAAGTGCCTTGATAGACTTTGTAAGAAGGACTTGAGGCCTAGCGGGAAAACCCAGTGACCCCCACTAGGGCCTTTGCGGCAGGAAGAGCTAACGTAGTAGCTCTTCAGGAATGGGTGGAACACCCTTGTAAGAAGGACACAAGTATAATCCCTGAGAGATGTTTTCATTATTCAAATTGTATTCTGAACTCTATTGTGTGTTTACTGTTGTATGGTTTTGTTGTTTGCACTGCTTAGTATTATTAACTGTTCCCTGAACACTGTGAATTCCAGCCATATCGGAAGGAAGTAAATAGTTCATTGACTGTTCCATCCTCGTGTCTTCTGTGCATTGCATTTGGTCACCAGCATTACACTCGGATACTGGTTCAGGTACCCCTTAAGCGGCTTCAGGGTTCGGGCACTGGCCACGCAAGGACCAGGGACTATGGGTTCAGGACTTGCCACACTGGACCAGGGACTTCGGGTTCAGGACAGTGGCAGGACATGGACTAGGGACTTCAGGTTCATGACACTGGCCAAACCAGGACCAGGGGACCTAACAACTCGCTAGAAGTTCACCTAACTCACTAATGAATTAACGTTGCTTCGGCATTTCTCCATTGGAAGCCATCTTGCAGGTGTGCGCGTTGGCCCTTTAAGAACCGGACAGCGAACACACTAGGAGCGCCGCCAAGAGCACAGAGAACCAGGAAGCAGGGAGAATGCCGAGGGACATGCCACGCGACCGGGGCGGTGAGTATATCGGCTTCCCTGCTTGTAGGGGGAAAAGAAGCCACGCGGGGATGCCGGCAGTTGCATTACAGACATGTCAACCTAATTACTGCAAGCTTGTATTCATTATGCAATTTAAAATATTATTCTTATGATTGTATCTGAGAACAGTATTGCATGCCAGACTTACGTCTGTGCTGGGAAGGCTTGTTTCATTCTTGCTTGTGTAACTCTCCAAGAGTCAGAATTAATTTGTGGCTCTGAGGTATATATTTATTAAGCGGTCTGGTCAGAGGTCTAAACTCATTTAGAGGTTTGAATTTTGTTGTCTGGTCTGCAGTCTAAATTTAATTTGGGGATTTAGTTTAGGGTCTGAATTAGGTCTATGGTCTTCATAAGGAAATTAAAAACAATATAATTCTTGAAAAAGCAAAAAAATAAAAAGCAAGCAAGAGCGAAAACTTATGCCTGAGTCTTAAGGAGTCAAAGAAACAACAATCATCAATTGTATTAATACTGAACGTTTAGCAGCACGCCATTGGGTTACGTGAGCACGGTTACAACACGCACCCATTATAATCTATGGTGATATTCACATTTCCATGTTTTTTCAGACTGTGTGTCTGCAAAACTCACAGAGACGTGTCCGTTTTTCTCCAGTATCATGGGTAAAAACTGTCAATACAAGTTTATGAGCCCGTGAAAAACACATACATCTACGTGCCATCCATGTCCTGTCCGTATTTAACATTGCAAAGTATAAGAGAAGCTTTGTAATTGAATTTTTTTATCCATACGTGAAAAATACACTAATGGTAAAAACGGACGCACAGACCAAACACTGATGACACACTAATCCAAAACACTGATGGAATCGGTACAATTTTTCATACATGTTTAAACATGGACATATGAAGGAGGCTTTAATGTGAGAAACTAAGATCTTTAAAGAGAGTTTGACAGCCCAACTTACAGTGTAAACTAAGTATATAGCTTTGTAGAGAATATAGCTCCCAATAAAAATTGCACCGACCGTTAGCGTTCTAATCGCTGCCTCAGTTCTGAAGAAACTAAAATTTAAACATGCTTCCACAGTCTATTTTCATTTTTTACTTTTGCATTTTCCCTTCTCTTCTTCTAAGAGCTATAACTTTTCTAGTTTTACTGTTGACATTCCATATGAGGGTTCATTTTAGTTTTGACCAAGTCAATTGAAGACAGCACTCATCAGGAAGATTCACGTATAAATGTTTTATTCCTCCATATTAATACAGCAGCAACAAGGTTTCGACCTGTATGGTCTCTTTCAAGCCTAATGTGTGCTGCGGACACACTAGTACTAAGAGTTTTAGTTTTGAATTACACCATTTTTTTTACATCAAACAAAGTACTAAAAAACAGGGAAAATATTCAAGTGGGATGAAAAGGTGAAAAAAAAACAATTCAGCTATTATTTTGGGGGTTTTGATTTCACAGCATTCATAGAATGGTAAAAATTACTTGGAAGTATGATTCTCCAGGTTAGTACAATTACAGCAATACATACAGAGATTTTTTTTTTATGTAATTGAACAAACATTCAGAAGTTAAAAAAAGTAGAAGTAAAAAAATATATGGTTTGTCTGGCCATTTTTCTGTCAATTGAGCTGTGAGGGCATGTCGAGCTGACAGTTTAATTGATTCCAATATGGGGTTCATACAAAGATTTAATCGCTTTCAATTGCATTTTTAGGGAGATGTGATCAAAGAAACACAATTCTGTCTCTCTTTACGGCATCTATTGTATGGGTTAATTCATTTGTATTTTGGTGGAACAGACTTATGAATGTGGCGAGTCATACATTTTTTTTATTATTATTTCTTTATTTTTAAAGGGGGAAAGGAAATTTGCACTTTATTTACATTTCATATTTTTAAAAACTTTTTAAAACGTATTACTTTATTTTTTTAGTCCCCTTTGGGACTTGAACTGTGATGGTTGGACCACAGATATTATATATGCACATGGACAAAATTATTCATATCCTTTTGTTAAAGTAAGAAAAACCCACAAAGGCCCTGAAATAACATGAAGCTGACATTTTCATTTTCAATTTAAATTTACTCAAATTGTTCAATAGAAAAAAATAATAAAAACAAACAAATGAAAATGCATAGACAAAATTGATGGTACCATTAACTTAATATTTTGTTGCACAACCTTTTGAGGCTATCACTGAAAACAAAAAAAATTCTGTAACTATCAATGAGACTTCTGTACCTGTCCACAAGTATTTTGACCCACTCCTCATGAGCAAACTGCTCCTTGAGTCTTAGGTGTGAAGGGTGCCTTCTCCAGATTGCATGTTTCAGCTCATTTCATGGATGTTCAATAGGATTTAGATCAGGGCTCATAGAAGGCCACTTCAGAATAGTTCAAATGCTATTCTCTTTGTTCTAGTCATTACTGGATGTTTTTAGCTGTGTGTATTGGGTCATCATCCTGTTGAAGGCCCCATGACCTAGGCAGCACATTTCTCTCCAGAACGCCTTAATGCTCTTGAGATTTCATTGTATCCTCCACAGATTCAAGACACCCTTTGCCAGATATAGCAAAGTAGCCTCTAAACATAACTGAGCCCCCTCCATGTTTCACAGTTGGTACAATGTTCTTTTCTTTGTATGTTAAGATTTAAAAAGAGAAAACACAGTAGTTTGACAATAAATGGCTTCACGCAACCAATAACCATGATTGGAGAAAAAGTTTTTTTGTTATGATTCAAATTCTCTGAAACAAGGCCAAGAAAGGAAAAATTCTGCCAGGGTATGTAAACTTTTGAGCACAACTGTATGTGTCATTTTGCATTAAGGGGTTAATGAAATATTCTAAATAGGGTGCTTGTTGTACTGTTCTACCCACTGGTTTTGCATGTCTCTGCCTCTGTCACTGGTGATTGACAGCCTTGATCACCCTAACTTTCTCTGCAGACAGTGCTCACTTTAGGCAAGACTGCAATGTCAATCACCAATAAAGGAGGGTGGGCAATGGGCATGCAAAACCAATGGGTAGAACAGTGAAATGAGCCTCTTGGTCACAGCAAGGTTGCACTGAGCAGCATAATGAGAATATTTAATTAAACTTCAGTTTCTGCAGAACGGAAGCAGCAATTAGAACACAAATTGTTGTTTTTTTATTGTGGGCTATATCTCCTACAAGGCCATGTGCTTAGTTTATACTGACAGTTTTGGGCTTAAAGACTGGTGATATTGTAAAAAGAAGTTGAACAACAAAAAGTCAAGAGCGTTCTGACTCCAGGCACACATATTATTCAAATTTTATAGAATCGACATTCATTCTTAAGCAAGTTTTTATTTTCAGTTCAATTGCCTGTCATGTGGGATTACAACATTGCCACTAAGTGTTTATAAAGGTCGTGGTGCTTCTCACAACAGCTCTATGTCTCCAAGGGGTAATTGTGATTAGATGGTAAGAGCATCATCCAGACAAGATGTCCTTCTTCATTTACTGGTGGCTCTGGATATACTGACAAGACAAGAGTTTCTTATCCATATGAAGAAGTGGCATCTCGGCAATACATTTCCACGGTTTCTCAATGTGATTGTAGACTGGTTAGGCACTGGTTAGGCTGCATGTTCAGTTACCCCAAAACAGATGTGATGGCAAAACATAACAATGCAAAAAAGGCCTGGAATTATTAAATTATGGACAAACAGAAGGAGGCCATAGCAGTCATCCTACTTTGCTCTCAAAACATTTGGTTTTCTCTTATATTATCTCTATCAGGAGGTTGTATTAGATCGAGCTTTCAGTGTATTTTTCAGATCCAGAGAATGAATTGCAACAATTATTTGCTTTGGATGTAAAAGTCTTAAATTATATTCAAGGTATTCAATTCTTTTGAACTCCTTTTTCTTCAATTTCATGTCAATATAAATAAGTATAGAGCAAGTAAAGCTATTAATGCTGGATTAATGATACCATTAAAAAACACTACCCCATTCAAAGTTAGAACTCATTTCATCTGCTCTCCCTCTGCATCTGTCATGCTAGGGGAGAACTCAGCGTATAACAACGGGAAAAAGGAAGGGAGCCCTAAATCTAAGGAAGGGGAGAGTGGAGGTCCCTAAACAAAACTACCGACAAGCTCTAACTCCCCTATTGACCCTAAATAGGTTCTGCACCTATCGCCGAGCAGGATACCTAGCCCTAGCAAACCCTAAGGCTAGGCCCTAGGAAGGGAGTGGGAGGGGTGAGCACTAGTGAAGATCGAGCAAGCTTGTTGCTCGAGATTTACGAGCATGCTCAGGTGAGCACCTATTATCTACAGCGTGCTCGGGGTTAAGTTTTCATCGCGCCATGAACATGATTTGCGACTGTTTGACAGCTTTAATACATGTGAGGAATGCTGGATAAACAGACATTCCTCACATGTATTAAAGCTGTCAAACAGTCACAAATCATTTTAACGGCGCAACGAAAACTTAACCCCCGAGCATGCTGAAGGTAATAGGTGCTTGCAGTGTGGGGAGGTGATAAAAAGAAGATTTTGGCTCAGCGGGAATGCCGCTGGATTTTTTCCTTAGGTACTATGTCCCCCTCCGGGTTAAATGAGAAACTGTCTTTTTCACCTTTTCTATAGAAATACTGTATGTGATTCAGTATATCCTCTCTCCCAATTTTAATCTTAAGTTGTGTGTTGTTTCCTTACTGTGTTTTAATTATTTTAATTAATTTCAGTTGGATATTGTATAGACACTTGATGTCCCTGTCCTCCTTCAATTGATGAGATTCGCTAGATTTTGAACGTATCTTCCTATGTGATTCCGAGGAAGAACAGAATATTAATTTATTGATGGAAGGGGGATCCTGTCCTTTGTCTAGGAGTCATGATATGGATATATAGCCTTTATGGTCTATGTAAATTATATTTATGATGTATTATGCCCTTAAGAGTGTATGATTGTCCCCCATCCAAGTATTCTCTTTATAAATACTTAGGTTCATTTTACACCAGTAGTGATGCAGTAGGATATGAGATTCTCTGTGGCTGCCCTTACTTATTCCCACAATCAAAATGACCGTCGCGATGTGCGCACGCACACTGAGCCTCCGTTCTGCTGCCATCGCCTAAGGCATCCACACGATGCAGCGCAGGTGTTGACATCACAGAAAACTTTTCCTTGACCCGCGCTGTCATCTGGATTGCCGGAAGTGACGTGCGTGCGACTGGGGATTCATTGCGTGTGCGCTGGTATCGGCGATCAACGCTCCAATCACACCTAGGATGGGGACATAAAAGGATACATGACACATACAATCCACACCGCCCCCTGAGGAAGCCCATCATGCAAAACGTGCATCGGGGCGAAGATCGCAGACGGACACTTTACTACTTGCAATCATGGGTAAGCCTTATCCTTTATAAACAATCCATATGAGAGATCTACTAACCATGTGCAATTACCTCCACATGTCTCACATATCCCCATAGTGAACACTCGTCTTATGAGGAGATTATCTGTTCATTTGTCGAGGTTAGCCTTATATAGATAGTATTTAACACTGGATTGTTATATGTGTGTTACTGTTACTGGAAACAATGTGGCATACCATGTGGACTGCGTCCATCTACGATTTCCGTGTATCTTCACCTTATACCAATTGACTTTTTTACTGCTTGTTGTACTATTAATGAAATTACAATAAAATTTATATATTTTTAATAATATGCAGATTATATTATGGTTCTTTGGATTTGATTACTCTGATTATTTATAGATTGAAATACCGGTAGGTCAGTAATAAAATCCATGGACACTTAAGTGTGTCCATGGTCTACTAAGGATAGGCAGCGGCAGAAGAGAACCAGACGGATGGGTATGCAATACTTTAAAACGTGCGCAAATACTGCAAGCAGACACATGGTCAACCACATCCTGATGGAACCCCGGCTACCAAAGACAACAGGAAAGGAGGTCCACAGTTGCCTTATTACCTGGATGACCAGCAAGCACAGAGTTGTGATGTTACCTAATTACTTTACGGCGCAGATTAGATGCCACAAACAACCTCCCTGAAGGACAGGAGACAGGGGTGTCCCCCTGAGCCTCCAACAAATCCCCTTCCAGGTCAAGGCACAAGGCTGAAATGACTACCCCCCTAGGGACAGAGTTCTCATGGTCACTACCACCAGGGAAGCTCCGGAACAACGCATCAGCCTTTGTTTTTAACCCCTGTACGGAAAGTGACAACAAAATTGAACCTAGTAAAAAACAAAGACCATCTAGCCTGCCTAGGGTTGAGACGTTTAGCAGACTGGAGATATGACAGGTTCTTATGGTCCGTGATAACAGTAACAGGAAGGACTGCCACCTCCAACCAATGTCGCCATTCTCGAAAGCTAATTTAATCGCCAAAAGCTCCCTATTATCCACGTCATAATTTCTCTCGGCCGAAGACAGCTTCTTGGAAAAGAAAGCGCATGGACACCATTTACCAGGGGATGGACCCTGAGACAACACAGCCCCAACCACCACCTCCGACGCATCAACTTCTACAACAAAAGATTGAGAAACATCGGGTTGACTGAGTATAGGTGCTGTGGAAAAACATCTCTTTAAAGAGGAGAAGGCCTGCTGGGCGGAATTCGACCATTTAGAGATATACGACCCCTTTATTGTCATGTCAGTGAGGGGTTTTCACAATTAGCGAATAATTTTGGATACATTTCTGGTAAAAATTGGAAAACCCCAGAAAGCGCTGCAATGCCTTCAGGTTCTCAGGATGATCCAAATCAAGTATACCACGGATCTTCTCCGGATCCATCCGAAAACCCGACGGTGTCAACAGATACCCCAAAAATTGCACCTGATGGACAACGAAAACACATTTCTCCAATTTCACATAAAGTTTGTTATCTCTTAAAATCTATAGCACCTGTTTAACATTACCCTGATGTGTCTCTAAATCAGGGGAGTAAATGAAAAATCATTCAAATAGACCACCACAAACCTGCCCACTAAATGGTGGAAAATATCATTTATAAAATGCTAGAAAACTGCAAGTGCATTAGTGAGACCAAAAGGCATAACCAGAGTTTTGAAATTGCTATTGAAAGCCGTTTTCCATTCATCCCTTTCTCTGATTCTAACCAGGTTGTAGGCCCCCCTTAAATCCAACTTAGAGAACGCTTTAGATCCCACAATCTGGTTGAATAAATCCAGAATCAGAGGAAAAGTATAAGGGTCTCAGACAGTAATTTTTTTCAATTCCCGGAAATCTAAACAGGGACGGAGACCCCCATCTTTCTTCTTAACAAAGAAGAACCCTGCTGCCACGGGTGAAGAGGAGGGTCTAATAAGTCCCATCTCCGGACTCTCAGCAATGAAATCTTTCATGGCTTGTCTCTCTGGACCATAAAAATTATATAGTCTGGACTTGGGTAGTTTAGCTCTGGGAATCAGGTTAATGGGACAGTCATACACACGATGAGGAGGCAAATCCTGACATCCCCTCTCAATAAATACGTCCTCAAAACCAGACAAAAATGCAGGTAAGGTCTCTGTCGAAATCGCAGAAAGGTAAGTGCTTAAGCAGTTTTCATGAAGAGTAATCTCCCCATTCCACAATTTCCCTGGATTGACAATCCACTACCGGATAATGTTTCACCAACCAGGGTAGACCCAGTACAGTAGGAGTGGGAAGGTCCTCCAGGACATATCAAGAAATTACTTCATAATAATGGGGCCACACCCTCAGTCTTATACCATGTACAATCTGTGTCAGACATCTCTGAGCAAGTGGCGCTGAGTCAATGGGATAAATGAGGATGGGCTTAGTTAACATGCTGCAAGTAAGCCCATGAGTTCCCACAAACCCAGCATGAACCATGCTGACTCCAGCTATACTGTCCAAAGACACAGAAATTTTCTCAGTCCTGTTCTCTAGTACCACCTCTGCTATCATGACAAACTTAGAGCTGCATGTGGAAGACAAACACACCTCCTGATTATCCAACCCCATACTACCAAGGGTCAATCGAGTTCCAGATGTTCCTTTTTGCTTAGGAACCAAAGTTTTTTTTTTACCACTAAAAAAACACACCCCTTTTCTTTTGCGGATTTCAGGGGAAATATGTGATGCAGTAGCTCCCCCTAACTGCATGGGCTTCTCCAAATTTATGAGTACAGGTTCTCCTCCAGACTGCTCCCCCAGCAATGGGGTGTTGCCCCAAAAAAGGAGCTCCGAAGGTGTTCTCACCCTTTTATCCCAAAGGCGTCTATCTACGCGTGTATTGCCAACGACATGGCAGCCTCCAAGGCATTCTTCAACCTTTCTGAAAGACCCTGACAAAATTGGCTTCTAAAAGCCGGGTCATTCCACTTGGTATCGTTTGCCAATCTACTAAATTCAGAACAATAAGTCTCCACTGACCGATATCCCTGCTAAAGGTGACGCAGCCTGGATTCAGCCAAGGAGATTCATTCGGTCAGGATCATCATAGATGAGGGCCAGAGCAACAAAAAATTATTCAAAAGGCAAGCAAAGCCTTGCAACAAAGAGAAAGCCCAGGATTGTAGTTTTGTAACAGTGAAATCACAATCCCCATTCGCTGCTCCTTATCTCAAGAAGAGTAGGGTCGAAGCTTAAAGTATAATTTACAAGCTTCTTTAAACACTAAAAATTTGTCTCTTTTTCCTGAAAACCTGTCCGGAAGGGCAATTTTGGGCTCAAGCTGGACCGGCCTATCCACAGAGTCCCCAACTTTAGGAGTCTGCGACCACTGCTGTTGCTGCAAGGTGAGGATCACCGCTGGGTCCTAAAGAGAAAGGTATAATAAAAGGATCAAGGAGATGTTTGTAAGGCCAAACGCAGCGACCTTCTACAGCCGGACAATGTACTGTCTGTCAACCCTGACACACCCATGACAGCATCACGGGCAGTGTTGGGCTAAGTTTCATTATATTAAATGTGTAGAGCTGCAATATGGTATTCTATATCAACTTTGATTAAACACTATATGTTACAAATCCTATTCTCAGAAGGCTCAACCTTTAGACAAATTAAAAAGCTGCTCATCCCCCATCCTTTTAACTTTGAAGTTCAATTACCAATGGTGTGCTGCCGAAGTAAGTTATTTCCTTGTCGAAATTTTGATTCAACTGCATCCATTGGCAGCACAGTTTTTCCACCCTAATAAAAAAAAATGTCTCTCTTTATTGCTTACATAACATATAAGTAAAAGGTGGTCATTGGTTATTTTTATAAGGAAGCCAGCAGTGAATTGTCCTGATTACAGCTTATTAACCTTTCTCTCCCAATTGTAGCCAGATGAAGTATAACCCAATGATATTCTCCCTCTAGACTACAGGAAATTAAAACTTGGTAAGCAACTTTCAACTGTACAGGATAAATTCTTCATTTCTCATGAATCTACGGTCATATCAGGTTTGTCTGTATGCTTGGAATTGCAGCACAAATCTATATTTCTATATAAAAGTTTTTTGTTGAACATACTGTCCATTACAAATGTGGAGAATAATATTCTCCATCTGTTTTTGTTGCAGGTGACACAAAATTGTGCCTTAGAAACAAAATTGAATAAAATGTTTTCATTAAACATACTGTACATCTAAGCATTCCATCTGTAAGACACCATTTATTTCCCTTGACCTTCATGTTAAAGCTCCATTAACTTAAGCATGCATTGCTTATTTTATTGTTTAATAGAGCATGGAAGTTCATTCTAAATGTATTTATAGTCACTTTGTAATGCTTTTAGTACAAAGCATTCAATATATTGTACCTGAAAAAGTACATTTACTTTTCTTAATGGTCTATTTTTTAAATGAAGCTTCCAATGGTCCAGCTGTAAATGTTTTAATGGATATACCCATGTCATAGTATAAAAGATTACCTTATGTTGCCGTATGGTAGCTTGAAAAAAAATAATTAACCAGCATTCCTAAATGTATTATAATTTATTGTACATTAAAGTATATGCTGCAATGCACTTTAAAGGTGATGGGGTTGCACATGGTACAGTTCGGTAGCCATGAGCCATGTACTTGTCTTCCCCACCACACCCAGGGGGGTCCTGGCTAGGTGTGTGCTGGTGTTACATTGTACTTGGCAGGCCAGGACCAGATGTTACAGACATGAGTGAGGGAGACCAGAGCAATAAACCTATTTTTACTGAACAGTAACTTGTTAAGAACTATGTACATCATATAATAGGAACAATGCTTCATGAATGTTTCACTTGCATTAAGCAGGCATGGGCACGTCTCAATTACTTTTAATGACATTTCATTTTCCTTGCACTTCACAATCCTGCATCTCACAACAGTCCAGCAAACTATTATAGGAAGCTCCGTCTTCCCTTGTAAGGGCCGCACAAGTCGAGGTGTAACGCTATGGGTCCTCACAGGTACTTTATGTTCCCAACTGACTGATGAAGACCTCAGTGCTAGGGGTATGTCACTTTCTTTCAATGTAGACAATTGTTCACTAGTGTCCTTCTGATGCAGTTCCCTTTGCTTTCAATCCCCTATTATTCCAAAGGATATGCAACCAAATATTAAGTTGAGTGTGCTAACACTTTTGTCCTGCCCATTTTTGGGGTTTTGTGTAAATTTATGTCCAATTTGTCTCTTTTTCTCTGTTTTTGTGTTGTTCCAATACACACAAAGGAAATAAACATGTGTATAAAAACGTGTAATTGCAATAATTTTCTGGGAGAAATACTTAATTTTCTGTAACAATTTCAAGGGTGCCAATACTTTCAGCCATGACTGTATCTGATGTCCTCCCTCTTCGCCCACAACATACTTTAGCATGTACTGTATATCACACAAAATAGTTAATAAATAACATTTCCCACATGTCTACTTTACATCAGCACAATTTTGGAACCAAAATTTTTTTTAGTAGGGAGCTATAAGGGTTAAAAGTTGACCAGCAATTTCTCATTTTTACAATAAAATTTGCAAAACCATTTTTTTTAGAGACCACATCACATTTGACGTGACTTTGAGGGGCCTTTATGACAGAAAATACCCAAAAGTGACACCATTCTAAAAACTGCACCCCTGAAGGTGCTCAAAACCACATTCAAGAAGTTTATTAACCCTTCAGGTGCTTCACAGGAATTTTTGGAATGTGGATGAAAAAAATTAACATTTAACTTTTTTCACAAAAATGTTACTTTAGACCAGTGTTTCCCAAACCCTGTCCTCACGGACCCCAATGCACCGTGTTTTCAGGATCTCCTTAGTATTGCACAGGTGAGAGAACCTGTGGCAGTTTCTGATACCTTAATAATAATTCTATCACCTGGGCAATACTAAGGAAATCCTGAAAACATGACGTGTGGGGGGCCGTCAGGACTAGAGTTTGGGAAACACTGCTTTAGACCCAATTTTTTTTATTTTCGCAGGGGTAACAGGAAAAAATAGACCCCAAAATTTGTTGTGCAATTTCCCCTGAGTACGTAGATACCCCATATGTGAGGAAAAAACACTGTTTGGGCACACGGCAGGGCTCGGAAGGGAAGGCGCGCCATTTGACTTTTTGAATGTAAAATTTGCTTGAATAATTAGCGGACACCATGTTGCGTTTGAGGAGCCCCTGATGTGCCTAAACAATGGAAACCTCCCACAAGTGACCCCATTTTGGAAACTTAGACCCCTTAGGTAACTTATCTAGATGTGTGGTGAGCACCTTGAACCCCCAGGTGCTTCACAGAAGTTTATAACATTGAACCGTAAAAATAAAATTTTCCCATTTTTCAACAAAAATGTTTTTCAGCCCCCAATTTTGCATTTTCATAAGGGTAACAGGAGAAATTGCACCATGTAATTTGTTGTACAATTTCTCCCGAGTAAGCCGATACCCCATATGTGAGGAAAAACCAATGTTTGGGAGCACGGCAGGGTTCGGAAAGGAAGGAGTGCCATTTGACTTTTTGAATGTAAAATTTGCTTGAATAATTAGCGGACGCCATGTTGCGTTTGGGGAGTCCCTGATATGCCTAAATAGTGGAAATCACCCTCCCTCCCCCTCAGTGACTTCATTTTGGAAACTACACCCCTCCAGGATTTTATCAAGGGGTATAGTGAACATTTTGAAGCCAGAGCTGCGACACAGAATTTGATAACATTAGGTCATCATATTGAATAAGTTGTCATTAGTCTTGAGTGCAAGTGCTCGCTATTTGAGTTTGCATCAGGTACTCGGGTATGCACCAAGTATCGCGGATGCTCAAGTGACATGCTCGAGTCCCCACCCCGCATGTTTCACGGTTATTAGACGCCCAAAAAAAAACATGCGGGGATCGCTCGTGCATGGCAGGCAATCCCCGCAAGGTTTTTTTGGCTGTATAACAGCTGCAAAACATTTGGGGTGGAGACTCGAGCATAACACTCGAGCACCCGCTATACTCGGTGCATACCCGAGCACCCGATACAAACTCAAGTAGCGAGCACTTGCGCCCTACAATAGTTGCCATATTGTAGTCATTTTTTTTCTTTACTTCTGAAAAAATCCCAACCCCAACCCTAACCTTAGCCTAACCCTACCCTTGCCCAACCCTAACCCTAGCCCAACCCTAACCCAACCCTAACCCTAGCCCTAGCACAACCCTAACCCTAGCACAACCCTAACCCAAACCCTAGCACAACCCTAACCCTAGCACAACCCTAACCCTAACCCTAGCACAACCCTATCCCATAAGTTTATTTTTTACGCTGTTCCTCGTGCGGTATAAGTGATTAGACGACTTTATTCTTCAGGTCAGTGAAATTACAGCGATGCCAGATTCATATCGGGTTTTTGTGATTGACAGCTGTCACTCACTAAAAGACGCATTTTTTTGCAAAGACTAGTTTTTTGCATCACCGCATTTTGAGAGCTATAATTTTTCCATATTTTGGCCGATAGAGTCATGTGATGGCTTGTTTTTTGCGGGACAAGTTGACGTTTTTATTGGTACCATTTTCGGGCACGTGACATTTTTTGATCGCTTTCTATTCTGATTTTTAGAAGGCAGAATAAACAAAAGCAATTCAGGAATTGTTTTTTGGGGGGTTTTTTACGCCGTTCTGCGTGTGGTAAAATTGATAAGGCAGCTTTATTCTTCGCGTCAGTACGTTTACAGAGGTACCGCATTTATATATTTTTTTTAGATTTTGGCACTTTTACACAATAAAAACTATTTTATAGAAAAAAGAAAGAATTGTTTTTGAATCGCTTTATTCTGAGTGCTACAACTTTTTTATTTTTCAGCCATTGGAGCTGTATGGAGGCTTGTTTTTTGTGGGACAAGATGATGTCTTCAGCGGTACCATTTTTATTTATTTTTGTCTTTTTGATCGCATTTTATTCCATTTTTTGGCGGTATGATGATAAAACATTGTTTTATGTTTCGTTTTTTATTTATTTTTTTTACCGTGTTCGCTAAAGGGGTTAACTAGTGGGACAATTTTATAGTTCAGGTCGTTCCGGACATGGTGATACCAAATATGTGTACTTTTATTGGTTTATTTTTTTATATATATAAAATTATTTATTTATGGGTACAATATATTTTTATTTTTTTTGATAATTTTTTTTACTTTTTTTTTTTATATTTTTACAATATTTTTTTACTTTTTTTTTTTCACTTTCTGACATTTTTATGACTTTTACACTTGGTCCCACTATGGAACTTTCACTTTTTGCAGCCTGATCGGCTGTATAGCACAGGAATGCAGAACCATCCCTGTGCTATGCAGCCTGTCAGCGCTGCACAGTGAGAAGTTACTTTGGACATGCACTGCGCATGACCAAAGCAACTTCCTGGCTCCTGGTGACCCGGATGTTGTTATGATGACATTGAGTCACCATGGCAACATCCGGGACCGGACTTAGACGCCGCGGGATGCCGGCAAAGAAGGTAAGTATAGCGCTTACCTCCTCTTGCTACCGGAATGCTGCGATCGATTTTGATTCCAGCATTTCGGGGTTTAATGTGCAGGGAGCGGTGTGGGACCGCTCCTGGCACATAGCACCGGGTGTCAGCTGTAACAATCAGCTGACACCCGGCTGCGATCTCGCCCAGCGAAATAGGGCGTACTAATACGTATCAGGCCCATAAGGCCCAGGGCACAGATACGTATTAGTACGCCCTGGGCCAGAAAGGGTTTAAAGTTAAAATTCTTGCCAATGTGTTTTACTTCATTAGTTGTCAGGGTAATATTGAAGGCTTCAGACTAGTTAACCTTAAAATTACTGAGATGGCCGAATACATGGAATTCCCTGATTAAAGAAGGGAAAGAGATATGAGGTTGAGATATAAACATGAGGAGGTCACAACAAACAGACCTGTTTTCCATTGACTATTTCCCACTTGAATGCTATGTATGTCTGGGTTGTTTCTAATAGCTAATGCTAAGTTCTCCATTATTATCACATAAAGTAATGGGGACAATGGGCATCTCTTTTGGGTACCATTTTTAATAGACATTGGGGAAGACAAAATACCATTAACTCTAGCTGACAGGCCCCTATAAAAGTGCAAAAGACTTTCTTAATAAATGTATTGCCCAGTCCCAATTGACGCAAAGAAGCCAACATAAACTTTGAATTGACCCAGTCGAAGGCCTTTTCCGCATCCACAGACAATAAGCAAATTGGTAGAGATTTGGCCTTCGCCCAAGCCATAAGGAGAAATAACTTGTTGGTGTTGTCTCTGGCCTCACAGCCCTTGAGAAACCCCACTTGATCAGTATGGATGACCCCCGGAAGTAGAGGAGCGAGCATATTAGCTAGGGCCTTGGAAAATAATTTGATATCAACATTGATCAACAAAATGGGTCTGTAATTAAAGACCGAAACATAGTCCTTCCCTGATTTCAGAATGACACTTATATGAGACTGGAAAAAGTAACAACACTTCATCAGGGTTCATATTATGATAGGCACCTTGGTGTACTTTACACTTAATCTAAATAATAGAATTGATCAGCAGTGCCTTGGGTAACCCCTGTTTATTATAGTTAATCCTTTGCATGTATTTTTGCTACTTTGGGAGTGAGTCTTTTTATCCTGTTTATCATTACATGGTGATTTTACTTTGCAGCAAAAGGTATTCCCCAACCTTTTTGTCTATTTTTATTTGCTTTATATATATATCCTTGTGTTTGTTTTTGGGATCAATAAAGTCTTTTTTTTTTCATTCTTTGGACATTTTTGCCTTTATTGTATTATTTTTGATTTTTGGTGCCTGACATACTCCCACTCTCTCCGTACCCAGTATATATACTTATATGAGATTCTAAGGACTGGGCAGCAAAAGGTAAACCCTCAGAAATAAAACAGAAGGCTTTTGTTAGAAATGGAACAAGCTAGGCACCGAATACCTTATAGAATTTGGGAATGAAACCGTCTGGTCCCGGACTCTTCCTTGCAGGAGAGCTCTTACCGATCGACAGGGCTTCCGCTTCAGAGAAATCCTCATCAATTGTGTCTGCTAATTCTAAAAGGATAGTTGGGAGAGCAGTCCGCTTCATGAAATAATTGATTTTAAGGTTAAATGTCGATGGAGACATATCACTGTATTGACCCTTAATGTTATTCAAATCTCTATAAAAATTGCAGAACATTTCTGTAATTTGAACTGGATCTTGAGTAGTAGATCCTTCAGGTTTTCTAATCGGAGGATATGACTGGGGTCTTTTCTGGAATACAGTAACTGAACCAGTGGTCTTCCGCATTGCATGTTCATATAACCTGTGAAATCTGGTTTTATGGAGAAGATACTTCTGGTCTAAAAGGTCTTTGAGTTCTTTCCTTGCTTTAATAAGATCAGTGAAGGAAAGTTACTTTTTATATCAATATTCAAGATAATTAATCTTCTGTATTAATTAAAAAAATCTGATCGTACACGGAACATCCAAGTGGCATCCGATTTTTATGGAAAGATTTCTGTTATATACCTAAGAAACTGTATGTAATCATGGAAATGTTTTAAAGTAGTTTTATGAAAACGGATCACACACAGACATAAAAAACAGACACATGGATGGCACATGGATTAAAAGACTATCAAAGCATCCCGGAGCAAAATGTGCTGCCCAGTGTCAGAAAGCTTGCTCTAAGTCGCGGGTCATGGGTCCTCTAGCAGGATAATGATCCAAAAAAACAGATAAAAACATCCAAGAATGCCTAAGGGCAATTTGACACATGCTTTGGACAGATGAGGAACTGTTTTTTAAAAAATAAGCAACCATGTTTTTGTTATTCTAGACAAGGGGTTAATAAGGCTAACTGAAAACTTTGGTACATTCAAACTAAATGTGAACACAAACCATAAAAGCAACCAAGAAAAAATCAAAGTTAAATTTGTAAGTCAGAAGATTAAGTGTTTTCATTGAGATTCATAAGTAGGTAGATACATGAAGGTTATTCTACTCACACTTGATGAAGGTGTAATTGACGCGCCCCCTGGGACATATTCCTTTCTGAGGGGAATACCCGGCACCGGATCAGATGGGGGGTTGTAGTCTCCGAGCGGCTGTGACCCGGTCCCGTGCCCAGGGCGTCAAGCTCAGTGTTATGTGGCAGTCTTTACTGATGTTATTAAAGTTCGTTGTGTCGACTACGCCACCCGTTGTGATGCGGTCACTGTGGCCGCCGCTGCAGCAGGGTCCGCTGAGGCTGATGGTGGATGCGCAGCTTGGTGGGATAACCCCCAACGGGAGGGGTATAGCCTCAGAGGGGACAGGCGCAGAGGATGGGGGTTGTGGTGGTGCGGTGCAGCCGGTAATGATGACAGACTCGGGTAGTGCAGTTAAGGGTCTTTACTTACTGCAGATGTTCCTGGTCACTCTAGCTCCAAGTGACCTCCCGAGCCGTGCTGCGTCCACCAGGTCCTGGATCCGGCCAACCCCCAAACAAGTCCGGAGCGTGGCCCTGAGCTCTCCCTCTGTCCTTACTTCAGCCGTCCCCACCAGTGATTCACCTAAGTCCAGCTCCCTCGGGCCTTCTGTTGGGCAACCTTTGGCCTTTGGTTCCCTGACCCTTCCTGTGGTGTGCCTTCAGGGTGAATGTAGTGGGTGACCGTGACAGACACTGCCCACGGTCTCCGGTCTCTGGCTGGGGAATGTCTTTGCCCCCACCAGCTTGGGTTCCGGTACCCTCTTGCTGACTCCTCACCCGGTGTTCTTATTTGGGTTCTTGGGTCCCTTCTTTGTCCCCCTCTGGGTCTTTCTTCACTCCACTCTCTCTCTCTCCAGGGCTGCTGTTTCCTGCTCTCTGCATCTGACTTGTCCTCTGCAGCTGACTGACCCTGATCTTTGATGGTGCCCACCTTATATACACCCTCTATGTGTGAGCTCAGGTGACCAGCACCCAATGAGCTCCTATCACTACCCAGACTGCTCCCCCTTTCTGCCCCTACACTACATGGGATGTTCCTCCCCCCTCCCACTCCAGCCAGGAACAGGCTCGGTCGCACCTGCACATTTCTAAGTGGGAGTGCCGTCGGCCTGCTCCTCTGGAATGGGATGTATGTAGTGCATGCAGTCTATCTGAGCTCAGTTCCACACTCCTTCCTTACCCGGGAGTGGAATATCACACCTCTGGGTTGAGGTGCAATACCCCTGTAGCAGCCGAATCCTCAGGGTGCTACATTCCCCCCTGGTAAATCACAGCACGTCCTCGGGCTGCAAGACATAAAACACCAAAACATACAAATTTTTATAAACATATAAAACACATAAAACATATATATATAAAACTTTCTCGTCGTCTTTTTCTTTCTTCCTCCTCTGGTCACCGTGCAACTCGTGACCAGGTAAAGTGCGACAGTCTTTTGAAAAACAGTTTCTCATATAAAACCGGTAGGGGGCGCCTTAGGAAGCGCAACTATGTACAGGGAAATTTTGGCCGTTCTCAGTCCCCGGCCAGGTAAAGGGAAAGGGATGGCTGCTCACAGTCCTCAGCCTGGTATGGAAGGGGTCACACAGGTAAACAGTTCACTGGTCCCAACGGGGACTAAACTTTAAAGCAGCCACGGTTACTTGGGTACCCCGACAGGTAACTATATACAGTCCTTTGTACTATTTCAGTCATAGTACCTTCTAGCCTTGAACCCGTCCGGGTCTTCTGGCTCCTCCTCCCTACACCGCAACTCCTCCTCCGTCAGGCGGTGCACGTGGAGGGCATAAGGTCCCTTGGCACACTTGTGCCGGGTGAACGTTACCTCGTCACCGACGTAGAGGTCACGGCCTTTGTGACCCTCTGGAAGGTGGGACTCGACGTCCCGTCGAGTAACGAAGACGTCACCCATGGTGTTCCGGTCCTTTATGAAGCCCCACCCATGCTGCGCATTAAACTTTATTACCGTCCCGATGGTACGGGGACGATCTGCTGCATAGGGGTCCCTTCTGGTCCGACTCTTTTGCTCCGCGCTGCGGGTCCGGGCCCATTGCTCTCTGGCCCGCCTCTCCTCCCGCTCTCTCTTGAACTCTGCCAGCTGTTGACGGCAACACTCGGTACGCTCTGCTGCAGCTGCCCGAGTCTCTCCGGTGAACCCCATCAAATCTTCTCCCGTGGGGTCCCACACGAACTGGGCTTCCTCGAGTGGAGGCGAGACCCGAGTCACGGGTTTCGGAGCCGGGATTAGGGGCTCACACAAGGGCCCCAACTTCTTTTGTCGCTCCAGTTCCAAGAATTCTTTGGGCCAGATGAAAGGCCGCCCGTCCGGCCACGTTAGCTGGCTGAAGGGGTCCTCTCCCAGATATGGCACCCTTGGTGTTGCGGGTGCGGGCGCGATGGTGGGGGCACCCAGGTTGCCCAGGCCTTGCGGCCAGGCCGGGGGCATCTGGAAGGTAAATGGAACTGTTAGGACGGCGGCGCCCTGGGCTACCTGGCCTTGCGACCAGGCCGGAGGCTCCGCGGAGGTAGATGGCTCTGCTGGGGATGCGGCGCCCGGAAACGCTAGGCCCTGCGACCAGGCCGGAGGCTCCTCCTTCTTCGCCACGCTCCGGGTCACGACGCGTGACGTCACCGGGGTCGCGACGGCGGCTTCCGGTCGGGGCCTAGTCGGTGGCGGTGTCATGGCGGTCTCGGGTACGGCCGGGGGACCTTCGGGCTCTGCGACGGGGAGCTGGGGCAGGTAAGCGGTCTTCCGGTATGGGGTATAGGCGTCCCCCTTACCTGCTGCCATGCGTCTCGCTCCCTCTTCTGCGCCGTCTCCGGCCTTGGGTCCTCCCGCGTCATCCGCAGAGGCAGTCGATGTCTTCTTCCAAGGGAGCGGGCTCCGTGGACGGGTTCCAGCTTGCTGGGCCATCTCCCGGCCCCACTCCGCCAGGATCTCCCTCTGCACTCGGGCCATCCTTCCCGCGAGGCCCTCCAGGGCACTCCGCGCGCACTCCCGGTCTCGGGGAAGCTGCGCCAGGATCTCCGCTAAGCCTAGCGGGGTTGTTGACTCCAGCAGGCTCCTGACCATCGGGTCGGTGCTGCTCTGCTCTCCTCCTTCTTCCTCCAGCAGGCTCCTGGCCAGCGGGCCGGTGCTGCTCTGCTGCCGCTCCATTCCCGGGTCTACTCTTTCTCTCCTCGACTCCGGGTGCTCTTGCTCTGGACACCTCGCCTCCGGGTGCGCTCGTTCTAGACTGCTCCAAGCGACACCCATCTTTTCTCTTCTCTTTCGTCTCCTCCCCCTCCGAGGGCGGTCCCGGGGCAACTCGGTGACTGTCAGCTCCAGGGGTAGTTCTTTCACGCTGACAGACACCTCCAGCATCACAGTCTCTGTTGGTGGGGGCGGTTTCCACTTTTGGCGCCATTTTCTGTCCCGGCCCACGATGGGAGGTGGCCTCTTGCTCTCCTTTGGCACGCCCATAATGGCGTCCGCTGCTCTTCCAAGGCGGGAAATCTGCGGTTTTGGCGGGAAGCGTCGCCCAGTGGCGGGAAACTCTGCAGATGGCGGGAACAAGCTGGAAATGGCGGACAATCGGCGGGAAACGACTGGTGATGGAGTCCGATGGCGTGGACCCTCCGGAACCGGCGGGAGACTTCTTTCTGAGGTAAACTTGCACTTTTCTTCAGGCACGCAGTACCCGGGTGTTGCGGGCACGTAATCCTGCCGACTACGCCAAAGTTGACGCGCCCCCTGGGACATATTCCTTTCTGAGGGGAATACCCGGCACCGGATCAGATGGGGGGTTGTAGTCTCCGAGCGGCTGTGACCCGGTCCCGTGCCCAGGGCGTCAAGCTCAGTGTTATGTGGCAGTCTTTACTGATGTTATTAAAGTTCGTTGTGTCGACTACGCCACCCGTTGTGATGCGGTCACTGTGGCCGCCGCTGCAGCAGGGTCCGCTGAGGCTGATGGTGGATGCGCAGCTTGGTGGGATAACCCCCAACGGGAGGGGTATAGCCTCAGAGGGGACAGGCGCAGAGGATGGGGGTTGTGGTGGTGCGGTGCAGCCGGTAATGATGACAGACTCGGGTAGTGCAGTTAAGGGTCTTTACTTACTGCAGATGTTCCTGGTCACTCTAGCTCCAAGTGACCTCCCGAGCCGTGCTGCGTCCACCAGGTCCTGGATCCGGCCAACCCCCAAACAAGTCCGGAGCGTGGCCCTGAGCTCTCCCTCTGTCCTTACTTCAGCCGTCCCCACCAGTGATTCACCTAAGTCCAGCTCCCTCGGGCCTTCTGTTGGGCAACCTTTGGCCTTAGGTTCCCTGACCCTTCCTGTGGTGTGCCTTCAGGGTGAATGTAGTGGGTGACCGTGACAGACACTGCCCACGGTCTCCGGTCTCTGGCTGGGGAATGTCTTTGCCCCCACCAGCTTGGGTTCCGGTACCCTCTTGCTGACTCCTCACCCGGTGTTCTTATTTGGGTTCTTGGGTCCCTTCTTTGTCCCCCTCTGGGTCTTTCTTCACTCCACTCTCTCTCTCTCCAGGGCTGCTGTTTCCTGCTCTCTGCATCTGACTTGTCCTCTGCAGCTGACTGACCCTGATCTTTGATGGTGCCCACCTTATATACACCCTCTATGTGTGAGCTCAGGTGACCAGCACCCAATGAGCTCCTATCACTACCCAGACTGCTCCCCCTTTCTGCCCCTACACTACATGGGATGTTCCTCCCCCCTCCCACTCCAGCCAGGAACAGGCTCGGTCGCACCTGCACATTTCTAAGTGGGAGTGCCGTCGGCCTGCTCCTCTGGAATGGGATGTATGTAGTGCATGCAGTCTATCTGAGCTCAGTTCCACACTCCTTCCTTACCCGGGAGTGGAATATCACACCTCTGGGTTGAGGTGCAATACCCCTGTAGCAGCCGAATCCTCAGGGTGCTACATAATGACCGTAGGTCCGAGAGGGATCCAGTGAGTCACAAACTGAGACAGAGACAGAAATAAACAACACTTTCTTAACTAATACAGGGATTAGACTAAAATTCAGTATTGCATGAATCAGTCTCAGGTTCTACCTGGGACACTGTCTCTACTAAATACACACAATCAGCAAAAGCGGAAATCAATGTGCCAATCTCAAGGTTTCCAGTTTATGTGAATTATTCTAAAGATCTGGAACAATTTTGCCTAAACACTGTGTCAGTCTAGTGTGGGTGTTCTATAGGGACCCCTGAGATGGCACACTGAGTACAATCCTACCACTATTAACAATAACAATGTATGAAACTATACCAATTGCTCTTATACCCCTAGTATAGGGATACCCGGGTATCTTAAAGTTACGGTACCGTTAACCTCAGATGTAGTCTATCACAGGCCAGTGAATCGCGGTGGCTGCAGCTAGTCCCGGGAAAACTTTGGCGCCAAATAAAAAGCAACGGTCACAAAAACAGCAAAGGTTCCCTGTCTTGTCGGATGATGCTGAGCCCACACGCCGGGGACTTTAGTCCTGTAGCCTCAGGTTAAGGTCTGGGAAGAACTCTTCACAAGGCTTGTCAGTATACTCTCAATGTGAATGGCACCGAACCCCTTCTCTCCTCTCGCAGTCACTCACTGTTTTCAGACCACCGACCACACGCTCCGTCACAAAGATGATATCCTCAGTCTCTTTCCCTCTCACTCGACACTTGGCTCCTTCAGCACAAAGTCTCTAGTCACTCAGCATGGACTTCCACAAAACTCCAAGGAGCCACACAGCTTTCCCCAGCTCAGCACTTGTTCTTAAGCAGGGACACAGCTTCACCAGGACTAGGGGTTATCAACCCCCACAGGAAAGCTTGTAGAGAGAGAGTCTTGTTGCAGTTCAGTCCTCACAGTTCTCCTCAGAAGCCCCGTCCAGCGTCTCACACAGCAGACACCCTCAGAACACACAGGGTCTCCTGATCTGCCCTTGCTCTGAGCTCAGCCAGGCAAAACTCAGAGGGTCCTAATGCTCTCCTGCTGCTATCACAGTTCACACTGTTACAAAGTTTATGCAGAAAAACCCTACACAATTACTTTTGTAACTTAAAAAGGTACACAATTCGTAGCAGACTTAACATTTTAATGTTTTAGAACATTTCTATTTCAAGGTAAATAACATTTCCACTCAAAGAGAAATGAAAGTTAATGTTCATATTTTCTTTTACCACATCAACAGGGGGCACTAAGTAACCTCTAGCACTTTATGTTAAATGCTTGCCAAAAGTCAAAGTTCTGATCAAGATGTATGCAAAGTTTTCACTCCTAAATGCAAATCAAATCTACTTACAATGGAACTGAATAGACTTTTTACAACACCATTCACATGCTTCTGAAGAAAATCTGCACAGTTTCTGTCTGAACAAAACAAGAATCCTCTTTTTTTTCTGGTTTTCCTGCAGATTTTCTCCACGGAGTTCAATAGTCACTTAACCCTAGAACGCATACCTGGGGCCTCGCAGGCCCGCCCTGTTAATTGTTAATTGTTAATTCTTTCCTATTTTCTGCAAGATTACTTTAGTTAGAATTTTGAAACTCTAGGTATTCCTCAGGTATATAGTTGTTTGTCATTTTTGTTTGAGTTATTCCATGTTATTTGCACACGGGCCTAAAAAGCCCCAGGTATGTGAAAAAGTAGATTTTTATGGTCATGCGTTCTAGGGTTAAATCCATACCCAATCCATGTTGATGCTAAAACACACGGATAGTCATCGCGAATCGCGATCCAAGGATGTCCATATGCAGATTTGCAGTCAGGAACTGAAAACCCATCTAAGGGTATTGAAATAACAATTTCTACTGATGAGAAATCATCCATAGCTAAGGTAAGATCTGGATGTTGGTGCTATGATCTCTGCGGTAAATGTAAAAAAGGACCATATGTGGCACCCTGCTACCACAGGTACCACAGGACCCAAAAGGGTGCATGGACGGACTTCTCCACAAGAGGCCCTCATTACATGCAGACACCTCCACCCTTCCACCTCATACCACCAGAGGGAGCCCTGTTAGGGATATATATATGGAGGGTGGAGTTAGGCAGTGAGTAGTTCAGAGAGTGTGCTGCCACTGAGAGCAGTGAAGACGCAGCACGTCTGCTGCTGAATTGAGGGCCCCGAGTGTGGCCAGAGGCAGTAAGGAGAGGAGAGAGGAGTTGAGGGGGCAGAGGAGCATCATAGGCTCACCCCAAGACACAAACCGGACACCGGGTCCGCACCTACAGTACGTTGTCCCTACTACTATACCCAGTAGGGACAACCGGCATACCAGGAGGCTTCCAGACCCCTGGTCATCCTGAAGCTACCAGCAATAACAGGACTAGGAACCACGAAGGCCCAGGCATCCAGAGATAGTGGTTGCCAAAGAAAGGTCCTACTACCAAGCGGTCAGGTGAGAGAGCAACACAACACAGAAGCTAGGTCAAGTTCCAGGCTGGCTAGAAGCTTAGAAAAAGGGAGACACGGATCAGGTGGCCTTATACCCGCTCACTGGGGAGAAGTCCTGAAGTGCACCCTTCCTAGCAAATACCCTGGACCATACCTGCCGTTACTCCAGTAAAGGTACTGAAGCGAACCCCCTGTGTGCGTGTCCGTCATTCCCCTTGAACTGGCCATCTTTCACCTGCTTCCTTCCATCAACTCTGCCCCGGGGGTCCGCTCCACCTGTGGGGAGCAGAAACATCCCAGCTGCCATTTCATCACCCCCGGAGGTCTGCAGCAGCGCTGGTAACCATTGCCGGAAACCACAGGTGGCGTCACAAAACAAACTATACATTAAAAACCCCTTTTTCAAGAGAGACCCTAGAGTACTTGCCCGGGAGCCGACTGCTGTGACATCCTAAGCAAGGTAAAAGGCCCGGGTATCGAGTCCCCTACATCCCCCTGGGTGACACACATATGCATATGTAATTACTCATAGAAGCATTAGGGTATGTGCACACTGTCTGGAGCCGCCTGCGGCCCCAACACAGCGGAATGTCCGCCAGCGTCTTCCGCTCATTTTATGCAAATGAGCAGCGCTATTTTTTTTTTACCTGCGGACTTTCCTCATAAAGGTTAGGTCTATGGGGAAAGCCCACATGCAGACCCGCCGGAGAAATTGACATACTGCGGTCTGGAAAGACGCACCGCATGTCAGTTTCTGCAGATGAGCCGCAGACGCATAGTGGACATAAGATTTCCATCCACTATGCTGCAACACCTGACCGCTGCAGGTTTGACGCTACATAAACACGCAGCCTCAAACCCGCAGCGGCTCCTGACCGTGGGCACATACCCTTAAAATTTGGTGCATTTAATTGATTTCAAGCTGTGCATGCTTGATAAGTGACCATGCATGCATATATCAATCAAAATGGAAGCAAGTAATGAAAAAAGATGTAATGTGCACTTAGGAAAAGGAACTTTAAAAATATAATCTTCAGGTGAAGGCTACTAACCATTGTGGTATAGATGCTTTGCCACGTAGAGTAACTGAAACAGAATTTTGATGTGTATCCAGAATAAGGCCAGCTGTTAAAGTCTGATCAGGAGGCCATTGATAAGAATTCTACTGTGCAAAAAAACAAAAGATTTTTGCCTAAAGTTATTTTCCCCCCTCACGTTATTCATTCAGTTTCACACATCAACATTGCAAGGTATTTCTGTTAAGAACGGTGCAGCTTTTTGATGCAAGCACAAGATTGTGCTTACCATCTGCTGTATTTGTATGATATAATTATTTCGACTCTTCATATGCAACCAGAACACAGTTCCAAAATATGAATGTTATGGCAAGAGGTACTACAGTAACAATCAGGGCCGAAACGAGGGGTAGTCAGGATAGGCCTAGAGAGTCACCTCATATCGGAAAGGGAGGGGCGAAATTTTCACTGGCAAATTATTATCTTTATTCACCCAGCCGGTACGAGTAATCTGCTGCGGCGCTGCTGAAGGTTTGGGCATTGAAAAAGGGGGCGTGTCATGCAGGGGGAGAGACTGCGGGCCAATAAACGTTTCTACATCAGACTGATGAGAGAGTTCACTCTGTCTTTGCCCTCCTGCACAGCGCTCCCCAATCGTGAGTGTTTACTTAGGGGACAGGAGAGTGAAGGATGCCCAGCAGGGCTTATATATATGTGTGGCACCCCAGGGGTCTGGTTTCCACAGTAATAGCAATATTACGTCTGTGAGCAGGTGGGAGGTCTCCTGGGCAGGAATCCTAAGCATGCCACACCTCCTGCCCAGTCCTGGGAGGGGAAGAACTTCCCCTATATAAACTGGGGCTGAAGCAGGGTTAGGAGAGAGGAGTTCCAGACAGAGACGGAGTCTGGTCTGGACACGCAGAAACAGGGACAGATAAACATCAGGAGCTCTGTAGGAGCCAAGGAGAAGCACCAGGGGCTGGAGCTGTGCAGAGCTCGCCCTGGGAGAAGGAACTAAAACCGGACACAGGAGTCCGAGGCTGTGGGGACTAAGATATACCCAGCAGCAGAATCCATCCGGCAGGGGATTCCAGGTCCTCTGGCCATAAAAGCCCGAAGGCTCAGTCACAACGAAGGGACCAGCACCGCCATCCCGGAGCGGAGGCTAACAGGAGGCCCCACGTCACCAGCCATACGGGTGAGCACCACACGGTATACCCAGGGACGTGGGCTACTTGTAACCTCCGAAAGCAGGGTAGCCAGGAAGGGTACAGACTAACGGGAAGGCCTACAACTCCACCTGGCCAGGGGAACTCCGACTTACTCGCAGACTAACCAGGCCCCAAATACTAGCCAGTACTCCCGGGGGAATTTGCCTTGTACCATCAGTAAAGACCCTGAATTGTACCCTCGCGTCTCCGTGCTTCCTTGTCGCACCATTAGTGCTGGGACATCCACACCATCACTCCCAACATCAACCTCATCCTCTGCCCTGAGGCCATACCCCTCCCGTTGGGGGTTATACCATCCACACTGCACATCCGTACCACCGGCCTCAGCGGACTGCCCTGCAGCGGCGGCTTCATAGCCGCATTCAACGGGTGGCGTAGTCGGACACTAATACCATCATACCAATAACTGCCACTTAGTTTGACCACCCTGGGCACGGACCGGGTCACCGCCACACGAAGACTACTACCCCCATCGGATCCGGCTCCGGGTATTCCCCGCGCGCACGCGCGCCGCACTACAGCACTGGCCCAGGGGGCGTGTCATATGCACATAGATATACTGTCAGTATATACACTCATACAAACATATACATGTACAAATTCTCATACACATTCGTATATATACACACACACTCTATGATGTAAATACCGGCAGACAGTATCCTTACTCGGTAGACCTTACTCATAGCTCACACTCTCAGTTCAAAAGATAAGAGAGCAGCTGCAGAAATGTCTATGAAGGAGGACAAGGCACAGATATGACAGATAACTTCCTGATCCTGTCGTGCTCCGTGTCCTCCTCTCCCACCCTCTACTCTCTGCCCCGAAGATGCTAAGGTGGGCTCCCAGATGAAGAGGACAGTGGAGGATGCACCCAATATAAGCCCTGCTGGGCATCCTTCACTCTCCTTTCCCCTAAGTAAATGCTCACCATTTGGGGCGCGCTATGCAGGAGGACAAAGATCGCAGCCAGTGAGCGCCCTCATCAGTCTGATGGGAAACCATTCATTGGCCAGCAGCCTCCCTTCCTGTATGACACTGTCATGGGTGTGTCAGATGAAACAGACAGTCGCTCTGCATCTGGCTGCAGAAGGTCTCTGCATTTGGCATTGCAGACACCTTCTTAATTCTTCTGACTTTTGGTCCCTCCTGCTCTGATTGACACACCCTGGTCTGGGTGTTTATAAACTCTCAGTCTGCTCCAGGGAGTTGCCAATGATATTCTCATTTTACCCTGTGAAGGCTTGAAGCTAAAGCAGTCAGCTAGCTTCCTCTCTGTTGCCCTTGGAGGACGTTTGGTGTTATATCTCTGGTGTCAGCTCAATCTAAGTTTTCCCCCTTTGTTTGTCTCCCTTGTTGTCTTTAGTTTATAGTGGGGATTTACCAGTGCTCACCCCCCCATTCAGGACCTAGCTCTAGGGATATACAGGAATTATGTTTCATGCTCGGCCATTGGTGTGGAACCAAAATAGGGATGGTAGGGTAGGCAGGGTGTTATTAGATTTGCCTAGGGGTCTCCACTCTCCCTTTCCCTAGTGTCTGGGCTTCCTTACCCTCATCCCTTTGTGTTGCACTTAGTCTTTCTCAGACTGTGCGTGACAGACACGCTCTCCTTTTCAATGCCCAAACCTGTGTAGACCGTGCAGGGCCAGGACAAGGTATTTTTGTGCCCTAGGCAGATGAAGCCAATCTCGTCCCGCACTCCAAAGCAAAGGAATGGGTCAGAGATTAAGGTAACAGGACCCCTAAAACACCTCCCCCCTCCGCCACTGATGAGTTAGGTAACGAGCTCTGATGACCACTTGCACTAGAATTGTTACTTTTTTGCCAAAAAAATGCCTGCAAAAGTAAAAAAAGTGATATACTTTAGGGATACAACTTTAGGGAGAGCAATTTTCAAAATTAGATATAAAATCAATCATTTTTTGCAGACAATTTACACAATATGGAGGAAAAATAATATTCATCCCTGACGTCTTATATTTTTAATATCAAATCTAAAGATAGTCATGGAAACTCATGAAGCTTAACTATAATGAGGCTGTTTGGTTTCAATTAAGGTGCCCAGCATTTGGCAGATACCCTAATGGAAAATAACCAGACATCCATTAAAGGTAAAGGGATAGGTTTAATAGGTTTTACGTCCATCATGGGACAAATACAACTTGCACAAAACTGATGGTGATTCTGGTGGTGTATTCATGCACTGTCACTAGAACCACCTTTAGTACATAAATGCATCACTAGAACCACCATCAATACATGAATGCATCAACAGACCCACAATCAGTACATGACTACATCACCAGAACCACCATCGATAAATTAATACGTCACTAGAACCCCCATCGGTACATGAATACATCATCAGAAACACAAGTACAGAATACATCACCAGAACCACAAGTACTTAATTACAAGAACCAAGCTTAGTACAATGATCAATTTTAATATCAAGTCAGCCCATAAACAATTGTATGGCATGAACAATCCCAAAACTCCTAGTATGCCTTTAACAATGGTAAGGAGATACTGAGAGTTGTTATTAACAGCCATCATCAAACTGCAGACCAAAAAGGAACTACAGTACTGATGAGACGCAGTCAGTATCACAAATAAATATTTACATTCAGGTACCTTATACATAGATTACATCTTCCCTGGAATCTTCTCTTTCGTTTCATACCCATCTTGTCAAGACGCCATGATGACTTTTCACATCCACAGCTCATCTCTGCAGACCTCCCTCTTCTCCGGTCTTCTGTAGCACATCTCCACACGGTGTCCTTAAAAATACAAGTGTTACTAAAATGTCCTCTGCATAAAAATATCTGTCCATACTGCACTCTAAATAAGCCTCCTATGGTATATGGCCTCCACACAGTCAGCCTTAATGAACTATAACCACCACACTGTCTGCAATTATCAGCTATAACCGTCCCACTGTCAGCCCTTACGAACAAAAGCCTATAATATGACTGTCTCCTCACTAATTTTCCATTACACTTTCTATATATCCACACTGTCCCCCCACCATGCTAAACCCTCTCCATATCCATTCTGTTCCCCCTCTTCACACTATGCCCTCATACTGCCCACCACATTACCCTCTTGAAACTGTAACCACTCCTCACACTGTCCCCCCGCACAGCATGATGGTCACCACAGCAGCCCAAACAGTATGATGTCCACAACAACCCCCAGTATATAGTATGGTCACCACAGACCCCCACATATACTATGACATCCACCACAGACCCCCATATATAGTATGATGTCCAAAACAGCCCCCTGTGTAAAGAATGATGACTTAAACGGCACCCCATCCAGTATTATGGTCCCCACAGCATCACACACAGTATGATATCCACCATATACCTCTATATAGTATGGTCACCACAGCCCCCAGTATAATGTCCTCCACAGCCCCATATATAGTATGATCACTGCAGTTCCTCATATATTTTTCTGCTCCCTGCACAGCCCCTATTTGCTGTCTCTGCACAGACCATCATCTTATGACCCCCGCACAGCCCCTCATTTCATGGCCCCCCTACCCAGCTCCACATCTAATGCCCCCATGCACAGTCCCACATCCCATAGCCCTCCTGCACAGCCCCTCATCTCATAGCCCCCCTGCACAGCCCCTCATCTCATAGCCCCCATGCACAGCCTCATCTCATGCCCCCTGTACAGACCCTCAACTCATAGCCCCCCTTCATAGCCCCTCCTGCACAGCCTCTCATCTCATAGCTGCACCAGCACAGCCCCTCATCTCATAGCCCCACCAGCACAGCCCCTCATCTCATGCCCCCCCCCCCTCTGCACAGTCCCTCATTTCATAATACCCCACTCCCCATCCCCGTGTGAGAGTGTGACTGGGACGGTCATACACTTCTCCCTTGACAGAACACTTCTCCCTAGAAAAATGTGTTTTATTATGCATAGAACCTTATAGGCACCAATGTGCATAGTTAATGTATTGTAATATGCTTGATATTATATGTGTAATTTTATATAGTTTTATAAGTACTTAGTGATATGGATCTCCTAATGTTTTTTAGTAAATGTATAATGTGCTTATGTACTAGATATTGGGAAAGGATACGGTTAAGATACAGGATGTAGTGTAGGTCTAGCTTTAGATATAAGTTAGGGTTGGGAACAGTGCAGTTGTGGGCACAATAGATTCAGGAAGTAGATATGTACAGGATAGGAACAGTTAAAGTGTTAAAGACCCAACATGGGAGGGGCAGGGTTAGTTAAAAAGGGGAACACTTACTGATTAGAGTTAGATGAGGAAATCAGATAGTCAGAAGTTCAAGGCCAGAGGGATGGAGGGCAAAATCAAATACGAACTGTGTGGGAAGCATGAAAACAGTAATGACAAACTTTAGTGGTCCTTACTGGGATGTCTGAGGCCTACGGCCCGAACTAGGCATGGAGGAGCCAGCCTTATTCTCGTCCCACAAGGGGAAGTCAGACAGGGAACTACGTACGGAAGTTGGGATGGGAGCTGCGGAGCCCGGCGGAGAATCCCAGGGGCCAAAAATGCTAGTGAGAAGAGGTTTGTGCTGTTACAACAATTGAACTTGGACTGGTTAGTAAAGTTAAACTGTTTGAAAAGAACAAAGTGTCCTCTGTTGACTGTGCCTGGATCCGGGGTCATGGAGACATCGGAGTCCTCTGGCCAAAATGTGAGTGTTATACAATTCACACAGAGCACAAGGGAATCGGGACACTATTTACTTGTGGGGCGTCAGAGTGTGGGAACACAGAAGCCACTTGCCCATAACTACCATCCCTCATCTCTTAGCCCCCTGCACAGCCCCTCATCTCATGGTCCCCCCTGCATAGCCCCTCAACTTATGGCACCGCGCACAGCCCCTCATCTCATGGCCCCCCTGCACAGCCCCTCATCTCATAGCCCCCCGCATAGCCCCTCATCTCATGTCCCCCTCTGCACAGCCCCTCATCTCATGGCCCCCCTACTCATCCCCTCTTCTCATAGCCCCCTGCACAGCCCGTCATCTCATAGCACCCACTACATAGCCCATCATTTCATGACCCCCCAATGCACAGCCCGTCATCTCATGGTCCCCCCTGCACAGCCCGTCATCTCATAGCCCCCCTGCACAGACCCTCATCTCATGGCCCCCCCTGCACAGCTCGTCATCTCATAGCACCCCTGCACAGCCCCTATTTGCTGTCTCTGCACAGACCATCATCTTATGACCCCCGCACAGCCCGTCATTTCATGGCCCCCCTACCCAGCTCCACATCTAATGCCCCCATGCACAGTCCCACATCCCATAGCCCTCCTGCACAGCCCCTCATCTCATAGCCCCCCTGCACAGCCCCTCATCTCATAGCCCCCATGCACAGCCTCATCTCATGCCCCCTGTACAGACCCTCAACTCATAGCCCCCCTTCATAGCCCCTCCTGCACAGCCTCTCATCTCATAGCTGCACCAGCACAGCCCCTCATCTCATAGCCCCACCAGCACAGCCCCTCATCTCATGCCCCCCCCCCCCCTCTGCACAGTCCCTCATTTCATAATACCCCACTCCCCATCCCCGTGTGAGAGTGTGACTGGGACGGTCATACACTTCTCCCTTGACAGAACACTTCTCCCTAGAAAAATGTGTTTTATTATGCATAGAACCTTATAGGCACCAATGTGCATAGTTAATGTATTGTAATATGCTTGATATTATATGTGTAATTTTATATAGTTTTATAAGTACTTAGTGATATGGATCTCCTAATGTTTTTTAGTAAATGTATAATGTGCTTATGTACTAGATATTGGGAAAGGATACGGTTAAGATACAGGATGTAGTGTAGGTCTAGCTTTAGATATAAGTTAGGGTTTGGAACAGTGCAGTTGTGGGCACAATAGATTCAGGAAGTAGATATGTACAGGATAGGAACAGTTAAAGTGTTAAAGACCCAACATGGGAGGGGCAGGGTTAGTTAAAAAGGGGAACACTTACTGATTAGAGTTAGATGAGGAAATCAGATAGTCAGAAGTTCAAGGCCAGAGGGATGGAGGGCAAAATCAAATACGAACTGTGTGGGAATCATGAAAACAGTAGTGACAAACTTTAGTGGTCCTTACTGGGATGTCTGAGGCCTACGGCCCGAACTAGGCATGGAGGAGCCAGCCTTATTCTCGTCCCACAAGGGGAAGTCAGACAGGGAACTACGTACGGAAGTTGGGATGGGAGCTGCGGAGCCCGGCGGAAAATCCCAGGGGCCAAAGATGCTAGTGAGAAGAGGTTTGTGCTGTTACAACAATTGAACTTGGACTGGTTAGTAAAGTTAAACTGTTTGAAAAGAACAAAGTGTCCTCTGTTGACTGTGCCTGGATCCGGGGTCATGGAGACATCGGAGTCCTCTGGCCAAAATGTGAGTGTTGTACAATTCACACAGAGCACAAGGGAATCGGGACACTATTTACTTGTGGGGCGTCAGGGTGTGGGAACACAGAAGCCACTTGCCCATAACTACCATCCCTCATCTCTTAGCCCCCTGCACAGCCCCTCATCTCATGGTCCCCCCTGCATAGCCCCTCAACTTATGGCACCGCGCACAGCCCCTCATCTCATGGCCCCCCTGCACAGCCACTCATCTCATAGCCCCCCGCATAGCCCCTCATCTCATGTCCCCCTCTGCACAGCCCCTCATCTCATGGCCCCCCTACTCATCCCCTCTTCTCATAGCCCCCTGCACAGCCCGTCATCTCATAGCACCCACTACATAGCCCATCATTTCATGACCACCAATGCACAGCCCGTCATCTCATGGTCCCCCCTGCACAGCCCGTCATCTCATAGCCCCCCCTGCACAGACCCTCATCTCATGGCCCCCCCTGCACAGCTCGTCATCTCATAGCACCCCTGCACAGCCCGTCATCTCATAGCACCCCCTGCACAGCCCATCATCTCATGACCCCTCGTGCACAGCCCGTCATTTCATGGATCCCCCTGCACAGCCTGTCATCTCATAGCCTCCCTGCACAGCCCCTCATCTCATGGCCCCCCTGCACAACCCATCATCTCATGGCCCCATGCACAGCATGTGCAAATAATATAAGAAATGGGATAAAAAAAAATATAAGCACCTAATCCAGGCTCCGTCCATCTTCTCCTCTGTGGGGAAGTGGGTGCTAGATGGTATGATGACGTCACTGCATCACGCCATCTGATGTCCTCTACGTGCATCTTCTCCAACAAGGCACTGTGGACTGCGTCTTGCTGGAGATCTCGGCGGAGTAGGAAGCTGATTACAGCTCTTCTGTTTCTGTGTCGGCGGCAGCACATCAATTGTATTTGTGTATTACTGACAATAATACAACTGAGTGCAGGACGGAGTGACAACCAGGGTGCAGGCAGAGAGAGGTGTGAGCGGTGTCAGTGACTGACACTGCCCTGTGTGCCCGCACCCGGGCCATCACTGTGCTGAATGTCTGTGGCCAGAGAAAGGTGCCGGGCTGCCGGGGCATTCAGCAAGCAACCAAAGTGTGCTCCCTTCAGGTAGGCAAGAGGTAGCGCCCTAGTCAGGTGCCTACTCTTCATCCCAGCCCTAAGAACGTGTACCAGGGTTTTATCAACAGGATACAGTGGGCCTTGGACAGAGAACACTACCAGACAATTTGTCAAGGAACTATTCTTTACTGTAAATGTAGCCTGAGTTCCTTCAACAACACAGGGGAAAACACAATGAAGTTTCATACACACACCTAGTTAGATTCGATTAGGACCCCTGTGCTGCACAACCTATAGGCCCAGAATGTTCTATAAAATACACAATAATATGCCTGACCTATGCTTCCGCCTAATGTGGTAGCAAAGGGGTTAACCACAGATAACAATTCAATCATAAGAGTGCAAGGGGCTGACCCAACAGTGGTGCAGCACAGCAGTTCACAAGCAATTCTCTAACCCACCGTTTCCTCCCACCCACTGGTGATTATTATTGATGGGCGAGCACTAAAATGCTCGGGTGCTCAATGCTCGGGTCGAGCTCATTGGAATACTCGGGTGCTCGACCCGAGCAACGAGCCCAATGTAAGTCTATGGGAAACTCGAGCATTTTTCAGGCGGCTCCCCCCGGCGGTCTGAAGAAGGCCTAAAAATTGCCCAAATCGATGGGAACAGTGCTCTAATGACATGGGAACATCATGGGGAAGACCCTTGGAAGCATTTCTGACTCCCAGGTCACTGCTGTCAACAACGTTGTCAGAGGTATTACGCCACTTTTACGGACTCACAATAAAACATACAAAAACGAAACCAAAATGGATTTTCCTGGGAAATATGTTAAGGAACATCCTTTCCAGGGTAATGACTTGTATATAAGGCAAAATAAATAACCAAAACCAAAAATACTCCTCCATACCTTGGGCTATGGTCACACATAGTGTTTTTGATGCGTTTTTGCACTTTTGCATTGCTTTCAACCAAGACAAATGCATTCACTGGGAAATGTAATTTTAACATTTTACAACCTTATCTGGCCATGTGGTGTGTGGCACATCATCAGACACATGCATACAGTGCTGAAAAGACATGGAAACAGCATGGGGAAGACCCCTGGAAGCATCTCTGACTCCCAGGTCACTGCTGTCAACAACGTTGTCAGAGGTATTACGCCACTTTTACGGACTCACAATAAAACATGCAAAAACGAAACCAAAATGGATTTTCCTGGGAAATATGTTAAGGAACATCCTTTCCAGGGTAATGACTTGTATATAAGGCAAAATAAATAACCAAAACAAAAAATACTCCTCCATACCTTGGGCTAAGTTCACACATAGCGTTTTTGATGCGTTTTTGCACTTTTGCATTGCTTTCAACCAAGACAAATGCATTCACTGGGAAATGTAATTTTAACATTTTACAACCTTATCTGGCCATGTGGTGTGTGGCACATCATCAGACACATGCATACAGTGCTGAAAAGACATGGCAACAGCATGGGGAAGACCCCTGGAAGCATCTCTGACTCCCAGGTCACTGCCTAAAAGTGTGCTCATCATAAGTGATCCTTGGCGCAGGCGAAGATGCCTCCAGCCATGCACCTGTCATTGCAGACTTCCAATTTTCATCGTCCACGTCCTTGTCCCAGTTGTCCCTACCCCATTCTTTGGAATCCAAGCACAAGTATGCAGCCAGCCACCCACCCACAAGGTGCAATACTATACTGCCAAATTTTTGACAGCTGCTTGCACTTGAAATGTGGCCTTTTAGGCTCGTGGAGGCGGAAGCTTTTCACAACTTCCTGCCAGCGGCAGCCGGGTGTCCCCAGCCGCCACTATTTCTCCCGGTATCATCTCCGCCTTCCTCAAGCATGGGTCCCACAACATTACCCGTGCCCTCCCCAGTGCACTTACTGGGAAAGACCGCCTAACCACAAACAGGTGGACAGGTGAATGTGGCCAGGGATGTTGCAGAGCCAGTCCACATTAAAAATGCAGCCATAGTGTCCAGGATCCTTCCCACACACTTTTCTTAGCCAGGGCTCCTCGGTAGGGTTGGACGGGCCCACCAGAGAACCGGAGACTCCTCCGGTGGGTCCTGGCTTCTCCTTCAGGAGAGTTCATAGTGCTGAGGTGAGGCCATGATGATGATAGAGGCCACCATCTGCCTAATTTTCTGTTACTTGGAATGCAAGCGCAAGTATGCAGCCAGCCACCCACCCACAGGCTGCAATACTAAACTGCCAGATTTCTGGGCAGCTGCTTGCACTTGAATTGTGACCTTTTAGGCTCGTGGAGGTGGAAGCTGTCCACAACCTTATGGCGGCGGCGACCGGGTATCCATACTCGGTCCCCAGCCGCCAATATTTGTCCCAGTGTCGTCTCCGCCTTCCACAAGCGCGGGTCCCACAACATTACCCGTGCCCTCCCCAGTGCACTTACTGGGAAGGACCGCCTAACCACAAACATGTGGTTAAGTGAATGTGGCCAGGGATGGTACGGAGCCAGTCCACAGCTTTTTTTGCTGAGAGTTGTATTTCACCACAGCCATATTCTTTAGCTTGGTGAAAGGACTTGGGAAACCATATCTACTCCAGCTGTCATCTCTCCCAGGAAGTCCTCTAAAGCTGCTTGCACTTGAAATGTGGCCTTTTAGGCTCATGGAGACGGAAGCTTTTCACAACCTCATGCTGGTGGCAGCCGGGTGTCAATATATATTCAGTCCCCAGCCTCCACTATTTCCCCCGGTATCATCTCCGCCTTCCAGAAGCACGGGTCCCACAACATTACCCGTCTTTCCCCAGTGCACTAACTGGGAAGGACTGCCTAACCACAAACACGTGGTCAAGCGCATGTGACCAGGGACGGTACGGAGCCAGTCCACAGCTTTTTTTGCTGAGAGTTGTATTTCACCACAGTCATATCCTTTAGCTTGGTGAAAGGACTTGGGAAATCATATCTACTCCAGCTGTCATTTCTCCAAGGAAGTCCTCTAAAGCTGCTTGCACTTGAAAAGTCACAGTAAACAATGTTTGTCTTTGTTTTCACTCTCACCCCCTTAATCCTTCACTTCTTACAACCACCCCTAATCTCTACACCTAGTAATGAACTCTTCATCTCTTCCTCCATTCTCCCCACCCATCTCACCTCCTCCTCAGAGCTATTTCTCAACATACAATCCTTTGTCTCCAAACACAGACAGCCACCTCATGTCCTCTCCTGCTCCCACCTACTAACGCTTTCTCTGCTCCTCCTCACTGCCAACGACATCTCTCCACATCCTGGCCCTCCTCACCGCTTCCCTACAATCACTTCCAACTCCTACCCACGATCTATCCCAAACTCTCGTAACCCTTCTAACCGTATATCCATCCGCCCAGCCCCCGCTTCCCCAGTCCCTCTAACAGGATCTCTATGGAATCCTCGCTCCGTCTGCAACAAACTTTCCTACATTCACGATCTCTTCATCACTAACAAGCTTTCCTTCTTCGGCATCACTGAAACCTGGCTCACCCCCTCCAACACGGCCTCTCCTGCTGCACTTTCGTACAGTGGATTCCACCTTTCCCATACCCCCCGCCCCACCGGCAAGCATGGTGGAGGAATAGGTTTCCTCCTATCAGATAACTGCTTCTTCACCCAAATCCCACTGCCGCCCTCCATTACTCTCCCCTCTTTTGAAGTGCACTGCGTGCGCATTTACTCCCCCTCCAACCTCCAACTGGGTACTTACATGATGCAGATGTTGTTGCCACTTTATACAACACTACAACAGCTGCAGCTCTCAATTCGGTCGCCCACCTCACACATACCAAAGCTCGCACAATCAACAGACAACCCTGGCACACCAGCCTAACTAAAGAACTGCGACGGGCCTCCAGGGTTGCTGAGCATAGAAGGAAAAGGTCCCACTCCAATGAGCACTTCATCGCATTCAAACAGTCCCTCACTACCTTCAAGTCCACACTCATTACAGCAAAACAAACATACTTCGCATCTTTCATATCCTCCCTGTCCCACAACCCCAAACAACTATTCAACACCTTCAATTCTCTCCTCCGTCCCCCAGTGCCTCCTCCCTCTCCTCTTATTTCAGCCGAAGACTTTGCCTCATTCTTCAAGCAGAAGATTGATACCATCAGACAAAGCTTTTACCTAAAGCCCCCACAGCCCCTCCCCACACCTACTCAACCCTCCTCCTCCAAAACCACCTTCTCCACCATTACAGAAGATCAACTTTCCTCTCTACTCTCCAAAGCACACCTCACCACCTGTGAACTTGACCCAATCCCGCCCCACCTCTTCCCAAACCTTACCACTATCTTCATCCCAACTCTAGGACACCTCCTCAACCTGTCATTAACAACTGGCATCTTCCCCTCATGCTTCAAACATGCCTCAATCACACCCATCCTCAAAAAGCCCTCCCTTGACCCATCCTCTCTGACTAGCTATTGCTCCATATCACTTCTCCCCTATGCCTCAAAACTACTGGAACAACACGTCCATTGTGAACTGTCCTCCCACCTCTCCTCCTGCTCCCTCTTCAACCGCCTACAATCTGGTTTCCGACTGCACCATTCTACTGAAACTGCACTGACTAAAGTCACCAACGACCTACTAACCACCAAATCCAAGCGACACTACTTTGTCCTCCTCCTCCTAGACCTGTCATCTGCCTTTGACACAGTGGACCATTCCCTCTTACTACAAACTCTCTCATCTCTCGGCATCACAGACTTGGCCCAAACCTGGATCTCCTCATACCTAACAGATAGGACATTCAGTGTCTCCCACTCACACACTACCTCCTCATCTCGCCCCCTATCTGTCGGTGTCCCCCAAGGCTCAGTTTTAGGACCCTTACTCTTCTCCATCAACACCTTAGGCCTGGGACAGCTCATAGAGTCTCATGGCTTTCATTATCACCTCTATGCTGATGACACACAGATCTACCGCTCTGGACCCATTATCTGCTCTCTACTAAACAAAATCCCACAATGTCTGTCTGCTATTTCATCCTTCTTCTCTGCTAGATTCCTAAAACTTAACAAAACAGAATTTATCATCTTTCCACTATCTCATTCAACCCCCCCAACTGACCTATCTATCAACGTCAATGGCTGCCCACTCTCCCTAGTCCCTCAAGCTTGCTGCCTTGGGGTAACCCTGGACTCTGAACTCGCCTTCAAACCACATATCCAAGCCCTTTCCACTTCCTGACAACTCCAACTCAAAAATATCTCCTGGATCCGCACATTCCTCAACCACGAATCTGCAAAAACACTAGTGCACGCCCTCATCATCTCCCGCCTTGACTACTGCAATCTCCTGCTCTGTGGCCTCCCTTCCAACACTCTCACACCACTCCAATCCATCCTAAACTCTGCTGCCCGACTAATCCACCTGTCCCTCCGCTATTCCCCGGCCTCTCCTCTCTGTCAATCCCTTCACTGGCTCCCCATTGCTCAGAGACTCCAGCTCAAAACCCTAACCATGGCATACAAAGCCATTCACAACCTGCCTCCTCCATATATCTCTGACCTATTCTCCCGTTACATACCCACACGCAACGTCCGATCCTCACAAGATCTCCTTCTCTACTCCCCTCTTATCTCCTCCTCCCACAATCGCATACAAGATTTCTCCCGTGCTTCCCCCCTACTCTGGAACTCTCTACCCCAACACATCAGACTCTCGTCGACCATGGAAACCTTCAAAAGAAGCCTGAAGACCCACCTCTTACGACAAGCCTACAACCTGCAGCAACCCTCGCTCCACCATACCGTGCCACGACTAGCCCTACCCTCACCTACTGTATCCTCATCCATTACTTGTGGATTGTGAGCCCTTGCGGGCAGGGTCCTTGCTCCTCATTTACCAGTCGCTGTCACATTGTGTTCAAGATTATTGTAATTGTTTTTGCTATGTATACCCCTTTTTCACATGTAAAGCACCATAGAATAAATGGCGCTATAATAAATAATAATAATAATAATGTGGCCTTTTAGGCTCGTGGAGGCGGAAGCTTTTCACAACCTCATGCCGGCGACGGCCGGGTGTCCATACTCAGTCCCCAGCCGCCACTATTTCTCCCGGTATCGTCTCCGCCTTCCACAAGTATGGGTCCCACAACATTACCCGTGCCCTCCCCAGTGCACTAACTGGGAAGGATGCCTAACAACAAACACGTGGACAGGTGAATGTGGCCAGGGATGGTACGGATCCAGTCCACATTAAAAATGCAGCTATAGAGTGTCTGGGAACCTACCCACACACTTTTCTTAGCCAGGGCTGCTTCTCAGCAGTGTTGGACGGGCCCACCGGAGAATCCTTGGGTGGGCCCTGGCTTCTCCATCAGGAGAGTTCATTATAGGCGCAAACTCTGCAGCTGGTATGGGGCTCTTGAGCGGGGGAGAAAGGTGGGCCCTCAGAATCAAATTCTCTGGTGGGCCTAATGTTTTTCAGTCTGACACTGCTTTTCAGTGAGAGTTGTATTTCACCACAGCCATATTCTTTAGCTTGTGGAGGCAGAAGCAGTCCACAACCTTATAGCGGTGGCGACCGGGTATCCATACTCAGTCCCCAGCCGCCACTATTTCTCCCGGTATTGTCTCCGCCTTCTACAAGCGCGGGTCCCTGAACATTAATGCTGGTACTTTTTTGTGGGAATCTGCTTGCCTCCTACCAGCCTGGAATATTTCCAGTAAACTATGGTACGATGCCATGGTATTAGCACTGCCCCCAGTACCAGTAGCGAAGCCATCCCCAATTTCCTTCCCAGGAATTTTATTTGGTAGACTGAGTGGCTGCCCAAATACATTAGTTTCTCACAAAGGAGCTGAAGATAGAGTGGCAGTAGGTGCAAGTTTATCCAGCCTGTTAGATATCAGAGGATGAATGGTAGTACATTGGATCAGTGGTTAGCACTGAAGCCTTGCAGCGCTGGGATCATGGGTTCAAATCCCAGCAAGGACAACATCTGTAAGGATTTTGTATGTTCTCCCCGTCTTTGTGTGGGATTCCACCTCAGTAAAAAAGCAGCCATAGAATGTCCGGGAACCTTCCCACACACTTTTCTTAGCCAGGACTGCTTCTCGGCAGGGTTGGATGGTTCCACCAGAGAATCCTCTAGTGTGCCCTGGCTTTTACATAAGGAGAGTTCATGATAGCGCTAACTTTGCAGCTGCTATGGGGCTCTTGAGCGGGGGAGAAAGGTGAGCCCTCAGAATCAAATCCTCTGGTGGGCCCAATGTTTTTCAATCTGAAACAGCTTCTCAGTGGGAGTTGTATTACACCACATTCTTTAGCTTGTTGAAAGGACTGGCATAGAGGGAAACCGTATCTAGTCCGGCTGTCATTTCTCTGTCACCAGGTTCTGCCCATTGTCACACTTGACCATGCCTGGCTGTATGTTCAGTTGTGAAAGCCACAGATCAGGCTGCTGTGTTACAGCTTTCAACAACTCTGCAGCGATGGGCAGTTTGTCACCTAAGCATTAAGCATGCTATCTTCAGCACAGCCTGTCGCCGCTTGGCCAAGGCAGTGCTGCAGTACTTTCAGCTTGTGACTGATGTGGTCATTTCGGAGATGGAGGAAGAGGTGCAGGAGCTGAACAATGTGATTACATTGAGGTTACATTGGCGACTCTGTTTTTTATACTAAAGAAAGATCCTACTGTTTTTTGTTTTTTTACGTTATTTTTTAAGATAAATGCATTCACCGGGAAATGTCATTTTAACATTTTACAACCTTATCTGGTCATGTGGTGTGTGACACATCATCAGACACATCCTGTTTCATTTATGATGGAGGGACTCTGAAAGTCACAAAGCCTATTTTTATAGGACCATCAGGCAGCCCTTACTATTCTTAAAGGGCCAGCAGTCGGTTCCCATTATTAGGAAGTGGGTCTCCCATAGTGTTGGCCTATGCAGTAAATGCAAGGACTGCCAAAAATTGGGAGGCAATCCAATGTTCCTTGGAAGAGACGTGGAGTGGAGCAGGGCCTCATAAAAAAATGTTCCCATTACAAAGTAGCGGGTCTCCTATACTTGTAATGCCCATGCACTAAGTGTATGGGCTGACAAACATTTACCCCTGGGGGGTATACCTGAACATACTGTAGAAAAAAAATTTTTACGGGCATCATAAACACCATTTAAAAAAATTATGTGGGTGTTGCATCACGGACCACGGTCACCCTGGTGATATGGTGGTGGAGGATGAGGATGAGGAGAAGGAGGAGGACAAGAGCAAATAGCCAAAATCAGGAAGCGTATACCCATTGTGGGTGTGAAAAGGTGCATGGGAACACACCTCCCAAAAAACGACCCTGGATTTGAGTTTATGTTACGCTGCTATCATTCGGTGGTGTTGAGAAGTCTGGCCCAATCCAGCCCTTTTTCATTTTTATAAGAGTCAGCCTGTCAGCATTTTCAGTTGACAGGCAGATGCGCTTATCAGTTATAATTCCACCAGCGGCACTAAAAACCTGCTCAGATAAAACGGTAGCGGCAGGGCAGGCCATGACCTCCAAGGCGTAGAGAGCCTGTTCATTCCACTTATCCACCTTGGATACCTAATAATTATAAGGCACAGAGGAATCACGGAGGATGTTAGTACGGTCGGCAAGGTACTCCCTCAGCATCTTCCCAAACTTTGCACTTCTTGTGAGAGTACCCCATGCCTCAGGGCCTGTGCGATCGGAGGGGCTGAGAAAATTCTCCCTGAACTTTGACAGTGTTCCCCTGCCTCTGCTGGATTGCATTTGCGTCTCTCTCACCTGTAGTCCTTGGTTGTCCAACGAACTGTGACCTCTGCCGCCAGCGTTTTCAGATGGGAATTTTTTTAATAGTTCCGCAACAAGGGCCTTCTGGTACTGCCCCATTTTTGTAGACCTGTCCGCCTCAGGAATAAGAGATATAAAGTTCTCCTTGTAGCGTGGGTCTAGAAGTGTCACCAACCAATAATGACTGTCACACAAAATTTTGAGAACGCGAGGGTCATGGGAAAAGCAGCGTAACATAAACTCAGCCATGCGTGCCAGACTGCTAACAGGCAAGACTTCCGTGTCCTCACCAAGAGGACCAGTGACCATGCTCTCCTCCTCCTCCTCTCTGCCTCTGGCCATCCATGCTGAACAGACGGTATGACAGTTGTGCAGGTAGTACCGTCTATAGCGCAAACTAGCACCTGTTCTTCCTCTCCTCCTCCTCTTCCTCATTGTCACCCAATCCACGATGGGATGAGACGAGGCTGGGCTGTGCGTAATCACCCTGTGTGGTTCCTTGCTCCATCTCATCGTGCTCCGCCTGCAATGCATCCTCTTTGATTGTGAGCAGAGAGCGTTTCAGAAGACAAAGAAGCGGGATGGTGACGCTAATTATGGCGTCATCGCCGCTCACCATCTTGGTGGAGTCCTCAAAGTTTTGGAGGATGCTACATATGTCTGACATCCATGTCCACTCCTGAGGTCTTATGTGTGGAGTCTGAACTGAATACCGATGGCCTTGTTGATGCTGGTACTCAACAACTACCCTCTTCTGCTCACAAATCCTTCCCAACATCTGCAGTGTAGTGATCCAACACGTGGGGACATCACACACTAGTCTGTGAGCCATAAGCTGCAAACAATGCTGAAACACGGCAAGGGCGGCGGAAGCTGTAGATGACTTTCTAAAATGGGCACACAGGCGGCATACTTTAACAAGCAGATCCGGCAGCTCCGGGTAGGATTTGAGAAACCACGAGGTTAAGCTCATGGGCCAGGCATTGTATGTGTGTGAGCTCGCCTCGCCTAGGAGCCGCCACCGGGTTCTGGCCATTGTCACACATGACCATGCCTGGCTATAGGGTCAGCAGTGTGACCCACAGATCTGCCTGCTCTTACAGAGCTGTCCACAACTCTTCAGCATTGTGCGGATTGTCACCTAAGCATATTAGCTTCAACACAGCCTGTTGCCGCTTGGCCGAGGCAGTGCTGCAGTGCTTCCAGCTTGTGACTGATGTGGTCATTTTGGAGATGAAGGCTGAAGAGGAGGTGAAGGCTGAGGAGGATGAGGTGCAGGAGCTGTAGACTGTGGGAGCAACCCTGATTGACCTAGGGCCAGCAACCTTTGGCGTCGGAAGGACGTGTTCGGTCCTAAGGTCCGACTGGGTCTCGGCTTCCACTATGTTAACCCAGTGTGCTGTCAGCGAGATGTACCATCCCTGCCCACAAGCACTTGTCCACGTGTCCGTGGTTAGGTGGACTTTCCCGGTAACTGCGTTGTTGAGGGCACGGCTAATGTTTTGGGACACGTGCTTGTGTAATGAGGGGACGGCACACAGGGAGAAATAGTGATGGCTGGGGACCGAGTACCGACGAACGGCCGCCGCCATCAGGTTGCGGAATGCTTACGTCTCCATGAGCCTAAATGGCAACATTTTGAGCGCAAGCAGTCGAGAAATGTGGGAATTTAGTAGTATGGCCTGTGGGGCGTTGGCTGCATATTTGCGCTTGCGTTCCAAGGGCTGAGGTATGGACTACTGAACGCTGCACTGGGACAAGGACGTGGACGTGCTTCCTGATGCTGCTACTTGAGAGTTTGCAATGACAGGTGCAGGGCAGGAAGCATCTTCGCATGCACCATGGACAGGGGATTGGCTTGCATGCACAACAGCGGAAGAAGCAGTGGTGCCACCTGCAGACACTGTTACTGGACCCTGGGGTTCGGCCCACAAAGTCAGGTGCTTTGCTGCCATGTGCCTGATCATGCTGGTGGTGGTCAGGCTGGTCGTTTTGCCACCCCTGCTGATGCTGGCCTGGCAGGTGGTACAACTGGCCTTTTTGGGGTTATCGGCAGAGTCTTTAAAAAACAACAAGACTCAGGAAGACCTAACAGTTGTACTGGCAACTTCCTTCGTGTTGGTGTTACGAGGAACTGTTGCCTGCCTTCTGTCTGCGGCCACCACACTGCTTCTTCCTGCCTGTTGGGGTGCTCTGCCTCCCTCCCCCTGTGTGCTGCTCTCCTCGCTCTGCATGTCCTCCTGTCAGGTTGGGTCGGTTACTATATCATCCACCACCTCATCTTCCATTTCCGCACCCTGGTCCTCCTCCTGACTTTCTGGCAATTGTGTCTCATCATCGTCCACCTCTTGTGACTCTTTCCCACTGTCGCCTTTGTGTGACCTTGGCTGCTCAAATATTTGGGCATCGCTACATGCGATCTCCTCTTGACCCGCTTCAAGAGGACCGGGCGAGAGGCCTGAATCTATAAATGGATATGTGAACAGCTCATCGGAGTGTCCAAGTGTGGGATCAGTCATCTCTGGGCACTCGGCATGGTGGGAGGAAGGAGGTTCACAGTGAGGAATATGTGGTCCAGACTCACAGCTACTGAGACTTGACCGTGTGGAAGACAGGGTGGTGGTGGTGGTGGCTAAGTGACTGGAAGCATTATCTGCTATCCAACTAATAACCTTTTCACACTGCTCTGTGTTCAATAGTGGTGTTCAGCGGTCCCCGATTAATTGGGATAGGAAGGTCGAGCGAAAAGATGTGGGTGTTCATTGTGGCACAATTTCAGCTTGCCCACGACCTCGGCCTCTGCATTCACCATCACCATCACGTTCAGTTCCCCCTCCCTTGCCACGTGCCTTGCCCATTTTAAATGGAGGACAATATGTTCCACGCTCACTACAAATGGCTGAATTTGGTGCAAACTTATATGTGATCGGTGTGACGGACAAACCACAGATTTAAATAGCTGGCCTGTAGGTAACTATTTTGAACAGCAAACTGGTGTCAATAGCTTCACTGACACACTGAAACAAATGTTTAATGGAGGACAGAAATGGCAGTATTTTCTGAAAACGTATATGTGATCCGTGTGATGGAGAAAACACAGTTTTACATACCTGGCCTGTAGGTAACTATTTTGAACAGCAAACTGGTGTCAGTAGCTTCACAAACACACTGAAACAAATTTTTAATTTTATTCATGGCTTGTTTATATGCTTAAAGATGAGGGATAGTACCCAATTACAGTACAGACCAAAAGTTTGGACACACTGAGAAACTAAGAGTTTTACTTTTGAATTACACCATTTTTTTACATCAAACAAAGTACTAAAAAACAGGGAAAATATTCAAGTGGGATGAAAAGGTGACAAAAAACAATTCAGCTATTATTTTGGGGGTTTTGATTTCACAGCATTCATAGAATGGTAAAAATTACTTGGAAGTATGATTCTCCAGGTTAGTACAATTACAGCAATACATACAGTACAGACCAAAAGTTTGGACACACCTTCTCATTTAAAGATTTTTCTGTATTCACACTGAAGGCATCAAAACTATGAATTAATGTAGCGTCAGCGTCCCTGCCTCCTGCTAGGCAGGGACGCTGTTCCCCTCACCTCTCCACTCCGTGCCCGGCGTCCTCCTCCCGCTCTGCTGGCAGCGCACGCTGCTTCCCGGCCACTGTGCTTAGGGCGCGCGCGCTCCCCCTCTCTTAAAGGGGCCGCGCGCGCCGTCCTAAGGAGTCCCCGGTCAATGGCCGAAGGACCTCACCATATATAAGGCACCTCCTCCAAAATGGAGGTGCCCGAGCAATGTTGTTGCAAAGCCTTCACTCTGCTTCAGCCCTCAGGTCCCGTTACCAGTCACCTGCCAGTCACCTGCCAGATTCCTGCTTGATACCTGCCTGATATCCGTTTACCTGCTTGCAAGCCTGCGGTCCGACGGTCTGCCTTCCGACACCTGTCTGTCTGTCTATGGACCAGCCTGCCCGCTCACCTGGGAGCACTCATCTGCTACCTGCCTGCTAGCCTACCTGGAGGCTCCGCTGTCACTTGCCGTGACCACCTGCCTGTCCAGAGACTCTTGCCTGCTCACCTGGAAGCGCTCACCTGCTACCTGTCTGCTAGCCTACCTGGAGGCTCTGCCGTCACTTGCCGTGACCACCTGCCCGTCCAGAGACTCTTGCCCGCTCACCTGGGAGCGCTCACCTGCTACCTGCCTGCTAGCCTACCTGGAGGCTCTGCCGTCACTTGCCGTGACCACCTGCCTGTCCAGAGACTCTTGCCTGCTCACCTGGGAGCGCTCACCTGCTACCTGTCTGCTAGCCTACCTGGAGGCTCTGCCGTCACTTGCCGTGACCACCTGCCCGTCCAGAAACTCTTGCCCGCTCACCTGGGAGCGCTCACCTGCTACCTGCCTGCTAGCCTACCTGGAGGCTCTGCCGTCACTTGCCGTGACCACCTGCCTGTCCAAAGACTCTCGCCCGCTCACCTGGGAGCGCTCACCCGCCACCTGCCTGCTGTCCTTCTACCCAGAGACTGTCCCTGTCACTTGCCGTGAGTACCTGCCCTTCTACCCAGAGACTGTCCCTGTCACTTGCCGTGACTACCTGCCCTTCTACCCAGAGACTGTCCCTGTCACTTGCCGTGACTACCTGCCCTTCTTCCCCGGGAGCCACCCGTTTCCTTACAAGGACCGCCCCCTTGTATAGTTGCTCAGAGGTTCCGCCTCCCAGACCCGTTACAGTTTGCTCGGGCCATGGAACCCGGTGGCACCCAAGCTCCCTTGCTCTCGGACCTATGTCATGAACTGTCCCGTCAGAGGTCCCAACAGGAGTCCATCCTGAGTCATCTGCGGAATGTCAACTCTCGCCTGGACACTCTGACTGCTCCACCAGCAACCACCGCTAGTGTCATGACTCGCAGCCCGGCAGAGCCGCTGCCCACCAATACCATGGCATCCTGCCCCGGACCCCGGCTTTCTGCACCTCCTCGCTTCGGAGGCGACCCCGCTCAAGCTCGGGGCTTCATAAACCAGTGCACCCTGCACTTTGAACTCCTGTCCCACCAGTTTATCTCCGACCGGGCCAAAGTAGCCTTCATCATGTCCCATCTCACGGGGGAGGCACTGGCTTGGCTAAATCCTCTATGGGAGAGAGGAGACCCCCTGGTGTCCAACCTGCCAGCCTTTCTCACGGCTTTCCGGAAAGTCTTCGACGAACCCGGACGGAAGACCTCATCCGCATCATCTCTGCTACGCCTCCATCAAGGAAATCTCACCGTGGGCAAATATGCCATACGGTTCCGTACCCTTGCTTCGGAGCTGGCCTGGGATAACGACGCCCTGGTGTCTGTCTTTTGGGAGGGTCTGTCCGGCCGTATTAAAGATGAACTCGCCGGTCGGGACATACCTACCACTCTCGACGACTTAATAACTCTTGCCACCCGGATTGACATCCGGTTCCAGGAACGCGCCAAAGAGGTCACCCGTGAGAGGAGGTTTCCACGTCTAGCCCCTACCTTTCAGAAACCTGTCACTTCTCCCGCTACTCCCCAGGCGCACTCACCCGAGCCTATGCAGGTCGACCAGACCAAGATGGTCAAAACCCGTCAAGACTTACGCCGTGCCGAGGGGAGCTGCTTCTACTGTGGCAGTAAGGAGCACTGGATCCGTTCCTGCCCGGAGAGGTCGGGAAACGCCTGTGTCTAGGATCGCTCAGAGAGGTTGTCCTAGACAAGAGAAAACCCTCTCCATCTCTGTTGCTGTCGGTCTCTATCATCTGCGGGAAGAACCGTTATTTTGAACTAGCCCAACTTGACTCTGGAGCTGCCGGAAATCTTATTTCTCAGTCTCTGGTAGAGAAATACCGCATTCCCACCAAACCTCTAGCTGTACCCTTATCTGTCGCTGCCGTGGATGGGGGCCTCTTACCACATCCCATCCAACTCATCACCGAATCCATAACCCTGCAGGTGGGAATGCTGCACTCTGAGAGCATCTTCTTTCATGTTCTGGCTGGACTCTCTCACGCCCTCTTACTAGGCCTACCTTGGCTTCAGAGACATGCACCCGTGCTTGATTGGCAGACCGGAGAAGTCCTTCGCTGGGGCAGGACTGCCATAAGACTTGTTTAGTTCCCGTCCATCCTGTCCGTCCTTCTCCTACTCCAGCCAATCTACCTGGTCTTCCGGCTCCTTATTGGTCGTATGCGGACGTCTTTAATAAAAAGGAGGCAGAGACATTACCCCCTCATAGACCATACGACTGCCCAATCGACCTGATGCCCGGCGCTACTCCTCCCCGTGGGCACATTTACCCTTTGTCCGCTGCTGAGACCCGATCCATGTCAGAATATATTGAGGAGAATCTGGCCCGGGGGTTCATCCGGAAATCTACTTCCCCGGCGGGAGCAGGCTTCTTCTTCGTCAAAAAGAAGGACGGCTCACTCCGTCCCTGTATAGACTACAGAGGCCTTAACCAGATCACGGTGAAGAATAAATACCCCCTTCCGCTCATTCCGGAATTATTTGACTGTCTGAGGGGGGCTAGAATCTTCACCAAGCTGGACCTCCGTGGGGCGTATAACCTGGTCCGTATCCGTCAGGGGGATGAATGGAAGACGGCATTCAACACCCGGGACGGCCACTATGAATACCTGGTAATGCCCTTCGGTCTCTGTAACGCTCCTGCCATCTTTCAAGAGTTGGTCAATGACATCTTCCGGGACCTTCTCTACTCCTGCATAGTGGTGTACCTGGACGACATCTTGGTCTTCTCTCCGGATCTCCCAACACACCGGAGGGATGTTCGTCAGGTTCTGCTCAGGCTCAGGCAGAACCACCTCTACGCTAAATATGAGAAGTGCCTCTTTGAGCAGACCTCGCTTCCGTTTTTGGGCTACATAATTTCTCAGACTGGCCTACGAATGGATCCTGAGAAACTGTCTGCCATCGAGAAGTGGCCTCGACCAGAGGGGTTGAAGGCTATTCAGCGGTTCCTGGGCTTCGCCAACTACTACCGCCTCTTCATACCGCACTTCTCTTCCCGGACTGCCCCTATCTCTGCGCTCACCCGTAAGGGCACTAATCCCAGAGAATGGTCACCCGAAGCAGAGGAAGCCTTTCTTTCCTTAAAACAGGCTTTCTCTTCCGCCCCGGTGCTGCATCGCCCGGACGGCAACAAGCAATTCTTCCTGGAAGTTGATGCCTCCTCCTCTGGAGCCGGAGCGGTACTTACCCAAAAATCGTCTTCCGGGAGAATGGTAACTTGCGGCTTCTTCTCCAAACTCTTCTCCTCTTCCGAGCACAACTATTGTATAGGAGACCGAGAGTTATTGGCCATTAAGCTGGCATTGGAGGAGTGGCGTTACCTGCTTGAGGGGGCTCTTCACCCGGTAATAATTTACACGGACCACAAGAACTTGGCTTACCTCCAGAGTGCCCAGAGACTTAACCCGCGCCAAGCCCGGTGGTCCTTGTTTTTTGCTCGCTTTGATTTTGTTCTTCATTTTCGCCCGGCTGACAAAAACATCAAAGCTGATGCCTTGTCCCGATCCTTCCTGGTGTCTGATCTTGAGGAGGAACCTAAACACATCATCGATCCCGCCAGAGTAATGCAGGTGGCCCCCGTGAGTCTAAATCGTCTCCCTCCCGGTAAGACGTTCGTAACGGTACCTGATCGGGAGAAGATCCTACACTGGGGTCACTCGTCTAAGCTTGCTGGCCACGCCGGTCAGAAAAAGACCCTCCAGCTTATCACCCGGCACTACTGGTGGCCTACCCTGCACAAGGACGTAATAGACTTTGTTTCTGCCTGTGTGTCCTGCGCCCGCAACAAGGTTCCGAGACACCTGCCAGCCGGTCGCCTCCTTCCTCTTCCAGTACCTGCTGCCCCCTGGCAGCATATAGCTATGGACTTCATAACAGATCTCCTTGTCTCTCCCGGTTGTACGGTCATTTGGGTGGTCGCTGACCGCTTTTCCAAAATGGCTCATTTCATTCCCCTGCCAGGCCTCCCGTCTGCACCCGAGCTGGCTAAAGACTTTATCCGCCACATCTTCTGTCTCCATGGCTTGCCCCTCCACATCGTGTCGGATCGTGGGGTCCAGTTCACCTCACGCTTCTGGAGAGCCACATGCAAGCTGCTAGACGTCACCCTGGACTTCTCCTCCGCATACCACCCACAGTCCAATGGTCAAGTGGAGCGGATCAATCAGATCCTGACCAGTTACCTCCGGCACTTCGTTAATGCCCACCATTCAGACTGGGTGGATCTCCTGCCATGGGCCGAATTCTCTTACAATAATCACGAGAGCGAATCTTCCTCCAAATCCCCGTTTTTTGTAGTCTTCGGTCAGCATCCTCGGATCCCATTTCCCGTCTCCACCTCGGTGGACAATCCGGCTGCGGAATCTCTCGTTAGCAAATTTTCCTCCATTTGGGAGAGTACCCGATCCGCACTCCTTCAGTCGTCCGAGCGGATGAAAAAACACGCTGACAAAAAACGCCTGGATGCTCCACAATTCCGTCCTGGAGATAAAGTCTGGCTCTCGTCCAAGTATGTCCGGCTCAAGATTCCTTCCTACAAGTTAGGGCCTCGGTTCATCGGCCCACTGGAAGTTATCAAACAAATCAACCCAGTGGCCTATAAATTGAAACTCCCGGCCAACTTGCGGATCCCTAACTCCTTCCATGTATCTCTCCTCAAACCCGTGGTACTTAACTCTTTTTCCAAGTCTACAGGTACGCCTCCTGCTCCGGTTTCCGCTGAAAACGAGTTTGAGGTAGAAAACATTCTGGCCACCAAAAGGGTAAGAGGAAAAACCTTTCTTCTGGTAGATTGGAAGGGGTTTGGTCCTGAGGAGAGAACTTGGGAGCCCCGGGAGAACATCCATGCCCCTCTCATCCTTGATAAATTTCTGTCTGGCCTAAAAAAGGGGGGGCCTAAAGGGGGGGGTACTGTAGCGTCGGCGTCCCTGCCTCCTGCTAGGCAGGGACGCTGTTCCCCTCACCTCTCCACTCCGTGCCCGGCGTCCTCCTCCCGCTCTGCTGGCAGCGCGCGCTGCTTCCCGGCCACTGTGCTTAGGGCGCCGTCCTAAGGAGTCCCCGGCCAATGGCCGAAGGACCTCACCATATATAAGGCACCTCCTCCAAAATGGAGGTGCCCGAGCAATGTTGTTGCAAAGCCTTCACTCTGCTTCAGCCCTCAGGTCCCGTTACCAATTACCTGCCAGTCACCTGCCAGATTCCTGCTTGATACCTGCCTGATATCCGTTTACCTGCTTGCAAGCCTGCGGTCCGACGGTCTGCCTTCCGACACCTGTCTGTCTGCCTATGGACCAGCCTGCCCGCTCACCTGGGAGCGCTCATCTGCTACCTGCCTGCTAGCCTACCTGGAGGCTCCGCTGTCACTTGCCGTGACCACCTGCCTGTCCAGAGACTCATGCCTGCTCACCTGGGAGCGCTCACCTGCTACCTGTCAGCTAGCCTACCTGGAGGCTCTGCCGTCACTTGCCATGACCACCTGCCCGCCCAGAGACTCTTGCCCGCTCACCTGGGAGCGCTCACCTGCTACCTGCCTGCTAGCCTACCTGGAGGCTCTGCCGTCACTTGCCGTGACCACCTGCCCGTCCAGAGACTCTTGCCCGCTCACCTGGGAGCGCTCACCTGCTACCTGCCTGCTAGCCTACCTGGAGGCTCTGCCGTCACTTGCCATGACCACCTGCCTGTCCAAAGACTCTCGCCCGCTCACCTGGGAGTGCTCACCCGCTACCTGCCTGCTGTCCTTCTACCCAGAGACTGTCCCTGTCACTTGCCGTGAGTACCCGTCCTTCTACTCAGAGACTGTCCCTGTCACTTGCCGTGACTACCTACCCTTCTACCCAGAGACTGTCCCTGTCACTTGCCGTGACTACCTGCCCGTCTTCCCCGGGAGCCACCCGCTTCCTTACAAGGACCGCCCCCTTGTATAGTTGCTCAGAGGTTCCGCCTCCCAGACCCGTTACAATTAACACATGTGGAATTATAAATATATATATATATATATATATATATATATATATATATATATATATATGATAGTCCTTTTGAATAGACTGTTAGAATTTGTATTATGGCAAGAAAAAGCAGCTAAGTAAAGAAAAACGAGTGGCCATCATTACTTTAAGAAATGAAGGTCAGTCAGTCCGAAAAATTGGGCAAACTTTGAAAGTGTCCTGAAGCGCTACAAAGAAACTGGCTCACATGAGGACCGCCCCAGGAAAGGAAGACCAAGAGTCACCTCTGCTTCTGAGGATAAGTTTATCCGAGTCACCAGCCTCAGAAATCGCAGGTTAACAGCAGCTCAGATTAGAGACCAGGTTAATGCCACACAGAGTTCTAGCAGCAGACACATCTCTGCAACAACTGTGTAGAGGAGACTTTGTGCAGCAGGCCTTCATGGTAAAATAGCTGCTAGGAAACCACTGCTAAGGACAGGCAACAAGCAGAAGAGACTTGTTTGGGCTAAAGAACATAAGGAATGGACATTAGACCAGTGGAAATCTGTGCTTTGGTCTGATGAGTCCAAATTTGAGATCTTTGGTTCCAACCACCGTGTCTTTGTGCGACGCAGAAAAGGTGAACGGATGGACTCTACATGCCTGGTCCCCACCGTGAAGCATGGAGGAGGAGGTGTGATGGTGTGGGGGTGCTTTGCTGGTGACACTGTTGGGGATTTATTCAAAATTGAAGGCATACTGAACCAGCATGGCTACCACAGCATCTTGCAGCGGCATGCTATTCCATCCGGTTTGCGTTTAGTTGGACCATCATTTATTTTTCAACAGGACAATGACCTCAAACAGACCTCCAGGCTGTGTAAGGGCTATTTGATGAAGAAAGAGAGTGATGGGGTGCTACGCCAGATGACCTGGCCTCCACTGTCGCCAGACCTGAACCCAATCGAGATGGTTTGGGGTGAGCTGGACTGCAGAGTGAAGGCAAAAGGGCCAACTAGTGCTAAGCATCTCTGGGAACTCCTTCAAGATTGTTGGAAGACCATTTCCGGTGACTACCACTTGAAGCTCATCAAGAGAATGCCAAGAGTGTGCAAAGCAGTCATCAAAGCAAAAGGCGGCTACTTTGAAGAACCTAGAATATAAGACATATTTTCAGTTCTTTCACACTTTTTTGTTAAGTATATAATTCCACATGTGTTAATTCATAGTTTTGATGCCTTCAGTGTGAATGTACAATTTTCAAAGTCATGAAAATACAGAAAAATCTTTAAATGGGAAGGTGTGTCCAAACTTTTGGTCTATACTGTATGTATGTAGGTTTAATCCACAAATATATTGATTTATGATTATGTTGATTATATACTCACATTGAGTGTACACATACAGTGCCTACAAGTAGTATTCAACCCCCTGCAGATTTAGCTGGTTGACACATGCGGAATTAACTTGGCATTGTGACATTTGTACTGTAGATCAGCCTGGAAGTGGGAAATGCACTGCAGCAAATTTTGTTTTGTTTTTTTTTTTTGTTTGTTTTTTTAAAACGTTAAAAGTTAATTCAGAGTGTCATTTATTATTCAACCCCTCAAACCACAAGAATTCTGTTTGGTCTCCCAAAAGTATTAAGAAGTAGTTCAGGCACCAAGAATAATGAGCTTCACATGTGTGGATTAAAGATCTCTTTTGCCAGCCTTTTCTGACTATTTAAGACCCTCCCCAAACTTGTGAACAGCACTCAGACATGGTCAACATGGGAAAGACAAAGGAGCATTCCAAGGCCATCAGAGACAAGATCGTGGAGGGTCACAAGGCTGGCAAGGGGTACAAAACCCTTTCCAAGGAGTTGGGCCTACCTGTCTCCACTGTTGGGAGCATCATCCGTAAGTGGAAGGCTTATGGAACTACTGTTAGCCTTCCACGGCCAGGACAGCCTTTGAAAGTGTCCTCCCGTGTCGAGGCCAGGCTTGTCCGAAGAGTCAAGGCTAACCCAAGGACAACAAGGAAGGAGCTCCGGGAAGATCTCATGGCAGTGGGGACATTGGTTTCAGTCAATACCATAAGTAACGTACTCAACCGCAATGGTCTCCGTTCCAGACGAGCCCGTAAGGTACCTTTACTTTCAAAGCGTCATGTCAAGGCTCGTCTACAGTTTGCTCATGATCACTTGGAGGACTCTGAGACAGACTGGTTCAAGGTTCTATGGTCTGATGAGACCAAGATCGAGATCTTTGGTGCCAACCACACACGTGACGTTTGAAGACTGGATGGCACTGCATACGACCCCAAGATTACCATCCCTACAGTCAAGCATGGTGGTGGCAGCATCATGCTGTGGGGCTGTTTCTCTGCCAAGGGGCCTGGCCATCTGGTCCGCATCCATGGGAAGATGGATAGCACGGCCTACCTGGAGATTTTGGCCAAGAACCTCCGCTCCTCCATCAAGGATCTTAAGATGGGTCGTAATTTCATCTTCCAACAAGACAACGACCCAAAGCACACAGCCAAGAAAACCAAGGCCTGGTTCAAGAGGGAAAAAGTCAAGGTGTTGGAGTGGCCTAGTCAGTCTCCTGACCTTAACCCAATTGAAAACTTGTGGAAGGAGCTCAAGAATAAAGTCCACATGAGACACCCAAAGAACCTAGATAACTTGGAGAAGATCTGCATGGAGGAGTGGGCCAAGATAACTCCACAGACCTGTGCCGGCCTGATCAGGTCTTATAAAAGACGATTATTTGCTGTAATTGCAAACAAGGGTTATTCCACAAAATATTAAACATAGGGGTTGTATAATAATTGACCCACACTTTTATGTTTAAAATTTAATAAAATTCAACTGAGCAACATAACTTTTTGGTTTGTAAGATTTATGCTTCTGTTCATAAAACCTACTCTCGTTTGCAGCTTGAAGGCTCTAACTTATTTGCATCTTATCAAACCAGCTAAATCTGCAGGGGGTTGAATACTACTTGTAGGCACTGTATATATTGTCGTTTCTTTATATATATATATATATGTATATATTTGATGCATTATTTATATGATCAGAGATTTATTGAGCACTATGTCACTTTATACCTACAGAATTAATTATAATATATATACTATTGGGCTATCTCTGTTGCTCACTCACCTTTCTGTGTATCATTACACCTGTTGTTGAATTCTTATAATAATATTTGTTTTTGTCTTTTATTCAGTAAAATTTACATCTTTTTAAACAATGTGGATGTATTTTGGTCCTGGCATTTTTTCTTTGTTGGATACACTATATACTATGTACAGAGCTCCTGTGTATAATGTCACTGGTGATCACTTTACTACCTGTACACTATACACTATATACAGAGCACCTATCTATAATGTCACTGGTAAACCCTGTATTACCTGTACACTGTATACAGAGCTCCTGTGTATAATGTCACTAATGATCACTGTATTACCTGTACACTGACACTATATATAGAGCTCATGTGTATAATGTCACTGGTGATCCCTGTATTACCTGTACACTGACACTATATACGGAGCTCCTGTGTATAATGTAACCGGTAATCCCTGTATTACCTGCACACTGACACTATATACAGAGTCCCTGTGTATAATGTCACTGATGATCACTGTATTACCTGTACACTGACAGTATGCGCAGAGCTCCTGTGTATAATGTCACTGGTGATCCCTGTATTACCTGTATTACCTGTACATTGACACCATACATAGAGCTCTTGTTTATAATGTCACTGGTGATCACTGTATTACCTGTACACTGACACTATACACTGTATACTATTTTTGCTAGTGTGAACATGCTCCTATTTCTTGCATGTGTACCATCTTAGACCTCAGTTCACATTGCTTGGTTTTTTGTCTTGTTTGCATTCTGTGCAAATTAAGGGTGTGGCATCCCCTTTGTTGAGCTGATTAATATATATGTAGCTTACCACGGGCCTAGGTGGTCTGAAGTTGGGACCCGGTCCTATTTGTCTACCCTTTTATATGCATTACTTCAACTTTGATATACAGTAAGGTTTTTAATATAGACAGTGTAGGTACCGTCCCAATTTAGGGTCACCTTGTCGCTGGTGGGACGGCTTGTATACTTTTTTTGATCAAAAATAGTTCACTAAGTACCCTATATTTAATATGCAACTTTGCTTTACATTTATATATAATGATGGTAGGGTATGAGATATATTTTTTGTCTTTTGTAGGTTGTGCTTCTTTTTGCTAGTGTGAACATGCTCCTATTTCTTGCATGTGTACCATCTTAGACCTCAGTTCACATTGCTTGGTTTACTGTATACTATGTCCAGATCTCCTCTGTATAATGGCACTTATGGTAATATTAGTATTGTGTTTTTTGTTAATGATCAGTATTGTAGTATTCGGTCACTATGTGGTGGCAATATGTGGTCCGGTCAAGATGTGAAGGTATTTGTTCCTTGTATGTGGTTTTATTCAATCATTATGTGGTGGTAATATGTGGTCTGGCCATGGTGTGGCAGTATTTGTCCCTTGTACGTGGTATTATTCGGTCACTATGAGGTGGTAATATGTACTCCAGTCATGGTGTGGCAGTATTTCTTACTTGTATGTAGTATTATTTGGTCACTATGTGGTGGTAATATGTGTTCTAGTCATGGTATGGTGGTATTTGTTCCTTGTTTGTGGTATTATTCAGTCACTATGTGGTGGTAATATGTACTCTGGTTATGGTGTGGCATTATTTCTTATATGTGGTATTATTCTGTCAAAATTTGGTGGTAATATGTGGTCCGGCCATGGTGTGATGGTATTTGTTCCTTGTATGTGATATTATTAGTCATGACACATTCCCTTAAAGAAAACTAAATAAAAATACACCTAAAAAGAGTACTGGATATTTTAAGAAATGTTTAATAGGTTAGAGTAAAGTAGGGCCCTACCAGAAGAGTCTACCTTGTCGTGGTGGCGGCTAAAAAAATCTTTTGGCTAAAACAAAAGCTGATGGCTATGTATGTGATATTGTTTTCCATGGGAACAGTTATGTGTGATTGGTGAGGACGTGATGCAGAAGTGGAGTTTTTCCAAGAATGGGTGGTGTGACTGTGGAAGGTTTGAGGGGTGGAGGCAGAGCTGGGGTGGAGCCTGGGTGGAGTCTCAAGGGGACCTGAAAATGTTGCCAGTATGGGGCCTTGAAATTCCTGGTGGCAGCCCTGCCAAATACACCTGTCCATCTGCTGTTTTCACTCTCTTTAGGCTATGTTCACACACGTGTTTTTTTCTGCTGCAAATCTGCTGCTAACTTTTATCTGGCAGGAAAACAGCTGCGTTAAAAATGCAGGTTTTGTTGCGTTTTTTGCTGCATTTTTGCAGCGTATTTGCTGTGTTTTTTTGACCACATATTACTTCCTATGGGTGAAAAAATGCTGCAAATACGCAGTAAAATTGCAGGAGGTGCGTTTTCTGCTGCAAAAGCGCTGAAAGAAGTGACATGCTCTGTTTTCCAAATACGCAAGCAAAGCAGAAAATATGCAGCAAACAAAAAGCAACATGTGAACAGAGAATTCTGGTTTCTCATAGACTTTGCTGGTACTGCTAGACACATCTGAACATTTGCATAAAAATCTGCTGCAAAATAAGCAGCACAACACAACGTGTGTGACCATAGCCTTACTGTGGGTACCACTTGCACTATTTTCACGAAGCGGTATCAATAGATTCCCTGCTGTGGTCACCTGTAGACTCAGTCCATTTTATCTTCACTTTTAGCACATATCTTCTTGGTCTAAGACTCTAAAAGACCCTTGTCTGGCATTGGGCAACCAGTCTGTCTGCTAACATGACAGGATCTAAATGATACATCTAAGGCTGTGTGCCCACGTAGCGTTTTTCAAGCGTATATGCTGCGGAATTTCCGCAGCGTAAACGCTTGAAAAACGCATGTAGATCCGCACCCCATGGTCCCCAATTGCATTCCGCAATGTCAATGCCCATGCTGCGGATTTTTCCGCAGCGTATATGCTGCAGTCAAAAATCCGCAGCATGTTCATTAATTTTGCGGAAGCGCAGCGGAATCAATGTGCGGATGGTACCCAAGTCTGGAGGAGAGGAGACTCTGATCCAGACCTGGGTACCAAAGAACCTGTAAAAAAAAGAATAAAATAAAGTTTATACTTATCTTCTGATGTTTTCCCTCCGTCGCGCTGTTGTCTGAAGGACCTGCCACGTCATTGAGTCATGTGACCCACCACATGACTCAATGACGTCACCGCAGGTCCTGCACACAACAGCGTGAGCCGCTTAAGCCTCCGGACGGGGCAGAGAATGCATCAGAAGGTGAGTATAAAGTTTATTTTTTTATTTTTTACCATTCTGAACAAGTTGTCAAGCACTTTTCCAAGTGATGCTTGGAGAAGTGCTTGATAACCCGCATGCGGAAATGCATGCAAAGACGCCTCACAAACGCTTCTACCTGGCGGGAAAACCGCATGTAATATCCGCATGCGATTTTCCCGCCAGGGAGAAGCGTAAAAAATATGCTTCAGGTCCGCAACGTGGGCACATAGCCTTACAATATATAGACCCTGACTTCATTGCAATTGTCTGTTAGGAAGTCTTAGCAATTCTTATCTTTTCCAAAGTGACTCATCTGAGGTATCCTCTTTACATCTTCCTTTTCTATGAGCTCACTCAGAATTTCAGCCAAGACAGCGCTGGTTTCAGTGATACCAAGGACATTAATCAAAGCCAAGACAGCGCTGGTCTCAGTGATACCAAGGACATTAAACAAAAGAGGCTATGGGTGGAGCTAACTAATTAACCCTAGAACGCATACCTGGGGCCTCACAGGCCCGCCCTGTTAATTGTTTTCTATTTTCTGCAAGATTACTTTAGTTAGAATTTTTAAACTCTAGGTATTCCTCAGGTATATAGTGTTATTTGCACACGGGCCCCAGGTATGTGAAAAAGTTTATTTTTATGGTCATGCGTTCTAGAGTTAAGCATCTCTTACGGTACTCACAAAAACTTAATCCGCACATGACATCAAAGTCATTTTCTGGACTTAAGCACAAAAGATTTGTGGGGAAAGGTATGCTTACTACATGAGTGAGTTCTAAGTATATGTGACATGCAGAAGTAGTGCTGTTGTTTCAAAAGCATCCAGCAACTATAAGAGTTAACACAATCAGGAGACAGGAAGTAGTGTGCTTCAGAAGCATCCAGCAACTAGAGGGATTAACACAGTCACAGGAGACAGGGAGTGGTTAGCAAAGTATCAGGGGGATTGTGGGGAACTTGTTTACTATTCTGGCAGCAGCCGAAGGGATGAGTGGTGTGTGATCTGTCTCTCACAGAAGTTCAGGCAAGTGAACCATATTGGAACAATATTCCAGGAAAGAGTGAAACTGGCAAAGGTCAGATACCCCTTGTACTGCTAGTGGAGAAAGTCTATCCTTGGGCAGGAAGATAAGGACTGAAAGAAATTGTGTCACAGGGATAATCTCCCTCAACAAACCCTCCCCCCTTTTTCATCTCACTGTGCTATAAAGAATGCTGTGTACTACTGTGCCTTTGTGAAGAAGCTGTTTGATGTTGAATCAGGGAAAGCCTGTTACTTTAAAGGACTTGATTTGTACTGGCTGTGCTTAAACATTAAATTTTGCTGTTGACCTGTTCATGAGGACTCTATCAAGTGTGTCTGTGTCTGGGAGTCAATACCCCCTCATGATTGAGAAAGCTGCAGTGTATGGTCGCCCTGAGTAACGATTCCTCCAGGACTCCAAGAATTCATGAAACCTGTCTCACCTCTATCTAAACATTAGTGACGTGCACGTAACATATACCTCATAGTGGTATTCAGAGGGCAGAGAGGCCAATTTGATAGGGCTTTATAATGAGTGAGAAAGGTCAGTATTTTTACCTGTTTTTTATTGTTTGTTTGTTTTTTTTAAATTGAAACCTTATGTAACACTATACATGAGTAATGATTCAATTTCTTCCTCCAATTGCCTTTCTACAGGTTTATCTGACTTAGTATATGAAGTGGACCTGTACATGTTTGTGGTGCTGGAAAGTGCAACTCTAGTGGCCATTACTGCAAATCGTATGTGTTACACATTTTTCTGGAACTATAATGGCCTCACAAGGCTTTCTCTTTCTTACTTGTTGCCTTCAGATCTGTAGAAAATCGAAAATTATGTTTGAAAAAAACAGTAGAAAGAGAAAGTATATAGAGTAGCTATGGACGAATAACTTCACATAGTACAAGTACTTTGCATGGCGACAGAGAAAAACTCCTTTCCTACGTCTGGAGTCACTTGAAGAACTAGTCCAGTATAGCCTTTCACTATGTCCTTTAGTAGAACAAAACATGTGAAATTGTATTTTAGCAGTATGGCACCAGGTCTCTGGCAAAGTCTGTTACCTGGGCCGGGACAAGGTATTTTGATGCCCTAGGCAGAAAAGGCAAATGGCATCCCCCTCTCCAATTCCACCACCAAAGCATGCAAACCAACTGTAAAGTGTGCTTACACTATGATTATACATTATTTCTTTATTTGAATATTTAATTAGTTCGAGTTTGAAATAATAAATAATCTAATAACTTCAATCCTACGCCAGGTTGCACCCCTCTCAAACAAGTTCAGCTCTCCTGCCTGGCTTGGCCTTTCATTTTACCTCTTCCTCAAGTAAAAATGGGAGTTCTGACATCTCAGCAACAAATCTACCTCCTCTTCCCCACCCCACCACTTATTTCAGTGCACTACTGGACGCTCAGTGGTCCAGCATTTAACATCTATGTAGCGCCGGCGTCTCTGCACTCTCCCTCCCTCCCCCAGCAGAGACGTTGACTTACTCACCGCCGTGGCCTCTGTCCCGCTCCTCCTCCTCCTGCTGCTGCCCAGTGTCTGCGCATGGCTCACAGATTCCCGGGCACTATGCTTAAAGCATGAGCCGTCCTAAAGTGTCTCCAGCCAATGACTGGGAGACAATTATTATTTAAAGCACCTCCACCTGCTGAGAGGTACCTGAACAATGTTGTTAGTATGCTCCCTGCACACTTGCTAGTTGTCAGGTCCCCAGTTTGTTACTACCTGCCAGTACCCGCTAGTTCCCACTGGTTTTTGCCTGTACCTGCCAAAACCGCATGTTCCTGCCTCGTTCCTGCCTGTCCTTGCTTGTGACTTTCAGCCGTACCCGCCTGCACCTGCCTGTGCCCACCTACATTCCAGCCGTATCTGTCTGCACCTGCCTGTGCCCACTTGTATACAGATGTGCCCGTCTGCTCCTGCCTATGCCCATCTGAATACCAGTCACACCTGCCTGCACCTACCTGTGCCCACCTGTATATCAGCTACACCTGCCTGTGCCCACCTGCGTACCAGCCGCACCTGCCTGCATCAACCAGTACCATCCTGTCTACCAGCCATGTCCGCCAGCACCTGCCGCTCCTGGGTTTCTGCCATGCCTGCCTGTACCAGCTGAACTTTACTATCTGGCCGATCCAGCCTCCTGTCCCTTGAGGGTCAGAAGCTGTGCATCCGAGGTTAGTCTTATTGTAGTACCTAGTCACGCCCCTCCAGGCTCTCCTCGGATCACAGCACTGTGGTTCTAATACTCCCTTTACAAACTATCCTGTGATTAGGTGATAAATCCCGGACCAGTTCTTCATGTGACCCCAGATGCAGGAAAGGAGTCTTTCTCTATAGCTATGTAAAGTGCTTGTACTACGTGAACTTGTCCGCCTACAGCTACTCTATATACATTCTCTTTCTACTGGGTGCCGGCACCACACAGAGGACATAGGGTGGTGTGATGATGTAATTGCATCATTGATTCATAGAATGTTAGAGTTGGAAGGAACCATCCAGGGTCAACCCCCTGTTCAATGCAGGATTCACTAAACCATCTCAGACAGATGTCTGTCCAGCCTCTATTTGAAGACTTCCATTGAAGGAAAGCTCACCACCTCTCGTGGCAGCCTGTTTCACTCATTGATCACCCTCATTGTCAAAAAAGTTTTTTCTAATATCTAATCTGTATCTTCTCCCTTTCAGTTTCATTCCATTGCCTCCCTTGTCCACTGGACACAAAAATAGGGCGAAGCCCCACGTATTTTTTTTTTAAATTATTTCATGAAATTCATGAAATAATTAAGAAAAAAAGGGCTTCCCTATATTGTTGTGCCCGGCCAGGTACAAATAGGTAGCTGGTGGTTGGGGGCAGCCCGTTTCTGCCTGCTGTACCTGACTGGACACAAATATAGTGCGAAGCCCCTCGTCAATTTTTTTTTAATTATTTCATGAATTTCCTGAAATAATTTTAAAACAATTGACGTGGGGCTTCGCCCTATTTTTGTGTCCAGCCAGGTTCAACTAGGCAGCTGGGGGCTGGAATCTGCAGCGCAGGAAGGCCAAAGCTTTCTGGCCCCCCCCCCCCCCCCGCTGCAAATTGCAGTCCGCAGCCACCCCGGAAAATGGCGTGTTCATAGAAGCGCCATCTTCTGGAGCTGTACCCAACTCATCCAGGGCCCTGGTGCAGTGGCTCACTGGGTAATAAAGGAGTTAGGGCCAGCTTGGTATTTTCAGCTGGCCCTAAGCCCGAAATTCATGGGGTCACGCTAATATTAGACATGACCGCCATTAATTTATAGTAAAGTATTTAAAAAAACACAACACCCAGAATAAAGTCCTTTAATTGAAATAAACACACAATTCTTTATTGTTCTAAATTAAACCATACTTACCATCACGCCCATTCCAGCTGAAGCCAACGATCTCCTGCAATAAAAGAAAAATAATAAACCAACATCATCCTTACCTTTCGATGGTTCCCAGGACAGCTCCAGCTCTGCTACATCGAGATGACAGGCTGGACCGCAGACACTGAGAAGCGCAGGCATGCTTGCGCTCCTCAGTGTCAGGCTGTGACAGCATCCAGATGAGCCGAGTCTCTCACGCTCACCGCATGCGCAGGAGAATTCTCCCACGCTGTCATAGACCTGCATGAGGTGAGCTGAGTTCCTTGTCGGCTCATCTGGATGCCGTCACAGCCTGACACTGAGGAGCGCAAGCATGCCTGCGCTTCTCAGTGTCTGCCTGCGGCATGACAGGCTGGATGGCAGCTTTCTGCTGCGATCCAGCCTGTCATGTGAATGTAGCAGAGCTGAAACCGTCCTGGGAACCATGGAAAGGTAAGGATGATGTTGCTTTATTATTTTACTTTTATTGCAGGAGATCGTTGGCTTCAGCTGGAATGGGCGTGATGGTAAGTATGGTTTAATTTAGAACAATAAAGAATTGTGTGTTTATTTCAATTAAAGGACTTTATTCTGGGTGTTTGTGGGGTTTTTTAACTTTGACTATGGGGTTAGTAATGGGGGTGTCTTATAGACGCCTCTCCATTACTAACCTGGGCTTGATGTCAGCTGGCATTATAAGCTGACATCAACTCCAGCCCTATTACCCCACTGCCACCGCTACAGGGCAGTGGGAAGAGCGAGGCTAAGTGCCAGAATTGGCGCATCCTATGGATGCGCCATTTCTGGGGCGGCTGACGGATGGTGTTTCTAGCCTGGGAGGGGGCCAATATTCATGGCACCCTTCCTGGGCTATTAATATCAGCCCCCAGCTGTCTGCCTAGCCTTTGCTAGCTATTAAAATAGGGGGGACCCCACGTCATTTTTTTGTGGGTCCCCCATTTTAATAGCTAGTAAAGGCTAGGTATTCAGCTGGGGGCTGATATTAGTAGCCTGGGGAGCTCTGTGGGTATTACCCCCTTCCCAGGCTTCAAACATCTGCCCCAGCCATCTGCTTAACCTCCGCTAGAGACTAAAATTACGGGGAACCCCAGGGCAATTTTTTTTTTAATAAATCCTTTATTTTAACACTAAATGACAAGTGCAGTAACCAACACTGTCACTGTACTTATTATATATGTGACTGACATGTTTCTATCTATGTAATCTATGTGTGATGCTCTATCTTTCTGTTCTAAATTGTCGGGTACCGATGCTGAATTGCCGGCCGGCTTTTTTAAAGAGACGGTGCATGAAAACACTATTATTTTTTTAAATAAATCCTTTAACACTAAATGACAAGTACAGTAACCAACACTGTCACTGTACTTCTTATATATGTGACTGACATGTTTCTATCTATCTAATCTATGTGTGCAGCTCATGGGCAACCACTGTAATGCCACAACTACCATGGCTGTGGCATTAACGTCTTAAAAAAATATTAATTCCTGCTATTCCATTTAATTGTAATGTAAGGGAGATAATGTAATGTCAGCGCTTGATCAGGAGAATTCTCTCACGCTGGGATGGCATTCTGATGACAGGCTGGATCGCAGCTGAGCGCTGCCATCCAGCTTGTCATCCTTCAGAGACACTGCAGAGCGCAGGCATTATGTGAACTTCCGATTCCGGTATTCGATATTGTAAAAGTATCGGAACTCCTATACAGCGAATATCGGTCGATACCCGATATTTCAGTATCGGAATGCTTAACACTACCCGTGATGTTTGTGCAATCTCAAGCAGCCAGACTCGCAGGTGAACTTGTAAACATAACAATTTTACTGAATGAGGTAACAGGGTACAGTCTCTCTTACAGGCAAAGTTCACAGTATAGTGTGCATACGGAAGTTATGGTTTTCTCCTCATGAGACAACCATTGTTATGGCCTCTCTGGGTGGCTGGAGAAGAGTTCTCTTCACTTGCTAGTAGAGGAAATGCTATGCGTAGTCCAGGAATTATTAAACTGATGCAGGGACCTTCACAGATTGGCTCTCTATGGAAAGCACACTAAAGTGTGGATGTACTCACAGTTTTTATCCCACCGTTCCCTCTTGCAGGGGGTAGGTTTAAGCAAAGTCGGTGGTGTGGCAGCCACGTGGATCTGGTCCTGGCTAGAAGCGATCAGGATAACCAGAGAGCAGGAGAGCCCATGTACAGCTTCTCTCTCCTGACTAGAAGACACTTCACTCTTTTCTTTTTTTCTTTTTTTGTGAGTCACCCCTGTAATCGAACCCAAGACCTTCAACATTACAGGCAGGAGTTAAAGCTATCGAGCCTCAAGCTCTAGTACACTTCACTCTTTTTTGTGAAGGAGATTATGTGAGGAAAAATGTCCCCTCAGCATAGACTGGCATTGAAAACACTTCTCTGAGAGAATAATGTCTCTCCTCAATCTTCCTGAGGAAGCAGGCACCGCCCACAACTGGTTTGTACCAGCGTTCTAGTCAGAGTGTGAGCCCTGAGCTGGGAGACTCCTCCCAGCCGTTGCTATGGCCACCACTTGTTGTGAGGAGAATAATCATTACTTCATCTACACACATTGGCCAGTAGATGGCAGGAAAGTACAATTTACAATGCAATGTATTATATTCCCTAGCTCGGTACACACAATAGAACAAATCTAATACAACACTACAGCTGTCTCATTTAGCAGTCTGAGAACGGGTACCGGGATGCCACACTTTGTGTAGGGTTTGAGGGGATATCATACTGTATGGGGGTCATGAAAGGGGTATCCTAGTGGGTGAGAACACTAAGGGGCTTCAGAAGAGGCAAAATAACGGTGTAAGTGCTCCAATACATATCCCTCTCCATTTCTTAAAAAGTTGGGAGGTATGTCCTTCTGTCTATTTGCCTGGATAGTACTTTTGCTATGGGGAGCCTGTGATTTCTATGTATGCCCATGCTCAGGAGCATTATTACAATAAAGAGTTGCTGATGGTCATTATAATAAGGAGGCACAATATGACTGCAGACTTGTAGCTTAAGACAGGACAACCCCTTTAAGACACTGTGATCACTGATTTTGCAATAAATAATATTTCGTCTTTGTGCAAAAAAGTATCTAAAACTTTCCATTGAAGTAAGGTGTATCCCTTTAAAGATGGTCAAACCTAGGATGAATTGCCAGAAAAAAGCCAATTAGTAACCAGAATGTGGATCTAAGTTCAGAATCGGAGAGAACAGCAAGGACACAAGCTATAAGTGGTAAATCTGAGTGATTCTAGAGAAAATGTCAGGATGTAGCAAAAATGTGTAGCCAAAAATTAGGAAATAAAAAAGTGTTCAATAAGAATATTACCGACAGTCAGGAGCCTAGCCTGAGGTTCAGGTGAGGTTTAGAGGGTCTAAAGGAGCATTTCAATAGACCACTTTTCTGGTTGTTATGGTGACTGAATATGGCCAATTTGGGAGAGTAGAGAAAAACCAAGGAGAAGGAGACCGGCGCTGGACAAAAGCCCTTATTATGCTATAATGGAAAAATGTTTCTTTATTTCTGAACAATAAGCCAAAAAAAGGTCATGCAACGGTGCTGCCTGTAATAAAAATAAACAGAACTGAAAAATACTGAACTCTACAAGCACCAATATTGTAAAAATATTTTAAGTACACAAATGTTCTTATTTATGTCATATGTTATTACAAACAAACGTATTCCACCTCCATTTCAAATAAGGTTTATTGGTCACATTTACAAACTTTCTGCTGTTTGCAATAAACCAATCAAGAACTGTTTAAATAGCTCCACACAACTAATATAACAAGTGGTTTCTCAAAATTGAACGCAAAATGCCACTTTTTCACCCCTTTGAGATCTATGACGGTGATCGCATTAAGGTGCCTGCTGAATCTTGCAGCAGGGCACCTGGAGTCGTCAACACGGGGGAAGGGGGCCCCCCTGCAACTACAATTGATGATTGGCTGTTCAATTCTGAACAGCCAATCACAGCGGTTTCAGTGTTTCAAGCAACAAAATTGCCTGAACCACTGATGTCCAGCCTATAATCAGTGCTGGGGCCTAGCAATGCCAGCATCACCAAGCCTAGCACTGATTGATGTGAGCAGACGATCACCAATCAGAGTGCAGAAACGCGGACTGACCCCACAATAAGTGCTCTGCACTTCCTCATTCCGGCTTGGGGACATTTTAGAGCAATCACTGTGCTGATCTGCCGTGATTTGCTGGGCCTTCTGGTGCCACAGACTTTTTGAAGCCTGTGCAATCACTGCTGGTGTTGCTTCTGCAATTCCTGAAAGAATAAAGAAGATGTTCCTGATCCATTCCTGATCACTGATTTTTCCTAATCTACCCTAATCCCCATCTCTCCATTTTCCCCCTCATCCCCTACCCACCCCTCTTCTTCCGCTGAGCGCTGATCAATACTTGATTGCTCGATTTTTGGCAGTTTTTTTTTTTTGTTCATGTGTCCTGCAGCCGCCGAGCGCTGATCTGTGACACAAATCACCGATCTGTGACACAAATCACTGATCTGCACCCGTGCTCGCTGTTTTCCAGGATGTTTTTTGTCCCTGTCTATTCTCTCCTACCTTTGCACCACCTCCGTGCATGCATCCTGCAGCCGCTGAGTGCTGACCAGTGACTCAAATCACTGATCAGGCACCTGAGCTCGCTTTTTTTTCCTGTCTATTTTTTTAATCCCTTTTGCACCACATCCGTTGTAAAAAGGATGCTGGCGGGTAACGCACATCACTGATCGGCCTCCAGTTGTTGTTTTTTTTTGTGCGTTTCAAAAGAGAATCAAATAAAATTATTTTGATTAGTTGATAGAACTAGATTAGGGACGGTCAAAATATACCATAGTAATCAGGATCTACTGCAGTATTTTTTACTGAATAAAGCAAGAATGTGTCAGATAGTAAAGCGTATAAAAAGAATCACATTCATGGGTGCGTCCTACAGCCGTTGAGTGCTAATCGGTGACGCACATCACTGATCGGCATCCAGTTTGCGGTTTTGTTTTGTTTTTTTGTGTGATAAAACAATAAAAAAAATTAGATTAGTAGATAGGACTAGAACAGGGACAGTAAAAATATACTGTAGCAATCGGCATCTACTACAGTACTTTTTACTGAATAATCAGGGTTAGTGTCAGATAGTTGCAGACATCCAGTAATTTTTTTTTTTACTGACATCCGTTTAGTAAGTTTGTTTTTAATTTTACAAAATTTTTATATTCTTTTTATTTTACACACACACACACACACACACCTGAACAAAATTTGGTACACACACAAACATCGAATACATGAAGAAATGTCCCGTCCGTCCCAATCGTGGTATTCAGTGGAGAAGGCATATGCCCTGCTTGCCTCTGACACTGATAGTGAGGGAGAGGATGACATCTTCCTTTATTTTTCATCCTCCTGCACCTCCTTTTCCTCAAGTGATACTGAAAATTGTGTGGGATTTGGTGCACCCACTGCAGGATCAAGGTTATCACCTCTATGTAAATAACTTTTATAACAGTATTGTCCGCAAAAATCAGAAAGGCCTTCCTAAGACGCTAATTGGGCAGCTACTCAGAAAGGCTGAGAGCAGAGGCCAATGTAGCGACAACATGCTGGCGGTCAAGTACAAGGATACAAGGATAAGAGGGATGTCCTTTTCTTGACCACCATACATGGTGATGACAGCACTCTCACCACTGTACGAAGTTCCTCTACACAGGTCACTAAACCAGATTGTGCCCTTGGGTACAACAAGAACATGGGGGGAGTTGATCTCGCTGATCAAGTTCTCCAGCCCTACAGTGCTATGCGTAAAGCTAAGGTGTGGTACAAGAAGCTGGTGGTGCACATCGTACAGATGGCAATGCATAATCTTTTGTGCTATCACGATGTACAGGCCAGACCGGTACATACCTTCAGTTCCAGGAGGCAGTGATCAAGGCCCTAATCTTTGGAAATCAGGAAAGAGTGGGCCCCAGTACTTCTGGAACTGAAGGTGCTCGTATCGTACCAGGGCAACATTTCCCTGGTGAGGTCCCTCAAACCACAAAGAGAGGAAGGTCGCAAAAGAGGTGCCTAGTGTGTTACAGAAGGGGGATAAGAAAGGACAGCACTTATCAATTCGACAACTGCCCCGACAAACCTGGTCTGTGCATAAAAGAATTCTTCAAACTGTACCACACATCTATTGACTACTAAATTCATTTCTGACTTACACAACTCACGTATGCCAGCCTGATGTAAACTACACAACTCACATATGCCAACCTGATGCACTCTACACAACACGCGTAGGCCAAACTGTTGCACTCTACACAACTCACGTATGTCAACCTGATGCACTCTTCACAACTCTCGTATGCCAACATGATGCACTCTACACTACTCATGTATGCCAACTTGATGAACTCTTCACTTCTCACGTATGCCATTGCCAACATGATGCACTCTACACTACTTATGTATGCCAATGTGATGCACTCTATACTACTCACATATGCCAATCTGATGCACTCTACACGATTTACATATGACACTACATTATAAAATTCACATACCAGGAAATACTAGATCAATTCCAATATAGGGTCACTTGTGGGGGGTTTCCACTGCTAAGGCACATCAGTGGCTCTCCAAACGTGACATGATGCTCGTAGACCATTCCATCAAAGTCTGCGTGCCAAATGTTATTCTTTCCTTTCCGAGCCCTGCTGTGTGCCCAAAAGTAGTTGTCCCCCACATATGGGGTATCAGCATACTCAGGAGAAATTGCACAACAACTTTTGGGGTCCGTTTTCTCCTGTTACCCTTGTAATAATAAAAAAAATGTGACTAAAAACATTTTTGTGGAAAAAAATTGATTTTTTATTTTCACGGTTCAACATTATAAATTTCTGTGAAGCACCTGGGGGTTCAAGATGCTCACCACACATCTAGAGTTTTTTGAGGGGTCTAGTTTACAAAATGGGGTTACTTGTGGGGGGGTTCCACTGTTTAAGCACATCTGGGTCTCAGAACACGACATAGCATCTGCTCGCTATTCCAGCCAATTTTGTGTTCAAGAAGTTAAACGGTGGTCCTTCTATTCCGAGCCTTGCCATGCACCAAAGCAGTTTTCCCCTACATATGTAGTATCAGCATGCTCAGAGAAATTGCACAACAAATTTTGTGGTCCATTTTCTTCTAATACCCTTGTGAAAATAAAAAAGATTGGGTCTAAAGTAAATTTTTTGTGAAAAAAAGTTAAAAGTTAATGTTTTCCTTCTACATTGCTTCAGTTCCTGTGAAGTACTTGAAGGGTTAGTAATTTTCTTGAATGTGGTTTTGATCATGTTGAGGGGTGCAGTTTTTAGAATGATGTCACTTTTGGGTATTTTCTGTCATATAGGCCCCACAAAGTCAATTCAAATGCGATATGGTCTATAAAAAAATGGTTTTGTAAATTTTGTTGGAAAAATGAGAAATTGCTGATCAACTTTTAACCCTTCTAACTACCTAACAAAAAAAATATGTTTCAAAAATGAGGCTGATGTAAAGTAGACATGTAGGAAATGTTATCTATGAACTATTTTCTGTGACATAACTCTCTCTCTGATTTAAGGGCATAAGAATTAAAAGTTTGAAAATTGCAACATTTTCACCAAATTTCAGATTTTCTCACAAACAAAAACGCAAATCTTATGGAACAAATTTTACCACTTTCATGAAGTACAATATGTCATGAAAAAACAATCTCAGAATCAGTGGGATCCGTTGAAGTGTTCCAGAGTTATTACCACATAAAGTGACACTGGTCACAATTGTAAAATTTGACCTGGTGACTTGGGGAGTGAAGATGTTAAATTAATACCACCACTATTTCTGATCACTGCAGTGATTTGTGAAATCCCCATTCAGATTGGAATTATTACTATCAATATTTGAGTCTGGTTCACACAAGAATCCAAAGAAATGTGTTTGTTTTTTTCTCACTGTCATAACACCAATGAATTCCACAGCGTTTTACAGACATCATCATCACTGTCCCCATTGGGGCTGACAATCTAAATTCCCTCTCAGTATGTCTTTGGAGTGTGGGAGAAAACTGCAGTACCTGGAGGAAACCCACATAAAACCGGGGAGAACATATAAACTTCTTGCAGATGTTGTCCTTGGTGGGATTTAAATTCAGGACCCCAGAGCTGCAAGGCTACAGTGCTAACCACTGAGCCACCGTGCTGCCCATATCAATGGCTACAAGTAACTTATAGCAGTACAAATCAGACATTATATATATACAGTCATGGCCAAAAGTGTTGACACCCTCAAAATTGTTTCAGAAAATTAAGTATTTCTCCCAGAAAATTATTGCAATTACACATTTTGTTATACACTTGTTTATTTCCTTTGTGTGTATTGGAACAACATAAAAAGACAGGAAAAAAAGGCAAATTGGAATTAATTGCACACAGAACCTCAAACCCCAAATTGTTGGCACCCTCAACTTAACATTTGGTTGCACACCTTTTGGAATAAATAACTGGAATCAATCGCTTCCTATAACCATCAACCAGCTCCTTACACCTCTCATCTGGAATTTTGGACCACTCTTCCTTTGCAAACTGCTCCAGGTCACTCTCTCATATTTGAAGGGCGCCTTCTCCCAACAGCAATTTTAAGATCTCTTCACAGGTATTCAATGGGATTTATATCCAGACTCATCCATTTCTGGGTGTTTTTTTAAGTATATTTCGGGTCATTGTCATGCTGGAAGACCCATGACCTAGGACTCAAATCCAGCTTTCTGACACTAGGCACTACATTGCGACCCAAAATCCCTTGGAAATCTCCGGATTTCATGGTGCCTTGCACACAGTTAAGGCACCCAGTGCCAGAGGCAGCGAAACAACCCCAAAACATCTTTGTACCTCCACCATATTTACCGGAAGATACTGTGTTCTTTTCTTTGTAGGCCTCATTCCGTTTACGGTAAACAGAATGAAGTGCTTTACCAAAAAGCTCTATCTTGGTCGCATCTGTCCACAAGATGCTTTCCCAGAAAGACTTTGGCTTACTCACGTACATTTTGGCAAACTACAGTCTAACTTTTTTATGTTTCTGTATCAGCAATGGGTCCTCCTGAGTCTCCTGCCATAGCATTTCATTTCATTCAAATGTCAACAGATAGTTCGCGCTGACACTAATGTAACCTGAGCCTGAAAGACAGTTTGAATTTCTTTGGAACTTGATTGGGGCTGCTTATCCACCATCCGGAGTATTCTGCGTTGCAACCTTTCATCAATTTTTCTCTGCCGTCCACGTCCAGGGAGATTAGCTACAGTACCATGGCTTGTAAACTTCTTAATTAAGTTGCGCACTGTGGACAAAGGAACATGAAGATCTCTGGAGATGGACTTGTAACCTTGAGATTGTTGATATTTTTCAACAATTTTGGTTCTCAAGTCCTCAGACCGTTCTCTTCTCCTCTTTCTGTTCTACATGCTTAGCGTGGCACATGCAGACACACTGTGCAAAGATTGATTAAACTTCTCGTCATTTTATCTGGTTTCAGGTGTGATTTTCATATTGCTCACACCTGTTACTTGCCACAGGTGCGTTTGAACGAGTATCACATGCTTGAAATAAAATTGTTTACCTTCAATTTTGGAAAGGTGCCAACAATTATGTCCGGCCCATTTTTAGGGTTTTGTGAAATTATGTCGGGTTTGTCTTTTTTTCTCAGGTTTTTTTTGTGTTCTTCCAATACATACAAAGGAAATAAACATGTATATAACAAAACATGTGTAATTGCAATAATATTCTGGGAGAAATACTTCACTTTGTGGAACAATTTCAAGGGTGCCAATACTTTCAGCCATGACTGTGTATGTTACTATATATTTCATCAAATTCGAACTCTCATACTATGTAAGTTAATACTTGGAGTGTAAGATTATCCGCCACAGTAAGAGAAGGGGCTGTCTATGACCCTGACATACATAGGAGAAGGAGTTTAGAGTTTGATCAATTATATAGCAGTTTGTCTGATTTGGACCACTATAAACTACTTGTATCCGTTGAAGCCTCTTTGTACCCTTTGGATTCTTGCGTGAAGCTAGTTTTAAGCAGAGATATTGATATTAATCATTCCAATTTAAACAAGCATGTATCTCACTCTATTTCATTGGTCGAGTCACTGCAGTTATCCGGAATAGTGGTGATAATCTACTATATAATCGGCTTATCCCGTCTGTCTGTCCGTCCAGGAAATCCCACATCGCTGATTGGTCCGGCTGCGGCCAATCAGCGATGCGGAATTTCAGAACAAGATGGCGGCCGTTAGCGGCTCATCTGCCGCACGGAGGTCAGCCGCGATGCAGCCGGAAGATGACTCCTGGCTGCTCGCAGCAGAAGCACCCCGACCGGCGGCCTAGGCGGTGCCGCTCTCCGGTCCTCCCTTCACACTTGCCGTCGGGAGATTAGCGGCCCTAGCCGCTGATCTCCCGATGGTAGCCGCATGGAGGTCAGTGGTGATGCAGCCGGGAGATGACCGGTGCTAGCCGGTCATCTCCCAGCTGCTCGCAGCGTATGTACCCGCACAGGCAGCGCCGCTGCCCGGTCCTCACTAACACGGCTCGCTGATTGGTCGCGGCCAATCAACTATATTGGGGCCAAATTTAAACACCGCTCTGCTGATTGGTCGCGGCCGCCGGCCGCGACCAATCAGCGATTTTGGCGCCAAATTTAAACACACTCTCCAAACCACAATTAGGGGATAAGGGAGCCATACATACCAGGATATGGAAATTTAACAGTAGCTGCTGCATCTCCCACCCTAGGCTTATACTCAAGTCAATAAATTTTCCCAATTTTTTGTTGTAAAATTAGGGGTCTCGGCTTATACTCGGGTCACCGCGCACAGGCAGCATGTGACTCCCGGCTGCAGCTGGCTCTTGCTTCCGCTTATGTCACGACTATTTGCGGCTGCAGCCAAGGGGTCTCCTGTTTCGCGTTCCACGGTGAGTGATGGGCTGTGGGTGGGGTTATCCCCCATTCCGTCACACCTGGCATCCACCGTATGCGCATTCATTGACAGAGCGCTCGGTGGATGCTGGGTGTGACACGATGGGGGATAACCCCGCCCACAGCCCGTCATTCACCGTGGTACGCGGAACAGGAGACCCCTGGCTGCAGCCGCAAATAGTCGTGATGTAAGCGGAAGCAAGAGCCGTCTGCAGCCGGGGAAATACGTGCTGGCTGTGCGAGGTCAGCGATGTTGTCACAAGCAGTATTGACAACATGACGTAATTACAAAATTCATTAGGGGCCCCGGGGGGACACAAGCGGTGCAGGCGAGATTGCACCGGGTGTCAGCTGATTGTCACAGCTGACACCCGGTGCTATGAGCAGGGAGCGGTCCCGCACCGCTCCCGGAACATTAACCCCCGAAATTCTGCAATCGAAATCGATCGCAGCATTCCGGTGGCAAGAGGAGGTAAGCGCGATACTTACCTTCTCTGCCGGTGTCCAGCGGTGTCTGAATCCGGTCCCGGATGTTGCCATGGTGACCCGACGTCATCATGACAACATCCGGGTCACCAGGAGGCAGGAAGTTGCTTTGGTCATGCGCAGTGCACGACCAAAGTAACTTCTCCCTGTGCAGCGCTGACAGGCTGCATGGCATAGGGAGCTGCTGCTCTCTTTGCCATGCATGCGATCAGGCTGCAAAAAGTGAAAGTTCCATAGTGGGACAATGTGAACAAGTAATAAAAATGTCAGAAAGTGAAAAAAAAAAAAAAAAATTGTAAAAATATTTTTTTAAAAAATGAAAATAATAATAATAATAATAATAAAAATATATATATTGTACCCATAAATAAATAATCTTATGAAAAAATAAAAATAAACCAATAAAAGTACACATATTTGGTATTGCCACGTCCGGAATGACCTGACCTATAAAACTGTCCCACTAGTTAACCCCTTTAGTGAACACGTTAAAAAAAAAAAAAAAAAAAAAAAAACGAAACATAAAACGATGTTTTATCATCATACTGCCAAACAAAAAATGGAATAAACCGCGATCAAAAAGATGAATGTGAATAAAAATGGTACCGCTGAAAACGTCATCTTGTCCTGCAAAAAACAAGCTGCAATACAGCTCCAACAACAGAAAAATAAAAAAGTTATAGCTCTCAGAATAAAGCGATGCAAAAACAATTCTTTTTTCTATAAAATAGTTTTTATTGTGTAAAAGCAGCAAAATATTTTTAAAAAATGCGGTACCACTGTAAAACATACTGACCCAAAGAATAAAGCTACCTTATCAATTTTGCCACACGCAGAACGGCATAAAAAAAAAAAAAAAATTCCTGAATTGTTGGCTTTTGTTTATTCTGCCTCCCAAAAATCGGAATAGAAAGCAATCAAAAAATGTCATTTGCCCAAAAATGATACAGATAAAAATGTCAACTTGTCCCGCAAAAAACAAGCCATCACATGACTCTGTCTGCCGAAATATGGAAAAATTATAGCTCTCAAAATATGGCGATGCAAAAACTAGTCTTTGCAAAAAAAATGCGTCTTTTAGTGTGTAACAGCTGTCAATCATAAAAACCCGATATGAATCTGGCATCGCTGTAATTGCACCGACCCGAAGAATAACGTTGTCTAATCACTTATACCACACGAGGAACGGCGTAAAAAATAAACTTTAGGGTTAGGGTTGTGCTAGGGTTAGGGTTGTGCTAGGGTTTGGGTTAACGTTGGGCTAGGGTTAGGGTTGGGTTAGGGTTGGGGTTAGGGTTGGGGTTAGAGTTAGGGTTGGGGTTAGGGTTGGGCTAGGGTTGGGGTTAGGGTTGGGGTTATGGTTGGGGTTAGGGTTGGACTAGGGTTAGGGTTGGGCTAGGGTTAGGCTAAGGTTATGGTTAGGCTAGGGTTAGGGTTGGGCTATGGTTCGGGATGAGGTTGGGATTTTTTCAGATGTAAAGAAAAAAAAATGACGACGATATGGCGACTAGTGAGCACAAGTACTCGCTACTTGAGTTTGCATCGGGTGCTTGGGTATGCACCGAGTATGGCGGGTGCTCGAGTGACATGCTCGAGTCTCCTCCCCAAATGTTTTGCAGCTGTTATACAGCCAAAAAAACCTTGCGGGGATTGCCTTCCATGCACGAGCGATCCCCGCATGTTTTTTTTGGGGAGTCTAATAAAAATAACATGCGGGACCGGGACTCGAGCATGTCACTTGAGCACCCGCGAAACTTGGTGCATACCCTAGTACCTGATGCAAACTCAAACAGCGAGCACTTGCACTCAAGACTAATGACAACTTATTCAATATGATGACCTAATGTTATCAAATTCTGTGTCGTACCTCTGGGTTCAAAATGTTCACTATACCCCTTGATAAAATACTGGAGGGGTGTAGCTTCCAAAATGGAGTCACTGGGGGGAGGGTGGGGTGGTTTCCACTATTTAGGCACATCAGGGACTCCCCAAACGCAACCTGTTGCCCTTGTGAAAATGCAAAATTGGGGGCTGAAAAACATTTTTGTTGAAAAAATGTGAAAATGTTATTTTTACGGTTCAATGTTATAAACTTCTGTGAAGCACCTGGGGGTTCAGGGTGCTCACCACACATCTAGATAAGTTCCCTAAGGGGTCTAGTTTCCAAAATGGTGTCACTTGTGGGAGGTTTCCACTGTTTAGGCACATCAGGGGCATCTCCGCTAATTATTCAAGCAAATTTTACATTCAAAAAGTCAAATGGCGCTCCTTCCCTTCCGAACCCTGCCGTGCGCCCAAACAGTGGTTTTCCCCCACATATGGGGTATCGGCTTACTCAGGATAAATTGCACAGCAAATTGCATGGTGCAATTACTCCTGTTACCCTTATGAAAATGAAAAATTGGGGGCTGAAAAACATTTTTGTTGGGAAAATGTGAACATTTTATTTTTACGGCTCAATGTTATAAACTTCTGTGAAGCACTTGGGGGTTCAAGGTGCTCACCACACATCTAGATAAGTTCCCTAAGGGGTCTAGTTTCCTAAATGCGAAAAGAAAAGAAAGGGCGCATGTGTAGACTCACAGGGCTATTTAAATAATTTAAAAAGTGCCAGTACACTCACCTGTGATGGTTGTGTACGTCTACACAACCAAGATTAAGCGTGTGATTAATGAGGCTCCGGGTCACCTCTATTTGTAGTACCGTCCTGTCGGTGTTTGCCTCGCAACTCCGTGCTCCTCAAGTGGTCACACGATCCTGCTGGACCAGATACCACGTCACCGCAGGTCCTCAGTAGTTTAACCCGGTGGCTGGATAACCGCAGGTCCTCACACATCCAAATATGCCCAGCTGCTCCTGCCGCTTTGGCTCCGTATGGAGATATATCACAAGTAAACAATGGTGCAGCGGTCTCAGGGAGCGCCAAAGGAATACTGGACAATTTAATAGATGTCAACCGACTTTTATTCTTCCTCCAATACCACTGCCACAACGCGTTTCAACGGTCTAAGCCGTCTTCATCAGGTGAGCACCTTGAACCCACAGGTGATTCATAGAACTTTACAACGCTGAACTGTGAAAATGAAAAAAATATTTTTCACACAAAAATGTTGTTTTAGTCACAATTTTTTCATTTTCTCAAGGAAGAAAGTGGACCACAAATTTTTTTTGTGCAATTTCTCCTGAGTACATAGATACCCCATATGTAGTTGAAAACTACTTTTGAGGCACTGTGCAAAGCTCAGAAGGGAAGAAGCGCCATATTGGAGTTCAGATTTTGCCACAATGGCTTGTCACATTGGCAGAGTCCCTGAGGTTCCAGAACAGCTGAATACCTCATAAGTGACCTCATTTTACAAAATACACTCCCCAATGAATTCATCTAGGAGTGTAGTGAGCATGTTGACACCACATGTGCCTCACAGAATTTTATACCATTGGGCGGTGAAGAAAGAATAATTACATTTTCACCACTAAAATGTTGTTTTAGCCCCAAGTTTTTAATTTTTCTAAGAGCTAATAGGAAAGAATTGACCTGTCAGTTTGTTTGTGCAATCTCTCCTAAGTGCTCCAATACTCTACATGTAATCGGGAACTACTCTTCAGGCACAGTACAAAGCTCAGAAGGGAAGGAGCACCATATTATAGTGCAGATTTTACTATTATTGTTTACATGTGACATGATCCACTGAGAGAGCCCCTGAAGTGCCAGAACAGCAGAACCTCCCATAAGTGACACCGTTATACAAACTACACCTCTCAATTAATTAATCTAGGGCTGCAGTGATCATATGGACACTGCAGGTGTGTCACAGAATTTTATACCATTGGGCAGTGAAGAAAACATAATTACATTTTTTACCACAAAAATTTTGATTTAGCCCCAGATTTTACATTTTCACACAGTGAAATGGGTAAAAATGGCCCCAAAATTGTCACACAATTTCTGCTGAAAGTAGAAATACCCCGTATGTGGCTGTACAGTACTGATTAGCCACAATGCGAGACTCGGGAGGGACGGGGCGCTATTTGCCTCATGGAGCGCAGATTTTCCTAGAATAGTATGCAGACTCCATACACACAGCTCTTAAGTGCTAGAAGAGCAGAATCCCCCCTCAATTAACCCCATTTTGGAAACTATACCCCTTTGGGAATTTATCTACAGGTGTGGTGAGGACAGAATTTGCTGAATTTCTTTTGGGGGGAAAGGGCCATTTCACTTTTTCAGAGCCTTTGTGCTACTAGTAACGTGGAAGCCCACTATATTTCCATTAACAGATGACGGACTTGCGTGGGGACTTGCTTTTTTTGTGGATTGAGTTAAAGCTTTTATTGTGATCCAAAATGTTATGTAAAATGTTCCCATTTATCCTGTGCTCTTCGCTGACCACTGATATCAGGGTTTCCATTTAAATTTCCGAGTGATGTAATTCAGATTAAACCCCCGAGGGATTCATTCACTATAATGAGGCAGCAGAGTTAGGCCTCTTTCACAGGTCAGTGTCTCCTTTACGTGTGGTGACAGTTTCCACACATACCGGAGACACATACACACAGTCCCATTCAAATTCGTGAGCTCAGTGAGTGGCAGGACAGTGAGTGGCTCCGGGGCCCGTTCGCTGGAGCGAGTCATTCTCCCCGGCTCCTCGGTGTGAGTGGTCAGATGGGTTACAGCCGGGGACATCTTGGGACAGGTGAGTATAAGGATTTTTTTATTTTATTCTTCTTTTCACACCAGGACACAGCGTGAGCAGAATACTACTCTCAACATTGTCCCTTGCTCGCACTGATCGCAGTTCCGGCAGAGGACAATGATGAGGGCAGCGATCAGCACTCGGCACTTGGGAACAGTGCTAACTGTACCGCTGATTCCCAGGCGCCGGGACGTGTGCTCCTGATGCAGCACACGGGCAGCACATGGTTGCCACACAGGTGCACACGGACATGGATATCTCCGGTACTGTTTTTTCCGGTACTGGAAATATCAGGACGTGTGAAACCGACCTAAGGCTATGTGCATCTCCTTGGCAGAAAAAAACGCATGCGGATTCTACATGCGTTTTTCCTGCCAGGGACATGCGGATGTGAAGCGTTCTTCACATGCATTTCCGCATGCTGGTTGACAAGCGCTTTCCAAGAGATTTTAGCATCACTGGGAAAGTGCTTGTGAACTTGGTCACACTATATAAATCCACGCAAACGGCATGGATTTATATAGTGTGACCCGAGAGAATGTCAAAATATAAAAAATAAATCTATACTTACCTTCCGTTGGCCCCTGCAGTCTTGCTTCGCTCGGTGCTGACTGCCGGCAGATCGCGGTACACTGAAGGACCTGCCAACGTCAGCGTCGCGTGACCCATCACATGACTATGACGTCAGCACGGGTCCTACAGTCCATCGCGATCTGCTGGCAAGGGAGGAGCGCACCGCGGGCCGTTAGAAGGTAAGTATCATATTTATTTTTTATTTTATTTTATTTTTTTTTACAGTTTCTATAGTACCCAGGTCCGGAGGAGAGTCTCCTCTCCTCTAGACCTGGGTACCATCCGCACATTGAAGGCATGTATTCCGCATGTGCTTATTTAGTGAAGCGTAATACATGCGTACAATGGCGGCGAAAACGCAGCACTTCCGCAAAATAATTGGTAGTGCTGCGTTTTTTTCCGCAATGATAATCCGCAGCGGAAATTTCCGCAGCATGTGCACAGCACATGCGGATTATCATTGGGGAACATGGCAGGCCTTCTACCATGCGTTTTTTAAGCGTTTCTGCATCGTGGGCACGCAGTCTTACTCTGGACTCCGTCTGGCCTCTGTTTAGCGGTGTTCTTTTTTTCAGAGGTTCACAAAACTGTGGCCAACGGCACTTTTATGCACGCCTAAAAAAAAGACAGACACTGTGGGATCTGTTACGCTCACACCCGGACTGACTGGCGTGAGCGTGGTTAGTGGTCCCACTGGGCCACGAACCGAGAAGTGCCTGGAGGGGTGTGACTAGGGGCCTCGCCAGATCCGACCACGAACACACGGCGGCTTAATCCACTCCGTGGTCCGAGGAGGGACATGGGAGGTGGCCCAGCTGCTACTCCAGGTCAGACCCCGGTCACAGCTGTTGACCCACACCGGAGAATGCAGGAACGGGCAGGTTTGGCTGGTATGCAGACAGGCGGGTGCTGGCAGGCACGACTGGTATGCCGACAGGTGGGTACTGGCAGGCACGGCTGGTATGCAGGCAGGTGGGTACCGGCAGGCACAGCTGGTATGCAGGCAGGCGGGTACTGACAGGCACAGCTCGTATGCAGACAGGCCGATAATGCAGACAGGTGGTTACTGGCAAGTAGGGAAACAGGCTGGATAGGGACCAGTACAGACTGGGATACAGGAACAGAGCCGCAGGTGCGGTGGACAAGCAGAGCAGAGCCGCAGGTGCGGAGGACAAGCCGAGCAGAACGGCAGGCACAGAGGTAAAGCGGAGCAGAACAGAGCAGAGCAGAACCGCAGGCATGGAGGACAAACGGAGCAGAGCAGAACTGCAGACGCAGAGGACAAGCGGAGCAGAGCAGAACAGCAGACGCGGAGGACAAACAAAGCAGAGCAGAACTGCAGACGCGGAGGACAAGCAGAGCAGAGCAGAAACGCAGACGTGGAGGACAAGCAGAGCAGAGCAGAACTGCAGACGCAGATGACAAGCGGAGCAGAGCAGAACCACAGGCACGGAGGACAAGCGGAGCAGAGCGGAACCGCAGGCGCGGAGAACTAGTGGAGCAGAGCAGAGTTAAGCTGCAGGTGCAGACGGCAAGAGGAGCAGAGCGGAGCAGTGCCACAGGTGCAGAGGACAAGCGGAGCAGAGCAGAGCATAACCACAGGCGCGGAGGACAAGCAGAGCAGAGTTAAGCTGCAGGTGCAGAAGGCAAGAGGAGCAGAGCGGAGCTGAGCCGCAGGTTCAGGCAGACAGGACAGGGCTCTGTTCAAATGGAACAGACTGGGAAACACAGGAAGATAGCTAGAACACAGGAGGTAGATACGGGGGCAGGGAAACGGGACAAGCAGAACTAGATACACACAAGGTACTTACAATGAAGTAGCGAATGGACACAAAACTCCCAAAAGAAGTACAGAGACAACGAGTTGGAGTTAGGTGCAGGTTCAGACACTGCAGGAAAAGGGAAGGATCGGGCATAGAGACAAACTGGTAATGGGCTAGCACACAGTTCAGACAGGAACTGAACCTGGAACAAGATACAGGAACGAGCTTGAGTACTCAGCCCCAGGGGTGGCAGAAACAGACTAGAAGTCACAGATACAGGTAACGGGCCTGGGTACTCAGCCCCCAGGGTGGCGGAAACAGACTAGAAGTCACTGATACAGGTAACGGGCCTAGGTACTCAGCCCCCAGGGTGGTGGAAACAGACTAGAAGTCACAGATACAGGTAACGGGCCTGGGTACTCAGCCACCAGCAATCAGACAAGAGACATGCATACAGCAAGTAATGGAGCAAAGTGTGCAGCCTGGACTGATAGGTAAGTTGGCAGTCTTGCATGGTGGGAGATGGTAAGCCATGCCAGCACGCCGCCAGGGATGTTACAGGATCACAGGCCAGATGGTGTCCACGGTGCCTCTATCTGCCTCATTACAGGGAATCTTCCGCCGAGGGTTCCGTCTGAATCACGTATGTCAGAGATTTACACGGAAACCCCGGTGTAAGCGCTCAGCGCAGAGCTCAGGATAAATGTGAGCCGAGCCTTACTGCAATCTTTGGAAGGCAGAATGAACAAATCAGCAGCAGGTGAAGAATTGGTTTTATTTATTTTTTACGCCATTCCTCATGCGGTATAAGTGATTAAACGACTTTATTCTTTGGGTCGATGCGATTACAGTGATACCAGAATTATATCGGGTTTTTATATATGGCAGCTGTCACACACTAAACAACTTTTTTTTACAAAGACTAGATTTTGCATCTCCATATTTTGAGAGCTATTATTTCTCTATTTTTCGGGCAACAGAGTCATGAGTAAGGGCTTGTTTTTGTGGGATAAGTTGACGTTTTCATTGGCACCATTTTTGGACAAATGACATTTTTTGATCGCTTTCTATTCCGATTTTTGGGAGGCAGAATAAACAAAAACCAACAATTCAGGATTTTTTTTGGGGGGGGGGGTTTATGCCATTCCACGTGTGGTTAAATTTATAAGGTAGCTTTATTCTTCAGGTCAGTACATTTACAGTGATGCTACATTTATATCTTTTTTTTTGTTTTGGCAAAATAAAAACTATTTTATAGAAAAAATAATTTTTTTGCATTGCTTTATTCTGAGAGCTATTACTTTTTTTATTTTTCGGCTGATGGAGCTGTATGGCAGCTTTTTTTTTGTGGGACAAGGTGACATTTTTAGCGGTATTATTTTTATTTACATTCGTCTTTTTGATCGCATTTTATTCCACTTTTTGTTCAGCAGTGTTCAGCACCGTTTTTCTGCTTAGTTTTTTATTTTCTTTCTCCGTGTTCACTAAAGGGGTTAACTCAGGGGCGTACATAGGAATCATGGGGCCCCATAGCAGAAGTTCTAATTGGGCCCCCCCCCCAAAAAAAAAATGTAAATAATTGTCGGGGTCACAGAAGAGCATAACTTACAACTTTCCAGCCTTTACATAGTAATTTTCCTCCTGCTGAAGTCCTAGATTCCTTTTTCATTGCCCCCATAAAGTATGATGCCAACAAAAGTGCCCCCCCCCAAACACATTATGATATCCCCATGGTGAATTCTTCCATATGCACAGTATAATGACCGTACTTTACCCCACCTCAACTCCCAAGGCAAAGTATCGTGACCCCAACACAGTCCTCCATACAGAGTATAATGCACTCGCCATGGTCCTCCACAGAGTATAATGCACTCGCCATGGTCCTCCACAGAGTATAAAACACTCGCCACGGTCTTCCACACAGTATAAGGTACTCACCATGGTCCTCCACACAGTATAAGACACTCGCCATGGTCCTCCACACAGTATAATGCACACACCATGGTCCTTCTCACAGTATAATGCACTTGCCATGGTCCGCCACACAGTATAAGACACTCGCCATGGTCCTTCACACAGTATAATGCACTTGCCATGGTCCGCCACACAGTATAATGCACTCTCCATGGTCTTCCACACAGTATAATGCACTCCCTATGGTCCTCCACACAGTATAATGCACTCGCCATGGTCCTCCACACAGTATAATGCACCCCCCATAGTCCTCCACACAGTATAATGCACTCCCCATGGTCTTCCACACAGTATAATACACTTCCCATGGTCCTCCACGCAGTTTAATTCACTCCCCATGGTCCTCCACACATCATAATGCACTCCCTATGGTCCTCAACACAGTATAATGCACCCCATGGTCCTGTACGCAGTATAATGCAGCCCCCCATAGGGTAAAATGCGGCCCCCACCATAGGGTAAAATGAAGCCCCAGTCCTCCAGTATTATCAGCACTCACTGATTTAAAAAATAAATAAATACATACTTACCGCTCCTCGTTCCCCGCTGCTTCAGTCTCTGCAGCGTGTCTCTCTCATCACCTCAGCAGCTGCCAGCTCCACTGTCTGTCACAGCATGGTGCGTCATCATGCCACTGCGTCAGACACAGAGGAGAAATGATGGGAAAGGGAGTGTCACATGATGCTCCCTCCTCCATCATTGATTTCAACCAGGGCCGGCTGCAGGTTTTCGTGGGCCCCGGGCGAAAGAGTCTCAGTGGGCCCCGTTAGCACATACCACCATTCATGATGCACAGATACGGCAGAGAAATATCGGTATAGTACACAGGGCCCAGGCTGTCCCCTCATCCTTCACATATGAAAACATGCACACACAGTACGCAGACATGCACACACACAGTACGCAGACATGCATGCACACACACGGTACGCAGACATACGCACACACAGAACGCAGACATGCACGAGCACACACACAGTATGAAGATATGCACGCACACACAAAGTATGCAGACATGCACGCACACACACAGTATGCAGACACGCACACACACAGTATGCAGACATGCGCGGACACACACAGTATGCAGACATGCTCACGCACACAGTATGCAGACATGCGCGCACACGGTACGCAGATGTGCGATCACACACGGTACGCAGACATGCGATCACACACAGTATGCAGACATGCAATCACACACAGTACGCAGACATGCAATCACACACACAGTACGCAGACAGGCACACACACGGTACGCAGACAGGCACACACACACGGTACGTAGACATGTGATCACACACACAGTACGCAGACATGCGATCACATACACAGTACGCAGACATGCGATCACACACACAGTATGCAGACATGCGATCAGACACACAGCATGCAGACATGCTATCACACATGGTACACAGAAATGCGATCACACACGCACGGTATGCAGACATGCCATCACACACACGGTACGCAGACATATGATCACACACGGTAGGCAGACATGTGATCACACACAAACGGCATGCAGACATGCGATCACACACACACATGGTACGCAGACATGCGATCACACATGGTATGCAGACATGTGATCACACACACGGTACGCAGACATGCGATCACACACACGGTATGCAGACATGCGATCACACACACGGTATGCAGACATGCGATCACACACACACGGTACACAGACATGCAATCACATACACAGTACACAGACATGCGATCACACACACAGTACGCAGATATGCACGCGAACACACAGTACGCAGACATGCACGCACACAAACACATACACAGATATGTACACATACAGACATACACACATATAAACACACAGTCATGCACACACACACATACAAGACACATTAGAAATATATTTAAAATGGGGATTGGGGAATCTGGCAACAAGCCTCACTTACCTGCCCCCAGCCTGTCTCCCGTTCAGCTGTGCAGGGCCGCCGGCATGTTTGATGGCCACCACAGACATGGCCCTGGACCATCAGGGGGGCTCGCTCGCTGTCTCAGATTCTATTGTTTTTGCTTGGTATAAGTGGTAACAAGCAGCTACTTCCTTTTGAAAAAATAATGAGTTGAATGGTGGAAACATGGTAACAGTTTATTAACTGCTATCACACATTTATCACAAGCATTATAAAAAGATGACAATTTTTCCCATCTGTAGGGATGAAATAAAACTTTCTTTTGCCGGGCATTCATGGGCATTTTGCTTTCTAACAACCACTTCTAATACATTAAAGGGGTTTTCCCATGAAAAAAAATACATTTTAATTAATTGACCTTGGAATAATAATAAGTTCCACAATTGGATGTATTTAAAACACATTTAAAGTTTAAAGTTTAAAGTTCCTGTGCTGAGATAATCTTATAAATGTTCCCCTGCTACGTACTGTGCAATGGCTGTGTCTCGCCATGATGGAACATGGTCTGAATGAACCACATCTCCTGGGCAGGGGAGGAAGCAAGAGAGCATACTGACATTACAGCAGGGGATCACAGCTGATCCTTTCTGTAAGACAAAATATATCACTGCCTGTTTTTAAGCAATGTTTTACCTAAAAGAAATAATCGCTTGTGATCCCATGCTGTAATGTCTGTATACTCTTTTGCTTCCTCCCCTGCCCAGGAGATGTGGCATGATCTGCATGGTCAGACACAGCCATTACACAGTACACAGCAGGGGCACATTTATAAGATTATCTAAGCACAGGGACATTTTATTTAAACACATGCAATTGTGGAAGTTATTTTTATTCAAAGATCTATTGTCACGGGTTTACCGCAACAGAGAGGAGCCATAAGACCGCAGCATCTGATTCCTCCTACTCCTACACTTCACCTTCATATTAAATGTTACATGTTTCTTCTAGCTGTGCAGGTGTTAATCTGCTCAGTAGTACGCTCCTGGAAGCTTACCTGCCTTAATGCTCGCAGCTGTTCAGTGTTAGCCACTCCCCTCTCCTATATATGCTGAACCCTGGCTAGCAGCCATTGCCAGAGCTAGCTTCATGCTGCATGGTTCTAGGAGTTTGGCGGTTTGTTGATTGAGAAGGCATTTGGTGGATTTAGCTGAGACTGTTGCATGGTTTTTGGTTGTGTGTTAATCCTCTCCTCACATTTTGGTTTTCCCCATCCTCCACTCCCTGTTGTTATCCTCTGTTGTTTGTGTGCATATATTTGTATGATTGGTATTTTCCTTTATCCCTGTTCGTATTACCTTGTTAGTCTGGTTGGTGTATTTCGATACACTACTGCTCCCCTCTTCTCTGGTTGGGGGGAAAGAACAGACTGAGTGCGGATTGAGGAGCTCAGACAAGGAATGTGACCCCGGCATATTCACCTTCAGAAGTAATCTGGGAAACACGACCAGCTAGGGCACCCCTAGCGTTAGGGACAGGGAAGGAGCCCCTGGTCCTGAGATACCTGACAACAGAGTCGTGACATCTATTGATTAAAATGTTGATACAATTTAACTTTGTTCATGGGAAAACCCCTTTAAGTTATATTGAAAGCAATGATATTGTGCCATCTTACTGGTCCTTAGATGTCAGCCTTGTGAATTCTATAATCCGACTAAGATAAGAAATGATGGAGCTATCAGGCTCAATGAGGACAATCACTCTATTGTCCAAAAATTGTAAAAACTAAAGCTACATATAAATAAAATTTTATTATATCTATTAGTATATTTACTTTTTCTGTTTGTTTTCATAGGTTCACATCTTATGTGGCAAATAAAGCTCTTCTTGATTCCTAAGTGTTCAATGGATACTGTATGTACAAATGAGAAGGGGCCTGAGGGCAGATTCTAAACTACACTTGTAGATAGAATTGTCTTATTGCTAAATAAGATAAATCTATTGTAGCTATGATAGGCAAGCTCCAACTGAGACAGAGATTTTAACTATATTCTGCAATAGTGTGGTTTTGCATTGTAGAGTATAAGCAATCAAACGATTGCAGGTTGAATCCCACTATGGGGACTAAAAGATAAGATAATGTTTAAAATAAACAAAATAATTTTTACAAATATACAATATTTTAAAAAATATATAAAAGTTGAAATCAACCATTTTCCCTGTTAAAAAGAAAGAAAGGAAAACTTAAAATAAAATAAATATTTCACCACATTTTTAAAAGTCTACCGTATTAAAACATGGAATTAGTTATCCCACTCAGTAAATGCCGTAAATAGAAAAAAAATACCAGAGTTTCGATTTTTTTTTGGTCACCTCACCTCTCTAAAAAATGGAATGATGAGCAAAAAAAAGCATTGTACAGTGGCATGTAAAAGTTTGGGCACTCCTGGCACATGGATCAGTTAAGACCAAGACTGCAGGATATGCAGAATGGCAAATAGATAAGAGGAGCAGGAAGCACTAAATTAAGGTGAGCCACGTGTGAGATTACACATAGGTAAAGTAGATAAATAGACAATCTGGAACTTGAAGCAAACAAATTGTTAATCACAGAGATGAAATGGCAAACTGATTTTAGCTTTCAGAGACGTGGATACACACAGTAGAACAGCACCAAGAATAGTAACGAAAAGTTGGTAATCTGGAAAATGGATTGCAGAATCGGAATGATAGGTATGGAATAAACTTATGTAAGGTGGTAGTTGAGTGGAATTCAGAAGAAAATTAATCACTTGTCTTAAGCTGATCTAAGTAAAATATGAAGCAACTCCTGACAACAATATAGTTGCTAAGAGAAATCCTTTCTCAATACTCAGACATCATATGGCTGCCTGAGACAGCCTAAAAAGGCTTTGAGTGATGATGTCACAGGTGTTTAGCACTTACCACAGTAACCTGGTGCAGACTAGCACTTAGAGGGCTGGCCATAAAAGAGGAAAGCAAAGCCTGGCGCCTGAGTCAGGACAGGTAACAAAAGTTTTTTAAAAGTAAAAAAGTAATTGCAGAAAGTACACACATGTTAATTTCCTCAGCATATCATAACAACAGCTCTGTTCATCACCAGCAGGTTCACTTTCCAGGAGCAATGATGTGCCATATCTGCACATCACCATTGTAACAAATCAGTAGTCTCCAAGGGCATGGCAGTAGGTGCTGTAATTTAAAGTGGCTGAGATTAGCAGCACCACCACAGTAACAAAAGTGGTTCCTGGACATCTCCATGATACAATAATTGTAAAACCACAACAAATAGAAATCAAACTTAGGGCTCGCTCACATGTATATGAAGTAGCTGAGATTCTCAGCCAGGAAAGTTGGAGAGTGTCAGGTGAGTGTAATGCATTTTTTTCTAACCAAGCATCTGTATGTCATGCGAGTTCTATGTGAGTGTGTGTTTTTGAGGATTTCTTTAGTTTATTTTTCTTTGGATATTAATACATGGGTAAATGAGGGTCGGGGAGTTTAATGTTCAAATACCCCTGGGCTTGATGTCAGCTAACATTATAAAGCTGACATCATCTCTAATACTACAACCCCTGGCAAAAATTATGGAATCACCGGGCCCGGAGGATGTTCATTCAGTTGTTTAATGTTGTTGAAAAAAAGCAGATCACAGACATGGCACAAAACTAAAGTCATTTCAAATGGCAACTTTAGAGCTTTAAGAAACACTAAAAGAAATCAAGATTAAAAATGTGGTACTCAGTAAGGGTATTTTTTTTCAGACCAAGCAGAGGGAACAAATTATGGAATCACTCAATTCTGAGGAAAAAATTATGGAATCACCCTGTAAATTTTCATTTCCAAAACTAACACCTGCATCAAATTAGATCTGCTAGTTAGTCAGCATCTAAAAAGGAGTGATCACACCTTGGAGAGCTGTTGCACCAAGTGGACTGACATGAATCATGGCTCCAACACGAGAGATGTCAATTGAAACAAAGGAGAGGATTATCAAACTCTTAAAAGAAGGTAAATCATCACGCAATGTTGTAAAAGATGTTGGTTGTTCACAGTCAGCTGTGTCTAAAATCTGGACCAAATACAAACAACATGGGAATTTTGTTACAGGCAAACATACTGGTAGACCAAGGAAGACATCAAAGCGTCAAGACCGGAAGCTTAAAGCAATATGTCTCCAAAACAGGAAATGCACAACAAAACAAATGAGGAACGAATGGGAGGAAACTGGAGACAATGTCTGTGTCCGAACTGTAAGAAACCGCCTAAAGTAATGGGGGATTTCAACTACCCGGATATTGACTAGGAAACAGAAACCTGTAGATCTCAGAAAGGAAAAAGGTTCTTGACAAATATTAAGGATAATTATCTCTCCTAACTAGTGCAGGAACCAATGAGAGGGAAGGCCGTGTTGGACTTAATATTGACTAATAGGCCTGATAGAATAACTGAGGTACAGATAGGGGGGCACCTAGGTAATAGCGATCATAATATTATCGACTTCAAAATGCCCTTCAGTAGGGTTATCAATAAGGGAACAACAAAAACATTAAACTTTAGGAGGGCGAAGTTTGATCAGCTGATAGAAAACCTTCAACTTATTGACTGGGACAAAGTACTTCATCAAAGGAATATGAATAGTAAATGGGAAACCTTCAAAAGAATTCTGAATACTCAGTGCGAGAGGTATATACCGTATGGGAATAAAAGGGCCAGAAATAAGAGGAAACCAATATGGTTGAACAAGAACGTAAAAGGGGCGTTAAATAGCAAAAAAGAGGCATTCAAGAGATTAAACAGGAAAACAGTAAGGAGGCACTAATGTGTTACAAGGAAAAAACGAGAACCTGCAAAAAAAAAATAAAATTAGCGAAGGAGGAAACAGAGAGACGTATTACTAGGGAAAGTAGATCAAATCCCAAACTGTTCTTTACATATATAAATAGTAAAAGGATTAAATCGGATAATATTGGACCGATAAAAAGTGAGGAAGGCAAAAATCATAGAGAAAGATGAGGATAAAGCTAATCCATTAAATAATTTTTTTTCGACAACTTTCACAAAGGAAATAGAACTAACAGGAGAAATGAGAAGTGACAAGCTTAATCCTCCACTAAGCATGACTAATCTAACCCAAGTTGAGGTACAGAAACGCCTCAGTAACATTAAAATAAACAAATCACCAGGACCTGATGGCATACACCCATGGGTACTAAGGGAACTAAGTAATGTGATAGACAGACCGTTATATCTTATATTTAAGGACTCTGTTGAGACTGGGTCTGTACCACTTGATTGGCGACAGGCGAATGTAGTGCCAATATTCAAAAAGGGAGCGAAAAGTGACGCCGGAAACTATCGGCCGGTGAGTCTGACGTCCGTTGTGGGCAAAATTTTTGAAAGCTTCATTAAAGAGGCGATTACGCAGCATCTTGATGCTAATAATCTTTTAATCCCGAACCAACATGGATTCATGAGGAATCCCTCCTGCCAAACAAACCTGATTGACTTCTACGAGGAGGTTAGCTCTCGAGTAGATCAGGGGGAACCAGTGGATGTCGTGTATCTCGATTTCTCAAAAGCGTTCGATAGCGTGCCACATAATAGGTTGGTATACAAAATGAGAATGATGGGGCTGGGGGAAAATGTCTGCAAGTGGGTAGCTAACTGGCTAAAGGATAAAAGACAGAGGGTGGTTATAAATGAAATATACTCAGATTGGGTAAGAGTCACTAGTGGGGTACCACAGGGGTCTGTACTAGGCCCAATGTTATTTAATATCTTTATTAACGACATAGTCAACGGGATAAATAGTAAAATATCAATATTTGCAGATGACACAAAGTTATGTAAAACAATTAATACAAAAGAGGACAATGCAGACCTACAGAGGGACTTGGATAAGCTGGGTAGGTGGAGCATTAAATGGCAAATGAGGTTTAACGAGGAGAAATGTAAGGTCATACATATGGGAAGGAAAAATGGAAGTCACCAGTACTCACTGAATGGGAAATTATTGGGGAATTCAGAGATGGAGAAGGACTTGGGCATCTTGATTGATAGCAAACTAAATTGGAGTGCCCAAAGTCAGGCCGCCGCTGTAAGGGCAAACAGGGTAATGGGATGTATCAGAAGAGGTATAGCTGCAAAGGATGAGAACATTGTTCTTCCACTGTACAAAGCACTGGTCAGACCACACTTGGAATACTGTGCTCAGTTATGGGCCCCAATATATAGAAAGGATATAAATGAGCTTGAAAAGGTACAAAGGAGGGCAACAAAATTAATAAAGGGAATGGAGGGACTGCAATACCCAGAGAGGTTGGCAAAACTAGGACTATTCAGCCTGGAAAAGAGAAGGTTGAGGGAGGACATAATAAATGTGTACAAATATGTTAGGGGACAGTATAGAGACCTTGCCTGGGATTTGTTCAAAAGGAGGGATATTACAGTAACAAGAGGGCATTCACTAAGACTGGAAGAGAAAAGGTTTCAGCACCAGCATAGGAAGGGGTTCTTTACGGTAAGAGCAGTGAGAATATGGAATTCACTGAGTGAGGAGACGGTAATGTCGGATTCACTACACCAGTTCAAGCGGGGACTGGATGCATTTCTAGATACCAGGCAGATTTCAGCGTATACTTAAAAATAAAATAAAATAGTAGGTTGATACAGGGATTTATTCTGACTGCTGGTTTCAGAGTCGGGAGGGAATTTTTCCTCAGGTGAAGATTGGCTAAATCATTTGGGGTTTTTGCCCTCCTCTGGATCAACTTTAGCAATTATAGAACTAACAGGTCGAACTTGATGGACGCAAGTCTTTATTCGGCTTTACAAACTATGTTACTATGTATGTTACTATAAAGGAAATGGGATTTATATACAGAAAAGCTAAACATAAGCCATCATTAACACCTAAACAGAAAAAAACAAGGTTACAATGGGCTAAGAAAAAGCAATAGTGGACTGTGGATGACTGGATGAAAGTCATATTCAGTGATGAATCGCGAATCTGCATTGGGCAAAGTGATGATGCTGGAACTTTTGTTTGGTGCCGTTCCAATGAGACTTATAAAGATGACTGCATGAAGAGAACATGCAAATTTCCACAGTCATTGATAATATGGGGCTGCATGTCAGGTAAAGGCACTGGGGAAATGGCTGTCATTACATCTTCAATAAATGCCCAAGTTTACAATGATATTTTGGACAGTTTTCTTATCCCATCAATTGAAAGGATGTTTTGGGATGATGACATCATTTTTCAAGATGATAATGCATCCTGCCATAGAGCAAAAACTGTGAAAACATTCCTTGAAAGAAGACACATAAGGTCCATGTCATGGCCTGCAAATAGTCCGGATCTCAATCCAATTGAAAATCTTTGGTGGAAGTTGAAGAAAATGGTCCATGACAAGGCTCCAACCTGCTGATCTGGCAACAGCAATCAGAGAAAGTTGGAGCCAGATTGATGAAGAGTACTGATTGTCACTCATTAATACTAGTGATGTATTGGAGTGTTCTTTTCTGTGTTTGTTTTTCATGATTCCATCATTTTTTCCTCAGAATTGAGTGATTCCATAATTTTTTCCATCTGCCTAGTCTGGAAAAATTACCCTTACTGAGTATCACATTTTTAATCTTGATTTCTTTTAGTGTTTCTTAAAGCTCTAAAGTTGCCATTTGAAATGACTTTAGTTTTGTGCCATGTCTGTGATCTGCTTTTTTTCAACAACATTAAACAACTGAATGAACATCCTCCGAGCCCGGTGATTCCATAATTTTTGCCAGGGGTTGTATTACCCTACTTGCCACCACATCAGAGCAAGTGGGAAGAGCCGAGGCTAAGCGCCAGTATTGCTGCATCTAATGGATGCGCCATTTCTGGGGTGGCTGAGGGCTGATGTTCCATTGACCCTTCCTAGACTATTAATATCATCTCGCAGGTGTCTGCCTAGCCTTTGCTGGTTATTAAAAATAGGGGACCTCACGTCATTTTTTTGGGGTCACCCCTTGTTAATATACAGTAAAGTCTAAGTAGACAGCTGTGAGCTGATATTAATAGCCTGGGAAGCTCCATGTTTATTACCGCCTTCCCAGACTTTAAGCATCAGCCCCTAGCTGTTGACTTTCCCTCAGCTGGTTAAGAATATGGGGGACAATACGCCATTTTTTTCTTCTCATGCTGCAAATTTTTCCTCACCCTAATTCCATGTAAGGAAAAACTCCCAGATGAGTACTGTCTAATTGACTAACATTGTAGCGATTGCAATGCAAGGTTTTCTCACATTGCACTCGCCGAGTTTAAACGCAGATGTGAGCGCACCCTTATGTTGATCTGTGCATGAGCTCAGGGACTGTTTACAGCATTCACATGCTGGTATAGCAAGATACTGTGCCATAACGGTAAGGGACAAAAGAAGAATAGGTGCAGAATTGGCTGTAGTTAATAGGGGATTGTTGTGGACCCGTAAATGAACAGAAAATATTTTAAGTGTATAGTTGAAAAAGAAGTGTCTGGGGTTTTTTTCAACAACAGTGTCTCTCCTGTTTATGTTTTTTTGTCAGGAATTGCAACTCTCCCTGGGTCATGGAAACAGAGGTAAGCTGAAATTCCAGACAACCCATGTACTAAGGTGGTACTGCTTCTGAAAAAGAAACAATCACAAATCTATTTTAAGACAGCAACTATACGGGTTAACTTGAAATGGTCAGAGAACAGGTTTGGCAAACTAAGCTAAGGGAAATAATATAGGAAGATTTTTGTATACAGAAATTATCCGTGATGTCTACGAGAGGTACATAATTGTCATCTACATTAATGCTGTTTAATAAAGCATAGTGCGAACAACAAGCTAATTAGTTCATTCATTTCTTTGAGTTGTTTCCTGGGAATTCATAATGTACATAACAGTGTCCTGACACATCCATTTGAATGAGCTAATTATATGCCATCCTTGTGATCATGGCTAATTACCATTAATATTCCCAAGGCATATGATATAGAACTATAGACTTAGGCTTCAGACAACGCAATTGGGAATCATATATAGCAAGATGTGAAAAAAAAATAGATTACATATTGAGAAGGGAAAAGAATTGCTTTGCCTGATGTAGATAAGCTATGAATCTTTATCTTTCTTAAAGAAAGAAATCACATCTTAGATATAATGGTACTACCCTGTAGGCATCAAATGCAGTTTAGGTTTTATTATACCTGTTAGCTATAGACAACTGTATAAAGGATTAGTACCTTTCCTTTCAAGCTTTTATCCGAACGTGGGCAATGGAGAAAAATTTGGAATATAATCAATACACAAAAGGAGGAACAAAACTGATAAAACTGGTCTTGGAATGGAAAATAAATTTGTTCATTGAGTCGATGCATTAGGAAGTGAATGGAATGGGCAAAAATATGCATTACTATTTGCAAAAGGTGTGACGTTAACCCGTTAAAAGGGTTGTCCGCTTTGCAGGTTGGTTGAACTCAGTTGTTGCATGTTACTTCTCCAGCAGCAAACTGTTCTCCAGCTTCTCAACTTCCTGTTTATTAGGGGGGAAGTGTTCTCCTGAAGATTGACAGTTTGGGCCGACAGCATGGCTGTGCGGTTGGCCCGAACAGAGACACTTTTGCCTCTAGAGCATTGAAGGAGCGCAGACACAGGAAACTAGATCTTCTAAATCCTGTGATCTGGACATCTTCAGAGCAGTGCAAGCCATTAATTACATTTCTGTAATGTTTGTGTTTTTGTAAAAGTTACAGATATGTTTTCTGTGTTTTCTACCACCATGCATGAACATAAAAATTAGAGAGGCTGCTTTATGCCACAAAATTAGTAATTTAATCCTTTCACTTGCTGCACATCTTCAAGTGGCTAAAATATTTTTTTTCACCTTCCAGCACTCATAGCCATAATTTTTTATTTTTTATATAAACATTACTGTATGTTGTCTTGTTAATAAAAAATAAATATATTTAGATATGCTAATATAATTATAGTACTGTGCAAAGGTTTTAGGCAGGTGTACAAAATATGCTGCAAGGTAAGGACGCTTTCAAAAATAGAAATGTTAATAGTTCATTTTGAGCAATTTACAAAATGCAAAGTGAATGAACAAAAGAGAAATCCTAAAACACATCAATATTTGGTGTGACAACCCTTTGAAAACTCAACAGGGAGGTTATTCTGAAAATCCTAGAGATCTTCTGTGGATGTAGCATCGAGACAATCCTTCTGTCTCTTCAAGTAGTCCCAGACAGACTCGATGATGTTGAGGTCAGAGCTCTGTGATGGGCCATTTCATCACTTCCAAGACTCCCTGTTCTTCTTTACGCTGAAGATAGATCTTAATGACATTGCCTGTATGTTTGGGGTCGTTGTCCTTATGTATAATAAATTTGGGCCAATCAGACACCTCCCTGATGGTATTGCATGATGGATAAGTATCTGCCTGTATTTCACAGCATTGCAGAGACCATTAGTCCTGACCAAATCCCAAACTCCTGTCACAAGGAGGTTCTCTCAAATATCTCCAACTGCCATGGCGACGTCAGTGTCTGTTGATTCCACAGGTTCAACCAATCCTCCTTGTGACTCCATAGATAGCTATGGTCAGCACAGAGTGACTTCGGCATCGATTTGTAAAGCTACAGCTCCTAGGCAGGTTAGAAAAAGTTAAATCTTTGCTGAACTTAGCTTGTTGATTGCCTGTAGTCATATGCTGCAGAAGAACTAGTCATGTCTGCTCTTTCCCTATTTAAGCTGCTCAGGGGATGCCAGCAATAGTTTCCTCTATACTGGTCTAGGAGTGGTGGACACATTCTGGTGTACTGGTTATTACCAAAGTTGTTGACAGCGGAGTTAGCTTTACCCTTCCCTTTTTCCTTGTCTTTATATTATTTTGTTGCCTCTAGAGCTTTATACTTTATATTATGTGTATTTCCCTGAGAGTGGGTTGTGTGACTGTGTTTCAGTTCTGCCCTGTCTGTCTTATTTTGTATTTCCCCATACACTTTTTAGACTAGTGCTGCTTAGGAGCATAGTAAGGAATGAGGCTCGGGTATCTCCACCTTCAGAAGTAATCCCGAGTACAAAGTTAGCTAGGGACCCATAGCCTTAGGGTCAGACTAGGAGCACACTTGCTATCCCACAATCTCACCATGACAACTCTATTTGCTAAAATGCAGCTACAAACTTGCAAGGAACCTCTACCATGCTTCACTGTTCCTACATACACTCTTTCTTTTTTGTACTACTCTCCATCCCTTCTGTGAAAAAAAATGCCTCCTGTTACAGCCAAATATGTAACATTTTTACTCATCGGTCCAGTGCACCTGCTGCTATTTTCTGCACCGTAGGTCCTATGCTTTTGTGCATAGTCTAGTGGCATAGTCCTGTTTCCATGATGAAGGTATGGCTTTTTGTCTGCAACTCGTCAATGAAGACCACTTTTGACCAGACTTCTTCAAACAGTAGATGGGTGTAGCTGGGTCCCACTGGTTGCTGTCAGTTATGAGCTGATGACACTGCTGGACATCTTCCAGTTGTGAAGGGTAATAAGCATGATGTGTCATTCAGCTCTTGCACTAAGATACCTTGACTGACTACTGTGTCTACAGTCCTCAACGTTGCTGATTTCTTGGTGCTACTTCAAAAGACCTTGAACAGCTCATTGTGAAACTCCGGGCTGCTTTGAAATCTTTTGCCTGACAGAGACCTTGTTGATGCAGTATAACTTGTGTCTTGCTATGGTGGCAGACTTGTGACAGGAATTTCTCTTCCAGATACTAAAATTTATACCAGAGTTTGGCTGTTCCTCACCCATTTTTAAGTCTCCTACACAACTGTCTCTTTTGTATTTAATGCCTGTTTTAACCCCCTTATGAAAATTATTATCGTTATCACCTGTTTGGTTTAATTGGTTAATCATACACCTGACTTTAATCCTACTAAATCCCAGACTGTCCAAGTGTATCTAGAAGAATTGATGCAGTTTTAAAGACAAAGGGCGGTGACATCAAATATTGATTTGATTTAGAGTTCCCTTTTCTTCATTCACTTTACATGTTGTTAATTTATAAAAATAAAGTATTAACTTTTCTGTCTGTGATATCATTCTTAATATGCAGCCTTTTTTCACACCTCCTTAAAACTTTTGGATAGTACTTTATAAATATAATATACAAATAATATTGAGTGATACAAAAAAATCAGATTTTTTTCATGTAAAATACATTTTATTACATGGATGTAACAAAAGAATAAAAAAATCCTACAGGTATTAGGTATCTGTAGCACCCTGAGGATTCGGCTGCTACAGGGGTATTGCACCTCGACCCAGAGGTGTGGTATTCCACTCCCGGGTAAGGATGGAGTGTGGGACTGAGCTCAGTAGGCTGCATGCACTACATACATCCCATTTCCGGGGGACAGAACTACGGTACTCCCACCAGTATATGTGCAGGTACGACAGCGTCTGTCCCTGGCTGGAGTGGGAGGGGGGTGGAACATCCCAGTAGTGTAGGGGCAGATAGGGGGAGTAGTCTGGGTAAAGCTAGGAGCTCATTGGGTGCTAGTCACCTGGGCTCACACATAGAGGGAGTATATATGGTGGGCACCATCTTAGGACAGGGTCTTTTTAGCCTGAGGAGCAGAGCAGAGGAGCTCAGCCAGGAGGGCTGACAGGGAGCTGTGGCTCCGGCTGGGTCCAGCTCCAGAGCCAAGCCTGCAGAGGGAGAGAGGAGAAAAGAAGGACCCAGAGAGAAAGACAAGAAGGGAACCCCAAGACCCCAGAATAAAGACAAAAGGGTGAAGGGTTGGCGGACAAGGGTACCGGATCCCAAGCTGGCAGAGGCCAAAACAAACCTTAGCCAGGAACCGGAGGTCGTGGGCAGGATCTGTCACGACCCTCACCAAATCCACCAGAATGGCACACCGAGCATAGGGTCAGGGAAGCCAGGGAAGGTTCAACCAACAAGAGACCCGAGGGAGCCGGACATAGGTGGATCCCTGGTGGGAACGGCCAGAGAGAGAGAGAGAGTCAGAAGGGAGCTCAGGACCACGCTCCGGAATCGCCTGGGGGTTAGCCGAGTACAGGACCTGGTGGACGCAGCATGGCTCGGGTGGTCACTCAAGGCCAGAGTGACCAAAAGAACACCAGTAAGTAAAAACCCTGAACTGCATCTCCTGACTCTGAGTCTTCTTTCTGCATCATCACAACCCCCATCATCCACACCTGCTGCCCTGAGGCCATACCCCTCCCGTTGGGGGTTATACCATCACTGCTGCACATATACCACCGGCCTCAGCGGACTGCTCTGCAGCGGCGGCGTCAAAGCCGCACTCAACGGGTGGCGTAGTCGACAATCAAGTTAACATCTACCGCCATAGACTGCCACTTAGTTTGACACCCTGGGCACGGACCGGGTCACCGCCACAAGGACTACTACCCCCATCGAGATCCAGCTCCGGGTTTCCCCTACAGCACTGGCCCAGGGGGCGCGTCATATCCATATGACCGTAATAAACTGCAGAATTCAATCTACACGGTTTGATTTCAAATGTCAACAGTAAAATTGAAAACTTAATTGTAAAATTAAAACTTTTTTTTTTCTGCAATGTACTGACTTGACTATAGCACCAATGATATTGTTTCCCCATTAACAAAGGGATGCTAATGCAGGGACAGACATACCATTGGTGCAACCTGTGCAGCCCCACAGGTGGCCAAGAGGTAAGGGGGCCACATCTACCTCCATATCAGGTGTAAGTGTGCATTATGATGAGCAATAAGGCTGCAAAGGCCTCTATACTGTTCTTCTTAAGTCTATGTTCACTCCTGTGCTAACAAGCAGGTGAACTCGCACACATATGGACTGTGTTATCCTTTGTCTTTTGTTTTGCCTTTATGCCAGCAAGGCTGAGTTTATTTTGCTGAAGTCTGCAGTGCTTTATGCTGTTAAAATAAACCTGCAGCCGAAACCGCTCCTGTGTCTACTTCCGACTGCAGCCAAGTGAGTCGTTTTGCCACAACAGGTAAACAACTGGCTAGGTCGATGGTGTCATCAAGAAGGATTTGGATTTCTGGATCACAGAGTGAATTACCTATACAATGGACTACTTGCTAGAGATGTTCTGCACCTCACCAAGACTGGAAAACACATATTTGGAAGTCACCTTGCTACACTCATCAAGGGAGCTTTAAACTAGAACATTGGGAGAAGGGAAGCAAAAGGCCAGGGAAAGCCATACAGCGAACAAATACTAGAGCTCTGCTATTAAAAGTGGAAAGGAAGAACAAAGACAAAAAAATCATAATAAAAATATTGGAGAAAGAGAAACCGATCTCAAACTAAGATATTTCTATACAAATGAACAGAGCATGGGCAACAAACATAGAGAATAGGAGCTACTAATGCAGGAAAAGGAATATGATGTAATTGGCATCACTAAAACTTGGTGGGATGATACAAATGAATGGAGTACAAGGCTAGAAGAATACAACTTATTTGCAAGAAACAGACTTAATCAAAGGGGAGGTGTATATCTCCACAGAGATTGAAGCTTCAGAGACTGGGAGTTCTGTGGAAACTGTATGGGTAAGAATACAGGGAGAGAACAACGGAAAGGACACCATTGTAGACATTTACTATAGGTCACCTGGACAAGCTGAACATATGGATGAACTCTTTATGCATCAGATGGCCAAGTTATCAAAAAAATATGATGATATAGTGATTATGGGAGATTTCAAGTATCCAGACATTTGTTGGGAATCTCTCTCAGGCAAAAGTAACAGGTCCAGCAAATTCTTATCCTCTCTTGCTGACAACTTAATCTTCCAAAAGGTAGAAGAGAGAACAAGGGGATCTGCTACATTGGATGTAAGCCTCATAAACAGGGAGGAAATGGTTGAGGAAGTAAGGGTGGCTGGGACCCTAGGAGGCAGCGATCATGCTATCATAGAATTTTGGATAACTAGTGGAGGAAGACCTGTGAAGAGTCAGAATTCAAGGTTGGATTTCAGAAAGGCAGATTTTAATGGACACAAAAAGGGGATAAGAGGGATCCAATGGCTTGATGTCCTTAAGGACAGAAATTTACAGGAAGGATGGGAAATTTTGAAAAATTAGATTCTCAAAGCACAGTCGTTAACAATCCCTAAAAGAAGAAAGACTAGGAAGCATTTAAGGAAGCCAGGATGGATGAACACAGAACTTAAACACATGCTAAATGGAAGAAAGAAATGTTTATCAAATGGAAAGAGGGAGGCATATCTAAAGAAGAATATACTGCTGTCTGCAGAACCTGTAGGGCACATATCAGATTAGCTAAAGCTGATAATGAACAAAGACTTGCAAGAGATGTCAAAAGCAATAAGAAAGGATTTTGGGGGCATGTCAAAATAAAAGAAAAGTCAAAGACGCTATAGGATTTTTACAAGATGAAAATGGTAAAGTGGTAAAAAATTATGCTGAGAAGACCGAACATTTAAATTTCTATTTTGCTTCTGTGTTCTGTCAGAAAGTAAATGTAGCATCAACTGATCTTCACTATACTATTGAAGGAATAGAAGAATCCACACTGTCTATAAACAGAGAGATAGTAAGGGAATATTTAGCCAACATAAATTAATTCAAGTCTCCAGGTCCAGATGAATTACATCCTAGGGTACTCCGCACCTAAGTATGTCAATAAAGTTTTGTCAAAGCCAAATACCAGGAAGTATCAAAAATAAAGTAGCTTTCTTTAAAGAATGACACACCAAAAAGAGACAAAAATCCACAGCATCAAAAATGCAATTAAAGCGCATGTTAAAAAAAACACAAACGGAATGAAAAAACGCAAGTAACCTAATTTAAATAATAAATGCAGAAATGGTGCAGAAAATTTGCAGTGTCAAAAACTCAACAAAAGCTCATCATGGGAATATAACCTAATATGGTAACAGAACTTATTATTGGCTATTATTCTTATAATTTACATATATGGCATATTTCAATAGAAAACAACGAATGAGTTTGAAATAAATAACAATTGTAATATTGGCGTGTTTGATGTATGTCTCCCTAGGACAAGGTTTCCAGTGCGTTAGTATCCATAACTGAATGTTTAAAATATTTCATGAATGTTACACAGGGAATTTAATTGGGGTCACAGCATCAGCAATTATCATAGTTATGTTTCATTAGAAAGCCTCAAATTATGGCTTGCCGTGACCACCCCAGAGCTGGAGTTGAGAAGCATTGCTCTAGGACACAGGTCAGGTATGGTTCCTGGCACATGTAGCCTGAATAGTTCAGTTTAGCTGATAATAACCTTTTTATAAGCCTCAATCAAGATTTACTGAAATGTAGAACTGAAAGGCAAAGGCACAAAGAAACAAAAACACTTCTCAATTCTAGCTTTCAGAGTCTGAACAATTTATACTTGCCATATAATCTTTAAAAATACAAAAGCAGCTGCCAAAAGTGAAAGCATATACTATACAAACAGAAAACCAATTGTTGCTTTGAAATAAATTCAAAAGTTTAAAGGGAACCTGTCACCAGGTTTTTCCCATATAAAGTAAGGCCAGCACCTGTAAGCCCTCATACAGTGCTGGCCAAAAGTATTGGCACCCCTGCAATTCTGTCAGATAATACTCAGTTTCTTCCTGAAAATGATTGCAATCACAAATTCTTTAGTATTATTCTCTTCATTTAATTTGTCTTCAATGAAAAAAAACACAAAAAGAATTGTCCTAAAGCCAAATTGGATATAATTCCACACCAAACCTAAAAAAGGGAGTGGACAAAAGTATTGGCACCCTTTGAAAAATCATGTGATGCTTCTCTAATTCGTGTAATTAACAGCACCTGTAACTTACCTGTGGCACCTAACAGGTGTTGGCAATAACTAAATCACACTTGCAGCCAGTTAACATGGATTAAAGTTGACTCAACCTCTGTCCTGTGTCCTTGTGTGTACCACATTGAGCATGGAGAAAAGAAAGAAGACCAAAGAACTGTCTGAGGACTTGAGAAACCAAATTGTGAGGAAGCATGAGCAATCTCAAGGCTACAAGTCCATCTCCAAAGACCTGAATGTTCCTGTGTCTTCCGTGCGCAGTGTCATCAATAAGTTTAAAGCCCATGGCACTGTGGCTAACCTCCTTATATGTGGACGGAAAAGAAAAATTGACGAGATATTTCAACGCAAGATTGTGCGGATGGTGGATAAAGAACCTCGACTAATATCCAAACAAGTTCAAGCTGCCCTGCAGTCTGAGGGTACAACAGTGTCAACCCGTACTATCCGTCGGCATCTGAATGAAAAGGGACTGTATGGTAGGATACCCAGGAAGACCCCACTTCTTACCCCGAGACATAAAAAAGCCAAAATTTACCTGAGAAAGCCTAAAACGTTTTGGAAGAATGTTCTCTGGTCAGATGAGACAAAAGTAGAGCTTTTTGGGAAAAAGCATCAACATAGAGTGTACAGGAAAAAAAAAGAGGCATCCAAAGAAAAGAACATGGTCCCTACAGTCAAACATGGCGGAGGTTCCCTGATGTTTTGGGGTTGCTTTGCTGCCTCTGGCACTGGACTGCTTGACCGTGTGCATGGCATTATGAAGTCTGAAGACTACCAAAAAATTTTGCAGCATGATGTAGGGCCCAGTGTGAGAAAGCTGGGTCTCCCTCAGAGGTCATGGGTCTTCCAGCAGGACAATGACCCAAAACACACTTCCAAATGCACTATAAAATGGTTTTAGAGAAAGCACTGGAGACTTCTAAGGTGGCCAGCAATGAGTCCAGACCTGAATCCCATAGAACACCTGTGGAGAGATCTCAAAATGGCAGTTTGGAGAAGGCACCCTTCAAATATCAGGGACCTGGAGCAGTTTGCCAAAGAAGAATGGTCTACAATTCCAGCAGAGCATTGTAAGAAACTCATTGATGGTTACCGGAAGCGGCTGTTCGCAGTTATTTTGGCTAAAGGTTGTGCAACCAAGTATTAGGCTGAGGGTGCCAATACTTTTGTCCGGCCCTTTTTTGGAGTTTTGTGTGAAATGATCAATGATTTGATTTTTGCTTCATTCTCTTTTGTGTTTTTTCCTTGCAAGCAAATTAAATGAGAATAATACCAAAGAATTTGTGATTGCAATCATTTTCAGGAAGAAACTGAGTATTATCTGACAGAATTGCAGGGGTGCCAATACTTTTGGCCAGCACTGTATACAGCATAATGCTGCCTATAAGTCCCCAATGTGTTGTGCATAACACAAAAAACACCTTTAATTATAATGTGGGCGAGTTCACATCAAAGGCAGGGACAAGACCTTTGACATAAATATACATCAAAGGTCGTGAAGAGGTTAAAACCTTAGAGGGAAAGGTGGGTGTATAAGGTTGCACGATTCCGGAGGGGGGCCACACAATCAAATGCTCAGTACAAAAACAAAACACACCTATAGGAATAAATTCATATGCAGATGCACAAATACGCTGTGGCCAATATTAAAACGTATACACATACAATGTGCGTCAGAATATTGAGATTAATGAACACATGAATTCCATTATTGCTATATTTAGTCCTGCAGTGATAATCTCCTGCTGATAAAATGCTGATTATCGAATCTACTGGAAGATGCTGAGAAAGAGACACATCCCCTGTAACCAGGGTCTTTGCCCCAACATTATGATGCGCTCAGATTTAATAGGAACAACATGGTGCCATATTCTCTTTAAAATGGCAGTAAAAATGGACATGTGTTCAGAGTATAACTCCAGGAAATATTTTTCCTGCAGGGAGCAAAAAGTCTTGTTAGCTGGAAGGCTGTATTATTCACTAAGACCGGGAAAGAAGTAGGTTGACAAACATATAGAACATATTACCAAGAAACACAAGAATATCACTGAAATCAGCTACCGCCGCTCGGAATATAATGCCCTCTGATTTGTGAGCATGGAATAATGGAGGGGATGAATTTAATTTACTGCATATAATAAAAGCACAGATTCAGTAACTTCTTTTTAAAACTGACACGTTATAAATTATGCATACACTGTAATTACATTGTGAGCATGAACCTAGGCTGAGACTAGAGGTGCATTATGTGTAAATGTGCTGCGTGTGTGCACTGCGCCTTCATCTGCGCTGCTTTTTTAAGAACAAAACAGACATGAATAAATGGTGAAATAATCAGGATGAAGAAAGGAGCCATCAATTCGCGTTCAGCTTTTCATTATAAAGCAGCACAGCCAGTCCCTTTCTTCACCCTATCGGGCAGTAAGCCTTACAGTTTACACATGTAGGAAGAAGATGGAGATTACTTTTTCCACTAAGAATAAAATACCAGCAAAAAAAAGGTCAATAAAAGCACGGGAGAACTCTTGCATTTTATTTCCAGTATAGCTGCAAAAAATCCCGTCGTACTGTGTACGTATTATAACTTTTCCCTCTTCCAAATGGGTTCCATAGTATGGACCCTCAAAGCATTCAAGAAACTAACGTAATATCACGGAATGGACAAACACTAGGACTAGTTACATAGACGGCAATGGACTCTAACTATTCTTTTTCACTACATTAATAAGATCGGTTGCTATCTAAAACATATAAGCTCTATTCCCTCCAGAATAGCTGGATTTCTACTAAAGTGAGAGCAGATTTGTGAACGGCCTACTTTCAGGGAAAACCGGAAAACTAGTTTTTGGTTCCTTGCCTCTGGCAGCCTATACTTCCCCTGGAGGTCCTATGTAATTTTCCAAAAACCCCTCCAGTCACAGAAAAAAAATAATGGGCAACAATACAATGCAAAATAGAGCTAGAAGAACATCTAGTTTGCTCAGAGTAATATGGAGCAGAAAACCAAACAGTAAGGACAAACTTCACATGAATGAGAGCCTGGAGCATAGAAAAGTATAGTTATATAGAAGCAGGCACAATCTCAGGCTGCACTTTATATAAAATACATCTTTACCTGCTTAAGAAGCATTGTCATTTTTTCATCTAGTTTTATTGTAGCCACAGAACTATTGCCCTCCCTTCACTATTAAGGAATTAATTGCAATTGTTAACTTGGTGAGTTAACACAACCAGGTAGAGTTGACCAAATCTCTTGAAATTCTATTCAGGGGTAATATTTGATTTCTATGAAATAAATGTATTCCATGCAAATTGAAATTGCCCAAAAAAGGTTCCGAAAAAAACACAAAATTTTTGTACCCACCTCTCCTTAGCCTTTGCGCACCTGTGCAGTCACTGCTGCAATTGTCACTTGTATCTTGTTTTGGCCACAACATGTGTGTTACACCAAATGCGTAGGGTGTGACGCATGTAATTAAGGCATAGTGAATGGAAGACCTGGCCGAATTGAAGATAGAAGACAGCAGATAGAAAATTGAAGAGCTGATCGGGAGACCCAAAACGAATTGCAAAAAAAATCTGATTCATAAATCTCTACAGCAGATTTTTTTTTTTATCTGTCCACAACGTGTGAGGGGGCAAGGGAAAATATAGAAGAAATTTGTCTGTCTGAAATAACGGTTTAGGAGTGAATTTCTCGATAAAGTAACTATTTTTATATGAATAAAAGCAGAAGCAGCACCTTCACCATTATCCCCTTACCTATGTATGATGTACTGATACGTCATATGCAAGCTCCCTGACTTTGATGCGGGCTCGCACACCGAGCCTGCATCTTTCCCAGCACAAACACAAGAGGGGGAAGAAGGAGCAGCCACACTGACACTGTAAGTACTACCAGCCCCTACTGTATCAGAGTATGCAGGGTTGGGGAATCAATTCAGGCAGCACTTCAAAGCGAGTGCTGTCAATCACCATAGTGGGAAATGCAGAGGGTGATAATTGAAGAGGCGATACAGTGCACTGAGCCCTTTGCTACTCCAAGAGTGCACATAGGATTCCTCATTTACATATGTAATAATGTTTTTTACATAAAATGAAAGTAGCAAAATTTATACTACAGGTATGATTTTTTTATAGGAGCTAAATCTCATGATGTAAGTGGTTTAATTTGAGTTTTGGGGTGTCACAGATTCCCTTTAAATGTGTCCCAGTAAAAGGTTTACTTTATATATTGTTCCTCTTTTTGTAGATTTTATAGTACCATCAACAGTTTCCAGAGCTGCTCTCTTATTCATTGGTCTTACTTATCCGTTTACTAGCAAAAAAGAAGCAAGACAAAAATATATCTCATACCCTACCATAATTATATATAAATGTAAAGCAAAGTTGCATAATAAATATAGGGTACTTAGTGAACTATTTTTGATCAAAAAAAGTATACAAGCCGTCCCACCAGCGGCAAGGTGACCCTAAATTGGGACGGTACCTATACTGCCTATATTAAAAACCTTACTGTATATCAAAGTTGAAATAATGCATATAAAAGGGTAGACAAATAGGACCGGGTCCCAACTCCAGACCACCTAGGCCCGTGGTAAGCTACATATATACCAATCAGCTCAACAAAGGGCATGCCACACCCTTAAATTGCACAGAATGCAAACAAGTGAAAAAACCAGACAATGTGAACTGAGGTCTAAGATGGCAGACATACAAGAAACAGAGGCATGTTCACACTAGCAAAAAAGAAGCAAGACAAAAATAGATCTCATACCCTACCATAATTATATATAAATGTAAAGCAAAGTTGCATAATAAATATAGGGTACTTAGTGAACTATTTTTGATCAAAAAAAGTATACAAGCCGTCCCACCAGCGGCAAGGTGACCCTAAATTGGGACGGTACCTATACTGCCTATATTAAAAACCTTACTGTATATCAAAGTTGAAATAATGCATATAAAAGGGTAGACAAATAGGACCGGGTCCCAACTCCAGACCACCTAGGCCCGTGGTAAGCTACATATATACCAATCAGCTCAACAAAGGGCATGCCACGGGCCTAGGTGGTCTGAAGTTGGGACCCGGTCCTATTTGTCTACTTTTTGTATACTTTTTTTGATCAAAAATAGTTCACTAAGTACCCTATATTTATTATGCAACTTTGCTTTACATTTATATATAATTATGGTAGGGTATGAGATATATTTTTGTCTTGCTTCTTTTTTGCTAGTGTGAACATGCCTCTGTTTCTTGTATGTCTGCCATCTTAGACCTCAGTTCACATTGTCTGTTTTTTTGACTTGTTTGCATTCTGTGCAATTTAAGGGTGTGGCATGCCCTTTGTTGAGCTGATTGGTATATATGTAGCTTACCACGGGCCTAGGTGGTCTGGAGTTGGGACCCGGTCCTATTTGTCTACCCTTTTATATGCATTATTTCAACTTTGATATACAGTAAGGTTTTTAATATAGGCAGTATAGGTACCGTCCCAATTTAGGGTCACCTTGCCGCTGGTGGGACGGCTTGTATACTTTTTTTGATCAAAAATAGTTCACTAAGTACCCTATATTTATTATGCAACTTTGCTTTACATTTATATATAATTATGGTAGGGTATGAGATATATTTTTGTCTTGCTTCTTTTTTGCTAGTGTGAACATGCCTCTGTTTCTTGTATGTCTGCCATCTTAGACCTCAGTTCACATTGTCTGGTTTTTTGACTTGTTTGCATTCTGTGCAATTTAAGGGTGTGGCATGCCCTTTGTTGAGCTGATTGGTATATATGTAGCTTACCACGGGCCTAGGTGGTCTGGAGTTGGGACCCGGTCCTATTTGTCTACCCTTTTATATGCATTATTTCAACTTTGATATACAGTAAGGTTTTTAATATAGGCAGTATAGGTACCGTCCCAATTTAGGGTCACCTTGCCGCTGGTGGGACGGCTTGTATACTTTTTTTTATCAAAAATAGTTCACTAAGTACCCTATATTTATTATGCAACTTTGCTTTACATTTATATATAATTATGGTAGGGTATGAGATATATTTTTGTCTTGCTTCTTTTTTGCTAGTGTGAACATGCCTCTGTTTCTTGTATGTCTGCCATCTTAGACCTCAGTTCACATTGTCTGGTTTTTTGACTTGTTTGCATTCTGTGCAATTTAAGGGTGTGGCATGCCCTTTGTTGAGCTGATTGGTATATATGTAGCTTACCACGGGCCTAGGTGGTCTGGAGTTGGGACCCAGTCCTATTTGTCTACCCTTTTATATGCATTATTTCAACTTTGATATACAGTAAGGTTTTTAATATAGGCAGTATAGGTACCGTCCCAATTTAGGGTCACCTTGCCGCTGGTGGGACGGCTTGTATACTTTTTTTGATCAAAAATAGTTCACTAAGTACCCTATATTTATTATGCAACTTTGCTTTACATTTATATATAATTATGGTAGGGTATGAGATATATTTTTGTCTTGCTTCTTTTTTGCTAGTGTGAACATGCCTCTGTTTCTTGTATGTCTGCCATCTTAGACCTCAGTTCACATTGTCTGGTTATCCGTTTACTAGTTTAACCACTTCGCGCCAGAGCCTGTTTTTGCCTTCGTGACCGGGCCAATTTTTTCAATTCTGACCACTGCCAGTTTATGAAGTAATTACTCTGGAACGCTTCAACGTATTCCCCTGATTCTGAGACTGTTTTTTCGTGACATATTGTACTTCATGATAGTGGTAAAATTTCTTCGATATAACTTGTGTTTATTTGTGAAAAAATCAGAAATTTGGTGAAAATTTTGAAAATTTTGCAATTTTCAAACTTTGAATTTTCATGCCCTTAAATTAGAGAGATATGTCACACAAAATAGTTAATAAATAACATTTCCCACATGTCTACTTTACATCAGCACAATTTTGGAACCAAAATTTTTTTTTGTTAGGGAGCTATAAGGGTTAAAAGTTGACCAGCGATTTCTCATTTTTCCAACAAAATTTACAAAAACATTTTTTTAGGGACCACATCATATTTGAAGTCACTTTGAGGGGTCTTTATGACAGAAAATACCCAAAAGTGACACCATTCTAAAAACTGCACCCCTCAAGGTGCTCAAAACCACATTCAAGAACTTTATTAACCCTTCAGGTGCTTCACAGGAATTTTTGGAATGTGGAAGAAAAAAATTAACATTTAACTTTTTTCACAAAAATGTTACTTTAGACCCAATTTTTTTTTATTTTCACAGGGGTAACATGAAAAAATGGACCCCAAATTTTTTTGTGCAATTTCTCTTGAGCGTGCTGATACCCTATATGTGAGGGAAAACCACTGTTTGGGCGCACGGCAGGGTTCGGAAGGGAAGGAGCGCCATTAGACTTTTTGAATGTAAAATTTGTCTGAATAATTAGCAGACGCTATGTTGCGTTTGGAGAGCTCCTGATGTGCCTAAACAGTGGAAACCCCCCACAAGTGACACCATTTTGGAAACTAGACCCCTTAGGGAACTTATCTAGATGTGTGGTGAGCACCTTGAACCCCAAGGTGCTTCACAGAAGTTTATAATATTGAGCTGTAAAAATAAAATTTTCACATTTTTCCCACAAAACTGTTTTTCATCCCTTAATTTTGCATTATCATAAGGGTAATAGGATAAATTGCACCATGAAGTTTGTTGTGCAATTTCTCCTGAACACGCCGATGCCCCATATGTGGAGGCAAATTACTGTTTGGGCACATGGCAGGGTTTGAAAGGGAAGGAGCGCCATTTGACTTTTTGAATGTAAAATTTGTTTGAATAATTAGCGGACGCCATGTCACATTTGGGGAGCCCCTAATGTGCCTAAACAGTGGAAACCCCCCACAAGTGCCACCATTTTGGAAACTAGACCCCTTAGGGAACTTATCTAGATGTGTGGTGAGCACCTTGCACCCCCAGCTGCTTCACAGAAGTTTATAATATTGAGCCGTAAAAATAAAATTTTCACATTTTTCCCATAAAAAATGTTTTTCATTCCCTAATTTTGCATTATCATAAGGGTAACAGGATAAATTGCACCATGAAATTTGTTGTACAATTTCTCCTGAGTACGCCGATACCCCATATGTGGGGGAAAACCACTGCTTTGGTGTACGGCAGGGTTCGGAAGAGAAAGAAGCGCTATGTTGGCTGGGATAGGCAGCAGACACCATGTCACATTTGAAGAGTCGCTGACATGCCAAAACAGCAGAAACCCCCACAAGTGACCCCATTTTGTAAACTACACCTCTCAAGGAATTCATCTAGGGAAGTAGTGAGCATTTTTTAATTTTTCAATTTATACCATTGGGCAGTGAAAAAAGCATAATTATATTTTTACCACAAAAAAATGTTTTACCCTCAGATTTTACATTTTCACATAGGGCAATGGGTAAAAATGGTGCCGAAATGTGTCACAATTTCTTCTAAAAGTGTCAATACCCCATATGTGGCTGTATCGTACCACTTAGCCATACGGTGAGATTTGAGGGGGAAGGAGTGCTATTTCACAATTGGAGAACAAATTATTGTAGAATAGGCATTTGGATTTGGGAGCACAAAATTTTCTGAATTTCTTTTGGGGAGCAAGGACCATTTTTCTTTTCCAGAGCCTTTCTGCTACCAGTAACTTGGAAGTCCCTTATATTTTTAACAGATGATGGACCTGAGTGGGGACTAGCTTTTTTTGAGGACTGAGTTGAAGCTTTTATTGGGAACATTTTACGTAACATTTATCCGGCGCTCTAGGCTGAGCACTTACATCGGGGTTTCCATCTAAATTTCCAAGTGATGTAATTCAGATGAAACCCCTGCGGGATCCATTCACTGTAATGAGGCAGCAGAGTTACTCTGGACTCCGTCTGGCCTCTGTTTAGTGGTGTCCTTTTTTTCAGAAGTGCACAAAACTGTGGCCAACCGCACTTTTATGCACGCCTAAAACAAATGACACCGTGGGATCCAAGGCTAGACGGCGTCCACAGTGGCCTATATCTGCCTCATTACAGGGAATCTTCCATCATGGGTTCTGGCTGAATCACGTATTTCAGAGATTTACACGGAAACTCTGGTGTAAGTGCTCAGTGCAGAGCACAGGATAAATGTGAGCAGAGCCTTACTGGGATCTTTGGGAGACATAATAAACAAATCAGTAGCAGGTGAATAATATTTGTTTTATTTATTTTTTATGCCGTTCCTAGTGTGATATAACTGATTAGATTACTTTATTCTTCGGGTCGGTGCGATTACAGAGATACCAGATTTATATCGGGTTTTTATGACTGACAGCTGTCACACACTAAAATACGCTTTTTTTGCAAAATCTAGTTTTTGCATCACCATATTTTGAGAGCTATAATTTTTCCATATTTCGGCCGATAGAGTCATGTGACGGCTTGTTTTTTGCGGGACGAGTTGACATTTGTATTGGAACCATTTTTGGGTACGTGACATTTTTTGATCGCTTTCTATTCCGTTTTTTGGGAGGTAAAGTTAACAAAAACAAACACTTCAGGAATTGTTTTTTGAGTTTTTTTTTATGCCGTTCTGCGTGTGGTAAAAGTGATCAGGCAGTGTTATTCTTCGGGTCAGTACGTTTACAGCGATACTACACTTACTGTATTTTTTTATGTTTTGGCGCTTTTACACAGTAAAACAATTTTATAGAAAAAAAAATATTTTTTTTGCATTGCTTTATTCTGAGCGCTATAACTTTTTTATTTTTCGGCTGATGGAGCTGTATGGCGGCTTTTTTTTGCGGAACAAGATGAAGTTTTCAGTGGTACCATTTTTATTTCTATTCTGCTTTTTGATCGCATTTTTTTCCACTTTTTGTTTGGCGATATGATGAAAAAGCATATTTTTTTGCTCCGTTTTTTATTTATTTTTATTACGGTGTGCACAGAAGGAGTTAATTAGTGTGACAGTTTTATAGCTCGGGTTGTTTCGGACGCGGCGATACCAAATATGTGTACTTTTTTTGGTTTTGTAATAATATATGGATTTATTGGTTTAATATTTTATTTATTTATTTTTATTTATTTTGTGATTTTCTTTTAATAGTTTAAAAACTTTTTTTTTACTTTTTTTTACATTTTTAATTAGTCCCTGTATGGGACATTAATTTTTATTTTTCTGATCACTGATCTCATGTAATGTAATAGACATATATTACATTATATGAGATCTTCACTGACTGTTTCAGTCAGAGTCTCCTGTCTGGCATCAGCTACATACAGGCTGAAGCCAGACAGGAAGGACACCATATATGGCAGAGCTGGAGGCGGTCATGTGACCTCCAGCTGCCATAGCAACCCCAGGTCCTCAAACGAAACGGAGGTCTTCGGAGGTAAGTAAGACGACCCCCTCTCTTCCTGCTGTCTCCTATATGCCGAGATCACTATAGATCGCAGCATATAGAAGACAGCAAAGGGTTAACATCACTGGGACCTGATCTAATCAGGTCCCGATGATGTACCCTGTCAGAGCTAACGCTCTGCACCGGAATCGCAGTGCTTGCAGGACCCTGGGGGTCCTGAGCACTGCGAGACCACCCACCGTTTTTAAACGTCGGCGCTGCACAGAGCCCGGCAAGCGCCGACGTTTATCTACAGTGGGCGGTCGGGAACCGGTTAAAGGTCCTGTTATCTCTATATGCAAATATAGTGGTAAAAGTGCAGATTTCAGAAGAAGCACTGAAAGACCTTTAAGCTGTCTAAGTAGCAAAAGCTGGACCAGAACTGTCACTCAAGGAATGGTGTCCAACCCCCAGCAACAAGGAAGTAAGGAGACTGGAGAGTTGAGTGCTGCCCTCGGCACAACTTGAGAATAACCTTAATAAATTGTAATTTCGAAGAACCTTAAAAAAGAAACTAACAATACAAACTGTCAGTATTCCAAAACTAAAAGAATCGTTTTTAATTTCAGAAATAAAAGTGTGAAAATGAATCACTTTGTTACGTCCATTCCAAAAAACTAACAGAAAAATCCAATCGGATTGATAAATAAACATTCCTCTTAACAAATAATTTGGCATTGAGTGAAATGAATCAAGGCTAAGATAACAAACCAGAGACCTTAATCGGCCATGTAAGACAGAATTTCTAGCAGAGCTAATAACATACTATGAGATCAAGACATTGCTGAAAATAAAGACTATAAAAAGTATTTCTATAGTGTGTGTAAGTTGCATGTTTTTTCGGTTTCCAGCTGTCTAAATTTAGCCTGTCCTTATTGTGTAGCCATGACAACCCTTCGACTTTATATCAAGAAAATATAATGTAGACTCAAGGACATGGAAATGGCAAAGAATGAAAGTAACATAGTAACATAGTTTTTAAGGTTGAAGGAAGACTAAGTCCATCTAGTTCAACCCATAGCCTAACATGTTCTTCATTAACTATACGTCACGCCTTCATCAAGTACATCTTGTTCATATATAAGTATATATATGTTTATAAGTATGAAGGACATGACCTAATTGATTCCACACTTATTCCTACTGATAAATTTTGTCGCCTCTACGAAGGCCAACAATAGGCAACACATGTTCCTTATTAGCTGCCCATGTTAAATCTCAAGGAAACCCATGCTCTAATTTGGCTGCCACATGATATAGTCTGTCACTGCTTTACACTGCTCATACAGGCACGCCAACATAAGCAGCATCAAACTCTAGTGCTCTGGCAAACCTTCGTTTTTTTTGCAATGCCAGGAGGGCATGCTTTGCCACGTAAAAACAGTTGAAAGAAGCTGACACTTTTCTGGCCATAGCCAACTTTCTTTCTGAAATAAATGTTGTACAATTAAATTCAAAATGTGTGTCATGCACAGAGGGTGAATTACTTTGCCTGACTTTATGGCAGCCAGAATATTCCAGCATGGGTGTTGCCACTTGATGCACAGCAACTCTTCCGCTATATGGATTTCTCACTCATGCTTTCAAGTTGCAAACATTGCTCGGCAGCCCTTTACCTTGCAATGGCAAAAAAATGAGGGTGGTGTGTGGAATCAATACTGTGTCCTATGTGTGTTTGGGATGGGGTCATGTCAGTTGAGTAGGATCCGGAGGTGGTAGAGAAAATGGAAGTCCATCGGCACATCCAACAGGATATGTATCAAATTTGTCTTTTATTAGAAAAAATTTAAAACATAGTAAAAAGTGAGACGTCAGAAACCTGATGCATTTCTGGTGTATACAACACCCTTATTCATAGGACATTTTAAATTTTTTCTAATAAAAGACAAATTTTATACATATCCTGTTGTATTTGCCGATGGACTTCCCTTTTCTCCACCATTTGCTTGTGATCACCAATGGGTGCGGAACCCTTAAGATGAACGCCAGCTGAGATACCGATTCTGAGATTTACAACGTGGTAAGCTCTCTAGCCTCCCTTCCCCTCCTCCCCACTACTACTAGGATCCGGAGGTGTTTGAGGAGACAGTTAACTGCCACGTAGCAATGGAAACAGACTTGGCTCCCAATCACAGAGACTACACCACCTGTCCCAGATGTAACAAAACATTCACCTAGTGGGCAGCGAAACTCATGTAGCATCCTTGCCTATAGTTGCTATTTAAGGCATCTACAGTGCACTTTGGAGCTCAAAGACCAGTCAAGAGAGTGCCCTATGTTTTTATGCAAATAAGAGCAGAGAGCAAGTTTAGTCTCTATTGTGGGCTACATTTTTGAGATTTCCTAACAGATGCTATCCTGGAGTATTTCAATAAGAATAACCTCATGTCCCAACATCAACATGGCTTTACGAGGGTTGGGTCCTATCAGACTAATCTGATCAGCTTAGAAAAGGAGGGAAGTTCCACAAGGGACCAGGGTAAGACCATTGATGTCTTCTATCTGGGCTTTTCAAAGACATTTTTTACAGTACCACATAAAAGGTTGGTACCTTAAATGAGAGCTACGGAAGTAGGGGAAAGTGTGTAATTGAGTTAAAAACTGGTTCAGTGAAAAGAAACAGAGGGTGTTTATTAATGGAACACACTCTGACTCGGTCACACTTAACACTGGGGAATCACAGGGGTCAGTATTGGACCCTCTGCTATTTAATATATTTATTAATCACCTTTTAGTGGGTATACAGAGTAGAATGTCAACATATGCAGGTGATACTAAACTCTGCAAGGTTATTGAAACAAATGCTGTTATCCCATATTAATTGATTTCTATGTCTGTTATCTTGGAATGCCAGAAGTGTGAATGAGCCTATGGAACACAGGGTGATTCTAGATTATACAAAGTTATTTCACCCAGGAATTGTATGCCTGCAGGAAACACATTTGATGGCTGACAAAATGCACTTTTTGAATACAGCTAAGACCTTCCATGCCACATACTGAGCATAGTCTCGTGGGATAAGTGTGTTGATACATCGCAATATTCCCTTTGATTGTCAGCTGACTAATATAGATAAACAAGGCAGCGTTATCTGTTTAATAGATAAGTTAAGAGTCTGTTACCACATTTGACCTATCTAAACTATTAATATGGGCATACAGGTTATAGACTGCTGAAAAAGTCCTACCTGCATGTCTCCTATCAGTTGCCTTGTTGTTGATAAATCATGTTTCATCACTTTATGTAAATGACCTCTTCGAGGCTCTGGGGAGGACACGGCCTGGAAGAGAACTTGGCCTCTAGAGATTAATTTACATGAAGGGGGAGTTACCAGTGTGAGACAAGTAACTAACATAGTACAGGAGAAATGAAATTTGTCTTCTTGCAAACACATTGTTTCTTCTCTCTCAGCTCTGCTGTATTGTAACAATATTACAACCCTGTCTGCCTGTGAGCTGGAAGCTGGAGCTGAGAGGAGCCTGCAGATGTGTCAGGTATAATCACACACAGCTCTGCAGTGAGATCAGGAGAGCAGAGAGCGGCCATCACACAACTCTGACTCAGTGTGATATCTTCCAGGCAGCGTCCTCCTCAGAGCCTGGAAGAGGTCATTTATATAAAGTGATAAAAGATGATTTCTCAACAACAAGGCATCTGATATGAGACATACAGGGATCACTCCCCTCAGCAGTCTATAACCTATATGCCCATATTAATTGTTTAGATAGGTCAGTTGTGGTGACAAACTCCCTTTAAATGAATACCGAATGTATTATTATTGTGGTATATGAACTGCCATATTCTGGAAGTCCTCCAGGAAATCCTATTTGCTGGACAGGCCACAAAATCCCATAAAATATTCCTTATGGATTTTAATAATACCACAGATGTGTCCTTAGATAGTTTTCATGAAGATCAAGACTTTTTTGAGCCAGGTCTTACTCCCCTTGGGAAGCTTTTCTGTGAAGTAGATCTAGATTTATAGCGCTTATGAAACCCAGATTCTAGACTCTATTCTTGTTTCTCGCCTATGTATGTCTTCTTATCTTGCATTGATTTTTATTCTGTGTAATATGCCAGTTGCTCTGATACCATAAACTGGAATTCTTACCCTGTAGTTTATCAGACCAGTCACCAGTCAAATCAACTCAGTTGAGTCCGCAAAGATGTGAAGTACTGGCACTATAGCGATTTAATCCATACTGAATATATTCCCTAAACCTTTTAAAATCTCATATTTACTGAGTGAACTTTTTAGTGTAAATAGTGAATCAGCCTTTGTGGTGACTAATTGGGATACAATCAAGGCATTTTTAAGAGGACTTCTTATTAACTGCTTTCCGATACATGAGCTTGTTTTTTACGGGATGAGTTGTATTTTTTCATGGCACCATTCATTTTACCACATGGTGTTCTGGAAACAATTTTAAAAATTCCAAGTACGGTGAAATTGCAAAAATACCCACAATTCTGACATTGTTTTTTAGGAATTGTGTGGTGAAAATAATTTAGCAGTATGACTATGGTAATACCAAACTTGTCCAGTATTTTTATTATTTTAGCGGTGAAAAATTTTTTGGGGGGATTGTGTCATCATTTTCTGAGACCCATAACGTTTTCATTTTTCGGTTGATGGAGCTGTGTGAGGGCTTGTTCTTTTGAGGAGTCAGACGTTTTATTGATACCACTTTGAGATAGATATGACATTTTGATCATTTCTTACAACATTTCTTGCTGTGTTGCGGAGACAAAAAAAAATACCAATTTTGGAATTTTAATTTTTTTCTTTTTACAGCGTTTACTGATTGAGTTAATTATTTTTATATTTTGATCGAGCTGACTTTTGTGGACATAGTTATACCACATATGTGTATTTTCTTTATCTTTAATGAGGGAAAAAGTGGATGATTCAAACTTTTATGCTGTTGAATTTTTTTTTCATATTTTTTAAAACTTTTTTTTTTTTACTTTTTTCTGTATTTATTAGTTTCTTTAGGGGACTTGGACGTGTGGTCGTCTGACAGCTTGTACTATACCACAATATTGCTAAATATAGTAAAATTCAAGGTCTCCTTTGAATACCAGAATCCTAGCTGTATTGCAACTCATCAGTGCCCTGCGATCGCATCATGGGGGCACCGATGGGTGCATAGAATGACGCGCCCCCATGCCGGCGAGCTGTTTATTCCACTACAAGAGTTTGTCAGTGGCAGTTTAACCGTCTAAATGCAGCAATAATTAGCGATCTCATCATTTAGGGTTATGAGAGGGAGGGGGCTCCCTCTCTCAAGCGATCAACACCCTCATGACATGATCGCAAGGAGCAGATTGTTGTCGTGGCAGACGGCAGTCAAATCATGGCCTCCAGGTCTGCCAGCAATGGTGGTCTGTTAGACCATGTCATGTGTTCCATGGTCTAAAATTTGTTGTCAGTGAAAAAACTCATCAAAAAATATTATGCCAATAAATAAGCATATTTATGTAAACAACAAAAATAAAGAAAAATGTACACATATTTGGTATTGCCACATTCAAAACAAAAAAAGGGAGGAATTACAGCTTCTGAAGTGCAGCAGACAAAACTTTATTCCATAAAAACAGATTCCATAGTTAAAACAGGATTAGCTTACGCGTTTCGAATGCTCCAACCTGCGTTGTTTTTACCACATTACTGGTAGCACAAAAGCTCTAGAAAAGAGGGCCCCCCAAAGAAAGCTAGCGACTTATGCGCTCCAAATGCCCCCTCCCTTCTGATCCCCACAAATTTGCCTAAACCGCATTTAGCGCACCCATTTTTGCCATTACTGTTGCGAGAAGAGCCCACTTAATTTTCAGGACGCATGTCTCGAGAAGCACAAGCTGGTCACAATTTATTGGACACTTCAAAAGCATATTTGCATTTTCACTCTGCAACATCCACTGCATACTTGTTTCTGGAAAACACCTATGGGTGTCAAAATCGTCACTACGCCTGTAGATGATTTCCCAGAGGGATGTAAATTCCAATAAAGGGTCACTTGAGGAAGGTTTCTGCTGTTCTGGCACTTAGGGGCTCTGCAAACAGAGTTTGCAAACTATTCTCGGAAAATCTGCGCCCCAAAATTGAAATAGCGTTCCCTCCTTCCCGAGCCATATGCCACGTGGCCAAACAATACTGTACAGTCACATATGGGCTATTTCCACGATCAGTAGGAATTGTTTAACAAATTATAGGGTAATTTTTACCATTTTGCCCATGTTTAAATGAAAAATCTGGGGCTAAAACAACATTTTAGTGGTAAAAATAAAATTATCATTTCTTCACCACCCAATGGTATAAATTTCTGTGACACACCTGTAGTGCCAATATTGCTCCTTGCATCACTAGATGTATTCACTGAAGAGTGTAGTTTTTAAAATAGGGAAGGTTCTGGCATCATAGGGATTCTGCAAATGTGGCATGGCACCCGCAAACCATTTAAGGAAAATCACCACTTTCCCTCTGAACTTTCCAATGTGCCCGAAAAGTAGTTTCCGGCCACATATAGAATATTGGTGTATGAAGAAGAAATTGTGCAACAAATGATGTGCTCCATTTTTTCATATTAGCCCTTTTGAAAATTAAACACTTAGGGACGACATTTTAGTGGAAAAATTGTAATTTTTCATTTCCACAGCCCAATGTTACACAATTCTGTGTGGTGTCAGCAATCTGCTTCAGCAAAAATTGCGCTCCCAAAGTCAAATGGTGCTCCTTCCCTTCCTAGCCCTGCCTTGTGCCCAAACAGTAGTTTCCAACCATAAGCATCAGAGTAATTAGAAGAAAATGGACCCCACAATCTGTTGTGCAAATTCTCCTGTTACCCTTGTGAAAGTGTGAAATTTGGGGCTAGAACAACATTTTGTGGAAAAAAAACATTTAATTTTCACAATCCAATATTATAAAATTCTGTGAAGCACCTGTAGGTTTTAGATAGTCATCACACCCGTTCATGAATTCTTTGAGGGGTGTCATTTCCAAAATGGGGTCACTTGTGGGGGCGGGGTTCTGCTTTCTTTTTTTTTTTTTTTTTACACGTTTGGAGCTCTGCAAATATGACAAATTTACGCTATAAAAATGAAATAGCATTTCTTCTCTTCCAAGCCCTGCTGTGTGCCCAAACAGTAGTTTCTGAGCACATAGGTGGCAGTGGTGTGTTCAGGATATTTTGCACAACCAATTGTAGTGTCCATTTTCTCCTTCAACCCATATGAAAATGAAAAATTTGGGAGTAAAGCAACATTTTAGTGAAAAAAAGGTAAAAGAGCAGAAACCCCACACAAGGGACTGTATTTTGGAAACTGCACCCCTGGAGGAATTTATTTGTGTAGTGAGCATTTTAAACCAAGATTTGATTTGTGGAATTTAATAATATTGGGCCATGAAGATTAAAAATTACTTTCTCAAAGTCAATTCAAAAGTGAAGTGATACCTAAAATGTAAGTTTTGTAAATTTCATTAAAAAATGAAAAACTGAAGCTAAATTTTTATCCCTTCTAACAACCTCACAAAAAAAAAGTTTTTTCAAGAATGATGCTGATGTAAGGTAGACATGTGATAAATGTTGTATGTTATGATTATCTGTTTTAAAGGTATAAAAATTCAATGTTTAAAAATTGCAAATTGTTCAAAATTTTTGTCAACTTTTCGATATTTTCATAAATATATGAAAATCATATTGACCTAAATTTACTACTGTCACGAAGTACAATTTGTCACAAGAATACAATCTTAAAATCACCTAGATATGTTGAAGTATTCCAGAGTTATTACTACATAAAGTGACACTGGTCAGAACTGAAAAATTTGACTGCATTAGGAAGCAGACATGTGGCTTTGGTGGGAAGGAGTGGGAAGGGGTTAAAAAGATGAAAATAGGTGACAGTTCAATAGTACAGACAGCCCCAGATAGTTTACGTTTTCAAGTTTCTTTAAATCATTGTATGATTCTAAAACATATCTCGCTAAAAAGAAACTAAATGTATTCTTAAGACCCCTCATGCTACCCAAGTTGTTAGATGGAAATGTCAAATTTTTAGATGTCCCTCTTACTGTGGAGGTGCTAGAAATTACTCTTGGCTCCAAAGGCTAACAATAAATGCTTGGGTGTAGATGGGTTGTCAAAGGTATTTAAATAATATAGTGTTATTCTATTACATCTATTACTGGATGTCTTTAAAGTTGCCCTAGGAAACGGTAGAGTATCACCATCTATGAAAGATGTCACCACAGTGGTCGTTCTAAAACCGGATAAAGATCCTCAGATCACTGAGTCTTATCACGCAATTTCGCCATTAGCTACAGATTGAAAACTTCTGGCCAAGTTTTTAGCTAATCGTCCTTCCAAAGTAATTACTTCTATTACACTCCCCAATCAAGCAGAATTTATGCAAACATGTCAACAGCAATGAACATTCGGCGATTATATCAAAATTTGCTGCTCACCTTGGACATTGTTCATTTTAACACAATTTTCACATCAAATTTTACCTTACATACAGTGGTGAATTCCCATAAAATGGGATTCAGGCGTATGCGTTGAAGGACCATTGACAGCAATGATGCAGATGGGAGTCACAGTGTGCTCTCTTACAGCATTTTGGGACCCTCAGGTCTTATGTCCAAATTCCATTTTAGTGCAACAGTGTAAGGTGGCTACAAGTAGGTTCACGACTGAAAACGAACATGAGAAAACAGCATTCAGTGGTCATGGGGTGTATGGTTGCTAAATTGGAACGTTAAAACCGATATTCAAAAATTAAAATGTGCCTTTCTTGAAAAGTATAACAAAGAAAAAAAAAAGCTAAGTAGGTTCATGTCCCAAAATTGAGCACCTTCAATGGGCTGCAGTATTTGGATGGCGTGTACAGGTCTAATATTGGACGATTACAACAACAAAGTGTGCAAAAAATAAATATATACGCAATTTTTTTTACAACTCGCATACTTTGTGAAGTAGTTGTATTTAAATTTCTAGATTATGCAGTTTTTTTGTTTTAAAAGAAAATTATGTCTTGCTTGTGTCTCAATCCAGGAAGCACACTTTCTGTGACACACAAGGCTTGGTTTCAGGATTTTGGTTAACAAATTAAATTAAGACAGAAGTGCATTAAAATGCCTCCTTGTTTGCAATGTGTAAAGAATTAAAAAAAGGAATGCTGTTATTAAGGTGCAGTTACTGTACTATATAATTCATTCAATTCAGTGTCACAATGAGTGACTATACAGGTACAGCACCTCCCTACATCAATTGACTCTTTGGATTAATGTTCACAGACAGACTACCACTTCCATTTTCAATGTGTGTTTTAGCACTGCAGTAGTACACCACAATCAGGTTAGGCCTTTTTCTTAACCTATGTGGAATGAACGATGCTTTCTGAACTCTATCTGTAAAGCTTAAAATGGCACTGCTTGGGCGGCCCTCATCTTTTATATTGGCTGCGCTAGACCATGTGATAGATGCAAGCAGGGTCTTACATCATTGGCCCACTCTCCCAAGTTTTTGGCAGTGTTTGAAATGGGCGTTTTTGTTCCTTTGAAAGGAAAAACATTTAGTTTGAGGAAATGTAATTTGAATAGTCAAATTTGGAGGTTATAATATGGCCCAAGTGATTTATTTAATTCTCACCTTGACTTATATAGTCTAATTTTATACAGGGTGGATAAAAATCAATGTTTTTTTTTAAAAAATCAAAAAAAATCAGATTTTTTTTTATTTAAATCGGATTTTTTTCAATAAACTGCTTTTTGAGGAAAATATTTTACCATCCAAAGGTTCTTCCATCATGAGATAAAGCCGAGTTGTTTAACTCAGTAGAATAAAGGCTGTATATGTGTAACATTCACAATGCCATGCTCTTCCAGAGGTTTCTGTAGGATTAGTGGGCAGTTTCTCTCCTATATTATCACAGACGCTCGCTTTACTTACGCAGTTCTCAAAACTGAATTTGACGCCGCAGAGGTCCCAGCCTCTTCTTCACGGCAAAAATGTTACAACATGAACAGAGTTGAGAAAAAGACCTTAATCCTATTGTTCTACAAACCTATGAATACAGAATCAACCCCTTCAGTGCCAAGTTCAAGAAGTTAGACAATATGTTTCTGATTGTTTGGAGTGGAATAGATCTGCACAACACAAGAAGAATGTGAATCTAAGTGTGAGGAGGAGGAAGGGCAAGCAGACAAGAAAATGAAAGTGAAACTTTGAGCACAATACTGCAGCATAGCCACAGACAGACAAGTCTGGATCTGTTTGTGTGTACGATCTGAGGTTTATTACATTCTTTCCTTATAATGGCAGCAGGCCATAAAAGAGACCCAGTTTGGGAATATTTTAATGAAACTCCTTCGCCTATCGGTAAGGCAGGCATGCGTGCAAAATGCAAACGATGCAACAAAGAGATGCAAGGCCTGGTGGCGCGAATGAGGCAACATCATGAGAAGTGCGGTGATGAAGATGACCAAAGAAACACTTCTGAACAGGCAGGATCTGTTGGTAAACATTTTTATTGAATCCTATTTCTAAAGACTGAACTGTCATGTGTGAGAAAAATTATATTTCTTATTATTACTGCATGTTACTATCATTTGGTACAGTTATGAAGAAAAACAAATATTCCTTTTGGGGCAGGGGCAGTGATGTGTTGTGTACAATAAGCAGAAATTGTATAAACAATAAAATAACAGCATTGACTTTTTTTGTTTAGGGGAATTCATGGATTCTGGAAACTATCCACCTCCAAGATCACCATCATCCTGTTCTACAGTTTCAGAGTTATCCATCCAGGATAGTGCTTCATTAGCAGCAGCATCATCATCAGACACCCACAGCCACATATCACCATCACCCAAAAGGAAGAAAAAACCTTTACCTCCTGGAACCACCATAGATAGGTTTGTGATAAGAACTAGCAGATTAGAAAAAGAGTTGATTGATGAAAAAATTGCCCAGTTTATTTATGCAACGAACTCTTCTTTCCGTCTGACTGAGAACCCACATTTCATTAATATGGTTCAGTCACTGAGACCAGGATACAGTCCACCCAGCAGAGCTGATGTTGCAGGGAAACTGCTGGATCAAGTGTATGACAGAGAAATGGAGCAATGTGCAACAGCTCTGGAGGGTAAAATTGTTAACCTAAGTATTGATGGGTGGAGTAATGTCCACAATGATCCTATTGTATGTGCTTGTATAACAACAGAAGAAGGTAAAGTCTTCCTTGCACAAACAACTGATACGTCAGGAAATGCACACACAGCAGAATACTTACAAGAAGTGGCAGTAAAAGCTATAACAACATGTGAACAAAAATTCAAATGTCTAGTACGCAGTTTGGTCACTGACAATGCTGCAAAATTATCCAAGATGAGAAGAAATTTAGAAGAGCAGGGAGGGAATACAAAGCTGCTAATAACATATGGTTGCAGTGCTCATTTGCTGCACATCTTAGCCAAAGACTTAAGTGTTCCAGAAATAAAGGCTAATGTTGTTGAAATTGCTAAATACTTCCGTAATAATCATTTTGCTGCAGCAGCTCTGAAAAGGATGGGTGGAACCAAGCTAACGCTCCCACAAGATGTTAGATGGAACTCTGTGGTGGACTGTTTTGAGCAGTATATCAAAAACTGGCCTATTCTGATGACACTTTGTGAAGAAAATCGAGATAAAATAGATGGCACTGTCACGGCCAAAATCCTCAACATTGGGCTTAAGAGAAATGTTGAACATATGCTGAGCTTCCTGAAACCCATCTCTCAAGCTTTAAACAAAATACAGAAAAATAGCTGTTTTATTGCGGATGCTGTTGAAATTTGGAAGGAACTGAGTGAACACTTAAAAACAGAACTACACATGGACAGAATTAAATTACAAGCAGTAAACAAACGAATGGGACAAGCACTGACTCCAGCTCATTTTTCGGCAAATATTGTCAATATCCAATATCAGGGTCAAAACCTAAGTGCTGAGGAAGAGGAGTTAGCTATGACATGGGTATCCAGAAATCATCCATCTTTAATGCCAACTATAATAAACTTCAGAGCTAAGGGGGAACCATTCAAGAAATATATGTTTGCTGAAGATATTTTAAGGAAGGTCACACCAGTAAACTGGTGGAAGTCACTTAAGAACTTGGATTTAGAGACTGTTCAAGTAATGATTTCGCTTTTAACAGCAGTAGCTTCTTCTGCAGGCGTTGAAAGAATATTCTCTTCCTTTGGACTCATTCATTCTAAATTGAGAAATCGGTTGGGACCCAATAAAGCAGGAAAGCTTGTTTTTCTTTTCCAGATTATGAATAGGAACAAAGAAGAAGATGATGATGAAGATGACGACGAGTGAGCTACAGAGGACAGCAGAGACAGTAGTATTTAAGTTTTTCATGTGTCGGCTGGGCTGACAGTCTAAGTTTCTTAAAATATATATATATTTTGTTTAGCCAAATTAGTTAACAAACATGGATGTTTGTTTAAGCAAATAACTTATGCTGTAATGTTGTTATTGTTTCAGTTGAATAAATCTATTTAAATTGTTATTAAGGTCAGGATTATTTTTCTCCTTCCTAAGTACAACAGAACAGTGGTGTCCAAATATGAATGATTAACCCATTAAACTGGGGAGAAAAAAGTAATATAAAAAGTGATTCTAAAAATCTTCATCTACTTGCATGTTAAAGTAAAGTAGCAAGAACTAGTTTAGGTAGAAACTTTGATTTAAATCACTGATTTAAATCAAGCCTTACTGACTAGTGATTTATATCAGTTAGATTTAAATCAAATCCACCCTGATTTTCTATACATTTTTCTGCAATACTGAAATATATTGCTAGTTTTGGGAAATAATGTGGCACCATAGCTTATTTGGGTATTTATGCACAGTCCTTATACATAAACCAAGGTGGTTAATTTATGAATCCTTTTTGTCCAGTTTAATTTTATTGATCTATTTATGTATTTAACAATCTAGGCATGTATCAAGGAGTTATAGTTTAATTAAGGGGTTTAAATAAATATAATAGAATTTTAAGTATTTTTTAGATTTAATATATTCTTGACGATTATCCAGTGTTTTATGGGGCTGAGATTCAAGTATTTGCATGCAAAGAAATACCAGGAATAACTATAGGGTTAACAGTTGAGATACCAACACAGGTGCAAGAATGGTCATAAATAAGGGAAGACACCCTAGTCTCCTCACTCCCAGATGAAGGAAACCGAAGTGTTCTAAAACACGTAGAAGTTGAGCACTCCAACCACCAGAGGTTACGGTCTTCTTGTTCAGTGTGACGTCACACGCCGGGACTCCAGTGTCCACTTTCCAGGTCAGTGAGCTGCACTACCCGCCTGAGCTTATCCTCCTGCATGAAGATTTTTCTTGAACTCCTGAACTCTTACTAGCGCAAAAAGAGTTTAAAGATCTCGTAAGGTTATCCCAACTTGGGACTCTATTGCCAGGATATTCATTTAACTCAACCCCAGTAAGTGATCTACGAAACTGGTTTCTATTGCACCCTTACTACACCATTGGGGATTTACCAGTGCCTATTGGGGGTATACAATTGGGAAAACCAGTGTTTTTCTTGGTTAATGTTGTCTATTAAGGTCTGTGTATCCATTTTTGGCTTATGTGGACTTCAGCGCACGGTATATACTTTATTTAATCTGAGACAGTCTATGTGCCAGTTTTTTATCCGAGCAGCAGGTGTTCACTTAGTGTTTACATACTATAGCGCTACAGAGTTTTACTTTATTTGTTAGTTATATATGGAGATGGCTACTTTTTGTAAGCACCAGTACACACCTGTTTTCTGTATGGAAGTGATGGTCATTCTTTTCATATTTGTATACGTAGGCTCTCTGACTGAGCAATTCACCTCTAAGCCTCAGATGGTTTTAAATTATAGCAGGATCATACCTTCCCATATAAATGTAGGCTTCAGCCTAATAAAGAATTCATACTAGATAGGTTCCCGGCAACGAGAGTCGCCTTACCATGGCTGCCAGGTACACATGAATTGGCCAATTTATGCGCCAAGTATTCTCAATTATTCCTATTTTCTAGAGCGGTAATGCAATTCAAATTTCATATATTTCATGTTTGCTTACTATAGCGCTACAGAGTTCTACTTTATTTATCACTTAGCGTTGGTGCCAGTGTGTTTTTTTCTACTATATATGGAAATTTGACTTGAGCAGATCTATCCACGGAGGATCGATTTCATCTCTAATTTTAAAAAGTTTTCATATGTCAATCTCCTTTTACATCATGAAGTTTTTCCAAAAGAGTGGTATGTCCGCTAAAGGTTGGAGTGCTGTAGACATGACATCACCGCTGCAGCTTTTACAGCAGTGGTCCCCAACTCCAGTCCTCAAGAGTCACCAGATCATATTTTCAGGATTTCCTTATTATTACACAGGTGATAATTCCATCACCTGCACAGGCAATAACTCCATCACCTGTGCAATACTAAGGAAATCCTGAAAACATGACCTGTTAATGGCTCTTGAGGACCAGAGTTGGGGAACACTGTTTTACACAATCACCAAAGTAGTGGTGGAGATACAGTGCAACACCTGGGAAGGGCGAGTATAGGCTCGATTTTGTTATTTTTATAATGGCAAACACGTATTTGTGCAAAAAGTTGAAAAGGGAAGAGTTGTAAAACACACAAAGCTCCTCGGAAAGGTTCTACAGTGGGGTTTTAGGAGTGTTTAATATCTACAGCAACATTGTATTTCTTTATTTTTTATTGATTTTTCTACATTTAACATCCAAGGGCTGCCCCTGCCATCTTTAGTCCATTACAGGTCCTTGTGCTATGACATACATCAGTGGTGTCTGAAGAACATGCACTGTGCTGAAGAAAACACTACTCTGCAGACTATGTAGAGCTCCCCTATAATGTAACAGTTAGTTTGAAGTGCTCCAGAGAAGTGAATACCAAAACTACAAAGTCTTTCATTGGAACTTTTACTGGAGGTCTAAAGAAAAAGGATTAAAATGGGAAGTACACTTCTATTTAAATTATTTCATTCTGTAAATGTATAACCACAACAGAAAACAGGAGACATTGAATATTGTTGCACACCAATGATCAAGTTAAAAAAATACACTCTGTGCATGCAAGACTTTTCCCATCCAACCCCCCAACAGAAATTAGTACCCCTGGAAGAAAAAAAAAATCCTATGGTCTTCTCATATTTACACTTCAGCCTGTCACAGGCAAGTTTTTGTATCTGACACTTTGCTGTGCACAGACCTATGCGCCAAACATGACATACATGCACAGAAACTGTACCAAAATGAATAACATTTAAAAAAAAAATCCAACTCAATTCTTGGAAGTATATTCATTCAAGTCTGTTTTTCAAAAGCAAATAATAAATATAGACCTGTAAGATAAAAAAAAAGGCACATTAGGAAACATAACACAGAGGAAGAAAAAATCTGATCAAGAAAAACCCAAAAGTAAAAGCAAATGTTTTATATTACATAGGTCACAAATATTCACATCTAAAATAAAAATGAATCCATCCGATAATACAACTGCAGGTGCACCAATACCAGAGTGTAATTGAGTCTTGAGTTAAACGTAGGCAGTAATTGTGAAAAGTAGATCTGTATAAAGGCACAATTATGTACATTACCGGCTGGCTTTTACTTCCATACCACAGCATGTAGACAAATATATGCTTAAAGTTGGCAGAGACTTTTTATAAGGGTTAAGCAGTGCAGATTTGCTCCCCAAGACCATAAAAAATGTTGGTTATCTTAAATTCTATGGCAAATATTCCTTCTGCTGACAGAACCTTAGAGATTCAGACTAGGTTACATCTAACAAGCTCTATCAGGATACTGCACAGCCACAGATGTACGTGTAACACCTCTCCTGACATAGAACGTACAGGTACAACACGTATCGTGCGCAAGTGTATGGAGAGTGCAAAGGAGTTGAGCCTGCATCATACCCAGCAGAGGCTGACTGTGATACACAACTGACTTTCTTTCGTAACAGCAGTTCTCGGAGTGCGCTACAATCTCAGCTGTTTAACCATTTAAATGCCCCTGTCAATTACTAACAGAGGCGTTTAAATAGCATGATCGCTGCTGTGCCAGCTCCCATCAGCCCCCCGCAACTCGACTGCAGGTGCCCGATGGGATGTCAAGGCAGTCGGAGGTATGCTGAAGGCCTCCATGGTTATTAACTTTGTCCTCCTGTGACGCCCAGCCTGTGGGTGGGCTTCATAGGAGAACGCCATTTTATCTATATACTGCAATACAACTGTAAAACATCACACAGCGGAAAGCAGCTTTTCTATCAGAGGAGGCTGATAGACTGATCTGGCCACATGCTCCTCCACCAGCAGTCATTGTATGGACAGAAGGGATGGTCACTTTATGAAAAAAGATGCTCTAACAAAAGTGGTCAACTCCTTTAACGTTTTTTTTTTTTAGAGTTAAAGGGAACCTGTCAGCTGATGCATGCTGCTTTATATTGGCTGTAAGATATCAGCCAGGTTTGTTTGGTTCGGACAAACGGCAGCGTTTCAGAGAAAAACGTACTTTAAAAGCCACTGGGGACTGAGCCACTCGGGAAAATAGTTGGACAGGCAGGTCCCCGGCAGCTTCTTCCCGCCCGATGCTCTGGATTGACAGGTCTCTCCCTGCATTTGAGTATAACGGGAGATATGTAAAGCGCCATGGAATAAATGGCACTACTATAATAATAATAATAATAATAATATTATATCAGTTCAGGCCACTCATGTTCTCGGTCCCCAGAGTTTCCGAAACAAACTTACAGAGCTGAGATTATACAGCCTGTGTCTGATACCTGCTGAGTGTGGAAGTTCAGGAAGCAGGAAAAATGACTCAAACGGAGAGAAAAAGCATATTTTTCTGATATGATATATCACAAAGTATCTTATCTTCCACTTGAATTCTTGATTTGACACCTTGCTTGAAATTACTCGGTCCATCCATTTATTTATTCTTTCATCGTTTGCGAAACCTCAATCTATAATGTCTGGTAATATGGCACCTGTAAAATCCTATTTATACCAGATTAAATCTTTAAGAACCCGGATATTTTTTTTTGTTTTCGTTCTTTTGTTTTTATCCTCCCATTCTTCCAAGAGCCACTTTTTTTATTTTTCCAGTGACAGTCATGAAAGGGCTTGATTTTTTTGTGGGATAAATTGTAGTGTTGATCATACTATGACAGTAGATACTGTAGATAGTAGATAGTATGTAAAGTGCTGGAAACGGAGGGCAAAAAAAAAAAAAACTATGTGGTGTAAATTCACGAAAAAAAAAAAAATAAAAATAACCATATAGGTAGTGCAGTATATAGTGTAACTGCGATTCTCCTATGAAGCCAAGCCTCTGGCTAAGCATAACAGGAGGACTAATATCGCAGCCGTGGGGGCCTTCAGCAAGACCCCAGATACCATGATAATCCATCAGCTCCCTGTGATGGCAGGACCAGCATCTGCACATAGCTGAAAATAAAATGCATACTGTAAATCCACTAGTGGGCACCCATTTTAAGAATGCAACAGAATTTGGAAAACAACTTACTTGTAGCATCCCATTCAGATTTGCTTAACGTGCCCTTAAAAAAAAAAAAAAAAAGTTAATACAGCTAGAAAGAGGGAAGGGGGTCACTATCCTTTAGGAGAATGAGAAAGAAATACTTACCAGCGGCATCTTGGCATTGCCACTTTCCTTAACAATTCTAGCATGTTCATAATCCTCTTCGTCATTTGAAACTAAGCTGGAGTTAGGAGCAGCAGGATATTGCTGAAATAAGAAGGGGACATGCCATTTTGTTAGTCCTAATCCTAGATGCTGGTATCTATCACATAAGGATGCAGAAACTTGTAAGAAAATTATAAGAAACAAAGTGTAATTTGCTATGCACGTCTGATTTTGGTTGCACTGTTTAATTAAACTTGGCACGTTTTATAATTCCTCTTACACGTACCCTTTTTCCAAGACAAAAACATTTTGCTTTGTGAATCACTCCTATTATGCACAGTTTAGAGATCGTACTGGTTGTACGTATGGAGACCAGGCAAGTATGGCGTCTTACTGGCAATGCTCCATGGGAGAAAACTATGCAGATTAGCTCTCACAAAGAATATATCTGGCAAGCACCGACTAGGAGAGATATACCCTATAAATCAACGCATTACAACACGACCAGAAATAAAAGCCAAATCAAAAAAATCATCAATTCAAAATCCATTTCTTTCCTTCATGGCCTTAATACAAGGCTTGTTAACAGGTCGAACGCAGACTTACAGGGCCACCTTCTCTCCCAGGTGGTACCTGCCAGATAAATTCATTTGTTCTAGGAGAGCTCCTTTGCATAGTTCAGGGGAGACATATCCAATTCCCAACTACGCTTACAATTGGTGCAAAAGAATAAAATTAAAAACAGCAGATTTCAACCATGTGCATTTCCAGTACCGACTTGTAGGATTTATTTGAACCTATTCTACTGCCTTCATTTGCAGCTTTCGTATTTTTCAGTGCCAGCCCGACAGCACGCTCACAAGTCTGAGCCCTATCCGACATCTATCGTATATGCAGATGTCTGGTGCGCACCTATGGAGCTGGCACCCGCAGTAATGGTGGACGTGGTGGGAGCCAACAGTTCCATCCCTTAGATTTCCAGTCCACAGTGCGAGTCCCATGTGGACATATCCTAAAACATGCTGAAGCAAGACGGCATTTTCTTTTTTAACCACTTCATAAAATTCCTTCCAATAAGATTAGTTTTGGTTTTGCATTGTGAAGCATGAAGCAAAATTTAAGAATAAAATGATAATACACCTACTGTAATAATACAATGCTATTAAACCAAGCCTCACTCAGTGCTTCTAGTCTAGAAAGGACAGCAAATTATAGTAATTCCCCTGTACACAGATAAGATCAGTATACAGGAACATAACAATGCTCTACCAGTGCTATTAATTCAGAAAAATAATGTTAGAAGACATGGAAGAAGTCAGTTTCTTATACAAGTAACTAATAGTGATGAGCGAACGTGCTCGCCACTGCTCGGTACTCGCCCGAGCATCACGGTGCTCGACAAGCTCAGCGCTCGGTCAGTATTTCCGGGTTGCTCAGGCGGGAATTCGGGTCCCGGGGCATGTTTGGTGCTCTTTAGAGAGCCAATGTACATGCAGGGATTGCCTGCCACGCACTGTAATGCCGTAGCCATGTTGGTTGTGGCATTACAGTGATTGGTTGGTCGCACAGCGTCATCAGGTGTATACAAGAACAGGTGCCGCAATGCACGTAACAGTCTACCCCGGAATCAGGCAGATTATGGAGAGGTGCTACTGTGTCAGGTAGAGATTTGCTTGTTTATAGTTAGTATAGGTGTTCCACGACATATATATATATGTATGTGTGTGAACTAACAGTCCTTCTGAGGACTAATCCAGTTGAATATAATCAGTGCTAAGCAGGAGTTAGGCAGGCAGGCCGTGCATGTGGCAGACTGCAGTGCACATAGCGCAAGAGGGTCCATTGAATGTCCTGTCTATAGATAATTGTACACATAGCCCCAGATATCAGGGGCCAGGGCAAATTTTTATCTTAATCCTGGTTATTTGCTTAAAAAGCAGTCCAGAGTACACCATTTTTCTGCTCCCTTTGCTTGTTAGCACTGCAGAATACAGCCAGATCTGTTCCATATTTCAGCAATAGAAATCCAGAAATTTGAACTGAACATGGAAAATATTGGCCTCCTTTTCCATTCTGTTGTAGTGCGTCGGTCAAGCTATTCATAATAGGTCTCCCTGTAGAATAATATTGGTAAATTACAGTCCTGCTATTTAAAACAGTGGTTCTGTCAGACAGATCACCTATAACAGTGTTCCAAAATCAGCCATTTTTCCCATTTTCATTTCGTTGCAGTGTGTCGGTCAAGCTATTCACACAAGGTCTCTGTAGAATAAGATTAGTAAATTACAGGGCTGCTATTTAAAACAGTGGTTCTCTGTCACGACGTATCACATATGACTGTGTTCCAAAATCAGCCATTTCTCGTGAACGTGGAAAATATTGTCCTCCATTTAAAATGGGCAAAGTGTGTGGCAAGGGATGGGGAAGTGGACGTGATGGTGCATGCAGAGGCAGAGGCCGTGGCCAAGCTGAAATTGTGCCACAACAAACACCTACATCTTGTCGCTCAACCTTCCTTTCCCAATTACTCGGGGACCACAGTACACCACTATTGAACCTAGAGCAGTGTCAAAAGATTGTTGGTTGGATAGCAGATAATACTTTCAGTCACTTAGCCACCACCATCACCCTGTCTTCCACATGGTGAAATCTCAGTAGCCGTGAGTCTGGACCGCATATTCCTCTCCCTGATCCTCCTTCCTCCCGCAGACACAAGGCGGGAAAGCTTTCCTCATAACGCCACCACAACGGAGGTTACCAGTACAACTGTTAGGTCTTTCCGAGTCTTCTTGTTTTTTTTTACGATTCTGAAGATAACCACAAAAAGGCCATTCCCAACCACCTGCCAGGCAAGCATCAGCAGGGCTAGCAAAACTAGCAGCCTGACCACCACCAGCATGATCAGGCACATGGCAGCAAAGCACTCGACTAAGTGGGCCAAACCACAGGGTCCAGAAACAGTGTCTGCGGGTGACACCACTGCTTCTTCCACTATTGTGCGTGCACGCCAATCCCCTGTACATGGCGCATACCAAGAAGCCTCCCGCCCTGCATGTGTCGTTGAACACTCTCAACTAGCACCATCAGCAAGCACATCCTTGTCCCAGCGCAGCGTTCAGTTGTCCATACCCCAGTCCTTGGAACGCAAGCGCAAATACGCAGCCAACGTCCCACTACTAAATTCACACATTTCGCGAATGCTTGCGCTTGAAATGTTGCCTTTTGGCTCGTGGAGATGGAAGCTTTCCGCAACCGGATGGCGGCTGTCCCTCGGTACTTGGTCCCCAGCCGCCACTATTTCTCCCGATGTGCCGTTCCCACATTACACAAGCACGTGTCCCACAACATTAGCCATGCCCTCAACAACGCAGTTACTGGGAAATTTCACCTAACCACGGACACGTGGACAAGTGCTTTTGGGCAGGGACGGTACATCTTGCTGACAGCACACTGGGTTAATATAGTGGAAGCCGGGACCTAGTCGGAGCTTGGGACGGAATACATCCTCCCGACACAGAGGATTGCGGGCCCTGGGTCAATCAGTGTTACCCCCATATTCTACAGCTCTTGCACCTCCTCCTCCTCCTCTTCAGCCTCCATCTCCGAAATGACCACATCAGTCGCAAGCAGGAAAGCACTGGAGCACTGCCTCGGCCAAGCAGAAACAGGCTGTGTTGAAGCTAATATGCTTAGGTGACAAACCGCATAATGCTGAAGAGTTGTGGATAGCTCAAAGAGCAGGCAGATTTGTGGCGGACACCGCTGACCCTACTGCCAGGCATGGTCATGAGTGACAATGGCCGGAACCTAGTGGTGGCTCTGAGGCGAGGCGAGCTCACACACGTACCATGCCTGGCCCATGTGCTTAATCTCATGGTTCAGCGGTTTCTCAAAACCTAACCGGATCTGTTGGATCTGCTTGTCAAAGTTCGCCGCCTGTGTGCTGATTTTAGAGAGTCAGCTACAGCTTCCGCCGCCCTTGCCGTGATTCAGCAGAGTTTGCAGCTTCCAGCTCACCAACTGATCTGCGATGTCCCCACGCGTTGGAACTCTACATTGCAGATGTTGGGAAGGATCTGTGAGCAGAAGAGGGCACTTGTTGAGTACCAGCATCAACAAGGCCGTCGGTATTCAGGTCAGACTCAACACATAAAACCTCAGGAGTGGACATGGATGTCAGACATATGTACCATCCGCCAAAACTTTGAGGACTTCACCAAGATGGTGAGTGGTGAGGACGCCATAATTAGCGTCACCATTCTGCTTCTCTGTCTTCTGAAACGCTCTGCTCACAATTAAAAAGGATGCATTGCAGGCGGAACACGATGAGATGGAGCAAGGAACCATACAGGGTGATTACACACAGCCCAGCCTCATCTCATCCCAAAGTGGATTGGATGACAATGAGGAAGAGGAGGAGGAAGAGGAAGAACAGGAGCTAGTTTCATGCGCTATAGACGGTACTACCTGCACAACTGTCATACCGTCTGTTCAGCTTGGATGGCCTGAGGACAAGGAGGAGGAGAGCATGGTCAGTCGTCCTGTTGGTGAGGACACTGAAGTCTTGCCTCTTTGCAGTCTGACACACATGGCTGAGTTTATGTTACGCTGCCTTTCCGGTGACCTTCGCGTTGTCCAAATTTTGGGTGACCGCATTACTGATTGGCGACACTTCTAGACCCACGCTACAAGAAGAACTTTCTGTCTCTTCTTCCGTTGCAGGACAGGCGTAATAAAATGGTGCAGTACGAGAAGGCCCTTGTTGCGGATTTAAAAAATTCCCATCTAAAAACAGTGGCAGCAGAGGTCACAGTTCGTTGGACAACCAAGGAGTACAGGTGAGAGAGACACAAATGTAATCAGCAGAGGCAGGGGAACACTGTCAAAGTTTTGGGACAGTTTTCTCAGACCCTCCCATCGCACTGGCCCTGAGGCGCGGGGTACTCTCCCAAGGAGGGAAACGTTTCAGAAGATGGTGAGGGAGTACCTTGCCAACCGTACCAACCTGCTCAGTGATCCCTCTGTGCCTTATAATTATTGGCTCTCTACGCCTTGGAAGTCCTGGCCTGCCCTGCCGCTACCGTTTTGTCAGAGCGGGTTTTTAGTGCCGCCGGTGGAATTATAACCGATAGGCGCATCCGCCTGTCAACTGAAAATGCTGACAGGCTGACTCTTATAAAAATGAACAAGGGCTGGATTGGGCCAGACTTCTCAACACCACCGAATGATAGCAGCGTAACAACCTCAAATCCAGTGTCTTTTTTGGGAGGTCTAACTATTCCCATGCACCTCTGTCTTCACACCCAGACATGGGTATACGCTTCCTGATTTTGTCTATTTGCTCTTGTCCTCCTCCTTCTCCTCAACCCCTACATCCTCTTCCATATTACCACCATATCTACGTCTCTTGCAAGGGGCTTTGGAGTGCCTCCAAATTTTTGTTAGCCGATGCATTCACTGCATTGGCAAACAGTTTGGGAGACCCACTTCCTAATATTGGGAACATTGTTTTCAGGAGGCCCTCAGACCTCTACGTCTTTTGCAAGGGACACTGGAGTTCCTCCACATTTTTGGCAGCTGTTGCATTCACTCCATAGGCAAACAGTATGGGAGACCAACTCCATTTTAATGGGAACATGCTGTACTCGTTACTGTAGCTCAGCTCTATGTGTCTTTAAATTGTTAGTAGGGCTTTCCCTAAATTTTGGCAGTTGTTGGACTCCCTGCATACCTTATAACTGTACAGCAGACACTCTCCTTTCTAATGGGAACATGTCGTTACTGTGGCCCAGCTCTGTGTGTCTTTAAATTGTTAGTGTGATTTTTCTCAAATTTTGGCAGCCCTTGCAGTCACAGCATGGGCATTCCCACTATAGGAGGCCCACTCCTTTATAATGGGAACATTTTTTTTACTGAGACCCTCCTATGTCTCTTCAAAAGGGATATTGGGTTGCGTCCAAATTTCTGACAGCCCTTGCAGTCACTGCATAGGCAATAACAGCATAGGAGACCCAATCTTTAATAATGGGAACAACAAAGCATAGCCGACTGCTGGCCTTTTAAGAATAGTAAGACTGTACAATAGTGTTTGTGACTTTCACAATCCCTCCTTCATAAATGAAACAGAATGTATCTGATGTTTCAAACACCACATGTGGCCAGATAAGGTTGTAAAATGTTAAAATGACATTTACTGGTGAATGTATTTTTCACCCTTGAAAGCAATGCAAAAGTGCAAAAACTCAAAAACGCTACGTGTGAACATAATCAAAAACAAAAATGCTCCTCCACACCTTGGGCTATTTATTTTGCCTTATATACAAGTCATTACCCTGGAAAGGATGTTCCTTTACATTTTTCCCAGGAAATTCCATTTTGGTTTAGTTTTTGTATGTTTTATTGTGAGTCCGTAAAAGTGGCGTAATACCTCTGACAACGTTGTTGACAGCAGTGATCTGGAAGTTAGAAATGCTTCCAGGGATCTTCCCCATGCTGTTCCCATGTCATCTGAGCACTGTTTCCATCGATTTGGGCAATTTTTAGGCCCTCTGCAGACCGCCTGGGGGAGCAGCCGGAAAAAATGCTCGAGTTTCACATAGACTTATATTGGGCTCGATATTCTGACCGAGCACTCGAGTATTCCAATTTACTCAACCCGAGCAACGAGTACCTGAGCATTTTAGTGCTCACTCATCACTAGTAACTAACAAAAGATCCAGCCTGAACAGCTAAAACCAGAATTGATATTCTTCTGAAGCCTTCAAATTGGGTGACTATCGTGAAAGCCAATTGCATAGTTATAAAATGTAGAACAGGAATCTATCAATTTGAATCTGTCACTAGGTTTTTGCCACCTCTTCCAAGAGCAGCATAATGTAGGGGCAGAGACCTTGAGTCTATTGCTGTGTCACTTACTGGGCTGCTTGCTGTAGTTTTGAGACTCTCCTGCTAGTAAAACAGTTTTATCACTGCGAATAGCAGCAAACCTACAGCAATGTAATCCTTGATATTCATGAGTTCTGTCTTTCAATCAATGTTGTGGGTTGGCATTTATCAGTGAGAAGACTAGCAAAGCCGCAACAGATAAAATAATTTGTGAGTGGTTGTTTCATCAGTATTTTGCACTTGTCCAGCCTCAGCCTTTATCATAGGGGCCTGCAGTAACCTGATGTGCATTTATTATTGTGTCTTGGAATACACAGCTGCCTTTACTTTGCTCTATGATGTTTTTTTGAATTTTACATCCCTTTTAGCAAGTTGCTATAAATTTTAGTATAGGAACTCACAAAAAATGAGGACCCTTAACGTGGAATGCAAGCTTGCATATTTTGGCCAAAACATCAACCAATGCCTCCTGCATTTTATACATTTTAGATTTTTTTATTGCACATTTTCATCTTTTGCAGGGCGCAGCCAAGCCCTTTAGTGTTGATATAGTGAAATGGGGTGTCCCTAGAGCAAGAAGCCCAGAAACTGACATAACTAGAGTCTGGGTCTCTGCCAAGCTGCTCTCAAACGGGACATCGAAAATCTGGTGACAAATTCCCTTTAACCCCTTCATGACATGGCGATTTTTACATTTTTTCATTTATGTTTTTTTCTCCCTTTCTTCCAAGAGTCATAACTTTTTTTATTTTTCCATCAATATAGCCATATGAGATCTTGTTTTTTGCTGTACGAGTTATACTCTTGAATGACACCATTTAATCTACCAGGTAGTGCACTAGAAAACCAAGCATGTTGAAATTGCAAACAAAAGTGCGATTCCACACTTGTTTTTTTTTGGTCCTTTATTTACCATGTTCACTATATGGTAAAACTGACATGGCAATATGATTCTCCAAGTCAGTACGAGTATACAGATACCAAAACATGCTTTTTATTATTTTTATTATTATTTAAGTGGCAAAATAAAATTCGGACATTTGTAAAAAAAAAAAAAAAGAAAAAGTTTTGCTTTGGTTACCATTTTCCGAGGCCCATAACGTCAGGGCTGTGGAGTCTGTAAGTTAAACCTGCGACTCCGACTCCTCAATTTCCCTTACACCAACTCAACGACTGACTTCCACATATATTGCTTATATTTAAGTGAAAAATGTATTGTAGTACAATGTGAACATCAGACATTTAATCATTTTTATGATACAATAATCAAGATATTTAGAGGGAGGGAGAGAGGGAGGGAGAGCGGAAGGGAGGGAGAGAGGGAGGGAGAGCGGAAGGGAGGGAGAGCGGAAGGGAGGGAGAGCGGAAGGGAGGGAGAGCGGAAGGGAGGGAGAGCGGAAGGGAGGGAGAGCGGAAGGGAGGGAGAGCGGAAGGGAGGGAGAGCGGAAGGGAGGGAGAGCGGAAGGGAGGGAGAGCGGAAGGGAGGGAGAGCGGAAGGAGGGAGAGCGGAAGGGAGGGAGAGCGGAAGGGAGGGAGAGAGGGAGGGAGAGCGGAAGGGAGGGAGAGAGGGAGGGAGAGCGGAAGGGAGGGGAGAGAGGGAGGGAGAGCGGAAGGGAGGGAGAGAGGGAGGGAGGGAGAGAGAGAGGGAGGGAGAGAGAGAGGGCGGAAGGGAGGGAGAGAGGGAGGGAGAGAGGGAGGGAGAGAGGGAGGGAGAGCGGAAGGGAGGGAGGGAGGGAGGGAGAGCGAAAGGGAGGGAGAGCGAAAGGGAGGGGAGGGAGGGAGAGCGAAGGGAGGGAGGGAGGGAGAGCGAAAGGGAGGGAGGGAGGAGAGAGCGAAAGGGAGGGAGGGAGGGAGAGCGAAAGGGAGGGAGGGAGGGAGAGCGGAAGGGAGGGAGGGAGGGAGAGCGGAAGGGGAGGAGAGCGGAAGGGAGGGAGAGAGGAAGAAGCGGAAGGGAGGGAGAGAGGGAGGGAGAGAGGGAGGGAGAGAGGGAGGGGAGAGCGGAAGGGAGGGAGGGAGGGAGGGAGAGCGAAAGGGAGGGAGAGCGAAAGGGAGGGAGGGAGGGAGAGCGAAAGGGAGGGAGGGAGGGAGAGCGAAAGGGAGGGAGGGAGGGAGAGCGAAAGGGAGGGAGGGAGGGAGGGAGAGCGGAGGGAGGGAGAGCGGAAGGGAGGGAGAGCGGAAGGGAGGGAGAGCGGAAGAGCGGAAGGGAGGGAGAGCGGAAGGGAGGGAGAGCGGAAGGGAGGGAGAGCGGAAGGGAGGGAGAGCGGAAGGGAGGGAGAGCGGAGGGAGGAGAGCGGAAGGAGGGAGAGCGGAAGGGAGGAGAGCGGAAGGGAGGGAGAGCGGAGGGAGGGAGGAGCGGAAGGGAGGGAGAGCGGAAGGGAGGGAGGGAGGGAGAGCGGAAGGGAGGGAGGGAGGGAGAGCGAAGGGAGGGAGGGAGGGAGAGCGGAAGGGAGGGAGGGAGGGAGAGCGGAAGGGAGGGAGGGAGGGAGAGCGGAAGGGAGGGAGGGAGGGAGAGCGGAGGAGGGAGGGAGGGAGAGCGGAAGGGAGGGAGGGAGGGAGAGCGGAAGGGAGGGAGAGCGGAAGGAAGGGAGGGAGGGAGGGAGAGCGGAAGGGAGGAAGGGAGGGAGAGCGGAAGGGAGGGAGGGAGAGCGGAAGGGAGAGCGGAAGGGAGGGAGGAGGGAGAGCGGAAGGGAGAGCGGAAGGGAGGAGGGAGGAGAGCGGAAGGGAGAGCGGAAGGGAGGGAGGGAGGGGAGAGCGGAAGGGCGAGAAGGGGGAGCGGAAGGAGAGGAGGGAGAGCGGAAGGGGAGGGAGGGAGGGAGAGCGGAAGGGAGGGAGGGAGCGGGAGAGCGGAAGGGAGAGCGGGAAGGGAGGGAGGGAGGGAGAGCGGAAGGGGGGAGGGAGGGAGAGCGGAAGGGAGGGAGGGAGAGCGGGAGGGAGGGAGGGAGAGCGGAAGGGAGGGAGGGAGAGCGGAAGGGAGGGAGGGAGAGCGGAAGGGAGGGAGGGAGAGCGGAAGGGAGGGAGGGAGAGCGGAAGGGAGGGAGGGAGAGCGGAAGGGAGGGAGGGAGAGCGGAAGGGAGGGAGGGAGAGCGGAAGGGAGGGAGGGAGAGCGGAAGGGAGGGAGGGAGAGCGGGAAGGGAGGGAGGGAGAGCGGAAGGGAGGGAGGGAGAGCGGAAGGGAGGGAGGGAGAGCGGAAGGGGAGGGAGGGAGAGCGGAAGGGAGGGAGGGAGAGCGGAAGGGAGGGAGGGAGAGCGGAAGGGAGGGAGGGAGAGCGGAAGGGAGGGAGGGAGAGCGGAAGGGGGGAGGGAGAGCGGAAGGGAGGGAGGGAGAGCGGAAGGGAGGGAGGGGAGAGCGGAAGGGAGGGAGGGAGAGGGAAGGAGGGAGGGAGAGCGGAAGGGAGGGAGGGAGAGCGGAAGGGAGGGAGGGAGAGCGGAAGGGAGGGAGGGAGAGCGGAAGGGAGGGAGGGAGAGCGGAAGGGAGGGAGGGAGAGCGGAAGGGAGGGAGGGAGAGCGGAAGGGAGGGAGGGAGAGCGGAAGGGAGGGAGGGGAGAGCGGAAGGGAGGGAGGGAGAGCGGAAGGGAGGGAGGGAGAGCGGAAGGGAGGGAGGGAGAGCGGAAGGGAGGGAGGGGAGAGCGGAAGGGAGGAGGGAGGGAGGGAGGGAGGAGGGAGAGCGGAAGGGAGGGAGGGAGGAGGGAGAGCGGAAGGGAGGGAGGGAGGGAGAGCGGGAGGGGAGGGAGGGAGAGCGGAAGGGAGGGAGGGAGGGAGAGCGGAAGGGAGGGAGGGAGGGAGAGCGGAAGGGAGGGAGGGAGGGAGAGCGGAAGGGAGGGAGGGAGAGCGGAAGGGAGGGAGGGGAGAGCGGAAGGGAGGGAGAAGCGGAAGGGAGGGAGGGAAGCGGAAGGGAGGGAGGGAGAGCGGAAGGGAGGGAGGGAGAGCGGAAGGGAGGGAGGGAGAGTGGGAGGAGAGCGGAAGGGAGGGAGGGAGAGCGGGAGGGAGAGACAGATGACAGCTACAGACAGCAAATAGTACATTGCACATATCGCACATATAGTTCACACACATTGTACAGAGAGCACATAATAATCACCTACAATATTAGCATTAGTTACCTTCCTGTGACAGAGATGAGCAGTAGTACTTTCACTTTCTCCAGCTCGGGGTCCAGGAATCGGATCCTGTGAAGGGCAGGCACCCCTCCCCCTCCTCTCTCTGGTGGAGACAGCAGAAGACAGGACAGAGGAGGGGAGATTGCCCCCTGCATTCTGGAGCCAGTGCAGGACGGGAGCACTGCAGCATACAAGTGAGTTTTGATAGGTGCGTGCCTTTGTTTCTAGGGGGGGGCAGCTGCCCCCCCCCCCCCCCCCCGCTGGCTATGGCCGTGATTCACACACAGCGTTTTTGCGGATCCGTTTTTTGCAGTAAAATGCAGTGTTTCTGGGCATCCCAGCAAAGTCAATGGGTTTCAAGATATGACATTCAGACACATCGTTTTGTGAGGATCCGTTTTTGGGCTCAAAAACGGATCCTCACAAAGAATGAGCATGTCAGTTTGTTTGGCGTTTTTCTAATCTGCTTTAGCTATTAAAAACATTATCTATGAGCTCAAAAACCTTTCAGGTGATGCGGTTTTTTAAAAAGCTGATCTGCTTTTGCAGCTGAAAAATGTATCCTCAAAAAACGCAGCAAAAACGCTGTGTGTGAATGCAGCCTTAGATCAGGAATAGAACAGCCATTTATAGGACATTTCATAACTTTCCCAAATTCCTATGAAAAAATATTCCCCACAAACTGCATTGATCTACTGCACCCAATTCATTATCGACTCCGACTCCACAGCCCTGCATAACGTTATCATTTTTTGGGGGGTCTGGGGCTGGGTGAAAGCTTATTTTTTGCGCCCTGAGCTGATGTTTTTATGGATACCATTTTGAAATACATACAATGTTTTGATCGCCTCTTATTGAAATGTTGCGGCAGCCAAAATCCCAAAATGTTGACTTTTAGATTCATTTTCTCATTACGCCGTTTTCCAATAAATTAATCCTATTTTAAATCGGATAGATCAGACTTTTCTTAATGCAGCGATACCAAATGTGTATTTTTTATTGTTTAATGGTTTTATTTTTAATTGGGCAAAATGGGGGGTGATTTGAACTTGTTTTTTTATATTTTACAAAACTTTTTTTCCCCCACTTTAATTGTATTTGTTAGTCCCTTTAGGGGACTTGAAGCTGCAAACATCAGATTGTTTGTGCTACACATAGCAGTGCAGCAGCGAAAATTAAGATCTGTGAATGCCAGCCCTGGACTGGCTTTCACAGAAGGATCGCAATGACATGCCCGGGAATCATCAGCAGACCTCCAGCTGTCATGACAACCCATCAACGCCCTACGATCACGTCATGCCAGCGTGGAACGACGTAGCCCATCTGCCGGCACGTGTTAAATGCTGCTGTCAGAGATTGACAGTGGGATCTAACAGGTTGGTTAACGGCCGCGGGCAGCGTTCTGCTCCACCCACGGCTATTAAAAGCACATGATGGCTGTTCAAATCAGCCATCATGTGCCTGGAAAGTTGCGGGCTCATGCCGAGTCAGGAATGCGACATATGACGTAACTGTACGCCATATGTCGTGAAGGTGTTCAAGCAAATGACATTGTTACACAGAGGAATATTAATGTACACCTTGGGAGAAGATGCATCAGTTGGGTTTAAATGGTTTATTAAAAAAAAACTAAAAATTGATGTAATGTGTGTACTTGCATCCGTAAGAATCGATGTAATTATACTCCGGTTATAGTTACTAAATCTCTTCTACACGAGTAAAGCCAATGCCTTCATAATTAACTGTCTGCAGCAGCAAACATGCAGATTATGGCCAATGCTTGCTTTTTCATGACAAGCAGAAAAGTGGAAATTAATGAGGAAGATTTTCTTCTCCAGTGAACATTGCTGGGGCTTTCATGTGAATGTATCCCGGAGTTTTTCACATTTTACCTTACCAATCTAACGACACACAGAATATGCCGGACAACAATAGCCTTCATCACCATAACACATTACCTCCAAAGCCAGCATTTTTCGCAGCAACATCTTCTGTTCATCATTTTTGACCTTCTCTTCAAAAAATTCTTTAAAGGTTCTCTTGTAAATTAATTTCATTTTATATTTCTTGGCCATTCTGCAAGATAAGTAGATGTGTTATTTCCTCCCACGCTCTCTACCTTCAAATCCATCATGACCCTGTTTTGAATTTTCTATCCTAAAACAAAGACAAACAAACCTTTGGAATAAGCACAGTGACACCTTATGGACACGTGCAAAACTACAATCATATTTTCAGGTCACTCTGACATTCTGGGAAAAAAATTATAAAAAATAAAGAAAATGAACCAAATGACTTTTAAAGTATTTCTGCCAAAAACATTCACATATTGCACTTGTATAGAAAGTTACTTTTCTAAAAAAGGTTAAAAGCATTTGAATATGAAAATGGCAAGATCTCTGTAAATGAATAAGATCCGGCAGCATCTTTTGTATCAGATTTACTAAAATCTGGATAAATTTACATAATGGGCGAAAGTTCTACATAACCCTGTGTAAGTGTATGTGCACACGTTGAGCATTTGCAGCAGATTTTTCTGCACAAAAAATAGTGTTGCTAGGAAAAACATTGTGTACAATACACACTTTAAACATTTTTGAGTGTGTTTTTGATGAGTTTCTACTTGAGTTTTTCCCATTTATTTAAATGGGTGAAAAACGCTCCAAAAACCCTGAAAAAAAATCAACATATTGCAGAATTGAAAAAAAAAAAAAAAAAAAAACGCTCTGAGGCTATGTGCCCACGTTGCATTTATGAAGCAGAAAATTTCTGCTGCATAAATGCAAGTCCTCTCCCGGAAAAACGCATGCGAAATTCCGCACGCGTTTATCGCGCTTTTTTCGCGCGTTTATCACGCATTTTCCACATGCGGAATTGCCTTGCGTTTTTTATGCATTGGACAAAGGCAATTCTGCTTGCGGAAACGCAAAATTAAATGACATGCTGCGGATTTTTGAACGCGGCATAAACGCTGCGGAAAAATCCGCAGCATGTGCATAGAATATACACTTGTTCTCTTCTCAAAATAGGACACTAGTCCCCCAAGAAAAGACCTGAAGCGAGTATTTCAACCATAAAATCCATATTTATTGACACATTTTAAAAATGCAGTGAAATAAAACAAATCACAGTGCTTCAAAAATGTAAATGGGCAGACATTGGTATTAAATCCTACTGATACTCAAGGTATACTGTGTTCCGGTTAATGGCATGAGGCTCACAATCGTTGCCTATTGCTATCCCCTCATAGTGAAATGTGTAATGATAATCAATATTACTTATAGCATATTTCTGTCCCCACATATTATAATAAATTGTGCAGTGATAATCACTATTGATATAACAAAGATGCTATTAATTACACATATGGAGGGGCTATTGTGGTTAAGGTTATGAACCCATGGGGAAATGTCCCGAAAGAATAAAGCATGGAAACCAACTATCTGCAAACAAGCAGCATAAAATGGAGCCAAAAGTAAGAAGGAACCGAATAAAGTACCTGAGTCAGAGTAATAATGCTGTCGCCCATCCGTAACCCCGACGTACGTTTCAAATATTCTTCTCCCTGAAGAAGAATATTTGAAACGTACGTCGGGGTTACGGATGGGCGACAGCATTATTACTCTGACTCAGGTACTTTATTCGGTTCCTTCTTACTTTTGGCTCCATTTTATGCTGCTTGTTTGCAGATAGTTGGTTTCCATGCTTTATTCTTTCGGGACATTTCCCCATGGGTTCATAACCTTAACCACAATAGCCCCTCCATATGTGTAATTAATAGCATCTTTGTTATATCAATAGTGATTATCACTGCACAATTTATTATAATATGTGGGGACAGAAATATGCTATAAGTAATATTGATTATCATTACACATTTCACTATGAGGGGATAGCAATAGGCAACGATTGTGAGCCTCATGCCATTAACCGGAACACAGTATACCTTGAGTATCAGTAGGATTTAATACCAATGTCTGCCCATTTACATTTTTGAAGCACTGTGATTTGTTTTATTTCACTGCATTTTTAAAATGTGTCAATAAATATGGATTTTATGGTTGAAATACTCGCTTCAGGTCTTTTCTTGGGGGACTAGTGTCCTATTTTGAGAAGAGAACAAGTGTATATGGTATATGAGTTTAACTACCGATAATATTTTTCAGGATTCCATTTGTGGAATTGTGTTGGTAACAGCATGTGCATAGAAGTTGCGGAAACCCATTGGGGATCATGGGGTGCGGGTTACCAAGCATTTTACAAGCGTTTCCGCTGCGGAAATTCCGCATCAAAAACGCTTGTAAAACGCTACGTGGGCACACAGCCTAACGGAGTAAATCCTCACCCTCGAAAAATGTAGAATAAAAAAAAGAAACCCTATGGCAAAAATGCAGTTTGTGATTTAAGCTTTAACAGGTATATTAAAATTTGGATGAGACAAAAGCAACTCTGTGTAGGTTTTTAGGTTCAATAAAACATTGTGTGGGAGAAGGTCTTCACCAAAAAATTTTAAGAAACAAAAAAAAGTTTTAACAGCCGCGTCATTGAGTCAATAAAGAGCAAAATGAACTGAAGTAGAGTTATTAGGTAAGAAAATGCTATTGTTCTCTTTCCTCGCTTGGTTAAAAAAAAAAAAACTCTCCATTTCTTTCTGACTAATAAGGAAGGGGGTGAATCATACACAAAAGTTCATGTTCGTGTTATATAAATAAATAATAATAATGTTAGTCTCCCCGCAAACCCATCAGAAGCCATACAGGTTGCATCCCTACATAAACCTGTTATTCTGTGCCAATAGCTCCAGCCACCTTCTATTCTATACAAAGCTGGATTTTCCTCCCCACTGATGAAGCAAGATACTGAACATTGCGAAACGAGTGTGGGGGACTGTTCCTAGGGTGGACCTTGACATTGCTACATACATATGCCTTAAACGTGGGTATGAATCTGTGACACACAGGTTGATTTACTCCTCCTAGCAGCTTAAATACTTCTTATCACCATGACTATGTCGTCTTTTACATGTGACCTATATGTCTACAGATGGGGAGGATTATTTAATATATATACCCTCATGCTTGTGTTATACTTGACTAATATATTTATGCCACAATACAAAGCCTGTGTCATAAAAATTACTGATCATTTTGTCTAGGAAAATTAAAGGCAAGATATATTTTTATACATGTCACTAGCTATTGAACCCGTTCTATGTCCAGGTGGCTAGCATTTATATTGGTATATGGCCTCCATCTTGTCATGTGCTGCTCCCATCCAGCGCCCCCATCCTGTCATGTGCTGCTCCCATCCAGCGCCCCCATCCTGTCATGTGCTGCTCCCATCCTGTCATGTGCTGCTCCCATCCTATTCAGTAGAAAGTGGCTGGATTGCTCTGCTGACATATTTTAAATACACAGTACAGACCAAAAGTTTGGACACACCTCTTTTAAAGATTATTCTGTATTTTCATGACTATGAAAATTGTACATTCACACTGAAGGCATCAAAACTATGAACACATGTGAAATTATATACTTAACAAAAAAGTGTGAAACAACTGAAAATATGTCTTATATTCTACATTCTTCAAAGTAGCCACCTTTTGCTTTGATGACTGCTTTGCACCACTCTTGGCATTCTCTTGATGAGCTTCAAGAGGTAGTCACCGGAAATGGTCTTCCAACAATCTTGAAGGAGTTCCCAGAGATGCTTAGCACTTGTTGGCCCTTTTGCTTTCACTCTGCGGTCCAGCTCACCCCAAACCATCTCAATTGGGTTCAGGTCTGGTGACTGTGGAGGCCAGGTCATCTGGCGTAGCACCCCATCACTCTCCTTCTTGGTCAAATAGCCCTTACACAGCCTGAAGGTGTGTTTGGGGTCATTGTCCTGTTGAAAAATAAATGATGGTCCAACTAAACGCAAACCGGATGGAATAGCATGCCGCTGCAAGATGCTGTGGTAGCCAAGCTGGTTCAGTATGCCTTCAATTTTGAATAAATCCCCACCAGCAAAGCACCCCCACACCATCACACCTCCTCCTCCATGCTTCACGGTGGGAACCAGGCATGTAGAGTCCATCCGTTCACCTTTTCTGCGTCGCACAAAGACACGGTAGTTGGAACCAAAGATCTCAAATTTGGACTCATCAGACCAAAGCACAGATTTCCACTGGTCTAATGTTCATTCCTTGTGTTCTTTAGCCCAAACAAGTCTCTTCTGCTTGTTGCCTGTCCTTAGCAGGGGTTTCCTAGCAGCTATTTTACCATGAAGGCCTGCTGCACAAAGTCTCCTCTTAACAGTTGTTGAGATGTGTCTGCTACTAGAACTCTGTGTGGCATTGACCTGGTCTCTAATCTGAGCTGCTGTTAACCATCGATTTCTGAGGCTGGTGACTCAGATAAACTTATCCTCAGAAGCAGAGGTGACTCTTGGTCTTCCTTTCCTGGGGTGGTCCTCATGTGAGCCAGTTTCTTTGTAGAACTTGATGGTTTTTGCAACTGCACTTGGGGACACTTTCAAAGTTTTCCCAATTTTTCGGACTGACTGACCTTCATTTCATAAAGTAATCATGGCCACTCGTTTTTCTTTACTTAGCTGCTTTTTTCTTTCCATAATACAAATTCTAACAGTCTATTCAGTAGGACTATCAGCTGTGTATCCACCAGACTTCTGCACAACACAACTGATGGTCCCAACCCCATTTATAAGGCAAGCAATCTCGCTTATTAAACCTGACAGGGCACACCTGTGAAGTGAAAACCATTTCCGGTGACTACCTCTTGAAGCTCATCAAGAGAATGCCAAGAGTGTGCAAAGCAGTCATCAAAGCAAAAGGTGGCTACATTGAAGAACCTAGAATATAAGACATATTTTCAGTTGTTTCACACTTTTTTGTTAAGTATATAATTCCACATGTGTTAATTCATAGTTTTGATGCCTTCAGTGTGAATGTACAATTTTCATAGTCATGAAAATACAGAAAAATCTTTAAATGAGAAGGTGTGTCCAAACTTTTGGTCTGTGCTGTATATATTCAGTATAAAGTGGCTGGATTGCTCCGCTGACGTATTTTGTGCGGGACTGCTCTGCTGACATATTTTACATATGTATATATTCAGTAGAAAGTGGCTGGATTGCTCCGCTGACTTTTTTTGTGCGGGATTGCTCCGCTGACTGTGTTGGAGTACTCTGATGACTATTCTATATGGTAGATATATATATGTATATAGCATCTTCTTTAGATATATATAGATATATGTGTAATATATATATCTATATATAGTACAAAATGTTTTTGTTTGTTTTTTTAAGAGAGAGACCGGAGGCACTGTGTGACGCAGAAATCTTCTGTCATTAAAATGGCGGAGAAGTGTGGTGGTACGTTACATATTTAAATTATTAGTGATGTCAGGAGAGGGCGGGGGAGAACTGTGACGCCGGAACAGCGCCTGCGCAGACCGAGATTTCCAGTGCCAGGGGTACATAACATTTAAATTATAAGTGATGTCATGAGAGGGCGGCGGAGAACTGTGACGCCGGATCAGCGTCTGCGCAGTCGGCGCTTTCCGGCGCCATTTTGTTGAAGACACACTTGCAATGTGTCTTCAATAAAACGGCGTCGGAAGTGCGCTATGCGCATGCGCCGGTGCCGACGGTGGATCTCGGCCTTCTGCCCGAAGAGATGCCGCGGCAACTGGCCTCCCGGATAGGTAAGTTGTTATGGTGCCGGAGAGTAGTATACGTTCAGTGCTTACATTACGATCTCCGGCACAATACACATCCTCGTTTAGGATGGGGATGCGTGCCTCTGTGGGGTCCAGACTATGCAGGCGCATCGCGCTTGCATAGTCTATTGAGGCTTCAGACAGAGGGACGCATCCCCGGTTATATTATAGATACCAGATTAATGTACAGTGTTATAATTTATAGCCTGTGACACACAAGTTATTGATCATTTGGTCTAGGATAATTAAAGGCTGTGTATATACATACACTTATCTGTGTGTGCCAACTAATGTGGCCCACCTTTGTGTACTGCGTTCTCTCCTTTTACAATAAGTTTTTATGTATATCACTTGCCATTTTATAGTATGTAATAAAATTTAATGTGCTAGAAGAAAAAAGAAATTATTTATGACCCAAAAACTTTTCAGCCATATTTGGCATTTGACCACGGCGCTCTATGCACCGCATTTACTGCACACCCAGACACCATACATGTACAGATAATCCTTGAAAAAGGCCAAATATAGCCGCAATGGAGAAATAAATTGTTTTCATTTTTGGGTCATAAATAAAAACAAATTTTCTATCACATTTTCCATGTGCCAAAGTTATTCTTATCTTTGAAGGCTTCTAAATACTTCTGAGCACCTACACTCAGTAGAGCACCCATCTCTTTTTTTATATAAAATGTAATGTGAGCATTAACTCCTAGTGTTCTCCTTTCGCTGCTGGAGGCTATAGTAGTAGCTTCGTCTGCAGTCACATTGTCCTAGGTCCAGTCTTGTACTCATGACCCAATCACAATTCGGGATAGTGAGTTATGGGGTTGTACTGGAAGATCATTTATGCACATTTCGATAGATTTTAATAATGACTACAGCACACTGGTAGTTAGAGGGAACCGGTCATATTCAATGACGCAATTTACCTGCAGATATAGTGTTAATTTGCAAATAAATAGTGTTAAAATGCTGCCTGTCAGCCTTGCTGAAAAGCATGACTACTGGGAGAAACTGAGCTTATATCCTCCCACTTAGCTTAGGGTGTGAACAAAGTGATTACAGTCATCACTTACTATACTGTGAATGATTGACTGTAATCACTCCATGGCACTTTGATTGACAGTTCACTCTCCACAGAGCGGTGACTGTAATCACTCCATGGCACTTTGATTGACAGTTCACTCTCCACAGAGCGGTGACTGTGATCACTCCATGACACTTTGATTGACAGCTCACTCTGCACAGATGCACTGCAGAGCAAGTTGTCAAAGTGCTGGTGAGTGATTACACCCGCCGCTCACAGGATAGTAAGTGGTGAGCAATCGCCCCCATGACTGAAAGCAATCAGCTCCCAGGAAAATAGGAGTTTATGTTCTCCCAGTAGCCATGCTTTCAGTAAGGTGGCCAAGGAACAATTTAATGCAATTTACCTGCAGATTAAGCCTTTATCTATAAGTAAATAGCATTTTTGAACATAAGTTTCCTTTAGTTACATTTTAGTAGTAAATAACATTTTAATTCCACACTATATTAAAGTATATAAACTATACATACAGCCATGAGAAAGCCAAGTACTTTCTCTTTGAATTTTATGGTTTCACATATCGAGGAAATAAATAAATAAATCTGTTCCTTAGAAAGTATTAACGTTAGGAAAATCTCAAACCAATCTCAACATCCAATGAATCACAACACGTAAATAAATGACATGGTACAATTTGTTAAAATCTGGACCAAAAATGCAGAAGCAGTGTATGAAAAATTAAGTACACCCTAACAGTTTCTATAAAAAATAAGAGGGTAGGTATCAGCTATGTGCTGTTAATCAAATGCACCTGATTATCACCACGTGTGACCACCTCTATAAGTCCGCATTCGCAGCTATGTGGATTTTTTTGCCACAATTGCAGCAAAAATGCATCACCTACATATTTTATATATATCTGTAACCTACGTATCATCCTGCCACCATGAATTTGGTCGGTTTTTTGGTCCTCTTTTTCCAGATTACTTCATAAATATTAGTCTGGACAATCCAAGATGTAACACTTGATTTCGATTACCTATGAATGTTTGATGCCAATTTTTGTAGGAATATTTTTAAATGTATATCTAATAAAAAAAAAAAATAGTGAGGTCATAATGCCATTTCAAATTTGGAGTCCATCATTGTACAATGAGAAATATTAGTCACAAGTGGAAAATATTCAAGACTGTACTTAGTTTTTCTCATGGCTGTATATTGAAGCTATATATCACTTCACAATAAATGTATGGAGGAAAAGATAAAGCCACACTTACTCTACAAGTACTGGGAAGTACACCAGAAATTCGGGGACATTAACCACACCTTCTAACTTAAAGTCATATTTGCATCCAAATAATGGGTAATTCCCCTTGTCTTGAAAAGTTACACTGTATACATCGTTCCCAAATGAATTTGTGTCAGAAGCTTCAAGGCGTTTCCTGGAAAAAAGAAGAAGGCAACAAAACATTTAGTTAATGTTGTAACTACAATATGGAAAAACAAAAACCTTTAAAGGGCGACTGTCCCTTACCTAAACTCCCAAAATGCATATTACATGTAGTTCTATAGTAACCTACTGAACTTAGTTCCTATGAAAATCATACTAGCATGGTACATTTTAGTGGTGTTGAGTTTCGGTGCACACTTAGCATGGTGAAGGGCTCAGTGCACCATTACACCCCCTTTCAGCTTACATTTTGGGAACTTCCCCTGCTACTGATTAACAGTGGTCGCTCGCTTAAAGTGAGCATTGCCTGAACTCAGCCTGCACGTCTGCTCGTCCACACTAACACTGCCTGAGCCCAGCCACAAGTACACACAACATGAGTGCCAGCTCGCACTCAGTGTAGGAGGCCCGTTCACTTCACTGAAGCCACGGAAAGCTATACATTGTGTGTATCAAGCCGCAGCTGGAGAAAGAAGCCGGGGAGGAGAATGCACCCCCCACCCTCCCTGCGTACACGCATGCCGAGCTCAGGCAGTGTCAGTGCGCACGCAAACACACGGTCTGGGTTCAGGCATCACAATCTGCGCGAGCGAGAGTGACAAGTTCCAAAATGCACAGTAAAATAGACAGCATTCAAACAACATCAGTGTGCTGGGTTGTTTTTTTTTTTTGGGGGGGGGGGGGTTAACACAGGGACATTGATTTACACTGGAGATTGGGGGTCTGTGCACATCCTGCGAATATGTCGCTTTTTTCTGTGCAAATTTGTCACATAACTTGAAGTTTCCTGATGCCAGCAAAGTGAATGAGAATCCTGAAGTCTCGTGCACACGTGGTTTATTTGTGACTTGCAGATTTAAAGCTTCATCCTGTCAATTCTTTCAGCGTTTTTGCTGCAGATTTCACACATACCAATGAATAGGGAAAATTCTGCAACAAAAACGTATGTTAAAAAAAAAAGCATTTTTCCTGCCAAGAGATGCAGAAATGGTGCAGAAATTTCTGCACCAAATAATTAACATGTGTATATACCCCAACTAGTCCAAACATATAGCGAACCATATAGTACTCTTTTTGCTGATTAGGTTAGAACCTGAAAGCCATTTGACAATACTCAGCTCTGGCATTAAAATATGCGATTTCAATTATATTTCATGGGCTTGGTCCTAGAGCTACACTTATCCTGTGGATATATGAGAAGCTGTAAATGTCTGATCACTGGGGGTCCCACCACTGGCAACCTGTGTCACCTGTATGACAAGAGCGATTATTGTATATGAGGTGCTGCTCTAGTCATTGTCAATAGGACTGAGATAGAATATGCATTACCAATACTCTTTTCACTTCTATAGGATCTATAGTCTAGCGACCGCCACTCACAAATACCGTGAATAGAGCAGTAGTTACACATACACATGGAGGACATAGGAAGTTCCAGCGAACGGTTTCCAAAGATCAAACATTAAAGGGTTATTCACCCCTCAAAAAATAGTCATTCCCTATCCAAATGGAACAGATGGAGAAAGTATAGTATATTTCTAGCAACCCATTGACAATGAATGGAGCGGAGGCTGAGCATGTACATCTCCTTTACATTAAAGACAGAGCAGCAGAGCCCCTGCCTCTATCCCAAAACTGATGGGGTTTCCAGTGATCAGATTATCAGTTATCAGCAATGGAGAGGGGATGATGTTTTTCTGAGTATAACCCTTTAATCACCTATCCGCAGGGTGATCCCACTAACATTTACGTACTGAAAGCATAAGAGGGTGTAGCTGAAGAAGCCATTCACTAATAACTAGTGAACGGAGCACCACAGTGCAGTTATATTCTTAGCGTTTTTATTATGACAGTCATTAACAGCAGTTCATTATTTCTGATCTCGTTAGTGCCCTCATCTTTCCCCGTTCTTTACCTGCCAAGTGCTAATAATAAAAACGTATTATTTGCTGTCAACGCTCCTTGCTAGAGCTGTCACAAGAGGATGCCTGTTTACCAGGGTTTGACAGCATAAAGAAACTGACAGCTCATTCTTCTGGGCCATTTAAGTAGCAATAAGAAGGATCAAGAACACTTACACCAGCTCAAAGCCATCTGGAGTTGTGCCGATGAAATAGCCTCCAGGACAAAGTCGTTCACAAGCATTTCTCAGCATCATGTCAGCCTGCTCATATGTCTCAAATGAGTAATGATACACAAATTGACAGCTGCAAATGTCAAAGGTGGTGTCTGGACTCCTCAACTTCTCAGATAAAAGCTCCTAAAATACAGAACATGGAAATTAGGAACTTGTTCCGTTACCTTAAAATAATGTTTAATTCTTTGCAGAAAAGCCAAAGTATATTCAATATAGTTTATTCAATAGTCAGAGAGGACTTTGCGAATAGCATTGACTCCATGCTGCCATCAAAGGAAGACGCAAGAAGAAACAATACTTTGTACATAGAAGAAAAAAAAAAAAAAAAAAAATCGACATTTGGCTCAGTGACTGCATGTGGTCCGGATACGCTTTACACAGGAGTATAATTACATATGGTTACAGCCTCGACCGTCTCAGTCAGGAAGGTCCATGATCGCCCAGATTTCTATAAAGCTAAATACATAGGAGTTACTGAATCATCACAGCGAGTGTCCCCCACATGAAACACTATGCACATGCTACAGTATAACCGCAGAAATTGATATCACCCCCAGCATTTACTCCAATAAAGGAGCTCTCATATGAAGACAATGTAACATGATCATCTGTAGCGGAAATCAAAAGGAACCGGGAAAGAAGAGTAATCAGCCAGATGAATAGGAAGGTAACAAAGGAAGGAAAAAAGAAAGACACAGGTTTGCTGGGAGCTTTCTACATTACATGAAGATGAGGACCTGTTCTTACTGATGGGTCAGTAAAGGGGGCATTAAAGCAAAATTAGCCACCAGTATCCACAGTGTTTAACCGTGTGTGTGTGGATGCGTCACACTGCAGGTATCCTGCACTGCTCATCCCTTGTGGAATATGGTTTATATGTTAGTCCAGTGGTCATTCACCTGGGAGCTCCAAGGCTATAAGAGCATGCTGGGAGTTGTAGCACTGCAGATTGTTAATCCTTGTATTAGTGTATCTAAAAGGAAATGTGCTCCATAATTTGATGACCAAGTGCACTCTGCAATTCTCTAAACTACCATACAAACGAAGGGGTGCGTGACAGAGGCCAATTAAAATAAATGCAGGTATCACCCATGGGAACAGCATCTATCAGAACCATAATGTACGAAATAGAACAACTCCTAGAAGACAAAACTTAGTTATCTGGGAACATTTATTCTAAAAAAAATATATAATATTACAATACAATACATACATACATACATACATATATATATACACATAAGTAAAGATAAAGACCAGAACCATCCACATAAATGGTGCAAAGCCTCCCAGGTCCCTGTCCTTTCAATACCAAAAAATCATGGAGACAGCACGCTTGTCAGGTGAAAAAATAGTACGTTTTAATGGCCCATGAGGCGACATTTCAGTCCAATGGGGACCTTTCTCTCACACACACACACACACACACACACACACACGGTATGGAAAGTATTCAGACCCCTTTAAATTTTTCACTCTATTTCGTTGCAGCCATTTGGTAAATTCTAAAAAGTTCATTTTTTTTCTCATTAAAGTACACTCTGCACCCCATCTTGTCTGGAAAAAAAACAAAATGTAGAACTTTTTGCAAATTTATTAAAAAAGAAAAAAACTGAAATATCACATGGTCATAAGTATTCAGACCCTTTGCTCAGGCACTGATATTTAAGTCATATGCAGTCCATTTCCTTGTGATCCTCCTTGAGATGGTTCTACTCCTTCATTGGAGTCCAGCTGTGTTTATTTAAATTCATAGGACTTGATTTGGAAAGGTACACACCTGTCTATATAAGACCTCATAGCTCACAGTGCATGTCAGACCAAATGAGAATTATGAACTCAAAAAGGAACTGCCCAAGGAGCTCAGAGACCGAATTGTGGCAAGGCACAGATCTGACCAAGGTTACAAAAGGGGGCGTGGCCTAGCAGGGCATGTGAGAAGACGTGTGTTGGAGCTCTCCCGCTGCACATAGCGAATACAGGGCTGAACGGAGGCGCCCCCGAACGCCTGAGATAGCTGCTCTGGTTCTGAAGATTGCAGTGAGCTTGAGGAACCCACCGGAGGCAACATCCGAGACCCAGATGACTCGCAGGAGGCAGAAAGCTGGGGACAGAGGGGAGTACCCGGACCCAAGATGGAGCTGGATCAGCAGAGGAGGCGGCGGCCATGGCAAGTGCTGCATACAGGAGGAAGATGGAGGTGATCTCCAGGCTGGAGAAGTATGCCACAGTGGAGGGAGCAGAGAGGCAGCAGCAGGGAGCTGGAGGTGTAGAGGACACAGGGGAATGCAGGAAAGTCTAGAAATATCGGGTAGATGGGTAGGGGTTCCTATGCTTATAGTGCGTGATGTAAACAATATTGTCAATGACCACAGGGATAAGGGAAGACATGCCTTGTTGAGGAATGAGACAGTGTTTAGTAACTATTTAAAGGAAGTAGCCTTGACAGATCTATGACGGGTACGACATGTGGATAAGTACTGCTACTCCTGCTATTCGGCCACATATGGCTCTTTGTCCCGTATAGATGTAGCCCTGGGAAATGAATGGATGGATAATTTGGTCCCGGAGGTGGAGTATTTACTAAGAGTGGTGTCGGACCACAGTCCACTATTGGTGCTACTACAAATTGAGGACCAGTGGAGTAAATCGGGGTTGGGATGGAAGATTCATCCTTTTTGGCAACTCCTAGACATGGGGAAGATTGGTGATGAGGTCGCTGAATTTTTTAGGCTTAACGAGGGTAGTGCAGAGCAACACATTGTTTGGGACACTATGAAGGCATATTTAAAGGGGACACATGTTCAGAGACATATCAAGGCATAAGACTACATCCAGAAACAAGGATATAGCGGTAATGGAAGAATTGAGGGCAGCGGAGGGAGAGCTGAGTAACCAGAATTCACAGGACACGCAAAACCGCATGAAGGCTGCTCAGGAAGAGGTAAATAAAACACTTGCACAAGGCAGAAATGTTGAGGGCATTTCAAAAAGAAGCTTCCTATGCAGAGGGTGAAAAAGTAGGACATCTGCTCTCAGTGGTGGCTTCTGCGCAGCGGGACTCGGCACATGTATATGCATTAAAACAAGAGAATGGCAGTGTAGTTACTCAGGGGGAGAAAATTTTGGAAGTCTTTAGGGGATTTTACAGGAAGTTATACTCCTCGCAGTCGCAGCAGGTGGAAGGGGAGATTGATGCTTTCCTAGGGGAGGCTCACCTACCTAAGTTAAGCAATGAAGACAGAGAACAGCTAGACGAACCACTTTCAGCGGAGGAATTGGGAGAGGCTTTGGCATCCATGGCAGGGGACAGGGCACCGGGAGGAGATGGCATCCCAGCTGAAGTATACAAAAACCTCAGTGAGGAAATGATAACTAAATTGTTAGGGGTATTTGATGAAGCGTTGGAGAGGGGAGTGTTACTCGCATCTATGAGGGAGGCCATTGTTGTGGTCATTCCCAAAGCTGCAAAAGATCCACAGCTGCCAGAGTCATATAGACCAATATCACTTTTGACTGCAGATATCAAAATACTGGCCAAGGCTCTGGTGAACAGACTAATCCGGGTAATAGACAAGGTAGTCCACTCGGATCAATCTGGCTTCATGCCAAATAAATCCACTGCTGTCAATTTAAGGAGGCTGTACTTAAACATGCAAATTCTAGCTGAAAATGCGGGTAAGAGAGTGGCGGTATCTCTAGATGCACATAAAGCCTTTGACAGTGTGGAATGGAACTACCTGTGGACGGTGCTGAGTAGCTTTGTGTTCGGGCCAGTGTCTACCTCATGGGTAAAATTTCTGTACTCCTCTCCAACAGCCAGAATTAAAGTGAATAACAAACTGTCGGAAAGCTTCCCTCTGTTTAGAGGTACGAGACAGGGGTGTCCATTGTCCCCGCTTCTATTTGCCCTAGCTGTGGAGCCATTAGCTGCCAAAATAAGAAGATCGCAGGAGGTGAAGGGGTTTGTATATGGGAAAACAGAGAAGATAGCTTTATATACTGACTATATTGTACTATTTTTGGAAAATCCTGGGGAAGCCTTGAGAAATGTAGTAACACTAATTGAGGGATTTGGACAGATATCGGGACTACTCATTAACTGGGATAAGTAGTGTGTTCTGCCGATAGATGGAAATGGTGACTGTACCGGGGAGGTGGAACTATTCACCAAATTAAAGGTGGTCCAACAATTTAAGTACTTAGGGATTCATACATCTCTTCCATGGACGACATTTGAGGAGCTTAATATATGCCTTTTATTACAAAGACTGCGCACTAAAATCACAGCGTGGAATAAGTTACATTTATCGGTGGTGGGCAGAGTGAACCTCCTCAAAATGATTGTGATGCCGCAACTGTTATATATGCTGCATAATTCCTTCCTCTGGATCCCTATGAGCAGGTTCCGCAGGATAAAATCACTATTTGGAGAATTAGTGTGTGGTAAGAAGAGTCCCAGACTTAAACAGGAAACACTGCAGAGACCAAAAGAGGAGGGAGGCCTAGCGCTCCCTAATCCCTGGTTATACTTTCTTTCTGCACAAAGCCAACACCTCAAGGGCTGGGGGGGGGGGGGGGGGGGGGAGACTATGAGAAAGGGACAGGTACCTGTCAGTTTGGAGCACTTAATTGAGATTTTGCCATTAAGTATGGGACTGGAGGCGGGAATCTTCAAGAAATGGGGATTGCATTACCATACCATAAATCTAATACATAAGATGTTGCAGAAAATCAAGCAGATTAGGGGGGTAACTCACTTCACTAAGTTTTCACCTATCTGGGATAACATCTATTTTCAGGAGTTCAGTAATATGAAGGGGTTTGGTGAGTGGAAAGAAATGGGTATTGGCCTGATCTATCAGTTGATTTACAGAGGGAAGCTTAAACCATATGAAATGTTGCAGGAAGAATTTCAATTCCCTAGGCTAAACCTCTTTAAATATAGACAGGTTCAGCACCCATTTCAGACCCAAAGCAGAAGAGGGCCTATTGGAATACAAATAGATCTGATGTTAGATTTTATACTTAAAAACAGAGGAACGAAAGGGGCAATATCTGAAGTGTATAGAGACCTGCTGCACGCCTTTCTTGGAGGACACCCTATCAAAGCTAGAAGGAAGTTGGAGAAAGACTTGGGAGAGATAAACGACGATAGGTGGGAGTCTATTCTAGAATATATACCCAAGTTATCCATGAGTGAGCCTGGGAGAATGTCACAGCTGTATGTGATCCACAGGGTGTATAGAACCCCTGATATGTTATTTAAAGCAGGGTTGAAGTCTAACTCCGACTGCCCAAGGTGCTCGCAATCTCAGGCAAACATACTGCATATGCTTTGGCATTGTCCTCCTTTTGGATCGTAGTGTTGAACCGTATTGGATTGGTGTATAGGTGTATTGTCCCTAGGGACCCACTGACATGTATATTGGGGTACGTTGAGGAAATAAAAACAGACAACATGACCAAAATAGCAATTGCGAGATTGTTTATTGCTAGAAAATTTATTGCAAAATATTGGATTAGAGAGGAGCCCCGTCCAGACGCGCATTCATTGCCCAAACGAACTATATAATTCAACTTGAAAAAAGTATTTACACCAAGAGGAATAAGCAGGAATACATCCATAAATTATGGCAGCCATGGCTGGATAGGATTAATTAGAATATACCTATATATACTACTGTAGAGTAAGGTTACGAAAGAATTTCTGCATTACTCCATAATCCTTAAATGGAAGAAGTTTGGGACCACCAGAAGTCTTCCTAGACCTGGCCGTCCAGCCAAACTGAGCAATCATGGGAGAAGAGCCTCGGTGAGAGAGGTAAAGAAGAACTCCAAGATCACTGTGGCTGAGCTAAAGAGATGCAGCAGGGAGAAAAGTTCCACAAAGTCAACTATCACTGCAGCCCTCCACCAGTTGGGCCTTTATGGCAGAGTAGCCCGACGGAAGCCTCTCCTTAGTACAAGACATATGAAAGCCCGCATAGCGTTTGTTCAAAAACACATGAAAGACTCCCAGACTATGCGAAATAAGATTCTCTGATCTGATGAGATCAAAATAGAACTTTTTGGTGATAATTCTAAGCAGTATGTGTGGAGAAAACCAGGCACTGCTCATCACCTGGCCAATACAATCCTAACAAAGAAACATGGTGGTGGCTGCATCATGCTATGGGGATATTTTTCAGCTGCAGGTACAGGACGACTGGTTGCAATTGAAGGAAACATGAATGCGGGCAACTACAGAGATATCCTGGACGAAAACCTCTTCCAGAGTGCTCTGGACCTCAGACTTGGCCGAAGGTTCACCTTCCAACAAGACAATGACCCAAAGCACACAGCTAAAATAACAAAGGAGTGGCTTCAGAACAACTCTGCGACCATTCTTGACTGGCCCAGCCAGAGCCCTGACCTAAACCCAATTTAACATCTCTGGAGAGTCCTGAAAATGGCTGTCCACCAACGTTCACCATCCAACCTGATGGACCTGGAGAGGATCTGCAAGGAAAAATGGCAGAGGATCCCCAAATCCAGGTGTGAAAAACTTGTTGCATCATTCCCAAGACGACTCATGGCTGTACTAGCTCAAAAGGGTGCTTCTACTCAATACTGAGCAAAGGGTCTGGATACTTATGACCATGTGATATTTCAATTTTTCTTTAATAAATTTGCAAAAATTTCTACATTTCTGGGGGGGGGTTTCAGTCAAGATGGGGTGCAGAGTGTACTGTAATGAGAAAAAAATGAACTTTTTAGAATTTACCAAATGGCTGCAATGAAACAAAGAGTGAAAAATTTAAAGGGGTCTGAATACTTTCCGTACCCACTGTATATCTCACACCCATGGATAGTAACTATGTAGAACCATGGTAGCTCTATGTAGAAACAGAAAGTCTCTTTTCCCTACATAAATCATTCCCTTCTTCAGCTCCTGACCCAGCTGCTCCCTCTTCCCCTCTACCAGGGACTTTTGCAGCGACTGATGAGTCATACAGGGAAAATTGACCTCCTGTTTCTACATAGAGCTTAGAAGGATTCAGCTGGTCAGTTTTTAATCACGTCATGTCATAGACCTAATGGAAAAAAGAAGAATTAGCTGAGCAGAAAGGCAAAATGAGCAATTGTAAGTGCACATTGCTATATAATATGATGACTGCAATATATTAAGAGGATAAAAACTTTAATGGGAGCACTTCTTTAAATACGGATATTTTTGCTTGGAATTGTAAGTCAATATAACAGAGGAGGTAAGGTCTGACTGACAGAATTCACAGTCATAACTGACAGCTAAACAGCGCATAAGAATATACTTATCTATCTAAAATACTCTTAATACTGATGTCCGATGTCAGAGCCCAGTACCTGCTAAAGTGATCAGCAGTACTGGCCTGGAAGAGTTTTTATTACACTCAAGTGCTGAATGGAATTAATTTTATTTAGTCGTCAGTAGAGGATGGAACAATTCTGATTTTTGACAGAATCAGAAAATAGATTTTTTGGTACTCAAAGTAAAATCTCTTTTTTTGTAGCCAGGGCTGTAGAGTCTGAGTTGGTGTCCATTTTGGTGGAGTCGGAGTCAGTATAAAATGGACCAACTACGACTCCTAAAATATATAATAAATTGGGTACAGTAGTTCAATGCAGTTTGTGGGGGGAATATTTTTTCATAAGAATTTGGGAAAGTTATGAAATGTCCTATAAATGTCTGTCCTATTCCTGATCTAAGGGTCTAGACTTTTAGCTGAGATGAATCTGTGCTACAGTAACTTTATCACTTAAACATGAACCATGTATGAGGTAGTCGGTGTCATGGAAATTGAGGAGTCGGAGTTGGAAATTTGGCTTACCAACTCCACAGCCCTGGTTTCTAAGATGTACTCTTAGTGGCAGCATATTAACCCATGGTTCCTGTGTCCCCCAATAAAGCAACTGAGACAATGATTTTAGCTCCGCTCCCTGTTCTCCTGGCAATGCCATTTCTTATCATTGGTGGCGCGAGCACTGCAGGAGCAGCTTAAACATCAGAGAGCTGTCTGTGGAGAGCTGCAATGAGAAGCTGTTTTTGCACTGTGTATCTTGGAAATGCAGGTGGTGAGGTGAGCTAGGGCTGTGATATGCTGTCTAGGTCTCACAAGTGACTCATTTGCTTTACAATTTTCCCTGTGGATTTCGTCCTTCAAAATGCTTAGTAATGCAGTGAAATCCACATCTAAGTAATGCAACTCAAATCAATTTTGTCGTGATTTCATTGTGGATTTCAAAGGCAAAGAGGGAACAATGCTCCAGAAGGTGGGTTCCTTGTAGTATACGTGTTCGTGCAATACTTCCCATGGACACCCTTCACAATAGGTGACTCGTGGGCTTCAAAAGGCGAGGTAGGCGAGCTGTTGAGCTCTCACCAGACTCTAATACGTAGATACCTTAAGTAATTATGAAACTGAATGCTAAGTTCTTTCATCATTCTTTAGCCCCTAAACAATGAAAATAAAAATGCACCTTTGTAGAATCTGCAGTTACAAACTCCGCTTCAAAAATATAGTCTCGGTTGCGTGCTTTCATATCGGAGTACCGCTGCTCGCACTGCTGGACTGAAACTTCTGCTATATCTGTAAAAATGATTAAAAAAATACAATGAACCTTAGCAAAGGCGACAGCTGCATGTGTTTAGTTATAATCCAAAGCTGGTCTACGACTACGGTTAATTAGTGGTAGAAGTGATTAGGTCTTGGAACAATGACGGCCGCCTGGCGCACACTGGTGTGAAAACCGATCGGTACAAAATTAATATTCTCTGTGGGCTACCATACATAATGAAGCCTTTTCTTACAAAAAGAGAGTGCTGTAAAACGTGCCTAATCATTTCTACCTGCAAATATAAGAACAGTGGCTAATAAATAAAGGATGGAGCAACAGGCAACACATACAAAAGGTTCACAAATCTGAAAAGTGTCACACATCCAAAGTAATTACAAGTAAAAAGCAGCATTCTTGGGAGTCCGTGAAATAAGGTTACATGAATAACGCTGCTACAGGTATCTATAAATTATATCAGACAACATACATAAGGCGGGTTTACTTCCATTGCCACAGGCATATGCTTTCAGCTGACAGTAGCTTCCTAGGCCATGGCAAATGCCACAAAGCTACAGACCGTGCCAATTTGACACAATAGGGCATATTAATACACGCACACAAAACACACCTGTGTTTCATTATTGTGTGTAAGATACTTGTGTGTCCTGTCCTACAAGGGAAAGAGAATTTGCTAAAGAAAAAAATTGGATGTGACGTAGGAAAAAGCCATCATTTTGGCACCAATTTCTGGCACAAAATCAGCTAATGAATTGGTGGTGCAGAGCATGCACCCAGTATGAATCACTAGGATAAATCTAGCACATTCTGTCTAGTCTACATTTGTGCTGTCTAAGAGTCAGACTGTACTGATACATATGCCCCATACGTGGCTGAAAAATTCAGCCCATCAGAATGTGAATTTTACTAGAAATCCATGATTGGCCACAGCGAACAGCCAACGTTTACTGGATAAGTCACGTGCCGACTAACTACTCATCTTCTTCCTTTACTAGAACACAGAAAAGCGGATGAGAATCTAGTCAGAATGTGACCCAAAGTTGGCAAATAAGGATACTGTGATGGTTGCTCAAACTGGCAAGCGGAGCCAAATCCTAACAGTGCGAGTATTACACTCTTCTAGGATTTTGCAAGCTGCAGTGCTTGTGGAAATGTCTCCGAGGCTGAATAAGTCCTTTAAAGCCTGATAAAACTACTCACATTCTGTAGGACATAATTTTTTTCTCGCAAAAAAAGCTGTGTAAAGTCTTTTGCAAGAATAGCTTGAAAATGTTTTAAAAACTATTTAAAAAAAATAGAAACAAACAAGACAACATATATAGGAGCGCAAACAAGTAGAGAATAAAGGGAGGATGAAGAGGAGCATTGAAATTGCAGAGGGAAAAAAAAAAAGACAATTTCAAGAGTTTTTGGGAGTTTTGTTTTTACAGCGTTCATTGTTTGGTATCATGAATCTCCTGTCGGGTTTATCAATACCGTTTTGAGATGGACACAATGTTTTGATCGCTTCTTGCAGATACCGAAAAACTACAATTGTTGCGTTTCATTTTTCTTTTATGGTGTTTACTTATCAGGTTAATTGATTATTTTGATAGAAATTACTTTTATGGATGCGGCCATAACAAATAGGTTCATATTTTTATCTTTATTTTTCATGGGTGAAAAGAGGGGTGATTTGAACGATATTTTTAAGATAGTTTGAAAAACTATTGCTTTTTTGTCCCCTTCATGGATTTAAACCTGCGATTGTCTGATTGTTTACACTTTGTACTGCAATATAACAGTCTCCTATGAAAGCCAGTCACGGGCATACTTGTGCACCTGCATATTAATACTAAATGTGTGCAGGCACTTGATTTGTTTTTTGTAATCTGCATTGACCCTCCCGGACTGTGCACCCTTATCCACACATCATTCCTGAAAAGGTTTCATTAAGAGCTCAGCCTGTACCCCATCCCTTCTCCATTTTATTTGAGGCCTGTCGGTGCACATGGAGGAGGTGAGACACTAGAGTAAAACACTATCCAAATTGAAGTCACCTTGGTGACTAATATAGGGGAAAAAAAGTGAAACATGGATTAAAAGAATCTTAAAAGTTATCAATGGTGGCTTAGTAGTTTGAAAATAAAGTCAATAGAGAAGAGTACAGTAATGTAATTGTTAGAGAAGATAAAAGCGGCTTTCACCAGATCATACCTGTACACACAAGTTTATCAATCCTGCCTTTCCTCCACTTCAGGAGATCTCCACCTTTTCCACAACCCAGATCCAGAACTGTAATATTTTGATGATTCTTCCGCCGTACTCTATCCAAAAACTCACCTTAGGAACAAAAGATGCAGAAAAACCATTGTCACTTTTGCCTTCTCATTCAGATATATCGTAAATAGCTAGCAAGGTTTTCTCACAAAGGTGAGATGATATTAGATCAGTGGGAGTCCACTCTTGCACTGTAGCTGCTAATACAACGAATCTCTCCCGAGTCCTCCATGCACAGGAACACTCAGTTTGTCCTATTACTCCTGTATTGTCTATGAAAGACATGCAGCCAGACACTTCTGGCGGTTTGTCTTCTAGAGAATAAAGGATTTGATCCCCTAAAATTCAGCAGGATGCGTCCTTCTCTTCCCTGATATCATCTATCAGTGGAGAGTTGGGAGGGTCCAATACACAGACGACGAGTCAATATTGGCATATTGGGCAGACTTTAGTCAATTGTTTCTGTGGACTTAATTCTGGATCCTTCCAATATCATCAATGCTAATGAAAGGGAATGTATGAAGCATTATACCCAGGCTAGCCAGACATTAGCAGTGACCATATTAAAAGGATGCAATATTATTTGAATAAATACAAAATAAAAAGTAAAATTATAACCAAATAATCAAATAAGATGGTCAACTCTACGAGAGTGTCACATCAAGGTGTTGTATTTAGCAGATTTGTACTATTAAAATGCAGTATCACGGCATACCCCAATATCATGTAACAACTCTGTGTATGAGAAATAACTGCGAGCATCTCCAGGATTCACACTGTGTGCCAAGATATCACTTCACTCTTCCTCTGAGAAAGTACCTATATTTTCTTTCAACTTGCCTATAATGAAAACTGATCACAATGCACTGACAAATGTTTGTATGAAATTTTGTACATAGAGTAGGATTTAATATTGCCTTAACTAAGGCAGTGTTCCCCAACTCCGGTCCTCAAGGCCCACCAACAGGTCATGTTTTCAGGATTTCCTCAGTATTGCACAGGTGATGGAATTATTGCCTGTCCAAGTTATGAAATCATCACCTGTGTAATACTAAGGAAATCCTGAAAACCTTATCTGTTGGTGGCTCTTGATGACAGGAGTTGGGGGATCACTTCTCTAAGGTCAAGATGCATCTGGTAGGTAAACCAGGGATCACAACCATCCTTCCCTGTCTACAAAAAATTATTTGTGACCTGGACCCAGGCCCGACGTCACTTCTACTGGAATGTCTGGACCCGCTTCTTCAGGCAATCAGGAATATAGTTAACTGTTTTATTCAATGTAGGATCTTCGCTGATCTACTGAAAGAAGCAATTGTCAAGCCGCTCTTAATGAAGACCTCCATGGTCCCAGGTTACGATGAGTAGCTACAGATCTGTCCCTAACCTACCATTAATAGGGAAAGTCGTAGAAAAGACTATTGCTATCCAACTAGATACCAGGCTGCCAATTGATTACAAATATGTTGTTTTGCAGTCTGACTGTCAGAAAACAGCAAAGAATCAGCATTTACACGAGTACTAAATGATCTGCTCATGGCAAGAGACAGGGGTGAGTGCACCTTCCTAATAATATTAGCAAAATTTGACACAATAGACCATGATATCTTAATACAAAGACTTAAAGAATTCTGTGGAATTGATGGCAAAGTTTTCCATTGGCTCAATTCCTTCCTCGCTGGAAGGCCACAAAGTATCTATTGACTCCTCGTCCTCCAGGTGTCCCACCATAACATGGCGTAACACAGGGCTCAATTCGATCTCTAATCGCATGAATGCCAGCTAGCTGAAACTGAACTCAGACCAAACTGAAATTCCTATGGTTGGAAGTCAGAGCACAGACAAGGTACGCATTTTGGGTGTAGATACTGACAGGGAATGGTTATTTAAAAAACAAATAACCAAGTCTTAATTTTTCCATCTAAGCAACATTACAAAAAATAAAAACACATCTGTGGTCTGATCAGGGTAAAAGATCATTGCTCCAATAGAGGCAGGACCGCCGCAACCTGTAAATGACTGCAGTGGTCGGTGACTTGAGCAGTGCGGATCCCTAGGGAATTTTTCTTTTTGCCTGGACAACCCTCTTTAGCCTTGTCACCCTTGCTCCAGTTACTTAGCCTTGTCACCCTTGCTCCAGTTATTAAAGGGGTTGTAAAACGAACAAAGTACATTTTAATCAATAGATCTTGGAATGATAATAAGTTCAACAATTGGATGTGTTAAAAATGTTCCTGTGCTGAGATAATCTTATAAATGTGCCCCTGCTGTGTACTGTGTAATGGCAGTGTCTGACCGTGCAGGGACATGGTCTCAATGTACCATAGCTACTCACAGAGGAGGAAGCCTAGTGAAACGCATGTGGAGTGTGTATTTTCAGGGTTGGGTATGTATTATTTTCAATTGCGCATGGTTTATTTATATACTCTTAGTTTTTTACTTATGCTTCATCTCCGTGGTCGCTGAGGTATTCCTCTCATATGTTAGGACTCATTACATTATGATTTCTCTATCATGGCACATGATTATGCTCCGATTTCTACCATACTTTGTAGGCTAACCCCTACTATTTTGGGCTCTTTTACAAATGCATTTGACACAATACATAAGGCAACTAGCCTTGACCATTTATACAATGTTTACAATTATCATGTGCATGTTATAGGAGATGTCGGTTTGTAACTACTTGTATTCATCATTGGTATGTAACTATTGATTACAGCCTTATGTGATGTGTTATATATAGTGTTTATGCACCTTGCACAATATGGTCAGAAATTAACTCTACCCAACCCTGTACATGCAATTTTCCATCCTGGCAATGCCCATGGCATCCTTTTTTTATCTTTTTATATTGTTATCTTATTTAATAAAGATTGTTTTTCTATACATGTCTGCCATTTTCTTTTTTCTGTATTTTGGTGATGCAGGAATAACGGAGTGATTTCTATTTTGCAACCCTAGGAGCGCCGTCACCATTCTTTAATTATAGCTTTGATGGACACCAAGCAGTATTCCCTGGACTTGAAAATTGCTGTGCTGTTTGTGAAAGTGTGCTGTGGACAGATTTGTTCTTATAACTGGACTAATAGACACTGTCACATCTCCTAAATAGAGAGGCATGTCGTCTGAGTACAGAGACACTTGATCTTCCATATTACATTTAAATCCAATAATCTCAGGAAATTATCTAAGTAACCAAACAAGTGGCCCAATTGGGGAGCGCCCTAGCCTGAGGACGTGAGAGCAAAAAGCTTACAAGTACCGTAATCAGTATGCGCCAACCACGTCTTTCATTTACAAAGAACACAGTGACCAGGGAGCGATTGATTTCTAGGCCTGCACTCGTCGGTAGTTCATATTATAGATTCGGTAAATCCTTCAAACATTTCCAAGGTAACATTAGACTGGGCTTACACTTCATGTTAGTAACAGTGCAAAGTAAAAAAAGTTGAATGAGTGCAGGCAACAGTGAAGTGAATAATCCGTGAGAGAGAAACTTCTGGATGAACTTGGCTATAAACCGAATCCATTAGGATTAGGACTTCTATGCTGCCCTGTCTAAGCGATAGATAATAAGTAGTGTTGAGCGAGTATGTTCTGTCCAAGTATGCTCGGGTCGAGCTCCGAGTATTTATAGCTGCTCGGTGATATGGTTGAATCGCTCCCGTGTGCATGATTTGCAACTGTTTGACAGCTTTAGTACATGTGAGGAATGTGTAAGAAATAGACATTCCTCACATGTAATAAAGCTGTCAAACAGTTGCAAATCATGCACACGGGAGCGATTCAACCATATCACCGAGCAGCTGTAAATACTCGGAGCTCGGCCCGAGCGTACTCGGCGAAAGGGTTAATAGAACATACTCGCTCATCACTAGTAATAAGCGAAAGCGGGGTGGAGTTCAGTCACACTTGGTTTATGTTAGATCAGGCATTCATTTCAGGGAAAGTGCTGCGTAAACACTTTCCTAGACTCACATTCGGCCCACAGCAGACCCAAATACTGAGGGATTCACTTGAGAAGTCTCTAAACAGCAGATATCTAACTTTACATTCCCATATTAGTCAGGTATCTAATGAAAATAGAATGGAAGAAGGATTACTCCTACGGCTTTATATTACTAGTTCATACAACTAGCAAACATGGGTAAAGGCCCTAGGTCTTTCTAAAGATGAAGACTTGCCCAAGTTATGACAACTCACATAAGTTACCATAACATTTTAGTTCACACCTGGTAAAAATTGAATTACACTTACCGGTAATCCTTTTTCTAGGAACCCTCCACGACAGCACAACAGGAGGTTACCTCCCTGCCCTAATAGGTACAGGAAACACAAAGAGGTAAAATAGTCCCTCTCCACCACCTATCCTCAGTGTTTTTCCTGTCCCTACGGGCATGAAGATGTCATCCTGGTGTTCTGCGTTCAGCAGAAGTTGGGATGGAAAGAATATCTGCCGAGCAGCAAGGTCGATCACGCTGCCTTTCTCCTCTCCATCTGTTCTGGTGTCCTAAAGTTTGGGACCCCTCCATTCTCCTGCACCTCCAGTCAATGCTGATCAGTTGGGCTGGGTCCTCCCGTAGCTCCCCAGAAGAGTGTTTTTCTAAAGGACCACACAGTATGAATGCTCATAATATTTAACACCAAGGAATAAAGGAATACATAATGAACAGAAGGGTGGGAATTACCAGTGCTGTCGTGGAGGGTTCCTAGAAAAAGAGACTTACCTGTAATTAATTTCATTTTTTCCCCTCACCCTCCAAGACTGCACAACAGGAGGAATACCAAAGAAAAAATTCTCAGGGAGGAACGATTGCCAAAGCTAAATCCTTATTATACATTAAATCTAATTTATAATGCTTAGAGAAGGCATGGACCGAAGACCAGGTGGCAGCTCTGCTCGATGTAGGAGCTTGCCCTTTCGGCCCAGGAAACTGACATGACTCTTGCAGAGTGAGCTCTCAACTTCTCCCGAGGTAATAAGCTCTGTCTTCTATTTGCTTTCTTAATCCACTGGGCTATGGTACTCTTCAAAGTCATTTTCCCTTGCTTTGTCAACAATATTGGACATGTAAAGCGCCATGGAATAAATGGCGCTATAATAATAATAAAGAAATTCTGGCCCTTCCTCCAGGACTGTGTCTGTTGGAGATAATGAAGAATGGTTGTCCGTAATTCTAAGGAATGAAATTCCTTTTCTGTCATTTGTTGGATCCTGGCAGAAAGACGGGATAATTATCTCCTGAGATATGTGGAATTCAGATATCACTTTTGGTAAAAAAAAAAAAAAGATGGGTCTAGACAGAACACAATTCTATCTTCTAGGATCCTCCGATATGGTTCTCTGATAGAGCCTGTAGTTCACTAACTCTTCTTGCCATTGTTATGGCTGCAAGGAAAGTTGCCTTCAAGGATACTTTATTTAAATCCACTGAGGCTATTGGCTCAAAAGAAGGTAGAGTTAGACCTTTAAGGACAATATTTAGGTCCCAAGATGGGAATATGTTGACCTTTTTGGGTGGACCCGGGAAGCTGCGGTCATGAATCTTCTTATCCACGATAATTTGCTAAATCCTGGTCAAAAAAAGAACTTAAGGCTGACACCTGGACTTTGAAGGTACTAGATTTTAAGCCTCTTTCCATACCATGCTTTAGGAAATCCAAGATTCTGGCTATGTCTGGATGAAATGGATCCAGGGAAACCACCTCATACCATGAGATAAAGGTCTTCCATATTTTCCCATAGACTGTATGTTATCAGTTTTTTGCTCTTCTGAAGGGTACCTATGACCCTATTTGACAGACCTTTTGCTTTTAATATTTTGGCTTCAGAAACCAAGCAGCCAGACACAGATTTTGCGGTGCTGGATGGAAAATTGGAACTTGTTGTAGAAGGTCGTGAACTAGAGGGAGGATAAGATAGTCCTCCAACCTCAGGCTGCTTAATGTCCTGAACCTTTTTGGCCAAAAGGTTGCTGTATGGATTGCATAGATTCCCTCCGTCCTGATTTTATGTACTGTTTTTGGTAGTATGGAAATTGGGAGGAAAGCGTAAGCCAACTTGAGTTCCCTGGGATGGGCGAATGCATCTACTGCCATACATGTGTTGCTTGGATCCAGGGAGAAGTATTGATCTACTTTTCTCTTTTGACAGTTCACAAATAAGTCCACCTCTGGATGGCGCCATTTCCTAGTCATCACCTGAAAACTTCTTACTCCACTCGCCCAGATGTATGTCTTTCCTGCTCAGGAAGTCTGCTTGTGTGTTGGCGGAACCTCTTGGAGTGCTAATAGGGACAGAAGATGTTGCTCTGCCCAAGAGAAGATTCTTGCTGAGATTGCCCTCAGATTCCCGTATTTAGTACTTCACTGGTGACGAAGGTGAGCTACTGTTGTCATGTTCTCTGAATATATCCTTTCAATTCTCTGAAGTTTCACAGTGGAATACTTATCTCTTGTGGCTATACCCTTTGGAAAGATACTCTAGACACAACTGCTCCCCATTCGCTTTTGCTGGCATCCATCATAGTAGTCAGCAGGAATGGAATCCAGGATACTCCTTTCGCTAGATTCTCTGGCTTCAGTCACAAGGGAGGATTTTACTTGAACGAAGAAATAAATTCTTCTGTTTAAAGATTTGGGGGTATCTGTTCCAGCAGATCAGAATATAAGTGAAGAATTCTCGTATGAGCTTGGGACCATGGTACTGCTTGGATATATAATGTAATGGATCCCAGGACAAACATTGTAAACTTTATTGAGACTGACTTCTGACTTCACAGAGCAGAGATTCTGGATCTCATCTGCATTTGCTTGTCTCTTGGTAGAAAGGATGCCTGTTCTTGAGAATCCAGAAGGAACCCGAGAAAAACTTTTCTGGTTGATGGATTTAAGTCAGACTTCTGCAGAACTATCCCAAAGACGTTAGGATCTGAAACGTTATTTTACGTGCTCCCAGAGAATTGGTACAGAAGGTGCCATGATTAAGTCGTCGAGATAAGCAATGATTATTACATTCTGTTTCCTGACAAATGCTACCTCTGCCATAATTCTTGTGAACACCCGAGGTGCTGACGAAATCCTGAAGAGTAACACATTGAATTGGAAGTGAAGAGTTGGCTGTCCCTACATAATCATGATAATATGATAATATGATAAAAGGCATCTTGCAAATAGACAGTTGCCATAACAAAGTGTTTGCCTATTAGAGGGAAGGTGGACCTTATGGATTCCATCTTGAATCTTCAGTAGGCGATATACTGGTTTAATGGCTGGGTAGCACGGTGGCTCAGTGGTTAGTACTCCTTGCAAGGAGTTTGTATGTTCTCCCCGTGTTTGCGTGGGTTTCCTCCGGTTTCAGTCCACACTCCAAAGACATACTGCTAGGAAATGTACTGTAGATTGTGAGCCCAAATGGGGACAGTGCCGATAATGTCTGTAAATTGTCTGAATTGTAAAGCGCTGCGGAATATGCTGGTGCTATATAAATAACAAGTTTATTATTTAGATTTCTAATTATCCTGTAGGCTCCACTTTGTTTCTTTATTTGAAATAGGCAAGAACAATGACCTTTGCCGTGTTCTATCGCTGGAACTGGTGAGACAATGCCTAACATCTGCAGATCTTGGAGCCTGGATATCAGAACCTCGTGTAACTTTTGAGATGTAAAGGAGGTTATTCTTATATTTTGTCTAGGGTAGGAAAACTCGATCTTTACTCCCTCCCTGATGGATTCCAGGATTCTTTGGTCTGGGAAAAGAGATTCTGCCCCCTACATGCCTGGCGTCAGTGTCTTTCTTGGCAATGGCTTTGAAAAATGTCCCTACCTTTCTCAAGCAGTCAAACAACAACTTGTCATACACTGAAGAAAGCAGAAAACCCCAAAACAATCGTCTGCGGATGTGCATCGTTTCCCGGATATTTTAGTTTGGCTAAATATGGCAAGTCATGTGGCAAGGCTCTAGAGAGAAAAGCTTGCCTCCCCTAGGAGGAGAACCAATTTACAGATTTCTGAGATCTTCCTTCATTACAGTGCAAAGACTCAAACAAGGAAGCAGTGGTGTGCTGATAACTATGAGGCGCGATGTACTGCAGGATGGGCTCTATATAGGGGAATGAGAGTAGAAACACTGCAAGATAAGGCTGTATACAGGTGACTGACAGGCGCTATATACTGCAGGAGGGGGGTCTGTGTACAAGGACTAAGATTAGTTGAACAGTGTTTGTTACTTGCTGCTGAGGGATTAGTGATGTGAAAATGAAAATATCGCTCTATTGATGTATATGGCAGAGGATTATCTTCTGCTAAATGCATCATTTGCAGTTTCAAAAAAAACTGATCAGTCAGAAGCAGGCAGCAAACAGCTCTGCGCTGCTGTTGTAGAGCAGTGAGATAGAGTTGAGCTCTGCAATAACCAGCTAATGATGTAAAACCACACTGCAGTTATACTGATGTAGGTGGCAGAAAATAAGACTGGTTAGCCAGGGTACTGTACAGGAGCAGAGAGTGTACAGAAGCATAAGGTAAAGTCTACATTTAGTTTAGCCTAATGATAACTCAGAAGTGGGGCTAGTTAAGTGAACACAGGAAAAGTGGAGGGGTCTGCAGCACTGAGAGAAAGCAGTTTTAGCAGTTAAGAACAGGACCGCCCATTTTACGATGTGACACTGGATGCATTGAGGGGCTGGTACAGTTTGAAAAAAAAAAACAAAGGGTACTAGAAATAAGCTCTCTTTTGGGCTTAGTCAGTATATTAACAAGTATGAATTCACTGTGCTTTGTGAAAAATAATACTATTCTGGTAATAACCTTTTAAAGAGCACAGCTCTGCTGTGCTCCACTCCATCCTGTGCTTCACAACGGTTATTTCATTCTTTGTTGTGAATGCACAGAAGGCAGAAGTTAAGCTGAGCTGAGCTTGATGACAGCTAACAGATCAATAATTGAAAACTGCAAGTTCTGATCTACAGATGTAACAGATCGTAAAATGTATAGTGCATCGGGACATACAGGACCCAGAGGCATAGGCTATGATTAGCTAACAATGCAAGTGCTGCTCTATAGATTATATATCTTCTGCTACATACATCTATAGACCAACACTTGCAGTAACTTTATGTTGGGATTTGATGACATATTGCAGACACTGCTTTGTTTAGAAAAAAAATATTGGCATTGTGCGAGTAACCCCTTAAGTGATGTCTGTGCCAAATCAGCAAAAAAGATGCAAGGTTTTAAACTAGGCACTATTGTTGAGCGAACATGCTTGGATAAAGTGTTACCGAGCATCTTTGGCTTGCTCAGATAATATGTTTGCGTCAGTAGACAGCCGCAACACATGCGGTGATTGCCTGTTTGTTAGGCCATCTACGCATGTCTTGTGGCCGTCATGCCGTCATGCAGCCGCAGGGACACAAACATATTATCCAAGCATGCCAAAGATACTAGGATAACACGTTATCGGAGCACATTCGCTCAACACTACTAGGAACCCATCTTTCAGGAAAAGCTGGGTGCCTAGTTTTCAGGATATATTACAAATATGTTAAAAAGCTCTGTCTGATGACTTATAAACACTACATTTTACATATAAATACTACGTATAAACCACCTATCAGAGCACTTTTCATCCAGTTGTTGAAGTTCCTTAGATGAACGATTCGGGACTGGTTGCGCTGTTTTAGTCCACACTCCTGGAGTTCATTGTAGTGTGCAGCAACTGCTGAGCTGTGACCTTCTGATGTTCGCTGTCCACAAAGAAAGGTAAAAAGAAAGATAAATATAAGGTTAAAATAATACAAAAACAGTTTACATAACTATATTACTAAGTCTTTATTAAGTCTGCTGTCATGGGAAAAAAAACAAAATGTGGCACTTATTTACAGTGGTATACCTTAGTGTATATTCAGATATAGCAGCAGGATATCGGACCACTAACACACAGTTTTTTGCCCTAATAGATCCCTACAGATTATATATGGTATACTGCACCAGTTTTCACTCCAAAGTAGGAATGATAGCCACTGCAGAGATCAAAATTATCAAGCACAAGACTTCGCTTTAGCCAAACTTTTGACATTTCTATGACAAGACGACTACTGTCAGCCAACAGGACCTCATGGACCATTTGGGTGAACAGCCACTACACAAAGAATAGAGCTGTGACGTTCCGGCCCAGTTGACTACCTACCTCTGGCCACAGCTAGGGCTGAGAAAAACTGATCAGTTGGGGTAATGGGTTTCACACTTGCACCAGACTCATAGTTGAATGAAAATACCTTATCCTGGAAACCCTCTTCATTTTTATTGATCATATATTTACATCTTGCCCGAATAGAGGACTTGAAGCATTCCAAAACATTATTGTCTGTCCATGGATAGAGTATATACACAGAAGTACATTAGCATTAACCCAACTGCTAAGTAATTTGAGGACAGCAATGATGTAGGGGCTGAGACACTGATTTCAGGGATGTGTTACTTATTAGGCGGTGTGCTGTTTCCCTACAATGAATGCTTTATCAACAGGAGATTATTATTGCCCAAACTAGTTCCCTTATGCCAAGTGGTACGACTCTGCCTCCCCCTGTGATAAGCAGCTCACAGTCAATAGACAATGATGTGGGAGGGGTTTCCTTTCTGAGCTCTGATACATCTAAAAACGCTGATTGTGTCACAAATGTTGCACCCAGCAAACGAAGTGATGCATCGTTGGATTCAGGGTCTCTTTTCCTGTTATGCTGCTCTCAGATGAGGTAGGAAAAAACTGGTGACAGATTCCCTTTAACTCAGCATATCTGTTGCATAAAATATGTAGCATTTCACAGTACCAGCATAACCAATGAGATTTCCGAAATTTAATGCACAAGCTCCTTTTTTTTAAGCACGGATTTGAACTCTGCTGTGTTTTTGCCAAAATGCAGCATGTCAATTCTTTCAGCATTTTAACAGCGCTTTTCACCCATCCAAATGAATGAGTGATAAACGCAAGCAAAAACACACGTAACAATATATTCAATTAAGTGTGGAACTTTTTCAAGCTTGAAAAAGTTCCACACTTAGAAGGAAACGTCGCCACTGTAACTACGTGTCAATAAGCCACAGAATTTCTACTGAACAATTGGAGTGCTGCCTTTATCTTCATTGCACATATCTGAGGTTTGGTTATGCCTCTTAGGCTCTGCACCCGCCATCTCTCTTAAAAGCTTGCTTGTGCTGCACAGATTGTATATATATCCATATATATCCTCTGGGGGGTATGAATGTGGTAAATTAAAGGGATTGTCCAATATGAATAACCTTTTCTCATAGACAAGAGTAGATACATACAATTCTCTTAGACGGCGGGTCCAAGGCATCAGACTTTCTCTTCTGCGAGGACACTAGTACACTTTCAGAATCCATTTCACGTGACTGAGGACCCTCAGAGCTGAAAACAAACAAGAAAGAAACCTCATTTTATTCTGTATACAAAAGATGATATAAGGAATCTATAGGAGGTAGGGGACAGCTGTTCACACTGGTAACATATGAATCCGTTGCTGTAATTACAAACCAGTGGGTTAAAAGTCCATTAAAAGCTAAACCCTCAACACCTGACGAGTTTCTGGCCTCGGACGCCGTTAATCATAGTATGCCAAAAAAGCGTCAGGTGCTGAGGTTTTTCACTCTAAAATAAGGAGTATGATTTGCATCAAATCCATCAAATGATTTGCACTTTCTTTGTACCTTTTTTAAAGTTATCTTTTGTTGTTTAGTTAATTTTCAGATTTTTACATCAATGTGGCGTTTCCAATTTTTTTTACACTGATTCATCAAATATGACTCTTTAAAAAATGGCAAGGTTTTTGCCCGAATGTACTCCAGTCCCCCCTTGGAGTGGTTGTTTTGTTAATCAGAAGTTTTTGCGCAAATTTTGTGGGACATGCAACTGTTCAATCTTTTTTATTTTTTGCTCCTTTGTGAAACTATTTTTGATTTGCACAAAATTCATGAACCAAGTAGACATTTTGAAGAATTTTGAGCAAAAAGCAGCAACGAATGCCACAAGACAAAAAAAATGAAATGTGCCTTCAAGAAAAGCACAAATGGTGAACTGAGGCCTAAGCTTACAAGTATATGAGAAATAGACACCTCCAAAAACCCTGAGAAAGCCCTTGAACTTTCAATATACAATAATTAGACTTTATTTGCACAAATGTGGAAAACTAAGAAATAAGTAATTCTAAGCTACGAAGACCGGGGCTTTACTCCGCACAGCTGGAAATTAGCAATTTTCTCATATAATCTTTACAGATAAGCTTGGATGTGGTACAATTATTTGCAAAGAAAGAAATCCACTGTTAAAATCTGCATGTGAATGAGATTTGTGGTTTAACCAACTGATTCATTACTCACAATTTGCAAGTTTTGAGGATTTTTACTTTTTATATAAAAAGATAGAAAAAAACACTTAATTGGGATTCAATATAAATACGGCCAAGTTCAGACAAGATGAGATATTTTTTTTGACTTGGATCTGAGGTCTGTGTGGAAAGTACTCCATGTGAAAAAGCACATAGGATAACACTGGGTCCATGTGCTGACCACTGTGGACACAGAACTTGGCCTATGACTGACCAAATTTAATCTACATATGCTGGAAAATAGGCAGCATATGCCAACTGAGTGCAGATTGCATGGCAATATATGCAGCTAATTTCAGGGTGAAATCTGCAATAAATCCATTACATTTTCAGAATGAAGTATGCAACTAAAAATTCACAACTCTGTTTTCACCACTGTGGATGAGCTTTGTGTGGAGGGACCATAATAGAAGACTAAGCCGCGATATTAACTGACCTTTTTTTTCCTGAAAAGAAGAAGGACATCACTGACTACGATGTGGCCCACCAAGGTTCTAGAATCTTTTTTTTAAAGGAAGGAAAAGTGCAGCGTGCAGAACTTTCTGTCCAGTTAAACGAAAAATGTGGCCCACCTTATAGTCAGGAGCTGGTCTGCTTCAAATTAGATCCATTGTGAAATGGATCCGTTTTCCACATGAATTATGTTCCGCTGCTCTTAAAACAGAAGCGAGAAAGGGAATTCTAAATGCAGGGGTGAACTGATCCTTATAGTGATCGTCATCAAATTGGAAATTAGCAAAAAGGTAGGAGTAATAACCCACCACTCAAACCAATGTTCTCACAGTGTACTAGACAATAGTATGGACTCTTAGATACTGGACAAATTGGTGGTTTATGAGTACATGTTTAATGATTATCTTGGGTGTACATAGCTATTAAGAAAAATCTATATGTCAGAGGGCTTTGGTTTGACACAGGGTTGTTGTATTGATCCTGTCCATCTACTCTCCCTCGGTTATAGAATCTAGCCAAAAATTTTGATCTCCATACTGTAGGGCTGTTTAAAAATTTTTTAATATTTTCACATTGGGGCGGTCCCTGAGTTAAATTACTGGTAGTTATCAGTCTGGCTTAGGGACTCGTTTCTATTTTATGAGTGGCATATTTTTATCATATTAGCATTAAAAGTTATGTTTTAAGATTTTCACATTCTTTGCTGTCTATGATCGTCGTCAAATACAATATTTATACTAAAGATTAACCCGGTACGACAGTGAAATAACAAGAGGGCAAATATACATAGGATATAATGAAAGAAAGGAATCATAGAATCATAGAATGGTAGAGTTGGAAGGGACCTCCTGGGTCATCTGGTCCAACCCCCTGCTCAAAGCAGGATTCACTAGATCATCTCAGACAGATGTCTGTCCAGCCTCTGTTTGAAGACGTCCATTGAAGGAGAACTCACCACCTCTCGTGGCAGCCTGTTCCACTCATTAATCACCCTAACTGTCAAAAAGTTTTTTCTAATATCTAATCTGTGTCTCCTCCCATTTAGTTTCATCCCATTGCTTCTAGTCTTTCCTTGTGCAAATGAGAATAAAGATGATCCTTCTACAATGTGACAGCCCTTGACATATTTGTAGACAGCTATTAAGTCTCCTCTCAGTCTTCTTTTTTGCAAGCTAAACATTCCCAAATCCTGCAACCGTTCCTCATAGGACATGGTTTGCAGACCAGTCACCATTCTGGTCGCTCTTCTCTGAACTTGCTCCAGTTTGTCTATGTCTTTTTTAAAATGTGGTGCCCAAAACTGTACACAGTATTCCAGATGAGGTCTGACCAAAGAGGAGTAAAGACCGATAATGACTTCACGTGATCTAGACTGTATGCTTCTGTTAATACATCCCAGAATTGTATTTGCCTTTTTTGCTGCTGCATCACACTGTTGACTCATGTTCAGTCTATGATCTATTAGTATACCTAAGTCTTTTTCACATGTACTGTTGCTTAGCTCTATTCCTCCCATTCTGTATATGCTTTTTTCATTTTTATTGCCCAGATGTAGTACTTTGCATTTTTCCCTGTTAAAAACCATTCTGTTGGTTGCTGCCCACTGCTCCAGTTTATTTAGGTCTTTTTGAATCCTCTCTCTCTCTTCTCTAGTATTAGCTATCCCTCCTAGCTTTGTGTCATCAGCAAATTTAATCAGTTTACCCTCAATTCCTTCATCTAAATCATTGATAAAGATGTTGAACAATACAGGTCCCAGGACGGAGCCCTGTGGTACCCCACTTGAGACATTCATCCAGCTGGATGTGAAGCCATTTACAACCAACCTTTGAGTCCGATCACTAAGCCAGTTATGAATCCACCTAACAGTTGCCTGGTCCATTGCATACTTGGTCATTTTTTCAATAAGGATGATGTGAGATACTTTGTCAAATGCTTTGCTGAAGTCAAGATATACTATATCTACAGCATTTCCCTGATCCACCCAGTCAGTGATTCTGTCATAGAAGGAAATTAAGTTAGTCTGACATGACTTGTTAGTTACAAACCCATGCTGACTCTGGTTAATCACTTCATTCTTATCCATGTACTTACATACATGTTGTTTAATAATTTGTTCAAAGATCTTTCCTGGTATAGAAGTCAGACTCACCGGCCTATAGTTCCCTGGGTCCACCTTCTTCCCCTTTTTGAAGATAGGAACAACATTTGCTCTTCTCCAGTCTTCTGGGACTTCTCCTGTTCTCCAAGAATTTTCAAAGATTATGGAGAGTGGTTCTAAAATTTCTTCTACAATCTCCTTCAGTACTCTGGGGTGTAATTCATCTGGACCTGGAGACTTGAACTCATTTATGTTAGCTAAATATTCCCTCACAATCTCTCTGTTTACTGATAACTTGGATTCCTCTATTCCTTTAAAAGGACAGTGAAGATCAGTTGATGTTACATTTTCTTTCTGAGAGAAAACAGATGCAAAATAGGAATTAAAAAGTTCGGCCTTCTCAACATCCTCTCTTACCATTTCTCCATTTTCATCCTGTAAAAATCCTATAGCATCTTTGACTTTTCTTTTACTTTTGACATACCCCCAAAATCCTTTTTTATTGCTTTTGACATCTCTTGCAAGCCTTAATTCATTGTCAGCTTTAGCTAACCTGATACGTGCCCTACAGGATCTGCAGACTGCATTATAATCTTCTTTAGATATGCCTCCCTCTTTCCATTTAATAAACATTTCTTTCTTTCTTTTTAGCATGTGTTTAAGTTCTGTGTTCATCCATCCTGGTTTCCTTAAATGCTTCCCATTTTTCCTACTTTTCGGGATTGTTAACGATTGTGCTTTGAGAATCTCATTTTTAAATATTTCCCATCCTTCCTGGACATTTTTGTCCTTAAGGACATCCAGCCATTGGATCCCTCCTATTCTCTTTCTGAGTCTCTTAAAATCTGCCTTTCTAAAATCTAACCTTGAAGTTTGAGTCTTCACATGTCTTCCTCCTCTAGTTATCCAAAATTCTATAATAGCATGATCGCTGCCTCCTAGGGTCCCAGCCACCTTTACCTCCTCAACCATTTCCTCCCTGTTTATAAGAATTAGATCCAAAGTAGCAGATCCCCTTGTTTTCTCCCCTACCTTTTGGAAGATAAAGTTGTCAGCAAGAGAGGATAAGAATTTGCTTGACCTGTTAGTTTTACTTGAGAGAGATTCCCAACAAATGTCTGGATAGTTGAAATCTCCCATGACCACTACGTCATATTTTTTGGAGAACTTGGTCATTTGATACATAAAGAGTTCATCCATATCTTCAGCTTGCCCAGGTGGCCTGTAGTAAATGCCTACAATGGTGTCCTTTCCGTTGTTCTCTCCTTGTATTCTTACCCAAACAGTTTCCACAGAACTCCCAGTCTCTGAAGCTTCAATCTCTGTGCAGATATACGCTTTTCTAACATACAATGCAACACCTCCTCCTCGTTTATCAAGTCTGTTTCTTGCAAATAAGTTGTATCCTTTTAGCCTTTTATTCCAATCATGTGTATCGTCCCACCAAGTTTCAGTGATTCCAATGACATCATATTCCTTTTCCTGCATTAGTAGTTCCAATTCTCCTTGTTTGTTGCCCATGCTTTGTGCATTTGTATAAAAACATTTTAGTTTGTGATTGGTTTCTCTTCCTCCCATATTTTTATTATTTCGATTTTTTTGTCTTTGTTCTTCTTTTCCACTTCCAGTAGCAGAGATCTCAATAGTATTTGTCAGCTGTATGGCTTTTTCTGGCCTTTTGCTTCCCTTCCCACATTGTTCTAGTTTAAAGCTCTTCTGATGAGTGTAGCAAGGCGACTTCCAAATACATGTTTTCCAGTCTTCGTAAGGTGCACCCCATCTCTAGCAAGTAGTCCATCGTATAGGTAATTCATTCCGTGATCCAGAAATCCAAATCCTTGTTGACGGCACCATCGACGTAGCCAGTTGTTCACCTGTAGAATCTTATTCCACCTCATTGTTCCATGGCCATCCACTGGGAGGATGGATGAGAAAACCACCTGCGCTCCCAATTCTTTCACTTTCTTGCCTAAGTCTTCAAAGTCACTGCAGATGGTTTCCAGGTCCTTTCTTGCGGTGTCATTTGTCCCCACATGTATTAGCAGGAATGGGTAGTGATCTGTAGGTCTGAAGAGTCTTGATATCCTGTCAGACACATCTTTAATTTTTGCTCCTGGAAGACAGCACATTTCTCTTGAGGTTATGTCTGGTCTGCAGATAGCGGCCTCTGTTCCTCTTAACAGGGAATCCCCCATGACCACCACTCTCCGTTTTTTCTTCACAACATTCTTCTTTCTCCATCCAGGAGGATTCTGAGGGCTTACAAGGTTATTCATTGCTGGTAAAGTCTTATCTTGCTGTATTTCTTCATGGTTCTCCTGTGTGAGAGCCTGGTACTGGTTCCTGAGCAGTATGGGTGCTGACTGCCTCTCGATCCTCCTGCTTCTGTGGGTCACATGCTTCCATTCCTCTGTTTCGTCAGGTGCAGTTCGAATTTCTTCTCTTTCTGAATCATGAAGAGATAATTCTGCTCTGTCTAAGAACTCTTCACCTTCCTTAATGATTTTCAAGGTAGTTAACCTCTCTTCTAGATTTCGCAACTTTTCCTCCAACAGGGACACAAGCTTGCATTTCTGGCATGTGAAGTCTGGCTTTTCCACTGGCAAGTCTGTGAACATGTAGCAGGATATGCAGCTCACCAAATGGCTCCTGGACTCTTCCATGTTCTTATTGTTAATGTTCTGAAAACAGTGAAAAAAGCTTAAAAAAAAAGCTTCAAAAAGCTTCAAAATGCGCGCGCCTGTAGGCGCGCGGTTTACCGATGTCCTCTTTTCAGCTCCAACAGCCAAAATCTAGTGTTCTTTGAGCTCGCGGAGACTCTTCACTTACCCCAAAATGCAGTGGGAATATGCAAATTATCTCCTCAGGACTCCTCCCCTGGTTTACCGATGTCCTCTTTTCAGCTCCAACAGCCAAAATCCAGTGTTCTTTGAGCTCGCGGAGACTCTTCACTTACCCCAAAATGCAGTGGGAATATGCAAATTATCTCCTCAGGACTCCTCCCCTGGTTTACCGATGTCCTCTTTTCAGCTCCAACAGCCAAAATCTAGTGTTCTTTGAGCTCGCGGAGACTCTTCACTTACCCCAAAATGCAGTGGGAATATGCAAATTATCTCCTCAGGACTCCTCCCCTGGTTTACCGATGTCCTCTTTTCAGCTCCAACAGCCAAAATCCAGTGTTCTTTGAGCTCGCGGAGAACCTTCACTTACCCCAAAATGCAGTGGGAATATGCAAATTATCTCCTCAGGACTCCTCCCCTGGTTTACCGATGTCCTCTTTTCAGCTCCAACAGCCAAAATCCAGTGTTCTTTGAGCTCGCGGAGACTCTTCACTTACCCCAAAATGCAGTGGGAATATGCAAATTATCTCCTCAGGACTCCTCCCCTGGTTTACCGATGTCCTCTTTTCAGCTCCAACAGCCAAAATCCAGTGTTCTTTGAGCTCGCGGAGACTCTTCACTTACCCCAAAATGCAGTGGGAATATGCAAATTATCTCCTCAGGACTCCTCCCCTGGAGATCACAAAGCAATCAGGGTTAAATCAGAGAAAAATATTGATCCCCCCTTTTAGACTAAAAGTGGTCAGACATCTTGGCTCATTTCCTTTACAACAATTCTTTTTGATCCTCTCATACGTGTACGCTTCGCTGAGCTTTTCATGGGAATCTGTTAGATTTATACTGCCTGAATCATGAATCGGAGGCCTGGCTGCGCCATTACAGCTCCGTATATTTTTCTACGAAAAGCTCCGACACTTCAGAGAAAATAGAGCTTTAAGATTCGGTTGGGGACCATAAGGAGAGACCAGACTAATCCAATTACATCCTGGGCGCTTCTACCAGCACTGTAGATGACAGACGGGTTTCTCCCTATGTACATACATGGGAGACCTGTCGATCACTTGGGGCAGGAAGGGTCCGGCCGGGGGCCACACCAGACTAGTCTCGTCTCTGAAACCCCAACTGCTGCCAGACAACTCTGGTGGGGCAGTATCTCACATAATGTGCGATCAGACATACTGATTGGAGAAATCAATCGTTTACAGTAGCAACTTAAAGGGTTATTCCATGACTGACAAAAGGATAATGTGCTGATTGCTGGGGTCTGACTGCTGGGACCCCCAGCCATCCCAAGGTTTGTACTCTACAGCACCACCTTGACCACTGCTGCTTCACCATCTCTGGGGATGAAAATGATTCCTCGGATTTTGTAGTTATTACCAGTGGGGGCGGCAGCAGCACCTACAGATCTGCTGGGAGAGGCTGGCAGACCATTGGTGTACCCTGTGCAGCCGCATAGTGGCCCAGGGGAAGGGGGCCACAACTATCTCCGAAGCAGGTGGTACTGGGCATTATGATGAGCTATGGCACTGCACAGGGGCCCAGGTGAAGGGGGCCACAGCTATCTCCGAAGCAGGTGGCACTGGGCATTATGATGAGCTATAGGACTGCACAGGGGCCCAGGAGGTAAGGGGGCCACAACTATCTCCGAATCAGGTGGTACTGGGCATTATGATGAGCTATGAGACTGCACAGGGGCCCAGGGGGTAAGGGGGCCACAACTATCTCCGAAGCAGGTGGCACTGCACAGGGCCCCAGGAGGTAAGGGGGCCACAATTATCTCCGAAGCAGTTGGTACTGGGCATTATGATGAGCTATGGCACTGCACAGGTGCCCAGGAGGTAAGGGGGCCACAACTATCTCCGAAGCAGGTGGTACTGGGCATTATGATGAGCTATGAGACTGCACAGGGGCCCACGAGGTAAGGGGGCCACAACTATCTCTGAAGCAGGTGGCACTGGGCATTATGATGAGCTATGAGACTGCACAGGGGCCCACGAGGTAAGGGGGCCACAACTATCTCTGAAGCAGGTGGCACTGCACAGGGGCCCAGGAGGTAAGGGGGCCACAATTATCTCCGAAGCAGGTGGTACTGGGCATTATGATGAGCTATGGCACTGCACAGGGGCCCAGGAGGTAAGGGGGCCACAACTATCTCCGAGGCAGGTGGTACTGGGCATTATGATGAGCTATGAGACTGCACAGGGGCCCAGGGGGTAAGGGGGCCACAACTATCTCCGAGGCAGGTGGTACTGGGCATTATGATGAGCTATGAGACTGCACAGGGGCCCAGGGGGTAAGGGGGCCACAACTATCTCCGAGGCAGGTGGTACTGGGCATTATGATGAGCTATGGCACTGCACAGGGGCCCATGAGGTAAGGGGACCACAACTATCTCCGAAGCAGGTGGCACTGCACAGGGGCCCAGGAGGTAAGGGGGCCACAACTATCTCCGAAGCAGGTGGTACTGGGCATTATGATGAGCTATGAGACTGCACAAGGGCCCAGGAGGTAAGGGGGCCACAACTATCTCCGAAGCAGGTGGCACTGCACAGGGGCCCAGGAGGTAAGGGGGCCACAACTATCTCCAAAGCAGGTGGCACTGCACAGGGGCCCAGGAGGTAAGGGGGCCACAACTATCTCCAAAGCAGGTGGCACTGCACAGGGGCCCAGGAGGTAAGGGGGCCACAACTATCTCCAAAGCAGGTGGCACTGCACAGGGGCCCAGGAGGTAAGGGGGCCACAACTATCTCCAAAGCAGGTGGTACTGGGCATTATGATGAGCTATGAGACTGCACAGGGGCCCAGGAGGTAAGGGGGCCACAACTATCTCCGAAGCAGGTGGCACTGCACAGGGGCCCAGGAGGTAAGGGGGCCACAATTATCTCCGAAGCAGGTGGCACTGCACAGGGGCCCAGGAGGTAAGGGGGCCACAATTATCTCCGAAGCAGGTGGCACTGCACAGGGGCCCAGGAGGTAAGGGGGCCACAACTATCTCCGAAGCAGGTGGCACTGCACAGGGGCCCAGGAGGTAAGGGGGCCACAACTATCTCCGAAGCAGGTGGCACTGCACAGGGGCCCAGGAGGTAAGGGGGCCACAACTATCTCCAAAGCAGGTGGCACTGCACAGGGGCCCAGGAGGTAAGGGGGCCACAACTATCTCCAAAGCAGGTGGCACTGCACAGGGGCCCAGGAGGTAAGGGGGCCACAACTATCTCTTAAGCAGGTGGCACTGCACAGGGGCCCAGGAGGTAAGGGGGCCACAACTATCTCCAAAGCAGGTGGCACTGCACAGGGGCCCAGGAGGTAAGGGGGCCACAACTATCTCCGAAGCAGGTGGCACTGCACAGGGGCCCAGGAGGTAAGGGGGCCACAACTATCTCCGAAGCAGGTGGCACTGCACAGGGGCCCAGGAGGTAAGGGGGCCACAACTATCTCCGAAGCAGGTGGCACTGCACAGGGGCCCAGGAGGTAAGGGGGCCACAACTATCTCCAAAGCAGGTGGCACTGCACAGGGGCCCAGGAGGTAAGGGGACCACAACTATCTCCAAAGCAGGTGGCACTGCACAGGGGCCCAGGAGGTAAGGGGGCCACAACTATCTCCGAAGCAGGTGGCACTGCACAGGGGCCCAGGAGGTAAGGGGGCCACAACTATCTCCGAAGCAGGTGGCACTGCACAGGGGCCCAGGAGGTAAGGGGGCCACAACTATCTCCGAAGCAGGTGCTACTGGGCATTATGATGAGCTATGAGACTGCACAGGGGCCCAGGAGGTAAGGGGGCCACAACTATCTCCAAAGCAGGTGGCACTGCACAGGGGCCCAGGAGGTAAGGGGGCCACAACTATCTCCGAAGCAGGTGGCACTGCACAGGGGCCCAGGAGGTAAGGGGGCCACAACTATCTCCGAAGCAGGTGGCACTGCACAGGGGCCCAGGAGGTAAGGGGGCCACAACTATCTCCGAAGCAGGTGGCACTGCACAGGGGCCCAGGAGGTAAGGGGGCCACAACTATCTCCGAAGCAGGTGGCACTGCACAGGGGCCCAGGAGGTAAGGGGGCCACAACTATCTCCGAAGCAGGTGGCACTGCACAGGGGCCCAGGAGGTAAGGGGGCTACAACTATCTCCGAAGCAGGTGGCACTGCACAGAGGCCCAGGAGGTAAGGGAGCCACAGCTATCTCCGAAGCAGGTGGTACTGGGCATTATGATGAGCTCTGAGACGGCACAGGGGCCTTTTCTGTCCGTGTCGGCTCTTGTCCCCTCGCACGTTAGACGCCAGCACACCGCTCCACTCACCTGCCCGCAGAGACGATCCTCACCTACGGGGATAAGCTGCAGACAATACGACTACATCAACTCAGACACAGCGCGAACCGGAAGTCACTGCCGTGTACAATTCCTGCGCTGGAGAGTATCCGGGATAGCCTAAAGACAGAGAAAGAACAACAGCGCCACCCAGCGTCCCGGAGGAGACATGACATCATGCAACATCTCAGGTTCCAACTCATAAACAAATACCCGAATAACCAAAATTATTTCTTTTGGGTCCAGTTTATTGTAGCGTTACTACTAGTAAAAGGGTTGGCTGTAGCGCATTATACCACAATAGTGAATCTTCAACCAACGCAATAGCTGGCAATATCCCGGACTACATTTCCCGTGACGCTCGGCAGCTGCTAGCGCATGCGCAGACCTTTCTCGGTTGGCAGTGTTTGAGTGGGCGTGTCTGGATCCAGCGCGGTGCACGGGCTCAGCCTGGAATCTGGGGACTTTCTTGTCATTTTGCAGCCGCTGAATGAGAGCAGAGCAGCCGAGGACAGGTGCAGGTACCGGCAGAGCTCCGCTCACTGCAGTGCCCTGGGCCAGAGGGTGGGCCTTCCTTCATACCCTTGAGGTGACATGTGGGGGCAGTACATACCTACATGCCAGGGGTCAGGCTCACTGCATGGCGTGCTGCTATCACTGTCAGGCCTGGAAAAGTTTGTTGCACTCCTTTCCTACATGTGATTACTCTCAATCCCTGGCAGCAGCCCCCCCCCCCCAGTCTCTGGCAGTATTCCCACCTCACCCCCCCACCTCAGGGGTCTGTGTCAGTAGCCCCCCCTCCTGTGGTCTCTGGCAGTAGCCCCCGAGTCTCTGGCAGTAGCCCCCCCTCCCCCGAGTCTCTGGCAGTAGCCCCCCCTCCCTCGGTCTCTGGCTGTAGCCCCCCCACCTCCTCCCTTCCTCTGGTCTCTGGGACTGGCAGTAGCCCCCCCCCCCCCCCCCCACACACCTCCTCCCCTCCTCTCCTCCTCTGGTCTCTGGCAGTATCCCCCCCCCCCCCCCACACCTCCTCCCTTCCTCTGGTCTCTGGGACTGGCAGTAGCCCCCCCCCCTCCTCCTCTGGTCTCTGGCAGTAGCCCCCCCCCCCCCCCCTTCTCCTCTGGTCTCTGGCAGTATCCCCCCCCCTTCTCCTCTGGTCTCTGGCAGTATCCCCCCCCCCTTCTCCTCTGGTCTCTGGCAGTATCCCCCCCCCCCCCCCCTTCTCCTCTGGTCTCTGGCAGTATCCCCCCCCCCCCTTCTCCTCTGGTCTCTGGCAGTATCCCCCCCCCCCCCACACCTCCTCCCTTCCTCTGGTCTCTGGGACTGGCAGTAGCCCCCCCCCTCCTCCTCTGGTCTCTGGCAGTAGCCCCCCCCCCCCCCTTCTCCTCTGGTCTCTGGCAGTATCCCCCCCCCTTCTCCTCTGGTCTCTGGCAGTATCCCCCCCCCCTTCTCCTCTGGTCTCTGGCAGTATCCCCCCCCCCCCCCTTCTCCTCTGGTCTCTGGCAGTATCCCCCCCCCCCCCCTTCTCCTCTGGTCTCTGGCAGTATCCCCCCCCCCCTTCTCCTCTGGTCTCTGGCAGTATCCCCCCCCCCCCCTTCTCCTCTGGTCTCTGGCAGTATCCCCCCCCCCCCCTTCTCCTCTGGTCTCTGGCAGTATCCCCCCCCCCCTTCTCCTCTGGTCTCTGGCAGTATCCCCCCCCCCCCTTCTCCTCTGGTCTCTGGCAGTATCCCCCCCCCCTTCTCCTCTGGTCTCTGGCAGTAGCCCCCCCCCCCTCCTCCTCTGGTCTCTGGCAGTAGCCCCCCCCCCCCTCCTCCTCTGGTCTCTGGCAGTAGCCCCCCCCCTCCTCCTCTGGTCTCTGGCAGTAGCCCCCCCCCTCCTCCTCTGGTCTCTGGCAGTAGCCCCCCCCCCCTCCTCCTCTGGTCTCTGGCAGTATCCCCCCCCCCTTCTCCTCTGGTCTCTGGCAGTATGCCCCCCCCCCTTCTCCTCTGGTCTCTGGCAGTATCCCCCCCCCCTTCTCCTCTGGTCTCTGGCAGTATCCCCCCCCTTCTCCTCTGGTCTCTGGCAGTATCCCCCCCCCTTCTCCTCTGGTCTCTGGCAGTATCCCCCCCCTTCTCCTCTGGTCTCTGGCAGTATCCCCCCCTTCTCCTCTGGTCTCTGGCAGTAGCCCCCCCCCCCTCCGGTCTCTGGCAGTAGCCCCGTAGCCCCCTCCGGTCTCTGGCCGTAGCCCCCCCCCCTCCGGTCTCTGGCAGTAGCCCCCCCCCCCCTCCGGTCTCTGGCAGTAGCCCCCCCCTCTGGTCTCTGGCAGTAGCCCCCCCCTCTGGTCTCTGGCAGTAGCCTCCCCCCTCCGGTCTCTGGCAGTAGGCCCCCCCGCCCCCTCACCGGTCTCTGGCAGTAGGCCCCCCCGCCCCCTCACCGGTCTCTGGCAGTAGGCCCCCCCGCCCCCTCACCGGTCTCTGGCAGTAGCCCCCCCGCCCCCTCCTCCGGTCTCTGGCAGTAGCCCCCCCGCCCCCTCCTCCGGTCTCTGGCAGTAGCCCCCCCGCCCCCTCCTCCGGTCTCTGGCAGTAGCCCCCCCGCCCCCTCCTCCGGTCTCTGGCAGTAGCCCCCCCGCCCCCTCCTCCGGTCTCTGGCAGTAGCCCCCCCGCCCCCTCCTCCGGTCTCTGGCAGTAGCCCCCCCGCCCCCTCCTCCGGTCTCTGGCAGTAGCCCCCCGCCCCCTCCTCCGGTCTCTGGCAGTAGCCCCCCCGCCCCCTCCTCCGGTCTCTGGCAGTAGCCCCCCCGCCCCCTCCTCCGGTCTCTGGCAGTAGCCCCCCCGCCCCCTCCTCCGGTCTCTGGCAGTAGCCCCCCCGCCCCCTCCTCCGGTCTCTGGCAGTAGCCCCCCCGCCCCCTCCTCCGGTCTCTGGCAGTAGCCCCCCCGCCCCCTCCTCCGGTCTCTGGCAGTAGCCCCCCCGCCCCCTCCTCCGGTCTCTGGCAGTAGCCCCCCCGCCCCCTCCTCCGGTCTCTGGCAGTAGCCCCCCCGCCCCCTCCTCCGGTCTCTGGCAGTAGCCCCCCCGCCCCCTCCTCCGGTCTCTGGCAGTAGCCCCCCCGCCCCCTCCTCCGGTCTCTGGCAGTAGCCCCCCCGCCCCCTCCTCCGGTCTCTGGCAGTAGCCCCCCCGCCCCCTCCTCCGGTCTCTGGCAGTAGCCCCCCCGCCCCCTCCTCCGGTCTCTGGCAGTAGCCCCCCCGCCCCCTCCTCCGGTCTCTGGCAGTAGCCCCCCCGCCCCCTCCTCCGGTCTCTGGCAGTAGCCCCCCCGCCCCCTCCTCCGGTCTCTGGCAGTAGCCCCCCCGCCCCCTCCTCCGGTCTCTGGCAGTAGCCCCCCCGCCCCCTCCTCCGGTCTCTGGCAGTAGCCCCCCCGCCCCCTCCTCCGGTCTCTGGCAGTAGCCCCCCCGCCCCCTCCTCCGGTCTCTGGCAGTAGCCCCCCCGCCCCCTCCTCCGGTCTCTGGCAGTAGCCCCCCCGCCCCCTCCTCCGGTCTCTGGCAGTAGCCCCCCCGCCCCCTCCTCCGGTCTCTGGCAGTAGCCCCCCCGCCCCCTCCTCCGGTCTCTGGCAGTAGCCCCCCCGCCCCCTCCTCCGGTCTCTGGCAGTAGCCCCCCCGCCCCCTCCTCCGGTCTCTGGCAGTAGCCCCCCCGCCCCCTCCTCCGGTCTCTGGCAGTAGCCCCCCCGCCCCCTCCTCCGGTCTCTGGCAGTAGCCCCCCCGCCCCCTCCTCCGGTCTCTGGCAGTAGCCCCCCCGCCCCCTCCTCCGGTCTCTGGCAGTAGCCCCCCCGCCCCCTCCTCCGGTCTCTGGCAGTAGCCCCCCCGCCCCCTCCTCCGGTCTCTGGCAGTAGCCCCCCCGCCCCCTCCTCCGGTCTCTGGCAGTAGCCCCCCCGCCCCCTCCTCCGGTCTCTGGCAGTAGCCCCCCCGCCCCCTCCTCCGGTCTCTGGCAGTAGCCCCCCCGCCCCCCTCCTCCGGTCTCTGGCAGTAGCCCCCCGCCCCCCTCCTCCGGTCTCTGGCAGTAGCCCCCCCCCCCCCCCTCCGGTCTCTGGCAGTAGCCCCCCCCCCCTCCTCCGGTCTCTGGCAGTAGGCCCCCCCCCCCCCTCCTCCGGTCTCTGGCAGTAGGCCCCCCCCCCCCCCTCCTCCGGTCTCTGGCAGTAGCCCCCCCCCCCCCTCCTCCGGTCTCTGGCAGTAGCCCCCCCCCCCCCCCCTCCTCCGGTCTCTGGCAGTAGCCCCCCCCCCCCCTCCTCCGGTCTCTGGCAGTAGCCCCCCCCTCCGGTCTCTGGCAGTAGCCCCCCCCCTCCGGTCTCTGGCAGTGGTTGTGAGTAATGGAGGGAGCTTAGTGGACAGGGCTGAATGTAATCCTGTGCATGGCTCCGCAGTGACTCAGTGCCCGGCCTTGTATGGAGGAACTTTGGCTCTGAAGAACGTGTCATTGCCCTTTTTTCCATTACACACCCAGCTACATCTCCATAAAACATAAACATGAAGGAGTTTGTTCCTTCTTACATAGGAAGTACTGTATGTGGTTACTGTAAGTGAGAGAGATGTGGTAGAGAGGGTGATGCCAGTCATGGAATGACCATCTGGCACAGATCGCACTCCCTGCCTTTGTGCAAAATTTGTATTGTAGAAATATACTGAAAGTGGACCTGTCACTTGGTCAAAAGTGGGACACTCCTGCTCTTATTTATTCCTGCTGCTCACCTGAATATTCTGTGTTTTTGGGTTGTTTTTTTTTTTAAGTCCGCCATAAGCAGTGGTGTAACGAGAGTCTGATGGGTCCCGGTGCAAAATTTGGACCTGGGTCCTCATCTGCATGTTGGTCAGATATATGGGCCGTCATAGTGTTCTAGATTCTATAAAGACATAGGTGTTCACCCCCGCCCTGGCTCCTTCTTATAATAATCTCCCCCATCCTGGACCCCTTCCGTTTTTCTTTAGCACATTTTAAAAAGAAACAAACTGTTGTACTTGCCTTCCTCTGCTCTCACGCCGCGCTGAGTCCTCTTCTGTAGTCGGCGCACGTACTGGCAGCACATGACCTTACTGCCATGCGTCACTGGCAAGCAGACATCTGCTGCTGGCCTCTGATTGGCTGGCGGCATGTATTGCAGGGTCTCTGCGCTGAATGTGAATGTGGCCATACGGTTTCAGACATATGAACCTTTTTATTTAGTTATCATTTTTCTGGCCTTTACCTAGGGGTGTTGCTCACAGAATTCTCTGGGGTGTGTCTTTAGGTTGCTCTGTATAATTACTCTGCGAGCACCACCCTCTTATAAAGACCATAAAAATGAGCACTAAATAAAGAGGCTGCAGTCTCTTGTACAGTAGGTTGGATTGTAATATATGAAAAAGCGCAATACTCAGGGGAGCCGTGGAAATAACATCTGTAAATCTGCTGCAGTGGAAATTGCAACAAAAACTGAATCTGCAGCAGGATCTTCCTGTGTTTCGTTCCCTTTAGGGTTAGGGCACACATTGTGGACGTGTTGTGGCTCTCCACTGCGTATCTGCAGCAAAATCTGCACGTTACATGGAGATTTTGTTGCAAATTGTATTGAGAATTTCACCCCTGCATTGAACTATTGAGGACTGAATGATTTTCTTACAAAGAATCGACATGGGGTAGATTTTAAAATCCTCACTGCGGGTCAATCGATGTGCGGAAAATATCTGCAATGAGTAGATCAGCTTTTTAGAGTCATATTCACCTTGCTGGGGCTGAGTTATGCTGCGGATTTCCCGCACGGAAAATACGCATCAAATCTGAAACCTGTGAATCCATCCTAAGATGTCCTTGTTGGTAAAGACAACGTTCCACATCAAATTCTGAAGGTGAAGGCCAAGAGTGTGATCACACTATAGGACCACACATCTGCTTATTTCCAGTGATGCACCTTCTGTACAATACCATGGCCTAGTGAGGTGATAACCCCAGCGTAACATAGCAGGGCTTGTCCCCGTGGCTCTGTACAGTGAATGCATAGCCCCACCAGGTGTCGCCATATTACACAGATCTTACCTAGGAGTAATGTTCTGTAATCTGCACACCAAGGACCAAGTTCTGTATGAATCTGACAGAAAACCCCTCTGTGCCCCCATAAGACGTCAGAGGCATGCTGGGGTACAGTAGGCTGGCATATCCAGTATTGCTATAGGTGCAGTATGGGAGCTTGCCAATACAGCGCCGTACTGGCTATGTTTACCCACAACACGGATAGTTACAGATTTCCCAGAAACGGACGTAACAAAAACACCTGAAAAGAATTGTAATTACGGTACTTGAAAGAAATCGTCATTAATTCATCAAACTACCCAGCGTAGTATTATTTTTATTTGTGATTGGGGGAATTGCAGTATTTGCATGGAGCTGAACAGTGGCCCACAGAGGCAATGTTACCATTGGGCCCTTGGCATCTCCGTCCAAGCCCGATTCTCATCCATAAGAGATCAAGCTCTATAGCATCAATGCAGACAAGTAGCTTCTGTGGCTCAGTGTGTTCCTATTGGCAATGGAATATGTCTGTTTCACCTCTGAGAGTATTGGGACGTTTATTCCCTCCATGGCCGATGTGTGAAATTGCTCCACCATTTATTCTGTATAGTGTCCAGGGAGTTGGACCATTGCTAAAAGAACCGGAAAATATCAGATGTGCATTACTTGCATCTCGGGGTGCGCCATGTACCAAGTACAGATCCTGGATTTAATCTGATAGACTGGTCATTATAGTTTCTTATGACATACAGAAATCCTACAAAACATGGCTGCCTTTGAGCTTTTGGTCTTGTCTTTTTTTGTATTTTAGTTCTTTTCCAATGTCTATAAAGGCCACGTGCATGCATTCAGTATTTTACCTCAGTATTTGTAAGCCAAAACCAGAAGTAGAACAATCGGAGGAAAAGTATAAAGCTATCGGTATGTTCCCACACGTTGTGTTTTTTTCTTCTGCAAATCTACTGCTAAGTTTTCTCTGGCAGGAAAACAGCTGCGTTAAAAATGCAGGATTTGTTGCTTTTTTTGCTGCATTTTTTTAACAACCCATTACTTCCTACTGGTGAAAAAACGCTGCAAATAGGCAGCAAAAACGCAGGTGCGTTTTCTGCTGCAAAAATGCTGAAAAGTGACATGCTCTGTTTTCCAAAAACACAACCAAGGCACAAAATACGCAACAAAAAAAAACACAACCAAGTCGCAAAATACACAGCAAAAAAAAACGTGTGAACAGAGAATTCTGGTTTCTCAGACTTTGCTGGTAGTGCAAAACGCAGCAGAAAATTTGCATAAAAATCTGCAGCAAAATACGCTGCCAAACCCAACAGTATGTGGTCAGTATTTTTCCTCAGTATTTGTAAGCCAAAACCAGGAGTGGGTGATAAATACAGAAGTGGTGAGGTGTTTCTATTATACTTTTACGAATGTTCCTCTCCTGCTGGTTTTGGCTTACAAATACTGAGGTAAAATACTGACCAAATACTGATATTGGGCCGCAGCCTAATAGAAACGTGCACCACTTCTACATTCATTACCCACTTCTGGTTTTGGCTTACAAATACTGAGGTAAAAAAAACCTCACCAAATACTGAACATGTGAACGGGGCCTTATAAGCCTTGTCCCAGTGCTGTTATAGCGCTGAAATTGGATGAAGGAAAAAAACAGGTCTAAATATTCATTACTATACCACCAAAACTACAATGTGTGAGTATAGCCCTTTAAGTGATTGTCTCATAAACATAACTGTTTTTTGTATGGAAACTGGCGTAGTGATCACCTGATTGATTCCGATCTTTCTTCTCTCACACACCTAGAGATTTGCTGGTGTCATCGACTGAAGCAGCAGCCATTAAAAAAAATATCTGGCTATGTAATGCCCGTGTTGGCTGGGCCCAGAGGGCCAAGTTCACACAAGCATACAGTATAAAGAATGGTCAGTTTAATTCAGAAAACCATTTTTTTGTCACTTACTATCCATGCGAAGTTTGTATACAACCCGTTTTTTTATACAGCAGGAGCGATTAATCATTTACAAAGCCATTTACAGTTTGCTCTGTTACAAAATTGCAATGTATCCATAAAAAAAACAGATTCTACACGGTCTCGCTGCATGGCACCCATTGACCTGAATGGGCGACTTGCATGTGATTTAGGCTATGTGCCCACGATGCAGAAATGTTCTGGATTTTTCCTGAGCATTTCTGCATCTCCCTGGCAGAAAAAACGCATGCGGATTGTACATGTGGATTGTACATGTGTTTTTCCTGCCAGGGACATGCGGATGTGAAGCGGTCTTCACATTCATTTCCGCATGTGGGTTGACAAGCGCTTTCCAAGCGATTTTAGCATCACTTGGAAAGTGCTTGACAACTTGGTCACACTATATAAATCCATGCAAAGGGCATGGATATATATAGTGTGACTGAAAGAATGGTTAAAAATAAATCTATACTTACCTTCTGATGGCTCCCGCAGTCTTGCTTCGCTCCGTCCTGGCTTGCCGGCAGCTCACGGTACACTGAAGGACCTGCCGTCACATGACTAGGACGTCAGCGCAGGTCCTTCAGTCCACCGCGAGCTGCCGGCATGGGAGGACGAGTCTGTATTCCGCATCTACAGATGCAGTGATGCGGAATCCAAGCGATTCAATGCCAGTCAATGGCGGAAAAAACGCAGCGCTTCCGCAAAATAATTGGTAGTGCTGCGTTTTTTTCCGCAATGATGATCCGCAGCGGAAATTTCCACAGCATGTGCACAGCACATGCGGATTATCATTGGGGAACATGGCAGGCCTTCTACCAAGCGTTTTTTAAGCGTTTCTGCAGTGTTTTTGCTGCTGCGGAAACGCTTAAAAAACGCATCGTGGGCACACAGCCTAAGGCTGCAGAAACGCTTAAAAGCTTGGTAGAAGGCCTGCCATGTTCCCCAATGATAATCCGCATGTGCTGTGCACATGCTGTGGAAATTTCCGCTGCGGATCATCATTGCGGAAAAAAACGCAGCACTACCAATTATTTTGCGGAAGCGCTGCGTTTTTTCCGCCATTGACTTGCATTGAATCGCTTGGATTCCTCATCACTGCATCTGTACATGCGGAATCCATGCGTTTCAATGTGCGGATGGTACCCGGGTCTGGAGGACAGGAGACTCTCCTCTGGACCTGGGTACCATAGAACCTGTAAAAAAAAGAATAAAATAAAAAATAAATATATTTACCTTCTGATGGCCCACGGTGCACTCGTCCTCCCTTACCGGCAGCTCGCAGTGGACTGAAGGACCTGTGCTGATGTCAGTCATGTGACGGCAGGTCCTTCAGTGTAGTGTTCGCAAGCTGTCCATGTATAGTCTGTTTTTTTACAGACAGCACTCGGACTGAAAATACGATTGTGTGAAGGAGACAAATACGGCTTGTCTTCAGGAGACAAGTTTTGTTTTCTCCATCTTTATAAGGCTTAAACCCTGTTATAATTTTTATACACAAAATGTAAAAAAATGGTAATGAAAACTAAGTTTATTTGGTTTAATAAATTATTTTTTTTTATTTTTTTTCTTTTAGAAATCGTTCTGGATTGCACAGTATGTTGGTCACGTGTTCAGCAAGTTTATGACAGCACGTTGTGGTCTTGATTTTCCTTTACTGGCTATTTTTTATATTTAGTCAGGTGAGGTAAGAAATGCTGTCCACGCACCGATCGTCCATATCATAACCGAGTACAAGATTAAATAGAGCAATGCTACTTTTTCCTTGTTACATGAGGGGGTTAAATATAGAGGAGAGTGTTTTGAGTAGTTGCAACATTTTCGTGACAGAGTGTTGAACCATGAGCAGGGTTACATAGACCGATTTTGTGGCACCATTATCCACATTCAGATCCTGGGAAGGCTACGTTTAGACAAACATGATAAATTATGAGCCAATCGCTTCGGGTGCACAAACGTTATATGCCTGGCACAATGGAAACTAGCACTGTCTGGTACAATGGACATCACTAGTGCGAGCAGGTACAGTTACCCTTCATTACACAGTGAGTGCTTTGTAATCGCTCCCCCACTTTGACAACCTGCAGTTCAGCGTGAGTGTGTGCACGCAGAACAAGCTGTCGCTCAGTGCCGGGGAGTGATTACAGCACTCACACTCTAGTGAGCAGTAACTATAACCGCTCCCTGCACCGCACCAATGATTTGAAGCGAACAGCTACAGGGAGGATATAAGTTAATTTCTCCCAGTAGCCGCTGTTCCAGTAAGGCAGCCAGGTAGGAATTTAACCCTATCTCTGCTGGTAAATAACATTTCTGGACTTGACATGTTCCCTTTAAAAAGAGGCAGAACTGAGACATGGCAGGCTGACCTGCTTGTTGACAGTTTTTAAGAGAAGTGGGGTTTTTTGTACTCTACAGAAAAATAAACTAATCAAAGGAAGGAAAACCCTAATCTGCTTTGTACAAAGAGGAGAGATTTTACATTTGCTGACTGTTCTAATATGAATGTTACTTTTTATTTTGCTGATATATGATCTGCTTGTCTGTAATGCCTTTGCACAGGGAAGTTATTAGGTAGGTGATAGTATTTCCAGTGTTTAGTAATGGGTGGTAAATACTATTTTCTACACCTCCTTTTTTTTCTATGGAAGCCGCACATGCCTGCTGTTATTTGTACATTATGGTGTGACTTTTCTTTTTCTTTTGCTCTTAGGCTTGATGTCAGCATGCATCTACTGAGGACTTTGTATTTGAGATGCAATTCCAGGATAATTTCCATTTACACTTTAACATTACGAGCACATAGACCACAAACATGCCTCTTCTCACCAAGGATTGGATGCCAGGTTTTAATGTTTCATGGACAAAACCAATGGTTTCATTCAGCCCCTAGACACGATTCATCACAAGACAAAGGAGACCACCAGATCCCTTCTCTTCATGCCAGTGACTCTGAGAAGAGTAAAGACATAAGCTCTGCAGCCGATGCTCCTGTCCCTATAGATGAAACCGATCCTTTACAAGACAAGTCCATTGGCCTAGTACAGAGGTTTAAAAAGACTTTCAAGCAGTATGGGAAAGTGATGGTGACCGTCCATGTGCTGACGTCCAGTGTGTGGCTGGGAACCTTTTACTATGCTGCTGTAAAGTAAGTATCTACAGGGAAAAGGCACGGCCGCATGGGTAGAACTGCCAGTTATCTGCAAAATTGTGCAGCCCTGACAATCAATTGGAAAGCCACAGTGATGTGTCATACCAAGGTGGTTTCCTGCAGGATTGCTGGCACGTCTCAGCCGATTCTTGTGGCCATGGTCAAAGAAATGTATTTTTTTCAATATGCATTCATTATATATGTGATACGAAGGTCCTTATTGTCTGGTCACTAAATTGTTTCGAGGACAGTTTCTTCTGTCTTCTCAAAGTGGTATAGCCATGTTACATATCTTCAGTATATGCCATGAGTATATGATAGTTATGGGTCTCACCTTTGCCAACTGTGTGTTTCTAACAACCCCAATCTCTTCTAGTTTTGCAAGTAATTTCAGACCTGGACAAAGTGCGACCCAGGCCGCATGCGGACATTTGGCTGTTCAATCGGGACAGCCAAAGGTCAGGATACAGTGCCGTCAAGCACCACGGGGCCACCCCCAGCACAGCGTTTCACTTTCACTGGTGCCTGCATCCTTGGGATGTAGATACCAGTAAAAATAATGATGCAACAGGGATCCATCAGCTTCCTCTTCCATCATTGAGCCCGTGCTTCTGAGAGTTCCGCAGACGCGATGATGTCACTACAGTGCGCCAGCTGTGCCTCCGTACATAGCGAAAGCCGGGGAACGGATGTAGGTGAATAGCTTTTATTTTTGACAGTACATTTAGGGAAACTGTTGGGACAGAATACTGTGCAAGGGGGCTTTGTGGGGGTATAATACTGTGCAATGGGGGGCTGTGTGGGCACACAACATTGTGCAATGGGGGTCTGTGTGGGCACACAACATTGTGCAATGGGGGTCTGTGTGGGCACACAACACTGTGCAATGGGGGGCTGTGTGGGCACACAACACTGTGCAATGGGGGGCTGTGTGGGCACACAACACTGTGCAATGGGGGGCTGTGTGGGCACACAACACTGTGCAATGGGGGGCTGTGTGGGCACACAACACTGTGCAATGGGGGGCTGTGTGGGCACACAACACTGTGCAATGGGGGGCTGTGTGGGCACACAACACTGTGCAATGGGGGGCTGTGTGGGCACACAACACTGTGCAATGGGGGGCTGTGTGGGCACATCATACTACGTGGGGGGCTCTGATATCCTATGTGAAACGATCATACTGTGTGTGGCCACTGTATTGTATTATATTGTGTTGGGGAGTTGTCGGTCACGGTATAATGGCTGAGGAGTATGATTTATAAACTTTGTAAAAATCAGTAATTTATATGGTTTTGATTAGCTGCTACATGTAAGGATGTTACAATAAGCCCTATTGTAACATATATTAACAGTAACAGCTAGTCAACTGACTTAATTTTTATCTGTCAATACTGAACAAAATTAACATAAAATAAAAATTATGAGCAGAATTAAGTCTGTCCTGCTCAACCCTCACAGTATTTTGTGTGTCCCCTTGGAAAAAATGAATTGCCTAACCCACGTCTATAGTCTCAAGTTTAATCACCTTAAAAGAAATTCACATTTTAAGTCTTTTCTTGAAGTCAATTTTACAAAATAATAAAAACTGTCCTAAAAAAAAAACCTGCATGAAAATCTGCATATGAAATCCCCATGTGTTTTCTTTGCATATTTTGGTGCAGGTATGACACTGGATTTTATTCTGTACTTAGCAAAGATTGAAATTGCCGTGAAAATCTACAACAGATAGGAAATGTAATTTGAAAATCCTCAGCATGCCTAGATTTGCTGCAGATTTTAATGCTGTGAGTGAATGAGGTATAGATGACCTACTTGGGGTGTGTTCACACTGCATCTTTTTCCCACCGTTTTTTGAGCAGAAAATGCAGCAGAAAAAAAAATTGGTTTGTATCCTATAACATTTTCATTTTATCACTTCAACCTGCGACTGTCTGATGGTCTTTCCATATATTGCAGTATATGGCTAAAATCACTGTCTCATATGAAGCGCAGCCTTTGCCTGGACTTCACAGGAGTAACAAGATGGCAGCTCTTGAGGCCTTCAGCATAGTAAACCATTGGCACCCTTGAATGGTGCCGCATAAATTCCTCTGTCAAAGATTTAAGGGGGTAAAAGCAGCGATTGGAGCTCCGATCTCTGCTGTTAAAGGCAGAAGCCGGGTATGGTGTATGCTCAGCTCCTGAGCCTGCTCTGTGAATAGGCACATAGGGCGTGCCAGTACTTTCTATGGGTCCAGTTATACAGACCAACTAGTAGCACTACTAAACAACTGCTGATCGGTAAACCTTCACATGGGCAGACTGCAGTAAATGATGCGTAATAGATCTCTCAGTGCACATAGGCTGCCGTAGTTCTCGGCAGTGTGAGTCCTGATCATAGGACGATGCACTGCTCAGGACGATGATCTTTTGCGCTGCTTAAAAGATTATTTCACCAGGTGAACGACTGTTTTGTTTGTTCATCTGGGGATCGGCAGCTTGTTTCCACTAAAAGATTATCCTGAAATTAGCGTTTTTAAGAACACTTGTTCACGATGATATTTTATTGTTAATGCAGTTTTATTTTATGAAGAGGATAATCCGTAAAAAAACAGCAATTTTTTTTTTTAAATTTGAATGCCATAACTTTTTTTACACTACTGTGAACTGTCTTAAAATATAAATTGATTTTGTTTTCCATAGTGACCAAGCACAGTGCACTGCATAGCAATGCTGTATTGGAAAAAAGGGGGTTAGGCATGCTGGATTTCAACATGTCCAATCCTTTGTTCCCACAATAATAAAATCCATGCACTCCCCTCTTATTCCTCTCTCTCCCCTTTGAAGTAAACACTGAGGCTTTGCTGATCTGAGCATACATGCTGGTGTTGGGTAGATGAGCATTCATTTATCTGTGGCCCTTATTACACATTTTTGATAAATGAGGTGAACAGTTTTCATTCTTCACGATTTCTTTCACTTCCGTTTGTTTACACCCAGAGGCGGAAAGCTTGTACATAACTTATAGTTCAGACGGGTGAGGATTTGCTACAATGTAACCAGTCTAGACAAGACTAATCTTCCGTGAGCTAAGCATATCAACAATGCAGATCCCTGCCCTGTGCTGACAGCTCGCTGAAGTCTATGGGCCGAGTGTGTATGTGTTTCATAGGGGAGAGGGGAGTGCAGGGGCCTGGAGATCCTGGGGCTAAACACTGGGCTGAGCGTTATCCCACATATGTGGCTGTTTATACTTTCCACTTACGTTTCTGCATTGAAAAGGACTTAATTTTACCGTCTTGCAGACAGTTTCTGTCTGTTCCTGTTAGGGTTTTCCACATCTGTTTCTGCTTTAGACTCCAGTTTTTTGTGTGCGCCTCTCGCCCGCTGCCTCCACATCGTCAGTCTGCAGCTGGAGAGCCGAGCACTTGACATCAGCGCATATTATAGTACAAGTGTTTGTTTTAGTTACCCCTCAACCAGCTGGCATTATTGCCCTTTCTAGCTGCTACTGATCGCAAATGTCAGTCTAAACTTAGCGTCCTCCTTTGCATTATATGTCCCAGCTATTAAAATATCAGGTCTTTTCCCCAGACAGTGGATTATGTTGTGTCCTGACAATGTAGATCTCACTTTGTTTCCACTCACAGGGTCTGGAGGGTTTTATTGCGCTTTCACCTTTGCTGCTTTAGTGGATTTTTTTTCAAAAAGTAGAATCTTTTCTTTTTCCACTCTCTTTACAATTCACTCCAGACATTGGTGTCAAAAACTGCATCTAAAAGGGCATGTGTGAGAGTACCCAAATTGTACTACTTTTTTTGTCTCTGTGCAGCCAATTACTGCTTAGTAAAACCGCACTGCGTTTCACCACAAACTTTGTGATGCGAAGTTCGATGTAAGTATTTGCGGAGCTGAATAGTATGGCTCCATCAAGAGTTTAGCGGCCACTAAAAAGTTAACAGTTGTGCTGTTCAGCTCCACAACTACTTTCATCCAGCTGAATTGGAGCGGACCTGCAGAACCTGGCATCGGCTGCTGAACATAATGGAATTGTGCTGTTCAGCTCCTCAAATGCTTACATCCGGCCAGCGCTAGGAACGGCATACTCACTATTGAGGCGCAGAGCCAAAAGAAGACACTTTTTTTTTGTTTGTTTGTTTAACTCTTGCAATTTTTAAAAAACTATTGTTAAAATCCTTTTCAAATGCATAGGTACAGATGAGCAGTACAGCTGATTGGTGGTAGGTCTGATAGGTGATCTATAGCAAAGTAGTGTAACAACCCTTTAATGTGAAAGGACCTCATTAGATCTCGATCAATTGATTATTTCTTCTAATTTCCCTGTGAACATCAGCTGATCATACATTTTTTTTTCTCTGGTGTCATCTTGGTTGCATCCTAGTTGCTTTTCTTTTTTCTCGTCCCTTTTTTTTTCTTTAAAGCAGGTAGAGTGAATTTGTTTATCCATTGACTCTTAAAGAAGCCCTCCCATGATCCTTGTTTTTCCTAAATCTATGTGAGTGTTACTCACCTATCACGGTCTTGTCCTGGATCCAGTGTTCTTCTGCTCCTCTTCTCAGTGATCTCTTCGCTCTTCAGGCTCTCCGGGTCACTTTGCTCTGGGTGGCCTTATTTCTCCTTACCGGGACTGCTTGATTTATGAAAACTGAACTTTAAGAAGCTTTCAAGATGGTTCAGGAGAACTGAGATCAGCGGTACAAACCTGATCCAAAACATTTATAAGGCAGGAAATCCCACTTATTAAACCTGACAGGGCACACCTGTGAAGTGAAAACCATTTCCGGTAACTACCTCTTGAAGCTCATCAAGAGAATGCCAAGAGTGTGCAAAGCAGTCATCAAAGCAAAGGGTGGCTACTTTGAAGAACCTAGAATATAAGACATATTTTCAGTTGTTTCACACTTTTTTGTTAAGTATATAATTCCACATGTGTTAATTCATAGTTTTGATGCCTTCAGTGCGAATGTACAATTTTCATAGTCATGAAAATACAGAAAAATCTTTAAATGAGAAGGTGTGTCCAAACTTTTGGTCTGTACTGTATAGATTTACTTTTCTATACCCTGTATGCCCATAGTAGAGGTCTGATATTGCCCAGGGGGGTGACACAATCCCTTTAAGGCTGTCTTGTTCGTGCAAAAAAAAAAGAACAAACGTTTTTTTCTGATTTTGTTTTATTCTTGGCCTTTTCTTAATGTTCACGCTCCGTTAGCGCTTGTTCTGTGCTGATCTTTCAGCCAAGTACACACAAGCGTATTTTATAGTCTGCATATGACCCTCAATACTGCTATCGACTGCGGCTCTTCCCGCCCCAACTTCCAGCCTCGTAAACACGTGAAGTTGTCATTGCGGGACAGTGTGGGCATGGCGGATATATATGAACTGTGAAAAATGCTCACATCAACCTGGCCTTAATCTAAAATTGTGCATTTAATTCTTAATTTCCTTGGAACACTTGTCATAAAGATGCCATTGTCTGTGTAAATACAGCAGTTCTTCTGAATTTGGCGATGCCTGGCTTTTCTTCCTACATATCTCCATTACTGAGAGATGGATCCCACTTCACTGTATATAAATGTACTCTTTTTAGCCAAGAGGACGGGGTCTTTAAGTTGTCTTGTCAAACCAGACTAGATTTACATATAGGGAAGAGGGGGCCATATACAGTGATTGAGAGTTGCAAGAACAAAAGAAAAACATTGCCAGATTCAAGAGAACCTCGGCATTTACACAAGGTAAAAAATGACATTTATGGCATGTGATTGGTCCTTTATAAAGTCATGTGACTTGCGTGCAATTTTAGATGTAACTTTTTTTCAAACAGGAGAAAAATCTCATCTCGCTGTGTGTAGCAACGCACCATGTAATTCCAGTCTAATTCTGCGGATACGTAGGACAGGACATAGGATGGGGCTTATATTACTGACTTTTACTAACCAATATTTTGCATTTAGCCGTGATTGGTAAGTGTGTTGTGGGATGATAATATACAGTCATAGACATGGAAGTTCCATCCGATTTAATGGCCTACTCACCAGCTATAAATCCTAAGAGCCTGCAGAGGGCGATCTTTGCCCATAGCTAATACTCTTCTACATGGTACAGCTTCCGTCAGCAGGATGCCGTCTGACTGTAGTATGGTGCTAATGTACAGAACTGTGTAATGTGGTACATTTTACAGGATTAAGGTCATTCATTTTTTTATTATTTGTCTTAATATTTTTTATTCTTTTTTTTTTTTTTTTTTTTTTTCAAATAGGGGAATTAATGTGGTTCCTTTCCTGGAGTGGGTTGGATTGCCTGAAAGTATAGTGAACATTCTTAAGAATTCTGAGAGCGGGAATGTCCTGACAGCATACGCCTTGTATAAGGTAGGGATTTGTGGGTACATGGGGTGGTCAGCGGGGTCTGTTGCATGCTCTGGTTGTCAGTTTCCAGCATTAGACTCTGCCCAATTACCTGACATGACAAATTAATAAAGCCGTCATATGGAGGAATGTGTAGCAGTGCCTGGGACCTCTGGACACACAGACTACCTTCAGTCACTGGCTTGCTTGTCTGTGACCCGTATTCATTCCCTTCCACAATCAAAGTTCGGATTAATGCTAACTTGCCATCAATTATCTCAGTATGCCCTTCAGTCATTCTGTGCCGTGGCCAGGACATACTAAATCCCCTTTTTGTAGGGATATATTTCTATAACAAAGCCACATTATTGCCTGCTCATTATAACACTGGCAAGTTTGACAGCCCGGTAGCAGAGGAGTCATGGTGATGAGAGACGGGGCTAGTGGGGGTGTAGTAAGGGGTCTTTCTTCATTGTCTTTTTTTTTTTTTATCCTCACAAACATTTGACGTGGTCACATGCTTTTAGTGAAAATTCCCTCTGGTTGCATCATTTGGAAGCACTGTGGCTGTTGGGTCTTACCTAAAAACTGTACGCCAGCTAGAAATGGATATAGAGGCTTTATCAATGGGTTCTTACCATCTATATGTATCAAATCATCCTTCACCAAACACAATGTTATTAAAAGATGTCTGCTTTGGAGAACTTATTTTTAAATACCTTTTTAGCACATCCTTCATTAAAGGGGTTATCCAAGACTTTTTCAACGTGAGCACAATACAGGGAATTTATTCAAATACATTATTCTCGCCTGTGATTGGCTCAATCGGTCCCATGTGCGCTGTGGGAATATCATCACCTTACACAGACCGTACAATTATGTTTTAAAGGGTTTTTCCAAGAATGAATATTTTTACTTCATAGGTTCCTACTGTGTGAAAATAAAATGAGATTTAATGACCTATCTCTGCTCCAGTGCCCGCTCTTTACCACTGATTCCAGTCTTTGTTACCAAGCTTCAGCGGTGATGTCATGACAACAGCACTGCAGCTAATCACTGTGCTCAGCAGCGCTGTTGTCATGGCATCACTGCAGCAGCCTGTCTCCCAAGACCGGAGGATGCGGTAAAGAGCCGGCACTGGAGCAGAGGAGGGTCAGTAAATCTCCATTTGTTATTTTTACTCAATTGGGGCCTATGAATTAAAAAAATAAATCATTCCAAGAAAACTTTTTTTAATGAATTTCTGTTAATGCTTCATTTTCCCTTCCGTGGCGCGGAAGGAGAATTGACCACCTGCTGTGGGGGGTTTCATATTACAGCCGGTTACTGTAGTGCCAAGCAAGAAGCCAATGTTAAAGGGGTTGTCCACTACTTGGACAACCCCTTCTCAATCCCTGTTTCCCCCTTATAAAACGATACCACTTATACTCATCTCTGGTGCCTGCGCTGTTCCAGCGGTGTCAGTTCTGGCTCTCCCGGGAATCGCATGACATTGTTACGTCACAATATTCCTGCAGCCATTCAGCGCTGGCTTCATTCTCCCCACCTTGGGACAGATCGCATACATCCGGAGGAAGTGAGAGCTGCTGTATGTACAGCCAGAGGCGGGGAGAGTGAAGCCAGCACTGATCGGCCGCAGGAATATCGTGACATACTGTGACTATGCCACGCGATTCCCGGGAGAGCCAGTGCTGACCCCGCTGGAACGGGGCAGAGACGAGTACAAGTGTTATTATTTTATAAGGGGAAAACATACAGATTGTGAAGGGGTTGTCCAAGTAGTGGACAACCCCTTTAATGAACATTTATAGTTTATCGTTTTCCAAACAAAAATCCACAATGGAGGTTTCATGGGCTGCAGTCTTCTCTAATATTTTTCATTACTGCTCTTCATTTTATATGTAGTCTGCACTTGTAGGAGCAGAAGAAGTCACATTAGTCTCTGTGATGTCCTATATGGTCAGTGTTACAGCACACAGAGTGTATATGGGGGTAGAAATGCTTCCATTCTGCCTGAGGTCTGCTGTGGAGAGAGACCCTGTGTTCAGTTCTTACAAGACACTTTACTGTCTGTCTGGCAGGGAATAAGGATTTCCTCTCACACGTTTGCCAGATTCCAGGTGTGATTCTAATCTAGGACACTGGTCTAGTCTGGAACGGAGTAATTTCTGTATCTGCTCGCAGCTACGCTCCCCGTGGGTTCCAGCATGCTTTCCCTCATGTCTAGACTGTTAAGCAGGCTTTTCAGCTTGATCAAAGCTGCTTACCCTCCAGTGCTTAATGTTAGTACATCCGCGGTGTGTTCTGTGCAAAAGTAAAAGTGATGAAAATGAAGATTAGTTATTAATTATGGGACGTAGCATATATTAGTGTCATGTACTGGACTGTGCTTTGTGTCTGGTGAATCAATGGTATGTTTCTACGGTCTGGTTCACACTACGTTTCTGCAGTAGGCCCGGGGTTTCTATATGAATTTCCCTAAAGGCAAGATTTAGACTAAAAGTATAACCATTGTTTTGATTTCTGAAATTTGTAGTACAAATGAAAATAACCAACTTTGTAATATATCTTATCAGAGAAATCTGCTTTTTTCCCTTCCTTGACTCATGTTTCACTCTCAATTCATGGAATACAGATTTCCCTATTGTTGGTTCTCATGAAGTTCTATGAAGAGGGAGGAGCTAAAGGCGGACAGGCATTCCACTGCAGGTTCTACTATCATGACTGGTACAGTTCTCCATAGAACTTTATGGGCACCAACTGCCATCTCCTATATCAGTAATGTAACAATCTGTGTTCACTGAAGACAGATTTTAATTGTGAATTCAAAATTTTGATAATGAAAGCAGAGTCCTGGCGGAGAAAAAGCAGATTTATCTCATAAGACATCTTACAAAATTTCTTATTTCTGTGTACTATTGATTAATAAAAAAAATGATTGCTATTATTTAAACTTAATCATTTTACAGTGAGACAATGTGAACCCATAAAGGGAACCTTTCCAAAGTATGGGCAGCATAAAAAGGCTCCCTCTTTACAGAGCACTATGTTTTACCCCACCAATTCATCTTGAAAGACTGTTTTTTTCTCGATTTGGATACAGTGAGAGAGGAATTTATCAACCCCTGAGCGCCAGTTTTATGGCCCAAAAGAGTTTATATTTATATATGACGTCTGCAGTATTTGTTTGCTCATTATTGGTCCAAGAGAAGGCTGTGCCCTGTTCAGGAAATATGCTGCGAAGGCTTCGGGTTGGTGCAGGAAAATCTGGAACTTTTCACAAGTAAGCAGGGTAGTAACGCTAGCACTCGTTTGTTATTAGAGAGCAGTGGAGCATTCTGCCATGGAAAAGGGAGTATGGAGAGCTGCTGCTGGAAAGTCCACCTTTCACTGGAGGTCACACATATGGGGTCTGCATAGTATGAGGTGCCAAGTATGGGGGTTGGCTGGGTTCGGTATGATCAGTATGGATGTGGAGTCCAGTGAATGGTCTGTGTAAAAGGGTTCTGGACTGAGGTCTTTAATAATTTTGGGAATATCAAAAAACTGACCGTCACTTCCAAAACAGAAAACAGGTGTGTACAGGTGCTTACTAAGAATAGCCATTTCCATATATAACTAACAAATAAAGTAGCACTCTGCAACGCGAAGTATGCAAACATGAAATCTGAAATTTGAATTGCATTACTGCTGTAGAAAATAGAAATAACTGAGAAATCGTAGCGCATAAATTGGCCAATTCATGTGTACCTGGTAGCCACGATAAGGTGTTTCTTGTTGCCAGGAACCTATCTAATGTGAGTCCTCTCCTAGAGACTAAAGTCTGCATGTGTATGGGAAGCTAAGATCCTACTGTAATTAAAACCGTCTGAGGCCTAGGGGGGGCGTGCTCAGCCAGAAAGTCTATGTATAGAAATATCAAAAAACTGACTGTCCCTTCCAAAACAGAAAACGGGTGTGTACAGGTGCTTACTAGTGATGAGCTTACTAGCGATTTTGAGCATCACTTGGAAAAGTGCTTGACAAGTTGGTCACACAATATAAACCCATGCAACCGGCATGGATTTATAATGTGTGAACTGATGCTTTAAATGCAGCATCTATAGTAAAAAAAAGAGAATTAAAACATTAAAAATAAAAAAAAAACCTGTATACTCACCTCTCCGGTCTCCTCCAGTCTGCTCCCGGCTGCGTCCTCTCTTCGGCGTCCCGCAGTGTACTGTCAGGACCTGCGGTGACATCATTTAGTCAGCTGATGGTCACACGACCGCTGACGTCGGCTTTCAAGTGATAGTCGCGTGACCATCAGCTGACTAAATGATGTCACCACAGGTCCCGACAGTACACTGCAGGACGCCGAAGAGAGAGGATGCGGCCGGGAGCAGACTGGAGGAGACCGGAGAGGTGAGTATACAGGTTTTTTGTTTTTTTTAACGTTTTAATTCTCTTTTTTTTTTACTATAGATGCTGCATTTAAAGCATTAGTTCACACATTATAAATCCATGCTGGTTGCATGGATTTATATTGTGTGACCAACTTGTCAAGCACTTTCCAAGTGATGCTCAAAATCGCTTGGAAAACTGCTTGAAAAAATGCATGCGAAAACGCATGAAAAACGCTTCTCTCTGGCAGAAAAAACGTATGTAAATCTGCATGCGTTTTTTTCTGCCAGAGAGAGGCAAATCTGCTACGTGGGCACATAGCCTTAGTCTGTTTCAGAAGGCTCCACAATCATGGGGAAGACTGCTGACCTGACAGATGACCAGAAGGCATATTCTAATTTAGTGAGAAGCACTTGTATACAAGGTGTGCTAAAATCAGCCACCTCCCCTCACAAAACTGTAAAAAAAAAAATTGTACATGATTTTATTAGAACGTTCTTGGAATTGACTTTCATTTCAGTTGAAGCGCCACTCACTTGAAATATTATTGCTCGTGGGCAAACTGGCCCGCGGACTAGGACAGCCAAAAGGCTGTGAATCACCCATGCCCAGTGTCTCAACTTCAAAAATGGTGGAGCGGGGGGAGCCTTTGGCTTGTGTGTCTGAGTCTTTGCATGATGAAGTCTCTAGATCGCGCCTGGTGCATAGAGCCTCAGTCTGCACACAGCAGAAACTAGAGCAGCGTGTCTGTGGAAAGAGGCTACATAAGTAGGATTTGTGTTTTTGTCTGTTTTTCATTGTTGGTCAGTACTTGTGGGGGCATCATATTGTGTGTGAGAGGGCTGTGAGGGTTAATCTTGTTTGGATGGTTGTGGAGATATAATACTGTGAGGGGGACTTTGTGCATTCATGCAATTTTGAGCTGCTGGGTGCTATCATACTGTGTGTATACAGGGTTGTGGTGTCGGTAAGCCAAACCTCCGACTCCTCAATTTACATGACTCCGGCTCCCTCATCCATGGCTCATGTTTAAGGGATAAATTTACTGTAGCACAGATTCATCTCAGATAAAAGTCTAGACCCTTAGATCAGGAATAGGACAGACATTTATAGAACATTTCATAACTTTCCCAAATTCTTCTGAAAAAATATTCCCCACAAACTGCTTTGAACTACTGTACCCAATTTATTATATATTTTAGGAGTTGGAGTCGGTCCATTTTATACCGACTCCAACTCCACAACCCTGTGTGTGAGGCCTGTGGGGGTCAACATACTGTTTATGGGAAGTTATCGGGGCATTATGCTATGGGGGATGATACTGTTTGAAGGGCTGTGGGGGCATTATACTGTTTGCTGAGACATTCTGTGTGTATGGAGGTAACTATTGTTGGAGATTGAGGTGATCATACTGTTTGGGTGGCTGTGAGGACATTATTCTGTGTGTATTGAGGTAACTATGGGTATCATACTGTGAGGGGGGAGCTGTTGATTAAACTACAGGGGTTGAATAACAGAAGCAGTAAAACTTTACAACAAGCAGTAAATGATATGGTTTTGATCCAATGCTACAGGTAATAAATAGTGTTGAGCGAGTATGTTCTGTTAACCCTTTCGCCGAGTATGCTCGGGCCGAGCTCCGAGTATTTACAGCTGCTCGTTGATAAGGTTAAATCGCTCCCGTGGGCATGATTTGCAACTGTTTGACAGCTTTATTACATGTGAGGAATGTCTATTTCTTACATATTCCTCACATGTAATAAAGCTGTCAAACAGTTGCAAATCATGCACACAGGGCGATTTAACCTTTTCACCGAGCAGCTGTAAATACTCGGATTTCGGCCCCAGCATACTCGGACAGAACATACTCGCTCAACACTAGTAATAAACATTAGAACAAACCCCATCATACATGTATTAGCCATAGCAGTTAGTCAGGATTAATTCTGCTTAATATTAAGCAACAAAAACTAATCATATTAAGTGTTAATAGTTATATTAAGGGGGTTGTTCCCTTTCAAATATAATTCAAGGGAGAAATACCACCACACCATGACCAGACCACATATTACCACCACATAGTGATCAAATACTACAATACTGATCATGAATACAAACCACAATACTAACAACACTGTTATTACCACCAGTGACATTATACATAAGAGCTCTGTATATAGTGTGCAGTGTATAGTGTAAGTGTACAGGTAATACAGTGATCACCAGTGACATTATACACAGGAGCTCTGTATATAGTGTATAGAGTAAGTATACATATAATATACTGACTCACCGCTGACGTATCTGGGTGGAGTCCTTAATCTTTGCTTTTCTTCTTCATCTGGCACAGACCGCCATCACTTTTTCCAGCCAGGACTCGACTCTGCAGAAAATAACACACAGTTATCAGTAGCTGATCGCTTGTAGATCACATTCCCCATTTTTTCCCCAACTTCTACACTACACTAGGTGAAGAAAAAAGCGACATAGGGCCACCCTGCACAGTAACAGGACTTCCCTTTTGTCCCCTCCCCACCCCACCATGGAAAACAGTTTCATAAAAAGTAAATTATATTACAGAAGTAATAATGTCCCTAATTGGACTCTAAAGTAATTATGTTCCCCACTTGCCATCTAAACTAATAATGTATGTTCTTCAATCTGGTCCCCAAACAACAATTAAATCCCCCAGCCTGGCCCCCCCATATGTCCAGCCTGTCCCCCTCCATATATCCATCCTGGCCCCTATGTGTCCAGCCTGCGCCTGCCCCTCCCCATATATTCATCCTGGCCCCTATGTGTGCAGCCTGCCCTCCCATATATCTATCCTGCCCCCCCCCATATATCCATCCTGGCCCCTATGTGTCCATCCTGCCCCCCCATATATCCATCCTGGCCCCTATGTGTCCATCCTGCCTCCCCCATATATCCATCCTGGCCCCTATGTGTCCATCCTGCCTCCCCCATATATCCATCCTGGCCCCTATGTGTCCATCCTGCCTCCCCCATATATCCATCCTGGCCCCTATGTGTGCAGCCTGCCCACCCATAGATCTATCCTGGCCCCCATGTGTCCAGCCTGCCCCTCCCCATATATCCGTCCTGGCCCCCATGTGTCCAGCCTGCCCCTCCCCATATATTCATCCTGGCCCCTGTGTGTCCAGTCTGCGCCCCCTCCCCCATGTGTCCAGCCTGCCTCCCCCTCCCCCCATATATCTATCCTGGCCCCTATGTGTCAAGCATACCCCCCCCATATATCCATCCTGCCCCCCATGTGTCCATCCTGCCCCCCATGTGTCCATCCTGGCCCCCATGTGTCCATCCTGCCTCCCCCATATATCCATCCTGGCCCCTATGTGTGCAGCCTGCCCACCCATAGATCTATCCTGGCCCCCATGTGTCCAGCCTGCCCCTCCCCATATATCCGTCCTGGCCCCTATGTGTCCAGTCTGCGCCCCCCCCATATATCCATCCTGGCCCTCCATGTGTCCAGCCTGCCTCCCCCTCCCCCCTTATATCCATCCTGGCCCCTATGTGTGCAGCCTGCCCCCCCATAGATCTATCCTGGCCCCTGTGTGTGCAGCCTCCCCCCCTATAGATCTATTCTGGCCCCTGTGTGTCCAGTCTGCCCCTCCCCATATATCCATCCTGGCTCCCCATGTGTCCAGCCTACCCCTCCCCATATATTCATCCTGGCCCCTGTGTGTCCAGTCTGCCCCCCCATATATCCATCCTGGCCCCACATGTGTCCAGGCTGTCCCCCCCCATCCCCCATATATCTATCCTGGCCCCTATGTGTCCAGCCTGCGCCTGCCCCTCCCCATATATTCATCCTGGCTCCTATGTGTCCAGTCTGCCCCCCCCCCCCCCATATATCCATCCTGGCCCCCCATGTGTCCAGCCTGCCTCCCCACCATATATCCATCCTGGCCCCCATGTGTCTGTCCAGCCTGCCCCCATATATCCATTCTGAAACCCATGTGTCCAGCCTGCCCTCTCACTCATATATCCATCCTGGCCCCCATCCCATTCTGCATCCACACACAGGAGAAAAAAAAAAAAAGATTCCACTTACATTCCTGAGCTCCCGGCACGGTGCTGTGTCCTCTTTTTAGATCCGGCGCTCTTGTATTAAAAGGGCCGCGGACCTAGCAGAGGCCGGCTTCTGACTTGAGTGCGCCCAGTGCATGGCAGTGACTTCATACGCTGGCTATGTCAGCTTCATTGTGATGTGTGACACGGCGGTTCAGGTAACGAACGCTGCATGCGCACATCCCTGCATATACTCTGCGCTTTTAAAGGGCCCATGCCTCTAAAAACCACAAGCTTTTTTTTTTTTTTTTTTTTTTTTAAATCCCCCCCCCCCCCTCTCATCTGCAGCAAGGGCCCGCCAGGGATTTCCCCGATACCCCACCAGGTCAGTCTAACCCTGCTCATACAACCTTACAAGGTGAGCGGAACCGCCATTTGATCACCATGTTATTTTGCATATTGCCCTATTGCTTTTTACTTGTTCCCTAGTTATGTTGCTCCTGGTAAGTAGCATTGGCTGCTGTGCTGACGTCACCTCGACAGTGTAGCAGCCATTCATTGAGCTCAGGAGCTCTGTATGGGACATTACAGTGCAGTCTGAATGCGCCGCTGAGCTCACTGAGCAGTTTTAGTTTTTTAAAACCAAATGCTCCAAAGGAGGACTTATATTTGAAAGACAACAACTCCTTAATATTCAGCAGAATTACTTTCAGCCTACTAATTTTGGCCCTCCACAACATTCACGTGGCCCCTTGGAAATCTTAATTGCCCACCCCTGCTCTGCCTTATTTTGCTTTTGTTTTTTCTTCTTCACTTCTTTAGAAAAAAAAAGTATTACAAATAGTAAGTTAATGTACATCTCTGTATATAGAAATCTGACCTATTCCAATGCAGTCTGCCCTGTCCATGCAGTTCCTATGAAATAAAAGCATACCCATATCATTATGCCAGTGGACATGCAAGTGTTCTTCAGGCTGTTTTTTATGGCTCATGGGGCTGAAAACGTTGGAAACCACTGTAGTGGAATATTATTTCTTTATTGCATGTGCTATTGTGTGTTAATGATGGTTATCTTGCGACTGAATACATCACATTTAATCTGTCACAATACGTCTCTGTTAAGCTTCCTCTGACTAACATCCTGCTTTGAGTTTTCTGACAGAGGATGTGATTATTTTTCCCTTGGCTCCCCACAAGATACTTGGATATCTTGATAATTAGACCATTGTGGCAAAGGGACTAGAAGCATGTATATGTCAAAAGCAGCAATCGAATCCTTAATGAATGGAATATGTCAACTTCTTCCTTGCCAGAGACTTGGTTTTACGGTCATGAAAGGAATATAGGATTCTTGTATGCATTTCACAGGACATCTTTGTGACTGACATGTCCGCTCCAGTAGGATGACTACTAGAACTAGCCATTACCTATTCCTGTTGAATCCTGCCTGGTGTATAAAAAATGGCTCAATATGTCCAAGGACAAGGCCTGTGGAGCTGGTGGAAGATTTCCCATGTAATGGTTATGGGTATGGCACACCGCATATCTACTCCTAGGACTTGTGTGTGTGAAAATCTGATGTAGTATTAGGTCAAATTTGTGCAGAAATATGGAAAACTCTGAAAAGTTCACAAAATTTTCAGCACCACTGTATATACTTCAATAAAAGCAATCAAATACCGTAATTTCAGGTTCAAGTTCCCTAAGTGGATAAAAAAATTAAACAGAAATGAAAGGAAAAAAGAAACAAAAAAAGCATATTTGTTACCGTCATATCCATAAATGTACAATCTGTCAAAATATAAAATTATGTAAGCCATACGTTTTAACACTGAAAAGAAAAAAAAATGAAACCAGCAAAATTGCTGTTTTTCAGTCGCAGCACCGCCCCTATAAAAATGCAATAATAAAATTATCAAAACATCGTACATAACCAAAATTGGTATCAATAAAAACATCAGTACAGCACATAAAAAAACTCCCTCACACAGGTGCATTGATGGAAAAATTAAAAAAAAAAGTATGATATTCAGAAATTGGTTGCATTAACCATATTGTTTTTTTTTTTATTTTTATTTTTTTTAACAAAGTTTTGAATTTTTTTTCAGCCACTAGAAACAAATCAACTTAAAGGAGTTGTCCAGTCTAAAATGAGAAGTCTGTAGTCACTGTGTGTGCACTTTGCACTGTGAGGGTTTGCTGTTGTCAGCCCTGGGACCGGCAGTCAGGTATGCGATATGCAAACTCCCGGCCAGAACCCGACAGGTGGGCTTGTCTTAATACACTTGTATTGAGCGAGGCTGCGCCCACTAGACTGGTTCTGCCTGAGGGTTTCCAGATCACATAACTGACCGCCGTTCCCAGGGCAGACAACAGCGAATCCGCAATGTGTGCAGCAGGAGGATTCACAAGTCTGCGGTCACACAGAGTGACTGCAGACTTCTTATTTTGTACCAGAGAAGCCCTTTAAGTTTGGCATTGATGTAGTCATACTGATAAATCATATTGTGAGGTCATTTTTACTGCTCAATGAACCCCCGTCAAAACCAAACTCAAAAACAATAACAGAATTGCTTTTTCTTTTTTACCATTTTACCCCACTTGGAATTTATTTCCCACGTTTTTTCAGAACATTGTATCCTAAAGTGAATGGTGTCATTAAAAACTGCAACTCGTCCAGCAAAACATCAGCCCTCATTTGGCAATGTTGATGGAAAAATAAAAAAATGGCTCTTGGAAGGAAGGGAAGTCAAAATATTAAAGCAAAAAGAAAAGTAAAATTGCATTGTCATAGTTACATATAGTTACATAGGTTGAATAAAGACCTCGGTCCATCAAGTTCAACCTTCCTCCACCAATTGTACATTTTGTCACTAATTTACCTATTACCCATGAAGTGGTTTAAAGGGTTTTGTGCACCTCCTGGGAGAAGGAGGGGATGGGGATTGACCGATCAGAGGGGTCTCAGGACCCGGGGTCCTCATGATCTGCTTGTGATTTATAAAGCCAGTGAAATATGAAGATAAATATAAAGGTTTAGTTAATCTTAATTTGTGGTTGCTGCACTAAAAATAATTAAATAATGTATTACTTGGCGCCCTCGGTGATTGTACATAGGCTGCGGCCAACCACTGGGTTCTGACCATGTAGACAGCGCGAGCCGCTGAGTCCAGTGATTGGCAGCAGCGCTGTTGAAACTGTCTCTGCTGCTGCCTGTGTAGGAGATGCTGGGCTGGATCTGGGGTAAGCAATGAGATTTTATTATTTTTAGCACTGCCATTACAAACTTAATAAAAGAAAAAAAAAAGTTACAATGATGAAAACCCTTTTAAGGGATTAGTGTGTAGTTTTATGACCTTTTTGAGGAATAGAACAATAATTATTTATCGTCTGAAATAGAAAACTAAACGTTTCACATCCCTTTCATTGGAGGTGTCCTTTTAAGCCTTTAACCCCCATTTAGAGCAGCCCAGCTGTGACCTGTCGGCACTACCATCTGAGCGTGCTCTTGTTCAGTACATGCCCATCTATCTGCTATTATTCAGTCAATACCACTGTATATTTGAACCTCATCCTAATAGATCCGTGTTGTGCAACATTAGTGGGAAGATTGGCATTGAGCGTTGTGTTAATCGCACACAAAGAGCATTCTTATCGTCTTTTTTTCCCCTGAATGGCTCCATAGAAATCAATGTCTTCTGTTTTCTATTTTGTTTTCATTCTAGAATGTAAGGAGACAATGAGCATTACATGGGTGCGAAGTCATTCTTGCACACCATTCACATCTCCACTTTCTGCAGTATAGTAACTTGTGTTGCTCTTTCTCCACTGATGCAAGCTGCATTTTTTCCATTTATTCCTTTGAATGGTGTTCTGTTCAATGTGAGAGGAATATTGTGCTGGTTGGGTTGTACGAACATTATCGATGTGGGTGGAAGTGCAGAAACAACACTGATATTCTTACCTTTTATTTCTTCTTCAGATTGCGACTCCAGTCCGATATACTGTAACATTAGGCGGGACTTCAATTAGTGTTAAATATCTCCGGAAATATGGCTACTTGTCCACGCCGCCATTGGTAAAAGACTATATACAGGACAAAATGGAGGAGACAAAGGAACGTCTTAGTGGGAAAATGGAAGAAACCAGAGACATGATCAGTGAAAAGATGGAAGAGACAAAAGACAGGATCTCTGAAAAGCTACAAGAAACCAAAGATTCCCTCACTTTTCGGAAGAAGAATGAATGAGATGATTTCATATTGTCAGCATGGCGGACTATTCTCGGAATTGTGCACAGAATACGACAATTGCTTTCCCAGTTTTGCTGTCTGATATCGTCGTCCTCTGTCCACCATTGCACTTGTTTAGTTTGAGCACTTATTCCTAGAATTTGCACACATTACATGTGTCTACGGCTTTTCACGTTCGCGTCTTAATATGTGCGTACAGTTAGACGTCATACTAGAAGCTTTTCACTGAAATCCAATATAAATGTTTAATGTCTCATTCTGCAGCAAGTTGTAATAACACCGCAGGTGAAGCTGCGAAGATACTCCTTTTTGTCAATCCTCGCGAGAAATGTGGATCATGACTTTCTGTACTTTGAGTCTGATTGGTCTGTCCTGCTCCATAAATTAAATTGGTCTGATGTGAATATTTTGGGTTTCAACTAGGAATCGTCATTGCTGCAAGTGTGCACACAGCGGTCAGCAGTGATCGTATACTACTGACCTGTCATCAATCAGACTCCCCAGATCAGTGTTTTTTGGAATTCTGCAATATAGCGTCACCCATTGACATGATTAATCCCGTGAGCCGATCAGTCTGAAAACAGAATATCTGCTAGGTGGCTATAATATCAAGCCAGTGATTTATCATTAATGTGGTGCAAGCAGACAAATGTTCCATATAACGTATAAAAGGATGGGATTAGGACTAGGATTAGTCTATAGGATTATTTATACTACGTAGGTGCAGTAACCTATCCTGGGCCAGATAGGTCTTCCTGTAGGATACAGTATAAGATGTCTCATTTACCTGCCCTTTTGTCATGTTATCCTTTCTGGGAATAGGACGGTAAGAAAGACTTGTGGCCCAATAAACTGGACCACCAAGTTATTTGTATTATGAAGTATATGGTCATAACTTTTATAGGTTTTGTGTTGTGTATGTGATAAATTTAATATTACATCTTTATTGTGATTCAATATTGGAAACTAATGATAAGTGCCCGGGAGCTGGTTGTATGAAGCATTCTGGTTAATATGGACATATACACGGTTCTCCGGCTTTTCTCCATTCAATAAATCAGGTGTTTGGTAGAACCATCACATATGCTTCCCCCAGGGAGTAATGACCCGATTTAATTTTACTTGGTACTAGCACACTGGACGAATTTGTCATCTGGATATCTGCTCTGAATCTTGCCACAAAACTGTAGCTTTTCCACTGCATATAGCTATGTGTTACATACAAATTGTGATGTTGATTTGCTGCAGATTTCACCCCGTGTTTTGGAAAGGGTGAAAAACACCAAAAGAATTGAGGATTGAAAAATCATCACATGACAATTTCCAGATTTCATAAATCTCATCTAATTGGCTAGTAAGGTATTACGCTGAAATTCTGCGGGAAATCCGCGATGTGTGCATTTACCCTCAGGAAAGTGGTGTTTACATTTCCTCTGTTCAGGATCTCATTCTAAGAATTTCTTATTGTTAACCATCATTTTGTTAATTAAATTTCTGTAGCACTAACGAGTCTTCCTCAGTGTCCTTTTCTTTCATTGGTTTCTAGCAATATCTTGGTTGCTTATAGACTTGTGAATCATGATAAAGTATCTTTTCTCCAGATTTTCTGCTGACTACTTGGCTGTGCCATGTGACCACGAAGAACGACTTATTTTGCACCGTTGTTACTCTTGACGGGTGAAATCTAATATTTTATAACTGCTTCTGGGATTATATTTAGTCTAAATGCCCTCAATTTATTTATTAATTTCTTTTATCATAACTAAACTTTCGAAGAACTTTTCAGAACAATTTGTATGTGTACAATATTTCAAGCCTATATTCTTTTTAGCCTGCAATTTTAGAACTTTTCCCATCTGCATGGTCCATTTCGAAGTATCTGTTTTCCCTGAGCTTAGCTCCAGAGTGGTTAGAGACAAGCTGCTATTCATGTCTCCCATACACAGCACACACAGGAGACTTCAGTTCTAAGCAATGTAGTTGTGAATCCAGTACAACAGTGAGGACAAATTCTAAATAGAAAGCAGCAACATTATCTCTGTGTCTCCCTGCTTTTATCCCCCTCAAGGGCAACTCCCGTTTCCTAACCATAGACATCGAGCAGATGCAGGATGTAGCTTGAACTCTCTGTACAGACTTCTTTATATTAATTAGTAAATGATAAGTTAAGGAGGCTGGTGGGAAGAGAAGTAGCCTTTAAAAAGGAGTCTGTCACCAGGTTTTTGCTATCTCATTTGAGAGTAACATGATGTAGGGGCACAGTCCCTGATTCCTGCAATGTATTACTTAATCTTCTGCTTGCTGCAGTTTTCGGAAAATCACTATTTTCCTATCACCCATGACAGCACCACAACGAGAAAGGGGATCTGCCCTTCCAGGACAGGAAACCTACAGAATAAAACGGCGGTGCCTCTCCACCACCTCAGTTGGTTTCCTGTCCTTGAGAGGGGACCTTGTTAAAACGGCGGCAGAAGAAAGAAGAGAAGATTATTCCCAGACCTGGACCGGTCGGTTTCCAACAAGGCACAGTCTCTGCTGCGGCCGGCGCCAGGGACCTGGAAGTGCCATGGTGGGTCCAAGGGGGCCTGTTCCGTCGGACAGGCGCGAGCAGCAGCCGCCGCACCATTACCTTATGGTGACCTGGTAGCTGTGCATCCCGGTTGCGCAGGCACAGGACGCTATCCAGGAAATCGCGCCCTAAGACACATGCCGGTGAAAAAAGAAGTAGCGGAGACCCATGTCTAACATGTTTACAGCTATTGTTTTGTACCAGCCTGCGGCCCTGATGATGAGCGTACCGGAGGGTCCTTGATGGGAGAACCTTAGACAGGCTTACCTGTGGAAGATCCGGATACGACTGAGCGGCGCCCCTGCCTGGGGTCTCCAGCTCCATGCATCAGTGGAGAAGCTGCTGTGGAACTGCGCCCCTGTCTGGGGTCGGCAGCTCCAGCTCCGTGCATCAGTGGAGAAGCTGCTGAGGAACTGCGCCCTTGTCTGGGGTCGGCAGCTCTAGCCCTGCACGTCAGTGAGACAGCAGCTGTGGAACTGCGCCCCTGTCTGGGGTCATCAGCTCCAGCTCCGTGCATCAGTGGAGAAGCTGCTGTGGAACTGTGCCCCTGTCTGGGGTCGGCAGCTCCAGCTCCGTGCATCAGTGGAGAAGCTGCTGTGGAACTGCGCCCTTGTCTGGGGTCGGTAGCTCTAGCTCTGCATGTCAGTGAGAGAGCAGCTGTGGAACTGCGCCCCTGTCTGGGGTCAGCCGCTCCAGCTCTGCACATCAATGGGAGCACCTGTTGAGCTGCACCCCTGCCTGGGGTCTGCAGCTTCAGCTTTGAGCGGCGCACTATTGGAGGTGCCCCTGCCTGGGGTTGACCACCCCAGTATTGCTCAGGCACGGACGAATAGAGAGGAACAGGCCTGTGACTTGGTCCAGCCCCCGAATCTGTACAGCTGGTGGTGAGTGATCTTCGTGAATGTTTACCTTGTTTATGGGGCCTTTTCCTTGTTATGGTTACTAGGAAAGGCTGAAGGAAGCTAGCGCAAAACTCAAAAATGGGTGTGTGTGCGCTCTGTAAGACCCCATCTGGGCCAAGGCCTCATGCTCTAAATTTGGCACCAGGACGGAAGCTGGACCTTAGACCTCTCGGCTAAAGTGAGCCACATGTCTGGGCCGCACAGAGCCTCATGATTAGGCTTAAGAATTTACCACAAAAATGAGCCTCAATCTGCTCAGTAAATGTTAAAGTAACACTCGGAGGTTTTTACTGTTGTCCTCCAGTCTGTTTACTCCATCCATAGGACGGCACATGGTGTTAATACAGCACATGGTCTCTGTGAAGGTCTGCTGTCCAGCTGCGTCTCATCAGTTTGTTCATTCGGGTGGGGCTAGTCTGACTATTGAGATTTACCACCCAAAGGAAAGGTTTATCCTTCATTCAGATGGATTACTCTTTTAAATAAGCATCTGAGGGCAGTGCCTCATGAAGCTTCTTTGCGCTTCACAAAGAGCACATCCTAGTGCCTCATAGTACATCATAGCATGGCGCCTCATAGCATAGCACATCATAGTGCCTCATGGCACATCATAGCATAGTGCCTCAGCATAGCACTTTATAGCACATCATAGTGCCTCACAGCGCCTCATGGCACATCATAGTGCGTTATAGCATAGCGCTTCATAGCACATCATAGTGCCTCATAGCATAGCTCCTCATAGCACATCACAGTGCCTTAGCATAGCGCTTCATGGCACATCATAGCATAATGCCTTATAGCGCTTCACAGTGCCTCATAGCGCATTATAGTGCCTCATAAAGTATCAAAGTGCCTCATAGCACTTCACAGTGCCTCATAACGCATCATAGTGTCTCAGCACATCATATTGCCGTATAGCGTCTCATAGTGCCTCATGGCATAGTGCCTCAGCAGTTCATAGCACCTCATAGCATAACATATCATAGTGACTTAGCATGTCATAGTGACTTATGGTGCATTCATAGTGCCGTATAGCGCCTGTTAGTACCTCATAGTGCCTTATAGCGATTCACAGTGCCTTTTTAGTACCTCATGGGGCCTCATAGTGTCTCTCGCTGCTTCAGGGTGCCCCTGTGCCTTGTAGTGCTTTATAGGGTGTCTGTGCCTTGTAGCTCCCCTGTGCCGCATAGTCCCTCTTTGTAAAGGAACTGGTTGCGCAACTAAGTTTGCCTGACAAAGCCAAGTTCAGCGACTGTAAACTGTGCATGGCAAGCTTACCGAATTCAGGGGGAAAAATATCCTAGCCTCTATTTTGAGACGGTGGCAGTATTCCTGGCTGGTGCTCAGCTGGCTCGGTGGAATGACCAATTGGAGGCAGGGGACAATAAGAGCACTTCCTTAGTTTTGCAGGTTAATAATAAACCTTGTTAGGGTTTCACTCTTAAAGGTAGGCGGCATCATGTAGTGCTCATACAGCCATTGTGGGTTTGGTCCAATCGAGCGGAGTTTTATTGCTTTTTACAGGTTTCACAGAAGTCATAAACATTAATATTTCTGGTCTTGTCCAAGCTCTGACTAAATAAGACAGACCCTGACTACTCATATACAGCTCAGCTAACCCAGCTTGATCAAACAAAACAATATTTATCAAGGGTAACCACTGATACTTGTGGAGTCTGGCCTGTGTCTCTGATTAGCTCCAAGACACATACCATCTGCTCTGCTTTCCAGCAGTCTAAGGTGAATGCCTAGCCTGCTCTGGTGCTTAACTCTCCAGTTGCCCTAATCAAGACCTGTAAAGCTGTTATTTAACCCAGGCCTACCTGGATTTGCTACAACCCGAATGGGCTGTACAGATTGAGAGTTAGATCATTGGAAATGGACTCTATAAGACCTGCTAGTAAATCTGCAGTTCCAGATTGCTATATAGTAGTATAGGTATTTAAGGAGGTATACAATCAGGTTCCAATTCACATGAAACATCAAATTTCCTGAGAATAGTTCTTGGCATAAAATGAGGATTTAGGCTTTCAGTTTGTGTCCTTCCATTCAGATGTTAATGAGCCTTAAGGCTTTATGGAGGATTATAGTAGTTAGGACAACTCTCATATCAAATGAAGAGGCATTGACAATAGTTTACCTCAACTATTTCGGACTTATGGGCAGATCCATCGAGCGCTGCAGAACTCACTGGGCAGTGAGTAAGAGTTGTGGTCTCCCAAGGTAGGATAAGGAGTCCTGCTATATGTCAAAATTAATAAGCAGTCTGGCCACAACTCTAAACAAGGCAATATTGCTGTTAATAACTCTACTCTCCTACATTCCAGTAGTAGGATGGTCACAGGTACACACTCGTGGGCTGCCTCTAAAGACCTGGTTCCTCTAACCTAAAGAAGCTTTAGGCTATATATAAGAAAGCTCCATTCATCTATACATGGTCACCATGTAAAGGTCTTGTCATACAACAGAGTAGCTTTATCTTGCGTAAACCATTATGGAGGAACTCTGCCAAGATCGCTAATGACACATATGTCTAATCAGTTCAGATGGCGAAGTCTCACCTTTTATTTTTAACAGCACCTCATATAACGAGGAAGAGAATTGCAAGTGGACCTTTTTAGCCGTAGACTACCGGAACAGTGTCCAACCTGCATTAAATAAGCAAAGAATGTGAAAGTGAGTTTTGGATCTAGGCCCATTTTCAGTCCAAAGATGGCACCCTGGGATCTGAATCCAGTGATTACAGCTCTAACAAGCCTTTGCTTGAACCCATGGATTCAGGGTCTTCACATTAATGACTATTATCCCGGTGGCCCTGACTTCAACATGGTAAGTTAGTGACATTCTAGCTTTGTCGGTTAATCCTTTGTTTATACAGATCCTAGAAGATGGGCCGGTTCCGGAGCTACCCTATATTTCGAAGATGGCTTCCAATTTCCATAAAAGTCAGGAAATTGTGCACCCTACTTTCTGTGCTAATCCGGGGAATCCATGGCAGAACAATAAGAAAGCATATGTCCCCATCAAGCATTTTGTAAGGTTGCGATTTAGTTTTCACCTTGCACCTTCTATAGACACTATAGGCTTCATTTGAGATCTTCTGCTGTCCTTTCCTTTACGAAAACCGTTCTACAGGCTGTGGTCCCACCCTAACTTTAAAGTTTTTCCTATGTAAATCTCTGGTGCTGTCATGGGTGATAGGAAAACATTAAATTACTTACCTGTAATGTGATTTTCCTGGGCCCATGACAGCACCCTTATATTCCCTCCCATCACTGGTAGAAGTTGATCACTTCATTTCCTTCGTGGTGTTTAATTCACGCTATGTGTAGAAGGAAAAATCATGGGATATATAACTATTAAGTAGAGTCCTCTCATGCTCTCTAAACAACTGAGGTGGTGGAGAGGCGCCGCCCTTTTATTCTGTAGGTTTCCTGTCCTGGAAGGGCGGATCCCCTCTCTCATTGTGGTGCTGTCATGGGCTCAGGAAAATCACATTACCTGCTTAAGATCTAGCAATTCTCTGAATGATGAGCTCTGTATAACACCACACACATCACTGATTGGCAGCTTTCTGCCTATGCAGAGTGTACACCGAAAGCTGCTAATCAGTATTGGGGCAATGTTATACCGAGCTCCTAAATATCGAAGACTACATTACAGCAGATTCAGTGATAATCTCCTGCTGATTAAAACAGTGATTTTATCTAAACTACAACCAGCAGCTCAGAAAGTGACACATCGCTGGAATCAGGATTTCTGTTTCTACATTATGTTGCTCTTAGATTAGGTATCAAAAAACCTAGTGACAGATTCTCATTCGGGTATGTGCACACAGCGTCCTTTTCAGGTGATTTCCGGCCAGTGCCTGCATGGGACATTGCTGTGCATTATGTCAAATCTGGGTTTGGAAACCCTAAAGCAGTAAAGTGACATTCTCTTTCTTTGGGCGGTCTTTAGCTAGGAGTCCATCCACCCTCTCTATTCTTGAAAGTATAGCGTAAATAACGCAGCTGGTGGAGCCGCTGCAAGAATGATGGAAAATGTGACTTTTTCATGGACCTAGAGTGCACTAGCTTGACCAGACGCTCCATCAACTCATCCAGACCATGCTGAAAGTCGGGACAGAAGTGTCTCATTCTGTGGAATCCTTGACTACTTTAATCATCACCTATCCAATGGGTAGGTGATACTTTCTATACACCAGAATGTTAATGTACTTGCACTTTCTTTTACACTTGTGATCCATTTACTCTACTGAATGCAGCTGGTCCGCTGTGTGCATGTAATGTGGTGATGACTGGAAAAAGTAATGTGCTACAAGTGAAGCTATGGATTTCTATCTTTTAGGGTGGCTGCAGACCAGCGTATGAGAAATTGTCTACATTTCATTCAGAAATGTATCCGTAAAAATCAGATGCCACTCAGATGTTCCGTTTTATGCAGCCATAGACTCTAATGGATGAGTCTCATCTGAGAATCTGAAGAAAGTAGATCATGCAGCGATTTTTCTTTTCTCTCTTTTCACGGACAGTCGGACAAGAAAAGAAAAAGCGTTCATCTGAACATCACTATATAGCATGGATCAGTTTGCTATGCAATTAAAATCTGTGCAGTGTGCTATACTAAGCTACTGTGGGAGCCAGAGTCAAGGGATCGTTCAGCTCTCGCTTCTGCACTGAAGACTGTAGCTAGGAGAAATGAGCAGCACGCTGCCTAGTTTATTGCAACCGACAGCACATAACTTGGGAGGTCCATGCTGTGGGTTAGCAGCAAAAACCTCTAATAGACTTGCGGCTCGTACAGATGACCGTATTTGGGGTCCGAATGCAATCTGACAAAACATCAGATCGCACTCAGACCAATGTTAGTCAACTGAATCCAATTTTTGTCATCGTTCCAAGGACAAAATCGCAGCATGCCCAAATTTGATCTGATCTTCGGATCGCACTCGGCCATGCAAGTCAATGAATGCGTGGAAATCATCAGACTGCACTCAACTGACATTTCCACAGACTAACGAATGAGAAGATGGAGAAAAAGATTTGTACATCTCCATTCTGAGAGAATCTGATCACACTGTCAGACCGTTATTTACATAATTAACCCGATTCTCTCGGATGAGGGAATCTACGTCCGTCTGTGTCTGCCCTTAGTGCAGAGCTCTGCAGCGGAGTTGTTTTCCTATCAGGGTATGTTCACACAGCATCTTTTCCAGGTAGTATCTGCCTGAAAGCCAACTTTGAGAAGCGCTAAATAAACTTTAAAAATAATGAATATATGAACAGCAATGTCCAAATGACTTGCTGTGCTTATGTCCATCACGATTTTATATGTAAAATATAAAAAAAAAGAGAAGACACATTAGGAAAAACACTACTGATCTTTTGCTTCAAAAACTATGCTGTTACATCGGTGTTTAAAAGACGCTGTGCACATATCCTGACAACAGTAGTACTGATGCTTTAATGAAGGTTGGGTTTTTCAAATGTTATCTACTTGTACGTGTAAGCCTCATTTTCTCTATTCTACAATTTATATTTTGTGAGTTTGTTGGGCAAAAAGTCACCAAAACTATACCTTAATTATTAAAAATGAAAGGGGTTGTCCAACAAAAAAAAGTTTATTTTAATCAATAGATCTTGGAATAATAATAACTTCCACAATTTGATGTGTTTAAATAAAATGTTCCTGTGCTGAGATAATCTTATAAATGTGTCCCTGCTGTGTACTGTGTAATGGCTGTGTCTGACCGTGCAGGGACATGGTCTGATCATACCACATCTCCTGGGCAGGGGAGGAAGAAAAAGAGTACACAGACAGGACAGCATGGGATCACAGCTATTGCGTTTTTGTGAAGTAAAACATAACCCTGCCTGTTAAAAAAAATTGTTTTACCTCACAGTAAGAATCCCCTACGAACCCATGCTCTGATAGCTGTGTACTTTTTTTTTTTTTTTTAGGTCTTCCCCCTGCCCAGGAGCTGTGGTATGATCAGACCATGTTCCTGTACGGTCAGACACAGCCATTACACAGTACACAGCAGGGGCACATTTATAAGATTATCTCAGCACAGGAACATGTTTAACACATCTAATTGTGGAACTTATTATTCCAAAATCTATGAATTAAAATGTACTTTAACCTCTTTAACAGATATAGCTAAAAATGGCTGATTTGGTCACAGTCACCGTTATAACACTAGCAGCCACTGACCTAGATAAATCTGCCTATTAATGCAATGCTCTATATTCTGTAGCCTTTTGCTGCATAACTAGACTGGTTTGCCAGTTTTCTCTGAAATGGCTGAATTTAATGTTTAACGAAAGACAGCTTATAAACTTTAGAGATCTCCACATCATCAATCTAGCCAATTTGCCATTGACAATTATTTATTAGCAGGTCCAGGTGTAGAACTGGTTATGTAAGTGAAAAGCTGGAGGTGTATTTTAAAGAGAGTCTATCAGCCCAAACTGACAATATAAACTAAGCAGATAGGAGCCAATTCATCAAAGCTTTTACAATAGAAAACTGCCTAAAAACCTTTGAAAATTCGTAAAATTACTGGGTAACTCCTGGTTGTGCAAAAACTTTGCAAGTTTTATCATTTTCACACAAGTTTGAATCAGTTCTGCAGAAATGGAAGGCGCTAATATGGGACAAGGGCGTGTTTACACCAGCTTGTCAAATTCATCAACAGTGCTGGCATTTTGTACACCAGAAATGCTCCCTGACTGGAGTAGCAATTCTGACGCTGTGCATTGAATTCATTAAGTAGTGTGCACCTTCTACTCCAACAAGACCGGTGTAGTGTGAGCTATGATGAATCAGCCCATAGCCTTGTAGAGGTTATAACCTCTATAAAAAATGTCCTCTACTCTGACAACTCCTTGTCAATCCATATGTTTGGCCCCAGTAAAAAAAAAATAACACTTATACTCACCTCTGGAGCTGTGCCAGTGCTGCTGGCACTGGCTCTCCCGGGGATCGCGTGACATTTTATATCACATAAATCCTACAACCAATCAGTGCTAGCTTTACCTTCCCTGCCTTTGGATGTATCACATGCATCCGGAGGAAGCGAGAGCTACTGCTCTCTCACTCTATCCGGATGTATTTTGCACATCTGAAGGCGGACAGGGTGAAGCCAGCACTGATTGGCTGTAAGATTTGTGTGATAGAAAATGTCACGCGATCCCCGGGAGAGCCAGTGCCGACGTCACCATCACCGGAGGTGAATGTGTTATTATTTTAAAAGGGGAAAACATAGCGATGGAGAAGGGGTTGTTTGAGTAGTGGATAACCCTTTTAATCAAACATGATAATCATGGTGCTCTGTGCACAACTGTTGTGACTAAGAAACTCAGCGCACCGTTCCTCCCATAGTTTTGCATGTCACCGGCTTCCTCATTGTTGATTTACATTCCTGCCATGTGCATCTATGACAGTTTTCTTTTTTCCTGTCCATGATGATTATAAGTTATGTGCACAGAACATACAAACACATAAAATACAACAGTTAACAGTACAGGCCATAAGGGAAGATGTAAGTAATAAACAGTGAAATGATGCCTCGCTGTATGGTGCCTTCTCTATTTTTCTGTACATCTTACAAATTAAACCTTCCTAAAATTATACAACCCTCATTAAAATAGGGACTTGTAAGCAAAAGCTACATCTTACACCAAATACCCTCCACCCAACCCTGCACGTGAAGCAATGGTCACAAGTACACAGAGGCGAGGTACAAATACCAACTGTCATTACATGGAGTGACATCATTCATTTCTCTGCATTCTTGGACCTCCACACTGGTATCCCCCCTGAGGGATGAATTGTCTCTAGCTTTCATAGATTGAAGACAGTGAATAATACCCTTCTGCGTGTTTCTAGCCCACATCCCACTTCACTTCCAATAGCGGAGCTCATTCAGTTGAAGAAGGAATTTATCTGAACAGTTGCATTTGAACCTGGGGTTGACTAGTTCAAGACATGTATCAAAATAGGTTGGACACAAGCCAAAGACTAGACGTGCTGGAATGACTCATTCCAAAATGGAATGGATGGGACCTACTGGGTACGAACTTAATCATTTTATGTGGCAATAGCTGGGATGACGGTTCTCTAGGCTGATGAGGGTACATTTGCTAGTCTTTTCAAAATCCTACCTTTTGTTAATTTGATTAATTTGAGCTTTTGTTTGCTCCATTGATCTACACTCCGCTCCGCTATAAACTAATGGTAATAAGACGACTAATAAGCCTTTTAGTAAATCGAGTGCTAACCACTCATTTCAGCAAATCTAAATATAGACAGAAAAAGTACTGATTTCCATTATTATGATGGAATCGCAGTGATCCTGGTGCAGCGTGCATAAATAATATTGATATGATAATTCCTCATTTGGGTTTGTAGCAGATCCATCTGAATATTAAGCAGACAATTCTCCAGTGTAAATCACTAAACCACAGGGAAAATTCGCGAAAATCGATCTGTTGATTTTTTTCTCCCCTAACCCTATTCAGCAGATACTTTATCATCCGCAATTTAAATATTATGAAATTAAAAATTATCCGACTGTAATTTAAAGGTTTTCCTCACCTATAAATCGAATTCACAAATATCAGGCATTCAGCAAATCAAATGGAAGTATACCGAGAAAATATACATTTTATTTTATTAAATACAGGAAAGATAAAAATAGGAAACAATGGCAAAAGAGAGGCGGCATCACCAGACATGAAAAATAGTGTCAAGATAGGTACTTGAAGATGAACACTAGAAAAGTTGTGGCTTTTAAATAAATCTGTAATTTTAGATGTAGATTGTAGATGTACGTATCTGTGCACCCTGAGTACAAAGATGGATAGTAAGCATACATGAAACAAGATATAATGGGTTAAAAAAACTCAATCATACAGTGTATAGAAAGATAACATATTTCAGCAAGTGCTGCATTATAAAACATAATTGAATAGGACCATGATTAAAGGGGTGGGCCGGAACGAATATTTATTTTACTTCTAGTTAATGTCATAATCTAATCTCTTTTCTTTGATTAAAAATTCCCTACCGTTCCCTCACTACTCTGCTTTATTTGTTTTTTTACTACTTCCTCTTTGATGATGCTTCATTTGCCATTGCATGCTGGGGTAGTCAAACGAGTCGTCATCAGTCACTTATAAGTCAGTTGCCAGGATGGCGCTGATCTGCGCACTGAGCATTCTTCTTACAATACGCACTGACAGTGTGCTGTCTTGCCAGCTCCTTCTGATCATAGCTCGTGAACGAGCGCACTGTCACTGAGCATATATCAGAATTGACAACCGACACATGCTCAGTAGAGCAGGGACTAGCCAAGCTGCTGAAACAGAGGTCACTGATGAGACTTCGTTTCAGGCAGGGGCAGAAGTGTCATCAGTGAACTCCATTTCAAAGGCTTGGCTAGTCTCTGCTGTGCTGAGCATTCGTCAGTTGTTAATTCTGACGTATGCTCAGTAAAGCATTCTTGTCAATGTGCACCGCACCTTGGATCAGAAGTAAGAAGCTGACAAGAGAGTGCACTTTCAGTGCGCAATGTAAGAAGAGTGGTGAGGGAACAGTAGGGAATTTTCAATTAAAGTATAATAGAAAAGAGATTAGATCAAGATGAAATGCTTGAATGCTCGGTACTGGAATCAAGCACGTCAGAGGCTCGGATGTGCTCAAGTAGCGAGCATAACGGAAGTGATTGGCAAACTTGGGCATTTTTCCTGAGGATGGAAAAAAATTCTCTCTCCGGCTCAGATAATTCACTCAGGGGCGGACATGTCATTGGTGCAACCTATGCAGATGCACAGCGGTCCAGGAGGTAAGAGGGCCCATTTCTACTTCCAAAGCAAGTTGAATTGTGAATTATGATGAGCTTTTGGACTGCAAAAGTCCCATATATTGTTTTTGCACAGGGGCCCTCTTCTGCCTGTGTCCGCTAGTGAATTCACTTACCAGGATTCGAGCACCACGTGATACTTGGCACTGCTTGCTACTCGATAAAACACCCCTATGCCTGATCGAGTATCAAGCAGGGCCGAGCACGCTCACCCATCAATAGTTATGATATTAAATAAATAGGCATTTAGGAATTAAATACATTTTTTGCTCTGGACCACCCCTTTAATAAAATAATGGCAACATTTACGGGGGAAATGTATGCATGAAAAATTGCTTTAAAAATCTATCGTATTCCTGCACCCACCCCAGCAGCAGACATACCACAAGTATTTGTTTCCTCTCTGTGCATTTATGCTCGGTTTTCACATTTCGGTTCCTTCTTTATTTGTTATCCATTGCCTCCTTATGATTACTATGGATGTCTAAAGCAATTTTTAAAACGGCTTTTGATACACATACCAGTCTAAAATTGACAAGAATGTCCTGATTCTCATGCTCTATAACTTGCCATCAACTTTTTATTGGACGTTTCTTCTTTATTAGCATTCTGACAGCACTAAAGGTGCTAGACCTCTCTTCCCCTCACTTCCTAGCATGCATTGCCTGACCTGAATGCAAAGCCTGCCTTTCTGTTATGCCTGTATACCATTTGACAGACAGTAGTAGAAGAGTAGAGACACAAAGAGCACCACTTCCATTGTTCTTCAATAAAGTGATTTCCAGATTGCCTTATTACTGCATTGTCTATCAAATTAGATAAAGTTATAAGAAACAGCAAACTTTTCTACTGCACTTTTCTCTCAATGGAATCAGGGCACATACAGTGACTGATGTAAGCAGTCATTGAGAAGTCTTCTGTCCATATAGCATGGTTACTTTGGCAATGCTTTATAGAACATGACGCCATTTTGTTATAAAGCAAGGTCCCTACCTCTAAGGGAGTGAATCCAAAAATAATACAGTACAGACCAAAAGTTTGGACACACCTCATTTAAAGATTTTTCTGTATTTTCATGACTATGAAAATTGTACATTCACACTGAAGGCATCAAAACTATGAATTAACACATGTGGAATTATATACTTAACAAAAAAGTGTGAAACAACTGAAAATATGTCTTATATTCTAGGTTCTTCAAAGTAGCCACCTTTTGCTTTGACTGCTTTGCACTCTCTTGGCATTCTCTTGATGAGCTTCAAGAGGTAGTCACCAGAAATGGTCTTCCAATATTCTTGAAGGAGTTCCCAGAGATGCTTAGCACTTGTTGGCCCTTTTGCCTTCACTCTGTGGTCCAGCTCACCTCAAACCATCTCGATTGGGTTCAGGTCTGGTGACTGTGGAGGCCAGGTCATCTGGCGTAGCACCCCATCACTCTCCCTCTTGGTCAAATAGCCCTTACACAGCCTGGAGGTGTGTTTGGGGTCATTGTCCTGTTGAAAAATAAATGATGGTCCAACTAAACGCAAACCAGACGGAATAGCATGCCGCTGCAAGATGCTGTGATAGCCATGCTGGTTCAGTATGCCTTCAATTTTGAATAAATCCCCAACAGTGTCACCAGCAAAGCACCCCCACACCATCACACCTCCTCCTCCTTGCTTCACGGTGGGAACCAGGCATGTAGAGTCCATCCGTTCACCTTTTCAACGTGGCACAAAGACACGGTGGTTGGAATCAAAGATCTCAAATTTCGACTCATCAGACCAAAGCACAGATTTCCACTCGTCTAATGTCCATTCCTTGTGTTCTTTACCCCAAACAAGTCTCTTCTGCTTGTTGCCTATCCTTAGCAGTGGTTTCCTAGCAGCTATTTTACCATGAAGGCCTGCTGCACAAAGTCTCCTCTTAACAGTTGTTGAACAGATGTGTCTGCTGCTAGAACTCTGTGTGGCATTGACCTGGTCTCTAATCTGAGCTGCTGTTAACCTGCGATTTCTGAGGCTGGTGACTCGGATAAACTTATCCTCAGAAGCAGAGGTGACTCTTGGTCTTCCTTTACTGGGGCGGTCCTCATGTGAGCCAGTTTCTTTGTAGCGCTTGATGGTTTTTGCAACTGCACTTGGGGACACTTTCAAAGTTTTCCCAATTTTTCAGAATGACTGACCTTCATTTCTTAAAGTATTGATGAGCACTCGTTTTTATTTACTTAGTTCCTTTTTTCTTGCCATAATACAAATTCTAACAGTCTATTCAGTAGGACTATCAGCTCTGTATCCACCAGACTTCTGCACAACACAACTGATGGTCCTAACCCCATTTATAAGGCAAGAAATCCCACTTATTAAACCTGACAGGGCACACCTGTGAAGTGAAAACCATTTCCGGTGACTACCTCTTGAAGCTCATCAAGAGAATGCCAAGAGTGTGCAAAGCAGTCATCAAAGCAAAAGGTGGCTACTTTGAAGAACCTAGAATATAAGGCATATTTTCAGTTGTTTCACACTTTTTGTTAAGTTTATAATTCCACATGTGTTAATTCATAGTTTTGATGCCTTCAGTGTGAATGTACAATTTTCATAGTCATGAAAATACAGAAAAATCTTTAAATGAGAAGGTGTGTCCAAACTTTTGGTCTGTACTGTATATTAGCCCTATCTTTAATTATAAGCTCATATTAGGATTATGAATGCACAGTATATAGGTTTTGCCTTGCTCTAGCTCCTACTGGTTTGATTGCAGTTACCCTCCTTTGGAAATTATACCATAAGTAAGTCTAAAATTCAGGAATAATGAAGTTTTGGTATGCATTTGTGGAAAATAAATACCTTATGACTAAAGATGGTAGAACTTGAATGAAAATGGTAATTTTTCACCATTGGCCAAGTCATACATTCTGTGCCCAAGTCCACAGTAGGTGTTGCTCATACTAATGGCAAGAAAGTTACTGTAGATAGTTTTACCAGTATACGACTCAAAATATTCATCTTGCAAAGTTTTATGTGCTCTGTGGAAGAATAATGTGGCAACAGATAATTAAGCTGGACCCATTAGTCCATATGGATACATATATGCCATGTAGGGAAAACTATAATAGACAAGCCATAATCCACAAATAAATCATAAAACTCCACATTTATTTATGATTGTTTTAACAGAAGAGGAAAAATAAAGCATTTACACATACAGAAGACACAGGTAGAAATTATTATTCACATGTCATTCCTGTGGGTGTTTGCTTTAATTTCTCTTTCTCCATGTTATGCAGTGTCATGATTGGAGGGGTTGTCCATTACGCTGACAAACCCTTCTCAATCACTATATTTCACCATGCAAAATAACAACAACCTGTACTCGCTGCCGTTCCAGTGACATTGCTGCCTGGTCTCCCGGGGTTTGCATGGCATGACAGTGTCATGAAAACCCTGCAGCCAGTCAGTGGCCGCTTCACTCTCATTTCCTTCACATGTAACTGACATACAGAGGAAGCCAGAGAGCAGCAGCATCTCTCACATCTTCTGGGTGTCATATTTGTCCAAAGGAAAGGAGGGTGAAGTGGCCGCTGATTAGCTGCAAGGTTCACATCTCAGCAATAGAGGAAGGGAGAAAAACCCCAAATATTGGACAAATACTCCAGTCAGTGTGTATTGTACAGCTGCAGCAGTGAAGAAGATGAGTGTAGCAGTCTGGTAAAAGAAAATAACACAGATTCAATTGATGGGGCAGAGAGCGTTGTTTAGTGTAGCTGACTGCTGTCCTGTTACATTTAAATTGCAAATATTTGTTTTACTCTTCATGCACAAAAAAAGCAGCAAGACATCACAATATTTCTTAAAGGGAATCTGTCACCAGGTTTTTGCAATGTAATCTGAGAGCACCATGCTGTAGGCAAAGAGACTATGATTTCAGTGTTATATCACTTACTGCGCTGTGTTTTTTTTTATTCAATACAATCAGTGTTTTATCAGCAGAAGATTATCATTACATGACAAGCTGCCCTTGCACCTCCTAGTACAACCCCAACCCCGCCCCCACCACTGATTAGCAGCTTTCTGTCAATATGCACTGTACACAGAAAGCTGCTAATCAGTGGTGTGGTGGGTTACACAGGGCTCAACATTCCGGGCTCTGCTAGATATGCAGTAGAGAAAACCGTGATACTATTACAACTGTTGCACCCAGTAAACTAAGTGATACATCACTGGAATCATGGAAGGAGCATCCCTTGGCGGAGGTCATCAACAGATTGGACTGTAGAGCCTGAGACACCTCACTTGTGAGGGCAAAGCACTGGTCCTACGTAATGAAGTGCAACTTGTGTTGCAGTACACCGCTCAGACCTAGTCCCCTCTCGTCACTATTTGCAGTACCATTACCAGGACAGTGTTTCGCTTTGTTCGGGGCTCCATGATGGACAAAGTGAAGTAGACTGTCATGTACAAGGAGCCACGCAAGGGTGTGAAGAATATCCCCTCCCTCCTGCGGACCTCTTTTGTTTGTGATGGTGTTTGCCGGATTCTACGCATTAAGACAGGCTCTGTGGGCAGGTCCATGTCTTGCTTCCTCTGTAGAAGAGGGTCAAGTGGGATAGCTCCTACTCTTACAACTGGATGACTGTCCTGTTCGTGAGGGATGTCAGCCGGAGGGACTCAAGCCCAATTTGTGGAAACCCAAGACTATTCACAAACTCATCAGAGCCAAGTACGAAGAGAAGTCCATTGCAGGGCTGCACACAGACACACTAAAAACCGTACAGACTATTATGTCGTTGAACAGGTTGACCAACAGGCACAAGGATTTGTCGTAGATGGTGATACAGGTCAGACTGCCCATTCGGTCATTTATGCATGCCCATGATCTGCACAAAACCCGGTACTGCCCAAGTTGCTTCTTCGAAGAGGAAACATCTCTGCATGTCTTTTGGGATTCCTGCTTTGCAAAGCACAAGCATTGAGGAACTCTGTCCCCAGGAGGAGCCTCTCGTACCATTATGTACTTTACAGACTCTTTCTTGGGGTATACACTGTTGGACCCCTCCAGGAGTCTTGGCACCCTGTGAAATGCTTTAAGGATTCGACAGGAACCAGCTAATTTTAGGAAAGGGAGAGCACGTCTATCCAGGACTTCTGCAGGCTGATCCCCAGCCTGCTCAGAGATTATTCCATCTTGGACGGCCTGAATGTCGACGATGAGAATTGAACCCCTCTTCTTCACCCTCTCCCCTCCATGTGTGTTGTCTTGAATACAGCTTCGGGCCTGTTATTTCCATCTTCCTATCCCCACTTTCCCATCATTCATTCCTCTATCGGTGCTTGTTGTATTTTCTTGTTGGACTTTGCTTTTCTTTTCAGCTTGAGTGTTTGTGTAGCGTAGGAGTGCAATGTAGGTTTACCTATAAGGTACATTATATTCTTATGCTTTGTACAATTGATGTAGAATAATTTATGTACTGTGTTGCGACAAAGTACATTGTTACTTCTTGAGGAATGATTGCAAGAAATTATATTTTCAATCAAAAACAATCTGCAAAATTAGAATTTTTATCCGCGCCTCCTGCTGCAGATTGCATAGCAAAAACCTGCTGACAGATTCTCTTTAAAGAAAAAAACTAAACTCATTTTCTGTCAGAGAAATTGTGCTGTTTACAAAGAATTTTACTCAGCTTTTGTATTTATTGTGCAACCCTGTCTGTGAAGTGGGAAATGTTTGTGTAAAAAAAATCTAAAAGAGAATTAATGAAAATATAGACATTTAACTGCAACTATTTAGCTCACAAGGTATGTGTACCACAAAATTATTTTTTTGCACTCCAGTTTTAGTAGTTACATTTGACATACATACAGTGGGGAAAATAAGTATTTGATACACTGCCGGTTTTGCAAGTTTTCCCAACTACAAAGAATGGAGAGGTCTGTAATTTTTATCATAGGTACACTTCACCTGTGAGACACAGAATCTAAAAATAAAAAAAAAACAAAACAGAAAATCACATTGTATGATTTTTGCATAATTAATTGGCATTTTATTGCATGAAATAAGTATTTGATCACCTACCATCCAGCAAGAATTCTGGCTCTCACAGATCTGTTAGTTTTTTCTTTAAGAAGCCCTCCTACTCTGCACTCATTACCTGTATTAATTGTACCTGTTTAAACTCATTACCTGTATAAAAGACACCTGTCCGCACACTCAATCACACTCCAACCTCTCCACCTTGGCCAAGTGTCTAAGGACACCAAGGACAAAATTGTAGACCTGCACAAGGCTGGGATGGGCTACAGGACAATATGCAAAGAAGGCAACAACTGTTGACACAATTATTAGTAAATGAAGAAACACAAGATGACTATCAATCTTCCTTGGTCTGAGGCTCCATGAAGATCTTGCCTCGTGGGGTAAGAATGATTCTGAGAATGGTCATGAATCAGCCCAGAACTACATGGGAGGACCTGGTGAATGACCTGAAGAGGGATGGGACAACAATCTCAAAACATTACCGTTATTAACACACTACACCGTCATGGGTTAAAATCCTGCAGGGCACGCAAGGTCCCCCTGCTCACAGCAGCACATGTCCAGGCCTGTTTAAAGTTTGACAATGACCATCTGGATGATCCAGAGGAGGCATGAGAAAAGGTCATGTGGTCAGATGAGACCAAAATAGAACTTTTTGGTATCAACTCCACTGGCCTTGTTTGGAGGAAAAAGAAGGATGAATACAAACCCAATAACACCATCCCAACTATGAAGCATGTTGGGGGAAACATCATACTTTGGGGGTGCTTTTCTGCAAAGGGGACTGAACGACTGCACCATATTGAAGGGAGGATGGATGGGGTTTTGTATCGCAAGATTTTGGCCAACAACCTCCTTCCCTCAGTAACAGCATTGAATCTGGGTTGTGGCTGGGTCTTCCAGCATGACAGTGACCTGAAACACACATCCAGGGCAAGTAAGGAGCGGCTCTGTAAGAAGCATTTCAAGGTCCTGGAGTGGCTTAGCTAGTCTCCAGACCAGAATCCAATAGAAAATCTTTGGAGGGAGCTGAAACTCAATATTGCAGTGTGTGTAAATTTGGTCAAGAACAACAGGAAACGTCTGACCTCTAATTGCAAAAAAAGATTTCTGTAACAAATATTACATTGTTTTTCTATTGTATCAAATATTTATTTCATGCAATAAAATGCTAATTAATTATGTAAGAATCATAAAATGTGATTTTCTGGATTTTTTTTTCAAGATTCTGTCTCTCACAGTTGAAGTGTATCTACGATAAAAATTACAGACCTCTCCATTCTTTGTAGGTGAGAAAACGTGCAAAACCGGCAGTGTATCAAATACTTATTTTCCCTACTGTATATGCTGACCGATACTGCAGAATTTTGCAGCTTTGGGCCTTTTGAATATCTACCTAGCGTTTCTTGTTGAGTATGTTTGGGAAGGCATGCAAAACTGTGTTAAAAAAAAGTAGCAAAAGATTTTTTTAAAAAATCCATACATTTAATTGTGTCTGTGTGCATGGCAAAGCTGTTTGGTAGTTAAATTTGAGACCTGCACACACCACACCAGAACTACAGCCTGCTGCCATATTTGATTCTTCAGATGTTTACCCATCTAGCATTTCTTATTTAGCCCTTTTTAGGAAGGAAAGAATTATTGTGATTAAAAAAAATAGCAAAGAAAAAAAGAAATAAAAAAAATCCAGACAGTTAACTCTGTGTGTTTTTGCACACCTGTTTTAATAGTCAAATTTGACAACTATATATGCGACACCAATACTGCGGCCTGTTGCCATTGCTGGCTTTTTTAATTTGTCCCTAGCATTTTTGTTTAGTCCTTTTTAGAAAACTGTGAATAATTGGGTTTGAAAATAGTGGTAAAAGTTAGTTATAGTTTGGTTAAAAAAAAAAAAAATCACGGTAAAAGAAAAAATAGTAATGGCAATGGACAATCAAATGTAAGAGGAAAAATTGTCATACAATACTTAAGAGTGTTGTAGCTGCAAACAATACCATAACTGGCACCAGTCATCGCAGGTCACAAATGTCCTCCTTTGCCTCCTGCATTCGTATTAGTGGAGAAAAAGCACAGGTTGTTCTGAAGTATTTGGCCCATCACTTGTGTCAATCTCTGCAGGATGAAGTGATGTTGCTTCTAACTGTGACACCGTCAGTTTGAGTCAGTGCTCTGTGTAGTCCTCCGCCACCGTAACGGTTATCTTTTACATTGTGGACTTTTAATTCCTTCAATTAAACCTCTATCTGTTCTGCCTCTTAGTTCCCTAAGCCACAGCACTCTTGAAGTTTTTGAGAAATATCTTCCTTAGCTTCCAGTTGATTCTAGAGGTGGAAATCTGGAGGGGGGCAAGGACACCAGGACCTTTATCACACTGAGACAACTTGTCAGAGAGGAGGATGAGGATATTGACTGTGTGGTGGACAAAACATAGGAACCAGATCGAGGTGATGAGGAGGTGATGTCATCTAAGGAAGAGGATGCTGTTTTTTGTGATCAAGAGTAGAGCCAATGACCAGCCAAAAGAACTTCTAGAGCAGATCGGCTTCTTCTGCGTTGATGCTGCATCTGCTGTTGATGGAGGAGGCTCAACTCAACAGCGCCTGGAAGCCATGGTTGTGGTGGTGAGACATGTTTGCGGGCATCTCCGGTGTGGAAATTCTTTTCCACGTTGCAGGAGGACAAGTGTTTAACAGTGTGCAGGCTCTACAGTAGGAAAATAAGCTCTGGTCATCCTGGATCAAGTAGACTTTGTACTCTCATTTGACAAAGACCATGGGCCACTGTTTGGAATGGACGTTGTGCTGCAAGATGCACTTCACCATCAACAGCAGCCATTGGGGCCATGGGCTCTACCTGTCTTTCGTGGCCAATTGAGTCAATGTTTTCAATGGCTGGGATGCACTACTGCAAGTAGGCCCAGTGTTCATTGGCTACACCTTCTCACTAGGCAACACTTATGCACCTCCTCCCAATCCTCCTCAATGGACATCTCCCTAACAGGAACAGGGCAGAACGTTGTATCAAATGTCACACTAGATGGCTCCATGTCACCATGACCACCAGAAACATCAGATTTAGGAAATGTAACACATAATTGCTGCATGGAGCACACTCTCAATTTCTTCATGCACAAAAGGCAACTTTTTTTTTTTTAAACAAAAATTTGTGGGCTTCATGGGGATCAACTCATTTTACCTACCTTGCTAGAACCCTGCACAGAATTGAAACCCCGAGTAGGAATAGGCACAAAAGATGAAACATTTGCAAAAAAAACTCATAGGCTTCCATGACTACAATTTTCCTTACCATCACTACCAGTTTTAGTGTAAATAATGAATTTTGAGCATCAACTGGACTGAATTTCCTTGGTAGGACTATGCGCAGGATCAGGCCCCTGTATAGGAATAGTCACAAAATGCAATTTTTTTTAAAACAAAATTCATGGGTTTTCATGATTACATGTTTCTTTACCATGATTCTCATTTTTGGTGACGATCGATATTTTTTTGTGCATCGACTGGGTGGGCCCACAGTGTCTCAAGGATTGTGTCCCATTAAGTACATCTGGGAAGTCATTGGTTGCCAATTGGAAAAGGCAGCTGCCAGCGGCTGATCTTGATGATGTAACCAAGTGTATTTAGCATGGCAGATATTCCGCAGAACCATTTATGACCTCTTTGATAGCAGACTAGGTGTGTAAGTTTGTGTAGGGCCAAGGCCCCACTAAAAGTATTTGGTCAGTATTTTTTTCTCAGGAGTGGGTGATAAATGCAGAATTGGTGACTTGTTTCTATTATACCTTTTCTCTGATCGTTCCTCACCAGGTTTTGGCTCCCACTCCTGAGGAAAAATACTGACCAAATACTGATAGTGGGGCCATAGTCTATTTCAGCATGTAGCGTTCGTACTCAATACAGAATATAGTGACATGCTCAGTTTTTTTTCATCACTCGCATATCTTTAACATATCTATTGATCCTGTGATTTTCATAATTCCACAACTTTTTTTTTTATTTTGTTGTTGCAATTTCAATGTTGAGGAGTGTATTTAATAATTATGCATATTGCTTTATGAAATCTTGTTGAATCCAATTTAACACCTATAACTATCACTATGTCCATTGTGTTTCTGTTTAAAATTAGTTGTTGCACCGAATTTCATTGTACAAACTGCATACATTATTAAATAGATCTCTTAGACCTGATGAGGCCAGTGTACTTGCTTTGGAAAAAAAATAATAATATTAGAATGGCTGTATAATTTGAATATTAAGATGTGCATTTTATGAATCCAGATAAACCTTGATTATACATCTATTCTGACATGAAGTATATGAACCTAATCAGATCTGAGAGATCTATTTAAGGGTATGTGCCCACGTAGCGTTTTTCAAGCGTATATGCTGCGGAATTTCCGCAGTGTAAACGCTTGTGAAACGCTAGGTAATCCGCACCCCATGGTCCCCAAGGGGATTCCACAAGTTCTATGCCCATGCTGCGGATTTTTCCGCTGCGTTTTTGCTGCGGGGAAAAATCCGCAGCATGTCAATTAATTTTGCGTTTCCGCAAGCGGAATTGCCTTTGCAGTGCAATAAAAGACGCAAGGCAATTCCGCATGTCTAAAACGCGCGATAAACGCTTGTGGAATTCCGCATGCGTTTATAAGGGAGAGGACATGCAGAAATGAAGCAGACAATTTCTGCTTCATTTCCGCAGCGTGGGCACATAGAGGTTTGATTGCAGAGAAAAGCGCTTTAATCAATTGTATTTTGTACAGGCTTGGCATAAGCAATCCAGGGCCCTGTGATGTGCAGGGTAGAGTGGGGATATGATCATTAAGCATATAGGCGGGGATTTGTCACAGAAATTTCTGCGACTAGCCCAATCATGTGAATGGGGAGTCTAAGAATTTTTGTGATAAATTAAATTAGTTGTCGGGGTAATTATTTTCTGCAAGTTTTAATTCCTCAATTAATGTGACCACTACAGTGCTGATGTCCTGAGTTTCCAAGTCTACCAATATTTATGTGGCAGGGAATCATCTTAAAAGTGAGTGGGGAGGACCCCTAGGGTGCTTGCTCCTAATCCAAACCTCCCACCTCAGTCTCCAAGACTTCTCTCGTGCTGCACCCAGTTTTCTGGAATGCACTACGCTAAATGATCCGACTAATACCTAGCCCCCACATTTTTAAGCGTGCTTTAAATACCTAGCATTGTGCCATTTTTTAGATAGGGCAGTTCTGATGCATGGCGCCCATTGTATTCTCAATGACAAGACTCGCTTAGAAGACGTCACTCATTATATTCATCTTATTATATAGCAAAAGCTGTGTATACTGTTGCTTTCTTGGTCCAGATTTTATAGGAAGGCCATGCATCTAGCATTGTAAACCATTGCTCCGAGATAAGAAAAGATTTCAGTGAGGTTTTTAAATGTTAAATATCGCATTATGTAATCTGGACTCTGGAAATAATTGCTCTGACCTGCCTACATTGTATCTCCATAGAGGCAAGACATTATTAGCCTCTAGTTAGGCTGCAAGTAGAAGCAACAGGTTAGTAATCAGAGAGCGATTCTTGGAAATTCCCCATAAATTCTATTATTTATCATTCAAGCCATGTGGGAGCCGAGGAACAGCAAAATCTTTTGTTAATAAAATCATGCTGCGGAAGCAAACACTATGAAAAAGACTGGAATACATTCAACTTGGCTGTTTTAAAATGTGCATTTTAATTAAAATGTAAAATGGTGCGCTCAAACATAACGATAATGAGAGATGTGTAATGAATTTTAGCAGAACAAAGTCTCATTAGAAACACATGAAGCACGAGCCTAGGAAGTGCTGGGATGTGGGACTCCTAATAAGAGCTGGAGCTATTGGGAGTCGGGAGCTGGGGCCAGGCCGTTTTCTTCTCCCTTCAGAGCTCGTAATCATTGTTAATTTTTAGACATGGAGGCAGAAGATACAGGCTGAGAAAGGCAATGTGATTTATGGCTTTGACCTCGGGAGCTCTTCATAACGACTCACCAGGCTCAGTTCATTAATATGCATTTTCCTTGTAACTAATGATGAAATATGCCAAAAAAAGTAAGCAATAACCAACCCATGACAGTTATAGGTTAACACATACAAGATGCTTTCACATTGCTTAATAAGACTGGGCTCAATGAAAGGTGGCAGCAGCTTTTATTTTTCCTTACTAGTTAATAGTGGGTCATGGATGGAATACCTACATGCTTCCATGTGGCATCTCTCAATTTTATTTAAAGCAAAAAGAAAAAGGTTAATGTGCTTGGAGTACGCCATCGCCAGATTCAGACATCCAGTTTTCACGAGCTACAGTAAGCCCTGTGACGTCGGCTTGGCTGGGGGTCTCCTAACCCGAATTGGACAGGATTTGCACTGCGGTTGGGAGACCTGCAGCTGGTCCATGCAACGTGGTCCAAATACTCACCGTGAAACACGGATGCGTGACTCTGAATTTTCATGCTGCGGCTACAAGGCAAAAACTAATGGCCGCATGATTCTGCGAGTAAGTGGAAATATTATCTACAAAATCTTCAAGTCCATTGGCCACTGCATCAGGCGAGTTGTCTGTTGAAGGCGCAGATAAATTGTGGTGGGTAAATGTAAAGAAACATCACAATGTGACGTATCGGCATGTTTTCCATTGAAATGAGTAGGAAGCATACGCTGAGTATTTGAAGCTTTTTTTTTTTTTATTTCAATGGGGATTTTAAAGCAGATTGTCCTAACAATGTAAAAAAATACTACAGGAGTGGTTTTCTTAAAGAACATGATGGAATTGAATAACTGTTACAGGAAATCTGGTCTAGATAAGGATGGTCTTAAATAGATGTTTTTTTGGTGAGAACTCAATGTAGTTTCAAGATACTTCTTTCCATTTGGTCCGTTTTCTTTAATTATCTTAGTCATTTTACTGTTACTTTAGCAATTTAAAAAAATATTAAAATTATATCATAAAACATTTATTTACTTAAAACACAAAACATTAGGTTAAGAATTTTAATGTCGTCTTTGGTATTTGCTTCTTCAGACCTAAGAGGCCTGCGAGGAGGTGTTCAGTCTTAATGGTACAATTATGACCTTGACAAGAGATAAAGTGAGCTCTTTCCAGTATATTCTCATAAAGATAGTGGCACGTTCTGGCTGTTTTAGTGCAATTACTTTGTGTACGATTCCCGCTTTGTATCATAAGTGATCCTGAATGGACATTAAACAATAGTTTCCGGGACAGTGATTGGGCATGAAACAAGTATGTGGAGTGGGTGTCTATGGCCTGAACAACACCCAGGGTCCAGGGTAGCTGTAATTCACCACTGATTTAAAAGTTTAGATTAAATGGACAATAAATTGAAAATCGTAAATTTATTATGTTGGACATAATTTTTACTGCACAATTTATAGTCTAACACATGTTGCTTGTCAGACTCCAATTACTTCAGTGCTCTCCTAGATGTGAAAAGGAAGATCCTGAATATGCGGTCAGTAAATTAGATCTGTAATATATTGTCTAATGATAGACCACACTTTTACTTTAAGCATTTGCAGAGGGCATTCCCACTTAGTGGTTAGACACAAGACCCATAAAGTGAATTAGACCAGTAAATAGTAAACCAGAGGACTGGACTTTACAATGGAGAACAATCTGCTAATAACATTGTTCGTTATTTCTTTCAATGCTCTCTGCTTGCATATTTCTAAAATTAAATCAGACGGTCACCCCCTTGCAGACTCCAAAAAGGAACTCCGAGGCTATATAGCGATTAGAGGCAGAGGAATGTGGATTATCATTAGCATAAAACATTTAATAGCTTAGGTTAGTAGCCAAGAAGGGTTTAAAAGAACGCTATGTACTTCTTATATAAAGTAGATAACACCATTGTAGTACAATCTCTAATGAATTATAGCCATAGTGAAAAATTCTAAAATGTTTGCAGTAGATTTCTGGTAAACTTTGAAAAGTTGCAAAATTTGAATTTGGGGGAAAAAAACACAAACAAAAAAAAAAAAAAAACTTTTGCCACTTATGGGGTTTTTACGCCACGCTTTGCCAAACCTGCAACGTAGTCAAAGCATGGGAAGGATTGGATGTGACCAGGCCTGCCCGCCAAATTCTTCAAACATTATGCTACTTTAGTAACAATCTACACCAGAAAAGTACTCCAGTTCTTGACTGGATTATCATTTCTGGCAAGGTGCACATAATTTATAAAATGCACCTAATTCATTAAGTGGTGTATGCCAGGCTTAATGATGGGTGCGCAGGAGCAAGATGCATTTAATTAAGACTTACATATGAAACGCCAATCTTAATGAAGTGGCCTCACGTTTAACACATTGCTAAATTAAGACAGCAATAATAAATTTACATCAATTTTAGAAAGACTAGATTTGGCAAATTGATCAGTGTGTCACATTGTGACTTCAAGCATCTTCAAACATGTTTGACTAATGTTATGCCACATCTTGGTTTTTTCTCTGGGAAATAAAAAAATTAATAAAATATATACCGTAGTGTTCAGAAACACGAGTTAAGCACAAAATCTTTATACTAGTTTTTATTTCCATGCATTGGGAACATTGCACACTGCTTTCAAATTCAAAACATGGAGAAATGTATATAATTTTTAACAGAAAAAAAAAAGAACATTGGGCTTTTCTTAAAAAAAATAAATAAAAATAGTGCCTGCATTTGTCTTTACAAACTCCCAATATGTACTTTTTTGTTGTTGAGGATTTAGCATTCCTGTGAATCACTAACCTAATATTTAGTTGTATACCCACAGTTTTTTTCTAGAACTGCTTCACATCTGTGTTGCAGAGTCAACCAACTTCTGGCACCTGTCATCTGTTATTCCAGCCCAGGATGCTTTGACTACATCCCACAACTTTTTGACATTTGTTGTCTTTGTCTCAGAAGCGGCATTTTTGAAGTCACCCCACAAGTGTTCTATCAGATTACGGTTCGGGGATTGTGCTGGCCACTTCATACCCTCAATTTTATTGGACTGGAACCAAGATTTTGCTCATTTACTGGTGTTTAGGGTCAGTCTTGTTGAAACACTCATTTCAAAGGCATATCCTCTTCAGCGTAAGGCAGCATGACCTCTTCAAGTATTTTAAAATATGCAAACTAGTCCATGATCCACGGTATGCTGTAAATAGGTCTGGTACCATAGCAAGAGAAACATGCCCATATCATGATGCTTGCACCACCATGCTTCACTGTCTTCAGAGTGTACTGTGGCTTGAATGCAGAGTTTGGGGGTCATCTGACGAACTGTCAGCAGCTGCTGGACCCAAAAAGAACAATTTTACTTTCATCAGACCACAAAATGTTTCTCCATTTCTTTTTAGGTCAGTTGATATGTTCTTTTGCAAATTGTACTCACTTCAGTAAATGTCTTTTTTAACAGCGGGACTTTGCAGGGACTTCTAGCTAAGAGATTAGCTTCACACAGGCGTCTAACTGTCACAGTACTCACAGGTAACTTGAGACTGTCTTTGATCATCCTGGAGCTGATCATTGGCTGAGCCTTTTTCCATTCTGGCTATTCTTTGATCCATTCAAATGGTAGTCTTCCCTTTTCTTCCACGTCTCTCTAGTTTTGCTTTCCAGTTTAAAGCATTGGAGATCATTTTAGCCGAACAGCCTATCAATGTCTGCACTTCTTTATAAGTTTTACACTCTTCAATAAACTTTTTAATCAAAGTACGCTGTTCTTCTGCACAATGTCTCAAACAACCCATATTTTGCAGGCTTTCAAGGAGAAATGCATGTACAATTTGTGCTGTTTCTTCACAGAATGATTGAACTCACTAATTGAACTTCACATTGCTATTATTTTGAACACCCTCCCTTACAATTATTCAAATACACAGTCAAAAACATGCAGATCATGAATGCAGAGTCTGTTGGTTTTCTTAGACTCTACTGCACCAACTGGTAAATTGTTTGACATGTGGTAATATAATGTATCCCAAAAACAACCATTAATCCGATTAGTCATATTGGACCCATATTTTTTTTTTAGATGGAGTTGTAATTTGGTTTTTAATTGCCTGGGGCAAGCAGATATTATTCGCAACATTTAGGGGTACATGCAACATTAATCACATTTTATTGCATCTTTTCAGTTTGGTGCACCTACTAAAAAAAGAGCGATGCTGGCATTCAGATTTTTATTTTTTTGCTTTACATGGTTTCCAGACTAAATTACTTAATATTTTGACAGAAGATACTTTACAGATGCAGATACAAAAAGAATTTGTTTATTTATTTTTAATAGGGGAAAGGAGTGAGCAATTTTTTTTTTTTTTTTTTTTTTTTTTTAAAGGCTCAACTCCCTAATGGATCTAAAAAATACCGTTCTTTTTACTGCTTGTTCTACATACTGCAATACAACTACAATCCTACGACGATAGATGGCTGCTATGGGTATCCCATAAGCACCCTGAAACTTTTGGGCGGCTATCATGACCCACGACAAATAGCACGCTAGCTAGACTGCACACCTTAAATACTATATAGTACAAGGGGCTAAAAAGCAGCCATCAGAGCTAGCGCTGACTGCTGATGGCAGAGGGAGATGCCAGCTGCAGCACGCAGCCGACACCTGCTGTGTGCTGAATGGGCCTGCTCCATTCTCCGGCATCCCACGTGATGTACATTACATGCCAGGAAGGAAAACCTCCCCCAAAAAACAAGCATCTTTCCTCTAAAGCCATATCCCCCTTAAGCAGTGAGACAAATGTCAAATACTTAAAAATGCACCTGGATATGAGAGTCCACCTTCATTATTAAAAACCCTAATTATCTGGGCTTCTGGAATAAAAACATTTATTCAGCAATAGTATATTCATATTCTCCGTAGTTACACGGTTAACAGCACATGAAAACAACTGAGGTGGAAGTTTCTGAGTGACTAATCTTACATTAACCACCAGTGGGGTCTCTTGGTCCATTAGAAGCCCAGTTATTGTTGCTAGGCAACTACATACAAGAGAAAAAAACACACTGAGAACAGAAATCTAGTGGCATTCAGTGATCAGTCTGTAGTGTACACTGGAAACCGCATATATAAAATATTCCACTATATCACAGGGAATTTAGATGGCGAGCCCCAGTGGGGGACAGTGGTGATGTCTGTTAAGTGCTGTGGAATATGATGGTGCTAAGAAAATAGAGAAGAAACTGTCTTTGGCCACATTCAGTATTTGGTCAGTATTTTATATCAGTATTTGTAAGCCAAAACCAGGAGTGGAACAATCAGAGGAAAAGTATAATAGAAACACGTCACCACTTCTGTATTTATCACCATCTCCTTGTTTTGACTTGCACATACTGAGGTAAACTCCCAATACTGATAGTGTGAATATGGCCTTAGCATTTGGAGAGCCAATACTATTTTAAATGATTCCATTGAACTACAAAAGTCCAGAGAAACATCACCAATTACCTAAGTAACCATATATTATCTATAACAGTGTCCATGCATGCTTACACCCATGTGTAACAGACGGGCGGCTTTTTTCTTTTATAGGTTTTACACCAAGAACCACACGAACTAAGTTTGGATAAGTTAATCCGGCTCCACTTTTTGCAAGCACCTGAAAAACATGGTCCTCTCCATTTGCACAAACTTCAGACCCACCAGCAAAAGGAGAAGGATTGAACTGGTAGCAGACAAGGGCCTGGTCAGGTTTCTTCTGCAGCAAGCTGCCTCCTTAGAATTTTCAACCCTAACTGCCCCATCATGTTTTTCATTGGAGGATACAGAAAAAGTGATAACATGGTCACGCCCCTAAGACATGCTTTTCTCAACCCCGAGTTGCAGTATGGGATAAAGTTACGTTAAAGGACTATTTCCCAAATTACAATTTATCCCTTATCCATATCTTGTTGATCATTGGAGTGTACTGTGATCTCTACATCATGGCCTTGCTGCCAGTCTTGAATGGAATGGCGGTGCGCTCAGCCTCCGCTCTTATAATGGTCAATGGGACTGCCAGAGAAAGCCAAGCACTGTACTGGGCTATGTAGCCAGGGTGTGTGTATGCAAGATCTGCTCCTTTCACTCAATAACGGGACAGCAGAGCCCTGATATCCATCACTGAAGGTTCCAGCAGTCAGTAAGTGGTGCCTATCCCAAAAAGATAAGTTATCCCCTATGCTTTTAGGAATAACCATTCATCATTCAACTTTGAAAATAAAGCCAAAGAGTTTACTAAAATTATTACTGAGACTGTCCATATTTAAAAAGAAAATACTTACCAACATTTCAAATTGCAAAACATCATAACATTTAAGCTCCACCGTCAGAACACACCAAAGGAAGATGCTTTGGGACAGGGCTTGCAAAAATCCCACACCTTCTACAGTCCAGTTTGCAGGATTGTCACATGAAAATTGGGACTGTTTGCATAAGAAATACCGCTGCCATTGTGACCCCATACATTATATAGTAAAATGATTTGCTTTAAAAAGTCACAAACAGGAGATAAATAATTCTCAAATTTTATTGTTTTATCACCGTAGTATAAAACCTTTATTTCATAACAGTACTTGGAACAACAGATTTCATTGATAAAAAAAAACAAACGGACATCACCATTTTCTGGTTACTATTATTCGATGCAGTACTTTGTATTCGTATACCCACCTATCTTTTATGTCAGTCATGGCAGTAGAGAGGGAAATTTGGATACCAATAGTTTGTGGCACCAACTGTGCAGGGTATCGCCAATGACAGATGAAAAGTGGCCATGATGTCTACATCAAATCCATAGTAAATGCTATTAATGGCAATGGAGTCTGTAGGGATTCTAATATTTTTGCCTCAAAAATACCAGAAAGTCTGATGGAAAAACACTAATGTGAACAGACCGCAATACATACATACTATGTAGGCTTGTGATCATGAAAGCTGTAGGCAAGACTGGTTTCACATTAGATGGATCTGCTCTTTCTTGCCAAGAACATCCCAGAAGGAGCAAAGGAAATCAACTTATCCTAGAAGTCGCTAATTTCCACAGGAAGCTAGTGTCTGCAAAAACACTTCACTAATTCATGCAGTTTCATTTATCTGGTAGATATTAAAGATATCTGTTTCACAGACTATCAGATAAATTAATCTTCATGAAAGATTAATCTTGATCCTGTAGGATACTTGTTTGAAAAGATTGGATAGTCTAACAGTGCAAGTCACTAAGGGATTTCAGTGGTATCATTCCCATTTCAGGAGCTGTTGTAACATGCAATTGGGATATAATTCAGCAGGGAGAAGTGAATATCAGGATTGAAATATAATTTGTAATGGTATGTAATAAAAGGGACCCAAGACATAAGGCTAAGAAACCCACAAACAATAAAAGTACCAAATGGTACAGTGCCAAATGTGAACCAGTGTTCAGTAAAAAAAAAAAAAAAAAAAAGTTTGATCTCACCAATTCTTCAGACTCTGTAGTTCCAGGTTCTCTTGGCAGGAGTTAGACCAGAAAGGTCAGGGGAGTTTTTGTAATGTATAAATTAGGGGTTATGGCGTGCCCCGAAATTATCTGTCTTAGGTGGCTGCTTTTACAGGAGTCAGGGTGACCAACACATACACTAGGTGCATTGGGTACCACCTATGATCAACTCAAACTAGGTGCTCAAACAGACCACTGGTCCCTACATGGGTACAACTAACCAGACCTATTAATCAGCTCTGTGCCACTGCAGGAGCTGTATCCATTACTTTATAGTATCCCACAACTTCAAAAACTCCCCTGATGATCCTTCCTTAGGGAGGGGGAAACGTGCAGGGAAATCACATACATGTTGGGAGGCCATATGCTTATTCTTGGGTAATACCTTGGCAATACTTGGGGACTGCCCTTGTGAGGGCAGGAGCAATACAGGGGCACGACAGGGTACTCCATATAAACGAAGAACCCCCCCCCTGCCTGAATGCTAGATGACCTTTCTGGTCTTACTCCTGCCGATAAGACCTAGAACTACACAGAGTCTTTAGAATTGGTGAGCTCAGACCTTTTTATTGAGCACTGGTTCACATTTGGCACTGTACCATTTGGTACTTTTATGGTTTGTGGGTTTCTTAGCCTTATGTCTTAGGTCCCTTTTATTACATACCATTAAAAGTTATATTTCAATCCTGATATTCACTTATCCCTGCTGAATTATACTGTTTATACTGAGAGGTTTACATATAGGTACAACTACCATATGGTTGCTTATTTAACATGCAATTAGGGCAATAATGTCATGTAATTTTTTAATATACAAGTAGAACTGTAAATCGCAGAATTGCTGACTTATAGGGTGTTTTTGGATGTCCCTTTACCTACCTGATATAGTGGTAATCTGAAAGTAAATAGCATTTTACCCATGTTTACTGTGCTACTAGAAGCATGGCTACAGGGAGAAAATTAGGTTTTATTCTCCCAGTACCCACGCTTTCAGTAACAGCTAAAGTTTTATTCTGCCTGTAGCCGCTAAGGGCAGTGCAGGTAAAGATTACAGTCATCTAGCCATTATCACAGTCCGTACACCGCATGACCGCTTGGTCTGCAACATGTGTGCGCAGTTCTGGCTGTGTGTCAAGGTGTAGGAGGAGTGATAACCGCGCACTCACTGTAGTGAGCAGTGACTGAAAGCAAGCAGCTACAGGGAGAATAGAACTTCATTTTTTCCCTGTAGTCACTTCAGGAAACATAGCAAAATATGATTACACCACCATTTGCCTGCAGGTAAAAAAGTGTGATTTTTTTTCAGGCTGTCTTTAAAAGATATATATGTGAAAGTGGTAAGCCTGCTATGAAATGTTTAAGGTCCTATATAAATAAAGCAATGCAGTGTTACATGACCAATTAAGTGTATGGTATAAAACAGCAAATATAAAACGTTACAGAAAAGGAGACCATGTTCTTTCCAGCAATCAATATAAATTCAGTAAAAGGCAATATTCATGAGAGATTTCTAAATTTTTAATTTGGGGTGTTTTTGGTCCACGTCTTAAAAACAAACAATGAATGTCAAAAATGGATATTAAAAATACTGTCAGAACAGCCTCCACTGACAGCTCTGGCTTCATAGATCCAGAGAAGGGAGGAGATGGATGTAAAACAAGCAAGTGGGAAGGTGCATTTAAAAGAGAACCTGTCACCAGGTTTTTCCCATATAACCTACAGCCACCCCCCTTTCAGCTCTGTGTTACAGCATTCTGGAAAGCTGTATATAAGTCTCCAAGCCTCCCTGCAAAACAAAACAAACAAAAAAAAAAAAAAGACTTATACTCACCTACAGGGTGGTCCAGTACGATGGGCATCGCTGGCCTAGGTCCGGCGCCTCCTCCCTACTTGCTTCATGTGGATGACATCTTAAATCATCTGCAGTGTTCCCCATCGTGCTCCTGCACAGGTGCACTTCTCTACCTTGCTGAGGGCAGAGCAAAGTACTGTTATGTGCATGCGTGGGAAAAGGCCAAAGTGCACTGGCGCATGCGCACTACAGTACTTTGCCCTGCTCTCAGCACGGCAGAGAAATATGCCTGCGATGGAGAGCACTGGATGACATAGGTCGCGTCATCCACAGGAAGCAAAAAAGGATGGCGATCGCAAGAAGAGGAGGCGCAGGACCTAGACCAGCGACGCTCATCGGACTGGACCGCCCCGTAGGGGAGTATAACAAAAGGGTTTTTATTTTGGTTTTGCAGGTTGGCTCTGAGACTTCTATACAGCATTCCAGGGCTGAAAAGTGGTGGCATCGGTTATATGGGAAAAACATGGTGACAGGTTCCCTTTACACAATTGGCCACGCCATGGAGCACCAAACGTTTATACTTGGTTTAAACACACAGTTCCTTTAAGTCACATCATAAAACAAACAAATAATACCGACTTAAAGACAAGCTACAAACCGTTTTGTCTGCACTGAGATACAGCTTCATCAACACAGAAGAAGGAAGTGATTGTGTTAATTTATATCAAATAGACATTACACAATAAATGTTGAGGGCAATTAATGATACCAAGAAACGTTCCCAAGAGGAAAAACATTGTGCAAAGAGAATGAAGTTTTATTACAGGTCTAAACCCATAAGAGCTTCCACATCACTAATGGAAGTCATTACCTTGTTTGCTTCCTTAATTTAGAGCCAACGTTTTGTGGCATTTACCAGCTTTAATACGAGGCACGGGATTAACATTTGGTAAATGAAACTTACAGCAGATATCTGTTATCAGATGTATCTGTAATAATTAAACCAATCTGACGAGGATTACAACCAGACTATCTGGTAAAGATTGCAATCACTATCAAATACCAGTAGCACAATGTTGTCTAAATGAAAGAATATTCTTTTTAAACCTAAATCAGTGATAAAGGACTAGAGATTTACACATAAATTAATGGAAACTGCTAAGTGGAGATAAATTTGGTACTTATTGCAGTCTATCATGTCAAGTGCTCTTAGTAAGAGCTACGAAATGGTACTATTGTATATGGCGCAACTCATCTACTCTCACATTCTTATTACACTGGACATATACACCCTTTCCAATAAATATGCAGATAGACAATGGCGGGCTACCTGCTACTGCAACATAACTTCCTTAAAATGAAGTCTTGGAACACGCCTATCCACTCATTTATCAAAATGGGCCACTTAAGATCTAGGGCATGGGCATTTCTAAGTGGGGATCTTATCTAATGACTATTGGACAATTGTTTTCAGGATCGGGTAATTGGCGTGTATCACAAGAGTCTGGTCAGCACTCAGCTGCGATTCCTAGATGTAGGTCTGATAAAGCAATAGAGCATGGGTGTTGTAATGCTATACTGACCATACAGTGGTGGCCAAAAGTATTGGCACCCCTGCAATTCTGTCAGATAATACTCCGTTTCTTCCTGAAAATGATTACAATCACAAATTCTTTGGAATTATCTTCATTTAATTTGTCTTCAATGAAAAAACACAGAAAGAATTGTCCTAAAGCCAAACTGGATACAATTCCACACCAAACCTAAAAAAGGGGTGGACAAAAGTATTGGCACTGTTTGAAAAATCATGTGATGCTTCTCTAATTCGTGTAATTAACAGCACCTGTAACTTACCTGTGGCACCTAACAGGTGTTGGCAATAACTAAATCACACTTGCAGCCAGTTAACATGGATTAAAGTTGACTCAACCTCTGTTCTGTGTCCTTGTGTGTACCATATTGAGCATGGAGAAAAGAAAGAAGACCAAAGAACTGTCTGAGGACTTGAGAAACCAAATTGTGAGGAAGCATGAGCAATCTCAAGGCTACAAGTCCATCTCCAAAGACCTGAATGTTCCTGTGTCTTCCGTGCGCAGTGTCATCAAGAAGTTTAAAGCCCATGGCACTGTGGCTAACCTCCCTAGATGTGGACGGAAAAGAAAAATTGACAAGAGATTTCAACGCAAGATTGTGCGGATGGTGGATAAAGAACCTCGACTAAACATCCAAACAAGTTCAAGCTGCCCTGCAGTCCGAGGGTACAACAGTGTCAACCCATACTATCCGTCGGCATCTGAATGAAAAGCGACTGTATGGTAGGATACCCAGGAAGACCCCACTTCTTACCCAGAAACATAAAAAAGCCAGGCTGGAGTTTGCCAAAACTTACCTGAGAAAGCCTAAAACATTTTGGAAGAATGTTCTCTGGTCAGATGAGACAAAAGTAGAGCTTTTTGGGAAAAAGCATCAGAGTGTACAGGAAAAAAAAAAAGGCATTCAAAGAAAAGAACACGGTCCCTACAGTCAAACATGGCGGAGGTTCCCTGATGTTTTGGTGTTGCTTTGCTGCCTCTGGCACTGGACTGCTTGACCGTGTGCATGGCATTATGAAGTCTGAAGACTACCAACAAATTTTGCAGCATAACGTAGGGCCCAGTGTGAGAAAGCTGGGTCTCCCAGTAGGACAATGACCCAAAACACACTTCCAAAAGCACTATAAAATGGTTTGAGAGAAAGCACTGGAGACTTCTAAGGTGGCCAGCAATGAGTCCAGACCTGAATCCAATAGAACACCTGTGGAAAGATCTCAATGGCAACTTGGAGAAGGCACCCTTCAAATATCAGGGACCTGGAGCGAGCAGTTTGCCAAAGAAGAATGGTCTACAATTCCAGCAGAGCATTGTAAGAAACTCATTGATGGTTACCGGAAGCGGTTGTTCGCAGTTATTTTGGCTAAAGGTTGTGCAACCAAGTATTAGGCTGAGGGTGCCAATACTTTTGTCTGGCCCATTTTTGGAGTTGTGTGTGAAATGATCAATGATTTGATTTTTGCTTCATTCTCTTTTGTGTTTTTTCCTTGCAAGCAAATTAAATGAAAATAATAAGACCAAAGAATTTGTGATTGCAATAATTTTCAGGAAGAAACTGAGTATTATCTGACAGAATTGCAGGGGTGCCAATACTTTTGGCCACCACTGTACATAGTTTGAGCCCATGGATAAAGCTAAAGATAGAATGTGCATGTGCAAAAAACCTGACCCTATTAAGATTACGTTCAGTAGTTGGAAAAATGTGGGACAAAATTCCTGTTCATTATCAGAGTTAAGGAAAATTAATGCACTGCTCAGAGGAGGAAAGATCTAAGAAACCTCTTTGGAGATTGGAGCATAGAGCTAATGTCTGCCAGTAGTCAGCCTGAGATCGGCCCATAAGGTCTCCACAATAGGTCTGTGATGGGCAATGCTCATACCCTACTCCAACAGACGTCTACAACAAGAGGTCTTGAATAGAAAGGTTTTCCTTATGGATTTTGTGAAGACAAAGTGAGTTAGAAGGCACAATTAGGTACAGTGAGTACCCACAGACTGACTGCCTTCAGGATCCTTCTTACATGGATCACAAATATGGCAGCTATGTGCAAGAGGCTTTAGAGAAACTTCTTGAGACACGCCATCCAAAATTAACATATTTATATAAACTGGTTAATGCTTGGTAACATTCTCCATATTGTACTTAGTAATTTTAGGTCTACAGATTTACCAATCATATTCTTAGATCAGTATCTGTGTCTTCAATCCCTAATGGTGACAGATCATAGTGATGGATTATTTGTTCTGGATAGTTTTTTTGTCTGGACTTTGCAAAATCTGCATTTCGTTGAAGGCAGATTCTTGGTACTCCTGGTTGATTACACAATCCACATAATCCTGTTTTAACATTAGATATTTGCCAAATTCCGTTTTATTTCATCCGATTCCTAAGCTTTGGGCAGTGTGCCTGACATGGCAGCAGAGTTCAGTCGTCACTTGTTTACAGTATCAGAACATTAGAGCACCTGAATCCACCTCTACAAAAAGAGGGACTAAGAACAGGTTTAGAAGTTAATTAGGCATATTTTGTGACAATTATAAGGAAACCAAAATAAATTAAAAAGGCGTAAAAGCAGACCTCCAATATGGCTGTACATTGAGTCTGAACTAGAATCCCATATTTTAGAACGATTAAAGTCCTTGTAAATGATGGTTCGGATTTAGATATATATTGTATAAGGAACAAATATGATGGTGTCCATGAATGTTTTTTGCGGAGATAGTATATACAGACTATGATATAGGAGTATGTTGATCATCTCTACATAAGCAGAACCATTATTAGCTGAAAAGATCATTTGTATCGCTGTAATCCTAGTATTTAGTCATTTTAGACAAGACCCTCTTACTGGGAAACGCGGACTTTTCAGGACAAAAAACGGTTTTCATAAAAAATAAAAAAAACACACCAAAAAAATGTAAAAAAAAATGTAAAGTGTTAGTTCCTGAGTGTTAATGGCTTTATGACCCAGAATTCTTTCATTACTTTAGTTAAAAATTCATACTAGACTAGTGGAAAGAACCACAGAAAGTTATTGAGCATCAGGAGCTGATAATTTGTGCTCCATTCTCTCAAACACCAAACAGCACAGAAGTGGCATGAAGAGAAAATACAACGCAATAAAGCTACAGAAAGCATGGAAAATACTGCAGTGATACAGTGCTTTATTCATATGTGACATATATCAGGTCATCTGGTTTTCTCATGAATACTAGGCCGGCAAAAGATAAATTAAAAAGTATTTCTTGAACATGGTGCAAGAATAATACTGGTCCACACAACAAGAGCGTAACAAGCATCGACCTTAAAAGTGGAAGGGGACACTCAGACAAAACATTCACACCAACAATAGAAACTGGTTACTTAAAAACGTAGATTTGTTCTTTTTTTCTCCATATGTGATATATTGATATTTAATAGGAAAATAAAATACATAGATTTCTGTCATCTGTATTCTGCATTCATTTGCAAATCTTATTACAAAAAAGGACTAGACATGTTAGGCATTCACAAATTCTATGCCAGTTTTGTTAAATTCCATATCAACTATACATTATATTACAGTATTAACAATGAATATTTGTTTTGTTCTACCCATTGGGTAGGATATGTGCATAATATTCAAGTTATATACAATTGAAAAATAAAAAAAAATATAAGACTTACGAAAAGATGAAGTGGAAATAAGCACCTTTACAAATGAGGCACAGCAAAAGCGGAGGTGACCAGAGCGCGGCGAGCCTCCCCGAGCGATATACGACGCTGGGCTACGATCTGGTGTCCATGTCAAGCACTCATGTGAATCCAACAATGGCAGGTAATGCAGCAGCAGTAACAATGGAGCAAACATTGTAGCCAATATGATGACCACACTTACACTTTGTTGCTTTTATTTTGAAATTGCTGAATTTAATGATAAAATGATTGGCATTTGTTATATAGCAATCAGGTTTTTTTTTCTGCCTAACATACAGCAATGACACATGAAGAGTTGTAGCATAGTGTTTCGTATATATTGCAGTCCCTCCATTCATTGTTTTATGCAGGGCTGATCGGCTGTCACAGTGCAATGGTTATTAGAATTGAAATGAATGGAAAAAAATCTTGATATGCTGAATTATATAATATCTATATTCTATAATTAATAGCCTGCCACAACATCAATATGCCCGAATGTCGTGACTGCCTACTAACCAGAAGAGGTGGTGGGGAAGTTTGCAGTGCTCTGGTTGGCGGACTACCAACGTGGCCGCCAAACCAGATACCTGCACATATTTTAGCGCTACTGGAATATATATGTATATATTAAATGGGGAAGGGGGTGAACACAACCATGATCCCAAGAACAAACTCATCCCATTGTGTATAATAGTGAGCCAGCACAAGAATGTCCGATTCTCCATTAGTAGATGGCATGGAGTTTAGCTGTTTTTGGGATAGGAGGGGGTTCTTGTTCTTGGGATAATCTATTTAATGAAATATGAATGTACAATAGATCTTATTGCACATCTGTTATAACACTGAATAAGTAACATTGATTTTAAGAGTCATAGGCAGAGTGATTACATCTGGTTTCACCATGATTTCTCCATTCTTTTCTGCTTTTAGTCTGGATGTGCTGCAGCATTGAGCTAGTGGTAAACCTGACTTCACTCAATACTTTACACTTAGACTCTTAGGCAATTCTTCATTATTAAAATGTACTATCGAGATGGACAGCAAATAGATTAAAGTGCGGGTAGGAGAACATAATATATTCTTATCAGAATGCAGACTACTGCTTATGGTATCCTGCCTTCAGGCTAGCCCAGCGTCTGTAGACATGGCAGTCGCAGTGTCCCTGCTTATTTTAATGATATGCATATAGAATGTATACGTCCTCATATAGGAGGATAAGTTCACCAAATACTACATCTCCAGGACTGGCATGTGGTGTCGCCCATCTGCAGCTGGGCAAGTTATATCTGAATATTTTATAATCTTAAGACAAGATGCAAAGGGGCCGCATCAGACACCTCTATAGTTACCTTGTATGTATAGCACAGGCATTATGCGCTTGATAGTAGTGATGCAGGGTTGTGGAGATCATTAGCATTTCTGGAAGCATCTTTGGGAATAACGTACATTTAATGGAGGTTTCTGAAAGTTTACTATAGCCATACTAATACACAAGGCCTTAGGGGTCATGATTGGCCATGTACAACTATTAGCAAATGTTTTCATGTGAGGTAACCTATACGATGCAGATGATAGACACTTCATAACCCTTAAAGAGGTTTTTCCACAAACAAAAGTTGATTTTAAATCAATAGATCTTGGAATAATACCTTCCACAATTGGATGTGTTTAAATAAAATGTTCCTGTGCTGAGATAATCTTATAAATGTGCCCCTGCTGTGTACTGTGTAATGGCTGTGTCTGACCGTGTTCGGAGCACGGTCTGATCATACCACAGCTCCTGGTCAGGGGGGAAGCAAAAGAGTATACAGACATTACAGCATGGAACCGCAAATATTTTTTTCTTTGAAGAAAAGTATTGTTTACAAGCAGGCAGGGAAATGTTTTACCTCACAAAAAGAATCATCTGTGATCCCCCTGCTGTAATGTCTGTATACTCTTTTTCTTCCTCCCCTGCACAGGAGATGTGGTATGATCAGACTATGTTCCTGCATGGTCAGACACAGCCATTACACAGTACACAGCAGGGGCACATGTATAAGATTATCTCAGCACAGGAACATTTTATTTAAAAACACATCCAATTGTGGAAGTTCTTATTTAGAGATGCCCTCACCCCACGTGGTATACAGGAATCTTTCCCGACCACCTATTCCATTCTGCATAAAGCAGTAAGCAATGTTATAGTCTCTCTCCAACATGGCTGCTAGAGAAGAATAAGTAACAGCGCGTCTGACCTGTCAAGTCATTTGTCATTAAATCTCCACGTATGGAAGAAGTTTTTGGCTCAGTGGATATTTAGAATTAGGAGCATTGTAGACATGAAAGTGTGCTCGATCTATTCATTGTGATATGCCCAATTGTACAAGAACAGGTACAACAGATATTCATTCACCTGCGGACTGATGATCACTTCCATACATCTGAATGGGCGTCATGTTCCTGCAACAAATCTGCCAGCACAGCACCGAACTCTGATAGTTTCTGTGCCATGTAATGTCCTTATGCTGGACGCATGAGTCTACCAATCTTAGGCTGCGTATTAACAAGCAGTGTCCATAGATAAAGCCACACAATCAACCCTGAACATAGGCATCAATTAGATACAGAATGGCTGTTTCCCTATAAACAGGCAAACCTACGAAGAAAGGATAAATGTCCGTCGCGGTTCACCCCTTAGGTCTTCTGGTTCTCATTTTTTGAGGTTTGTTCCATACAGTAAGAAGTGTTATTATGGAGACTCCACACACTGGAAATCGGATTCATCTGTATGAGAAAACTCAAAATCTGCAGCGTGCGACTTCACCCAACAAAAAATTTTTTGTGAACATACAAAATTAGAAAGGAAAAATGCTTTGGGTTTCCACTAACTTTCCTGGTAATTTTTCACAATGTTTCAGATATGATATGACACAGATATTATCATTCTTTAAAACAGTTTTGTTCTGTACATTGTATAGATGGGAACCTTTATATACACCTAGAGGCTCATCTAATTGTTTGTTAAGATGGATAATACTATAAACAGCTGTCAGGACAGTCATTACTTTTGACCACATGTACACACTTGGCCAAGCCCAAAGTCCAAGTAGATTTGTTTTCAACAAGATAAATGAGAATAAATCGCTCCATACAGCTCATCTCTTGTGAGAACAAAGGGTCAGACCTGTTGAGCACCAACATGCCTGATCCTTCTTTCCACAGGCATCTGACATTGTGGGTAAAAACAGGACATCCTTATAAACTGATAGTTTCCCTGGATTGCTAAAATTATCAGGTTTGAATAGTTATTCTAATGTGAATGGACACCTTAAAGAGGTACTCTGAGGAGATACATTTTAGTACTGTCCCTGCCGTCATACACTATAAAGACGAGATGCCCAGTGCACTTTTATTATGTTTATAACCCTTGTAATTCCGTGTGACTGGAGCTGCTCCTCACTGCTCCCTCCTCTTCTCAGGCTGGCTGTTACCTACAGCAGGGAGCTGCATACTGCTGTGTGCCATAACATCCCAGCTAGACGGGGGGAGCAGTGAGGAGCAGTTCCTGTCACACAGGATAACAAGTGTTCTAAAGATAATTAAAGCTCACTGGGCATCCCATCTTTATAGTTTATGAGGGCATGGACAGTACAAATTTTTTTTTTTTAATCACCCCAGAGTACCCCTTTAAGTCTTGTCTATGGTACCATACGCTTTTACAGGGTACACAGAAAAATAATTTTTGCCTAGTTTGTAGCTTTCACAGTGCATAAATGAATAGCTGCTGAATATAGGTTACCTGGAGGAAAAGAATTAAGTTTCTCACAAAGCTAAAAATTAATTTGAAAACAGGCTAAAACAACCTGGCTGATTATCTGGGCGGCTTCAGCGCAGCAGCTAGCTATATCTGTCAAATGTACATCGTTCATAACCTTCCCAGGCTCTCCTGCATTAGTCTACTGGTTGTAAAAACGATGCATATACACCTAGTCGTAAAACCCACTTTAGAATCAGAACAAGACATAGTACTGTCGATCCTCGTCACTAGCAGTGGTCATGAGTAACATAATTGTGGTAAAACACAGAAATGTGTAGGAATGTCACAACCCAAAAATCTGCACACTGACACTACGGACCGTAAAACGGTCAGTGAACGGATTAACGGAGAGTTGCTCATTCAGAGTTTACTAGAGAAGAACCGTGCATCTAGCAAACTAGTGATTCTGAAACCCTGGCTGGTCTCTTTGTTGCTGGGCGTCTCAATTGTTTTATCCTCACAGGTAAAAAAATACTGTATGACAAAAAAAAAAAAAAAAAAGCGTCAACATATTTCCCTCATAAAATAATCTGAACAATTAGTGCAACTTTTTCTCTTAAAAAAACAAAACTCCGCATCAGTCGCATTCATTCGGTCAGTTCACTGTACACATTGGCACGCACAACAGGGTTATTGATTTACATACAAGAATTAGCGCTGCCCCTACACATCATAAACACTGGCCATCTGCCGAAAAACTGGAGCATTTCTAGATAACACTTGTTCTATGTCAGTATACAAAAGGCTCGGCGAAGCTTGAGTTCTGTGCCACCTTCCTGTAAGGTTTAAATAAACAAAAAAAAAAAGTTTCCTGAAGAAAATGTATGGGGAAAACGGAAAGAACGTGTCTAATAGTATCTGATTGCATGCAGTCATCTGACTGCCATCAGAATACGCATACATTAAATATGTGCATTTGGCTTAACTTGAGTGTACCACTTGAACAGCCCAGTGCACTAGCGCTCCGGACGTCCCCCAGACAGCGGCCTGGCTACTTCCTTCAGACAAGGTTTCCTGGCTGCCTATCTTTTCCGCTGACTGGGACTATTGTGCTCTCTTGATCAGACTGTTGAAGCTGAAGTCTACTACCTGTCTGAGATGGGGTAGAGGAGTTATTTTGCTGGTGTTGGAAATAAGTTGAGCCTGGGTAATGTCCCATAACTTCACTGTAGGTTGGCGGTGGTCCTTCCATTCTGCCGCTGCTGCTATAGTTGGTTGCACTGATGCCAGAGTTGCTGCTAGGTGGGCATGGGCCCCCATTGTACATGGATATATCTATTAAGTCACTATCAAAAATGGTCCTGTTTGGAGGCGCCCTGACAGATTCTCGGTTCAGTTCCATCTGCTGCTCGGGATCCCGCAGCTGGAGAGTGCATGGACCTTGGTAAGGTGGAGGCTCCTCGCCATCAGAAAGGGAAATCGTAGGCGGAAGGTCAATCTCATGCTGAATGTAAGGATATGTCGGCTGGAAGCGGTTGAAACGATCTCTCTGCATAAAGGAAGGAGCTGTGAATCTGTCTCTCGACCTTGGTGCATACATGATCTAGAAAAGAAGATTACAAAGAACATTCAATGACTTCTTGATAAAGAATTTCAGATATCTCTGCAGTCTGACTAATCTAAATTCTGTAATACAAGAGGGAAATCTCTGGTGCGAATCTGCAAATGGCTACAGCCCAAAGATTTACTTCTGAAAGCAATGGCCCCATCCCTGAGACATTTATTCACTCAACAATGAAACTGCAACACCAAGAAGAAAAAGTCATGGAATTATAGTAATCATAGCATGGATAGACATGTTCTGTGCAAATGATAAAAAATTGAAACAAAGTTTTCAAATCATTCCATTAATTCAGCATCATTCATTTAAGGGCATGACGGCCAGATATGTTCTGCCATGCTGAAAGCACATGAACACGCAAATGATTATGATCTGCTTTGTAACCCTGTGCTTTGTAACATCCCTTAATGTGTTCGAAAGGAGGGAAGTCTGGAAATGCTGCAGGCCATCATAGCACATTTAGGCCATGCAGGCTTTTCCCAGAAACACTACCTACATGAGGCCACCCCACACCATAATCCCAGGAGTAGGACTGGTGTGATGTTCCTTCACGAAGGCATCTTCATGGAATGGACCACGTGGTCTCGTCAGATTTGAAGAATGGCATGTAGTGAACAATTCTGTACTTCAAGTTAACTTAGACTTCAAAATATCAAGCCAAGAGGTGTGTGTACACAAGCCAACAAAAGGAGTCTGCTCGACATCGAACTATGAGCCAGATGTCCAGCTATAGGTATTCCATTGACCCAAAGACACTGCTCTCACAGTATATCATGGTGCAAAGCTAAATAGCAGTGGAGGCTGGAATAGACATCTATCCCTTCAGTGAGAAGTCCTGTTTTTGTTTTCGGTGCAATGATAGTCAAATTAGTCTGGAAATCATGTGGAAAACGGCATGAAGAGACCTTCACAAAAGGAAAGTGAACGTGTCCAAGGAGCTGTTTTTCAACATGACATCACCAGGCTACATGTTGCTCGTGCAACTGTGAGCAGCCTGCAAGGGATAAACGTGTTACCATGGCCTGAAGAGTCTTCCAACTCATCTCCCATCAAGCCCATCTGGCATGTCACTGGTTGGCAATTGCAAAAGGAGCTGCCAGCAGCAGATCTTTATGAGTTGTGTGCTGAAGAACATTCAGGGCGGCAGAACATTCCTCCAGCAACCATTAATAACCTCATTGATGGTAGCCAAGTTTGTGTGCATTTCTGAGCGCGTTGCTCATACTTGATACTATATTAATCCAGATGTTCTGAAAATGGTGGCGTTTTCATTTTTTCATCATTTGCATATCATTAACACGTCTATCCACCCTGAGATTTTCAGAATTTCATGACTTTTCCTTCTTGGTGTTGAAATTTCAATGTTGAGATGTGCATGTAAAGATCAGCTGTAATGGTGATGGTACAACCTTCCTGACATGACTGGTAGCTGACGCTTCCGATTATTCCTGTGTGTGACATGAGCCGCTGAGCTTTCTGTATGAGTGCACCATGTATAAGCTTTAGTTTCCACATTGCACTTCTAAAGCTCAATAGAAGGGTCAGTAAAAATAATTAAGGTTGACAATCTATGTAAGATATTAAGGGAATCTGTCATATGGAAAAAAAAAACACTATTAACCTGTAGATAAAGGGATAATCTGTAGGTTTACAGCGTTCTGAACCTGCCCGGAGCCCGCACTTAATACCCCGCCGCAAGGAGGAAATTAACTATTCCCTTTAATAACAGAATTAATTCCCAGAAGCCTTATAATCGTATGTCAGCTTTCTTTGCATACGATTTTTGGGTTAAAACGTCACTCAATATTACAACACAAACTATGTGCTGTATGTGATATGTAGTATATAACCCACCAATTATTTCATACTGAAAATCAGCTGAAAAACTCGCTTACCTCTGATGCGCCTTGTCGTGACACCAAGTTATCTGAAGGCCACAAACACCTTTCCTATGGGAGAAGAGAGAAAAAAAATCTGTATGAAATGGCCGCACATTCATGCATCCAGTGTGGCGTTCTCTCTAGGTGACAACTAAACAGATAACCATGTGCTTATAGACATTCACATTTTATGCAAAAAGTAGAATATTCAGTTCACCCAACGCAACATTTTGTACCCAGGCCAAGTGCTGTCCTTATCCTAGTGTCAAGGGTGTCCGTCTCCCTTGTCTGAAGAGGCCATCATCTAAGTGATCCCATTTAAATCTAATAAAAGTAGCAACAAGTGTATACAGGATAGCAGAGCAATCCTCTATACCACGGTCACGTCCTTGAGCCAGCTTCCTATAAACACTTATCGCCAAATCTCCGCTCCATTGCAGTTTCTGGCCTCTGGGCCCTGCAGAGTGGGAGTCTGGCACATGAATGAGTGACTTGAACAGGTTTAGTCTACAGCACTTGATGCATAAATGACTGCCAAACATTTTGGATCTCATGAGTATTACATTATGTAATCAATACGTGTAGACAATATCAGCCACCAGTAGGTGGCAGCACTGGTATAAACATTTACACTATTAAACTTTTGTTCGAGCCTTTGTTTATACAGGACAGTCAGTTCCTGAATGCAGAGCCATGTCCAGATCAGGAAAAAGCAACTGTGCAGCCCGACACCTACCCGCAATTTCAACACTGGTGATTTCTACCTTTGGATGAAAACAGCTTTGTTCTTAACAGCAAATATTTGTGTGTACAGAGGGCATTGATGGTACATGCAATGTGCTAGAAATTCAGGTAACATCCATGTACACATGATGTGCAAATATCCAAATATTAGTTTAGCCTTGTGGTCTGGAGATTGACTACCAAGGAAGACATCTGTATGGAGTTTGTATGGCGTGTTAGTTGGGAAGCAGCCACCTAGCTCCAGCTATTGAGTTTAGTCTGCTGCTTGCAAGATAGTGAATGACTGGACATGATCATTTTTCCAGTGGTGATTGAGAAGGACGCAGTCTTGATAGCAGCTTCTATGTAAATAGGGTTATTACCACAAAGTGCATCTGGGCAGTCCGCTCCTGAGATCTAGCTGTCACAAGTACCTGAGCGGTGCGGGGAGGAGGCATAGACCTGCCTTTTACAGTAATCACCTCGTCCCCAGCTTTGTGTTGTACTTTGTCCCTGCAGCATTTCAGAGTAAAAACATACTTGCGAAAACAGCCCAGTCTCTGAAAAGTCATGTGATTGGTTACCATTAAAGTGATCTAAATCTGGAGTCTCATTGACCATGCTCAATGGGTAATGGAAGAATGTAAATCCGCTCTCTACAGAGGAAAAATGTCCCCAAACAGCTGTCTGTAGTGATATTAGCCAAAGCTCCAGCTAGTCATGTAAAGCTCCTTGATTGATTGGACACTGACATGTACAGAGCTGCCTTCAATACATGGCACGAGTGACATTTTCCCCCCAGAGGGGACCATTTTGACTGATATAAAGTAGCTGCAATTCACATGAGTAACAGCAAAGCTAGCAGTCACTGCAGCAACCAGAACTGGTGTATTGCACTAGGCTTAGTCAGTGTCCACATGGTTTAGGTTAAAATCTCATGAAGATACCACACAAAAACAGAGTGGATACTCATGTTATCCACAGGTTACAATAATTGGATACATGTTGTAAAAGAAAACCTAAGTGATACAAGGCCTGAATGAGAACGCAGCGTCCTCTGCCTGTAGAAGCTGAAGGTAACTAGGTTATGTAGCATGACACAAGCTGTGGACAAAGAAAACCAAGAAGTTCTGAACACAATACAGATGAAATGGCGAGGAGAAAGATTTCCGCCCATGGTCTGCTAGTCTAACAGCGTGCCTGAATTATAGCACAGCATGTTACATTTCTGCAGAAGGGATAATGAATATATAAAAGGGGTGACAAAGTCAATATGAAATTATCTAGAGTGATCCAGGGGACTTAGCCCCTATAGAAGTCATACTAGCGCTGTACTCATTAGTGGTACTATGTTTGAGATAACTACTAACTCATATGCAAATCAGGGGCTTGGTGCACGGCTACGCTCCCTGATTTTACACGTTGAGGACCTTCTAGCGCTTTTGAAGAGCAACCACTGTAAATTCATCCTGCGTGTGCTCGAAAGCACATAGAGTGCCAGAACTCTGCACAGGCAGCCATGTGGGCAAGCGTGATCTCCTCCCAGACTCCTCTCTGCGAACCCTACACCAAGACATCTGGAAGTGTAGTCAGCCCAGAACGTGCTTGCCCTCACTGCATGCGAGACAGCACTGACACTAAGTGCAGCAGGGCTCATGAACACATGTGGAAGGAGTTCACGCAATGCTGGCACTGACAGATGGGAAGAAGTCCAACATGCAAAATCACAGGGTGTAATGGTGCACTGAACTCCAGGCCACGCTAAGGCTGTATGCCCACTATGCGTTTAAGAGTTTCCGAAGCGGCAATTCCGCTGCAGAAACGCTTAAAAAACGCATGGTAGAAGGCCTGCCATGTTCCCCAATGATAATCTGCATGTGCTGTGCACATGCTGCGGAAATTTCCGCTGCGGATCATTGCGGAAAAATCAGCATCACTACCAATTCATTTGCAGAAGCGCGGCGTTTTCGCCGCCATTGACTTGCATTGTTACGCATGGAATCCGCATCACTGGATCAGTACATGCGCATTTCATGCGTTTCAATGTGCGGATGGTACCTGGGTTTGGAGAAGAGGAGACTCTCCTCCAGACCCAGGTACCATAGTACCTATTAAATAAAGAATAAAATAAAAAATATACATTATACTTACCTTCTGATGGCACCCGGTGTCTTTATCCGATGCGTCCTGGCTTGCCGGCAGCACCCCGTGTAGCCCGGTTTATTTGCACCCCAGGCACAGGAAGCAAAGACTTCCCCCTAACTCCCAATTCTGCTTTTAGCAGCATTTCCAAACTGTGATGACCTTGAAAAAGACCGATCCAAAGGTCAAAACATTGGTCTATATTACGGGCTTATGCTCTATTTTGTGAAACAAGGGGCACATGTGATTAATAAAATCTTTTTTTGCATATTACACATACTGGAGTGCCGAAGTTTATTTCTTGTAGTATATTTCGATTTCTTCTGAGCACCCACTATAACAGTGAGCAACCATTCATTCTTTTGCTTACACACAAATATATACATAGTTTATTATGGGATCTAAAGTTGTGGCACAAATCGCAGACGTGACAAGATTCCCGCAATAAGTGGAATAAATATGAAATGATACTGCAGCTGGCCGCACCTCACTACCATAAAAGGTGAACAGAACACACTAATAGGGTCTCCAAACTCCATGAGGTCAAAGCAACAAATACCATCATCCTCATCGTTCACTCATTCTAACTAGCAGTTGCTAGGTGAATATTGGTCTCCAGGCATTGTACACACTGGACTTGCTAGCAACAAGAGGTTATTTGTCATGTTTTCAAAGAGATACGAGGTGCCAACTAGGAGATGGTGCGTACTGAAGGATAACCACTTGGCAGTGCCCTGCTGTGTAGAAGCGGATTAATTGTAGCTGCACCACAATACATAGTAATATAGTACAAGAGAACCAAAGATATACCTCCGGTGGTGAATAGTATAATTATATATATTTACAATAATCTGTAATGAATAGTATTACGCCATCCGGAGTAGAGGACAAATAAGGGGTAACGGGACAATCGGAAAAACCATATAGCAAACAAGAGGGAGAACGACCGATCATAAAGTCCCAAATATCAAGGTATAATGAATAATTTTTATTAATGAACAGGTAATGACAACAAAAAAATAAAAATATTAAAAACAGGGGCGAATGTCTGGGTATAAAGTAATGACAAATTATACATGCGGGAGGCGACAGATAGAGGGGGGGGGTGTGGTATAATGAGTACTAAAAAATGGAGGGCCCCCTGACGAAGGCGCTCTGCCGTAACGCGCGTCGGGGTGGACGTTTGTCTGACGTGCGGGAGGCATCTATACCATTGTAAGTGACTTTTTCTATCCATTACCTCATTGCACATATCTATTCATATTGGAGGATCATTTAACACAATTGCTTTACATTCTTGTTCACTTTTTCTGCTTTTCGTTTTTTTACTCTCTTCTTGAATCCTTATTGTATATTATTATGATATCCTTGCTATGGGTTTGGACTAATATACATATGTAATAATACTGTTCATTTTTTGCTGTCCTCCCTTTACATTACATATTATATATGTTTGTATGATAACGATTTCTCTATACACATTATTTGTATTTTCTACTATTTATTCAATTCACTATTCACTAGTCTATAAAATTTATAAATATATTTTTTCCTCCATTTTTTAGTACTCATTATACCACACACCCCCCCTCTATCTGTCGCCTCCCGCATGTATAATTTGTCATTACTTTATACCCAGACATTCGCCCCTGTTTTTAATATTTTTATTTTTTTGTTGTCATTACCTGTTCATTAATAAAAATTATTCATTATACCTTGATATTTGGGACTTTATGATCGGTCATTCTCCCTCTTGTTTACCACAATACATACTAGTGTTGTCTATACAAGCCTAAGTTGTCGAGACTGATAACCCGCACACTACTTATCTGCTCAGAAACCAGAGACATTGCTGTGACTGTAGTCACACTTCTAATGGACTGTATTTTATGTCTACAATTTTTGTATTGGGAGTTTTATAACCAACTCTCCTAATTTAACACCAGTCTATGTTCAGGATGGTAAAGACCACATGGGGGACAACTAATGCCCAGATGGAACAGGTTCTGGCAACGAAAGCAAAATTGCACCAATTTTTAGGAAAAGAACAGGATCTACAATATGCACCGTTGTCATGTTTCTTTCTTTGAAAGGAGAACTCTGGAAAAGCAGATCTCAAAACCAAATGGGACACTTTTGAAGAATTACTTTGCTACTTAGTGTGAGGACCTGGCCACTTTCTAAATACTTTTCCAGCACTGAGCATCCCTTTTCGTCAATCTTAATTTTGTGTTTTGTTAGAAATTAGCTTGCTGTGTTTTATTAGTGAATCGTTTGCTCATCAGTTCAACCTCAGGTATCTATTCCATTCAGTGACCATATCTCCGAGACCTTGGGCCATTGTTCTCTCCGTCACCACAGGTAGTCTCACATGCAAACCCAGGGGATGGGTTCCACCTGAGAAAATATCTCCACTAAGGCACAATTAGCTGGGGAGGGAGGGGTGAGCTCTTCTGCCGATTCAGGGGGCTGAACCCTGTGCAGGAGAAAGAGAAGATTGATTGCTAGTCGGACGGAGAGCTGGGTGGTATCACGGGCTGCGGTCGTGATATCCATCATCCGAAGGAGCATATGCTGTGACTGCCAATATACCGGCGGGAGATACAAAAAGCTGTGGGCCAACCCAAAGTTGAGGGACAGTGGGTATCACGTGGTATAGGGCAATGGAACTACTGATCCCAGGTTGGAAACATAAGGATTAAGAGAATTGCCTGTTGGACATTTACCTGGAATTGCTGTTCACCGTGGTCGGAAGGAATAAAACCAATTGCATCGATAACCTGCCTAGGTGATAATTAAAATCCACAACCGCACATCTTTACACTTAGGCATCATAAGCAGTTGTGAGCCTGCATTGTGCTGGAGCTGTCCCTCTAATTTATCAGGGACAAAGGTACAGCAGTTCTTCCAGCTCTTCAGGCAAGTTCCCACAGGGCGCATGAAGAGCAGATTTTACCGATAATACAGTAGCACTGAGGTTTGTGACATTTTATGGAGCAAACATCTGCTGCCTAAACTGACTGGTGCTGTAACACTGATGCAAAAATTACCAAAAAGGCTTTAAAAAGACAAAGACTAATGATCACAGTATTACAAACTTGTGCATAAACCAATACAGCTCTTCTAGCTGCGAGGTAGAGCATAAACTTAGGCCAGCATGTAGTGAACTTGGCGTTTCTCGCTCGCTTTCTTCACATTACTGCCATTTCCCTATGGCACAATCACAGGTTAACAGGCAGCACACAGCGCTCACTGCTATCACTGCTTTATGTTAGGCAGGGGCTACACGGTGACGCCGACCATGACATGTCGCACACCAAGCATTGCACTATGCTGCAGCTTCATTACAGCTCAATGGGTTCACGTTGTGACCTGCAAGTCACAAAACATGAAAGTCATTTGAATTGTGTGACTCGAGCATCGTAATCAGGTCTCACCCATCTGATCAGAAGGGATAGAAAACTTTGCAGAGCTGCACATTGCAAACCTTGTTCTTTTGCTAAAAAGTTGGTCCAAGTCTGCTTCTGGTGACTGAATTTGCCCCAAATGGATAGCAGTTGTCCCACCTCCCCTCACGTGATCTTTAACCCATCAATACCCTTTAGGTTCAGGATGTTGAAGGGTTGGGTTACTTATAAAACCTCAGAGGTTTTAGTTAAGAAGTCATGCACATACAGAGTAAAGCACAGTATGCAGCATGTTCATTTATGCAGAGTTTACACAGATTTCATTCCAGCAACAAAACCCACAGTTCTTTAGTACTGCAGATTTTTCTGTGCCATTTCTACATAGTTGGTAGTGTTATATGTGCATTGTTAAAACTACAGATACTGGGATAGTTCATGATAAAGAGATATGTGATAATTCTAAGAAATGCAGCATTGATCGACGTGTAAATATAGAGAGAAAGCTGTGTGTTATAGAGATGAGCTCTTGTCCTGGAATGGCCGGTAAGATGACAAACAAGCACAGAAGTTACACTGTACAAAGAACTACACCAGAATGGCGCCCCTAGAGCGCCACAAAATCCTGTCCACTGCCCGTCCTAATGAGAGCTGACTGCCTCCTACAGCTACGCCTTTCATAAAGCCTAGAGAGCAGAGGCGCGATGTTCACTCAGCTGTCTGGGTCATACATGACACATGCCTCCCATCACAAAAAGCAAAGTGGAGCCTCAGTGCCAGAAGCAGCTCTACAAGTGCACTGTCATGGAAAAAGCTGTTCTTCCAGCTTCTACTGTCATAGCTAAGCCTCAAAACAAAATGATAGAAGATGAAAGCAGCACAAGTGGAAAGAAATCAAGTTTAGAGCATTCCCGGTCTCCTCTTCAGCTTCTGTCTGTACAGATATACTTGTCAGTGACACTGGTCTGTACAGAAGACTCAGGCAGATAAAGGTACAGAGACTTGCCCTACTTTGAGTTTAGTCCTGAGAAAAGACCAGTCAAGTGATTAGGTCCATGGAAGAAATAAAAAAAAAAAAAACAAGGACAGTACAGTTTCCATCTGTGTGCTGTCTGTTTCATCGACCAGTTGGTAAGGAGATGTGTGGGAAGCCTCTATTAAAGCAAGAGAAAAACTGCTGACAAACAAAAAAAAACACCCCAAGGAAAGTAAACTGTAATAGGAAGACAAAAGGTTTGTTTTTTACAGATACAATATGGACTTGTGAATAAGGCTTTAGACTTGTGCAAACCTCCCCATGAAAATGTACCACACTGTAATTACTACCAGTAGAAAGTCTTATTCTGCATCGCCATGTTCAGTTTTATTATTTTCAATTCCTACACCTTTGCGAAGAGACATTTTAAAAGAACCAATATTAAAAATGGCCGCAGTATGGACAGTGATCAACTAAATATACTGAGTAACTAAAGTTATGCACAGGAAGAATTAAGCCATGTTCACATGTGACTGAAGTGCTACAGATTCTGTTCGCTACTACTGTATTCTCTGCAGAATGTTCTCCCATAAATACAAAGTAGATGAGAGTACATCAGTATACAGAAATTGACCAGTGTTACTGATTTTTTCAAACCTTAGCAACTCAGGTGAAGTTGATTGTTGTAGATGGTCAATGAATAAATTGGCATTTTTGCCATTGAATGGATGAACTAATTACATGGCAAAATATCATATCCAAATTTTGCATCTTTCGCATCCACAGCAAAAGACCTTAAAAAAAATAAATAAAAAAAAAAAACCTCCCACTTTGTTGGTGTCTGTGCAGAGTGGTGTGGTTTTGTTTTTTTATTTGTATACTTTACTGATTTTTTTGGAGTGAGAAACAGAAAAATCTACACTAACGTTTACACAATATCAAGTGAGTTTTCCGTTGCAGATTTACCTGTGGATTTCTTAAGCTTAACATAACTAATTCCTTACTGAATCCTAAAATACAAGTACGTACAAATATCATGTGCTAGTAACTCACCAGTCATTGCCGGGTACACTACTTACAAGACCTCTTTACAGTACAGGTACAAATACCTGGAGTTTTTTAGTTCTCATGTACAAATGAAACGTGGAAGCACAGGACACTGGTGGCATGGAAAGGGCACTGATACTAAAGTATGTCACCATTCAGTTGTCCAACATTAACAGAGCCTGGGAGTTCCAGGACAAGTTTTAACTTCGGTGTCGTGGTTTCCATTATGCCAGATCCATTATGGACCAGTGCAGAGCTGACTCATGAGTTGCATTGGGGGTCCGTCATTTTCATAGTAAGTGTGCCCCACCTCCTCCTCTCCATATACCTCTGCACAGCTGAAGTAATCTGATACCTCAGTGAATGGACTGGTGTATTCACCACTGATCTTTTGTTGGCAAAATCCATCCACGAGTGAGGACGAATACAAAGTATCTCACCTTGGCATTTACTATGGATTTAGGAAGTTAAAATGTGAAGTTCAGTTGTTACGCAAGAAGATGGGGCTCCTCCAAGTGTAACCAGTGAGGAATTCTACAGCACCGCCATATAAACAGACTGCAGAAGGGAGGAAGACTCACCGGCTGTAGAACTTCTTCTTGTCTTCTGCTTTGGCTTTGTCGGTTAGTGAAGGACCACGTGGAGAGTTTATAATGATTGAGAAGGCAGACGATCACAACCACCATCACAGTTATAACAACGATTATGATAATTATCTGCACGAACTCCAGTTCAGCTGAAAGACCAAAAGAAATCTCATTACCTATATAACCAAATATTGGATACAGCCATTTTAGTGGAGGATAATACAGTACGCTGCACAAGTTTTCTAAAATTAAAAAAGGAATTCGTGATAAGTTTTTACCCTTTTAAAATAAATTTCTGTATGCATGCACTAAATGATGTAAAGGCCTTTGCAAGGCTGGCTCCTGGGTTTACAAATGTAAAAAAAAAAAAGTTTTAAATATCTTGTGTTGCATTTAAGTGAGGACAGACAGGAATACAGAGACCACTGGTTATATACTCTGCTCAAAAGTGTCCGACATTTTCATCTTTAATGCAATCCTTCTTTAACGCATTGTTCCCTCTGAAGTCAGCCAGTCTTCAAATAGCGACTGGACATCAAAAACCTCCCAATTGTGCACAGAGGCTGCCACCCCTCCTGTGCCAGTCCGGATTTGGGTGAAGACTATGGATGATCGAAAAAGCACCATCATGTCCATCTTTAAATTGCGACCTCACACAATTCTGGAAATATCAAATAAAAATTCAAGTTTGGGTGAGGACCAGAAATCTTAAAAATAAATAATATACGTTTAAGAAAAGTTTGCAGAACTGCCAGCAGTGAAAACCATAAAAAAATGAGATGACGTTTGACAAATCACAGATCTTATTTTTGCCCATTTTCCATTGTAATGTTTGCTAGAATAACCCTCAAAATGGGAGAAACATTTACGTCCTTGAGACAGATAAGCCATGCAGAAAATATGGTGTAAACATAAGGTGTTTAAGATTAAAGGTGCAGACACAGAGATAAGTGTGCATTGCGTGTGCACCGACAGATACAAGATTCCAAAGAGGAGACTATACACGGGCAACGATGACCTGAATCTGAAGAATTCACATCCTATCAGAACGGTTCCACAAATGAAACATCAGATCCAGCAGCAGTATGGACTCCTAGTGGAAATCCAGATGGTGGGTCAAGAAAATGCTCTTTGCAGCCTTCAATCAGGGCTAGCTATGGGCACGGAATACTTTGGATAGTTCACTGATCAAGTTAGAACTGTGACGCTTTTGCGTAAAGTTAAATTTTGAGAACCATTCCAGTGTTTCTGACTCTTCATAGATTGTGTTGGTACGCTGTAAGCATTCTGTATTGTGAGCATGTACATGGATCGGAAGCAGGCACCGATTTAACCCTTCTTTCTCCTGCTGTATTCAGCAGGAACACCATTTCCAGGTGATTATTGATGACCATTGAGCAAGCTTTTGTTTTTCTAGCTGATAATTTTCAGAGTGAATGCGGACTATATTTTAAAAAAAAAAAAAATTTCTAACAAGGAGTTAAAAGCATGAAACAAAAATTTAAAAAGGTATTTTGTTAAGTGTAACAGAATATTTCAAGTTTTCTCCCTCTAAGTGGCTGAGGAATTTTACCTGACATAAAACCACAGACGAAGAAAAAAATTTCCCCAACTACATCTCTGAATGTCATGTAAAATTAAGACAAAGCTAAATGTTTTTGAGAGATTGCCTTCACAAGATTCATCAGAACAGAACCTAAGGAGTGTAGACACCTGACAAATGGTTAATACTGACATTATGGCCACAACTCCTTAGAGGGAAGTCGTCAGCAAGTTCATCCCTCCTAAGAAGTATATATGGCCATGGAGGTCATAAAAAGTTAACTAAAATCGATACCTTGATGTCTGTGACTGGATGATGACATTTCAGAGAAATACATGATTTTTATATATGTAAATAAACTGTTAATCAACCCCTTAGTGACCACCAATACGTCTTTTTACTGACCTGCGATTTAAGACTAGCATGCCCCGACGGGTGACAATCCTGTAGCTGTCACCAGCCCACTATAGCTGATAACTTGCTGCCTCAGCCACGATCAGTGTTGGTACTGACTAGGACCGTTTAACCCCTTAAATGCTGCTGTCAATAGTGACTACAGAATCTAAATAGTTAACAGTGTGTGGGGGTTCCCTCTTTAACCCCATTGGCACTCAGATCTTGATTGTGTGGTCCTGAAGTTTGCCATGGCAATTCATGGCCAAATAATGGCCTTACAGTCTGCCGGCTATAGCGGCCAGTTCAGAAGTTATCAAAATTTAGGTGGTAGAAATAATTTTTTTCATTCCTGTCATGCCACATTGCATTAATTGCTGAAAAGCACCTGAAGGGTTAATGAACTACCTGAAAGCAATTTTGAATATGTTGAGGGGTGTGATTTTTTAATTGATTTTACTTTTGGGTGGTTTCCAATATATAGGACCCCCAAAGTCATTTCAAACCTGAAAAAAAATAAGTTTTGTAAATCTTTTAAAAAATGAAAAATTACTGCTACAATTTTAAACCTTATAAAATGCTAACAAAATAAAACATTTTACAAATGGTGCTGATGTATGGTGGACATGAGGGAAATGTTATTTATTAATGTTTGTATGGTGTTGACTATCTGGATTAAAGGGATAATCATTTAAAATATTGAAAATTGCTATTTTTTTTGTTAAATTTCAACATATCAGGCTGTGTGCCCACGTAGCGTTTTTCAAGCGTTTATGCTGCGGAATTTCCGCAGCGGAAACGCTTGTGAAACGCTAGGTAATCCGCACCCCATGGTCCCCAAGGGGATTCCGCATGTTCTATGCACATGCTGCGGATTTTTCCGCAGCGTTTATGCTGCGTACAAAAATCCGCAGCATGTCATTTAATTTTGCGGAAGCGCAGCGGAACTCCCGCCATTGACTTGCATTGAAACGCATAGAAACAGCGACTGTACATTTGTACAAGCGGCTTCTATGCGTCTATGTGCGGATGGTACTCAGTTCTGGAGGAGAGAAGACTCTCCTCCAGACCTGGGTACCATTGTACCTGTAAAAAAAGAATAAAATAACAAAGTTATATTCACCTGTCCGGCGGCTTCTCTCTGAATGCCGGCATCGCTTGAGGACCTGCGGTGACGTCACAGTCATGTGACCGCAGGCCCTTCACCGCTCTGTCTCGCGATATGCCGGCAGCCGGGAACCAGCCAGGAAGCAGCGCTGCAGCCACGCCGGGACATCGGGGGTGAGTATAGCTTTATTTGTTTATTTTTACGGTTCACACTGTATAAATCCATGCCGTTTGCATGGATTTACACAGTGTGACCTAGTTGTCAAGCACTTTCCAAGTGATGCTATCGCCTGGAAAGCGCTTGTCAATCTGCATGCGGAAACGCATGTGAATCCGCATGTGGATCCGCATGTATTCTGCAGGAAAAAAGCATGCACAATTTGCATGCGTTTTTTCTGCCAGGGAGATGCAGAAATGCTGCAGAAATTTTCTGCTTCATTTCTGCATCGTGGGCACATAGCCTTAATCTAAATTTACCATTATTATAAAGTATAATGCGTCAGAAAAAAAATCAATGGGATATGTTGAAGTGTTCTAGAGTTATTAATACATCAAGTGAACTGTCAGATTTTTAAAAAAATTGGTCCGGTCACTAAGGGGTTAAGATCTATGGGGCCGGACACTGATCTCTCAGAGAATCTGCCTCCAGAGCGCATTTTTCAATGACCGTTTGCTTTACCAGTGAAACATGTAGATGAGGAGAGCAGACTGTCCATTATTAAAAGTCCCCTACTGGTAACATAGAATTTCTCAGGGATAACACATTGCAGATAAAGTATTTTATTCAACTTTTTACGACTTGCATGCCCACATAGAGGGCTTAAGGCCCCGTCACACTTAGCGATGCTGCAACAATCCCGACAACGATACGACCTGTCAGGGATCGTTGCTGCGTCGCTATGTGGTCGCTGGTGAGCTGTCAAACAGGCAGGCTCACCAACTATCAGGGGAGCAGCGACATCGTGGAAAGAATCTTTCCACGATGTCCTGCTCCTGAAGCAGGAGCAGGCTGGTAACCATGATAAACATAGGGTTACTAGGGGCACACGCGCACCTAGTAACCCGTTGTTTATCATGGTTACCACTCTGCTACGGTGAGCGGGAGGTTACCGCTCACTTTAGCAGGCTCGTAACCATGATAAACAACGGGTTACTAAGTGCGCGTGTGCCCCTAGTAACCCGATGTTTATCATGGTTACCAGCCTGATCGCTGCTCCCGCTGGTCACACACAGTGATGTGTGCTGACCAGCGGGAGGGCAACGACCAAAAAATGGTCCAGGACACTTTGCAGCGATCAGCGACCTCACAGCAGTGGCCTGATCGCTGCAAAGTGTCACACATAGCGACATCGCTGGTGAGGTCGCTGTTGCGTCACCAAAACCGCTATCCGGCGCCATTTTACTGAAGACACATTTACAGTGTGTCTTCAGCAAAATGGCGCCGGACAGCGCGGTGCTCTGTCGCCGCACTCCTCCCCCGGCAGAACAGGACGGTGCAGCGCTGGAGTACAGAGAAGAAAGGAGAGTATAACTGTTTATTTTCTTGGGGATGTATGTACAGTGTGTGTGTGTGTGTGTGTGTGTGTGTGTGTGTGTGTGTGTGTGTGTGTGTGTGTGTGTGTGTGTGTGTGTGTGTGTGTGTGGGGGGGGGTTGATGGGTGCCACGCATACAGGGATTAGGGGTGACACATACCGGGATTGGGGATGAGGGGTGCCACGAATACCAGAATAGGGATGAGGGGTGCCACGCATACCAGGTTTTGGGATGAGGGGTGCCACGCATACCAGAATAGGGATGAGGGGTGCCACGCATACCAGAATAGGGGATGAGGGGTGCCATGCATACCAGAATAGGGGATGAGGGGTGCCACGCATACCAGAATAGGGGATGAGGGGTGCCACGCATACCAGAATAGGGGATGAGGGGTGCCACACATACCAGAATAGGGGATGAGGGGTGCCACACATACCAGAATAGGGGATGAGGGGTGCCATGCATACCAGAATAGGGGATGAGGGGTGCCACGCATACCAGGATTGGGGATGAGGGGTGCCATGCATACCAGGATTGGGGTTGAGGGGTGTCATGCATACCAGGATTGGGGGTGAGGTGTGCCACGCATACCAGGATTGGGGATGAGGGGTGCCATGCATACCAGGATTGGGGATGAGGGCTGCCACGCATACCAGGATTGGGGATGAGGGCTGCCACGCATACCAGGATTGGGGATGAGGGCTGCCACGCATACCAGGATTGGGGATGAGGGGTGCCACGCATACCAGGATTGGGGATGAGGGGTGCCACGCATACCAGGATTGGGGATGAGGGGTGCCACGCATACCAGGATAGGATGGTGGGGGCAGCACAAATACCAGGAGGGGGGCAGCACATACCAACATAGGAGACCATATACCAATAAAAATGCTCGCCACCCGGGCGTAGAACGTGTTCAATAGCTAGTTTTTTAGTATGCGTGGAAAAGGATAGGTTTTTTTATACACACCTTTTAGAACAATGTGAATAACCACTTGGATTTCTGATGTGGATTTTTATTGACAACTATAATCTGATTTGTGTAACTCAAAATGTAAAATGATCGTAGCTTTGAAGGCCTTTCAAGAAAAGAATTGCCCAAACGTTTGTCTTCCATCTTTACCTTTCCATCCAACATGCAATCACAATCAAACTACAAACTATAATCTGGTCCTTTGCAATTCTTCTCATCTTTTATACGCACATTAAAAAAATATAAAAATAGGTTGTCGGAAAAACTCACTCCTATACTGAAGGTTTGTAATCATCGGTCATGAGAGGAGGAAAAATGACAAATCATACAATCACAATAAAAAAAGGAAATTATTTATCATACATAAGCAAGTCCTGTAACTATTGAGTCACTTAAAATTGTATGCCCGTATTGATGGAACCTTAGTCTGAATTTACATATTTCCCTGAAATTATCCAGCTAGAAAGCTTACATGAAGAAATACTAGAATATACTGCCAGCCTATTAGGAAATCTAGCAAACAAGAGAGCAAAGCAGGTCACGGAGATTACATGAGGACAAGGACTGAACCACAGCCGAGCAGCAGGACTTGGAGAAGAACTAGTCCTCAAAAGTATTTCTAACCTATCATTTCCTCTGTCTGACCACACCATCAGTTTTTAGATCAAGAATGTCAACATTTCCAGTGCCATAAAGTAATAAAACCATTACATGTTTACTATGGAGGTGACAATGGAAACCTTGCTCTTGTACAGGATGTGCACTCAGAAAGTGACAGTTGACTGACATGAATACTAAAACTGGCTGTACGTTATCAGTTTATGTCCACATAACAGCCAATGAACGCATGGGATACTCTGCAGTCTGAACTCATCCTGTTGAATACTCCTTTAATGTCCATGGAGCACAAGCTGTGGAGAGGATAAGTAACTACTAGATTGCTGGGGACTTGGAATGTCTGTGTGGTCTGAGCCCAGCGATCTCTGAAATGGGGATCCACAGTGCTCCTGTGTGGGACTCCCAGGGATTAGAGAGTTCTCATCTATCCTGCGTGTTAGTATTACCACACTAGTTAGGCAACCTAAACGCTTCCCTATAGTGATGGAAAAACAGTCATGGCACAACAGTAGTTAGTTATGGTTAAAAGTCGCCCACAGGGAACGGAGTGGCCGCAAAATTGGAAAGGTCACTTGTAGAGTACAAGTCAGCTCTCCTTGTAAAGAGCTTTGCTTCTCATGAGAATGCCATTCTAAGAAATTCTGAATTCTCTTATTTCATTGTTGGGGTATGTTCACACTTTTTATTTACATGATCTCTGGAGAAGATTCACCTTTAAAAATTCCACAAAAAAAACAAACAAAAAAAAACAACACTTCACTCACGCTTTGAACAAATTTCCTTTTAACTCAAAGGAGAAAAACATGCTTGTAGTGAACACTGATGTTTCCTTGCAGAAAAAAAAAAGTAACTAAAATGTCTAAGGCTATGTTCACACATTGCGTTTTTGCGCTTTTTCCCCCTGCTGTTGGCAGTAAAGAAGCAGCTTCAAAAAAGCAGGTTTTGCAGAGTTTGTCAGGGTACATTTATTTCTTGTGCATGTTGATAAAATCTGAAGTTGAATAAGGGTTTTTTATGCACTAAACTTTGACACCAAAAATCCAGCAAAACCCGATACCTGCATTTTTTGCACTACCCAATGCTTCCAATGGGTGAAAAAAGCTGCAAAAGGGACATGTGGCATTTTGCAAAAACGCAGCTCTTTGACAAAACAGGACAAAAAATAGAGGTGTGTGCATGAGATTTCTGAAATCTCAGACTTCACTGGTACTGTAAAATGTAGCTCAAGCTGAAAATTTTGATAAAACGCTGTAAAAATGCAATATGTGAATATAGCCTTAAAAGATTCTGCTAGAAAAGCAAACCCACATTCCAAATTTGACTATTAAATAAACCAATTCATAATACTGCCCCAAACACCAGTGATTTTTGCTGACATAAGCGATCAGACCATTCCACAAATGAGGGTTTTCGGGTGATCACCGCATGTTTGCACCCACTCTTCCCATGAACACTCGTACGCCGATGAGCTACACGTTTAAGTGTTCACATCTACAGTTGTCAATTCCAAAGAAACAGGACAATGAAATTGGTCATACAATGTAACAATCAATGACAGCGACAGATCAAAAACATGATGTACACCAACAGCACCCAACAGACCCACTGACTACCACCAGTTCTATCACGTGTCATGTCATGTGTCATTTTACAGGACAGACAAGTGCAGCATCCTGAGCGATTACTCCAGGAAATAGAATCCATACTGGAGCCTCCAATGCAGATGTGACCAGTGCCTCAATCCCTTAGAAATGTATGAACAAATTGAGAGTTGGGCGTTACTAATTGCGAGCGTGTCCCTACACAATAACACTGTCCAATCACTGCTGATTTTTAAGAGGAGGTCTCCGTACACAGTCTGAAATTCATACTAGCAGAGAAAAACCACAAAGTTATAAGAGGTTTTATCATTGTGGCATCATGGGGAAAATGGAACAAAGATGTGTTACTTTGCAATTAAATTGGAAAACTGTCACATTTTTTGACATGTGAGGTCCATTATACATCCACTGCAGAAAAGGTGCACGCATTAGTAGCTATATTTAATAGTCATTATTGGTATTCATCTTGGGGGATGAATGGAGGTTACAGTTCCTTTCCTTGTGTCATCCAGAGCATGGTGTGAAGTCCGGCTCTACAGCACTGACACAGGCCTTTGTGACTGCCACCACTAACACTATGAACAGCAGCTTTGCACTGAGGAGCTCCTCCGCAGAGCGCTGCCCTCTCCTTGTGTCCCATATTGTCTGCTAGAAGAATACAGAGCTACAAGCAGAGGCCCAGGGCCGCAGCGAGGCACAAGTGATGCCACGCACATTGGACAGAGCTCTGAACAAAAACACAACTATTATTGTTTTGTCTGGAGGGATCTTAAAGTTGGAGACAGAATGTGAAACCAGGCAAGTCAGGCCCAGCAGGGTTCAGGACTTCCTGTCCCTGCAACAAAACTTCAGATAACACATGGACATTTTCCAACAACTCTGGTCATTTTGAGGGAGGGCATATCGAGGGACCACCCAGAACAAAGAGGCTCTATACAGTTACTGCCAATCTATGACAACAATGTGCAGCACTCTATTGATTTCAATGCCCCTTAGGAAATTACAGAGTATAGCTGAATGGATCTAGCCACTAATTTAGGGCCATGATGATGATCCGAGCTCATGGACTCCACTGATCAAATCTTCTGATGTCTCCGTTGTTTCACACATTCACCATTTTACTCCCTTATATAGCGCCATTAATTCAACAGCGCCTTACAGACATCAGCATCACTGTCCCCATTGGGGCTCACAATCTACATTCTCCATCAGTATGTCTTTGGAGTGTGGGAGGAAACCAAAGAACCTGGAGGAAACCCACGCAAACACGGGGAGAACATACAAACTCCTTGCAGATGTTGTCCTTGGTGGGATTTGAACCCAAGACCCCAGTGCAGAAAGACTGCAGTGCTAACTAGGGCTGTGGAGTCGGTAAGCCAAAGCTCCAACTCCAACGGCTCAATTTCCTTGACACCGACTCCCTCATACACTGCTCATGCTTAAGGGATAAGTTTACTGTAGCACAGATTCATCTCAGCTGAAAGTCTAGACCCTTAGATCAGGAATAGCACAGACATTTATAGGACATTTCATAACTTTCCCAATTTCTTATGAAAAAATATTCCCCCACAAACTGCATTGAACTACTGTACCCAATTATATATTTTAGGAGTCAGTCGGTCCATTTTATATCGCTCAGCTTCCGACTCCACAGCCCTGCTGCTAACCACTGAGCCACCGTGCTGCAGAAGTCTATCTTGTAGGTCATGAGATTTTAGCACCATATGTTCTACTTTACTGAACTGACTGGGGTAACCGACCATTATTCCAGCTGGCTCCAGATCACCTAGATGCCAGATTACAGGGAATACTGAACTAATCCAAATCTGGAAAACAGGTGATGGATTAGAAAGAAACAGAACATGAGATCAGTAGTTGACAATACACCTCTTCCTTTTTTTTACAAAGACCAGCACCGACAGCCATGAACATGAAACCACCATCATTGCCAGTCACAAACGTATGGGTTACCCGGATCCTGGGATCTGTCCAAGACTAAGATCACATGCCATCAACATGGTGGCATTCACTGCAACATACTCCACAGATCCAGTCACCACCTACCTGCTCTTACACAGATATCTGACCAGTATCTGTCTAATCAGACAAAGAAAAAAGTCTGTCAAGTTTCATAAAATCTCACCTCTAATTGCAGAGAAAATCTGCGAGGTAAATTGCCCGATGCTACGGATCTGGCATACGCAGCATGTTAATTTAGCCCAAACCTCTAAGCAATATCCCAGCATTTAACCATCCAAACGGACTTCTCATGATCTGGACTGTCAAGTCTTCCTTTAGTTTCTGAAGGTCTTAACTGCACATGTTGCGGTACAAACAGTAGTACATCCATCACATTCGTGCAACCCTCAAAGGGGTCATATGCGACATGAGATATCCATTGCACCTTTAGACATCACAGCCATCCCATCACTGTGCCAATGCCAGCATCTGGTTAGTGCAGATGTTTACTACATCTCAATGCAGAGGATGAAGTCTTGTTTATATGTGCCGGAAGACGCAGCAAAACTGGATTTCACAGCTTTTTTCTGTGGATTCTAAAGGTTTGCTTTCCACAGGCAGATAACCCATGACACAAGCTGATCAATTAAACCACATGCCAGATTAGCAAGATTACATATTGCCATAGCGGTGCCTACTGTGCAGGTAACATGAGGAATGGCTGGGCACAGGACGACAACCACGGCCCATCACCACCCGGACTGAACAATCAACAATCCAGACAGATTCCCAGTGCCTGTGCCATCAGTTATCGCTGGACTCTGGGCAGTCGTACAAGCAAGCACAGAGCACTCTGTTTCCTAGAGCACAGTTCACAGGGGCGAAGTGGCACAAGTACAGTGCCAAGAGCTGCCACTTCTAAATTTACCAAGACTCGGGGGAAGATTCTCTGAAGCAAAGTGTTTCAAGTCTGGAAACTCTGTGCTAAGTTTATGCCTAAACCTCAACCAAACCATGAGCTGGAGAATCAGAAGAACCAGCCCAAAGTTCTTGTGTGGTGATGTCATGTGCTGCCCCGTATCCAGACAACACCCTAATACTCAATCTCACTGTGTATGTGGGCATGAAGGAGATAAAACATGTCACCCGCAGGCCTCCTGTGCAGGGGCATACAGCAAATGAAGCAGCCCTCCCTGCCTTATTAACACTTCAGGGCTACAGTGTTCATTGTGAAAAATCCATCCCACAGGACATCATGGATCCTGGAGAAATTCTCTGCCATCACACAGTACATAAGCCCAGAAACCTGAAGCCTAGCCAACCCCTACATGCCCGACCGTGAGGCACACACCACCACAGGGCTTTACAAGGGGGGGGGGGGGGCGGGCACACACACCATCACAGGGCACTACAGGTTGGGGACACGCGCGCGCGCGCGCACACACACACACCACCACAGGGCACTACAGGTTGGGGACACGCGCACACACACACACACCACCACAGGGCTTTACAAGGGGGGCAAATACACCACCACAGGGCTTTACAAGGGGGGGGGCGGGCACACACACCATCACAGGGCACTACAGGTTGGGGACACGCGGGGACACGCACACACACACACACACCACCACCACAGGGCACTACAGGTTGGGGACACGCGCACACACACACACCACCACAGGGCTTTACAAGGGGGGGCGGGCACACACCACCACAGGGCTTTACAAGGGGGGGCGGGCACACACCACCACAGGGCTTTACAAGGGGGGCAAATACACCACCACAGGGCTTTACAAGGGGGGCAAATACACCACCACAGGGCTTTACAAGGGGGGGGGGGCGGGCACACACACCATCACAGGGCACTACAGGTTGGGGACACGCGCACACACACACACCACCACAGGGCTTTACAAGGGGGGCAAATACACCACCACAGGGCTTTACAAGGGGGGCAAATACACCACCACAGGGCTTTACAAGGGGGGGGGGCGGGCACACACACCATCACAGGGCACTACAGGTTGGGGACACGCGTGCACACGCACACACACACACACCACCACCACAGGGCACTACAGGTTGGGGACACGCGCACACACACACACCACCACAGGGCTTTACAAGGGGGGCAAATACACCACCACAGGGCTTTACAAGGGGGGGCGGGCACACACCACCACAGGGCTTTACAAGGGGGGGGTACACCACTACAGGGCTTTACAAGGGGGGGGTACACCACCACAGGGCTTTACAAGGGGGGGGTACACCACCACAGGGCTTTACAAGGGGGGGGTACACCACCACAGGGCTTTACAAGGGGGGGGGGGGGGGCGGGCACACACACCATCACAGGGCACTACAGGTTGGGGACACGCGCGCACACACACACCACCACAGGGCACTACAGGTTGGGGACACGCGCACACACACACACCACCACAGGGCTTTACAAGGGGGGCAAATACACCACCACAGGGCTTTACATGGGGGGGGGGTACACCACCACAGGGCTTTACAAGGGGGGGCAGCCACACACACCACCACAGGGCACTAAGGGTTGGGGGGGGGGGGGGGGACACCACCACAGGGCACTAAGGGTTAGGGGGGGGACACCACCACAGGGCACTAAGGTTTAGGGGGGGGGGGGACACCACCACAGGGCACTAAGGGTTAGGGGGGGGGGACACCACCACAGGGCACTAAGGGTTAGGGGGGGGGGACACCACCACAGGGCACTAAGGGTTAGGGGGGGGGGGGGGGGACACCACCACAGGGCACTAAGGGTTAGGGGGGGGGGGGGGGGACACCACCACAGGGCACTAAGGGTTAGGGGGGGGGGGCACCACCACAGGGCACTACAGGTTGGGGACACGCGTGCACACGCACACACACACACACACACACACACACACACCACCACCACCACAGGGCACTACAGGTTGGGGACACGCGCACACACACACACACCACCACAGGGCTTTACAAGGGGGGCAAATACACCACCACAGGGCTTTACAAGGGGGGTCGGGCACACACCACCACAGGGCTTTACAAGGGGGGGGTACACCACCACAGGGCTTTACAAGGGGGGGGTACACCACCACAGGGCTTTACAAGGGGGGGGTACACCACCACAGGGCTTTACAAGGGGGGGTACACCACCACAGGGCTTTACAAGGGGGGGGGTACACCACCACAGGGCTTTACAAGGGGGGGGGTACACCACCACAGGGCTTTACAAGGGGGGGGGGCGGGCACACACACCATCACAGGGCACTACAGGTTGGGGACACGCGCGCACACGCACACACACACCACCACAGGGCACTACAGGTTGGGGACACGCGCACACACACACACCACCACAGGGCTTTACAAGGGGGGCAAATACACCACTACAGGGCTTTACATGGGGGGGGGTACACCACCACAGGGCTTTACAAGGGGGGGCAGCCACACACACCACCACAGGGCACTAAGGGTTGGGGGGGGGGGGGGGGGGACACCACCACAGGGCACTAAGGGTTAGGGGGGGGGGGGGACACCACCACAGGGCACTAAGGGTTAGGGGGGGGGGGGGACACCACCACAGGGCACTAAGGGTTAGGGGGGGGGGGGACACCACCACAGGGCACTAAGGGTTAGGGGGGGGGGGGGGGGGGGACACCACCACAGGGCACTACGGGTTGGTAGGGGGGGGGGGCGCAACACCCCCACAGGGCACTACGGGTAGGGGGGGGGGGGAACACGCACACCCCTACAGGCACCACGGGTTGGGGGGGGGGGGGGGGACACGCACACCCCCACAGGGCACTACGGGTTGGTAGGGGGGGGGGGCAACACCCCCACAGGGCACTACGGGTAGGGGGGGGGGACTCGCACACCCCTACAGGCACCACGGGTTGGGGGGGGGGGGGGGACACGCACACCCCCACAGGGCACTACGGGTTGGGGTGGGACACGCACACCACCACAGGGCACTGTACCTTTCACCAGGATGAGGTCCTTGAATGCAGCGTCTTGCAGTGTGGAGTTGCGGTGATCCCTGGACATACTCAGGAGCGGGCACAGGGCACCGCATCCCCCTACTGCTGCCCTCCGCCGCCTGTAGGAGCAGAGCCGGGGTGGCAGCGGCACGCTGTGACTAGCAGCGCTGGCAGGAAGCAGAGGAGAGGGGCGGCAGCCTCATATCCTCCGGAGGAACACTCGCTGTTCAGCAGACTAGGAGGTACAGTCGCCGCCGTGCTGGGCAGTAGCGAGCAGCCGCTCCGTGTGCCCGGGCCTCCAGTTCCGTAGCTCTGCTCCCGGGCACAGGACCGTGCGTCATTCCTCAGCACTTTCCTCCTGACTTTGGAGGAGACTGATGCTCAGTGCCGCCCCCTCCCGCCCGCCGGCAGACCGGCACACCCCACACATGCTCCGTGCACAGCTGGACGGTCCGCACCTTCCCCCGGACGGAAAGTTACCTCAGGTGGAGATAGACACAGGCTGGAGACCGGGTGCTCGCCATTACCGCGGTATTCCTAAAACATCACATAGGACAATGTCCGGATCAGTCACCCTCGTCCCTGCCCCTCACACGAGGGAATGACCCGGGTGACTGCAGCTCCGGAGGTCCCGGGACTTGTCAATACTGCACAGCCATGACGGAGTCATCTTCCCCTGACTTCTCTCCTGAGCTCAGCCAGCAATTTATTATTTAGGGAAAGAAAACCTACAAATGGTGACCAACGGTTCATCACCTGTGGGAGTCTCCAGGATCAGTGTGCCATGCGCAGGCATCATGAGAAGGGGGCTGTGCGACCACCCAACCCTGTACAGACCCTGGGCACCCCACTGGGCTCTGCGGAGTGGGACCCCCGGAGGACGGCTCACATGGGACCCCATGGAAAAGAAGGTGTTATCTTTGGGCCCGAAAGTGCACTGGGTTGTAACCCCAGGCACAATCATGGCAAAACAGATCTGTGGGGGCTAGGGAGCCAGCGGCCATAGCTCAAGCCCTGATGGCCTATCCTGTGGCTGCAGAGAGAATAAAGTGTAAGAAATTCGTGTACATGATAGATATATAGATATATATATCTATATATATATATACATACACATATACATATACACACACACACTCATACCGCACCAGGATCACCCTGCCTGTGTCCTTATTAGGGCTCCTTTTTGTAATCGGCTTCCATAGGAGGTGCTCCTATATGGCTATAAGTGAAAGTTAATCTATTAGGAAACTTTTGGGTATAAGCTTTAGTTTATAAAAAAAAAAGTGTTGTATGGCGCAGACATTTCAACGCTGCCCCAGTCTCAGCTCTTGACTGCAGCAATTTCAAAGTGATTTCCGTGCTGCAGACAATCGCTGAGATCAGTGGCTCTGAGGGACTTGTGCTGTCTACACAGGCAGAGGCGCTGATTGGCTGCAGTGGTGTCAAAGTGACAACAGCACTGCAGATAAAAGATTCCTGGCCAGCAGCAGGGAGTGCTGGTACTGGACACCAGGAGAGCAAATATACTGTATATAATTTTAATATATCTGCTAAAGCTTGTACCGCACAGTTTTCTGAAATGTCACAGCTCCTTTAGGTGTAACTGCAGATGTAGAGGTTCAGATTCTGTATAAATAGTACAGGCCTATAGGGGGCAGCTCCAGGAGCCACAGCTTCCAGCACACAGCTCTGCCATGTGCAATGCTGCCAATTCAGAAAATCACATTCCCTTATTTCTCAGCCATAAATCATCAATCTGAATGGGTTACTAGCAGGGCAGTGGAGTCAGAGTCGGTGCCCATTTTGGTGGACTTTGTATATAATGGACCGACTCCTAAAATATATAATAAATTGGGTACAGTAGTTCAATGCAGTTTGTGGGGAATATTTTTTCATAAGAATTTGGGAAAGTTATGAAATGTCCTATAAATGTCTGTCCTATTCCTGATCTAAGGGTCTAGACTTTCAGCTGAGAAAATGTGTCCTACCGTAAATTTATCACTTAAACATGAGCCATGTATAAGGGAATCTGAGTCATGAAAATTTAGAAGTCAGAGTCGACGGTTTGGCTTACCGACTCCACAGTCCTGGTTACTGGTGGACTTTCAGACAAAAATGCGAGAGAATTCCTTATTTATTCTAAGAACAGATATTTCTCTGCAACTGGTGTAGTCACCTTTGGGACAAATGCACTGCAGCTCTCCCCTGTAACAATGACCACGGATCAAGTTGTGACCTACCAGGCACATTATATCCCACCAATTATGTGAGCTGTCTAAAGAGACGAGACGCATGAATGTCATATGTGATTAGGCCTACAACAGCTTTCTAACTGTCACCAGCAGATGTCACCAGAAGCAGCCCTTTTCTTGCAGGGATGTATAATCTACACTACATGGATGTTTGAAAAACATGAATTCTGTGATTTAAAACCTGTTCCTTCCGTCCCTTTTCCATCATAGTATACAATCCAGCCCTCCCATGCAGTCTACAATTACAAACATTTGTGAACGAATGTGTTCTAATCGGGCCACTGATCCCAGCGTGTAATAGGAGCCATCAATTTAACAAGTCCGTTATGACATTTCTTCCCTCCTAAATATTTCATCACCTGTGAGGAGTATTATTGAAGAGAGGAAGCATTTAGGATCCAAAAGAAGCTTATCCACAAAGGTGGAGACCATGTAAAGTTATAGAGCACAGGGGGGCATCGAGTGCTGAGGTGCAGAGTGTATAAGAAGTCACCAATGCTCTGCTGACTCCATACACTGCAGAGTAAAAACCCCCTCTGGTGGGATTCATATCAGCACAGAAACGACTAAGTCATTGGTTTCAATGGCTGAACAGCACATGCAAGCCTTAACCACTTCGCACCAGAGCCTGTTTTTGCCTTCGTGACCAGGCCAATTTTTTCAATTCTGACCACTGTCACTTTATGAAGCAATTACTCTGGAACGCTTCAATGGATCCCCCTGATTCTGAGACTGTTTTTTCGTGACATATTGTACTTCATGATAGTGGTAAAATTTCTTTGATATCACATGCGTTTATTTGTGAAAAAATCGGAAATTTGGCGAAAATTTTGAAAATTTTGCAATTTTCAAACTTTGAATTTTCATGCCCTTAAATCAGAGAGATATGTCACACAAAATACTTAATATATAACATTTCCCACATGTCTACTTTACATCAGCACAATTTTGGAACCAAAATTTTTTTTTGTTAGGGAGCTATAAGGGTTAAAAGTTGACCAGCGATTTCTAATTTTTCCAACAAAATTTACAAAAACATTTTTTAGGGACCACATCATATTTGAAGTCACTTTGACGGGTCTTTACGACAGAAAATACCCAAAAGTGACACCATTCTAAAAACTGCACCCCTCAAGGTGCTCAAAACCACATTCAAGAACTTTATTAACCCTTCAGGTGCTTCACAGGAATTTTTGGAATGTGGAAGAAAAAAATTAACATTTAACTTTTTTCACAAAAATGTTACTTTAGACCCAATTTTTTTTATTTTCACAGGGGTAACAAGAAAAAATGGACCCCAAAATTTTTTGTGCAATTTCTCTTGAGCGTGCTGATACCCCATATGTGAGGGAAAACCACTGTTTGGGCGCACGGCAGGGCTCGGAAAGGAAGGAGCGCTATTAGACTTTTTGAATGTAAAATTTGTCTGAATAATTAGACACCATGTTGCGTTTGGAGAGCTCCAGATGTGACTAAACAGTGGAAACCCCCCACAAGTGACACCATTTTGGAAACTAGATCCCTTAGGGAACATATCTAGATGTGTGGTGAGCACCTTGAACCCCAAGGTGCTTCACAGAAGTTTATAATATTGAGCTGTAAAAATAAAATTTTCATATTTTTCCCACAAAAACGTTTTTCATCCCTTAATTTTCCATTATCATAATGGTAATAGGATAAATTGCACCATGAAATTTGTTGTGCAATTTCTCCTGAACACGCCGATACCCCATATGTGGGGGAAAACCACTGTTTGGGCGCACGGCAGGGCTCGGAAGGGAAGGAGCACCATTTGACTTTTTGAATGTAAAATTTGTCTGAATAATTAGCAGACGCCATGTTGCGTTTGGAGAGCCCCTGATGTTCCTAAACAGTGGAAACCCCCCACAAGTGACACCATTTTGGAAACTAGACCCCTTAGGGAACTTATCTAGATGTGTGGTGAGCACCTTGAACCCCAACGTGCTTCACAGAAGTTTATAATAATCAGCTGTAAAAATAAAATTTTCACATTTTTCCCGCAAAAACGTTTTTCATCCCTTAATTTTGCATTATCATAAGGGTAATAGGATAAATTGCACCATGAAATTTGTTGTGCAATTTCTCCTGAACACGCTGATACCCCATATGTGGAGGCAAATTACTGTTTGGGCGCATGGCAGGGTTTGAAAGGGAAGGAGCGCCATTTGACTTTTTGAATGTAAAATTTGTTTGAATAATTAGCGGACGCCATGTTGCATTTGGGGAGCCCCTGATGTGCCTAAACAGTGGAAACCCCCCACAAGTGACACCATTTTGGAAACTAGACCCCTTAGGGAACTTATCTAGATATGTGGTGAGCACCTTGCACCCCCAGCTGCTTCACAGAAGTTTATAATATTGAGCCATAAAAATAAAATTTTCACATTTTTCCCACGAAAAATGTTTTCCTTTTCCTAATTTTGTACTATCAGAAGGGTAACAGGATAAATTGCACCATGAAATTTGTTGTTCAATTTCTCCTGAACACGCTGATACCCCATATGTGGGGGAAAACCACTGCTTTGGTGTACGGCAGGGTTCGGAAGAGAAAGGAGCGCTATGTTGGCTGGGATAGGCAGCAGACACCATGTCACATTTGAAGAGTCGCTGACATGCCGAAACAGCAGAAACCCCCACAAGTGACCCCATTTTGTAAACTACACCTCTCAAGGAATTCATCTTGGGAAGTAGTGAGTATTTTTTAAATTTATACCATTGGGCAGTGAAAAAAGCATAATTATATTTTTACCACAAAAAAATGTTTTACCCTCAGATTTTACATTTTCACACAGGGCAATGGGTAAAAATGGTGCCGAAATGTGTCACACAATTTCTTCTAAAAGTGGCAATACCCCATATGTGGCTGTATCGTACCGCTCAGCCATACGGCGAGATCTGGGGGGGACGGAGTGCTATTTGACAATTGGAGAACAAATTATTGTAGAATAGGCATTTGGATTTGGGAGCACAAAATTTTTTGAATTTCTTTTGGGGGGCAAGGGCCAATTCGCTTTTCCAGAGCCTTTCTGCTACCAGTAACTTGGAAGTCCCTTATATTTTTAACAGATGACGGACCTGAGTGGGGACTAGCTTTTTTTGAGGACTGAGTTGAAGCTTTTATTGGGAACATTTTGCGTAACATTTATCCGGCGCTCTAGGCTGAGCACTTACATCGGGGTTTCCATCTAAATTTCCAAGTGATGTAATTCAGATGAAACCCCTGCGGGATCCATTCACTGTAATGAGGCAGCAGAGTTACTCTGGACTCCGTCTGGCCTCTGTTTAGTGGTGTCCTTTTTTTCAGAAGTGCACAAAACTGTGGCCAACCGCACTTTTATGCACGCCTAAAACAAATGACACCGTGGGATCACAGGCCAGACGGCATCCACAGTGGCCTATATCTGCCTCATTACAGGGAATCTTCCATCATGGGTTCAGTCTGAATCACGTATTTCAGAGATTTACACGGAAACTCTGGTGTAAGTGCTCAGCGCAGAACGCAGGATAAATGTGTGCCGAGCCATACTGCGATCTTTGGGAGACATAATAAACAAATCAGTAGCAGGTGAAGAATTGGTTTTATTTATTTTTTACGCCGTTCCTAGTGTGATATAACCGATTAGATTACTTTATTCTTCGGGTCGGTGCGATTACAGAGATACCAGATTTATATCGGGTTTTTATGACTGACAGCTGTCACACACCAAGACGCTTTTTTTTGCAAAATCTAGTTTTTGCATCGCCATATTTTGAGAGCTATAATTTTTCCATATTTCGGCCGACAGTCATGTGACGGCTTGTTTTTTGCGGGACGAGTTGACATTTTTATTGGTACCATTTGTGGGTACGTGACATTTTTTGATCGCTTTCTATTCCGTTTTTTGGGAGGTAAAATTAACAAAAACCAACAATTCAGGAATTGTTTTTTGAGTTTTTTTTTATGCCGTTCTGCGTGTGGTAAAAGTGATCAGGCAGCGTTATTCTTGGGGTCAGTACGTTTACAGCGATACTACACTTACTGTATATTTTTTTATGTTTTGGCGCTTTTACACAAAACAATTTTATAGAAAAAATATTTTTTTGCATTGCTTTATTCTGAGAGGTATAACTTTTATTTTTTGGCTGATGGAGCTGTGTAGCGGCTTGATTTTTGCGGAACAAGATGACGTTTTCAGCGGTACCATTTCTATTTCCATTTTGCTTTTTGATCGCATTTTTTTCCACTTTTTGCTTGGCGATATGAGGAAAAAGCATAGTTTTTTGCTCCGTTTTTTATTTATTTTTATTACGGTGTACACATAAGGAGTTAATTAGTGTGACAGTTTTATAGCTCGGGTTGTTTCGGACGCGGCAATACCAAATGTGTACTTTTTTTGTTTTTGCATAAATATATGGATTTATCGGTTTAATATTTTATTTATTTATTTTTATTTATTTTGTATTTTTTTTTTTAACAGTTTCAAAACATTTTTTTTACATTTTTACTTAGTCCCTGTATGGGACATTAATTTTTATTTTTCTGATCCCTGATCTCATGTAATGTAATAGACATGCATTACATTATATGAGATCTTCACTGACTGTTTCACAGTCTCCTGTCTGGCATCAGCTACAGGCTGAAGCCAGACAGGAAGGACACCATATATGGCAGAGCTGGAGGCGGTCATGTGACCTCCAGCTGCCATAGCAACGCCAGGTCCTGAAAGCAATCAAGGGGTCGTCGGAGAGGTAAGTGGACGACCCCCTCTCCTCCTGCTGTCTTCTATATGCCGCGATCACTATAGATCGCGGCATATAGAAGACAGCAAAGGGTTAACATCACTGGTACCTGATCTAATCAGGTCCCGATGATGTTCCCTGTCAGAGCTAACTGTCTGCACCGCTCTCACAGTGCTTGCAGGACCCTGGGGGTCCTGAGCGCTGCGAGACCACCCACCGTTTTTAAACGTCCGCACTGCACAGAGCCCAGGCAGCGCGGACGTTTATCTACAGTGGGCGGTCGGGAAGCGGTTAAAATCACCAAGCACAATACAAAGTTACAAAGTGTTGGAAGGAGTGGTGTAAAGATGCCACCACTGGACTCTGGAGCAGCGGAAACGTATTATGTGGAGTGACAAATCACTATTCTGTGGCAGTCTGGTGGCCAAGTCTGGGTGTAGCAAATGCCAGGAAAACATGACCTGCCTAACTATATTGTTGCAACTTAAGTTTGGTGGAGGAGTGATATTGCAGTGGGGTTTTCAGGGGTGGGCTTAACAGCCTTCCAGTTAAGGCAAATCTTAATGCTTCCGCATACCAAGTCATTAGACAACTGTGTTTACAACCTTGGGGATGGCCCTATTTCAGTTCCTGTATGACTATGGACCTTGCTTTGTGCACTGGGGCACATAGTCAAGGTTGGGAGAGACTGGTGTTGAAGAACTTGACTGGCCACACAGAGCCCCGACCTCAAACCTATCCAACACCTTTATGAAGAAGTAAAATAGAGACTTAGCCAGGCCCTTTCCTCCATCAGTGTCTGACCTCACAAATTGATGAATGGGCAAAAACTCCCACAGACATTCATCTACAAATCTTGTAGAAAGCCTTCCCAGAAGAGTGAAAGTTGTAGCTGCAAATCAAGGACCAACTCCATATTAATGTTCATGGATTTAGAATGGAAAGGTCATAAAAGCCCCTGTAGGCCTAATGTGTAGGAGCCCCAATACATTTGTGCATATGGCGTATGTGATATAAGTACTAGAATCAGCATGTGTCAGTCAATGTAGGATATAAGACTGCTGTACTTTGGAAAAGGGGTATTCATTTAGGGTCTTTGCAAAAAAAATAAAAAACATTTTTTTGAAAAGTTACAATTCCCAATAGCTCCTCTGCTCTGTTCTTTTAAGTCCTGGACCACATGGTTTTGCATCACAAACCGCTTGTGCCACACAAGAGCCTTATTACTACACACCATGGATGGAACCGCAATAGATGTGCTGCTTTAACCTTTCACTTCTCACATATACAATTGTGCTGCACAGTGCAAATTAAAGGGGTTTTCCACTACTTTTTCACCCCCCATTATATATCATAGCTCTTCAAAACAATATCTTTTGTAATATACAGATGCTGCTCACAAAATTAAAATATCAAAAAGTTAATTTCAGTTCAATACAAAAAGTGAAACTCGTACTATATAGAGTCATTACAAACAGTGATCTATTACAAGTGTTTATTTCCGTTAATGTTGATGATTATGGCTTACAGCCAATGAAAACACAAAAGTCATTATCTCCGTAAATTAGAATACTTTATAACAGCTTGAAAAATGTTTTTAAAATCCAAAATGTTGGCCTACTGAAATGTATGTTCAGTAAATGCACTCAATACTAGGTCGGGGCTCCTTTTGCATCAATTACTGCATCAATGCGGCGTGGCATGGAGGCGATCAGCCTGTGGCACTGCTGAGGTGTTATGGAAGCCCAGATTGCTTTGATAGCAGCCTTCAGCTCATCTGCATTGTTGGGTCTGGTGTCTCATCTTCCTCTCGACAATACCCCATAGATCCTCTATTGGGTTAAGGTCAGGTGAGTTTGCTGGCCAATCAAGCACAGTGATACTGTTGTTTTTAAACCAGGTATTGGTACTTTTAGCAGTGTAGACAGGTGCCAAGTCCTGCTGAAGAATGAAATTAATATCTCCAAAAAGCTTGTCGGCAGAGGGAAGCATGAAGTGCTCTATAATCTCCTGGTAGATGCTGCGCCGACTTTGGTCTTGATAAAACACAGTGGACCTACACCAGCAGAGGACATGGCTCCCCAAACCATCACCGATTGTGGAAACTTCACACTAGACCTCAAGCAGTTTGGATGTGTGCCTCTCCGCTCTTCCTCCAGACTCAGACCTTGATTTCAAAATGAAATGCAAAATTAACTTTCATCTGAAAACAACACCTTGGACCACTGAGCAACACTCCAAGTCTTTTTCTCCTTGGCCCAGGTAAGACACTTCTGGCGTTATCTATTGGTCATGAGTGACTTGACACAAGGAATGCGACACTTGTAGCCCATGTCCTGGATACATCTGTGTGTGGTGGCTCTTGAAGCAATGACTCCAGCAGCAGCCCACTCCTTTTGAATCTCTCCCAAATTTTTGAATGGCCCTTTCTTAATCCTTTCAAGGCTGCGGTTATCCCAGTTGCTTGTGCACCTTTTTCTACCACACTTTACTTTCACTCAACTTTCCTTTAATATGCTTGGATACAGCACTCTGAACAGCCAGCTTCTTTAGCAATGACCTTTTGTGGCTGATCCTCATTGTGCAGTGTGTCAATGACTGCCTTCTGGACATCTGACAAGTCATCAGTCTTCCCAATGATTGTGGAGTCTACTGAAACAGACTAAAAGACCTTTTTAAATGCTTCGGAAGCCTTTGCAGGTGTTTTTTGTTAATTATTCTAATTCACCGAGATAATGACTTGCGTTTTCAATGGCTGTAATCCATAATCAACATTAACAGAAAAAACTTGAAATAGATCACAGTTTGTAATGACTATATAGTATACTAGTTTCACATCAAAGAACTGAAAAACTTTTTGATATTCTAATTTTGTGAGAAGCACTTGTACTTTTATTAGATGTACAGCTTCTATGAGCACATCTCAGCAGCTATCACATGGTACTTGATTGTTAGATTCTTCTTCCGCCTCGGTTTTGTATAATACTTCACTTTTCTGACAGGAATCGGACAAAATGAAATGAAGTGGTCACTGTGCTCCTGGTGGTGGGTGTAGAAGTTTTGGATTGAATGACAGCTTGCCTGAGTATGATTCCTGAAGAGTGAGGGAGGAGTTTAGGTGGAGAATGGAGAGGGGTAGTAAGTGCTGGCTCACAGGCCACTACAATGCATGATGGAACTTGTAGTATTAGAACACAGGAAGCATGGGGACAGGAAGTGATTGATGTAAGCTTCAGAGCTGCAGTAGGTCGACACCAAGTGATGCCATCTGCATGATAAAGGTATATTACTATAATAAAAGTATGAATGCATTTACTGGCATATAATAAGATTAATAAATAGAAAATGAAATGAGTTAGGGTAGTAGATAACTAACCCCATCATGACACGGCCCTTTTCAGTTTTTGCTCCTCTTCCCAGAGCCATAAAAAAAGTTTTATTTTTCGGTCAATATGGTCGTGTAAGGCTGTGTGCCCACGTAGCGTTTTTCAAGCGTATATGCTGCGGAATTTCTGCAGCGTAAACGCTTGAAAAACGCATGTAGATCCGCACCCCATGGTCCCCAATGGCATTCCGCAATGTCAATGCCCATGCTGCGGATTTTTCCGCAGCGTATATGCTGCAGTCAAAAATCCGCAGCATGTTCATTAATTTTGCGGAAGCGCAGCGGAATCAATGTGCGGATGGTACCCAAGTCTGGAGGAGAGGAGACTCTCCTCCAGACCTGGGTACCAAAGAACCTGTAAAAAAAAGAATAAAATAAAGTTTATACTTATCTTCTGATGTTTTCCCTCCGTCGCGCTGTTGTCTGAAGGACCTGCCACGTCATTGAGTCATGTGACCCACCACATGACTCAATGACGTCACCGCAGGTCCTGCACACAACAGCGTGAGCCGCTCAAGCCTCCGGACGGGGCAGAGAATGCATCAGAAGGTGAGTATAAAGTTTATTTTTTTATTTTTTACCATTCTGAACAAGTTGTCAAGCACTTTTCCAAGTGATGCTTGGAGAAGTGCTTGATAACCCGCATGCGGAAATGCATGCAAAGACGCCTCACAAACGCTTCTACCTGGCGGGAAAACCGCATGTAATATCCGCATGCGATTTTCCCGCCAGGGAGAAGCGTAAAAAATATGCTTCAGGTCCGCAACGTGGGCACATAGCCTAAGGGTTTTTTTTTGCAGGACAAGTTGTACTTTTGAACGACACCATTTGTTTTACCATATCATGTACTGGAAAACTCCCAAAACCGGTCTTCAATCAGTTTAATTTGTTCAGAGGAGAACTGACTGGTGTCCAGTTGTATTATTTCAAGGATCTTCCGGTCATTCCACTCTGGAGTCAGCTCTGTCCTCGGAGCTTCGGACACAGACAGGAACAGTTGACTGTTCTTCAGCAATCAGGGCCAGTTGAACTTCGGGGACTGGCTCTCCTTCATACACGTACAAATCTGCAACTTTTTCACCTGCACGAAGTACGACAGGATAATCATGTACAGTACAGACCTAAAGTTTGGACACACCTCATTTAAAGATTATGTATTTTCATGACTATGAAAATTGTACATTCACACTGAAGGCATCAAAACTATGAATTAACACATGTGGAATTATATACTTAAAGTGTGAAACAACTGAAAATATGTCTTATATTCTACGTTCTTCAAAGTAGCCACCTTTTGCTTTGATGACTGCTTTGCACACTCTAGGCATTCTCTTGATGAGCTTCAAGATGTAGTCACCGGAAATGGTTTTCACATCACAGGTGTGCCCTGTCAGGTTTAATAAGTGGGATTTCTTGCCTTATAAATGGGGTTGGGACCATCAGTTGTGTTGTACAGAAGTCAGGTGGATACACAGCTGATAGTCCTACTGAATAGACTGTTAGAATTTGTATTATGGCAAGAAAAAAGCAGCGAAGTAAAGAAAAACGAGTGCTCATCAATACTTTAAGAAATGAAGGTCAGTCAGTCCGAAAAATTGGGAAAACTTTGAAAGTGTCCCCAAGTGCAGTTGCAAAAACCATCAAGCACTACAAAGAAACTGGCTCACATGAGGACCGCCCCAGGAAAGGAAGACGAAGAGTCACCTCTGCTTCTGAGGATAAGTTTATCCAAGTCACCAACCTCAGAAATCGCAGGTTAACAGCAGCTCAGATTAGAGACCAGGTCAATGCCACACAGAGTTCTAGCAGCAGACACATCTCAACAACAGCTGTTAAGAGGAGACTTTGTGCAGCAGGCCCTCATGGTAAAATAGCTGATAGGAAACCACTGCTAAGGACAGACAACAAGCAGAAGAGACTTGTTTGGGCTAAAGAACACAAGGAATGGACATTAGACCAGTGGAAATCTCTGCTTTGGTCTGATGAGTCCAAATTTGAGATCTTTGGTTCCAACCACCGTGTCTTTGTGCGACGCAGAAAAGGTGAACGGATGGACTCTACATGTATGGTTCCCACTGTGAAGCATGGAGGAGGAGGTGTGATGGTGTGGGGGTGCTTTGCTGGTGACACTGTTGGGGATTTATTCAAAATTGAAGGTATACTGAACCAGCATGGCTACCACAGCATCTTGCAGCGGCATGCTATTCCATCCAGTTTGCGTTTAGTTGAACCATCATTTATTTTTCAACAAGACAATGACCCCAAACACCCCTCCAGGCTGTGTAAGGGCTATTTGACCAAGAAGGAGAGTGATGGGGTGCTACGCCAGATGACCTGGCCTCCACAGTCACCAGACCTGAATCCAATCGAGATGGTTTGGGGTGAGCTGGACTGCAGAGTGAAGGCAAAAGGGCCAACAAGTGCTAAGCATCTCTAGGAACTCATTCAAGATTGTTGGAAGACCATTACCGGTGACTACCTCTTGAAGCTCATCAAGAGAATGCAAAGAGTGTGCAAAGCAGTCATCAAAGCAAAAGGTGGCTACTTTGAAGAACCTAGAATATAAGACATATTTTCAGTTGTTTCACACTTTTTTGTTAAGTATATAATTCCACATGTGTTAATTCATAGTTTTGATGCCTTCAGTGTGAATGTACAATTTTCAGAGTCATGAAAATATAGAAAAATCTTTAAATGAGAAGGTGTGTCCAAACTTTTGGTCTGTACTGTACATTGCCACACCGGACAGCCGCTTGTCCATCCACCACTGTCGTCATAGTATGTGCCACCAGGCCTTGTCCGTTTTTTGTTGGCTTCTGGGGCTCAATAATCAACTTTATTCCGTTGAGTCTACGGTGGCTACCCACATCCATCTTAACTATCTGCTCCTGACGATGCAAGCTAATATTTTGATGCACTGGTGGGACGGTCGTAATCCCCAACACTTCATCTTCGGAAACACTGTAGCGATACCACATACCTGACTCAGTCTCTGGGACGCCTTCTGTGTAGGCCGATGTTTGGTGACACTGCCAGTATTCTGGGCCATCTCTGTGGAAGATCTACCGATCTGGATGACGCAGGATATGCATTCCTAATATAATCGAGATTTCTGACTGCAAATCCCCATCCACCAGCACGATTCCTTTTTGACCCACATCTGGGTCTCCAATCTTCACATGCATCCACGCTATCTCGTGGACTGGAATCTTCGTCTGGTTAATAGCCGTCAGCTTAATCAGTTTTCCTCGCTCAGCTTTGATAAGGTGACCGAAATGGGTTTCGAAGTACTCCAGTGGCATTGTGGAGACTTCAGCTCCTGTATCCACTAGGCCGCGCACGGTCTTGTCTTCAATCAGTATGTCCATCACTGGACTTCGGGACACCAGGTTATTAGGGCATTTCAGGCCTTGCCTACATGGTCATGCCCACCAATGCACCCTACCACTGGAGGTGAGTCTCTTTTAAATGTCCTAGCACGCACTCTACCATCCATTGTCTGAGGTGGGCGCAGCTCCAGGGGACAGGCCCTCTTTTTCGGCACCTACAGCATATTGGCCCCAGGGTAGACAGTGTTCAACTGTTTTCGGGTTTGGTCCTGGTTTGGACGAGATGGTCCTTGGGCGTGGGTCAGGCCGTGCTGGGGCAGTCCGGTCCCGGGTCTTTACTGGTGAACCATGGTGAAGGGATTTCAGATGTCGCAGTTCTTCCAACCCCATCTGTCAGGGAGACAAGTCATACATTGAATGGACCGGCTTTCCCCACCCCACTTGACGGGGCGCGAGACCTTCTTAGCTGATCCACTTGCAGTCTCAGTTCCTGGATTGCGGCCCTCATCTCAGCCTAGACTCCTTGTCCTCCGGGGCCATACATCTGCTCAGTGCTGGGGCCCATATCATCCTTGCCTTCATGAGCCAAAGCTTCTGCGGCATCCTGAGCAATCTTAAAGGTCTCATTTGTCTGTATATGATCTCGCAATGTCCGCCTCAGCGATGTATCCATCAGTCCCTGAACAAACTGTTCTTTCAGGATGGTGTTGGGATTGGTGAGAATATTGGCTCCAGCCTTGCATTTTTTTGGCAGGTCTAACCTGCTCTGTAAAGCATTTATATACTGGGAGATGCTTAAAGGCCCCGTCACACTAAGCGACGCTAAAGCGATCCTGACAACGATACGACCTGTCACGGATCGTTGCTGCGTCGCTATGTGGTCGCTGGTGAGATGTCAAACAATCAGATCTTCCTAACGACACAGCAGCGATGCAGCGACCCGTAACGATCTGTATAACGATGCACGCCTATGTGTTTGTGTGTGAGGAGTCAACAAGGTCGTTGGTAAGGTGTTAAACACACCGATGCATGCTACCCAGTGGGGCCTCAACGATCAAAGAAATGTCCAGACCATTCCGACACGACCAGCGATCTCACAGCAGGGGCCTGGTCGCTGCTAAGTGTCAAACGTAGCGAGATCGCTACTGAGGTCGCTGTTGCGTCACAAAACTTGTGACTCAACAGCGATCTCGCTAGCGATCTCGCTTAGTGTGACGGGGGCTTTAGTCTTCTTGCCGACACCCGATTAAGGTGTCTGGAAACTAGTGGCTGAGCCTCTAATATGGCCACAATGTCTTTTAGAGTTTTTCGTGTTGACACAGTGTCACAGTTTCCCGGGCTTCTCCTTCTAGTGCGTTCGGTGTGACATAAGAGTGCAGCTCCTCAGCTAAGTTGTACAGTCTGTATGTACAGTCATGGCCAAAAGTATTGAGAATGAGACAAATAGTAATTTTTCCAAAGTTTACTGCTTCATTTTTTGTAATGGCAATTTGCATATACTCCTGAATGTCAAAGAGTGATCAGCTTAACCGCAATTACTGTACTTGCAAAGTCAATATTTGCCCAGAAAATGAACTTTAACCCCCAAAACACATTTCAACATCATTGCAGTCCTGCCTTAAAAGGAGCAGCTAACATCGTTTTAGTGATTGATCCATTAACACAGGTGTGGGTGTTGATGAGGACAGGGCTGGCGATCAGTCATGATTAAGTAAGAATGACATCACCGGACACTTTAAAAGGAGGCTGGTTCTTGGTATCATTGTTTCTCTTCAGTTAACCATGGTTATCTCTAAAGAAACACGTGCAGCCATCATTGCACTGCACAAAAATGGCCTAACAGGGAAGAGTATTGCAGCTACAAAGATTGCACCTCAGTCAACAATCTATCGCATCATCAAGAACTTCAAGGAGAGAGCTTCCATTGTTGTCAAAAAGGCTCCAGGGCGCCCAAGAAAGACCAGCAAGCGCCAGGACCGTATCTTAAAACTGTTTCAGCTGCGGGATCGGACTACCAGCAGTGCCGAGCTTGCTCAGGAATGGCAGCAGGCTGGTGTGAGTGCTTCTGCACGCACTGTGAGGCGGAGACTCTTTGAGCAAGGGCTGGTTTCAAGGAGGGCAGCAAAGAAGCCACTTCTCTCCAGAAAAAACATCAGGGACCGACTGATATTCTGCAAAAGGTACAGGGAGTGGACTGCTGAGGACTGGGGCAAAGTCATTTTCTCTGATGAATCCCCTTTTCGATTGTTTGGGACATCTGGAGAACAGCTTATTCGGAGAAGAAGAGGTGAGCGCTACCACCAGTCTTGTCTCATGCCAACTGTAAAGCATGAATAAAGAATGGTACCAGAATGTCCTCCAAGAGCAACTTCTCCCAACCGTCCAAGAGCAGTTTGGCGCCCAACAATGCCTTTTCCAGCATGATGGAGCACCTTGCCATAAAGCAAAGGTGATAACTAAATGGCTCATGGAACAAAACAGAGATTTTGGGTCCATGGCCTGGAAACTCCCCAGATCTTAATCCCATTGAGAACTTGTGGTCAATCATCAAGAGACGGGTGGACAAACAAAAACCAACAAATTCTGGCAAAATGCAAGCATTGATTATGCAAGAATGGACTGCTATAAGTCAGGATTTGGTCCAAAAGTTGATTGAGAGCATGCCAGGGAGAATTACAGAGGTCTTGAAGAAGGGGCAACACTGCAAATATTGACTTGCTGCATTAACTCATTCTAACTGTCAATATAACCTATTGGTACTCATAATATGATTGCAATTATATTTCTGTATGTGATATAAACATCAGACAAACACTAATAAAAACCAGAGGCCAGCAGATCATGTGAAAATATAATTTTGGTGTCATTCTCAAAACTTTTGGCCATGACTGTACTTCGCATACAATGTGCCCATTCTTCGATTGACAAATTTTCGCCGTCAAATTTTGCAAGTTGTCTCAGTACGGACCCTGCTGACAAGCTCAGGCTTGGAGTGTGTAGTAGGCGGGAGAACGACTGGGACAGGTGCTCCCGTGGACCCTGTGGCCTGTACCGCACTACCATTCCCAGTCGCATTCTGCATTATGATGCTGTACCCTGCTCGCAAATGAAACGTGGGTGAGGGATGGCCACAGGACGAGAGATACAGCAGCAATCAGCAGATACGTATAAAGATTTAATAATATAAAATGAACATATACTAACCAGTTTATAAAGGAAAGGATGGTAGGTAAACCACAAATAGCAATTATTCTGACACCAACTAACATTGTAAGTATACACAGTTACACTTAATCGCATGTATTTTTGCTTGCATACAACTTAACCATTTACAGTTAGGTCCATATATATTTGGACAGACAACATTTTTCTAATTTTGGTTCTAGACATTATCACAATAAATTTTAAACAAAACAATTCAGATGCAGTTGAAGTTCAGACTTTCAGCTTTCATTTGAGGGTATCCACATTAAAATTGGATGAAGGGTTTAGGAGTTTCAGCTCCTTAACATGTGCCACACTGTTTTTAAAGGGACCAAAAGTAATTAGACAATTGACTCCAAGGCTATTTCATGGACTGGTGTGGGCAATCCCTTCGTTATGTCATTCTCAATTAAGTAGATAAAAGGCCTGGAGTTGATTTGAGGTGTGGTGCTTGCATTTGGAAGGTTTTGCTGTGAAGTAAACATGTGGTCAAAGGAGCTCTCCATGCAGGTGAAACAAGCCATCCTTAAGCTGCCAAAACAGAAAAAACCCATCCGAGAAATTGCTACAATATTAGGAGTGGCACATCACACGGCACAATTGGAAAACTGACTGATGCAAGGAGATCTCTGGTAAGAGCTGCCCTTTAAAATCTCTCCTACAATATACATTGGCATAGATCTTGGCCAAAATATGCACAGTGTAAAAACGGAGACCCCAAACTGAAGAGTGTGTAGCGTACAAAATCAAATGCAATCATTGTGCAAGTAACTTGCTGACCTTATTAGGGGGTTCACATGGTACTGAGATTTCTTCAAATCACTTTCTTATTTGTGAGACTGGAGAAGAGAAAAAATCCTAGCAATTATCAGCCCTCAGTGAAACTGACTGGTAAGAAGCAGCTAGATTTATACATTTCTTAAAGGGATTGTCCAAGCTTGTGGGAAAAGTCTGGAGTCACTATAAATGCAGCAGCATGACTGCATGAAATTGGGTCTGAGAGGGGAACTATCCTTGTTGAGAGTGCCAATACAGCTTTTAAGAGCTTATCCTTGACTTATTTTTGTGTTTGGGACCTAGAACCAACAGGCAGGTAGTTGCTAACTACCTGACCGGTCTGCTCAGGGATGAACTCAGCCGACGATTCCCCGGCTTTAATTCACCTCTCTTCAACAAAGCAGTTAGGCTGCGGGAGACCGCTGTCAATCAGCATAACATCGCCAGTCATGCCCCTTCAGCAGAGCGGCAGAGAAGGCGCTGCTCTGTCGACGTGATGTCAGCGGAGGATTGCTTGACATGACCGCTCTGAGCCAGCAGAGATCGGCTCTGGGCAGAACAGGCAGGTAGTAAGCAGCTACCTGCCTGTATGTTCTTATACCCAGGCACAAAAATAAAAAAAGTCACAGAAAACCCCTTTAAGGAGATTTATTGCCCATGAAAAGCTCCTCTGGGAATTTAGATATGCAAATCGCCTCTTCAGACAGAAGAGGACAGGAACTGTAGTGCCATCTATCGGGGCTAGCAATCGTAAAGTCAATATATATCTTTAACCACATGACTAAGGATTAGAAGCCGAACCAGACAGCAGTTTTCAGACACGTCTGCCCCTCATGTCATCCCCTGATGTGAGCTGGCAGTTATATCAACAATTTATGGGATTTGCATACTGGTGGTCATGTGCAGATTTGTCTCATCCAGTTCCTCTCAATTCTCTTCTATTGAGAGAAGGAAAACGCATCTAGTCAGCAAGTGACCAAGTAAATTGCATACATTTAGTTATGTGACCAACCACGAACACGTGAAATACAGGAGAATCATGACAGCGTGCGCATCGGAAGCTGTCATGATTCAGCAGTCACCAGTCAGTGACTGACGACTTTTATATCAAGCCTGGACAACCCTTGTAATGGCGAGTCCACAAGCAACAGTAAAGTGTGTGGGTCAGGTCAATATAACTAAAGTACCAAGACCTTTGACTGTTCCTATAAAAAACTATTAAAAAAAAAAAAAAAAGGTCCCTTTAGTGTCCCGGAATTAGTCGACTTCCCAAGTACATGCGCCTGTGAGAAGACACACGGCATCCTGTTATGGCTATGCAGCTGTTTTATAAATAGGTGGAGAGCATATGAGGCACAGAAGAGCCATTACAGCCCTACAGAATAAGTACATTTACTTGAGATGAAGCAGAGAGAAGGGAATTATTTGGCTGTTGATTCTGAGAGCATTCCTGCAGCTCATAAAGCAGTCTCTTGTCTGTATATCCCAGCTGGAAGCTAGACAGTGCAGCCACAACAACAGAAAAATCAAGAAAAACATGATGAGGAGAGAATACTAAGAAGTAGCATCACATGCAGCAGATATGAAAACGGCTCCTACCAGTTCACTACCTCAATGACTGACTATGGAACAGAAACATGAGAAACCTTCCCCAAGTATCACTGCCTAGAGGGAAAAAATACTCTGAAGAACCACCTTTTATTACAGTTTACTACGAAAAACCTACACTGAACCTCTGCTCAACTTCTATACATAAGTGCATAGCAGAAAAAGAACAACCTCGATATACAGTTACATGAAAAAGTTTGGGCACCCCCATTATTCTTAAGCTTAATGTTTTATAAAAATTGGTGTTTTTGCAACAGCTATTTCAGTTTGATATATGTAATAACTGTTGGACACAGTAATGTTTCTGCCTTGAAATGAGGTTTATTGTACTAACAGAAAATGTGCAATCTGCATTCAAACAAAATTTGACAGGTGCATAAGTATGGGCACCTCACCAGAAAAGTGACATTAATATTTAGTAGATTCTCCTTTTGCAAAAATAACAGCCTCTAGTCGCTTCCTGTAGCTTTTAATGAGTTCCTGGATCCTGGATGAAGGTATTTTTGACCATTCCTCTTTACAAAACAATTCCAGCTCAGTTAAGTTTGATGGTCGCAGAGCATGGACAGCCCTCTTCAAATGATCCCACAGATGTTCAATGATATTCAGGTCTGGGGACTGGGATGGCCATTCCAGAACATTGTAATTGTTCCTCTGCATGAATGCCTGAGTAGATTTGGAGCGGTGTTTTGGATCATTGTCTTGCTGAAAGATCCATCCCCTGCGTAACTTCAACTTTGTCACTGATTCTTGAACATTGTCAAGAATCTGCTGATACTGAGTGGAATCCATGAGTCCCTCAACTTTAACAAGATTCCCGGTGCCGGCATTGGCCACACAGCCCCAAAGCATGATGGAACCTCCACCAAATTTTACTGTGGGTAGCAAGTGTTTTTCTTGGAATGCTGTGTTTTTTTGCCGCCATGTATAACGCCTTTTTGTATGACCAAACAACTCAATCTTGGTTTCATCAGTCCACAGGACCTTCTTCCAAAAAGAAATTGGCTTCTCCAAATGTGCTTTTGCATACCTCAGCCGACTCGGATTGTGGCGTGCTTGCAGAAACGGCTTCTTTCGCATCACTCTCCCATACAGCTTCTCCTTGTGCGTTGTATAGTTGACCGATGCACAGTGACACCATCTGCAGCAAGTTGATGCTGCAGCTCCCTGGAGGTGGTCTGAGGATTGTCCTTGACTGATCTCACCATTCTTCTTCTCTGCCTTTCTGATGTTTTTCTTGGCCTGCCACTTCTGGCCTTAACAAGAACTGTCCCTGTGTTCTTCCATTTCCTTACTATGTTCCTCACAGTGGAAACTGACAGGTTAAATCTCTGAGACAGCTTTTTGTTTCCTTCCCCTGAACAACTATGTTGAATAATCTTTGTTTTCAGATCATTTGACAGTTGTTTTGAGGAGCCCATGATGCCGCTCCTCAGAGGAGATTCAAACAGGAGAACAACTTGCAAGTGGCCACTTTAAGTATCTTTTCTCATGATTGCATACACCTGGCTATGAAGTTCAAAACTCAATGTGGTTACAAAACCAAAAAAAGTGCTTTAGTAAGTCAGTAAAAAGTAGGTAGGAGTATTTAAAACAAGAAAATGATAAGGGTGCCCATTCAAATTTTGTTTGAATGCAGATTGCACATTTTCTGTTAGTACAATAAACCTCATTTCAAGGCAGAAACTACTGTGTCCAACAGTTATTACATATATCAAACTGAAATAGCTGTTGCAAAAACACCAATTTTTTATAAAACATTAAGCTTAAGATTAATAGGGGTGCCCAAACTTTTTCATATAACTGTAAGACTATGGAGAGAAAATGGGTCAAAAAGACATGCAGGCAATGTGTGCCAAATATACACACACCTGGGAATCATTTTTACATTTTGTTCTCTGCTTAGGCTATGTGCCCACTGCAGAAATGCTCCGGATTTTTCCTGAGCGTTTCTGCATCTCCCTGGCAGAAAAAAACGCATGTGGATTGTACATGCGTTTTTCCAACCAGGGACATGCGGATGTGAAGCGTTCTTCACATGCATTTCCGCATGCGGGTTGACAAGCGCTTTCCAAGCAATTTTAGCATCACTTGGAAAGTGCTTGTCAACTTGGTCACACTATATAAATCCATGCAAACGGCATGGATTTATATAGTGTGACCTTAAAGAATGGTTAAAAATAAAAAAATGAATCTATACTTACCTTCTGATGGCCCCCGGAGTCTTGCTTCATTCCGTTCTCCCTTGTCGGCAGCTCGCAGTACACTGAAGGACCTGCCGTCACATGACTGACGTCAGTGCAGGTCCTTCAGTCCACCGCGATCTGCCGGCAAGGGAGGACGAGTGCAGCGGGGGCCATCAGAAGGTAAATAACATTTATTTTTTATTTTATTCTTTTTTTTCACAGGTTCTATGGTACCCGCAACCGGAGGAGAGTCTCCTGTCCTCCACACCCAGGTACCATCCGCACATTGAAACGCGTGGAATGCGCATCTACATATGCAGTGATGCGTAATCCATGCGATTCAATGGCGGCGAAAACACAGCACTTCCGCAAAATAATTGGTAGTGCTGCATTTTTTCCCGCAATGATAATCTGCAGCGGAAATTTCCGCAGCATGTGCACAGCACATGCGGATTATCATTGGGGACCATGTCAGGCCTTCTACCATGCGTTTAAGCGTTTCTGCAGCGTTTTTGCCGCTGCAGAAACGCTTAAAAAAACGCATCGTGGGCACACTGCCTTAGAGTTGTGGCTTAATTTGTCATGAACCTGCACAAAGCAGGAAAAGTTGTGGAATTATGGAAATCACAAGATGGATAGACAGGTCAATGATGCAAATTAAAAAAATGGAAATATTTTCTAAACATCGATTTATTCAGTATAAAGTATGAGCACCACAGGCAGACATATAGGGACTTGCACACCTTGGCTACCATCAATGATTCATCCTCCCCCTCTCCCATTCCATTCCAGTGTTAGTTGAATTCCAACCAAACTACACCTCATTCTACTTAATGGGCTTCTGATTAGGTGGTCACCTGAACCAAATCTTATGTAACAAGGGAAAGTATAAAAAACACTGCTGTAGTCTTCACAATCCTCTTGCAATAAGACAAGCTGGATGGCAACACAAGTGCTAGGAATAGCCCAAAAGTAATTTGAATGAAAAAAATAACAACCATGCCAAAGGAGTTGAAAAGAAAAAAAGTCTTGAGTGAGGAAAAGAAGGGCTCAATTCTGGCTTTACTAGTAGAGGGATACAGTGAGCGTCATGTTGCCTCCATCCTTAAAATTTCAAATACGGCAGTCCATTACAACAAGGTCAAGCAGCAGACATTGGGGACAACAAAGCTACAGACCGGCAGAGGGCGAAAGCAACTCTCCACTGACTGGAATGACCGTCATCTTATTCGAATGTCACTCAGCAACCACAGGATGACATCAAGTGACCTACAAAAGGAATGGCAAATGGCAGCTGGGGTGAAGTGCACGGCAAGAACAGTTCATAACAGGCTCCTAGAGGCAGGCCTCAAGTCATGTAAAGCTAGAAAAAAGCCTTTCATCAATGAAAAGCAAAAGGAGAGCCAGGCTGAAGTTTGCCAAACACCATAAGGATTGGACCATAGAGGACTGGAGTAAGGTAATCTTCTCTGATGAGTCTAATTTTCAGCTTTGCCCAACATCTGGTCATCTAATGGTTAGACGGAGACCTGGAGAGGCATACAAGCCAGTGTCTTGCACCCACTGTGAAATTTGGTGGAGGATCGGTGATGATCTGGGGATGCTTCAGCAAGGCTGGAATTGGGCACTTGCTTCCTTCTGCTCAGGCAATGTTCCCCAACTCTGAGGACTGTTTTTTTCCAGCAGGACAATGCCCCATGCCACACAGCTAGGTCAATGTGTGGATGAAGGAGCACCACATCGAGACCCTGTCATGGCCAGCCCAATCGTCAGACCTGAACCACATTGAAAACCTCTGGAATGTAATCAAGAGGAAGATGGATAGTCACAAGCCATCAAAGAAGAACTGCTTAAATTTTTGTGCCAGGAGTGACATAAGGTCACCCAAAAGCAGTGTGAAAGACTGGTGGAAAGCATGCCAAGACGCATGAAAGCTATGATTAAAAATCATGGTTATTCCACCAAATATTGATTTCTGAACTCTTCCCGAGTTAAAACATGAGTATTGTTGTTTCTAAATGAATAAGAACTTGTTTTCTTTACATTATTTGAGGTCTGAAAGCATCGTTTTATTATTTTGACGATTTCTCATTTGCTGAAAATACAATATTTTTAGCTTTGAATTTCAGAGACATGTTGTCTGTAGTTTATAGAATAAAATGTACATTTTAGTTAAAAAAAAAATCAGAGAAAATGAAAATTTTGCAGTGGTCTCTTAATTGTGTGTATATATATATATATATATATATATATATATATATATATATATATATATATATATATATATATATATATATATATATATATATATATATATATATATATACACACACACATACACCCAGGCGATGCACGCCCCCTGCATTTATGTTTGTAGTGATGTTTTATGAGGTTGTATCATACTGTGAATGTCTTGACAAAGACCAGTAATGGTCGAAACGCTGGCGTGTCCTATGTTCTGCTCCGCCAGAAGGGGTTCAGTTATTGGTTAATAAAGTATTCAACTATCTATTTTGGAGTGCCAAAGTTCTCTTTATCTACTTATATTACTGCATGTGACACTTCCTCAAAATGGAATTTATAGAGACTGAGAATTGGGTTTTCATTTTTTTCATTATTTGCATATAATTAACATGTCTATTAATCCTGAGATTTTTAAAATTCCACTACATTTTCTCCATCTTGCAATTAATGTTGAGGAATGTATATACGTGCTTGTGACTACACCGAAACAGCATTGAAAGGTCAATTGAAGGTCAGATTACTCCTACAAAGCTTACGATAACATTGTTTGACAGTTCTAGATCCAGTTGTGTCTTGTCATACACTGGGGTGCAAATTTTGGACCTTTAAGAAAAGCCCATTGACATAATATCCTAGTAATAGTTCCATTTATTTTCACACTGGAAGAAATAAAACAAAACAATGGGAGAAACTACGGTAAGTATAAAGAGGAAGCTACAGACTAAACAAGTGAAATGTACAGGTGACCACACTTCCCCTGGTGAGAGTTGCTCACAGAAGGGTCCTATTCACTGTGGTGCCGCAGGTGTCCACTCACTTCTGCTTTATTTCCATCGAACAATTATAGACAAGTCATGAATTTATTAATTTTCAATGGGGCATTCCTGTATTTTGGAATTTTGGCCATAAAAATGGGCCAAAACTGCAGAGTATGGAGATGTTTGTGGTGAAGGGTTGCATTAACCTATTAGACAATTTTTAGTGTTTTTTGCAGCTTTGTTTTTTTTCCCAGTAGTTTTTTATGTTGGGTTATGGAAAGTTATAGCTTTTAATGACACTTCATTTTTCCATATAATATATGGAAAAATGGGGACTTTTTTTTTTTTTTTTTTTTTTTAAGTGGGGGTGAAACTGTGAAAGAATTGCAATTCTGCTTTTTCAGGTTATGGCCTTCATTCTGTGATGAAAAATTACCTGTTAGGATTCTCCATATCAGTAAAATGACTGATATCAAACTTGGTTTTAAAAAGAAAAGAAAAAACATTTTGCCACCGTGTTCTGACACGCGTAGCTTCTATATTCCCATTGAATAAGCTGTACGAGGGCTTGTTTTTTGTGCCCTGAGCTGATGCTTTTATTAATACAATTTCAGGATGGATACAATGTATTGATGACTTTTTTGGGAGACGTGTGTTGTACGGAAGAAAAACTGCCAACCTGGAGTTTCCATTTTTGCATTGATGATTAATGTATGGATTAATTTTACATTTTGATAAATTGGACTTAAACATTTTCACACCACTCCATACATGCTCACCCTGACTTAAAAACACTGTTCACAACTGTAGCTGCCTAACAGCCATTATGGTTGTTCTCCGCATATAAAATCTGGATTTATAAACTCAACACAAAACAAATATATGTAGCACCCACCTCTTACGATAAACTTTTTATTTCTTTCATGTTAATCACTAGATATAGAATGGAGGCAATAAAAATTATCCCCCTATACAATCTAAACTCTGCCACTGATTGAAAGTTCATTACTTAATACACAGACCTTTATTACAAATTATTACAAATTATTATATATATATATATATATATATATATATATATATATATATATATATATATATATATATATATATATATATATATATATATATATATATATATATATATCTCTCTCTATCCATCTATATCTTTTTTTTTTTTTAAGAACTAAGGCCACCTTCATTTTCTGACTCCATTCATGTTTTTGGAACAGTGAGTTGTGTATTACTGAGGGGAGTGGACAGATACTGTAAACCTGCAAAACGCATCTCGTGGAAATTACTGTTGTGTTCATATATGAAATTAGTTTCTGTGATCTAATTCTTGTAGTTAAAGATCGTACATGGTCTTTAAAATGTTTTTGCAACATGTATAGTTTTGCCTATATAGGAAAAAAATGCAATTGCACATAACCACACAACAGGAACATTGTCGTACATGTAATAAAGTAATTGATACACACAATCCTCAAATTGTAGGGTCAGGTAGGCACTAGAGTTCACAAAGGTACTGGATTCTTGTGTCAAAGCAGTGTGAGGTTCACTTAACTCCATACACTTGCACAACTCTTTAAATGAAAACAGCCTTATCCTAGACCATATACGTTATAACAAATCAGTCCTTTTCTAATGAATGCAAAGCTATCACGGGGTCTCGCCCAGACGGCAATTCAGGCTCAGTGGGCTCACATTCATTTGCGACTCAGACATGGCTGAGCCAATCCCAGTTTGGTCACACAAATGGCTATCGTCCATATCGACCAGTGATGCTTGCAGTTTGGTGCACACGGCCTGTGCAGTCTTTTCTCACGGAGATTCTGGCTCGTCTCTGCTGCTCCTACACGACCCACTCTGCTCAGCTTCCCCCAGCTGACTGACCAGTGAACACATGGCATGGCTCTAGTCATAGCTAGCCAGGTGCATGCAATAAGTACCTCTACTCTAGTGCTAGGATTAACCCTGTTCTAGCTAGCTTTCCTACATGTGTTATGATTCACAATATCTAAATTTTACACATTTTTGATTGCAGTAAATAACCTAATGTATTGCCGAGGCAATGTTAACTAATGGGATCACTCTTCAACGTACTAGTTTTTTCTTATTACCGATCGAATATTAACGCCTTATGAGTAATAGGATATTATGTATTAAATGGATATTCTGCAGATATTGCTATTGTCACATCAAAAGGATGGTATAAGAAATAAGTGTTCAGAAACTACCAGTGTATAGGACAAAACATGACAGTTAAGAAAAAAAAGGGGTCTAACCTTAACTCCACTAAAGGTGAAACATTGCCCTCAAGCCACGGCCCCACTATCAGTATCTGGTCAGTAATTTTTCTCAGGAGTGGGAACCAAAACCAGGTGAGGAACAATCAGAGAAAAGGTATAATAGAAACAAGTCACCAATTCTGCATTTATCACCCACTCTTGGTTTTGGCTCCCACTCCTGAGAAAAAATACTGACCATATACTGATATTGGGGCTGTAGCCTCAGATTCCCTGTCAGATGCCTATCACTTGACCAAATCAAATGCGCTGCTGAGATGCGAACACCCAAAAACACCTGTCTGCAAATCAAGTGTCTGGTTTGGCTTTACATCCATGTGGCAAGGCTCGTTAAAGGGTCAATATTGACTTTTAGGACTGCTACCCCCAATACAGGTGGCAGAGTTTTACTAGTCCTCTATCAAACATAATTCACAAGTATGGACAAAGTATAATTAAATGTGCAGGTGTTCGATTCAGCATTTAGGGGACTTCATCTTCCCAAAGGGCAAGCCAAAATTGTAATAAAATGTGAAGGGGAGTACTGCTGATTTCATGATTTTTACAGTCTCTACATGGCTCTTCCTGGTGATTGTTAATAAGCTATAGTGATGACACGACTGCTGCACACATGACCGCCGCAGCCAATCACTGGGCTCAGCAGTGATGCTGATGTAGACAGCAGAAGCAGCTTATTGCAGATTTTATTTAATTTTTATATAGAACAAGCCTATTTAGAAAAATAATTTGGAGGAAAAGCCCATTAATATATACTATTTTTTGCTGTTTTATTAGCTAGATGCAGATTTAAAACAAAAAAAAACATCCAATATCTATCCATCTATAGATATATAGACACACACCCCTCTCCCATCATTACATGAAAATAAATGAACACTGAAGCAAAGCCACGCACACAACCTCAAGGTTTCTGCATAAAAACATTGGGCAAAGAAAGAAATCTGCATGCTCTTGGCGTTTTTCTTTGACAGGTTGAAGGCTGAGTGACATTCTGATAAATTCATCAATGTGAAGAATTTACAGCTTTATGTGTTTGATGTGCCTGTTCCCATAGACACTGCAGAAGACAGACATCCAGTACAAACAACGCCGTGCTACTAACTGCTTATGTCATCTCTTCTAAACTTCACACACCTGTCATAATGGGCTGAGCACACAGCAAACCTGCAAGCAAAGGATATCTGGCCACACAAACTCCAGACATGTCTAGACATCCAGGTAAAGGACACATTCACCGATACGGAGGGGGGAGAACAAGCTTCAGCTCAGACGGCTAAATACACACTCGCCACCTGTTAAACATGCACCTGAAAATGGATCGTCCACTAAGCAGATTACAGGAATACCAAGTCCATAAATATGTGGTGCTTTAAACCGATCAATGATCATTTTATTATGGCAAATGCCTCGCATTGATCTGCACACATTTTATCAACATCCATTTTATTAAAACTGGTTATGCAGTAAAGGTACTTTGAATATTGGGAACCCAAAACATTACACCTATGAGAGCTTCCAGGACATCCCATTCTTAATAGGCATAATATGAAGATGGTCCCTACTTTGCAGCTAAAACAGGTTTAACTCTTCTGGGAAGGTTTCTGTAAAGTTTTTTTGTAAAGAGTGTCTGTGGGAATTATTGCTCATCGAGAATCCAAAAAGAGAATTGTTAAGGTCAGACACCAATGCTAAACAAGAGGGCTTGTCTCAGCCTTTTCCATTTCACCCCAAAGGTGCTGCAGGCTGAGGTCAAAATGGTGTGCGGCCTGTCAAGTTCTTCCACACCAAACTCACCCAACCATTTCTATATGGACCCCGTTTTGTACAATGGTGAACATTTATCATGCAACAGAAACGGTCTTCCTCAAACTATTGCAGGAGCATTAAGATTACCCTTCACTAGCATTCAGATGCTTAGACAAACCCTTGAAAAAAACTAATAGAATTATCCCTCCTCCAAATTTGGCACAATGCAGTCTATATTCAGGTAACGCACGTCTAATCTAAACCAGACTCGTGAATAACTTCTCCAGTCGGCTGGACAACTCCACACAAGCATTTACAAGTCCGTGTACTTTACATCACTTCATTCACCTTTAGCATTGTGCTTGGTGAGGTACGTTATTTAGTGCTCAACTGCTGCTGCTTGGCCATGAAAACCCATGCTATGGGGCTCCTGGCTGATGGGTATTGTGCTGATATTCCAAGAGGAGATTTGGACTGCAGTTATGCAGAGTGTTGGTAATATACACCGTGCGTCTCTGCACTAAATTTACGTGGTCTGCCATTTTGTGGCAGAGTTGTCATTCCTGAATGTTTCCACTTCACTTTACCACACGTAGTTGGGTGGGAAGTAGAAATCCTGAATTCCTGCAGTGGTCACAGTGGTCTGACTTCAGCAAACTGAAGTCAGACCATGCAGCACAGCCCAGACATGCAGCTTAACTTTAGCCCAGAGGTCCAAGGCCTAGCTTCCGTACCAAAAGCCAATTTCAGCACATGGCCCCGAGGCCCAGCTTCGGAGTAAAGGCACGTGGGCTAGTATCAGCCTAGAGGCCTAGCTTTAAAAGACCAAGTTTACACAGTTTTGTAGCTCCAGATACCATTGGAAGAACAGGGGAAGCTGGTAGTGCAGACAGCCCTTCATATGGAGGGAAGTGGCATCATAACCAGAAATACTGCATTCATTGTAGAAGATGCACTGGCTGACTATTGGCTGAAGGACCTCTACCCAGAGAGGTGTCTGCCCCAGTCCGCGTGACAGGGGGAAGGGAAGGCACAGACTCCCCAATCCCACCTGAGTACGTACTCTGATACAGCGACTGATAACTGATGGACCTCTGCCCAGAGAGGCGTCAGCCCGACTGCTTGACAGAAAAGGGTGGCCGCCCCACCCACCCCTCTGCTTTTGAGCCTGTTTAATTTAGCTCGACAGGATAAAATATCTTCACTCCAGGAGCAACCTCTTGTGAGACTATCCCCTGTGATAAGAAAAACACTGGAGGGTGGAGGTGGGAAGGGTTTTTTAACCTCTGATCCTGTCCCATCACAGGTCAAGAAGGGACTACCTCCTGGTGTGCTGTCCACAGGGATGTATTGGAACAAAGGTATAAAAATCAGGAAAAAAATGGACTAGGAAAAAAGTATATCTCATTTTACTGGTTAATTTGATATAAATTAGAAAAAAGTAGTTGCTACATCACCTTTGAGACATACAGCCAATACGTCTTAATCATGTGAAAATACCCTATCGCCATACACATCATTAAAGGTGCTCTCCCAAATCCCTAGCCATAAGGGATAACTTTAATCACCAAGGGGTCTGATCGCAGGGAGCACAGCAATACCATGAACAGCACTATCCCTGTATGGAGCAGAAGTGCACATGCTCTACCTCCACTCATGGGCTATGGGACTGCCAGAGGAAGCCAAGTACAGGTATACATGTGTAAAAAAAAAATATATGGCATGCTGACCTCTATAAAAATATTACCATTTTTAGGTAGAGGACTAGGGTCCTTCAGAGCAGTGCCCAAATCAGTCTACATAATTTTTTGCTTTTCGTGCCAAGGTGAAATTTGTTTTGTACCACTTGCATACTAACATGACAGGTCAACTCAATATAAAATCAAATCTGCATTCAACCCCCCCCCCATCGTGACAGGGCAGGAGAAGCCCTAATGTGGGCGACATTGAGAAAGGCTGATCCACACATGGAGCATACTCTGAAGTTAGCATATAACATTAGACAGTTTGCTCATTATATGGCACTTCTGAATCATTTTCTTCATACAAAAGTAATTAATGGCCACAACTCCAGCTTTAATTTCTTTAACACCTTCCCATAAATCAGGATTTTCTTCTTTGAAGTAGGGCATTGAAGGAGAACATTTTTTATTCAGTTTTCTTCTTCTTTTTGTATAATCAAGAAGAATAAATGTACATAGTGCCATGGTGAGAGATGAACGTTACTGAGCAGCTGGGTCAGGCATTCACAATAAGACTAAATACTGGCACAGGCACCACACAGCTGTGTAAGGAACCCTACGCCAATGTCACGACCCAGCTGCTAGATATGAATGTTAGCTTGTGCCAACCACAGGCCTCTGATTATGGGAGTAGTTTTTCAGATTCTTTGTGTAGAATGCATCGGGGAATAATGTCCTATTATATGAGGAATGTGGCGCTGTCAGACTGGCACACACTGGAACAATGTTCATCTGCACAAGTTGAAATTACCATGAGCTTACTTTTGGAAACTGGCAGAATTACCATAGGCCTTCAACACATGATTGGTTACCATTTACTTTAACCCATAATGTTCTATGCCTTCAGCATAAAAACCTTTAGTATTCACAAGCCTGCAAAATGGACATTTATACCATTAAAAAAAATTATTTTACTATATACTAAATTTGTAGTAAAAGGGAGTCAACTATATATATATAAAAAAAAAAAAAAACACACTTGTATAGTTACAAGATGAAAAAAAGAAGTCATGTTCACTTTACAGACACCCTGCTCTGGACCTCAAGCAGCTGATCACATGGTGTACAGCCTTATGACCGCTGCAGCCAATCTACCATGTGGCTAGACAATGCGTTATGAGCTGCTGGGATGTACATAAAATGAAAAACCTTCCAGCTGGTTTTTATTTTTTATTTTTGGACAATTCTTTTAAAACATGATCCATAGATTGCAAATGAAATGCTTAGTAGAAAACACTAGTCAAAAGCCACACACGTTATACCTTTGCGGAGCAGAGGGGGCGCTGTGTAATACAGGTATTTAGAGAATTGGAAAATGAAAATCCTTATTGCAAGCATGGCCTCCTCAGGACCAAGCACTAGGCATAAGTGTACCCAGTTTGCTGGATGTTGTTCACCCACAAGCTGTACATTTGTGACATTTCTAATGTAGCGGAATATTCTGATTAACTGCTCTGCAGTCTGGGTGTGCATGCCAGTCCATCTGCAGAGAAGCTTTATTATATAATTACGACATTTTCTTTTTACCATCCCATCTGCAAGAGCAAATTACAGTCAAAAATTCAAAAGGAACAAAACAAACAGAAATAGCCTGTAAAAAAAAAAAAGGAAATGGGTGGGTTATGTTCATCAGCATTTTGAAAAATAAAGTCCACGTCTGTCTCTTACAGAGACATCTGGTTAAAGTCCCGACTTCCTTTCCCAGTCTTGTCTATTTTAAACCTCAGTTCAGGAAACTTGGCAGCAAAATGTTTCCGAATGTTACCCCTGCCACTTCCACATTGCTCAGACTACTGCTAAGAGCACAAGCACAATCAGCTTTGTCAAATGGAGTTTGCTTCTGGGCACTTGAGCAGAAAACATACAGAACAGGTTTGAGAAGCTGCTGCTGTTCAAGAGAACCTAATATTTTATGAAATGGCGCGCCTCTTAACTGCTAATGCATGAGGTCTTCTTACCAAGGCTCTAACAGGATGCCGAGCTACCAACCACATAGTCTGAAGGGAAATTCTGCAACATTCTGAAACACATCACTAACCCCAACCTAAAATGTCTCCAGTAAACTCTTAGAAATAAAGGGAACTTTTAACAGATTAACATGATGCTGAGTGTGCTGTGGTAGAAAGGGTAACTTTTTTTCAGCAATTTCACTAAAAAGGCAAATATAATTTTTGACACTGGTTGAGAAGTTCAATATCTACTCCCCAAAATAAATGAATGAATGAATGAATGAATGAATGAATGAATGAATGTAATACTTGGGTACCACTTTGTGCACCACAATTTAACACTTTAGAAACTACGGTCAATAGGGAACACATCCAACGTGTGACAGGGATGAGATTATGTGATTTCTGGACAAATTGTTGATGAGGGATGTATTCTGATCGCAATATTCAGAGCCAGGAATAACACCCCCCCCCCCACACACACACACCTCCCACTATGAAGGCGGCTTAGCGTTTTGGTTTGGTTTTGTCACAAGATAACTCTACAATCTGTAAAGTCTTAAATGGGGTTGTCCGATCTAAAATGGTAAGTCTGCAGTCACTATGTGACTGCAGACTTATGAATCCCCCAGCGAACGCACAGTTTCAGAAACGGGACTGGAGAATATATATACGAGTTAAACATACTCCTGGCCAGTGGGCATGGCCTTGCTTCTATACACCTGTATGGAGTGAGGCTGCGACCTCTAGTCGGCAACACCCACTGGACAGCCGCATCACTAGACAAGGCGCGGCCTCGCTCAATACAAGTGTATGGAGCGAGGCCGCACTCACTGGCTGGGGGTATGCATAACACAAACATACCCTTCGGTCCTGGGTCTGAAACCGGCAAACCCCCGCAGTGCACTGTGTGCGCTGAGGGGATCCTCAAGTCTGCAGTCACGGACAGATTTGGACTGGACAACCCCTCTAAGGCTACATTTCCATGATGGGCTTAGATGCACAAATGCTGCAGAAAATCTGCAACTTCAAAAACTCACCATTAAGTAACATGGGTTACTTGCATTTTTTCAAAAATACACAATGTATAAAACTCACCAAAAAGTGGGAACATAGCCCAATAGTCTAGACTAAAAAAAAAAACAACAACTAGCAGATGCCACGTGTATCGCGCATACAGCAGAGCCATAGGGATGTTGTGTGCTTGTGTCAAGTTTAAAAAGGTAAATACATTTTCTCAATTCTCATGAAGCACAAAACAAACAATTGTTGCATGTCTAGTTATGTTGTGTTCATATGTCCCTGACTGGCCACCACATGCAGCAACACAGGATTATCGATTTGTGAACAAGGAGGTGCCATTGAAATAAGGATCAAGAATTACATCGGGGCTCATTTCCCATAAAACGTGCACTGCATATTACAAACTAGATGGGACGCCGGGCAGGGATCGGACAATACTATTCTACTCCGATACTTGTCAGATTCGTTGTTCACCTACTACGCAGCCGGATAGGGTTTAGAGTTTCTTTGCTCCAGTTGTCTATGGCCCTACAGTTGCTGAGTAATAAGCCTCTGGCCATGATGAAATAGCTTGGGTATTCATTTTCTTTGGCCACGGCGACCCCTGCTGGAAAGACCTTATATCAACGCACTGCCGAGGAGGCTGAGAACAGGAGCTGGAAGGCCAAAAGAATGTTCTGCAGAAAATTACATACTTTAAGAAGAGGTGAAGCAGATTGTCTGTTTTATTAATGGGATTTTAAAATTCAGTAAGCCGCAATATTCTCTATTCTGCTTCAGCCTACACAGTCACGCTTTCATAGTAGTACAGTGATTTCACAAGAGCTCCTCAGCACAATGACTGACAGAAAAGCATTAATCTCACAGAAGCCCTGAAGTCCCACTATGTTCTCCCATAACTACACTACAAAAGATGGCCTCACCAACGCCACAAGGAACATCATTTACCTAAAAGAAAGAAGCCCATTATATCTATTTATGTACCAAATCTGGATCATCAAAAAGCCAGATCCCATTACTGGAGTCAATGCGTTACACCAAGTGAACTGAGGGGCATTACAGCATTATGACATGTAGAGACGCAATATGTACTGATGGATCATTGAAAGTAAGGAATTTAAAGGAAATCTTGGGTAACAATTAACTATTAGATCGATCTTCTACCTAACTCTACAGTTAACAGTTTTAACAGTTCAGACTCAAAAGATGTTTCCGCAGAAAGACATAGGGTTACAATACCCAGCATAAGCGCGGCAGTAGTTTGACTTTTATACTAAAATTGCGATTTTATGCGAAAAAAATACATAAATTTAAATTACAGTTGCATATGAGTAAATAAAAAACTAAAAACAGAAGCCATTAGCACTATTTATTTTCATTAAGTTTGTCACAATACGCGAGAAACATTTGTTTGGGAGAGTAAGTTAGCTTGGCCACGGCCCCACTATCAGTATTTGGTCAGTATTTTTTCTCAGTAGTGGGAGTTAAAACCAGGAGTGGGTGATAAATACAGAATTGGTGACTTGTTTCTATTACACCTTTTCTCTGATTGTTCCTCACCTGGTTTTGGTTCCCACTCCTGAGAAAAAATACTGACCAAATACTGGATAGTGGGGCCGTGGCCTTAGGGTGCATTTAGACTAGCTGACCAATGGCGCTTAAGAACCAAAAGGTTGGCAGTTGTCTAAGCCTAGTTAGAAAGGGCCGATAACACTACTATGCACACAAAACGATCTGTAAATCACCCAGTTTAGATTGTGAGCCCCAATGGGGACAGATGTGATCATGTCTATAAAGGGCTGCAGAATATGATGCTGCTATATAAGCAAAGCATTATAATAATGAGCTCGCAAAACACTTGTTCGACAGGTGGAGTTTTTAAGCTTGCTTAGAAATCATTGTTCTCGGCAGCAAGTCATCCTGTGTAAACAGGATATGTGCTGCCGAGAAGAATGTTTTTCTCTGTGTGCATAGAAAAGCATTGTTCTCGGCTGCACATATCTTGTCATCCTGTGTGAACAACAACAATTATTTCTAAGCTTAAAAATTTCCCCTGACGATCGAGTGTTTTACTATCTCATCAGGTGATTGGCAGATTATCCTGGAAAGAATTTTTCTCGATTAGTCATTGTAAATACACCACTACAGTAGTGTTCATTTTAGCTAATGTCAACTGTCCAGGCAAGTTCTGCATGCCAACCTATTGCACATACAATGATGTACTTCCAATGGGGCGCAGGGACCCCTAGCTGGTATATGCTTACTTCTGTAAACCTAGACCCGACTCTCCGCATCCCTTGCGGGCAATCAATCAGGCACATACTGATTTGAGCCCATAATCTTTGGTTTACAAGACAGAGACCTCACCACTTAGACACTACACCTCCTTATGTGGTAATAGAGAGATGTGTGGGCTTTGGGTGGGTGTGAGGGGGTACAAAAGATGATGTGTGCCTGTTCCATTCAAAGACCAGCTATAATGTACATGTGTCCTGCAATATGCTGCACAAGGCCTGGGAGGGGTATTGACCATAATATATAGGGATGTCCTGTAATATAATGCACACAGGGGGTGAAATGGGCTATAATGTACAGGAGTAACCATATTATGCTGCACATAGGTAGTTGGAGGGAGGGGGTGATATTTACTACAGTGTACAGGAGTGTCCAATCCGTTGTGTACCTCCAATGCATGCAGAATACGCAGTTGCACTTGGGTCACATGGGCTGTCGAACAGCATCCACCCATTTCAGTAAGCATGGATTCCAGCCCTGGCATCCTTTGTGGCCACAAAAAGCAGAGTAGTCCTGCTTTTAGCCAGCCTAGCCTCAAACGTTCTGGACAAATTTTTTTTTTTATTATTTTTTTTTTTTTAGGTTTCGCTGAGGTGCTTCATGGTTTTGTTTTTTCATTCACATAGTCCTATTAAATGGTAATAGTTACCTATAGTTACTCATGAGCAGTAATCTCAAACTATTCCAACAATCAGTGAATACGTTCTAATAAAGCTGGTCACCGATCTATATCCTCATATGCGGCCTGTAGATCACACAATGTTCAATGTGACAGCTTCCCATTTAGAAAAAGACAGTGTTTTAGAAAACTTGAGTTTCATCTAATTTTTGTTATTACAGAAACTTAAAGTTCAATGCAGCATAAAATGAGTTGCGTAGCAACATGGGAATATTGTCAAAGTTTAAACATAAAAAAAAATAAATAAAAAAAAAAAAAAAAAAAATCGACAATATTCACTATAGCTCACACATTTTTGTTTTCAAGTAGTAACAGATAACCAATACAGGAGTTTGTAACATATGGGGGCAGCACTATTCTTTCTACATTAAGGTTATTTGCACATGTTCAGTATTTTCAATAGAAAAATCTGCTGCAAATATTGATATGTTGGCAGAAAAATACCAGCATCAAACACGCACGTGTAGGAGTGGTGGAGGTGATGTGCTACTCCTTGTCATCCCAAGTGGCTAAATGTGTTTCATAGTAATTTATGTTTCAGAATATAAAACACTCTGGGACTGCAGTTTTGCCTAGAGTGTTAACGTAACAGCTGGCCCAGATTAGGGAAGGGGAACAGAGTTAGTGCCAAGTTCAGGAAGTGCCGAGTTAGAGGTCTGGTGATAGGCAATAGGGCATAGGCATAAGCAATAGGCTGCTAGGGACAACATGAGTCGGTTTACTCAGGGCAGTGGATTACCAGAACCCTTCCGTGCGAATACGTCTGTTAACCTGGGAACCTCAAGATGGATGTCGGAGCCCTTGGGCGCACTCAGCCTGCAAAGCTGCAGGTAAACATGGACTCAAACTCTCAGAGGCGGGGGGGGTGATGGAATCCGGGTGCACCGCTTGTGGTGGTGAAGAATTCCTAGTATAGAATAGTTAACAAGAGGGATACTCTACCCATACCGTGAACCATGGCTCAAGATATGTCCGGTACCTGTGGGAAAGACTATAACCAGTTGGGCCCTATCCTATATGCCTCATTGTAAAGACCGCAAGCTGTCAAGTAAAAGTTTGATTGTTTTTACGAATTCTGTGTCTCCTGGATTGTTTGCTGCAAAGGCTCCTGAAGAAATAAGCCTGGAGCCAGTAGAGGACCCACACATTAATGTAATTTTTGAGTTCTTTTTTTATGCGTTTTTACCATTCACTGGAACAGGTGAGAAACATAGAAAAACTTTACATACTAAAGATATGAAACTGCTTCAAATCTGAAAGGAAGAAAAAAAAAAACAATGAGATTTTAGGAATCTCATTCACTTTATTAGCATTGGAAAATGGTTGAGTTTTGTCACAAATCTAAGCAGATAAAAAGTGACAAAAACGCAGTAAATATTTAGCATTTGCACATAACCAAAAAGTGAAGCCTGCTAGACATGTCAATGTGATGAGTGGGTACCAAATCATGGGACAGTAGACACAATCACAACTAAAACACTGATGACTAGTCCCTGTAGAAACGGCTAGGTGAAAAATTCATGTGGAACACTACACAAAATTTGGTGCAGTGAGTCACAAACCGGAGAAATTACTCCAAATATTTGAAAAACGCAGGAGAAAATGAAATAAAGGTTAAAATTGTAATTTTGATTACTCAATGATTAAAAGGAATATGTAAGGCAGACAGACAAATGACAGCCATAAGACATTAAAATCCCCAGTGATTAGGTACAAGGTACACAGCATATGCTATTGGGCTGGAGGAACCCAAACCCAGCCATTTTTCATTACACATGGGTAGGTTTAAAAGGGAATCTGTCAGTAGTACCAAACCACCTAAGCCATCTGGGCATGCAGGTCAAAGAAAGTTGAATTAAACGACTTAGGTGGTTTGATATCTGCAATCTGATGTTTTCAAATAATCCACTTTTTTATATGTAAAAGGAGCAAATAAGATTTATGGGCCAGATACAGATCTTAAGAATCTGTTTCCTGAGGTTTTAAACGTAGAAGACCATTACCAATGTGAGGCATGTAATCACTGACAGTCTGCTCTCCTGATCTACATGTCTCACACTGGTAACTCCTGCTTTTGTAAAATAAGCTGTGGATGCATTTTCTGTGAGATCGGTTTAAAAAGGCACCACTCCAGTGCTTTGTTTTTTCTCCAGCGCTGGAGTGGAACTTTAAATGTAAGCCCCCGTTCTTATACTCACCTTCCGGCAGCTTCACCTTTTATCAATGCTCATCCAGTCCCGTGGCCCCATCTTGTGCCCGTAACTTCTGACTGGCTGGACGTCAGAAGTTACGTCACAAGAGATTAAAGCAAGTCTGAGCCAGAACGAGCTTCTCAGATGTATTGAAAAGTGTCCTCTGGCACGCTCCATGACACACTGAAGCTGCCGGTAGGTCACAGGGAAATTACATTTAAAGCACCACTCCACCGATGCAATAAAAAAAAAACACTGGAATGGTGTGGTATATCAATGGGAAAAAAAAAGTTTAATAGCCGCTGGGGACCACCTATCCGACTAGTCTCCCATGCATCTCCCCACCTGCTGCCCTGGAGTGACCGATCTCTCCCTACAAGCAATGCAGCATTTGAGTTAAACATGTGTGATATCACGCAGCCACGGTCTGATACATGCTACCTGTGGATTGGGCAGCATGTATTAGTCGTCAGGTTTCCTTAAAAGGGGTTGTCCACTACTTTATATGATCCCCCAGGGCCCATAAGTGTTTCTCTAAATACCTTGTGGTGCCTTTTCTGCCAGTGAGTGGTGCTATCACTGGCCGCTCACAGGCCTCACGTGACCCCTGGCTGCAGCTGGCTCGGACATCCGCTGCAGCAGGGGGTGACTCACTTCAGCGCTCCACGGTGGCTGCTGGGTTGTGGGCGGGGTTACCCCGCACGTCACACCCGGCATCCACCACGCACTCTCCCTCTCCTCATTCACTGGGAAAGCGCGCGGTGGATGCTGGGTGTGATGCACGGGGTAACCCCGCCCACAGCCCAGCATCCACCGCGGGGAGCGCGTCACTAATGTCACGCCTCACTTGACATGACATCAGTGACGGGTCACGTGATGCCTCTGAGCGCCCAGCGATAGCGCCGCTCAGAGGCAGAAAAGGCACCGCAAGGTACAGTATTTACATAAACATTTCTGGGCCCCAGGGGGATACATTGGGGGGTTCATATAAAGTAGTGGACAACTTTAACCGCTCACTTGCATACAAGAAAAAAAGTGGATTTCTTTGGAATAAGATATCAGATCGCAGATATAAAGTTATTTTGCTCAACTTTTTATGGACTTGCATTTCAATACAGAGGGCTTAGGTGGAGGCTGACCCTACGACATTTTTTTAAAAAGATATTTGCAGCGCTGGGGTCCTGGGTTCAAATCCCACCAAGGACAACAAGTGCAAGGAGTTTGTATGTTCTCCCAGTGTTTACGTGGGTTCGCTCTCTGTTCTCCAAATTCCTCCCACACTCCAAAGATATACTGATAGGGAAATTAGATTGTGAGCCCCAATGGAGACCATGCCCATAATGTCTGTAAAGTGCTGTGGAATTAATGGTGCTATATAAGGGAGTAAAATAAAATAAATATTTCCATCATGGATTAATTGACTAGAGAAAACCCTGATAGGCTCTCATACTGTTAAAGGGAGCCTGAACATCACTGATGCAGTACAGGTGGAGGTGAAAAATAAAATGCCACCACCATACACAAGTATTCTTTAATAATGCTTAGCTTTTTATATGAGCTCTTTACACTTCCTGTAACCACTTTCACAAATTGCATTGAACATACTATTGAAGCAAGAAATTATTTTCATATGCATCCCAGGGAAATAATTTTTTGTATTGTGGTGGCGGATTAATGCTTTTATAATAGATACTGGGAAACGTGAGCTGACTCCACAGTCAAGAGTTCCTTGAAGTAATCTGCAAAGCTATTATTTCCTAAACAGCTGTATACTTTGAAGCTTTACCATGTCGATCCAAGACGACTGCTCTATTTCTACAGTATTTGTTTTATATTGTGAGGTGTGAATGCATTTCACGAGATCGTGGTGGGATATGAGAGGGCCCATTTAGAAGCTTATAGGGAGTTTAAATGTCACATTGAACAACAAAAGTTTTAAGATTTCCCTGAATTGTACTGTGGGTAATTCACTTTAAAGGGCTCTCTCCCTTCGACTTTAAAAGCAGTTTACAATTTTCCAGTATTTGTAGACGGGAAGAACAAAGTTTCTATGCATAAATGCCATTGAAATGCAGAAGAAAAAGAAGAAAAAAAATATATCACACTTGTAAAGCGGTAAAGCTAATCTGACATTACCCTTCGTTATAATATAAACATGCGTGTTACCATGAGTTCTACAGCATTACTGTATATACCATCTGCCTACACGCTGGTGACAAAGGTAAATAAGACCGCTCAGTACAAATTAAGCCAAATTTATCAAAACTGTATACTTTATATAGGACATCTGGCACAACACAATCCATAATTGACTTGCTCATTATACCCTATTGTTGCTATACATGTATATCAGCATTTTGCTCCAAAGAGTTAGGCAAAAACAGTATAACACAAACCTAAAGCTGGCCATACACATGACATGAATGTGTGGCTAACTCCCTCATACATAAGAGCACTCTGTGTATTAGGAGGAAGCCGCTGCCAGTCACCTCTGGCAGCAGCTTATCTATCCCCCGTAAACAAGAGGCGTTGAAATTCCAACTGTACAATCCTTCTCTCCAAAATCAGCCTCAAGTTGCCTTCATGGCTGCTCTGAGACAAGTGTTGAAATCATGTAAACTATGGGTGAGTGAAGTTTTAAGTGTACAGGTTTCTTTGATTGCATGTGTGACCAATCCTCAATGAGGAGGAGCTCTGGAGACTACATCTCCCGTCCCCAGTATGGCATGTCAGTGTTCCTGTTCCAACTTCAGTTCTTCATATAGATTTGGACTGCAATGTCAACCCTCCTGGACAAAGTACAGTGGTCGCAGCACCATGTGAACAGCCACAAAGACAAAGCCATCTTTTAAATGCAGGTCTGTGTAGAAGACTTGTTAGCAAAAAATCATGGGAAACGTAAAAAGAAGAAAAAAAAAATAAAAATCAGAACTCCTTTAAGATCTCTAGCTATTCCGAAATTTATAGGCATTGTTTGAGCATAGACCATATACATTTTGGTACTTTGTTAATTCTGCACAATGGCATCACTTACTATTGGTTTAGATTCCCCTATTTGACTCCAGGGTAAGTGAACAAATAATTTTTCAATAATAAAATAACTGCTGATTTCAAAAATCAAGAACACAAAATTATAACACCTGTATTCTCTCTCAAGTCTAGATACCCTTAATATCAAAGAGATTATTTATGCCAACTGGGTATAAAACATAACATGATGGATCTCAGAAGCAAAAGCATAAAAAAAGATGGACATACAACGAGTCCTTGTTAGGCGTTTTGGCACTGCATTGTAATAAATAACCCAAGTAAAGCTGAACACAACATCACAACAGCAAAGAAACATTGTGTAATATAAACAGCCCCGAGATCAAACAGAGTGCACAACAACAAGCAGCGGACAGTCATCTTGTGTCATTGATTATCTGTACACGCGAGCCATTTCTGTTGGCACCCTGGTAACTAGCATCATTATCGTCCAGAATGAACTTCATTTAGTTCATGGGGTGAACCATTTAACCGCAGCAGCACAAACAGACACTATTCCAGTAATAACCCACCTATCCTGGGTTTGTTCATCTTTTTCACCTTGCCATCCTCCTATTCCAAAAAGGAAATCATTTTTTCACATTTTCAGCAATGCAATTGTATGAGGGCTTGCTTTTCTGCACTATTTTGGGGAAACTTAGCTGGTTTTATTTTTTTGGAAGAGGGTAATTGGGAAATAAAAAAGCAACATTCATTCTGAAATTTTTTTCTTTTTATGGCATTCACCATATTGCATATTTGACATGCTAATGTTATTCTGAGTGCAGGATTACAGCAATAACAAATGTACATATTAAAGTCAAGTCCAATGACTGTCAGTTGCCCCCAGAAAAGAGCTCCTCACACCGCCCTCTACCTGCAGAGTTCCCCAGCACTCATGATTAGTAGGTCCAGACATTTTTTTCCCATCATTCAGTGGATTTAAAAAAAAATGCATTTATGGCTTCAATTTTTTTGTTTTATGTATAGTTTAATTTTTTTTTTCGAATTCTGTGGATTTTAAAGGGATATACTGCCAGTATTAAAGATCTCAGAATTTTGTAATAATGACAGTACCACCATGAGGTCGGTCATAACAGTGGCATTGCAGCTTACTGAAAGCCGCAGTGGAGCTGCAGACTGGGCAGAGTATTCAGAAGACAGGGGTCACCATGGGCAAAGTGCCCACAATCTAAACCCAAGCATTAGAATTTAGCCATTTACATGATGGTCTATGGTCGAGCTGGAAGTCACTATAGGAAGGAGGCAAGTCAGCAAAGAAAGTGATGTTCTGAGCAATGTGGAAAACCTTAAGTCCAGGTATTCATGTGAATGTTACTTTGACACACCATTAAGTATAACACTGCTGCAGACCAAAATCACCGGTCATGGCCGGAGTATTCCATGATGTCAAGGAAAGAAGGTCAGCTCACCCAAAGATGAAGAGTCAATGCCGGGAAACTTGCAGTGCCGCAGGAAAGTCAAATGGGACAAGGAAGGAAATTCCAGCATCAGAATCATTAGAAACCATTAATGAAAAATAGATAAAAAGTCGCAATTCCAATGCAGACTAATTAGCAAATGCGCATCAGACTGCTGTCTAATCATTACAATCAATTAACCCCTTAGTGAAACAACTTAAAACTGACCTGAGATTTAAGTCAATCACATCCCGCAACAGGTGAAAATGCAGCAGCAGCACACTATAGCCGACACCCTGCTGCATCAGTCACAATCTGTGTTGGCACAGACCGTGACAGTTTAACCCCTTAGACACTGCTGCGAATAGTGACTATGGGATCTAGATGGTTAATAGAGTGTGAGGGCTCCCTCTAACCCCATCAGCACCCTGAGATCTTGATCGTGTGGTCCTGATGTTTGCCATGGCAATTCATGGCCAAATAACGGCCTTAAGGTCTGCCGGCTATAGGTGTGTTCAGAAATTGGCAACATTTAGGTGGTAAAAATAACATTTTTCTTTTTTGTCATGCCACTTTGCATTAATTTCTGAAAAGCACCTGGAAGAGCTAATTAACTACCTGACAGCAGTTTTGAATAGGTTGAAGGGTTCGGTTTTTAAAATGGTGTCACTTTTGGGTTTTTTACAATATTTAGGTTCCCCAAAGTCACTTCAAAACTGAATAGGTCCCTAAAAATTAAAGTTCAGTAAATTTCCGTACAAAAACAAAAAAATAAAGTTACCTCTATAATTTTAAACCCAACATCACAATAAAAAGCAACATTTTACAGATGGGGCTGATTTAAAGCAAACATGAGTGAAAAATTATATTGTGTGGTATGACTATCTGAATTAAAAGGGATAAGTTTGAAAATTGCTAATTTTTTTGAAAAATGTCAAAGTTGATATTTTTATAAATAAAAGCAAAACATTACGATCTTAAATTACCATCATAAAATATGTCATGAAAAAAATCTCAAAGTCACTGATATATCAGTCTGACTGTGAAACTGGTCAGCTTTGAACAAGAAAAGGGTTGCAGAGTTTTTAATGGAGCTTCTGATGCTAGAATTTTCTTTTTTTCCTATTCCATGATGTAATTGCCACACTGCAGTCATTGCTCAGACATTAAAGCAAAATGATAAAATTGCGCAATGAGTTCTTCAGCGCTCAATTCCATCAAGCATTTGTGAGTGGAGCTGGGAAAAATGTCTGATCCATGGAAGGCTCCACATAATAATATGAAGGTATTAAAGGATCTGCTAAGGTCTTTGTGTCAAATGCAAAAGGACAGGTTTTCTAGAGTCCATATGCCAGTAGGTCAGCTGTTTAGACAGAACAATTGGGATGTGTGATATTAGACAGGTATTTGCCTTCTTTTAGTTAATAAGATACATGGCATACATTGGCCAATATAAACTTCTGGGTACCTCACAGGAGATATTCCAATTCCCTTGTCTAGTCTGATACACTGTTGAAATATTGGATACATGTGGTGTGAATGGAGTCTCTCCAGATAATACAGGCTCAAATTAGCAGGACCACACATCATAAAAAGCTCCATGCAAGATAGTTTTAGAAGGTTGGTTATGACAGATGACATTGAGGGTGACCACATGGGTCATCTGAGAACGGCTTGTTTGGAAAGAATGTAGTTTACACTATAACAAGATATCCAGTCCCTTTATTTATTAGGTGCAATCATAAGAGACACCAAGGTTGTCGTATAGATACCTGGGAAGAAGTCATGTAATGTTACCTTGTGGATTTCCTCATTACACAGTTGAGATCAGGTAACTAAAGGTGGTTTCCTGAACTTTTACAGTTTGGACAACACCCAAAATCTGTTTTCAGGAAATGCAATAGGATTATGAGCTGGTCTGAACAGATGAGCACTTGTGATTTTTTTGATTCACTACTTCAATGTGTTGACCTAAAGCAAGTTCTCTACGGACAGTCTCCCACGGCTTAGAACGAGCTACTCTTTATACTCTGGGACATCCACTGAAGGATATTCTACAATACTAGCAGTCCCAGAAGGAGCAAAGATAACACTTTAAACATATAAGACCAGGCAGAACGCTTTAATAATTTTGGACTAGGTCCCATAAAATATGGTTTGGCAGCAATTCCTTGGGAAAAAGGTGGGGGTGGACGGAAAGGAGCAGCGCTAGCTAAAACAATGTCACTGAGCTTTAGAATCATAAAGAAACTTTGCAGACATTGTGAAAGGTTTCAATCCCAAATACACAGAATAGACTGCCACTTATTTTTATGTTCCAATACTAGTTTTATTCTGCCATCTCCAAACTGCTTAAGATCAGATGGGTCACTTGAGGACAACCTTCCCATTCAGAGAGAGGGAAGGAAAGATTACCTCGGAACAAGTGTGCACAAAAACAAAACGTGCCCTGAAATGCTCCCTTCTCGTAGGGAGGGAAAGCGCAGCAGTAACTCTCAAACCACTCCTCTTACCAAAGCTTTTTGAGTATGCAAGACAAAACCTGTGTGAAGGCAAAGTTTAATAGAGGTTGTAGTCAAGCTTTTTTGTCATAGCAGTACACTGGCATTCAATTACCAAAAAGAAAATTACCATTCCTGCTAAGAAAATAAGTATTTGGTGGTTAGAAATAAAACTAATACAAAATTATACATGTTAATTACTATAGACCGAGAAACAGGTCAACAAGCAAACTAGGAGATCTCCATGGATGCTTCTTTGTGTTTCAAGAGGTTCTCTAGGCATATAAATATTTATGACCATTCTTTGGGACGTCATCAATATCAGATTGTGGGGATTAGATACCCTGCATCCCCTCTGTCCCCTCCGGTCAGCTGTTACTGCCTCCAGCGATGGCAGATGCAAACTTTGAAAGGAGCTTGGCAGCACAATACTATTCTAAATCTGGTGCAAAAAATGGGAGCTGTACTTTTAACCATCTTTGCATAACACAATAGCATATGTAAATAGAAGCAGAATTTTTGGATAAGATATTAAAGTTTTTCTTCTCTTATGATCCGCTTCTTCCCCTCCCCACCTCCTGAAGGTGCCCATCCACCTAGAAAAACAACTCAAATACGCCAGCAAAGTGAGGCACCAGGTTACACCCAAAGAAAGGTTAGGTGGAAGGGGAGTAAGGAGCAAAATGAGAGAACAGGCTAATTGTGGTGAGTGAAGGCTTGTACTATCTTTGTGTCTCAGAGCAGGATTCACATCTACAGTGTTCAGTACTGTTGTATATAATTTCCTCAATGCTTATGCCAGTGGCAAAACTATAGGGGGTGTAGAGGGGAAAATGGCACCCTGGTGACTAGGAGAATGGGGGATTTAAGAGGTCGATTTGGCCCATAGAAAAGACCAATATTATTAAATGCTTTTATCCCAATACTATTTTTCACTGGGACACAGGGCGCTCATTTTACTCCACTGGCCACTGTGGCTTCTGTCTGGATGCAACCTAATTGAAAATGAGCAGAGTATTGTGCATAGGAGACATCGCAACTAATCTCCCATTAGCATACAAAATTGCAAATTAAGAACTTGCAGAGGGGAATACTGGTGAATATGCATAATACATGCTATAATGACCAGAAAAACTTATTTTTTCCATGTACATACACCATTGTTTATTCTGCAAAGTTACTTGAAAGCATAGTTACTGTTTTAAGGCCATTCTGCATGGGGCAATGTAAGCCTGCTGAATCATTCCTAGTTACATTTCATCGTAATCCCTTCCCAGTGCGGACATAAAAATTAGCATTGCTCATCCCCTTGTGCTGTTGACAAAGCGAGAAGGAACAAATAATCGCACCAATGATTGCTTAAATGGTCATTGGAAAATATTTTCATATTCATGACACATCAACTTCCTATATTGGTCACTGGCACCAATTATGAGAAGCAAATAAGCCCATATAAAAATAACCTTTGTTTTGGTGGTCTTGGCTGTAGTTTCCAACTGTTTACACAAAGCTGTACTTGTACGACAGACTAAAGATACATGCCTTATACACATTTATAGTAGTTAATTTTGCTTTATGGATGTGCAAAAAGAAAAATCCAGAGACCAAATTATGACCAGCTATAAATGACAAACAAAAATACAATTTGTTATAAAGTATCCCATAAAGAGGTACTCCCATTGTAAGCATTTGTGCCATATCCACAAGATTTAAGACCACCTACCAAAATGTACAGTTCTACAGTGGAGACTGTATGTTGTGAAGTAAAAAAAGATATTGGAAGCTATTCCGATCTTTTTCAAAGAGATTGCACAAGTGGGGTTATTTAAGGTCTGCCATTTTCAGCGATTTTACAGGTAGAAATTTGTGTAATATACCCTTTCTTCTATTTAATAGAGATAGCCGGAGGGTTTTTCGAGTAATGCTGTGACAAATCCTGAAAAGATTGTGCAATTTAACTCTTCATTATCCATTTTGTAGAAGGTTTCTAGTAAAAGCAATTATGAATAATCTACTTGCAACACTAAAATAGAACGAACAATTAACCGCATTTTGCTGGGAAATGATATAACAATTTTAAAAATGTAGTTCACACTACGCATTGACAACCATTTATACCTACATCTGAGTACATAGTACCCAAAAAAGCCACTGACAAAAGTATATAAATTTAAAATTTAATATTTTATTAGATTCAATTAAAACATCATGTGCCACACAAACTAGGGCACAAAACAAAAAAAGGTGTGCTAAGAGGATAACCAATTAAAGGTAGTGATGGTTGGGAAGTCAGAATACACTCATTACATCAAGTATAAAGTCACTCATGTTACAGCAAAGTCACAACTACCAATCCAAACCTGCTAGTGTTCAAATGACATATGGACTAATGCAAGGTTTACTCATTCAAGTTTGAGCAGGGACTATGTCCCAGTCTGACTTACCCATATTTCGGAAAAGCCGCCCCAACGCACGTTTCACACACACCAAAGTGCTTTCTCAAGGGGAGTGTCACATTGACAACCTTGTAGTTTGTAGGGCCTTATGCATTACTTTCAAATACAGTATAATATATGGGCCAGGCCTGCATCTCTATATCCTGGTGTCATTGCTACTAGTTTCAGTGAACTTTAGGGATTTGGTTTTTAAGTGTTTTTATTTTGTTTTTTGTCTCAAAATGTATACTTTTTTTTTATCCCAGATGTGCTTATCATTAGGCATTATATTTTTGTTATGCTTTCTGCTGATTACCGATTTAGCACCCGTTCTCTATATTAGCTGTGCGTCTCGTTCTGTGTTTAAAAGCATCTGTCCAATCTGGACTTTTCCTACAGCTGAAACCCCCTACTCTGCTGTAATCATTAGGCAAAAACATATTTTTCCTGCGGGAGGGATGTGTTATTACATGCATGGGGTTTATACAAATGCAAGTGTGCAGGTCCATGAAATTCCAGGGGCACAGAGTTGGTCAACTCATCTCTCCCTCTTTGTGACAACTTTATAAAATAAAAGTCAGCAGATTGCCCTGATGGGAAATATTACATGAGCCTTACTGGCATCAGGACATTGTCCCTGGGGAAAAAAGGACTGCGCTCTGAAGCAGGACGCAGAGGTGAGCAACTAGGGATCAGAGGACTAAATACTTAAAATGCCACCTCACCCTTATAATTCGCTTCCTCCATTGCCTGGTCCAGATAGCCATGGATGCACACTGGTGTTCCCTTTTAAACAGGACCCCAACAGGTCCCCCATGTCTCCCAAACCACCAGCAGCTGTATTTTTCTGTTTAAACTCCCTGCTTAAGTCTCTATTATGTCTTTAGAAAAAGTATTTCTAAAGCCTTTTTATCATATGCAAATTAATCCTTTGACTAGTCGATTGGGCATTCATTTCCCCAGACTAGTCAGCCCTCTCAGCAGGTTATCATGCCCCTGTGGGCGTAATATATGAAAAAACTTAGCACTTAATTTTTTTCATATATTTTATTGGTTTTGGACCCTACTTGAGCACCAACCAGAAGTGCCTTGATTTATTCCTCATCATGTATTTCTGTGGGCATGATTTGCAAGAGCTGGCGACTTAAATCTTGCGCATGCGGACAGCTTTCTTCACTCACATCATTGCGCCTCTGAAGCCAGGTGTAGTACTTATCCCAACTTCAGAGGCGCACTGCGCATGACGGAAAGTGCAGAATACTACTCACACAGAGGAGCTAAAGAACAGCCGAACACAGCAGTGACAAGAGGAACAGCTGGCACAATGACGTGATTATAAGTCACATGTGTTAGAACCTTGCTGTTAGGTTTTTTTTCCTTTGCTGGTCACATGACCTTGTTGGCCTATTTAATCCTGCTCCGCCCTTCTGGCTTTGCTGGACTTCATTGTATATCTACTTTCTAGCTAGCCTGTGCTCTGTATCTAACTCTGTTAGTTTGCTTGGTCTACGGACCTCTATGTTCTATCTATTTTGTTTGTTCGTCTGTCTGCTACTATTTCTGTTAGGAGGTGTCCCATATTCCTCCCAGTCCTTAGTACTTGTAGGGATTCCCTCCCCACATCTATAGGTCTCCGTACAGACTAGATTAGGACTTTAGCAGGTCTGATCGCAGGATCAGGTTCCCTGTTACATCGTAGGGATTCAGCTGAGTCCTATAGTAGGGACAGATCTCCTCTCTTTCCTTAGCTTTGGTAGCAGAACATAACAGTAAGTCCAGCCAGCAAATTCTCTAAGGAAAGATTTTTCTGTTCCATCATGGTGTCGGTTCAGGATTTGGCTCATCGCCTGCAGGGACTCTCTCTGGAGGTGGCAGAGCTCCGTCAGCACGTGAGTAACTGTCCTGGAGCACATTTCTTGGAGCCTAAGGTATGTTTGCCGGATTTATTTTTTGGTGAACACCGAGAATTTTTTTCATTTAAAAATGCTTGCTTATTGTATTTTCGTTTGAGACCTAAGTCCTCTGGGGATGAATCCCAGCGCGTAGGGTTCATAATGTCACTTTTGCGCAAAGAGCCTCAGGAGTGGGCCTTTTCTTTGCAACCTAGTGATTCATGCTTCAGATCAGTGGATAGTTTTTTTTCTGCTTTGGGACTATTATATGATGATCCTGACCGTGTCGCATCAGCTGAGACTGAGTTGAGACGTTTAAAACAAGGATCAGGTAATGTGGAAAAATATTGTACACATTTTCGTCGTTGGTCCACTCAAACAGGGTGGAACGATTCTGCTCTGAAAAGTCTATTTCTTGCTGGGCTCAGTGAAAGGGTTAAAGACCTGCTAATTGCTTATCCTACACCTGAGGATTTGCAACAGGCTATGCAATTAGCTATACGGGTGGATAGAAGACTGCGTGCTAGGGTTAATGAGAGCAAATCCTCTGCTATGTCAGTTTCTGGTTATGATAATGTGTGTACTAACAGTGGTGAACCGATGGAGATTGGATCGGTGGCACCTCGCTCTCAAGAAAAAGACCGTCGTTTTTCGGAAGGCTTGTGTTTCTATTGCGGAAAATCTGGTCATTTGATTAAAGGCTGTGAGCTTCGTATGAAGAAAGAAAAAAAAATGGTCAGTCATGCCCGTATTGCCTGTTTAAATTCCAAGGGTATATTTTTAGCTGCTTCCACGATTGCTCAGGAAAAATTTATGGAATTTCGGGTGTTTGTTGATTGCGGGTCTACACTGAATGTAATTGATGGGGGATTCGTGGAAAAACTCAATTTAAAACCTGAACCTTTATCATCCCCCATTGCTGTGGTTTCTGTGGATGGTTCCCCTTTGAAGAATATTACTCTCAAGGTCAGTGAATTTCCTCTCACTATTAATGGTGTTCACCATGAGAAATTGGATTTGGTAGTGTTGAATAACTTGCCTTCTCCAGTAATATTGGGTTTGCCCTGGTTAAAATTTCACAATCCTGTACTGGATTGGTCTACCAGTGAAATTAAATCCTGGAGCCATAAATGTTATGACAAGTGTTGTAACGGGCGTATTGCAGCTTTGGATAGGGGAGAATTGCCTGTTCCTATTCAGGATTTTTGGAGAGTTTTTTCTGAGAAAGAATCGCAGGTTTTGCCTCCCCATAGAGACTATGATTGTTCTATTGAATTTGTCCCTGGAGCGACTCTTCCTAAGAGTCGTTTATTTAACCTTACTATTCCTGAGAGGAAGGCTTTGGAGGAATACATACAGACAAGCTTGGCCGCCGGTCACATTAGGCCCTCTAAGTCTCCTGTGGCGGTTGGATTTTTTTTTGTAAAAAAAAAAGGACGGCGGTTTACGTCCTTGTCTGGATTTTCGTGAGATTAACAAAATTACGGTACGCAATCCTTACCCACTGCCATTGATTCCTGATCTGTTTAACCAGTTATTGGGGGCCAAGTGGTTCTCTAAAATTGACCTTAAGGGGGCATACAATCTGTTGCGCATGAAGGAGGGTGATGAATGGAAGACTGCTTTTAACACTCCTGTGGGTCATTTTGAGAATCTGGTTATGCCTTTTGGTCTTACTAATGCTCCTGCATTTTTTCAGAATCTGATTAATGACATCCTTAGACCTTTGATCGGTAAAAATGTGGTTGTGTATTTGGATGACATTTTGATTTATTCGCCAGATCTGGAGTCTCATTGGCGGAGCGTGCGTGAGCTATTACAGTTATTAATGGACAATTTGCTTTTTGCTAAGCTGGAGAAATGTGAGTTCGCTGTACAGAGAATTAGTTTTTTGGGCTACATTATCTCCAGCAAAGGTTTTGAGATGGATCCGGTTAAGGTTCAGGCTGTGCAGGAATGGCCTAGGCCTATTGGTTTGAAATCGATACAGAGGTTTTTGGGTTTCGCCAATTACTATAGAAAATTCATAAAAATTTTTTCTAGTATTGTCAAACCTCTGACTGATCTCACCAGGAAAGGTGCTGATGCGGTTCAGTGGTCTTCTGAGGCCATTGAAGCTTTTGTGTATCTCAAAGAGAGGTTCACCTCTGCTCCCATCCTTATGCAGCCTGATGTTACTAGGCCGTTTTTGGTTGAGGTTGATGCTTCCTCTGTGGGGGTTGGCGCAGTATTGTCTCAGGATAACTGGGATGGATTACATCCCTGTGCCTTTTTTTCAAAAAAATTTTCGGAGACTGAATTGAATTACGATATTGGTAATCGGGAATTATTGGCTATTAAACTCGCATTTGAACACTGGCGCCACTTCTTGGAAGGTGCGGAATATCCCGTTCAGGTTCTTACGGATCATAAAAATCTGATATATCTTGATGCTGCCAAGCGCCTGAATGCCCGTCAGGCTAGGTGGGCACTGTTTTTCTCGCGGTTTAATTTCTCCGTTACTTACATCCCTGGTACTAAGAATGTTAAGGCGGATGCCTTGTCTCGCAGTTTTTCTCCCATAGTCGGTGCTGAGAAAGAGGAAAACATTTTACAAGAAGGTGTTGTGATAGCTGCTTTAGACTCCGTTTTGGAAGATGAGATTCTTAAAGCTCAGGAGAATGCCCCATCTAACACTCCTCATGGGAGGTTGTTTGTGCCTGGGACCTTTAGGAGAGATTTGTTTGTTGAGTGTCACGAATCTCGGTTGGCAGGTCATCCCGGAATCTCTGAGACCAAGAGACTGGTGGGTCGCAGTTTTTGGTGGCCTGGATGGCAGAAGGAAGTCATTAAGTGGGTGCGCCAATGTACTATATGTGCTAGATCTAAGTCCTCACATACTCCTGCTGCGGGGTTGCTTTGTCCTTTGGAGGTCCCCAGTGCTCCTTGGACACATTTGGCTATGGACTTTATAACTGACCTTCCCCCCTCTGAGGGTTTTACTGTCATCTGGGTGGTCGTGGACCGTTTTAGCAAGATGTGTCACTTGGTTCCCTTCGTCAAACTGCCCTGCGCTAAAACTCTCGCTAAGGCCTTTGTCAAGGAAATTGTCAGACTTCATGGCGTTCCTACTGACATTGTTTCTGATAGGGGTCCTCAGTTCGTGGCTCGTTTTTGGCGTTCCTTTTGTGACAGGTTGGGAATTCATTTGTCGTTTTCGTCCGGATATCATCCTGAATCTAATGGCCAGACAGAAAGGAAAAACCAGGATGTTGAGCAGTTCTTGCGTTGTTTTGTGGCAGACAATCAAGAGGGGTGGTCTGAGTTTCTGCCACTTGCCGAATTTGCTCTGAACAATCATACATCTTCTTCTGCTGGTTGTTCGCCTTTTTTTTGTTGTTCTGGGAGACATCCGTCGTTTGGGTCGTTCTCCAAGTTGGGATCTGCCGTGCCTGAGGAGGAGAATTTTTCCGGTGATTTGGAAAGAGTTTGGACGGATGTGCGTGGTAATCTTCAGGAGGCCAACAGAAAATCTAAAGACTACTTTGATAGGAAACGACAGGAGGTTTTGTTCGCTGTTGGTGACATGGTTTGGTTGTCCTCTAGGAATCTGCGGTTGAGGATTCCTTCTAAGAAATTGGGTCCCAAGTTTGTAGGGCCCTTTAAGGTGCTTCAGGTTGTCAACCAATCTGCTGTTAGGTTGGAGGTTCCTACCTCCTGGAGAATTAATCCGGTCTTTCATGTCTCTCTGTTAAAAAAAGCTGTTGTGTCGGATGGTGACGCCTCTGCCTCTGTTCCTCCGGTGGTGGAGGACGGGGAATATGAAATTTCTCGCATCCTTGACTCTAGACGGTATAGAGGTAGTTTGCAGTATCTTGTGGCCTGGAAAGGTTTCGGACCCGAGGATAACTCTTGGGTGAGGTCAGATGATGTTTCCGCGTCCAGACTTATCAGAGCGTTTCACAGGAGATTTCCTGATAAGCCTGGTCCTAGGGGATCCGGAGGATCCTCTTAGAAGGGGGGGTACTGTTAGAACCTTGCTGTTAGGTTTTTTTTCCTTTGCTGGTCACATGACCTTGTTGGCCTATTTAATCCTGCTCCGCCCTTCTGGCTTTGCTGGACTTCATTGTATATCTACTTTCTAGCTAGCCTGTGCTCTGTATCTAACTCTGTTAGTTTGCTTGGTCTACGGACCTCTATGTTCTATCTATTTTGTTTGTTCGTCTGTCTGCTACTATTTCTGTTAGGAGGTGTCCCATATTCCTCCCAGTCCTTAGTACTTGTAGGGATTCCCTCCCCACATCTATAGGTCTCCGTACAGACTAGATTAGGACTTTAGCAGGTCTGATTGCAGGATCAGGTTCCCTGTTACATCGTAGGGATTCAGCTGAGTCCTATAGTAGGGACAGATCTCCTCTCTTTCCTTAGCTTTGGTAGCAGAACATAACAACATGCATGTGTGAGATTTGCATCTCACTAAATTAGATTATCAAAAATTTATTTCAGTTCAATACAAAAAGTGAAACTCATTATATAGAGTCATTACAAACAGTGATGTATTTCAAGTGTTTATTTCTGTTAATGTTGATGATTATGGCTTACAGCTAATGAAAACACAAAAGTCATTATCTCAGTAAATTAGAATAATTAAAAAATAAACCTGCAAAGGCTTCCTACGCGTTTAAAAAGGTCTCTTAGTCTGTTTCAGTAGGCTCCACAATCATGGGGAAGACTGCTGACTTGACAGATGTCCAGAAGGCAGTCATTGAATCATTGACACTAAGTAAATACAAAGTAAATTTTGCACTACATTTGGAAATCAAGGTCCCAGAATCTGGAGGAAGAGTGGAGAGGCACACAACCCAAGCTGCTTGAGGGCTAGTGTGAAGTTTTCACAATCAGTGATGGTTTGGGGAGCCATGTCATCTGCTGGTGTAGGTCCACTGTATAGTATCAAGACCTTCACTTCATGCTTCCCTCTGCCGACAAGCTTTTTGAAGATGGAAATTTAATTCTCCAGCAGGACTTGGCACCTGTCCACACTGCCAAAAGTACCAATACCTGGTTTAAAAAATAACAGTATCACTGTGCTTGATTGGTCAGCAAACTCGCCTGACCTTAACCCCATAGAGAATCTATGGGGTATTGTCAAGAGGAAGATGAGAGACACCAGACCCAACAATGCAGACGAGCTGAAGGCTGCTATCAAAGGAATCTGGGCTTCCATAACACCTCAGCAGTGCCACAGGCTGATCGCCTCCATGCCACGCCGCATTGATGAAGTAATTGATGCAAAAGGAGCCCCGACCTAGTATTGAGTGCATTTACTGAACATACATTTCAGTAGGCAAAAATTTCAGATTTTAAAAACGTTTCTCAAGCTATTAGAACGTATTCTAATTTACTGAGATAATGAATTTTGCGTTTTCATTGGCTGTAAGCCATAATCATCAACATTAACAGAAATAAACACTTGAAGTAGATCACTCTGTTTGTAATGACTTTATATAATATACGAGTTTCACTTTGTAATGAAGAACTGAAATAAATTAACTTTTTGATGATATTCTAATTTGGTGAGATGCAAGTGTATATGCTTCTAATCTAATATATACTTACCTTGTAATGTCTTCACATTCGGTTTTGTCCGGATCCCAGAATTCCAAGCGGCAGAAGTTAGTCGACCGCCATATTGGGACACCCAAGTGATGGGTGTCTCAATATGGAAACCGCTGGTGGAGCCAGCCTCTTGCACGGTACCACCAGAGGAACACTATCGCTAACACGCTGTCGGGATCAGCCAAATGACTCACTGAACACCGTCATCTTTGTACAGGAGAAGCGCATGTTCAGTTTTAATATGATTGCCGCTATCTGCCTGCACGAAGGGGAGAGCGCTCAAACGGGACAGCACAGCACAGGAAGGAGAGACAGCAGACAAGGGGGATAGCACATGGGGTAGACAGGTCAAAGAAGAGAGCACAGACGGGAGAGGTCAGCACATGGGGGAAAGAGTAGATAGGTGGGTGAGCACATGGGGGGGGGGGGATTCTCAGCGCTGCAAAATAAATAGAAAAAATTCAATGTATTCCATTATAGCTAAGTGATACAATTTTTGTAGTGAAATACGTGTTTAAACATTAAAAAAATAACTAAATTAGCATTTTTCCTTGCCTGGTATTTAATCATGAAAAAAGCATTAGTTCTGAACGTTACATTAAAACTTTTTTTTTTTAGAAAAAAAATATGTAGATTTTATTGATATCTTGACGGAAATTTTGACACCATGGGACTCTGAAAAGAGCCATGTTTATACAGGCATGACATGTCACAACATACATTATGCTGGATTGATTTTTTACTCCCCACAGTTTTTCTGGTTTCGGTAGGATATTCTCACAACTAAGCATGGATTTATGGTTCTGCTTTTAAATATACATTTCAATTCATAATTAATTCTTACAATTAACAGTCAATTACATTATTCCCTGCTGAATATTTTATGCTTTAAAAGGCTCAATAAAGAACGCTTTAAGAAAAGCTACCATTAGCTAATCATCTTTCGTGGTGGCAAATTGGTTGCTTTCTATTAATTCTGATCTACGCAGTTCAGAAATGAAGATTATCTGATATCCAAGTAATGATGATAGATGACAGTAGGAGCCCAGGAAGTCCTACTCCTCTGTGTGAATACTTGTAGTACCATGTATATGGCCAATGTGAGACAAATCCTGCAATACATGAATATTCACTACTTACAGCTATATCCAGGTCTCAAGAGTGTTTACTGGAACTATCGGTATGATCATGACGTTCCTTCCCCATCTCACTCCTGGCAGGATTTTCAAGGAAAGTATGGAAGTTTGGGCATTGTTTGGATAGTATTGGAATTTGCAGACATTATGACTAGATTAATATAAACCCCTACTAAAAAAATTTAAAAAAAAAGTCAGAAGGGGGTCTCATTTGAGTAGTCCTTTATGTATCAGAATTGAGAGTTGCTTTATTAGAGTCACCTATTCTGGTAGGCCATGCTTCTACATTTGTTACAAGGAAAGCCCTTGATTTTCATTGGCGCGGTGGCTTCCACTGTAGATAACAGATGATTGTCGCTAGTATATAAAAAAGTTATTTCAAAAGCAAGCTGGCAAATTAGTCGTTTGTTGTGGAAACTTAATATCCATGTCTGTTACTCTGCCAATAATTCTAGGATATATGTTATTTCCATTCAATGGGTCCTTATAAATGTAATATATTCAGCCCATACATCAGTCGCAATGAGTTTAGAAAGTGAGTAACTTAAACCCAAAAAATATCTCAATCAGAATAATGTAATTTGGGTTCTGTAGCCATTCCTGTTACTGGGAGAAAGCATACCTCTGCAATTGTCACAAGTTCCAACTTTTGGCCAGATTAATACCTTAATGCTATATACTTTAAAGCACACCTGTCAGCAGGATTGTCCTCAGAAAACTACATACACTGTCAGGTGGGCGACATTACACTGATTTAAATGATACCTTGGTTGATGAAATCCATGCTGCGATTCTTGTGTAATCTTTACTTTCAGTTTGGAGATAATGAGATGCTCATGCTCCGGCACGGCCTGTGGGGGGTGCTTTATCTGGTGCTCTGCGTACATATTCATCTGTATGCTCTAATGACAGCTCACTGTGTTCACTGACCTTCCTCCTGTCTTACATAATGTATCTTGTAGTGCAGGGTTAGGTAAAATAGGAGGCAGGTCAGTGAACGATCAGTGACTTGTCATAAGAGCATACAGATGAATCTGTAAGCAGAGCACCAGATAGAGCGCCCTACACAGGCCGCCCCAAAGCACAAGCATATTATCTCCAAACTGAAAGTAAAGATTACACAAGAACCACAGGATGGATTTAATCAACCAAGGTATCGTTGTAACGGCGCCCAGCTGACAGTGTATGTAGTTTCCTGAGCACAATCCTGCTGACAGGTTCGCTTTAAACATGAGCCCATGTCTCTGCTTTACAGATCTATTACATGCTACATGTGTTACATTGTCCCGCTAAATGAAATAAACTGAAAATCCTGCTCTCATGTTCTACAAGTGCTCAAATTACAATTAAAAGGGCAAAAATTTTATTCAACATTATATATTCTTACGATTGGGTGCTTTTTTGAATGCAGAGGTCTGCACTATTTTAAATTGATGTTTCTTGCCCAACTCACTGTGTGGAGATTAAGCACAAAATTATACATTGCCAAATAGCTTTGAATATTCACATCTAAAAAGTAATTTGTTTTTGTGTTGGGCAATTTACTCACAAGCTAAAATATTCAGCCTGATAAGTAATGAAACCTAAATCTAGAGATCGGCAACACTGAACTTCTCCCACCCGCTAGGTCACCACAGCAATATCACATTCTACAAAGTGGCAGAATAAAGGAACATTCAGTGGTTTGGGTCTACAAAACAGACATGGTGGCTTATTTCCTTAACTTCCACAACACAGTAAATTATCGGTAATAAATATTGCAGTTTAGCGAATTAAGTGAAAATAAGTCACACCAGTTTCTTCCAAAAGCTGGAAAAGAAAGTTAAATTAAATTTAACTCGTGGATTACAAATGACCAGTAATTAATGTGAATACCTTAGAGGGCAACATTTTTTTCTACCTCTAGTGTCAAAATAACTCATGAGGATTTTAAGCCCCAGTTTCTAGTTCTGCTGGTTCAAGAAACTCTTGATTTTTTTTTTTTTTTCAGAAAAAAGTAAGACTGTCATACATAGAAAGTACAATAGAGAACCAAATCACCAAATCTGTGTAGTAGGGAAATGGATATTTACACGAGACGCACTGTAAATTATTAAAAGTCTTAAATTCTGATAAACCTATGTTAACACAATGGATGTAATTAAGAATAGAGCATTAGTTCCTACAGGCTTAGAAGCCATGATTGTCATGGGCCCTCAGCATGGGGCATAAACATGTATCTAAATACCTTGGCCAATACTAGTTAGTGACTTTTTGCACAATTCCCTGGTTCTTCAGAAATTATTCTTTTAAGGTGGCAACCAGCATTACTATAATGTACTAGAGAAAACTATGTATTACTAGGAGTTCCAACTAGAGTAAAAACTATATAAAATATATCAATCACATTTTCTTTTAATCATTGTGGTTCAGTGAAAGATGTGGTATTTTAAAGTGTTTTACACCCTACAGTTGGGGACCTGTGCATTATTGAGGTGGGTGGTAATCCCAACAGGGAGTATTCACCCTACCATCATTTCCTAAACAGATGGTACACAAGAATCATGAAATAAGCAATCAAGGGCTTTGAGCTTGTAATTTATTTCGAGAAAACCCATTCAGAAATGCCATGTGAGAAGGCAGAGGAGGAGTATGCTATGCATAATGGGAAATTGCAGCTCATTAGTATTTGTGAACTGCTTCTCCAACCAATGCAATACTCTGAAGACTAAGAACAAGAAAATGTATCATCATTTGTAAAATAACGCCATGTTCATGTCATCGCCTGTGTTGCTTATGTCAGAGTAATAAGTCAATTATGAGGCTCACTGATATTTCCCAGAAAGTCAGACAGTCCAATGAATTGTGCTTTTAGTGTGTATGTGTATGTATATACATACACACTATATCGCAAACTTGCAGGAGACATCGAAAAATATAGCACATGTATATATGCATCAATAGCAAGGATTTGCCAGCCAGATAAAAAATGTACTGATGTTGCAAGTTTCTCTTTTTCTCTTGCTATTAAGGCTGCGTGCCCACGGTGTTTTTCAAGCGTTTTTGCCGCGGAATTTCCGCAGTGAAAACGCTTAAACGCTTAGTAATACGTGCCCCATGGTCCCCAATGATAATCCACATGTGCTGTGCACATGCTGCGTAAATTTACGCTGCGGATTATCATTGCGGAAAAATACGCATTATGTCCATTAATTTTGCGGACACAGCGTAATTGCCGCCATTGACTTGCATTGAAACGCTTAATATCCGTGTCAGCACATTTGCACACACGGATATTAAGTGATTCTAATGTGCGGATGGTACCCAGGCCTGGAGAAGAGGAGACTCATCCAGACCCGGGTACCATGGTACCTGTTAAAAAAAAGAATTTAAAATAAAAAATAAAGATAATGCTTACCTTCCGATGGCCCCCGGTGTTTTCTCCGCCGCGTCCGGTCTGTTGTATGGGTCGCGGTGGTGTGAAGGACCTGCCGTGACGTCATTGAGTCATGTGACAGGTCGCACAACAGCTGACGTCGGCGGTGTGACCTGTCACATGACTCAATGACGTCACGGCAGGTCCTTCACACCACCGCGACCCATACAACAGACCGGACGCAGCGGAGAAAACACCGGGGGCCATCAGAAGGTAAGCATTATCTTTATTTTTTACCATTCTTATTCTTTACTTTTAACCATTACTTGGTCACACTGTATAAATCCATGCCGGTTGCATGGATTTATATAGTGTTAACAAGTTGTCAAGCACTTTCCAAGTGATGCTAAAATCACTTGGAAAAGCGCTTGATAACCTGCATGCAGAAATGCATGCATAAACTTCTACCTGGCGGGAAAAATGCATGTAAAATCCGCATGCGTTTTTCCTGCCAGGGAGAAGCGGAAAAAATATGCAGCATTTCTGCCTCGTAGGCACATAGCCTCATGCAGATATGGAGGGATGGGGGCAACAAGTATCCAGCTAGGCAATGTGTTGCAGCTAGAACGGACCAATAATTAACTAAGTATTCCAACGAGGGGTCAATGTAAACCAAAGAAATGCTAAACAGTTTGTGATCTCTTGATTGATCCCTTGTACCCAGTCAGTAGTGCCACCAATAGTAACGTACAAAGCTCCAGGATTCTTTAGCTCCGACTAAGTATAGAACATTCACAAGGAAATCTAGCACCATCAATCGGACAAATGGCCTAATCATGTAAAAATGAGAGTCCTGGTGCCAGCGCATAAAATATATACACACATCAAGTAAATTGTTACCTGCTAAAAGCAGCCTGGATTATTTGCAGCCAGAAAAACTGTCACCTGCTTGTGCCAGAATTTATTCTCTGGATTTAACACTGCTTCATTCAGTTTTAACACTGTCCAAGCTCTTCTGAGTGCGTGTGAAGGCTGTCTCACCTAGCTGGCAGACAGGCAGGTTGTGATTACCCATTTCTGTGCCGCCTAACCTTTCTGAAATGAATCAACAATAATATTTGCTGATCCATCTGGTAATGTTTCCTTTCACACATATTATAATGCACAACATCACACCTTTCAAAGATAAGCATGCAATGGGCAGACCACAACTATATCACCACTTCCAAACTGGATCTGCTGCTAATCAGTCAGGTAGGTATTAAGCGACTTGCTACTTTAGACTTACTAAGCATAAAAAGTCAGCCTTCTTCCCAGGAAAGTTATGTAAGGTCTGACTAAAATGCCAATCAATCACACTGAACTGATAAGATAGAATGGTGAACTATAGCCCTTGGCGTTGCTGCTAGATTTACTGCTAAACAATGGTTGTTTGGCATTATGGCCTAACCTACGATTATGGCAGTGTTAAAATAAATTCCACTTTGAATTTTTAAAGAAACACTCCCAAAGTTTTATCCCCTTAATATATTGCAATAATATTATATAGCACTGTGTACTTCGTTGCTCATTTTACCTTTCTACCCAGCTAATTCTTCTCTTTTCTCTGCTCTATGTAGGAACATGAAGTTTCTTCCCAGCATGAATCATTCCCCTCTTCAACTCCTGACCCAGCTGCTCCTCCTCCCCCTGCCAGGGACTTTTGCAATAACTTAACTGATGCAGGGAAAAATTGACCTCTTGTTTCTACATAGAGCTTAGAAGGATTCAGCTGGTCAGTTTTTAATCACGTGATGCCACAGACCTAATGGAAAACAGAAGAAATAGCTGGGTAGAAGGGCTCTCGTGGAATGAGCTTTAACTTTAACCGGACAAGGCTCGCCCTTGAGCCGGTACGCTTCCAGGATAGCTGAACGGATCCACCGAGCTATCGTGTCTTTGGAAGCACGTTGACCATGCCGACGACCTGCCGGAATTATAAAAAGAGAGTCCGACTTCCGAAAACCTTGGGTGATCGTAAGATAGAACTTCAATGCCCGCACTAAGTCCAACGAGTGCAAGGCTCGCTCCCCTGGATTCTTAGGTCCTGGATAAAGAGAAGGCAACACAATGTCCTGATTAATGTGGAATTGTGACACTACCTTAGGCAAAAAATCTTCACTAATACGAAGCACCACGCGATCCGGAAAAAATTCCAGAAAAGGAGGCGAGCAAGAAAGTGCTGCCAATTCCGATACCCTTCTCAAAGAGGTGACTGCCACCAAGAAGGCCACCTTCCAAGAAAGTAGTGAAAGTTTAGCAGAATCCATAGGCTCAAAAGGCCTATGCTGAAGGGCTTCCAGGACTAGATTAAGCCGCCATGGAGCCACAACTGCCCTCCGTGGCGGAAACGGACGTGCGACTCCGCGAAAAAAAGAGCGCACATCCCTGCGAGAGGAAATAGCCTTCCGAAAAAGTGCGGAAAGAGCAGATATCTGTCCCCGCACCGTACTAACTGCCAAACCCCTGGCTAGACTAGATTGCAGAAAGGCCAAGAAGTTGGGGATGGAAAAAACCCTCGGGTTTCTTGAGGATCCAGAACACAATGAATAGAAAGACTCCCAAGTTCTGTGAAAAATCCTGGACGTAGCTGGAGTCCGGGCCGCCCGTAAGGTAGCAATGATCTCGGGCGAAAAACCGCGACGGGTCAAGATCTCGGTCTCAAGAGCCACGCAGTCAAACGAAGGGACCTCAGGTCCGGATGACGAATGGGCCCCTGAGTGAGCAAGTACGGGCGAATGGGCAGCGGAAACAAAGGTGCCGCCTGAAGAGACACCAGCGTCGAATACCATGTCCTCCGCGGCCAGTCTGGTGCTATCAGAATTATTGATACCCTTTCGAGTTTGATCCGTCGGATCACCAGAGGTAGTAAGGATATCGGCGGAAACGCATAGATCAGCTTGAACTGACCCCACGGGCCCACTAGAGCATCCACCGCCACCGGGTCCCTGTACCTGGACATGAACGTCGGAACCCTGGCGTTCAGCCTGGATGCCATCAAGTCCACCTGAGGAGTCCCCCAACGGGAACACAGCAGAAAAAACACTTCTGGATGGAGACTCCATTCCCCAGGGTCCACTTGCTCGCGACTGAGGAAGTCCGCCGAGATATTCAACACCCCTGGAATGTGAATTGCAGAGATTGCTGGAACTTTGGACTCGGCCCAGACCAGGATCCGAGAGACCTCCGACATGAGACTGGAACTCCTCGTCCCGCCTTGGTGGTTGATGTACGCGACAGCCGTAGCGTTGTCCGACTGGATCCGGACTGGTAGACCGCTCAATAAGACCGTCCAATGTTTGAGGCAGAGAAATATTGCTCTCAACTCCAAAATGTTGATCGGGAGAGACTCCTTTGGCGACCAGACTCCCTGAATCCAGAGGTCGTTCTAAACTCCCCCCCCCCCCCCCCCCCAGCCTGTCCGGCTGGCATCGGTTGTCACCACCGACCATCTCGGAGGAAGGAAGGATTTCCCCACGGATAGAGTCTCCGGACGTAACCACCATCCAAGAGATTCTCGCACCCTGCGGGAGATAATGACCGAGCGATCCAGAGAAGTTAGCGATCGATCCCAATGGGTCAGAATAAGGCTCTGGAGATCCCAGGAATGAAATTGTGCAAATGGTACTGCTTCCATAGTTGCCACCATTTGACCCAGAAGGCGCATGCATTCCCGAAGGGACATTGACAGCGCCGACCTCATAGCCTGGACCAGAAGACGAAGGTTCGTCTGTTTGACAGGAGGCAGGGACACAACTACCCGAACAGTATCGAACTGCATCCCCAGGAAAAGAATGGACTGTGCTGGCTCCAATGACTATTTCTTCCAATTGATCAGCCACCCGAAGTCCATCAGGTACTGAAGGGAGAGATCGCGAGCCGCTATTGCCTCCTCCGCTGTGGGTGACACTATGAACAGGTCGTCCAGGTAGGGGAGGATCGTAACCCCCGTCTTCGAAGAAGCGCCATGAGAGGAGCCAGAATTTTTGTAAAAACCCTGGGAGCCGAGGCCAACCCGAAAGGCAGGGCCACAAACTGGTAATGGGTTTGACCTATAGCGAAACGCAAGAAACGTTTGTGAGCCCTGCCGATCGGGATATGCAAATAGGCGTCGCGGATGTCTATGGACACCAAGAAATCGTACTGCGACAGGGTCGCTATCACCGATCGGAGAGACAACATGCGGAACTTCCGTGTCCGGACGTAAATATTCAAATCCCTGAGATCCAGCACCGGACGAAACTTGTCCTCCTTTTTGGGGACCACAAAAAGGTTGGAATAAAAACCCTTTCCCTGGTCTTCCAGAGGAACCTGAACCACCACACCCTGCTGTAGGAGAGAGTCCACCTCCTGAAACAGTGCGGCAGCCAGTCTTGGCACGGACGGAATGCCCGTCAGACGAAACCTGTCTGGAGGCAGCGAATTAAACTATGAAATAGCCTGCCGACATAACCCGTGTCACCCAGGCGTCTGCTATGTGGGATGCCCAGATCGACCCGAATTGTAGCAGACGACCTCCCACCCGAGAGCCCTCGGGGGGATCCCTGGCGTCAGTCAGCCTTAGCGGACTTTTTATCAACCTCCCGTCTGTCCTGACGGGACCGTTGCTTCCAAGGAGTACAAGATTTCTGGGCGGATCTGCCGGAGGATGAGGGACGACCCAATCTCCAAGAAGGCTGACTGAATCGTCCCCTGGCCCGAAAGGACCGAAGACCTCTGCCGGGCCCTGTCCTGCTAGATGTGGATGCCACTGCCTTTTTCCCAGGCAGAGTAACATCCTTAGCTTTAGCTTTGGCAATTAGTTCCGAAAGATCTGAACCAAAGAGCTGACCGCCCTTATATGCCAGACTAAGCAATCCCTGTTTGGATACTGCATCCCCGGTCCACTGTTTAAGCCACAGAGCTCTTCTAATCGTGACTGCCGAAGCCTGAGCCCTGGACAGAATTGAAGCAGTGTCCAGTACTGCATCTCTGCCATTCGCTGAAAAAGCTTTTCCACTTCTGAACGCGAAGTCCATCCTGCCACGCCGCACGCAGCTGATCCAACCACCGCAGAAAAGCCTCACCGGCCCACATGGCCCCCAAGGCCGCTCGGAAACTATGACCCGCGGCTTCATAAATGGATTTCAGCGCTGACTCCGATCTTCTGTCCAAAGGATCCTGAAGATTGCCTCTCCCTTTAACAGGAAGCAGGGAAGACTTGGTCAGCTGAGACAGAGATATATCCACCTCAGGAGAGGGAACCCAATTAGTAACCATCTCCTTGGCACAGGGATATAGGGCATCAAAAAAACGCGTTCCTCGGAAGCGTTTATCCAGACACTGACGCTCCTTCTCCACCGCTTCGTTAAGTTCCTCATGCGCAGGTAATGTAGAACGAACACGGCGCGTCTTCTGATACAGACGGCCCGACCTAGATGGTCTTGTCGGCTCTTCAGACAGCTCTAATACTTCCCGCATGTGCTTAATAAGCCCATCTACGCGACCAGAAAGAGAAACAGAGCGATCCTGTTGATCCTCCTCTTCGGACTCAGAAATTTCATCAACTGAATCTGTTGGTGAATCCGAAGCCTCTGATGCGCTCTGCGAGGGAGACAACGCCACCATAGTCTTGCGGCGCTTTTTACCTCGTGGTATTGGGTGTGATCTAGCTGACACCCACTGTCCCAGGAGACTAGAGAGACTATCAATGGAGCGAGTGAGCGCCTCCACCTTAACATCACTGAGCGTTGAACTTGATGTAGTAGAAGGCCTGAGTGTATCAGAGGCGTGCGACTGAACCTGAAACGGATCAGGAGACCGATCCGCACTCCCAGGCCCCTGATCCGACATGCCACCCACACCAGATGCCAGGATGTACAACCAGGATGGCAAAAAAGTGTGAAAGCTCCACAGCCTGTTTTCAAAACTCATTTTTTTTTTTTTTATATATATATGCGACAGGCTCTGAAGGGTTAAAGCTCACCCTTAGAAAAGAGCTACCCCAGAAATGGCGAGCAAAAAATCAATAGGGGGAAACTCCCTTAAACACCATGTGTTTCTCCTAAAGTTCCACTTTTTCAGAAGGGGTTAACATCACAGCAACGATAATACTACACAGCCTAAAAGGTCAGTGAAGTAAATAGCTTTAGGAGAGAAAGCGGCAGTGCTCCTGAGGACTCCTAATAGGTAGCCTGGAGAGACAGCACTGACAAAGAACCCCTGCCAGAGGCAGAGGGGACTCACCGGTACTGCGGCGACCGCTCCTCCTAAGTGTGTGGACGGACGGGGAGTAGAGAGCAGGAGGCGCCGCTGGACGCCGGAGGGAGAAGCAGGGACCGCCAGCGCACGCTCAACCAAGCGCTTCCTGCCTAAGTAATGACGGCAGGAAGCCACGCGCCCGCTAGGCCACGCCCCCCGCCTTATTCAAACAACAAAAATGAGGGCAGAAAACTTCCTACCTCCATGAAGGCAGGAAGCAAGTCAATAAAAGCAAGAAAACGCACGCCAATACAGGGAGCTTCCTGCCTCAATGAAGACAGGAAGCAAAAACGAAAAAGCATGCGCAAATAAAAATAAAAATTACTGGCCTCTGTCTCTGCTCCCCAGTCAAGGCAGCATCTGAAATAGACAAGAAACACACAGGCAGTACACTTGCCGTAGCCGTCAAAGATACTCTTTAGATCAAAGAGCACTTACCCGGCTGAACGCCACAGGGATCCTCAGGGATGTGTGGCGCCATGGCCCTTTGCTCCCCCCTATGGCGGAGCACGCAGGGACGCTCTCAGATGTGTGGTGTGCGCCTCCGCCAGGGAGCGCCCTGTATCCCCCGGGGCCGGCAGGCATAAGTGGGAACCTCCTCAAGGGGTACACAGAGCTGCCAGGGGAGGGTCAGAGACCTCTAGACCACGGGGGGTCCAGGACTCGCTGGATATAAAATAACAACTCTTCTGAGGAGCTGCCGAAGCAGCGACTATCCTCTGAGACCTCAGATAAAAAGATTGATGAACATGGGAGTAGGAGGAGCCTATATACTGGAGTGGCCGGTCGTCTTTTTCCAATCTGAGGTGACTATCCTATGGGGCTCCGCCTACCCACGAAGTAGAGAATCTGTGTCTCCCTTCCTTCCCTTCTGCTGCTGAAATTAGCAATTGTAAATACACATTGCCATATAATATGATTATTGCAATACATTATTAGGATAAAAATTTTGAAGGGAGGAGCGCTTCTTTAATATTGACAGCAAAATTAGGTAAACAGTTAAACCCGCCCTTATTGCATCAGCATATTTGTGGCAGATAGTAGAAAACACTTACTGGCTTATTGTTAAGGTCTTTGTAGTTTAGAATGATAAATCTGCTCTGTGCGACCAATTCATTTAATACTTGTGATAAACTAGCAGCGCTTCAGTATACAGCATGGGGGAGAAACAGGGCAGTAGTTTGTTCCTCTAACGAGAAATGATGACAAATACAAAAAAAGGCACAAACCCGCAATCTATACGTGCAATTCACCTGTACCAAGATACATTATGATATAACCACATCAAATACTTCCAGTATTAAATATACCGATGTAGTATACATATTCCACCTCCACCAACATGTGAAGACACCAGGCACAACATCTTTGTAAACATGCCAACAGCTTTTTCCAAAAGAAGAACATTTGCTCATTGCCAGGCTTAGAACAATCGCTTTCCCCCACTCATGGAGAGGGAGTGGGCAAAGCATTCTTATCCAGTCAACTTTACGAACCTTGACTCGAGGAATACTTTGCCATCCCAAAACCAAGAGCCCAGGTATGCATAGAAGAAATGGTTAAGTTAAGTTATGGAGGCACTGCAGCCATCACTACTAGGGATCAAGCATATGGCCGTATTAATATACAACTCGTGGCATGTGTTTTATTCTTCCAATCAGGCAGGAAAAAAAAAAGAAAAGGTGCCAGCTTAATCATATTCTTTATATATGAAAGAGCTCACTACTAGAAGCTACTGATCTGTACAACTGGACTGAAGATGTACAGCAGCCCATGGAGGCCATGTGATAGCATAATGTGGAGACACTTTAAATTCAGCTATAAGGAATAATTTAGATCCCTTACATTATGTTGGCTGAAATTATGTAGTTAGATTATAGAAATGTAGAAATTGTCTGTTAGCTGCAATCTATGGAAATCATTGGGAGTGGTAGCAGCTGAACTTCCCTTCAAATGTATGAAAATGTTAAGGATTTCATATTGACAGAAAATGCTTGCTTTGCGATAACCATTTTATGTTCTGTTAAACATAAGCAGGAACCAGTTCGATAGAAACATCCTATCCGTTCCATTGTACATGTCACACTTCATCACACAGTACTTTGTAACCTCACACAATTCAGGAGGAGGCTGGAAGGATAAGCCAGGGTCTCGCCAAAAACTTCAAGCGCATTAGCACCACACACATGCCAAACAGCGTTATCACTGCAAGGACAGAGCCAGTAACAGCAGAAACATCAGCAAATCTATTAGGAAAAAACTGGCAGTACTAATAGAGTAGTAGGAAAACAGAAGGTCAAGGCAAAAATAGAAACAAAAAAAATTAACTCCTTCAAAGCAAACATTACATATTGATTTTGCTTTAAAAACTGGATCAGTAAAGATTAGAACTAAACATTTTCTGAATATACAAATATACATACACATCAAAGAGAAAAATACAAAAAAAAAAATCACATTATGCCAATCAATTATTGTCATTAAACACCCTGGAGCAAGTCCAGAGCTTCTAATCACTTTTTTTTTAGATTAAGTGCCCTGGTATTTAAATGCACAGGTCATCTTAAAATTTAAGAATGCTAACTCCAAGTGGTGCTTGAGCTGAACGGCTATGAACTACACTGGTACGAAGAGGTCTCAAGTGCCAGCTGATCCAACAAACTTGATAAACCTGAACCCCATTTTTATATGTAGTTTAAAAGGGGGAAACTAAATCCAGAGGTAAGAAAGGGACCATTAATTTCTCCACATTAATTAGGACCAAAAGGAGTTGGAAGTCTGTGGTGATTTGTATATAATTGTCAGAATATTCAATTACTACAAAAAAAATAGCAGCTTGCTTGGATAGTGCCAACATGGCTAAAGTTGATGAAAGAAAGCAAAGTCATAGGACTCCTCTGCACGCCAGGTCCATCAGGGAAATCTCAACTTCAATAATGACAAATACTGTACATAAGAGGCTTAAAAAGTGGGTGTCCAGGATAAATGACCCCCACACAGATGAAAGTTGGATGAACCTGCCGATTTCAGCAAGACCAGACAACTAGATGGTGCATATGGGGAACTAATGACTGTTGGAATTTCATAGCCCAGAGATGAGCTACTGCCAGACGTTCTTGGCACTCTCACCTTATTCATTGACCAAGCATTCATGCGTTTTATAAGGGAGACAGGTTATCAGTATCAGGTGGGGATGTAATAAGCATAACTCCCAACCTATCAATTGTTCATAGCTCACAAGTGGCACGCTGTGCAGAGCGCATTCTTGGGTATTGCAGCTTTGTTTTGTCAATGGGAATGGAGGTGCAGTACCTGAAAATGCCCACTATACAATGTACAGTTATGCTGTTCCAGCACTGTACACTGCGTATACAGGGTGGTCCAAAAGTAGGTGGACAGAAAGTGTAATAAGGTTATGAAGGGGGAGATTTATCAAACATGGTGTAAAGTGGAACTGGCTCAGTTGCCTTTAGCAACCAATCAGATTCCACTTTTCATTCCTCACAGACTCTTTGGAAAATGAAAGGTGGAATCTGATTGGTTGCTAAGGGCAACTGGGCCAGTTTCACAGATCTAGTTTTCACAGATAGATCTCCCCCAAATCGGTTTTCTTTTCAGATAATTCAGATAACACATAATGGCAAATAATTTAAATACAGATCAAAGAAAATGGATTTTAACAGAGTATTGGAAATCTCAAAATGCTGAAACCGTTCGAGCAAACTGGGTTGAAACATTTGGTACTCAAGCCCCAAATTGACAAACCATTTACCGCATTCGTGACAAATTCAATGCCACTGGCTCAATCCTTAATGCTCCAAAAACTGGTCGACCCAAAACAGTCTGTACAGAAGATGATAAACAACTTGTTGCTGAAACATTTGTTCAGAGTCCAAAAAAGTCCACCAGAAAAGCCTCTTTGGAATTGGGAATTTCACGAGCTTCTATCATGCGAATCCTGAAATCTATTGGGTGGAAAGCTTATCGTTCACGTCTAATTCATGGTTCATTGGAGGATGATCCAGACAGGCAGCTGCAATTTAGTGTTTGATAAATCTCCCCCTTCATAACCTTATTACACTTTCTGTCCACCTACTTTTGGACCACCCTGTATATCACCAGTGTTAAAAAGGTGATTGGTAGGGATGCCAGACTCCCACAAATTGTCTTTTGATGTCTTAGTCTGAGGATAGGTCATCAATATCCAAGTCCCAGACATCATTTAAAGCATATCAGTACTTAAATAAAGGTTATGGAAGATCAATCATAGTTTGCTATAACTGAACTCTTATGAGCACAGTCATAGTTCAAACATGATGCAGTCGGCTTTTAGGCTAGATCCCACATTGGCAGATTGGAAATAGGACCTAGATCAGGAGTGGGGAACCTCCGGCATCTGAGTCATTGGCAGGTCACCATTACCTTCTCTGACCTCCGAGCAGATCCCTGGGGACTACAGAGCTCTAGCTTGCAGCCACGTTTTGCCGGCTGCCAGTCCTTTTATTTCTTTCTTGCACTGAGCACACAGTGTACTAAACGCTGTAGTACATGCTATGAAAGATTACGTTTTTCCAATACAAGCATCTGGATGTACTTTGTGGGCAGAGTTGGTGGACAATGTGCTCCAGTCCCAAAGATGAAGACAGCAGTTGCAGCCCCCATGTTTGGTAATGTATATGCTCCAGCCCCAGTAATGTATATGCTCCAGCCCCAATAATGTATATGCTCCAGCCCCAATAATGTATATGCTCCAGCCCCAGTGTGTCCCATGTGATGTATATGCTGCAGTCCCAGTGTATTGTGTTGTATACTGCAAACCTTCCACTGCTTGAGTTCTATAAAAGTAGCACGAGAAGTGATTTATTTACCACTTTCGGGAGATCTGCAGTGTAATATATACATCAGTGTTCAGAACTTACTGATGTGAGTGCTTTACAAAACTTATCAAAGACTTGACTGTGCTCCAGACAGACGTAAACCTAGAAAAAAAAGTTGAGTAACCTCAATACAACCCAACATCACACGCCTCACCAAACAGAAGCTGCTCTAGCCACGACATAAGGGGTAAAGTTAATTAACCCCTTCGCCCCAAAGGCTGTTTTCACCTTCCGGACCAGGCCAAATTTTACAAATCTGACCAGTATTTTATATGGCAACTCTGGAACGCTTCAACGAATCCCAGTGATCCTGAGATGGTTTATTCATGACATTGTACTTAATGTTCATGGTAAATTAGAACAATTCGAGGTTTGTATAATTATCAATTTTGGCAAAAAATGTGAACATTTTGCAGTTCTCATGTGTCTACTTTACATCAGCATAATTTAACACTTTTTTTTTGTTAGTGAGTTAAAAGGATTAAAAGTTTATTAGCAATTTCATTTTTCCAACCATTTATTTTATTTTTTTAGAGAACATATCACAGTGACTTTTAGGGGGCTATATGACAAGTTACCCAATAAATTACCCTGCCGTTCGCCCAATTGACTTTTGGAGAGCAAAATGGGCTGGAATAGATAGCAGACGCCATGTCATGTTTGCAGATTCCCTGTTGGGCCCAAACAGTGGAAACTCCCCCTGCTAGTGACCCCATTTTGGAAACTATACCCCTCAAGGAATCTAAATATGTGGTAAGCACCTTTAACTCACAGGTGCTTCACAGAATTTTATATTGTTGAGCTGTGAAAATGAAAAAAAATAAAACATTTTTAGACAAACATGTTTTATCTGCTCCAAAGGGTAACAAAAAAATGGACTGTACAATTTGTTGTGCAATTTGTTTTGAGTGCACAGATACCACATGTGGTGGAAAACTTCTGTTTGGGCACATAGCAGGGCTCTGAAGAGAAGGAGCACCAACTGAATTCTGGAGTGCAATTTTGGCTGGAACAGATTGCGGATGCCATGTCACATTTGAAAAGCCCCGCCGACATGCCAAAACATCAGAAACCCCCACAAGGGACCCCATTCTGGAAACTATACCTTTTGAGAAAACAGTCTACCGGTGAAGTGAGCATTTTTAACCTTCAAGCGATTCACATTCTTGTATAATATTGGGCTGAGTCAATGGAAAATTACTAATTTTTTCTCTAAAATGTTACTTTTGCCCCAAGTTTTTAATTTTCAAAATGAATAGGAGAAAATGGACAAAAGATTTTAACGAATTTCTCCTTAGTATGCCAATACCTCATATTAGGTCGAAAACTACTTTTGAGGCATAGTGCAAAGCTCAGAAGGGAAGGAGTGCCATATTGTAATGCACATTTCGCTGGAATGGTTTGAGGGTGCCATGTGACATTAGCAGAGCTGACAGAACAGCAGAAAACCCCCATAAGTGACCCAATTATACATACTACACCTCAATGAATTAATCTAGGGGTGCAGTGATCATATTGATACCACTTGTGTCACAGAATTTTATATCATTGGGCAGTAAAAATATAATTACATTTTAACCACAAAAAATTAGTTTTAGATTCAGATTTTACATAGTCACAAGGTGAGATTGTAAAAAATGGCACCAAAATGTGTCAAACAATTTCTGCTGAACATGGCAATACCCCATATGTGGCTGTACAGTACTGCTTAGCCACACGGCATAACTCAGGACGTAAGGAGCACCATTTTACTCCTGGGAGAACAAGTTATCGTAGAATAGTTTACGGACTCCATATACAGAGCCCTTAAGTGCCCGAAGAACAGAATTCCCCCTTAAGTGAACTCCGTTTGGAAATTATACCCCTCTGGTAATTTATCTACGGGAGTAGTAACCATTTTGACTCCATGGGTATTTTCCAGAAACCAGCAGCAATGAATATTGCTGAGTGAAAATTGCAAATCTGCCAATGTAGTGCCTGTACAATGTAGTGCCCAGCTCGGGCTTCTGGAGACATGGACCCTGTAAATTAAGTTGGCTCTCATTGCTACAGAAATGCCAAACGTGGATGTTAACTGCTGTTTAGGCACAGACTCAGAACGGGGAGGGGGCATATGGATTTGGGAGACAAGAATCCGTTCACTATAATGAGGCAGCAGCGTTACCTTGGACTCCATATCTGGCCTTTGTTCAGCGGTGTCCTTCTCTTCAGAGGTGCACAAAACCGTGGTCGACTGCACTTATACACGCCAAAAAGACAGACAACCGTTGGATCATAGGCCAGACCGTCCACAGTGACGCCATCGGCCTCATTACAGGGAATCTTCAGTCATGGGTTCCGCCTGAATCAAGTATTTCAGAGATTTACACGAAAACCCTGGTGTAAGCGCTCAACGTAGAGCTCAGGATGAATGTGAGCCAAGCCTTACAGCGATCTTTGGGTTGCAGAATGAACAAAACATCAGGTGAAGAATTGGTTGCTTATTTTTTACGCCGTTTCACATGCGGTACAAGTGATTAGATGATAATTCGGGTTGATGTGATTAAAGTGATACCAGATGTATATGTTTTTTCATGTTTGGCTGCTATCACACACTAAGGAGCTTTTTTTGCACCACCATATTTTGAGAGCTATAATTTTTCCATATTTCTGCGGACAGTCGTGTGAGATCTTGTTTTTTGCAGACGAGTTGAAGTTTTTCATTTGTATCATTTTTTTGGCCACAATTTTTTTTTTTGATCGCTTTCTATTCTGATTTTTGTGAGGCAGAATGAACAAAAAGCAGTTCAGGAATTTTTTTTTTTTTTTATGCCATTCAGTGTGGTAAAAAGGATTAAAACTATTCTTTAGGCCAGTACAATTACAGCAATACCATATATATTTTCTAGAAAAAATAATAGTTCTTCGCATTGCTCTATTCTGAGAGCTTTAGCTTTTATTTTTTCACCGACAGCTATATGGCGGCTTGTTTTTTGCAGGTCAAGATGACGTTTTCAGTGATACCATTTTTATTAACATTTGACTTTTTGATAGTGTTTTATTCTACTTTTTGTTCAGTGGTATGATGAAAGTGCAGTTTTTTGACACTTTATGGTTTTCGCTTAAAGGGTTAACTAGTGGGACAGTTTTATAGGTCGGTTCGTTGCGGATGCGGCGATACCAAATGTGTGCTTTGATTTTAAATATATTTATTGGAAAAATATTCTCATTTTTCTCTCTTATTTTTTTTTTACATTTTTTTCACTTCATTTCATCCCAGGATGGGGCATCAACTTTCCCTGCCCAATTTTTTTGCATTGCAGGGCATTAGATTTGAGCATTGCACATAGGGAAGAGGCGTGTCAGCTCCTGCTCTGAGCAGCGGCTTACAGGCCACCATACCTAGGTGACCCCGTGGCCATCTTTTGGCCTGGGCCACTGGAGTCATTATGGAGACCATTGGCACAATGCGATCGCAATTGCGTTGTGGCGATCAGAGCAGAGAGGGAGCTCTAAGAAAATCATTTTGGCGAGTCCCAAAAATAATTAAAATCCTCAATTTATTGCAAAATAATTTAAAAGATCATACAGGTTGGGAATACATCTCAACGCGTTTCTGGCAAAAAGCCCTTATTCACTGAGATCACAGAGAGGGAGCTCCCTCTTGCTGCTGTGCTGATAGAGGTCGCTGTCACTATTGACAGTGGCATCAGAGGGGTTATACATCAGCAATTGGCACTAGCATTGATCGGGGGCATTGCTGCAGGGTATCAGGTGGCATAGTGCTGACACCCATTTTTGATCGTGCCGGCGCTCTGAGCGAGCCAACGCTATATTAACACCATACATGTATGGCAGTTTACAGGAACGCACCTCTTTCAGCACCGTACATGTACAGTGGATGTCGTGAAGGGGTTGCTTGGCCAAATTGGGTAAAGGCAGGGTAACTTTCAAGCTAATCATTTTGTGCGTCCCTCTGAATGATGGTATAAATATCCAAGTGGCCCCTGGAAAAAAAAGGTTCCCCACCCCTGACAGAGATTAAAAAAAATTTTTTTTTTTTTTTAGTTAAAAAGTAACATTTAAGTTACAACACAAGCACAGCAATTGTTTTTGTTCTAAAATAACTTTTTAATATTTGATTTTGTTAAACTTATATTAATATGGCAATTTAAAAAAAAAAACATCCAAAATTGAAAGTTCAAGTGTAACAAAGGACAGGTTATTGTACAAAACTTGTGAATAAGGATAAATCACCAAAATGATCCAACGGCAAACACTACCCTTCATATAATCTTCACAGCTTTTCACCAAGGCTTTCACAGAAATTATCCTTTTGATCCTGTATGAAAAGACATGTAAAATAATTTTCACGCCTTAGATCCCAATCCACAGGAAACCCATTTTCAGCTCTAGAAAACCATAAGTCAATAGTGACCCCAATAAATGAGCCATGCTATATATGAAGGAAATTTATTTTCGCTCTAGGTTTTACATATTTAAAGCTTTTTTGTAGCAGCAGGTCTACAACGTATAGGTTAGAAGCAATCTACCATCTAGATGCTGCTCCTCACCTCTTTGGATAATTGTTTTCCCAGCTTCATATGGTTGTACATGCACTTAAGAGCCGCGGGGCACATTGCTGAACACCAGGAGTCAGTGTGACATGCATGACTAGGATTGATGCTGTAGCTTCCTTTACACCATATGTAGATAATTAACCATTTAATTTGCTTGTGGCCAATGACTCCTTTTAGATTCTGCAGCAATGCCAATCTCTGCTGGATGCCCACCGTGCCCGACTAACTGGCATGAATGCGATAACTGGGAATATCACCTCTTATCCCAAACTAAATACAATGTTGTTCTTTAACTTTTCTGTGTTTGGCAAAGCAGATTTAGGCAGCCATTTACAGAATGATTTTTGTGCAGCATTCCAATGAAAATCCTGAAGTTGATCCTTAGCCCAGCTACAAGGCTAGAGCAATAAAATCTTATTTATGGTAATACAACATGTTCTGGCATAGTAACATAGTAAAGAATGACGGTTAAAACCTACGCACTTCGAGAGGTTAGTAAGTTTAGACTGACTACATTTTTTAACATGGGAGCCTGTAACATACAGTATGTCACTGTATAGTTATGTATACCTATACTGCTGCTGTCCAGTGATCAAGAGTGAATGCAGTCTTATTGGCAAAAGAAAATATAAAACAAACTACCTGTTGCTCCTTGGCAGTGAGTGATTTTTTCCCCACCCACAAGTAGCTTTAGTGTCAGTTTTCACTGACTCCCAGTGATCTGTGTTACTCCTCAGTGCTTACGAAAGTATCAAACTTGATGCAAGTCTGCTTCCTCCAGGTGCATATGTAACAGATTTATAAAAAAAAAAAGTCTCATACAAAAGAATGCTACATACAGTTATATGAAAAAGTTTGGGCACCCCTATTATTCTTAAGCTTAATGTTTTATAAAAATTGGTGTTTTTGCAACAGCTATTTCAGTTTGATATATGTAATAACTGTTGGACACAGTAATGTTTCTGCCTTGAAATGAGGTTTATTGTACTTACAGAAAATGTGCAATCTGCATTCAAACAAAATTTGACAGGTGCATAAGTATGGGCACCTCACCAAAAAAGTGACATTAATATTTAGTAGATCCTCCTTTTGCAAAAATAACAGCCTCTAGTCGCTTCCTGTAGCTTTTAATGAGATCCTGGATGAAGGTATTTTTGACCATTCCTCTTTACAAAATAATTCCAGTTCAGTTAAGTTTGATGGTCGCCGAGCATGGACAGCCCTCTTCAAATGATCCCACAGATGTTCAATGATATTCAGGTCTGGGGACTGGGATGGCCATTCCAGAACATTGTAATTGTTCCTCGGCATGAATGCCTGAGTAGATTTGGAGCGGTGTTTTGGATCATTGTCTTGCTGAAAGATCCATCCCCTGCGTAACTTCAACTTTGTCACTGATTCTTGAACATTGTCAAGAATCTGCTGATACTGAGTGGAATCCATGAGTCCCTCAACTTTAACAAGATTCCCAGTGCCGGCATTGGCCACACAGCCCCAAAGCATGATGGAACCTCCACCAAATTTTACTGTGGGTAGCAAGTGTTTTTCTTGGAATGCTGTGTTTTTTTGCCGCCATGCATAACGCCTTTTTATATGACCAAACAACTCAATCTTGGTTTCATCAGTCCACAGGACCTTCTTCCAAAAAGAAATTGGCTTCTCCAAATGTGCTTTTGCATACCTCAGCCGACTCGGATTGTGGCGTGCTTGCAGAAACGGCTTCTTTCGCATCACTCTCCCATACAGCTTCTCCTTGTGCGTTGTATAGTTGACCGATGCACAGTGACACCATCTGCAGCAAGTTGATGCTGCAGCTCCCTGGAGGTGGTCTGAGGATTGTCCTTGACTGATCTCACCATTCTTCTTCTCTGCCTTTCTGATGTTTTTCTTGGCCTGCCACTTCTGGCCTTAACAAGAACTGTCCCTGTGTTCTTCCATTTCCTTACTATGTTCCTCACAGTGGAAACTGACAGGTTAAATCTCTGAGACAGCTTTTTGTATCCTTCCCCTGAACAACTATGTTGAATAATCTTTGTTTTCAGATCATTTGACAGTTGTTTTGAGGAGCCCATGATGCCGCTCTTCAGAGGAGATTCAAACAGGAGAACAACTTGCAAGTGGCTTTTCTCATGATTGCATACACCTGGCTATGAAGTTCAAAGCTCAATGAGGTTACAAAACCAAAAAAAGTGCTTTAGTAAGTCAGTATAAAGTAGGTAGGAGTATTTAAAACAAGAAAATGATAAGGGTGCCCATACTTATGCACCTGTCAAATTTTGTTAAAATGTGCAATCTGCATTCACTGTTAGTACAATAAACCTCATTTCAAGGCAGAAACTTTACTGTGTCCAACAGTTATTACATATATCTAACTGAAATAGCTGTTGCAAAAACACCAATTTTTAGAAAACATTAAGCTTAAGATTAATTGGGGTGCCCAAACTTTTTCATATAACTGTATATGGTGAACCATGTAATACATTATTATTTTCTGAATTATCTAGATTTAAAAAAAAAAAAAAAAAAGTTGGAATAAAAACCATGCCACAAAAGTGTTAATTTCAAAAACAATACTTACCTGTAATTTGATTTTCTTTAAACCCATGACAGCACCTGAGAGTGGGATCTGCCCCAACACTGGACAGGAAGTTAAGAGCTCAAAATAAAAAGTCAACTCCCACTTCCTCCTTTAAAGTGGTTTCCAAGAAGTCACCTAATTTATCACTTATTATTTATACATTTAACTCAAGCCCTTTCTTCATTGTAAGAAGAGAAGATTGAGAACCATCACCAACCATAAGCCAGAGGGAGGGAATAAATAGGGGTGCTACTTACCAAACCCAATAGTGTTGACATTTTCCATTGAAGGCCCCCTAATGCAAAGATCTTGACCATAAGAAACCCTTCTGTTAATTTTCACCTAATGGTTCACAATATCTACCCAACTCTATGCTTTTAAGTGTAAATTGAGCATCCCAAAATGCCAAAAGGGTTCCAGAAATCAGGGCTGTGGAGTCAGTAAGCCAAACCTCCCAACTCCGACTCCCTCATACATGGTTCATGTTTCAGTGATAACTTTACTGTAGCACAGATTCATCTAAGCTAAAAGTCTAGACCCTTAGATCAGGAATAAGACAGACATTTATAGGACATTTCATAACTCTCCCAAATTCTTATGAAAAAAATATTCCCCACAAACTGCATTGACCTATTGCACCCAATTCATTATGTATTTTAGATGTTGGAGTCTGTGCATTTTATACCAACTCCACCAAAATGGACACAGACTCAGACACCATAGCCCTGCCAGAAACCAGAAGAAATATTTAGTACTATTATAATCAGATCTTTTTTTGTGTGTCCATTAGGATGTAACTATGTCCTTTTAAGAAATGTATTTAAACAGAAATGGACAACTGTAGATCAAGAATTCCATCTTAGAGAATTTCTGGTTACCGCATCCTAGCCAAGTGTTAATCATGGCTCTTCATGTTGTATCAGCTCTTATTAATTTAGAGATTGAAATTATCCTCTTCTCTATAAAAGGCATCAATTCCACAACTTAAATGGATGCAAGTTTTTGGCTGTTTTTTTTTTTTTGTGTTTTTTTAAGGGAGCAAGAGATGAAGACATCTCTATATCATAACAGCAGCACCAGGCACCAGCAATGGCACTTTCACTATTTTAATAGGTTACATGGCATTGGTTAGTATGTGGACATCGGAGGTAGGAAAATTATTTTGTGGTGCCCTTAGGAACAATAAATGTTATTAAAATCTGTACAGCTCTTTCAAATACATTGGTGCAAGTATAAGCAACTGGAAATAAAGATGACTTGCTGTGTGTACTAACCCAAGTTTATTTAAAATATAAGAGCAAAATCATAGCATGTATAATCAAATGGTGCAGGTTTCCATCTGGATGTAACAATTTTAGAAGCTGCTGTAGCAATGCCGGGTTGGCTAGGGTAAATCCTAGCTCTGCAAGCTTTGATTACTGCACCTGGCTAGCTCTGCATATAACCAGGCTAGGTGTTCATCTAAAGCAGTCAGCTCAGGAAAGTGGACCAGACTGGAGGTGTCTTGAAGATAAAGAGACCGGCCAGAATCCCTCTCTGAGAAGAGACTGCACAGGCCGTGTACAGAGAACCGCAGGTATCACTGGTTGCTATGGACAATAATTGTTTTGTTTGACAGAGCTGAGGCTAGCTCAGCCATGCATGAGTAGCTGGGGTCGGTTTTATTTAGTTTGCGCCTGGACAAGGCTAGGGATTTAGGTTTCTGAGTTAGTTTTGGTACAGTGCAACCTGTGCAAAGCAATACAAACTGCATGTTTGGATTAAAACTGCATGGCCTGTTTTAACGCTACCCAAAGCCTAATGCGTACCAGAAAGTGAAACCCTATACTGCCTAATGCTAATCAATGGTGTAATAAAAGGATCCCTTATCAGTCAGTACGAGTATGTATTCATGTTGGGTGACCACATAACTAAAATAATTTCTCTATTGCCTTCTAAGTAGCGGACTAGAACAGAAGACCATAAAAGATTCAGCCACAGAGAATGGCAGCTCTGGTAGACATAATACTGCTCCGACAAAACCTACACATTGTAATAGAAGCAATGTTCATGGACGTGTAACTTCTAATATCTCAAAATGATGAGAAATATTAGGCTATTTTCCCAGTTCTGTTTAATACACAGGCTTGATCTGTACATAGATGGGCAATCTTATAGACTAATTGACTACAATGTGTTAAATTTAAAAAATAATAATATTTCTGAATATAGGAGACCGTGAGAAGATTTAATTTAAGTTTAAGATTACATGGATTTTTTATGACTTGGAAAGAATGGAATCAAGGATAATTCTTTACGGCATTTATTTAGTAGTGGAGGATATTAGAGGAGCAATCCGTACATAGAGGAACATAAGGTGAAATATATGACTAAAATGTGAGCAAGCATAGCTCTTCCCTTCAGAAATTACTTTATAGACCATGCTATGTATTATGAACTAAGAAAGCATATATGAGAAAACTGGGAGAAAATGACCAAAACAACTTCAATAATAGAAAGCTAAATAAAGCCAAGTTGGGGAAAAAATTAGTTTTTCAATTTTGGGGATGTTTTTTGGCTCTGTGCACACTGTGCGTTTATGCGTTTTATCCTCTCGGAATTGGTCCCAAAAACGCATTGGAAACCTTATGCCATCAATGTCTATCAGAATTCTGATGAGCTGTGTACATGATCAGGAATTTTCCTGTCAGGATTTGCAGTGTGTTTTAATCTGCAGCATGTCAATTCTGTGCGTTTTTCCTAATGAATGCATTGGCAAAAAACGCACCAAAAAATTTCAGCAGCGTCTTTGCTGCCAATAGGTGTAGAAACACTGCAGAAATTTCTGCACAAAACACTCATTGTGCGCACATACCCTAAATGTTTCATTTTAACAGTTGTAATTCTTTACAAATAACACGTCAACTTTAATGTTGCGATTAAGCTGGGATCATTAGCAGACATATTAGGCCAAAAGGATGAAAGAAGAACTCCACTCCCTTTGTCAATCTTAGGTGATCACCCATTAACCACATCATCTAATGAGTAAATTTCCAGGACTGAGGTCATCTTCAATCTCTGCTGTGATGGCAACAGTAGGGCTTTGTAAGCACTGACAGCACCCATTAGGAATCATGGCGAAATGCTACATTTTAGAATGGGAACTGGCGTCTGAGCGAGACTGACACCCTCATTACTTGTTGTGAACCAGTTAAAAAGGTGGTTCACTAGAATGTATATTGTTGCACATAAATTTAAACCTTTCAATAAGTATTTTTGCAAATAACTTATGTTGACATATTTGCCTCTGAGCAGCCCTATCGCTGCTCGCATAGTCCCCATCATGTGACCCCCGGCTTCACCCGCCGCTGGCATCCGGTGATGTCACGTCAACTTCCGGTCTCTGGAAGATGACCTTGCATCATCGAGGAGTGACCAAGTCTCACGTACTCCCCTGATTGACTGGTTTGTGGGCAGTGTTTCACTGCACATCACAACCCAGTACCCAGCATGCGCTGTAGAAGCTTTCCCTCTCTCCTCTGCTTTCATTGGCAGAGCCCCACAAGCGCGTGCTCGATACTGTGCTGTGACATGCAGTGAAACACTGCCCACAGACCAGTCAGTCAATCAGCGGGAGTACGCGAGACTGGGTCTCGCCTCGGCGAGGCAAGGTCATCTTCCAGAGTCTGGAAGTTGATGTGACCTCACTGGATGTTAGCGGCGGCTGAAGTCGGGGGTCACGTGATCGTGACTGAGCAGCGATGGCACCGCTCAGAGGCAAATATCAACAAAAGGTATTTGCAAAAAGACTTATTTGAAAGGTTTAAAGCGATGTGCAATAATATACATTGTAGTGGACCACCTCTTTAATGCAAAAAAACCCACACAACATTAGTACAAGTACCTAAGCCAAAAGGCAACAAATCATGTCCTATTCAATGCTATTCTTAAAAGCTATATGAAAACCTGCCTATTCATTTATAATTGTAAAGTAGCAAGGACAGATAAGAATGTTTACCTTGAAAAGTCACAAGTAGAAATTTGTCTTGTGTCGTCTCAGCATGGGGAAAATAACGTGCACACGGTACAAGACAATCAGCACTTTCCTTCATACTATACCCAGATTCCCTGGGAATGTTTTAATAGTCCTTCCTATTGAACATTCAGTAACATGTATGAATAGCCTATCAGAAAAATACACAGAGACATGCATAAGATGTGACTACAAGTCCTCACAGTTAAAGGCCCTGGATTCACCAAGAATGGAGTGCAATACGGGTCCAATGGAGTAAAAAGCACCAGATTCATTAAGAGGCGCACAACTCAATGGATTTGGCACATTTTTTCAGCTGGCATGCACCAGTGTAAAACGTGGAATAGAATACATCTGTCATACATTTGTGGCATAAATGATGATTTTATAGGCTGCACTTGTCCATGCCCCCTTCCTTCTAAAAGGCTTACGATTTTTTTTGTCCAACTATGAGACGCCCAGACCAAAAAGCCTTTAATACAGGTTTCAGACCAGACCTAGTGATAGGATTTGCATCCAATTTTGTACACCGCTTTAGGATTGCAAATCCATGCAATATGACAAAAGTGCAAGGATTGTATGCTGCACCAATATTGAGGTCTTGACACTATGCAGAGAGTCATGTGGGGCAAATCCATGAAAAGTTTTCAACAAATTCCCCTCATATCTATGTATTGCATTACACTACCTTCTTAGATGAGGCATATTTTTGTATCGTTGTCAGTGAGGCCCTTTTGTTATTAAAGTTTTATTATATATTGGCTTATGTAATAAAATTTAAATATATTTTTTTGAAGGCTCCCTTGAGTTTACTTTATGTCCTGGGATATACTCTGACTTCTTCCTAGGCATTTGTCTTTAATTATATTGAAGCGCTATTCAGTGCCTTATTCTGAATGGAAAGCACATCTTTTGACTGATTAAAGGGGTTGTCCACTACTTTTACATTGATGCCCTATCTGTAGGATAGGGCATCAATGTGTGATCGACCGGGCCCCCGCCAATCAGTTGTTATCGGTGCCATTCAATTGAATAGGAGGCGGCTGTGCAGTACACTGCAGCGGCAACTACCACTTGACGGCGGAGCCCCGCAGGCGGGCACTTCTGGCTAGGGGCCGTCACCGATAACAGCTGATCGGCGGGGGCATCCATGTAGAAGTAGTGGACAACCCCTTTAATAAACGTGCAGAGAGTCTAATAACAAACATCCAAATACAACCCATTAGAAGACCACAATAAAAGGAAACTAGTGATTCAATTTACTATCTTCATACTTGATAACCATGAACTGCCTTTTGGAGTGCAGGTCTTGCCATACAATTATAAAGGGGATTAGATCAACCAGGGCCAACTCCCTCATCTCTTCCTCTCCTCCAGGCACAGCCAAATAGATTACCTCTATAGTATGATGCTAACATTTATTAGGAAAATCCACATCAAATTGGCTGCATAATCCTTTAAAGTTTAGAAGTAATCTTGGCTCCTCACTCTCTCCTACTGTTGAGATCTCAATGCTCAGTACAAGCTGCAGCAGTCAGGCTAGGTAGGCAGAGCTTGAAAAGCACTGTCAGAATGGCTTTAACCACTTCGCGCCAGTGCCTGTTTTTGCCTTCGTGACCAGGCCAATTTTTTCAATTATGACCACTGTCATTTTATGAAGTAATTACTCTGGAACGCTTCAACGGATCCCCTGATTCTGAGAATGTTTTTCGTGACATATTGTACTTCATGATAGTGGTAAAATTTCTTTGATATCACTTGCGTTTGTGAAAAAAACGGAAATTTGGCAAAAATTTTGGAAATTTTGCAATTTTCAAACTTTGAATTTTCATGCCCTTAAATCAGAGAGATATGTCACACAAAATAGTTAATAAATAACATTTCCCACATGTCTACTTTACATCAGCACAATTTTGGAACCAAAATTTTTTTTTGTTAGGAAGCTATAAGGGTTAAAATTTGAACAGCGATTTCTCATTTTTCCAACAAAATTTACAAAAACATTTTTTTAGGGACCACATCTTATTTGAAGTGACTGAGGGGCCTTTATGACAGAAAATACCCAAAAGTGACACCAGTCTAAAAACTGCACCCCTCAAGGTGCTCAAAACCACATTCAAGAAGTTTATTAACCCTTCAGGTGTTTCACAGGAATTTTTGGAATGTGGAAGAAAACAATGAACATTTAACTTTTTTTCACAAAAATGTTACTTTAGACCCAATTTTTTTATTTTCACAAGGGTAACAGGAAAAAATGGACTACACAATTTGTAGTGCAATTTCTTATGAGCACGCTGATACCCCATATGTGAGGGAAAACCACTGTTTGGGCACACTGCAGGGTTTGGAAGGGAAGGAGCGCCATTAGACTTTTTGAATGTAAAATTTGTTTGAATAATTAGCGGATGCCATGTTGCATTTGGAGAGCTCCTAAACAGTGGAAACCCCCCACAAGTGACACCATTTTGGAAACTAGACCCCTTAGGGAACTTATCTAGATGTGTGGTGAGCACCTTGCACCCCCAGGTGCTTCACAGAAGTTTATAATATTGAGCCGTAAAAATATTTTCACATTTTTCCCACAAAAAAACATTTTTCATCCCTTAATTTTGCATTATCATAAGGATAACAGGAGAAATTGCACCATGAAATTTGTTGTGCAATTTCTCCTGAGTACGCAGATACCCCATATGTGGGGGAAAACCACTGCTTTGGTGTACGGCAGGGTTCGGAAGAGAAAGAAGCGCTATGTTGGCTGGGATAGGTTGCAGACACCATGTCACATTTGAAGAGTCGCTGACATGCCGAAACAGAAACCCCCACAAGTGACCCCATTTTGTAAACTACACCTCAAGGAATTCATCTAGGGAAGTAGTGCGTATTTAATTTTTTAATTTATACCATTGGGCAGTGAAGAAAACAATTCTATTTTTACCACAAAAAAATGTTTTACCCTCAGATTTTACATTTTCACACAGGGCTATGGGTAAAAATGGTGCCGAAATGTGTCACAATTTCTTCTAAACTTGGCAATACCCCATATGTGTGGCTGTATCGTACCGCTCAGCCATACGGCGACATCTGGGAGGGACGGAGCGCTATTTGACAATTGGAGAACAAATTATTGTAGATTAGGCATTTGGATTTGGGAGCACAAAATTTTCTGAATTTCTTTTGGGGGTCAAGGGCCATTTCGCTTTTCCAGAGCCTTTCTGCTACCAGTAACTTGTAATATTTTTAACAGATGACGGACCTGAGTGGGGGACTAGCTTTTTTTGAGGACCGAGTTGAAGCTTTTATTGGGAACATTTTGCGTAACATTTATCGGGCGCTCTAGGCTGAGCACTTACATCGGGGTTTCCATCTAAATTTCCAAGTGATGTAATTCAGATGAAACTCCTGCAGGATCCATTCACTATAATGAGGCAGCAGAGTTCCTCTGGACTCCGTCTGGCCTTTTTTTCAGAAGTGCACAAAAAACTGTGGCCAACCGCACTTTTATGCACGCCTAAAAAAAAATGACACCGTGAGATCACAGGCCAGATGGCATCCACAGTGGCCTATATCAGCCTCATTACAGGGAATCTTCAGTCATGGGTTCCGTCTGAATCACGTATTTCAGAGATTTACACGGAAACTCTGGTGTAAGTGCTCAGCGCAGAGAGCAGGATAAGTATGAGCAGAGCCATACTGCGATCTTTGGGAGACATTATAAACAAATCAGTAGCAGGTGAAGAATTGGTTTTATTTATTTTTTACGCCGTTCCTCATGCGGTATAAGTGAGGAGATTACTTTATTCTTCGGGTCGGTGAGATTACAGTGATACCAGGTTTTTATGACTGACAGCTGTCACACACTAAGATGCTTTTTTTTGCAAAATCTAGTTTTTGCATCGCCATATTTTGAGAGCTATAATTTTTCCATATTTCGGCCGACAGTCATGTGATGGCTTGTTTTTTTGCGGGACGAGTTGACATTTTAATTGGTACCATTTTTGGGTACGTGACATTTTTTGATCGCTTTCTATTCCGTTTTTTTGGGAGGTAAAATCAACAAAAACCAACAATTCAGGAATTGTTTTTTGAGGTTTTTTTTTATGCCGTTCTGCGTGTGGTGAAAGTGATCAGGCAGCGTTATTCTTCGGGTCAGTAGGTTTACAGCGATACTACACTTACTGTATATTTTTTTATGTTTTGGCGCTTTTACAAGAAACAATTTTATAGAAAAAATATTTTTTGCATTGCTTTATTCTGAGAGCTATAACTTATTTTTCGGCTGATGTAGCTGTATGGCGGCTTTTTTTTGCGGACGTTTTCAGCGGTACCATTTTTATTTCCATTTTGCTTTTTGATCGCATTTTTTTCCACTTTTTGTTTGGCGATATGATGAAAAAGCATAGTTTTTTGCTCCGTTTTTTATTTTTATTACGGTGTGCACAGAAGGAGTTAGTGTGACAGTTTTATAGATTGGGTTGTTTCGGATGCGGCGATACCAAATATCTGTACTCTGTTTTTGCATAAATATACGGATTTATTGGTTTAATATTTTATTTATTTATTTTGATTTATTTTTTTTTTTTTTTTTTAACAGTTTGAAAACATTTGTTTAGACTATTTTTTACATTTTTACTTAGTCCCTGTATGGGACATTAATTTTTATTTTTCTAATCACTGTTCTCATGCAATGTAATAGACATGTATTACATTGCATGAGAAGTTTGCTGACAGTTTCACACTGTCTCCTGCTAGAGTTCAGCTGCAGGCTGAGCTCAGCAAGACACCATATATGGCAGATCTGGAGGCGGTCATGTGACCTCCAGCTGCCATAACAACGGCAGGTCCTGGAAGGCATCAGGGGGCCGTCGGAGAGGTAAGTGGACGACCCCCTCTCCTCTCACTACCTTCTATATGCCGCGATCACTATAGATCGCGGCATATAGAAGATAGCAAGGTGTTAACATCATTGGGACCTGATCCAATCAGATCCCGATGATGTCTCCTGTCAGAGCTGTCGCTCTGAACCGCAACCGCAGCACTTGCAGGACCCTGGGGTCCTGAGGGCTGCGAGACCACTGACAGTTCATAAACGTCGGCGCTGCACAGAGCCCAGGCAGTGCCGACGTTTATGTACAGTGGAAGGTCAGGAAGCGGTTAAACACACTGGTCTCATCAGGTTGAAAATTGATTTTAAAATTGTTTTTATTGTACAGTCTGATGAAAGATCGGCTTTAAATACACAAGCAGAGCAATAAGTTGGCACCTACATGGCATTGCAAGTTAGAAGTAGTTACTTGACAGCCTTCATAATATGACAGATCCAAGTTAAACAGAATGTCTTACAGGTCCAAAGGCTGCAGAAGAAGGCTTTTGTAAGCCGTCCTCCACACATCCTTCCTATGTTGACAAGTAGTTTGACATTGATCAACATTTTTTTCCCCTAGGTGAAATTATTCCATACCTCCAAAATGTTTCTGCGTTTCTAAGCACAATAGTTCTCCTCAGATTTCATTTGCAGTTACGTAGCTAAGTGCATGCAGGATGAGAAAGCTTTTATAGTGCAAGCACTACTCTGCTTTGCAATGTTCATCCACATAATTGGTACTCAACCTGCAGAGGAAGAAAATGTTCCTGTACAAAATATAACATGAGACCAGTTGTAGCTTTTAACACCCCCCCCCCCAATATACACACTTTGTAATGCCATTTACTGTGATGATATATTTACCTTCATAATGGAAAATGTACTCGTGTTTACTCCGCTCCAGATTCTATGATTCATCGTCCATTCTACATACATTTTTTTTTTTTTCTTGTTTTGACCTTTTTGAGGCTACAATCTGTATTAAAGTAATCAGTTTGAAGACTGATTACTCCAGTTCCCAGACCACACAGCGCCCAACATCAAACATTTACATGGTCCCTCTTACAGAAATTCATAAAAACAGGAAAACAATTATAAAAACTATAGATCTTCTGGTCCAAGCACATAGGACATCCAATTTATTCATGAAGCATCAAAATGTCAGTGTCCCACGCCATGGTGTACCCACATGGTGCACAATGGAGGTTTCCCAACCCATTAAAAAATAATCCTTATCCTCCACATGTACATCTGCTACCTCCTCCCCATTTAATCTTAAACTGATCCAAAAGATTCTCTCTCCAAACAGGGATGTGTATATCTTTGATGGATGCTTGAGAAACAAGTCACTTTAGGTGTAACAAGACATACTTCACCCACCTTAGTAGTAAGAGGCTTTACAGATCTATGTACACCCACCACACCTGGCAAACGTACGTTGGTTTAGGAATGCAGTCTAGGAACACATTCACTTACCACAAATTATAGAACATGGGAAGCGACTTATGATCCTGACATGCTGCTGTCAAAAGTTTTGATAGGTGGGATTGGAGACCTACTTCTATACCAAAACCAAAAGGACAAAGTGCTCAGCCTAAAGCTGTTCTTCTATGAGACTGAATACAGCCTCAGAGTTGGTCTTCAGTAGTGAAAAAGAGCAGCACTTGGCACAGTTTCTGCCCCTTGAATTTAATGATCGGCTGGCTCTCAATACCTGATCCCCCACTGATCAAAGCTTCTGACTTCTCTGACAAGTCTAAAAGTCTTTTGTAAATTAAGTTACACCTTTATTGTTTTATCAGTATCGTTTAAGTGACTGATCTTCCACTTCCATTTTTTAATCTTTTCACAACTTTTATTCACTTTGAAATGGGTATTTTCACAAAGAACTTTTTTCAGGACAGTAAAATGTATAGAAACGCCGAAAATCTGCAACTGCACTAGAAACAGCAGGTGCTAAAAGAATAAATGGTTACATATGCCTTTTAAAACAGATTTCTCAGACTAATTGTTTATTCAATACCCCCAAGAACTAATATTAGATTAATAAAGCTTTGTACAAAATTTCTTTATGTATAAAAGTATTAATCCAGAGACTCAAATGTTAATCAATATACCTTTAATTCCCAAATAGCGGCAATTTTTAACAATTAAAAAAAATTCCTGGTATTGGAAACTTTAATTCTTGCCGTAAAACATGAAAAAAAATATTCCAATTACCAAATAGATTCAAAACCTAACATACTACACCCATAATGTCTAGAAACCAAGCTAAACTGAGGAACACTTTTTTTTTTTTTAGTGAGGTTAAAAAACAAACAAACAGTATTTTAGTGTAAAACAAATAGTGTGGTAAAGCAGATATACTATAAAATTTTAGATTTTAAGACTGGAAGTTCACACATCAAGCCAAAACCAGGAGATTATTCAAAAGAAACGGGAAATATAAAAGGAATTTTACTTCTCCTTCCTCCTGATTCTACTTCGTTTTGGCTTTAAAACTGCATGTTTGATTCCAGACACCAACTTTAAAAGATTTCACAAATTCTTATTTCAGATAATTGCTTATAAAAGTAAATTTTTAGCTGAGACAAAGTTCAATTCAAAGCACTTTATCCGAAATAATTACACAGTTCTATATTTGTTTAAGAGAAACCAGCCTTTAAACCGTACTTGAAACCAATTAGCTTTAAAAGTAATTTGATTGGCAACTAGATTGACAGAGTAACAGGTGAATATAATCATTTTCATCTCATGTCACCCAACTAGTTGCAAACCTAGCACTGAATACGTGGCATGGATCAGACATTCTGGAGTGCTCTTAAGCTACAATTGCATATTGGGTCTTGATTGTACATTGCAGTGCAGAACAGACTCTCCTCTGTTCCCCAAGAACATTTCACCAAGCTTAGCCCTTTTATCTGAAACCAAAGCCTAAATATCACCCTTTATTTCACTAGCATGTTGGTCACTAAGTGGTTGAATGGAACACAGGCACTTTAGAGATGCTACATTTCTAGTATTCAATGGGTCCAGCATACTTAGGACTTTGAACATTGAGAAAGTGCAATCTAGTTAAAAGTGTTTCAGGTCTTAAGTAATAAAATAGAAAGTAAAACTTAGAGGAATACAGAAATTCACAATATCTGATCAATGTGGTTAAAAGATCTCTTTATAAATCGGTTAGAAATTTATCTGTTACAAAACTAATTATGTAATAACTTTTTGCTAAAAAAGGAAATGCAACATGGACTTTTTTTTTTTTTTTTTTAAAGTCTACGTTCTCCCTACATAAAAAACAAACAAACTTCATGATAGGCAGGCAATCACCCAGGCACGTCCACAGAACAAGCATAAGCCAAACAATGAGCAAAGTGTGATCTGTGTGCACATGTACAGTTGCAAGAAAAAGCGAAGTTATACATTTTGAATTGTGGATTTCAGCAAGAATTACTAAAAATGTGGTCTACTTGTTAGTCGTAATTCTAGGCAAAAGCAACTAACACCAAATAAAAAAACATTTAACTTATTTTATTAAAAAGGGGTTGTTGACTATTAGGACAATCCCTTCTCCTTCCCCATGTTTGGCCCTGTGAAAATGAAAACCTGTATACTTCCCTCTCATGCCAGCACCATTCCAGCAGTTTTGGCATGCAGTTCCCCAGGGCTCACGTGCAGATATTACATGCGAGTCCTGCTCCCAATCAGCGCTGAAATGTCTGAACCCTGGGACAGTGCTATTAGTAATCAATAAAGAGCGAGCGGACAGCTGCAGCTTTCACTTCCCCTTGATTATGTATACGCCCGTAGGCCAAGAAAGTGACGCCAGCGCAAATTGGGCACAGGGCTCTTGTGTCATAAGAGAAGAACTTAGAATGGGATGGTGATGTCCTAGTTAGTAGTGGACAATCCCTTTAAGCCGTCTATATGGACATGCAGGTCATAGAAAGCTGAATAAAAAAAAAACCTTCATATCTGCTGTAGCACTGTGGGATGACATGTGCAGCAGGAAATGTTGGTAATGAGACAAAGTTCAGATCTGCTGTACTGTATTCGTTCTGATCACACGGCAGAGCTGTGTGATTATGACAGACTGTCAGTCATTACATGTCTGACTGGTAATGCCCCCTTCATTAAAAATAAGCTTTGGAGTCAGATATTCAGGGAGATCTGTGTCTGGCCCATACATAACAGCTTATTATTAGTGAAGAAAAAAAATTCTCTTGTAAAAAAAACAGAAAATATCTGCTCATTTAACTTTATTACATACATGTCCATATAGACAGCTTAGGTGTGTTGATCCTACCAACTGACTCCCTTTAAGCGCATTAAACATTCACAGAGTAGGGTATAAATTATTTTTTTTTAAAAAGTGAAACTAACTATTGTACATCTATTTCTGTACGAATTGCTAAAAATTGCGGTCTTAACCATCATACATTTAGACTAAACATGTAATGAGAGAAATTCTGAACTATATGTTCGTAAATAAACACAAATATCAATAAATAAAACCTTTATTGGACAACTGGTTGGTACTATGGTGGCACTGAAAGACAGCTGCACACTTTACATGAAACGCGCATCAGGGTGGGCGCCACACACTGATCGGACTATACAGTTTAGTGCTCATATACTCAGACTGGGTATCCTAGTGCCACTGTAGTTGTGTGTACTTCTACTCTATTACCATTTGTATTGAACCCTTGCTATATACTAAGGATAGATAGATAGATAGATATATATATATATATATATATATATATATATATATATATATATATATATATATATATATATATATATATATATATATATATATATATATATATATATATATATATACATATATACACATATATAGATTTTGTTATGAGAGTTTTACCTCTCTCTCTATAGCCATACATTACATATGGTTACATAATGGCCATCCTTTTGGAGCCCTTGTTGACATTTAGTATTGATATTACTGAGGTTCTACATTTAGAGTATGACATATAACATTGATATATTCTCTCACCAAGGCCCTATATTCAGTAAACATCTAAATATACATACCTGGTAATAATGTAGTATAATGTAGTATTATAGTGCCAATACTAAATGTGAGACACACACGTATACATACCGTGTTAATGTAATTTTTGATAATATAACTCTAGATTTAGAGATGTAGATTTTGAACACATGAATAGTGTTGAGCCACCCCCGTAGTGTTAGAGTTCGGTTCGTCGAACACCCGTGTGTTCGCCGAACTGTTCGTCAAACACCTTCGAACACCGTTAAAACCAATGGCAGGCAAACAAAAACACATAGAAACACATAGAAAACACCTTTAAAGGTGTCCAAAAGCTGACAAACTGCTCAGAAGACACAACTAACACATGGAAAAGTGACAAGTACATATAGTCATGCGAAAAGAAAAAAGAGGTGGAGGAGTAAAAGGAGGGGGAGACACAGATATAGGCATGTCATGCCCTTCTAAAATCCAAAAAGTGAGAAGCCGACACGGCCAGTCCGCTCCTGCCCGTGCCACTTCCGTGTCGCCGGGTTTGTGCCAGAGCCGCGGTGAACCCTGACGGCCAGCCCCCCTCTCCCAATACTGGTGCCTGTCCGCTGGTGGGTCGAGCGAGCACCCCTGTGGTGGAGGCAGCTCTAAGCTTTTTAATTTAAATAATCTCTCTAATTTGAATGAATACACTTTAAATCCATTTACAAGGATCTATTGGAGGGCAAGTCTCATGCCAGCAGCCGCGTAATTCCAGCTCCAGTAGCGTCCACTAAAGCTGCTGCAGTTAAAAAGCTTTTATAAGGATCGAGCTCGGCTGTCCACCGCAAGGCATCCTACTGCCAGTCCCAGCCCCTATGCCTTGGGGTGCCTCCTGATGCTCTTCACCGAGTATACCGTGGTCCCGAAGCATTTCCTTTGAAAAAATTAAGTGTCAAAACTACAGGTGGTGTAGCTTGCTTAACAGCCGGGATAATCCGCTGACTAGCAGACACTGCTACTAGGCACAAAGTATTTCCTGGGCTAGATGCAGTTAAAAATTTGTAAGTAGATACTCTCGTTGGATGCTGAGAAAGCATTCCATAGAGTCTCCTGGCACGCCATATATGATTCTCTTAAAAAGTTTGGGGTAGGGGTCTAGGGGACCCTTTTATAGCCAAAATCACGGCCCTGTATCAGAATACGTCACCTAGGCTGAAGATAAACGGAACTGTAGCACCCTGAGGGCTCGGTTGCTACAGAGGTATTGCACCTCACCCAGAGGTGTGATATCTCACTCTCAGGTAAAGATGGAGTGTGGATCAGGACCCGACACCTGCATGCATTACACCACATTGCCGTGGGGCAGGGCGACCAATATGCCCCTGAGATGGGCACGACAGTCCCTGTCCCTGGCTGGAGTGGGGGGAGGGAACACTGAGGAAGGGGAACCCTGTAGTGCAGGAGCAGGGAGGAAGCAGTTCCTGGGTGCATTGAGAAGGGAGTATAAAAGGTGGGCACCATCTTAGTTCAGTGCAGAGAAGTCTGAGCAGAAGTGGCAGGGAGCAGGGGCTCTGCATGAGCTCTGCTCCGGAGGCGGGCCTAGTAACAGAGGCCCAGGCCTTGAAGAGGGAGAAGGAAGGAAGAGGAGCGGAGAAGGCTCCAGGAACGAGGAATGAAGGGATCCCAGGGGTGCGGACGGGTGAGTCACCACCGCACACCCGAATCCACCTGCGTGGAGGGTTCAAGCCAAAGGGGGAGACAGGTCCCCGAAACTAGGGGAGGCAGGAAACGACCCTCAGCTAGAAACCGGAGGCTGTGACATTTTATGTGGCGCAGCCCCTCGCTACACCCGCTAGGAAGGCACCACATAGGGTCAGGGAAACTGGCGCCAAGTTTACCAAGAGGAGGCCAGAGGCAGCCGGACAGAAGGGTTGGTAAGAAAGGCCAGACAAAGGACACACAAAGGGGGTCCTGTGAAGCGCTCCAAAGTTATCTGAGCCCCTCACCTGGTGAGCACAGTACGACGTGGGCAGCCGTTACCTGCAGACGTGGTCTGGATAATAAGAACTGTGAGTAAAGGCCCTGGACTGCATCACTGACTCCGTGTCGTTACTGCTGCTGCCCTGCACCATCACCCCCCATCCTCCGCATACACTGCCCTGAGGCTATACTCCTCCCGTGGGGAGTTAGGCTACGCTCTGCTGCACCCACAACACCAGCCTCAGCGGTCTGCCCTGCAGCGGCGGTTCACTCTGACCGCAATCCACGGGTGGCGTAGTCGGACATTTAAACATCAAAACCACATAAATAGTTCCGCCACTGGTTTGACCACCCTGAGCCACGGAACCGGGTCGCCGCCACGAAGACTACAACCACCAGCATCCACCAAAAAGGGTCCGGCTCCGGGTGTCCCAAGGCCCAGGGGGTGCATCAGAACATTTCCATCACCTTTCACAATCACCAATGGGACAAGGCAGGGATGTCCTCTGTCCCCTCTCTTATACATCCTAGTGACGGAGCACCTGCTCTCATCAATTCGCCATAACCCCAATATTAGGTGGATTGAGGTGGGAGGCACCGAGTACAAGTGCTCTCTATTTGCTGATGATGTCCTAGTATATATCACTCAATCACATATATCCATCCATGCTGTTATGGCTGAAATAGATCACTTTGTTACATGGTCAAATTTTAAAATCAATGCAGCGAAGTCTGAGGCCCTCGATGTCTCCCTCCCCAAATCCATATAGGATTCCATCCAGTCCAACTTTCCCTTTGCCTGGCCCTCACAGAGTATCAAATACTTAGGAATTCCTATTCATAGAGAACTCTCCCATCTATGTTATCTTAATTTTGGGCCCTTTATTTAACAACTCCATACAGACCACGGTTGGCAAGTTAGAACTGTAAGATTCACTACGTGAACCACTGGTGTTTTGTGGAAAAGCACATGTACACTGCGTTCCAAATTATTATGCAAAAAGTGTTTAGGAGTGATAAGGGAAGAATTTGTTTGTTTGTCAGTTAAACTCATTGATGGTGATGTGTGTCAGGGCTCTTTATATCACTGTAAGCAATTGCAGACACCTGTGCTAATTAGTTTGGCAGGTGTGTCCAATGAAAGGCAAGACTACTTAAGAAGGCTCTCTCACATTATTAAGCAGCCTACATTTTCTGCCAAAATGGGAAAGAAAAAGGATGTGTCGGCTGCTGAGAAGCAACAAATTGTGGAGTGTTTAGGTCAAGGCATGACTACAATCAACATTGTGCGATGATCAGGATGAAGTGTCTTGGCAATCAAGAAGTATGTAGCTGATTCACAGTACACACGTGTGCGTGCTGATAAGGGCAAATTGAGGACTCTTTCCTACAGGCAATTACCTCAGGTTAAAAGAGCAGCGGCAAAAAAGCCTCGTCATAGCAGCAGACAAGTTTTTGAAGCTGCTGGTGCCTCCAACGTCCCCCGAACAACAAGATGCAGGGTCTTTCAGAGGTTTGCAGCTGTGCATACGCCATCCTGTCGACCTCCTCTATCCACTTCACACAAGCAGAAACGGCTCCAGTGGGCCAAACATTACATGAAGACTGATTTCAAAACTGTTTTGTTCACGGATGAGTGCCGTGCAGCGCTCGATGGTCCAGATGGATGGAGTGGAGGATGGCTGGTTGATGGACACCCCACGCAAACACGGCTACAGCGCCAACAAGGAGGAGGTGGAGTAATGTTTTGGGCTGGAATCATGGGGAGAGAGATTGTCGGCCCCTTTAGGATCCCTGAAGGCGCTAAAGATGAACTCCATAATGTATGTGGATTTTCTCAAACAGCACTTTCTGCCATGGTTCAAGAAGAAGAACAGTGTATTTCACAGCAAGATCATTTTTTTGCATGATAATGCACCATCTCATGCTGCACATAAAACATCTGCATCTCTGGCTGATATGGGCATAAAAGGGGACAGACTTATGGTGTGACCCCCATGCTCCCCTGACCTCTACCCCATTCAGAACCTCTGGAGCATCATCAAAAGGAGTGTCTATGATGGCGGGAGGCAGTTCACATCTAAGCAACAGCTCTGGGAGGGTATTCTGTCCTCATGCAAAACAATTGAAGCAGAAATCATCCAAAACCTGACAAATTCAATGGACGAGAGAGTTCAGAAGCTCCTTTCGAACAAGGGGTCCTATGTGAAAATGTAACATCACCTAGAATAAAGTTTTGAGTTGAAAACTGTTTGATTTCAGTTTCTAATAACCTGCTAATGCTTATAATTTCAAAAATGACCATTTTTTTGGTCTTTATTAAAATGAAAAGGTTGATCGAAAAGTTTGGCGGATCTAAGAGTGTGGCAACCCAGTAGTCATGATTACTTCGAATTCTGACAATATGAGGGTCATGTTGCAGGTAGTGCAGCAAGAAGGCACTTATGGGTCTTGCGCATCTCGGAGCCCCAAAATTATTTTCCGGGCTAGATGCAGCTAAAAATTATTATTAATTTTAAATCTGGTGGAGCTTAGTATAGATGGCCTAATAGGATCAGTGCTGCACACTGCTACAAAGCCCAAATTATTTTCCAGTCAAGATACAGATAAACATGATTAGTAATTTTAAATCTGGTGGAGCTTATTATAGATGGCCTAATAGAATCAGTGCTGCACACTGCTACAAAGCCCAAATTATTTTCCAGCCAAGATACAGATAAACATGATTAGTAATTTTAAATCTGGTGGAGCTTATTATAGATGGCCTAATTGAATCAGTGCTGCACACTGCTACAAAGCCCAAATTATTTTCCAGCCAAGATACAGATAAACATGATTAGTAATTTGAAAGCTTAAAACGGTTGGTAGGGTGATTTTAACCAATCATCAAGCTTTTACTCTCCTCAGGATGACACAGGGGTAGAAAAGTCGTTTCGGATCCATGATTTGTTCATCTTTATGAACGTGAGTCTGTCTACATTATCAGTGGAGAGCCGCGTGCGCTTATCTGTCAGCACACCACCAGCAGCGCTGAACACACGTTCAGACAGAACGCTGGCTGCGGGGCATGACAAGATCTCCAAGGCGTAAGTGGCTAGCTCCGGCCATTTATCCAGATTGGAAGCCCAAAAAGAGCAAGGGTCCAGTGACACAGTCATGGCTTCAATGTTTACTTGGAGATACTCCTGTACCATCGTCTCTAGGCGTTGACTATGTGTCAGACTTCTTGTCTCCTGTGGCCTTGCAAAGGATGGGCTAAAAAAGTGGTGAAATGATTCCGCAAAATTGATGTTACCAGCAGATACTGTGGTTCTGTTACGGTTTGAGTGCTGAACACTTGATGGTCCCACGGTTGGCAAGTTGGAACTGAGATTCACTACGTGCACCACTGGTGTTTTGTGGAAAAGCACATGTAAGATTCTGCAACAGTCTCTGCTGATACTCCTGCATGCGTGCATCCCTTTCTATGGCAGGAATAATTTCTGCAAATTTACTTTTGTATCGGGGATCCAACAGTGTGGCAACCCAGTAGTCAGGATTATTTCTAATTCTCACAATTCGAGGGTCATGTTGCAGGTAGTGCAGCAAGAAGGCACTCATGTGTGTTGCGCATCCAGGAGCACCAAGTCCCTGTTGTGTTGGTGGCGAGGTAACAATCATGCTTCCTTCCTCTGTCCTCTCCCCCCAACCTCGCACAACAGAAATGTGATCAAGGTCTCCCTCATCTGATGAGTCTTCCATCAGTTCGTCCTCCACTTCTTCCTGGGCTCCTGCACCTTCCTCACTAGTTTGGCTGCTACCATGCGCCCTGGTAAAACCATCTCCCCCACCCTCACATGCCTGCCGCCTTGGTGCTGCCGACCGTCTGGACCTTGCAGATGTTAGCCCTTCCGCATACAACTCCTCCTCCTCTACTTCCTCCACCTCCTCTTGTGCCACCACCTGACTCCGAATTCTGTTTAACATGTGCTCCAGCATGTAAATCACCGGAATAGTCATGCTGATAATGGCATCGTCAGCACTAAACATCTTCGTCGCCATTTCAAAACTGTGCAGAAGGGTGCATAGGTCCCTGATCTGAGACCACTCCTCCAGCGTGATTTGCCCCACCTCTGGATCTCGTTGGCCCAGGCTATACGTCAGAACGTATTGCACCAGGGCTTGTCGGTGCTGCCACAGTCGCTGCAACATGTGCAGAGTTGAATTCCACTGGGTAGGCACATCGCATTTTAGCCGGTGAAGTGGCAGGCCCAACGACTTCTGTAAAGATGTAAGTCGCTGAGCTGCGGGATGCGAACGGCGGAAGTGAGCACACAGAGACCGTGCCCTCTGCAGAAGGCCATCTAGTCTGGGATAGTGGGCTAAAAATTGCTGGACAACCAGGTTCAACACGTGAGCCATACAAGGCACGTGTGTGAAATTGCCCCGGCGAAGGGCCGCACCCAGGTTTGCAGCATTGTCGCACACGGCCTTCCCTGGTTTCAGGTCCAGTGGAGACAACCATTCACGAAATTGGTTCTCCAGAGCTGACCACAACTCCTCAGCTGTGTGACTCACATTTCCCAGACATTTCAAAGTAAAAACCGCCTGATGACGTTGAGCCCTACTGCCAGCATAGTAAGGAGGTGTGCAGGATCCTTTCTGCGCAGTTAGAAAGCTTGTGGCATGACCAGACAGGCTTTGGGTGCAGGTGGAAGACAGAGAGGAGGTTGAGGAGGCAGAAGCAGTGGAGGAACTTTGACAAAGAGGATTGACGCACAACTCGTGGGGACGGCAAGACTTGGACAGCAGCCCCTTGTCCTGCTGTCACCATAGTTACCCAGTGCCCAGTCAGCGACATGTAACGCCCCTGTCCATGCCTACTCGTCCAAGTGTCTGTGGTGAAATGCACCCTGTCACACACAGTTTCTCAAAGAAGCGGTGATGTTGTGTGCGACATGCTGGTGGAGCGCAGGCACACCTTTCTTTGAGAAGTAGTGCCGACTGGGCATCTGGTACTGGGGCACTGCGACGGACATAAGGTCTCGAACATCCTCTGTGTCCACCAGGCGGAAAGGCAGCATTTCTGTAGCCAAGAGCTTGCAGATGGTGAAATTCAACCTCTTAGCTTTCTCATGGCTAGGAGGAAATGGTCTTTTACTTGTCCACATCTGAGGGACCGAGGGCTGGCTATTGTGCTTAGACGGGGTTGATAAGGGTGTCCCCGGCAAACTGCCGGTCTGTGAGGAAGATGCAGGCGGACATATTAGGTTGCCTTGATCCAAAGGTGGTGCTATCGATGTCGGACAGCGCTCAACACCAGCTGGTGTTACCACCTCCAAAGAAAATGATGACCTGCCAATCAAGCTGGCTGTTGCGGGTAAAGAGGTGGCAGGTCTGCGCCCCAAAACAGGTGTGACTGCTGCCCCCCCAGTCAGAGGATGAAGAGGCCGCGGATGCACAAGATATGGCAGACGGTGGTTGGCCCGGCCGGCTAGGCCGCATTGTAGCACACTGAGCTTCCCACTGCAACTTATGCTTCATGTCCATGTGCCGGTTCATGCATGAAGTACTCAAACTATGTATTTTTTGGCCTCTACTTAGCTTTTGCTGACAAATGTTACAGATAACACGAGTTGGGTCATCTTTATCGATCTGAAAAAATGCCCAGGCTATGCAAGGCTTAGCACCCATGCGACCTGAAGAGCCCCCACGACTTGTGGTGAGAGGCAGAGTTGTGTTTGAGGATGCAGTTGTTGACATGCTTCCAGTACTACGTCTCTGTCCAGGAAGGCGCAACCTGACCTCGTCGTCACTAGCATCTTCCTCCACTTCCTCTGCTGACCTCATCTCTTGGCTGACTGTGGGTTGACAGTAAGTGGGATCTCCAACCTCATCATCATCACCCTGTGCGTTATCACACCCGTCGTCCTCAGAGCCAACCTGTTCCTGCCCTGACAAAAAACTAAAGTTGTCGCTCCAATCAGGTATTTGAGTCTCATCATCGTCTTCCTCATTGTCACCACCAACAGGAGTTACAGTTTGGGAACGAGGGTCTACATTATGGTCAGAACCTTCTGCGTCTGGTCCTGGATCCGACTCATAAAGATTCTGGGCATCAGTGCAGATCATTTCCTCGTCTGGATTCACAGAAGCGCTGGAGTCGACCTCTGATTCCCAGGCTATAGTATGAGTAAACCGCTCTGCAGACTCAACCATCTGTTCTACCCCATACTCAGACGGGCAGCTGGAGATTTGGGAGCTGTGAGGAAGCAAGTGCGATTTGGGTGACACCTTTGAGGACTGGAGTATTTGTGATGTTGAAGTTGATGTGGAGGAGAGCCCACTTAAAGGAGCACTTGATATCCGTTGAAGCACCTGCTGTTTTTGTGCCTCATCTGGAATTTGTAGCGATTGGCGTGGCCGTAAGAAAGGGATCTTATCACATTGTCCGCTAAAAGAAGTAGACATTTTAGTTTGGCTGGAAGATGGTCTTTCTTCTGCAGATGTTACTGTTGCTTTAACACCTACCCCACGGACACAACCGTTTTTCCCCTTCCCAACACGCCTATTCCCCTTTCCACCAGCAGCAGGCCTTTTTCCACTCATTTTGGTGGTTAACTAATTCACAACTCTGGAGTTGTTTCCACAAAAAAACTATGGATGGGAACCGAGCAGAGCTGAGTGGCCAAACTGTGGTATTAAGCCAAAACTATTGGCTGGGTTAGATGCAGAAAAAAATTATATTCAATTTGCAACCTGATGGAGGTCAGTATAGATGGACTAATAGAACAAGTCCCACACACAGCTAGAAGCCCAAATATTTTTTCAGAGGTAGATGCAGAAAAAAAATATATTCAGTTTGCAACCTGATGGAGGTCAGTATAGATGGACTAATAGAGAAAGTCCCACACACTGCTAGAAGGCCAAATATTTTTTGAGAGCTAGATGCAGACAAAAAATTATATTCAGTTTGCAACCTGATGGAGGTCTGTATAGATGGATTAATAGAACAAGTCCCACACACAGCTAGAAGCCCAAAGATTTTTTCAGAGCTAGATGCAGAAAAAAATTATATTCAGTTTGCAACCTGATGGAGGTCAGTATAGATGGACTAATAGAACAAGTCCCACACACTGCTAGAAGCCCAAATTTTTTCAGAGCTAGATGCAGAAAAAAATTATATTCAATTTGCAACCTGATGGAGGTCAGTATAGATGGACTAATAAAATGATGCTATGCCCAAAAGATTTTACTTCACTAGGTGCAGTAAAAAAAATTGGTATTCTATACACAGGTGGTATTATCTTGCAACACAGATAGGCTACTCCACTGACTAACACACTCTGCAATAGGCCAAAAAGGATTAGCTTTGCTAGATTCAGCCAAATGCTGTGAAAAAAACTTGCACAGCACTGGCACAGACCTGCCTGGCAAAAACTGATAGGAACTGATGTAACCTAGTCCTGAAAAGGACTGCAATTACAATTAGTCTTTACTCCCACAATCTATCTATTTAAGAGCACAGACCTGCCTGATAAAAGTCGTAGGAAATGCTGTAACCTAGTCCTTAAAAGGACTGCAATCACAACTATTCCCTACTCCCAAGCTATCTGTAGATTTGTGCGAAAATTGGCTTGAATTTAACAAGGTATAGCGCACACAGCAACAGCGGTGCAGTCTAACACGCAGCTGCAGCAGTGAGAAAATGGTGGCGACGGGGAAAATGGCTTGGTCTTATAGGGCAAGGACATGTGACATACACTGCCAATGACACATGCCCTTGCTTGTGTGAAAAAAAGCACTTCGCTCCGTGTGTGCGCTGCTGATAGGCTGACAGATTGCACCTCCCCACTGTAAATGCGGGAAAGAGAAAAAAAAATGTAGATCTTCATTATTCCTGCAGAGATCCATCCCCTGCCCCTCCCCCCACCCCGCTGTACACTCAAACTGCGTATTAACATTAATTTTCATCATTACTGAGAAAAAATCCAGTTATGATTTTGGTGCACAAACAGTTATCGAACATAACCTCGAACAGCAGAATTTTTCTCAAATCGTTCGTGTTCGCCGAACGGCTCGAACACCGCCCAAAACAGCTCGAATTTTAGATTGGCGAACAGTTCGAGTAGAACAACGCTCATCTCTACACATGAACCCATTCTTATACGTATACACCTGTACAATTGGTTTTCGTCCAGTCATCTATTTTAGACCTGTTATTTTATTCTTTTGTCTGTATACATTGATTGTGATGTGTGTGCACCCCTCTTTTTCAGTGTCACCATAGTACCAACCATTTGTCCACTAAATGTTTAATTTATTGATATGTATTTATTTACAACCATATAGTTCGGGGGGGGGGGGGGCTCGTAAGATCATGCATAGAGCAGAGTTGGGAGAAGACCAGGTCCAGTTCTTCATGCGCAGGAGAGTTGGTAAGCTGTGAAAGGTAAAGAGGAAGGTAGACACAAGATGAGTGGCAGATTGTGAGAGCAGATGACTAATGGGGATGTTAAAGTCCCTTAAGATGAGTGGGAATGACAGGATATAAAGTGTGGAAGCCATGTGGCAAATTGATCCAGGAATGGGTGGGAGGAGCCCATAGGGTGATGCACAACAGCCACAAACAGGAAGATGGAGAGAAAGTGACAGTGTAGACCTCACAAGAAGGTAAGATGAGGATATTGGGGATGACCTGAAAACACAATTTGAAGAAAGAAGCAAACCACACCTCTACCTTTTCTGTTCAATAGAACCTATTCAGTGCCTGCTTTACCTGGTTCCAACCTAGACACCAGAAAATACCATTTCTGAGGACAAGACCAGAAAAAAAAAACAGAACTGCAGGTGCCATGCAGCACCATATGAGTTGGAGTTTATATTTTTAAGTTTGAACTATTTTAATACATTTTTACTCCCTGGATAACTAATGACCCTTTAAGAGTCAATTAAGAGGAGCTTGAAAATGTGAGTTTTTTAGGCATTTTAACATCTCTTAATAGTTTCAGTGACCTGGCTTAATATTTTAATGGGAAGTCTGAACTATGCCTTCAAGTAAGCAACAGAAGACAAATTATGAAGGTAGATTGGTCTTGGCAGCATAAATTGACCGATAACTTACATGAAACCAGAAGGCACCATGACTCAGAGGCAAGCTGCACTATTGCAGACCGATAGGTTTGCCACACTGCTCTATTCTCGGATACACACACGGAAGAGATTGTGCCAAATCTTTCCTGTAAAAAGTGTGCCCAAGTAGTATGGCTCTTACTGCTTAAGGCTATGTGCCCACAATGCAGAAATGCTCCAGATTTTTTTTGAGCGTTTCTGCATCTCCCTGGCAGAAAAAACGCATGTGGATTTTACATGCGTTTTTAGCATGCGATTTCACATGTTTTTGTCAAGCGCTTTTCCAAGCGATGTTAGCATCACTTGGAAAAGTGCTTGAAAGCTGGTCACACAATATAAATCCATGCAACGGGCTTGGATTTATATTGTGTGACCAACATAATGTTAAAAAAAAAAAAAAAAAAAAAAAAGAAAAAGAAGGATTACAATGTAAAAAATAAATAACCTTATACTCACCTACCCGGCGGCCTCGGTCAGCTCCCGGCGCCGCTGCTGGCTCTGTGGAGGTTACCAGTAATGTAAAAGGACCTTCCATGATGTCAGCGGTCAGGTGATGGTCGCGTGACCATCAGCTGACTAAACTACGTCACCGAAGGTCCTTGCAGATCACCGCATCGTCGCCAGGAGGACACTGGGGGTGCCAGAGAGGTGAGTAGTTTTTTTTTTTTATTATTTTTAACTTTATAATTCTTTTTTAACTTTTAGGTATGATGGTACCCAGGTCGGATGAGCATCTCCTCTCCTCCAGACCCGGGTACCATTCGCGCATTAAATCGCATAAGATCCGCATGGCTACATGTAGTCATGCAGATCTTATGCGGTCCAATGCAAGTCAATGGCGGCGATTTCACAGCGAAATCGCACTAGAATTGGTCTTGCTGTGGTTTTTACCCCAATGCAAATCCGCAGCGGAAATTTCCGCATGATGTGCACAGGACATGCAGATTTGCATTGCAGTACATGGCAGACCTATTACAAGCGATTTTAAAACACACCCCAGTTAAATTTCTTAAAAAAAAAAACAATGCAAAATGCTGTATGTAAACCTGTCTGAAAAGAACCTAAGTTCTGCTTTGAACTGGATGTCCCAGAACGCTCCCACTGTAAAGGGCATGATCTCAGTTATGAATATTAGGGAATTCCTGTTTACAATTTATTGTATATCTATTTTTTTTATACACATAGGATTAGCAAATGAGAACCTAATTTATATGATAATTACAGTATATTCCCTAAGGACTTGTTCACATAGCACAGATTTGCCAAAAGCCATTTTCTTGAGCATATACATGGAGTATTTTATACCTTATTCTCTAGCAATGCTCGCAAAATTTTTTGTAGGTTTGGTCACGTTTTAGATGTGGAATCCATATTATTTGAACATTGTCTACCAAGACCGCATTAGAGCAGCTCATTACCACTCAATAGAAAGTTCTGCTTTAGCATTTCAACCTTGAAAATTCTATATAGCGTGAATACCACTACCGTCCCCATTCTTTGGGGAGTACTACATGTACCGCTGCACTGTACAACTTATAATAAACACTCACTCAATTATTTAAAAAATAATAACATTGGAGAATTAGTAATTGCATTAGAAAAGCATCATTTTTGGTATAACTCTGAACTGCATTTACAATAGTAAAATGCTTTATGTGCTCTGTACATTTTGAGCTAGCAGTTCAGTAATGTCAATTTCTCTACATTTGTGTAAATTTATTTAATAATTGTAACAGGTCAGTTGAGGGAATGTGCATATAACCGGTACGGTACATTCAAGGTTCTAAAGAATGGAAGAACAAAATGCTAAAACATTTAATAATACGCTACACTACAGAATGAGACTTAGAATCATAGAATCATAGACTTATTCAGTCGAGAGAATATTTAAGGTAGATTACGTGTTTGAGTGGAAAGAAAAGAAAATATTCTACTTCAGTGCTGCATGAAAACAAGGGATTGGAAGACTTTCAATCATTACCGTTAAATGTTTGTCTGCGAAACTGGAACAAGAAAAAAAACATTTAACAGTCTTGAAAATATAATATATGGAACATACAGAAAAGTACAGAATAATGCTAATTATGTACAGCGACTTTGTGCCACAACTTGTAACGTGCCAGTTTGACATGGTGTCAGAAAATATTCCTTCTTGTAATAAAGTGTGTAGATTGTTTTCTCCGTAGGTTCCCAAGTGGTCCACAACAGACGGTAATCAGAACCTAACTTGTAGCCATGCTAGTGGCGAAGCCTATATGAATTCACCAATGGATCTCCGTAATGGTGGAGACCAGGCAAGTCCAGCTTTACTGGTGTGGTAACTGACTTGGGCCTATAAAACGTGTACATGGAAAAAAATAAATAAAAAAAATAAAATGGTACCGGCATCATCCATTTTCACCATCAGTGTGTCAGTGTTTTACCAGTATGGATAAAGAAATTACTTACAAAGCTTCTCCTATACTTTGCAATGTTAAACACGTACCGCACACTGATGCCATGCATGTGCTGTATGTGTTTTTCACAGACCCATTGACTTGTATTGGCTACTGTCACCCATGCTGCTCCAAAAAAAAAAAAAAAAAAGGAAATTTCTCCATGTATTTTGCACGGATGTACGGTCTGTGAAAAAAACATGGACATGTGCATAGCACCATAGGTTATACCAGGTACATGCAGCATCTACAAATAAAGTGATACCACACGTACTGGAAACATTGACGTGTGAAGGAGGCCTTACCTGCTTAATTCTCTGCTCAAGTCTGCCTACAGGTAACCCTGTCTTATCAGCACTGAGGGATCAAAATGCCTTTGCGGCTCATGCAATTCTATAGAGAAGGAAGGGGGCAGAACTGGAGGAGGCAGAAGCAGAGGGACACCGTTTGTGTGGCTTTTAAGTGTTTTCCCCCCTCACCCTATTTTTGGATTCACATGTATTTTTCCTTAGTATTCCTGTAAAATTACCTCCATGCCACTGCTTTTGAGGATGAGCTGCATAAAGAGGAAAGGAAGATCTTCAGTGTATGGGAGACATCCTAGCAGCTAGTCTCCACTGATTAGATCAAAAGGGATTGAGGGGGTATGACATTTGGTGACATACACTCACCAACACACCCACCCACACCAACACACCCACCCACACTAACGCTTATTCTAAAAAATGCACCTCAAATTTTTTTGTAAAACACCACACCAGCGGTTATTTTTTTTTTATTTCAGCAGAGTGGTGATACTAAACAAAGTCCTCAACCTTCCCCTGCCCCCCTCCACCCAACCTCTATACTAAAATATAGTATTATATTTAGGAGACTTAGTCTTCAGCTGTCCCCGATGTCATCCTGTGACTGCATCTTCCGACTGACCGGAAGAGTTGATGGTCACAAATTCTCAATGCAAGTCTAGGAGAACCACGTTCTGGCTCTCAGATGTACACTAGTTTTGACTTTCGGATCTCAACAGCAAATACTATAGCGATTCAGCATGTCAAACTGTTGGAGACTGACAGGAGTGGCATCAGGAACAGATGAAGGGGACACCACTGGGGACACGAACTCCAGTGCTGCAATAAAAAAAAAAAAACCGCTGGAGTGGCGCTTTACGTTTAAAATCACATTTAATACCCACTACACATCTATAATACATTAGTTATAAAAACACTGTCAGTACACCTGTAGGTTAAATATGCACATCAGTAACTATATAAAGGGTGACAATTTTACAAGATTTATATCAGTGGCCATAAGAAGCTTCTGAGATTTCAAATCAGTCACTAATAAAGACTGTGCGCACAATGATAATAGGTTACAATAAAACTTAAGGTATGCAGGTACATTTCCTTTGTAGCTAGAGGGCATGGCATAAGAATAATTTCCCCTGATGCCTCATATTACATTGATTGGCCCATATTCTAAGTTTGCATACAATAGTGCCCTTCACAGTTGTGTGGCAAGATACTATTTAGCAGCTAAACAATATGTGTGGATGCCTTGGATGACCGGTAAAATGTCAAAGAAGCTGCTGAAGAACCACTTTTATATAGTGAATAGATGCACCCAATAATTCAAGATCAGGGATGTTTTTTTTTTCTTTAAGTACAATAAAACTAATAGGTACAGTACACAGACATTTCTAATACAAGTCAACAAGCAAAAGGAGATTCTCCAGTCGCTGGCCTCAGATGTTGCACATGCCTTTAACAGTACAGTATGTATCTGATTTTCCCAGTTAACACAGCAGGATTTGATTATCCCAATAACATAAGCTTCTGATTTCTAGTGTATTAATGGCGAGCGCCCTTGTGTTCCCCAGTCTCGTGGTCTGCTTTGAGAGACCACAGCTTCCCCCTGTACAGTCAGTCTAGACAGTATTCATGATCCATCTGTCTGGCAAGCCTGGCGGATGGCAAACCCTAACAATCCAAACAATTTTAGTTCCTCTGTTCCATCTCCCATCCCTCTAGGAAATGGTAACCTGATGCAGCAAATTACTATCATTGTTGTAATTCTTACAATGGCAGTGCCAGACGTGTATTAACATCTTCGCTAGACTGCTACATTTTTAAAGTAGAGGATAAGTTTCAACAGGACCACGACGCACAAAAACGCCAGATATAATGAAGGAAAAAATCTAAAATGTTATATTGTAAAGAAAATGGTCATGTATTTTTACTCTGAGGAGCAAATGGGATTTATTTCCAGCATGTTTACAAGGTAATTACATACCTATACGGTTAATAAAATGTAACTTTTTGGATAGCAATGAACCATGGGTTCTACAAAGACAAATAATCGCTCCACCACTCGTCTTCTAATTAGGAGATGTAGAAACAGTGCTACAACTTGTGAGACATGTCCGCACCTAGATGTATCCTCTGAGGTAGTGAATAAATTGGACAAAGGACAGGCTTAGTTTCCATGTACAACTATATTCAGGGCTGTGATGTTGGACTGTTTTGGGTGGAGGAGTCAGAGTTGGTATCACGGTTATAACTGGAGGTACAAAAGGAAAATCTTAAATATTGTAAGTTAGTATAGTTATCAAAGGTAGTGTTGTCCAATATCTCAAATACCTATCAAATGACACGCTCATCAATCCAAGACCATTATCAAGAAACTACTTTAAATGACTAATTATGAGCCACTTATAAGAGAGCTTGAGTCAGTGTGGTGAAAAATAGGAGTTGTAAGTTTGGCTGATCAACTCCACAGCCTTGACTATATCAAGGGCCCATAAGTAAATCCGTTCAGTGATTTGTATGCAAGGCAATGTAACGGTTTATAGCAATCCACAAAGACGGGAGACACTTGTAATAAAAAATTCCTCCAACACTGAGAACGCAGTCAAAACAGCAAGTACCCAACTGCGCAGTAATCAATGAATATTATATTATCAGCTTTCATACTGCTGTCAAATACCAGTTTACTACAGTATTGGAGTATAATAGTATTTTTGTATGATTAGCTTCTGACTGATCATCAGTATTTATATGTCAGGAGGCAGTTTTTAATAGTTTTATTTTACTCAATAGTGCTATTAATTTCACAGCAATTTTTACAGACCATGGCCGTCCCTATTGGGGATCACAATCTGAAATCCCAATCAGGATGTCTTAAGAGTGTGGTAGGAAACCCACAGAAATACTGGGACAGCAGGACAAGATCCGCAAGGAGTTTGTATAAGGTAATAAACCGATAGTTGACAACACTGACATGTCAAAAAATTATGCTGGAATTTAAATGCATGGCAGCTCCCATTGTACTGTGTGTTTGAACACATTTAGGATTTTTGATGTGTATCAAAATTTAAAAAAAAAAAAAAAAAAAAAAAAAAGGTCATAGATCACTTAATTGACATTATCACGCCGGCTGCGTCATGGGGGCGTGCTAGGTTTGTGTAGCGCAGAGCCCAGTAAGACGACGCTTCTCATTATATCTGTTATATTTAAGGACTATTTTCTTTAGCCACTACACTCCGTGAATCGCACGTTGGAGTGTTGAGAGAACAAACTTTTACCCTCAATGCAGCCGGGTCTGTACCAATCTATATCTAATTTTTAGCCCTTATGATGATCAGATCTTGCATTAATATTCCTTTAAAGATTTCATCTGGGTTACTGAAATATGGCAGCTACTTCTATTCTAGAATGTGCGTGTCAGATAGTCTCCATTGATTTCACACTTTGGGTTCGCACAATACTGTGATGTTTATATTGACCCTAGGCTATTTTTAACATTAAGCAATTGTGTCCCCCCCCCCCCCCCCAATCACTTTTTAACCTGTCTGATGTAATAAGTTTGTTATACTTTTCAAATACATAATTACATTTTATTCTTTTACTATTTTTGCCATTTAATATTGGTTTCTAATCATTATAAATTATCTACACCGCTTAAGATTAATTGATCCAGGGGTTAGACACTATAGGTTAATTATTTCTTCAGAATACGGAGATAAAGAGTGTATAGCATTGTTATGTACCTGTATGGAAGAATTATTTGCTAATGTATGGTACTTAAACACAATTCTGTTTGATGCTGATAATTTGCAATTTACCGGTATGTTACGGTAATCTAGAGATGGAACGTTATATGGGGCATCAATGTAGTCTTCACAGGGGTTTGATCTGTCTTTGTTAAGATAATAGACCACTCTACAAAGGGAATGTACTTTTTTTAATTTTTAAGTACTTGGCAGCCCTGGACAACATGAAAGGGAAAAAAAAAAGTAAAATGTGAGGACTATTCTGCTTGAATTTTAAGGTTCCAGTCCCCTTTTTTCTCTCAAAGGCACAGATCAAGGAGGTAGTCTTGCCCTTGCCGTCTCCTTCCTTCCCTAACAAAGATGGGATCCCCTAAGGATTAACCACTCACCTGCACAAATCATTGACTTATATACTAAGAACTTTGCAAAATATAAATCTCTCTCTCTATAACACGCACATACACACCCCCCCATTCAAAAGTTTGGGGTCATTTAGAAATTATTTTTGAAAGAAAGGCACATTTTTTTTCAATGAAGCCAACATTAAATGACTCAAATACACTCTATACATTGTTAATGTGGTAAATGACTATTCTACCTGCAAACGTCTTGTTTTTTATTGCAATATCTACATAGGTGTATAGAGGCCCATTTCCAACAACCACGTCGCCAGTGTTTTAATGGTACATTGTGTTTGCTAACTGTGTAAGAAGGCTAATGGATGTTTAGAAAACCTTTGCACAAGTATGTTAGCCCAGTTGAAAACAGTTTGGCTGATTTGAGAAGCTATAAAATTGACCTTCCTTTGAGCTAGTTGAGAATCTGGAGCATTACATTTGTTTGTTCTATGAAACTCTCAAAATGGCCAGAAAAAGAGAACTTTCATGTGAAACTCGACAATCTATTCTTGTTCTTAGAAATGAAGGCTATTCCATGCGAGAAGTTGCCAAAAAACTGAAGATTTCCTACAACGGTGTGTACTACTCCCTTCAGAGGAGAGCACAAACAGGCTCTAACCAGAGTAGAAAGAAGTGGGAGGCCCCGATGCACAACTGAGCAACAAGACAAGTACATTAGAGTAGTCTATAGTTTGAGAAATCGACGCCTCACAGCTCCTCAACTGGCAGCTTCATTAAATAGTACACACAAAACGCCAGTGTCAACGTCTACAGTGAAGAGGCGACTCCGGGATGCTGGCCTTCAGGGCAAAGTGGCAAAGAAAAAGCCATATCTGAGACTGGCTAATAAAAGGAAAAGATTAATATGGGCAAAAGAACACAGACATTGGACAGCGGAAGATTGGAAAAAAGTTTTATGGACAGACGAATCAAAGTTTGAGGTGTTTGGATCACACAGAAGAACATATGTTACACGCAGAACAACTGAAAAGATGCTGGAAGAGTGCCTGATGCCATCTGTCAAGCATGGTGGAGGTAATGTGCTGGTCTGGGGTTGCGTTGGTGCTGGTAAAATGCAAGATTTGTACAAGGTAAATGGGATTTTGAATAAGGAAGGCTATCACTCCATTTTACAATTCCATGCCATACCCTACCCTGTGGACAGCGCTTGATTGGAGCCAATTTCATCCTACAACAGGACAAGGACCCAAAGCACACCTCCAAATTATGCATGAACTATTTAGGGAAGAAGCCGGCAGCTGGTATTCTATCTGTAATGGAGTAGCCAGCGCAGTCACCAGATCTCAACCCCATTGAGCTGTTGTGGGAGCAGCTTGACCGTATGGTACTCAAAAAGTGCCCATCAAGCCAATCCAACTTGTGGGAGGGGCTTCAGGAAGCATGGGGGGAAATTTCTCAAGATTACCTCAGCAAACAGCTAGAATGCCAAAGGTCAGCAATGCTGTAATTGCTGCAAAGGGAGCATTCCTTGACGAAAGCAAAGTTTGAAGGAGAAAATTATTCTTTCAAATAAAAATCATTATTTCTAACCTTGTCAATGTCTAGACTATATTTTATAATTATTTTGCATCTCATTTGATAAATAAAAGTATGAGTTTTCATGGAAAACACAAAATTGTCTGGGTGACCCCAAACTTTTGAACGTGTGCACGTCAACTCATACTGAAAACTCATACTTTTATCAAATGAGTTGCAAAATGATTAGAAAATATAGTCCAGATATTGACAAGGTTAGAAATAATTATTTTTATTTGAAAGAATGTGCGTGTGCGCACACACATACACACAAACACACAAACATATACACACACGCAAAAATGTGCAGGAGAACAAACTATAAACCCAATTTTTGAAGTGTTGGTATATTGGTCTAAAACTACATTTCATATTAACACCTTGAGTGAAGAAAAAATAAAGATGTGCTAGAATATGAAAAAAAAATGTTACAGTTTGAGAAGAATAATGCATTCTCATTCATTGGGCATTAGTAAATTAATCAGAGTTCAGAGGGACAATGATTATAGCATGTGAAGAGTCTGCTTGCCGTATATTTTCTGTTGGCACTTTGGGTAGGCTTAATGCCCATCAAGTGTGTATAGCTACACAGCTACCAACAATAAAAGCTCTTCTCCCAGGAGCAGTACAAAGCTGCTAAACCTGCGAAAACATCTTCTCTCTATGAATTGTCGGTGCAGACATGTTTATTAATTACCACGACAGTGAGCGGGCAGAGCATAGTGTAAGGATTCCACAAGCTTCACAGACCACCAAAGATGCTTCTTCTCTGCTACTTAATTGCAGGCCTAGAAGAAGAATGTGTTATTGTGAACTGGATGAATAGCCAATCTAAGTTTTCTCCATATAAATATTCTCAAATAAAGTGCATTTCATGTATTAATCCCTTTCCCTGATCCTGTGATGTGAACATGTCAAATGTTCTGCCTGATTTACGAGACAATCTATATCTTATTTAATAAGCATCATTAAGAAAACTGAATATATATTTTTTCACTTTTTTTAAATGAGTTACTGGTTGTCCGGTACTTTGTGAAATGTAAAGATAAATGGGCATCAATGTACAGTAATCACTATGATCAAGGTAAAGAGCAGGGTCACCAAATTCTACCTTCTTGGGCTATGTTCACACATGGTGTTTCTGCAGTATTTTTCTGCAAGCAAAACCTGCTCTTAGTAGTAAAGAAGTTGCTTACAAAAAGCAGGTTCTTAGTTTTGGTTACTGCTAGTGATGAGCGAGTATGTTTGGTTAACCCTTTCACCGAGTATGCTCGGCTGAGCACCGAGTATTTATAGCGTGCTCGGGCTTTAAGTTTGTCGCTCCGTTAACATGATTTGCAACTGTTTGACAGATTTAATACATGTGAGGAATGCAGGAAAAACAGGCATTCCTCACGTGTATTAAATCTGTCAAACAGTCGCAAATCATGTTCACGGAGGACGAAAAATTAAAGCCCAAGCACGCTATAAAATACTCGGTGCTCAGCCGAGCATACTCCGTGAAAGGGTTAACAAAACATACTCGCTCATCACTAGTTATTGCTTATATGCATCGTTTGTCTACAATACACGCTAAAGTTTGTTTTATTCATTAAAAACCCAGGAAAAACACCTGGTTGCATTTTTTTGGCACACAACTTTTAATGGGTGAAAATACTCTGCAAAAATGCTGAAAGCATAGACTTGCTGCAGATTTCAAAATAGCTGCAGTTCTCAACTTCAGCCAGGAAAAAAAACAAAAAAAACTGCACGAGATTTCTGAAATCTCAGCTTTTGCTGGTACTGTAAAAAAAAAAACGTAATTTGCATAAAAAAAAAAAAAACGCAAAGTGCAAATACAGCCTTATGCTTAGCGCCAGACAGTCTGGACAGCTTTAGTCAGTTCTCCCACAAGCCAAAGTGCTTCCATAAAAGAAATATGGATAGAGTTACCCCCCAAAAATACCAGCCAAGTTATCTTTACTTCACTACTTTTACATTGATGGCCTATCCTTAGGATAGGTCATCAATGCCTGATCGGCCGGGGTTCGACACCTGGCAGCCGCGCCGATCAGCTGTTACCGGTGTCAGCGGCCGCCAGTCGGAAGTACTTCGTTGCAGAGCTGGCAGTCCACTTGTAGCGGCTGCCGCAGGGTACTGCACATCCACCTATTGATTTGAATAGGAGGTGGATGTGCACTACCACACAGCAGTCAAAACAAGTAGATAGCCAGCTACGCAAGTGAGTACTTTCAGCCAGCACCAATAGCAGCTGATCGGAGGGGGGGGTGCTGGGTTTCATACCTCGGCCGATCAGACATTGATGACCTATCCTAAGGATAAGCCATTAATGTACAAGTAGTAGACAACCTCTTTAACCCCTTAGTGACCAATAGATGTCTTTTTACTGACCTGCGATAGAGACTATAGCTGACAACTTTCTGCATCAGCCATGAAGTGTTGGCACAGACCATGGATGTTTAACCCCTTAGATTCGGCTGTCAATAGGGACTACAGAATCTAAAAAGTTAAGTGTGGGGGCTTCCTCTTTAACTCCATCGGCACCCTGAGATATCGATTGTGTGATCCTGATGTTTGCCTTGGCAGTTCATGGCCAAATAACGGCCTTAGAGTCTGCCGGCTATAGCAGCCTGTTCAGAAGTTATCAAAATTTAGGTGGCAAAAAAAATGTTTTCATTCTTGTCATGCCACTTTCTATTACTTCCTGAAAAGAACCAGAAGGGTTAATGAACTACCTGAAAACAATTTTAAATACATTGAGGGGTGCGGTTTTCAAAATGGCATGACTTTTGAGTGGTTTACCACATATAGGACCTCCAAAGTCACTTCAAAACTGAACATGTCTTTAAAAAAATAAGTTTGTAAATTTCCTTGGAATAATGAAAAATTACGACTACATTTTTAAACCTTCTAAAATGCTAAAAAAAAAAATGAAACTCTTTACAAATGGTGCTGATGTAAAGCAGACATGAGGGAAATGTTATTTATTAATGTTTTTGTGTGGTATGGCTATTGGGATTAAAGAGATAATCATTCAAAGGTTGAAAATTGCAATTTTTAAAACATTTGTCAAATTTGATATTTTTTAAATAAACGCAAAACATATCAACCTAAAATTATTATTATAAAGTATCGGGTGTCAAAAAAACAAACAAAAAACAACAGTCTCCAAAACAATGGAATATGTTGAAGCATTCCAGGAGTTACTACATGAAGTGACACTGGTCAGATTTCAAAAAAGTGGTCCGAGCTAAATTATCCAAAAAAAAAAAAAGAAAACCCAAAATACTAAAATACCACCAAAACAGAGCTAGCTGTTAGTAACCTTACAACAAGCCACAATGGACAATCAAAATGCCCCATATCAAAACGGTTTCAGAAACCTGAATCCTTGACCTGTTACAGATTCTTCTGCTGGGACAGGTCACCTTCACAGATTGTGGTCGACAATCCCAACAGGAGCAGAGTACGCTGGAAAACTGGAAAATGCCAGTTGGGCATTAATGTTCAGCGCAGTTAATTTTTTTTTCCATGATTATTGCCATTTTATAGAACAAACAACAACAAAAAAGTACAAATAAGTAAAAAAAAAAACTGGGATGGAGCTTTGTATTTAGGTACTGTTCTTTCATATCGGGCACAGCAGTAACATTTTCCAGCCATGACTGACAAAACCCATGTGGTTGCTGAAGAATGCTAATTAATTGTATCCAGACAAGCAATGAACAATAGCCTCGTAATAACATTTTTCCATTTTCTATTTGAGAAACAATAAGGACAATTAATCTCCCCAGAGCGGTAGCTTCTCTTCATCAGGATGAATCATTTCTGCTGTTCACCTATTGCTTTACACACGGCTGTTTAAAGCTTACAAACGCGGATGCAAACCTACCGCTGACAGCCTGCTCTTCATATGGGGCCGATTAAACAAGTCAGACTTGTACCTATTAAGTGCAATTTGTAAGATCTATGACATTAGGTTTCAATAAACCTTGTACTGCCGGTGACATACATAGAAAATTGCTCGCTGTTCTACCCTTCAAAAACATGATACATGCAATATTCATTATTGGCATCCTCCTCTCATCAGCAAGATTAACATACGGCTTACCTAAGCTTTTCTCGATGATTCATAGAACTTCAGAGACAGATATGGTGGTTTATTTCAGATCCTAAAGTAGTTTGATGAAACATTTTGGAAACTAAATGAGGATGAACTTTATGAAAGCAGATTGAAAACCGTAATTAGTATGGAAAATTGAGCCAGAGAGCAGTAGAGGAATGTGCTCTACTAAAATATCTATAAGGTATGCAATTTATGATAGACCATGATATATTTGGACAGAAAAGGTAAAATCTCAAGCATTTTTTCCTTAAATCTAAAGTAACACATGACACTTGCCACCGCACAACCTCAATACTCAACTACAGTGTTTAAAAAGAGCTTTAAGGCTATGTTCACATGTTTTGTTGCTTTTTTCTGCAGCTAACAACTGATCTCTTGGCAGTACAAAGCTGCAGACAAGCAGTTTTTTTCTGCTGCGTTTCTCAGGATCCCAAAGTTCAGCTTTGCTTCTAACAGAGGCATGACCAATACGAGGTGTTAGACCACCAATGCATCCAAACATTTTTGGAAAAAAGGGCAATTTGATTTATTATTTAGTGGAAAGTTTTGAGTCTGAAAAAAATAGTGACTAAAAAGTTCATGAAAAATACAATTGCAAATGTAAAAACAGGGGGAGTTGAATTGATCAGGCATAGTTTACACAAGACATTGGTAGGGCATTGAGTTGGTCATGCAATATTTACTTTGCATCTACTTACGAATTTTCTGAGATGCAAGTAGCCGCTGGGTCGATTTTTTGTTTTATGAAGAGAGCACAGATCTGAGTTACGAGTGAGCAAGCTTATGCCACTCACCACGTGATCATCCTCCTGCCGTGCGAGCATCAGTTGTTGCTGTTGCTTCGTTCTTTGACCATGGGTCCTAAGAAAGTGAGTGCCAGCGCTGAGAAGAAAAAAAGGATGTCGCTCTTGGGTATAAAGCAAGAAAACAAAACATGAGCGAGGTTTGCTAGTTGCCGACGCAGTACGATCGTAGTACTGCTACAATATGTACGATTTTGAAGCAAAAGGAGTCGATAAAGGCTATAACGCCAGCCAAGGGAGTAAAGATTATTTCAAAGCTCCAGACCACTTGTCCATGAAGAGATTGAGAAATTGTTGTTGGTGTGGTTGACTGAGAAGCAGCTCGCAGTAGATACTGTGACAGATTATCATCTGTGAAAAGGCGCAGGATATTTACAGGAATTTGGTGCAGCAGCTAGCGGGAACATCTGCCAAGGAAGAGTCATTCAAAGCTAGCGGGGGATGGTTTGATAATCTTAGAATGAGGACCGGCATCGACTGTCGTTGGGCATGGAGAGGCAGCAAGCTCGGATGTGAAGGTAGCTGACTATTTTATTATCACTTTTATCGAACCGATAGAAGCCGAATATATATTATAATATTATATTATTATTATATATATATATATATATATATATATATATATACACACACACATATATACATATACACACACACATATATTTTAATACACTCCCATATCGTACACAGATTTAGTGTGAAAAAAAAAAGAAAAAAACTTCATGAGATGGCTTCTTTAACATCACAAGCAATAATAAAAAGGAGGAATGTAACTCACATCACTCAGCGCTTTACAGCTATTGGCTGAAGATACAACCCTGACTTTCCTGCACTGGAAAGACTGGAGTTCTAGTGAAAACCAGTCAAATGTGTTTCCATACACAACCAATATACTAAATAGCACAATTGTCAATTCTGTAAAATGCCGGACGCAAAGTTTCCCTCCTTGGTAATTTCAACATGAACTTGATTTTCACTGTCTGGTTAAATCAGTACCTAGTAACAGAAGCGAAGAGATCCCAGGAAGGGTGGTGGTGGTGGGACATTGCCTCTGCTAGATGTGAACTGCTGTACATGGAGCCCGATTATCTCCCTTATGCACTAGTAGTCAGGATATAAGAGGCACCAGAGATACAACCATATGTTTTTATTTTGATGATATGACAGTTGACAAGTGTTGATTCTGGGGAACAAACCTTTATTGGACCTATATATAGGATAAGTTAGTTGCTGGGTGTCTTACAACTGGGATACTCGGATTACAAGGGCAGGTTTGAGTTTCTCTTATTTTATTGGAACACAGTCCCCATATTCTCATAATCAGTGGGTTTCACAGAATATCAGTGGGTATTGCATATGGTAGCTAATAAAAAGGTTTTCACAGATGTAAAACTTAACATGATGCTAGCCAAGTCATACACACAGGACTCAAGGAATTTAAAGTCTAAAAACTGCTTTAATGAAAACCTGTCCGCAATATATATGTAGTATTCTGTATTTAGTATTCTGGCTATGCAGGTACCCCCAATAAAAATTAGCTGTTTGAGAAATCTGCCATAGAATCTATACGAAAATTAGACAGGAAGTGCACTTGGGGTAGGTCCACTTTGAGAGGCAGTGCTACACCCCAGTGCACTTTCAGCTTAATTTATATGGCGAGCGGTTCCTGCCCCGGCAGCTAGGTTACAGTCTTCAGTGTGAGCGCGCGTCATAGGATCTTACAGCCCTTGCTCCCTTATAAGATAATAACTAAGAGCGACAAGCAGGACTCTGCCTAGTTTAGGGCAGCCCAGACCTCGGCCGGTCCATGTAGCAGATTACAAGCAAAAACCTTAATGAAAATCCAAAGTTATATTGTTTAGTCCTGCATTATAATACTTTAGTGGTATGCTTTTAATTCATCACACAAACAAGCCAGAACATTTTTTCCAACATTAATTTTTTACAAGAAACCCAAGACAAACTATATTTAATATTTTTTTTTCCATCTGTTCACCAAACAAGGTGACTGCTTAAAATGAGGATCACAATGAAATGGAAGCCATATCTCCATTTTCCAGACTAGTGAGTATAACTGAGGTGGTCAAGATGGCGCTCATCTGCACCAAAGCAGATTGCCCTCTGCCGACCTTCCCATTTGAACAAAATGGCAGCATACAAAGTTTATTTCTCCCCCTATAAGAGGAACTTTCTCTTCATAGATTTTTAATTTTAAAACCACATTTCCCTGAAACCATTTACCAATGACATGGCTGATCTTCTACATTTTTGGATGAAATAAAGCATTTCCCAAGTATCAGACGTATCTAGTGCAGTTCTACGCAAAACGCCTTAAGATCCTTTTAGTCATGGCATTAATACAACACCCAATAATAAGAACAGACAAGTGCAAGACTGTAGCGTGCCATGACGGCCAGTTTTACTCAAAGCAGTTTGATATATCGATTGCATTTTTCATAACGCAAGGTAAAACCTCAGTCTAGAAGACCAAGCAGAGTTCATCTATAAATAGTGTCCCCGCGAGGAATTTCATTTCCTAGAAACCAGCGGATGATACACATTTGTATTTTACAAAATTCTCTCTAACTTTACAAGCTGCCACATCAGGATCGTCATCCGCTAAAACATGCGGCTCAGAAGCGCTACGGCCTATTAACACCTTGTTTCCAATTACTGCGATGCTCGGCAGCTTTCAGAAGTTTTATGGCTCAAAGCCTAATCATGAACGACTCATTCAGGAACAAATAACCGATAATTACTTCTTAGTGGAGAAGATGGATAGTGAATGGATACAAGGAAGAGTCCAGAATGCACGCTGCATAAACATGCAAACAGTAAGTTAATATCATAGTGGTTAAAGGGAACATAAATCTCACATGCTGCAGACTTATAGCTTGATGAAATAATCGGAGCACAATTAACCAGAGACGACCGTGGCCTATATGTAATTAGATCATTGTTGGCATTTCCACCTTTTAATCCCGCTGTCTAAGTGATGCTCTGACAGTGCTCCTTTGATAATTTTCCAATGAGTAATCCTTCATCTTGGAGACATTTCTATAAAGCCTTTTTCTTCTTTATGGTATCTTCAGGTACACCAGATAACACTTCTATATCTGATGAGCAGCCACTGTGTTCTGCCTTGAGATACAAGTGTGTTCCATAGTATGCAACAATTTCATATAATTGTCATTTTATGCTTGATCATTTCCAGTTTACGGCTCACGACTATTTTCACTTTGAGTGCTGTCCATGGAAAAAAAAACAAAAAAAATGGACAGCACCTGGACCAGTGTTATTCAACAAGGAAGGGGAATCCAAAGCTATACAGATACAATATAGAAATTATTTTTTTTGGCTAAATTGCAATTCTGTAACATAGGAAACTGTAGATGTTCAGGTGCTGCTGTAAAAAAAAATACGGATTGCATACAGACTGCACACGGATGACATGTGAAAAGAAAAATCGTCCGCTTTTCTGAAGGAAAGCCGTAACTATTTTTAATATGCTTGTGTGAACCTACCTTAAAGGTCATGTTATGTTTGAGTGTCAGTAATCAGTTAGGATCAGAGAATGAATTTGAGTGGAGATTAAACATTCTGATTTCTTTAATTTGATCAAATTTTGATTGTATGGATATGGCCATACACATTACATGGCAAGTGCGCAACAGATAAATTACAGGGGAAACCAAGGATTAATGTTCCAGATTTTTTACTTTTCAAATTGCTGCAAAAGGAAACTGCAACACATTAATCCGCTCAATTCCTTGGAAAAAAAAACAAAAAAAACTTCCATATCCGGCAACTTAAAGCACCTATGAGCGATGGGGTCTTAATAGAAAATGTAACTGGAGGAAAGTCAAGTTGACGAAATTGGATTTCACAGACAAAACTGTTAAACATCCAACCAATGAAGATTTGCACACAAAAGACTTAAATTAAAAAAATTGACACTGACACAACAGTGAATTTTTGGACAAGCAACTATTTTTGACACTATACACAAAATACTGGCACAAATGCATAAATCATTTCACCCCACTAGTAAACATACAGCACAGTACTAGGCTTTAAAGGTCACAAGGCTTCTTCATTGAAGCTTAGAAGGTCACATACAGTGATATAGCCACAAAAATCTGACAGTCAAACCAAGGTGAAAGAACAGCCTACAAAAGTTGTAGACAACCCAATATATTGTAGAAGTCTTTAGCTACAAAACAAAAATCCAAAACAGGTCACAAGTTCTTAGAAAGAACTGGAGTTATTAAAGAGCCCAAAAAGTTATATTCAGCATGGAGAATCTTCGTTTCACAAAAGATTAAGTGAATTACGATTATTATAGTCTACAGAAGAGAAGAATTAACTTGTACAAGTACAAAAATGGCCCATACAAAAAGTACAGTCAAAAGCAAGATCATGTAAAATCACCTCAAGAAGACAGGGGTGCCCTCCCTCTGCCTGGAGAAAGGTTCAATCACCAGAGGAGAAAAGGATTCTTTACCATAAGACCCATTAATCTGTGGAATAGTCTACCTCATGGGCTGGCCACAGTTCATGGTTTCAAAAAGGGCTTATTTTCTCAAAAAAATCTATGTAAAATTAGTACGATTCTTGTTCTGAATGTTTGGTCCATTTGATCGACACTTGAGATCATGACAGAAACCTTTGCGCTTCTAGCTTCTGCAATATGGTTGAACGGTACTTTACCCTCATCTCCCATCCCTCAGTTGAACTTGACGGACAGGTCTTTCAACTATACTAACTAGGCAACTATGTACCAAATGTCAGTGACAAGTTACCTGATTTTGTTTTCTATTAAATTAGGAAAATGGCACTTCTGGGTTTGCCAGGTTCCTTTTAAGGTCTGTCTTTTCTTGGACTATTTTAGATTGTCATGCTGCTTTTTCTCTTTAGATGCCACCTCACCTGAGATTTTTTAATAAGCAAGCCTTAAAGAATCAAGTTTTAGAATTTGTGTACACATCAAGTCACATAAAACTGGCTATACACTTAATTTTCATAGTCCTTGTATGGCATGTGATTTTTAGACCAACTACAAGTCTCCTAACCCCACCTCAATAGTCTGATGAGCCAATTTGAGACAGCTAAGTTCAGGTCAGGAGATCACTTGTGTATGGAAATCACCAGCCATACAAAGACTATGACCAGCCGCTTGACCTGAGCCATGGACTTCATATATGTCTATAATTCAGTTAACTCTGGTCAGGAGACCTGACAATTGGCCACATCTTTGAATTCGAGCACAATCCATGTTTCACAGATTTAGGAAACCAGGCTAAATATGTAAAGCCAGTGTAGATCATTGATGCCCAACCAGAAGAGCTCTTATGACTGGATTGGCAAAAAGACACTTAAAAAGGTAACCTGTCGTGTCCAGAAGTGCCATGCACCTGCAGATATACAAGCAATCCGTAGGTAAATAGCATTTAAATCTTTTAGCTGACTGGAGCAACAGCTACAGGGAGAAAATTACGTTTCTCACTGCAACTGCTGACTTCCAGTCATCGAGGCATTGTAGGGGGTGGTTACAAACTGTACTCACTGGGTGGGGGCTGACGGAAAACCGTGCATTAGCAACTGCTTAACTTAAATGATGCTGTCAGATTGCTAGCAGCATTCAAATGGTTAACAGCAGCTATAACAACTCTGCTCTGGCAGAGAGATGCTAATATTTATACAGCTGGCTTTTACGGCATGTGGAGACAACTTAGTGCCTGAGCCTTCTTCACAATATGTGTCCCCAGGGCTAAGATACAAGCATGCCATTTTGCATTAAGAGGTTAAAGATTTTTTCCACTACTATGATATTTATAATCAAGCTTTAAGATGGGTCATCAATATTAAAATGGAAGCGTTTTACAACCAGCAACCCCACTAATCTGCTGTTAACAACTTGAATAGGAGCTAGTCTACATTACCTGGGAGTGGTCACTAAAGAGGGGGAAGGATCAGTGATGTACTGCTCTATAAACAGATTATATGCGGAACTGATAAAAGCTAAAATCGGTGGCTGTTCTAGGTGTTTTACCTCCAATCTGATATTGACAAACATAAGCGTAGATCAATAAAGTAGCGGAAGACTCCTCTGATAGAGAAACAGGTCCATAAACATTAGCAAAAATGCAAAGCTTACTGGTTACACAAAGAAAGGTGATCTTGGCTGTAAAAACACATTAATTTAATTGCCAATACGTAAATTATTTTTTGACCAAAGGCAAAAAAAATAATTAAGTAATCACAAAAAGGCATAGGGTAAAGCTGCTCAGGCAGCTACTTACAGGTAAATATCCCTGGTGGAGGGTGTTCCGTCGGGCAGTTTTCTTCATCACTGTTATCACCACAATCATTGAGCTGGTTACAAATCAGCGATCCAAGATATAAACATTTGCCACTGGTGCAGGTAAATTTGCACTCTGGAGAAGAAAAAAAAAAAACAAAAACACATTCATAAGCAAAAAAATTCTAAGCGACACCTTACATTTACCATATTTGTTATTAAACTACTTTGAGAATTTAAAGGGTTATTCTTAAAATATTAAGTTATCCTAAGGATTCTGAGAGCCCAGTAATTTTAAGAACACATCTTTGGAACTCGGGAACACTGATCTACCAAATCCTGTCTTGAATGGAGCGAATGCTCGACACACCCCTTACTGTTAATACTTATTTGCCAATTTGATCATACATTTCTAGTGGGAATAATAGAAGGGTGGCAAAATGTAGAGAACAGAAAATATTTTTTTTTTAATGGGGCGTATTTACTAAATAGACATGTTACCGTATATATTTTTAAAGGGTTATTCCCAAAATCAGTGTGTGGTCTTATGGTGTACATAGTCACTTATTTGTGCCAATATGACTAATTATTAAATCTGCCTTATTTTCTACATATAACCTCCCAAAAGATGTTCCTTCGGGCTCTATGCATCCTCTAGTTGCCTTTTAAAACCAGTTGTGTCATAGTTGCAAAGCTTCTGGTCAAAAACAGTGGAGTATCTCAGCTAGCTTCCAGCCAGCAAAGCTCTGTTCTACCTCCAGCTTAGAGTGTATTCTACCTTTAGAATACACTGCCTGGTCGTTTATTTTCTGCCATCTACATCAGTACCGCTTTTTTACATCATTGTTGATGGGTTTCTCACAGAGCTCAACTGTCCTGCACTTGTCCACATTGGAGTTTTTAAAAACTAGGCACAGCAGATCTGAAACAAGCTAAGCTTTGTTGCCTGCAGCTGATGTTAAACTGCAAACGTTGCCATGCTGATGCATATGGCAAAAGATTAATCTCTGCCATATGCATCAACATACTAGTATTTCAGTTTCACATGACTGAGCTGTCAACAGCAAGCAATAAAACAGATCTTCGCTTGTGTCTCAGCTCTTGAGAGGAGTGCAGTACTGTTGATAGCTACTAGATGACCGCTAACAATGATGTAAAACCACACAAGCAGCTGTGATATGGATTTAGATGGCAGAAGATTGTCATGCAGGGTACTGTACATGTATAGTATTAAACTTTGAATGCTTTGACAAAGTCCTGAGATTTTATGGTTTTCTTTTGACTGTTTATACCCTTAATCAATATAGTATAAAAAAAAAAAAAAAAAAAGTTAATTAAAATTAAATTTATTTATATGCCTTTACTTAATCATTTTCCAAATCTTTATTTTGCAAGGTTGTTTAGATTTTAGCAACAATGTTTGCATTTAATTCCTGTGCAGCTCTTGAAGTTAAGAATTGATTAAAAAAAGTAAACAGAATAAAAAAATTTTAAGAAAAGTATGGAATGGATGTAGCAGTGTTAAAGTGGCAAATATTGCAGCACAGTATACTGTCCCTGGTGTTGGTGTGTGAGCACGCATACAGTGAGTGTGCGCACATTGTTTTAGGAGTGCAGCTCCTTTAACCCCTTTACACCAGAGGGTGGTTTGCACGTTCATGACCAGTCCAATATTTACAATTCTGAACACTGTCACTTTATGAAGTAATAACACTGGAATGCTTTAACGGATCCCACTGTTTCGGAGACTGTTTTTTCGTGACACATTGTACTTCATGATAGTGGTAAAAATTTCTTCGATATGACTTGCGTTTTTGAAAAAATAAATAAATCAAAAATTTGGCAAAAATTTAGAAAATTTCACAATTTTCAAACTTTGAATTTTCATGCCCTTAAATCAGAGCTATGTCACACAAAATAGTTAACAACATTTCCCACATGTCTACTTTACATCAGCACAATTTTGGAGCCCAATTTTTTTTTTGTTAGGAAGCTATAAGGGTTGACCAGCGATTTCGTATTTTTCTAACAAAATTTACAAAACCATTTTTTTTTTTTCTTTAGGGACCTCATCACATTTGAAGTCACTTTGAGGGGCCTTTATGACAGAATATACCCAAAAGTGACACCATTCTAAAAACTGCACTCAAGGTGCTCAAAACCACATTCATTCAAGTTTATTAACCCTTCAGGTGCTTCACAGGAAGTTTTGGAATGTGGAAGAAAAAACAACAACTTTTTTTTCACAAAAATGTTACTTTAGACTTTCATTTTTTTATTTTTGCAAGGGTAAAAGGAAAAAAATGGACTCCAAAATTTGTTGTGCAAATTCTCCTGAGCACGCCAATGCCCCATATATATGGGGGAAAACCACTGTTTTAGGTGGTAGGGTTCAGAAGGGAAGAAGCGCCATTTGATCTTTTGAATGTAAAATTTGCTTGAATAATTAGCGGACAACATGTTGCGTTTGTGGAGCCCCTGATGGGCCTTAATAGTGGAAACCCCCCACAAGTGACCCCATTTTAGAAACTAGACCCCTCAAGGATTTTATAAAGGGGTATAGTGAACATTTTGAACTCAGAGGTATGACAAATTGATAACATTAGGTCATCATATTGAATAAGCTGTCATTAGTCTTGAGCGCAAGTGCTCGCTACTTGAGTTTGCATCGGGTACTCCGGTATGCACCATGTATAGCGGAAGCTTGAGTCCCCGCCCCGCATGTTTCACAGTTGTTAGGGACACCCCAAAAAAACATGCAGGGATAGCTCGTGCATGGCAGGCAATCCCCACAATGTTTTTTTTGGCCACGAAGCATGTGGAGTGGAGACTCAAGCATGTCACTCGAGCACCCGTAATACTCGGTGCATACCCAAGCATCCAATGAAAAAAGCACAACCGTAACCCTAGCGTTTATTTTTAACGCCTTTCCTCGTGCGGTATAAGTAATTAGACAACTATTCTTGCGATTACAGCGAGGCCAGATTCATATCAGGTTTTTATGATTGACAGCTGTCATACACTAAAAGACTTTTTTGCAAAAAATAGTTTTTGCATCGTCATATTTTGAGCTATAATTTTCCCATATTTCAGCTGATAGTCATGTGACAGCTTGTTTGTGGGACGAGTTGACGTTGTTATTGGTGCCATTTTCAGGCATGTGAAATTTTTTGATCGCTTTCTATTCTGATTTTTGAGAGGCAGAATAAACAAAAACCAACAATTCAGGAATTGCTTGTTTTTTTTTTATGCCGCTCTGCATGTGGTAAAATTGATAAGGCGGCTTTATTCTTCGGGTCAGTATGTTTACAGCGGTACCACATTTATATAGTTTTTTGTATTTTGGCACTTTTACACAATAAAAGCTATTTTATAGAAAAAATATTTTTGCATAGCTTTATTCTGAGAGCTATAACTTATTTTTCAGCTGATGTAGCCGTATGGCGGCTTGTTTTTTGCGGCACAAGATGACGTATTTAGCGGTACAATTTTTATTTACATTAGTCTTTTTGATCACGTTTTATTCCATTTTTTGCTTCGCGGTATGATAAAGCATCATTTTTTGCTTTGTTTATTTTTTTTTAACGTGTTCACTAAAGGGGTTAACTAGTGGGACAGTTTTATAGGTCAGGTCGTTCCAGTCACGGCAATATCAAATGTGTGAACTTGTTTTATTTTAACCAGCAGGTGATGTATATTCTATTCTACCAGCCCATTTAAACTGTAGGTGTTTCAGCCCAGAAGTGACATGTTCTGTCCAGAGTTATAGGCTTGTAGCCCAAGAGAGGCATGTAGGCAGAGTAGTACCCATCAGATGGGAGGTCACCTTGCAATGGTTGATGGGCACACATGAATTGGCCAATTTATGTGCTAAGAACCTCCGTTTTTTGTAAGTATAGTTCATTGAGTAATAACAGTATAAAATCAAACGTTTTTATTGTCTATGTATTTTGGCCATAATGGAGTGCTGCTGCGCTATATATAAAATTGTACATTCACACTGAAGGCATCAAAACTATGAATTAACATGTGGAATTATATACTTAAAAAAAGTGTGAAACAACTGAAAATATATGTCATTCTAGGTTCTTCAAAGTAGCCACCTTTTGCTTTGATGACTGCTATGCACACTCTTGGCATTCTCTTGATGAGCTTCAAGAGGTAGTCACCGGTAATGGTCTTCCAACAATCTTGAAGGAGTTCCCAGAGATGCTTAGCACTTGTTGGCCCTTTTGCCTTCACTCTGCGGTCCAGCTCACCCCAAACCATCTCGATTGGGTTCAGGTCTGGTGACTGTGGAGGCCAGGTCATCTGGCGTAGCACCCCATCACTCCCCTTCTTGGTCAAATAGCCCTTACACACCCTGGAGGTGTGTTTGGGGTCATTGTCCTGTTGAAAAATAAATGATGGTCCAACTAAACGCAAACCGGATGGAATAGCATGCCGCTGCAAGATGCTGTGGTAGCCATGCTGGTTCAGTATGCCTTCAATTTTGAATAAATCCCCAACAGTGTCACCAGCAAAGCACCCCCACACCATCACACCTCCTCCTCCATGCTTCACGGTGGGAACCAGGCATGTAGAGTCCATCCGTTCACCTTTTCTGCGTCGCACAAAGACACAGTGGTTGGAACCAATGATCTCAAATTTGGACTCCTCAGACAAAAGCACAGATTTCCACTGGTCTAATGTCCATTCCTTGTGTTCTTTAGCCCAAACAAGTCTCTTCTGCTTGTTGCCTGTCCTTAGCAGTGGTTTCCTAGCAGCTAAACTTATCCTCAGAAGCAGAGGTGACTCTTGGTCTTCCTTTCCTGGGGCAGTCCTCATGTGAGCCAGTTTCTTTGTAGCGCTTGATGGTTTTTGCAATTGCACTTGGGGACACTTTCAAAGTTTGCCCAATTTTTCAGACTGACTGACCTTCATTTCTTAAAGTAATGATGACCACTCGTTTTTCTTTACTTAGAATTTGTATTATGGCAAGAAAAAAGCAGCCAACAGTCTATTCAGTAGGATTATCAGCTGTGTATCCACCAGACTTCTGCACAACACAACTGATGGTCCCAACCCCATTTATAAGACAAGAAATCCCACTTATTAAACCTGACAGGGCACACCTGTGAAGTGAAAACCATTTCCGATGACTACCTCTTGAAGCTCATCAAGAGAATGCCAAGAGTGTGCAAAGCAGTCAAAGCAAAAGGTGGCTACTTTGAAGAACCTAGAATATAAGACATATTTTCAGTTCTTTCACACTTTTTTGTTAAGTATATAATTCCACATGTGTTAATTCATAGTTTTGATGCCTTCAATGTGAATGTACAATTTTCAGTCATGAAAATATAGAAAAATCTTTAAATGAGGTGTGTCCAAACTTTTGGTCTGAATATATATATATATTATATATATATAAATATAATATAATATATATATATATATAAATATAATATAATATATATATATATAAATATAATATAATATATATATATATAAATATAATATAATATATATATATATATATAAATATAATATAATATATATATATATAAATATAATATAATATATATATATAAATATAATATAATATAATATAATATATATAAATATAATATAATATATATAATATAATATAATATATATAATATAATATAATATATATAATATAATATAATATATATAATATAATATAATAAATATAATATATATAAATATATATATATAATTTTTTTTACTTTTACACTTTGTCCCACTATGGGACTTTAATTTTTTTCACCCAGATCGCCTGTATAGCATAGAAATGCTGCAGTAGCATTTCTATGCTATGCAGGTTGTAGCCCTGTGCACACAAGTTAGGTAGACCGCACACTGAACACGGTCTACCTAACTTCCTACTGTCTGGTGACCCGAATGTCATCATCACAAGCACCGGGAGCCCGCACAGACAGTAGGACGCCGATGAAGAGTTAAGTATCTGTGCTTACCTCCCCTTGCCACCGGAATGCTGCGATCGACTTAGATTGCAGCATTTCAGGGGTTAATGCGCAGGGAGCAGCGCGGGACCACTCTTGGCACATTGTCACAGCTGACACCCGGCGGCGATCGGCCCGCACCGCTTGAATGCGCGATCGCATTCTGCGTATTAGTACGTCCATGGCCCAATAGGACCAGGGCACAAGGACGTACTATTACTGACCATGTCAGAAAAGGGTTGTTGGATTTAGTGTGAGAAAGTTGGGGACGCGGTAAGCAGCACTAATTTTTCAGAGCCTTTGAGCCATCAGTAAAGTGGAAACCTTTATTTTTCTGATGGCAGACTTGAGTGGGGACAAGTTTTTTTTCCCCTGGATGAGTTGAAGTTTTTAATGGTAGAGTTTTGGGTTTATTAGCTTTTTGATTAGCCTTCAAAGCAATTTCACATTTGGCCAGTGCTCTACTCTGAGCATTTAACTTCGGGGTTGCAATCTCCCAAAAAACACTCAGACAGGGACACGCAGTATGAGGCAGATGGAAACATGGGTCACTACCAAAACAGATGCCAGATGGAGTCCAATATTTTAAGCATGCACAAAAGTGTGGTTAGTAATACTCTTGTGCACTGAAAACGCGCAAAAAGATAAACTCCTGACAAAATCAGAACAAAAGCCAAATGGGATTATAAAACGCCTGTCTGCTTACAGTTCATTTTTCAATCGGGAGTTCATCTGAATCACATTTTTGGGAGTATTTAGATGAAAACCCTGACACAAGTACTCCATGTAGATATTTGCTATTTAAGAGGATACAAGGGATAATGTTTCTCCTTGCAAAGAGTGACATGTCAAGGTGAGGAGGGGTAGTACCACAAAACACTGTCTGCAAATAGAAATTTTGGTTATGGCTTTAATTTTAAGTAATGTGACAAGGCTTGTTAGAGAGTCGATACTGAATTTTAGGATTGCTACTTTCCATCGGTGGCGCTAGAGTTCTAGTCCTCTTCCTCTCTGAAGAAGCAATTTCCATTTATGAGGAATAATTTGCAGCAGTTCAAGAACAAACATTTATTTTTTATATCCCTTTCACCGTGCAGTACAAGTGATGATTGCTTTATTCTTTGGGTCCATACAATTACAGTGATACCAGTTGTATGTAGTATTCTAGAAAAACAGTCAGGGGCTATAGGGAGAGTAAAACCATTAACCGCTCACTTGTAGTCCAGATGAAAAAATAATTTAAAACTTCAAATTTATTGTGAATTAAACACTATAAACTCCATTGCAAATAAACTAATCCACATGAGGATGACTGACCTACACATTTCACAATCTAGCCTGGTACTGGCTGATTTCGTCACTTTCCTTTATATAAGCTATAGCTAATATCAAATTGATGGAACCGCCAATCAGATAAATATGCAATTAAATTAAAACACAATAAAAGACAAGTGGGGCAAAAAAAGAGCTACATCAATACTATAGAATTAAAATTGCATCAACTATGATATTAGTATACAAGATATTTTTTTACTTGCAGCAAGAACAAAGCCCAGCTATTCAGGAAATGTGTTTATGCCATTCACCATGCAGTATAATTAATAAGTCAGGCTTCTTTACAGGATTGAATGATTAATGGCATTACCAGATTTATATGGCATTTCTTTTGCACACTAAACTAGATTTAAAAAAAATAATTTGCTTTAGCAACACCATATACTGAGCGATTTAACTTCATTTTCTACTAACAGACCTGTATAAAGACTTTTTACCAGGACGAGTATAAAGCAAACACCTACTGCATTTTCACTTATTAGAGGGCGCCATTTACTTTTTGTCCAATGCTGTGAAAAGGTAGTGTACTGGAGGTCAATGAGAGTTTAAACAACTTGCTCTCATTTAATGTGAAGCTTATGCAATCTGCTAAAAACTTCTAGGCTAAGTTCACATGTCCAATAATCAGCCGTTAGAATGGATAAAGTAGTAATCAGCTCGTACACAAAAAAAAAAAAAAAAGTTTTGCAGACAAATTTTTGTCAGGGTAAGAAAACTAACCAAAGCTGATTGCAGCTGGATACAGTTTGTTTTTTTGTTGTTTTTTTCAACATTGAAGTCTATGGAAAACGGATCAGTTTCTTCTATTTGAAACAGATTAAGTAAAAAAAAAAAGATCCTTTTCAATGAAAAAAAAAAAAAAAAAAGGATGGTTATTTAACGGCTTTATTTACCATAGACTACGGTTTTAAAAAAAAAAAAACTAGTTGCAATTTTTTTAAGGTTATATTCACAAGTCCAGCAGCAATCCGATGGGAAAAAAGTTGAGCACACATTAGTCTGTTTTTAAATTAATGATCTCTGCTGTATGTTTTTTTTTTTTTTTTTTTTTAACATCAATGTCTATGGAAAATGGATTAGTTAGTTAATTAGCCAGTTTTTTTTTTCATTTGTAATGGATCAGTTTTTGGCTTACCGAATCCAGGAAAATGTAGAGATCAGCGGTGGATCACCAAATCCTACAGGTTGGAAGTTAGCGTAACGAGACTATACCTCTACTTTGTTTTATTAAATTTTATAGTGGTAAAAAATAAGCTAGAGCTAGTTCATCTACTGTATAAAAAGTGCAGTAGCATCAGTTGGGACATCTCCATGTAAATATAGATTTGTGGATGTAGCAAAAAAAAAAAAAATGTCATTTTTAAAACCCCTGTTCTACTGAATTAAACATTCAACCATTTGAGGATTTTCCATGCACTACAAATCACGCAGCTTTTAATACGCTAACAGTTTCAGAACATTCCCTAGAATCACAGAAGTGGCAACTACATTCACCAGCAACCTCATTTAACAAGTTTAATAATGTCAGGATGATGAAAGAAACTCTATATAGAGTTGTACATTGGCTTCAGCTGACTGGAGAGAAGGTTTTGCTGCATGCTGCTGGCAGTGATCACTTTCACCTGCTTTCATCTGTAGTAGAATATTAAAACCATGTACCTACTTGTATGTTAAAAACTAAAAAATGCTCCTTGCTCATATTTACGTTTTCAAAATTTTTATCTGGTATCGACCACCAAAAAGTATGACCCAAAAGTAGAACTCTACCACGATTCAGATCAAATATTAAAAATAAGGTGCTCTTAACCCCTTCACCTCTGGGCACTTTTCAGTTAGTTTTTCCTCCCCTTCTTTCAAGAGCCATGACTTTACTTTTCTGTCAATATATCCATATGTAAGCTTGTTTTTTTTTTTGCGTGATAAGTTGTAATTTTGAATGACATCATACATTTTATCATGTGATGCACTGGAAATGGGGGTGGGGGGAATTAAGTGTCGAAATTGCAAAAAAAAAAGTGCAATATCACAATTTAGAGAGATTTAAGTGTCGGGGGGGGGGGGGGGTTATTTACCATGTGCACCACGGTAAAAGTGACCTGGCAATATGATTCTACAGGTCAGTACGATTAGGCAGAAACGAACAGTTTTTTGTTTATTTACAGGGGTAAAAAAAAATTGAGACATTCGTAATGGATCTCGGAAATTGGTGACAGAAAAAAAAAAAAACCTTAGACGCTTTCAAATTTCAGGATATGGGGCTATTTAACAACTTTTTTTGTGCCCTGACTTTTCTACAGATAACACTTTGGTGTATATACGATGTTATAGTCACATTTTATTGCAACATTGCAGACAAAAAAAAAAGCTTAAATTTAATCCAATCAGAAATTCAATTATCTTTTTATAGTTTGGACCTTTAAGAATACAGTGGCACCAAATGTGTGCTTTATTTATAACTGGATAAAGGGGGGGGGGGGGGAATCTGAACTTGTTTATTTTCTCATTTAATCGTTCCCACTTTTTTACTGTATTTACCAATCCCTTTAGGGATCTTGATGCTACAATCTGCTAGCTTGTGCTATACATAGCAGTGCATTAGCACTGCTGTGCATAGCTAAACTCAATCTCCTATGAACGCCTGCTTTCACAGGAGGATAGTCATGACAAGCACTGAGATCTTACACACTGAGGTCTTCTGCAACCCATTGGCACCCCACGATCACATCACAGGCACGCCAACTGACACGTGGACTGATGCGCCCTCCTGCTGGCAGGTGTTAAATGCTTCTGTCAGATTGATAGTGGGAGTTAACAGGTTACAAGTTGCAGGCGGAGCTCCACTCAACCTGCGGCTGTTAAGGCACATGACAGCCGATTAAATCAACCATCATCTGCCTGGAAAGATGCGGGCATGGCGTGAGCCCACATCAAAAGGCAGAGACTACATATGACATACATCTACGTGCTATGTTGAAGGGGTTAATGTCACTTACAAGCTTCATAAAAAAACCTTATCACAGGCAATGTTATATTACATGCCAAGAGCAACTACACCAAACACATGAAATCTCCCAGTGGGCGAATTTAACAGCGCAAGACGCACAAGCTACACTGACTATGAAATGGAATGTATTACTATCAAACAGCTCATGGACCGTGGCGCTATCCTACAGGGATATAACAAATAGTCAAAAGGAAGGCAGACACAAACCAGGGAGGATTACCTCACCTCTTCCAAACCAAACACCAGAAAACAAGATTACCTTTTCCACAAGATACTGAACAAGCTGTGTGTTTAATGGAGAGGCCCCGTCTATGCTGATGCTATAAGTAGATGATACATTGAAACAATTACTGGACACCGGTTGCAGTATTATGGTTCATGGAGCCACAACTATTGACAGCCTAGCGTCCGCCTGCCACTGCAAAAAAATCTAATAACTGGCTATTAAAATAGTTTTCAAATGCAGCTTATATTTTTACATTCATTACACAAGCTGTGGCTTCTATACACTCAAGAAACCTTTCGTATAAACTTGACTGTAGAACCACTTATGCAGTCTGTTGTCTCCTGGACACCACGGTCTACAATATGTAGGTTGTACCACAAGCACCTTGCACACAGTTACATAAAAAAGAAACATGTGGGACAATTCCAAAGAAATCCACTTTTAAACCCTCTAGCGTTTCTAAACATTTTTTCAGATTTACAATCTTGGAGATACCACTCAATTAAAAAGTAAAAAGTTTCCACAATAGAAAAGATGCACAAACCACTCAGACGTGTTGACTGGCAATGGTTACTTTTCAATAGAGAAGCACTCTGGATATTTAAATTAGATACGTGTCATAATGGACTCAATATGAAAACTCCCGTACATATATTGAGCAGGGATGAGCGAAACCAAACTGTAAAGTTCACCTGGTGTCCTGTACCCAACTCTGAACATGGACTTTTCCGGACGTCAGTTCTGTTTAGGTTTGGTGCAGAAAAAAAAAAAAAAATTGAACAGCTGCAGCACAGCCAAACAAGTTTTTAGGCTGTAGGCACTTTCGGAGCCATCACAGTCATGCCAAGTATTGGCTTGCGCACAACCTGATCCGGCACATGTAAATGCCGGATCACAGATGTCACCGCCATTCTGCTGATTAGAGTAGGGACAGGACACAACTCGAGTAAGGGACAGTGTTTGGTTCTGTGCGTGTACTCTGCCAAAGAGCCTCAACTGCGCACTTTGGAGGTGGGGGAAAAAAAAAAAAAAAAAGAGCATCAAATCGGGGATGTGGTGGTGCAGATGCTGCAGGTAGAGGACGTGGTCGTTCTGTGGCTTTTAAGTGCCCAAATGAAACACCTTCCTCTGGTGCACGCAGGCGACAGGACGTTCTGCATTAATTCGTAGGGCAGAGTACCGTTGCGCAAATGGTGAGGTGAGAACACGTCAAGGTGGTTTTCGATTGGATGGCTTGATGTGCCTTTAGTTACTTTGCAATATCTTACTGGTCACCAGCTGAAAGTGCACAGCTGGCACCTGCGGACCATGGGCATCTGGCTTCCACCTCACCCCCTTGCAATTCACCCAACCAGTCTGAGTCTCAAGTCATGCAGAAGTCACTTCTGTTTTTTGATGAGGCCACTATCTGGTGTTCCAAGGTTCATCTACCTGGCCTTGCCCCCCAAGTGAAAGATTGAGTGCACTGATGCCCAACCACTTGCTAAGTTGGAGGATGAGTACATGATAGGGTTAGTGCACATGGTCAGCAGACAACCGCAGCACATCTCTGATGAAATGCAGGTGCCAACAACTGCTTATTTCTGTAGTGTGCAGACAAGCAAGGGGGATAGGAGTGACTGGGTGGAAAATGATGCAGAGGGCGATTAGGTCCTCAACCCCACATGGAGTGAAGGCCATTGGAGTGACGTGGGCAGTTAGGAGGAAGAGTAGGTTGTCACGCTGCCCCAACTATACAGCAAAAGAGGGAGCAGGGTGCAAAAGCACAGCGGCCGGCCCATAGCCAGTAAGTCATCTGCTATTGCACACCACGCCAACAAAATGAGCACACCAAAACCAGCTTTAAGGAGCTCCCTGGCATGGCATTTCTTCAGCCAATGTGCCAACAAGAGACATGTGGTTTGCACGTTGTGCAGTCAGAGCCTCAATCGAGGCATAAATGTTCTGAACCTGAGCACCAACTGCATGACGAGGCATCTGAATTTAAAGCACGAGTTGCAGTGTAGTACACCTGAATAAAACAGGAAAGATCTGAGGCTTCTCCTGCTGCGGTCTCAGTCTCTTCCTCCGGCTCCCAATCTCCCAAATCAACAGAGCCACCTGGCTCACAGAAAAGAGGATGTGACAGCACCAGCTGTGTCACCAAGAATCTCCATATAGTCCCATGGAAGCGTTCAGCTGTCCATCCCCAAACACTGTAGAGAGAAAGTACCCCCTTACTCGCCCACGAGCCATGGTCCCGCATGACAATATTTAAAAATTCTTGGCATTTGAAATACTGCCATTATGGCTGGTGGAGACAGACCGTTTTAAAAACTGATGGTGGTGGCTGTCTTACAGAACATGCTTCCCAGTTACCACTACTTTTCTAAGCAAGCAATCCTTGCCCAAAAATGCTGTGGACAAAATCAGGTGTGCACTGTGCAACGCCAGCAGTGGCAAGGTCCACATAACCACAGATACATGGACCAGTAAGCAATTGTTTCATCAATTCTACATGTTATTTTCCATGGCTATTTTTACATTTAAAATTCACCACCATTCACATTCCATATTCTGCATTTCTGCAATTTACATCTTGCATTTTTTTCCGTCTTTTAATAACCTCACACGTACAGTGGTGTGAGTGTTTACCCCAATTTCTAATTTATTATTCTTTTGTATGTTTGTCACACTTAAAAATTGTACAGTTCAAAAGATTTAATTAGACAAAGATAAACACAAGTAAACACAAAATGCAGTTTTTAAACAAAGGTCTTTATTAAGGGAAATAGAAACCCAAAATACAGGGCCCTGTAAGAAAAAAAGTGATTCCCCCCTTAAAACAAATTAACTGTGGTTTATCACATCTTTGGGAAGCAACATTCAATTTCAACTCCATCAAGAAATCACTTAAATAGAACCTGCCTGACAAAGTGAAGTAAACCAAAAAATCTTCAAAAGCTAGACATCATGCTGCCATCCAAAGAAATTCAGGAACAAATGAGAAACAAAGTAACAGATCTATCAGTCGGGAAAAGGTTATAAAGCCATTCCTAAAGCTATGGGACTCCAGCAAACCACAGTGAGATTCATTAACCCCAAATGGCAAAAACATGGAACAGTGGTGAACCTTCCCAGAAGTGGCCAGCCAACCAAATTACCACAAGAGAGATGTGACCACTCATCCAAGAGGTCACAAAATACCCCAGCAAGTCCACCTCTGAATGGCTTAAGAAAAACAAAAATTAGGACCTTCGAGTAGCCTAGTCAAAGTCCTGACCTTAATCTGATTGAGATGCTGTGGCAGGACTTTAAAAAAGCCATCCAAATGTAGCAGAATTACAATAATTTTGCAAAGAGTGGCCTAAATTCCTCTAGAGCAGGGGTCTCAAACACGCGGCCCGCGGGCCGCATGCGGCCCCTGAGGCTGCTTTATGCGGCCCGCAGGCACAGACCCCTTGACGATCCCGACCTGGTCCAGGAGGAGCCGCCGACAGCAGCGCTGAATTGCCACACAGAGACTGTTTCCCAGCACTGCATTTCCAATGCCAGCCGCTGGCCAATCAGAGGCCAGCAGCTGATATCTGCGTGTCGGCGCAGCGAGTATGACGTCATTGCCATATGCAGATGTCAGCTGCTGGCCTCTGATTGGCCGGCGGCTGGCATTGGAAATGCAGTGCTGGGAGACAGTCTCTGTGCGGCAATGCAGCGCTGCTGTCGGCGGCTCCTCCTGGACCAGGTCGGGATAGTCAAGGGGTCGGACTCTGTGGTGCCTGCGGGCCACATCTGCAGGAAGGCCGCCGAGGGAACGGAGGACAGGTGAGAATAATATTTTTTTTTTTCTATTTTATGTGTGTGAAGAACAGCACAGGGGGCACAGAGCCACAGGATGGGGACCTGGATGGGGCACATAGCCACAGGATGGGGACCTGGATGGGGCACATAGCCACAGGATGGGGACCTGGATGGGGCACATAGCCACAGGATGGGGACCTGGATGGGGCACATAGCCACAGGATGGGGACCTGGATGGGGCACATAGCCACAGGATGGGGACCTGGATGGGGCACATAGCCACAGGATGGGGACCTGGATGGGGCACATAGCCACAGGATGGGGACCTGGATGGGGCACATAGCCACAGGATGGGGACCTGGATGGGGCACATAGCCACAGGATGGGGACCTGGATGGGGCACATAGCCACAAGAGGGGACCTGGATGGGGCACATAGCCACAAGAGGGGACCTGGATGGGGCACATAGCCACAAGAGGGGACCTGGATGGGGCACATAGCCACAGGATGGGGACCTTGATGGGGCACAGAGCCTCAAGATGGGGACCTGGATGGGGCACAGAGCCTCAAGATGGGGACCTGGATGGGGCACATAGCCACAAGATGGGGACCTGGATGGGGCACATAGCCACAAGATGGGGACCTGGATGGGGCACATAGCCACAAGATGGGGACCTGGATGGGGCACATAGCCACAAGATGGGGACCTGGATGGGGCACATTGCCACAAGATGGGGACCTGGATGGGGCACATTGCCACAAGATGGGGACCTGGATGGGGCACATTGCCACAGGATGGGGACCTGGATGGGGCACATAGCCCCAAGATGGGGACCTGGATGGGGCACATTAGTACAAGATGGGCACCAGGATGGGGAACGTTGCCACAGGATGGGGACCTGGATGGGGCACATAGCCACAGGATGGGGACCTGGATGGGGCACATTACTACAAGATGTTTTCCATTATTACTATATGATGCTAATTGTAAGACAATATTACTGTATGTGGCCAATTGGGGGAAATAAAATTGTAAAAAAAATAAAAAATAAAATAAAGCATGAAAAATATTGGGCACTAAAAATGCTGTTTTATATGTAAACTAAAGTAAACACAAAAAAGTGCACGTTTATTATCGCCACATCCATAACGACCCAAGCCATAAAAAAATAAACACTGCAAAAATGTTCAAAAGGTGTATACAAAAAAAATGGTATCACTAAAAATGTCACATTGAACAAAGAATGCGGCCCCCCAAATTCAAATTTTTTCCATGTGCGGCCCATATACCCAGCCGAGTTTGAGACCCCTGCTCTAGAGTGTTGTAAGAGACTCATTACCAGTTATCGCAAACGCTTGATTACAGTTGTTGCTGCTAAGGGTGCCCCAACTAGTTATTAGGTTTAGGGGGCAAAACACTTTTCAGGGGCCCTGTAGGTTTTGATTTTTTCCACTTAAATACCTTCATTTAAAAAGTGCATTTTGCGCTAACTTGTGTTTTTAATATTAATTTATGTGATCTGAAACATTTGTGTGTGAAACATGCAAAAGAATAAAGAAATCTGGAAGGGGGCAAACACTTTCACGCCACAGTAAATCTACGTGCCTTGCAATTAAATCAAGCATTCACACCTCATTTATTGCATCACCAATTTATTTATTTTCAAAAGAAAAAAAAAAAAAAAAAAGGATGGAGGAGAGCAGAAAGGGAAAGCATGAGAAAAAGGGAAAAAAATTTTTGTATCATGCACATTAGTAAAACCTCTACAGTACCATTCAGACGCATTAATAAACGGATGTGCAAATTTACACACATCTAATACTTTCAAGATAAACTAAAGTCATTTATATGGTTTAATTTGGCATTATTCACACAATATATAGATGAAAATAGCAAAATCGACATCTCGCATTTTGTCGTCATTTCACTGATCACTATACAGACTACACGTGATATATTCTGCGAACAATCTGATTAGCATACATTCAGGGCCATGTCCTGTTTTCTCTAGCAATGTTCACACCTATAAAACACGCTGCTAAACACTAGCCACATTGTTAATAGAAAAACACTACTAGTTGGATTACATCCAATACTTCAAGATATTCCCAGCATGTATTTAAAGGGGCTGTCCACTACTTCGACAACCCCTTCCCAATCTGAAGGTTTGCCTCAGTGAGAATAAAAACAGTTACTCCCCTCCCATGTCGGCGCTGTTCCAGCAGTGAAGGCACACGCGTTCCTGAGGCTCACGTGCAGTTATTGCGCTTGAGCTCCGTGCTTAATCAGCTCTGGCGTCACTGTCCCTGCCTTCGGAAATTAAAAGGAAGAGAGTGGCCAGCTGCAGGTCTCCACTCTTGATTAAGTATAATCCAAAGGCAGGTACAGTGGCGCCAGCGATGACTGGGCGCAGGGCTCAAGTGTCATAACTGCTTGCGAGCCCTGGGAACGCGAGTGCCGATAGCTGGAATAGGAGGAGAGTATAACAGGTTTACACGGAGACAAAACGTGGAATTTTTTCTATACAAGTGCCTAAGCACTAACAGGTAGGGATTTGCTACCTACTTGTCTGTTGTGCCCGGCGCAGTATTGCCAGCACAGGCCTCTCCTGAGGTCATGTTGACAGCGCAGTGGCTTTCTTTTTCACTCTGTTCTGTTGACAGGGCGGGGCTGACAATATTCTGATTGACAGGCGGGTTCTCGCAGCATAGCTAGAGAAGTCTGCTATTAATCAGTATGATACCAGAACTCAAGCCCAGTCGACAGCAGAAAGAAACCACTACTCTGTCAACATGATGTCAGCAGAGACAGTCAAATCACCATCAGCACCTGTCTGACCACTCTGTTGGCAAAGAATGACACAGCCACAGGTAGGTAGCAAGAAAAAAAAAAAAAAAAAAAAGGCTTAAGCACCAAGCTATTGGCATATATTTTGGCACATGTTTTGATCTTTTTTAGTATTTTTCAAATGCTAGTGGAATGTGTTCCAATCTGGAATACATACAGTTAATGACCCACACTCATAACGGATACTATGAAACTACAATCTTTCTCCCACAATAACTAGTTATGACCAAGAGCCAGCAAGTTCAAAGGTTCGAAATGTGTATTAATCTCCCATGTCTTGTGGACCTTTTGCCTAATCTTTTTATGGAATATACACTTAAAATTGTTGATGGGGGTATCCACCATTAGGACAACCCTTTTTTATTACTCATGCTTTGCCTCGTTAAAATATGAACATTTATTCTCACTTCAGATGCAGTTCCAGGTGTGACAACACCTCATGTAATAGTTGGCTTCAGAGTCCCCGCCTTAGAATAGAAAGTAAGGGCTGTGGCTGCTTTCACTTCAGTTTTATGTTGGATTTATCCGAAGGCAATGGACCGTGACGTCAGTGCTGATTAGGCGAAGGATTTACATGACAACCTCAAGTGGGCTCCGGGAACACTAGTGTCACTGTTGGAATGGCGCAGGATGAGAGTATAGAAGATTATATTTTAATTGGGTCAAACATGAGAAATGAGAAGAGTTTGTTTAAGTAGTGGAAAATGTTTTAACATCTCACAATATGATGAATCGCCTAAGACATAAAGACCCAAATTCTAATAAGATCCATACAATAAGGGCAAGTGCTCATGCAGATGTCCGTGCAAGTCATCAGAGCAATGCTTGGACTGGCCCAAGCATCAAATCCTCAAACATATGAAGCTGTCCTGCTCAGATCAGGAAACCTGAAGCCAGCCCATGTTCTTACAGATATGCATGCACGTATTCAACTTGTAGCTAGACCGGTAACCATTTGGACAAGACCATAAAATCACATAGCATTACTCAGTGTGCCTTATTGTCTACCTACAAAAAAAGGCGAGTAAGCTGTGGAAGGGAGTAGCCTTCAATAGGCCTAGAGTAGGATTGTGGGGGAGCCATTAGCCAACTTGCGAGAGACCTGCCTGCAACAAGTTGCTTTCTAATTTGCAGTTACAGTTCTGATTAAAAAAGGGTTTAATGTTAATGTGAGTGAAGTACTATACTGCAACTGTTCTACTCATCTCGAGCACAGGGTGGCCCCTTATATTTCGTTAAATATAAGATATAAGGGAGCCTCAGATTGGGACATTGGGTGTCCTTGTGAGCAGTTTTGACAAGTACATATTTTGAAAAACCTTTTTTTAAAATTCCCCAAAGAGCCCAACTTTCGAGCAGAAGACCGGCCTGAAATTACTAGTTAGATCCTTGCATGCAGAGCGAGATCCCACATCCTTCTGTGGACCAGTCTCAAAGGGAAAGTGCGAGATCTCACAAGTTATCGCAAAATCTCACGCTTTCACTAAGCGGCCAAGGAAAGTTGTGTGATCCCGCAACCCAGAAGTTTGAGCTAGTCCTTTAGGATCCGTTTACACTTTTCACAATAACATTTAGAAACATGACCAGTCTGAAGCTGCCTGCCCTTTTTTTCCCTCACTTTAAAGACAGCCTCAGACTGATCTTGCTAAATTTTGGCCATTTTGATTCTTATTTAAATGGTAGGACATGTTACCATCTTACTTGAATATCTTACTAGAGGATCCATCCTTACAAGATAGTATTTTCATTAACAATCTTTAATAGGACCGTTCTCATTTTATTAGACTATGCCATTGAGACAAACCGAGGATGGCACTGCTACAATTCAAAAAAGGAAACGCGGCAGCCCATTCAAGTAATTAGTGGTGCGCTGCAGTGCCAAGCACAGCGCTACACGCGAATATGCAATTACATCTAGATAAAAAGCAAAAAAGAGCGCCCGAACACTCTGCAGTTTTTTTGCGGTTTTGTCTTAGTCCTGGGAGCAGTGACACACACACACGCATCTTTTACCATACATGATGCATGAGACACCGATAAATATTGGAGATGAACAGGAGAATCAAAGCAGCTCTACAATCCGAGTGCAACATCTTAGAAAATTCCACAGAGAACCTCCATATACAAGTCTCCAAAAGGCGCAACACAATCAATAAATCAAGTATAAAAGGACTTTATTCAGCCCAAAAAGTGATGTTTCGGTTCCAGAGCCCTTCTCAAAAGACTGCTGTACGAAGTATTGAGCATAAACGTGGACAGATATGAGAGGCATAGATAAACAGCCAGATAGGAGATAGAAACCAAAAGACTACAGCAGCACAATAAGCACACCAATACAAATGCTAATATTGAATGTGTAAAAGTATTGCTGCAATACAGAATATACTAATGTTAGATACAAGATATATGGATAGAGAAAGGAGAATGATCGCTACAAAAATACAAGATGCATAGAAAAAATCCTGTATATCCATACATGTATGCGTAAAAAAACGGCTTTACACATGTGTATAAACATACATTAAGCTAATGTAGCACCTCGAGGGCTCGGTTGCTACAGAGGTATTGAATCTCAACCAGATGTGCGATATCTCACTCAGGTAAGGATGGAGTGTGGATTAGGACCCTGACACCTGCATGCATTACACCACATTTCCAGGGGGCAGGGCGACTGATATGCTCAAAGTAGAGCACGACAGCCCCTGTCCCTGGCTGGAGTGGGGGGGAGGGAAAGCCAAGGAAGGGGGAACCCTGTAGTGCAGGAGCAGGGAGGAAGCAGTTCCTGGGTGCACCTAGAGGGAGGTATAAAAGGTGGGCACCATCTTAGTTCAGTGTTCAGTTTAGTCTGAGAGAAGAAGTGACAGAGCAGGGCCTCTGTGGAGCTCTGCTCCGGAGGCGGGCCTAGCCTGTGAGGCCCAGCCAGCACTGAGAGAGCAAATAACAGTGGTTAGTTCAGACAGAAAGAAGAGGGAGCAGGGGCTGGGAGCAGAGGCTCTGCTCCGCAGGCAGGCCTAAGAGAGAGGCCTGAGCCTGAAGGAAGGAGAAGGAAGGAAGAGGAGCGGAGGAGGCTCCAGGAACAAGGAAAGAAAGGACCCCAGGGGTGTGGACCGGCGAGTCGCCACCGCACACACGAATCTACCTGCGTAGAAGGGTCAGGCCAAAGGGGGAGACCGGTCCCCGAAACTAGTGGAGGCGGGGAACTACCCTCCGCTAGAAACCGGAGGCTGTGACATTTCATGTGGCGCAGCCCCTCGCTACACCCACTAGGAAGGCACAATATAGGGTTAGGGAGACTGGCGCCAAGTTTACCAAGAGAAGGCCCTAGGCAGCCGGACAGAAGCGAGGTCACTGGCTGGGTATGACAGGCCAGAGAAAGGACACACAAAGGGGGTCCTGTGAAACACTCCAGAGATACCTGGGAGTCGGCTGAGCCCCTCACCTGGTGAGCACAGTACGACGTGGGCAGCAGTTACCTGCAGAAGTGGTCTGGATAATAAGAACGGTGAGTAAAGACTCTGGACTGCATCACTGACTGTCATCACTGTTACTCCTGCACCATCACCCCCATCCTCCGCATACACTGCCCTGAGGCTATACTCCTCCCGTGGAGAGTTATGCTACGCTCTGCTGCACCCACAACACCGCCTCAGCGGTCTGCCCTGCAGCGGCGGTTCACTGACCGCAATCCACGGGTGGCGTAATCGGACATTTAATATAAAAACCACATAAATGGACTGCCATTTGAGTTGACCACCCTGAGCCACGGGACCGGGTCCCCGCCACATGAGGACTACAACTCCCAGCATCCGCAACAGGTCCGGTTCCAGGTATCCCCACACACGCGCGGCCCAGGGGGCGCGTCACTATGAAGATGAATAAATAGAAGGCACATATCTAGATAGATTTGCATACATCACGCTCATAGCTATGACATACACAGATAAACGAGCTAAAAAGATGAGAAAGTTATACTAAAAACATAAAAATATTGAATATTGTTCTAACATCATTAAGCTACACTTACTCCCCACATTTACTACAAGCTGCATGAATACTGTCTAATGCAGCAATTATTACCAGAAAGGAAATCACATCATGCAAAATGATATCAGGAGCCGAGCAATGGATTTTTTCCCCCATCTGGGATAATTCACGCAGCATGCAGCCTCTCCTCCCACACAGTCACATTTTATAAATAGAAGAACGCTATTTTCATCTGACAGCCTCAGAAGGGGGAAAAAAAATACATTACCGTGTTTGAAAAAAGGGAATATGTATTCTCCAGTGCAAAATAACCAACCATACAAACACCGCGATCTGGAATCATTAACTCTACATGGCGTCTATTCAGAATTCAGATACTTTCCAGGTACAGAATAATGTGGGCAGACTATTCAGAGGAGACCATTTCATAGAAATGGTTTTTATTTTGCCTTTAATGTAAAATGGAAAGCTACATGAGCTATAAAAAGGCAGATAATTCAGTCGGCACATGAATCCCATCACCCCCGCATATAAAACTCCTCATCTGCATGTCCAACTATGTAGCCAGCAAAATGTCTTCTAATGATAGGTCCTCAAGTCCATGGAGAAAAAAAAAAACTAGAGAAAGTAGAAATGTTAGGAAAACAGCATCCAATGCTGTAAAATAAAAATCAAATGCTCACCTTTCCTCCAGCGATCCAGTGCAGTCCCTTCTACAGCCCTCCCTACCTACAGTTACATGTATGTGACCACTGCAGCCAATCAGTGGCTGTATCGGTCACCTGAGTAATACTGGAAGCATGGCTCCCATGGCAGACTTGATACCAGCAGTATGGCACAAGACCACTCAAGCCACTGAATAACCCTACTGCTCATCCTAAAAAGTCACACGGTATAAGCCTTAAGTACACAAGTATATAAGGGCCCTGGGCCTTACTGGACATCTATATGCTAGCGATTTCATAAAGAGTCATACAAGGTTGTTTCTACAGAACTCAAAAGAAGAAAATATGGTTTTCTATAAAACACCATATGGTGGCACACCATGCGCAAGACTTCATTTTACAAGTCAGCAGGAGCCTTCTACACAGCTATGCCATACTCAGACCCAATACTGGGGTGTGAACTTAGGGATTACAGAATTTTCAACACATGGCCCCTTATACAAAGGTTATGGAGGTAGCAGTCATACATGGGCACTGGAGTCTACAGGTGTCCAAAGGCTCCTCTACCACCTAAAAATTGTGAACATGGTAGCTGGGTCTAAGATTTTATAAAGGGCCTAAAAACCCAGGTGCCCAGTTGCATTACACTGCTAAAATGTGAGTGGAGCTTTAGTCATCATTAAGACATTGGAAAAAACAATGGATATGAGCTTTTTCTTTTTTTAAACTATGTTAATATGAAAGGAATGAAAAACGTTCTAAATGAAATTCTGCATCTTACAGATTTAAATTTTCACTAGTCACAGAAGTGGTGGGAAATGTTATTTTAGCCTTTGTGTAACTGACAGTAGTTCAGCCATAGCATCTGGAAGCGCAGACAACATGTTATCTGCCGCATAAATTAGCAGCCCATTTCAATAAGGAGAACTGTTTTCCAAGAGTTCATCAGCACCTGCTAAATTAATTAAATCCTACATGGAGTTCTCCAACCTCAACCTCCCCGCACAGCACAGAGCACCAGCAATCTATGTGCTGTCAGGTCAGCGAGCTACAGCCTGCAGTCCTGTCAGCGCATCATCCAGCCGGGAGAGTAGAACGCTCAGGGTCTCCAATACAGAGAAAAACTGACCACCACTGAGGAACAAAACAGCTTAAAGGGGAGATCAAACCAAAATAATGATCTGATTCTAATTACACAACAATCCCAAAATAAAGAGGCTTGAGCTATCGCAGACTCAGACTGAAAAGGCTTTATAGTGGGCAGAGTTTGTTACTGTTTAAAATGTGGAGACTGTTACTGGAAATTTGGCAAAGTGGTTATCAAGTTTTGGAAGAAAAAAAAAAATCTTATAAAAAGGAGCTTATAAAAGGAGTACTCTGGAAAAAGACATTAACCCCAATTAAAAAAAAAAATCCTGTACTGTAATCCAAGAGCCAGTGGTCGAACATGCCACACTCCATTAACATCTACTGGGCAGTTAAGCAAGCTTGGCGGTTTTACCGCCCATAGACTTAATGGCGTGTACTGCACACTTATTTTTTCTCTCATCAGTTCGCCACATCTTCCATGAACTTGCAAACGCTGCAGTTGGTCTTGGACTAAACTAGGAAAGCCTTTCTCCAGGATTGAGGTCTTACATTTGGTAACCCCATTTATCTGACAGATGCCTATACATATGCTCGAAATGACTGGTTTAAAAGGGGTTATCCGGGACTTTGTTTTTCTGTCCGATGGGGTAAAGACCTTACAGGTGGTAGTTGCCGACTACCTGACTGTTCTTTTCTGCAACATATCTCAAAGCTCAGGCAGCGACTCTAGCTTTGACCTCATGTCAGAGCACTGACATCCAGCTCCCGCAGCTTCACAGCATGACCTCATCAGTGACAGCCTGTCAACACCACAGAGCTGAAGAAAAAGTGCTGCTCTGTTGACGTAACATCACCTGAAGAATCGCCTGTTCAGGCTCAGATTGGTTATAGACCGCCACTACAGATTGTCACATAGCAGAACAGGCCCAAAGTTAGCAACTACCTACCGCTTAGTTCTTAGTTTGTTTGTTTTTTTTCTTGCAAAGCGGCTAAGACCAGGATAACCCCTTTACGTGCAATCCAGAAGCCCAAGATCGATCTCACACACACACACTTCACTCATACATTGATGCCCTATCACTCCGTAGGATAGGGCATCAATGTATGATCGGCTGGGGTCCCGCACCCGGCACCCCTGCCGATCAGCGGAAGTGCTTACCTGCAGTGGCTTTGCTGTCAAGTTGCAGTGGCTGGTGCTTGTTACTGCACATCCGCCTCTTATTTAATTCAATGGGAGAGGATGTGCAGTACCCCGCGGCAGCCACTACAGATGGAAGTCCAAGCACCATAGGTAAGCACCATCTACGGAAAGGGCATCAATGTGAAAGTAGTGGACTTCTTAAAATCTGAGACTGTGCTGCATTCCATAAAGGGGTATATAACCCCATGACTGCCTCCCCCCCCTCTGTCTACCCACCAAAAACCTTTTGAAACTCTGCCACGCTCTATGTACATCCTGCCGGTCCGGTTGGAGTTTATCCCTCCTCCCAACTTCTGATCGCTGTCTTCCTGCTTTGACGTGGGTGACTCCTTCTGAGTCATCCACATCGCTGGTGTAGAGAAATCATGCCCATTTTGCTCTGATCTACTGTGGGCAGAGCCTAAAATAGAATTAGTCCTTACCGGTAATTCGGTTTCTAGAAGCCTTCCACGACAGCATTGGAGGATGTGGTCTACGCCCTACTGGGGGACAGGAACATAGAGAGTTTAAAAGCCCCTCCCCATCGTCAATCCCCAGCGTTTACCAAGATCAGCTGGAAAATGGTTACCTGACAGTTATATGGAATCCATAAGGAGTGAAATTCGTGCTGTTGTGGAAGGTTTCTAGAAACCGAATTACCAGTAAGGACTAATTATATTTTCTCAATATGCCTTCCACGACAGCATTGGAGGAATACCAACGATATTTTATTAGGGAGGGACAATAGCTTGTAGGACTTTCCTACCAAAGGCTAAATCTCTAGCGGATAAGTCTAATCTATAATGTTTAGAAAACGTATGAAGGGAAGACCATGTAGCTGCCCTGTAAATCTGCTCAGTAGAAGCGCCCGCTCTTTCGGCCCATGAAGTTGATGTGGATCTGGTAGAATGAGCCTTTAAGGCAAATCGGTGGATTCATCTGTTGGTTGTTCTAGGCTTCCCCAATTGCCTTTTTGATCCAGTTTGCTATAGTGGATTTAGCTGCCTTCCTTCCTCTGTTCTGCCCTGAGTGCTGTATAAATAGTATCCCATCCAATCTCCAAGACTCAGTTTGTTGAAGATAATAAGACAGCTCTGCAGGCATCTAGGAGGTGGAATTCTGCTTCCTTTGAATTGGAAGGTTTCTGGCAGAAGGAGGGAAGGATGATTTCCTGGGAACGATTGAAAACCGTAACTACCTTTGGGAGAAAGGAAGGGTCCAGGAGAAGTGTAATTCTATCTTCGGTCACGTTCATGTAAGGTTCTCGGATAGAAAGGGCCTGTACTTTTCCTACTCTCCGTGCTGAAGTGATGGCTACTAAGAAGGCAGTCTTACGAGAGAGTCTGTATTGTGCTAGAGGATAGAGGCTTAAAGGGAGAGTGGGTTAAACCCTTGAGTACCACATTTAGATCCCAGGATGAGACCCGAGACTTAATTCTTGGGTGAAGTCTGAGTGCTGAAGTTATGAATCTCTTGACCCACCTATGAGGCGCCAAATCTTGGTCAAATATGGAACTTGGGGCTGAAATCTGCACCTTAAGAGTGCTGGGTTTGAGACCCAACTCCAATCCACTCTGTAGAAAATCAAGGATCCGAGCAATGTTGGGATGTGAGGCATCAGGAATATCCGAGGCGTACCAGGATAGGAATTTTTTCCATATTTTGCCGTATATAGCATTGGTTACTGGTTTCCTACTTTGTTGAAGAGTTCTTATAACTTCTTCCGAGAGACCTTTGGATCTTAAGATCTCGGCTTCAGTAACCAGGCTGCCAGGTTTAGCCACTGTGGATTGGGATGGAACAGGGGGCCTTGAGAGAGAAGGTTGTTGACCTGTGGTAGTCCCACCGGACCCTCTAGGCAGAGTTCTGTGATGGCCCCGAACCAAGGCCTTTTGGGCCACCAGAATTGTTGCCACTCTCTCTAACCTGACTTTCTGGAAGGTTCTTGCTATTAGCAGTATTGGAGGAAACGCATAGACCAGCTTGAAATGCCAGGGATAGGCTAGTGCGTCCAAATTCATGGCATTGTCTCGCCTGTCCAATGAAAAGAAGGGGGGAAGTTTTGCATTCAACCGACTGGCAAAGATCTACCTCGGGGAGACCCCATTTTACTACCAGCGACTGGAAAATCTGAGGATTCGGGCTCCATTCTCCTGGCTGGCTATCTTTCCTGCTTAGAAAATCTGCTTGAACGTTGTTTGAGCCTTTCAGGTGGATTGCTGTAAGTGATAGGAGATGTTCTACCCAAAAAAATATTCGGCCTGCAATCTGTTTTAGGCTGTGTACCTTTGTACCTCCTTGATGACGAAGGAAGGCAACTGTAGTCATGTTGTCCGAGAGAATCATGATGCGAGAACCCTGGATTAGGTCGACTTCCGCTATGAGTGTTTTTTCTACCGCCATTAGCTCCCTGAAGTTGGAAGATCTGGCACTGATCTCAGGACTCCATCTGTCTTGAAAGGGAAACTGGGCCACCATAGCTCCCCAGCCTCATAAACTGGTGTCAGTAGTCACTGTAATTAGAGGGTCCTGGTTCCAAGAAATCCCCCTCTGAAGATTTCGGGAGCTTCGCCACCAAGAAAGAGAAGCTTTTACCTGACCGGGGTTCCTGAACCGTTTGTTTAGTGAGTCCCTTTGTTCCAGGATCTTAGGCTATGATCCTGGAGGGGCCTTGAGTGGGCCTGGGCCCACGACACCGACTGGATACAAGCTGTCATAGACCCCAATACAGACATTGTCGCTCTCAACGTTGGATTCTCTTGGTGTCTGAAATGTGAGATTTTGATCTGAGAGCGGTCTGATGCTCCAATGGTAGAAAGAACATCTGTTTGTTGGAGTCCAGTAAGACACCAAGGAATTTCCTCCTTGATGAAGGGAGGAGTTCGACTTTTTTAGGTTTGGAACCCAACCTAATGACCGAAGGGTTTTTAAGGTTATAGAGACGTGAAGATTGAGAGTCTCCACTGAAGGAGCAACAATCAACATGTCGTCCAAGTATGGAATTATGCAGACGCCCTGTTTCTGGATGAGTGCAATGACTTCCGCCATAATCTTCGTAAACACCCGGGGTGCTGAAGAGATGCCGAAGGGCAGTACATTGTACTGGTAGTGTTCTGTTATGTTGTCCCTCAAGATTGCAAAGCGCAGGAACTTCCTGTAGGATGGATGAATCGGCACATGGTAGTATGCATCTTTTAAATCTATGGTCGCCATGACGAAGTCTTTCCCTATTAGTCTATAAAATCAACTATTCCCCTATCTTGAATCGTCTGTATTTGATGTGATGGTTTAGGGACTTCAGGTTGATGATGTGTGGGGTCTCTGATGGTTTCCATATTAGGAATATTTTTGAGTAGTGACCCGTCCCCTCCCGGCCAGGGGGAACCAGAGACACCACTCCAGAATTCAAAAGGTTTTTTAGGGCGACCGATAGGAGTTCCTGAGCCCTCCGAGAAGGAAGGGACGTGACCCTCAGGATCTGAGGGGGGGGGGGGGGGTGACTTGAATTCCAATGGAAGACCCTCCTCGATGGTACTGAGGAGGATCCACTGGCAGGAATATATTGTCCACCACTGGGGAAAGAAATTCGAGAGACGCCCCCCTACACGGACCAAGTCATTGCCTGTCCAGCTGCTGGTGTTGTTGCTGGGGTACAAGGATGTTGCGGCCCTTGCCGCCTTTAGGATAGCTCCAGCACCCAGATTTTCCTTTTCCTCTATATTGTAAGGGGTGACTTTGGGAAGGCCGAAAGGAACGTTTCTTAGCCCGTTTCTGTTCGGGAAGGGTTTTCTTCCTGTCCGATGCCTTTTCCAGGATTTCATCCAGGGCTGGGCCAAATACATATTTTCCTTGGAATGGAATGTAACAGAGCTTAACTTTAGAGGCGACGTCCCCACTCCATGTTTTGAGCCACAGTGCACAGCGAGCAGTATTGGACAGTAGAGCTGCTCTGGCAGCGATCCGGACTGACTCAGCCGAGGTGTCCGCTAAGAAACCTGTGGCTTTTTGAAGGAGAGGGATGGGGTCAAGCAGGTCTGCCCTGGACGTGCTCTGAGACAGATGTTCCTCCAGTTGGGTCAGCCATTTCAAGAGGGATCTGGCCACACAAGTCGAGGAAATATTAACTTTGAGAGAGGCAGAAGAGGTTTCCCATGATTTTTTAAGGAGGCTTTCCATTTTGCGGTCCAAAAGGATCCTTTAATTGGGACGAGTCCTCAAAGGGAAGGGAGGTTTTCCTCACTACCCTAGCCACCTGGATGTCCACCTTAGGGACTTCCCACTCAAATCCTTCACCCTCTAGCAGAAACCTATGTTTTAATTCCAAAGGGGTGGTGAGACTGTTTTCCAGGGATTCCCATTCCTGTCGGATGAGATCTCTAAATACCTCATGGACTGGAAAACCAGTCTGCTTTTTTGATTTAAGCTCCCTAAACATCTCGTCCTGAACAAGACAGGGAACCTCCACTTCCTCCAGCCCCATAGTGCCTCTAACTGCTTCCAGTAGTTCCTCTAAGTTGTCCGAGGAAAAATAATAGCTGCCGGATGACTTTTTTGGCAGGCCCTGTGGATGCCAATTCCTCAAAATCATCAGAGGCTGAGCTACTAGCATCAATAGAGACCACATCTGAATCTAAGTCTTGAATTTTCCTCTTGGGGGGGGGGGGGGGATGGTTGGGAGGGCCTGGAGGAGGAATAGACAGGCAGGGCAGCAAAAGAAGCTTGGACCTCCTGTCTAACTACCTGGACGTGCTGTTTAACGAGTGATCTGAGCTCCTCGATCAATGAGGGGTTTTCTTCTCTAATTATTTTATCCGTACAGGGCTGACAACTTCTTATAGGATGAGGACAGTTTTTTTTGTACAGATGCCACATCTACGGGGCTGGTCTTTATCCTTCTTAGAAGCGGGGGCCTTGTCTTCCTAAGAAAGGGGAAGAGATGGGAACCCATGTAACTAGAAGGAAGGGAGATCTAAAAGAGGAGGCAGAGATAACCCCATAGTGACCACCCAAGTACTACTCACTGTAGCAGAGGGCATGCTTGGCTCTGCAGATGTAGGGGTACTGGACCGGTCACCTCCCATGGTGGGAATAGCCTTACCTTTTGGTGTCTTCAGGCGGGTTTTAAATAAAAAACAGTGTCTCCCAGGAAGGGACCTCAGTCCCCTCCCCTTTTCCGGTCACTTAAGGGCCAATCCAGGGTTGGTATGGGCCTTGACGGTCCTGGATCAAACATTCAGCGTCCCACGTGGAACGCCCTGACCGGAGCGATGGGACCGCAGTGGCGTCACTCGGCGCGCGCCCCCAAACCGCCCTTCGGATCACGAGCGCCCCACCACACATCTCAGCGTGGAACGCTCAGTTCCTGTCCCCCAATAGGGCGTGGACAACATACTCCAATGCTGTCGTGGAAGGCATATTGAGAAAACAAAATCAGCATGTGACCGCAGTAGGGCAGAGCAAAGTGCGCAGGAGTGAGGCAGCGATCTCGCTGCACAGGTGCGAGATTTCACCCGGCTGTGTGGATGACCCCTGAGGAGTAGTTCAAGTCAATCAGAGCAGGAGGACAGTGATCAGAAGCCAGGAGGAGGGATAGGTACCTCAGCAAGGATACCTAACGGACTGGACCGGCAGGATTTGCCTAGAGCAGGGGAGAGTTTCAGAAGGATTTTGGGGGTTACACAGGGGATTATATAGCCCTTTATGGAATGCAGCACAGGTGTTGATTAAGGAGATAGTCTTTGTTCAGACATGAAAAAACTGGTGAGGTTCCCTTTAAAGATATGTTTACTTACATAGCTTGTCGTGTACCCATTTTGAGTTACAGGCTGTATTATAGGTTAGAGCTGCATTCACAATTCTGCTGTCACATGAAACTATCAACAGCCTGAAAATCAACGAGGCAGTACTATGATGCTAATTATATCTACATTGGATGAGTTTATAGAGCCTGTGTTGGGTCTGTACTCCCCAGAATGCAATTGATAAGACCAAGCTGTGTCCAGGTATTGAGCCAGCATGGAAGGCTTAAGCGATTTCATTATGTCAGTAGACTTGTGAAAGCTGCCCGTGGCTATATTACAGGCTGTAATGGCCACTGATGAACGAGCATCCATTAGGAGGTTTGCTCACAGATCAGCATAGACATGCCAGCAAACCTACAAAACGCTTGTTTGTCAGGTGATCGGGCCTTCATTAAAACCACTGTTCACACAGGACAGTGTGCTGCTGCTAATATTCTATTCTCACAATCATGATAGTTCTGGTTGGCCTGCCTAAATGGATCAGTAAACGATCAACTTGCATGTAACAGATTGGCAAAACGGCCACAGCTAGTTTAAATAGGATCCAATTACATTGCATTACATTTTAGAGATGCTGATATATGGTGGTACGGTAGATTGCTAGATCAAGTTATACTACTGAAATGTAGAGTCACTTACATTGCATTTATAGTCACAGCACTATTTCACCTTATGCAATTCTACTTGCGAAAAACACATAGAAAAACCGTGTAAGACAGCCCAAGATAAATTAATGCAAACTATGAAACTAGGCTCTCTTGTTCGAACCATGTGAAATTATAGGTGATGTAGTCTGTTTATCAAAATAACTACATTTCATACCCGATTTAAAAGGAAAATCACTATTTTTATTGATCATCCAAAGACTTTAATTCATTAACTTGTGCCTCACGAATGGTTTATGTATAAGAATATCATTAAATATAAAAATAGAGAAAACAAAATTTAGGAGCAGGAAATTGGATTACACATTATGGTGAAGGTTTTCCAACAAATATAAATATTATTGGCTTCTTTATACTATGCTGTTCACAGATTGGGCCACATGCACAACATGACTGCTTCCCTTCAAAGCGGAATAGTCACCAGGTTTTACAATACAAACCTATTATCTATTAGTCCTAATGAGGCTGATGCAGGGTCAGACATATCTTTGGACAACTTGTGCAGCCACACAGGTGGCCAAGAGGTAAGGGGCCGTTTCAATCTTCAAAACAGGTGGAATTGTGTTTTTTGATCAGCTATTAGACTGCAAATGGCCCATTTACTGCTTTTGCACAGGGGTCCTCTGTCTTTGTCCGCCACTGAGTTGATGTACTTTAATCTCAGAATTGTACATCCATTGTGTCATGAAATTTTAAATTGAGCATTTTAGTTAAGCTAAATAGTAAGCTCTTGATGGAGGTTGTCCACTACAATGTGTAGTGGGACGATCGATTTATACCTTTGACATAAGGCTTTCTTCAAATACCTTGCATTTCCAAATGTGCTTGTGAGCGGCACCATCGCTGTCCAATCATCCCCATCACGTGACTGCCGGCTGCAGCGGCCTCTGATGTCCGGTGAGGTCACGGCATCACAGAGACGGGACCCAGTCTCCTTGAGTGACGGGGCTGTGGGCAGAGTTTCACCGCGCATCACAGCCCAGTAGCGCTCTGTTAATGAAAGCAGTGCAGGAGAGAGGGCGCGATGCACTAAAACTCTCCACCTGACTCCTCAGTGTCCCTCCTCCATGCTACAGCCCAACTCATACTGCACAGTACAAGCTGCAGCTGTCAGCCAAGTTGACAGTCTTTAAAGTACATCCTGTCTCTTATAACCAAGGTATACAGCGATTTTGGTGCAAACGATGTCTGAACTGTTTTATAGTAACTTTATGGTGCCGATTAAGAATATGACTTTGGTTTTGCCAGATTGGCTCTAGTTTGAGATATTTAATAACTACAATAAAATTCTGGCTTCAAAAAGGTCGCTTTTATAGCATTGTAAGCCTACTAGTCAATGAGCGAGCGTGCTCGTTTCACCCTTTCACCGAGCATGCTCTGGTGCTTGCCAAGCATCTTCGGTGTGCTTGTATATTATGTTAGAGTCCCTGCGGCGGAATGACTTACAGATTTAAGACAGGGAATCCTCACGTGTACAGGCTAACAAGCAAGCAATCCCAGCATGTGTTCAGGCTAACAGCTTTAAGTCATGCAGATGCAGGGACTCTAACAAAATATATGAGCACGCCGAAGATGCATGCTCTGGTGTTTGCCAAGCTCGGTGAAATGAGCACGCTCGCTCATCACTAAAGACTACAAAATTGAAATACAAAAATAATGGGATATTTCATTACCCAAGATACTTAAAGATTCAAAAGACAGATCAAAAGCTATTGCATTTGTTATTCACATTGGGTGAATACATTATTTTCCTGGATGAAATCTCAAACGAGAACCAATTCAGCAAAAGTAATAGGAGATTTTAATTCAGCACCCTTAAAATACCCCAAATCCATTCAAAAACCTTGGCACCTGAACATTTTTTTTTGTAGACCTGTGTTCTATAATAATGCATGCAGTTTTGTATTGTGAGAAATCACAGGGCACATACACAGGCAATCTACAGAAACCCAAATCTAAGAAAAACAATCCTTCCCATTGAGTCAGGATAGTTTTCTACGGTGGTATGTAGATGTCACTTTCATCCCACCAATATCAGTTTCTATCTTTATTGATGTAATAAATGTCATTGTATATATCTGGAAACAGGATGCACTGCTTACATTTTGTAATACCAGGTAACAACGTAATCTTACAGGGTAGATTTCTTGAGAAGATGCGCCATCTGGCCAGCCTGTCATGTTATTGTAGATGTAAACCTGACAACATAGTGTACCACCAGCTGTGTCATGCACCGCATATAATAATGAATGCAGGTTTTATTATCAGTCCTGCTGCTAACATAATAAGAACCTGTCACGCAGGTATTGGGATGTAAAGGCAATATGAATAATGTCACTGATCCTTCCGCTTGTTCAGTCTTCTAGGCCAGCTGGTGTACAACCAGAGAGCCAATGCATGCGTCTGTGGCTGACAAATGGCACTGACAGGCACACTTTATATTACATCTTTTAAAACAGAGCTTACAAGATCAAGAGGATGTCCAACAGGAGAGGTTGGTAAAACAAAGCATGTATAGTCAAGACAGGAAGTGAGGATGTCCCATTCTTTGTTCAGCTGAAGCCTGAGATCAGCAGCAGCCGTCAAGAGCCAGCAGAGATGCATCCTACACATATATACAGAGTAGGGAGATAGGTTCAGTGTAATATAATTACTGCTCATCAACCATGCAGTGATGCATTAAGTTTTTAAAGGATTTAAACTAACAAAATTAAAATGGAGATTTGTTTAAGTTATAGATTCAAATATTGTGGAACATGAAAAATAAAAAAAAAAACACATGGCTTTTACTTTGAGTTGATTTTTTTTTTTTTTTTTAAACAAACTGTCACACTATCACTTCCTAATTGAGTCAGTAAGATTCTCTACACTAACTATGTTCTGCAAAAGTGGAAATTTTTACCACTTACAACCTGTCAGCCACATCATTTAAACTTTTTGCACTGATGAGAGGAAAGCACCCTGAAACACATTTGTCAATATTGACATTTAAGCTCATTACTTACAAAAAGGTGGCACAAGTTCCTGCTTGCTTCAAGGCCATTTGCATATTTAACTCTTGCTCACGCTTATTGGCTTGTGTAACTATAGCAGTCCAGCCAACCGGCCTGCGGTCCAGCCAACCGCACAGACAAATAGACAGTCCAACCTGTTGTAGAAAGATTGAATATGTGGCACTCACCCATGTAAAAACTTCAGCAAACTTTTTCCCAAGTTGGTAAAACAGCAGCATGGTTAACGTGCTATCGCACAGTTTCACCAGCTTTGAATATGCAGAACTTGCCCATGTAAAAATTTCAGCAAACTTCATTCTATCTTTCTGCAATATATTGAGAAATCTAGGAACCATGTGCTTTCAGACCGCATATTTGATTCAGTCTATCCCTGCAGACAAGGAACTGCCTACTTCGTACACACAAGAATATATTTTTCCATGGGTTCTTGTAACAGCTCATAGCAGCCAACTGTGTCCAATTAGGAAAATGACTAATATCCCAGTTCCAATTGCCGTCATCTGTTTGGTATAAGTTCTCCTGCTCTGTAGTCAGAATATAATTCTCTTCTGATTCTGTTTCTCTCATCATTATAAAACTGAGGGACCCGGTTGAGATTTTCTTTGGCAGTCATCTCTAGTAAATAGATTACAGGGGAAATAAGGATGTATTTTTTAATGTTACGCTAAACCAAATATAAATTTTGCTTATTAGAAACATAATGGGTTCTCTTCAGAAACTGCACAGTATAAAGTCCAATCAACCCTTCACAGAGGAGAATTGCTGAATATATAGTACCACTTTCCAAAACAAAAAGCGACTGTTATAAGAGCAGAAAACTGTATAGTAATTTCAGAAAGCCGCACATTCAACCTGAATTCTGTACATTGGCAGTAAAGATAACCCTTCCGTGCCTTTGAAAAATAAACGTGTCATGATACTTTGCAATATACATCACAGACAGTAGACATCTCCTGGCAGTCTGTTAAGGGTTTTACAAGCAAATTGTAATATTCTATTGTATTTGTATTATAAAATATTGTGTCCTTAACCAAATTCAAGCATAGCTAAAAAGGTATAACATGTGTATATTATTGGGACCGAGTACCAAGATCAGCTTTTAGCGCTCCTATTGTTGCTCATTAACACAGGTGCATTATTTGGTGTAAGGTCTGTATCAGACCAGTATTTCTATACTCTGGGAAGGATCAGAATGGTGTGGTGTTATTGATGGCATTCTGATCATTTGTTAATAACATTCACCTGTTGAGTTTGTATCTTCATTTATGTGCTGATGTAACCTACATACCTGCTCATAGATTATTATAATTAGTCCACTGAAAATTAATATCGAAGGAGAAACTCAATAGAACTGGTAAACTCTTTGCCGGGTTAACTATTAATTTCATAAATAAATAGTACAGAAAATATATTGCAAAGCTTATTTTTAATTAGAAACCTGCTTTCTCCTCCTGGACTGATCTGTCATTCAAAACTCTCAACTCCCGAGAAAAATCTGTATTTAGTGAAGACAAAACTTCCATTACTGAGCTAGGAGATGGTGGTTGATACAAATAGGATTCTATGTAGATGGGAGAGGAGAGGAGGATCTCTGCCACTAGCTCCACCATCCTCACTTAACATAGGAGATGACAGTAGCCAAGACAAGTCTGAGGAATGTTATATAAAAAGAAAAAAAAAAAAAAAAAAAGGCTTCACTAAAAACACAGATTGCTCCAGTAAGAAAACTATAAAGACGCTATTTTTTAGACTATAAGGCGCAGTTTTTTTCCTCCAAACTTGAGGAAACTAGGGGGGTGCATCTTATAGTCAGAATGTAGCTTATGGGGTTGGGGGGCTGTGGCAGAGCAGGGTTGCCTCTGTAGGAAGTGGGGCAATGCTGCGCGCTAGGAGGTGGGGGTTGCCTCGGCGGTGCGAGGCAGGAGCAGAGTCCCCGCTGCGCACATTGACCTTGTGGTGGACTGCAGGATAAATTGTGCCGGTTGTCAGTGCATGGGCAGATCCTGACAACAGGTTAAACATTTTTTCCTATTTTCCTCCTCTAAACCTGGGGTGCGTCTTATGGTCCAAAAAATAAAATTAGTACATAAGAGTTGCTGTATGAAATTAAAAACAAAAAGGTTACTTTAGATGCCGTTTAACCTTGAAATTTCCACATTTTGGGGTGAGTTTGTTATGGTAATCTTTATATTTTTTATAGTGGTTTTATTATCTGACAGTTTACATTAGACAAGTTTGCCCCCCCACCCCCCAAGTGCTTCTATCTGGTCAGCTTGGTGATTATTTTACATACTTGGCCAAAATGTTCACCCATCCCTTCTTGGTTGCAATTTACAGCTTGGAAATGAGCAATGATCCAAAAATCAGTTTGTTATCAAATTTTTCACATTGATATTTTCCAATTTTTTTTTTTTTTTTCTCGGCTTAAAGCGTTTTTCCCTCCTTTCAAAGTATTTCTACATGTGTCTAGAATATTACACAGCACTTTCGAATATACTTTTGTCATGGGTGTAGCAGTTCTGGCTTTATGAATGAAGGCATTTCCTGTGTTGGCAGCTCACCAGCTATATGTGAGGGTCCGGCTGACTTATTTGTTAAAAAGTGAGCCAGCCATTTTTTTTTGTCATGGCTGACTCATAAGCAGAGAAGGGGTCTGGCTTAGCAATTGAGATGAGCAGTCAGCCTCCATCATTCAGCACTGACAACATGCCAAAACGGGAAATCCTATCCTATTTCAAGTGCAAGAAAGAAGTAGAGTTGAATAACTACAGACTGAGGCAAATAAATAAGCGGCATCTTTGAAGATCAAAGTGTATTAGTAGGTTCTAAGTTTGCTCACACTAGTTTTTTTTTTTTTTTACACATCGGTCCCATTCTCATCCAGAAGAGTTGGACCAGTGGAATCCATATTTACATTTTGTCATGCGAGTGCAATACAAGCGTGCATTTTTTTTTCGTCTCGGCATGCGATCCGTGTGACATGCATACGCAATCCGTATGCAATGCGTTTTTATCAATTACATACTACATAGTACTCCATGTAAAAAAAACTTAAAAGCGAGTTGACAAAAATAAAGCAATCATAAAGATAGAAGCATATTAGATACACAATAGATATCCTGCAGATATAATTTCACAACCCCCTTACACATTTTAAAATTGCACCCTTTAGTGCCTTTCATGTAATTTATTCTGCTTTTTAAGCTTTAACCCAATTAACCCCTTGACCACCTTGTGACTTTCCCATTTTGCGAGTTTTTTGCTCCCCTTCTTCCCAGCGCCATTAAGTTTTTTTATTTTTCAGTCAATATAACTGTATGAGGGCTTTTTTTGTGGGACAAGTTGTACTTTTGAATGATACCATTGATTTTACCATATAGTTTACTGGAAAATGGGAAAAAAAATTGTAAGTACATGTTTTAAAATTTTGAATGGGGCAATGGGAGGAGATTTAGACTCGTGTTTTTTTTTTATTTTAATTTTTATTATTGCTTCATATCACTTGTGACAATTGAGGAGCTTCCTGTGCTGGCCTGATGTAGTTTACTGGATGTTTGGACATGTGTGTATAATACGGACGCAATACGGAGCTGTGAGTGCTGTCTGGGTTTTTTGTGTACCCATAGACTTGCATTGGCGAGTCTTGTCCGATATATGGGGCGATTTTTTTTTTCTCCTGCTGAATACAGCCGAGAAAAAACAAAAATTACGCAGATCTGCACTGCCTCCTTGAATAACATTGGTCCGAGTGCAACCCGAGCCATTTTCTTACCTGTGAAAGCATTTGTGGCCTGGTAACCAGCTTCCTGCATACTGCTCTTCCAGCAAAAATGAGAGTCCAACCTTAACCTGTCCTTGCTGGAAATTATGGATGGGCAAGGAACGGTCAGGTCACTTCCATTTTAGTCAGAGTCCATAGCTTAGTCTGCTCTTATGCATCCAGTTAATTTGCTTTAAGCTTTTGGTCTCAAATGGCTTACTGGCTTGGACAATGCCTTTTGTTATCAGAAAAGTATTTTCAAGCAGCTTATCCATCCAACCAAAAATATATTGCCATGATGCTGAACACAAGATTTATAAAAGACAGAGGTTATAAAAGGTGTTGCAGTATTATCCTCTAGTTACACAAGTCCCATAAGCCCAGAGTTGCATTGATCTTGTTGGTGCAGACTTCAGGCTGTGTATGGCCTTCAATATCTTGACTGTCTCAAGTCCAAGTCCCTCAGGCAAGCAAACTAGGATGAGAAAAGAAAAAAGTGGAGATTAGGTTACCCGAAGGCCAAAACCAACACAGATATGAACAAAGGAATGAAAAAAGAAAACCCTCTGGAACTGGTGGTCAGCATTAAAGGGGATTTTCAAAAGGTAAATATTACAATTTTGCTGAGATGCTAAGTGTGACCGCATAGCACTTTGAAATGTAAATCTCATCCCATGCTCGGAGTTGCATATCGCCCCCTGACGCTGTTTATCTTTTCACTTCAAAGCTATAGTTACTAGAGACTGAAGAGTGAGAGGAGGTAAAATAACAACAAGATTGGAATTCAACTTGGGAACAGAACTGTCTGAAGTTTGTTTTCATACATTCTTGGAAGAAGAAAAGTCTCTATATACCCCTCTTGCCCAACATTGTGCATTTATTTCTTTGTTTAAAGTTATTGCATTCTGAAAGATTAATACACACAAGTTTTCAATGGAAATTAGTTATGCTGAAAAACCCAATCATATTTTAGCATCATTTTAAAATCGCTGTTTATTTTCAACTCTACCTCTCCCTAGTCACCCTCCCAATCGCTGGTCTCTCTACATCACCTTGATGCAAGCAAAGGCTAGAGACTGATGAAAGTGAGAAACAAGGCAACCTTTTAAAGACGACCTTCTTTTAGTCACCTAATTACTACCCTTTTCAGCACAAGCCTCCATGTGTGTACTGCAGATGGTGCTGTGTTGAGGTGTAGTAGTCTATACTGCAGTGTTGCCCCTTTAGTTTCTTTAGGACAGTTCTCCTATAACAGCCAACCATTTTCTTCATCACAACATGGAAAATTACAGGAGACCAAACTTTATTTTTTTTTTTGCTTTGGACATAATGCTGGCAATTGTGCTGAAAGGTTATGTCTGCAACAGTTATTTTGTGGAAGCGTTAACTCCGTTTTCCATATTTACATTACATAAGGGACAAAAAACAAAAACAAAAAAACACAGGCCCTAGGAGCTGGCACCATCATTTATTGCTTTCTAAAGACCGCTGCTCTCCTTTGCTGCAGGCCTATTAAGACTTTCCTTTACCAAAAGGGCCAGGCAATACATTAGAGATCTATTAGGTATAACAAGTACAGCACATAACTGAAAGCTCATCTTGGTAGCATAGCAATAACCGCCACAGCCCATGAAAAAACTGAAGAAAAAAAATAAATCCTGTATATCTCTATGGTATACCTTGAGAGTTGCCTCTGCATAGAGAAGCACAAGTGATTGAGATCTGCTAATAAAAGAAAACTTTAATATAACCAAAACTGTGCAAAAGGACACCAAGAATAAGTTCACACCAGGAGCACACGGCTCCAATGTTCAGTGAACATGATCACTGTCAAACTTCAATTTGGTATAATACAATTAGTACAATTCAGAAAAACCTGTAGATGCGTAAAGCAAGTGTCTGGAGAGGAGTACAATTGAACATGTAGGGCATCAAATTAAATTTAGCAACTTCAAATACAGGGAAGTGAAAAAAAAATGCAATTTATAGGAATATCTGTTATTCAGGAGCAAGAAAACTAGAACTATATTTAGAAAGTGGTCATCAAAAGAAGTGAATTCTAGGAAAGCTTCCTTCAGGCTAAGTAAGCATGCAATACCTGCTATAAATTAATCAATGTATGTGGCTCGATCAGCCGGTGCTTCATCAAAGCCTGTCCTGTCATTTAACAAGGGAGATTAGGTGTTGAATATGTGTGAAAGGCCATAGAGGACCGGAGAGCCGAGAAAAGATAAATTACTTGGATCTGAGTTTTGCAGCACACCCCCTGATGAGAACATAACCTAGATTTACTTTATGGTTCTTTGAGACATACCAGAGCTTTCTGCAACTCAAACTGACATTTACAGGGGTCGTAATCTGTATTTGACCGTTAACTCATTAAGAGATTGCCTGTTCAGTAAAAAGCTAGGCGGAAACCACTGCCAGACTTCTCCGTAAAGGCAAAAGTCCAAGCATATAAGGCCATGTGCCCAAGCAGCGTTTTTTGTAGCGTTTTTACGGCTGCAAAAACGCTTGTAAAACAGTCTGCCATGCAAAGCAATGTGAATTCGGATGTGCTGTGCACATGATGCGCTAATTTACGCGCCGAATTCGCATTGCGTTGCAAAACGCAGCATGACCATTTCTACCGCGATTATGCTGAAAATTCGCGGCCATTGAGTAACATTGAAATGCAGCAAACCCGCAGGTATATGTGGATTTGCTGCGTTTCAATTAAATTCAATGGCCGCGAATTTGCAGCGTAATCGCGGTGCGTGTGGTACCCGGGATGAAGAGGAGACTACAACTCCTCTTCATCCCGGCTACCACGCGGTGAAAAAAAAGAAATAAAAAAAGTTAAAAATAAACAAAACCTGTATATTCACCTCTCCGGTGGCCCCCGATCTGCTCCCGGACACGTCCTCTTTCCTTGGCGTCCCGCAGTGTACTGACAGGACCTGCAGTGACATCATTTAGTCACCTGATAGTCTCGCGACCGCTGACGTCAGCAGTCAGGTGATGGTCGCGTGACCATCAGCTGACTAAATGACGTCACCGCAGGTCCTGACAGTACGCTGAGGGACGCCGAAGAGAGGATCGCCACCAGGAGCAGACCGGAGATGTGAGTATACAGGTTTATTTATTTTTAACGTTTTAATTCTCTTTTTTTTTTTTTTTTTTTTACTATAGATGCTGCATTTAAAGCATCAGTTGTTCAGACATTATAAATCCATGCTGGTTGCATGGGTTTATATTGTGTGACCAACTTGTCAAGAACTTTTCCAAGATGCTCAAAATTGCTTGGAAAACTGCTTGAAAAGACGCATGCGAAAACGCATGTAAAACCGCTGAAAAAACGCTTCTCTCTGGCAGAAAAAACACATGTAAAACTGCATGTTTTTTCTGCCAGAGAGGCAAAAACGCTCTGCATCAAATCTGCTACGTGGGCACATAGCCTAATGGTTGGGAGGGCCACTTACAATTTTGTTATTCCAGCCTAAATTAGTCATTTGGGCCCATATACAGTGCAAAATTATAGCCTCAGGAGTTATAACCGAGAACAAATTTATTAACATGAATATGCAAATTGCCTCTTCAGAGAAAAAAAAAGGACTTGTACTCTATAGCGCCACCTATTGGAAGTAGCAATGCTACAAGTCACAATCAACCCTTTAACGAGCCTTGCAATATGACTTAGGATAATAGCCAAATCAGAATCTCAATTTGCAGACACGGTGTTTCAGGCTAATGGCCCTCGTCAGTGCAAAGTATGAGAACTGATTTGGCTAGGTGAGAGGCTCTGGACTGAGGTCTAAGGGGTAGACACTAGCCAAGTTTTACCTATAGACTACAAATGTTAAACGTTGACTTCCATTAGTGATACAGCAGATGTCTAGGTGGTAGTCCAAGTATGTCCAGATGCATGCCACCACATTCTCAGATATGGACTCCATAATTTCCACCCTGCAACTTTTCGTCGGGGCTACATCCGACCCGCCCGACCTCTGATCTGAACGACCCGAGTCATCGCTTCACTGAAACAGTAGAGTTGGCTTTTCGTTGGGTTGTCTTCCAGAGCTAAAGATCATATGCCTTACTGCAATATAGGCTTATTGCAGAAGAGTTACTGTACGTACCCACTACTAAGAAAGGCTTTACAAACCATTTGTACTATTAAAAATGCAAGACTACTTGAGTGAATGCTCAGCTTTATAAATAGCGCTCCAATCTTGGAGCGATAAAATAGTATGTAAGAAACATCTAACAAGGGTTTTAGTGGTTGGAAGACGACTAGTCAGCTAGGATTCATTGCAAACCCCAAGTCGGCAGAAAAATCAGACTGCTATTCATCAGGGAATGAAATTATCTTTGGATTTTGTCAATTATGGACATTTATAACAAAATACAGTCCATTGAACAAGCACTTAAAGCGCATCTGTCAGTAGGATTGTGCTCTGTAAACTACATACACTGTCAGGTGGGCGACATTACACTGATTAATATCATACCTTGGTTGATGAAATCCGTCCGGTGGTTCTTGTGTAATCTTTACCTTCAGTTTGGAGTTAATGATATGCTCATGATCCGGAGCGAACTGTGGGGGGCGCTCTATCTGGTGCTCTGCTTACATATTCTTCATCTGTATGCTCTTATGACCTGTCACTGTGCCTTCACTGACCTGCCTCCTATTTTACCTAGCCCCAGCACCTCCCAAAAAGATCCCCTTATTTATGACAATTATGGATACTGTCCCTTATATGCATATTAGTTTTTGCCTATAGGCATAACATTTATAGTGTTACCACACAGTAGCTCAGATACTGGGAGTGATTACACCATAAATGTATGTATGTGAAAGTATTCAATCTTGTGACTAATCTGGGTGGACTGAGTGTCCTGTTCATGGCTGCACAAGGCATTTGTGCCATTCGTTCTTACATTGCCATACCATTATTGGGATTGTTTTGTATGTTCAATAAAGGTTACATTTTATATACATTCTATTTAAGGACTGTTTGATCATTTGTTTTTTTTTTTTCTTTTAGATGAATAAGTAAGCAAAGCACCAGATAGAGCTCCCCCACAGGTCACCCCAGAGCATGGGCATATCATCTCCAAACTGTAAAGTTTACACAAGAACCACTGGCAATAATGAGACTGTTGCCCGTTTCATTAGGAGTAGTGTTTTCTGCATCAGTAATAATGAGGAGTGTGCAGGAATAATATGCACCAATTCCATTAAAAGGTGCACACCACTTAAAGGTAATGTGTCACCCCTCCTGGGCAATATCAGACCTCTACTATGGTCATACAGGTGATAGAAAAGTAAATCTATACTTACCTGTATGGCCCATAGAGATCTGATTGTAGAGAAATCTGGTTTTATAGTCTGTTTTCCAGTGGCTTGGCGTCCAGAGGAATATGGTAATTTAGCACAGAGGCGGCGATTTAGGGGAATAGAAAGCAGATTGGAGGGGTTTGCTTGCGTCCCCCACCATTCCACCGCAGAGCCACTTATTTTAGCACGGATTCTTAAAACTGGCATGAAAAACACCCAAAGTTGCAACATTTTATTTTTTACACAATGCAAAGTTGTGCAAAAATGTAGCGACTATTCAAAGTGTGACAGATTTCTGGCGTAAAAACTTTGGATCAGCAACAACACAGATATATGAAATCACATACTGAAGGAATTCACAAATCTAATGTGACCCCGATTATGTTACGGCTTCTACAAATTATTCATTTAAAAAACACAGTACGACCAAAAGTTTGGACACCTTCTCATTTAAAGATTTTTCTGTATTTTCATGACTATGAAAATTGTACATTCACATTGAAGGCATCAAAACTATGAATTAACATGTGGAATTATATACTTAATAAAAAAGTGTGAAACAGCTGAAAATATGTCTTATATTCTAGGTTCTTCAAAGTAGCCACCTTTTGCATTGATGAATGCTTTGCACACTCTTGGCATTATCTTGATGAGCTTCAAGGAGGTAGTCACCGGAAATGGTCTTCCAACAATCTTGAAGGAGTTCCCAGAGATGCTTAGCACTTGTTGGCCCTTTTGCCTTCACTCTGCGGTCCAGCTCGCCCCAAACCATCTCGATTGGGTTCAGGTCTGGTGACTGTGGAGGCCAGGTCATCTGGCGTAGCACCCCATCACTCTCCTTCGTGGTCAAATAGCCCTTACAAAGCCTGGAGGTGTTTGGGGTCATTGTCCTGTTGAAAAATAAATGATGGTCCAACTAAACGCAAACCGGATGGAATAGCATGCCGCTGCAAGATGCTGTGGTAGCCATGCTGGTTCAGTATGCCTTCAATTTTGAATAAATCCCCAGTGTCACCAGCAAAGCACCCCCACACCATCACACCCCCTCCTCCATACTTCACGGTGGGAACCAGGCATGTAGAGTCCATCCGTTCACCTTTTCTGTGTCGCACAATGACACGGTGGTTGGAACCAAAGATCTCAAATTTGGACTCCTCAGACCAAAGCACAGATTTCCACTGGTCTAATGTCCATTCCTTGTGTTCTTTAGCCCAAACAAGTCTCTTCTGCTTGTTGCCGGTCCTGAGCAGTCGTTTCCTAGCAGCTATTTTACCATGAAGGCCTGCTGCACAAAGTCTCCTCTTAACAGTTGTTGTAGAGATGTGTCTGCTGCTAGAACTCTGTGTGGCATTGACCAGGTCTCTAATCTGAGCTGCTGTTAACCTGCGATTTCTGAGGCTGGTGACTCGAATAAACTTATCCTCAGAAGTAGAGGCGACTCTTAGTCTTCCTTTCCTGGGGCGGTTCTCATGTAAGCCAGTTTCTTCCTAGCGCTTGATGGTTTTTCAACTGCACTTGGGGACACTTTCAAAGTTTTCACAATTTTTCAGACTGACTGACCTTAATTTCTTAAAGTAATGATGGCCACTTGTTTTTCTTTACTTAGAATTTGTATTATGGCAAGAAAAAAAGCAGCTAACAGTCTATTCAGTAGGACTATCAGCTGTGTATCCACCAGACTTCTGCACAACACAACTGATGGTCCCAACCCCTTTATAAGGCAAGAAATCCCACTTATTAAACCTGACAGGGCACACCTGTGAAGAGAAAACCATTTCCAGTGACTACCTCTTGAAGCTCATCAAGAGAATGCCAAGAGTGTGCAAAGCAGTCATCAAAGCAAAAGGTGGCTACTTTGAAGAACCTAGAATATAAGACATATTTTCAGTTGTTTCACACTTTTTTGTTAAGTATATAATTCCACATGTATTAATTCATAGTTTTGATGCTTTCAGTGTGAATGTACAATTTTCATAGTCATGAAAATACAGAAAAATCTTTAAATGAGGTGTGTCCAAACTTTTGGTCTGTACTGTATATACTTTGAGAATCACACTTGGGTGATTGTTTTTGAAGAACCTGTCAGCAGCATTTTGTAATGTAAAGTGACTGAAGACATGTCTGTAATAGATTTTGATACCTTTGGTGAAGAAATCCATTGTGTCCTTATTTCATCATTTGAAGTTTTCTGATTGATATCTGTGCATAGGGGCCGGACTGCACATGGTCTTGTCAGATTAGCCTGCCCCTCTGTCTGCCTCCTTTGTAAAGGAGATTACAAATAGGGACCCAGGTGACTGAAAAAGTAGTGACCTGTTATTCAGACACCGGAGTCGGGCAGAGAATTAGATGGAGGAGAAGACCTAGTACAATGTCCGGCCCCATGGCACCAAAATCTAGTTAGTAGAAAACGTCGAATGGTGATTAAACAAAGTGGATTTCTTCAAAAGGTATCAATTGTTTCTGTATTTACAGCCCCATTACAGCCATGTACTTTACAAAATCGTGCAGACAGGTTAAGAGGTTTACATCCATCCTTATTTTAACAAATGTGTGGGACAAAGGTGCAATCACACACTTATTGCCAAACAGGTTTATTAGCAAATTTACAAGTTTGGTTTATTACAGAAAATAAAGTTTTATTAGTCATGTTGAGTATTTAAACTAAGTTGTTACAACACGTGACTATCGTTTGAGCTGGCAGAGTGGAATCTTCACAGTATGGATATTGCACACTGTTAAGGCTCATTCACACTTTACTTTTTCATGTATGAGTGCAAACAGTTTTTCATGATCGCACTCTTACCCTGTGATGGTCTCTGGGGCTGCTGACCTGTCAGCGATTGGTGAACAGAGTGGTCTGTGGAAAATTGTGGAGATGTCAGATATTGAGCCGAATGTCAGACCAAACTCTGCAATGGGAATTTATAGATCCGTGGAAATAAAAAACACGGACAGCACTGATGCCATCTGTGTGCTCTTTCATTGGCAGCTTCTATTATAAAATTAATACACACAATTTCTTGTACATAAAAAAAAAAACAGACATCTGAATGAGGCCTTAAACCACAGAAATTTATGCTCCATTCTGAAAAACCCTACAAAGGACAAATTAATAAGCTGTACGAGATGAAGACCCATCTAGCTTTGTGTGTAGTTTTTTTTATAGAAATTCAGCAATAAAAAAAGATAACCTGATCTTGGCATAATATATAAAAAGCCCTATTATATTTGGTAACAAATCTGTTCGACTTGAAATATTTGTGCGCTCAACCATTCCCGTTTTAGAACTGATCACAGAATTCCTCACAGAGGGTGTTACTAAACCAGTGGGTAAGAACTTGAAGTAACATCTTATACCAGTTTTATATTAACCTTCTCATGAACAAGAAATAACAATGCTGCTGCTCAGTGGGCGTAAAGTTAATCCGATAAAGTCATTTTTCTTCTTTCCAAGGTCTTATGCTTATTAATTTACTAACAACTGAATCATAGAGGAATGTCAGATTTTGTTTGCAGAAGGATAAAGTATGTATTAATTCTCTCTGTTCTTGTGTTTCTCAGCTTGACTACACAACACACAGGCTGTGGAAGGCTTTCAAGGAAATTTTAAACATATTGTGATAAACTGGTAAACTAGGACCTTTGGGCAGATCATCCACCATAGATGTCATTCTTTGTTACTTTACATCGTCAGAATGCTCAGAGATTTATAGGTTTTCAACCAGAAAGCAGACTACTACAAGCCACCCCTACATGAATAATGCACACAGCGCTTTCTAAGAATATCTGATCAGTAGCTGGCATCTTTTAAATACATCGCTGGTTGTTGCAATGGCACCTACAAAATGAATTAATTTAAAGATAAGCCAGCAATTTCTCTCAATGAGGTTCAGGTGAAGCAGTCCATGTATTTCCATTCATTTAAAGACATGGTCCACAAAGGTTTTTTGCTGAAGAAATTTACTACATTGCTAAATAAATAAATTTTATATATATATATATATATATATATATATATATATATATATATATATATATATATATATATATATATATATATATATATATATATATATATATATATATATATATATATATATATATTATATATTTAGCAATGTAGTAAATTTCTTCAGCAAAAAACCTTTGTGGACCATGTCTTTAAATGAATGGAAATACATGGACTGCTTTCACCTGAACTTCATTGAGAGAAATTGCTGGCTTATCTTTAAATTAATTCATTTTGTAGGTGCCATTGCAACAACCAGCGATGTATTTAAAAGTACTATAGTAGGATACTAATTCTTCACTGGACTGTATCTGCTCCCACCACGCAAAAAAATGGAAAATTAGTGATGTTAAAAAAAAAAAAAAAAAAAAAAAAAAAGTCCTCCAGTATTTTGTTTCTCTTATCCAACCCCATAAAAATAACTGGTCCGTTAGTCATGGCAATATTTTTTCAATAAAAAAGTATTCAAATTTTGACGCGTTATTTTCCTAAAATATATTTTTGCACCAAATGCACGTTTGCTCTCCAAAACCAGGTGCCAGCCTACCTGTAGTGGTTAATCATTGGAACCTTCTGACATGTCTAACTAGCTATATACAGTATATAAACAAACTGGATATGAAGCCAAATAGCCATTGGATGTTTAAGGGGTATGCCCATCCAAGATCCTATCCTAATATGCAGCAGGTTTAAAGAAGTTGTCCACTACTTTACTTCCACCAACCCCCCCCCCCCCCTTCCCAATGTATCCCCACGGCGGAGCCCCTAAGACTTCTTGTAAATACCTTTGTTGCTGATAATGCCTGTGAGCGGCGCTATCGGTGGGGGGAGAATATAAAGTAATGGGCAACTCCTTTATTATTAGCAAATACCTCCAACTAGAAATATAGTGAATCAGCAAAACTAGACTACGTCTTTCCTCATGTGCAGGACCTTAGGTATCCATGGTTACAACCACTAGCAACTAGCTAACTCGCTATATCAATGGTCCTAACCATGGACACCCAAGGTCCTGCAATGCCTGAACATGAGGAAAGACATAGCGAATCAGTAAAACTATAAATAATAATACACCCACTGGATATTAGGATACAATCTTGGAGATTTGCATACCCCTTTAATGACCTTTGATTGAATTGGGCCTAATTTGGCAGCAAACAACCTGGAGTAGAAAGGCTTAATCAGAAAATGCCAATCAACTCCGCCAACATTATCTCCAGCCATCTCTTTACAACTGGTTTGGTGTCAACCGCCAACAGCATTGTCGGCCAGTCAATAATGTTACATAGCAGGCTACTAGTAACTGAGTACAAAGTGTTACAAACTAATGGCAGCTAAATAGAAGTGCCAGCTTATCGAGGTCTACTGAACACAGAGCAGCTTTTTCCCCCCTCTGCTCTTTACAGAATTCTGTCAATCCATGTTGACTGGGTTGAGCAATTTGAAGTAAATTCTTTTTGTTTCACAGCCCACCCACAGTCCAAACTAATTTTCCATTGTGCCCTGTCACGAGCGGAGTTTTAGTCGCATGCAATTTAAAAGGCAGGTGGCTGCTGAAACCAAATTAATCAATTTCCCACTGTGCATAAGCCCTATTACTGCAGTTTAAAAGAAAATCATTAAAATATGCAGACAAATCCTAATAGAGTTGGAGAGAAAGAGTGAGGAAGAGAACACAGGAATCCGGCGTACTGGGCTCACAGTACAATTGCTGTCTACTCTAGAGGGACATTAATTAAAATGTTTTCTGTAGGGGTATCTCACCATCTCTGGCTACGTTACATACTGTTGGTGGTAGTAGTGACTGAATTTCTGCCTAACGTCAAATGAATGAATTCCATCTGCTATGGGTGGTTTTATCAGAATAGGTCTTTTCAATCCCAGTTTTTTGTATTCTGTTCTTATAAAAAGGTACTCCTCAAATGGGAAATCCACGCTACGGGATTTGCTTACTGAAGAGAAATTTGCATTGTACAACCCTAGCTAAAGAGAGCCTAACATTCTGCTAGAGAGTTTAACTGTTCCATCAGAGGAACTTCTAGATTCAAAATTAATTTGTTATAGTATATACACACTTTTATAAAATCTACATTTCTCTTTACAATCCTTCTACAGAAGAAAGTTAAGTATCAAATTCAGTTCACCAAAATACTGATTGCTTTAAAGAATATGCATGTCTTCCATTGCAAATTTACTGTTTAAAAGCATGAAGTTTTTGGCTATGAATAACTTTTGCATATTTTTTTCTTTAATGTTGCAACGGCTTGGCTTCTGCAGTCTCTATGCATCACTGTACATAACTGGCTACAGAAGAGCTGTCAGAAAAAGTACACAAGTGATTCAGAGCTTGTAGCAGTTACCAATCTTTTCCTGAGCCACTTTGAACTGAATTAGAAGTTCATCAAAGTTGATATGAACTTTAATTCTCTTTTGAAGCCCTCCTAAAGCCGATTCATGACCATATCTGATGCAGAGAAGCAACTGGTTGAAAACTGTTGTGGGGGTTTTCCAGGCTCTACATACATTTTTGCAGATTGCCAAATCTTGACAAGGTGCAAATTGCACAGCACACTGTCAGGATTAAAAGGGGTTGTCTGGTGAAAAGTGCTAAGTCTGCAGTCCCACTGTGTGACTGCAGACTTAATGAATCCCCCCCAGAGCACGCACGGTGCGCTAAGGGGATTCGTCGGTTTCAGACCAGATAACGGAGGGTATGTATGTGTTACACATGCCAGTGGGCGTGGCCTCACTCTATACAAGTGTATGGAGCAAGGCAGTGCCGACAGGCCAGGGGCATGTATAAACTTATACATACCCTCCATTCCCGGATCTAAAACCGGCAAAAACCGACAGCGCACATGCTGGGGTGGGGATGATTCATAAGTCTGCAGACTTATCACTTTCGACCGGACAACCTTTTTAAGCCCTCTTACCATCAATGTTTAACATGTGACCACAAGTATGGTATTTGCATGCTTGCCATCACATGAAGACTGTTTCTCAAAAGAGCATCGAGAGAAACCGAAAACATTGCTAGTCAGCACATGACCACGTATGGAAATCAAATACTTGCCAGCTTGAACAGTTATGTGCCCGCAAGAGCACATTTCTGAAAGAACAAATAGACCAACATCAGGATTTTGCAATTTGATACATAGGGCCAGATTATTATTTTTTTTTTAAACTTACTTTGTTTTTTGTTATTAGTTGACGTTTTGTGCCAAATTCTTCAAAAATGACAAAACCCCAAAAAATTTCTTGCTAAGTTTTTAGTCCGAACGATTGCAGAACATGCCATGTGACACAATATGCGCAAAAAATTTCAAGCTTCAATAAAAACACTCCAGCAGGGAAGGGGGTGAAGGATTAACTAAAGTACATTGTGCGACCTTTTAAAAAAGTTGCAATTGATGAATGAGCTGAAAACCCAGAACGCTGCCCATGAAGACAAACCACACCCCAGCAGAAAACAAGATAAGACTTTGCACTATTTCAATTTGCGTCTTTTTTCAAATGAGACAAAAAAAGTGAAAAAAATTAAAACTAAACAAAAATGAAAGTTACAGATACAATCATCAATCAGGCCCAGGATGTTTCTTGTGCAATGCATGAGGAGATAATGCTTCACTATTGGTTTTGGTGTTCTTTAAATCAGTCATGAAATTCCCTTTCAGGCCTGTCACTGGCCATAACATAGTAAGCAATTGTATTCTAGGTATAAAGATTCAAGTTGGGACTATTACAGCTAAAAAATTAGCTACATTATGAACTTTTGTTCATGTTATTCCTTCCTCCACCATATGAAGAGGGTATAGTTGCTTTCTTATTACCACATATCAATCTGAATGCCAGATACTTCATACCCAAAGTATTAGTCTTATTAAAATATAGACAGAGGGATTGAAGGAGACCGTCCAAACAGTCTGCTCATATCAGCAAGAGTACATGGGGCAAGCATAAACTGCTAGGGAAGCACACAGAAGTTGTGCGTGAGGAAGTAGTAATGCAGAAGGAAAGGATGAAGTAGTGCAGGAGGGGGCAGCACGGTGGGTCAGTGGTTAGCATTACCTTGCAGTGCTGGGTACAAAGCCCACCAAGGACAAAATCTACAATGAGTTTGTACGTTCTCCACGTGTTTACGCGAGTTTCCTCCAGGTGCTCCGAAGTGTGGGAGGAAACCGAAGACCCACTGACAGGAAACCTAGATTGAGAGTCCCAATGGGGAAAGCGATGACCATATCTGTAAAGCTCTGTGGAATATGATAGTGCTGTATAAGCATAATGGGAGGGGAAGGAAGAGTGGTGCAGGAGGGAGGGAGCAGAGGAAGAAGCAACAACCACTATCTGATCCTCTACTGCAGTCATAGTGGGGCAGAGCCGACTTACAGGTCACATCACATAAGCCCCGGAAGACCAGGCACAGACCTAGCTGGAAAGGAATACAAAAGTGTTTTTACTTCATAAGGGGGAAGAGAGCAATTGAGAAGGGGTTGTCCGAGTAGTGGACAACCACTTCCAATCACTAGTCAATATAAGTATTTCAGTTGGCCTTCAATAATTCTTTTAATCCAACTTTGTCCAACTTTTCAGAATCTGATAAGCCAGCATGGTAACACTGCACTTGTCATAAGAGCTGGCCAAGTCTTCTTAACCCTTTAATAACCTTGGGATCTTCAGTTTTTTGCATTTTTGTTTTTTGCTCTCCTTGTTCCCAGAGCCATAGCGTTTTTATTTTTCGGTCACTATGGCCGTTTGAAGGCTTATTTTTTGCGGGACAAGTTGTACTTTTGAACGACATCACTGGTTTTACCATATCGTGTACTGGAAAACGGAAAAAAAATTCCAAGTGCGGTGAAATTGCAAAAAAAGTGCAATACCACAGATGGTAAAAAAAACAAACAAAAAAAAACACATGTTCACTGAATGGTAAAACTGACCTGCCGTTATTATTCTGCAGGTTATTATTCTGCAGGTACCAAACATGTATAGGCTCTTTTTTATTTAAGTGGTGAAAAAAAAAATCCAAAGTTTGCTAAAAAAATTTTTTTTAAAAAAGGCGCCATTTTCCAAGACCCGTAGAGTCTCCATTTTTCAGGAGCTGGGGCCGGGTGAGGGCTTATTCTTTGTGCATCGGGCTGACGTTTTTTTTATTGATAGCATTTTGGGGTAGATACAACGTTTTGATCTCCAATTATTGCATTTTATTGTAGTGTGGCAACCAAAAAAAGGTAATTCTGGCGTTTAGAATTTTCTTCTTGTTACGCCGTTTACCGATCGGATTAATTATTTTCTTATATTGATAGATTGGGGGATTCTGAACGTGGCGATACCAAATGTGTATGTTTTTTTTGTTTTTTTTAATGGGGTGATTTAAATTTTATATCTTTTAAAAAAATTTTTTTTACTTTTTGCATACTTCTATAGTTTTCATAGGATACTAAAAGCAGCACTTCCCTGATCGGCTCTGCTGTATACAGGGGACGAGCAGAAATGCTCACTTGCTATGAGCGCCGACCACTGGGCAGCGCTCATAGCAATCAGGACATGACAACCACAGGGGTCTGCTGCAGACCCCGGGTTGTCATGCTAACCTAACGGTAACCTGCGAGATGGGGTCACCGATGGGCGGGGCCAACACGCTTCCCGGAAGCGCGAGTTAGATGCTGCTGTCAGATTGACAGCAGCATTGAACTAGTTAACAGCCACGGGTGGATCGCGATTCCACCCTCTGCTGTTGCGGGCACATGTCAGCTGATAAATACAGCTAACATGCGCCCGGTTCAGTGGGGGCTCACCGCCGGAGTTCACGCTGAACTGGGGGCGCTAGCCTGTGCCGTACTAATACGGCAGAGGCTAGAAAGGAGTTAAAGGGAATCTATCACAAGGTTTTTGCTGCCTCATCTGACAGAAGCATAATGTAGAATCAGACCCAGATTCCAGTGTTATGTCACTTACTGGGCTGCTTGTTGTAAAAATCACTTTTATCTGCTGCAGTTTTTGCAGACTGTCTAATCTCGGCCACAACACTGATTGGCAGCTTTGGGTCTATGCATTGTGTACCTAAAGCTCCAATCAGTGGTGGGTTATATAAAAGCTCATTGACATGGAGGACTACATGGCAGCAAGTTTAGTCATCTAGTGATCTAAAAACAGTCACTAGAGGACTAGTAAACCTGCTGATATGTACTCCTCCATATTCATAAGCGTTAAAACCAGGGCTGTGGAGTCTGAGTCCATTTTGGTGGAGTCAGTATAAAATGGACCAACTCAGACTACTAAAATATATGATAAATTGGGTACAGTAGTTCAATGCAGTTTGTGGGGAGAATATTTTTTCATAAGAATTTGGGAAAGTTATGAAAAGTCCTATAAATGTCTGTCCTATTCCTGATGTAAGGGTCTAGACTTTTAGCTGAGATGAATCTGTGCTACAGTAAATGTATCACTTATACATGAGCCATGTATGAGGGAGTCGGAGTAATGAAAATTGAGGAGTCGGAGGTTTGGCTTACCGACTCCACAGCCCTGGTTAAAACCCCATCCTGACCACTGATGGGCAGTTTTTTTTTTTTACCATCTGCATAGGCAGAAAGCTGCCGTTGGTGTAGGCAGTGTTATCTGCTGCAGATCTACCACTTCTCTGAATACTGTGATCTGTATAAGTGGAATGAGGGTCTGTCTCTACATTATGCCAATCCTCAGGGTAACAAAAAACAGATTTCTTTTAATGCCCTGAACAGTAATTCACACTGGAGTGATTGTGCAGATGTTACTGTGGAAGTGCTGCAGATTTTACAGCATTTCAAAAAGAGAAATCCAGGATGACCGATTTGAGGTATAAATTTACATTCTGCATACGTCAAATCTGCAGCAACAGTGAAGTAAATCAGGAGATGCTGTAAAATTTAACAATACTGATACAGGAAAAATATAACCACCGTGTTAACCAGTAGATCTAAACATTACAATTTGAGTTTTAAGTGGTTGATACCTTTTCACGGGAAACTGAAAAGATGGTAAATGGCAAAATTTCAAGACTACTTAGGTCTATCAGGCCTGGTATAACAATGCATCCGAAGAAACAAATATATACACAAAACATTAACAATACTGGAACCATAGTACCCAGTAGAAGGAAGCTAAAGCATATTAACCCCCTTGATACATATTTTAAGATGGATACGCTTTTTCAGTGATAAGAGTATGGGGAGGTATCACTACATTACTAGGTACATCTGCTGCTCCTGTATATACTGCATATACCTTTCTATTGGGAAGACTGCAGACACTCATCCTTGTATCTCATTACACTTCAAGGTCTACATGCAAATCTAACACGAAGAGTGGCTTTATTTCTTTCATTAGATCTCCATTACATTAAATAGTCAAGTCTAATTTCCATTTAAATATTCTATATAATTATTTCTGCCTACAATATTGAACATATATTAATCTAACTACAAGACATCAGCACATTGTATTGAAATGATGGATGTGAAATTATAAATTAAACACAAAGAAATGACTAATTTAAAGTGATAGAAGAATGGAAATGGAAAAAAGAAGAGGTAGCTATACAAAGAACATGCTATTTTGTATAGTATTTTCTATTTTTTCTTCTTAAAAAATATGACTGACAGTAAAGCAAGTCTCCTAAATTAATCCTCAGTTTGTCAGATACTTTATCTGTATAGGCCAATCACCTTTCAAGATGGTAATGGATTATTTTTGCAGAGATCCAGCTGCTGATGGGGGAAGAGTAGTTCTACACTCTTGGAGACATTAAAGGAGTTTATTTGTTGACTGGTCCTTTTTTTTTTTTTTCATTTGTAGTAGAATTGAAAAAGGTTTGGTCCAAACATGAAATGTGTCAGAAAACTACTTGCACTTCTCCAAGAGCGTGGAACTACTCTTCCAACAGCAGCACAGTCCGTATTATACGTCTATACTTCTACACTTATGACAAGCCTAAAATCTAAGGGAAAAAAAAAATGTAAAAAGCACTACTCCATAGTTTCTTACTCTCCTACTTTAACCTCTACACTGTTTACAAGTTTTTGGACAATGTTGTGCCTGTGATAAGGACATCTCGCTAAGGAAAGTGGACTAGCTGCCATCCTTGTGCTGGTTATGCATGATGGCATCGGCAGTAAGTGTTGTAGGGCACAGAAGAAAAACAAGGAAATTACTGGGAGCTGCTGGAGTAGATAGTTGTTCATGGGTAGCGCTAGTCACTATTTGGTGCTGAAACGTGTAGCCCCAACAGATGCATTCATCAAGGCACATGTTCGGTGATTAAATGCGCAAACTTAATAGGGACCATACTTCAACCCATGAGCATTCACTTTCAGCAGCTCCCAGGAAAATTTGTATATACGCCCTACAACTGGAAAAAAGTAAAAAAATAAAAAAGGTACTTCTCTCCTAATCAGGTTAATATTTACTGCGGGGTGGGGCTTTAGTTTGGCATAGATTAGCCCTCATCGTTCATACAGCCAGTTATCGTACAGCTACATACAAGCAGGTAAAAAAGAACGAAGGAACTTAGCTGAGCTCCTGAAACTGATTATTATATATCTCAGCTTTTACCGTGTTGAGACAATTTTGGGTCATCCATTTTTGGATAAAAAAAAAATATGTATACGGTATCTTCCCTTAATTTATTTTTCTGCATTATTTTTCGGTTATTTTTGGAGTTAAGTACTACTTTAAATAAAACAGCTGCTCAAACGTTCTGAGGTTCCCTTGAACCAGCTACTTGTGTGCACCGACAGGAATATGCTTAATTGGACATAAACTATTCAGGAAACTCAACAAACCCCATGTAGGAGCTTTGAGGTCATTGATAGAGGAACACTTATCTGTACACTGAAAGCAGTAATAGCATAGTCATAATGTTGGATAGTTATGGGATCTCATCTTCATTGCAGAATAACTACCAATGTAATTGGATGAAGCTTTAGACTAATTCCGTCAGGAGTGGATAATTTTAATGGGTGGGTTTAAGAAAAATTGCAAAAAACTTTAAACTACTTTGAAGACCTCCGTTTACATTATGGGCCAGTCAAACTCCTCCCAGAAGACATTGGCTCTTAAGGCCCCATACAAACAAAAAAGGGGCACACCAGCAGATTAAGATGGATCAGAAATGGAAATATGGTTCTTCAAGTCCAAAGCAAGATCCTCAAGTAGGTTCTTATTTCCCCTTCGAAAACGCCAGTAAAAAACCTGGCACTATTTAAATTGTGATTCAAAAAGGTCACGTTTTAGACTACATTACAGATAGGATATTGGCAGCATCGTCCGACATGGTCATACGTATAGGTTCCTCCCGCCCCTAGAACAGATGTAGGGGATGAGAACAGTGCACCTTAATTCAATGGCAGATCCGTTGGATTGTCAAACACACACACCTGGCAGCAGTTCAGAGATCACAAGACAACACAAAGCCGAGCATTAGCATCTGCAAGAGCTGGGAGAGATGGTCCTCAAGTGTATATAGAGGCTTTTACATTGATAATGTGGCAAGAACTTAACTAAACTGGAAAAGAAAACAGCACCAGTGACCAATGTGTCACATTAATCAGCAGCCTTCTAGAATTTGTCCATCATTAGTTTAGGTCAGTTGGAAAAGACAACAGTGTAGCAAAACAGATTTGTTGGTGCATGCTGCAGATTTCTTGAAGTTTGTTATTTCATACGTTTGGTTTAGGGAGTTTACACTAAAAGGGTAAAAATTAACTAAGAAATGCGTTTGAACACACAGCAATACCCTTTACACTGGGCACAAAACTATCAAGAATTCCTGGATCTGAGTAATAACTAAAATGGCAGTTTTACTAGAATCTTATCTCCATGAAAACAAAAAACATGTCACAATCAACTTTATACTTTACAAAAACACAAGCCAAGTTCAATAGCTGCAAGTAGCCAAATCCATGGGGTCACTGGAACTCAGCAGTGCTCCGAGATCACCAGTACACGACTGATTACAGAACCATGCTTACATATTTGTTTTGTCTTTTTTTTTAAAAAGGTTTACCTTCAACTTTATACAAACTAAGTTAAAAGATCAAACGATGTCAGCAACCAAGGAACAGATTGATCGGATCAATAAGACAGATATGTGCAGGTTTATAGCGTAGGCTTGGTCAACAGATTAAAATACTGTGGCATATACACCAGGATAAGCTCCCAATAATGAGCCAAATTATATATATCAAAAGCGTTCACATTGCTTTACCACGCAACCCCTTAAGGGCCAGTATACTGCAATATAACTGAATAGGAGCTGAGCACCAGTTCTCTGTATTTCGAAGGAATATCCACTGCACTCTCAATCAATATATTCAAGATACATTGATAGGTACACATCAAAAAGGCATGAATCAGTTAATACAGGATAGCGACAAAGGAAAAAAAAAAAAAAAGAACATTTCAACCTGTCACAAGGTCACAGTACATCTGAATCACTGAAATGCAGCATATTAAAGGCATCAGATTGTTATGCAAGAACTTAGAGGGGTCCATCCATCTGGGAAAAAAGTAATGCAGGCACCTCCCATGCCATTGCAGAGTTCTAGGTAATACCTTGTCACTGCGAATGGAGCTGAAAATAGAGCGGTGGGGTTGTGGAGTGTTGGACCACCGATCCCATACCAATAATCCATCTTAAAATATAGAGGTCAATTTCATACGGCTAGGCAACCACTTTAAGCTGTAAATCATGGCTAAGGCTAACCAACTTCTGAGGTTTTTTTTTACCACTACCATGTATATACACATTAAATAGCTAATAAAACCTCAAAAAACCTTTGACATGTTTTTCTGCAGATCAATTAGCTTTTTTGAATGAATTTCATAAACAGCTGGATATCAATGTGACTTATTGGAAACACTTTCATACAATTCCTAACAGTCTAGTGAGGAAGGTCTGTATACCAGGATGGGGGGGGACGGGGACGTGGGGTTTCTACCTGGATAAAAACTTGGCTCCGCAGATTGCTTAAAAAAAAAAAAAAAAAATGCAGGAAGTGGAGCGCAAAAGGGACAAACTGCCAGGGACCGGCCTTTCCAGCTAGTCAACTGTGTGGCTCGGTCTCCAGCGACTTTTACAGTATTAGCCAGAATTTCAGATTCAAACATACCTGGCTTAAATCACAGTCAGTGCCTGATACATGGTGCCTGTGAATTGAGTAGCATGGATCAGTATCAGATTTCCTTTAAGATTTAGGTTACAAGATTTTTTTCTGAAGTGTTCTTTGCAGTTGTGATTAGATGGTGCCTAGTTTGGAGAGGTTAATGTCAGGCTCTTCTACAAAGAAGTGACATGCATGCTTCTGGCCATCTGACAGACCCCACTAATGCCATGCAGGTTCAGTCGTGGTGTCTGGCAGACTTCATTTGAAGAACAGTGTTTGGAAGCCACCCTTTGTCAGAATGACAAAGTAAGACAGATACTGCTGCTGTTTTTGGACGGACCCCACTAACTTAAATATGAAGTCAGTCATGTGAAGTCATGGTTTCCAAAATCTTTAGAAAAGCGCTGCTTGCAGTACTATACAGTCAAGTCCGCAGAGAAAGCAGACGAGCATTTTGAACAGGCTGACTGCAGCATGACAGATTTTGGGTTCGTTCGCACTGAAATAATTTCCACTTTAAAGACAGAAGTTAACAGTTTTACTGATCCATAAAAGGTCTATGGAGAAAGAGAAGTAGTCTATATAGCTGCATAGGACGTGTGCGCCATCTACCGTATTTTTTGGACCACAAGACACACTTTTTTCCCCAAAATTTTGGGAGGAAAATGGGGGTGCGTCTTATGGTCCGAATGCAACTTACCGGTGGTGGAGGAGCGGGATTGCAGGGCGGCGGAAGAAGAGGTGAGGCAGGCCAGTATCTGGCTGGGGACCGGGCCTGGTGTATTGCTGTGAGTGGAGTGGCAGAGCAGAGTGAGCGGCTTCCGGTGGCCGCGGCCATGTTCCTGAAGCTGTGCTCTACAGGAAAAGGGCCGCCGGAGCAGGCACATGAGCTCTGCCGAGCCGGCGGCCATTTTTCTGTAGATCACAGCTTCAGAAAGATGGCCGCCGCCACCGGAAGCTGCTCACTCTGCTCAGCCACTCCGCTCACAGCAATACACCAGCACCCCCAGCTCCCCCGCACCACAGGTCACCAGCATGCCTCCACTTCCACCGGCTTCCTGAAGGACCCTGCCTCCTGTGACCCCAGCTCCACCGCCCGCCCAGATAAGATACCCTATTCAGACTATAAGATGGACCCCCATCTTATAAAAAAAAAAAAAAAAAAAGGTTTTCTTTTTTCCACCCTAAAATTTGGGGTGCGTCTTATGGTCCGGTGCGTTTTCTAGTCCGAAAAATACGGTAAACCTGAAAACCTTACTCAAGTTTTCTCAATGACCACCAAAACCCCTCATTACTGACCTGAGATAAGAATAGCAACTGACCGTTGAAAACGCAGTAGCTGTTAGCTGTACATTATACCTCACACCCTGCTGTATCAGCCACCATCAGTGTTGGCACAGACCACGGCCATTTAACCTCCTGGGTGCTTCTCTCAGAGCCAGCAGCATCTAAGTGGTTAAAGGAGGCTTTCTTTTTAACCCCATTGGCACCCTGAGATTGTGATTGTGTTGTCTTGACTGTTGCCATGGCAATCCAAGGCTAAGTAATTGCCTTAGAGCCGCCAGCTATAGTGGCTTGTACAGATTAGCAAAATTTGTTAGAAAAATATAATAAAAAAAAAAAAAACATGTTATTCATTACAGTCATTCCACTTCGTTTAATCCCCTTCATCAGGATTCACACAACCTTCCTGCAATTACATTGTTTTTAAACATGGTATCATTTGCAGGACCTATTAAACCCCCCCCCCCCCCCCCATCCCTAAAAGTAATTTCAAAACTATATAGGTCCCTAAAAAAAAAGCTTAGTAAATTTCCTTGGGAAAAAAAAAGTTGAAAATTGCAGCTAAGTGTTAAATTTTTTAAACATCTTTAAAGAAAATGACATTTGACAAATGGTGTTGATGTAAGGTTAACATATGGGAAATGCCATTTACCAGTACTCTAATCCAGACAGTCATACCACATAAAGTTTGAAAATTGCAAGTTTTTTTAATTTTGGCAAATTTCTGATATTTTCAGACACAACCCAATCGACCCAAGTTTACTACTAACAAAAGATGTATCAAATCTCAGTCATTGGGATGAGTTGAAACATTTTAGCGTTATTGCCACATAGAAAGAAGACCAGAAAAATCTGGTTTGGCCTCAAACGGGATAATCAATGAAAACTGCATCCTTTCTGCACCAACTGGGCATTATAGAAGATTTACAGTAGTTCTCAAACAAAGACATTACCCTCTTCTCAAAAGAGATTGGCGTAGAGGTTTCAGAAGCGTGAACGATCAGAACTTATTGCTTTAAGCTATAAAAGGTTTTACCACAATTCTGTTCAATAGCTTCATATTGCAGGATGCAATACCATTAAAATGTTACAAACTGCCTGATGACCACCTATCAAAGCCATGTCAAACATCACTCTACAGAGGGGAAATTCCTGACAAGTAGGCAGTCTCTACAGCTATGAATCATAGGCAATGCTCACTGAAATTATTTGCTCATGGACCAATTACTCCTCTTCCATGGCCTCAATCTTCAGGACAATTCACTCTAGGTAAAATGTTACATTACAGACCATAGTGCGGAGTCACTGTGCACACAATGGATGGCGATCATTCCCAGCTGCAAACAGACGGGTGAACAATGCCCTTAGTAGACTATCATAGGTAATTTTAAAAGAATTTCTGTATATATTCTAGGATCAGTCATATTGCATCTTACCCATAAACTTAATAGTTGCACAAGTCAGCCCATCATATTCAATACATACAAAGCCAGTGGCTCAGTGGTTAGCACTGGGGTTTTAAGTTAAAATCCCACCAAGGACAAAATCTGCAAGGAGTTGGTTCTCCCTGGTTTTGCATGCGTTTCGGGGAGGGCAAAGCATGGGGAGGGCAAAGCATGGGGAGGGCAAAGCATGGTATTTAGCTCACTAAAGAAAACCCCATCACTAGAATGGTCACACTTGGCAGATTTGATTTAGTTATTCACTCAAAGAAAAACTGGACTTTAAGCAATGACCTTTTAAATTAGTCTTTCTATAAAGAGATTTTTAAGTCTTGCACAGATAGAACTCGTAAACTTACTCTATGTGGCTATCCAGCTGTTTTGAGATTTTTATTTATTTTTTATGGAGACTGCACTGTTTTTGTACCCAAGTGATGTATCAAACTTTGTAATGCTAGGTTACAGGTTTGTGAAAATCTCACTCAGCTGCCATCTTAGTTGCATCCTAGGGCTGTTTCTTTTTATTAGAAACAGACCCATCTTACAAAAAAAAAACTGAAGTCTTATCACTAGTGTCTGAATGAGCTTTAAAGAATTGTGCTTCAAATTGAAAAAAGTACAGTTTGTGTGAGGGGAGGGGCAGATTTTTTCCAATCATCTGGTACACTTTACTACCAAAAGATCACACGTGCCATGGCTGGCACGCACAGTACACTTAGCAGCAGAGTCATCTTTGGAATTTGTGAATAAAAATTAGACGAATGTCAGTATAAATCCTAGGATGGGAATGGAGAATGAGGGAAATGGATCATGAATAATGCATGCATGCATGAAATATTTACTTGCATTATTTCCCATAGGAACACTTTCATATGGTGAAAGAGCTAAGCGACCACCGATTTAACCACTTCAAGCATTCCTCGTGGGACCATTTATATGGCATAATTTATACACGTGTCTGCGTGCAAGTCGAAACCATTCATGTAACTTAACTACAGATGAGCTTCAGAAACTTGAAACCGCCGTACGGTCAATGCACACTGCTGCCATATATACGTGCACATCGTCAAGCTAAAATATACTAACTAGATACAAGAAAAATTAACAAGTGACATTAACAATATCAGATAAAAATTTGTGTCAGAAAAAAATTACAAGTAGTTATCTCTTTTATTGAGCTTACGTCAGTAATAGATGTACGAAAGCTGGGTGTTGCCCACTAGGTCCCCTACCAAATCACAGAAGCCGGGTCCCCTGTGTTTGCGAGTTGAGTATTATGTCAGTCAGTCCCATGTGAACACCACCGCTTCACTCACAGGAGACGTCAGGTTCTTTTAGTCAAATCCCAAGTGACCATACATTTATCAACCCATCGTGATACATCTGCACTGTTCATATAAAGAGCTATGCAACTTTCCAGTATAACTACCATACCTGAATCAATTACTCTGTTTGTAGTTTCTCAAATTAAAATCTTAAATGTCCAGTTTCGAAACCATGTCATGGGGTAAAGTGAACAAAACCCTACATTCTATTTTTCCATGTAGAATTATTTGTGTGTTAACATTATGATTATTACATATATCTTTTGGGAATATGGCAGCAAGTTGTAAAACATTTACATTTCTAATTAACACAATCTACACTCTGCAGTGCTGTTCAGAAAAGCATTCCCAGCAGTCCCTGTTCCCAGCGAGGCTCACAATTTTTATAAATCCATCTCCGACCTACAACCTAGAGCTAGTTTTATAGATATCCATTAGTAAAATTAACCTAAGAATGTTTCTAGGGAATAGTAGAAAAACAGATAATCTGTAGGGGGTGGGGGGGGGGGGGGGAATAGAATTAAACCTGGAAAAATTTAGCTACAGTGTAGTATAAAAAATTGCAGCATATAAGATAGAAAAGGTATTGACACATTCACGAGCTTTTAACACATGTTCTAAATTGGCATCAATATGGAGGTGGCCACACTTTTCAGCTAACCAGCTTCCACTATTTTGGGAAGGCTTTCTACAAGATTTTGGAGTGTCTGTGGGAGTATTTTCCCATTCATTTAGATAAGCATTTGTGAAGTCAGACAATGATGTTAGACAACAGGGCTGGCCTGTCTTGCAATCTCTGCCCCAACCAACACCTTTGGGATGAATTGTAAAAGAAACTCTGCGAACAGTCAAGTTATTCCAGATCAATCTCACCCAACAGTATGCCGAAGTCCAAAAAGCAACGTGCATGAACAGTCATGCTGGAACAGAAGAGGGCCTCCAAACGTTTATAACACAGTTGGGGGCATATAAATGTTTTTGAATGTTCAAGTATTAAAATTCCCCTTCTCTGGAAGAACAGAGACTAGGTAAACTCATGAACAACCTCATAGCATTATCCTCCTTCTGCTAATCTTAACAGTTGCTACTATGCAGTCAGACAGGTGACGTTCTCCTGGCATTCACCAAAACTGAACTCCTCCATCCCATTGCCAGAAAGACCATCATGATTCCTCACATCACACTACAGAACAAGTGTCCAGAGTCCATTGGTCACATGTTTTACATGCCATTGGACTCTAGGCATTGTGCTTTACAATGCAAGGCTGGCACTGCATGCAGCTACTTACTTGGCCATGGAAACCCATGTCATGGAGCTCCAGGCAGTTTTTTGTGCTGATGTTAATCCCAGAGAAGTTTTGGACTCTGTGGATATGGATACAGGAGAACCCTAGCGACTTCACTTCAGGACTCCACAGACTACCTTCTTAACTATACGTGGTCTCCACTTTGTGGCTGCGGTTCCTGAACGCTTCAACTTCTCAATACTACTCTGTCAATCTATGATTATTCAGGAGGGAATGAATCTCACTGACTTGCTAAAACAGTAGCAGCATAGTGTAGCACCATGCTCAAATTCATTGTACTTTTTAGAAAGCCATACTTCCATAAGCGTTCATAGAGGCAGCCTGCCACGTGTATAAAATCCAGCCGCTAGTCATGCAATGGAATCAACTAATTTTAACGATTAAGGTGTGTCCCAATCCTTTTATCCATTTAATGCGTATTTCAACTTTTCTGTATTAACCCTTAAAATAAACTTTGCCTCTTGCCAACAGTAGATGGAAAATCAAAAGTACTTGAACAATGTGTAGGAAAAAAACCTGACAAATTATATATCTTTGTCATCATGAAAATAGGGAAATGGATGCTAGAGTTTAAGATTGACTAATCTGACCAGCTTCAAAATTTTACGTAAAGAGATTTGAACACTATTCTCCGAAGTCCATTGAAAACATGGGAATAAACATTTAGTTTCTTATTTTAATGAATAGACTTGTGTCATTCTTAGAAAGGAAAAAAAAGGTCAAGCAATGAGTTTGAAATTCCATTTACTTTGTAAGCAAAAACATTATTCTTTTTAACAATTTTTTTTTCTTGGAAAGCAGCTTTAAAATAAAAAGTACATTCCTAAATACCCTCAACTAGGAGATGATTGTCTAAGGAGGTAATCACTATTGAGTTATAATTACTGCTGTTATATTACAGTTACTGAAGTCTATCATTTAATGTTAAAGCGCCACTCCAGCAGTTTGTTTTATTTACTGCTGGAGTGGTGTCACTAATTCAAGTTCCCTGCCCCTAGTATTCTACACAGCTGTCATCTTTTATCGGCGCAGTTCCGGTCAGTTTTTTACAGGTAGTCACCTTCTGGAATGCTCCAGTGCTTACTGAGCGAGCCTGAGGTCCCTCCTCTATGAAATACCTACATTGGAAGTCAGAAGTAACAGTCACAAGCTTTCAGTCAGGAGTTGTGGTCACAAGATGGTGGATTGGGACTAGAGTAGGGCCAGGAACAGCGGCTGGTAAGTTTAAGACTAAGGTCAGGAAACTTACATTGGTGCCACCACTCCAGTATTGAAACAAACAAAAAACAAAGCCAAGTGGTGCTTTAACAAGTGCCTGTGAGCATAGCATCCACGGTAGGAAGCTCGTTTGTGGATACCTATACCATGTATCACTCAATTAGACAGGGCGGTCAGCAGTGTGAGAAGCCTCTTAATGGAGATATCAGGGGTGACGAATCCCTATTCCAAATCCAGCATAAGGCCTTTAGGTAACCAGAAAATACAAAGGCAGCTATATGCAACCATGTGGTGATGACGAGGGTTGAGCGAGTATGTTCTGTCAGAGTATGCTCGGGCCGAGCTCAGTATTTGTAGCTGCTCGGTGATAAGGTTGAATCGCTCCCGTGTGCATGATTTGCAACTGTTTGACAGCTTTATTACATGTGAGGAATGTGTAAGAAATAGACATTCCTCCCATGTAATAAAGCTGTCAAACAGTTGCAAATCATGCACACGGGAGCGATTCAACCATATCACCGAGCAGCTGTAAATACTCAGAGCTCGGCCCAAGCATACTCGGCAAAAGGGTTAACAGAACATACTCTCTCAACACTAGTGATGACCAGTCAAATTAGCATTTAAGGTTTAAATTTGTGCAAAAAAGGTTAAAAATTAGTACAGAGCACAGCCCCTGAAACGAGCATCACCGATTAAACTTCATTTGTGGGAGGGTCGGCAGAGGCTGAGACCGTGACTGCAGTCTCTGCCCCCTGCTCTGATGAGTATCCCAGCATGTACTAGGATTCTAAGTGTTATCACACAGGAAATATGGGGGGGGGGGGGGGGTAGAATAGCAGATTGTGTAGGGAACAGTTGGGAATTTTTAATACAAGTATATTAGATAAAAGTTTAGATTACAGTACTAAATAGATAGGGATTTAGGATGAAATCTAGTTTGACTTCAGACCACCCCTTTAAAGATACACAGTACATACGGTGGGGAAAATAAGTATTTGATAAACTGCTTTTGCAAGCCTTCCCACCTATAAAGAATGGAGAGGTCTGTAATTTTTAAAATAGGTACGCTTCAACTGAGGCTCTAAAAATATAACTAGAAAAATCACATTGTGTGATTTTAAATTAATTGCATGAAATAAGTATTTGATCACCAACCAATCAGCAAGAGTTCTCGCTCACAGACCTGTTTTTCTTTTTTTTGATCAGATACATTTTTATTCATTTAACCCCTTTAGAGCCCATGACGTACTAATACGCGTCTGTGCCCTGGGCTTTAAGAGCCTGACCCGTATTAGTACGTCATGGCGATCGCGCGCGCACACAGGCTGTGCGGGCGCGATCGCCGCCAGGTGTCAGCTGATTGTCACAGCTGACACCCGATACTATGTGCAGGGAGCGGTCCTGCACCACTCCCAGCACATTAACCCCCGCAATGCTGCGATTGAAGTCAATCGCAGCATTGCGGAGGCAAAGGGAGGTGATCGCCGATACTCCCCTCCTCTTCCGGCTTCCAGCGATGTCTGCCGCGGCTTCCCTGGTGCGGCCATGACGACCCGATGTCGTCATGACAACATCCGGGTCACCAGACAGCAGGAAGATTGTTTGGACATGCGCAGTGCTTCTCCAAACAATCTTCTCCCTGTCCAGCGCTGACAGCCTGCATGGCACAGGTATGGTGCTGCATTCCTGTGCCATGCAGGCGATCAGAGTAAAAAAAGTGAAAGTCCCATAGTGGGACAAAGTAAAAAAAGTAAAAAAACTGTCTGAAAGTGAAAAAAATATTAAAAAAAATAATCCACTAAAAATAAAAATATAATGTACCCATCAATAAATATTATGAAAAAAAAAACAAACAAAAAAATAATAAAAGTACACATATTTGGTATCGCCGCGTCCGTAACGACCTGACCTAGAAAACTGTTCCACTAGTTAACCCCTTCAGTGAACACGGTAAAAAACTAAATAAAAACAAAGCAAAAAACAATGCTTTATCATCATACCGTCAAACAAAAAATGGAATAACACGCGATCAAAAAGACGAATATAAATAAAAATGGTACCGCTAAAAACGTCATCTCATCCCGCAAAAAACAAGCCACCATACAGCTCCATCATCCGAAAAATCAAAAAGTTAGAGCTCTCAGAATAAAGCAATGCAAAAAAATAATTTTTTCTATAAAATAGCTTTTACTGTGTAAAAGCGACAAAACATAGAAAAACTATATAAATGTGGTACCGCTGTAAACGTACTGACCCGAAGAATAAAGCTATCTTATCAATTTTACCACACCCGGAGCAGAATAAAAAAAATGTAAACAATTCCTGAATTGTTGGTTTTTGTTTATTCTGCCTCCCAAAAATAGGAATAGAAAGCGATCAAAAAATGTCACGTGCCTGAAAAAGGCACCAATAAAAACGTCAACTCATCCCGCAAAAAACAAGCTGTCACATGACTGTCGGCCAAAATATGGCGATGCAAAAACTAGATTTTACAAAATATGTGTCTTTTAGTGTGTAACAGCTGTCAATCATAAAAACCAGATATGATTCTGGTATCGCTGTAATTGCACCGACCCGAAGAATAAAGTAATCTCATCACTTATACCGCATGAGGAACGGCGTAAAAAATAAACGCTAGGGCTGGGGTTGGTGTTAGGGTGTTTTTTTTAAAAAAAAAAAGTAAAAAAAAAAAAAAAATGACAATATGGCGACTAGTGTTGAGCGCAAGTGCTCGCTACTTGAGTTTGCATCGGGTGCTGTGGTATGCACCGAGTATCGCGGGTGCTCGAGTCTCCGCCCCATATGCTTCACGGCCAAAAAAACCTCGCGGGGATTGCCTGCCATGCACGAGCGATCCCCGCATGCTTTTTTTGGGGGTGTCTAATAACCGTGAAACATGCGGGCGGGGACTCGAGCATTTCACTTGAGCACCCGTGATACATGGTGCATACCTGAGTACCCGATGCAAACTCAAGTAGAGAGCACTTGCGCTCAAGAGTAATGACAACTTATTAAATATGATGACCTAATGTTATCAAATTCTGTGTCGTACCTCTGGGTTCAAAATGTTCGCTATACCCCTTAATAAAATCCTTGAGGGGTATAGTTTCCAAAATGGGGTCACTTGTGGGGGAGCTCCACTGTTTAGGCACATCAGGGGCTCTCCAAACGCGACATGGTGTCCGCTAACAAATTGAATGGAAAAATCGGCTCAAATTGTTAGTGGACACCATGTTGCGTTTGGAGAGCCCCTGATGTGCCTAAACAGTGAAGCTCCCCCACTAGTGACCCCATTTTGGAAACTAGACCCCCCCAAGGCACCTATCTAGATGCATAGTGAGAACTTGGAACCCCTAGGTGCTTCACAAATTGATTCGTAAAAATAAAAAAGTATTTTTTTTTTTCCACTTTTTCATTTTTACGAATCAATTTGTGAAGCACCTGAGGGTTCCAAGTGCTCACTATGCATCTAGATAGGTGCCTTGGGAGGGGGGGGGGGGGTCTAGTTTACAAAATGGGGTCACTTGTGGGGGAGCTCCACTGTTCAGGCACATCAGGGGCTCTCCAAACGCAACATGGCATCCGCTAATTATTCAAGCAAATTTTACAATCAAAAAGTCAAATGGCGCTCCTTCCCTTCCGAGCCCTGCCATGCGCCCAAACAGTGGTTTTTCCTCACACAGGGGGTATCTGCGTGCCCAGGGGAAATTGCACAACAAATTTTGGGGTCCATTTTTTCCTGTTACTCCTGCGAAAATAAAAAATATTGGGTCTAAAGTAACATTTTTGTGAAAAAAGTTAAATGTTCATTTTTTTCTTCCCCATTCCAAAAATTCCTGTGAAGCACCTGAAGGGTTAATAAAGTTCTTGAATGTGGTTTTGAGCACCTTGAGGGGTGCAGTTTTTAGACTGGTGTCACTTTTGGGTATTTTCGGTCATAAAGACCTCTCAAAGTGACTTCAAATGTGATGTGGTCCCTAAAAAAAAAAAATGGTTTTGTAAATTTTGTTGGAAAAATGAGAAATCGCTGGTCAACTTTTAACCCTTATAGCTCCCTAACAAAAAAAAAATTTTGGTTCCAAAATTGTGCTGATGTAAAGTAGACATGTGGGAAATGTTATTTATTAAGTATTTTGTGTGACATCTCTCTGATTTAAGGGCATAAAAATTCAAATTTTGAAAATTGCAAAATTTTAAAAATTTTCACCAAATTTCTGTTTTTTACACAAATAAACGCAAGTGATATCGAAGAAATTTTACCACAATCATGAAGTACAATATGTCATGAAAAAACAATCTCAGAATCAGGGGGATCCGTTGAAGCGTTCCAGAGTAATTACCTCAAAGTGACAGTGGTCAGAATTGTAAAAATTGGCCTGGTCATTAACGTGCAAACCACCTTGGGTTGTAAAGGGGTTAAAGATAGAATAATGAAATACAACTTCAGTATAATTTTCCATTTTCTTATTAAAAATAACCCCTTCCTCACCCCCCCTCCCCTTTTACGGACGACAATAAACCTTTATCGTTAAATAAAATACAGTTCAATATCACAAAAAAAGTCTTAACCATTGCAATATATTTTATAGTGTAATCACCGGATTCTTTCCTCCAAAAGCATTAATCACACCTTCCATGGTGCCCATAGGTTGTCACCGAGTTTGACGTTTTTCCTTTTTAAATACATTTTTATGTTAGAGTCTGGCAATTGCCAGTTTTGCGACATCATTCCCCACAAGTTCCTCCATATATCCCAGCAAGCAAACCACTGGATCTCTAGGAATTATACAATGATACCGTCCTTCAATTAGGGCAGCTACTTCAGACCAATAGTTTGCAAGCTTTGGGCAACTCCACATAACATGTAGTATACCGGCAACTTCTGACCCACTTCTCGGGCAATCCGAGTTCTCCCGTACCCCTATTCTGAACAAAAGATCAGGCGATCTATATGCTCTATGTACAAGAAGTAGTTGGGACATTCTGGCAGGTTCATTTAGAGACAACTTGGGGATACATTCCAATATGGACTCCCACCTGTCATCCTCAATGGTACCTACATCTGCTTCCCACTTTTCCTTCGCCAAAACAGGATAGTTGAATAGAAAGGTGTGAAGCAGATCAGCATACACCCTAGATATGACGCCTGTTATACATCCCCCCATACAAATGTAATCAATAACGATATCTTTTTGAACGGATAGGTTCCTAATTTTCCTTTGCTTAATAAACGCATGCTTAACCTGTGTATACTGATAGCTGTGTCCGTCTAATAAATGGAATTCCTCTTTCAACATCTCTAGGGTTTTGATATTTTGATTATCCATCAGTTGGTAGATGTATTGTATACCTCTTGCCACCTATCCTCTCAGCTCTCCTATTTTATAAAAGTCACCTAAGTTTTCGTTATCCCAAATAGGAGTATACATCGATATTCCCACTACGCCTCTAATCTTCTTCACCCTCGTCCACAATTTATGGACTAAGCCACAGGTCGGGTATGACCTGCCCATCTTCTCAAAAAGTCCCGACTCTAGGCCCACTACCAATGGACTCTTTTTAAGATGAAATTCCAAAACAGTCCCCTTCACTGCCCTCTGCGCCCACCCTCTAATATGCTGGGACTGTGCTGCCAAAAAATATATCCACGGGTTTGGTAGGGCGAGACCCCCCTCTTCTTTCGGCCTCTGGAGAGTCTCCAGCTTAATCCTAGGTTGTCCTCCACCCCAGACCAGATCCCTAAATATTGAATTAATACGCTGGAACACCGACTGAGGAATACACACACAGGGGAGTTATGTAAATCATATAGCAATTTAGGCATCAGCACCATTTTAAGAAGATTGGTGCGTCCCACCACCGAGAGGCGCATTTTGCTCCATGTAGATGCTTTATCTTTTAATTTCCCAAGTATTGGGTATACATTCAACTGAAGGTACTCCTTTACTGGTAATGTTATTGTAATTCCAAGATATTTAAACTCTCGTACTAATTTAAGTTGTGTACGTTCCACCTGTTCAACATCTAAGCCATCCAGGGTATCTATTTCCATAATATGAGATTTATCCCAATTAATTTGTAGCCCAGATAACAGGCCAAATCTATTGATGATAGCTATTGCACCATGTAATGACGCCTGAGGGTCCTGTAAGAATAATAAAATATCATCTGCGTACAACGCTATCTTCTCCTCAACCATTCCATACCGAAATTCCTTTACCACGTCTGACTGTCTCATTAAAGAAGCCAGTGGCTCTATGGCCAGGGCAAATAACAGCAGGGAAAGGGGGCAGCCCTGTCTGGTTCCTCTTATATCAAATTTATCTGACCGTTCTCCATTTACTCTTACTCTGGCTACCGGGCGCGTATACAATAACTTTACCCAGGCCATGAAAACCGGACCAAGTCCCGTCAATTGGAGAACTCGCCAGAGATAGCTCCACTCCACACTATCCAAGGCTTTCCGTGTGTCCAGTGAGACCACAACTATGCCCAGCATTGTCAGCGGCCAATTGCATGTTTAAAAAATAGTCGCCTCAAGTTAATGGCCGTTGATCTATCTGGCATAAAACCTTACTGATCTGAGTGTATAACACTAGAAACTACACGGCTTAGTCGGTTAGACAATACTTTAGCTAAGATTTTAATATCAGCCGGTAGTAGAGATATGGGTCTATACGAATCTGGCTGTGTCCGGTACTTTATCCGCCTTGGGCAAAACCACCACTGTAGCCTCCCGCATTGACTCCGGTAATTCTCCCACCTCCAGGGCCGCCAGAAACCCATCCTTCAATTTTGGCAATAGTACATCTCTAAGATGTTTATAAAATTCTGTTGGTAGGCCATCCACTCCTGGGGCTTTATTATTTGCCATTGAAGCCAGAGCTTCCTCCATCTACTCCGCCGTCAGGGGGCCTTCCAAGCTATCCCTAGCCTCCTCACTAAGCTTAGTTATCTGGGTTCCCCTCAAGAATTGGTCTATATCATCTCCCGTATTACTCAACTTAGAATTATATAAATCACTATAGAAGTCCCTAAACACCCTCAAGATGTCTCACGTTTCAGTGACTAAGGTGCCAGTTGGATCCAGGACACACACATATTATATTATATTATATTATATTATATTATATTATATTATATTATATTATATTATATATATATATTATATATATATATATATATATATATATATATATATATATATATATATATATATATATATATATATATATATATATCTATATCCATATCCAGGTTCTCTCTGTGCTGCCGCTATAATAGACAACAGGTGGCCAACTTTTTCACCCTCTTCATAAAAGGCAATTTTTTGAAATTCCATCTTTTTTTCCCCACTGGCCACAAATATTTTATCCACCCCTTTTTGAGCTTCCTTCATGATCTGTTGCGCCTTTACGGTGGGGTTAAGCACCAATTCCTCTTCAGCGCAGCCAATGCCTCTCTTTCCTCCATTCAGTTCTGATTTTTACATCTGGAGATATCTCGGATCAGTAAACCCCTAACATATGCCTTCATTGTGTCCTATGGCTGTACTTCCCACGTTATTCTGGAAGAATTCTTCCACTTCTGCTATTTTCTGAATATCTACAGTTTCCAGCCATACCCGGTGAACCTTCCACTCTTTCCGTCCACCGCCCCCACATATACCAGACCTCAGCTCTACCAACAAGGGACAATGATCAGAGAGTATCCTAGGTATTCAATATTCATAATGTTTTGGTCAACCATCCCATTTCCCAAGGCTAAGTCTATTCTAGACATAGAACCGTGCGTCGAAGAGTAGCACGAGTATGTCCTCACTCCCACATGTCTCACTCTCCACAAATCTATCAGGCCCACCTCTGACACATACTTAGCAAAGGGTGTCTCCTCCTCTCCGTCATTTCTGCCTGGTTGCCTACTAGTTTTGTCCCAAATTTTATTCATTATGTTGTTAACATCTCCAATCAGCAATACAGGAATCCCTGTCCAATGCCTAGTGAGCTCTATAATCTCTTGCAGTTTCGTCCCAGTATATGGCAGTGGAAAATACACTGCCACCAATGTAATTTGCCATAAAGTCTGCAGACTAGAAAGATGTATTGCCCGTCTTTATTTTAATCTCAACCTCCTCAAACGGAATCCCAGCATGCACCAAGATAGAAACCCCCCTTGCATATGCAGAATAGGTAGAATGGTATGCTCTTTGAACCCATTTCCTCGCTAAAAAAACAGATTTTGTCCCTCGTCAGGTGGGTTTCCATAAGGCAGATAATGGAGGGCCCTTCAGACATATTTTGGAGAATAGTGGCCCGTCTCTTATGGTCCGCCAAACCACATATGTTCCAGCTCAATACCTTAACCATACCCGCCATTGTTTATCAGAATCAATATCTGTGTATATAACCACATCATAAAGTGCCCCCCATGCCGTCTGTCGCCACCACCCCCCATACCCCAAACCAAAACTCTAACCATCCCTGTCACCCCCAATCCGCCTCCAAATTTGTCGTTCCGTTCTCTCGCTCTATCCGAGAGTGGGTGAAAGAAACCGGTCTAATCCGCCAGATGATCCCTCCCGCCTGAATTACAGATAGACAAAGATCCAAATGTCTTCCCCAAGGTCTCTCCCGCCTTATGAAAAACATATTAGATAACAAGTATATAAACTGTATGCATCACCAGCACACCGCTTCAGTCCAAAATCAAAACTTGTATCCTGCAACTCAGTTAAATGCAGTTGAAAAAGGACAGCAAATGATAAGTATAAACACATGCACAAAACATATATTCTGCATCTCTTCAATTGTCCTTGTGCTCCCGCACTCGTCTAGAATACTTTTCAATCCAGTCCAGAGCTTCTTCTGGAGATTGCAGAAAATGTATTCTACCCAATGCAACCAGTCTCAGCTTGGCCGGATACATCATAGAATATGCAAGTCCCATGTCTCTCAATATTTTCTTTACATCTCTAATTCATCCGTAATTTTTGCACCATGGGTGAATAGTCAGAGTAAAATGAGATATCTTGACCATCTATTGTTAACTCCTTAGTCTCTCTCGCCATACGCAGGATAGTGTCTCTGTCTCTAATTTAAGATCCTAGCCAACATGGCTCGGGGAGCTGCTCCTGGAGGCTGGGGTCTCAGTGGGACTCTGAGCTCGCTCTACAACAAAGACTTGATAGTTTATCAGCTCCAAATTTCTACCGCTCCTGTGCGGACATCGGCTTTCTGCATGGCAGCTTTAATATTAGTAATTTCTGCTTGCACACCAGTAACCTGCTTTGACAGGTTAGTAAGCGTTTGTTTGCAATATGACACCAGTGAACACATCTTTCAAAGTGGGTTCCCCCACATCAGGATCAACAGCGGACTCCACATTTTTGTCCTGCACATCATCTCCAGAGCCATCAGCCTCACAATCGACTGAACCTATTGTGCTCTCCTGATCCTCCATATAATTTTCTGCCCCAGCCTCCCACTCTGAGAGTCCAGCTTTATTATCACTTGCTTCCACCCTCGCAAACTTCTCCAGGCGTGCAGCAGCCGACATCCTCCTGGAGCACGCTGTGTTCTCTCTGGCCGCCTCCTCCTGAGCTACGGTGCCATCTTGGCCTGGTGCGGGTCATTGCAGCAATCTTGCTTGCCAGGAACAGGATCCGGCGGTACTTAAAAGTCTTTGCGGTGCCCTGGCTCAGCGCACACAGCGACGGTCGGCGGGAGAGCTCCGGACCGCGTCTTCTTAGATCGCTGGCTAGGCCACGCCCGACCTGTTTTTCTTTAAGAAGCCCTCCCTACTTTGCACTTATTACCTGTATAAATTGAACCCGTTTGAACTCATTACCTGTATAAGAGGCCTGTCCACACACTCAATCATGCTCCAATCTCTCTACCATGGCAAAGAGCTGTCTAAGGACACCAGGGACAAAATATTAGACCTGCACAAGGCTGGGATGGGCTACAGGACAGTAGGCAAGCAGCTTGGTGGAATTAGAAAATGGAAGAAACATAAGATGACTGTCAATCTTCCTCAGTCTGGGGCTCCATGCAAGATCTCGCCTCGTGGGGTAAGGATGATTCTGAGAAAGGTCAGGAATCAGCCCAGAACTACATGGGGAGGACCTGGTCAATGGTCTGAAGAAAGCTGGGACTAGAGTCTCAAACATTACAGTTCATAACACTATGCAGTCATGGATTAAAATCCTGCCAGGCACACAAGGTCCCCCTGCTCATGCCAGCACATGTCCAGGCCTGTTTGTATCATCCAGATAGTCATTGGTGAACTTCAGAGGAGGCATGAGAGAAGATCATGTGGTCAGATGAGACCATGTTTTGGAGGAAGGAGGATGAGTACAACCCCAAGAACACAGTCCCAACTGTGAAGCATGGTGGGGGTAACAAACTTTGGGGGAGGGGAAGGGGGGGGTTTGCAAAGGGGACAGAGGGACTGCATCGTATTGTAGGGAGGATAGATGGGGTCATGTATAGTGAGATTTTGGCCAACAACCGCCTTCCCTCAGTAAGAGCATTGAAGATGGGTCATGGCTGGGTCTTCCAGCATGACAATGACCCGAAACACAGCCAGGGCAACTAAGGAGTGGCTTTGCAAGCAGCATTTCAAGGTCCTGGAGTGGCCTAGCCAGTCTCCAAACATGAACCAAATAGAAAATCTTTGGAGCGAGATGAAACAATGTTGCCCAGTGACAGACCCAAAACCTGAAAGATCTGAAGATCTGTATGGAGGAGTGGGCCAAAATCCCTGCTGCAGTGTGTGCAAACTTGGTCAAGAACTACAGGAAACAACCGAGCTCTGTACCAAATATTAAGTTCAGTTTTTCTATTGCAATCAAATATTTCATGCAATAAAATGTAAATGAAGTATGTAAAAATCAAAAAATCCAGAAAATCATTTTGATTCTGTCTTTCACAGGTGAAGTGTAACCACAATAAAAACTTCCGACCTCTCCATTCTTTGTAGGTGGGAAAACTTGCAAAATCGGAAGTGTATCAAATAATTATTTTCCCCCACTGTATGACATATGTACATAGGTATGGCTTGCATTTATATAATAAACACAACCAGTCTAACATTATCTCAGGAAAAAAAATGCACAAGAAAATGAATGACAGCAGTATTTTCCAGCTACTGTTGCCATCATGACACTGTTTTATGCTAATTCAATTGCTACAGACCAGAATTATACAGCAATAAGGGACGCAGAATAATCCAACGCTTAGGAGTCATTTGGCATCTAATGTTGAAGGTATTAATGGTAACTGCAGCAAGCAAAAGATTGTGGAATATAATTATAGCTAAGAGCCATGTGTCTAGATGCAGTAGGCTTACATTAATAATACATGTGCATTTATTAAACTTATAAACCAGGCCTACTGACTACATGCAAATCTATTCTTTAAGTTGGTTAAAAGGGAAAAAAGTTCAACAGGTTATTCCATCAAAAAAACAAAAAGCTACGTAGAGGGATATGTTACACATTAATGCAAGAGATTTCTCATACGCAATATATTCCACAGCATTTTACAGACTCATCACTCACCGTCCCAGTCTGGATCAGTCCAAATTCCTTAATAGAGAAGCTTTTCAGTCATCCGATATTGATTTTCTATCATTAGGACACGAAATAGATTGGTGGGAGTTGTACACCTCGCATCTCTAGTCAGCTGTTAGCTTTGGTGGCGGCTGGATTTGAACATTTAATGGATTTGCACTATGCAGCTTCATTCAATGTGTAGTAGGTGCAACCAAGTACTGCAGAACAGCTCTTATTTAGAGAATAGGGTTCAAGAGAATAGGAACTGGTGTGCAGCACTTGGCAGAAGCCACTACTGACTGGACAGAGCTGTGCACTACAACTCCATTCAAAATGTTAAAATATAGCTGCCTCTAGGGACAACAGCTGATCAGAAGGGGTGCCAGGTACCCGACTCCTACACAATTAATAAAGCTTTTGGTCATGTATTGATCTAGCCTTAGTATAGACATTCCATATTAAAAGAAATCTGTCAGCAGCATAATATTGGGGCAGAGCACCCGATTCCAGGGATGTCACTTGCTCAGTAGCTTGATGTAGTTTCAATCCTATCATTGTTTTAATCAGATCACTAGATGACCATGTAAAATACACCGCCCAGCAAATCTGTGTACCCCACCACCGCCACCGACTGCATTGCGAGCAGGCTGCCAATGCAGCGTACACAGGAAGATATCAACAAGGCATGCGGGTGGAGTGCAGTGACGTCACTGGAATCAGGCAGCTCTCAGATTCCTTAGCAAAAAAAAAAAAAAAACTGCTGAACGATTTTCTTTAAGAGGAAATTTAGATTGATCCCTATTGGGGACAGCGAGTGATGACTGCCTGTAAAATGTGGCAGACTATGTAGGCGCTATACAAGTTAGAGAAAGGCTATGTGCCCACGATGCAGAAATGCTCAGGATTTTTTTTTTTTTTGAGCGTTTCTGCATCTCCCTGGCAGAAAAAACGCATGCGGATTGTACATGCATTTTCCTGCCAGGGACATGCGGATGTGAAGCGTTCTTCACATGCATTTCCGCATGCGGGTTGACAAGCGCTTTCCAAGCGATTTTAGCATCACTTGGAAAGTGCTTGTCAACTTGGTCACACTATATAAATCCATGCAACCGGCATAGATTTATATAGTGTGACCGAAAGAATGGTAAAAAATAAAAAAATAAATCTATACTTACCTTCTGATGGCCCCTGGAGTCTTTATTCGATTAGTCATGGCTTGCCGGCAGCTCGCGGTACACTGAAGGACCTGCCGTCACATGACTATGAAGTCAGCGCAGGTCCTTCAGTCCACCGCGATCTGCCAGCAAGCAAAGACAAGGAGACCGGGGGCCATCAGAAGGTAAATATAATATTTTGTTTTTTTACAGGTTCTATGGTACCTGCGTGTGGAGGAGAGTCTCCTGTCCTCCAGACCCGGGTACCATCCGCACATTGAAACGTTTTGACTCCACATGTACAGATGCAGTGATGCGGATCCAATGCAAGTCAATGGCAGCGAAAACGCAGCACTTCTACAAAATAATTGGTAATGCTGCGTTTTTTTTCCGCAATGATAATCCGCATGTGCTGTGCACATGTTGCGGAAATTTCCGCTGTGGGTTATCATTGGGGAACATGGCAGGCCTTCTACCATGCGTTTAAGCGTTTCTGCAGCGTTTTTGCTGCTGCAGAAATGCTTAAAAAAACTTATCATGGGCACACGGCCAAAGAGCAAGAAAGCAGAACAAAGCAAGTCACAAGGATCAGAAGAAAATGGTCATTTCAAATTAAAACTAGGTTCTTGTATTGGTTCAAGTAAAGTTTTTTTTTTTTAGATTTATGCCAGAAAACTTCAATAGAATGGATTTTGAACTGTCAAGCATTTGGTCTCGGCCAACCAAAGTAAACTTTTTACTCAACGATAGCTGGTTTGTCGAGAGGTGTACGTTTCCTTCACAATACGTAGCAATTTTCACACAGTTTCAATCCAGTCTTCTCTCGTTACTAGCTCTTTATTTCTACTGTCCACTACTTCACCACAACCCAGCTCAGTACTAGTCCAGCTAGCAAGAGTTTTTTACTCAATCTGCAGTTTCAGCCTTCTTACTCCTCTAGGGCAGGGTTCCCCAACTCCAGTCCTCAAGGCCCACCAACAGGGCATGTTTTCAGGATTTCCTTCGTATTGCACAGGTGATAATTACATCACCTGCACAGGCAATAATTCCATCACCTGAGCAACACTAAGGAAATCCTGAAAATATGACCTGTTGGTGGGCCTTGAGGACCGGAGTTGGGGAACCCTGCTCTAGGGAACTATGATGCCAGTATGGCCGATACGTCTGTCCTTGACGCTCTGGAACTCCCTTCGTCTCACATACTCTGTTTTGTCACCTCTGAGTTATAAATTCCTGGACCATACTACTAGGTGTAGTCTCCCAGGATCAGTCTTCGATCAATCACGTCTGGCATTCTCCGGCTCGTCTCCCCTCTCGTTAGGGACACCCATATCATGCAGCACTGCTCTCACTAGACCATAGGTCTGTTTTCAACACACTGGGCTCTGTTCTGACAGGAAACTGTCTAGTCCCTTCAGCTTTGCCCCTCCTACTCTGGGTTAGTCCCAAACTTAATTGTGCCCGTTAACCATCTGTTGGGCAGAATACAGCTTCATCTCTTAGGTTATGTGCCCACCATGCAGAAATGAAGCAGAAAATTTCTGCAGCGTTTCTGCATGGTCTTGGCAGTCAAAAACGCTTGCGGATTTACACGAAATTTGACGCGTTTTTGCATGCAGATTTGACTTGCGTTTTTCAAGCCCATTGGGACCTCAAATCCGCATGCAGAAAAGCATAATGGACAAGCTGCAGATTTTTCCGCAAGGAAAAATCCGCAGCATGGGCACAGAACATGCAGATTTTCATTGGGGATCATGGGGCACGGATTACCAAGCGTTTTTAAAGTATCTCTGCTGTGGAAATTCCGCATCAAAAACGCTTGAAAAACGCATAGTGGGCACACAGCCTAACCATACAGATTGTGTTTGTAATAAACATAGCACATTGCAACAATACACAAGTCTTTAAGGGGGAACATGGACAGCATTTCCTTCTTACAATAGGCCGTTTGGCACCTCTTCCCAGTGACTTAACTGCAATTCAGACTAGCCAACTCACTGAGCTGGAAGTGACTTTTACATTGCAAGCCTATGGAGCCACATTCTCGTGCTCTGCAGATTTAAATTATAGAAGCCACTTATGGAATATGCTGCGCTCTGAGAGACCTGGAGAGTCTGCAGAGCGGTGACGTCACTGAGAAGAACAGCGCTGAAGAACGCTGCGGTAAGAGAGTACATTAATACACTCACACGCCACACATTTAAATGGAAAAAAATGTTCATTTGAGTGCTTCTTTAAAAACAGAAGCCAGTAGTAAAGATACTGCTCCCCAGCTTAAAAAGAATACACTGGGGAAATGGGTGCATATAAGGAGGTTTAAAAGGGTAAAAGCACTACTGGGACAAGTATTGCTGCTGGGAGGGAGGAGGGCTATGGATACAAGTAATTTTGGAATTCTTAAAAATACAAACTTCGTTAAAGCTTAAACATGCATCTGTGAGAAATCCAGAGTAGACTTCTCAAAAATATCTTATTTGACTACCTAGAATATAGAATGGATTACAGGGGTACTTTTGCGGATTTCCATCCCAAAACCTCAAGTGACATTTTTCTTTATGTTCATGCCCATGAATATGTAGACATGATGTTCATATGTCCACAAAGACTCAGAACAATCCCTGCCGGGACCAAGGCAACTAATAGAGGGAATTTTAGACATTTCTAATACCACTATTATGGTTTGTTGATCGTTTTATCACTGCTACAAGAATAAAACTAGAATTCATAAAGTATAAAAGGACTTTAAAAAGGTTTGGACTTGTACTGTATTTCTGTCCTGTATGTTCTATATTTCTATAAAACACTATGTACAAGGCAAGGTGTAGTAACATCAGGGAAGGACTGAAGCCCTGCCTAATGTTTGACATGGTTTCCCTGCAAGGTACTGGTATTGTGCATAACCTACAATGACGCCCTCTGCAAGCGCAGCAATGTGACTTTGTCCACTGCGGAGAATCAGTCTGTCATAACTGGCAGTAGTAGCCACAGGCGAGGAATCTCAAGAAACTGACCTTGGCAACAGCACATTTTACACTTCAGCGCTGTTCATTTCTGTTAAACTAGTTAGATGAAGGTGAAAAAAAATAGATGAGAGGTGACAAATTGTGTAACCAATCTCCATCACTACACACCACGAGAAGCATGTAAACTAAAGGTAAGGTGTTGCTATATAACAGTTTCTGTATGTGTATATATTACTTTCTCCTGAGATAATTTTTTGTTCATAGAAATACAGGGTGATTATAAAAAAATGTATTGGGTTTTAAAGAGGTATATTTTAAAATATATCACAAGCACAATAATGAATGGCACAAGATAGTGAACCGAAATGCTCCAAGATTAGCACATAATGTTTACAAGTGTTCTAGGTGTCCTCCTTTTGTCACACGACACATGTATGCAGTAATCCAGTTCAATCCAAACACTGCACCATGTCCCCGATCATTAGAGCGGGGGTAAAGAAGTCCCGGAGCTCGACCATTGCTGCTGGCACATATACAATGTCTGACGTAAACCCAAAGGAAGAAGTCGCGCTGTCAGACGGGGAGTCCATCTGAAGAGTGCCAAGTCAACACCAGCATGGAAGCTCCCCGTTGAGAGTGCAATGCACCTCTGAATGCCAGTCGGGTGGAGATCCATCTTGTTGGAAAATGTAGTTTCTAGAACGAATTATCAGTTGCAGAAACATTAACCTATCGAGGAACGATGTACCAGTCAGTGTCTTCAACAAAATAATTTAAAAAAAAAAGGGCCCATACACTTTAGTTTGAGATTACACAGAAAAAGTTTACTTTCGGAAAATCTTTCGATTTCCACAGTGGCATTGGGATTTTCCGTTCCCCATATTCTGACGGGTCACCTTTCTTCTTAAGTGGAAGCTTGCCTCGTCACTGAACACAAGCTGGGAAGCAAATTAGTCATCTTCCAATGCTGCCTGAAAAAAATGCACAGAATTCGTACCGGATGCAGTGGTCGGCTGGCCGGAAATGTTGTAATAGCTGTATGTGATATGATTTCTGGTGCAGTCGCAGAATCTTTTAAACAGTCGGCTGAGGAATTCGAAGTCCACAACGTGTTGATTTCTGTGGGCTATATGCTAAGGTCTCTCAAAGCCACTCCACTGTTATGCCTGTAACACTTGGTCGTCTGGGGCTTTTATGTTTACACAAGAAACCGTTCCTTAAATTGTCGATCCCATCGCAGAATGCTCTGGTGACCAGATGGATCACTTTCATACAGTCTTCAGAACGCTCACTGCACGGTAACAATTTACTTACAGGTCTCACTCTAAAACAACGATTTCTCTTGCATAGTCACCATTTTGGGATCTGATGCCGCCCGGCCTCCTGGTGAGTCACAAGAGAGTCTGCATGCACAAGTTACAAACTGAGATTTGACCTTAAGTATGTTATTTCAAAACAGGTGAAATTTGTATCTTTGCTGTAATTTGAATGCAAAACCCAATGAATCTTTTATAGTCATTGTTGTACTTTGTATTCAATACAGTTAAAGGAAAATGCAAATCCTAAAAAAGGCATGAAGTAGCATATTAAAGGAAAACTAGTAAAAAAAAAAAAATTATATTATAATTTATGCTGAAAAAAAAAAGTGATCTCCAGATAATGCATCTACCATACTTGTACAGATATGTTGACAAGTCTGAGAGTTTCTTTACCACCAAACAGGGATTAAATCATGAGGTGTCATGAAAGCTTGTCACGCATTAAGATAGCGACAATTATATGATACATATGCCAAATGTCATGTCAAAATCCCATTAAGTCTTCCAATGTTCTGGTGAACCCCTATCAAATAGCCATGATCCCACATAACAAATACAATTTTCTTGCACAAAAAAAAAAAAATGCAATAGTCAGAGTAGAATAAACAGAATGCTACTGCTAATTTGCAGACAAAAAAACAAACAAAACTTTTTTTCCCCATACACAGCACAAGTTAAACTCCGTAACATCGTGCCGCTGTTCAAACAATATCTCGAAGATATCACTAGGATATGTGCACACATTTTTGGGGCAGATTTTACCTGGAACCTGCCTGAAAAGCGCCAGAAAAAAAAAAAAAGTTGACATATTGACGTCCATATATGTTCAGTCTTTAGGGATCAGAAACAGCGAGAGGGGTAAAAGTAGCAAGCTCACTCATTGAATGGCTTCCACGAGGAAGTTGTATGCTAGATACCATTTAGTTTAAAGATGCCGATGCTGGAGCTGCTGCAAAACTGACAGCAGAAACAGTGAAGCCACTTCAGGAAAAAGACAGATAGCTTTTTCGTGAAGCGTCTTTGCTTAGGAAAATCATGGCAGCTCCGCCAGCGTCTTCAAAGTGACATGTGCGCACTTTTAGGCTTAATTTATATTAACACAAACTCTTAAACAGCACTCTTTACAGATAAGAGTTTCTACTTGTACTCATATTTCATGGATCAAAATTACTTGGAAAGTGTTTTAGTTAAATAATTTTATTAATCCATGTGAATGCCTAGCAAGTCACTGCTACAATCTGCCACCCATCAACTGAATCAGCACACTGGTAAGGATAGTCAGGTAACATTAGATGTCACTGTCATCCATGAAGAAAGTATAGCCCTCATGTTTGGTTAATGATAAACACGAAAATGCACCGAGAGCCTGTGATGCAAATATTAATGGGTAGCGCTTTAATATTTCACACTCCACATTTCATTTCGCCAATAGTGCCAACAGAGAAGATTATGCAACTTCCCGAACTCAAAGCAGGCTATCTACCTACCATCTGTCTATCTGCCTAGTGTGAAGTCTCGTCACAAAACCTTGTCCTTTAAAGTATGTTATCGCCATATGCTAGAGAAGAACACTTCGCTACTCCAAGAAACTAACAGCTTTCACATATGAGGTGGAAATCTCCCCAGATCTGCAAACATTCATGTGCAAGTTTACATGCACATAACTAGCACTAATACTCCAAACTAAAACGTGTGACTGACAAGCTTATCTTTAAACAGAACTTTAGAAAAGGAACTCTATAGTAAGTGTATGGGAAGTAGCAGATATTCATATTTTTTAATGACTGATTTACAAATTACAGAGGACAAAACCACCATTTTATTGTATGCCAAAGTGGCACCAAATGATCTCTGAAGAGGTGCAAACAGACAACATGTAAAGTTCAGCTCAGAAGTTAATAGTTCTCATCAGCTGCAGAGTTTGGCTTTCTGGTCACAGATCGAAGAGTCTTAAAGGGGTTTGTACTTTAAACAAAGTACATTTTAATCAATACATCTTAAAATAATAATTTCCACAAAAGGATGTGTTTAAAAAAATGTTCCTGTGCTGAGAATCTTACATGTGCCCATGCTTCGTGCTGTGTAATGGCTGTGTCTGTTCAGATCATGTTCCTGCATGGTCAGACACCCCTATTATATAGTACATAGCAAGGGCATATTTTTAATCTCTGCACAAGAGCAATTATTATTTATTTTTTTTTTTTTTTGCTTCCACACTGCGGGTGCATCTGAACCACCCCTCACCCCCCACCACACAACAGGATTCAGATGTATGCATCGATGGGGCTATAGCACTATAATGGTACAGACAAGTCAACATGTACTCTGTCTTCCAACTTTTTCAAGCGTATATGCCTACTGGAGGCGGACACCCAGATGTAGTCTACTACATCTGGGTGTCAGCCTCCAGCAAGCATATGGCAGAATACCATGCACATCAGAATATACGTCGACTGACTACACCATTATAGTCTATGGATGGCCCAGTCTGTGCATAGGTCCAAATCCCAACGGGACCAACAAACGTGGGCAAACACTGAAAGCACATCCAATTGTGGAACATTTTAATTCCAAGATGTAAATGATTAAAAATGTACTTTGTTAGTGAGCCATTAAATAGATTGGATTGAATGGCTGAACACTGATGTCACTCTGCTTTAGTTTTATATCTTCCATCAAACCCTGATGAGCGCATTAGGTCCTGAAGCTTGACCACTCCAGGATCCAGCGCCTCCCAATTGACTGTAATATGGTTATGTACATAGCGCGCTTTAAAGGTTTTAAAAAAAAAAAAAAGTGTTCTCTGTACATGATGCGTTGGGCCGTTTTGTATTACAGACCTTACTGGGAATGCAGGTTTCATAACAAATATGGCACTGGGGTGGTTTAGGTGATAAAGGACCTTAAAGCTTTCCTTAGCAATTTCTTCATGTTTATGGCCATCTTTACAGTCACTGGGAACTGCATGCATAACATTTCTTTGTATCCAAATGTACTTGCTGCTCCTCTAATATGATTAGCAAGAAATACCCAAAATGCTTTAAGCAGCTTGATGGGGAATTTGCTTGAAAATTCCACATTAAAAAGTAATTTATTTTTACATATTTGGAACAGTAAGATATTTTGATAATTGGAATTTGAAGAAACAGGACTTCTGCATTGTAACTGCTTTGTCCTAACATCAGAACACTATTTTACAAATTATTTATTTGTTTGCCATAGATTCCCATGTGCTCAAAATGAAAGCTATGGGTATGCCCTATAGGCATTTACATTTTATTTGCAGATCTTTTTTCAGTGTAGTTGGAAGGAAAGATTGAATTTCTAGCAGCCAGACAAGCAAAGGGCATTCATTACAGACTGACAGTAACATGACGGGCAGCAAACATATCAGGATAATTACTCTACATCAAGCACTTTCACTGCACTTACAATGTAAAGAATGTGCGTGCTTTCTAGGAATGCCGCTGCCGTTCTTGTTACTGGACTAAGACACTGTCTCAGAATCCCGAAAAAAAAAAAAAAGTTGTTCTTTGGATACAGAAAATCTACAAGACAAATTATGCGCTATCATTTCACATATTTGCAATGTCAGAGCCAGATCGTGAAACCCTTTACTAAGAATCCTAAAGAGGAACCTGTTGTGTTTAAACTGGTATCTTATCTGATCTGCAGGCAGGATGCTACACTGCAGGAGCTGCTGATTAGGCTTTTATTTTTGTAAGAAAGCGTTCAGTAAAACATGCATTTCATTCATTGAAATCTCTTGTTTAATGATTGACAGACTTCCCTGTACGAGTCGAATGGGTAGTCCTACTCTGACTCTTTACATGCAGACACCAGGGATTTAAAAAAAAAAAAAAAAAAAAAAAAAAAAAAAGTTATGCTGAATCTTTAAACAAGTTTATCATTTTGCTCAGATTTTTCTCCATAGCAGACCTGGGCAAAGTGCATCCCGCAGGCTGGATTGCAACAGTCAGATACAAACCACTCAGCCCAGTGCTTCAGAGGCCACCTATATACCGGCAAATGTACCATATTCGGTTGCTGTGCCCCAAAACACAAGGTTATAGATTAGGTTATTACCTCCGACTGAGGAAGTACACCCTAAAGAAAAAAACTACTAAACAAACGCATCACAATATGCCCAAATATTCACACCCTTATTTTTAATTCTACTAACCAAACAAACTATCGCCTCAGCCTAGAGAAAACCAGGGCTAGACCTCATGAGAAGCTATGTGGGGCTCATACAGACCTCTCTGAAGTTAAAAGACAAACCTTCTGTTCTATGACAAATGAGCCATACCAGTGTTCCCCAACTTCAGTCCTCAAGAGCCACCAACAGGTCATGTTTTCAGGATTTCCTTAGTATTACACAGGTGATAGAATTATTGCCTGTGCAGGTGATGCAATTATCATCTGTGCAATACTAAGGAAATCCTGATAACATGGCCTGTTGGTGGGCCTTGAGGACTGGAGTTGGGGGAACACCAAGCCATACTAACAAACAAGTTACATAAACGCCAGAAAATCTGGTCGCCCTGGGCAGAATACAGCAGCAACACTCCTTTCGCCACACCACCTCTATGCCTACAGGCTCCTACAAACCTTGACTCCTCTAAACTTCATCCACTGAGCAGAACTCTACTCCCTTTCCAGCTTCCCCCACCACTACCCTCCCATCTCTTTCCTCTCCCCCAGCTGATCCTGTTAATGCTCTTTTCACATTTTCTTAGTCAAACTGGGTAATGTATCAAAATAAAGTACAAACCTTTTGATTAACACCTTCAAATAAAAATCTACTGTTAAAGATAGTGTTCTACAATTAAAACATTGTAAATATAAATATTTTCTTCATGAGTCACTCAGGTTTTATATAAAAACAATCTTTCCCATTTCGTCTTTCGAAACATAGTTGCGGCATTTAACCAAGGACGGGAGGGGGTGGGGGCGACTTCACCTAGAATGCTAGAACCAATACCCCTCAGTCATACCCCTTGAACTCTGCCACCTCGGGAAACTGCCTCCATCACTGCCCAACTAGCTCTTAACAGCTCTCCACTTCCTCTAGCTGGCCATTCTCACTCCACACCAGCAGTCTGGTGCTTGCCCCCCTCTGAAAGCAGGGACATAATGGGGAGGGGGATCTAAAAGGCTTGTACCACCCAGCATCGGTTGCAACAGATATAAAGTACAATGTGAGGCAATGGTCTATGCAACAATGACTGAAAAACAAAAGCTCGATAGATACGACTGCATAAACCTGGAAAATTAGCCCAGCGCTGAATAAAACAGATAAAGGTCAGGGATATTGTATCATGTATATTAAGCTAGTGAACAACAAATCTGTTCTTGACATTCATTGCCCCTAAAGGGGGAGAAGACGTTTCATTCCGATTCATTCACTAGTCATCACATAGGAAGAAAAATTATTTTCCATTTAGCCAACGGGTTTATCGAGATGGAAATACTATAATCTTATGACTAAGGAAAGTACAAACTCTGAATATGCAGTAATGAGGTTTCAAAAACAACAAATCTCATCTACAGTGAAATACATTAATTTTTTTGAGCAAAGGGAACACTCAAACACATCCTAGCTCTAAATGAATGAAATATTCTCATTGAATACTTTGTTCTGTACAAAGTTGAATGTGCTGACAACAAAATCACACAAAAACCATCAATGGAAATCAAAATTATTAACCAATAGAGGCCTGGATTTGGAGTCCCCCCCAAAATTAAAGTGGAAAAACACTACAGGCTGATCCAACTTTGATGCAATGTCCTTAAAACAAGTCAAAAAGAGGCTCAGTATTGTGTGTGGCCTCCACGTGCATGTATGACCTCCCTACAATGTCTGTGCATGCTCCTGATGAGGTTGCGGATGGTCTCCTGTGGGATCTCCTCCCAGACCTGGACTAAAGCATCCGCCAACTCCTGAACAGTCTGTGGTGCAACGCGACGTTGGTGGATGGAGCGAGACATGATGTCCCAGATGTGCTCAATCGGATTCAGGTCTGGGGAACGGGCTGGCCAGTCCATAGCTTCAATGCCTTCATCTTGCAGGAACTGCTGACACTCCAGCCACATGAGGTTTGGCATTGTCCTGCATTAGGAGGAACCCAGGGCCAACTGCACCAGCATATGGTCTCACAAGGGGTCTGAGGATCTCATCTCTGTACCTAATGGCAGTTAGGGTACCTCTGGTGAGCACAGAGGGCTGTGCGGCCCTTCAAAGAAATGCCACCCCACACCATTACTGACCCACTGCCAAACCGGTCATGCTGAAGGATGCTGCAAGCAACAGATCGCTCTCCACGGCGTCTCCAGACTCTGTCACGTCGGTTACATGTGCTCAGTGTGAACCTGCTTTCAACTGTGAAGAGCACAGGGCGCCTGTGGTGACTTTGCCAATCCTGATGTTCTGTGGCATTTCTTTGGAGGGACGCACAGCCCTCCATGTGCTCTCCAGAGGTAGCCTGACTGCCATTAGGTACTGAGATGAGATCCTCAGACCCCTTGTGATACCATATGCTGGTGCGGTTGGCCCTGGGCTCCTCCTAATGCAGGACAATGCCAGACCTCATGTGGCTGTTGTGTGACAGCAGTTCCTGCAAGATGAAGGCATTGAAGCTATGGACTGGCCCACCCGTTCCCCAGACCTGAATCCAATTGAGCACATCTGGGACATAATGTCTCGCTCCATCCACCAACGTCCCGTTGCACCACAGACTGTCCAGGAGTTGGCGGATGCTTTAGTCCAGGTCTGGGAGGAGATACCACAGGAGACCATCCGCAACCTCATCAGGAGCATGCCCTGGCGTTGTAGGGAGGTCATACAGGCATGTGGAGGCCACACACAATACTGAGCCTCATTTTGACTTGTTTTAAGGACATTACATCAAAGTTGGATCAGCCTGTAGTGTGTTTTTCCCCCATTTTAATTTTGGGGGTGACTCCAAATCCAGGCCTCTATTGGTTAATAATTTTGATCTCCATTGATGGTTTGTGTGATTTTGTTGTCGGCACATTCAACTTCGTACAGAACAAAGTATTCAATGAGAATATTTCATTCATTCAGATCTAGGATGTGTTATTTGAGTGTTCCCTTTATTTTTTTGAGCAGTGTATAAGCACTACCTTTCTTCTATACAAATGATACATGCAGTTATTGGTAAACCAGCCCACCATTAAAATATTGTATCCAAAGTTTTAAAGCTCCCATGGAAAGCCATATTTATGGAACCACTTCTGTGACATGAATGTCAAAATGAGGGCATTACAATCACAGCAAACATAACTCCTCTATCAAGCCATTACGAAGCCAATTCACAACATTTAAACATTACCAGGCTTGCCCAGATGATGAATCTAGAGTACCCTGCATTAGAGGGGAGACCGAATTAATACATACCACGTTCCAGATTACACAAATTGGAGTTGTATCAAAAGATGTAATCTTGTTTTTTAAATATTCTCACGGATGGTAGTGTGTTTCGGGGCTCGTTGAGACTGATTTCAGTGGTCCAAACACCTTTGATCATTAGTTTGCCAGGTGACCACAGTTAAGTGGTCTTCTAGTCTAGATGCCCGATTTATGCCATTTTTGCAATTTTTGTGGGGAAAAACGTAAGGATTTTTGGGACAGGGTTTTAATATATTTTACATGTTTGAAGTATGCTTACAAATTTTTATATCATGAAAAGAGTATAAATATGCACTGTAAAAATGCAGCAAAGAAGGCAAGGAAAACATAACAGTGGCAAACGGGGCCATGATCCCCGCTGTTCAACTTGCACTTGTCTGAAACAAAAAAAAATTTTTTACTTGATTCTGGTACAGGAGAGAAGCACTTCTATACTGAACATGTGTGCACAAGCCTGACTCAATTGACCGATTGATTGTGGAGATATCGCTGCCACTGATTTGAAAATGGCTTCAAGAAAAAAAAAAAAAAAAAAGTGTTAACGTTTTTCGTACTGATTACAAGACACGTTTACTTACGATCAGCTATTCCAGAACCATAAGGCCCCATCACACTTAGCGACGCTGCAACGATCCCGACAACGATATGACCTGTCAGGGATCGTTGCTGCGTCGCTATGTGGTCGCTGGTGAGCTGTCAAACAGGCAGGCTCACCAACGATCAGGGGAGCAGCGACATCGTGGAAAGAATCTTTCCACGATGTCCTGCTCCTGGTTACCAGCCTGCTGAAGCAGGAGCAGGCTGGTAACCATGATAAACATCAGGTTACTAGGGGCACACGCGCACCTAGTAACCCGTTGTTTATCGTGGTTACCACTCTGCTACGGTGAGCGGGAGGTTACCGCTCACTTTAGCAGGCTCGTAACCATGATAAACAGCGGGTTACTAAGTGCGCGTGTGCCCCTAGTAACCTGATGTTTATCATGGTTACCAGCCTGATCGCTGGTCCCGCTGGTCACACACAGCGATGTGTGCTGACCAGCGGGAGGGCATCGACCAAAAAATGGTCCAGGACATTCTGCAGCGATCAGCGACCTCACAGCAGGGGCCTGATCGCTGCAAAGTGTCACACATAGCGACATCGCTGGTGAGGTCGCTGTTGCGTCACCAAAACAGTGACACAGCAGCGATCTCGCTATGTGAGACGGGGGCTTTAGTGTGATCCTTCCTCATGCTCAATATTTCTGCAGAGCTGCTCGCTTTTCTGCGAGGAGATCGGTTGTCTCGAATGGAGTTAGACGAACGTTGCTCTGAACGACTTATAATGAGCCTGGTCCCGAGTGTGTGCATACATCTCAGCTTGCTGTCCAGTAGTCATTCCCATCACATCCATCACTTTGAGAATTGGAATAATTCTCTCGTTAAAAATAACTGACAAAAACGTAGCTATATTTACAATTTTTGCACCCTAATGAAGAGGTTTCGGAGCGAAAGTCCAAATGAGTGAGTTGAGCAATTCGTTATTTTGCATTTCTGCTCCAACACAACGTTTCAGCAAATTATCCTATTAGATTTCTGATCAGTGTGAGGATTACTAAGGGTCATAATACTAAAGGCTGTTTTTTTTAAATGACAGCCAAAAAACACCATCTATTGGGAAAGGTAATCCAAAAGTCAAGAAAGCATACATGCACACAAGGCCAAAGGAATGCTCCATTGTGTGCTGCACGGTCCGAGCACCAAGTAAGAGCCGGAGATAGCTCCCCATAAGGTGCTATAATACTAATATTGCAAATTAAGCTGTCACTCACTGAGCTCAGCACAGTTCAGGGGCCAGCTCGCTGCAGCAATTCATTCTCCTCGACTTCTTGGCTTGAGCGGTCAGGTGGATTATAGCTTGGGACATCTTTGGACAGGTGAATATAAAAGGTTTTTAATCTTATTTTTACACCAGGACACAGCAGGAGTCTAATACTACTCATCATTGTCCCTTGTTAGCGCTGATCACAGCACAAGCAGGGGACAATGATGAGGGCAGAGTTGAGCACCTGGCAACAGCACTAACTGTACCGCTCATTCCCAGGTGCCAGTAAGTGTGACATTGACGCATCTTACGGTTGCCACACACTGAGGCCATGCTCACACATGTTGGGTTTTTCAGGGTTTTTTGTGGCAGATATGCAAATTTTCAGCTGCGTTTTGCAGTATCAGCAAAGTCTATGAGAAACCAGAATTCTGTTTACACATGTTTTTTGCTGTTGCGCATTTTGCACCTTGGCTGAGTTTTTGGAAAATAGAACATGTCACCTTTCACCGTTTTTTTCACCCATAGGAGGTAATAAGTGGTGAAAAAACCATCAATAACACACCAAAATTTGAATCAGCATTTCAGCGTTTTTGATGGCAAAATTGAATGTTTTTTTTTTTTTTTTCCACAGAACTTTATATACATGCATAGAGATGGAAGGACAGTCCAAAAAAAAAATAAAATCAAAACCTGCGTTTTTGACACAGCTGATTTCCTGCCAGAGATCAGTTTTTCTGCAGATTTGTGATGTAAAAAAACCTCAACATGTGTGAACATAGCCCAATAGCTCTGGTACACTTATTCCAGTACCGGAAATATCCGGACGTGTGAAGAGGCCGAAGAGAGCAGCTGCTAAAATACCATTACAAAGCAGCAGACAGGCATTTGAAGCTGCTGGTGCATCTGGAGTCCCACAAACCTCAAGGTGTAGGATGCTACAGAGGCATGAACCACATGTTCAGTATATGCAAGCCAAAACCAGGGGTGGGCGAAAAATTAAGTGTTGCACGTGTTTCTATTCTGCCTCTGATTGTACCTCTCCTGATTTGGCTTACAAATACTGATGTAAAATACTAATGAAATACTGAACACGTGCTCAGACATACAAGAAAACCAACTTTAGAAGTCACGTTTACTGATTAGTGCCATGCAATCCTTGATTATCCTGATGGAGGAGTGGATGGCTACCATGTCACAAAGCTGCAATGTCAATAAGGAGGTAGCGGAGTCATTTTTTTCTTGCCAGAATCATGGGGGAGAGATCTGGTAGGCCCCTTTAGGGTCTTTGAAGGTGTTAAAGCTACCACAGCAAAATATAGAGATTGACTGACCACTTTTTTCCATGGTACAAAGAACTGTGCCATCTGTAGCAAAATCATCATCATTCATGACAATGCACCATCTCATACTGTAAATCATACCTCTGAGTTATTGGCCATTATAGGCATAAAAAGTAGAGAAACTCCTGGTATAGTCACCATCCTCCCCTGAACTCAATCCTAGAGAACCTTTAAAGTATCCTCAAGCAAAAGATATAGGAGGCAGTTCACATCCGAACAGAAGCTGTGTGCAGCATGTCAGAAAAGCCTCCCAAATTCAAGTAGAAACTAACCAAAAACTCATAAGTTCAATGGATGTAAGGATTTTGAAGGTGACAAAGATGTACCATGTTAACATATAACTTAGCCTGTTAAGAGGTTTTTGATTGAAAAGGCTTTTGATTTCAGTAAAATGTGACCTCTTAAAAAAGGGTCATTGGTTGACTTTGCAGCAGTCAGCTATTTACAACCTATAAAATGTTTGGAAACTGCATAACTGAGTAGTGCATTTTGATTTTTCTAGCTTTGATAAAAAAAAAAAAAAAAATCTGTCATTGGGACGTTTGTCCAATAAAATTTTATTTATGCTCTAATGGTTGATTTAAACACACTGCCTCATTTGCATTGAGCATTTAGGGAAATGAGAGAAAAAAAGCATTTGCATAATTTGGAAGAGTGTATCCCCACGCTTCTCCAAGGGGAAAATTTACTGAATTTGCATATATCATGTTTAGGCTAAAATGCATCCCTTCTGCTTCACAGAACTTCATAGTGGGAAGGACCAAGCTTGAGAGGCAAGGTCATGGTCAGTCCAATGGTTCTATTAAACTTTTTTGAGCCAAATTATGGCAGGTGCAGATTTTTACTTTGTGGCCAAAAAAAAAAGTCTAAGATGTGCCAGACTTAAGGAATGTGCGCACATGTTCCGAGAAAGCACACGGGTTTTTAGACATTATGTTGACAACTACCCTGACTTCTGAATTCTTAATTGTTAAAGGTGAGGATGGGGGTAATTTGTTTCTACTTCATTGACTTTTTGCACCAGCAGCATGGTATCTGGCCTTTACGCTAATGCCGACAACTGGCCAGATACAGCAATTTGGCCGATGTAAGAAAGCTGATTAGCTGTAACTTTGCCTAAAAGATCGGCCACTGCTGCTAGAATGCAGAGGCGCCTGAGAAGGATTTTTCAAGCTTTCACTAAACTAGGTAGTTATTGAGGAAGGGGAGGGGATTTTTAACAATGAACCTGCAAAATTGCTTGTTTATATATGAATTTGGCAATTCAACCCATTTAGGTTGATTAACTACCATGTGTGAAATCTTCCTATAAATACGCGGGGAATTTGACGTTTAAAGTTGACACTAGTAAAACACAGCAGGTCTGTCAGGTCTCCAGTGCCACCCTGAGGGCAGTATAGGTATAGAGAGGTAGATGGCAAATTTGAGAATCTCTCCATCTCTAATCTGATTAGCTATTTTCATTTGAAAAGCCTTTTAAACGCTGCCAGGATTTATACAGAAAGCCTGCAAATCCCACTTCTACCAGCTCAGGTGGTTACTCATACATGAAGAGCTGTCACTTACCACATGTGGGTGCAGAAGGATGACTCAGACTTGTGCATTTATCCAGATTATAGAAATCTACCCGATAAACGCCCCCCCCCCCCCCCCCCCGAGCAGACGGCCCCTAGTTCTGTAGTAGCTCAGAGCTCCCCTCATGTCTAACAGTCCACTAATGAGCCATGGACCTCACTTTGGTTGTAAGGAACTAATTGGAGTAGACTTTAGGAATCTTCTAGCTGCTTCAGGGTAGCAGTGGGCAGTTACTGGGCCCCTATACAGCTGCATAAGATTGCACATATGGTAGGATAGCCCCAGCTCCTTGTCCTCTATCCTATGCTGCCCTCAGCTGGAGAATCTATAGGATATCTGCTTTGATGGCCATTTCCGCTTGCATATGTGGCACCCCTGAGGGTTCGGTCGCCACAGAGGTACTGCACCTCTCCCAGAGGTGTGGTGTCTCCCTTCTCTCAGGTAAGGGGGGAATGCTGCACGGAACCCCAACACCTACATCCAACACTACATTACCCCAGGCCAGCCGGAGGGGCAAGACGCAATGTAGTTTTCTGCTGAGCCCCGACTCTGGCTGGGGTGGGGGGAACCCAAAGGTAGGGGGGACCAGTTGTGGGTTTGGGTGCAGGAAGTAGTTCATGGGAGCACTCATACAGTAGATCTATAAAAAGGTAGACATCTTAAATTAGTTGGGTAGTTGAGTAGGGACAGTTCAGAAGAACAGTCTGGGAGCAGAGTCTCTGTAAGAGCTCTGCTCCACTACAAGGGCCTAGGACAGAGGCCCAGGAAGGGAGAAGGGAGTAAGCTCCGTTCTGCAGAAAGGATCCTAGGGGAGTACGGCGAGTGCAGGTGGCACCCGTACACCCCGAACCTGCCAAGTGTCAGGAGGATCTAGGCCGCAAGAAGGGGACCGGCCCCTGGCCCAGTTGTGCAGCTTCAAGCCTCGGCTGGAAATACCAGAGGCTTCTGACTTCTATAGCCAGAAGCCAAACCCCCGCACCAATTCAAGTAAGGTCAAGCAGGTCTGTGCAACTCCGGACAGGGGGGACCTCGCAGCACCCGAACAGGATTCACAGTGGGAAGCGCAGGGCAGGAGGGAGTAAAGACCCAGCGTGAAGTCGGTCTAGTGAGGCACATAAGAAAGTGGGGTTCTGCCAGGTACACCCGAGCTGCCTGAGTAAGGACTGAACCCCTGCCCGGTGAACGCAGTGCGACGCGGGAGGCTTGCACCAGTACAGTGCACCTGTGGACTGTCTAAGGACTGAGTAAATTTTGGATGACTGCACTGAGCTCCTTTATTTCGCCAGTGCCATTTCCCTCCCTGCACTACAACACCCAGCGCACCTCCATTCATCTACACTGCCCTGAGGCCTGCTCCACCTGTGGGGAGCAGTTCCATCTCAAACTGCCCTAACACCTGCCTCAGAGGACTGTCGCAGCGCTGGTGATCCATACCAGACACCACAGGTGGCGTCACGAATAATCCCAAAAACCCCCATATAATAGAAGTTTACCCTTTTCACTGACCGCCCTGGGTCACGGACCGGGCCAGCCACCGTGATCTCCCCCATAAGCAGCCATAAGGCCCGGCTGCAGAGTACCCCACGGCCCTGGGAGCGAGTCACATACATAAATTTTCTGGAGCATACACCACATGTAATCATTCTCTACTATTTAATAGACTTGTCAATCAAGCTGAGCTGAGGAGAAAAGGGGCAGTTTAGGGGATTGGGGTAGCAGACCGCCATCCATCAGACTTCTCCCATAATATGGCACTTAACACAAGCAACAGTAAAGACGCCAACAGAATCACGGCACAACTGAGCAAAATCCTGCTGGCCTTACTCCGGTTAGCATGAATTCGTGACAAAACCTAGTTTTGTGTTTTGTTTTTTTTTAACACGTTATACATTGTATAAAGATGCCAAAATATATGTAGAAAAAAAAAGCATGTTATCGATGTTCTAGTAATACATGGGGAGAATGATCGTTTATTAAGAAGCTAGATTCCATTGCTTTCTTCTCCCTCCTTTGTCAAGACTGATTTTTTTTTCTGTTATGCGCCTGCTGCCAAATAACCAATCGCTGCAAGTCACAAAAAAAGGAAAATGAAAAAAGCCACAGGCCCAGCTGCTTTAAAGGCATCCAACATGCAGGTCTGCCATCCTCCCTGCTGTTTTGGCTTGAGTTCTTCAGACCGGAAAATTTGGAAGATCAGTCTCCAAAGCTTCACAAATGCCAAAACCATCTAAGAGGAAAATAGGACAAGGCCACCCTGAGGCAAGTTTATACTAAAATCTGCTGGCTGCAAGGCTGATATATGTTATGTTATAACGCACATACCAGAGAACACCATCTAGTCAGCTAGACCGCAATCTAAAAAGGTGTCAACCAATCGCAGGAAAAAACAAAACTTATTTATGTAGTGCGGAACTTTAAGACTTGTCAGGGAAGGACGATTAATAAAAGACAGCATTTTGGGTCTAACTCACCTATACACTAACCTGTTCAGATTCCTTATAACCCAATTGTTACTGCACACTAAGGTCTCAGTTTCTGGATAAATGCAGGAAAAACTAGTGTCAGGTCAGCTTTAAATGAAGCAGTCTTCTGATGGTTTGAACAGTCATTCTGTGCCAAGTTTTTTAACTAAATGAGCCTGAAAAACCCAAGTCTCACTGCTCTGTGCTTCGCAGCAGGACCAATCATTAATACACCTTTCCATCTGCTTGTTTTCTATCCATCTACCTCCACCCCCCTCTGATGGACAGCTCTTGCTTCATAGAGAAGGGAGGAGATAGATGGAAAACAAGCAGGTGATAAAAGTCTATTTAAAATTATTGGCCCCAGCTATAAGCACCGAGCGCTTGCACTTTGTTGGAACAATCATTCTGTGCAGAGTGTCCCTTTAAGGTCTCAGACCACCAGAAGATCCACTGCTACCCCTACCAAAATAATATGGTCATCAGCTGTACAGTTAAAATTCCCAGACTGAGTAACACTTTATACTAAGGCTAGATTTTGCTTAACATCTCAATTTTAACAACTAACATTAATTTAATTTCCTTTAAAACACCAATTCCAAAAAAGGGAATTACTTACACAGCATTTAATACATACAAAAATTCAGAGTTGTCCCTCAGGTATTGGGCCTGGATACATCACAAGGCAGAATACAGACCTCATCTGTACAGTCCACATGTGCTGGCTGCCACTTAAGAGCCCTAATAAATGAGGCATCCCAGGCTGAGGAGACAGTGTGACCTTTAGAATGCAAATGGTCTCTTCAGAGAGGAAGATAACTTGAACTCTAGTGCCACGTACAGGAAGTAGCAATCCTAAAAGTCAATAGTGTTGAGCCATTTTTTTTTATTGGTCCCCCATTTTAATAGCTAGTAAAGGCTAGGTATTCAGCTGGGGGCTGATATTAGTAGCCTGGGAAGCTCCGTGGGTATTACGCCCTTCCCAGGCTTCAAACATCTGCCCCAGCCGTCTGCTTAACCTCCGCTAGAGCCTAAAATTACGGGGAACCCCACGCCAATTTTTTTTTTTTTTTTTAACTAAATTCTTTATTTTAACACTAAATGACAAGTACAGTAACCACTCACTGTACTTAAATATGTGACTGACATGTTTCTATCTAATCTATGTGTGAAGCTCTATTCTTTCTGTTCTAAATTGTCGGGTACCGATGTATGCCGCTGATGAATGGCCGGCTTTTCATGTTTCACTGTGAGCACTGTTCCCATCGATTTGGGCAACTACTGTAATGCCACAACCACCATTGCTGTGGCATTACATTGAGTGGCAGACAATCCCTGCATGATGTGAAAAAATCCAGTTACGCTTTTGGTGCACAACAGTTATCGAACATAACCTCGAACAGCCGAATTTTTTGCAAATTGTTCGCGTTCGAACGACTCGAACACCGCCCAAAACAGCTCCAATTTGAGACTGGCGAACAGTTTTAGTCGAACACCGCTCATCTCTAGTCAATGACCCTTTAACGAGCCTTTTCACATGACTTGGGATATAAGCCAGAACCAGAAACTCAATTTGCAGGCCCTGTTTCTGGCAAAGTGCACAGTGCGAGTTCTGGTTTGGCTGGGTGAAAGGCGTCAATATCTAAGAGGTAACATTTCTCCTTGTGGAGAGCGACATGTTAAGCCTTTGTGTTCCTGTATTATCCTTAAAAAAAAAAAAAAAAAAAAAAAAAAAAAAAGTGCATAAAAAGGAGATATTTAGAAACATAATCCGACTATTTAGTGTTCTAAACATCCAGGTAGGTTTTCAAAATGGTTTAACAAAAGCCACCATCACAATGCTTAATAGAGCTGACACTTAAAGAGAAACAGTAATATAGACTATTCAAAATAAACTCTGATCTGAAACGCAAAAAATTAATGTACTAAAACTCCACAACTAAGGGCAGAATTCTGTAGTGAAGTTATCAGGTCTGCTGAGGCTCCATGAGTGTTATTGCCGCAGCATGAATTTTCATACTGTTTTGAGTCGCACTGAAGCTGATGAACCCACTGACAGGACAACCCTTATCTGCATGAAAGACCAAGCTGCTGCAACAATTCACACAGAATCCACAGTTTCCTTGATCACTGACATTACAGAATCCTACAGATTAATGACGTTTTGTCACTTCACCTCAGGAGGGCGCTTTGTGCAACACCTGATATTTGTTTTAGGATGCAGATAGCGGCGATATCCGGACACATTTGGGGAAGAGCATGGTGCAGCCAATGGACCACTGTTTTCAACCCTTTGGCAATCTCAGCCACACTTTGCCCACATCTGGTTTACAGTAATCATTGCTAACCATGTGATTCACAAACTGTACCCCACCAGTACTATAAGTGATAGTGTCCTCATGGTCAGTCACCTGACAGAGCAATTCACAGCCAAATCACTGGCCTCATCAGTAACATGCTCTTGCTCAACACCAAGTAGTACATCTTGTTTAAGTAAATCTGTGATATGAGAAGTCGATATATAAACAGGGGCACAAGACAGTTAAGGCTAGTTTCATACTACATTTCAGACTCTTGCTGTCTGTGAGGGACTTCAGTCTCAAGCCCCCAAAAAAGAGTTACAGAGCTTGCTTCAATCGTAGTTTCTTCGGGATTCTGAGTCCGAAATCTGCTAGCTTAGTCTACAGTGCTATTGTGTCATTTGGACTGTTTGCTTCATGATACTCAATCATGACGGCAGGGGTTCTGTTTAAATTCTCGTTTCGATTCAAAAAGTGATGGAGACTGTATAAAAGTCTGAAACTTGTTTTACTAGCCCAAAGCAGGGACTATATCTAGCCTGTATTACACTGGGGAGCAAGTTTGAATATATTTTTTGTAGAGTTCAAATTTTCTGCTCCCTAAATTAAGAATTTAGATTTCAAAACAGCCAGTTAGTTCTTGATCACATCAGGTTTTCCCCTCTACAGCTCATCTTAATGCAATTACCCTAGGCTGGATTAAAGGTAGTACTAGTGCTCTATTGGCAGAGAGCGAACCACCCTGGACTGAGGAGAGGTGAAGGATGACCTTGGCAATCAGCAACAGGTTGTCTAGACTAATCAGGGACAAGCGAGACAGTGGCAAGAGGTTGTGTGCTGCTCCATATAGTGAAATGTATTCCAAAAGTCTGTAAACAAGGGGTTAGCAGTATTTAATAATTACACAAATTATGTTTCTCTCAGATCATGTCTGACTGCCAGATGTTGTAAGTACCTAAACAGCCCTGATTTCTTTTGTTATATTGGCGACAGTTTCACCATTCCCAGTCAAAGAATGAACATCAGCATATATGTCAAGTCCATTTTGCATATTTCAAAGTAAAACTTGGTGATCAAGATAAGTGTTGGGCCCTTCATAAGGTGTGCAAGCAGCGTGTTGAGAGTTTATGGAAGTGGATGAAGGAGACATGTGAGAAGATGCTATTTGGTGTGCCTATGGTTTGGTGAGAGCCAAGAGAGCATTCCAATGACTTACTTTGGCAAAGTGAAAACTTCAGGATATAACAAGAAAAATTATAAGCTGGAGTATCCTAGTCTACTATCCGCTATGCATCCAGTGCATCATTGAGCTGAAATCCCAGTGCCAGTTTTCCATGAACTACTCAAGAACAGCAATATGATGAAGAAAGAAAAAAAAGTGACAGATATCTTAAATTTCAAAATCTTCATTGCCGAGTGCGCAAGTGATTGACCAATACGAGGTGAACGATTCGGCACGAGTTTGGGACCATCAAAAAAGGCTTCAGAACTCCTAGAGTCAAGACTACATGAAAAACTTGCTTGAAAAAGGAGCACAGGTATCCCACTTTAGAGAAAAAAATGCATTTCTGAAACACTTTAGCAGTGACAGGAGCTTTGTCTATTGCCATAACATACATGGTTTGAGGCATTGGGAAATTTAATTTGTAACTCAAATGAATGTCAACTGTTTCTGCATCTCCCTGGCAGAAAAAACACATGCAGATTTTATATGCGTTTTTCCTGCCCGGGACAAGTGTAAGTAAAGCGTTTTTCACATGCGGGTTGTCAAGCGCTTTCCAAGCAATTTTAGCATCACTTGGAAAGTGCTTGTCACTTGGTCACACTATATAAATCCATGCAACTGACATGGATTCATATAGTGTGACCAAGTTGTAGTAAAAGAATGGTAAAAAATAAACCTTATACTCACCTTCCGATGGCCCCCGGTCTCCTCCGGTGCATTGGGCGGTTCATGGTGATCTAAAAGGACCTTTCATGACGTCATTTAGTCATGTAACAGATCACGCAACCACCGACGTCAGCGGTCGAGTGACCTGTCACATGACTAAATTACGTCGTGGAAGGTCCTTTTAGACCATCGCTAGCCGCCAGGAAGCCAGGACACATCACTATGGAGACCGGGGCCATCAGAAGGTAAGTATAATGTATTTTATTTATTTTTTTTACAGGTACTATGGTACCTGGGTCTAGAAGAGAGTCTCCTCTTCTCCAGACCCGGGTACCATCCGCACATTGAATCGCTTAATATCCGCATGTGAACATGTAGTCATGCGGAGATTAAGCGATTCAATGCAAGTCAATGGCGGCGAAAACGCTGCGATTCCGCAAAATTGGTAGTGCTGCGGATTTTTCCGCAATAATAATCCGCAGTGGAAATTTCCGCAGCACGTGCACAGCACATGCTGATCATCATTGGGGAACATAGCAGACCTTCTACCAAGCGTTTAAGAGTTTCTGCGGCAGAATTGCCGCTGCGAAAACGCTTAAAAAAAAACGCATAGTGAGCACACAGCTTTATCCTAGCAGGTGTATAAATCAGCTGACATGTGCCCAGTTCAGTGCGGGCTCAGCGCCGGAGCCCTCACTGAACCAGGGGTGATGGCCTGGGGCGTACTAATACGCCTCAGGCTTTAAAGGGGTTAAAGTCAAGGCAAGCAAAGAAGCGTGAACCTGCCTCTGCGTATAGCTGTAGTCCAAGACAATCCAAAAAGTTATAATCTGGACCCAAGGGTCATTCTGATGGAGGACTTTATGGTTTATGTGCATGACTGGAAGAACGCACTAGAACGTGATTTACAATTGAATCATGTTCTGTATGTAACAGACAGACCTATTATCTGTATAAAAAAGGCAGCCAGCCATATTCTGGTCTGTTTTAACTCCTTTAAATCCTGGGGTGTATTAGAACGTCCCAGGCCATCATCCCCGGTTCAGTGAGGGCTCTGGCGGTGAGCCCGCACTTAACAGGGCACATGTCAGCTGATTCTTACAGCTGACATGTGCCCGCAACAGCTGCGAGTGGAATCGCAATCCACCTGCGGCTGTTAACCAGTTAAATGCCACTGTCAATCTCTGACAGCGGCATTTAACATCACTGCGTTGGAAGCACGGCATTAGCCCCGCCCATTGGTGATCGCGGGTCACCAATGGGTGGGCATGACAACCCAGGGTCTGCGCAGGCCCCTGTGGTTGTCATGTCTCAATTGCTACGAGCGCCACCCAGTGATCGGTGCTCATAGCAAGTGAGCATTTCTACTGCATACAGGCGATCTGCTCATCGCCTGTATGCAGTATAAGCAATCAGACAACTGCTGCTTCTAGTCTCCTATGGAGACTATTGAAGCATGCAGAAAGTGGAAAAAAAAGGTTTAAAAATATATAAGTTTAAATCACCCCCTTTTCGCCCCATTCAAAATAAAAGAAAAAAAAAAAACAACACATTTGGTATCGCGGCGTTCAGAATTGCCTGATCAATATAAAAAATTAGTCTGATCGGTAAACAGCGCAACGAGAAAAAAAAATTCTAAGCGAGAGAATTAAGTTTTTTTTTGTCACCGCAACAGTGCAATAAAATGCAATAACAGGGGATCAAAAGAGATATACCCCAAAATGTTAATAAAAACGTCAGCTCGGCGCCCAAAGAATAAGCCCTCACCCAGCCCCAGATCCCAAAAAATGGAGAAGCTACAGTTCTTGGATGGCGGCACTTTTTTTTTTTTTTTTAAAGCAAAAACTTTGGCTTTTTCACCACTTAAATAAAAAACCTATACATGTTTGGTGTCTACGAACTCGTAATGACCTGGAGAATAATAATGGCAGGTCAGTTTGAGCATTCAGTGAACGTGGTTAAAAAAAAAAAAAAAAAACACAACAGTGGTATTGCACTTTTTTTGCAATTTCACCACACTTGAAATTTCTCTCTCCGGTTTAACGTACATGATATCGTATAACCAGTAATGCCGTTCAAAAGTACAACTCGTCCCGCAAAAAAGTAAGCCTTCACACGGCCATATTGACCCAAAAATAAAAACCCTATGGCTCTGGGAAGAAGTGGAGCAAAAAACAAAAACGGAAAATCCCACGGTTCTTAAGGGGTTAAGGACCAGTTTATTAGTATATGCAATAGATGGCAGCACATACAACCATCCGCAATCCAGACAACACAGCAAATCATCTCAGCGTTTACTGCCTTAGATCGATTTCATAATCAAAACATGTGAATATTCAATTAGGCCTACGCAGGAAAGTTTTGACGATCGGGCCCGAGTAGTTAAGCTGGGATTGGATCCTATAGGAGCATTTCACGACTAGCTGAATGCAGTTTATGGATCATGCAGATATGTAGTAGGCAGACTGATACTTTGTTCCATTTGATTTATTTATTTTTGTACACTTTAATTTCCTCAACAAAACAAAAATCCCACAGGTCTTGTCAATTATCCTTAAAAATGAATGAATAATTCAGGCTATTCATACCCTCTTCCTACATCAAAGCAACACACAAGACATGTACTAACCTCAGGCACCATAGTTTCTGACTTTGACATGGTTACAGGCGTATTTACTAAGCTGTTAAAGAGAAATGCAGACATTGCCACAAACCATCTACAGTGAAAGATACAGGATTCCATCTAACAGGTTTCAGAAGGTGGGGTGCACATTGAGACATGTCATCCACTGAAAATTCTTTCTACAAAATGAATGACATCTCAAAAGAAAAAATACGTCCCTAAATAAGAAACCCAATTGTAGCATTAAATGAGATACAGAAGAAAAATCAGACAGACTTATTAAATGGGTCACACTCACAACAAAGGCCAGAGCTTCACAAAAAGGAGATCCCAAGACCTTGGCTTTCAGTGTCTCATTAAAGAGACCCCTACAGCTTGAATGCATGGGAGTAGGTGCAAATCAGAGGAAAGGGTGTGGTCTTATTAAAACAGAGTTAATTTAAATTGACAATGCAAGCCAAACCAAAGCTTCACCATATGAAAGGTCGTCAGGACATTAGGACAAGAGAATTGAAAAAAATTTGAATAAAGTATTTCAAGGCAAACATGTAGAGTCTTCTGTTAATACATTGCTGGTCTATCTACAATGGCTTGAAGAACTGATGACAGTGGGGTTATGTCTCCTGCATTACTAGGTTTACACTAAGAACTTACTGCTTTTGTCAATGTCAGAAAGTAATGTTCTAGAAAACACACTTTGCTAACCTATACTGTTATTAGTGCTATAAGAACAGACATCTTACAATTTTGTTCAGTTGATAAAATAACTGGCCTTTTATTCTTGGAATTTATGACACCAATTTTGGTGGTCAATTTTTGTAATAAAACCAATATGATTTTTATAGGGTCTACATCACAGATCACAAACATTGTGCATGTGGTTTTAAGTTAACTACTTTTATAACTTTTACAAAAGAGCAGTTATGGCAACATGTATTAAAGTAACCATGAGAATTCTTAAACCTTTTTAAGGGTTAAGCTTAAAAGATCTTTCAGAGTTGTATTATTGTCCCTGACAATTTTACCATTAATATAAATTCCTAACGGATGGGAAGAGATAGACTACCAAAGCTTCTTAAAATAAAAATTCTCTGGCTCTATCCTCAGATTACAAAATATTAATTTTCTTCCACAACTTTTTGAAGAAAGCATGAATTAGAGCTAGCCCATCAACATTAAATGAGGAATACTTCAATTTGAAAATGCAGTACATATTAATGTAATCTGAAGACCGCAGAAGAGAAGCTGAAACACAGGTTTCAACTATGTCACTTGTCAAAGTGTGTGCTGTTATTTTATAACTGAGGGATTTATCACCAAGATTAACATTGCCTGACTAGTCCGACAACTAAGCACCTCACTGTATGGACTTTGTATATACAGAGCAGAGTGTGGGCGGGATTAGCTTTCTCAGCTCGGCTTCATTCTAAATCTAAAAGCTCTGATTGTGTCAGGAAGGCTGCACCCAGTAATCTAAGTGATACATCGTTGGATACAGCTTTTCTCTGCCTTAGAGGAGAGAGCAAAAACCTGCTGACAGATTCCCTTTAACTGGGCAACATCGTAAAAAAGGCAAAGCGCACAAGATGTAAGTGCACTACATTTTTAACTGCAATTTTGGAAAATTGCAGAACAAAACTTTGGCCTGAAGCTGTGGAGGTTTCCATACAGACTAATGTAGTGTTCACCAACTTGTCCTCAAGGTCCACCTCTAACCGCTAAAGAGGACAATTTCTCCATTTGAACAAGAATATGCATATGAATATGATAAACTATACCACAGTATAAGAATATAGTATATAGTAATGATTCTCTACTAACTAATCTGGGCAGTTTGGAAGGAGTTATACGATGCAGATTGAAAACACATGTCACTCCCATTTCAGACCTACCTAGTCAACTAGCCTCTATTATTTCCTACTGCAGCAGCCAATAACTGGCTCCAGAAGTGAGCCCACTACAGCAGGGGATAGGCCCTGTGTCGTATGAAGGGATATCATTGCTGGAAAAAAGGAAAAAAGACAGAGCAAGCATTACACATTTAATACTATACACCGCATTGGGAAAAAAAAAAAAAAGTGTATGCACAAAGTTGCTGAGTAGAATATATAAATTATTGTTTGTCTTGACTTTTCACTAGAAGCTGTTAAATATAAAAAAAAATATGCATGCTTATTACAGCATATCTGAAGACTTGACGCAGTAGAACATTTAACAGAATGCAAATTCTTTTTTGTGCAAACTTAGTTTGAACCATTAATATTGGTAGATTTCAGAAATCAGCAGTAAAACCTGCAAAATTGTGAATGCTGCTTGTAACTTACTGTGTTCTGTAGAACAAGGTGCATAGGTGGACATATGCTTTAAAGACCATATCATCTCAAATTTATTAGATTTTTATTGAGCAATACCTATGTAGACCTATAACAGAAAACTAGCTATTTATATGGAGTTTGACCTATGGTCTATTGACCTAAAAGTATCTAACCAAGCCAAACAAACTGACTCTGAAGAGACAACCAAAGTTAATGCAGGATGTATTGATCTGGAACAGCAGAAAGCCCTATACCCATCTTTTACCATTGTAGCCTAATTTTGCTAGTTAACATTACAACATTTAAATTTCGAAATATATACTCCTAATACAGTCCAAATCAAGTTTCTTAAACGAGTTATGCTTAAGATTTCATGTCTCCCACCTGCAGCCGTAATCTTGAGAAGGGATTTTAACATTATGTTCTCCGAAATCATGGACAGATCTGCCTTGTCTGGTAACCCACCATCTCCATTCCAAATTCATATTTCTAGGGAATTTCATAAGCTCGTTATTCTTTTTATGACTTATGGAGAATTTCCCATCAGGTCTCTTTTTCCCACCACCTCACAGTACCCATACATGTATAGATTACTTTTCAAGAACACAACTATGCTTCGTATACCAACAGGTGCAGGAATGGGTCCCATAACATAGTCGACCATGCCCCAATAGAAATTTCACTCCTCCGTATATACCCGATCCTGCCACTGGAGACGTAATGAGACGTTATTGAAAAAATCTCAGTGAGGAGCTTCACCCTCATTTAAAAGAATACTTTGAACTTAAAAGGGGTTGTCCACTACTTTATATTACCCCACCTCCCCATGTATCCCCCCGGGGCCCCTAAGACTTCTTGTAAATACCTTCTGTTGCAGATAGCGCCGCTCACAGGCATCACGTGACCCCCGGCTGCAGCCGGCTGTCATCCGCTGATGTCATGACAAGTGCTGGCAGCAGCCGGGGGGGGGTCAGGATCTTCCTGGTTCCACGGTGGATGGGGTTACCCCACACTTCACACCCAGCATCCACCGCACGCTCTGCCTCTCCCCATTCATTGGGAAAGCGCTATGTGGATGCTGGGTGTGACATGGGGGTAACCCCGCCCACAACCCAGCAGCCACTGCGGGGACCCCAGCGCCGAGTCATGCCTCACTTGTCGTGATGTCAGCGTGTGGTCACGTGATGCCTGTAAGCGGCCACCGATAATGCCTGTGAGCGGCGCTATCAGCAACAGAAGGTCTTTACAATAAGTCTTAGGTGCCCCGTGTGGGGGGAGGGGTAAAGTAGTGGACAACTTCTTTAATGTAGGTTCAGTTTCATCAGAAGCAAGTTATGGGAAGCTCACAAAAGCAGTCTTTAGAGGACAATGTATAGCCATGAATTCTAGACTTAATACTAAAACAAGAAGCTTTGACTTCATATTAAAGCTTCTCGAAGAAAATATGATCGCCAACCCTTCCAAAATAACCCTTAAATGATTAGGTTTCAGAAAAAAAAAATTGCCTTTTATTGCCTTCCGTAATAAAAATCAAATCACACATATCTCTAAAGAAATTGCAGAAATTTTTTCATGACCATTTCCTCACTCCCTTATACTCTCCAAACTAACCCACTAGACAGAAGTAACCTTATTGGTTTGTTCTTAGGCTCTTGTCAATTGCCTTCTTTCCTCAGAAGGGCATCATTAAATTACGTAATTTCCTGAAGAGGAAATTACGGATGCAATCCATAACCTTCCAAAAAAGGAAGACCCGAGACCTGATGGTCTGCAATACTTGTACTACAAGACCTTCCAAGATAAACTTCTCCCTGCATTAATTCTCCTTTTCAATTCTTTTCTAAAGGGTGCCCCGATCCCTGACTCCATGCTACGTAGACTCATAACTGATTCCCAAATCAGGAAAGGATAGAAAGATTGTAAAAACTATAGACCGATTGCCCTTCTCAATTCAGATGTTAGGCAACCACTGATTCATATGTCTTAGTAAAATTCTTGCAATTTATGATAAACAAAGACCAAGTGGGATTTGTCCTTTTTAGACAAGGCGGCAACACCACCAGAAGGGCAGTTGATCTCATAGAAAGTAAAAAAATCTGGTGAAAATACTCTAAGTTTGACCTTTTATGCTTAAAGCCCTTGGGACATATGGCATAGAGGGCCCTTTTTAAAAGCTGCTGAGGGATTATATTCTAGTCTCTCAGCTACAATATATCTTCCTCATAGCTCCTCTAAGCCAATTAAGATTAAAAATTGCACCAGACAGGGTTGTCAGATTTCCCCCCTACTTTTTGTCCTTTGCATTGAGCCTTTGGCTGCTGCTATCAGACATTAAGGGTGTCCGGGTTTAAGAAATTAAATTCTATCCCTTTTTGCTGATTATATCCTCCTATTCCTAACACTCAAAACCTTAGACATCGCTCCCCAACCTCCGTTCACTGCTTTTAAAAATTTGGCCAATTATCCGGGTATAAAACAAACTAAAACTGAAGCCCTCCCACTTAACAGATCCCAATCTAGATCACTTCTACAGTAACTTTAAAAATACTACTGGCATACCCTCTCTCAAATACCTAGGAAATCAATTTCACAACCTTGTACGCCAACCTCTATACAAGAACAATTTCCCTCCACTATATAAAGAAATGCGATCCTTGACAAAAATGGAAATCACTCCCTCTCACAATTTGGATGCATTTCAGCAATAAAAAAAGGACTATTTGCTCAAAATTTTATATCTTTTTGAGACTTTACCCACATCAGTCCCACTCAGATTTACGTGCTTTTCAAACAGTCACTTTAAATTTCATATGGGCAGGAAGAAGTCATAGAATTCCCAAGTCGGTAATGTTGGCTGATAAGATGGGAGGCCTAATGGCACCTTACTCTGTTCATTATTATTGGGCATCGCACCTCCACACTATCCCACTGTGGTCTTTAAATCTGCGCATACGAAGTGGATATTAAAAAATTATGGTTAGGCCCAGTTCACCTCAACTCCCTGATCTGGAATGAGGCTTACAATCCCCCTTCAATAGACCTAGTAGGTCCAATGATGCACACCAGAAATATATGGAGGGTCTGCTCTAAAAAATTCAATCTGGCGTTTATGAATTTCGCTCTTACATTTTTTTTTTCCATTCGAATTTCCCTGAAATTTTAACCCACTCATTGACAGGGATATGGACACAATCTGGCTTGTTTAACTTCTGACATAACTATAAAATGTGAATGCAACATTCCTATGATGCACTAAAAGAAAAGTTTTCGCTCTATTAATAATTTATTTTTATAGCGCCAACATATTCCGCAGCACTTTACAAATTTTAGGGGGGAGGGACTTAAACAATACAGAATAAGCATATCTCATATCAAAAGGAGTGAGGGCCCTGCTCGCAAGCTTACAGTCTATGAGAATATTCAAATATATTAAGATTAGGCACTTTGCCTCATTATTCCATGGTCTACAGGCCTCCATGCCTACCTATTTCGAGAGACTGTGCAAGAATAGTTCAACAAGAGGTTTAATATCAAGTATTTACAATATTATACAGACTCCAAACACATTCCTTAGACACTCCTATGCTAAAATGGGAGGAATATCTGGGTAAAACACTATCTGTGGTAGATTGGAGAAGTGTTTGGCCCAGAGCAGCTAAGACTGCATCTTGTATTTCATACAAAGAAACTTAGTACAAAATTCTTAATCTCTGGTACCACACGACTGAATTTTTACATAAAATGGACCCATCTATTCCTTTGCCGACGTTGCGTCCTGTCTAGAGGTTCTATCGTTCAGATTTTTTTGGGACTGCCCTTTGAATAAACTGTGTGGTGAAAGTCCAACTCCTCACTAAGCAAGTTTTCGGAGTAAATGTCCCTCTAGATCCTCAGCTCTATTAAATATTTTCCCTGAGTCCATAGCCAAGAGATCCATTAGATTGCCTTTACATATGTTGACAGCAGCACGCCGTTTGATTGCCTACCATTGGAAGCAAACCTCTCCACCTTCCCAACTAGATCTATATTCTCGCATCAAGGATATGAGGGACTTTGAGTACCAGGCAGCCCTTAATGACCATCCTGTAGAGAGATTTAACCTTATTTGGTCTCCTTGGGATTCCTTTTGGGCCATGTTAAATATATGACCTCCATGAGATGGACATAAATAGGTCATAACATTCCATACCATACCCCCCCCCTTACCTTTTCTCCGAGTGCAAGTCTTACTCTTTATATACACACTTGAAAATATTTAACCGAAAGTTAAAGTATTACGATAATATTGACAATCTCTAAGTCATAGTTATTAAAAAAAATTCTCTTTCCCTGTAAAAAATTAAAAATAAAAATAATTTAAAAATAATTCCAATTCTATTCAGCAACAGAAAGTTGATCTATGAAGCATCTAATGGGTAACTGATAAGTGTCCCTAGCAGCCGACCCATAATGACCAATAGCAGTTCTACTGTTATTTCAGCTTGAAGGGTCTTGATTGTGTCTGGATCAATCGATGGGATGAAGTGGATGACAAGCTGATAAGACTGCAGGTCACCACTTGTCATGTCAAGTTGTATTCATTCAAAGCAAACAACCATGTCTTGCCAGCTACAAACACGCTCCAAGCTTCTTCCCCATGTCTGTTATTCGGGGCATGTTAAAGTACAGATCTCTAAACAAAAAAGGCTTCAGGAAATTAAAAGCTTTGCCTCCAAGGTGAGCAATACCGGGTGAATCCAGGACAGCTCTGTAATATGAGCAATCTGAAACACCCCAAACAAACTGGAGAAGAGCGGCAGAGATTAGAGAAGCAAATTTAAAAACAATAAAAGCAATTATTAGCAAGACTGTCAAATATGTAAGCACTTACTGAATACATATACAAACAAGTATACTTTGGAACATTCATGTTGGAATATCATTTATTTATACACGTTCAAATAACAGAAGGGGACAGATTCAAGAAGTTTAAGCTTTACTAGAACAGTTTGAATTTTGCTTAATTTTTCTGCAACTTGTAGAGCAGAAATTTTTTAACAAAGTTTTTACTCCACTCCTGGCCAGCTTTACTACTCGGAAAACACAGAGAACAAAAAACGATATAAATTCTCAAATCCAGTGGCCCCTTATATCAAAGTTTATTAACAATAAATAGTCACACAATAGGGGTAAGTGCAAGTACAATAGGATAGACTAAAAAAGCCATAAAAACAACCTACTCCACATGGCAGTCATCATACTAAGCCCCATATTATATATACTTCCATCATAAATTTAAGACAGAGAAGATGCCACCATGGGGAACATAACAAGTGACAACTCTATGCCAGATACACAATCTGTCTTAGTGCCCTTATCTCATATAGAGGGTGAAAGAAATGCTCAAACAGTAACATATACATTATCCCCAGAGCATTCACCATATACATACCAGGGTAAATCGACCCAGGTCACGGAATAATCCAGGGGCAGCCAGGAAATAAGGAGCCTAATAGGAGAGCGCACACGTGGAGTGGGATGCCCCGACGTGCGTTTCGAACTCCCTTTGAACTCCTGACGAAGGGAGTGTGGGAAAGTGTGGGAAAGACTTGGTGCAACACAAAGGAAAGAGGGAAAGGGAGCCCAGACTCTAGGAAAGGGGGGGGGGGGGGAATAGAGTGGAGACCTCCTAGGCAGATTTAATATCACATTGCCTCCCCTAACATCCCTATATTGGCTCTTCACCAATTGCCGCACACGTTCCTCACCCTGTCTTTCCCTGGCATTTGGCTAAGGCTAGGGAAGGGAGGAGATTAGCACTAGTCGATCCCCACTGACACTAAAGACTACTGGGGGGGGGGGGGGGGAACGGACAAAAAGGTGAATTGCTTAGCTTTAGACTCCAGACAACAGCGCACACGTCCTCAACACCAGCGAGGAAGAAGTACTGCTCTTTAACAAGCCTTCGCAAGGAGTAATGAATATCGCCAGCACCTCCCCCTGGAACACAGCAGGCATTTTATACACCCAGGCCAGGATGTTAAACTAGAGGAAGGTAGCTGCTGGGTCCTAGAGACAGCCTCTAAGAAGGAGTCTGTAATACCAAACGTAGAGATCTCCTGCAACCAACTGCAGGGCGACTGTCACTTCTGACACCAGTGACAGAAAGTACTTTAGTCCCAGTTTAAGTACATATCTTGTGGTGCCACATGTAATTAATTTGGGCTCTCTTTTATTTTATGTGCAAGTCTCTTAATGAGCTTGGCGCATCTTCCTCTATTGTGCTTTTTTTTTTTTTTTTTTTTTTTTTTTTTTAAAAAATCAAGAGTGGAGTGTAAAATTCCAGTCTTGATGAATCAGGGCCAAAGTGAATATTTTCAACTGATCGATTTGGTCCGAAATGCCTTGTGTTACATGGATACTCAGGAGGTTACATTTCTAACAGCTATGGAGTTCATATGCCACAGTTCACAACTGCGTAAGGCTACATTCACACATCTGTGTGACATGTCCTAGTGCTGCATGTTATTTTTCATACAGCACTGAAAGTTTGAGACACACACACACACACACACACACACATCAGTTTTAAAACTGGGTCTGTTATGACTTAGAAAACTATACTTCAGTGTCTGATCTGAAAAATCTCATGAACAGGATGTGTTCCATCTGATATTTTTTTCATAGACTCGAAACAATGTAAGTTCATAGAATACCTGCTTCTGTGAAAGAAGGAGAAAAAAATATATATAAGGCTATGTGCCCACGTTGCATTTATGAAGCAGAAAATTTCTGCTGCATAAATGCAAGTCCTCTCCCGGAAAAACGCATGCGGAATTCCGCACGCGTTTATCGCGCTTTTTTCGCGCGTTTTTCACGCGTTTTCCACATGCGGAATTGCCTTGCGTTTTTTATGCATTGGACAAAGGCAATTCTGCATGCGGAAACGCAAAATTAAATGACATGCTGCGGATTTTTGAACGCGGCATAAACGCTGCGGAAAAATCCGCAGCATGTGCATAGAAGTTGCGGAAACCCATTGGGGACCATGGGGTGCGGGTTACCAAGCATTTTACAAGCGTTTCCGCTGCGGAAATTCCGCATCAAAAACGCTTGAAAAACGCTACGTGGGCACACAGCCTAAAAATACTGAAGCAAAAAGGACGACACCTGAGCAAGGAGGGAGGTGTGGGTGAATCTGTCCATTTCTCAGATGCTACACAATGTGTGAATTTGGCCTTACTCAATTTCAAGTACACAGATGAGCTACAGGAGAGCAGGAGGAAACGCAACTTCAAATACTCTGACTCGGGGATTCAAACCCTACAATATCTGTTAATGGTCACAATGCCTTAGAATTTTGTAACCTTAGTTAGAAGGTTATGTTCACATGTTGCGTTTATGCAAATTTTCAGCTGCATTTTACAGTACCAGCAAAGTCTGAGACTGCAGAAATCTCACGCACAGCTTGTCCTTTTCCCTGATTTGTCAAAGAGTTGCATTTTGCAAACTGCAGCATGTCACAGTCAGCGTTTTTTTTTTGCAGAGTTTATCACCCATAGAAAGCAATGAGTAGTGCAAAAACATCACAAAAAAGCAGGTATCAGGTTTTGCTGCGTTTTTGGTGCCAAAACCTGAGGAAGTTGTGTAGCGCCCTGAGGGTTCGGTCGCTACAGAGGTATTGCATCTCACCCAGAGGTATGATATCTCACTTCCAGGTAAGGATGGAGTGTGGCCCAGGATCCTAACACCCACATACACTACACCACATTTCCAGGGGACAGGGCGACAATGCTCCCAAGCATGAGCACAACTGCCCCTGTCCATGGCTGGAGTGGGGGGAAGGGAACACCTAGAAAGGGTGAACCCGGTAGTGTGTGGGTGGGGAGAGTAGATTCTGGGTGCACTGAAAGGAAAAGTATATAAGGTGGGCACCATCTTGGAGTCAGTGAGGAGAGTGGTGAGAGAGCAGAAGAGAAGGAGGCTGGGAGCAGGGGCTCTGTACGAGCTCTGCTCCGCAGGCAGGCCAAGTCACAAGGCCTGGGCCTGGAGGAGAGGAAAAGGAGAGGAAAAGGAGAGGAGAGGAACGGAGGAGGCTCCAGGAGTGGAGTGAAAGGACCCCAGGAGGGCGGACCGGCCAGTCGCCACCGTACGCCCACTGCTACCAGAGTAAGGGGTTCAGGCCAAGAAAGGGAACCGAATCCCTCATCTAGTGGAGGAGAGCAACTACCCTCAGCTAGTAACCGGAGGCCGTGGCATTGCACGTGTTACAGCCCCTCACTACACCCGTTAGGAAGGCACCATATAGGGCCCAGGGAAACGGAACATACGTTTGCCCGCCAAGGCCCGAGGCAGCTGGACAGAAACGTGGTCAACGACGGGCCAGAGAAAGGACACACGAAGGGGGTCCTGAAAAGCATTCCAAAAGGTACCTGGAAGTTGGTCGAGCCCCTCATCTGGTGAGCACAGTACGACGTGGGCAACCATTACCTGCAGAAGTGGCTTGGAGTGTAAAACTGAGTAAAGACCCTGGACTGCATCACTGGACTCTGTCATTACTGTTGCTCTCGTGCATCATCACCCCCACCATCTGCACTCACTGCCCTGAGGCTATACTCCTCCCGTGGGGAGTTATACTACCCTCTGCTACGCACACAACATCAGCCTCAGCGGTCTGCCCGCAGCGGCGGTTCTCAGTGACCGCAATCCACGGGTGGCGTAGTCAGACATTTCAACATTAAAATCCAAGTAAACAGATCTGCCACTGGTTTGACCACCCCAAGCCACGGGACCGGGTCGCCGCCACGGAGACTACAACCCCTGACATTACACAGAGACCCGGCTCCGGGTATTCCCCCACACACGGCCCAGGGGGCGAGTCAGTTGAATCAGGTTTTTTTTATGCACTAAACCTTATTAGCATGCACAAGAGATGAGACAAATGTACCCTGACAAAAATTCATCAAAACCTGCTTTTTTGACATTGCTTCTTTACTGCCAATAAAGCAGGTTTTGGCTGCAGAAAAAAACGCAGCAAAAACTTAACGTGTGAACATAGCTTAAAAGGCACAAACTGCTGTGTTAATTAAAGATGAAATATTTTGAAAACCAATATGTAAAAAAAAAAAAAAAATACCCTTAAGTTTTACAGTAGCAAGACATACATGAATCTTACGGCACCCTAGATGAGCATAATCATTGTGTACTGTAATCCATAAACATGATGGGAAGGGAAGGAGTGAGCAGGTAGACAGGTAAAGGTTAAGTTACCCTAATGGGAGCGTTATTATAATATACCGTAGTTTAAGTGGCTAGAGTAACGAATACCTGACGCATCTAGATACATAATCAATGGTTGCCAAGTAAATAAGGAGGCTTTTAGAGCGTTCTAGTAACCTGCATCTTTTCACATCGGAATCCCAGTAGATCACGACTAATAATGTAGAGGTCTGCCACTGGGTCACAATGTGTTTGTGCAGTCTAATTTTATTTTATCTTTTTAGTAAAAAATGTTGTGCTGTTTAAGGCCACTAACACGTACACTGATCTATAGAGACATCTATGGGTGAAGCATCAAAAGGGTTTTTGGTTCTGGAAACCCCAGCCCTCGACTGCACTTGGCTTTATAAAAAACTGCTCCAAATGGCATACTATCGGCAGTGTTGGTCATATTGATAGCACTGCACCCAGTAACTGAGCTCAGTAGTTTTGCCCAAGTTACATAGACCACCAACCTATTATGTTAGCACTACAGAAACCAGCAGGGGTGGAGACTCAGCGCTGGACCTGGGTGAACATGAGCAAAGCAGTACCGTGTTGGTTTAAAAAAAAAAAAAAAAAACACAACACCCACACACAAAGCTGCAGCCAGAGGACTGTGGCTTTCCAAAATCTGAAACCCCCATTAAGACTCAATGGCTATATGGAATAACGTTTCTCATTGTGGATTATACCGACTCTGGCACGCCAAGGTAAGAAGGCTTATTCGCTGTGCAATGCTCTTCTGGGAAATTTAATATGCAAATTGCCTCTTCAGAGAGGAAGAGGACTTCGTAAGCCTCCTTACCTTGACGTGCCAGAGCCGCTATGTCACTCTCCACAAGATCAAACGTTACCCCTTAGACCTCAGTCCAGAGCCTCTCAGTTAGCTAAATCAGTTATCATACTTTTCACTGACGAGTGACAATAACCCGAAACACCGTGTCTGCAAATTGAGATTCTGATTTGAGCTTTATCCCAAGTCATATTGCACGACTCGTTAAAGGGTCGACTTTGTCTTGTAGGATAGCTGCTTCCAATAGGTGGTGCTATAGAGTTTAAGTCCTCTTCATCTTTGAAGAGGCAATTTGCATATGGCTATATGGAGCCATGATACATTTGTGATTTGATATCTGAACATAGTAAGGCACGACCACCACTTGGATGTCATCTGCATACAATCCATGGCCAATATGTAACTGGAAAGGAAAAGCTTTTTTGCATACAAGAAAATCACTGATGAAACATTGATGGTAAAAACTGACCCACTGATGAAAATCAATTTACTTTTGCAAATTAGAAAATCAGACATGTGACAGATTCCTTAGTGAATTTGTTACCTATCAGGCTATGTTGAAGGCTGAGATTTTATCTAAGGCATAAGAACAACTGACTAAGTACTGTGATGTGAAAGTGTTTGCACCCTTGATTTGTTTCAGATCCCAAAACAAAATTTCAATATTAGACAAAGATAGCACAAAATGCAGTTTTTAAAAGAAGGTCTTTAAGGGAAAAAGAAATCCAAACCTACAGGGCCCTGTGTGAAAAAGTGATTTGCCCCCACCCGTTAAAACAAACCACAGTTAAATTATCACATCTTTGGGAAGCAGAGTTCAACTTCCCTCGCCACACACAGGCGTGATTACTGCCACACCTGTTGTCAATCACTTATAGGACCTGCATGACCGTGAAGTAGACCAAAAGATCCTCAAAGGTAGACCTGCTGCAAACCAATGAAATTCAGGAACAAATGAGAAACAGAAATCTAGCTCCATCAGTCTGGAAAAGGTTATAAAGCCATTTCTAAAGCTTTGGGATTCCAGCGAACCATAGTGAGAGCAATTATCCACATATAGCAAAAACATGGAACAGTGGTTTACCTTCCCAGGACTGGCCGGCCGATAGACCAAAATTAACACAAGAGGGCAGCGACACTCATCCAAGACGTAACAAAAGACCCCACAACAACTAAAGAACTGCAGGCCTCACTTGCCTCGGTTAAGGTCAGTGTTCATGACTCCACCATATGAAAGACTGGACAAAAATTGCATGCATGGCAGAGTTGCAAGACGAAAACTTCTGCTGAGCTCATTTTTGTTTTGCCAGAAAACATCTTGATAATCGCCAAGACTTGGGAGGATACTCTGGACTGACGAGACAAAAGTTGAACTTTTTGTAAGGTGTATGTCCCATAACATCTGGTGTAGAATTAACAGCATTTCAGAAAAGGAACATAGTACCAACAGTAAAATATGGTGGTGGTATTGTGATGGTCTGGGGTGGTTTTGCCACTTCAGGTCCTGCAAGACTTGCTGTGGTAAATGGACCTATGAATTCTGTCTACCAAAAAATCCTGAAGGAGACTGTCCGACCATCTGTTCGTGACTTCAAGCTGAAGTGCACTTGGGTTATGCAGCAGGACAGTGATCCAAAACACACCAACAAGTCCACCTCTGAATGGCTTAAGACAAACAAAATTAAGACCTTGAAGTGGCCTAGTCAAAGTCCTGACCTTAATCCAATTGAGAGGCTGTGACATGGCCTTAAAAAAAGGCTGCTCATGCTCAGAAACCCTCCAATGTGGTTTAATTACAACAACTTTGCAAAGATGAGTGGGCCAAAATTCCTTCAGAGTGATTGCAAACGCTTGATTGCAGTTGTTGCTGCCAAGGGTGGCCCAAGCAGTTATTAGGTTTAGGGGGCAATCACTTTCACACAGGGCCCTGTAGGTTTGGTTCTCTTTTTCCCTTAATAAAAGATCTTCATTTAAAAACTGCTTTGTGTTAGACAAAGATTACTCAAACATTTAAATGTGTTTTATGATCTGAAACATTTGAGTGTGACAAACATGCAAAAGAATAATATCAGGAAGGGGGCAAACACTTTCACCCCAGTCAAATTCATGAATAAGACTAAAGCCCCCGTCTCACATAGCGAGATCGCTGCTGTGTCACGGTTTTGGTGACGCAACAGCCACCTCACCAGCGATGTCGCTATGTGTGACACTTTGCAGCGATCAGGCCCCTGCTGTGAGGTCGTTGATCGCTGCAAAGTGTCCTGGACCATTTTTTGGTCGTTGCCCTCCCGCTGGTCAGCACACATCGCTGTGTGTGACCAGCAGGAGCAGCGATCAGGCTGGTAACCATGATAAACATCGGGTTACTAGGGGCACACGCGCACTTAGTAACCCGTTTATCATGGTTACGAGCCTGCTAAAGTGAGCGGTAACCTCCCGCAAACCGTAGCAGAGTGGTAACCATGATAAACAACTGGTTACTAGGTGCGCGTGTGCCCCTAGTAACCCGATGTTAACCATAGTTGCCAGCCTGCTCCTGCTTCAGCAGGCTCGTAACCAGGAGCAGGACATCGTGGAAAGACGGATTTTGGCAAGACCTTACCTGTAAAATCCTTTTCATCGAAGGAAGGAAGGGAGACACAGATCCATTACTAGTGGGTAGGCGGAGCCCCACAGGATAGTTCACCTCAGATTAGAAAAAGTGATGACCGGCCCCTCCAGCTTAGGCTCCTCCTACTCCCATGTTCTTCAGTCCGTACACAAGCTAAGGAAGAGCAGACAAACACAAGCGGAACAACACAACCCCTTCCGAAAATTCAGAAATGCGAGAGAACAGGTTATGCATATAACAGAAAACACAGTCCCAGGCACTACTCACTGGACCTGACAACTGCGATGAGCTGGCAATGCTGGAACAGAGCCCTAGCGCGCCGACCCCCGCCCAGATGACCGCCATCAGAGAGGAGTCGCGCTGCATCTGGAAAACAATAATGCACTTCTGCCATGGGAGGGTGCTGTGTCTCCCTTCCTTCCTTCGCTGAAAAGGATTTTACAGGTAAGGTCTTACCAAAATCCGTTTTTCAGCAGCAGAAGGGAAGGAAGGGAGACACAGATCCATTACTAGTGGGACGTCCCAAAGCAGTCCAGAACTCAAGGGTGGGAAACAGTGGCAGAATCGCCAACACCAACAACTTAGTCAAGCGCAACAAGCGCCAAAATTAGATAAAGAGATAACCTAAACCACCGCCGCCTGCAGGACCCTGCGTCCCAAGGCCGCATCGGTGGAAGCACTCACGTCCACTTTATAAAATTCAGTAAAAGTGTGAACGGTGCACCAGGTAGCTGCCCGGCAGAGCTGCGCTGCCGAGGCCCCCTGATGAAAAGCCCACGACGAACCAACAGCTCTCGTGGAATGAGCTCGAACCTTAACTGGACAAGGCTCGCCCTTGAGCCGGTACACTTCCAGGATAGCCGAACGTATCCACCAAGCTATAGTGTCCTTGGAGGCCCGCTGACCAGCAGCAGGAATCACAAAGAGTCCGACTTCCGAAACCCTTGCGTGATTGAAAGATAGAACTTCAAAGCCCGCACCAAATCCAACGAGTGCAAGGCTCGCTCCTTTGGACTTTTCGGATTCGGACAGAGGGAGGGCAACACGATGTCCTGATTGACGTGGAAACGCGACACCACTTTAGGCAGAAAATCGCCACGGGTACGAAGCACCACACGATCCCAGTGGAACTCCAGAAAAGGGGGCGAGCAAGACAGTGCCGCCAACTCAGAAACCCTTCTCAAAGAGGTGACCGCCACCAGGAAGGCCACCTTCCAAGAAAGTAAAGCGTAGCTGAATCCATAGGCTCAAACGGCCCATGCTGATGAGCCTCCAAGACTAGATAGTGGCTCCTTGGTGGCTCAAACTCCCTCCGAGGCGGAAACTGACGTGCAACCCCGCGAAAAAACGAGCGCACATCCCTGCGCGAGGCAATAGCCTTCCGAAAAAGCACGGATAGTGCAGATACCTGACCCTACAAAAGGTACCAACCGCCAGCAGAAAAGCCAATAAGTTGGGAATGGAAAAAACCCTCGGGTTCCTTGACGATCCAGAACACCATGAATAGAAGGCCTCCCAAGTTCTGTGATAAATCCTAGTCGTAGCTGGACCTCTGGCCGCCCGCAAGGTGGCAATGACCTCGGCCGAAAAGCCACGACAGGTCAAGATCTCGGTCTCAAGTGCCACGCCGTCAAACGAAGCAACTTCAGGACCAGATGACGAATGGGCCCTTGGGTTAACAGGTCCGGGCGAAGAGGCAGTGGAAACGGAGGCGCCGCCAGAAGAGACACCAGCGTTGAATACCACGCCCTCCGTGGCCAATCCGGCGCCACCAAAATTGCCAGAATTCGTTAGAGTTTGATCCGCCGGATGACCAGAGAAAGCAAGGATACCGGCGGAAACACGTAGATCAGCTCGAACCGGTCCCACTAGAGCATCTACCGTCACAGCCTCCAGGTCCCTGTACATGAACGTCGGAATCCTGGCGTTTAGCCTGGATGCCATCAAGTCCACCTGGGGATCCCCCCCAACGGGAGCACAGCAGTGTAAAAACTTCCGGATGAAGACTCCATTCTCCGGGATCCACCTGCTCGCGACTGAGGAAGTCCGCCGTGATATTCAGCACTCCTGGGATGTGAATTGTGAAGATGGCTGGGACCCTGGACTCGGCCCATACCAGGATCCGAGAGACCTCCATCATGAGTCTGGAACTCCTCGTCCCGCCCTGATGGTTGATATACGCGACCGCTGTCGCATTGTCCGTTTGAATCCGGACCGGCAGACCGCTCAAGGTGACCGTCCAATGTCAGAGGCAGAGAAATATCGCTCTCAACTCCAGGATGTTGATCGGCAGAGACTACTCCTGACGACCAGATGCCCTGAACCCAGAGATAGTTCCAAACCCCCCCCCCCCCCCACAGCCAGTCAGGCTGACATCGGTGGTAATGACCAACCACCGTGGGAGGAGGAAGGATTTCCCCAGGGATAACGCCTCCGGACGTAACCACCATCCAAGAGACTCTCGCACCCTGCGGGAGATACCAACACAGCGATCTAGCGAAGCCAGCGATCGGTCCCAACGGGTCAGAATAAGATTTTGGAGACCCCGGAAATGAAATTGTGCAAACGGTACCGCTTCCATTGCTGCCACCATCAGACCCAGAAGGCGCATACACTTCCGAAGGGACATAGCCATCGCCGACCTCATATCCTGGACATGGTGACGAAGGTTCGCTTGTTTGTCCGGAGGCAGGGACACTACTGCTCGAACAGTGTCGAAATGCATCCCTAAGAACAGGATTGACTGCAACGGCTCCAAAGACGACTTCTTCCAATTGGCCAGCCACCCGAAGTCCTCCAGGTGCTGAAGGGAGAGATCGCGAGCCGTCACCGCCTCCTCCGCTGTGGATGACACAATTAACAGGTCGTCCAGGTAGGGGAGAATCGTAACTCCTTGCCTTCAAAGGAGCGCCATGAGCAGCGCCAGAATTTTTGTAAAAACCCTGGGCGCCGAGGCCAACCCGAATAGTAGGGCCACAAACTGGTAATGGGCCTGACCTATGGCGAAACGCAGGAAGCGCTGGTGAGCCCTGCCGATAGGGACATGCAAATAGGCGTCGCGGATGTCGATAGACACCAAGAAATCATACGGCGACAGGGCCGCCACGACAGAGCGAAGAGACTCCATAAGGAATTTCCGGGTCCAGACATGAACATTCAATTCTTTGTGGTCCAGAATGGGGCGAAACTTGTCCTTTTTGGGGACCACAAAAAGGTTGGAGTAAAACCCCCTTCCCCGGTCCTCCGGCAGAACCGGAACCACTACCCCCTGCTGCAGAAGAATCGACCTCCCGCAGCAGTGCGGCAGCCAGCTTGGGCTCGGACGGGATGCGTGACTGACGAAATCTGTCCAGGGGTCGAGAATGAAACTATGAAATAGCCTGCCGACATAACCTGTGTCACCCAGGCGTCCGATACGCTGGACGCCCAAAATCGACCCGAAATGAAGCAGACGACCTCCCACCCGAGAGCCCTCGAGAGGGTTCCTGGCGTCAGTCCGCCTTAGCGGGCTTTTTGTCAACCTCCCGTTTGTCCTGACGGAAAGGTTTCTAGGGTGTACGGGATTTTTGGGTGGTCTTTCCAGAAGACGAGGGACGATCCGATCTCCTAGAGGGCTGACCGAACCGTCCCCTGAGCCAAAAGGACCGACTACCACTACCGGCACTTGACTTGCCAGACGTAGAAGCCGCTGCGGCAAAGCCGAATCCTTGGCCTTGGCAATCAGCTCCGTGAGGTCCGAACCAAAAGGCTGACCGCCCTTGTACGCCAGGCTCAGCAAACCTTGTTTGGATACCATGTCTCCAGTCCACTGTTTAAGCCACAGTGCTCTCCTGACTGAGACTGCCGAGGATTGAGCCCTGGACAGAACCGAAGTAGTATCCAGCACTGCGTCCCTGCCATATCGGGCCGCCTCTTCCAACAGCTAGAAGAGCCTTTCCACCTCAGACAGCGGAGTCCCATCTTGCCACGCCGTCCACAGCTGATCCAACCACCGCAGAGAAGCCTCACTAGCCCACATGTACCCCAAGGCCGCTCGGAATCCATGACCCGCGGCCTCGTAGATGGACTTCGCCGCTAACTCAGTCCTTCTATTCAGCGGGTCCTGTAGACTCGCCTTCCCTTTAACAGGAAGCAAAGAGGATTTGTTCAGCTGAGACAGGCACGTCCACCTCAGGAGAGGGGACCCAATTAGCGATAGTCTCCCGGGAGCAGGGATACAGGGCATCAAAAAAACACATCCCCTGGAAGCGTTTATCCGGACACAGGCGTTCCTTCTCCACCGCCTCGTTAAGTTCATCGTGCGCCGGCAGCGTCGAACGAGCCCGACGTGACTGATACAGCCGGGCCGACTTGCCAGGGCGCCTCGTCACCTCTTCAGACAGCTGTAACACTTCCCGGATAGCCCCAATAAAAGCGTCCACGCGGCCCGAAAGCGAAGCCGAGCAACCCTGCCGATCCTCTTCATCAGAATCGGAGATCTCACCAGCAGAGTCTGTCTGTGATTCCGAAGCCTCTGACGCACTGCGCGGAGGAGACAGCGCCACCACAGGCCTGTGGCGCTTCTTGCCTCGTGACGTCGGTTGGGACGTAGCTGATACCCAATGACCCAGGAGGTCAGACAGACTGTCAATGGAGCGAGTGAGCGCTTCCACTTTAACATCACTGAGACCCCCGACCAGTGTCGAACCTGACGCCGTCGAAGACCCCAGCGTATCAGATACGCGTGACCGATCCTGAAGCGGACCGGGAGAGAGGTCCGCGTCCCCTGGTCCCTGATCCGACATGCCCCCACACAGTTGCAAGCGTCGTGGATAAGGTGGTAACCCCTTACAATGGGTACGGGAACCGAGGATGTGTGATTCTGCTACCACAGCCTGTTCCTACACACAAAACCCCCAAACACTGAAGGGTTAAAGCTCCTCCTTAAAGGGAGAAGAGCTACCCCCGCTGCCTGCAGAGCAAAAGTTAACCTAACAGACTAGGGTCCAGAAAGGGTTAACTGCCCTGGTGAGGCCAGACACCTCAGAAGGGGTTAATGCTGCTGACCACGCAATACGCCTTTGCCTTAGAAGGATAGTGGTGTGCGAGTCCCACAGCGGGGAAGTAGTAGCGCTGTATATAGCACACCCTGTCTGCCTTAAGAGGCCAGCAGTAAGGTGCTCTGCACTGCAAGTGTGAGAGGAATCTTCTGCCTAAAAGACAGAAGTGACTCACCAGTTGGCCACGGTGACTGCTCTTCCTTATCTGTGTCTGGTGTAGAGAGCGGGGAGCAGGGAGCAGGAGGTTGCACGAGGTAATGGCCGGAAGAAGAAGAGGGGGCTGGGACAGCTCCAGCGCGCGTTTCCTGGCACTTCCTGTCTGAGCTATGATGACAGGCGCGAAGCCAGGTCTCCGGAGTAAAATAAAAAAAATTTTCTGAGGAGCTGCAAAGGCAGCGACTATCCTCTGCGACATCAAATTTTAGACTGAAGAACATGGGAGTAGGAGGAGCCTAAGCTGGAGGGGCCGGTCGTCACTTTTTCTAATCTGAGGTGAACTATCCTGTGGGGCTCCGCCTACCCACTAGTAATGGATCTGTGTCTCCCTTCCTTCCCTGCTGCTGAAAGATTCTTTCCACGATGTCGCTGCTCCCCTGATCGTTGGTGAGCCTGCCTGTTTGACAGCTCACCAGCGACCACATAGCGATGCAGCAACGATCCCTGACAGGTCGTATCGTTGTCGGGATCGTTGCAGCGTCACCAAGTGTGACGGGGCCTTAATTCCTAAATTGCTTAGAATTCACTAAGATGTTCTCTCCCTGAAGAACTGGTCAGACTGCTCTCCTTTCAGGTACTTTGAGTAAAGAGCAGTGATAATATACTTAAATCTTGCTGGAACTACTGACAGACAACTGGGAAGGAAGGGGGGGGGGGCAAGGGTTGGGGCCATCCTACTGTGACTACAAGCGAAGTAAATAGGGATTTGTGAATACTGGGCAAATTAGGGTCTCTGTTGTAACTACTGGCTACAATGGTTTTTGTGATTAATGGGTATTTCAGCATGGACCAGTATTGCTGCTGTGTACTACAGTCTGCTAGCCCTAGTTATGTCTTTCTATTCTTCAAAAAAAGAAATTGACCCAAAGTCCATCACAAATGTTTTAACTATACAAACTTAATTCTACTTGAAGATTCAAAACATGACCTACTGCACAGATTACCCAAATGTGCACTTTAGTATCTGATAGTCAAAAAAGAAAATGCTAAATAGCAGTTTCCTACTCCTATATGCATTATGCCACAGCTTAATTGTTTAAAAAAAATTGTGATAAAAAAATGAAACCAAGGATAGACCAATGGTAATGCACAAGTAGTACTAGGATGTCATCCAACTTGACCACGGTTCTCTTTTGTAACCTGTCAGGAGGTTGGAAGCACAAATTAAAATTTATCTATATTGGTAAAAGACTTAAACCTGAGCGAATAAAAGTCAAATTAGTTTTGCCTGTGTGAGAATGTTAGAAGAAAGTTAATTCTTTCTTATTTAATTCCACCCATCAATAAGAATAAGACCGGAGGGAATATAGAAAACGAGCCTAGTTAAATTGCCATGAAATGTTGCCAATTGGAGCCTTTAGGAAAAGGGAAATTGAGTAATCAGAACATGGAAAGAGCCGTCTATGCAAACACTTAAAGCAATGGCATCATCAACAATCAGTATGATTTGGGAACAAAGGAAAGCAGAACAGTTCAGCAGTGCTTACTTCTCAGTCCACCTACCTCTTGTCCATCATTTCAGTGACAGCTAATAGACTCAAAATCAATGGGAAATGTGCTTTTAAAATTCTAATTAGCTCCTTAGCCAGTTAGAATTTTTATTAGCTTCGTGAATTACAGGAATTAATGACTTCCCAGACCTCAGCACTGAAAAGGCTTAAAAGCCCCTCACCACCGTCAATCACCAGTGTTAACCAAGATCACCTGGAAAATGGTTACCTGACAGTTATATGGAATCCATAGGGAGGGAAATTCATGCTGTCGTGGAAGGCTTCTAGAAACCGAATTACCGGTAAGGACTAATTCTATTTTCTCAATACGTCTTCCACGACAGCATTGGAGGTATACCACCAATATTTTATTAGGGAGGGACAATAGCTTGTAGGACTTTCCTACCAAAGGCTAAATCCCTAGTGGATAAGTCTAATCTATAATGTTTGGAAAATGTGTGAAGGGAAGACCATGTAGCTGCCGTGCAAATCTGCTCTTTCGGTCCATGAAGTTGATGTAGATCTGGTAGAATGAGCCTTTAAAAAGGCAAATCGGTGGATCCATATGTTGGTTGATTTAAGCTTCCCCAATTGCCTTTTTAATCCAGTTTGCTATAGTGGATTTAGCTGCCTTCCTTCCTCTGTTATGCCCTGAGTGTTGGATGAAAATCTATTTATACAATCTACAAGACTCAGTTTGTTGAAGATAATAAAAAGGACAACTCTGAGGACATCTAGGGAGATGGAACTCTGCTTCCTTTGAATTAGAAGGTTTCTGGCAGAAGGAGGAAAGGATAACTTCCTGGGAACGATGGAAATCTGTAACCACCTTTGGGAGAAAGGAAGGGTCCAGGCAAAGCATAGTTCTATGCTCAGTCACATTCATGTAAGGTTCTCTGATGGAAAGAGCCTGCAGTTCTACTCTCCGTGCTGAAGTGATGGCTACTAAAAAGGCAGTCTTACGAGAGAGACTGTATTGTGCTGGAGGATAGATGATCGAAGGGAGAGAGGGCTGGACCCCTGAGCACCACATTAAGATCCCAGGATGGGACATGAGACTTAATTCTTGGGTGAAGTCTGAGTGCCGAAGTCATGAATCTCTTGATCCATCTGTGAGAGGCCAAATCTTGGTCAAATATGGAACTTGGGGCTGAAATCTGCACCTTAAGAGTGCTGGGTTTGAGACCCAACTCCAATCCACTCTGTAGAAAATCAAGGATCCGAGCAATGTTGGGATGTGAGGCATCAGGAATATCCGAGGCGTACCAGGATAGGAATTTTTTCCATATTTTGCCGTTTATAGCATTGGTTACTGGTTTCCTACTTTGTTGAAGAGTTCTTATAACTTCTTCCGAGAGACCTTTGGATCTTAAGATCTCGGCTTCAGTAACCAGGCTGCCAGGTTTAGCCACAGAGGACTGGGATGGAACAGGGGGCCTGGAGAGAGAAGTTTGTTGACCTGTGGTAGTACCACCACACCCTCTAGGCAGAGTTCTGTGATGGCCCCGAACCAAGGCCTTTTGGGCCACAGAGGGGCCACCAGAATTGTTGCCACTCTCTCTCTAACCTGACTTTCTGGATGGTTCTTGCCATCAGCAGTACTAGAGGAAACACATAGACCAGCTTGAAAGCCAGGGATGGGCTAGTGCGTCCAAATTCATGGCATGGTCTCTTCTGTCCAATGAAAAGAGGGGAAGTTTTGCGTTTAACCGACTGGCAAAGATCTACCTCGGGGAGACCCCATTTTGCTACCAGTGACTGGAAAATCTGAGGATTCAGGCTCCATTCTCCTGTCTGGATATCTTTCCTGCTTAGAAAGTCTGCTTGAGCCTTTCAGGTGGATAGCTGTAAGTGATAGGAGATGTTGTTCTGCCCAAAAAAATATTCGGCCTGCAATCTGTTTTAGGCTGTGTACCTTCGTACCTCCTTGATGACGAAGGAAGGCAACTGTAGTCACGTTGTCCGAGAGAATCTTGATGTTGTTAGAACCCTGGATTAGGTTGACTGCCGCTATGAGCGTTTTTTCCTACCGCCATTAGCTCCCTGAAGTTGGAAGATCTGGCACTGATCTCAGGACTCCATCTGCCTTGAAAGGGAATCTGGGCCACCACAGCTCCCCAGCCTCGTAAACTGGCGTCGGTAGTCACTGTAATTAGAGGGTCTTGGGTCCAAGAAATCCCCCTCTGAAGATTTCGGGAGCTTAGCCACCAAGAAAGAGAAGCTTTTATCCGACCGGGGTTCCTGAACCGTTTGTTTAGCGAGTCCCTTTGTTCGAGGATCTTAGGCTATGATCCTGGAGGGGCCTTGAGTGGGCCTGGGCCCACAACACTGACTGGATACAACAATGATGGCCACCATACCACCATGCCTCAGCGGACTGCAGCGGCCTTCACCAGGTGCCACAGGTGGCGTAGTCGTAATCAGCCACTCAACCCGGATAAGTCCATACCATCCTTTTTAAATTGTGACGGCCTGGAGCGGGTCCGGGCCACGGCTGCACCCCATCTCTCCATCTTAGGACCCGACTCAGAGTCCCCCATCTCCCAGGGTAAAGAAAAGGGCTTCCGAGAAGAGGCGTCGAAATATCATACGTCCCAGTGTGGAACGCACAGGCCGGAAGAGACAGGACCTGTGATGATGTCATCTCCAGTGTGCGCGCGCCCAGGCTGCCAAGAAGGAGGAGATGCCGGAGAGCTGGAAACCACCTCCGGAATGAAAAATATCACTGAGCTTGCTTTACCCTCTATGGGGAGCAGGAAGCCAGGACGGTCCCAATGGGAGCAGCATGGAGGGAGGAGGGAGCGCCCAAACCAACCACTGCCTGGCAAGTATGACAAACACACTGCAGCCCTGCCGGTCCTGCAGGACCTCTCCATGCCCCAAGAGTGACAGGAAAACACTGGGGATTGACGGTGGGGAGGGGCTTTTAACCTGTCTATATTCCGGTCCCCCGATAGCATTGGAGGGTGCTGTCCACGCCCTGTCGTGGAAGGCATATTGAGAAAAAGGCCTATGTAGTTAGTGACAATCTTATGGGGGAGTTTAACATTCCCCCAATTTAATTTTTTTTTTTTTTAATCAGGCAAACACTACTTTCACTGTCATCTATTCCCTATTTGATACTATTTTTAGTTGAGTAATAGAGAAAACACAATGACACCATTAGATCTATTACTTAAAAAAAAAAAAAAAAAAAAAGTATATCCATTTCACAATTCTTCCTCTAAAGACCTGACCTACTTATCCATTTCCCCATTGCTAGACATTACATGCTACACTACAGCCATAGAAGCTTTAGTTGATTTTCCAGACACCCCCACAAATCTCCAAGAAAGGATTTGCTGCAATAAATAAGACACTGCAAACAGCAATCAATCATTATGTTTATTTACATAGGGATAATATTCAATTATGGCTTCATTAAATTGAACAAAAATTTAAACGAAGGATACACCTTTAATAACTTCATAAATCAATAGTACTCATGAAAATAGGTTTATAATATTGGGAAAAGGACCGGCACAGCCTAGATACCAAAGCACTGTGCCATACACCCAAGAAGCAACAAGGCAAAGAGTGGTGTAGAATTAGGTACTAGTAACTGTATAATGTAACAGACAACTGCATACAAAAATATGAAGAATTTTATTGTATACTCAGTGAACAATAAAGTAAACAGACAAATTAGATCTCCGCAGGGAGACTTTGTTCAAACAGTGATTTTTCTTCTACACAAAAGACAGTCAGTGGAAACTGATCAAACACACTAATGAAATTCAGAGTTTGGTCACAATTTCATGCATTTCTCAGGAAGGACCTGGGAAGAGGGGGGAGGGTTGGAACAGGTTGAGGTGTCTAAATCTTTTCTAAAGGAAGCAGTCCATGATAAACAGATAGCACCTGGATGTTATACAAGTGCTGGCCGATTTTTTTTTTTTTTTTCTTCAAGATCCATAGACTTGCATTTGCAAGTTTGATCAGACACGTGGATCAACATTGACAAGTCTCCATGCCTTTGTGAGGACCACTTGTTCAGAGAAGAAAAAATAAAAATCAGCCTTGTGACCTACCCCATAGACTAGATATGAGTGCTTTCCATGAGAAGTACATGTACAAGAAAATCCAACATTAGAATAGAAAGCTTTAAAATAACATTTTTTTAGATGGATTTATTCAGTTTTTTATCCTGTACCAACTAGTCTCAGCAGGCTTCTCTCGACTTCTGAGAGAAGCCAGCTGAATCTATTGGGCATGTAACAGTATGTAAATCGCATACATGCAGTCAAGTGACCACCAACTTGCACAGGGAATACCGGGAATCATTACAACGTGTGCAACGCATGTCATCACAATTTGGCAGATTTCGATCAGTGTGACTGCAGGCTTGTCTTAAGGCTATGTGCCCACGATGCAGAAATGAAGCAGAAAATTTCTGCAGCATTTCTGCATCTCCCTGGCAGAAAAAACGCATGCAGATTGTGCATGCGTTTTTCCTGCAGTATACATGCGGATCCACATGCGTTTCCGCATGCAGATTGACAAGCGCTTTCCAGGCGATAGCATCACTTGGAAAGTGCTTGACAACTAGGTCACACTATATAAATCCATGCAAACAGCATGGATTTATACAGTGTGAACCGTAAAAATTAAAACAAATAAAGCTATACTCACGCCCGAGGCCCCGGCGTGTGCTGCAGCGCTCGTTCCTGTCTGGTTCCCGGCTGCCGGCATATCGCGAGACAGAGCTGTGAAGGGCCTGCGGTCACATGATTGACGTCACCGCAGGTCCTCAAGCGATGCCGGCATTCAGAGAGAAGCCGCCGGACAGGTGAATATAACTTTGTTATTTTATTCTTTTTTTACAGGTACAATGGTACCCAGGTCTGGAGGAGAGTCTTCTCTCCTCCAGAACTGAGTACCATCCGCACATAGAGACGCATAGAAGCCGCTTGTACAAATGTACAGTCGCGGTTTCTATGCGTCTTAATGCAAGTCAATGGCGGGAGTTCCGCTGCGCTTCCGCAAAATTAAATGACATGCTGCGGATTTTTGTACGCAGCATAAACGCTGCGGAAAAATCCGCAGCATGTGCATAGAACATGCGGAATCCCCTTGGGGACCATGGGGTGCGGATTACCTAGCGTTTCACAAGCGTTTATGCTGCGGAAATTCCGCAGCATAAACGCTTGAAAAACGCTACGTGGGCACCCAGCCTAAGTCCGTACAGTCATGTTTATATAGGGTTGTTTAGCAGCAGGTACTTGGCAGCCAAGCCATCTATGATTACACGTCTTCTGTGAGGTGTCCATATATAACATCATAAGGAATAGAAGTTTTATAATTTATACATCCGTGAACACCAATGACAAACGGATGTTAAAGAGACACCGATTACACACTTTTGTAACATTTTTTTTTTTACATACGTGTTTAATCAGAAGTGTGGATAAGACAATAGGGCATGTTAACCCCACCCGACTTGCAGTGTTAAACGATCACACATCAACTACTGATTTGATAATCAGCAGTCGTTTAATAGAACGATCCATCATTGCCTGGTAAACAGCCTGAGAGCACTGACAGTCATTGTTCTCGGCAGCACAGGTTATGTTTAAACAGGACGATGTGCTGCCAAGAACGTGGAGTTTTAAGTCTGCTTAATCATAATTTCACCCAATAAACGTATTTTACATGTTAAATAGGCGACATTTAAAAATCTAGCTTCAGACTAGGGCTCCACAACGAACTTAGGAAGCAAGTCAGAATTGTGACGTATACATGACCTCAAGTCCCCAATTTCTTTCTTACTAAAGATTTTTTCCAGGTATAGGACCTTGAATAAGAGCTGATCTGCAATACCTGCAGCGGCAGATACAAACTGAACAGCTGCTCAGGGTTTTCATCCTGCACATCCACTGGAGCCATCAATATTAATTGAATGGAAAACCCCTTAAACACTGCAAACTGCAATTTTTGCCCTTATAGAAAAACAAAGCACTGCAGGTGTTGTAATGCCATGATTTTTCTATAACTTGCACGTGACAGTTTCAAGCGCTAGCTATTTATATTCCGAACCTAAGGCCACGGCTCCACTATCAGTATTTGGTCAGTATTTTTTCTCAGGAGTGTGTGAAAATCAGGAGTGGGTGATAAATACAGAAGTGGTGACTTGTTTCTATTATACCTTTTCTCTGATTGTTCCTCACCTGGTTTTGGCTCCCACTACTGAGAAAAAAAAAAAATACTGACCTAATACAGTAGTGGGGTCACAGCCTAAGAGTGCTTTCACATTGTGTTGTGTCCCCGTCAGACCATACATCCAAAATCCCAAGCAAAATGGGGTCCGGACACTGGGCCAATAGACTAATTGTGACGGCAGAGCTAACGTGCGCTCTGCTGTGCACTTTTTTCTGGAGTGTACGCCTACAGGAGCCGGACACAGACGCCGTATGCCATATCTGAGTGTCTGCCTCCTGTAGACGTACACTCTCGATAACCATGCACGGCAGAGCATGTTCACTCTGCCGTCAGCATCAGTCGATGGCCCCGTTGGTGCATGTGTCCAGACCCTATTTTGTAGGGAATTTTGAACATATGCCTCAAAAGGGACATAAAACACAATGTGAAAGCACCACCAACCCCCCCCCCCCCCCCCCCATGAATTTCTCACATTTCTTTAAAACAAACTTTCAAAAATTCATAATACAAGTGAACAAAACTTTCTAATCTAGGTCAAAGGAATTGTCCATCTTTCTCCACTCATGAGCCACTTCTTTGCACACCCTCCCCTCCTAAACCCATTGTTTTGACCAGGATTGATATCTTCTGTTCTTCAGAGGAAACAGACGGATTGCTAGCTCACAGAAGGAGTAGATTTCAGATGCATAATCGAAATCTACGATTAAGGAAGGGGAATGAAGAGCAAAGTGAAAAGCAAAGTGGAAGAAGCACAGATAATAGACTAGTCTTACAGTCTAGTATGTGTTTTCTCTCACCTCAGTGCTGAAGCCCCAGGTACACTGCTCAGTATTGCTGCTGGTTCTGAACATGTGCTAGAGACAGGAATGCCTCAAATGTTTGACTTCAGTGCACTATAGACATTGTAGCAGCTATCAGCCACCCACTAGCTCAGACAACTGAAAAAAACCTTAATAGCCAGTATGTCTAGTTTTATTTTCTGTAGAATCTACACCATAAAATGACCAACAAAAAATTTCTGGCCATGTACACAAATTAACTTTGAACACTCATTGAAATTACAAGTACATCTATAAATTGATTAGTAGGGGGTAAATCACTTAATTATCAGCTTCAAAAACAGTGCATGGCAGCCAACACAGTCAGAAGTCACCATGATGGGCTGGACACCAAGAACATCTCATTTTGCAGTAACGAGAAAAATAGTAAATTCACTTGTCAAATACTAACAATTGGAGTTATCAAGTTAGAGATCAACATGGCTGTATTTATTCTTCACACATTTGTTATATAGTTAAAGATGTATAATATGGCAAAAGCAGAAAAAAAATTAGTATGGCATATATGAAAAGGATTCATTTGGTAGCGTTTTAAGACTCAGTCATTGGATTCACAATGTTTTTTTAGATTCATTTTTTCATTTATGTATAATATCACAAAGAACCTTGAAACAAAATAAGTCATCTGCAACAGAGGTTGAGATCCTCCACAAGGAGCCAAGATCCTACACTAAGGAACCCATCAACCAGTCTAGAGAATCAGCAGTGTCAAGTATCTGCTCTTGGTGCGCCACTTTAAAAACCCTCAGACAGCTTGTCCAGGTGCCAAGACATCAAAATACTTCAGCTGCCAAATTCCTAAGAGACGCAAGACACAAGATCGCTTTTAAATCTATAATCCAATGCCAGCATTAGTCACCACAAGTGTTTTCCAAGTTAATGAGCAGCCAAGGTTGCTGTTATGGTAACTTAGCAGGAGCCACCTCACTTCCTTCATATAAAATAATGCACCCAGCCATACAAAACAAATACAGGCAGAAGCACAACCAGATGCAACACAATATCAATAAAATACAAGTGGTAAAAGTGTCAAATATGTGTTACCAGTATTCCAGGTTGTAGTAAGGCAAGTAATGCAGTGCCCTCAGGGAATCTGCTTCATCTATGAAAGCTATAAAAAATTCCCACGTTTATGGCTCGTGCAGATGGATGTATTTTCGTTTGAGTGCGATCCAACAGAACATCGGACCGCACTCTAACCAGTGTTAATTTATTAGGCTGTGAAAATGCCAAGTTTTTTTTTCCTCTTTATCTTAGACCTCAGTTTTTAATAGGAGAGGGAGTGTAAAAAAAAATAAAAATCTAGGAATCCATTTACTACAAACCTTAAAAAGGAAAGGCATCAAAAGATTCATGCTGGCAAAAACATGGTCAGCATCAAGAGACAAGCTGAATTATTACAAATATGTATGCTTCATTCAAACTGCGACATTTCAGAGAAGGCACGCTTTAGAATGGGGTCGGGAACGAGATGACTAGACACAGTAATGTCACCATCCAGCTAGATCGATAGATCCCTCTGTGTATAGGAAGAGACCGGTCAACCTACCTGACCAGGGCGGGGGAGATGCCGATAATCGTGGAGGTATGAACCTAATCATTCTAGTCACTCGGACATGGACGCCATTTTAACCACTTAAATGATCACCAATACATCTTTTTACTGACCCGAGATAAGAATAGCATCCCCAGACAGGCAACAATCCAGCAGCTGTACACTATAGCTGACAACTTGCTGAATCAGTCACGATCAATGTTGGCACCGACCGTGGCCGTTTAACCCCTTAGATGCTACGGTCAATAGTGACTACAGCATCTAAAATGGTTAACCGTGTGTGGGGGCTCCCTCTAACGCCATCAGCACCCTAAGATTATGATTGCGTGGTCATTCGGTTTGTCATGGCAATTCACAGCCAAATAGCCTTAGAGTCCGCCGGCTATAGCGGCCTGTTCAGAAGTAATCAACATTTTAGGTGGCGAAAATAAATTCTCATTCCTGTCATGCATTAATTCCTGAAATATACCTGAAGGGTTAAACTACCTGACAAATTTTGAAAATGAAAATTTTGACAGAAATTCTCCAAACTGAATTCCCCCCCCCCCCAAAAAAAAAAATAAAATGAATGCTACATTTTTAAACCTTCTAAAATGCTAACCAAAAAAAAAAAATTACAAATTAGCTGATTAAAGTAGACAAAGGAAATGTTCTTTATTAAAATTTGTGTGGCATGACTATCTGGATTAAAGGGATAATCATTCAAAAGTTAATTTTCAAAGTGTCAACTTTCTGATATTTTTGTAAATAAACAATTGTAAATTTAGGTTGATAAAATAATGTGGCACAAAAATATATAAACTGCAAAATCACTGGGATATGTTGAAGCATTCCAGAGTTATTGCTATATAAAGTGACACTGGTCAGATTTAAAAAATTTGGCCTGGTCACTAAGGGGTTAAAGTATATTTTCTTGAAAAACCCATAGCCAGGGTGAAACTTTGTTAGGCTATGTGCCCACGATGCAGAAATGCTCCGATCTTTCCTGAGCGTTTCTGCATCTCCCTGGCAGAAAAAACGCATGCGGATTGTACATGCGTTTTTCCTGCCAGGGACAAGCGGATGTGAAGCATTTTTCACATGCGATTCCGCATGCGGGTTGTCAAGCGCTTTCCAAGTGATTTTAGCATCACTTGGAAAAGTGCTTGACAACTTTGTCACACTATATAAATCCATGCAACCGGCACCTTTCGATGGCCCCCGGTCTCCTTCTCCAGTGCGTCCGGTGTGTTGGGCGGTTCACGGTGGTCTAAAAGGACCTTACATGATGTCATTTAGTCATGTGACAGGTCATGCGACCGCCGTCAGTGGTCACATGACTAAAAGACGTCATGGAAGGTCCTTTTAGACCACTGCAAGCTGCCGAGGAGCCAGGACGCATCGTACAGGAGACCAGAGGCCATCAGAAGGTGAGTATAATGTATATTTATTTTAACTTTTACAGGTACTATGGTACCCGGGTCTGGATGAGAGTCTCCTGTCCTCCAGACCCGGGTACCATCCGCACATTGAATCGCTTAAAAACCACATGTGCACATGTAGTGATGCAGATATTAAGCGATTCAATGCAAGTCAATGGCGGCAAAAACGCTGCACTTAAGCAAAATTGGTAGTGCTGCGGATTTTTCCGCAATAATCCGCACAGCACATGCGGAACATAGCAGACCTTCTACCAAGCGTTTAAGTGTTTCTGCGGCAGAACTGCCGCTGCGGAAACGCTTAAAAAAAAAAAAAAAACACAGTGGGTACACAGCCTTACTGTAAATATTTATGCCTGATTCATACTGCCCATGGTTCAGGCAGCATGAGCCATCTGAGGAGATCCCCTAAGGAGTCATTTTGACATCTGCTTTCTTACATAAAAATATGGTACCAGTGTCCGTTTGTTAGTGTTTGGTTAGCGTTTTTTCATGTATGGATAAATTACAACGCTTCTGCTATTGGTTGCAATGTTACAGTACACTGATACCATCCCTGTAAGTGTCTTCACAAACCCATAGACTTGTATCAGCTCTTTTCATCCGTGCTGCGTGAAGAAAAAAAAAAAAAAAAAAAAAAAAAAAAAACACACAATGTCTTTTTGCAGACCATGTGCCATGCAAGGACAAAAGTGACAGCACAATTTGTAGAGTGTAGAAGCTCTATTCGTGAAAAATATGGCTAGAATACGAATGTCTGAATGAGGCCTTAAAGGGATACTTGAGGAAACCTCAATTTCTGAAGTAGAGCAAATAGGGTAATGTAACATACGAGCATGTGCTTTAATGTGTCTTAGGTATTTTTCAGACAGCCATGAATCCCGTATGTTCTCTACATGATTTTCAACATTATAGACATCTTCAGTGTACAATAGGTTGCTGTCCGTGATTGCAGTGTTAATGTATAGGACAAGCTTTGCAGTTCCCCCTCAGCCTCCATCAGAGGGAAAAAAAATAAAAATACTGATTGTATAAAATTGGGACACTGACGAAACATTGAACAACGATATGCATTTTCACAAGAATAAATAAATCTTTTAAGTCTAAATGAGGCCTAAGGTAACCAGCAATTACAGGTGTCTGCAGAGCTGCTACAGTCACAATCTGCCACTAAAGACAACGAGCTCCGCCCACTATTGACTCCTTAAAAGCCACTGGCAATATCAGTGATAATTAAAGTGCACGCTCCCTTTGGCTCCCCGCAATGTGACCGCAAGGTGCTGATGGGCTGTCATGAAGGCTTCCATATCTACCATAACAGCGCAATGGTTTAGAGTCTGTGGCTACGCTTCATAGGAAACCGTGATATTTACACACCACACTGGTAAAGCAATAAAAAGCACATGCAATCGCAAGTTCAAAAGGTGACTATAGAAAACAATTAAAAATAGTTTAAGAAAAAAGTTCTCTTAGGAAGTACACTGCTCAAAAAAATAAAAGGGAACACTTAAACAATAGAATATAACTCCAAGTAAATCAAACTTCTGTGAAATCAAACTGTCCACTTAGGAAGCAACACTGATTGACAATCAGTTTTCACATGCTGTTGTGCAAATGGAATAGACAATAGATGAAAATTATTGGCAATTACCAAGACACCCTCAATAAAAGGAGTGGTTCTGCAGGTGGGGACCACAGACCACATCTCAGGACTAGGGTTGAGCGAGTATGTTCTGTCCGAGTATGCTCGGGCCGAGCTCCGAGTATTTACAGCGGCTCGGTGATCAGGTTAAAATCGCTCCCGTGTGCATGATTTGCAACTGTTTGACAGCTTTATTACATGTGAGGAATGTGTAAGAAATAGCCATTCCTCCCATGTAATAAAGCTGTCAAACAGCTGCAAATCATGCACACGGGAGCGATTTTAACCTGATCACTGAGCAGCTGTAAATACTCGGAGCTCGGCCCGAGCATACTCGGCAAAAGGGTTAATAGAACATACTCACTCAACAGTACTCAGGACCAATGCTTTCTGGCTGATGTTTGTTGTGCTTTCACACTCGTGGTAGCATGAGGCAGACTCTACAACCCACAGAAGTTTCTCAGGTAGTGCAGCTCATCCAGGATGGCACATCAATGCGAGCTGTGGCAAGAAGGTTTGCCGTGTCAGCATAGTGTCCAGAGGCTGGAGGAGCTACCAGGAGATGTGGAGGGGGCCGTAGGAGGGCAACAACCCAGCAGCAGGACCACTACCTCCGCCTTTGTGCAAGGAGGAACACTGCCAGAGCCCTGCAAAATGACCTCCAGCAGGCAATAAATGTGCATGTGTCTGCACAAATGTTAGAAACCGACTCCATGAGGGTGGTATGAAGGCCCGACGTCCACAGATGGGGGTTGTGCTTACAGCCAAACACCGTGCAGGACGCTTGGCATTTGCCACAGAACACCAGGATTGGCAAAGTCGCCACTGGCACACTGTGCTCTTCACAGATGAAAGCAGGTTCACACTAAGCACAAGTGACAGACGTGACAGTCTGGAGACGCTGTGGAGAGCGATCTGCCTGCAACATCCTTCAGCATGACGGGCTTGGCACTGGGTCAGTAATGGTGTGGAGTGGCATTTCTTTGGTGGGCCGCACATTCCTCCATGTGCTCTCCAGTGGTAGCCCGACTGCCATTAGGTACCGAGACGAGATCCTCAGACCCCTAGTGAGACCATATGCTGGTGTGGTTGGCCCTGGGTTCCTCCTAATGCAGGACAATGCCAGACCTCATGTGGCAGGAGTGTGTTAGCAGTTCCTGCAAGATGAAGGCATTGAAACTATGGAATGGCCCGCCCGTTCCCCAGACCTGAATCTGATTGAGCACATCTGGGACATCATGTCTCGCTCCATCCACCAATGTCACGTTGCACCACAGACTGTCCAGGAGTTGACAGAAGCTTTAGTCCAGGTCTGGGAGGAGATCCCACAGGAGAATGCCCTGGCGTTGTAGGGAGGTCATACAGGCATGTGGAGGTCACACACAATACTGAGCCTCATTTTGACTTGTTTTAAGGACATTACAGGCTGATCCAACTTTGATGTAGTGTGTTTTTTTCCATTTTAATTTTGGGGGTGACTCCAAATCCAGGCCTCTATTGGTTAATAAATTTGATTTCCATTGATCATTTGTGTGTCATTTTGTTGTCAGCACATTCAACTTTGTACAGAACAAAGTATTCCATGAGAACATTTCATTCATTCAGATCTAGGATGTGTTATTTGAGTGTTCCCTTTATTTTTTTGAGCAGTGTAGTTGGTGACCTGGTTAAAGTGCCTAAGTGACATAAAAACACAAAATAACCAAACATTTCTCCTTTGACAATTATAGACCCTCATCTCTAAACTCCTGAAACATTACAGCTACTGTCATCTAATCCGCCATCTTTCAAATAACTCGCTTACTGACACTTTAAAATCCGATTTCTGCTCTTTACATTCTACAGAAAACTCTACTAACAACTGTATCAAATGGTCACTACTTTATGAATCTATTTTATTGGACACTGCTCTGGTCTAGGAGTCTTAAAAGGGATTTGCTTTAAAGAACAAAGTACATTTTAATCAATAGATCTTGGAATAAAAATTTCACAGTTTGTGTTAATTGTTCATGTGCTGAAATATTTTTAAGACTATGCCCCTGCTGTATACTGTGTAACGGCTGTGTCTGATCATACAGCTCCTGGTCAGGGGAGGATGCAAAAGAGTATACACAGGACAGCATGAGGAGGGGGGGGGGGGGGGGGGGGGGAGGAGAAAGCCGCACAGCTGTTTTTTTTCTTCTCGCCACGACAGCACCCACTTGAGGGGATCCGCCCATAGGGACAAGAAACCTACAGATAAAAAGGGGCAGTCCCCCTCGCCTCCTCAGTTTGGTTTCCTGTCCTTATGGGAACCTGCAGTACGAAGGCTTACCTGGGTCCAATCCGCCTCTGTGGGAACGGCAGGGTCTGGTGCACCAGATGCAGCATCGGGAGAGCCCTGCCTGAGACTCTCCCCTCGTCTGAGGAATGGATATCACGAGGTCAGCGTTCGGGGTAGGCCGCCCTGACTCGTGGGAACGCGGTGCGTCAAAGGAACAGGCTGCACTCATGGGGGCGCAGGGCAGCCGATGACCGCACCCTGCGCCTCCTGGATAGCAGCCCAGCATGGCAGTAGGAATTTTGTCCAAGAGGAGCAGGGTGCGGGCATTGGCATCAGCCGCTCTGCGCCTGCAGCAGCCGGGACTTCTGGGTTTCGGCCCCAGCGCATGCGCACTGGCCATTTAGCGTTCTGAACCCGGAAGGGCTTTATACCGCTTCTGGGCGGGCCGAGGAGGTGTGCCCCGATATGGAGAGGGCAGGCTGCAGTGTTAAAACTCGGCGTTTGACTGCAGAGTTTGTGCCCACAACATTTCCTCTTCAGGGGCTTCAGAGGTGCACCCACCTGTGATAGATCTGCTCTGCACATCCAAGAGCAGCAGTGGACACTCCAAAAGAAGGCGACTCCACTGATAGGAGTGAGCGGAATAAGCAATCTGGTCCACCTTCATCTCATACTGTGCTTCCACCTCCGGAACCGGTATTACATTAACAAGCTTCACTGGGTGAGTGTTATGAGTCTCTACCTATTAAGCCGATTCCCCTTCTTTCTGTATACCCCCCTTTTTAGGCTAAAAAAAACAAAAATCACAAAAGACAGGGAATGTGCTTTGTGCTCGCAGCCCCTAACTGACATTTATTCTAAGCGGCTGCGTCGGCATTGTATAGACCAGACACTGCAGGAGTCATCGTCCGTTAAATCCACAGACATACGTGCCATGATTAGGGAGGAACTCCATTCCCTCAGATGTAGTTCATCCTGGGAAGCATAAGTCTAAATCAAAAAACAATTCCCTTTCTACCTCTTCAGATAGAGACCAGGCTAGATCTCCTAGTCAGTCGCCGTCGTTTTCTGATGACGAGGGGAGATCCTGCTTTCCTATAGAGATAATGGATAACCTAGTCAAATCGGTAAGGAATACGATAGAAACAATAGAGTCAAGGTCAACACAGGATTTTATGTTTGCAGGAGTCTGAGAAAAGGAGACTATGTTCCAGTTAGTACAGCTATTAAGGATCTGGTCCGAAGGGAATGGGACAGACAGGAGAGACGGGGTTCCCTTCTTTCATCCTCCAAAAGGAAATACCCCTTCGACGATGAGGATTTGGTGACCTGGTCCAAAGGTAGACACGGCTGTCGCCTCTTCGTCCAAACATTCTACCTTGCCCGTGGAAAACCGAGCTACTGTTGGATGCATTAGATCGTAAAGCAGAGATGGTGCTCAAACGCTCATGGGAAGCCAGTACGGGAGCCTTTAAACCAGCCCTATCTGCCACATGTACAGCAAGATCTATGCTGGTCTGCGTAGATCAGCTGGAGGACCAGATCAAGAACGAGGTTTCCAGGGAGAAGTTGTCCTCTATCCCATTGATACGAGGTGGTTCTGCTTACTCAGCAGATGCCTTGGCGGATTCCCTGCAGCTGGCACCCAGATCAGCAGGCCTTAAACTCTGCTCGTCATGCCTAACCCATCTGATCCATCCTACAGGACGGCCTTCAAAAGGTGTCTTCAGCAAGATGATATCAGAGGTGATGGCCTATTTACGTCATCAGGACACTCATGGTACCGTTCCTAGATTACTTTCTGGTGGTAGGACGCTCTGTCGCACAATGCAGAGATCGCCTGGCTAACACAATTTCATCCTTGCAGGCTCTGGGCTGGATAATCAACCTGGAAAAATCCAGACTGGTCCCACGGTCTCTTCAGTCATTTCTGGGTCTACATCTAAATTCCGTAAGTCAGCAGTGTCTACCAGAAGAGAAAAAAATTGCTCATCATGAATAAAGTTAGAGGAACTATAGAACAACCTCACATATCCTTAAGAGATGCTATGTCCCTGCCATCTTGTATCCCAGCGGTTCAGTGGGCCCAGTTTCATACCAAGTGTTTACAACAGGAAGTCCTCTGTGCAGAAGAACTGTTACAGGGCCGGTTTAATGGCCACCTGGCTATCCTTAGAAGTGGTCAGATCCCTGTCCTGGTGGTTGGATCTGAATAATCTTTCCAGGGGGGTTCCATGGGTAGTTAAGCCCTCTAGAGTAGTAGTGACCGATGCTAGCCCTGTAGGATGGGGGGGCCCCCCCATTTGTGGACCAACCTAGCCCAAGGTCGATGGTCATTAGAAGAAGCAGAAGACTCCTCAAACTTGAGAGAATTAAAAGCCATCAAACAGGCATTGCATCACTTTCTCCCACAGCTGTGGGGGTCTCACATCAGAATTCCGTCTGACAACGCCACGTCCGTCGCATACGTCAATCGACAAGGCGGAACTCAATCAAGAACTGATGTCTACTACGGTGGAGATCCTCGGGTTGGTAGAATCCCATCTCTCTCAGCCCTTCACATCAGAGGCGTGGCCAATACCAGAGCGGACTTCTTAAGTCGCCATACTCTCCACCTAGGAGAGTGGGTCCTCTGTCACCTGATCTTCAGGAAAATACGGATGTTGTGGGGTCTTCCCGAGATAGACCTGTTTGCTACCAGGGCCAACAGACAGGTCAAGAGGTTTGCCTCCCTGAACATGGCAGACCATCTGGAGATTGTAGACTCTCTCCAGACTCCTTGGGACTTTCATCTCGTTTACGCGTTTCCACCGATGAACCTGCTTCCAGTAGTTATCAGGAAGGAAGGAGCGAGGGTAATCCTCATCACTCCCTTTTGGCCCAGAAGACCGTGGTTTTCATGGCTCAGAACCATGTCAGTGTCAAACCCCTTGATCCTACTATCAGGTCAGGGCCTGCTATCTCAGGGTCCATTCAGTCATCCTCACTTAAGGGGTCTCCACTTGACGGCATGGAACTGGAGAGGCAGTTATTAAAATAAAGAGGGTTTTCAGACAACCTGATCAACACCCTACTCCAAAAGTAGGAAAGACTCCACAACCAGATTACACAGAGTGTGGAGGAAATTACTATAATTTCATACGGCCCCTTTCTTCAATGAGGTGCCAATACTAGCAATCCTGGAGTTTCTTCAGAAGGGTCGAGAGCTGGGTCTTTCAGTTAGCACCCTGAAAGTTCACACATCAGCTCTAGGGGCATCATACAGCTATAATACCGCAGGTGATAGATGGGTTTCCCGTTTCAGCGCAGCATGTGAGCATAGAGCTATTTGGACAGGGGTGAGTTTACCTCTCTGGGACTTCAATCTTGTCCTTGAGGTCCTCATAGGTCCACCATTTGAGCCTTTAGAGTCAGCCTCTCTTAAATATCTATCTTTAAAAACAGCTCAGATAGTGGTGCTAACTTCAGCCAGAAGAGTTAAGCCCCCGTCTCACATAGCGATATCACGGTTTTGGTGACTCACCAGCGACCTCACCAGCGATGTCGCTGTGTGTGACACTTTGCAACGATCAGCGACCTCACAGCAGGGGCCTGATTGTTGCAAAGTGTCCTGGACCATTTTTTGGTCGTTGGCCTCCCGCTGGCCAGCACACATCGCTGTGTGTGACCAGCGGGACCAACGATCTGGCTGGTAACTATGGTAAACATCGGGTTACTAGGGGCACGCGCGCACTTAGTAACCCGCTATTTACCATGGATACCACTCTGCTACGGTGCGTGGAGGCTCCCGCGCACCGTAGCAGAGTGGTATCCATGGTAAACAGCGGGTTAGTAGGGGCACACGCGCACTTAGTAACCCGATGTTTACCATAGTTACCAGCCTGCTCCTGCTTGCAGCAGGCTGGTAACGGGAGCAGGACATCGTGGAACGATTCTTTCCACGATATCGCTGCTCCCCTGATCGCTGGTGAGCCTGCCTGTTTGACAGCTCACCAGCGATGTATTAGCGATGCAGCAACGATCCCTGACAGGTCGTATCGTTGTCAGGATCGCTGCTGCATCGCTTAGTGTGACGGGGCCCTTAGTGATATTCAGGCTTTGTCTATTGATCCTCCATTTGTCGGCCTTTCCAGATAAGATAGTCCTGAGACATGATCCATCCTACCTTCCTAAAGTTGCTGCCAGGTTTCATAGAAGACAGGAAATCTTTCCTTCCTTTTTTTCCCGACCCTTCTACTCCTGAAGAATACAAGTTTCATACTTTAGATGTTAGGTCAGTCCTACATTACATAGACAGAATCCAGTCCTGGAGGCAGAGTAAGGCTCTGTTCGTGTCCTTTCAGGGCCACAGGAAGGGGTCTGCAGTTACAAAGAGCACCTTGTCTCGATGGATCAGGGATGCCATGTGTCTGGCCTTCTCGGCGAAAGGCGAAAGTTCCCCAGAGGGCCCATTCAGCACGGGCCATAGCTTCCTCCTGGGATGAGAAGGTAGACATCCCAATCGATTTGATATGCAAAGCAGCTACATGGTCTTCACAATCTACTTTTTACAACCACTATAGACTTGACTTGTACTCTGACTCGGTTCTCTGAAAATCTCTCAAGTGGGTGCTGAAAAGACTAGATTACTTACCGGTAATCGTGTCTTATGGAGTCCACGACAGCACCCACTCACTTCCCTCCTTTACTTTTCACAGACTTCTGGTGTACCTTGAGTGTGATTTACTATTAGTGGTTGTGTTTATATGTATAGTAATTGTTGATTATGAAGATTATGTTAACTTAGCGGTTCCTCTCATGCTCTGTAAAACAAACTGAGGAGGCGAGGGAGACCGCTCCTTTTTATCTGTAGGTTTCCTGTCCCTATGGGCAGATCCCCTCTCGTGGGTGCTGTTGTGGACTCCATAAAACACGATTACCGGTAAGTAATCTAGTCTTTTTCCTTTGAGGTAAAACGTTTTCTGCAGGTTTTACCTCACAGAAATAATCAGCTGCAATCCCATGCAGTTCTGTTTACTCTTACTTCCCTCCCAGGAGATGTGGTATGATCAGAACATGTCCCTGTACGGTAAGACACAGCCATTACACAGTACACAGCAGGGGCACATTTATAAGATTATCTCAGCACAGGTGTTTTGTTTTGTTTTGTTTTAAACACCTAAACGTGAAACTTTATATTTTAAGTTCTGTTTATTAAAATTCTTTGTGGGAAAATCCCCTTACAGAATAATGGTCTTTGTTCTATTAATATATAATTTACGGTTTTCTTCCTCCTCTCCTTTCAGGGTTCAGTCGTAGCCACCCCCTCTTCCCCCAGCACCAAACTTATTGGACACACTAACAGATTTTAGTTTCAGCATCATCTCTATTCTGATCACACCCAATTATACACTTGTGCTGACATTACTCACCACTACAAAATAAATACAAATGATTGTCTGCTGTGTCTAACATTACGTCTTCCATCTGAAACTTATAGTATGTTTTCTGCTTTTTCATAGATGACCGATCTTAAGGATAGGTTAACGTCTAATCGGTCAGGGTCCAACACCTGGCACCCGCCGATCAGCTATGTGTCGACTGGCTGGAAATACTCATTTATAGAGCTTTTCAGTCTTCTCATAGCATCCGCAGCAAGGTACTGCACATCCTATTCAAATCAATAGAAGGCAGATGTGTAGTACCCTGCGATGGCCACTACAAGACGGCCAGCTCCACAAGAGAGTATTTCCGGACAACAGCTGATTGGCGGCGATGCCGGACCCTGACCGATCAGACGTTGACCCATCGATAGGTCAATGAAAAAGTAGTGGACAACCTCTAATACTTCTTGAGTTTCATCCCTCTACTAATCTACCAAAGGAAAGATTTACACAAGTGTGTTTCACAGTCCGTATACGAACCACAATGCCTTGTCCGGCGGCAGGTCTCCAGACCCAAACTTACAGCCTCACATGGATTTGTGACATTTCCATGTCAGTATGTGGTTTTACCATAACTCCCAAACAATATTCCAATGGAGAATAGAATATACACTATATATGAGAAAATAAGAGTGTATAGTAGTAAATATTTGATGGACACTTTATAATAGGTGCCAATACAGTAATAGCAACCTATAAAAAATAAAGCTTAAATGCATGCAGAAATATACATTAGACTACAAAACATGATTACAGTGACTAATTTGTCATTCTGAATCTCCTTGTAGATTGTAAGCAGGGCCCTCACCTCTTCATCTTATGTGATTTGTGGAGCGGGGTTACTCTGTCATGTCTGATGAAAGTGTTAAGATAAACCTGAAAGGCCCCATTGTAGTCCAGGGCAGGTCAGGCACTGTTGTAACCATCATGTGCCAGATCTAGCAAAGTCATTATTTCTGTTCTTATAGATGTGAACATGGCCAAAAGCCTTCTCATCCAAATCCAATCATTGTAGAGCCTCCCATTTAACTCATTTTATATATAAAAAAAAAAATACAAAAAATCAGAAGACTGCTAGTTGCTTGGAAATAGAAGACCTTGGTTAAAAGCCATTTTTTTCTATTCTGACTCATACCGGGCAGTCGTTGAGTGATTCACACACAGCACAAACTTTGTGGTAAAGCCAAAGCTTCAAGCTATACGAAAATGGTGTCTACAAAGCAGCAGTGGATCAGACTAGCCAACTCATGCTCTCCTTAGGATAGCCATATTTTTGTTATAAAGAAGAGCGATATATATTTAAGTTGGGAAAACAGCTGTATAACTATTTCACTCATGTAAACTAAAGAGTCAGATGAGCAGTCCTTAGTGAGGTCTCAAAAAGAAGGCTGCCTGTCACCGACTAGGACCAGGGTTTAAAGCAGTTTTTGAAGCCAAAACCAATTATGAATCAAAAGGCAAAGTGTAAAAGGGCAGGTGCTACATGTCCTTTGAATCCACTGTGGGTTTTGGATTCAGAACTTGCATCAATAAGCCTGATCAAACCCTGCACGTGAACGGGCAGCCTTATGTGGCCAGAGTTAATGACATTAATGAGACACAGGCTTCTTAGCTACTGAAGTGGCTAATAAAGTCAATGTAGCACAGGCCCCTGGAGCTCTGAAGGGTTTAATACACAGACTGGTGCACATTGAACAATTACATAATGGCACAGGCTGAGCACACAGACCGTTTGGTGTTTGCAGGGAGAACAGATATTTGCCTTTTAAGTCAAGTACAAAAATCAATTCAAACAACAATAGAGCCTGAATTCAAGGCCCAGTGTGTGACAGCTTCTGCCTAATAGTACAAAACAGTAATCAGATGACTCCTGCTAAAGGAGCCTCGGTATGTACAGGGCACCAATTTATCAATGAGACGGGTTTTTGCAATAGACATTAAAATTCAATTTTTGCTGTGAAATTAAGATTAGAAATTAAATAGCTAGAAAAAAAATCTGGGGGAGGGATTTATGAAAAGCAAGAAGTTGAACTGTTTAAGTGTCTGAAAAATAGAAACTTGACTTAAGTGCAAGTCTTTCACTTTTTGCTTGTTTTGCTAAATATTTGCAAAAAAAAAAAAAAAAAAAACTGTTCAACCATGCATATATGCATATCTGGTCTATAGTATTACTGGAGTCATAGTTTTGTAGTAACTTAACCAACTATAAAGTGTTAGTATGGTCTGCAGCAAATGGATGATGCCAAGCTTTATCCCAGAATTGAAAGTTATCCTCATATCAATTGCTGAATCCCGAGAATGGGGCTTTACTGAGTCGTTGCTTGAATCGTGTAGGAGTGCACATGCTCTACACCTTTCCTTTTCATTGTCTATGTGACCGATTAAGAAAACCAAGTACAGAGCTCGGCTATTTCCGACAGTCCAATGAACAATAGGAGTAATCAAGCATGTGCACCTTCTTCCAATCAAGACAGGGCTTTGCACAGTTCCACTTTGGAGTTTGTGCAGTGTCCCAGCATTCAGACCCTCAGATTAGTAAAATATCCTCCAATAGACCCTTCTTAAACATTTCTCTGAAATTTACACAGGGTAATGGTGGCACTCAGATGTATTCTTCACCATGATCTCACCCTACCAAATTCATAGGAAACCAAGTGAATTTAAAAACAATTTTCTATGAAATTAAACACCTGTTTTGAGTTTTAAAAACAGAATAAAAAAAAGTGATCAAGTCCTACAAGTGTAATAGCATTCAGCCTGTGCCATTTCCCAGGTAAATTAACAGACAACAAAATTGAACCCAACATAATCAATAGAATCCTGCTGGTGCACACTTTGTATCTGTTCCTTTAACAGAACAGCAAAAAATTTGTTGGAAAACATAGGTGTGGACAGAGCCTAAAACACCTCATCCGTTATGCAGATTTGTTCCAGAAATTTCTCTATTACAACTGTCCCAATCTATACATATTCGGCAGAACCAACCAATTCAGATTAACTATTTTATTTTCAATTCTGCAACAAATAAGCCATGTCTTAGGGCTAAGCATATTTTCCCAAACAAGCCAAGCTTTAAGGGTGGGGTGACGCGTAATGCTTGTTGCATGTCTAACAAGGTACTACAAGTGCCATTTGTGACCCTAGCCTATTTAGGTTTAGCTAATGATCTGCATTTACAACTTTTCTACAGCCTGGTTTTCGGCTTTAGAAGAACCAAAGAACTCTTCTCAGTGATTAAAAGTCCCGGTACACATCAGGCTAATGTCTGCTAAATCTGTTGATAAACCGGTTCGGCCGACACTTAGGTTTAATGTGTGGGGGCGCCGGTTGACTAATGGTTGGGAGAGCTGTCGATCGCGCATGTCCAATTTCAGACTGACAATCACATTCTCTGGTAGATAGCAAACGTGTTTCTCAGAACACAGGAGCGCTCAGCCTGTGTATGGGAGGCAGCTGAACGATTGGATTATGCCTTACTACAGCTGATTATGACTGAGAATTGCAAGGCTGGCCATACACATTAAATGGCTGTCGCCAAAGTGGTACAAGACACATCATTAAGACTGGTGCTTGGCCTTCACCAGAAGAGTTACACCAGGCCCTTTCTGGAGTAACTTGCATCATTTTGGTAAACTTGCCAGGTAGGCTTTGGTGCACCCCATTCCTCCCCAGCTCTGTCAGCCTTTGCAAGGCTGGCTGGGACTGGTATAAAAATGGCAAGAGTCACAAAGATTTGCAGAAATGTTATAAGACAGAATTCTGGCATAAACACGTTAATCAGGCCCCAAGTCTGCTCATTTTAGTCTCATTGTGATTTGTTACTGATGGTTTAGAGCAGTGTTTCCCAAACTCCAGTCCTCACGGCCCCCCACACGTCATGTTTTCACGATTTCCTTAGTATTGCCCAGGTGATTTAATAATAATTCTAGGCATCAGAATCTGCCACAGGTTCTCTCACCTGTGCAATACTAAGGAGATTCTGAAAACACGACGCTTTGGGGTCCGCGAGGACAGGGTTTGGGAAACACTGGTTTAGAGGAAAACTTTGGCACAACAAACTGAACAAACCAGGTTAATATTGCATATTGAGTAAAACCATCACGCTGTCCTACCATGAAATATTACATCTGTTTAATGTTTTTAATTGGAATTATTTGAAGGCGGCTCTTTTGTATAGATATAGCTGTTACATACTTGCTATAGCGCCCTCTAGCGTTGTTTCCCTCTTAGAACATCCATCATGTACTGGTGGACACATGCCCAGACATTTGGTCCTATTCTACACAGAAGGATAATGATACTGGCAGCCAATAAGATTTAGCACCATAAAGAGACTTATGAGCACTGGATCCATTAGGGGCAGGTTTTCCAACTAAACTGCAGGATGCGCCATAACAAGTATGTAACAGTAATATCTAGACACAGGCACACTTTAAGGAACTAGTTACATTGAAGATGTCTTGCCCTTAAGCGGCATGTTATAAAGCAGAGCGATATATATTTAAGTTGGGAAAACAGCTGTATAACTGCTATTTCACTCAGGTAAACTAAGGAGTCAGATGAGCGGTCCTTAGTGAGGTCTCAAAAAGAAGGCGGCCTGTCACCGACTAGGACCACTCACTAGACTTAAGAATAACAAATCCCTTTTATGTTTCTAATAAAATGCAAGTTACACTGAATGTGTTCCCACAAACCTTTATAATCGGTCTGTTCAGCTCCTTCGGCCATGTTTGCCACAAGTAGGGCATGAGCAAAGTGACGTTTGTAAGATGGAGCACAAATGTAATCAACGCGACCCAATCCCATTACCTTCACGTCCAGCAATGTATACAAAACTTGATCCATTTCATTACAGCCCTAGAGACTGCGCAGAACTATTTTATCTTGCATTTACGTGTTGAACATGGCAAAGTGAATATGACAACTGTAGCCATCTTCTCTTGTAAAGTAAATTTATTCCAACATGTCAACGCATGTCTTCACCAACCGGTGACAAATGAAAGCTGAACAGCAATGGCTCCTGTTCTGAACGTCACACCTCACAACATTTTCAAATCATCTAATGGTTATGTTGTAATCCCGAAGCCATAACCATCTTAACACTCCATAATAAAGATATATTAGAGAGCTTATGGCAAGTATTGAAACTGGCAGGTCACAAATCAGAAGAAAGAACTGTCAAGAACCGGCTCTGTACAACAGCTTCATCCACCAGGAACATGATTGAAGTACTGCATGAACCATTTCATTGTGGGAATCATCTACAGTAGCCGTCCATAGCTGGGAGCACAGTAGTAGTGCCTTGTGTATAATAGCAGAACAATTGTGGTTTTAGCTGGTGTTCTTTCTATAATGGCATTGACCAATGACTTTAAGTGTAGATCTGCCACTTAGCACAATAAATCTAATCAGTCTGTGTGTGGTCTACACTTTAATTACAGCCCTTAAATGAATTACTGTTATGCTGCATAAACCAGATGTCCAACATACGTCTCGGCAGAAACGGTTCATTTATGCTCATTCTTTGTAAAATTATGGAGGGTCTTTGCAGAACGAGCTTTCACTTTCCTGCTCTGATCATCAGCAAGGTCATAGTCCTTAGAGAACAAGGCGTATTACAGAATGTAGATACTAGGTCGTGTACATTGACCTGAAAAAGTAATGACCCCCTTGTACTTTCGTTTTTCAGTGTGTAACGTTGAATTTAACGTAACAACTATACCTCTCATGTGTAACATCAAAATTATGTTTTTGTTTTTTTTTGCAACTTACTATGTTATATTAATTTTTACTATGGAGGAATGCAGAAGAACTTTGCTGTATATTCATTATTTTATGTTAATGGGTTACTCCAATCTTGTACGTTTACAGAAAATCCACAGAAACGTGCCAAGCAGTTTTTGGAGCCCACAAACGTTAGAATAGGAAGTCTCGTATGCAAGGCCATCTCTCCTATGACCACAACATGTGATGAGACTCACATCCATCGTAAACTTATGGCATATCATGTGGCTAAGTCATAACTTCAGGTCATGAATAAGTTCGATTATAAGTATTATACAGCCCTATGAGAAGACTTCCTAGACTCATTTGTAAAGTTCTTTATTTATGAATGTTCATAAATAGAGATATTAACATGCATTTCTTAAAGGGGTTGTCCCAGTTTGTGACACAAGTATGCAGTCATCATGTGACTTCAGACTTAAATTTGCGTGCTGTCTAGATTCTCCGGTGCCGGCAGAGAGCAGGCGGTCTTGTGACCGCAAGTATGTAATATGCACAATCCCAGCTACATTTCAGCTTGACATGCGTGGTCTCGTTCCATACAAATGAAATGAGTGAAACCACGCACGTCTAGTCGGAATGTGGTCATAAGTATGCATATCGCATACTTGCGGTCATATCACAGCTCACTCTCCCAGCCAGCAGAGAATCCAGACAGTGCAAGGTTCAGGAGCTGCGAGGATTGAAAAGTCTGCGGTCACAGTCACTGCATACTTGTCACAAACCTGGACAACCCCATTAAAGCACAGCTCAGACTATCAAAATAAGAGGATGAACCCTAAATATTGCAATGCCAATACTGCTCTCAGACGGAGCAATCGCCCTTTGCTCACACTCAATAGACAAGTGGCAGGGAGAACCAAACTGAATGAAGCTTAACTCCTACCATCAGTTTAACGACAATGATTTTTCACACGTGCAGAAAATTATTCACATTTCAACAGTGTTTTTGTTTAGAGTGTCAGATTTTACCAGCTTCATCATTTTTTTCTCTTTTGGATGAAGGGGAGGGTGGAGAATGGCATTTGTGCGCTATCCGATTTCACAGATCCAAACACTTGCATTGGCAATTTTGAGCCAACACCTGTATCACTTTGGTCAAGTCTCTGATGACCACTCAGAGGAGAAAAAAATAAGTCATACATGTGAACTACTCCAAAGACCATCATAGGTACAAGTACTGTTAAAAACAGGGATAGCTCTGATGTGTCAATCATGGTCAGCTTTCATTGGTGATATACAGTAGCCAAGTTCAAATTATGAACATCCATAGACAAGATCCATCTTTCACAATTAAGGTATAGTAGGATGACAAATACTCAAATTGGATCAGAATTGTAAATATTTAACAGCTATTTTGTGCATAAATATTCACCAATATTCCAATTTGCAAAGTCAAAAAAAGATAGGGGAAAGTTTTAGCTAGATTTTTTTTAATATTTTTTAAATTTTTATTTTTTCTAATCTATGTTCTGTAAGTGGTTATGGAGGCCGTCATCTTTCCTGAGCAGACACTGACTGCTGAGAGATCTTATGATCTCAGCAGAACTGAACATGTCAGTCTATCATGATGCTTAATGGAGTGAAAACTGAAAGTTCAGGATTTTTTTAAACAGATTCAGACACAAAACAAGGCCGGGTTCTCGCCATGTACTGGTCACCCGTCAGCTTCTTTTTTGAATAACCCAAAAACATCTGAATATCATTTTTTTGGAAGCCTCGGATGCCGAGAGGGAACCAGGACAGCGTGAACTCAATCAGAAATACTAAAACTAGGAAAGAAATTCAAATATAAAAAAGTGTGACAAAACATTTCCAGTAGACATCAGTTTTGGATAATGGTCTTGCCGGACAAGTCCAGCAACTAAGCACCAGTCTATGGACTTTGTATATACGGAGCCTGTTGTGGGTGGGGTTAGCTTTCTCAGCTCTGCTTCATTCTAAACCTAAAAGCTCTGATTGTGTCAGAATGGCGGCACCCAGTAATCTAAGTGATACATCGTTGGATTCAGGGTCTCTTTGCCTATATCAAGCTGCTCTCAGAAGAGATAGCAAAAACCTGCTAACCTATTCCCTTTAACATCGTACATTAAAATAGAACAATTAAAACAAACACCATTTAAAAAAAATTTATATTTGAGCCTTTATTTTAAATAAACAAAATTCACCCTCAACACAATTGAAAAAAAAAACATCAGTAAGACCTCACTTAGAAGTCAGGTTTTTGTTGTTTCATCCCTGATTTGCAAAGCAGACAACATCAGCGTGACAAATCAGGGATGTTCGTGGTTCCGGCTTGTTCGCGCGCAAAAAATAAAATTCGGCTCTGCCCACGAACACCAATTTGAAATGCCGAACAAATTCACTCAACACTACTGCCTACATCCAGCTCTTACACTCCCAAATTATTATTTTTTCTATACATTTTTTAAAATGGATAAAAACTGTATTAAAAAAAAAAAAAAATCAAAAACATAATTTCCTCATCAATACGCCCCACTTCTAGCATTCTCTTTCTGACACTACCTGGTGACCATTGCAGCAAGTCAATGACTGAGGCGAGGCACCAGTTAATCCAGTCATTGGCTTCAGTGGTAATTTGTCCCTATGTTATTCCCTCATTGCTGCAGTACAAGCTGGGGACCAGGGAGCACTGGAATGAGAGTTAGAGTATCGATGAGGCAATAGCTTCTTTTTTTTTTTAAAATCCATTCTGAAAATTAAAAAAAAAAAAAAAAAAGTATATGGAAGTAGAAGAGATGTAGATGGCACAAGCCGCTTAGCTCAGCGATCGGCTGCAGCAGTCACATGGGCTGAAGTTGTAACATCACTACTGTAACAGTGACGTTCAGCAGAATAGCTGTGAACGGGTTATTTGCAATACTTCTGAAGTGCTGGTGATGGGGGATGTATTCATCTCCCCGGTACCACACACACCTAGCTACACAGCATTGATTGCCAGTTCAAGTCTGCTCAGGACAAGAATTCTGCATTGTCCCACTGTTGAGAAAAGAGTTTCTCTTTTCTCCCAAAACAAACAGATCCTAGACTAGCTCCTCACTGATGCCCTAAACTGACCGAATAAATACATTATCTATAGAATAGAACCAGTGTCACGCTTTACTTCTCCATGTACATGGCACAAGTCTTACACCATGATAATTATCTGCAGCATTAATCAAAGAAAAGTAATGAATTTCTGACACAGATTTTGTTCAAGAGTAACTTTCTTTTAATAACTCTTGTCCAGCATGGAAAGTCATGAAACTTTGCAAATCACTTTTAGGCCTCATACACAAATCCATTTTTAAAAATGTGAAAAAAAAATAAAAATATGGCACCAGTGTAAATGTATGGTCCGTATGTCCATTTTTACCAGTGTGTTTTTCATAGATGGATAAAATTACAAAGCTTCTATTGTTTGCAATTTTAAAATACGGACAGTGTACAATGCCATGTGTTCTGTACGCGTTTTTTCATGGACCCATAGACTTGTATTGGCCCTTGTCATTTGTGTCTGAGTTTCGCACAGACACATGAACAGCATCATAGATTATAATAGGTGCGTGTTTTATCCATTTTATTTTATTTATTTATTTATTTATTTTTTTTAAAACCACCACGTATGTGCAACATGGACGTTTGAATGAGGCCTTTTAAGGGAGTTTGACTTCATCCCTGAAAATGAATGAAAGCGGCTTCCAGCCTCTGCTTATCCCCAGTCTACTGCCCTGAAATTAGAACACACTCATGTGGAGTACAGATGATTGCAGTAGAAGGGTCAGCACCTGTCTCCTCCTCAAAATTAATCAGAACAATCTCCTGGAGCACCTTAGCCTCACAGCTAGTGAGACAGGTGCTGAGCATCACTGCAATCATCTGTACTCCAAACAACTACAATAGGATATCAATTCAGCTAAAGGCAGGAAAATATACTGTGGAAAAGCAGGGTTTGGAAACCGCTAGGTTTTTATTGTTTTTTTTTTTTTTTTTGAATGAAGAATATAGTTCCACTATAGTTTGAAAAAAAAAGTTTCAAAGTTTCATGGACAAGAAAATAAAAAAATTACCCTAAGAAATACATGGCTGATGTAGCAAATCTGCACTGTGTAAACATATCTTTAGTGCGTGTTCACATGGTGCTTTTTTGCAGCGTTTTCCACCAATGAATTTAAAAAAAAAAAAAAAAAAAAAAGAAGTGTTTACGTGTAAAACACTGTACAATCCTCGCCTTCAAACAAATCAATGGGTCATTGCTTACAAAAAAAAAAAAAAAAAAAAAAAAGTGCAAGAAGTTTACTTTGGGCTTACCCCATGTTCTAGTTCAGAGCCATCGTTCACATACGACATTGGTGATGTGACAAGTCAGACAAGCGTTCTTAGAAAGCCACGGGCTGTGCCAAGTGCATTATGCAGCACGTGCCGTCCTGATACATTGGGTACGATCGGCTCCAGATGAAGCACGCCGCCTGCTTTGTGTTTAAGGGACACGATTGATAAATGAGCCTCGTGCATTTTCTGTAGCTTTACGTAGGAATTCAGGCTAACCTACATCACCTCGATACAGGGAGAAGAGAGAACGAATGGCCAAGAAAAAAAAATACTGCAATGATGCATACCAAGTGTATATATAAAGTACAACATGGCCATATTGCCAGGCTCGCCAGCTCGCACATCAGGGGAGAAAGCTTCTGACAGGTTAGATACAATGTACCAGGCTGGGAATTTCTGATCCTTTCCCAAGCCAGAATAAGGATGAGGCGCCAAGTGGCCTCACAAGGATGAAGGCAGCGGGCAGAGCTGGGTATACAGCAGGCATCTTGGTACCCAGGGTGGAGGAGCACCAGCATGTGCACTGGGCACACCCCCTCCATACAGCCCAAGCCTAAGAGAAGCCACTTCAATAAACTCATGGCAGCAGCACCGGTGCCCACTACCCTGGCACCAGCTGTCCTGGCATCTCGGAGATGCTGCCCCACAGATGTGCCTGCCATTACACAGGGCAGATGTGGCTTACCCAGCACACAGAATTAAACTTGGGCCTCTGTCACTTTTCTGCCAGCAGCAGCTCCTCCCCGACTCCCAGAAAAGCTCCAGCTGCAGCCCCACAGCAGCTCGGTGACTGGGCACTGCCCTCCCACCAGAGCAGCAGGCATAGTGGTGGTGCTGTGCCTTGCTCTTCCGCAGAGGAGATGGAAGGGTCTTACCTCCCCCTGCAGTCTGCACACAGGCTCCGTGTCTGGGACCAGCACTCTCCTCCAGCCTCTGTCTGCAGCCAGTCTAGCTCTCACTCTGACAGCCGGAGAGAGGAGACAAGTTCTAGAGGGAGGTGTGAGGGGGGAAGGGAAATGCTTCCTGCCCAGCCCTGACTGGCGGATCCACAGCCGACACTGACACCTACCGGCTGGATGTGCAAGTGCAGCGCTACAATCCTTCCCACTAGTGCTAGTGCATCCTATGGAGGGAAGGAGGGGCAGCTTCCTCGTCATCCCAATTTGGCCCTACTTTCATTCAGCTGCAATCATTGCTATGGGGGTTAATAACGCGTGTTATAGGTGAAGCTATCACCAGCTCGCCGGCTAGTGTGAACCTACAACTCCCAACAGTCTCTGACACCTGCGTGGTTTCAGGAATGCTGGGAGTTGTAGTTTTTCACAACCAGTGAAGTACCAAAGGTTTCTAGCCCAAACTTATGCACTGAGTTATGACTAAAGGAAGGCAGTATGGGGCAGTATGTGGCACAGGGATGCAATGACTGTGTCACAGAAAAAGTGGTATCCAAACGGCAGCGTAACGTGGAGCTCGTGTCCCAATGCGAAACCTCCAACTATCACGGGTTTCATAGAACTGGTCTTCTCTTAGGCCACGTTCACACATTCAGTATTTGGTCAGTATTTTACCTCAGTATTTATCAGCCAAAACCAGATGAGGAACAATCAGAGGAAAAGTATAATAGAAACACATCACCACTTCTGTATTTATCACCATCTCCTGTTTTTGGCTTACAAATACTGAGGAAAAATACTGACCAAATACTGAAGGTGTGAACATGGCCTTGTGGGCCAAAGGGACATTTTTGGCATCCCAAAGACTCCTGGGCGCGGATTTGACTGCAACCCCTGTAGCCACTATCGTTACGTCCCTGGCTGGTTTACTTTGGCCATGACACAGGCTGTGTGGGCACTGATTGCTGTATGCCACTGCTACATGGCTGCATAGTGCAAGTGAATGAGGTCACATTATCGCCACAAAGCACTATGACAAGCAAGCCACAAAAAATCCCAGCGATTCCGACTTTTTGGTGACTTGTTTGTCAAGGTCTTTGTACATTGTGGGTCACAATGCAGCCCCATTCACTTGTACTGCACTGCAACATAGCAGTGGCATACAGCCATCTTTGGCCACACAATCTGTGTCGCGGTCTATGTTCCCATATAACCCCAGCCTAAATCAGCTTAGGTATCGTTTAGGATAGGGGTGCCCGACCTGCAGCCCAGGGGCCACATGTGGCCCACAATGACAATCTGCGTGGCTCCAATCACATGGACAGAAAAATGCTTAACAGGATAACTATAGGTGAGCAGAAGAGGAATGGCAGTCAGCTGAGGGACAGGGACTGGCAAGTGCTAATGGTGCCCTGTGTAGATGTATCTGGATGCCCCATACTTCAGTACAAGGGGGTCTCTAGATGAGTTTGGCTTCAGAAAGTAGCATGTGAATTAAACAGGTAGTCTTCATGTCTGTGCTCGCCCCATTTTAGTTTATGGGAGTACTGAATCATTAGGCAGTAAGAAAAAAAGTCATGACCTATTGTAGAGAGCCGAGAGCATGCAGCACCTCTTCCTCTTTAGGACCTGTTCACACAGCTTTTTTATGATGATTTAGAAGATGATTTTATTACAAATCCACATTAAAATGCTTCTAATACTCTTTGAATAAGCTTCATATTAGTTTTAATGAGAAATGTTTGAAACCATGTGAAAAAAACAGCGCTGTGTGCGCTAAAGGAGCTTCTCCCATTAAAATCAGTTGGAAATTTATTCAAAGAGTATTTGACACAGTTTTTGATGTGGATTTAGGAGGGAAACTATTTCTAAATCCTCGTAAAAAAAACCTCAGTGTGAACGTATCATTAGAGTGGAGGTAAGAGTTCTGTAAGTAGAACTTACTTATCAGACATTTATGGTATAAACATTTCATATGCCGCAAATATTACAGAAGGTAATGCCCCTTTAATTTTTATTGTGGCCCCTGCGTTGGATCAGTATGACAATGTGGCCCTTGGATCAAAAAAGATTGTGTATCCCCGGTTTAGGAGAGGGGGGTAGAGACCTGAGCCCCCCTCTGTGCTGTGATACATACAAGCTGCAGGAGACAAAATAAATATTTTTTTTTTCAGCCCAAAAAATACTTGTATTTAAGCAAAAAAATAAATAAAAGTTCACAAAAGTTGTCCATAGCCTGTAAAGGAGATGCAGTGGGGACCATTAATTTTGTGGTCACGCAATATACAGAAGGCATAGACTAGGTCACAGTCATTCACTAGACTTCATTGTCGTTCACTAGATTTATAGAATTAGGGGGTATTTTTTATCCTCTTTCTAATGTATGGATCCTGTTTGGCATCGATTGTCTTTTTAATGGCTGTCATCATATTTACTGACATTCTGCCAACATCTCATTGACTTTGTTCTTTTTTAACTGCCATGGAGACATTGGCACCTCTTCTGTGCTGGCAGCTCCTCTCCATAAAACCACATGTGATGTCAGTAAAAGCCTGTCATGAATCGTAGACTATTTCCTGGAATCTGATGATGTCTCATGTCGTTTGTCTGCAGCACAATGAGTAAACCTCTTCCTGCACATTACAATAATATGCCTAGTTATACATGTCTGGAAGAAGGGTGATTTTGCCAGCATTTCTGGTTAAAATTAGGCATAATTCACATTACTCTTTCTCTTACAATGTTCTGTCACCCATTAACGCTTCATAGATATCTATCAGAGCATGCAGACATACACAGTAAATAGCTTTTAATATTTGCAACTGAAGATGCAATAATATAGTACCCCACATGGAGGTGAGGAGACCCCAGAAAAAGCATTAAACTCGGTCCAACTTCTAGAGCTAATTAACACCATCATTGCCTCATGTGCAGAGCCGCCTTGAGAGTTGCATGCGCTGTCCTAATTTTAAGGAAATAAGGAACCCATGGAAGCTCCTTTTCACAGATCCTCCACACCCCTGACTCTAGTTTTAGCTTAGTCTTCATTGTAAGAATGAAGTTAGTTCGGTGAATGATGGCACTGCGACGGAATTAGGTTCCGTGGTTTATGCCTCTTTTGACGAAGCGATTGAGTGGGTCTGGAAATTAGGAAAAGGTACGCTGATATCCAAACGGACATTGAAGGGGCGTTCAGGTTATTGCCGGTGCACCCGGATACATGGGCATACCCAGGATCAGAACTAGGGGGGGGCAAGCCATGGTCACAGATACCGAAGAGAAATATATATATAGTACAATGCAAATATTTCACTTCTTACATTACATGAGTGATATCTATTGTAAATTCCACAATAGCTCAGAAACCAGCGAATCCCTCCACACAGTATACTGGCCCCCATAAAATGCTCCATACAGGATGCTAGTCCCCATATAACGGTCCATACAGCATACTGGTCCCCATATAACGCTCCATACAGGATACTGACCCCCATATAACGCTCCATACAGAATACTGTCTCCCATATAATGCTCCATACAGGATACTGGCCTCCATATAATGCTCCATACAGAATACTGGCCCCCATATAACGCTCCATACAGAATACTGGCCCCCATATAACGCTCCATACAGGATACTGGCCCCCATATAACGCTCCATACAGGATACTATCCCCCATATAACGCTCCATACGGAATACTGGCCCCCATATAACGCTCCATACAGGATACTGGCCTCCATATAACGCTCCATACGGAATACTGGCCCCCATATAACGCTCCATACAGAATACTGGCCTCCATATAACACTCCATACAGGATACTGGTCCCCATATAACGCTCCATACAGGATACTAGCCCCCATATAACGCTCCATACGGAATACTGGCCCCCATATAATGCTCCATACAGAATACTGGCCCCCATATAACGCTCCATACAGGATACTGCCCCCCATATAACGCTCCATACAGGATACTAGCCCCCATATAACGCTCCATACGGGATACTGGCCCCCATAAAACGCTCCATACAGGATACTTGCCTCCATATAACGCTCCATACAGAATACTGGCCCCCATATAACGCTCCATGCAGGATACTGGCCCCCATATAATGCTCCATGCAGGATACTGGCCCCCATATAACGCTCCATGCAGGATACTGGCCCCCATATAACGCTCCATACAGAATACTGGCTCCCATATAATGCTCCATACAGAATACAGGCCCCCATATAACGCTCCATGCAGGCTGTTCCCCACACATAATGCCTCATGCAGGCTGTTCCACCCACATAATGCCCCACGTAGGCTGTTCCCCCCACATAATGGCCCATGCAGGTTGTCCCCCCCCCACACATAATACCCCATGCAGGATGACACCCGCCCTCCCTTATAATGCCCCATGCAGGATGTCACACACACCCCGTCCCTTATAATGACCCATGCAGGATGTCACCCCCCCTCCCTTATAATGCCCCATGCAGGATGTCATATATCCCCCCTCCCTTATAATGCCCCATGCAGGATGTCACCCCCCCTCCCTTATACAGTAATGCCCCATGCAGGATGTCACACAAGCACCCCATATAATGCCCCATGCAAGATGTCACACAACCACCCCATATAATGCCCCATGCAGGATGTCACACAACCACCCCATATAATGCCCCATGCAGGATGTCACACAACCACCCCATATAATGCCCCATGCAGGATGTCACACAACCACCCCATATAATGCCCCATGCAGGATGTCACACAACCACACCATATAATGCCCCATGCAGGATGTCACACAACCATCCCATATAATGCCCCATGCAGGATGTCACACAAAAACCCCATATAATGCCCCATGCAGGATGTCACACAACCACCCCATATAATGCCCCATGCAGGATGTCACACAACCACCCCAAATAATGCCCCATGCAGGATGTCACACAACCACCTCATATAATGCCCCATGCAGGATGTCACACAACCACCCCATATAATGCCCCATGGAGGATGTCACACAACCATTCCATATAATGCCCCATGCAGGATGTCACAAAACCACCCCATATAATGCCCCATGCAGGATGTCACACAACCACCCCTTATAATGCCCCATGCAGGATGTCACACAACCACCCCATATAATGCCCCATGCAGGATGTCACACAACCACCCCATATAATGCCCCATGCTGGATGTCACACAACCACCCCATATAATGCTCCATGCAGGATGTCACACACCCCCACCTCACCCCCCTCCCTTATACTGCCACAGGCCTCCATACAATAAAAAAAAAAATCAAATACCTCACGTCTCACCTGCTGCCGCTGTTCCGGACTTCTCAACATCGCCGGCCTCATCCCGCTCTGCGCTGTGACTGCTCAGTAGACAGCGCGGTGTAAAGACGTCACCGCACCCTCTGACCTGAGACGTCACAGTGCAGCAGCCGCGGAGGATGCAGGAGCTGCTGCGGAGGCACGGGGAGAGGTAAGTATTGTGCCGGGTGCCGGGGCCCTGAGCAAGCGGGGGGGGGAGTGGGCGCTAACACCACTCTCCTCCGCTCACGGGTCCCATAGCAAGCGGGGTGCCCGACGGTGAGGGGCCCCCCGCCTGCTCAGGGCCCCGGCATTTGCCCGGGTATGCCGGGTGCTGACGCAGGCCCTGGTGCAGCTGCCCCCCCTGCCCCACGGTGGGTAGGCCCATGCCCATGCCCGGATAGTGTCCGACTGCTTGGTTGTTTTTGGAATGGAGCATATTTCATAGATCATTGCCTGCCAATTGGCTGTTCTATTTCTTGCTCTTTGTTTGAAAAGTTTAGTTGCTTCCTGGAATGGGTTGTCCGGGACATGTCTGGGAAGGTGGGGGGGCACCGATCATTCATTATCTGGACGATTTTTTGTGTTCGGCCTGAAGGATTCACCGATGTGTGAATACTAGTGTTGAGCGAGCATGCTCGACACTGCTCGGTACTCGCCCGAGCATCTCACTACTCGGGATGTTCGGCAAGCACCGAGCATTTTCGGGTTACTCGGGCGGGAGCTCGGGTCTCCGCCCTGCATGTTTGGCGCTCTTTACAGAGCCAATGAACATGCAGGGATTGCCAGCCAGTCACTGTAATGCCGCAGCCATGTTGGTTGTGGGCATTACAGTGATTGGCTGGCCGCACAGCGTCACCTCGAGTATTTAAAACCGGGCGCCGCTATCTTGGACACAGTCGCTCCGGATCAGACAGTGTAGGGAGAGTGCTGCTGAGCTAGGGAGAGATTTATCCAGCAAAATAGGTAGTGTAGGGTCTCTAAAGCCTGCAAAATCAAACAAACAGTCCTTCTGAGGACTAATATCCATCCCAGATATCAGGCAGGCAGGCTGTATAGGAGACGCAGTGGTTATACCAACAAATACTGCATTACAGTCCTGTGTGCTGCTGCTGCTCAAATTGCTAGACTTAGGTCTCAGGGGCCAGGAAAAATCCTTTTTTTTCATCTAAATCCTCTTTTTTTTTTCCTCAGTCAGACTGTACAAATACCCGTCTTATTAACCTTTTGGTATTCCCCCCCCCCCACAAAAAAAAATTGAATGTGTCTGTGAATGTTCAGACACAAATATATCTGTTTAAAAGAGTCTGGTTTCGGCCAGATAACTAGAACTGTGGTTTTGCAGTTCCACTGTTCAAATCTCTGTATTATCCACTTTTTTGCATTTTTTCCATAAAAAAAAAAAATTGAGTGTCTCACTGACTGTTCAGACACAAATATATCTATTTAAAAAATTCTGGTATTCTCCAGGAAATTAGAACTGTGGTTTTCCTCTTCCACGGTTCAAATCTGGGTGTTATCCACCTTTTTGCCTTTTTTCCATAAAAAAAAACAGTTTGAGTGTCTCGGTGACTGTTCACACACAAATATATCTGTTTAAAAGATTCTGGTGTAGGACAAAGAACTAGAACTGTGGTTTTCCTCTTCCACGGTTCAAATCTGGGTGTAATCCACCTTTTTGCCTTTTTTACATAAAAAAAAACAGTTTGAGTGTCTCGCTGACTGTTCAGACACACATATATCTGTTTAAAAGATTCTGGTGTAGGCCAGAGAAATAGAACTGTGGTTTTCCTCTTCCACGGTTAAAATCTGGGTGTTATCCACCTTTTTGCCTTTTTTCCATAAAAAAAAACCAGTTTGAGTGTCTCGCTGACTGTTCAGACACAAATATATCTGTTTAAAAGATTCTGGTGTAGGCCAGAGAACTAGAACTGTGGTTTTCCTCTTCCACGGTTCAAATGAGGGTGTAATCCACCTTTTTGCCTTTTTTCCATAAAAAAAAACAGTTTGAGTGTCTCGGTGACTGTTCACACACAAATATATCTGTTTAAAAGATTCTGGTGTAGGACAAAGAACTAGAACTGTGGTTTTCCTCTTCCACGGTTCAAATCTGGGTGTAATCCACCTTTTTGCCTTTTTTACATAAAAAAAAACAGTTTGAGTGTCTCGCTGACTGTTCAGACACACATATATCTGTTTAAAAGATTCTGGTGTAGGCCAGAGAAATAGAACTGTGGTTTTCCTCTTCCACGGTTAAAATCTGGGTGTTATCCACCTTTTTGCCTTTTTTCCATAAAAAAAAAACAGTTTGAGTGTCTCGCTGACTGTTCAGACACAAATATATCTGTTTAAAAGATTCTGGTGTAGGCCAGAGAACTAGAACTGTGGTTTTCCTCTTCCACGGTTCAAATGAGGGTGTAATCCACCTTTTTGCCTTTTTTCCATAAAAAAAAACAGTTTGAGTGTCTCGCTAACTGTTCAGACACAAATAAATCTGTTTAAAAGATTCTGGTGTAGGCCAGAGAACTAGAACTGTGGTTTTCCTCTTCCACGGTTCTAATCTCCTTTTTATTACCCTTTTGCCATTGATAGTGCGAGTGTAAGCTATTTTACTTCATTTACAATGGGCAAGGCGCATGGCAAGGGACGTGGAACTGGACGTTCTGGTGATGGTGCGTGCAGAGGACGGGGCCGTGGCCAAGGTGAAAATGTTCCACAACCAACAGTCAGTTCTTGACCGAATTACTAGGAAAGCACACAACAACACCACTATTGCCAACTGATCAGTGTGAACAGGTTATTAATTGGATAGCAGATAATACTTCCAGTCACCTGGGCACCACCACCTCCGGTCTGTCTTCCACACGGTCAAGTCTTAGTAGCCGTGAGTCTCGACCGCATACTCCTCCTCACCCTGATGCTCCTTCCTCCCACCATGCCGAGTGTCGTCAGACAGCAACTGATCCCACAGTTGGACACTCTGAAGAGCTGTTCACTGGTCCATTTCCATATTTGGGCCCCTCGCCTGCTCCGCTTGAAGTGGTGGAAGAGGAGATCCCATGTAGTGATGGCCAAATATTTGAACAGCCACGGCCACAGGAAGTCGACACTGTCACAAGAGGTGGACGATGACGAGACACAATTGCCATGAAGTGAGGAGGAGGATAGTGGTGTGCAAGTGGAAGAGGAGGAGGTGGTGGATGATCTAGTAACTGACCCAACGTGGCAGGAGGACACGCAGAGCGAGGCCAGCAGCACACAGGGGGAGGGAGGCAGAGTACCCCAACAGGCAGGAAGAAGCAGTGTGGTGGCCGCAGACAGAAGGCGGGCAACCGTTCCCCATAACACCAACACAAGGGACATTGCCAGTACAACCGGTAGGTCTTCCAGAGTCTGGAATTTTTTTAAAGACTCTGCTGATAACCCCAAAAAGGCCATTTGTACCACCTGCCAGGCCAGCATCAGCAGGGGTGACAAAAGTACCAGCCTGACCACCACCAGCATGATCAGGCACATGTCAGCAAAGCACCCGACTTTGTGGGGCGAACCCCAGGGTCCACGACCAGTGTCAGCGGGTGTCACCACTGCTTCTTCCGCTGTTGTGCGTGTAAGAGAACCCCCTGTTGTGCGTGCAAGGCAATCCTCTGTCCATACTGCATGCATAGATGCCCCCTCCTCTCAGTCTTCACTTGTTATGGCAGTTTCTCAAGAAACAGCATCAACGTCCACGTCCCACCGCAGCGTTCAATTGTCCATATCCCAGACCTTTGAACGAAAGCGCAAATTCGCAGCCACCGCCCCACTGGCCACAGTCCTAAATTCGCACATTTCACGACTGCTTGCGTTGGAAATGCTGCCTTTTAGGCTGGTGGAGACGGAATCCTTCCGCAACCTTATGGCGGTGGCCATCCCTCGGTACTCGGTCCCCAGCCGACACTATTTTGCCCTGTGTGCCATCCCCGCACTACACAAGCACGTGTCCCAAAACATCTGCCGTGCCCTCAACAACGCAGTTACTGGGAGAGTCCACCTGACAACGGACACGTGGACAAGTGCTTGTGGCCAGGGACGGTACATCTCCCTGACGGCACACTGGGTAAACATAGTGGAAGCCGGGACCCAGTCGGACCTTGAGACGGAACACATCCTCCCCACACCGAGGATTGCGGACCCTATGTCAGTCAGAATTGCCCCCACAGTGTACAGCTCCTGCGCATCATCCTCCTCCTCCTCCTCATGTTCAGCCTCCATCTCATATCACCACATCAGTTACAAGCTAGAAGCACTGCAGTACTGCCTCAGCCAAGTGGCAACAGGCTGTGCTGAAACTCATAAGCTTAGGTGATAAACCTCACACTGCTTGCGAGTTGTGGACAGCTGTGAAAGAGCAGGCAGATCTGTGGCTGAGACCGCTGAACCTACATCCAGGCATGATCGTGTGTGACAATGGCCGTAACCTGGTGGTGGCTCTGAGGCGAGGCGAGATCACACATGTACCATGCCTGGCTCATGTGCTTAACCTCATGGTTCAGCGGTTTCTTAAATCGTACCCCGAGTTGCCAGATCTGCTCGTCAAAGTAAGCCGCCTGTCAGCTCATTTTCGGAATTCGGCTACAGCTTCCGCCGCCCTTGCTGTGTTGCAGCAGCGTTTGCAGCTTCCGGCACACCGACTGGTGTGTGATGTCCCCACACGTTGGAACTCTACCCTCCACAAAGGATTTTTGAGCAGAAGAGAGCAGTTGTGGAGTACCAGCTGCAACAAGGCCATCGATATTCAGGTCAGACTCCACACATAAGACCTCAGGAGTGGACCTGGATGTCTGACATATGTACCATCCTGACAAACTTTGAGGAGTCCACCAAGATGGTGAGTGGCGATGACGCCATCATCAGCGTCAGCATCCCACTTGTCTGTCTTTTGCAACGCTCTCTGTAGAGAATTAAAGAGGAGGCATTGCAGCCAGAGTATGATGAGATGGATCAAGAAGCTGAAGCGGGCGATTACACACAGCCAAGCCTCATCTTATCCCAACGTGCATTGGGGGACAATGAGGGAGAGGAGGAGGAAGAACAGGAGCTGGTATCATGAGCTGTAGATGGTAGTACCTATACAACTGTCATACCGTTGGTTCAGCGTGGGTGGCCTGAGGACAGGGGGGAGGAGGAGGAGAGCATGGTCAGTCGTCATCTTGGTGAGGACACGGAAGTCTTGCCCATTACCAGTCTGGCACGCATGGCTGACTTTATGTTACGCTGCCTTAACTGTGACCCTCGCGTTGTCAAAATTTTGGGTGACAGTCATTACTGGTTGGTGACACTTTTAGACCCCCGCTACAAGGAGAACTTTCACTCTCTTATTCCTGAGGTGGAGAGGTCTACAAAAATGGGGCAGTACCAGAAGGCCCTTGCTGCAGAAATGTTAAAAAAATTCCCATCTGAACACGCTAGCGGCAGAGGCCACAGTTCGTTGCCCAAACAAGGCGTACAGGCGAGAGAGACACAACTCCAATCCAGCAGAGGCAGGGGAACACTGTCAATATTCTGGGACAGTTTTCTGAGACCCGCCAAGCTTACAGGCCCTGAGGCGTGGGGTACTCTCACAAGGAGTGGAAAGTTTCAAAAGATGGTGAGGGAGTACCTTGCCGACCGTACCAGCGTCCTCCGTGATTCTTCTGTGCCTTTTAATTATTGGGTATCCAAGCTGGACACTTGGAATGAACTCGCTCTGTACGCCTTGGAGGTCCCGGCCTGCCCTGCCGCTAGCGTGTAATCAGAGCGTGTTTTTAGTGCCGCTGGGGGAATTATAACTGATAAGCGCAACTCGCCTGTCAACTGACAATGCTGACAAGCTGACCCTTATCAAAATGAACAAGGGCTGGATTGGGCCAGACTTCTCATCACCACCAAATGACAGCAGAGTAACATAAAGTCAAATCCACTGTGTTATTTCGGGAGCTGTATTCCCATGCACCGCTTCACACCCACACATGGGTATACGCTTCCTCATTTCGGCTGTTTTTTGCTCTTCTCCTTATCCTCAGCCTCCACCACCGCTATACCACCAGGGTGACTGTGGTCCGTGTTGCTAACATTGCAAGTTCATCCGTCCTAATTTTTGGCAGCTTTTGCTTGGAAGGCATAGGCAAAGATTATGGGAGACCCACTCCCCAATAATGGGAATAATGTTTTTAATATGCTGTACTGCATGGCTCTTGTAAGGGGCATTGCAAGTTCCTCCGTCCTAATTTTTGGCAGCTTTTGCTTGGAAGGCATAGGCAAAGACTATGGGAGACCCACTCCTCAATAATGGGAATAATGTTTTTAATATGCTGTACTGCATGGCTCTTGTAAGGGGCATTGCAAGTTCCTCCGTCCTAATTTTTGGCAGCTTTTGCTTGAAAGGCATAGGCAAAGACTATGGGAGACCCACTCCCCAATAATGGGAATAATGTTTTTAATATGCTGTACTGCATGGCTCTTGTAAGAAGCATTGCAAGTTCCTCCATCCTAATTTTTGGCAGCTTTTGCTTGGAAGGCAGAGGCAAAGACTATGGGAGACCCAATCCCCAATAATGGGAATAATGTTTTTAATATGCTGTACTGCATGGCTCTTGTAAGGGGTATTGCAAGTTCCTCCGTCCTAATTTTTGGCATCTTTTGCTTGGAAGGCATAGGCAAAGACTATGGGAGACCCACTCCCCAATAATGTGAATAATGTTTTTAATATGCTGTACTGCATGGCTCTTGTAAGGGGCATTAAAATCGTCTTGTTAAGCTACTGTGACCTCCACGTCTTTTCCAAGGGTCATTAATATTGTCTCTTTATTCCACTGGGACCTCCACGTCTCTTCCAAGGGGCATTGATATTGTCTTTTTATTCCACTGGGACCTCCACATCTCTTCCAAGGGGCATTGATATTGTCTTTTTATTCCACTGTGACCTCCACGTCTCTTCCAAGGGGCATTAAAACCGTCTTGTTAAACCACTCTGAACTCCACGTCTCTTCCAAGGGGCATTAAAACCGTCTTGTTAAGCTACTGTGACCTCCACGTCTCTTCCAAGGGGCATTGATATTGTCTTTTTATTCCACTGGGACCTCCACGTCTCTTCCAAGGGGCATTGATATTGTCGTTTTATTCCACTGTGACCTCCACGTCTCTTCCAAGGGGCATTAAAACCGTCTTGTTAAGCTACTGTGACCTCCATGTCTCTTCCAAGGGGCATTAAAACAGTCTTGTTAAACCACTCTGAACTCCACGCCTCTTCCAAGGGGCATTAAAACCGTCTTGTTAAGCTACTGTGACCTCCACGTCTCTTTAAAGGGGCATTAAAACCGTCTTGTTAAACCACTCTGAACTCCACGTCTCTTCCAAGGGGCATTAAAATCGTCTTGTTAAGCTACTGTGACCTCCACGTCTCTTCCAAGGGGCATTAAAACCGTCTTGTTAAACCACTCTGAACTCCACGCCTATTCCAAGGGGCATTTAAACCGTCTTGTTAAGCTACTGTGACCTCCACGTCTCTTCCAAGGGGCATTAAAACCGTCTTGTTAAACCACTCTGAACTCCACGTCTCTTCCAAGGGGCATTAAAATCGTCTTGTTAAGCTACTGTGACCTCCACGTCTCTTCCAAGGGTCATTGATATTGTCTTTTTATTCCACTGGGACCTCCACCACTCTTCCAAGGGGCATTGATATTGTCTTTTTATTCCACTGTAACCTCCACCACTCTTCCAAGGGGCATTTATACTGTCTTTTTATTCCACTGGGACCTCCACGTCTCTTACAAGGGGCATTAAAACCGTCTTGTTAAACCACTCTGAACTGACATGGTGGGCGGCGTCTGCCTCCACAAGCCTAAAAGGCCTCATTTCAAGTGCAAGCAAACTAGCAGTATGGTATTGCAGGGTCGGGGGTGGGTGGGTGGCAGGCTGCACACTCACGTTTGCATTCCAAGAAAACAAAGCAGATGCTAACTTCTATCATCATCATCATTCTCCTCACCTTGGCACTCTCAACTACCCTGATGGAGAAGCCAGGGCCCACCGGTGGAGTCTGGTTGTCTGGTAGGCTCATCCAATGCTGCCCTAAAGCAGGCCAGGCTAAGAATAGTGTGGGGAAGGTTACCGGGACAAATAGTGGCGGCTGGGGACCGAGTATGGAGACCTTGCTGCTGAAGCAGCCATGAGGTAGTGGCCAGCTTCGGCCTCCTCCAAACTAAAAGGCCCCATTTCAAGTGCAAGCTAGCAGTATGGTATTGCAGGGTGGGGGTGGGTGGGTGGCAGGCTGCACACTTACGCTTGCATTCCAAGAAAACAAAGCAGATGCTAACTTCTATCATCATCATCATGCTCCTCACCTTGGCACTCTCAACTCCCCTGATGGAGAAGCCAGGGCCCACAGGAGGAGTCTCTGGTTGTCTGGTGGGCTCATCCAATGCTCCCCTAAAGCAGGCCAGGCTAAGAAAAGTGTGGGGAAGGTTCCTGGGACAAATAGTGGCGGCTGGGGACTGAGTATGGAGACCTCGCTGCCGACGCAGCCATGAGGTAGTGGCCAGCTTCGGCCTCCTCCAAACTAAAAGGCCCCATTTCAAGTGCAAGCTAGCAGTATAGTATTGCAGCCTGCGGGTGGGTGGGTGGTTGGCTGCATATTTGCACTTGCATTGCAAGGAATGGGGGAGGTACAATTGAACACTGCCCTGGGACAAGGACTTGCACGGGGATAGTTGCAAGTCTGCATCTTCTGATGCGGCAAGGATCACTTCTGATGGGCACACTTTTAGGCAGTGACCTGGGTGTCTGAGATGCTTCCAGGGGTCTTCCCCATGCTGTTCCCATGTCTTTTCAGCACTGTATGCATGTGTCACACAGCACATGGCCAGATAAGTTTGTAAAATGTTAAAATGACATTTCCCGGTGAATGCATTTGTCACGGTTGAAAACAATACAAAAGTGCAAAAACGCATAAAAAATGCTACTTGTGAACATAGCCCAAGGTGTGGAGGAGTATTTTTGTCTTTGGTTATTTATTTTACCTTATACACAAGTCTTTACCCTGGAAAGGATGTTCCTTAACATATTTCACAGGAAAACAGTTTCAGTTTCGTTTTTGAACGTTTTATTGTGATCCCGTAAAAGTGGCTTAATACCTCTGACCACGATGTTAACAGCAGTGACCTGGGGGTCAGAAATGCTTCCTGGGGCGATCCCCATGCTGTCCCCATGTCATTTGAGCACTGTCACTATCGTTTTGGGTACTTTTTAGGCTTTCTACAGACTGCCGGTGGTGCCGCCGCAAAAATGCTCGGGTCTCCCAAAGACTAACATTGGGCTCGTTGCTCGGGTCGAGCACCCGAGTATCACGGTGAGTTCGGCCCGAGCTTCGAGCACCCGAGCATTTTAGTGCTCGATCAACACTAGTGAATAGACATTGCATGCCATGGAACGGGTTGCAGAGCTGTTTGGAGTCCCCTTGGCTTCCGAAAAAAACAAGGGCCCAACTTCTTGTATTTGTTTTATGGGGATCGTTATTGATTCAGTGAAGTGGGAACTCCGGTTACCGGAAGCGAAAGTGGTGGCATTAACGGCTGAAGTTGCAAGGGCTAGACGGATGAAAAAGATTACATTGAGGGAGACACAATTGCTGCTAGGCAAGCTGAATTTCGCATGTAGGGTAATGCCCATAGGGCTTGTCTTCTCCAGAAGGTTGGCAAATGCGACGGTGGGGGGGGTAAAGGCCCCTCATTATTACATTAGATTGTCAAAAGAGCATAAGGAAGATTTGTCTGTGTGGGCCACTTTCCTCGAAGCGTATAATGGGTGTTCTTTGATAATCGAGGAGGTAACAGACAATGTTGATTTAGAGCTGTTCACGGATACTGCAGGTAGCACAGGTTTTGGCGCTTATTTTCAAGGGCCAGTGGTGTCCGGGGGAATGGCCGAAAGTTAGAGAGTGGCAGGGCTAGTAAAAAACGTAGCGTTGCTGGAAATTTTCCCAATAATGGTTGCAGTGACACTGTGGGGTCATCAATTTCATAACAAATGGATTCGTTTCCGCTGTGATAACATGGGGGTAGTGTTGGCGGTCAACAATTTTATGGCATCTTCTCCACCAGTAATCAGGGTGTTAAGGCAACTGGTATTGGAATGTTTAGTAATAAACACTTGTATAACAGCTTCTCATATACCAGTTGAAAGCAATTCAATTGCTGACGCCCTTTCTCGTTTCCAGTGGGATCGCTTTCGGTCTCTCACCCCGGAGGCAGAGGAGAGGGGGCTCGATTGCCCGCAACACTTATGGAACTTGGTATTTGTGCAGCCCAGCCATTAATTAAATCATCCTTATCCCTTAGCACATGGAAGGTGGCCTATCAATCTGTTTGGGGGCTGTGGAAGGGCCGGCGGAGAGGTATCGAAAACACCTTATCTGAGAAAGACCAGGTGGGCTTGCTGCTCCTACGGTTAGGTGAGGGGGCTCGGGAGGATTGGTCAGTATCCAAGGTTAATCAGTTGATCGCAGGTTTGGCATAATTCGGCTTTAGGACCAGGGGTGGTAGGGATCTGAAAAATAATTTCCTAGTGAAACAAGCAGTTAAGGGTTTTCGTATGGGGCAGGCACAGAGGGATGGACAGCACCCAGTTTCGTTTAAGCTCCTGGATTGTTTGGGAAAGGAGCTGGGAACTATTTGTAGCTCTGAGTATGAGATAAGGCTTTTCTGGTTAGCCTTTTCATGTGCATTTTTTGGGGCACTAAGGGTTAGCAAGCTGGTAGCTCCATCTAAGAAGAAAAGTGGGGGGGTACTAACAGGAGATGTGCTCGCAACAAAAGAATGTGTTGAATTTTGGTTGAGGCATTCATAAAGAGACCAGTTAGGAAGGGGGAAAAAAGGTAAGGTTGGGACTGGTGCAAGGGTCAGTGATGTGTCCTTTAAAAACTTTTGAGTGTTTCAGGGGGCTGGGGCAGAATTCGGACGGGCCATTGTTGTGTCACGAAGACGGAACATTTTTATCGCAGTATCAATTCACTGGCATTTTTAGGAGGTGTTTGAATAAGTTGGGGTTGGATCCACGCAATTTTGCCCCTCATTCTTTTCTGATGGGGCTGTTACCGAGGCTGTGGCTTGCGGCCTGAATTCGGACATCATAAAATGGATAGGGAGATGGGAATCGAGGCGGTTTTTGTCTTACGTGAGACAGGAGTCAACAGTGAACTTGGAAAAAATGTTGTTTTTTTGCATAGGTTCCCCTCTATTGGTTTGGATAATGGGCCACTCCTATGTCCATTGGGGCGCAGTGCGGGCAACCGTGTGACGAGATGGAAGGCAACTCGGCATTTCAAAGGACAAAGCCGTTATTCGCTGGCTTGGGTTTAGGGATATGGGCTGGAACAAGGTCCCTTTCGTGGGGGTCTTGGTGCTCCTGAGCTTGAGGTTCGCGGCTGGGAGTAAGTGGGGGTTGTGTCATTGGGGTCACCACTCTACTTAGCTTCAAGGACCTTAACATGTTTGTATAGATAACATGGTTTTTAATTGTTGCGGTTATCTTAAAGGATCACTGTGGCCAATTGTATCCAAGCCACGGTGTCTGTAGTTTTTGGGGTTAGAATTAAGATGGGGGGCGGGGGCCAACCCACCGAGAATTGACAATACCAACGTCATGCATTCCCACGATGAGCTTTTGGTGAGTCTTTGACGTTGCAGTATTTCTGCACTTATTATGTAAATTAGGTTACTTGCCGTTTTTCATTAAGTTTTTGTGTGCTTTTTTTAACATGCATTGTTAGGCCACGTGCACCCGTTGAGTATTTGGGGAGTTTTTTACTTCCATACTTGTAAGCTAAAACCAGGAGTAGGTGAAAAATACAGAAGTGGTGACGTGTTTCTATTATACTTTTCCTCTGCCTATTCCTCACCTGATTTTGGCTTACAAATACGAAGGAAAAATACTGACTGAATACTCAACGTGTGCATGTGGCCTTAGTGTTGCAGTCAAACTTTACTAACTTTCTTCTTTTTGCAATAAACCAATCAAACAAAATCTATTCAAATAGCTCACAGAACTAATCTACCAAGTGGTTTCTCAAAGTTAAACACACAGGGCCAGATTCGCTATTGCAGTTTTGCTTATTGGGATTTTGGTATACTTTTTGATGGGTTTGCCTATTTTTGCTTTGTGCCTGTTTCTTCTTTTAATTAGCACTTTTTTTAAGTCTATTTCTTTATGTATTTGCCTGTTTGATTTTTTTCAGTCACCACTGTGAAAATGAGTTAAGTTTAATTTTTTTTTCCCTGATTCATAACTTTTTGAAAAGTTGCAAAAATTATCACAAATGTACTCCAGATTTCCCCCTCCCTCTGTAGTGATTTTATGTACGCCAGTTATTTTTGTGCAACTTTGTACCTTTTTGTATAACGTACAGTTATTTTGTGCTGATAAGTTGCAAAAAAAAGATAACGACCATTAGTGATTTTGTGCAAAATTAGTGGAACACATGCGCTATTTTGAATAATTTAATGCAAATAGCTGCAACCAATACCACAAGACCACAAAGAAAAGTGACCCAAATGATAAATTGAGGTCAAAATTCCTCTCTTAACCTCTTCACAATATTTGGATCGGGAAGGGGATGCTGCAAAATGACATACAGTTACGTCATGGCGATTATGAGGGCATTTAAACTGTGCCCACATCATCGTCACCAGGAGCTTGGCTTAAGTGATATCCGAGCTCCACCTGTAACAGTGCGGGCTGGTGCCCACACCACCCCTTGCTGTTTAACCTTCTAAGGCTGCGTGCCCATGATCAGGAATACTAGAAAATATGCTGCGTCCAAAATACTGCATTGTACAGTACAAGCACAGTGGATGCGATTAATAGAAATGAGGGAGAGATCGGGTCCCCATTGATTTCAATAGGGTTCGGGTTCAGTTTCAAGTTCGGGTACAGTTCTGTTACCTGAATCGAACTTTGTGCTAAAGTTCGGTTAGGTACCAGAGCACGAATTTCCACGGGTCCGCTCATCCCTATCCATGGTTATTTGGCCTTTCCCAGCCTAAAAATACAAATACATTACATTCGTCAATTCTGGCACTTCGCCCCGGCCCTTCGCGATTGCCCTTGTGTGGTGGCAATCAGGGTAATGATTTATGGGGTTAATGTCAGCTGTGTAAGTCAGTGGCATTGATCAGTGCTTGTTCAGGTTTTCACGCAGCTGAATTTCTGCACCTCAGCTAATTTGTTTTTTTTTATGTGTTTTTGTATGCGATAAAAACACATGCATTTTTATAAAGGACAGGTAGATAGAGAAAAATGAAGCAGCATAACATGCAAAAAATTAAAGAAAACTCAGTGCAAGCCTCCTGGACCAACAATCCCATAATCCGTCAAATGTCTAAAAGATAAAAAGAGGCAGCACTCAATTATTAGGCAACCCCCGAAATGCTGTGATTGATATCGATCGCAGCATTTAGAAGCCCAGGAAATAGAGGGGTCTCCCTCTCCCCTCCGATCGGTGTCATCACGAGGGCTTGATCGTTGCCATGGTAACCTGAGGTCATCGTGCTGACATCCGCGTCACCAGGCTCTAGCAAGTTTGCTAGATTATACTTAGTGCATGGTCGAAGAAGCTTGTGTGAGAGCAGAAGTGACCGTTATAATGCATTATAACAGCGATCACACCGCTGAAAGTGAAAGTCCCATAGTGGGACTATGTAAAAAAAAAAAAGATTGTAAAAATTTGAATAAATAAATATATATTGTACCCATAAATAAGTACAGTATACAGTCTGGACTTCGGTAGTCCGGGGGTCAAGTTAATAGGACCGTAATATGCACGATGAGGATGCAAATCCTGACACCCCCTCTTAGAAAAAACGTAGTCAAACCAGACAGAAAAGCAGGTAATATTTCCGTAGAGACAGTAGCAATGAAATATCTAAGCAGTTCTCATGGCAGTCATCTCCCCATTCAATAATCTCCCCGGTTTGCCAATCCACCAACGGATTATGTTTAACAAGCCAAGGAATACCCAAAACAATAGGTGTGGGAAGATTGTCCAGAACATAGCAAGGGATTATTTCACAATGAACTGACCCCACCCTCAGTTTTACATTATGTACAATCTGAGTAAATTCTTTCTGTGCAAGTGGCACCGAGTCGATGGCGAAGATGGAAATAGGTTTAGCTAAAGTACAGCAAGCAAGACCATGAGTTTTCACAAACTCAGCATCAACCATGCTGACTCCGGCTCCACTGTCAACAAACACAGAAATTTTCTCGGTTTTGCTCTCTAGCACCACTCTGCCGTCAGAACAAACTGGGAACTGCAGGTTGGCAACTACTGCACTCCTTGTTTATCCAACTCCAGACTACCAAGAGTTAATCGAGTCTCCTTTTGTTTAGGAATTGAAGGACAGGTCCCAACAAAATGTCCCTTTTACCCACAAAAAAAATATGCTTTTTTTTTTGCAAATCTCCGGGGAGATGTATGATGCAAAGACACCCCCTAACTGCATGGGTTCCTCTCCCTGCAGAGGTACACAACCCCAACAAGAAGGCCTCAGAGATGGTGGTCTCACCCATCTATCCCGAAGGCATCTATCAAGAGTCATTCTAACATACCCAAAAATCACACACACAGGGCGTTAAGCCCTGGCTAGGTAACGGAGTGGGATGAGCGCTAGTCGCCCTGGCTAGCCTAGACTGACAGAAAACGCTTGCCAGGTCCAGACCTCAATGTGAATGACTCTGTATGGTTGTCTACCAGGAATCTAAGATTGAAAGTTCCTTCTTGGAAGCTGGGGCCTAGGTTTAGTGGTCCATATAAAATAACCGCTGTCATTAACCCAGAAGCATTTCATCTTGAACTTCCTCTGGTCCTTAAGGTCCACAACGTGTTCCACAGGTCCTTACTCAAAAAGTATGTGGAACCTCTTGAGCCCTCACTTCTACCACCGCCCCCAGTAATGGTTGATGGTAATCTGGAGTTCCAGATTTCGAGGATTGTAGACTCTCGTCTCCAACATCATTCTTTACAATACTTGGTGCATTGGAAGGGTTATGGTCCAGAGGAGAGGATGTGGATTTCAGCATCAGGGGTGAATGCTCCCAGGTTGGTTTGTTCATTCCACACCTCTTATCCTGAGAAACGCGGTCCTGAGTGTCCGGAGGCCACTCGTAGGGGGGGGGGGGACTGTCACGGGTGTGTCAGAAGTGCCAGACAGTTGCCCTGCAGTTGGTTGCAAGAGATCTCTTTGTTTGGCATTACAGACACCTTATTAGAGGCTGTCTCTCTAGGACCCAGCAGCTATCTTCCTCTTGCTAATTAACACCTGGCCTGTGTGTATAAATACCCGCTGTCTGCTAGAGGGAGGTGCCTCGATACTCACATTACCCCTTGTGAAGGCTCGGAGCAAGTGCATTTCTTCTTCCTCTCTGGAGCTATGCGGACGGGTGTTCATCTCTCTGAAGTCGACTAAAAGCTAAGCTATCTTCCCTTGTTTGTTCCCCCTTGTTGTCTTTAGTTGTCAGTGGGGATCGACTAGTGCTCACCCCCCTCCTTTCCCCAGCCAGGGACAAACACCAGGGAAAGACAGAGCGAGGTTCGCATGCGGCGATTGGTGAAGAACCAATATAGGGACGTTAGTGGAGACAGGGTGATATTAGAGCAGCTTAGGAGGTCTCCACTCCCCCCTTTCCCTAGAGTCTGGGCTCCCTTTCCCTCTTCCCTTTGTGTTGCACTAAGTCTTTCTCACACCTTGCGTGACAGGAGAATGTGGAGGAATTTTTTTTTTATTATTATTATTATTTCTCCAAGTACGCGAAAATCGGATGGCACTCGTACCATGCTGTGATCAAACACTGATTAAACTCTGATCAGAGTCTGATCAAAGTAATCGATCCAATTTTCTCATGTGTGAAAAAATCAGACATCTGAATGAAACCTAATTTGGACAGCTACGATGTTTTTGATTGAAAAGCTTTTGATTTCAGTAAATTTGACCTCCTAATGCTCAATATTCAACAAATGACCATTTTCAGTTCTTACAACCTATAAAATGTTTGGAAACTCCGCTGTGCATAATAATTTGGAGCAGTGCATTTTGAGTTTTGAAAAAAAAAAACTTTTATCATTGGAAGGTTTGAACATTATACTGACTCATTTGCACTGACCTTTTAGGAAAATCAGAGAAAAATTGCATTTGCATAATAATTTGGAGACCGCTCTCCAAATTACATGGGGTAAAACAAACAATTAATTTGGTAAGACAATAAAACTGTAGCGAAGGACCAGAAGGAAAAAAAACAAACAAATCAAACTCTATAATTATAACTATAATTAAAGGTGATGAACAGTTTATATACCATTTTATTAGGATTTTAACTAAGAAATTGATTCTCCTCTCAACCAAAGGAAGACTGTTCTATTGAACATTATAATATTGCATGATTTTTTTTTATATAAAACATTTTGTAAATTGTTAGATTTACTTATGTGGTACTAAATGGCAAACTCAGATGGCTCCTATTACTAAAATGATAGGGCTCAGATTATAAGAACTAAATTGTCTGATAGCTGAAAGATACTAAACTAGTGCCTAGTCCAAACAAAGCCAGCAGAATTGTGAAATATTGAACATAGCTATGTGTATGAATGGGGGAACAGCATGGAAGAACTTGACAGTGATACAAAAACAATAAAACTAAATAGTTGTATGGTGTGTTTATCTGCTGATGGGTGTGAAAGACAAGTGCAGTCACTGGGGAAGAGCAGGTTGTTATCTGATCGTCCCTTCTACTTAAAGCACCACTCCAGCAGTTTTTTTTATTTCAGCGCTGGAGTGGTGCTAGTATGTAAGTACACTGCACCTAGTATTGTATTTACCAGCCTCCATCTTCAGCTCATCCTGGCGCCGCTCCAGTCCTGCTCCGCCATCTTTTGACTGCAACTTCTGACTGACCAGGAGTTAGCGGTAACAGTCACAAGCTCTCGATGTAAGGCTATGAGAACCTCGTTCCGGCACCACTCCAGTAGAATAAAAATAAGTTGGAGTGATGCTTTAAGCTAATTGACAAAAATGAAAATCAAGCAGCTTGGCAAAAAAAAATCTTACTGCATTTCTGTAGAGTGGTAGTAGTTTCAGAAAACATGGAAACTTTCAGGGGAAGAAAACACAAATTGAAATCTGTTCATGTTATTGCCTTCTATGGCCCCATTCGTGTGAATAGTATTTTAAGGGGATTCAGACAGAAGCGCAGCACACACTGCAGAAACGCAATGTGAATAGGGACTAATACTTTTTCCTTGTTTTTATTTATTTATTTTAATCACTTATATAGCGCCATTAATTCCACAGCGCTTTACAGATATTATGGTTGCTGTGTATTAAAAGAGGCACAGCTCGGCTGAGTAGCTTTAGACAAAATCATTGGCATTTTTTCATGCAGATCATTTACAAAATTTCTGTATTTTCTTTTTTTGCAGGATACGTTATATTTTTCAATGTTACAGTTTTGGGGTACATATTAGTTATTGAACATTTTTCATAATTTTTGCTGAAATAAGAAAATACAGCATTTATTTTGCAGTAAGTAACACAATATTTTTTTCCACGAGTTATTACAAACACAGAAATACCAAATATGTATAGTATTTTATGTTTTAGCATTTTGCATAATAAAAGCATTTTAGAAAAAAAATCTTTGTCCCTTATATCCCCTACAGCAGCACAAAAAAGGTGATTTGTCTGTTCTGCAGGCTTATAGAACAGATATTAATAAAGCATAATTCTATATAATACCCCAAAACTCCAGCCACTTGTCTTTTTTTTTTTCTCTAATTGGCTAATCTTTCTCTAATCGAATTAACTCAGATGCTACCAAAAACGTATCAGAAGCTTCCAAACACATGACATCATCATATGGACAGTCCAGAATTGTTTAAAGGCATAGTAATCTTAGTGTATGTAAACTTTTGACTTTGCAGTCAGTAATAAAAATGCCTTAAAACATTCTCTCTCTCATTATTCTGACATTGGCAAATATTAAAAATTATGGTAATTCTAATTGACCTAAAACGGGAAAGGTTTGTTCTGATTTCATGTCAGATATTGAGAAAAACATGCATATGTGTCTTTTTATATAGTGTATGTAAACTTCTGGTTTCAACTCTATATGCACACAATGACTTTTTCAGACAGGACAACCTACTGAGTTTTTCAAAAGGAAGATGTTTCAGGAAACACTGACTTTTTTCTCAAGAATCTTACTTAGGCTATGTGCCCACGATGCAGAAATGCTCAGGATTTTTTCCTGAGCGTTTCTGCATCTCCCTGGCAGAAAAAACGCATGCGGATTGTACATGCGTTTTCCTGCCAGGGACATGCGGATGTGAAGCGTTTGTAATGCAGGTGCCGGAATGCAACGCACAGAGACACAAAGCGCGAACAGTCAGAGATGATTGTAAACAGTTTTATACAACAGGTATTCTGAAACAAGGGATTAGCAACAAGGGTAATGAACAGTGGTTTGAAATATCAGCAAAATACGAAATTTCCCAAAGTAAGGCGCAGTCTCTTAAAGTAAGGCGCAGTCTCTTAAAGTAAGGTGATGCCCTCAATCATGGGAGACACCACGCAAGTTCTTTAACTGTGCATTTGGCCCTTGCGGGGGTCACCGGTTATTCCCGCTAGGCCGTGAGTCTCTTCTGGATTAACTCAATTAGATCACGTTGTGCTACTTTAGCCCCAACCATTCCCCTCCCAACCTGAGTACATAAACCCAATTGTCCCCGGTACCGTGGGTGAATTGTGGAAGTGACGGCCCTGCTCACGTATGCAGCTCCTCTGCTTCCGCTGGCGTAACTTTTCTGGGGCAACCATCTCTCAACTCCTCTCTGCTTGGCCGTTGGAGGCAGTCTCTCGAGCCTTGGATAGGGGGGTCCAGGCCTCGTCTGTCGGCGGGCGACGTCGGGTTCCGCGAACTCACTCAGCACCGCGATCAGGTTCCTAGTCCCCTCAGCAGGCACAGCAGCACTCGGGTCACAACTGTGAGGGATCCGGAGCTCTTTTACCGGTGCCCGGCTGGAGCACCTCTCAGGCCTCTGGATTTGGCCTGTCACGCGGGGTTTCTCAGGACGCAGGGAGCACGTATGCTCCTTTCTGCTGCTTGGCGCCAAAGACCCCTCAGGTTTGGCGCGCTGGCCTCTTATCTCCTGGAACTCCTTCCTGGAAGTCACCTGATCGGGTCCAGCATCTGAACCTGCCCTCCCTGCAACTCCCCTTGCATATTTTGGTTCCGCTTGTCTGTATCTGGCCAGTAGATGGCAGTCTCGCTCCATCCTTGAAACGTCATGTTGAAGTCCTTTTACAAGCTTTCTTGCCTGTTCTACATTCCTCCCTCCTTTTTGCTCGCCAGTCCTCGGGCGAGTGGACTTCTCGCAGAATTGATGTCTCCTTCCAGGCAGTGCAAGCTCAGACAGGAGTTGGGCACACTCCTGCGTTTTCTGTTGGATTTGAGACCAGATAAACTCTTCCTGAGCATACCGGTTAGGAGGAATTCCGGCATTAGCCCGCTCAGTTCTGCGGGGCTCTTCTTGCGGAGGAGACTCCGGGAGATCCGAGGAATCAACTACTGGGGATTGCAAATCATTTCCCGACTCATTCTAAGTTCCACTCGGGAGTGGCACCAACGGTTCTGACGGGCCCAACGGTATTGTGGCCCATCCTTCTTCATCCCCCAAGGTTCCTGTATGTGGCACTTCAGCCAACACGTCTGAGGGCCCAACTTTGTTACAGACTTCTGCTTCAGAGGAATAAGGTCGCAACATATTACAGTGCAACACCCTGGATGTCGCGGCGTCATCCCCTTCGGGCCTAACCTCGAAGACGGGGTTGTCTGGGTGAACCTTCTTCACCATCCGATATGGTATTGCCTCCCAACGATGGTCCAGCTTACTCCCAAATCGTTTAGCCCTCACCAGCACTCGGTCTCCTGGCTGAAGCGATCCACCTGTGGTCGGGGGCCGAACTGCATGCTCTACTTCCTGAAACTTCTGAGCAACCAGTCTTCTCACAGTATGGAGTCGACGCTGGTGTTCTCAAATCCAGGTACTTGGGCTACTGCTACTACTGAGTCTAGCTCCAGTTCGGTGATTTCTCGGCCACTTCTTCCAAACAGCAACATGTAGGGGGTGTAGCCGGTGGTTGCATGAACTCGATTATTATACACCCACACCAGCTCGGACACAAATTCGGCCACTTCATCTTTTTGTCCACTTCCAGTGTTCGCAACATTTGCAACAGGGTTCGGTTAAAGCGCTCGCATGCACCGTTCCCTTGCGGGTGGTAGGGCGTTGTCCGGGAACGGTCGATCCCATAGATGCGGTATAGCTCATCCATCACTCGTCCTTGGAAGCAGGCTCCCTGGTCAGAATGTATTCGCTTAGGGCACCCATAAATCCGGATGAAATCTTGACAGATGGCCTTGGCTGCGGCTTCTGTCATCTGGTCTTTAGTGGGCGTCACTACTGCGAACTTGGTGAAGTGATCAGTCATGACTAAACAGTGTCCATAACCGTTGCATGAAGTTCCTACCATCAGGTAGTCAATCATCAAGACTTCCAAGGGGGCAGAAGTTCGGATGGTCTGAATGGGAGCTCTTTGCTCCGGGGGCTTGTTCAACTCACACTGGCGACATGTTCGGCAGACCCCCTCGACTTCTTGCCGCAGTTGAGGCCAATACACCAGCCGTTGCAACCACCGGAAGGTCTTTTCTACTCCGAAGTGAGCACCTCTTCTATGAGCTTCTTGGGCTAGCTGTGTTACTAGCGCTCCTGGAACTACCACTTGCCAGGTAACATCAAACTCTCGAGGCAGCTGGATTCTTCGGCATAGCAAGCCATCCTTCAGGAGGAGCCTCTCCCACTGGCCTAGGATTTGTAGGGTAGTTGGAAGTGAAGCGGCTCTGGTTTTCTGGTCGGGTCTCTGATTAAGGGCGACCCATTTTCTCAACTTTGCTAGCTCCGGGTCGGATTGCTGCAGATGTATCCATTCGTCTCTTGAATGGCCCAGAATCTGAGTGGGCCTCGGCTCCTTTCTGGTCTCTTGGGCGTCGACCACAGCAGCGGCGAACTGGCTGAAATCCGGGATCTCGTCGCCTTCGAGCTCCTCATCTCTGTCCTTCTTCGGCTCCGCCTGAGTGACCCGGGACAGGGCATCTGCATGTGTGTTCAGGGCCTTGGACCGATAGGCGATTTTATACTGGAATTTGGACATCCTTGCGACCCACCGCTATTCTAACGCGCCCAGTTTGGCGTTCTCCAAGTGGGCCAAAGGGTTGTTATCTGTCCGCACTTGCACTTCTGACCCTGACAAGTACTCAGCAAATTTCTCGGTCATGGCCCACACCAGTGCCAGTAGCTCCAGCTTAAACTAACTGTAGTTGTCCGGATTCTTCTCCGTATCTCGGAGTGACCTGCTGGCATACGCGATCACTCGCTCTTTCCCTCCTTGTACTTGAGCCAGAACTGCTCCCAGTCCATGCAAGCTTCCATCAGTGTACAACATGAAAGGCTGCGAAAAGTCAGCGTAGGCCAGAATTGGGGCATTTGTTAGCGCCATTTTCAATGCTCGGAATGCCTCTTCTTGTCGTGGGCCCCACTGAATGGGCTGCCGCTTGGCTCCTCCGGCCGTTCCTCTCAGCAATTCATTGAGCGGGATCGTAATCTTAGCGAAGTCTTTAATGAATCTGTGGTAGTATCCAGCAAGCCCCAGGAACACCCTTAGTTCCCTTAGATTGGCGGGCGTGGGCCACTTCTGCACGGCAGCTACTTTCTCCGCAGTGGGGTACACCCCTGCACTGGACACAGTGTGCCCCAGATATTCAATTTCTCGTTTGAAGAGACGACACTTACGAGGCTTAATTTTCAGGCCGTGCCTTTGTAGCCGTTCTAACACTTGTTCCAATCGGCGGAGATGATCCTCAAACGTAGCAGAATAGATAATTATATCGTCCAGATATATTAAAGTGGCTTCAAAGTTGAGGTCCCCCAAGCATCTCTCCATCAGCCGTTGGAAGGTTCCTGGCGCATTTGTTAGTCCGAACGGCATTCGATTGAACTCAAACAGGCCCATGGGGAGAACAAAAGCTGTCTTCGGACGATCCTTCTCAGCTACTGGGACCTGCCAATAGCCACTGGCCAGGTCGAGGGAGGAGAAGAATTTGGCGCTCCCTAGTGCAGATACTCTTCGATTCGGGGGAGTGGATAGGAGTCCCGTACTGTACAGGCATTCAGCTTTCGATAGTCTATGCAGAATCTCAGGGTACCATCCTTCTTTCGGACCAGCGCGATCGGAGCCGCCCAGGGGCTCTGGCTTTCACGGATCACACCGTTCCTCAACATGTGGGCCAACAGCTCTTTCACCTCCTGGTGCATTTGAGGCGGGATCTGCCGATATCTCTCTCGGATGGGAGCAGTATTTCCGGTGGGTATTTCGTGCTGAATGTCCCGAGTGCACCCGAAATCATCTTCATGCTGTGCAAACACTCCCTGATATCGCTGTAGAAGTTGTTCGATCTGCCTTACTTGTCCAGCAGAAAACTCAGTCAGGTTAGCCTCCATTTCTTCCAGGAGGTGGCGTCCAGCCAACGGTTCTCTTCCATGCTCCTGGCTATTGAGGGACACCTCTAGGGTCCATGGCTTTCCTTCCACAGGTGCCAGCCCTATAGCGTCAGCTCTAGTAAGGGCCTCTGGCATTATGCACACTCGCGCCACCTCTTGTCGGGGCAACAACCGTAAACTGGTGGCACTTAAATTGATGCAGCGCATGGGTACTCGACCGTGCCGCACGGTGGCCAGAGTTCGAGCAATCAGGAGTCCAGAGGGCGCTTCTTCTCCCTCCATTGGTTCAATTTGAATGTCCACACCCTCTAAGGACACATGTGCCAGCACCGGCAAAGTGAGTACAGTCTGTCCCACCGGCAGTGTCATTGTGGCTTCGGGCGGTATCGATACCTTACCAAGGTACTGAGAGGTAGTGGGCAACTTTTGAATCTGACTGACCCGCACGAGGTGCTGGAACACTCTCTTGTTAGCTGGGTCTCGAGTGGCACGGGTCCAGTTGTTTTTGCTACAGCCCTCAGCCAGGAACTGTCCGACTTCTTTCAGCACATTCATGCCCAGGGTTACAATGCGCCCATCGCCTCCGGACCCTGTGGTCAGTACGATCCCTTTTCGACCGAGGTCCTTTCCACATGCCCGCACGGACATCTATACTACTCCCGCTACTGGGATAGGTAGTTGATTAGCCGCCACCAGTTTGACAGTGGGTTCCCGGCAGGAACGAGCGATTTCAGGAAAGTGACTTTGGAAGTACGTCTCAGGCATAGTGGTCACTTGAGACCCGGTGTCCATCAAACAGCGGATCCGCTGTCCATTGAATTCAGCCCAGATAATGGGCCTCTTGGAGACAATGTCTTCAGAGCTCTCTCTTCTACTCTCTGAAGCTCGAGACCCCACGGTATGCTCCACAACCGTGGGGCATTTTAGTTTAACGGCTGTCCCCTCCTCCTCCTTTCTCGGTTGGGACAGTCTTTGGAGATATGCCCCCTACCTCCGCAGGTCCAGCACTCCGGTTCTCGTTCTGCCGATAGGTCGGGTACATGTCGTGCTGGGGCCGGATAGGAATGTCTTTCTCTTCTGGTCTCCGTCCGCGTTGAGCAGTACGGTCCGTCGGCAAGGGGGCAGTAGGAGTCTTCCTAATAGCATTCAGCTCACCCCGAATGTCTAGAATTTCCTGACGTATTTCCTGTACCCAATCAGGCTCTTGGTTGGTGAATCCAGGAGCAATTGCCTCATGACTTCTAACTGTAGCTTTGAGAACAGGAACTTCTCTCTCCAGGACTCTAGCTTCAGCCCCTACCTCCAGGAAGCACATATTAGGGCTCAATCGCTGCAGCTCCTTCAGGATCTGCCTCAGGGAAGAGTCTTTCAAGCCAGCAATCAGTCGGTCGCGCAACACCTCATCCAATGGTCCCAGTCCTCGGTTCCCATCTCGAGTTTTCTTAGTGATATGGGCTGTCACTTCCTGTAATGCATTAACATACTGATTTACTGTCTCATTTTCCCCTTGGACCCGCTGAAACAACCGTTAACGCAAGTGTCTCAAATCTGTAGTGTCACTGTGCATGTCCTCTCGAATTTTTATCACTTTATCCACGGTGTCACGGTCCCCAGATGGGCTGTACATCACAGTCTGTCGGGCCTCTCCATCAAGGGTTAGGAGGGCCAGCTCCGCCTGGGCTAGAGGGTCAAGGGGATACATACGTAGCATCCTTCTCAGTCTTTCTGCCCAGTCCCACAGTGACATGCCATCCCCTTTAAACTTGGGAAGATGGCTGAGCATAGCCCCCAGGGGTATATGGCTCCGGCCGGACCCAGCCACAGACTGATCCGCCATCTCTGCGTCTGAATGTTGCATCCTGCCGACTACACCAAATGTAATGCAGGTGCCGGAATGCAACGCACAGAGACACAAGGCGAGAACAGTCAGAGATGATTGTAAACCGTTTTATACAACAGGTATTCTGAAACAAGGGATTAGCAACAAGGGTAATGAACAGTGGTTTGAAATATCAGCAAAATACGAAATTTCCCAAAGTAAGGCGCAGTCTCTTAAAGTAAGGCGCAGTCTCTTAAAGTAAGGAGATGCCCTCAATCATGGGAGACACCATGCAAGTTCTTTAACTGTGCATTTGGCCCTAGCGGGGGTCACCGGTTATTCCCGCTAGGCCGTGAGTCTCTTCTGGATAAATTCAATTAGATCACGTTGTGCTACTTTATACTTTAGCCCCAACCGTTCCCCTCCCAACCTGAGTATATAAACCCAATTGTCCCCGGTACCGTGGGTGAACAGTGGAAGTGACGGCCCTGCTCACGTATGCAGCTCCTCTGCTTCCGCTGGCGTGACTTTCCTGGGGCAACCGTCTCTCAACTCCTCTCTGCTTGGCCGTTGGAGGCAGTCTCTCGAGCCTTGGATAGGGGGGTCCAGGCCTCGTCTGTCGGCGGGCGACGTTGGGTTCCGCGAACTCACTCAGCACCGCGATCAGGTTCCTAGTCCCCTCAGCAGGCACAGCACTCGGGTCACAACTGTGAGGGATCCGGAGCTCTTTTACCGGTGCCCGGCTGGAGCACCTCTCAGGCCTCTGGATTTGGCCTGTCACGCGGGGTTTCTCAGGACGCAGGGAGCACGTATGCTCCTTTCTGCTGCTTGGCGCCAAAGACCCCTCAGGTTTGGCGCGCTGGGCTCTTATCTCCTGGAACTCCTTCCTGGAAGTCACCTGATCGGGTCCAGCGTCTGAACCTGCCCTCCCTGCAACTTCCCTTGCATATTTTGGTTCCGCTTGACTGTATCTGGCCAGTAGATGGCAGTCTCGCTTCATCCTTGAAACGTCATGTTGAAGTCCTTTTACAAGCTTTCTTGCCTGTTCTACACGTTCTTCACTTGCATTTCCGCATGCGGGTTGACAAGCGCTTTCCAAGCGATTTTAGCATCACTTGGAAAGTGCTTGTCAACTTGGTCACACTATATAAATCCATGCAAACGGCATGGATTTATATACTGTGACCGAAAGAATGGTAAAAAATAAATCTATACTTACCTTCCGATGGCCCCCGATGTCTTGATTCCCTCCGTCCCGGCTGCCGGCAGCGGTAGACTGAAGGACCTGCCGACGTCAGCGTCGCGTGACCCGTCACATGACTATGACGTCAGCGCAGGTCCTTCAGTCCATCGCTAGCTGCCGGCAAGCACAGACAAGGATTTTTTAAAATCCATTCAATTATGAAACCACTAGCAGTTTTTCAAGCAAGCATGATGGTAAAACACTCAAAAAGATGCCAGCAGGCTCGGACTGGTAGGCCCCTGTATCAGGGTGTAAACGAGGCCTCTGCCACTGATGGTTTCAGCTTGATGTGTGTCATCGGATGCACATCCGGTTGACTTGAAAAAGTATTGTGAAGCAGCGAGTCACTGGTTTCTTGCTACGCAATACCTACACATGCCACCAGCCTATTAGGAGCCGACGACAGCATATAACGTCACTACATTGCGCAGTCTGCAATGTGCAATGGAGCAGGAAGAGGGAGCTGCTCAGCATGGACACGGGGATAGGTGAGTAGAAAAAGTGTTTTTTTTTGTTTTTTTCATATATGCTGTATGTAAAAAGCGACACAGGTGGGGACATTATACTAAATGGGGGCCCAAGAGGGGGACATTATAGTAAATGGTGGCCAAAGACAGGGACATTATACTATATGGGAGGTCAAATAGGAGGGCATTTAAGTAAATGGGGACCAAAGAGGGGGACTTTATAGTAATTTGAGGCCGAAGAGGGGGACATTAACTCTCCGTCAGGGGCAACTGATCTGACAGGCGCAGCTCACTTAGTTTCATTTCTCTATTTTCAGTGATTTGTCTGGTTAGTGTTACTTTTCTGGTTAGTAAACTTTTTTTTTTCCACCTGATTATGTGTATTCTCATTTATTACATTCCTATTAAGGTAACTGATCACTTTTAGAGCATTGAAATTTTAAAAAAAGGAAAATATAGCCAATTTTCTAGCCTGTGCCTGACAGGCGCAATGCCCCTAAACTCGTTATGAAACATATTGCCCCTGACGGAGGGTTAAACTAAATGGGGATTAAGCAGTGGGATATTAAACTAAATGTGGGCCAAAAAGGGAATAGTTATTCTACATGGGGTCAAAGAGGGGGACATTATACTATCACTATGTGTGGTAATGTCAGAAAAACCTGCTGATATCAACAGATTCGCCCAACAGCCTAATGTGTATGGGGGTGAGAGGCAAATGATTGTTGGAGGAGATGTTGATTGGGCATGTCTGATTTCGGACTGCCAATCATATTGTTCTCCGGAGATAAGCCACCAGCCAGCATGTCAGCCGGCTGCTTTCTAGTAGAGAACATAGGAAAACTCGGCCGAGAGAGCGCTCCTGTGTATGGGAGAGTTGTCCAATAGTTATCTAATGTGCATGGCGGCCTTTAATGCTTGTCCTATCATAGTCAATCCCTCTTTCTTTCTCCACTTCCTATTTCACCCTGTGGGCAGGTTTTTGTATATAAAAGGCCTCCTTTCCTTTCTGTGCTTTCAAGCCAAAAACACAGAGTTTTAACATAAGAGGATGGGGCAACATGTACAGTGGTGGCCAAAAGTATTGGCACCCCTGCAATTCTGTCAGATAATACTCAGTTTCTTCCTGAAAATGATTGCAATCACAAATTCTTTGTTATTATTATCTTCATTTAATTTGCTTGCAAGGAAAAAACACAAAAGAGAATGAAGCAAAAATCAAATCATTGATCATTTCACACAAAACTCCAAAAATGGGCCAGACAAAAGTATTGGCACCCTCAGCCTAATACTTGGTTGCACAACCTTTAGCCAAAATAACTGCGAACAACCGCTTCCGGTAACCATCAATGAGTTTCTTACAATGCTCTGCTGGAATTGTAGACCATTCTTCTTTGGCAAACTGCTCCAGGTCCCTGATATTTGAAGGGTGCCTTCTCCAAACTGCCATTTTGAGATCTCTCCACAGGTGTTCTATGGGATTCAGGTCTAGACTCATTGCTGGCCACCTTAGAAGTCTCCAGTGCTTTCTCTCAAACCATTTTATAGTGCTTTTGGAAGTGTGTTTTGGGTCATTGTCCTGCTGGAAGACCCATGACCTCTGAGGGAGACCCAGCTTTCTCACACTGGGCCCTACATTATGCTGCAAAATTTGTTGGTAGTCTTCAGACTTCATAATGCCATGCACACGGTCAAGCAGTCCAGTGCCAGAGACAGCAAATCAACCCCAAAACATCAGGGAACCTCCGCCATGTTTGACTGTAGGGACCGTGTTCTTTTCTTTGAATGCCTCTTATTTTTTCCTGTACACTCTATGTTGATGCTTTTTCCCAAAAAGCTCTACTTTTGTCTCATCTGACCAGAGAACATTCTTCCAAAACGTTTTAGGCTTTCTCAGGTAAGTTTTGGCAAACTCCAGCCTGGCTTTTTTATGTCTCGGGGTAAGAAGTGGGGTCTTCCTGGGTATCCTACCATACAGTCCCTTTTCATTCAGACGCCAACGGATAGTACGGGTTGACACTGTTGTACCCTCGGACTGCAGGGCAGCTTGAACTTGTTTGGATGTTAGTCGAGGTTCTTTATCCACCATCCGCACAATCTTGCGTTGAAATCTCTCGTCAATTTTTCTTTTCCGTCCACATCTAGGGAGGTTAGCCACAGTGCCATGGGCTTTAAACTTCTTGATGACACTGCGCACGGAAGACACAGGAACATTCAGGTCTTTGGAGATGGACTTGTAGCCTCATGCTTCCTCACAATTTGGTTTCCCAAGTCCTCAGACAGTTCTTTGGTCTTCTTTCTTTTCTCCATGCTCAATGTGGTACACACAAGGACACAGGACAGAGGTTGAGTCAACTTTAATCCATGTTAACTGGCTGCAAGTGTGATTTAGTTATTGCCAACACCTGTTAGGTGCCACAGGTAAGTTACAGGTGCTGTTAATTACACGAATTAGAGAAGCATCACATGATTTTTCAAACAGTGCCAATACTTTTGTCCACCCCCTTTTTAGGTTTGGTGTGGAATTGTATCCAATTTGGCTTTAGGACAATTCTTTTTGTGTTTTTTCATTGAAGACAAATTAAATGAAGATAATAATACCAAAGAATTTGTGATTGCAATCATTTTCAGGAAGAAACTGAGTATTATCTGACAGAATTGCAGGGGTGCCAATACTTTTGGCCACCACTGTATGCACTGTCAGGTTCCCTTAAAATTAATTGCTGTCCATGCAATGCATAAATAGGTAGGTTCTGCAAAGGGTTTCTATTTTGGCTCATAGAACAGGGTTGTCACTAGTTTACGGGGCGAGGAACATTAATGATGGGCGCTGGTGGAGATGACAACAAACTACTTTACCTTGACCTGGGTATTTAGGTACTGGACAAGGGCAGTATGATAAATAAAACAACTTTTAATAAGTGTTAAATTAAAAAACAAAGTAACAGATACATCTGTGGTGCCCCTGAGGGTTCGGTCGCCACAGAGGTACTGCACCTCACCCAGAGGTGTGGTGCCTCCCTTCACTCAGGTAAGCAGGGAGTTCTGCACGGAACCCCAAACACCTGCATCCAACACTACACTGCTCCAGGCCGGCTGGAGGGGCAACATGCAGAGTGCAGCTGCTGAGCCCTGACCCTGGCTGGAGTGGGGGGAACCCAAAGTTAGGGGGGAACCAGCAGTGGGTGTGGGTGGAGGAAGTAGTTCATGGGAGCACTCATACAGTAAAGATATAAAAAGAAGCCATTTTTGGGTGGCAAGAGAGTGAGTCAGACAAGTAGCTGGAGAACAGGTTGGGAGCAGAGTCTCTCTAGGAGCTCTGCTCCACTACAAGGGCCCAGGACTGAGTCCCAGGAGGGGAGCAGGGAGTAGGCTCCGTTCTGAAGAAGGGATCCTAGGGGGTACGGCGAGTGCAGGCGGCACCCGTACACCCCGAACCTGCCAGGTGTCAGGAGGATCTAGGCCGCAAGAAGGGGACTGGCCCCTGGCCCAGTCGTGCAGCTTCAAGCCTCGGCTGGAAAAACCAGAGGCTTCTGACTTCTATAGCCAGAAGCCAAACTCTCACTTCAATCCAAGTAAGGTCGAGCAGGTCTGTGCAACTCCGACGGACAGGGGGGACCTCGCAGCACCCGAATAGGATTCACAGTGAGAAGCGCAGGGCAGGAGGGAGTAAAGACCCAGCATGAAGTCGGTCTAGGAAGGTACATATGAAAGTGGGGTTCTGCCAGGGACACCCGAGCTGCCTGAGGAAAGACTGAACCCCTGCCCGGTGAACGCAGTGCGACGCGGGAGGCTTCCACCAGTACTGTGCACCTGAGGAACTTGAACAGAACTGTGAGTAAACTCGGATGACTGCACTGAACTGCCTCCGCTCCTTCATTTCGCCGGTACCATTTCCCTCCCTGCACTACAACGCCCAGCGCACCTCCTCCATTTTCTCTACACTGCCCTGAGGCCTGCTCCACCTGTGGGGAGCCGTTCCATCTCAAGCTGCCCTATCATCTACCTCAGAGGACTGTCGCAGCGCTGGTGATCCTCACCAGACACTACAGGTGGCGTCACGACAATTTCCCCAACCATTAATTTCCCTTTTTGGTGACAGCCCTGGGCCACGGACCGGGCCAGCCACCGTGATATCCCCTGAAAGCAGCCATAAGGCCCGGCTACCGAGTACCCCACGGCCTTGTGGGCGCGTCACATCCATAAAAACACCAAATTGAATTTTATGACCACTGTTATATAAGGGTTGTGGTTTAGAGTGAATAGATTTTCCTTTGACTCACTTTTTTTCCATCACTGTTGTCTTCTTAGAGTCAAACCTGTGAATTGGGAATATTTGGTGTTTTTATTGATGTCTGTCTTTATTTTTTAACTCAACATATTTTAAAAGTTAAGTAAGTTTTATTTATTTATTATTATTATTTACCGTAAACTCACCTTGCTGATACACATTAAAGAGGTTGTCCACTACACTGCATAATGCCCCCACCTATTTAAACAGTGTAAAGAAGATGTTTTGTAATTACCTTACATTGTTTTTGTTGCCTGTTATGGAGATATTAAGAAAATATTAAAAATTTCTCACAAACCACTCTTCCCTCTCACCCCTCCCTTATTTACCATTTGTCACCAGAGAAGAGCTGACAATCTAAAGAGCGATCTCTCTGCAAATTATCACCCACAGCAGAAGTAGCTTAAACTATTGCTGGCACAAGAGAGGTGCTACCAACCCACTTAAAATGCGAGTATATTTCCCCCTGGCCGAGGCAAGGGATAATTAGACACAGGCTTGCGACAATTTACATGTAGCTGAGGAAGTTCTATTCCCGGGACGTAAAAGGGAATTTAACAGAGGTCTCGCAGATGGCCGGAGCTGATACAAAATATTGAATATTGTAAGTTCCATAATTCCGATAATAATGGGACCTATATTTTTAGTGACAGAGTCAGCTAGGGAACAACATGGATATTTTTCCGTCATTGTAAGCCCCTCCGGGGGCTGTGGTTCAAAAGTAACAAAATAGCAGACCGCAACTATGCCATGTGTAGTCTCTACGGAAAGGTGGTATCACTTTCGGGCCTCTATGATCAACCAGTGAGGAGTTATCAAAGATGTTAGAGTTTCTAATAGAAACATGATGGATGGAGCCCAGCCCACATGATGTCAGCACAAGGAGCATGTGGGCAGGTTCCCTCTTCGGCATAAAAGATCCAACTGAAGATTGATCCATATTCTTTGCCGGGAGTATATATTTAATATAGCAACAGATTCTGTTTGAGAACGGTCAAATCTGGAGTGTCTCCCCTCCACTTATACTGAGTCATCCCTGCGAACTGTATAGAGTAAGTTTCTTCTTTAATCCTGTTTATTTTATGTAACTATATATTCTGTACTGAATTGTCCCCTTCGTAAAATCTTTGTATATTTTTCATAGCACTGCCTCCCTTTTGGATTAACTATAAAATTTAATAGTTCTGTTTCTTTTGTCCTGTAATCATTCCCTCCCCCGAAGCCATATACGCTACCAGAAAGCGGGCGTCCGGAAAGGGCTGTATTATATTTCAAACTCGGCCGGTGGTGGCAGAGAATAATAATAATTGGGCTGTCGTGAAGCTGGCAGTAACCAGCGGGGCGTATACACATATTCCATGCATTGGAATCTAGAGGTGTGACGCCATACGCTTTCTACTCGCTTGCCACTAGCTCCATAGTGAGTAGTCAGGTTCGTGTGCTCGTGAATTCCTGACGAAATCCTGACAGAGTGACGGCAGCGGTGAAATATTGCGTGATCTCCCCAGTGTCGTCACTGTGGAACCCTGACATTGCTTGTGAGTGGCGCTATCACTGACCGCTCACCAGGCATCACGTGACTCCGGCTGCAGCCGGCTCCGACATCCGCTGATGTCACGTCAAGATCCGGCTGCAACCAGACCTGACACAGTGACCCGCTCCCCCTGATTGATGGGCTGTGGGCGGGGTTTAATCACATATCACAGCCCAGGTATCCACCCCGCGCTTTCCCAACGAATGCAGGAGAGGAAAAGCGCGCGGTGGATGCTGGACTATAACGTGCGGTGAAACCTCGCCTACAGCCCATCAATCAGAGGGGAGCGCGTCACTGTATCACGCCCGCTGCAGTCGGATCTTGACATGACATCAGCGCATGTTGGAGCCAGCTCCAGCCAGGGCCACATGATGCCTAGTAAGCGCTCAGCAATAGCGCCTCTCACAGGCAACAAAAATAATGGAAGGTAATTACAAAACATCTTCTTTCCACTGTTTAAATAGATGGGAGCATTATGTAGTGTAGTGGACAACCTCTTTAAATCGAGTGAGGCATCTGGGAGTCATAGTCAGACATTAAGGCCTGGTGCCCTTACCCTTTGTGTCTATTTGCTGTTTTCAGCAGGACAAGGGCAGCAAACTGAATCTTTCCTTTGATACCGCTCTGCATACATGGCATATGGAAAGGATTTGTTTATGAAACAACAGATTGACATATATATACTGTATATATTGAATAAAGATGATGAAATGCGACTTTGTATGCTAATCTTCTGCTTTCTATCTGTTCTTTTTTTAACCAACATGTTGAATTATCAACCTTGATAAAAATAAACCATTATGTGTATTATTATCACTGAAATCTAATTATCTGCAATCTGTCTGTTTTGTACATGTAATAGTATTACTGCTAGTGTAAGTCATTATGACAGAATACCAAGCAGCTTCCCTTTATTTCTTCAGGATCAGTTCTTTTAGTTCTTCACCTTCAGGTTTCTGTTGCACTTTGGTTCTGTTCACACAAAGCTGAATGATGGTGGATAACATGGAATATTTCATGATGAATTTGTAACATATTCTGATAAATCTTGACAGTTCCCATGGCTTTTAATGGCTATGCCTGTCTGCTTTTTCTTTTACTAGATAGAATAGGGCAATATAGTACAACAGCAATGATGAAGGAACCTGGTGAAAATCATTGAATTCATAGGTGAATAAAGACTTTGGCAGCCAGAATAGTGTAGCAGGCTTTCACCATTCCACACAGTAAGAAAAAGGGAACCTTAAATATCTCAATGAATGATAATAACTCAATAGAATCCCATGATAGTAAGGAATTTACAGGATTCAGATGAATATAAATAGACTAGATGGTGGCCCGATTCTAACCCATCGGGTATTCTAGAATATGTATGCGGCCGACCGGGTGCAATCAGCAGAACGATGTTTAAATTTGGCGCCAAAATCGCTGATTGGTCGCGGTTGGCAACCGCGAGCAATCAGCAAAACGGTGTTTAAATTTGGCGGCAATATCGGTGATTGGTCGCGGGTGGCAGCCGTGACCAATCAGCGAACTGTGTTAGTGAGGACCGGAGAGCTTGTTTAAATTTGGCGATAAAATCGCTGATTAGTCGTGACCGCGACCACTCAGCAAAACGGTGTTTAAATTTGGCGCCAATATCGCTGATTGGTCGCGGCCGGCGGTCGCAACCAATCAGTAGAGCGGGGTTTAAATTTGGCGCCAATAATGCTGATTGGTTGCGGCCGGCGACCGCGACCAATCAGCAGAGCCATGTTTAAATTTGGCGCCAATAATGCAGATTGGTCGCGGCCGGCGGTCGCGACCAATCAGCAGAGGGGTGTTTAAATTTGGCGCCAATATCGCTGATTGGTCGCAGCCGGCGACAGCGACCAATCAGCAGAGGGGTGTTTAAATTTGGCGCCAATATCGCTGATTGGTCGCAGCCGGCGACCGCGACCAATCAGCTGAGCGTTGTTTAAATTTGGCGCCAATCTCGCTGATTGGCCGCGGCTGGTGGCCGCAACCAATCAGCAGAGCAGTGTTTAAATTTTGCGCCAAAATCGCTGATTGGTCGGGGTTGGCCGGCGGCTGCGACCAATCAGCAGAGCGTTGATTAAATTTGGCGCCAGTCTCGCTGATTGGTCGCGGTCGGCAGCCGCGACCAATCAGCAGAGCGGTGTTTAAATTTTGCGCCAAAATCGCTGATTGGTCGCGGTTGGCCAGCGGCTGCGACCAATCAGCAGAGCGTTGATTAAATTTGGCGCCAATCTCGCTGATTGGTCGCGGTCAGCAGCCGCGACCAATCAGCAGAGCGGTGTTTAAATTTGGCGCCAAAATCGCTGATTGGTCGCGTTTTGCCGGCGGCCGCGACCAATCAGCAGAGCGTTGTTTAAATTTGGCGCCAATCTCGCTGATTGGTCGCGGTTGGCCGGCGGCCGCGACCAGTCAGCAGAGCGTTGTTTCAATTTGGCGCCAATCTCGCTGATTGGTCGCAGCCGGCGGCCTCGACCAATCAGCAGAGCGGTGTTTAAATTTGGCGCCAATCTCGCTGATCGGTCGCGGCCGGCCGGCGGCCGCGACCAATCAGCAGAGCGTTGTTTAAATTTGGCGCCAATCTCGCTGATTGGTCGCGGTTGGCCGGCGGCCGCGACCAGTCAGCAGAGCGTTGTTTCAATTTGGCGCCAATCTCGCTGATTGGTTGCAGCCGGCGGCCTCGACTAATCAGCAGAGCGGTGTTTAAATTTGGCGCCAATCTCGCTGATCGGTCGCGGCCGGCCGGCGGCCGCGACCAATCAGCAGAGCGTTGTTTAAATTTGGCGCCAATCTCGCTGATTGGTCGCGGTCGGCCGGCGGCCGCGACCAATCAGCAGGGCGTTGTTTAAATTTGGCGCCAATCTCGCTGATTGGTCGCGGCTGCCAGCTGCGACCAATCAGCAGAGCAGCGTTTAAATTTGCCGCCCATATCGCTGATTGGTCGAATCCGGCGGCTGCGACCAATCAGCGTCGTATTAGTGAGGACCGGGGAGCGGCACTGCCTGTGTGGGTACGGTCCTAGCCACTGATCTCCCGACGTTAGCCGCATGGAGGTCAGCGGCGGCGCCGGTCGGGGTAGTTCTGCTGCTAGTGCCGCTCATCTCCCGGCTGCATCGCCGCTGACCTCCGTCCGGCAGATGAGCCGCTAACGGCCGCCATCTTTTTTCTGAAATCCCGCGTCGCTGATTGGCCGCGGCCGGACCAATGAGCGACGCGGGATTTCCTGGACAGACAGACAGACAGACAGAAAGACAGACAGACAGACAGAAAGATAGACAGACAGACGGGATAAGACAATTATATATATAGATTGTAGTTTATTCCCAACACATTTATATATTGAACGGATCTTTATTGTGTTTCTGTAAGAGGGTGAGAAGAAGACGCCAAGTCAAGAAGGAGTAGAATTTTATAGTAATATATAGTAATGTTTTATTGTTATGTATTTCTATATAAATTCGCAATTTATCCTTATGGTCTGTTTGTGTCTCGATTTTCCTGGAAGTTTTACCTCAAGGCCGTCCCTGGGCATTGGCGAGTGCTGTTCATAGAGTAACCAGTGGAAGGCATAGGGATACATTTAGCAGCAGTATGATATCAAAATCTTGAGAATAGCCCACATATTGGGGGATTAGATCAGATAAAAAGGGGAAGCACTTCCTGCTTCAGTAGTGAAGTTAGAAAGTCTCAGACAGTGACAGTGCCTGACAGGTTCAAGGTCAGTGGATGCAGCAACGCCGAAGGGTCCTGTCAGTTCCAAGACTCCAAAACAGTATGAGGACATATCCGAAGTTTCGCGCATATCCCAGGGCAGTCTTGAACCTATGACCCAGAAGAGGCATTTGATTCCATGGCTCTGTCTTCCCTTAGTGGAAGATGCCATTCGGTCACAGCAAGAGGGAAAGATGGTGGGCCTCAGAGAAGCTGTTATGCCGGATAGGAAGTCCCTGGTACCAACAGAAGCTGGTGAGGTGGGGACAGGTTGGGCAGAATGGAGGAAAGGACTGATAGTGTACTGGGCAAAGTGAACATCAACCAGAGGGGACTCTGTCTCATTCTCTATGCCACAACCACATGTATTTGAATTGCACAGTAAAACTGAACCTGTTGAACCGGACCTAATGTATCCTGTTATGTGTGCAGCTGTATCCAGTCCCAATGACGGGGAGGTAATGTAGCACCCTGAGGATTCGGCTGCTACAGGGGTATTGCACCTCAACCCAGAGGTGTGATATTCCACTCCCGGGTAAGGATGGAGTGTGGAACTGAGCTCGGTAGGCTGCATGCACTACATACATCCCATTTCCGAGGAACAGGCCGACGGTACTCCCACTTAGAAATGTGCAGGTACGACCGAGTCTGTTCCTGGCTGGAGTGGGAGGGGGGTGGTACATCCCATGTAGTGTAGGGGCAGATAGGGGGTGCAGTCTGGGTAGTGATAGGAGCTCATTGGGTGCTGGTCACCTGAGCTCACACATAGAGGGTGTATATAAGGTGGGCACCAACTAAGATCAGGGTCAGATGCAGAGAACAAGACAGCTGCAGAGGAGCAGACAGCAAGCAGAGAGGAAGTCAGCCTGCAGCAAGAGAGAGACCCTGAGTGAGAGAGGAGCAAAGAAGGAGTACCCAGAGGGGAAAACAGAGAGGACCCAAGAACCCAAATTAAAGCACTGGGTGAGGAGTCGGCACAGGGTACCGGATCCCAAGCTGGTGGGGGCAGAAAATACACCCCAGCCAGAGACCGGAGACCGTGGGCAGCGTTTGTCACGGTCACCCATCACATCCACCCCGAAGGCACACCACATGAAGGGTCAGGGAACCTAAGGCCAAGGGTGTCCCAACAGAAGGCCCGAGGGAGCTGGACCTAGGTGGATCACTGGTGGGGACGGCCAGAGAACGGGACAGAAGGAGAGCTCAGGGCCACGCTCCGGACTTGTTTGGGGGTTGGCTGGATCCAGGACCTGGTGGACGCAGCACGGCTCGGGTGGTCACTAGCAGCTGGAGTGACCAGTACAACATCTGCAGTAAGTAAACACCCTTAACTGCACAACCCGACTCTGTCTTCATTGCCGTCTGCACTGCACCACCACAACCCCCATCCTCTGCACCTGTCCCCCCTGAGGCTATACCCCTCCCGTTGGGGGTTATCTCATCAAGCTGCGCACCCACCATCAGCCTCAGCGGACCCTGCTGCAGCGGCGGCCACAGTGACCGCAATACAACGGGTGGCGTAGTCGACACAAAAGAACTTTAGTAACATCTGTAGAACTGCCACATCACACTGAGCTTGACGCCCTGGGCACGGGACCGGGTCACAGCCGCTCGGAGACTACAACCCCCCATCTGATCCGGTGCCGGGTATTCCCCTCAAAAAGGAATATGTCCCAGGGGGCGCGTCAACTTTGGCGTAGTCGGCAGGATTACGTGCCCGCAACACCCGGGTACTGCGTGCCTGAAGAAAAGAACGAGTTTACCTCAAAAAGAAGTCTCCTGCCGGTTCCGGAGGGTCCCCGCCATCGGACTCCATCACCAGTCGTTTCCCGCCGATTGTCCGCCATTTCCAGCTTGTTCCCGCCATCTGCAGAGTTTCCCGCCACTGGGCGACGCTTCCCGCCAAAACCGCAGATTTCCCGCCTTGGAAGAGCAGCGGACGCCATTATGGGCGTGCCAAAGGAGGGCAAGAGGCCGCCTCCCATCGTGGGCCAGGACAGAAAATGGCGCCAAAAGTGGAAACCGCCCCCACCAACAGAGACTGTGATGTTGGAGGTGTCTGTCAGCGTGAAAGAACTACCCCTGGAGCTGACAGTCACCGAGTTGCCCCGGGACCGCCCTCGAGGTGGGAGGAGACGAAAGGAGAGAAGAGAAAAGATGGGTGCCGCCTGGAGCAGTCTGGAGCGAGCGCACCCGGAGGCAAGAAGTCTAACGAGGAGTAGCGGAGAAGCTTACCCGGATATGGAGAGAAAGCAGAACAGCACCGGCCCGCTGGCCAGGAGTCTGCTAGAGACCGAGGAAGGAGGGCAGAGCAGCACCGGCCCGCTGGCCAGGAGCCTGCCGGAAGAAGAGCAGAGCAGCACCGACCCGATGGTCAGGAGCCTGCTAGAGTCCACAACCCCGCTAGGTCTAGCGGAGATCTTAGCGCAGCTCCCCCGAGACCGGGAGTGTGCACAAACTGCCTTGGAGGGCCTCGCAAGGAGGATGGCCCGGGTACAGCGAGAGATACTGGCGGAGTGGAGCCGGGAGATGGCCCAGCAAGCTGGAACCCGTCCACGGAGCATGCTCCCCTGGGAGAGGACACCAACTGCCTCTACGGATGACGCGGGAGGACCCAAGGTCGGAGACGGCGCTGAGAAGGGAGCCGAACGTATGAAGGCAGGTAAAGGGGACCCTTATACCCCATACCGAGAGACCGCCCACCTGCCCCGGTTCCCCGTCGCAGAGCCCGAAAGTCCCCCGTCCGTGCCAGTAACCGCCATGTCACCGCTAATGACTAGGCCCCGACCAGAAGCCGCCGCCGCGACCCCTGTGACGTCACACGCACCGACCCGGAGCGTGACCAAGCAGGAAGAGCCTCCGGCCTGGTCGCAAGGCCCGGTACTCCCGGGCCCCGCATCACCAACAGCGCCCCCTACCTCCGCGGAGCCTCCGGCCTGGCCGCAAGGCCAGGTAGCCCAGGGCGCCGCCGTCCTAACGGTGCCCTTCACCTTCCAGGTGCCCCAGGCCTGGCCGCAAGGCCTGGGCAACCCGGGCGCCACCACCACCGCGCCCGCACCCGTAAAACCAAGGGTGCCGAGTTTGGGAAAGGACCTCTTCAGCCAGCTCACATGGCCGGACGGGCGGCCCTTTATCTGGCCCGAGGAGTTTTGTGAGCTGGAGCGGCAACAAAGACTAGGGCCCTTGTGTGAGCCCCTGATCCCGGCTCCGAAGCCCGTGACTCGGGTCTCGCCTCCTTTAGAAGAAGCCCAATTCGTGTGGGACCCCACGGGAGAAGATTTGATGGGGTTCACCGGAGAAACTCGGGCAGTCGCCGCTGAGCGTACTGAGTGTTGTCGTCAGCAGCTAGCAGAGTTTGCGAGAGAACGGGAGGAGAGGCGGGTCAGAGAACAACAGGCCCAAATCCGGAGCGCGGAGCAGAAGAGCCGGACTAGGAGGAACCCCCGTGCAGCGCACTGTCCCCGCACCATCGGGACGGTGATAAAGTTCAACCCGCAGCATGGGTGGGGCTTTATTCGGGACCGTAACAACCGCGGTGACGTTTTTGTGACCCGCAGAGACGTCGAGTCCCACCTGCCGGAAGGTCACAAAGGCCGTGACCTCTACGTAGGAGACGAGGTCACCTTCACCCGGCACAAGTGTGCCAAAGGACCCTACGCCCTCCACGTACACCGCCTGACGGAGGAGGAGTTGCGGTACGGGGAGGAGGAGCCAGAGGACCCGGACGGGTCTGAAGCAACACCATATCACCAAGAAAAAGCAGGAGGGAGCCGTCGTTGAGGACGGGAGTAGAGACTGTATATAGTTGCCCGTCGGGGCACAGTGAACCGTTGCTGCTAAAATAGTCCCCGTTGGGACCAGTGAACTGTTTACCCGTTAACCCCTTCATCCTACAGGCTGAGGACTGTGAGCAGCCATTCCCTTCCCTCTACCTGGCCGAGGACTGAGAGCGGCCAACTTCCCCTGTAAATAGTTGCGCGTCCTAAAGCGCCCCCTACCGGTTTTATAGAAAACCAGTTTTTCAAAGAGACTGTCGCACTTTTCCCGGACACACGTTGCACAGTGTCCGGAGGAGGAACCTGAAACAAGAGACGACGAGAAAGTTTTATCTGCTAAGATATGTTATTTATATAATGTTTTATATGTTTTCTATGTTTATAAAAAAAAAAAATTTGTATGTTTTGGTGTTTATGTCTTATAGCCCGAGGACGTGCTGTGATTTACCGGGGGGGAATGTAGCACCCTGAGGATTCGGCTGCTACAGGGGTATTGCACCTCAACCCAGAGGTGTGATATTCCACTCCCGGGTAAGGATGGAGTGTGGAACTGAGCTCGGTAGGCTGCATGCACTACATACATCCCATTTCCGAGGAACAGGCCGACGGTACTCCCACTTAGAAATGTGCAGGTACGACCGAGTCTGTTCCTGGCTGGAGTGGGAGGGGGGTGGTACATCCCATGTAGTGTAGGGGCAGATAGGGGGTGCAGTCTGGGTAGTGATAGGAGCTCATTGGGTGCTGGTCACCTGAGCTCACACATAGAGGGTGTATATAAGGTGGGCACCAACTAAGATCAGGGTCAGATGCAGAGAACAAGACAGCTGCAGAGGAGCAGACAGCAAGCAGAGAGGAAGTCAGCCTGCAGCAAGAGAGAGACCCTGAGTGAGAGAGGAGCAAAGAAGGAGTACCCAGAGGGGAAAACAGAGAGGACCCAAGAACCCAAATTAAAGCACTGGGTGAGGAGTCGGCACAGGGTACCGGATCCCAAGCTGGTGGGGGCAGAAAACACACCCCAGCCAGAGACCGGAGACCGTGGGCAGCGTTTGTCACGGTCACCCATCACATCCACCCCGAAGGCACACCACATGAAGGGTCAGGGAACCTAAGGCCAAGGGTGTCCCAACAGAAGGCCCGAGGGAGCTGGACCTAGGTGGATCACTGGTGGGGACGGCCAGAGAACGGGACAGAAGGAGAGCTCAGGGCCACGCTCCGGACTTGTTTGGGGGTTGGCTGGATCCAGGACCTGGTGGACGCAGCACGGCTCGGGTGGTCACTAGCAGCTGGAGTGACCAGTACAACATCTGCAGTAAGTAAACACCCTTAACTGCACAACCCGACTCTGTCTTCATTGCCGTCTGCACTGCACCACCACAACCCCCATCCTCTGCACCTGTCCCCCCTGAGGCTATACCCCTCCCGTTGGGGGTTATCTCATCAAGCTGCGCACCCACCATCAGCCTCAGCGGACCCTGCTGCAGCGGCGGCCACAGTGACCGCAATACAACGGGTGGCGTAGTCGACACAAAAGAACTTTAGTAACATCTGTAGAACTGCCACATCACACTGAGCTTGACGCCCTGGGCACGGGACCGGGTCACAGCCGCTCGGAGACTACAACCCCCCATCTGATCCGGTGCCGGGTATTCCCCTCAAAAAGGAATATGTCCCAGGGGGCGCGTCAGTAACAAGAAGTCCCGAACGACAAGTGAGTACTGAATGAATCCCACAGCACAACACACACGTCTGTTTCCCGTTTAGAAGAGGGATTTCAGGGCGAACAGAACTCAATACTGGCCCACAGCGTGTGCTCTGAGAAACTCATTGGGAATAAACTACAATCTATTTCTATTCTTCGGTATCCTGTGAATTCCTTACCAGCAGCGCAGCACATCCGCATGTCTCCCTTTGGTAAATATCAGTGTTGGTTTATCCAACCAGCGGAACTGCAGCAGTTGGGGTATTGCTATCTAAGGCTATTCAATTGCTGTGGTTTCACAACATTACAAGGTGACAACAAAAAATGCAATAATACCGTATGCTTTTTTTAATGCCCTATGAGCTCTTTTTGTCAATCCCTAGTCTATTATATTATTTTAGGGTCCATTAGCAATCTTGCATGTCTTATATTCTGTAAAAATAGAAGCAGTGTGAACAGAGTCTCAGAACATGCATTACTTTAATAAACCATAAGAGAGAAATCAAATTAGGAGCTTTAGCTTATAGCGACAAGTTTACACCTATCCTATTTATAAAGCAGTTTGGAAACATATTTTTCCAAGTGAGCATACAATGGCTTACATGATCTTTATGCCTCCAGAAAACTTATGCAAACTGCTGCAAATAACTGCTGCAAATAACTGTATTTAAAAATTATGGTGATATAACCATGAAAAATCAATATCAACCACTAGGAATGTCCTTTCAGTATCACTTGCTCTCCACTGCCTATTGTCAAGTATAATCTGTCTCCAGCAGTAAAGACACTTAGATGAATTACAGGAAGTGGTGGGTGGTTCTACTTCTCTCTTCTCCTGCTCTCCTGTCTGCCAAACTGCTTATAGACATAAAAAAGAGGCGGCTTTCAGTTTAGTGAAGACAACCAATTGGACAATGGCATGCTGGGAAGTGAGCAAAAGGCAGAATGACCATGAAAAATCAGTATCAACCACTAGGTGTTGCCTTTCAGTATCACTTGCTATTGTCAAGTGTAATCTGTCTCAAGCAGTAAAGACACTAAGATGGATTAAATAAAGTGGTGGGTGGTTCGTCTTTTCTCTGCTCCTGCTCTCTTTTCTGCCAAACTACTTACAGACATAACAGAGAGGCAGGTTTTCAGTTCAATGGAGACAATCATTTGAACAATGGCATGCTGGAAAGTGAGTGAAAGGCAGAATGCTGGTGAAAAGTCCCACTCAGAGTGGATGGCAATTTATATATACTGTGTGCAGAATTATTAGGCAAGTTGTATTTTAGAGGATTATTTTTATTATTGATCAACAACTATGTTCTCAATCAGTCCAAAAGACTCATAAATATCCAAGCTTAATATTTTTGGAAGTTGGAGTGTTTTTTTTTTAGATTTGGCTATCTTAGGAGGATATCTGTTTGTGCAGGTAACTATTACTGTGCAGAATTATTAGGCAACTTAATAAAAACCAAATATAATTCCATCTCACTTGTTTATTTTCACCAGGTAAACCAATATCAGTGCACAAAATTTAGAAATAAACATTTCTGACATGCAAAAACAAAAACCAAAAAAAATAGTGATCAATATAGCCACCTTTCTTTATGATGACACTCAACAGCCTTCCATCCATAGATTCTGTCAGTTGCTTGATCTGTTTTTGATCAACATTGCGTGCAGCAGCCAGCACAGCCTCCCAGACACTGTTCCGAGAGGTGTACTGTTTTCCCTCCCTGTAGATCTCACATTTTATAATGGACCACAGGTTCTCTATGGGGTTCAGTTAAGGTGAACAAGGGTGCCATGTCATTATTTTTTCTTCTTTTAGACCTTTACTGGCCAGCCACGCTGTGGAGTAGTTGGATGCATGTGATGGAGCATTGTCCTGCATAAAAATCATGTTTTTCTTGAATGATACCGACTTCCTTCTGTACCACTGCTTGAAGAAGTTGTCTTCCAGAAACTGGCAGTAGGTCTGGGAGTTGAGCTTCACTCCATCCTCAACCCGAAAAGGTCCCACAAGTTCATCTTTGATGATACCAGCCCATACCAGTACCCCAACTCCACCTTGCTGGCATCTGAGTCGGAGTGGAGCTCTCTGTCCTTTATTGATCCAGCCTCTAGCCCATCCATCTGGCCCATCAAGAGTCACTCTCATTTCATCAGTCCATAAAACCTTTGAAAAATCAGTCTTAAGATATTTCTTGACCCATTCTTGACGTTTTATCTTATGTTTCTTGTTCAAAGGTGGTCGTTTTTCAGCCTTCCTTACCTCGGCCATGTCCCTGAGTATCGCACACCTTGTGCTTTTTGATACTCCAGTAACGTTGCAGCTCTGAAATATGGCAAAACTGGTGGCGAATGGCATCTTGGCAGCTTCATGCTTGATTTTCCTCAATTCATGGGCAGTTATTTTGCGCCTTTTTTGGCCAACACGCTTCTTGCAACCCTGTTGGCTATTTGCCATGAAACGCTTGATTGTTCGGTGATCACGCTTCACAAGTTTGGAAATTTCAAGACTGCTGCATCCCTCTGCAAGACATCTCACAATTTTGGACTTTTCAGAGGCAGTCAAATCTCTCTTCTGACCCATTTTGCCAAAGGAAAGGAAGTTGCCTAATAATTAAGCACACCTTATATAGAGTGTTGATGTCATTAGTCAACACCCCTCCTCATTACAGAGATGCACATCACCAGATTTACTTAATTGGTAGTTGGCTCTCAAGCCTACGCAGCTTGGAGTAGGACAACATGTATAAAACGTATCAAAGTGATCAAAATACGCATTTGCCTAATAATTCTGCACGCGGTGTACAGTGGCATGTAAAAGTTTGGGCACCTCTCTTCAAAATTACTGTTATTGTGAACAGTTAAGCAAGTTGAAGATTAAATGATATCTAAAAGGCCTAAAGTTAAAGATGACACATTTCCTTTGTAGTTTAGGCAAAAAAAATATATTGTCATCTTTTACATTTTAAAAATTTTTAAAAGAAAAATGGACCGATGCAAAAGATTGGGCACTCTTGGAGAATTTTGTGGTCAGATAACTTTGACCAAAGACCAACATTTCAGACCTTAATTGGCCTGTTACGGTTATGGCTTGTTCACTATTATCGTTAGGAAAGGCAAGGTGATTCAAATTTCCCAGCTTTATAAAAATCCAGCCTCCTCTAACCTTGTGCCAAAAAACAGCAGCCTTGGGTCCTTCTAAGCAGCTGCCTAGCACTTTGAAAAGGAAAATGGTGGAGGACCACAAAGCAGGAGAAGGCTATAAGAAGAGCCCTTTCCTCAGTTCAAGATGTAATTAAGAAATGGCAGTTAACAGGAACAGGGGAGGTCAAGATAAGGTCTGGAAGACCAAGCAAAATTTCAGTGAGATCTGCTCGTATGATTGCTAGAGAGGCAAATCAGAACCCTTGCTTGACTGCAAAAAAACTTAAGAAAGATTTAGCAGTCTCTGGAGTTGTGCTACATTGTTCTACTGTTCAGAGACACCTGCACAAATATGGCCTTCATGGAAGAGTCATCAGCAGAAAACCTCTCATTCGCTCTCACCATAAAATTCAGCGTCAGAAGTATGCAAAAGAATATCTAAACAAGCCTAATACATTTTGAAAACAAGTGCTGTGGACCGATGAGGTTAAAGTAGAACTCTTTGGCCACAATGATCGAAGGTATGTGTGGGAAAAAATGGCACAGAATTTCAGGAAAATAACATCTCACCAACCATTAAGCATGGATGTTAGAACAATCATGCTTTGGGGTTGTGTTGCGTTGTGTTGCAGCCAATGGCACGGGGAACATTTCGCAGGTAAAGGGAAGAATTGATTCAATGAAATTTCAACATATTCTTAATGCAAACATATAATACCATCTGTAAAAAAGCTGAAGTTGAAAAAAGGATGACTTCTACAAATGGATATTGATCCTAAACACACGTCAAAATCCACAATAGACTACCTCAAAAGGTGCAATCTGAAGGTTTTACAATGGCCCTCACAGTCCCCTGATCTGAACATCATTGAAAATCTGTGGCTAGACCTCAAAATAGCAGTGCATGCAAGACAACCCAGGAATCTCACAGACCTGGAAGAGTTTTCCAAGGAAGAATGGATAAAAATCCCTCAAACAAGAATTGAAACACTCTTATCTGGCTGCAAAAAACATTTACAAGCTGTGGTACTTTCAAAAGGGGGTGCTACTAGGTACTAACCATGCAAGGTGCCTAAACTTTTGCATCAGGCCATTTTCCTTTTTGTAATTTTTAAAATGTAAAAGATGAAAATATATATTTTTTTTTGCCTAAAATACAAAGGAAAGGTGTCATCTATAAATTTAGGCCTTTTAGAGATCATTTTATCTTCAACTCGCTTAACTTCAAAATAACAGTAATTTTGACCAGGGGTGCCCAAACTTTTATATGCCACTGTAGCACAGAAATTGAGACAGTTCCTGGACATATTATGATGCGTAGATTTCTAGTATGTGCAACAAAAGCAGTTTTAATGGCAATAAGACCATGGTTTTCTATTGGCTTTCTGTAAAAGGAAAGGTACACATTTAGAAGTTAAATGAATCCTCCTTCAAAAAGTGTGTTTTTCTTTTATTGCAAAGACCTCACAATGGAGCTATCATACTGTGGTTAAATGGAAGCAGTCTCAGAAAATTCTCTATTGTTTAAATCAGTTTTTTGTGTTAAATGTATTTTTAACATTTTTGCATTGTTTTTTTTCCATATCCCAATCAGTATTTAAAATAAAAAACGGTAATCTTACAATTTTCACACTGGCCACTGGAGCTTATATTAGAGTCTAATTTACTTGTGCTTTAGGAAATCCCCATAGACCTAGCCATTAAGCCTGACCCTATCTATAGTATTGAAGCATCTAATGAGTGTGAAGGGAGAAGGAGCAGGGTCAGCTGTGAGATCGCAGGTTGTGTTCGGTGGATTATCAGCTTTGTATAGAGGAGTTACTTGTCATTGTAATCAGTACCGGACTGGAGAACCAAGGGCCCACCAGTAATATTGACTCTGGTGGCTCACTGCTCAGCTATATACATGCAAATATCACATTACCCTCATTAACAAATTTGCCTATGTTTCTATATAATAATAAACAGGGTAGTTTGTTAAATGAACGTTGAGATGAGATGCCCTTTTCTGTACATAGTGTAACAAATGTATTGTTGCAACTACTTCTCATATAGGAGGGATGGAGAGCCCATTCCTTCATGGGGGCCCACCCGAGGATTCTCCTGTTCTCCTGTGGGTCAGTCCAAGCCTGATTGTAATCCTGCCTCTGCTGACGAGGAGCCTGCTGAAAACTCTTACTAAAAGGAAATATGAGTCTAAAAAAAGCTCCAATTTTGTTTTTTAATAAAAATTGTGTTAAGGAAAAAAAAACGTAAAAAAAAAAATATGTACAGTGCTGGCCAAAAGTATTGGCACCCTGCAATTCTGTCAGATAATACTCACTTTCTTCCTGAAAATGATTGTAATCACAAATTCTTTGGTATTATTCTCTTCATTTAATTTGTCTTCAATGAAAAAAACACAAAAAGAATTGTCCTAAAGCCAAATTGGATATAATTCCACACCAAACCTAAAAAAGGGGGTAGACAAAAGTATTGGCACCTTTTGAAAAATCATGTGATGCTTCTCTAATTCGTGTAATTAACAGCACCTGTAACTTACCTGTGGCATCTAACAGGTGTTGGCAATAACTAAATCACACTTGCAGCCAGTTAACATGGATTAAAGTTGACTCAACCTCTGTCCTGTGTCCTTGTGTGTACCACTTTGAGCATGGAGAAAAGAAAGAAGACCAAAGAACTGTCTGAGGACTTGAGAAACCAAATTGTGAGGAAGCATGAGCAATCTCAAGGCTACAAGTCCATCTCCAAAGACCTGAATGTTCCTGTGTCTTCCGTGCGCAGTGTCATCAAGAAGTTTAAAGCCCATGGCACTGTGGCTAACCTCCCTAGATGTGGACGGAAAAGAAAAATTGACGAGAGATTTCAACGCAAGATTGTGCGGATGGTGGATAAAGAACCTCGACTAACATCCAAACAAGTTCAAGCTGCCCTGCAGTCCGAGGGTACAACAGTGTCAACCCGTACTATCCGTCGGCGTCTGAATGAAAAGGGACTGTATGGTAGGATACCCAGGAAGACCCCACTTCTTACCCCGAGACATAAAAAAGCCAGGCTGGAGTTTGCCAAAACTTACCTGAGAAAGCCTAAAATGTTTTGGAAGAATGTTCTCTGGTCAGATGAGACAAAAGTAGAGCTTTTTGGGAAAAAGTATCAACAGTGTACAGGAAAAAAAAAGAGGCATTCAAAGAAAAGAACACGGTCCCTACAGTCAAACATGGCGGAGGTTCCCTGATGTTTTGGTGTTGCTTTGCTGCCTCTGGCACTGGACTGCTTGACCGTGTGCATGGCATTATGAAGTCTGAAGACTACCAACAAATTTTGCAGCATAATGTAGGGCCCAGTGTGAGAAAGCTGGGTCTCCCTCAGAGGTCATGGATCTTCCAGCAGGACAATGACCCAAAACACACTTCCAAAAGCACTATAAAATGGTTTTAGAGAAAGCACTGGAGACTTCTAAGGTGGCCAGAAATGAGTCCAGACCTGAATCCCATAGAACAGGGTTCCCCAACTCCAGTCCTCAAGGCCCACCAACAGGTCATGTTTTCAGGATTTCCTTAGTATTGCACAGGCAATAATTCCATCACCTGCACAGGCAATAATTCCATCACCTGTGCAATACTAAGGAAATCCTGAAAACATGACCTGTTGGTGGGCCTTGAGGACTGGAGTTGGGGAACCCTGCCATAGAACACCTGTGGAGAAATCTTAAAATGGCAGTTTGGAGAAGGCACCCTTCAAATATCAGGGACCTGGAGCAGTTTGCCAAAGAAGAATGGTCTACAATTCCAGCAGAGCATTGTAAGAAACTCATTGATGGTTACCGGAAGAGGTTGTTCGCAGTTATTTTGGCTAAAGGTTGTGCAACCAAGTATTAGGCTGAGGGTGCCAATACTTTTGTCCGGCCCTTTTTTGGAGTTTTGTGTGAAATGATCAATGATTTGATTTTTGCTTCATTCTCTTTTGTGTTTTTTCCTTGCAAGCAAATTAAATGAGAATAATACCAAAGAATTTGTGATTGCAATCATTTTCAGGAAGAAACTGAGTATTATCTGACAGAATTGCAGGGGTGCCAATACTTTTGGCCAGCACTGTAATACAAAAATCTGATTCAAACAATAGGTAATATTCTGATGATAGCTTCCCTTTAAGGCTGTGTGCTAACAATGAGTTTTTGGTGAGCTTTTTATGCTGCGAATTTTCGCAGCGCAGACATTGAGGAGACAATGGTACTTAACCAACACTATTTATTTGACTAACACAGAAGGAAAATCTATTTATAAATATATATATACACAAGTAAGCACTTTACTATATGGCGGCTAACAGTAACAGGGTCAATACAGTATATTACACAGAAATGCGACTAAATACAATATCTATGCAAAGTTCTATTACGTGCATTGTTCTTGTTATCTAGCAGTTAAACGACTATTAATGCCTTTATGTCTCAACTTAATGGGCTTCACTCTCAGTACTAGGCCCATCCTCTTTGTAGTCTCTGTAAACATCTCTGATTGTTACACTGACCCTAGCGGGAGTCACCGGTATTTCCTGCTAGGCCGCAAGTTCTAGATTTGTGAGTCACTGGGTATACAGTGTGCTCATCCCACTGGCCATCTCCTTTCTCGGAAGCACAGCCCCAGCCCACACCCTCTACCATATGTCTGCCCTGAAAGTAATGACCTACAGGAATGGCCCTCTGCTACAGCCTTATTGTCTCCCCAGCCTGGTTTGGATCTTGTCACGGATTCCTACTGGTACTGCTTACGGACTTCTACTAGTGCTGGTTATGGACTTCTACTGGGGCTGGTCACAGACCTCTTCTGGCATGGGACACTGATCTGGCTCACAGCTTAGGCCTTATAATATAATCTAATTAATATTATATATATAATAATAATTTGTATTTTTATAGTGTCAACATATTCTGCATTCTTTACAATTTTAGGGGGGGACTTGTACAGGCAATAAAGACATTACAAAATAAGCATAACTCACATATCAAAAGGAGTGAGGCCCTGCTCGCAAGCTTACAGTCTATAAGGAAATAGGGGAGACACAAAAGGTAAAGTGTACATATATTGTTTAATACAGCCATAATATGCTAAATAGGGTAAGTACATAACTCTACATGAACTGGTCGCCAGCCAGTATGTGTACAGTCCAGACAGAGGCTATTAAGTGCATGGATGGTATTGTGGCACCCCAGGGGTCTGGTTTCCACAGTAATAGCAGTATTACGTCTGTGAGCAGGTGGGAGGTCTCCTGGGCAGGAATCCTAAGCATGCCACACCTCCTGCCCAGTCCTGGGAGGGGAAGAACTTCCCCTATATAAACTGGGGCTGAAGCAGGGTTAGGGAGAGGAGTTCCAGACAGAGACAGAGTCTGGTCTGGACACGCAGAAACAGGGACAGATAAACATCAGGAGCTCTGTAGGAGCCAAGGAGAAGCGCCAGGGGCTGGAGCTGTGCAGAGCTCGCCCTGGGAGAAGGTACTAAAACCGGACACAGGAGTCCGAGGCTGTGGGGACTAAGATATACCCAGCAGCAGAATCCATCCGGCAGGGGATTCCAGGTCCTATGGCCATAAAAGCCCGGAGGCTCAGTCACAACGAAGGGACCAGCACTGCCACTCCAGGAGCGGAGGCTAACAGGAGGCCCCAGGTCACCAGCCATACGGGTGAGCACCACACGGTATACCCAGGGACGTGGGCTACTTGTAACCGCCGAAAGCAGGGTAGCCAGGAAGGGTACAGACTAACGGGAAGGCCTACAACTCCACCTGGCCAGGGGAACTCCGGCTTACTCGCAGACTAACCAGGCCCCAACTACTAGCCAGTACTCCCGGGGGAATTTGCCTTGTACCATCAGTAAAGACCCTGAACTGTACCCTCGCGTCTCCGTGCTTCATTGTCGCACCATTAGTGCTGGGACATCCACACCATCACTCCCAACATCAACCTCATCCTCTGCCCTGAGGCCATACCCCCCCCGTTGGGGGTTATACCATCCACGCTGCACATCCGTACCACCGGCCTCAGCGGACTGCCCTGCAGTGGCGGCTTCATAGCCGCATTCAACGGGTGGCGTAGTCGGACACTAATACTATCATACCAATAACTGCCACTTAGTTTGACCACCCTGGGCACGGACCGGGTCACCGCCACACGGAGACTACAACCCCCAGCATCTCAGCGATCCGTCTCCGGGTATCCCCCATGCGCACACGCGCCGCACTACAGCACTGGCCCAGGGGGCGCGTCAACTTTGGCGTAGTCGGCAGGATTACGTGCCCGCAACCACCGGGTACTGCGTGCCTGAAAAAAAAAAAAAAAAGAGACTTTTATACTTACCTGTGGTGAAGTTTCCCGCCGTCCGGAGTCGTTTCCCGCCATCTGGAGCCGATTCCCGCCATCTGACGCCATCTTCTGCCTTCTTCCCGCCATCCGTGGAGTTTTCCTGCCGTTGGACGCCATCTTGAGGACGCCGCGCGGGAAGAAGAGGGGCGTGGACTCCGAAAGCCCGCGAGAACTGAAGCCCCGCCTCACGTCCGGACGTTGCGTAAGGTCCTGGAAGGAGCCCAGCAGACGCCGACGTCACAGGAGCGCGACGGAAGGTCCTCAACCCTGACGATCCACTGCGGAGCCGCGGCCTACGGAAGAGGATCATCGCAAGGTAGGCCACGGCCCACTAGGGGGGAGGAGGATGTCGGATACGGAGGAGAGCTTCACCGCCACAGCCGCCGCCAGCGCCACCGCTGCTGCGGTCATGCCTTTCACCATGCCCTATATCCCGGGGGCAGCCTGGCTACCCCAGTACTCAGGGGAGTCACATACCCTAAATGACTTCAGAGAAAGGCTGGATAGCCTCTTCCAGGTGTATCCCCTCACGGAGGCGCAAAAAGTGAGCATCCTGGTGGCCCAATTAATCGGGGCAGCCCAAAGGGAGGTAAAGTCCTGGCCACCTGGGAGGAAGAGGACTGTCAGAGACATACTAACCCGGCTGAAAGACACATTTGACACCCGCACCTCAGCCGAAATAAAACTAAGATTTTATGGGTGCAAACAACGGGCACATGAGAGTATGAGACTATGCTCTAAACCTACAAGAGGCCCTGAGAGCCATTAAGCAGGCAGACCCTGACAGCGTGGGAAATGAAGATAAGCTGTTAAATGAACAATTCATTGAGGGTCTACTGTGCAATGCCCACCGAACCCAGTTGCGGGCAATGGCCTTACAGGACCCTGACCTGGACTTTGCACAGTTCAAGGACAGAGCCATCCGGGTGCTCCGAGAACCGGCACCAGGTGGCGCTGTGACCCACAGGCGCCCTGCTATCACTTATCACCAGGAGACGGTGCCCTTGTCTGCAGGGCCTGTGGGAGCTGATGCGCAGGCTTTAAACAATGACCCAGCTACAGACCTGCACCATCAGGTCCAAGAGCTAACTAAAAGCGTTGCCGCGCTAACCCGAACTGTGCAGTCTTTACAGGTTTCTACTGCAGGGAAGATCGAGCTGGCATCCGGACCGGAGGACATCCCGTGGCGCCGACCAAGGAGGACCCCACCGGCCAGAGGAAGACCCAGCGATCGATACAACGAGGACGGACGACCTATTTGCCGCCGCTGCAATCAACCCGGACATGTGGCAAGGTACTGTCATTTAAACGGGCACAACCTGGGGTAGAGGGCCAACCCCCAGGCATAAGACCATCAGGCCCATCAAACTGGCGTGATAAATACGTAGGGGGACGTCCAATCTTGCCTGTGGTACTGGATGGCATTCCTATGAGTGCCCTACTAGACACTGGGTCACAGGTCACCACCATCCCGTACGTGCTCTTCAAGCAGTACTGGAATGATTCGGACATAACCCGCTACCCAGACGACGACCTGAGTATCAGCGCCAGCAATGGTCAGCCCGTGCCGCAGGTGGGATTCAAGGAGGTGACCATTAAAATCGGTAAAGTCGAACTAGCGGCACAAGGACTGATTATAGTGGACATCGACCGTCATGAGAGTCACCCTAGAATCACCCTGGGAACCAATGTAATTGAAAATTGTCTTGCAGAGGTGATTCTCATTTTACAGCAGGTTGCCAAGAACGCCAGTTCCGGCCAGCAGCGTGTGCTCCAAAAAGAGATCCGGGCACTGATGAAGCGGCAACAGGTGGAACTATCTGGTGGTGAGATAGGTAGCGTGAGAATGTGTGACCCGTTCCCTATTGCCATGCCCCCAAAAAGTGAGATGATGATTTGGTGCCGGGCAGCTATTGGTCTAAGAGGTAGAGACTACCAAGCAATGGTAGAACCCGTCTACTCAGACAGTAGGCCCACCATTTTGACAGCACGGGGGGTGGTCGATGTACGCCATGGGAGGGTGCCCGTTCGCATCATAAATATCGGTGAGACAGAAGTACACCTGCCCCGGTATGCCACGCTAGCTAAATTGTTCACCATAAACCAGAATTCTGTACAGGCCGTGGAACCCTTGCCTCCATCTCAACCAGAGGAAGGTAACGGCTCTAAGAAACCAATGGAGGACTGGTGTCAGCAACTACATTTGGGTACTGACTCCACTCCCTCACACCAGAAACAGGGAGTCTATCGGGTGGTTCAAGAGTACGAGAGAGTGTTTAGTAAACACCCGTTAGACTTCGGGCGAGTAAAGGGGGTAGAACACCACATCCCCACGAGAGACCATCCTCCCATAAAGGAGAGATACCGACCCGTACCCCCTGCACACTACCAACACGCCAAGGGGATGCTTAGAGACATGAAGGAGGCCGGGGTAATCAGGGACAGCTGTAGCCCCTGGGCAGCTCCACTAGTCTTAGTGAAAAAGAAGGACAACACTATGAGAATGTGTGTAGACTACAGGAAGGTCAACCGTATCACACACAAAGATGCGTACCCATTACCAAGGATAGAAGAGTCCTTAGCTGCATTAAAATCTGCTAACTTCTTCTCTACTTTGGATCTCACTAGCGGGTACTGGCAGGTTCCTGTAGCAGAGGCAGACCGGGAGAAGACCGCATTCACCACCCCGATGGGTCTCAGCGAATTTAACTGCATGCCGTTCGGGCTCTGTAACGCACCAGGAACCTTCCAACGGTTGATGGAATGCTGTCTGGGACACCGGAACTTCGAGACGGTCCTGTTATACCTGGACGATGTCATCGTCTATTCCAAGACCTACGAGGATCACCTGAAACACCTGGCGGAAGTGTTTGAAGCTCTGGCAAACTATGGCCTAAAGGTGAAACCCTCCAAGTGTCACCTCCTGAAACCAAAGGTGCAATACCTGGGACACGTGGTGAGTGCTGACGGCGTGGCTCCCGACCCTGATAAGATCACCGTAATTAAGGACTGGCCAAGACCCTCCAGCATAAAGGAAGTGCGGCAGTTCCTCGGGTTGGTAGGCTACTACCGAAGATTCATTCCCGGTTTCACCAAAATGGCAGCCCCTATGCAAGACCTCCTAATAGGTCAATCTCGGAAAGCCAAAAACCAGAAGCCGCCCTTCAGGTGGGAAAAGCTGGAAGAGGAGTCCTTTTGCCAGCTGAAGATGGCCCTCACGGGGGATGAAATCCTGGCATATCCAGACTACAGCCAGCCCTTTATCCTCCACACGGACGCAAGCAACATCGGGCTAGGAGCCGTGCTGTCCCAGATCCAGCAAGGAAAAGAACGGGTAATCGCTTACGCTAGCCGAAAGCTACGACCCACCGAGAGGAACCCTGAGAATTATAGCTCATTCAAGCTGGAGTTCCTGGCAGTAGTGTGGGCAGTGACCGAACGTTTCAAGCATTACCTTGCCTCCTCCAAATTCATCGTGTACACGGATAACAACCCGTTGACACACCTGGACACTGCAAGGCTCGGTGCTCTGGAACAGAGATGGATGGCTCGCCTGTCCAACTTTGAATTCACCATCAAATACCGGGCAGGACGCTCCAATGCCAACGCGGATGCCCTGTCTAGAATGCCGAACTTACCGGATGTAGGGGAAGATCCAGAAGATCTGGAAGAAGTTGAGCTCCCTGCGTTCCACCGTCATGGGATTACCCTGTATTCCCACCGTGTGAAGGACAGGCGCTCCGTGACGTTCAATCCCTTGCCCCACTACAACTGGGCGGAGACGCAAGACAGTGATCCCGCAGTCCGTCTGGTGAAGGAAATGCTGACCCAAGCCGATGCCAGTCTGGACCCAGACGCCCCAGAGGAGACTAAGCAACTGTGGAAGGAGAAAAGTAGGCTGTTCCTCTACAGGGAGAAGTTGTGCCGGAGAATGGTTAACTCTCGAACACATGAGTTGACCTGGCAGGTAGTGGTCCCCAGACGAGACGCGGCTATGATTCTGGAGGCGTACCACAACGGAGCAGGACATTTCGGGTGGAAGAAGCTGGAGTTCTTTTTGTGTGAACGGTTCTACTGGGTAGGCATGAGAGGAGCCATCGAGAGGTGGTGCAGAGACTGTGGACCGTGCCACCTAAGAAGGAAGGACCGTGCCAGCCAGAAGACACCCTTGCAGCCCATCATCACCCGACAGCCACTGGAACTGGTAGCCCTGGACCATGTGAAACTGGCTCCAAGCAGATCTGGGTATGTCTACGCCCTCACAATCGTAGATCATTACTCCCGGTTCCTGGTGGTGGTCCCGGTCAAGGACTTAACGGCTCAAACAGCAGCTAGAGCCTTCCAGCAGCACTTCTGCCGTCCACACGGGTACCCGGACCAAGTGCTGACAGACCAAGGGCCAGCCTTCGAAGCGGAAGTCTTCCAGGAGTTCTGCAACCTGTATGGCTGCACGAAGATAAGAACAACGCCCTATCACCCACAAACTAATGGACTCTGCGAGAAGATGAACCAGGTGGTGATAGACCTCCTGAAAACATTGCCCCTGGAAGAACGCAGTATGTGGCCTGAGAAGCTGCCTGATCTGGTGGACCTATACAACCACATCCCTGTAGGTTCTACCAACTGTACCCCGGCTTACCTAATGAGAGCGAGACCTGGTAAGCTGCCTATCGACCTGGATATGGGAGTCCTGACGCCCGAGGACACCTCGCCAGAGGCAGACTGGGATACAGAACGGCAGCAGCAGTATCGGAAAGTACAGGAGAGCGTCGAGCGAAGTCTGTCTCAAGCTAGAGAAAGGCAAGAGAGGGCTTATAATCAGTATGCTCCCGCTGTTCCCCTGGTACCTGGAGAGCAGGTCTTGAAGAGGAAAAGACGGCTCCACAAGTTGGACGACCAGTGGGAGAAGGACCCGTACACCGTACTGCCATCAAGCCATGAGAACCCAAAGATTTGCGTGATCAGTAAGGATGGAGGAGAAACCACAGCCGTTGTCTCCAGAGACCACCTGAAGAAGTGTCCCGAGCAGCTGCAAAACCCTGAAGAAGAAGATCAAGAAAACCCTCGACCCGCAGAGGAAAGGGAAGAAATGATCAGGACTGTACTCGGAGACTTCCCCCGGTCTTGGACACAAGTAAACGGTGCTGTTGTGGTACCCGTCCTCACCTTTCTCCAGCCAGCCCCGCAAGTGCCTACAGAGGAACCGGAAGAGCTGGAAGAGCAGCCGGCCCAAGAGGCAGAAGAGTCCACACCAGCAGTACAGGAGGATCAACCCTCTGCTAGTAGTGAGCCTGCCGTGCCCCTAGTGAGCCAAAGAGTGCGCAGAAAGCTGCCCAGCCTGCCCATAACACCTCCTACACCCTGTAGTGCAGGACCAGTGAGTGAGCTCCGTAGGTCCACTAGGGTTACCAGAGGCCAGATGCCCGTACGTTGGAGAATCTAAGTTGGCTAGTTGCTTTAACTATTTTATGGTTACCTGTTTTGTTGTAGCCGTTGCTAATTATGTTTTTCAGCTGCAGATTTCTTTATATGGACTGACAGGTTATGGACAGTGAGTAACCGGAACTCTGTTGTAAATATGTTTGGAGCGTAACCCAGGAATGGACTACAGACTGTTAAAGACTCGGGGCAGGACAGACCCCTACCTGGTTACGGCTCCCTGTTCTTTGGTGAAATGGACACCCTTATTGCTTCCCGGTTACGGACACGCCGTGACCATCTCATGTATTTAATTGTTATTGTTTATACCCTGTTATGTTTAGTCCGGGAGTACTAAATTTCACTAGGGGGGAATGTGGCACCCCAGGGGTCTGGTTTCCACAGTAATAGCAGTATTACGTCTGTGAGCAGGTGGGAGGTCTCCTGGGCAGGAATCCTAAGCATGCCACACCTCCTGCCCAGTCCTGGGAGGGGAAGAACTTCCCCTATATAAACTGGGGCTGAAGCAGGGTTAGGGAGAGGAGTTCCAGACAGAGACGAAGTCTGGTCTGGACACGCAGAAACAGGGACAGATAAACATCAGGAGCTCTGTAGGAGCCAAGGAGAAGCGCCAGGGGCTGGAGCTGTGCAGAGCTCGCCCTGGGAGAAGGTACTAAAACCGGACACAGGAGTCCGAGGCTGTGGGGACTAAGATATACCCAGCAGCAGAATCCATCCGGCAGGGGATTCCAGGTCCTCTGGCCATAAAAGCCCGGAGGCTCAGTCACAACGAAGGGACCAGCACCGCCACTCCAGGAGCGGAGGCTAACAGGAGGCCCCAGGTCACCAGCCATACGGGTGAGCACCACACGGTATACCCAGGGACGTGGGCTACTTGTAACCGCCGAAAGCAGGGTAGCCAGGAAGGGTACAGACTAACGGGAAGGCCTACAACTCCACCTGGCCAGGGGAACTCCGGCTTACTCGCAGACTAACCAGGCCCCAACTACTAGCCAGTACTCCCGGGGGAATTTGCCTTGTACCATCAGTAAAGACCCTGAACTGTACCCTCGCGTCTCCGTGCTTCCTTGTCGCACCATTAGTGCTGGGACATCCACACCATCACTCCCAACATCAACCTCATCCTCTGCCCTGAGGCCATACCCCTCCCGTTGGGGGTTATACCATCCACGCTGCACATCCGTACCACCGGCCTCAGCGGACTGCCCTGCAGCGGCGGCTTCATAGCCGCATTCAACGGGTGGCGTAGTCGGACACTAATACTATCATACCAATAACTGCCACTTAGTTTGACCACCCTGGGCACGGACCGGGTCACCGCCACACGGAGACTACAACCCCCAGCATCTCAGCGATCCGGCTCCGGGTATCCCCCACGCGCACGCGCGCCGCACTACAGCACTGGCCCAGGGGGCGCGTCAGTATGAATATGATTTTGAAGAAAATTTTAATGTGGGCCAAACTGGGACAGTTAGATACAGTTATATGAAGAAGTTTGGGCACCCCTATTAATCTTAAGCTTAATGTTTTATAAAAATTGGTGTTTTTGCAACAGCTATTTCAGTTTGATATATGTAATAACTGTTGAACACAGTAATGTTTCTGCCTTGAAATAAGGTTTATTGTACTAACAGAAAATGTGCAATCTGCATTCAAACAAAATTTGACAGGTGCATAAGTATGGGCACCTCACCAGAAAAGTGACATTAATATTTAGTAGATCCTCCTTTTGCAAAAATAACAGCCTCTAGTCGCTTCCTGTAGCTTTTAATGAGTTCCTGGATCCTGGATGAAGGTATTTTTGACCATTCCTCTTTACAAAACAATTCCAGTTCAGTTAAGTTTGATGGTCGCCGAGCATGGACAGCCCTCTTCAAATGATACCACAGATGTTCAATGATATTCAGGTCTGGGGACTGGGATGGCCATTCCAGAACATTGTAATTGTTCCTCTGCATGAATGCCTGAGTAGATGTGGAGCGGTGTTTTGGATCATTGTCTTGCTGAAAGATCCATCCCCTGCGTAACTTCAACTTTATCACTGATTCTTGAACATTATTGTCAAGAATCTGCTGATACTGAGTGGAATCCATGCGTCCCTCAACTTTTACAAGATTCCCGGTGAGGGCATTGGCCACACAGCCCCAAAGCATGATGGAACCTCCACCAAAGTTTATTGTGGGTAGCAAGTGTTTTTCTTGGAATGCTGTGTTTTTTTGCCGCTATGCATAACGCCTTTTTGTATGACCAAACAACTCAATCTTGGTTTCATCAGTCCACAGGACCTTCTTCCAAAAAGAAATTGGCTTCTCCAAATGTGCTTTTGCATACCTCAGCTGACTCTGTTTGTGGCATGCTTGCAGAAACGGCTTCTTTCGCATCACTCTCCCATACAGCTTCTCCTTGTGCAAAGTGCGTTGTATATGTTAGAACTCTCCTGTTAGGTTTTTTTCTATCTTGCTGGTCACATGACCTTTTTTGCCTATTTAGTCCTGCTCCGCCCTCCTGGCCTTGCTGGACTTCATTGTAATTTCTACTCTTTAGCTAGCCTGATGCTTAGTTACCTTTCTCTGTCAGTTTAGCTAGGTCTTCGGACCTTTCTGTTCTATGTTGTGTGTTTGTCTTTTACTGCTACAATTTCTGCTAGGAGGTGTCCAACTTTATCCCAGTCCCTAGTTCTTGAAGGGATCCCTCCCTTGCATCTATAGGTCTTTGTACAGACTAGCCGAGGACTTTAGCGGGTCTGATCGGAGGATCAGGTTCCCCGTTACATCGTAGGGATCTAGCTTAGTTCTATTGTAGGGACAGATCTCCTTTCTTTCCTTAGTGCTTGTAGCAGATCATAACAGTAAGTCCAGCCCAAAAATATCTCTAAGGAAAGACTTCCAATTTCCATCATGGTGCCGGTTCAGGATTTGGCTCAACGCCTGCAGGGACTCTCTCTGGAGGTGGCCGAGCTCCAACAACACGTGAGTAGCTGTTCTGGAGCACATTTTGTGGAGCCAAAGGTACGTTTGCCTGATTTCTTTTTTGGTGATCAACAAGAATTTTTTTCCTTTAAAAATGCTTGTTTGTTGTATTTTCGTTTGAGACCCAGATCCTCTGGTGATGAATCACAGCGCATAGGGTTCATAATGTCACTTTTGCGCAAAGAACCTCAGGGATGGGCCTTTTCTCTCCAACCTAGTGATCCATGCTTTAGATCAGTGGATAGTTTTTTTTCTGCTTTGGGTTTGTTGTATGATGATCCTGATCTGTCTCATCAGCTGAGACTGAATTGAGACGTTTGAGACAGGGATCAGGTAATGTGGAAAAATACTGTTCTCACTTCCATCGGTGGTCTGCCCAGGTGGGGTGGAACGATTCAGCTTTGAAAAGTTTGTTTCTTGTGGGGCTAGGTGAAAGGGTTAAGGATTTGCTGATTGCTTATCCCACACCTGGAAACTTGCAGGAGGTAATGCAATTAGCTATACGGGTGGACAGGAGACTGCGTGCAAGGGTTAATGAGAGTAAATCCTCTGCCATGTCAGCTCCGAGTCTTGAGAGGGTCTGTACTGACATTGGAAAGCCGATAGAGAATGGGGCGATGGCACCCCGCTCTCAGGAAAAAGACCGCAGGTCTTCTGAAGGTTTGTGCTTTTATTGTGGGAAATCTGAAAATTTTATTAAGAACTGTGTGCTTCGTATGAACAAAGAAAAAAAAAGGTCAGTTACGCCCGTATAGCCTGTTTAAATACTAAGGGTGTATTTCTTTCTGCTACTACTGCTGCTCAGGAAGAATTAATTGAATTTCGGGTATTTGTGGATTGTGGTTCTACTCTGAATGTGATTGATGGGGGATTCTTGGAAAAACTTAAATTAAAACCCAAACCTTTGTCATCCCCTATTGCTGTGGTTTCTGTCGATGGCTCTCCCGTGAAGAGTGTTACTCACAAGGTCTGTGTATTTCCCCTCACTATTAATGGTGTTCACCAAGAGAATTTGGATTTGGTAGTATTAAATAATTTGCCTTCTCCAGTAGTTTTGGGGTTGCCCTGGTTAAAACTGCACAATCCTGTACTGGATTGGTCTACCAATGAAATTAAGTCCTGGAGCCCTAAGTGTTATGACAAGTGTTGTAACGGACGTATTGCTGCGGTGGAAAAAGGGGAATTACCTGTACCTATTCAGGATTTTTGGAGAGTTTTTTGTGAAGAGGAGTCACAAATTCTACCTCCTCATAGAGACTATGATTGTACCATTGAATTTGTCCCTGGAGCGACTCTTCCTAAAAGTCGCTTATTTAATTTTACTATTCCTGAGAGAAAGGCTTTGGAGGAATACATACAGACAAGCTTGGCCGCCAGTCACATTAGGCCTTCCAAGTCTCCTGTGGCTGTTGGATTTTTTTTTGTTAAAAAAAAGGACTGCGGTTTACGTCCTTGTCTGGATTTTCGTGAGATTAATAAAATTACTGTACGCAATCCTTACCCACTGCCATTGATTCCTAATTTGTTTAACCAGTTAGTGTGGGCCAAGTGGTTCTCTAAAATTGATCTTCGGGGGGCATACAATTTGTTGCGCATGAAGGAGGGTGATGAATGGAAGACTGCTTTTAACACTCCTGTGGGTCATTTTGAGAATCTGGTTATGCCTTTTGGTCTTACCAATGCTCCAGCATTTTTTCAGAATCTTATTAATGACATCCTTAGACCTTTGATCGGCAAAAATGTGGTTGTGTATTTGGATGACATTTTGATTTATTCACCGGATCTGGAGTCTCATTGGCGGAGCGTACGTGAGGTATTACAGTTATTAATTGACAATTCGCTTTTTGCTAAGCTGGAGAAATGTGAGTTCGCTGTACAGAGAATTAGTTTTTTGGGCTACATTATCTCCAGCGAGGGCTTTGAGATGGACCCGGTGAAAGATCAAGCTGTGCAGGAATGGCCTAGGCCTATTGGTTTGAAATTGATACAGAGGTTTTTGGGTTTCGCCAATTATTACAGAAAATTCATTAAAAAATTTTCTATTATTGTCAAACCACTGACCGATCTCACCAGGAAAGGTGCTAATGCGGTTCAGTGGACTACTGAGGCCATTGAAGCTTTTGTGTTTCTAAAGGAGAGGTTCAGCTCTGCTCCCATCCTTATGCAGCCTGATGTGACTAAGCCGTTTTTGGTTGAGGTTGATGCTTCTTCGGTAGGGGTCGGTGCGGTGTTGTCTCAGAAAAACAAGGATGGAGTACATCCTTGTGCCTTTTTTTCCAAAAAATTTCTGAGACTGAACTTAATTACGATATTGGTAATCGGGAATTGCTGGCTATTAAACTCGCATTTGAACACTGGCGTCATCTCTTGGAAGGTGCTGAATTTCCCATTCAGGTTTTCACTGATCATAAAAATCTGATCTATCTTGATGCTGCCAAGCGCTTGAATGCCCGTCAGGCTAGGTGGGCACTTTTTTTCTCGTGGTTTAATTTTTCCGTTACTTACATCCCGGGTACCAAGAATGTTAAAGCTGATGCTTTGTCTCGCAGCTTTTCTCCCATGGTCGGTGCTGAGGAGGAGGAGAGCATTTTACAAGAAGGTGTTGTGATTGCTGCTTTGGACTCCGTTTTGGAAGATGAGATTCTTAAAGCACAGGAGAATGCCCCATCTAACACTCCCCATGGGAGGTTGTTTGTGCCTAGGACCTTTAGGAGAGATTTGTTTGTCGAGTGTCATGAGTCTCGGTTGGCAGGTCATCCAGGAATTTCTGAGACCAAGAGACTTGTGGGTCGCAGTTTTTGGTGGCCTGGATGGCAGAAGGAAGTCATTAAGTGGGTGCGTCAATGTACGGTGTGTGCTAGATCTAAGTCTTCACATACTCCTGCAGCGGGGTTGCTTTGCCCTCTGGAGGTTCCTAGTGCACCTTGGACACATCTGGCTATGGATTTTATTACTGACCTTCCCCCCTCTGAGGGTTTCACGGTCATCTGGGTGGTCGTGGACCGTTTTAGCAAGATGTGTCACTTGGTTCCTTTCATCAAACTGCCCTGCGCTAAGACTCTTGCTAAGGCCTTTGTCAAGGAAATTGTCAGACGACATGGCGTTCCTACTGACATTGTTTCGGACAGGGGACCTCAGTTCGTGGCTCGTTTTTGGCGTGCTTTTTGTGACAGGTTGGGAGTTCATTTGTCGTTTTCATCTGGATATCATCCTGAGTCTAATGGCCAGACAGAAAGGAAGAACCAGGATGTTGAGAAGTTCTTGCTTTGTTTTGTGGCAGACAATCAGGAGGGGTGTTCTGAGTTTCTGCCACTTGCTGAGTTTGCGCTTAACAACCATACACCCAACCAAAAAGCACTAGATACTGGCTGGTGATAAGCTCATGCAGCCTCTATCTATCCCTCATCCCCTCAAGATGGCTGGACCATCCTTGTAAATAAGCCATGTACTTTGTGTCACCCCCACCTCATTGTAGATTGTAAGCTCTTAGGAGCAGGGTCGTCATTATTTTTGCTGTAATTATTGTATTATCTTTAGCTATGTTACTTATGACTGTTGTACATGAACCTGTGAATTGTTAAGCGCTGCGGAATATGTTGGCGCTATATAAATAAAGATTATTATTATTATTATAATTCATACATCCTCTTCTGCTGGTTGTTCGCCTTTTTTTTGTTGTTCTGGGAGACATCCGTCTTTTGGGTCATTCTCCAAATTGGTATCGGCTGTGCCTGAGGAGGAGAGTTTTTCCGGTGATTTGGAGAGAGTTTGGACAGATGTGCGTGGTAATCTTCAGGAGGCTAACAAAAAATCTAAGAGGTACTTTGATAGGAAACGGCAAGAGGTTTTGTTTGCTATTGGTGACATGGTTTGGTTGTCCTCTAAGAATCTGCGGTTGAGGATTCCTTCTAAAAAAATGGGTCCCAAGTTTGTAGGGCCCTTTAAGGTGCTTCAGGTAGTTAACCAATCTGCTGTTAGGTTGGAGGTTCCTACCTCCTGGAAGATTAATCCGGTGTTTCATGTTTCTCTGTTGAAAAGAGCTTATGTGTCGGATGGAGACGCCTCTGCCACTGTTCCTCCGGTGGTGGAGGACGGGGAATACGAAATTTCCCGCATCCTAAATTCTAGATGGTATAGAGGGAGTTTGCAGTATCTCGTCGCTTGGAAGGGTTTCGGACCCGAGGAAAACTCATGGGTGAGGGCGGATGATGTTTCTGCTTCCAGACTTGTCAGAGCGTTTCACAAGATGTTTCCTGATAAGCCTGGGCCTAGGGGATCCGGAGGATCCTCATAGAAGAGGGGGTACTGTTAGAACTCTCCTGTTAGGTTTTTTCTATCTTGCTGGTCACATGACCTTTTTTGCCTCTTTAGTCCTGCTCCACCCTCCTGGCCTTGCTGGACTTCTAATTTCTACTCTTTAGCTAGCCTGGTGCTTAGTTACCTTTCTCTGTCAGTTTAGCTAGGTCTTCGGACCTTTCTGTTCTATGTTGTGTGTTTGTCTTTTACTGCTAAAATTTCTGCTAGGAGGTGTCCAACTTTATCCCAGTCCCTAGTTCTTGTAGGGATCCCTCCCTTGCATCTATAGGTCTTCGTACAGACTAGCCGAGGACTTTAGCGGGTCTGATCGCAGGATCAGGTTCCCCGTTACATCGTAGGGATCTAGCTTAGTTCTATTGTAAGGACAGATCTCCTTTCTTTCCTTAGTGCATGTAGCAGATCATAAAAGTATAGTTGACCGATGCACAGTGACACCATCTGCAGCAAGTTGATGTTGCAGCTCTCTGGAGGTGGTCTGAGGATTGTCCTTGACTGATCTCACCATTCTTCTTCTCTGCCTTTCTGATGTTTTTCTTGGCCTGCCACTTCTGGCCTTAACAAGAACTGTCCCTGTGTTCTTCCATTTCCTTACTATGTTCCTCACAGTGGAAACTGACAGGTTAAATCTCTGAGACAACTTTTTGTATCCTTCCCCTGAACAACTATGTTGAATAATCTTTGTTTTCAGATCATTTGACAGTTGTTTTGAGGAGCCCATGATGCCACTCTTCAGAGGAGATTCAATCAGGAGAACAACTTGCAAGTTGCCACTTTAAGTAGCTTTTCTCATGATTGCATACACCTGGCTATGAAGTTCAAAGCTCAATGTGGTTACAAAACCAAAAAAAGTGCTTTAGGAAGTCAGTAAAAAGTAGGTAGGAGTATTTAAAACAAGAAAATGATAAGGGTGCCCATACTTATGCACCTGTCAAATTTTGTTTGAATGCAGATTGCACATTTTCTGTTAGTAGAATAAACCTCATTTCAAGGCAGACACATTACTGTGTCCAACAGTTATTCCATATATCAAACTGAAATAGCTGTTGCAAAAACACTAATTTTTATAAAACATTAAGCTTAAGATTAATAGGGGTGCCCAAACTTTTTCATATAACTGTAAGTGTATTGAGGCAATAGGCCAGTCTAAAGAAATGGGATTTTAGGGCACGCTTAAAACTGTGGGTATTGGGAATGAATCAAATTGTCCTGGGTAGTGCATTCCAAGGATTGGCGCAGCACGCGAAAAATCTTGGAGACGGGAGTGGGAGGTTCGGATTATGGAGGATTTTAGCTTTAAGTCATCAGCAGACTGGAGGGCACGGGTAGGGTGTTAGACTAAGACAAGGGAGGAGGTATAGAGTGGTGATGAATCGTAGAGAGATTTGTGGGTAAGAGTGATAAGTTTATATTGAACTCTGTATTGGATGGGCAACCAGTGCAATGACTGGCACAGGAAAGAGGCATCCGTGTATCGGTTGGCGAGGAATATGATCCTGGCTGCTGCGTTCAGGACTGATTGGAGAGGAGAAAGTTAAGAAAGAGGGAGACCAATTAGTAAAGAGTTGCAATAGTCCAGACGACAATGAATAAGAGCTACAGTAAGAGTTTTTGCCAAGTCAAAGGTGAGAAAAGTTCTAATTTTAGAGATGTTTTTGAGGTGTAGATGACACAAACGAGCAAGTGATTTGATGTGAGGAGTGAAGGAAAGATCTGAATCAAGTATGTCCCCAAGACAGCGGGCATGTTGTTGGAGAATAATGGTGAAGCCACAAACGGAAATGGCAATATCGGGCATAGGTAGGTTAGTGGAGGGAGGAAATACGGGTAGTTCAGTTTTTGACAGATTCAATTTTACATAGAGGGAGGACATAATGTTAGAGAGAGTGGAAAGACAATCACTGGTATTTTGTAATAATGAAGGGGTAATGTCCAGAGAAGAGGTGTATAATTGAAAACCGAATCTACTGATTGTTTGTACAATAGGAGTGGTGTATACGGTTATACGGTAGTAAAAAGAGGGATAAAAGGGGAGACAAGGGGCGCAGAGTCTAAGTGTAGATGAATATGTGCATTTGCCACAACAATTTTTTTTTTTTTGCACTCACCCTTTAGATGTCTTGTATTTTCACTCAAATGATCCGTATAGTGGATCAGCTCTTTGCAATCCTCCGGTCTGCAGCACAAATGAGGGAACTATGTCAGCCATGGTATAAGGCTTGCATGTTGCATAGTGTAGTGGAGAGAAGGTTTCCCTTTTTCGGCACTTCCGGAGGATAAGGATGGTTAAAGATGAATAATTTTTCTCAATATCAGATTTATTCGAACATTTCTTTCTCCTTCCCTTTCTTTAGATAGATTAATTAGGATTGGCACCACACCCTGATTAGGTTAGGAGAGTGGGTAGTTGTTCAACATTACACTCTAACATCATTCTGAATACTAGAATGGTATATTTTTTGATATTAGAATGAACATATGTAAAATACAAAAATCCTTTCACTTTTCATTACCTTCCCTTTCCCCACCTTTGTTTCTCTTTCAATATATATAATATATAATATAATGGTCATTTTAAAATACATAATTGTGATTAAAATATACCTGGTGATGGTTATAAAAATTACATGGTACTGATCATAAAAATACATAATGATTGTTAATCTAGTATGTAAAAATCCATAAAAATTCATGAAATATGACAGTTATTTTTACAGAAATTACATCTTACTTTTATCACACATTTTCCTCTATATCGTTAAGATCGTCTGGATATAGGGTTTTCAATCGAAAGATCCAGTAAAACTCTTTTTTGTTTAATTTCTGAATCCTATTTATGTCATTCTGTGATATTTGTTCAACAGGAGTTACCTGTTATGTCAAATTTTTTGTGATGTTTAACTAGAAGGTGTCTGAACAAACTGTGTTGTAAAAAAACTTTTTTTAGTGTTGTGTCTGTGGCCATTCATACCCGACCGCACTGTCTGTGTAGTGCAGCCCACGTATTGAAGACCACAGGCACAATTGATCACGTAGATAACGTGATCACTCTCACAAGTAAGGTGCTGGTTTATGTTTATTGTCTCTCCTGTGCTGCTTGATGTAATACATTTTGTTTGTGACTAATGATATCACAGCAATGACATTTTTTTGATACACATCTAAAAACTCCATGGGGGTTTTGTATAGGAGTCTTTTTTGATCTAGAAGGAGAGAGGGGTTTCCCTAAGACACTAGGCGCAATAATGTTCCTAATTGTAACCCCCCTCCGCAATGTAATACCAGGGTTCGCCGGTAGCCACTTTTTGAGAAAGGAATCCTTTCTCAGAATGTGCCAATACTTTTTAAAATCTGTCTTATTTTCACACTTCCCTGGTTAAAAGCAGTAATAACATTGTAATGCCATCTTACAGGAGTGGTGTATAAGGAGCAAAGAAGGTGACCTAGGACTGATCCTTGAGGAACCCCAACAGTAAGGGGAAAAGGGGAGGAAGAGAAGCCAGCAAAAGATACAGTGAAGGAGCGGTCAGATAGTAGGAGAACCAAGAGAGAACAGTGTCCTTGAGGCCAATAGAGCAGAGCAAAGTGAGCAGGAGCTGGTGATCCACAGTGTCAAATGCAGCAGAGAAATCCAGGAGAATCAGCAGGGAGTAGTGACCATTAGATTTGGCAGTTAGTAGATCATTGTAGAGACTTTAGTGAGTGCAGTTTCAGTAGATTGTAAAGAGCGGAAGCCAGATTGTAAAGGGTCAAGAAGAGAGTTATCTGACAGGTAGCGGATTAGACGGGAGTGGACCAGGCGTTCCAAGAGTTTAGAGATAAAGGGAAGATTGGAAACAGGTCTGTAGGTAGCAGGGGAGTTCTAGTTGAGGGATGTTTTTTTTAAGTAATGGATGTATGCTGGCATGTTTAAAAGAGGAGGGAAAAATACCAGATGAGAGGGAGAGGTTAAATATTTTAGTTAGGTGAGTGGTGACAGCTGGAGAAAGGGACTGAAGGAGATGTGAGGGAATAGGGTCACTAGTGCAGGTGGTAGGGCGAGAAGATGCAAGGAGCCTGGTCACTTATTCTTCCGTGACTGGTTCAAAGTCAAAAAGTGAGCAAGATGCAATGTGAGGTGGGGGGGGGGGGGGCATGCATAACATTTGGGGATTGGGAGAAAATTTCCTGTCGGATATGGTCAATTTTTTCTTTGAAATAATTGGCCAGATCGTCACCGCTGAGGTTGGTGGTTGGGGCCTGTGCTGTATGATTAAGGAGAGAGTGAAAAGTGTCAAAGAGGCGTTTAGGATTATTGGAAAGTGAGACGATGAGATTGTTAAAGTAGGTTTGTTTGGAGAGGTGAAGGGCAGAGTTATATGTTTTAAGTATAAATTTATAATGGAGGAAATCTTTGGCCAGATTAGATTTTCTCCACAGCCGTTCGGCACACCTGGAGCACCGCTGGAGAAAAAGTGTTTGCAGCGTGTGCCAGGGTTGTGGCCGTCTGTGCCGAGTTGTTTTCTGTGCAGGAGGTGCGGCTTCATCCAGGACGCATTGCAATGTTTCATTATAATGCTTCAGTGCAGAGTCAGGACATGAGACGGAAGAGATTCGGGCCAATGATGATTGCAACGTTTTCATAAATTTCTGGGTGTTAATGGCACGTATATTTCTAGAATGCTATGTGCCCACGATGCAGATTTGAAGCAGAAATTTCCTGAGCATTTCTGCATCTCCTTGGCAGAAAAGACGAGTGCAGATTTTACATGCGTTTTTTCAGCGTTTTTGCATGCGTTTATGCAAATGTTTTTCCAAGCGATTTTGAGCATCACTTGGAAAAGGGCTTGACAAGTTGGTCACACAATATAACTCCATGCAATTGGCATGGATTTATATTGTGTGACCAACTTATGAGGAGATTTCTGCTTCAAATACTGCATCTAAAGTAAAAAAAAATAATTAAAAACGTAAAAAGAAATAAAAACATTATATTCACCTCTCCGGCGGCCCCCGGTCTCCTCCCGGCAGCGTTCTTTCTCCTCGGCATCCTGCGGTGTACTGGCAGGACCTGCGGTGACGTCATTTAGCCAGCTGATGGTCACGCTATCATCACCTGACCGCTGATGTAAGCGGTCGCGTGACCATCAGCTGACGTTACCGCAGGTCCTGCCAGTACACCGCGGGACGCCGAGGAGAGAGGACGCGGCCGGTAGGAGACCGGGGGCCGCCGGAGAGGTGTGTATGAATATTTTTATTTTTTTTACTCTTTTTACTTGCAGGTACGATGGTACCCGGGTTGGAGGAGAGTCTCCTCTTCTCCAGACCTGGGTACCATCCGCATTTTGAACCGCATAACATCTGCATGTATACATGTATATATGCGGATATTATGCGGTTCAGTGCAAGTCAATGTGTGCAATTTCGCCGCAAAATCGTGCCCAAATTGGTTGTGCTGCGGATTTTTCTGAAATGATAATCTGCAGCTGTCATGGTTGTGTCGCCACGAAGATCGTCACGATTGCACAGCCTGATTTCTCGCAGCTGAGTTTTTGGTGCTTTGTGCTTTTCGGCAGTGAGGGAGTTAACTCTCTCTCTCTGTGCTAGACAAGGTCCAGCCTCGCCCAGCTGCAATCAATTCTGCAGTAGTGAGATTCCTTCATATGTCTGCTGATCTGTTAGGGAAGTTGTCGGTGAAAGCATTTCATGCAGACTAACAGAGCGGATCGTGGTATTTGGAGTTTCCGAGCTAAGTGTATTTAGAGTGGTTTTTCCCTTCCTCGCTTTATCATTTATCTCCTTTCCCGTTGGTGTTCCCTCTGTTGTTGTTGTGTAGTTTTTGTATGCAAGGTGGTTTTGGTTTTACCCTTGTACTGTCTCGTTCGTCTAAGTACTGAGTGTTGGCATATTATTACCTGTCCCCTTTTGTTGTTATCGGGGTCCTTCTCAGGACTAGATTATTTAGGTGCAGGGATCCTCAGGAGGTAGGGTTTACGCTGGCGGCCTGGACCTCTGTACCTTTAACAGTACCTCCAGGTAGAGGGATTAGTCAGGGCCCCAGCTTAGGGTCAGCTTAGGCCCCCTACCTCCAGTACACAGAGACAGCGTGACAGCAGCGGAAATTTCCGCAACATGTGCACAGCACATACGGATTATCATTGGAATACATCCTAGACCTCTTAACAAGCAATTTTAATGCATCTCCGCAGTGGAAATGCCGCCGTGGAAACGCATTAAATCCGCATCGTGGACATTCAGCCTTAGTGTGGAAAGTGTGGGTGTCTTGAGCAGCGTGACAGTTCTTGACAGAGAATGAAAGAAGGTTGTGGTCAGAGAGCGGAAGAGGAGAGATAGTAAAGTCATGTATTGAACAATGGGCGAAGATCAGGTCAAGAGTATTCCCGTGTTCATGTGTAGGAGAATTAGAAATCTGTGAAAGGCTGAAGGAGGAAGTTAGCGATAAAAGATGAGCGGCAGATGGGGAGAGGGGATCACCAATGGGGATGTTAAAGTCCCCCATGATGAGAGTGGGGATGTCACAGGATAGAAAGTTTGGAAGCCAGGTGGTAAAGTGATCCAGGAACCGATGGGAGGGGCCTGGAGGGCGATACACAACCGTCACTCGCGGGGAGAAGGGTCGGTAGAGTCTGACAGCGTGGGCCTCAAAAGAAGGGAAGATAAGTGAGGGTACTGGGGGGATAACCTGAAAAGTACATTTTGTTGAAAGGAGCAGACCAACACCTCCACCTGATCTGTTGTCAGGTCTCGGGGTATGAGAGAAGTGTAGGCCACCATACGAGAAAGCAGCAGCGGCAGTGGTGTCCAACTGCTGGATCCATGTTTCAGTGAGAGTCAGAAGGTTAAGGGAATTCGAGAGGAAAAAGTCATGGATGTAGGAGAGTTTATTACATGCTGGCCGCGGAGTTGTGCTTTGGGTCATTGTCCTGTTGTAGGATGAAATTGGCTCCAATCAAGCGCTGTCCACAGGGTATGGCATGGCGTTGTAAAATGGAGTGATAGCCTTCCTTATTCAAAATCCCATTTACCTTGTACAAATCTCACATTTTACCAGCACCAAAGCAACCCCAGACCATCACATTACCTCCACCATGCTTGACAGATGACGTCAGACACTCTTCCAGCATCTTTTCAGTTGTTCTGCGTCTCACAAATGCTCTTCTGTGTGATCCAAACACCTCAAACTTTGATTCGTCTGTCCATAAAACTTTTTCCAATCTTCCTCTGTCCAATGTCTGTGTTCTTTTGCCCATATCAATCTTTCCCTTTTATTAGCCAGTCTCAGATATGGCTTTTTCTTTGCCACTTTGCCCTGAAGGCCAGCATCCCGGAGTCGCCTCTTCACTGTAGACGTTGACACTGGCGTTTTGTGTGTACTATTTAATGAAGCTGCCAGTTGAGGAGCTCTGAGGCATCGATTTCTCAAACTAGAGACTCTAATGTACTTGTCTTGTTGCTCAGTTGTGCATCGGGGCCTCCCACTTCTCTTTCTACTCTGGTTAGAGCCTGTTTGTGCTCTCCTCTGAAGGGAGTAGTACACACCATTGTGGGAAATCTTCAGTTTCTTGGCAATTTCTCGCATGGAATAGCCTTCATTTCTAAGAACAAGAATAGATTGTCGAGTTTCACATGAAAGTTCTCTCTTTCTGGCCATTTTGAGAGTTTCATAGAACAAACAAATGTAATGCTCCAGATTCTCAACTAGCTCAAAGGAAGGTCAATTTTATAGCTTCTCAAATCAGCCAAACTGTTTTCAGCTGGGCTAACATCATTGTGTAAGGGTTTTCTAGGGTTTTCTAAACATCCATTAGCCTTCTTACACATTTAGCACACACAATGTACCATTAAAACACTGGCGGCGTGGTTGTTGGAAATGGGCCTCTATACACCTATGTAGATATTGCAATAAAAAACAAGACGTTTGCAGGTAGAATAGTCATTTACCACATTAACAATGTATAGAGTGTATTTCTGATTCATTTAATGTTAGCTTCATTGAAAAAAAATGTGTTTTTCTTTCAAAAATAATGAAATTTATAAATGACCCCAAACTTTTGAACAGTAGTGTATATACACCAATGAATAGCAGAGCAGTACAGACATGGAGATGCAATGCATATTTCAGTAGGGTTAACACACAGCAGATGAATGAGATATATATACCAATGAATAGCAGAGCAGTACAGGCATGGAGATGCAATGCAGATTTCAGAAGGGTTAACACACAGCAGATGAATGAGATGAATAGCAGAGCAGTACAGGCATGGAGATTCAAAGGCCTTCTCCAGCATCTTACCGCTCTTGGACCCTTCTGTGGCGATTTTGACTGTAAGCCCACCTAGCAGCCACGCGACCTGTCCTGGTACAGGTTCTGGCGCCAACTGCCTCTTCTCGGCCTGGTCAGGCCTTTTATTATTAGTCACTGCTGTGTCATCTTCAAACTCTTTCTGTGGGAACATAGGTTCCTACTGTTAGGTTCCTTCTACCATAATTTTTCCTTTACTTTCACTTTTGCCTTTACCAGCAGATGACGATGTTCGCTTGCAGTTACTCAGCTAGGCATCAACTCTACTCATCTTCTCTCTTGTCCACTTCCTTACATAAACACAACACTACTGCACACACAGCTCTGCTGCATACATACACACTCAAACAGCACTCCTGCACACACATAGCATGCTCTACAATACATAGAAACACTCACACAACACTGCTGTATACCTCCTCACTTTCATAGAAGAAAAAGGAGGACAAACTATGAAACACGCATAGTGCGCTGGCCAAAATTTTTGCCCATGCTCTTAACCTCACCACCTAGCCAGACCCATTTATCAATTCTTTATACTCTGGTAGAAGCCGATGTCAGTGAGTGACATTTAGTCCACAGCCCCACTATCAGTATCTGGTCAGTATTCGGTCAGCATTTTTTCTCAGGAGTGGAAGCCAAAACCAGGTGAGGAACAATCAGAGAAAAGGTATAATAGAAACAAGTCACCAAATCTGCATTTATCACCCACTCCTGGTTTTGGCTCCCACTCCTGACAAAAAATACTGACCGAATACAGACAAAATACTGATAGTGGGGCTGTGGCCTTTGAAGAATGCTTGGGACAGCAGGGTGTAGATGCAAATCTGGGACTGTCCCGCTGTATGGTTTACGTGTATGACTTTATTTTTGGTTTATACGTTTATAGTTGTAGCAGCCATAACATTTTCTTTTTTTTACATAACTTCACTATATGAAGTCTTGCTTTTTTTTCAAGACGAGCTTTAATTTTTTGTGTGCCCTTTTACCAAACCCCTCTGTAAGGCCGAGGTCCCACTAGCGAATCACTAGCCATGTTGCTGAACTCGCACAACACACTACATACATTCATACTTACTGTGACAAAGTCACTGGCAAAGTACTAGAGGAAAGATGTGTAGCACTGAGATTGTAAGCTCCAGTAATATAAACATAGAAAAAGTGTTCCAGCACACAAAGTATAAAAAGGGGTTAATCAGCCATCTTTTGTGCTAGGGTGATTAAACACCTGTAGAAAGGGAGGAACTCAGATGATAAATTCCCAGCCTTTTAGAGCATTTGGTGTGTGTGTGTGGGGGGGGGGGGACCTGGAGGCACAAACTCTGGAGCTGTGGTGTTCATGTGAATGAAAGCTAAACCTTGTTTGTTCCTGAACCGGGCGGTTACCTATAGTAACAAGGACTGTGCCATGCGTTATGTTTTGTTTTTCCTGTTAGGCTGGGAAGGCTGTGTTTGTTTTGCTAACGTTGTCATGGTTTATGCAGTGCTCTTAATAAACCAGCTGAAGATTTAAAGAGACAGTGTTCCTGTGTCTACTTCTATGTGCAGCCAAGTGAGCCGATCTACCACAATACATACCCACAGCACTAATGCGTGCACACACAATGATAATACATACACTCAAACAGCACTGTGCTACTGCTATACACAAACATACAGAACTGTACTGTATAATCACACTCACGGCTCACTCACACCAGCGTATACATCGGACGAGTGCTATCCGATTTTTTTATCAGATAGCACTTGGACCAATGTTATTCAAAGGGGCAGTGCTGATACACGATTTTTTTCACTGACAGAATTTGTCAATGAAAAAAATCGCAGCATGCTGCAATTTCATTTTGAAATCGGATGCCACTCACTCATTCAAGTCTATGGGTTTGTGGAAAACATCAGACTGCACAGGGATGACATCTGAGTGCAGTCCTATTTCCGCTAACTCACAGAATGGAGAATTCTTCATCTTCTCCTCACAGTGTGCCCGATTCTCGCATTCGAGAAAATCGTATTACACTATCACAGTTTGATCAGAGTGTCATTAGCATAATCGGCCCGATTCTCTCGAATGAGAGAATCTATGGCCGTCTGACTGTAGCCTCACTGCTACACACATGTACATCTACTGAATATATAAATGCACTCACATAACACTACTAAACAGGCTGCACAAATACGCAGACACATAGCAATGTTACACAGACTTTTGCAAGCATTTCACATAAATTTTATTTCTGAGTAGTTCAGGGCTAATTCTGGCTTTCTTGCTGTCTGAGACAAATATTGAAATGGTGCCCATTCCTCCTCCAAATAAAAAAAGAAAATATTATTATTATAAGATCAATACAAATATAAAATCCTTTGCCTCCCAGGTCCTAAAAAGTGACAGTTCAGACCAGCAGCATGTTTACTTTGCTGGCCCAAACTGTGCGCCCTTATAGGATATATGCACACAGTGCCTTGTTCTCCCCTGAACATGCCGGAAAAGTGCTTTAGAAATGCAAAAATGAATGAATATACGCACTGCAATGTCAAAATGACTTGTAACACATATGTTCAGTCTTTATGAGCTTCTTTTTACTGCTTCAGGTATTTAAAGACGTGAAGTAGTCACCAAAACATTCTTGTGCTGTCTTCTGCTTGGAAGATGCTCACAATTAATATATAGGATATGAAAAAAAGGCCAGTATCAAGGACACCACAAAAGATGCTCAAAAAAATGTGTAAGGCCTCCTTCACAAGGTCCTGGTGATTTCTGTACAGGAAAAAACAGTACTGGTGAGATCCGTGGTCTGTGTGCCATCTGTATGTATGTATGTATGTAACATCCTTATGACATCTGTGTATCCTTGTGTCCGTGTGACACATCCGTGTGACACGTACCGGCGCCTGGGAAAAGCATTACAGTTCGCGCTGATTTCAGGCGCCGGCTGCTGAAGGCAGTCCTCATCATTATACCCTGGTTGCGCTGAGATCAGCGTGACCAGGAGACAATGATGGGAATTGTACTCAGCACCCTCTGTGTACAAGCTGTGTAAAATGAAGAATTAAATAAAGTAAATGGCGTGGGCTCCAGCCGATTATTCATAACCAGCAGAGGGAAAGCTACCCACTGGGGGCTGATATTGCTAGCCAGGGAAAGGGTCATTAGCCAAAAATGTTCCCTGGCTATTAATAACAGCCCACAGCTGTTTGACTAGTGTTGACTGGCTAGATTACAGGGGGACCCCAGAAAAAAATTGACATAGGGTCCCCCTATAAATTCTAATCAGCAAAGACTAAACAGACAGCTGCAGGCTGATATTAATAACCAGGGAAGGGGCCATGGATATTAGCCCCCTCTGAGGCTAATAACATCAGCCCTCAGCCACCCTAGAAAAGGTGCAACAATAAGATGCGCCAAATCTGGCACTTAGCCTCAGCTCTTCCCACTTGCCCTGGTGCAGTGGAGTTGATGTCAGCTTTGTGTTGGCAGCTGACATGAAGCCCAGGGATTAGTAATGGAGAGGTGTCTATAAGCCGCTCCCATTACTAACCCCATAAACATGTTGTTAAAAGAAAACAGCCAGAATAAAGTCCTTTATTTGAAATAAAACTCAACTCCCTGATTCCATGCCACTGGAAGTCAATGGATCCTCCATCTCTAGAAGAATGGTTCGTGGAAATCGTTAGAGTTCACCGGATGGAATTCTTAGTAGCCCTCACTCAGGAAGAAATCACTAAGACAGCTACTAAATGGTTCCACTGGGAATCCTTCTTATCCTCTCCCACGTACCTTAGTATGTTAAGATAACTTGCTACAAGCCCTTTGGTTGGTTGAGATCGCGCCATCCTCATTTTGCATCCCTATATTTTCTTCTACCCCATAGTAGAGATGCTTTGTCTTTCTTATCTCTTGCAGATTTTGGTCTTGCAGAATTGTTCTCGTGGTTCCTACCTACTCTTCTTTCCCCATCTTTCTCCCTCTTGTTTCTCCTATTTTTTGAGTTCTTATTTCACAAATTATCTACCTGAAGTTGAAGTTTGTAACTAAATTTCTGATGATTCTATGAGATTGTATCTTTGTTTTTCTCACATCGAGTTTATTCTATCATTTGTATTTTGTGGATTTGTGTTGTTACATTCTTATATGTTATTGTTTATACCCTATATCTAAAATTCAATAAATCTTGAATTGGAAAACTTAACTCCCTGTTTTACACATTTATTAAAAAATAAAAAACACTGTTATATTCACCTAAACACCTAATTCATTGAAGCCAATGTCCCCGTAAAAAAGCAAAATAAAAAAGCAAACTTATACTCACCTTAACGCCTAAACCACTGAAGCCAATGTCACCTGTAAAAAAAAAATAATAACCAACCATATCTCTCACCTGTCCGACATGAAGATACCCCATAATCCATTTGTGCAACATGTGTTTTTCAAAATATACGGTGGCATAATGCGACCGTCCAGCTACGAGCGGGCCGATGAACTGGGGTGACCTGAGTGAGATCACTGCAGTTCACCGTGAGAAAATTCTCGCGATAATAGTGGTGACGTCATGAAGGTTATCCCAGGTTATTTTTATTAAATTCTTCATTTTACACAGCATGTACACAGCGGGTGTTGAAAACAACTCCCGTCATTGTCTCCTGGTCGCGCTGATCTCAGCACGAGCAGGTGGCAATGATTAGCGCTGCCTTCAGCAGCTGGTGCCTGGGATTAGCGTGAACTGTATTGCTTTTTCCCAGGCATTGGTGCATGTCGCAATACAGACACACGGATTTCATCCGTGTGTAATCGGTATACACGCATTTTGTCCATGCTGCGCAAAAATGCCTGACATGCTTGCAAGTTTTTCACATGGACACATGGTCCATGTGACAAACCTGACATGTGCGCACCACCATTGAATAGAATGGGTGTGTGTATGTCCGTATTTGCGGTCCTTCAAAAACGGACCATATACGGACAAAAAACGGATGTGTGAAAAGAGCCTAAAAAGACACTTTCAGAAAAACACCACCAATGTTTTTCTGAAACATCTTTTACTGCATAAAAAACGATGCAGTGTGCACATAGCATTTATACTGCAAGCAGGGGCAGCTTTGCCTTTGCTGCATCAGAGGAGCACATCAGAACATAAGATGTTCAGACGGCTGAATCTGGCTGGCTTCAGTGCAGCACTTGCAAGCTTTATAGCAAAGACCTTGTACAGTAGTGTTCAAAATAATAGCAGTGTGTTCAAAAACATGAGTTAAGCACAAAATCTTTATACTAGTTTTTATTTCCATGCATTGGGAACATTGCACACTGTTTCTAATTCAAAACATGAAGAGAATTGTATATCATTTTTAACTACTTAACAGAAAATAAAAAAAATGAACAACGGGCTGTTCTAAAAAATAGTGTTTGCATTTGTCTTTACAAGCTTACAATATGTCCTCTTTTTCGGGGGGGATTTAGCATTCCTGTGAATCACTAACCTAATATTTAGTTGTATACCCACAGGTTTTTTTTTTAGAATTGCTTTACATCTGTGTTGCATAGCGCAACCAACTACTGGCACCTGTCAATTGTTATTCCAGCCCAGGATGCTTTGACTACATCCCACAATTTTTTGGCATTCGTTGGCTTTGCCTCAGAAACGGCACTTTTGATGTCACCCCACAAGTGTTCTATCGGGTTAAGGTCCGGGGACTGAGCTGGCCACTCCATACCCTCAATTTTGTTGGACTAGTGTGACATGCAGAAGTAGTGCTGTTGCTTTAAAAGCATTCAGCAACTATTAGAAGTAACACAAGCACAGGAGACAGAAAGTGTTGGGCTCCAGAAGCATCCAGCAACTAGAGGGGTTAACACAGTCATAGGAGAAGGAGAGTGTTTTAGCAGAGCCCCAGGGGGATTGTGGGGAAGTTGTTTACTGTCTGGCTGGAGCTGAAGAGAAAGGTGGTGTGTGCTCTGTATCTCACAGAAGCGCCCCTGCAAGTGAAAAGGATTCAAGTCAGGAGTGAAGCTAAGCTCAGGTCAGGTAGCGTTCCTGAACTAGCAGTGCAGAGTATTGTCAAGCGGAAAGATAAGGACTGTAAGAAATGGTGTCACAGGGATTATCTCCCTCAGCAAACCCCCCCTCCTCCATCTCACTGTGCTGTAAAGAATGCTGTGTTCATTAATGTGCCTTTGCATTAGAACTGTGCTGTCCTGTACTACTGGGAAGACTGTGAACTGATGTGTTGCTAAGGAAACTGTACTGTTTGTCACTGGAGCCTGTTGTTCATAAGACTTAACTTGACCTGGCTGTGTGGCTCCTTATTAAATTCTACTGTTCTTCTGTTTATGAGGACTCTTGTCAAGTGTGTCTGGTCAGCAAGTGAAATAACCTACGTGTCTGTGCCTGAGGGTCAATACTCCTGTGTGCCTGAGAGAAGCTTCAGCACATGGTCTATGGTCGCCCTGAGTAATGGTTCTCCCAGGATTCCAAAGAATTCATGTAACCTCTCTCGCCCCTATCTGAACCTAGCAGCGTGCGTGTAACACTAGAACCAAGATTTTGCTTGTTTACTGGTGTGTTTAGGGTCGTTGTCTTGTTGAAACACCCATTCAAGGGCATATATTCTTCAGCATAAGGCAACATGACCTCTTCAAGTATTTTAATATATGCAAACTGGTCCATGATCCCTGGTATGCAGTAAGTAGGTCCAGCACCATAGTAAGAGAAACATACCCATATCATGATGCTTGCACCACCATGCTTCACTGTCTTCAGAGTGTACTGTGGCTTGAATGCAGAGTTTGTGGGTGGTCTGACAAACTGTCTGCGGCCCTTGGACTCAAAAAGAACAATTTTACTTTCATCAGTTCACAAAATGTTTCTCCATTTCTCTTTAGGCCAGTTGATGTGTTCTTTGGCAAACAAGTAACCCAATTTTGGAAACTACGCCCCTCAAGAACTTATCTAGAGGTTTGGTGAGCAACCTGAGTACACAGGTGCTTCACAAAATTTTATAACGTTGAGCCGTGAAAATGAAAAAATATATTTTTCCCACAAAATTGTTGCTTCAACCCCAAATTTTTCATTTTCACAAGGACAACAGGAGAAAACGGACCATACAATTTGTTGTGCAATTTCTCATGAGTTCACCGATACCCCATATGTGGTGGAAAACAACTGTTTGGACACACGGCAGGCCTGGAAAGGTAGGAGCACAATTTGACTTACTGAGTCCAAAATTGGCTTAAATAGATAATGGACATCATGTTGCATTTGCAGAGCTCCTTATGTGCCTAAACAGTGGAGAACCCACTTAAGTAACCCCATTTTGGAAACTACACCCCTCAAAGAACTTATCTAGAGGGGTGGTGAGCAACTTGAAGCCACAGGTGCCTCACAAAATATTAAAATGTTGAGCCGTAAAAATTAAAAATATATTTTTCCCACAAAATTGTTGCTTCAACCCCAATTTTCTCCTTTTCACAAGGATAACAGGAGAAAATGGACCACACAATTTGTTATGAAATTTCTCATGAGTACACCGATATCCCATATGTGTTTGAAAACTACTGTTTGGGCAGTTGGCTTGGAAGGGAAAGAGCACCGAATGACTTGTGGAGCGCAAAATTGCCTGGAATAAAGGGCGAACATCATATCACATTTGCAGATCTCCTAATGTGCCTAAACAGTGGAAAGCCCCCACAATTGACACCATTTTGGAAACTACACCCTTCAAGGATCTTATCTAGGGGTGTGGCAATAATCTTGGACCCACAGGGGCTTCACAGAATTTTAAAACTTTGACCCTTTGATTTTTTACCTAAAAAATGTTGCTTTAGCCTCAAATTTTTCATTTTCACAAGGGTAAAGAAAATGGAAAATTTGTTGTTCAATTTATGCACAACAAATTTTTTTCCACAGCATTTGTGGTGGAAAACTACTGTTTGGGCACACAGAAGGGCTCGGAAAGGAAGGAGCACCAATTGAATTCTGGAGCTCAAATTTGGCCAGAATACAATGCCATGTAAAAGTTTGGGCACAACTGGTCAAAATTAATGTTGTTGTGAACAGTTAAGCAAGTTGAAGATTAAATTATTTCTAAAAGGGCTAAAGTTAAAGATGACACATTTCCTTTGTATTTTAGGCAAAAAAAAATATTGTCATTTTTTTACATTTTAAAAATTGCAAAAAGGAAAATGGGCTGATGCAAAAGTTTGGGCACCCTTGGAGATTTGTGTGCTCAGATAACTTTGACTACAATTTTCAGACCTAACTTAAAACTTACTGTTAGGGTTATTGCTTAATCACTATCATTGTTAGGAAAGGCCAGGTGTTGCAAATTTCCTAGCTTTAAAAAAAACCCAGCCTCCTCTAACCATGTACTTAAAAAAGCAGCCATGGGCTCTTCTAAGCAGCCAACTAGAACTCTGAAAATGATAATGTGATAATGGTGGTCCCACAAAGCAGGAGAAGGCTATAAGAAGATAGCTAAGCGTTTTCAAGTTGCCCTTTCCTCAGTTTGAAATGTAATTAAGAAATAGCAGTTAATAGGAACAGTGGATAGCAAGATAAGGTCTGGAAGACCAAGCAAAATTTCAGTGAGCTGCTCGTAGGATTGCTAGAAAGGTAAATCAGAACCCCTGCTTGACAACAAAAGACCTTCAGAAAGATTTATCAGACTCTGGAGTTGTACATTGTTCTACTGTTCAGAGACACCTGCACGTGCCTTTATGGAAGAGTCATCATAAGAAAACCTCTCCTGCATCCTCGTCATAAAATTCAGCATCAGAAGTATGCAAAAGATCATATAAACAAGCTGTAGTGAAAAGTTCTGGGTAGAGTTAATGAAGGAAAAAGAGGAAGAAAAAGAAAGAAAGAGAGTGCTACCTAAGTGAAATCACTCAATAAAGAATACAGAGATTTTTTAAGATAAATGGTTTATGCTCACCTGAGTGAGTTGTTCTGATATGCACAACTCTAATACAGGACCTTGTGATGTTTGGGTTTCTCAATCTTCGGTATGCAGATCTTCCATGGGCGGTGGCGGCGTAAAGCATAAAAATGCATAAAATGGCAAATGGATCCTGGAAGCGCTCCCATAAGAGGGTGAGTTCCCAAATCAGTGGTAAAACTTCAGGTATTTCGTGCGGTCAGGAGTTGAGTGGACCACAAAGGGTTAAAACTTGTGGATTTATTTGGAATAGATCATAAAAATGATGCTCATGTACATAAATAAGAGGGGGGGGGTTAAAACAATTCACACAATGTGATATACACCTGATGAAGGCTCTGTTGAGCAGAAACACGTTGTGTGAATTGTTTTAACCCCCCCCCCCTTATATATGTACATCAGTGTCATTTTTATGATCTATTCTAAATAAATCCACAAGTTTTTAACCCTTTGTGGTCCACTCAACCCCTGACCACATGAAACACCTGAAGTTTTACCAGTGATTTGGGAACTCAAGGATCCATTTGCCATCTAAACAAGCTGATGCATTTTGTTAACAAGTCCTGTGGACCAATGAGGTTTAAATAGAACTCTTTGGCCACAATGATCAAAGGTATGTGTGGAGAAAAAAGGGTACAGAATTTCAGGAAAAGAACATCTTGCCAACCATTAAGTATGGGGATGGATCAATTATACTTTGGGGTTATGTTGCAGCCAATGGCACGGGGAACATTTCACCGGCAGAGGGAAGAATGGATTCAATGAAATTTCAACAAATTCTTGATGCAAACACAACACCATCTGTAAAAAAGCTGAAGTTGAAAAAAGGATGGGTTCTATAAACGGATAATGATCCTAAACATACGTCAAATTCCACAATAAACTACCTCAAAAGGCGCAAGCTGAAGGTTTTACAATGGCCCTCACAGTTCCCTGATCTGAACATCATTGAAAATCTGTGGCTAGACCTCAAAATAGCAGTGCATACAACACGACCCAGGAATCTCACAGAACTGAAAGAATTTTCGAAGGAAGAATGGGTGAAAATCCCTCAAACAAGAATTGAAAGACTCTTATCTGGCTACAAAAAGTGTTTACAAACTGTGATACTTTCAAAAGGCGGTGCTGCTAGGTACTAACCAGGGCCTGCTCCAGGTTTTTGTGGGCCCTGGGTAAAAGAGTCTCAGTGGGCCCCTTTAACACATACCACAATTCATGATGCACAGATACCGCAGAGAAATATATATATATATATAGTACAAGGCCAAAGATTTCACTTCTTACATTACATGACCGATATCTATTGTAAATTGTACAATAGCTCAGAAACCGACGAATCGCTCCACACAGTATACTGGCCCCCATATAACGCTCCATACGGAATACTGGCCCCCATATAACGCTCCATACAGGATACTGGCCCCCATATAACGCTCGATACAGGATACTGGCCCCCATATAACGCTCCATACAGAATACTGGCCCCCATATAACGCTCCATGCAGGCTGTGCCCCCACATAATGCTCCATGCAGGCTGTTCCCCCCACATAATGCCCAACACAGGCTGTTCCGCCCACATAATGCCCCATGCAGGCTGTTCCTCCCATATAATGCCCCATGTAGGATGTCACCCGCCCTTATAATGCCCCATGCAGGATGTCACCCCCCCTCCTTATAATGCCCCATGCAGGATGTCACATGCCCTCCCCTTATAATGCCCCATGCAGGATGACATACCCCCCTCCCTTAAAATGTCCCATGCAGGATGTCACACACACCCCCTTTTAATGCACAATGCAGGATGTCACCCCCCCTCCATTATAATGCCCCATGCAGGATGTCACCCCCCCATATAATGCCCCATGCAGGATGTCACACACACCCTCCCTTATAATGCCCCATGCAGGATGTCACCCCCCACTTCTCACCTGCTGCCGCTGCTCCGGACTCCTCAGCATCGCCGGCGTCTTCCCGCTCTGCGCTGTGACGGCTCAGGGGAGGGCACGGTGTACAGAGGTCACTGCGCTCTCTGACCTTAGATATCACTGTGCAGCAGCCGCGGAAGAGACAGAAGCTGCTGCGGAGGCACGGGGAGTGGTAAGTATTGCGCCGGGTGCCGGGGCCCTGAGCAAGCGGGGGGAGCGGGCCCTGGCAATGCTCTCCTCCACGCACGGGTCCCATAGCGTGACGGGGTGCCCGACGGCGAATGGGCCCCCCCGCCTGCTCAGGGCCCCGGCACTTGCTCGAGTGCGCCGGGTGCTGACGCCGGCCCTGGTACTAACCATGCAAGGTGCCCAAACTTTTGCATCTGCCCATTTTTCTTTTTGTAATTTTTAAAATGTAAAAGATGAAAATATATGTATATATTTTTTGCCCTAAAATGCAAAGGAAATGTGTCATTTTTAACTTTAGGCCTTTTAGAGATCATTTCATCTTCAACTTTCTTCACTGTTCACAATAACAATAATTTTGACCAGGGGTGATCAAACTTTCACATGCTACTGTAGATTGCAGATGCCATGTCACATTTCAAGAGCCCCTGACATGGCAAAAACTACACCTCTTGACAAATTCATCTAGAGGTGTAGAGAGCATGTTTAACCCTCAGGCAATTGACAGAATTGTATAACATAAGTATGAGTCAATGGAAAATTACTTTTTTTTTTTTCAACTAAAATGTTGCTTTGGTCCCAAGTTTCAAAAGGGATTATAGGAGAAAACGAACAGTACAATTTGTAATGCAATTTCTCCTGAATATGCAAATACCCCATATGTGGTTGAAAACTACATTTGAAGTACAGTGCAAAGCTCAGAAGGGAAGGAGTGCCATATTGGAGTTCAGACCTTACTGGAATTGTTTGAGGGTGCCATGTCACATTCACAGAGCCCCTGAGGTGCCAGAACAGCAGAACCCCTCCATAAGTGACCCCATTTTACAAACTTGACCTGTCAATTAATTCATCTAGGGGTGCAGTGAGCATGTTGACACTCCATATGCCTAACAGAATTTTATACCTTTGGGCGGTAAAGAGAGAATAATTAAATTTTTACCACAAAAATGTTGCTTTAGCCCCAAGTTTTTAATTTTCATAAGGGCTAATAGGAAAAATAGACTGCACATTTTGTTGTGCAATTTCTCTTGAGTGCGCCAATACCCTACATGTAATCGGTGACCACTTTTCAGACACAGTGGAATGCTCAGAAGGGAACCAATGCCATATTGTAGTGCAGATTCTGCTGCAATAGTTTGTAGGTGCCATGACCCACTGACAGAGCCACTGAGGTGCTAGAACAGCAGAACCCCCCCCCCCATAAGTGACCTCATTTTACAAACTACATCTCATATTGACACCATGTGTGTGTTGCAGATTTTTATGCGATTGGGCAGTGAAGAAAAAAATAATTTTTTTACCATTAAAATATTGTTTTAGCCACAGATTATACATTTTCACTTGGAAAATGTGTAAAAATGGCACCAACCTTTGTCACACAATTTCTGCTTAATGTGGCGAGACTCAGGAGGGAAGGAGCGCTATTTGACTCTTGGAAAACAAATTATCGTAGAATAGTTTGCGGACTCTATATACAGAGTTCGAAATGCCAGAGGAGCAGAATTTCTGCTTAAGTGACCCTATCTTGGAAATTACACCCCTGTGGGAATTTATCTATAGGTGTAATGACAATTTTGACTTTATGGGTGGTTTCCAGAAACAAGCAGCAGTGGATGCTGCTGAGTGAAAATTGCAAATCTGCTATTGTAGTGTCCTTACATTGTAACTCGTTCTTCTGAAGACATTGAACCTATAAATTAAGTGGGCTCTTATCGCTACAGAAATGTCAAACATGTAGACGCTAACTGTGGCTTAGACACACTGTGGGGCTCAGAAGAGAGGGGGGAATTTGGATTTGGGAGCTCAGAATTCGCTGGATTTCTCTTTCAGGCGAGGAGACATAGCGCTTCTCCAGAGCCTTTGTGTTACCAATAAAGTGGAAGCCTCCTATATTTCCATTAACAGATGACTTCCCTTTGTGGGGACTTTCTTTTTTTGTGGACTTAGTTAAAGCATTTATTGGGAACATTTTACATATTATTTTGGATCACCTTTATCCTGCGCTCTATGCTTATCACTTACATTGGGGTTCCATCTAAATCTCTGAATGGCATGATTCAAATGAAACCCCTGAGGGATCCATTCACTATAATGAGGCAGCAGAGTTACTCTGGACTCTGTCTGGCCTCTGTTTAGCAGTGTCCTTCTATTCAGAAATGAACAAAACTGTGGCCGACTGCACTTTTATGCACGCCTAAAAACACTGCACTTTTATGCACCGCCGGATCATAGGCCAGACAACGTCCAAAGTGACTATCTGTCTCATTATAAGGAATCTTCTGCCGGAGGTTCCGTCTGAATCAAGTATTTCAGAGATTTACACAGAAACCCCGGTATAAGCACTCAGCGCAGAGCGCAGGATAAATGTGCGCCAAGTCTTACTGCAATTTCTGAGAAGCAGAATGAACAAATCAACAGCAGGTCAAGAATTTGTTGTATTTATTTTTTTATGTCGTTACTCATACAGTATAAGTGATTAGACTACTATTCTTCAGGTCAGTGTGATTACAGCAGTACTAGATTCATATTGTTTTTTTATGTTTGGCTGCTGTCACACACTAAAAAAAGTGCTGTTATTTTTTTTGCAAAAATTTTTTTGCATAACCATATTTTAAGATCTATAATCTTCCTATATTTCTACCGACAGAGTCATGTGAGGACTTGTTTTTTGCAGGATGAGTTGCCGTTTTTGTTGATACCATTTTCAGGCACATAACATTTTTTTTCGCTTTCTATTCTGATTTTTGCGAGGCAGAATGAACAAAAAGTAGCAATTCAGGAATTTTTTTTATGCCGTTCACCATGTGGTAAAAGTGATAACACAGCTTTATGCTTCAGGTCAGTACGATTACAGCGATAACACATTTATATCATTTTTTTAATGTTTTGCTGCTTTTACCCAATAAAACTATTTTGTAGAAAAAAGAATTGTTTTTGCATTGACTTTTTGATCGTGTTTTATTCCACTTTTTCTAGGCGGTATGATGAAAAAATATAGTTTTGTTGTCAAGTTATTTATTACATTTTTTTACGATGTTCACTGAAGGGGTTAGCTAGTGGGACAGTTTTATAGATCAGGTCATTCTGGATGTGCCAATACCAAATATGTGAACTTTTTTTGTTTATTTATATTTTTACATAAATATTCCTATTTATTGACATAATATTTTTTGCATTTTTTTTTATTTATTTTGGGATATTTAAAAAAATATTTTTACAATTTTTTTAAATTATTTTTTAACTTGTTTACTTAATTCCTCTATGGGACTTTAACTTTTGTTACTCCGATCACTGGTATAATGCATTACTATGCAACAGTACAGCAATGCATTATACCTGTCAGTGCTACACTGACAGAACGCCATTTAGACCATGCTCCTGACCTCAGGTTGCCGTGACAACCATTGACAGCCCGTGATGACGTAGCAGGGGTGCTGATCGCATTGGACAGGGAGTCTCCTCCCTCTTCCAGCCTTCTGCGATGCTGTGATTGCTATTGATTGAGGCATTTAGGGGGTTAAACAGCCGAAGGCAGAGTGGGCACCGCCCCTGGCTGTTATAGCCAGGGCTTGTCTATCACTTAAGCCAAGCTCCTGACTGTGATCATGCAGGCACAGCTCCTGTGCCCCGCACGAGCACCATGAACGTACCTGTGAGTCATTTATTGGGAACACCTTGACGACCATGACGTATAGGTACGTCAAAGGGGGTGAAGGGGTTACCATAGTAACAATAATTGGCAGTAACCATTCATCATATGTCATTCTCCACTGGCCTGTATTGTTTTTTGTCACACAGTAATCCTAATGATGTGCAGTAATCATCAATCACATACTCTTAGGGTGGATTTACAATGCACAATTATTTCTAAAATCCCAATACTTGTGAAGTGCAAACAGACTGCCAACCACCTGATGAACAAGCAAAACACTCACTCATTTGTTAAAATTTTTGAATCTTGCTTACCAATCATTGTCTTCGGCTGCCCATTGCTATTTGTAAAGAGTTCTCGCGCTGCCAAGAACAATGGCAGCCTATCTGCACAGATATAACAAAAGACTGACCGTCACTTCCAAACAGAAAACAGGTGTGTACAGGTGCATACTAAGAGTAGCCATCTCCATATATAACTAACAAATAAAGTTGCACTCTGTAGCGCTTTAGTATGCTAACATGAAATATGTGAAATTTGAATTGCATTATTGCTCTAGAAAATAGAAAAAATGAGAATACTTAGCGCATAAATTGGCCAGTTCATGTATACCCAATTCAAATGTAATATATTAATATGAAATTAATATCAAATTTCATATATTATTTTGTTAGTTGTATGCATAGGCTCTCTGACCGAGCACTCCACTCATCAGCCTCTGGTGGTTTTAATCACAGCAGGATCCTGCTTACCCATTTACACTGTGTTTCAAATTATTATGCAAATAATATTTTCTCGATTTTCCCAAATTACCTATATGAATTGCAGTCATTGTAATTTTCCAGTCAAATAACTATTAGAGTACAATTGAAAGGTTTTTGTACAAACTGCCTATGATAACAGTATATTTTTTAAAAAATAAAAAACTCAAACTGCACTCAAAATGCATGCTCCAAATTATTATGCACAGCAGAGTTTTCAACCTTTTCATTTTAATAAAGAACAAAAAAATGGTCATTTTTGAAATTATAAGCATTAGCAGGTTATTACAAACTGAAATCAAACAGTTTTCAACTCAAAACTTTATTCTAGGTGATGTTACATTTGCACATAGGACCCCTTGTTCGAAAGGAGCTTCTGAACTCTCTCGTCCATTGAATTTGTCAGGTTTTGGATGGTTTCTGCTTTTATTGTTTTGCATGAGGACAGAATACCCTCCCAGAGCTGTTGCTTAGATGTGAACTGCCTCCCGCCATGATAGACACTCCTTTTGATGATGCTCCAGAGGTTCTCAATGGGGTTGAGGTCAGGGGAGCATGGGTGCCACACCATAAGTTTGTCCCCTTTTATGCCCATAGCAGCCAGAGATGCAGATGTGTTATGTGCAGCATGAGACGGGGCATTATCAGCAGTAATGCAATTAAAATTTCATATATTTCATGTTTGCTTACTATAGCGCTACAGAGTGCTACTTTATTTGTCAGTTTTATGTGCACAGAATGACCTATTACTGATCGTTTTGTACATATCTGAAGAGCTTTCGGCTCCTGTAAACAGGCTATTAAGCGACCACCAATTTGAAAACATGTTGCCAATTGTCAATCATTTAAAGTCTGACCACGGAAGACAGGACATAGGCGCAGGAGCGCCTGTCACAACCTCCATACAAGGCTACACCATATTTCCTCTGCACTGCATCGCTCCCCAGGCTTTACCATCCAACAGGGGTGACATTCTCTCATTTGCTCTACTGTAAAAGCCATGAGGAGCTTGCTCCATACATCCAGTGACTGTGAAAAAGAGCCGGGACTGGGTTGAAACGTTATACATTGCTTCAAATCCTGAACGTTAGAAAAGTCTGAACATATACAGTAGTATGTCTGTTTTACCTTCATGTGGTAATAAAGAAATTATGTTTGTAAAACAAGAGTGTACAGTTAAAATCCAAACTACAGTCATTTAAAGTCTGACATCAGCTAACGGAAATCCAGCCTTAAAGGGGTTATCCACTACTAGGACAACCCCTTCTTAAACTAAATGTTCAACTTCGATAAAATAAAAAACCTATACTCACCTCTGATGCTGGCGCTGTTCCAGCGGTGTCAGCACTCGCGGTCCCGGGACTGTGATGGGGTGGAATGACATGTGATGCCCGGCCCCCAGTCAGCGCTGACATCACTGTCCCTGCCATCGGACAAACTGAACATGAAGAGGAAGCCAGGGCTGCAGCTGAGCCCGGACTTCTTATTCATGTTCAGTTTGTCCGAAGGCAGGGACAGTGATGTCAGCGCTGATTAGGTGCCGGGCATCACGTGTAATTACACCGCATCACAGCCCCGGGACCGTGAGTGCCGACACCGCTGGAACGACGACAGCACAGGAGATGAGTATAGGTTTTTTATTTTATTGGGGCCAAACAGTTAGTTTAAGAAGCGGTGGTCCTAGTAGTGGACAACCCCTTTAATCTAACAAAGAGTTTGTTTACATTTACTAATGTTGCGGTGTTAAAATATTTCTAGTAATAGATTGTTTCAGTACACATAGGTTGGCATTGCCAGGATTACTGTCTGGATAGGGTGCCTGGCAAGATGATTATTATGAGATTATTACATGTGGTGCACATTTTGCCAGGATTACCGTCTGGGTACAAAGGCAGACAACGCAAGGTTAGTATAGGGGAACCAGAATGGGGAACATTACATTACAAGTATAAAGGGGCCAGAATGGAAGAAAGGTACATGGGGACCAGAATGGGGGACATTACATTACAAGTGTACAGGGGCCAGAGTGGGAGAGAAGTATATGAAGGCCAGAATGGAGGACATTACCAGTGTATGGGTGTCAGAACTGAGGCATATTATAAATATATGGAGGCCACAATAGATGACATAGTTAGTGTATATGATTACAATGGGGAACATTATTAATGTATAAGACACTGTAGAGCAAATTATGTATAAGCTCACAGAGGAGGACATTATTAATGTATGGGACGACAAAGGGAGACATTAATAGTTTGACCCATTCTGGCCTTATACATTAAAAATTTGCTCTATTGTATCTCTATGCATTGATAATGTCATTGTGCCCCATACTTTCATAATGTTCTCCATTGGGCTCAATACATTGTGACATATTAATGTCCCACATTGTAACCCCTTACTTTATTAGGCCAAAATGGGGGCATTACAGCTCTAATGCGGCATAAAAGTTGGATGCTATTACTATATGGGATGGAGATTGTATATATTAATACTGTATGGGTGTCACTGGGGAGGAGACATTACTGCTTTGTTTGGGTTCAAAGACAGACATTACTATGATGATGGGGCACAAAGGGGAATTTTACTTTTGTTTGGGGATAAACATAAAGGGGACATAAGCTATGGGGGCTAGAAGGGAGGACATTTCTACTATGAGGATGTCAAAAAGGACATCATTATTGTAATAGTTTTATTTGCGGGATACTGTTATGTGATTTTCATAATTCCATGACTTTTTCTATTTTAGCAATTTTATTTTTGAGGAGTGTACATAATTAATCACCAAAAGGACCAGAATACCAACCAGCACTGACTGCTGCTGCGTTAGGCCCCATTCACACGTCCATTTTGTGTGTCCATATGCGGCCTGTTTTTAAAGGGCCACACATACGAACATGTGCACACCCATTGTAATCAATGAGTGTGTGCACATGTCAGGTTTTTCACATGGACCTTGTGTCCATTTGAAAAACCTGCAGACATGTCAGTTTATTTTGCACAGCACGCAAAAAATGCAAAAATGCCTCATCATTACTAACCTCTGGGCTTCATGTCTTCTGCCAATACAAGGCTGACATGAACCTCAACCCTATTACCCCACTTGCCACCCACCAAGGTAAGTTGGATGAGCCGAAGCTAAGTACTAGATTTGACGCAACTTATTGATGTGCCATTCCTGGGGCCACTGAGGGCTGATGTTATTCCCTGGCTACTTATATCAGCCCATAGCTGTCGGTTTAGCCTTTGCTGGTTAAAATTTATAGGTGGATCCTACGTCAATTTTTTTCTGGGGTCCCCGTGTAATCTAGCCTGTAAATGCTAATCAAACAGCTGTGAGCTGTTATTAATAGCCAGGGAACATTTTTGGCGAATGGCCCCTTCCCTGGCTAGCAATATCAGCCCAAAGTTGGCGGCTTTCCCTCTGCTGGGTATGAATAATCGGCAGGAGCCCACGCCATATATTTAGTCTCATTCTTCATTTTACACAGCATATACTCAGCTGGTGCTGAATACAACTCCCAGCATTGTCTCTTGTTCGTGCTGTTCTCAGCGGGGGGCAGGGGACAATGATGAGTGATACCTTCAGCAGCCGTCGCCTGGGATCAGCACAAACTTTAATGATTTTCCTAGGCGTTGGTACGTGTCACACGGACACATGGATGGCACACGGATGTGTCACATGGACACACGGATGTTACACATATGTCACGTACGGACATATGGATGGCACACAGACACGGACCACGGATTTACCTGTACAGGATTCACCAGGACGTGTGAAGGAGTCCATAGAGTAAGGCCGAGTTCAGTTGAAAGCATGCAAAATTGTCAGTTTTTCATCCAGAAAAATCACACAATTTTTCATCCGTATTGTCATCCAAATGTCCGATTTATACATCTGTAAGGCATCCAGTGTTTTAACATGAGCAATTTAATAAATAATAGAAAGCCAAATACAGTTTCCTATCTTAATAAATGGTAACTCAGACAGTATGTGATTGATTTTTTTGCACACCTATTGAATTATAATGGGCGAGTCTGATCCAAAATTTGGAATAAAGTAGTACATGCTGCTATTTTATACACGCCGACCAACTATTCATATTTAAAAATGTTTATTGTCACGGTTCCACCCCTTACTGTGTCTGGGACGCAGTTACTGACAGCTCAGCTGTCCAATCTTGTGCAGGGCTGTGTTGGAGCTATCAGTACTGTGATTGACAGCTCCACCATCCAATCTGGTACAGGGGCGTGCAATAGCTGTCAGTGTGGTGATTGACAGCTCAGCTGTCCAATCTGAGACTGGGAGGCACTGGCTATCTTCAGGTGTTCATTATCCCAGGTGATTGCCTGGCTACTTAACTGAGCTGTTTGTCCTAGATCTCTGCCAGACTTACATTCAGCTAGTGTGTGTGGTTTGTGCTCTCTGCCTCCCTGAGCAATGATAGGGAACGAGTGTTCATATTAACGATCAATCTGAAACTATCACCCCAAGTATAAAGGCTTTTAGTAAACCACCCTACTATACATTATGGCAGTTGTGAAAAAAACATGGAGTAGTGTCATGACCCACTAGCCAACCTTTCAACCAGGCTTGAACTGGCCCACCGGAGAACAGGAAAATCCTCCGGCGGGCCATGTGCGAGACTGGGCGACCACCCTCTTATATGAGCAGTACTTGGCACTATACTTGAATCACTATGTACAGACAAAGGCAGCATCTTATTCATTTAACAATCTGCACAGTTCATTGTTCTAGAAAATTGTGATTGAGGGTAATGTCACATTTTGCATGTAGCTGAAAAGTGGGACCCTAGAGTTGGTTACTGGTGGGCCCTTGGCACCCCAGTCCGACACTGATTTCAACTCTCAGATCTCTGCTGTTTATCCCTTGTGCATGATAATAAAGTAAATGCATCAGGAATGCCTTGTAATACCATTGGTGTTCATACACTTTACTGCCAGACAGTCCAAGGTCCAATGTGAAAGGTTTTTTTTTATGTCTGACTAATAAAAAATTTGTATAATTTATACACTATAATATTGTATCTTAAAGTGATGCTTATAAAGAAATGCTGGGAAAAAAATGCCATTATTCATTTATGGTAATTTTGATAACTTAATTACTCTTTATTGTTCTCTTATAATATATTTCTGGAAGTATGATTTAAAGGGGCTGTTCACTACTAGGGCAACCCCTTCTCAATCTAAGTGTTTGTCCCAGTTAAAATAAAAACACCTATTCACACCCCTGTTCCGGCACCATTTCAGCAATGTCAGCACTCGTTCTCCGGGGGCTCACATGAGGTTCTTACGTCACGCGAGCATTCTGCCCAAATAAGTGCCGGCTTCACTGTTCTCGACTTCGGAAATAAGTAATCAAGAGGAAGTCAGAGCTGCGGCTGGCCACTCACTTCCTACTGATTACTTATATGTCCGGAGGCAGGGATAGTGAAGCCGGCGCTGATTGGGCAGAATGCTCGCGTGACGTAAGAACCTCATGTGAGCCCCCGGAGAGCGAGTGCTGACACCACTGAAACAGCACCTGCATGGGAAGTGAGTGTAGGTGTTTTTATTTTAATGGGGCAAACATAACGAATGAGAAGGGGTTGTCCTAGGTCAATCCCTTTGCTACACAGACAATGTGTATGGTGCCTCTCGACTCTCCACGGACAGATGATAATGGGGAAGATAAGGGTCTGATTTCGGACTGCTGATACTGTTGTTCTAGATGAGATAAGTTACTGCCATGGGAGGGGTTTTGTCATAAATAATACAGGAGAGCTCGGCATGCCAAGTTCTCCTGTGTGAAGGACAAGAGAAACACACTTCGAAACTGGTCAAATATATCATAGAAAAATATTTATTAAATTTTAACAAGCATAGGTGATGAATCACAGGACACAGGAAATATTAAAAACAATGCGGTGGAGAGGCACCAATGGACGGAGGTGCAATGATAACGACAAAAGACGTTCATCTATATATCCTGCTGAAAAACATTTGTATGCATAGAGAGTAAACTTTATAAAAAGGTGCCGGTGCCTAACAATATAATATAAGGGCAAATATTACATAATAAAAGATAATGCCAAGTGGCAGATGCCTATAAATCTAATCATGAATAAACAAAATTAGTCAGATAAAGTATGGACAAGAAATGACATTGAATATGTAGTATACAGTATATTAGGCATCCATAAATGTACACTGCTGAATAAAATTTATGCAGGTAAAGAATAAATGTACTCAATATGCCAGAGCCTAACAGTGTAGTAAAGTTCTCCTGTGTATGGAGTGGTCGAGAAAGAGAGCTGCCTCACGTCCATTATTTGGCCGACAACTATCTATTGTATAAGGGTGCCCTAGAAACGGCCATGGGAAGGTGTTTGTTAGCCAGGGCTGTCAGTATCATCAGCCCCAATCATCAATATACTGGGGCTGCCCAGAAGAGGACAAAGGGATGCCCCAAACATTTTCTACAGCAAGCTCAGCCCCAATTGTAAAGATGATCAGAGTTTTCTCTGATCACGGCCTGTAGCGTGAGAGTGTAGCTGTTAATAATGGCCACATTCTTACACTTACGTACCTGACACTGATCTGATGGCATGTACTGTATATATGCATCATTTTGAGTTAAGGGAATAAAGACAATTAAAGCCAACTTCACTTGTCCTGTAAAAAGCGAAGCTTCCTACAGCTGTGTCATAAAAATATAGTTATGCAATGCCAAAAAGAAACAAAACCCAAAACATTCTTTATTATCATTCCTCTTCTCTCTTCAAGCTATGTCACTGCCAGGTAGTTTTAGGCTGTTTAGATAACAAAACTTTGGTATTGTGATAATATATGTTCATGTTATACAAGATAGCGATTGGTTTGCTTTTCTACGTCGCTGATTTGGTCTCTTTGGAATTTCAGAATTTTCTTGGGGCCTCTGAACGGGGGAGGGGAGGCTTGTCAATCAAGCATTCGCTCAATCTCTTGCACCACGTTTTTGTTAGATGGCCAATGCAGAGAGGAAAGGGAATAAAGGAGGATTAGACTGTGCAAAATCCTGTTCAGCACAAAGGGCAGACGCTAAAGAGAATTTGATTCTTCACAATTCTTAGTGCACATGTCAACTACACTACTAATAAATCTAAATATAATTGTGTGTTCACTTCTTCATCTAGATGAGAGGTTCTCCTATGATTGTAATGGGCTTGTATAGAAGATGCTGGGGTATAAGCACATGTATTTGTGTTACACAAAGACACAGTCAGCAGTTTAATGAGTCTGGAGCAGAAGACTTCAATGATTAAATGTTTGTTTTGCAGGGAGTCCCTTACGTGCTGAGCTGTGTACGTCAATGTGAGATACTGCGCAATATAATTCTGATTCACAACACTTGTGGGGATCCTTGCCTTTGATTTACTGATGTGATTTTTCTCCACCAATAGCTATCAATCTATACTTCTCAGTGATGCAAGACCAGCAGTTTGTCACAAGTCTCCAATCTGCTCTGTATTTTTATAGTACGCTGCTGTCTTACTTCCACAATATTGTTCATTATATTGAATACATCATTTGATTAAATACGGCAAAGTTCATTTATATAAAAATTCAGTGGTATTCTGCAATGACAATAAAGTTAAAATTGAGAAAGTTAATTATGTATTTCATATGGTAAATTGGCAACAAGTTTACAAGCCTCAAAAACTTAAAAGACTGCAAGAAACCATCACAGGAGTCCTGTTGAGTTCTTTTTATCTCGTCACTATCATCAGAATATGTCCTATTGTTAAAGGTTTTTCTGGGAAATTTAATTTTAAAACATTTTGCAAATGTTTTTTCCCCATGTCACAATCGATATTAAACATAAAAAAATAGAAATCTTGCATTTTTCACGCCCATTACTGAAACCACTTACTGATATTTTAGGAAATCCACAGATACAGTTGTGGTCAAAAGTTTTGAAACTGACAAAAAATTTGGTTTACAAAAAGTTTGCTCCTTCAGTATTTCTAGACCATTGCCCAATCATTCTTCCAAATGTCCTAAACCAGGGATTGGGACCCTTTTCCTGGCAAAGACCATTTGGATATTTACAGTGGGTACGGAAAGTATTCATACCCCTTTAAATTTCTCACTCTTTGTTTCATTGCAGCCATTTGGTAAATTCTAGCGCAGAGACAGAATTGTGGCAAGGCACAGATCTGGCCAAGATTAAAAAATAATTTCTGCATCACTCAAGGTTCCTAAGAGCACAGTGGCCTCCATAATCCTTAAATGGAAGAAGTTTTGGACCACCAGATGTCTTCCTAGACCTAGCCGTCCAGCCAAACTGAGCAATCGTTGGAGAAGAGCCTTGGTGAGAGAGGTAAAGAAGAACTCCAAGATCACTGTGGCTGAGCTCTAGAGATGCAGTAGGGAGATGGGAGAAAGTTCCACAAAGTCAACTATCACTGCCGCCCTCCACCAGTCAGGCCTTTATGGCAGAGTGGCCTGACGGAAGCCTCTCCTTAGTGCAAGACATATGAAAGCCCGCATAGAGTTTGCTCAAATACACATGAAGTACTCCCAGACTATAAGAAATAAGATTCTCTGGTCTGATGAGACGAAGATAGAACTAGAACTTTTTGGTGATAATTCTAAGCGGTATGTGTGGAGAAAACCAGGCACTGTTCATCACCTGCCCAATACAAGCCCAACAGTGAAACATGGTGGTAGCAGCATCATGCTATGGGGGTGTTTTTCAGCTGCAGGGACAGGATGACTGGTTGCAATTGAAGGAAACATGAATGCGGCCAAGTTCAGAGAAATCCTGGATGAAAACCTCTTCCAGAGTGCTCTGGACCTCAACTTGGCCGAAGGTTCACCTTCCAACAAGACAATGACACTAAACACACAGCTAAAATAACAAAGGGGTGGCTTCAAAACAACTCTGTGACTATTCTTGACTGGCCCAGCCAGAGCCCTGACCTAAACCCAATTAAGCATCTCTAATAGAGACCTGAAAATGGCTGTCCACCAATGTTCACCATCCAACCTGATGGAACTGGAGAGGATCTGCAAGGAAGAATGGCAGAGGATCCCCAAATCCAGGTATGAAAAACTTGTTGCATCGTTCCCAAGAAGACTCATGGCTGTACTAGCTCAAAATGGTGATTCTACTCAATACTGAGAAAAGGGTCTGAATACTTATGACCATGTGATATTTCAGTTTTTCTTTTTTAATAAATTTGCAAAAATGTCTACATTTCTGTTTTTTTTCAGTGAAGATGGGATGTAGAGTGTACTTTAATGAGAAAAAAATGAACTCTTTAGAATTTACCAAATGGCTGCAATGAAACAAAGAGTGAAAAATGTAATGGGGTCTGAATACTTTCCGTAACCACTGTATGCCATCATTCGGGGGACATACAAAATTATGAACATAAAAATGATCCTGCTATATTTTTTCAAACATTAAATTTCTCATCCCTAGTGTGATAGCTGGAACTGATTCTCTTTGGTCAGACATGTCATGTTAGGTGATATGGATGATGTTGCTACTCGCAACTGCTTTTCAAGATTTGCATCAGTCTGGAGCGCAATCTACTCCTTGCGATATGTTTTGTAAAGAACAGATTGCAACGGTAAGTTGTTCTGAACACCTGTATATTTCAATACATGTCTCCTCAAATTGGGAAGTTTTCATGTAATGTTTATAGAACTCAAGCTATGAGAGGTCTGCAGTATACATAACATAAGAGACCAAGACTGATGTATATACAGTTAGGTCCATATATATTTGGACAGAGACAACATTTTTCTAATTTTGGTTCTAGACGTTACCACAATGAATTTTAAACGAAACAATTCAGATGCAGTTGAAGTTCAGACTTTCAGCTTTCATTTGAGGGTATTCACATTAAAATTGGATGAAAGGTTTTCGAGTTTCAGCTCCAAAAGTGTTGGCACCCTTGAAATTGTTCCAGAAAATGAAGTATTTCTCCCAGAAAATTATTGTAATTGCACATGTTTTGGACATAATTTCACACAAAACCTCCAAAATGGGCCGGACTAAATTGTTGGCAATCTCAACTTAATATTTGGTTGCACATCCTTTGGAATAAATAACTGCAATCAATTGCTTCCTATAACCATCAACAAGCTTCTTACACCTCTGAACAGGAATTTTTGATCACACTTCTTTTGCAAACTGCTCCAGGTCTCTCATATTTGAAGAGTGCCTTCTCCCAACAGCAATTTTAAGATCTAACCATAGGTGTTCAGTGGGATTTAGATCTCATTTCTGGTCACTTTAGAGCTCTCCAGCAGTTTGTTTCCATCCATTTCTGGGTGCTTTTTGAAGTTTGTTTGGGGTCATTGTCCTGCTGGAAGACCCATTACCTAGGACGCAAATTCAGCTTTCAGACACTAGGCACTAATTGCGACCCAAAATCCGTTGGTAATCTTCAGATTTCATGATGCCTTGAAAGAAGTCAAGGCATCCAGTGCCAGAGGCAGCAAAATAACCGCAAAACATCTTTGAACCTCCAACATATTTGACTGTAGGTACTGTGTTTTTTTCTTTGAAGGTCTCATTCTGTTTTCGGTAAACAGTAGAATGATGTGTTTTGCCAAAAAACTGTATCTTGGTTTCATCTGTCCACAAGATGCTTTCCCAGAAGGATTTTGGCTTATTCACATACATTTTGGAAAACTGGAGTCTAGCTTTTTTATGTCTCTGTGTCAGCAGTGAGGTCCTCCTGGGCTGGGTCTCCTGCCATAGCGTTCCTTTTCATTCAAATGTCGACGGATAGTTCCCGCTGACACTGATGCACCCTGAGCCTGCAGGACAGCCTGAATTTCATTGAAACTTGATTGGGGCTGCTTATCCACCATCCAGACTATTCTGCAATCTTTCATCAATTTTTTCTCTGCTGTCCACGTCCAGGGAGATTAGATACAGTGCCATGGGTTGCAAACTTCTTGATTATGTTGTGCACCATGGACAAAGAAACAATAAGATCTCTGGAGATGGAATTGTAACCCTGAGATTGTTTTTTGATATTTTTCAACAATTTTGGTTCTCAAATCCTCAGACAGTTCTCTTCTCCTCTTTCTGTTCTACCAGGCTTAGTGTGGCACACACAGACACACAATGCAAATATTGAGTCAACTTCCCCCATTTTTATCTGGTTTCTGGTGTTATTTTTATAATACCCACACCTGTCACAGGTGAGTCTGATTGAGCATCACATACTTGAAAAGAAAGTTGTTTACCTACAGTTTTGGAAAGGTGTCAACAATTTTGTCCAGCCAATTTTTGGAGTTTTGTGTGAAATTATGTCCTATTTGCCTTTTTTTTCTCAGTTTTTTTGAGTTCTTCCAATACACACAAATGAAATAAACATGTATAACAGCAATAATTTTCTGGGAGAAATACTTAATTTTCTGGAACAATTTCAAGAGTGCTAACACTTTCGGCCATGACTGTATATATCACATAATAGACACCGAGACTACTGTATATAAATCACACATGACTTACTAAGACTGCTGTATACATCACATAGGAGACACCGAGACTGCTGTATACATCACATAGGATACAGTGAGACTGTTTTATACATCTCATAGAATACACGGGGTCTGTGCTGTATACATCATATAGGAGAAACTGAGAATGCTATATATACATTACATAGTAGACACTGAGATTTCTGTAGCATCATATAAAGTGAAGGAAATAAGTATTTGATCCCTTGCTGTTTTTATAAGTTTGCCCACTGACAAAGAACAGTCTATAATTTTAAGGGTAGGTTAATTTTAACATTGAGAGTTAGAATATCCCAAAAAAAATCAAGAAAATCACATTGTATAAATTAGATAAATTTAGTTGCATTTTTAGTTGCATATAAGACACAGAGACTGCTATATATATCACATGGGATACACAAAGACTGTTGTATATATCACATAGGGTATACCGAGAGTGCTGTATATACATTGCATAGTGTCACGAACAGCATTCCTCTGCCTTCAATTGTCAGGACAATCACACAATTATCTGACGATTGATGAATGAGGCCATGGCTGCTTTCACTACTATGTAGGCTATTGGGCGCTTCCCAGTGAACATATAGTATATACACATTCGATTCCAACACATGGGTATGTATATACAATGAAGGAAATAATTATTTGATCTTTTGCTGTTTTTGTAAGTTTACCCACTGACAAAGACATGAACAGTCTATAATTTTAAGGGTGGGTTAATTTTAAAATTGAGAGAGAGAATATCCCCAAAAAAATCAAGAAAATCACATTGTATAAATTAGATATTTTTTTTTGCATTTTGCAGTGAGAAATAAGTATTTGATTCCTCTGGCAAACAACAATTAATACTTGGTGGCAAAATGCTTGTTGGCAAGCACAACAGTCAGACGTTGTTTGTAGTTGATGATGAGGGTTGCGCACATGTCAGGAGGAATTTTGGTCCACTTCTCTTTGCAGATCATCTCTAAATCATTAAGATTTTGAGGCTGTCGCTTGTCAACTCAGATCTTCAACTCCCTCCATATGTTTACTATAGGATTAAGGTCTGGAGACTGGCTAGGCCACTCCATGATCTTACTGTGCTTCTTTTTGAGCCACTCCTTTGTTTCCTTGGCTGTATGTTTTGGGTCATTGTCTTGCAGGAAGACCCAGCCACGACCCATCTTCAATGCTCTTATTGAGGGAAGGAGGTTGTTGGGCAAAATCTCGCGATGCATGACCCCATCCATCTTCCCTTCTGTACGGTGCAGTCGTCATGTCCCCTTTGCAGAAAAGCACCCCCAAAGTATAATGTTTCCCCCACTATTATTCATGGTTGGGACGATGTTCTTAGGGTTGTACTCATTCTTCTTCTTCCTCCAAACATGTCGAGTTGAGTTAATGCCAAAGAGCTCAATTTTTGTCTCATCTGACCACAGCACCTTCTCCCAATAACTCACAGAATCATCCATGTGTTCATTAGCAAACTTCAGACGGGCCTGCACATGTGCCTTCTTGAGCAGGGGGACCTTGCAGGCACTGCAGGATTTTAAACCTTTAAGGCGTAATGTGTTACCAATGGTTTTCTTGGTGACTGTGGTCCCAGCTGCCTTGAGATCATTAACAAGTTCCCCCCGTGTAGTTTTAGGCTGATCTCTCACCTTGCTCATGATCAAGGATACCCCACGAGGTGAGATTTTGCATGGTGACGCAGATCAATGTCGATTGACAGTCATTTTGTATTTCTTCCATTTTCTTACTATTGCACCAACAGTTGTCTCCTTCTCACCCAGCATCTTACTTATGGTTTTGTAGCCCATTCCAGCTTTGTGCAGGTCTATGATCTTATCCCTGACACCCTTAGAAAGCTCTTTGGTCTTGCCCATATTGTAGAGGTTAGAGTCTGACTGATTAATTGAGTCTGTGGACAGGAGTCTTTTATACAGGTGACTATGTAAGACAGCTGTCTTTAATGCAGATAACGAGTTGATTAGGAGCATCTAACTGGTCTGTAGGTGCCAGAACTCATAATGGTTTGTAGGGGATCAAATACTTATTTCTCACTGCAAAATGCAAAACAATTTATCTAATTTATACAATGTGATTTTCTTGATTTTTTTGGATATTCTATCTCTCAATGTTAAAATTAACCTACCCTTAAAATTATAGACTGTTCATGTCTTTGTCAGTGGGCAAACTTACAAAAACAGCAAGGGATCAAATAATTGTTTCCTTGACTGTATACTTCGATATAGTCATCTGTTACTGGTAATGTGGGGCCACGCCAAGCTTCAGGGGTGCGGTTTATAGAACAAGAAGAATGAAGTTATTAAATTTTAGATAATTAATCCAACAATTGGACAGTGTTTATAAAACTATACAAAAGATGCTACAAAGGAGACAAAGCAATACAGCATATAGAGTCACATAAAAATAAAGGGGATAATTACTAGACCTGTTATCATAGGAATGGTGCAGATCTTGTGAAGGGGAGCACTCCAATTGGAAATGGTGTAGCCTTACAGCGTGCTGCATCTCCAAGTACTGAACAATGGCTCTAAGTCAGAAACCACTTTTCGAGTGTGACCTCAGATGGGATCAAATGGGATGCGGCTCAGGTACCAAAAATTATGAGATCCCCAATTTTAAGGATATCTGCCCCCCTGGAGGTTCCAGGTGGGAGATATTAATGTCCTATTTCCTATCATGGTTTTAGTTTTCTGTAGATATGAGACATGGCATATACAACTTTGGCTGTCAGGATTCTATTGTCCTTCTGTGGACTGACCACTAGTGGCTGCTATTATTCACCTTGATAATTGTGCTGCATTTCCACTCCTTACCACTGCAGGCTGCTGTTGTGTTCTACAATCTCGCTTTGCTAAAATGGCAGATTCTGAATGTGAGCAAGCCAGCTTGTTTCCTGTTTGGGCCTACTTAAAGCCACATGGAACACTCATTCATTACTTCAGTATTGTGTCTAACTGTCTAGTTCTAGTCTCCAGCTTCTGAGAACTGCCTTACTCACACTGTGTTCCACTCTCTGAATTGTTTCCTACAAATTCTATTGCCATACTTCCCAACTTTGAAATGAAAGAAAGAATGAGAAAGTATATGTAGCGTGCTGCAACAAATTTCAAGCCACGCCTCTAACCACGTCCTTATCCGCACCCCAAACCACACCCATTCAGCATTGCCAATAACATTGTTTTATAAGCAATTAAAAACAAAAAAATAATATTTATTTCCAACAAGTAATGAATTAAAATATAAATGTGAACTTGGTAGTGTTACTTTTAAATAAGAATATTATAAACTACAAAAGTCTATTTTAAACATGATCTGTCACCTAAATCTGCACTATGTAAAAACTTCTCATTAGATGATAGCTCCGCTTTATTAGATAAAATATCCTGAATGCTGAAATCTTGAGAAGCATTAACCTCACCTCTCTCAACAGCGAGGTCAAATGAAGCTGCTGAATCATCAGCAGGAGTGATCCGTTAGCGCTGTGAGCCAGCAAAGATCGTGCCGGGAAGAACAGGCAGGTAGTTAGCAACTACTTGCCTTTAAATTCTTAGCCCCTTAATAAAAATAAATACAAAACATCACGTTAAGGCTATGTTCATATTGTATTTTTGGCACACGTCAGTTGCTCCATCAGGGCTTCTGTCTAGAACCCTGAAAAATAGTATTCTAGCACAACCTGTGATGGAGCTTTTGACCCAGACGGAGTCACTTTGAGGCAGACGGAGTCACTTTCTGCTTGGCCAAAGGAAGTGAAAATGAAGTGACCCATTAGGGGCCGCTGATTGGCTGCAGGGCTCACATAACATCACTGGAGCCCTTGGAAACCCAGCACCAATGCAGCTGAAATTACGTTGGCACCAGAGGTGAGTCCAGGCTGTTTTTATTTTACAAGGCAGAATATAGTAATTGAGAAAGGGTCATCTGAGTCGTAGGCAACCCCTTTAATATGGCAGCGTAACACTCACTGGTCAATTGCATTGCCAAATTTACTGCCTATCTGTCTGCCTAATGTCACCGAATGATCCTTTTTGCCCTCTGACCAAGGAACATTCCATCATTAAACGTCACAATGTACCCTGGTCCAAGAGCAGACGATCACCTTAAATGGGTTGTTTGTGTAACGTGGCGTGGGGCGGTAGCCGTGGGCGAGACCACCAGTTCAAAATAAACTTTTTACTGAACAATAACTTGGGGAGGATTATATACAGTAGATAGTGGGTACATATCTTCTCAAACGTTACTTTGATAATGCGTAACATTTTCCTCACACAAATTCAATTCCTTTCTCTTCTCTCTCTTTACTTGTTCTCTTTCTTCATTATTCCTCACTACTTCACCACCACCCAGCTCAACACTACAGTTCAGCTAGCAATAGTTCATTACTCAATACGTGGTTCCGCAGCTTCTGTCCCCTCTGGGGAACTATGTTGCCACTATAGCTGGTACTTATCTTCTCTTCTACTGACGCTCTAGAACTCTCGCCCTGGCCACTCTCTTCATCTCACGTACTCCATCCTGTCTAGGCCGGTTACCTTTAAGGGTTATAAACTCTGGGTCGTACTGTTAGGCATCCTCTCACAGGCCCCATCTCCGGTAAATCACTCTGACTCTCAGTCACTCTTCCTCGTTTATGCTCCGGATCACGCTATCTCTTTCTCACGGTCTCCTCTCACTACTAAGGATACCCATGAAATGCGGCACTGCTCACACCAGACCTTAAGTCTCTTCTTTCAGTGCTCTTGGCCCTTTCTGAAATTCTAACAGAAAACTGTCTCTTGTCCCTTCAGCTCTTCCCCTCCCACTCTGGGCTAGTCACAACCATTAATCCTCACTGTTCCTGTGAATTACCTGTTGCTGGGCAGAATACAACACCAACACCATAACACATTTCACAGTTCACATTGCACATCAACAATACACATATTCTTCAAGTGGGTGACATGGACAGCATTTCCATCTCCTTACAAATACACAGTTAACCCTTTGATGATTTTCCAAATGTAATTTTTTTTCCCTCTCCAAATTTCAGCAGCCATAATTTTTTTGTTTAACTTTTTCATAAATGTGGTTGTATCAGGCCTTGTTAAATGTTTGGTCTACACGGCAACTTGTGTTGCTTGACAGTAATTGTCAGGCAAGCCGCCGCACAGCCAAAAATATATGTGCACCTTATCTGTGATATAGATAAAGAATACAGTAATTAATCAGAGCCAGCATGTGTTTGTAGCAAACAAGTCATGCCAGACTAATCTAATTTCCTTCTATGATGGAATCACTGACTGGGTAGTGTTATGATCTGCAACAAGTACTAAGGAAAGAAAGGGGAAAGCTATCCCTACAGTAAGACTAAGCTGAATCCCTACGATGTAGCGGGCTGCCTGTTCCTTGCGAACAGACCCGCCTTAGTCCTTGGCTAGTCTGAACGGAGACCTATAGCATAAAGGGAAGGGGTCCCTAAAATAACTAAGGACTGGAACAAAAATGGGACACCTCCTAAACAGAGAAAGTTGTTGCAGAACACAAAAGATAAGCTGACAAAAGGGTACTAGAGGTCCCAGAAGGACCAAGCGAACTGACAGAGATAGGCACAGAAGCACCTGGCTAGCAAATCAGTCAAACAACACTGAAGTCCAGCACAGCCAAAAGGGCGGAGCTGGAATATAAAGGCAGATGGTCATGTGACCGCAAAACACAAGATGGAAAAAACAAACAGGTGGGTTCTAACAGTACCCCCTCTTTTATGAGGATCCTCAGGATCCTCCAGGACCAGGCCTATCCGGAAACCTCTTGTGGAAAGCTCTAACAAGCCTAGGAGCAGAGACATCATCCGTCCTTACCCAGGAGTTATCTTCGGGATCAAAACCCTTCCAGGAGACGAGATACTGTAATCTCCCTCTATGCCATCTAGAATTCAAGATACGAGAAATTTCATATTCGCCGTCTTCCACCACAGGAGGAACTGTGACAGTGACATCCCTATCAGATACATCAGCCTTTTTCAACAAGGAAACATGAAACACAGGATTAATCTTCCAGGAAGTAGGGACATCGAACCTAACCGCAGACGGGTTAACAACCTGAAGCACTTTAAATGGACCCACAAACTTAGGACCCAGTTTTTTAGAGGGAATCCTCAACCGCAAGTTCCTTGAGGACAACCAAACCATGTCACCCACAGTAAACAAAACCTCCTTACGTTTCCTGTCAAAATACTTCTTGGACTTCTTGTTAGCCTCTTGAAGGTTGCAACGCACATTAGTCCAAACTCTCCCCAAATCACCTGAAAAATTCTCCTCCTCCGGCACCGCCGACCCCATTTTGGAGAACGAACCAAAAGACGGATGTCTCACAGTACAACAAAAAAAAGCAGAACACCCAGCTGAGGCGGATGTATGATTGTTAAGCGCAAACTCAGACCACACCTCTTGATTGTCCGCCACAAAACAACGCAAAAACTGTTCTACATCTTGGTTCTTTCTTTCAGTCTTTCCATTAGACTCAGGATGATACCCAGACGAAAATGACAAATGGACTCCCAACCTGTCACAAAAAGCACGCCAAAAGCGAGCCACAAACTGAGGTCCTCTATCAGAAACAATATCCGTGGGAACGCCATGAAGCTTGACAATCTCCTTAACAAACGCCTTGGCGAGTGTCTTGGCGCAGGGCAACTTAATGAATGGAACCAAATGACACATCTTACTAAAAGGGTCCACGACCACCCAGATGACAGTAAAACACTCGGACACAGGCAGATCAGTAATAAAATCCATTGTGAGATGCATCCAAGGCGCACTAGGAACCTCCAGAGGGCAAAGCAGCCCCACAGCAGGAGTATGTGAAGCCTTTGACCTAGCACACACAGTACATTGACGCACCCACTTGATGACTTCTTTCTGCCATCCAGGCCACCAAAAGCTGCGACTGATAAGTCTCTTAGTCTCAGAAATTCCTGGATGACCTGCCAACCGAGACTCATGACACTCCACAAACAAATCTCTCCTAAAGGTTCTAGGCAGGAACAACCTCCCATGGGGAGTGTTAGATGGAGCATCATCTTGAGCTTTCAGAATCCCATTCTCCAAAATGGAGTCCAATGCCGCCACCACAACTCCTTTCTGTAAAATGCTCTCCTCCTCCTCGGCACCGACTGTAGGAGAGAAGCTGCGAGATAAAGCATCGGCTTTAACATTCTTAGTACCAGGGATATAGGTAACAGAAAAATCAAACAGAGATAAAAAAAAGTGCCCACCTAGCTTGACGGGCATTCAAACGATTGGCAGCATCCAGATAGATCAAATTCTTATGATCTGTGAAAACTTGAATAGGAAATCTAGCACCTTCCAAAAAATGACGCCAATGTTCAAACACGAGTTTAATAGCCAGCAACTCCCGATTTCCAATATCATAATTCAGTTCGGTTTCTGAAAATTTTTTCGAAAAGAAGGCACAAGGATGTACTCCATCCCTGTTCTCCTGAGACAAAACTCCTCCGACCCCCACCAATGAAGCATCGACCTCGACCAAAAAAGGCTGGTCTCATCAGGCTGCATAAAGATAGGGGCAGAACTGAACCTCTCTTTCAGATACTTAAACTCTTCAATGGTCTCAGTAGTCCACTGGACCGTATTCGCACCTTTCCTGGTGAGATCTGTTAGAGGCTTAACAATTACAGAAAAATTCTTAATGAATTTCCTGTAATAATTGGCAAAACCCAAAAATCTCTGTATAGATTTCAAACCAATAGGCCTAGGCCATTCCTGCACAGCCTGAACCTTCACCGGGTCCATCTCAAAGCCCTTGCTGGAGACAATGTAGCCCAAAAATCTAATTTCTGCACAGCGAACTCACATTTCTCCAGCTTAGCAAAGAGTGAATTATCACTCAATAACTGCAAAACTTCACATACACTCTGCCAATGGGACTCCAGATCTGGCGAATAAATCAAAAAGTCATCTAAATACACAACCAAATTCTTACCAATCAAAGGTCTCAGGATGTCATTAATAAGGTTCTGAAAAAATGCAGGTGCATTGGTAAGACCAAAAGGCATCACCAGATTCTCAAAATGACCTACGGGAGTGTTAAAAGCAGTTTTCCATTCATCACCCTCCTTCACACGTAACAAATTGTATGCCCCCCGGAGATCAATCTTAGAGAACCACTTGGCCCCCACTAACTGGTTAAACAAGTCAGGAATTAACGGCAATGGGTAGGAATTGCGTGCGGTAATCTTATTAATTTCACGAAAATCCAGACATGGACGTAAACCCCCGTCCTTTTTTTTAACAAAGAAAAATCCAACTGCCACAGGCAACTTAGAAGGTCTAATGTGACCAGCAGCCAGGCTAGTTTGTTTGTACTCCTCCGAGGCCTTTCTTTCAGGGATAGTTAGATTAAACAAGCGACTCTAGGGAAGAGTAGTTCCCGCAACAAACTCAATGGCGCAATCATAATCCCTATGAGAAGGTAAAACTTGCGACTCCTCCTCCGAAAAAAACCTCCAAAAATCTTGAATAGGTACAGGTAATTCCCCTTTTTCCACAGCTGCAATGCGACCATTACAACATTTATCATAGCACTTCGGATTCCAAGACTTTATCATATTAGTAGACCAGTCCAGCAAAAGATTGTGCAGTTTTAACCAAGGCAATCCTAGAACGACCGGAGAGGGTAAATTATTTAATACAACCAAGTCCAAAATTTCTTGGTGAAGTCCATTGATAGTGAGGGAAAATGCAGCAACCTTGTGAGTAATACATTTCAAGGGAGTGTTATCAATAACAATCACAGAAATAGGTGATGACAAAGGTTTGGATTTCAATTTAAGTTTTTCCAAAAACCCTTTATCAATCACATTAAGTGTTGAACCACAATCCACAAATACCTGAAATTCAATCAAATTTTCCTGCAAAGTAGTACTCCCTGAAAGAAATACTCCTGCAGAGCGTAAACAAGCTATACGGGTGTACCTGACCTTTTTTTTTTCTTTACTTAAACGAAGCTCACAATACTTAATCAAATGGTCAGCTTTACCACAATAAAGACACAATCCCTCGGCGAACCTCCGGTCTCTTTCCTGAGAGCAGAGCGACATCTCCCCAACCTCCATCGGTTCTCCACCGTCTGAGCAGATTTTCTGGGGACTAGGACCTGGCATTGTAAGAGGTTGTAAGAGGTAGATCAGGAAAATGTAATAGATATAGTATATCTCGACTTCAGCAAATCATTTGATAAAGTATCTCATACTATTCTTATTGAAAAAATGACCAAGTATGGGATTGACAAGGCTATGGTTAGGTGGATTCATAACTGGCTCAGTGATCGTACTCAAAGAGTAGTAATAGTGGCAAACACAGTTCTGGGATGTTTTAAGAGAAGCATAGAGTCTATGTAGATCAGGGGTCTCAAACTCGGCTGGGTATATGGGCCGCACATGGAAAAAATTTGAATTTGGGGGGCCGCATTCTTTGTTCAATGTGACATTTTTAGTGATACCATTTTTTTTTGTATACACCTTTTGAACATTTTTTCCGTGTTTATTTTTTTATAGCTTGGGTCGTTATGGATGTGGCGATAATAAACGTGCACTTTTTTGTGTTTACTTTAGTTTACATATAAAACAGCATTTTTAGTGCCCAATATTTTTTCATGCTTTATTTTTATTTTTTTGATTTTTACAATTTTGTTTCCCCCAATTGGCCACATTCAGTAATATTGTCTTACAATTAGCATCATATAGTAATAATGGCAAACATCTTGTAGTAATGTGCCCCATCCAGGTCCCCATCCTGTGGCTATGTGCCCCATCCAGGTCCCCATCCTGTGGCTATGTGCCCCATCCAGGTCTCCATCCTGTGGCTATGTGCCCCATCCAGGTCCCCATCCTGTGGCTATGTGCCCCATCCAGGTCCCCATCCTGTGGCTATGTGCCCCATCCAGGTCCCCATCCTGTGGCTATGTGCCCCATCCAGGTCCCCATCCTGTGGCTATGTGCCCCATCCAGGTCCCCATCCTGTGGCTATGTGCCCCATCCAGGTCCCCATCCTGTGGCTATGTGCCCCATCCAGGTCCCCATCCTGTGGCTATGTGCCCCATCCAGGTCCCCATCCTGTGGCTATGTGCCCCATCCAGGTCCCCATCCTGTGGCTATGTGCCCCATCCAGGTCCCCATCCTGTGGCTATGTGCCCCATCCAGGTCCCCATCCTGTGGCTATGTGCCCCATCCAGGTCCCCATCCTGTGGCTATGTGCCCCATCCAGGTCCCCGTCCTGTGGCTATGTGCCCCATCCAGGTCCCCATCCTGTGGCTATGTGCCCCATCCAGGTCCCCATCCTGTGGCTATGTGCCCCATCCAGGTCCCCATCCTGTGGCTATGTGCCCCATCCAGGTCCCCATCTTGTGGCTATGTGCCCCATCCAGGTCCCCATCCTGTGGCTATGTGCCCCATCCAGGTCCCCATCTTGTGGCTATGTGCCCCATTCAGGTCCCCTCTTGTGGCTATGTGTCCCCTGTTCTTCACACACATAAAATAGAAAAAAAAAAAGATGATTCTCACCTGTCCTCCGTTCCCTCGGCGGCCTTCCTGCAGATGTGGCCCGCAGGCACCACAGAGTCCGACCCCTTGACGATCCCGACCTGGTCCAGGAGGAGCCGCCGACAGCAGCGCTGCATTGCCGCACAGAGACTGTCTCCCAGCACTGCATTTCCAATGCCAGCCGCCGGCCAATCAGAGGCCAGCAGCTGATTGCTGCGTATGGCAATGACGTCATACTCGCTGCGCCGACACGCAGATATCAGCTGCTGGCCTCTGATTGGCCAGTGGCTGGCATTGGAAATTCAGTGCTGGGAAACAGTCTCTGTGCGGCAATGCAGCGCTGCTGTCGGCGGCTCCTCCTGGACCTGGTCGGGATCATCAAGGGGTCTGTGCCTGCGGGCCGCATAAAGCAGCCTCAGGGGCCGCATGCGGCCCGCGGGCCGCGTGTTTGAGACCCCTGATGTAGATCATGTGAAGTAATTATCCCCCTACTCCTCCTTGGTCAGGCCCCACCTGGAATACTGTGTCCAGTTCTGGGCACCACATTTTAAAAAAGACATTGAAAAGCTGGAGCAAGTTCAGAGAAGAGCTACCAGGATGGTGAGCGGACTGCAAACAATGTTCTGCCAGGAACGGTGAAAGGATCTGGGAATGATTAGCTTGCAAAAAAGAAAGCTAAGAGGTGACTTAATAGCTGTCTACAAATATCTGAAGGGATGTCACAGTGTAAAGAGATCATTCTTATTTTCATATGCACGTGGAAACACAAGAAGAAATGGAATGAAACTGAAAGGGAGAGGATACAGATTAGATACTAGAAAAAACTTTTTGACAGTGACAAAAAACGTCTGACTGCTGTGCTTGCCAACAAGGGTTTTGCCACTAAGTATTAAGTGTTGTTTGCCAGAGGAATCAAATACTTATTTCTCACTGCAAAATGCAAAAAAAATATCTAATTTATACAATGTGATTTTCTTTATTTTTTTTGGATATTCTATCTCTCAATGTTAAAATTAACCTACCCTTAAAATTATAGACTGTTCATGTCTTTGTCAGTGGGCACACTTCCAAAAATAGCAAGGGATCAAATAATTATTTCCTTCACTGTATGTCACACAAAATAATTAATAAATCACATTTACCACATGTTTACTTTACATTAGCACAATTTTTGAAACATTATTTTTTTTGTTCAGAAGTTAGAAAGGTTAAAGGTTGACCAGAGATTTCAAATTTTTCCAACAAAATTTACAAAAACATTTTTTTAGGGACCACATCACATTTGAAGTGACTTTAAGCAGCTTATATGACAGAAAATACCCAAAAGTGACACAATTATAAAAACTGCACCCCTCAAGGTGCTGAAAACCACATTCAAGAAGTTTAATAACCTTTCTGGTGCTTCACAGGAATTAATGGAATGTGGGAAAAAATGGAAATGTAACTTTTTTTCACAAAAAAATTCATTTAGACCCATTTTTTTTTTATTTTCACATGGGTAACAGGAGAATATGGACCCCAAAATTTGTTGTGCAATTTCTCTTGAGCAAGCTGATACCTCATATGTGGGGGAAAACTACTGTTTGGGCGCAAAATAGGGCTCCAAAGGGAAGGAGCACCATTTGACTTTTTGAACACAAAATTGTCTGAAATCATTAGCGGACACCATGTCGCGTTTGGAGACTCCTTGATGTGCCTAAGCAGTAGAAACCCCGCAAAAGTGACCCCATTTTGGAAATTAGACCCCTCAAGGAACTTATCTAGATGTATGGTGAGCACTTTGAACCCCTACAGTGCTGGCCAAAAGTATTGGCACCCCTGCAATTCTGTCATATAATACTCAGTTTCTTCCTGAAAATGATTGCAATCACAAATTCTTTGGTATTATTCTCTTCATTTAATTTGGCTTCAATGAAAAAAACACAAAAAGAATTGTCCTAAAGCCAAATTGGATATAATTCCACACCAAACCTAGACAAGGGGGTGGACAAAAGTATTGGCACTGTTTGAAAAATCATGTGATGCTTCTCTAATTCGTGTAATTAACAGCACCTGTAACTTACCTGTGGCACCTAACAGGTGTTGGCAATAACTAAATCACACTTGCAGCCAGTTAACATGGATTAAAGTTGAATCAACCTCTGTGTGTACCACATTGAGCATGGAGAAAAGAAAGAAGACCAAAGAACTGTCTGAGGACTTGAGAAACCAAATTGTGCGGAAGCATGAGCAATCTCAAGGCTACAAGTCCATCTCCAAAGACCTGAATGTTCCTGTGTCTTCCGTGCGCAGTGTCATCAAGAAGTTTAAAGCCCATGGCACTGTGGCTAACCTCCCTAGATGTGGACGGAAAAGAAAAATTGACGAGAGATTTCAACGCAAGATTTGTGCGGATGGTGGATAAAGAACCTCGACTAACATCCAAACAAGTTCAAGCTGCCCTGCAGTCCGAGGGTACAACAGTGTCAACCCGTACTATCCGTCGGCGTCTGAATGAAATGGGACTGTATGGTAGGATACCCAGGAAGACCCCACTTCTTACCCCAAGACATAAAAAAGCCAGGCTGGAGTTTGCCAAAACTTACCTGAGAAAGCCTAAAACGTTTTGGAAGAATGTTCTCTGGTGAGATGAGACAAAAGTAGAGCTTTTTGGGAAAAAGCATCAACATAGAGTTCAAGACTTCAGGCAGTCATTGCCAACAAAGGGTTTTCAATTTTATTATTTTATTATTAATATTTATTTAATCTGTCCAATTACTTTTGGTCCCTTTAAAAACAGGGTGCCACATGTTAAGGAGCTAAAACTCCTAAACCCTTCATCCAGTTTTAATGTGGATACCCTCAAATGAAAGCTGAAAGTCTGAACTTCAACTGAATCTGAATTGTTTTGTTTAAAATTCATTGTGGTAATGTCTAGAACCAAAATTAGAAAAATGTTGTCTCTGTCCAAATATATATGGACCTAACTGTATAACTGCGTTCCAAAAACAGCCATTTCTAGTGAACGTGGAAAATATTGTCCTCCATTTAAAATGGACAAGGTGCTTGGAAAGGGACGGGGAAGTGGACGTGATGGTGATGGTGCATGCAAAGGCTGAGGCCATGGGGAAGCTGAAATTGTGCCACAACAAACACGCACATCTTGTTGCTTGACCTTCCTGTCCCAATTACTAGGGGACCGCAGAACACCACTATTGAACACCGAGCAGTGTCAAAAGGTTGTTGGTTGGATAGCAGATAATGCTTCCAGTCACTTTGCCACCACCATATTACTGCCATGTCTTCCAAACGGTCAAGTCTCAGTAGCCGTGAGTCTGGACCGCATATTCCTCCCCCTGATCCTCTTTCCTCCCACCATGCCGAGTGCCCGGAGACAACTGATTCCACACTTGGACACTCAGAAGAGCTGTTCACTTTTCCATTTGTAGATACGGGTCTCTCGCTCGGCCAGCTTCAAGCGAGTCAAGAGGAGAACGCGTGTAGCGATGCCCAAATATTTGAGCAGTCACAGTCACACAAAGGCAATGGTGGGAAAGTGCAATTACTGTCGCAAGAGGTGGATGATGATGATGAGACACAATTGCCAGAAAGTCAGAAGGAGGACCAGGGTACGGAAGTGGAAGACGTGACAGCCTCCATCTCCGAAATGACTACATCAGTCACAAGCTGGAAGCACTGCAGCACTGCCTCGGTCTGATGCAAATATGCTTAGGTGACAAATCGCACAACGCTGAAGAGTTATGAACAGCTCTGAAAGAGCAGTCAGATCTGTGGCTGATACCGCTGACCCTACAGCCAGGCATGGTCATGTGTGACAATGGCAGGAACCTGGTGGTGGCTCTGAGGCAAGGCGAGCTCACAGACATACCATGACTGGTCGATGTGCTTAACCTTGTGGTTCAGCGGTTTTGCAAAACCTACCTGGATCTGCTGGATCTGCTTGTCAAAGTACATGGCGTGCATGCCCATTTTAGAAAGTCAGCTACAGCTTCCACCGCCCTTGCCGTGCTTCAGTAGCGTTTGCAGCTTCCAGCTCATCTACTGGTGTGCGATGTCCCCACGCATTGGAACTCTACATTGCAGATGTTGGGAAGGATTTGTGAGCAGAAGAGGGAAGTTGTTGACTACCTGCATCAACAAGGCCCAGGAGTGGACATGGATGTCAGACATCTGTACCATCCTCCAAAGCTTTGTGGACTCCACCAAGATGGTGAGCGGCGATAATGCCATAATTAGTATCACCATCCCGCTTCTCTGTCTTCTGAAACGCTCTCTGTTCACAATTAAAGAGGATGCATTGCAGGCGAAGCATGATGAGATGGAGCAAGGAACCATACAGGGTGGTTCCACACAGCCCAGCCTCATATTATCCCAACATGGATTGGGTGACAATGAGGAAGAGGAGGAGAAGGAGGAAGAACAGGAGCTAGGTTCCTGCATTATAGACAGTACTACCTGCACAACTGTCATACTGTCTGTTCAGTGTGGATGGCCTGAGGACAGGTAGGAGGAGGAGGATGAGGAGGAGCGCATGGTCAGTTGTCCTCTTGGTGAGGACACGGAAGTCTTGCCTGTTAGCAGTCTGGCACACATGGCTGAGTTTATGTTACGCTGCCTTTCCCGTGACCCTCGCGTTGTCCAAATTTTGGGTGACAGTCATTACTGGTTGGTGACACTTCTAGACCCACGCTACAAAGAGAACTTTCTGTCTCTAATTCCCACGCTGGAAAGGCCTAATAAAATGGGACAGTACCAGAAGGCCCTTGTTGAGGAATCATTTAAAAAATTCCCATCTGAAAACGCTGGCGACAGGCCCCTTTTGTATGTTTTATTATGAGTCCGTAAAAGTGGAGTAATACCTCTGACAACCTGGGAGTCAGAGATGCTTCCAGGGGTCTTCCCCATGCTGTTCCCATGTCATTTGAGCACTGTTCCCATCGATTTGGGCAATTTTTAGGTCCGCTGCAGACCACCAGGGGGAGGGGGGGGGGCGCTGGAAAAAAGCTTGAGTTTCCCATAGACTTACATTTGGCTCGTTGCTCGGACTGAGCACTCCAGAATTCCAATTTGCTCAACCCGAGCAACGAGTACCTGTGCATTTTAGTGCTTGCTCATCACTATCAATCACTACTTGGCAGTGTGACAACTGAAATACATAGTAGCATAGTTTTTAAAGTTGAAGGAAGACTAAGTCCATCTTGTTCAACCCATAGCCTAACTTGTTGATCCAGAGGAAGGCAAAAAAAAACCATGTGGCAAACTCTAAGCTCCACATTGGGGGAAAAAAATTCCTTCCCGACTCCATACGACAATCAGACTAGTTCCCTGGATCAACACCCTATCAAGGAATCTAGTATTTATAACCTGTAATATTATACTTTTCAAGAAAGGCATCCATGCCCTTCTTAAATTTTAAAAGTGAATCACTCATTACAACATCATGCGGCAGAGAGTTCCATAGTCTCACTGCTCTTACAGTAAAGAATCCCCGTCTGTGATTATGATTAAACCTTCTTTCCTCCAGACGTAGAAGATGCCCCCTTGTCCCCGTCTCAGGCCTCAGAGTAAAAAGATCAGTAGAAAGGTCTTTGTACTGTCCCCTCATATACTTGTACATAGTAATAAGATCACCCCTAAGCCTTCATTTTTCCACAGTAAATAACCCCAAGTGTAATAACCTGCCTTGGTATTGCAGACCCCCCAGTCCTCTAATAACCTTGGTCGCTCTTCTCTGCACCCGCTCTAGTTCAGCTATGTCTTTCTTATACACCGGAGACTAGAACTGTACACAGTATTCTAAGTGTGGTCACACTAATGACTTGTATAGAGGTAAAATTATGTTCTCCTCATGAGCATCTATGCCTCTTTTAATGCATTCCATTATTTTATTTGCCTTTGCAGCAGCAGCCTGACACTGGCCACTAAACGAGAGCTTGTCGTCCACCAATACACCCAGGTCTTTTTCAGTGACAATTTTGCCCAGTGTTTTACAATTAAGCATATAATTATACATTTTATTTCCTCTGCCCAAGTGCATTACCTTACATTTATCCCCATTAAACCTCATTTGCCATTTATCAGCCCAAGCTTCTAGTTTACATAGATCCTCCTGTAATATAAAATTGTCCTCCTCTGTATTGATTACCCTGCAGAGTTTAGTGTCATCTGCAAATATTGAAATATTACTCTGTATGCCCCCTACAAGGTCATTAATAAATATGTTAAAAAGAAGGGGGCCCAATACTGACCCCTGTGGTACCCCACTGTTAACTGAGACCCAGTCTGAGTGTTTTCCATTAATAACCACCCTTTGTTTCCTATCACTGAGCCAATTCTTAACCCACATACATATATTTTCCCCTATCCCCATTTTATGTATCAACCTTTTGTGTGGAACAGTATCAAAAGCTTTTGAAAAGTCCATATACACAACATCCACTGCATTTCCTTGGTCCAGTCCAGAACTTGCCTCCTCATAAAAGCTGATCAGATTAGTTTGACAGGAACGGTCCCTCGTAAACCCATGTTGATATTGGGTCATGAGGTTATTCTTCTTCAGATACTCTATCATAGCATCTCTTAGGAAACCCTCCAGGATTTTACCCACAGTAGAGGTTAAGCTTACTGGCCTATAATTTCCAAGTTCAGTCTTTGTCCCCTTTTTGAATATTGGCACCACATTTGCTATACGCCAGTCCTGTGGTACAGACCCTGTTATTATGGAATCTTAAAAATGAATGGTCTATCTATGACATTACTTAATTCCTGCAGTACTCGCGGGTGTATCCCATCCGGGCCCGGGGATTTGTCAACTTTAGTGATTTTTAGACGCCGCCGTACTTCCTGCTGGGTGAAGCAAGTGACATTTAATGGAGAATTTTTGTTATCACTGATCATGTTTTCTGTCATGCGATTTTCTTGTGTAAATACGGTTGAAAAAAAATCATTTAGCATATTGGCTTTTTCCTCATCCTCATCCACCATTTCACCCAGACTATTTTTAAGTGGGCCAACACTATCATTTTTTTAGTTTTTTACTATTTATGTAGTTAAAGAATATTTTGGGGTTATTTTTACTTTCTCTGGCAATGATTCTCTCTGCCTCAATCTTTGCTGCCTTGATTTGTTTTTTACATAATTTATTTAATTTTCTATATTTATTTAATGCCTCATCACTACCTACTTGCTTTAGTTCTCTAAATGCTTTCTTTTTGTCACTTATTGCGCCCCTTACAGCTCTATTTAGCCATAGTGGTTTCCTCCTATTTCTAGCATGTTTATTCCCAAGGGGTATATATTGTGCACAGGTCCTATTCAGGATGTTAATAAATGTCTCCCATTTGCTTTGTGTAGCTTTATGTCTCAGGATATCGTCCCAGTTTATTGCACTAAGATCATCTCTTAACCGTTGGAAATTTGCCTTCCTGAAGTTTAGTGTCCTTGTAACCCCTCTACTACACATCTTATTAAAGGTTACATGAAAACGTATTATTTTGTGATCACTATTACCCAAGTGACCCCCAACTCGTATATTTGATATGCGGTCTGGCCTATTGGTTAATATTAGGTCTAGCAGTGCCCCCCTTCTTGTTGGGTCCTGAGCCAGTTGTGAAAAGTAATTGTCTCTCATAGTAGTCAAAAACCTATTTCCTTTGCTTGAACTACATGCTTCTGACACCCAATGTATTTCAGGGTAGTTGAAGTCTCCCATAATAATGACTTCTCCTTGAGTCGCTGCTTCATCTATTTGTTTTACGAGGATATTCTCCGCTACTTCCATTATTTTTGGAGACTTATAGCAAACCCCTAACAGTAATTTATTATTTTTTCCCCCTCCCCTTATCTCCACCCACAGGGACTCTACATTTTCATTAGATTCAAATATATCCTCCCGCAATACAGGTTTTAATGATGATTTTACATATAAACACCCCCCCCCTCGCTTGTTTGTACGGTCATTTCTGAACAGACTATAGCCCTGTAAATTAACTGCCCAGTCATGGCTCTCGTCCAGCCACGTCTCAGATATCCCTACCATGTCATAATTATTTTCCAACAAAATGAATTCTAATTCCTCCATTTTGTTGGTGAGGCTTCTGGCATTAGTGTACATGCATTTTATGTATCTCTCTGTACCTCTATTCCTTCTTACTTTATTGTCTGTTCTAACCCCACCCCCAATTTCTTTATTTGTGCCCAGGTCACTATCTGCACTATCTTCCCCACCTATAAAATGAATACCCCCCCCCAATCCCTAGTTTGAACACTCCTCCAACCTTCTAGCCATTTTCTCCCCCAGCACAGCTGCACCCTCCCCATTAAGGTGCAGCCGGTCCCTAGCGTAGAGTCTGTAGCCAACTGAGAAGTCGGCCCAGTTCTCCAGGAACCAAATCCCTCCTTCCTACACCAGTTCTTGAGCCACTTATTTATCTCCCTAATCTCCCGTTGCCTCTCTGGCGTGGCACGTGGTACCGGTAGTATTTCAGAGAATACCACCTTGGAGGTCCTTGCTTTCAGCTTGCAGCCTAATTCCCTGAAATCATCTTTAAGGACCTTCCACCAACTCTAACTTTGTCATTTGTGCCAATGTGCACCATGACCGCTGGGTCCTCACCAGCCCCTCCCAGTAATCTGTCAACCCGATCAGTTATGTGCCGGACTCGAGCGCCAGGTAGGCAGCACACTGTTCGAAGATCCCTGTCTTTGTGACAGATTTCCCTATATGTTCCTCTAATAATTGAGTCCCCCACTACCAGCACCTGCCTGGCCTGCCCTACTCTCCTATTTCCCTCTTTACTGGAGCTGACACTCCTCCCGCTTTCAGGGGACATGCCTTGCTGCAGTAGTGCTACCCCTGTACTGTCACTCCCCTCATCTGCCAACTTTGCAAACTTATTGGGGTGTGCCAGATCAGGACTAGCCTCCCTGGCACTCTTCCCTCTACCACCCCTTCTAACTGTTACCCAACTAGCGACCTCACTGTCCCGCAGCTCCCGACTACCACCCTCCCTCACATCTACCCCAGTGAGCTGCTGCTCAGTGAGCAGCAGACTCCTTTCCATGTTGTCAATGGATCTCAGTGTTGCCAGCTGCTCATTTAGATCCAGTAACTGGGCTTCCAAACGCACAACGTGCACACATCTCGCGCAGCAGTAAGCAACCTCGACCGGCTGTTCGAGGAATACATAAGTGTGGCAAGATGTACACTGGATAGCATTGTCAATAATGGAGCTCATTTCCTAATGGGGATTGCAATATACAGAATGTTAAGTAAAAAGAAAAGTAAAGAATTAATGAAATACAGTCAGCAATTCAGTCCAAAGTCCTCCCTTCCAAACTCCCTGAATACAAAGTCACTGAAAAACAAGTCACACACTTACTTTCGTTCGAACTTACGCTCCGGACACACGCAGCTCGTTCACACTCACAAACTAAGAGATTTAAAGAGTTTTTTTTTTTTTCCCCTTTTCCAGCAATGCACCCTTCACCTCAAGGCACTTCCAAATAGATTTTTGTTTTTCTTTTTTAATGCGGACACTAATAAAAAAAGAAGACAAACACACTAACAAAAAAATGTCTTATGCTTCTTTATCCCAATGCCTCCAGAGTAAATTTTGTTGTTTTTTTTTTGTCAGTTTTGCTTTTTCCTCCCCCTTTTCCTAGAGCCATAACTTTTTTTTTTTCTGTTGACATAGCTATATGATGGTTTTGTTTTTTTTTGTGGAGTGAGATGTAGTTTTGCATGACAACTTTCATCTTACCAAATGTTCTGAAAAACTGAAAATAATTCCAAGTGGGATGAAACGGTGAAAAAAAAATTCATTTTTTTGTTTTGTTTTGTTTTTATGGCATTTATTGTACAGTAGAAATGACCTGACAGCATGATTCTTTTTATTTAAGTAGTAGAAAAAAAAGTTCAAAATTAGAAAAAAAAAATCTGCTTTGTGTTTTCATTTTCTGAGACCCGTTTTTATTTTTTCATCTATGGAACTGTGGGAGGACTTGTTTTTCTGCATGTGAGTTTTATTGATAACAATTTGAGATAGAAAGCACATTTTTATTGGATTTTTTAGGGAGGTGTAGTTATTGAAAAACTGCAATTCTGGCATTTTGATTCTTTTTCCATTTACTGCTTCTATAGAATGGGTTAAATAAATTTTGTATTTTGATACACAGGACTTTTACATCTTTATATTTTTTAAAACTTTATTTAATTTTCCTTTTATGTTTTAGTCCACTCAGGTGATTTGAACCTGTCATTGCTCGATCGCTTCAACTATATACTACAATATCAGAAAATTGCAGTATATAATGAAAAATCTAAATTTGATGTGAAGCTTAGCCTGTGGCTGAGCTTCACAGAGTACCAGGATGGCAGTGATAGGGGCCTGTGGCAGGGTAACCCATTGATTACCTCGCAATCATGTTGCTGGGTGCCGTCAGGGGTTATAGGAAGTTTCGCCCCTAGCAATTTGCCCCAGCAGTTTGCCCCCATCAGTTCGCTCCCAGGTACATTTCGCCCCCAGGAAGATTCGCCCCCGCACATTTCACCCCCGCACGTTTCGCCCCCGAACCGGGACGAACTGGGGGCGATATGTGCAGGGGTGAAATGTGCGGGGGCAAAACATCCTGGGGGCCAAATGCTGGGGATGAAATGTGCGGGGGCGAAATGTACCCGGGGGCGAATTGCTGGGGGCGAACTGCTGGGGGCGAAACATCCAATTCCCGCCGTCAGGAGCTGGTGTATGGGAGCACCAGCAATTACATCATATATCAGAGATTTACAGCGACATTGAAATGATTAACAGCAGCGATTAGAGCTCAGCTACTGTTAGACACATATGTTGGCTATGTAACATAACAGGCATCTGCTGCACACGGAGCTCCTGACCTTTCTCCACACACGTTGACCTTTTGCAATGATGTATATATATGTCAATTTCTGTTAAGGGGTTAAAGTATAGGCCTCAAGGACACTGTTCTCTCCTGGTTTTACTCCTATCTCTCCGACTGCTCCTTCACAGTATCTTTTGCCGGCTCTTCTAATCCTCCCTTTACTATTGGGGTTCCACAAGGATCAGTCCTAGGTCCCCTCTTCTTCTCTTTGTATTCTGCCCCTATTGGACAAACCATCAGAAGATTTGGTTTCCAGTATCATCTCTATGCTGGCGACACCCAACTATACACCTCTTCACCTAACATTACCCCCACTCTAATACAAAATAACAGTGATTGTCTGTCCGCTGTCTCTAAAATAATGTCCTCCCTCTATCTGAAACTGAATCGCTCCAAAACTGAACTCCTTGTTTTTCCTCCCTCTACTAACCTACCTATACCCGACTTTTCAATTTCTTTGGGTGGTTCTGACGCGCCCCCTGGCCCGTGTGTTGGGGAATAACCGGAGCAAGGTCTCTGTGTAATGCTAGGGGTTGTAGTCTCCGTGGCGGCGACCCGGTCCCGTGGCTCAGGGTGGTCAAACCAGTGGCGGATCTGTTTATTTGGTTTTTAATGTTCAAATGTCCGACTACGCCACCCGTGGATTGCGATCACTGAGAACCGCCGCTGCGGGGCAGACCGCTGAGGCTGATGTTGTGTGCGCAGCAGAGGGTAGTATAACTCCCCACGGGAGGAGTATATCCTCAGGGCAGTGAGTGCAGATGGTGAGGGTTGTGGTGCATGGGCGCAGCAGAAATGACTCAGAGTCCGTGCAGTGCAGTTCAGGGTCTTTACTGTTGGTAATGTAGAAGGCCCTGCCGGGAGTACTGGCTAACATTAGAGGCCTGGTCAGTCTGTGAGCGAACAAGAGTCCACCTGGCCAGGTGGAGGTGTAGGCCTTCCCGTCTGACTGCACTTTTCCTGGCTTCCCTGCTGTAGTCGTGTAGTAGCCCACGTCCCTGAGTGTACCGTGTGGTGCTCACCCGTATGACTGGTGACTTGGGGCCTTTGGTGCCTTCCGCTCCTCGATGGTGGTGCCGGTCCCTTGCTTGTGACTGAGCCTCCGGGCTTTCTATGGCCAGAGGACCTGAAATCCCCTGCCAGGTGGTTTCTGCTGCTGGATGTGAATATCCTCACAGCCTTGGACTCCGGTGTCCGGTTCTCTGCGTCTTCTGCCAGGATGAGCTCTATCAGCTCTAATCCCTGGTCTTCAGCTCCTGGCTCCTACAGAGCTCCTTGCTGCTGCTCTGTCCCTTCCTCTGGAACTAGACTCACTAACCCCGCTCCAGATCCAGTTTATAAAGGGCAGGTTCCTCCCCTCCCTGGACTGGGGCAGGAGGCGTTGCATGCAATTGTGCTCCTGACCAGGAAAACCCATGCTCGCTCTCAGACATGGTATTTTTACCACTGTGGCAACCAGACCCCTGGGGTGCCACATCCCCCCCCTGGTAAATTTTAGTACTCCAGGACTAAACACATTTTAAGAAAACATACATAACAGGGTATAACAATAACACAACAACATATGTACAAGGAGTTCAGTTTTTATAGCTCACGGTGCTTCCGTAACCAGGTGTCCATGTCACCCAAAATGTATCGTGAGGGACCCGTCCCAAACCCTCCACGTAGGCCCTGGGATGGCTACAGGGCATAGATGATCCGGAGTAGGACCACGTCTTCAGCCACCTCCACGGGTTTTTGTGCTGTGGTCTGGGGGGCACTTAACAGGTTCAACTATTTACAAGGTACAGTTCCGGTTATTCATTGTCCATAAACTGTCAGTCCATAGACCCTGTCGGGTAACTTGAGAAACATAATTAGTATTCATGCCACAAACATAAAACATTTTAACATTTGCAATATACAGGTACAGTGGTAGCCAAAAGTATTGGCACCCCTGCAATTCTGTCAGATAATACTCAGTTTCTTCCTGAAAATGATTGCAATCACAAATTCTTCTGGTAATATTATCTTCATTTAATTTGTCTTCAATGAAAAAACACAAAAAGAATTGTCCTAAAGTCAAATTGGATATAATTCCACACCAAACTTAAAAAAGGGGGTGGACAAAAGTATTGGCACTGTTTGAAAAATCATGTGATGCTTCTCTAATTCGTGTAATTAACAGCACCTGTAACTTACCTGTGGCACCTAACAGGTGTTGGCAATAACTAAATCACACTTGCAGCCAGTTAACATGGATTAAAGTTGACTCAACCTCTGTCCTGTGTCCTTGTGTGTACCACAGTGAGCATGGAGAAAAGAAAGAAGACCAAAGAACTGTCTGAGGACTTGAGAAACCAAATTGTGAGGAAGCATGAGCAATCTCAAGGTTACAAGTCCATCTCCAAAGACCTGAATGTTCCTGTGTCTTCCTTGCGCAGTGTCATCAAGAAGATGTGGATGGAAAAGAAAAATAGACAAGAGATTTCAATGCAAGATTGTGCGGATGGTGGATAAAGAACCTCGACTAACATCCAAACAAGTTCAAGCTGCCCTGCAGTCCGAGGGTACATCAGTGTCAACCCTTACTATCCGTCGGCGTCTGAATGAAAAGGGACTGTATGGTAGGATACCCAGGAAGACCCCACTTCTTACCCCGAGACATAAAAAAGCCAGGCTGGAGTTTGCCAAAACTTACCTGAGAAAGCCTAAAACTTTTGGAAGAATGTTCTCTGGTCAGATGAGACAAAAGTAGAGCTTTTTGGGAAAAAGCATCAACATAGAGTGTACAGGAAAAAAAAGAGGCATTCAAAGAAAGAACACGGTCCCTACAGTCAAACATGGCGGAGGTTCCCTGATGTTTTGGGGTTGCTTTGCTGCCTCTGGCACTGGACTGCTTGACCGTGTGCATGGCATTATGAAGTCTGAAGACTACCAACAAATTTTGCAGCATAACGTAGGGCCCAGTGTGAGAAAGCTGGGTCTCCCTCAGAGGTCATGGGTCTTCCAGCAGGACAATGACCCAAAACACACTTCCAAAAGCACTATAAAATGGTTTGAGAGAAAGCACTGGAGACTTCTAAGGTGGCCAGCAATGATTCCAGACCTGAATCCCATAGAACACCTGTGGAGAGATCTCAAAATGGCAGTTTGGAGAAGGCACCCTTCAAATATCAGGGACCTGGAGCAGTTTGCCAAAGAAGAATGGTCTACAATTCCAGCAGAGCATTGTAAGAAACTCATTGATGGTTACCGGAAGCGGTTGTTCGCAGTTATTTTGGCTAAAGGTTGTACAACCAAGTATTAGGCTGAGGGTGCCAATACTTTTGTCTGGCCCATTTTTGGAGTTTTGTGTGAAATGATCAATGATTTGATTTTTGCTTCATTCTCTTTTGTGTTTTTTCCTTGCAAGCAAATTAAATGAAGATAATAATACCAAAGAATTTGTGATTGCAATCATTTTTAGGAAGAAACTGAGTATTATCTGACAGAATTGCTGGGGAGACAATACTTTTGGCCACCACTGTATATATATCACATTTAAATTCTCCAGTGGGCTGGTATTTGACCCCTAGTGGTCCTGGTGGACCTACGTAACACACTATCTGGTGGTGTTCTTTCTGGGTCCCCCATTTCCACCCCTTGTGTAGTGGGCTCGCTAGTATTTGCACTACAGGTGTTTGGAGATGTTATGGGTAGGTTGGGCAGCTTTCTGCATACTCTTTGGCTTACCACGGGCACGGCAGGCTCACTACTAGCAGAGGGTTGATTCTCCTGGGATGCTGGTATGGAATCTTCTGCCTCCGGGGCCGGTTGCTCTCCCAACACTACTTGCTCTTCTGTAGGCCCTTGAGGGGCTGGCTGGAGAAAGGTAAGGACGGGTACCACAATAGCGTTGTTAATTTGTGTCCACGGCTGGGGAAATTCGCCGAGTACTGTACTGACCATTTCTTCCTTTTCCTCTGCGGGTTGAGGGCTATCTTGGTCTTCATCAGTGCTTTGCAGCTGCTCGGGACACTTCTTCAGGTGGTCTCTGGAGACAGTGGCTGTGGTCTCTCCTCCATCCTTACTGATAATGCATACTTTCGGATTTTCATGACTTGAGGGCAGTACTGTGTACGGGTCTTTCTCCCACTGGTCATCCAACTTATGGAGCCGCCTCTTCCTCTTCAAGACCTGCTCTCCAAGTGCCAGGGGAACAGCGGGAGCATGCTGGTTGTAAGTCCTCTCTTGCCTTTCTCTTGCTTGAGACAGACTTCTCTCAACGCTCTCCTGCACTTTCCGGTACTGCTGCTGCTGTTCTGTATCCCCGTCTGCCTCTGGCGAGGTGTCCTCGGGTGTCAGGACTCCCATTTCCAGGTCAATAGGCAGCTTACCAGGTCTTGCTCTCATTAGGTAAGCCGGGGTGCAGTTGGTGGAATTTACTGGGATGTGGTTATACAAGTCCACCAGATCAGGCAGTTTTTCAGGCCACAGACTGCGTTCTTCCAGGGGCAACGTTTTCAGCAAGTCTATCACCACCTGGTTCATCTTCTCGCACAATCTGTTGGTTTGGGGGTGATAGGGCGTTGTCCTTATCTTCTTGCAGCCATAGAGGTTGCAGAACTCCTGGAAGACCTCCGCTTCGAAGGCTGGACCTTGGTCAGTCAACACTTGCTCCGGATACCCGTGTGGACGGCAGAAGTGCTGCTGGAAGGCTCTAGCTGCTGTCTGAGCTGTTAAGTCCTTGACAGGGACCACCACCAGGAACCGGGAGTAGTGGTCTACGATGGAGAGGGCGTAGACGTACCCGGACCTACTTGGAGCCAGCTTCACATGGTCCAGGGCTACCAGTTCTAGTGGCTGCTTGGTGATGATGGGATGCAGGGGAGTCTTCTGGCTGGCACGGTCCTTCCTTCTCAGTTTGCACGGGCCACAGTCTCTGCACCATCTCTCAATGGCCCCTCTCATGCCTACCCAGAAGAACCGGTCACGCAACAGGAACTCCAACTTCTTCGACCCAAAGTGCCCTGCTCCGTCGTGGTATGCCTCCAGGACCATATCCGCGTCTCGTCTCGGGACCACTACCTGCCAGGTCAGCTCATGTGTCCTGGAGTTGACAATCCTCCAGCACAGCTTCCCCTTGTAGAGAAACAGTTTACTCTTCTCCTTCCATAGCTGTTTGGTCTCCTCCGGAGCGTCTGGGTCAAGGCGGGTATCAGCCTGTGTCAGCATATCTTTTACCAGGCGGACGGCTGGGTCACTGTCTTGCGTCTCCGCCCAGCTGTAGTGGGGTAAGGGATTGAACGTGGCAGAGTGCTTGTCCCTTACACAGTGGGAACACTAGGTAATCCCATGACGGTAGAACGCAGGGAGTTCAATCTCTTCCAGTTCTTCTGGATCTTCCCCTCCGTCCAGCAAGTTCGGCATCCTGGACAGGGCGTCTGCGTTGGCATTTGTGCGTCCCGCCCGGTATTTGATGGTAAACTCATAGTTGGACAGCCGGGCCATCCATCTTTGCTCCAGGGCACCAAGTCTTGCAGTGTCCAGGTGTGTATGCGGGTTGTTGTCCATGTGCACAGTGAACTTGGCAGAGGCAAGGTAATGTTTGAAACGTTCCGTCACTGCCCACACCACTGCCAGGAACTCTAGCTTGAAGGAGCTATAATTCTCAGGGTTTCTCTCTGTGGGCCGTAGTTTTCGGCTGGCGTAAGCAATTACCCGCTCTCTGCCCTGCTGGATCTGGGATAGTACGGATCCCAGCCCCACGTTACTGGCGTCTGTGTGGAGGATGAAAGGCTGGCCATAATCAGGGTAAACCAGGATCTCATCCCCCGTGAGGGCCATCTTCAGCTGGCGGAAAGATTCCTCTTCCAGCTTGTCCCACCTGAAGGGCGGCTTCTGGTTCTTGGTCTTTGACTGACCCAACAGGAGGTTTTGCATAGGGGCTGCCATTTTGGTGAACCCGGGGATGAATCTTCGGTAGTTGCCTACCAACCCGAGGAACTGCCGCACTTCCTTTATGCTGGAGGGTCTTGGCCAGTCCTTAATCGCTGTGATCTTATCAGGGTCTGGAGCTACTCCGTCAGCACTCACCACGTGTCCCAGGTACTGTACCTTTGGTTTCAGTAGATGACACTTGGAGGGTTTCACCTTTAGGCCGTAGCCTGCCAGGGTGTCAAACACCTCTGCCAGGTGTTTCAGATGGTCCTCATATGTTTTGGAATACACGATGATATCGTCCAGGTATAGCAGGACCGTCTCGAAATTCCTGTGCCCCAGGCAGCACTCCATCAACCGCTAGAAGGTTCCTGGTGCGTTGCAGAGCCCGAACGGCATGCAGTTGAATTCGCTGAGACCCATCGGGGTGGTGAACGCGGTCTTCTCCTTGTCTGCCTCTGCTACAGGAACCTGCCAGTACCCGCTAGTAAGATCCAAAGTGGAGAAGAAGTTAGCAGACCCTAATGCAGCTAAAGTTTCCTCTATCCTAGGTAACGGGTACGCATCTTTGTGTGTGATACGGTTGACCTTTCTGTAATCTACACACATTCTCATGGTGCCACCTTTCTTTTTCACAAGAACTAGTGGAGCTGCCCAGGGGCTACAGCTGTCCCTGATTACCCCAGCCTCCTTCATTTCTCGCAACATTCCCTTGGCATTCTGATAGTGTGCAGGGGGTACAGGTCGGTATCTTTCATTTATGGGTGGATGGTCTCCTGTGGGGATGTGGTGTTCTACCCCCTTTACTTGCCCAAAGTTTAGCGGGTGTTTGCTAAAGACTCTTTCGCACTCCTGTACCACCCGGTAGACTCCCTGTTTTTGGTGTGAGGGAGTGGAGTCGGTGCCCACATGCAGATTCTGACACCAGTCCTCCATTTGCTTCTTGGAGCCGTTAACCTCCTTTGGTTGAGATGGAGGCAAGGGTTCCACGGCCTTTACAGAGTTTTGGTTAACAGTGAACAATTTGGCTAGAGTGGCATACCGGGGCAAGTATACTTCTCTTTCCCCAATGTTTAGGATGCGGACGGGTACCCTCCTATGGCGTACCTCGACCACCCCCCGTGCTGTCAAAATGGTGGGCCTACTGTCTGAGTAGACTGGTTCTACCATGGCTTGGTAGTCCCTTCCTCTTAACCCGATTGCAGTCCGGCACCAGATCATCATCTCACTTTTTAGGGGCATGGCGATAGGGAATGGGTCACTCATCCTAACACTACCAATCTCACCACCAGACAGTCCTACCTGTTGCCTCTTCATCAGGGCTCTGATCTCTTTTTGTAGGACACGGTGCTGGCTAGAGCTGGCGTTCATCGCAACCTGCTGTAATATGACAATTATCTCTGCAAGAAAATTTTCAATAACATTAGTACCCAAGGTTATCTTAGGGTGGCTTTCACGACGGTCAATGTCCACAATAATCAGTCCTTGCGCTGGCAGTTCAACTTTACCAATTTTTATGGTCACCTCCTTGAATCCCACCTGCGGTATGGGCTGACCATTGCTGGCGGTGATGTTCAGATCGTCATCTGGGTAGCGGGTAATATCTGAGTCATTCCAGTACCGCTTAAAGAGCACATAGGGGATGGTGGTTACCTGTGACCCGGTGTCCAGTAGTGCACTCATAGGAATGCCATCCAGCACCACAGGCAAGACCGGTCGTCCCCCTACGTACTTATCACACCAGCTCGATGGGCCTGATGGTCTTATGCCTGGGGGTCGGCCCTCTGCCCCAGGTTGGGCCCGTTTAAATGACAGTACCTTGCCATATGTCCTGGTTGGTTGCAATGGCGGCAGATGGGTTGTCCGTCCTGGTCATAGCAGTCGCTGGGCCTTCCTCTGGACGATGGGATCCTCCTCCGTCGGGACATCCTCCGGACTGGAAGCCAGCTGGATCTTTCCTGGGGGGGGGACACCTGTAAAGACTGCACAGTTCTGGTTAGAGCGGCAACGCTTTTGGTCAGCTCTTGGACCTGGTGGTGGAGGTCTGCAGTCGGGGCTTTGCCCAAAGCCTGTGCATTTGCTCCCACAGGCTCTGCAGACAAGGGCGCCGCCTCCTGGTGATAGGTGATAGCAGGGCGCCTGTGGGTTACAGCGCCACCTGGTGCCGGTTCTCGGAGCACCCGGATGGCCCTGTCTTTAAACTGCGCAAAGTTCAAATCAGGGTTCTGCAAGGCCATTACACGCAACTGGGTTCGGTGGGCGCTGGACTGTAGACCCTCAATGAACTGTTCAGTCAACAGCTTATCCACATTCCGCACGCTGTCAGGGTCTGCCTGATTGATGGCTCTCAGGGCCTCCTGCAAATTCAAAGCATAGTCCCGTATACTATCTTGTGCCCGCTGTTTCCATCCATAAAATTTTAGTTTGATAGTTTGATCTCTGCTGTGGTGCGGGTATCAAAAGTGTCCTTTAGACGGGCCAGTATTTCCTTTACAGTCCCCTTTTCCCTGGCTGACCAGGACTTCACTTCTCTTTGGGCCGCTCCGATTAACTGGCCTGTCAGGATGTTCACTTTTTGTTCCTCGGACAGGGGGTATACTTTGAATAAGCTATACAGTCTTTCGTTAAAGTCGCTCAGGGTATGCGACTCCCCTGAGTACTGGGGTAACCATGCCGCTCCGGGGATATACGGCATCGTGAACGGCATCGCTGCGGCAGCAGCCGCGCTGGCGGTGGGAGCTCCCTCCATTCCTGGTGTCTTCCTCCCCCCTAGTTAACCGTGGCCTACCTTCCGTTGCTACTTCTCCATAGGCCGCGGCTCCGCAGGCGATCGTCGGGGTCGAGGACCTTGCGTCGCGCGCTGCTGACGTCGGCGTCCGCTGGGCTCCTTCCAGGACCTTGCGCAACGTCAGTACGTAAGGCGGAGCTTCAGCTCTCGCTCTCTTTTGGCGTCCACGCCCCTCTTCTTCCCGCGCGGCGTCCCAAAAATGGCGCCCAATGGCGGGAAAATGGCTGCGGATGGTGGGAAAACGGCTGCGGATGGCGGGAAACTTCACCACGGTAAGTATTACAGTCTTTCTTCAGGCACGCAGAACCCGGTGGTTGCGGGCACAAAATCCTGTCGACTACGCCAAAAGTTGACTCGCCCCCTGGACCGTGTGTGGGGGAATACCCGGAGCCGGGTCTCTGTGTAATGCTAGGGGTTGTAGTCTCCGTGGCGGCGACCCGGTCCCGTGGCTCAGGGTGGTCAAGCCAGTGGCGGATCTGTTTATTTGGTTTTTAATGTTTAAATGTCCGACTACACCACCCGTGGATTGCGGTCACTGAGAACCGCCGCTGCGGGGCAGACCGCTGCCACTGATGTTGTGTGCGCAGCAGAGGGTAGTATAACTCCCCATGGGAGGAGTATATCCTCAGGGCAGTGAGTGCAGATGGTGAGGGTTGTGGTGCATGGGCGCAGCAGAAATGACTCAGAGTCCGTGCAGTGCAGTTCAGGGTCTTTACTGTTGGTAATGAAGAAGGCCCTGCCAGGAGTACTGGCTAACATTAGAGGCCTCGTCAGTCTGTGAGCGAACAAGAGTCCCCCTGGCCAGGTGGAGGTGTAGGCCTTCCCGTCTGACTGCACTTTTCCTGGCTACTCTGCTGTAGTCGTGTAATAGCCCACGTCCCTGAGTGTACCGTGTGGTGCTCACCCGTATGGCTGGTGACTTGGGGCTTTTGGTGCCTTCCGCTCCTCGATGGTGGTGCCGGTCCCTTGCTTGTGACTGAGCCTCCGGGCTTTCTATGGCCAGAGGACCTGAAATCCCCTGCCAGTTGGTTTCTGCTGCTGGATGTGAATATCCTCACAGCCTCGGACTCCGGTGTCTGGTTCTCTGCGTCTTCTGCTAGGATGAGCTCTATCAGCTCTAATCCCTGGTCTTCAGCTCCTGGCTCCTACAGAGCTCCTTGCTGCTGCTCTGTCCCTTCCTCTGAAACTAGACTCACTAACCCCGCCCCAGATCCAGTTTATAAAGGGCAGGTTCCTCCCCTCCCTGGACTGGGGCAGGAGGCGTTGCATGCAATTGTGCTCCTGACCAGGAAAACCCATGCTCGCTCTCAGACATGGTACAGTTATATGAAAAAGTTTGGGCACCCTATTAATCTTAAGCTTAATGTTTTATAAAAATTGGTGTTTTTGCAACAGCTATTTCAGTTTGATATATGTAATAACTGTTGGACACAGTAATGTTTCTGCCTTGAAATGAGGTTTATTGTACTAACAGAAAATGTGCAATCTGCATTCAAACAAAATTTGACAGGTGCATAAGTATCTACTAAATATTAATGTCACTTTTCTGGTGAGGTGCCCATACTTAGCCACCTGTCAAATTTAGTTTGAATGCAGATTGCACATTTTCTGTTAGTACAATAAACCTCATTTCAAGGCAGAAACATTACTGTGTCCAACAGTTATTGCATATGTACCGCCCCAAGGGTTCGGCCGCTACAGGGGTATTGCACCTCAGACCAGAGGTGTGATATTCCACTCCCAGGTAAGGATGGAGTATGGACCAGGGCTCAGTTAGCTGCATACAGCACACACACCCCATTTCCGAGGGACAGCTCAACTGTGCTCCCACTAGACAGAAGTGCAGGCATGACCGACTATGTCCCTGTCTGGAGTGGGGAGTGGGGTGGAACACCCAGTGCTGTAGGGGCAGATAGGGGTTGGTTCCTGAGCATAGGAAGGAGCCCATTGGTTGCTGGTCACCTGGGCTCATGGTCAGAGGGAGGTATAAAAGGTGGGCACCATCTTAGCTCTAGGAGAAGTTCGTTCTGTCCAGAGAGGAGAAGACAGTGAGTAGAGGCTCTGTAGGAGCTCTACTCCAGGAGGGCCTAGTGAGAGGCACTTGGGGACACTTTCAAAGTTTTCCCAATTTTTCGGACTGACTGACCTTCATTTCTTAAAGTAATGATGGCCACTCGTTTTTCTTTACTTAGCTGCTATTTTCTTGCCATCATACAAATTCTAACAGTCTATTCAGTAGGACTATCAGCTGTGTATCCACCAGACTTCTGCACAACACAACTGATGGTCCCAACCCCATTTATAAGGCAAGGAATCCCACTTATTAAACCTGACAGGGCACACCTGTGAAGTGAAAACCATTTTCGGTGACTAACTCTTGAAGCTCATCAAGAGAATGCCAAGAGTGTGCAAAGCAGTCATCAAAGCAAAAGGTTGCTACTTTGAAGAACCTAGAATATAAGACATATTTTCATTTGTTTCACACTTTTTTGTTAAGTATATAATTCCACATGTGTTAATTCATAGTTTTGATGCCTTCAGTGTGAATGTACAATTTTCATAGTAATGAAAATACAGAAAAATCTTTAAATGAGAAGGTGTGTCCAAACTTTTGGTCTGTACTGTAGCAAAAACAATTGCAAAAATCTTGAACAAAAACGCAACTGCAAACTGTAACAGGAGGAGGGAGGACCCTGCCTGCAAGGGATCACAGTCTACAAGGGATGGGTGAGGATACAGTAGGTGAGGGTAGAGGTGTTCATGCAGCTGTGTGATGGAGCAATGGTTACTGCAAGTTGTAGGCTTGTCGGAAGAGATGGGTCTTCAGGTTCCTTTTGAAGGTTTCCATGGTAGGCGAGAGTCTGATGCTTTGGGGTAGAGTGTTCCAGAGTATGGGGGATGCACGGGAGAAATCATGTATGCGATTGTGGAAAGAGGAGACAAGAGGCGAGAAGAGAAGGAGATCTTGTGAGGATCATAGGTTGCGTGTAGGTGTGTACCGGGAGACTAGGTCACATACAGTACAGACCAAAAGTTTGGACACACCTTCTCATTTAAAGATTTTTCTGTATTTTCATGACTTTGAAAATTGGACATTCACACTGAAGGCATCAAAACTATGAATTAACACATGTGGAATTATATACTTAACAAAAAAGTGTGAAACAACTGAAAATATGTCTTATATTCTAGGTTCTTCAAAGTAGCCACCTTTTGCTTTGATGACTGCTTTGCACACTCTTGGCATTCTCTTGATGAGCTTCAAGAGGTAGTCTCCGGAAATGGTCTTCCAACAATCTTGAAGGAGTTCCCAGAGATGCTAAGCACTTGTTGGCCCTTTTGTCTTCACTCTGCGGTCCAGCTCACCCCAAACCATCTCGAATGGGTTCAGGTCTGGTGACTGTGGAGGCCAGGTCATCTGGCGTAGCACCCCATCACTCTCTGTCTTGGTCAAATAGCCCTTACACAGCCTGGAGGTGTGTTTGGGGTCATTGTCCTGTTGAAAAATAAATGATGGTCCAACTAAACGCAAACCGGATGGAATAGCATGCCGCTGCAAGATGCTGTGGTAGCCATGCTGGTTCAGTATGCCTTCAATTTTGAATAAATCCCCAACAGTGTCACCAGCAAAGCACCCCCACACCATCACACCTCCTCCTCCATGATTCACGGTGGGAATCAGGCATGTAGAGTCCATACGTTCACCTTTTCTGAATCGCACAAAGACACGGTGGTTGGAACCAAAGATCTCAAATTTGGACTCATCAGACCAAAGCACAGATTTCCACTGGTCTAATGTCCATTCCTTGTGTTCTTTAGCCCAAACAAGTCTCTTCTGCTTGTTGCCTGTCCTTACCAGTGGTTTCCTAGTAGCTATTTTACCATGAAGGCCTGCTGCACAAAGTCTCCTCTTAACATTTGTTGTAGAGATGTGTCTGCTGCTAGAACTCTGTGTTGCATTGACCTGGTCTCTAATCTGAGCTGCTGTTAACCTGCGATTTCTGAGGCAGGTGACTCGGATAAACTTATCCTCAGAAGCAGAAGTGACTCTTGGTCTTCCTTTCCTGGGGCGGTCCTCATGTGAGCCATTTTCTTTGTAGTTCTTGATGGTTTTTGCAACTGCACTTGGGGACACATTGCCCAATTTTTCACACTGACTGACCTTCATTCCTTAAAGTAATGATGGCCACTCGTTTTTCTTTACTTAGCTGCTTTTTTCTTGCCATAATACAAATTCTAACAGTCTATTCAGTAGGACTATCAGCTGTGTATCCACCAGACTTCTGCACAACACAACTGATGGTGAAAACCCCATTTATAAGGCAAGAAATCCCACTTATTAAACCTGACAGGGCACACCTGTGAAGTGAAAACCATTTCCGGTGACTACCTCTTGAAGCTCATCAAGAGAATGCCAAGAGTGTGCAAAGCAGTCATCAAAGCAAAAGGTGGCTACTTTGAAGAACCTAGAATATAAGACATATTTTCAGTTGTTTCACACTTTTTTGTTAAGTATATAATTCCACATGTGTTAATTCATAGTTTTGATGCCTTCAGTGTGAATGTACAGTTTTCAAAGTCATGAAAATACAGAAAAATCTTTAAATGAGAAGGTGTGTCCAAACTTTTGGTCTGTACTGTATGTATGGAGGAGACAGGTTGTGGATGGCTTTGTATGCCATGGTTAGGGTTTTGAACTGGAGCCTCTGGGCAATGGGGAGCCTTTAAAGCGTTTGACAGAGAGGAGAGGCCGGGGAATAGCTGGGGGACAGGTGGATTAGTCGGGCAGCATAGTTTAGGATAGATTGGAGGGGTGTGAAAGTGTTAGAAGGGAGGCCACAGAGCTGGAGGTTGCAGTAGTCAAGGTGGGAGATGATAAGGGCGTGCACTAGTGTTTTTGCAGATTCGTGGTTGAGGAATGTGCGGATCCGGGAGATGTTTTTTAGTTGGAGTCAGCAGGAAGTGGAAAGGGCTTGGATATGTGGTTTGAAGGAGAGGCTAGAGTCCAGGGTTACCCCGAGTCAGTGAGCTTGTGGGACTGGGGAAAGTGGACAGCCATTGATTTTGATGGATAGGTTAGATGGGGGGGCTGAGTGAGATGGGGGAAAGATGATGAATTCTGTTTTATCCATGTTAAGTTTTAGAAATCTAGCAGAGAAGAAGGATGAAATAGCGGACAGACATTGTGGGATTCTAGTTAGTAAGGAGGTGATATCAGGTCCAGAAAGGTAAATCTGTGTGTCGTCAGCATAGAGATGATACTGAAAGCCATGGGACTCTATGCGCTGTCCCAAGCCAAAGGTATAGATGGAGAAAAGCAGGCGTCCTAGGACTGAATATTGGGGGACACCGACAGATAGGGGGCGAGATGAGGAGGTGGTGTGTGAGTGAGAAACACTGAAGGTCCTGTCTGTTAAATATGAGGAGATCCAAGAGAGGGCCAAGTCTTTGATACCAAGAGATGAGAGAGTCTGTAGTAAGAAGGAATGGTCCACTTTGTCAAAGGCAGATGACAGGTCCAGGAGGAGAAGGATAGAATAGTGTCGCTTGGATTTGGCGGTTAGTAGGTCGTTAGTGACTTTAGTCAGGGCAGTTTCAGTAGAATGGTGCGGTCGGAAGCCAGATTATAAGCGGTCAAAGAGAGAGCAGGAGGAAAGGTGGGAGGACAGTTCAAAATGGATGTGTTGTTCGAGTAGTTTTGAGGCATAGGGGAGAAGTGATATGGGGCAATAGCTAGTCAGAGAGGATGGGTCAAGGGAGGGTTTTTTGAGGATGGGTGTGATCGAGGCATGTTTGAAGCATGAGGGGAAGACACCAGTTATTAGTGCCAAGTTGAAGAGGTGGATTAGAGTTGGGATGAAGTCTGTAGTAAGGTTAAGGATGAGATGGGACAGGATAGGGTCAAGTTCACAGGTGGTGAGGTGTGACATGGAGAGTAAGGGGGAAAGTTGATCTTCTGTAATGGCAGAGAAGCTGGTTTTGGAGGAGGAGGATTGAGTAGATATGAGGAGGGGCTGTGGGGACTTTAGGCAAAAGCTTTGTCTAATGGTATCAATCTTCTGCTTGAAGAATGAGGCAAAGTCCTCGGCTGAGATGAGAGGAGAGGGAGGAGACCCTGGGGGACGGAGGAGAGAATTGCAAGTGTAGAATAGCAGTTGCCTGTTGTTTGTGTGAGCTTTGGTATGTATAAGGGGGGCGACCGAATTGAGGGCTGCAGCTGTTGTGGTGTTATATAAAGCAGCAACATCTGCATCGTGTAAGGAACATATGTCTGTAAGAGGGAGAAGGGATTCAGAGAGTGAGTGTAGGTCGAGGTGTTTGAGGTTTCTGCAAGGGTATGCAAGTTTGTGGAGTGGGGATTGTGCACCTGTGGAGGAGAGGAAAGAAAATATGAGTAGGTTGTGGTCAGATAGAGGGAGAGGTGAGTTGGAGAGGTTAGATAGGCAACAGAGGCGGGTGAAGATGAGATCCAGTGTGTGGCCATCTTTGTGGCTGGCTGCGGAAGACCATTGAGCAAGGCTGAAGGAGGAAGTGAGGGATAGAAGCTTAGAGACAGATGAGTAGGAAGTGTCAATGGGGATGTTGAAGTCACCCATGATGATAGTGGGGATGTCAGCGGAAAGGACGTGAAGCAGCCAGGTGGTGAAGCGGTCGAAGAAAGTGGTAGCTGGCCCTGGGGGGCGGGGGCGGTAAATGTCAGCCAGTTGGAGGGGGAGTAGATGTCATTCATTGAACACAGATTTTAGCCATAAATTGAGTGAAAGAACAGTTCAGTGGGAAGAAGCAGATTTCTCTGGTAAGATATATTACAAAGTTACTTTTCTTGTAGAATGTAAGCCCCCAAAGGCAGGGTCCTCTTCTCTCTGTACCAGTCTGTCCTTGTTAGTTTGTTCTCTGTAATTTATATTTGTATCGTGTATGTAACCCCTTCTCATGTACAGCACTATGGAATCAATGGTGCTATATAAATAAATAATAATCTTCATGTGTGCTATTGATTTATAAAAAAAAAATAAAAAATTAATACTTAAAAAATAAAATAACAGTTCCTCTTCAAATAATGATATATTGTAACCTTTTGTGATACATTGTCTCCCTATTTGGCTCTCATATTATCAAACTGCATAAGAGAGCATATTCCACAGTATAACTTTCAATCTCTTGTAGAGCTAGAAGGCAATCATTATAGTAACCATTGCAGCTCCCTCATGGTTTATAACTTGATTGCTGATCTCTGTCTGGTTATTTAGCAATTTGGGAATTTGATGATGTATGAAAGATATAACTCTCAGAAAAAGCTGGAAGAGGACCCCTGCGATTGCTGTAATGGCAACTATAGATGAAGGCATCCAGATTGCCCCGGACAGATCCAATTAAGGGGATATTCTCATCATAACCATTTTTCAACACTGTATGCCAAAACTACCAAATAGGTGCGGCACCTCTGGGACTTGCGCTCACGTCCAGAATGGTATAATCAGATGTGCGCCACATCCCATTTAATTTCTATGGCAGTTACATAACAAACAGGATTACCATAAATGATATTATTATTGTTGGAAAAATCTTAGCAACTAAAATAATTGTGTCATAACCAAATGCTTTACAGTGCAGTAAATCTCCCTAGGAACAGTCCTTCAGTATATGATATTAGGATGTGGAGGGATGTTGAATGCATAAATGCCTATGTGTATCAACTGATGTGAGATTCCCTCCATTTTTCATTAATATCTGTCCAATAAACTATGTCTGAGTCCTCCAAAATAATTGTAGTACTGTATCTGGGTTCTGTAGTCTATGGCCCATTCATAATATTTGTGGGGATACCCCATCATCTTAGTAAGACTACTGTATTCATACATTTGCAATGCAGATGCATCGTCTGACTGTAAGATTTATAGGACATGTACTTTACCAAAGTGTTGATTACTAAGAAAAGAAGAGCAGGAGAAATCTCAGACTTGGAGTATAGATTCTATTGACCACTTAATCCCGTTTTTTAGCAAAGTGAATATATGATACCAACTATCAGACTTAGTATATTAAAGGGAACATGTCATGGGATTCATGGTGCCCGAATCACAAGCAGCATTAATCAGGGACAGGCTGACTTACTACAAGTACTGTATGTGTCTCATCCTTCTCTGCATGATTGACAGGTCTCGCCCTACAAGCATAGAGAGAGGCCTGTCAATCATGCAGAATAGGACGATTAGACGCCAGCACAGCCCACCTCATTGACTAGTCATCTCTATAACCTCATTCCAGGAGCCACGTTTAAAATATGTACAGCGTTTCTGAGTAAAGAATAGATATTTATAATAGGGAAGCCTGTCCCCTATTCATACTCATCATGGTTACATCTAATGTAAAAATATTAACCACAATGGTCCTAACAGGCCATATCACCACATGTCCATTAGCAATGATACAGATATTGCCCTGGTTATACCCTTGTCAACAGACACATGATCCTCCTAATAATCCTCCTAATGTACATGAGCGCAATTTACTGGCCTAAATGACATATTTAAAGGGGTTGTCCACTACTATTGAAAATAGCCCAATGTATTTTTATGATGAATAGAAGCTTCTTTGTAAATACCTTCCTCTGCTGTTTCTGCCTGTGAGTGGCGCTATCACTGGCCGCTCACAGGCATCATGTGACCCTGGCTGCAGCCGGCTCTGACATCCGCTGATGTTGACGCGCCCCCTGGGCCTGTGCTGTGCAGGGGGATACCCGGAGCCGGATCTCTGGAATGCTGGGGGTTGTAGTTCTCCGTGGCGGTGACCCGGTCCGTGCCCAGGGCGGTCAAACCAGTGGCAGTCTGAGTGTGATAATAATGTCCGACTACGCCACCCATGGATTGCGGTCAGTGGGGACCGCCGCTGCGCTGCCGACCGCTGAGGCTGATGTTGTTTGCGCAGCCGAGTGTGGGATAACTCCCCACAGGAGAAGTATTGCCTCAGGGCAGCTAAGGTGGATGATGGGAGTGATGGTGTGAGCGTCCCAGTAGTAATGGTGCTGGTGCGGCAAGGAATCACAGAGACGTGTGGTACAGTTCAGGGTCTTTACTGATGGTATATAGCAGACCCTCCCGGGAGTACTGGTTAGCAGTAGGGGCCTGGTCAGTCTGTGAGCAAGCAGGATCTCCCCTGGCCAGGTGGAGTTGTAGGCCTCCCCGACTATCTGCACTCTTTCCTGGCTACCTTGCTCTATGCGGGTAGAAGTAGCCCACGTCCCTGAGTATACCGTGTGGTGCTCACCCGTATGGCCGGTGACTTGGGGCCTTCCGTTAGCCTTCGCTTCACGATGGTGGTGCTGGTCCCTTGCTTGTGACCGTGCCTTCGGGTTTCTAAGGCCAGAGGACATGGAATCCCCTGCCGGTTGGATTCTGCTGCTGGACCTGGATGTCCCCACAGCCTCGGACTCCGTGTCCGGGTTAGTGTCTTCAGCCAAGGCGAGCTTTCTAGCTTCCAGCCTCTGGCACTTGCACCTGCTCCTACAGAGCTCCTAGCTCTTCCTTTCCCTGTGTCTGGAACTGAACTCCAGGCTCTGACTGCTCTGCTTGTTCTGCAGGCTCTGTCTAACCTAATCCCGCCCCAGACCCAGTTTATAAGGGCAGATTCCTCCCCTCCCAGGTCTGGGTGGGCCGTGTTGCATGCTTAGGGCTCCTGACCAGAGAAACCTCCCACTTGCTCTCAGACATAATATCTCTATTACTGTGGCAACCAGACCCCTGGGGTGTCACATTCCCCCCTAGTAAATTTTAGTACTCCGGGACTAAACACATTTTTTTTTTTTAAAGAAACATAAATACAGGGTATAACAATAATACAATAACATATTTACAAGAAGCTTTAGTTCTTTAAAGGTCACGGCGTGTCCGCAACCGGGTGTCCATATCACCCAAGGTGAAGTTTTAAGCGAAGTAGGGGACCTGTCCAAAGCAAACCCCTTGCATTGGCCTTGGGCGTGGCTGCAAGGCTGGAGCTAGCTACTTTGGGCCGCAAGTAGGCCACGCCAGACAGGTTTTCTCTTCCGCAGCCGTCTTCGCAAGAGGCACCAAGGTGCAACTATCTACAAGAATGTTCCGGTTATCCAGTGTCCGTAACCTGTTAGTCCATAGAAATCTGCAGGGTAACTGAGAAACATAATTAATAACAGGAAACAAACATAAACCATAAACATTTCTCAATAAACAGGTAAATTCACAGTGCATTAGTTTATATTCTCCAGCGAGCGGGCATTTGACCTCTAGTGACTCTAGTGGACCTACGGAGCTCACTAACTGGTCCTGCACTACAGGGTGTAGGAGGTGTTATGGGTAAGCTGGGCAGCTGTCTGCGCACTCTTTGGCTCACTAGGGGCACGGCAGGCTCACTACTAGCAGAGGGTTGATTCTCCTGGGCTGCTGGTGTGGATTCTTCTGCCTCCTGGGCCGGTTGCTCTTCCAGCTCTACCTGGTCTTCTGTAGGCACTTGAGGGGCCGGCTGGAGAAAGGTGAGGACGGGCACCACGATAGCGTTGTTTACTTGTGTCCAGGACTGGGGAAAGTCTCCGAGTACGGTGGTGATCATTTCCTCCTTTTCCTCTACAGGTTGAGGGTCTTCCTGATCTTCATCCGTGCTTTGCAACTTCTCGGGGCACTTTTTCAGGTGGTCTCTAGAGACAGTGGCTGTGGTCTCTCCTCCATCCTTGCTGATGACGTACACCTTTGGATTATTGTGGCTTGAGGGCAGTACGGTGTACGGGTCCTTTTCCCACTGGTCGTCCAACTTATGGAGCCGCCTTTTTCTTTTTAAGACCTGCTCTCCAGGTACCAGGGGAACAGCGGGAGCATGTTGGTTATAAGTCCTCTCCTGCCTTTCTCTTGATTGACAGAGACTTCGCTCGACGCTCTCTTGTACTTTCCGGTACTGCTGCTGCCGTTCTGTATCCCAGTCTGTCTCTGGTGAGGTGTCCTCGGGTGTCAGGACTCCCATATCCAGGTCAACAGGCAGCTTACCAGGTCTTGCTCGCATTAGGTAAGCCGGGGTACAGTTGGTGGAACCTACCGGGATGTGGTTATACAGGTCCACCAGATCGGGCAGTTTCTCAGGCCACAGACTGCGTTCTTCCAGGGGCAATGTTTTTAGCAGATCTATCACCACCTGGTTCATCTTCTCGCAGAGTCCATTGGTTTGGGGGTGATAGGGCGTTGTTCTTATCTTCTTGCAGCCATACAGGTTGCAGAACTCCTGGAAGACCTCCGCTTCGAAGGCTGGTCCTTGGTCCGTCAGCACTTGGTCCGGGTACCCGTGTGGGCAGCAGAAGTGCAGCTGGAAGGCTCTAGCTGCTGTTTGTGCTGTTAAGTCTTTGACGGGGACCATCACTAAGAATCGGGAGTAGTGATCCACGATGGTTAGGGCGTAGACATACCCGCTTCTGCTTGGAGCCAGTTTAACATGGTCCAGAGCGACCAGTTCCAGCGGCTGCCTGGTGATGATGGGCTGCAGGGGAGTCCTCTGGCTGGCACGGTCCCTTCTTCTTAGATTGCACGGGCCACAGTCTCTACACCACCTCTCAATGGCTCCTCTCATGCCTATCCAGTAGAACCGTTCACGCAGCAGGAACTCCAGCTTCTTCCATCCGAAGTGCCCGGCCCCATTGTGGTAGGCCTCCAGCACCATAGCCGCGTCCCGTCTCGGTACCACCACCTGCCAGATCAGCTCATGTGTCCGGGAATTGACCATTCTGCGGCACAACTTCTCCTTGTAGAGGAACAGTCTGCTCTTCTCCGTCCACAGTTGCTTGGTCTCTTCCGGAGCGTCTGGGTCTAGGCGGGCGTCAGCCTGGGTCAGCATCTCCTTCACCAGACGGCCTGCGGGGTCACTGTCTTGCGTCTCCGCCCAGTTGTAGTGGGGTAAGGGGTTGAACGTAGCGGATCGCTGGCCCCTCACACGGTGGGAATACTGGGTAATCCCATGACGGTGAAACGCAGGGAGTTCGATCTCTTCCAATTCTTCTGGATCCTCCCCTTCATCCGTTAGGTTTGGCACTCTGGACAGGGCGTCCGCGTTGGTATTGGAGCGTCCTGCCCGGTATTTGATTGTGAACTCAAAATTGGACAGGCGGGCCATCCATCTCTGCTCCAGGGCACCCAGTCTTGCAGTGTCCAGGTGTGTCAACGGGTTGTTGTCCGTGTACACGGTGAACCTGGAAGAGGCAAGGTAATGCTTGAAACGTTCGGTTACTGCCCACACCACTGCCAGGAACTCGAGCTTGAACGAGCTGTAATTCTCAGGGTTTCTTTCCGTGGGTCGCAGTTTTCGGCTGGCGTAAGCAATCACCCGTTCTCTCCCCTGCTGGATCTGGGACAGTACGGCTCCTAGCCCGATGTTGCTTGCGTCCGTGTAGAGGATAAAGGGCTGGCTGTAATCAGGGTACGCCAGGATTTCATCCCCCGTGAGGGCCATCTTCAGCTGGCGGAAGGACTCCTCTTCCAGCTTTTCCCATTTGAAGGGTGGCTTCTGGGTTTTGGCCTTCCTGGACTGGCCTATCAGGAGGTCCTGCATAGGAGCTGCCTTCTTGGTAAAACCGGGAATGAATCTTCGGTAGTAGCCTACCAACCCGAGGAACTGCCGCACTTCCTTTATGCTGGAGGGTCTTGGCCAGTCCTTAATTACGGTGATCTTATCAGGGTCGGGAGCCACGCCGTCAGCACTCACCACGTGTCCCAGGTATTGCACCTTTGGTTTCAGTAGATGACACTTTGAGGGTTTTACCTTTAGGCCATAGTTCGCCAGGGCTTCAAACACTTCTGCCAGGTGTTCCAGATAGTCCTCATAGGTCTTGGAATAGACGATGACGTCGTCCAGGTATAATAGGACCGTCTCGAAGTTCCGGTGTCCCAGACAGCATTCCATCAACCGTTGGAAGGTTCCTGGTGCGTTGCAGAGCCCGAACGGCATACAGTTAAATTCGCTGAGTCCCTTCGGGGTGGTGAATGCGGTCTTCTCCCGGTCCGCCTCTGCTACAGGAACCTGCCAGTACCCGCTAGTGAGATCCAAAGTAGAGAAGAAGTTAGCAGATTTTAAGGCAGCTAAGGACTCTTCTATCCTTGGTAACGGGTACGCATCTTTGTGTGTGATACGGTTGACCTTCCTGTAGTCTACACACATCCTCATGGTGTTGTCTTTCTTTTTCACTAAGACTAGTGGAGCTGCCCAGGGGCTACAGCTGTCCCTAACTACCCCAGCCTCCTTCATGTCTTTTAGCATCCCCTTGGCGTGTTGATAGTGTGCAGGGGGTACGGGTCGGTATCTCTCCTTTATAGGAGGGTGGTCTCCCATTGGGATGTGATGTTCTACCCCCTTTACTCGCCCAAAGTCTAACGAGTGTTTGCTAAACACTCTCTCGTACTCTTGAACCACCCGATAGACTCCCTGTTTTTGGTGTGAGGGAGTGGAGTCAGTACCCAAATGCAGTTGCTGACACCAGTCCTCCATTGGTTTCTTAGAGCCGTTACCCTCCTCTGGTTGAGATGGAGGCAAGGGTTCCACGGCCTGTACAGAGTTCTGGTTGATGGTGAACAATTTGGCTAGCGTGGCATACCGGGCAGGTATACTTCTCTCTCCCCGATATTGATGATGCGGACGGGCACCCTCCCATGGCGTACATCGACCACCCCCCGTGCTGTCAAAATGTTGGGCCTACTGTTTGAGTAGACGGGTTCTACCATTGCTTGGTAGTCTCTACCTCTTAGACCAATAGCTGCCCGGCACCAAATCATCATCTCACTTTTTGGGGGCATGGCAATAGGGAACGGGTCACACATTCTCACGCTACCTATCTCACCACCAGATAGTTCCACCTGTTGCCGTTTCATCAGTGCCCGGATCTCTTTTTGGAGCACACGCTGTTGGCTGGAACTGGCGTTCTTGGCAACCTGCTGCAAAATAAGAATCACCTCTGCAAGACAGTTTTCGATTACATTAGTACCTAGGGTTATTTTTGGGTGACTCTCGCGACGGTCAATGTCCACAATGATAAGTCCTTGTGCCAGCAGTTCAACTTTACCGACCTTGATGGTCACCTCTTTAAATCCTATCTGTGGCACGGGCTGACCATTGCTGGCTATAATGCTCAGGTCGTCATCTGGGTAGCGGGTTATGTCCGAGTCATTCCAGTACTGCTTGAAGAGCACGTACGGGATGGTGGTGACCTGTGACCAGGTGTCTAGTAGGGCACTCATAGGAATGCCATCCAGTACCACAGGCAAGACCGGACGTCCCCCTACGTATTTGTCACGCCAGTTTGATGGGCCTGATGATCTTATGCCTGGGGGTTGGCCCTCTACCCCAGGTTGTGCCCGTTTAAATGACAGTACCTTGCCATATGTTCGGGTTGGTTGCAGCGGCGGCAGATGGGTCGTCCGTCCTCGTTGTATCTGTCGCTGGGTCTTCCTCTGGCCGGTGGGGTCCTCCTCAGTCGGCGCCATGGGACGTCCTCTGGTCCGGATGCCAGCTGGATCTTTCCTGGAGAAGAGACCTGTAAAGACTGCACAGTTCTGGTTAGCGCGGCAACGCTCTTAGTCAGCTCTTGGACCTGATGGTGCAGGTCTGTAGCCGGGTTGTTGTTCAAAGCCTGCGCATCAGCTCCCACAGGCCCTGCAGACAAGGGCGCCGTCTCCTGGTGATAAGTGATAGCAGGGCGCCTGTGGGTCACAGTGCCACCTGGTGCCGGTTCTCGGAGCACACGGATGGCTCTGTCCTTGAACTGTGCAAAGTCCAGGTCAGGGTCCTGTAAGGCCATTGCCCGCAACTGGGTTCGGTGGGCATTGCACAGTAGACCCTCAATAAATTGTTCGGTCAACAGCTTGTCTTCATTTCCCACGCTGTCAGGGTCTGCCTGCTTAATGGCTCTCAGGGCCTCTTGTAGATTTAGGGCATAGTCTCTTATACTTTCATGTGCCCGTTGTTTGCACCCATAAAATCTTAGTTTTATCTCGGCTGAGGTGCGGGTGTCAAACGTGTCTTTCAGCCGGGCTAGTATCTCTCTGACAGTCCTCTTCTTCCCAGGTGACCAGGACTTTACCTCCCTTTGGGCTGCCCCGATTAACTGGGCCACCAGAATGCTCACTTTTTGCTCTTCTGTGAGGGGGTATACCTGGAAGAGGCTATCAAGTCTTTCCCTAAAGTCACTCAGGGTATGTGACTCCCCTGAGTACTGGGGTAGCCAGGTTGCCCCCGGGATATAGGGCATGGTGAATGGCATGACCGCTGCAGCGGTCGCGCTGGCGGTGGCTGTGGAGCTCCCTTCGGTATCCGACATCCTCCTCCCCCCTGGTGGACCGTGGCCTACCTTGCGATGCTCTTCTTCCGTAGGCCGCGGCTCCGCAGTCGATCGTCGGGGTTGAGGACCTGGCGTCGCGCTCTGATGACGTCAGCGTCGCTCTTCCTTCCTTCCAGGACTTTACGCAGCGTCGGAGCGTGGGGCGGAGCGTGGGGCGGAGCTTCGGATCTCGCGCGCTTTCGGCGTCCACGCCCCTCTTCTTCCCGCGCGGCGTCCCGAAGATGGCGTCCGAAGGCGGGAAGCAGCTGCGGATGGCGGGAAGATGGCAGAAGACGGCGGGAAACGGTCCAAGATGGCGTCCGATGGCGGGAAACGACTCCGGACGGCGGGAAACTTCACCACAGGTAAGCATAAAAGTCTTTTTCAGGCACGCAGTACCCGGTGGCTGCGGGCACGAAATCCTGCCGACTACGCCAAAGTTGACGCGCCCCCAGGGCCTGTGCTGTGCAGGGGGATACCCGGAGCCGGATCTCTGGAATGCTGGGGGTTGTAGTTCTCCGTGGCGGTGACCCGGTCCGTGCCCAGGGCGGTCAAACCAGTGGCAGTCTGAGTGTGATAATAATGTCCGACTACGCCACCCGTGGATTGCGGTCAGTGGGGACCGCCGCTGCGCTGCCGACCGCTGAGGCTGATGTTGTTTGCGCAGCCGAGTATGGGATAACTCCCCACGGGAGAAGTATTGCCTCAGGGCAGCTAAGGTGGATAATGGGAGTGATGGTGTGAGCGTCCCAGTAGTAATGGTGCTGGTGCGGCAAGGAATCACAGAGACGTGTGGTGCAGTTCAGGGTCTTTACTGATGGTATATAGCAGACCCTCCCGGGAGTACTGGTTAGCAGTAGGGGCCTGGTCAGTCTGTGAGCAAGCAGGATCTCCCCTGGCCAGGTGGAGTTGTAGGCCTCCCCGACTATCTGCACTCTTTCCTGGCTACCTTGCTCTATGCGGGTAGAAGTAGCCCACGTCCCTGAGTATACCGTGTGGTGCTCACCCGTATGGCCGGTGACTTGGGGCCTTCCGTTAGCCTTCGCTTCACGATGGCGGTGCTGGTCCCTTGCTTGTGACCGTGCCTTCGGGTTTCTAAGGCCAGAGGACATGGAATCCCCTGCCGGTTGGATTCTGCTGCTGGACCTGGATGTCCCCACAGCCTCGGACTCCGTGTCCGGGTTAGTGTCTTCAGCCAAGGCGAGCTTTCTAGCTTCCAGCCTCTGGCACTTGCTCCTGCTCCTACAGAGCTCCTAGTTCTTCCTTTCCCTGTGTCTGGAACTGAACTCCAGGCTCTGACTGATTGTTCTGCAGGCTCTGTCTAACCTAATCCCGCCCCAGACCCAGTTTATAAGGGCAGATTCCTCCCCTCCCAGGTCTGGGTGGGCCGTGTTGCATGCTTAGGGCTCCTGACCAGAGAAACCTCCCACTTGCTCTCAGACATAATATCTCTATTACTGTGGCAACCAGACCCCTGGGGTGTCACAATGTCACGTCATGATTACGGATGCAACCGGGGGTCTCTCTCTTCTGCTTTCCACGGTGGCTGCTGGGCTGTGGGCGGGGTTACCCCACGCGTCACACCCGGCATCCACCGCGCGCTCTGCCTCTCCCCATTCATTGGGGAAGTGCGAGGTGGATGCTGGGTCTGACACGTGGGGTAACCCCGCCCACAAACCAGCAGCCACCGCGGAGACCCCAGCGCTGAGTCATGCCTCACTTGATGTGACGTCAGCGGGGGGTCACGTGCTGCATGTGAGCGACCAGTGATAGCGCCGCTCACAGGCAGAAACAGCATCACAGGCAGAAACAGCATCATAAAAATACATTGGGCTATTTTCAATAGTAGTGGACAACCCCTTTAATGACTTCTGTATGCTCAGTCTCAAATTTATACTTTTTAATGTCCCTTTCTTTAGAATGCTTGCACCTTTGGGGTGAAACCCTATCAAAAAGGATAAGCATATAATATGTGATTCAGCAGCCCATTGATGTTAGTTTCTAACTTGTACTGTATGATTGACAACACAGAAACAGATTTTTGGATAAACCTTAATAAACATCTTAATGATCACAAAAATAAATGAGACAACTAGAAGAGACCCTAGATACTGACGAGCAAAAGGGTAGCAATGTTTTGAACTTTTCACTTTCAGACTCCATATCTCACCATACAGTGAGGAGAAAAGGGAACACGTTACTCTAGTCCCAGTACAAGGTGCTCAAGTAGTGTTTTTCCCCTTATCTCATGGTAAAAAAGTCTCAACACTCTTTTTCAAATTACAAGAATCACTTGTTTTGTCAGAGCGCCTCTCATCAGAGCGGTCATACTGTCACTCACTCCATTTCTCTTCTACATTCTGATTAGCTTTTGAAATCCAATGTTTGACAAAGGTCCTACAATCGGACTGAAATATTAAGTTTATGGATTGCCTAACAATAAAAAGAACTACTATACCTTGCAATTTGAAAGAGGAGTGCAGCATTTTATTACCACTTTATAGGGAGGTGTCGGAGGGAGGAGAAGCTGATCTATCCTTACAACATGTTGCCCTTGGTGTGATCCTCTGGTATCCTCCTCTAGCTTTATAACAGAGCTGTTGCCATTCATTGTGATCTTGCCCATGATAATGATGAGTAGACGATAAACTGAAAAGTGGTCTCTAGAAACTGAAAGAGTCAGCCTATTATAGGCTCAATGTCCAGTGTAAGAATTGCAAGATTTCAGCGTTTTTTTTATGTAAATGCTTAAATTGAATATTTTTTTTTTAAATAAATATGTGAAAGAATATGTTTCCAAGATTCAGAATATTTCAAAGTTTCAAAGCCTAGGAAAAGCTTCATTTTGTGTAACTGCCAACTGAGAACTCTGTAAGGGGGCTGCATGATGACATCACTGCATCGCGCCGCTCGCATCCACTGCAAGACAGGATAGACAAGTAGACAGAGACTGTGGCTGGATTAGGAGAATATAAAGTTATTTTTTTGTGTGCTGTGGTGATTATAATACTGTGTGGGGAGACCATCATACTGTATTGGGGCTGTGATAGGACAATTATACTATGTGGGTGGGACCATCATACTATCGTTCTTCCTGGAAAATAAGATCTAACCTGAAAATAAGCCCTAGCATGATTTTTCAAGCTTTTTGGAGTATGCTTAAAATATCAGCCCTACTCCAAAAATAAGCTCTAGTTGCAGTTCAATAAGAAAGTGTCCAGAAAGTGCAGCTAAAAGAGTTAAAGAATACAAGCAGGACCCTTCATCAAAAACACACACACCTCACCAGACCCCAAACAATTAGAGTTGGCATGTGCCGATGGTGGATGGACTCTCACACAGAGATCTGTGTCACTGTCAGGTCTCGCACCGTTCCAGCTGCATTGCACGGCAGCTCTTATACACAGATCGGGTACCAGTATCATTCTGCTCCCAGTGCGAGCGTTCTTTCTGCTTCCGATCACCAGGCGGAGCGAACCGCTGTCAGGCGGACCTGACATTGACGCAGATTTGTCTATGAGAGCCCATCCACTTGCTAACTCTACCGTAATTGTTCAGGTTCTGGTGAGTGTGATTCTTTTGAGGGTAAACCAATATTATCAATCAGTCCAAGAACATAAAGAATAATAATTGTAAATTTAAGTAGGTCATTTAAACCATAGTAAATGTACCCACCACTATAGGAATGGTATATATGGTTCTGCACCATGAGAACAGCAGATCAGATAAGAAAATGTGCAACAGAACCAGTAATAGGATTAACAAAAAATGTATTAACTAAATTTAAATACAATACAATTTATTGAAAAATGCAAATTAAAATCTAAATATATCAATTAGCCAATAGATGGCACCTTATAACAACTACTAATTCATCAAATGATAAAACCTATAATTTCCAAAATGAATTGATACCACATCTATTTGTCATACTCATGTTAGGTAAAATTCCTTTTGGAAATTTAAGTCTTTATCATTTGATGAATACTCCACTCAGGGTTACTACGGTAATTTATATGTTCATACTTCTCCATATTTATTTGTTATGTGGTGTGATCTAAATTTTGTTAATAAATTTTCTTTTGGGATTGTTGTTCATGGTCGTGGAGAGGGAGTGAATATTCATGCCCTTTAATAGCGGGCAGACGTGATCGCCGAGCAGCAGCAGGAACCGCACTGCGGAGACACTGTGTGCCGCTATTAAGGAGCATGAATATTCAGTGCTCCCCATGCCTATGGGCGTGGGGAGCAGTGAATATTCATTTTCTTTAGGAGCGGGGACAGTGTAGGCTGCAGCAGGCGGCTGCTGCCTCCTGTGCCCCGCTCCTCCACTGCTACCGCTCCCCCCCACACAGTATATATATATATATATATATATATATATATATATATATACACCCCCCAACATTCGGACTATAAGACACACCCTCCATTTTCCTCCAAAATTTTGGAGGAAAAAAGTGCGTCTTATAGTCCGAAAAATACGGTATATGGTTTGAGTAGAAGTGTGGGAATGTGATGACGGTCTTGAAAAAGCAGTAAGCCAAAGATGTCGGCGTGTTACTGTCACGCAAGATGTGGGAAAGACTAAGTGCAACACGAAGGGAAGAGGGGGAGGAAGATCAAACACTAGGGAAAGGAGGAGTGGAAACCCCTAGGCAGAGCTAATATCACCCTGCCTACCCTACCGTCCCTATATAGGTTCTACACCTATTGCCGAGCAGGATCCTAAACCAGTGGATGACCCTAGAGCTTGGCCCTAGATAGGGAGGGGGACGGGTGAACACTGGTCAGGCCCCACTACAAACTAAAGACAACAAGGTAGACAAACAAAGGGGATTATCTTAGCTTGAGCAGACACCAGAGGAGTAACGCCAACTGTCCTACAAGGGCACCAGAGAAGATGCTAACCGACTGCTAGTTCTCCAAGCCTGTACATAGAAGTATCACCGGCAATTGCCTGGAGCAACCTGAGAGTTTTTAACTCCCATGCAAGGGTGTGTCAAACATCAGCAGGATGGAGGTCACCGCTGGGTCTTAAAGGAAGAAGGATTAAGAAGGTGTCTGCAATGTTAAGCACAGTGACCTTCTACAGCCAGATCCAGAGCGACTGTCTATTACACCTGACACACACGTGACAGTTACATTTTGCAGGGACATGTTATGGACGGAAGAAGTGGTTATGGCTGTCTGGGCCGAACACAAAAAAGGGAAAATGAATTACTACAATCATCGAGAACATCATTGGTGAGAACCAGTACAGTATGCACAAATATTGTCCAAAGAGCACTGGTGTAAAACTGTTATTACAATTATATGATCACTGTACAACAGTATCAGTCCTAGTACAGTGGTTTTTATTAATGATCAGCATGTCAGTATTATCACTACAGTATATGCTGGTAATATATTCTTATGGTCTGGTGGTACTTGTCTGTTATACTGCAATATTATTATTGCAGTATTGTTATTAAATCTTATATAGTGGTATTATTAGAAAGATAGGTCTTATAGTAAATCTTGATCTCATGCTGATTGGTGCCTAGTGCCAATAGTCAGATCCACACTGATCTGGCCCTAGAATAGGCAATCAATACTAAGGTCTGAAAAAAAACAATTAAAGGCATTTTTTTCAATTCTTACATTGTCTGATTCTTTTACATTCTTAGCAGATTTTTTTTAGCTGGCATATTAAAAAAGGGGAACATTTGTGACCAACATTCAATTTATTGCTAGTATTTAAAAAAATGAAACTACATGGTCTGAACAGTGCAATTCATAGGTTAATAAGTGGAATGTGAGAGAAGAAAAAACTGGCACTCACCGTCCCTTCAAATCTTCCTTTAGTCATGAAATGACTCATGGTCATTCAGGACCCGATGAAGCGTAGAGAAGCGCAAAACAGCCGTCGTACTCACTGAGTTGCATTCTCAGCCTGCTGCCATGTTTTAAACTTCATGAATAAAGGAAGATTTTAAGGGGTGGTGAGTGCCAGTTTTTTCTTCTCTCACATTCCACAATATTTGTTTGCTTTCACTGGCACCCGAGATCCCTGCTGTTGAAAGGTTGTCCCAAGATTTGCTATGACAAGGCGAGTTTTGGTGCCGATTTTTCTATCACAGAATATGCATAGGTTAATAAGTGTCAAAAGTAGATTATTAAAAAAAGCACCTTATGACAAAAAGAAACAAAACTATCAACGCTTTACAATGAATACATGTAAGGTAAACAGTTCCTTACAAGATGCACTATTGCGTTAGAAGGTTGAAAACAGATTCCATCAAGCCCTTATAAAGGAGTTTACCCAATTCCAGTATTACGGTAGGTTTATATATTTTCTAAACCTTTACTTCTTTCTGTTTTGTAATCTTCAAGAAACAGTTTAATGTGTGTGTCATACAAACAAATGTAAAGTAGATTACAAGAAAGCTCTGTCAGGTATCAATGATTCAGATGGAGGTCCACACTCTGATGGAATGACTCATGCAGTGCAGCGGCTGTATCCTACTGAATGATAATGAGTGTAACTTCCCCAATGCATACAAATCTCATGCCGTGTAGCCTGATCCGTGACTAATTCCACCCCTGTCCTTTGACCCTCCAATGCCATCCCAAGATCATGACTTACATATTAAAATACATTCAAAAGACATTTGCAATTATTATGTAAATGAGAAAATGTCTTCTACATTCCATAAATTATATGTTAGCTTTTGTGTTCTACTACACTGCACAATAAGGGTTCATCTACCAGTTCTCTAATAGACTAAAAGTCGTTTATGCTCAGAGAAATCGAAATAGCTTCACCTTAACGCTCACAAACATGTAAAAAAAACTGAACAACTTTATTTGCTATGACATTTGGAATATAAAGAGGAATAAGACAACTAGGCACAAAGGTTTTAGCATCAACATAAATGGGTAATATTGCAGAGTACTCATAAAAATATACGTGTTATTAAAAATAAAGAAGAGAGGGATTTTTCATTTTTTTTGTTTAATGCTCATTATTTACGTTACCAGCCATCGCTGTAGTATATCAGCGGTGGCTGGTCTCCTAGGCAAGGATCGCATGGTTTACAAGCTTTTCCAATAAAGCTTGCAAGAGCTACCCGGAAGCTGATCCAATTCAGTGCCATTGCACTCCTCTGAGGTGTATAGGCAAAGATGTCTCTGCTTGCAGCATCAGGAAACACACATTTCAGGTTAGTGACATGACAATGCTTCTAGTTGGCACTGTCAATCATAAGCGCATTGCTCACTCCCACCACCCTTCTTACCCCCTTGCAAGCAAGAAGACTGGAGAGCAGAGAACCCCTCAAAATTGATGGAGAGAAAACCCCTTTAAGATAGAATAATAGATATCCTTAAAGGGAATCTGTCATTAGAATCAACTCTCTAAGGCTGTCTATATGGGTATGTACAGTGGGGAAAATAAGTATTTGATACACTGCCAATTTTGCAAGTTTTACCACCTACAAAGAATAGACAAGTCTGTAATTTTGATCTTAGGTACCTCACGGACATATAGTTGATGGGAGGTATGTATCACAGAGATGGTTGTTATCTGTGATGTAATTCTGGAACATTGCTCTAGTGCACATAAGCACTAAGAGGAGTAGTTGGTGCATCTGGGCCAGGTTTTACGTGTAGCCGGAGAGATGGGCGGGTCTGGCTGCCCACATACCTTACCTCGGGTCTACAACCAATCAGCCAGAGTGAGGCAGTTCAATCCTGGGGACAGAGTCCTCAAACTAATTCCCACTGTGGAGAGTAAATTCTTGGCCAAGTGGCAAGGGCCTTATGAGGTGGTGGAAAGGCTTGGTGAAGTGAATTATAAGATTCATCAACCAGGAGGATGTAAACCATACCAGATCTACGATGTCAATCTCATCAAGCCATGGCAAGAGAGAGAACCTGTTGAAACTCCATGCTTGCTGGTCAAGCCAGAAGCCGAGGTTGAAATTGTCGCAATAGCAGAGACGCTGTCAAAGGCCCAAAAACAGCAGTGTCGGGAATCGCTGCAGCAGAACAGAGACCTGTTCTCGGAATTGCCTGGGTGTACAAAGATCATAGAACATGAGGTTCTGACGGAACCCCATGTGCGGGTGAACTTGAAGCCCTATCAAATTACCAAGGCCCGACGAGAGCTGATCTCCAAAGAAGTGAGTCGTATGTTGAAACTCTGAGTCATCGAAGAATCCAAGAGTGGATGGTGTAGCCCGATTGTCCTGGTTCCAAAACCCAATGGCGAGTGGAGATTCTGCAACGATTATAGGAAGCTGAATGAAGTCTCCAAGTTTGATGCATATCCGATGCTGCGTGTCGATGAGCTGATCGAGAGACTTGGGTCGGCAAGGTACATAACCACCTAGGATTTAATGAAGGGATATTGGTGTTACAACTCTCCTGTTAGTTTTTTTTTAGTTTGCTGGTCACATGACCATTTTGCCTATTTAATCCGGCTCCGCCCTCCTGGCTTTGCTGGACTTCATTTGTATTTACTACTGTTGAGCTAGCTTGGTGCTCTGTTGCCGTTCTCTGTTAGTTTTGCTAGGTCTTCTGACCTCTTTACTTTTTGTTGTGTGTTTGTCTTTGACTGCTACGATTCCTGCTAGGAGGTGTCCAACTTTTCCCAGTCCCTAGTTCTTGTAGGGATTCCTCCCTCACATCTATAGGTCTTCGTACAGACTAGCCGAGGACTTTAGCGGGTCTGATCGCAGGATCAGGTTCCCCGTTACATCGTAGGGATCTAGTTTAGTTCTATTGTAGGGACAGATCTCCTGTCTTTCCTTCTTTTTCCTCTGTAGCAGATCATAACAGTAAGTCCAGCCATTAAAAAAAAAAAAAAAATTTCTCTAAGGAAAGACCTCCAGTTTTCCATCATGGTCTCGGTGCAAGATTTGGCTCAACGCTTGCAGGGACTCTCTCTGGAGGTGGCCAAGCTCCAACAACACGTGAGTAGCTGTTCTGGAGCGCATTTTGTGGAACCAAAGGTACGTCTGCCTGATCTATTTTTTGGCGAACAACAAGATTTTTTTTCTTTTAAAAATGCTTGTCTATTATATTTTCGTTCATAATGTCACTTTTGCGCAAAGATCCTCAGGGATGGGCCTTCTCTCTCCAACCTAGTGATCCGTGCTTTAGATCAGTGGATAGTTTTTTTTCTGCTTTGGGTTTATTATACGATGATCCTGATCGTGTCTCATCTGCTGAGTTTGAATTAAGACGTTTGAGGCAGGGATCAGGTAATGTGGAAAAATATTGTTCTCACTTCCGTCGGTGGTCTGTCCAGGTGGGGTGGAACGATTCAGCTTTGAAAAGCTTGTTTCTTGCAGGGCTAGGTGAAAGGGTTAAGGATTTACTGATTGCTTATCCCACACCTGGAAACTTGCAGGAGGCAATGCAATTAGCTATACGGGTGGACAGGAGACTGCGTGCAAGGGTTAATGAGAGCAAATCCTCTGCTATGTCAGCTTCGAGTCCTGAGAGGTTCAGTGCTGACAATGGTGAGCCGATGGAAATTGGGGCGATGACACCCCGCTCTCAGGAAAAAGACCGCCGACTTTCTGAAGGCTTGTGTTTCTATTGCGGAAATTCTGGTCATTTGATTAAGAGCTGTGTGCTTCGTATGAAGAAAGAAAAAAAAAAAAAGGTCAGTCATGCCCGTATTGCCTGTTTAAATTCTAAGGGAGTATTCCTATCTGCCACTACTGCTGCTCAGGATGAATTAATTGAATTTCGGGTATTTGTGGATTGTGGATCTACTCTGAATATGATTGATGGGGGATTCTTGGAAAAACTTAGATTAGAACCTAAAACTTTGTCATCCCCTATTGCTGTGGTTTCTGTCGATGGCTCTCCCTTGAAGAGTGTTACTCACAAGGTCTGTGAATTTCCCCTCACTATTAGTGGTATTCATCAAGAGAATTTGGATTTGGTGGTATTGGATAATTTGCCTTCTCCAGTAATATTGGGGTTACCCTGGTTAAAATTGCACAATCCTGTACTGGATTGGTCTATCAATGAAATTAAGTCCTGGAGCCCTAAGTGTTATGACAAGTGTTGTAACGGGCGCATTGCTGCTGTGGATAGAGGGGAATTGCCTGTACCTATTCAGGATTTTTGGAGAGTTTTTTTTGAGGAGTCGCAGATTTTGCCTCCTCATAGAGACTATGATTGTACCATTGAATTTGTCCCTGGAGCGACTCTTCCTAAGAGTCGTTTATTTAATCTTACTATTCCTGAGAGAAAGGCTTTGGAGGAATACATACAGACAAGCTTGGCCGCTGGTCACATTAGGCCTTCCAAGTCTCCTGTGGCTGTTGGATTTTTTTTTGTAAAAAAAAAAGATGGCGGTTTACGTCCTTGTCTGGACTTTCGTGAGATTAATAAAATTACTGTACGCAATCCTTACCCACTGCCATTGATTCCTGATTTATTTAACCAGTTAGTGGGGGCCAAGTGGTTCTCTAAAATTGATCTCCGGGGTGCATACAATTTGTTGCGCATGAAGGAGGGTGATGAATGGAAGACTGCTTTTAACACTCCTGTGGGTCATTTTGAGAATCTGGTTATGCCTTTTGGTCTCACCAATGCTCCAGCATTTTTTCAGAATCTTATTAATGACATCCTTAGACCTTTAATCGGCAAAAATGTGGTTGTGTATTTGGATGACATTTTGATTTATTCGCCTGATCTGGAGTCTCATTGGCGTAGCGTACGTGAGGTATTACAGTTATTAATGGACAATTCGCTTTTTGCTAAGCTGGAGAAATGTGAGTTCGCTGTACAGAGAATTAGTTTTTTGGGCTACATTATCTCCAGTGAAGGTTTTGAGATGGACCCGGTGAAGGTTCAGGCTGTACAGGAATGGCCTAGGCCTATTGGTTTGAAATCGATACAGAGGTTTTTGGGTTTCGCCTATTATTACAGAAAATTCATAAAAAATTTTTCTATTATTGTCAAACCGCTGACCGATCTCACCAGGAAAGGTGCTAATGCGGTTCAGTGGACTTCTGAGGCCATTGAAGCTTTTGTGTTTTTAAAGGAGAGGTTCACCTCTGCTCCCATCCTTATGCAGCCTGATGTGACTAAGCCGTTTTTGGTTGAGGTTGATGCTTCTTCGGTGGGGGTTGGTGCGGTGTTGTCTCAGGAAAACAAGGATGGAGTACATCCCTGTGCCTTTTTTTCAAAAAAATTTTCCGAGACTGAACTTAATTACGATATTGGTAATCGGGAATTGCTTGCGATTAAACTCGCATTTGAACACTGGCGTCACCTCTTGGAAGGTGCTGATTTTCCCATTCAGGTTTTCACTGATCATAAAAATCTGATCTATCTTGATGCTGCCAAGCGCTTGAATGCCCGTCAGGCTAGGTGGGCACTTTTTTTCTCGCGGTTTAATTTTTCCGTTACTTACATCCCGGGTACCAAGAATGTTAAAGCGGATGCTTTGTCTCGCAGCTTTTCTCCCATGGTCGGTGTTGAGGAGGAAGAGGAGACCATTTTACAAGAAGGTGTTGTGATTGCTGCTTTGGACTCCGTTTTGGAGGATGAGATTCTTAAAGCACAGGAGAATGCCCCATCTAACACTCCCCATGGGAGGTTGTTTGTGCCTAGGACCTTTAGGAGAGATTTGTTTGTTGAGTGTCATGAGTCTCGGTTGGCAGGTCATCCAGGAATTTCTGAGACCAAGAGACTTGTGGGTCGCAGTTTTTGGTGGCCTGGATGGCAGAAGGAAGTCATTAAGTGGGTGCGCCAATGTACTGTGTGTGCTAGATCCAAGTCTTCGCATGCTCCTGCTGCGGGGTTGCTTTGCCCTCTGGAGGTTCCTAGTGCACCTTGGACACATCTGGCTATGGACTTTATTACTGACCTTCCTCCCTCTGAAGGTTTCACGGTCATCTGGGTGGTCGTGGACCGTTTTAGCAAGATGTGTCACTTGGTTCCCTTTATCAAACTGCCTTGCGCTAAGACACTCGCTAAGGCCTTTGTCAAGGAGATTGTCAGACTACATGGTGTTCCTACTGACATTGTTTCTGATAGGGGACCTCAGTTCGTGGCTCGTTTTTGGCGTGCCTTTTGTGACAGGTTGGGAGTCCATTTGTCGTTTTCATCCGGATATCATCCTGAGTCTAATGGCCAGACAGAAAGGAAGAACCAGGATGTTGAGCAGTTCTTGCGTTGTTTTGTGGCAGACAATCAAGAGGGGTGGTCTGAGTTTCTGCCACTGGCTGAATTTGCTCTTAACAACCATACATCCTCTTCTGCTGGGTGTTCGCCTTTTTTTTGTTGTTCTGGGAGACATCCGTCTTTTGGGTCATTCTCCAAATTGGTTTCGGCTGTGCCTGAGGAGGGGAGTTTTTCCGGTGATTTGGAGAGAGTTTGGACGGATGTGCGTGGTAATCTTCAGGAGGCTAACAAAAAATCTAAGAGGTACTTTGATAGGAAACGGCAAGAGGTTTTGTTTGCTGTTGGTGACATGGTTTGGTTGTCCTCTAAGAATCTGCGATTGAGGATTCCTTCTAAAAAATTGGGTCCCAAGTTCGTACGGCCCTTTAAGGTGCTTCAGATAGTTAACCAATCTGCTGTTAGGCTGGAGGTTCCTTCGTCCTGTAGGATTAATCCGGTGTTTCATGTTTCTCTGTTGAAAAAAGCTGATGTGTCGGATGGTGACGCCTCTTCCACTGTTCCTCCGGTGGTGGAGGGCGGGGAATATGAAATTTCCCGCATCCTAAATTCTAGACGGTATAGAGGGAGTTTGCAGTATCTCGTCGCTTGGAAGGGTTTCGGACCTGAGGATAACTCATGGGTGAGGGCGGATGATGTTTCTGCTTCCAGACTTGTCCGAGCATTTCACAGGAGGTTTCCTGGTAAGCCTGGGCCTAGGGGATCCGGAGGATCCTCTTAAAAGAAGGGGTACTGTTACAACTCTCCTGTTAGGTTTTTTTTAGTTTGCTGGTCACATGACCATTTTGCCTATTTAATCCGGCTCCGCCCTCCTGGCTTTGCTGGACTTCATTTGTATTTACTACTGTTGAGCTAGCTTTGTGCTCTGTTGCCGTTCTCTGTTAGTTTTGCTAGGTCTTCTGACCTCTTTACTTTTTGTTGTGTGTTTGTCTTTGACTGCTACGATTTCTGCTAGGAGGTGTCCAACTTTTCCCAGTCCCTAGTTCTTGTAGGGATTCCTCCCTCACATCTATAGGTCTTCGTACAGACTAGCCGAGGACTTTAGCGGGTCTGATCGCAGGATCAGGTTCCCCGTTACATCGTAGGGATCTAGTTTAGTTCTATTGTAGGGACAGATCTCCTGTCTTTCCTTAGTCTCTGTAGCAGATCATAACAATTGGCAAATCCCCATGTCACAGGGAGCCAAGGAGAAAACTGCTTTTTCTACGCCTGACGGATGCTTCCAATATGTTTGGATGCCGTTTGGACTGCAGGGAGTCCCAGCCACCTTCCAGAGGGCCATGGACCGGATCCTCGCATCCCATAAGATGTACGCCGTAGCGTACCTGGACTATATTGTAATCTTCAGCCTGGACTGGGGAAGTCATCTGGAAAAGGTTCAGGAGGTGTTTGATGCTCTTAGGAAGGCGGGGTTTTCGATAAATCCCCAAAATGTGCCATGGGGAAAGAAGAGGCCAAATACCTGGGATATGTAGAAGGTAGAGGCGAGATCAAACCCCAAATCAGTAAAGTCGACGCAATCCAAAACTGGTCGAGACCACTCTCAAAGAAGCAAGTTAGAGCCTTTCTAGGAATTGTGGGATACTACAGGAGATTCATCCCAAACTTTGCCATAATGGCCGCACCCCTGACTGACCTGGTGGACACGTTAGGGTACTATCCGTTAGAACGAAAGTTTAAATTGGTATCAGACCATGCCCTACTCACATGAATGAGGGAGAAAAGGGGAAAATGCTAGGGTTATCCGCTGTTTTTTAGCCCTACAGGATTTCAGCTTCCATGTGGAACATAGAGCCGGAAAGCTACAGTAGTGTTCAAAATAATGACAGTGTGTTCAAAAACATGAGTTAAGCACAAAATCTTTATACTAGTTTTTATTTCCACGCATTGAGAACATTGTACACTGTTTTCTAATTCAAAACATGAAGAGAAATGTAAATAATTTGTAACTACTTTACAGAAAATAACAAAAAATTAACATTGGGCTGGTCTAAAAAAAATAGCAGTGTCTGCACCTGTCTTTACAAACTCACAATATGTACTCTTTTTTAAGGTTTTAGCATTCCTGTGAATCACTAACCTAATATTAGTTGTTTAACCACAGTTTTTTAGAACTGCTCCACATCTATGTTGCATAGAGTCAACTAACTTCTGGCACCTGTCAACTGTTATTCCAGCCCAGGATGCTTTGACTACATCCCATAATTTTGTGGCATTTGTTGGCTTTGCCTCAGAAACTGCATTTTTGATGTCACCCCACAAGTGTTCTATAGGATTAAGGTCCGGGGATTGGGCTGGCCACTCCATAACCTCAATTTTGTTGGACTGGAACCAAGATTTTGCTCATTTACTGGTGTGTTTAGGGTCTTTGCCTTGTTAGAACACTCAATTCAAGGGCATATCCTCTTCAGCGTAAGGCAACATGACTTTCAAGTATTTTAATATATGCAAACTGGCCCATGATTCCTGGTATGCTGTAAATAGTTCCGGCTCCATAGTAAGAGAAACATATCATATGCTTGCACCACCATGCTTCACTGTCTTTAGAATGTACTGTGGCTTGAATGCAGAGTTTGGGGGTCGTCTGATGAACTGTCTGTAGCCCTTTGACCCAAAAAGAACAATTTTACTTTCATCAGTCCACAAAATGTTTCTCCATTTCTCTTTAGGCCAGTTGATATGTTCTTTTGCAAATTGTATCCGATTCAGGACACGTCTTTTTTTTTTTTTTTTTTAAACAGTGGGACTTTGCGGGGACTTCTTGCTAAGAGTTTAGCTTCACAAAGGCATCTTCTAACTGTCACAGTACTCATAGGTAACTTGAGACCGTCTTTGATTATCCTGGAGCTGATCATTTGCCATTATGGCTATGCTTTGATCCATTTGAATGGTAGTCTTCCCTTTTCTTCCACGTCTCTCTGGTTTTGCTTTCCATTTTAAAGCATTGGAGATCATTTTAGGTGAACAGTCCGTCATTATCTGCACTTCTTTATAAGTTTTTAATCAATCAACTTTTTAATCAAAGTCCTCTGTTCTTCTGAACAATGTTTCTAACGACCCATATTTCTCAGGCTTGCAAGGAGAAATGCATGTACATGTGCTGGCTTCTCCCTTAAATAAGGGCCACCTGATTTACACCTGTTTCTTCACAGAATAATTGACCTCACTAATTGAACTCCACACCGCTATTATGTTGAACACCTTGCCCCCTTTCAATTAATTATTCAAATACACAGACTCTAAAACATGCAGACCATGAATGCTGAGTCTGTTGGTTTTCTTAGACTCTACTGCACCAACTGGTAAATTGTTTGACATGTGGTAATATAATTTATACCAAAAACAGTGATTAATCTGGTTAGTCATATTGGACTGCTATTATTTTGAACACTACTTTATATAAGGTAACTCACGGACACATAGTTGATAGGAGGTATGTATCACAGAGATGGTTGTTATCTGTGATGTAATCCTGGAACAGGGGAGGAACTACCGCCCGTGCAGCCGGTTCATTGAACGGGGGCCCCGAGGGAGAGGGGGCCCCTCCAGCCTCCAGCAGGGCCGCTATCAGGGCATGACTGCCCTGACTCCAGTATGGGGCCCGGCCGGTAGGGCCCCCCTCTTGTGCGTCTCTCTCCTCATGGGGCCCCCGGCCCCATGCTAAGCGCCGGGTGCGGGACATCTCAGCGCTGCGCTGCGCTCCTGCAGCAGCGCCTTCATGATTCCCCTGACTTCCGGTCATGTGACGGCGCCGTCACATGGCCGGAAGTCAGGAGAACCTGGTGTCAGCGATTTGGACGAGCGCCAGGATTCTGCAGGGATCGCATGGAGGTAAGTATAACAAGTTTTATTTTTTTTTAAATACAATTAACTAGGAGTGGGGGGAATGGGAGATGCACATGGGGGGGGGGGGGGGATGAGAGAGATGCACATGGGGGGGGATGAGAGAAGTGCACATGTGGTGGAGGGGGATGAGAGAGGTGCACATGTGGTGGAGGGGGATGAGAGAGGTGCACGTGTGGTGGAGGGGGATGAGAGAGGTGCACATGTGGGGGGGTGAGAGAGGTGCACATGTGGGGGAGGGGGATGAGAGAGGTGCACATGTGGGGGGGGATGAGAGAGGTGCACATGTGGGGGGGGGATGAGAGAGGTGCACATGTGGGGGGGGGATGAGAGAGGTGCACATGTGGGGGGGGATGAGAGAGGTGCACATGTGGGGGGGGATGAGAGAGGTGCTCATGTGGGGGAGGGGGATGAGAGAGGTGCACATGTGGGGGAGGGGGATGAGAGAAGTGCACATGTGGTGGAGGGGGATGAGAGAGGTGCACATGTGGGGAAGGGGGATGAGAGATGCACATGGGGGGGATGAGAGAGGGGCACATGTGGGGGATGAGAGATATGCACATGTGGTGAGAGGTGCACATGTGGGGGGGATGAGAGAGGTGCACATGTGGGGGAGGGGGATGAGAGAGGTGCACATGTGGGGGAGGGGGATGAGAGAGGTGCACATGTGGGGGAGGGGGATGAGAGAGGTGCACATGTGGGGGAGGGGGATGAGAGAGGTTCACATGTGGTGGAGGGGGATGAGAGAGGTGCACATGTGGTGGAGGGGGATGAGAGAGGTGCACATGTGGTGGAGGGGGATGAGAGAGGTGCACATGTGGTGGAGGGGGATGAGAGAGGTGCACATGTGGGGGAGGGGGATGAGAGAGGTGCACATGGGAGTGATGAGAGGGGCACATGTGGTGGAGGGGGATGAGAGATGTGCACATGTGGTGGAGGGGGATGAGAGAGGTGCACATGTGGTGGAGGGGGATGAGAGAGGTGCACATGTGGGGGGGATGAGAGAGGTGCACATGTGGGGGGGGATGAGAGAGGTGCACATGTGGGGGGGGATGAGAGAGGTGCACATGTGGGGGGGTGAGAGAGGTGCACATGTGGGGGGGGGATGAGAGAGGTGCACATGTGGTGGAGGGGGATGAGAGAGGTGCACATGTGGAGGGGGATGAGAGAGGTGCACATGTGGTGGAGGGGGATGAGAGAGGTGCACATGTGGTGGAGGGGGATGAGAGAGGTGCACATGTGGGGGGGGATGAGAGAGGTGAAAATGTGGGGGGGTGAGAGAGGTGCACATGTGGGAAGGGGATGAGAGAGGTGCACATGTGGGGGGGGATGAGAGAGGTGCACATGTGGGGGAGGGGGATGAGAGAGGTGCACATGTGGGGGAGGGGGATGAGAGAGGTGCACATGTGGTGGAGGGGGATGAGAGAGGTGCACATGTGGGGAAGGGGGATGAGAGATGCACATGGGGGGGATGAGAGAGGGGCACATGTGGGGGATGAGAGATATGCACATGTGGGGGATGAGAGATGTGCACATGGGGGTGGTGAGAGCTGCACATGTGGGGGGATGAGAGATGCACATGTGGGGGGGATGAGAGAGGTGCACATGTGGTGGAGGGGGATGAGAGAGGTGCACATGTGGTGGAGGGGGATGAGAGAGGTGCACATGTGGTGGAGGGGGATGAGAGAGGTGCACATGTGGTGGAGGGGGATGAGAGAGGTGCACATGTGGGGGAGGGGGGTGAGAGAGGTGCACATGTGGGGGAGGGGGATGAGAGAGGTGCACATGTGGGGGAGGGGGATGAGAGAGGTGCACATGGGAGTGATGAGAGAGGGGCACATGTGGGGGAGGGGGATGAGAGATGTGCACATGGGGGGGTGAGAGCTGCACATGGGGGGGATGAGAGAGCTGCACATGTGGTGGAGGGGGATGAGAGAGGTGCACATGTGGTGGAGGGGGATGAGAGAGGTGCACATGTGGTGGAGGGGGATGAGAGAGGTGCACATGTGGTGGAGGGGGATGAGAGAGGTGCACATGTGGTGGAGGGGGATGAGAGAGGTGCACATGTGGTGGAGGGGGATGAGAGAGGTGCACATGTGGGGGAGGGGGATGAGAGATATGCACATGGGGGGGTGATAGATGCACATGTGAGGGGATGAGAGATGCACATGTGGGGGGGATGAGAGAGGTGCACATGTGGGGGAGGGGGATGAGAGAGGTGCACATGTGGGGGAGGGGGATGAGAGAGGGGCACATGTGGGGGAGGGGGATGAGAGAGGGGCACATGTGGGGGAGGGGGATGAGAGAGGGGCACATGGGGGGGTGGTGAGAGATGTGCACATGGGGGGTGGTAAGAGCTGCACATGGGGGGGGATGAGAGCTGCACATGGGGGGGATGAGAGCTGCACATGGGGGAATTGGGAGAAAATGAGCTGCACATGGGGGAATTGGGAGTAGGGGGAAAATGAGCTGCACATAATGAATGTGGGGTGGGGGAGAGTAAATGATAAATGATGATGGGGTGGGGAGAGCACGGACATGATATAATGAATTGGGGCAGGGGGTGCATGTAAATAATGAATGCGGGGAGCAGGAAGTATAGAGTAGGGGGCGTTGCGGATGCAGGAGTGTAACTGGTAACAAATTGGCGGAAAGAGTAGAGGTTCTAATTAAATTATATATTAAGTGCCTATTTACAGTTAATGGGGGCACCGTGGTGGATTACAATTTATATTTGGAATGGTAGGTTGCATAATAACTAACCATATATTGATGGTGGATGCACGTCTTTATTCAGCTGCGTAATGTAGAAGTTGGGGAATATGCTCTAGATAACTGTGTTATTTTATGCAGAGACGAGTCCTGGCTGGAAGACTTGATGGCGGTCTGTGCTGGATGAAGGACTTCACCTAGAGATGTCACCAGTGAGTCAGTGTATTACATGTACACTTACACTATATATTATGTACCGGGCTCCTGTGTATAATGTCACTGGTGATCACTTTATTACCTGTACACTATATACAGAGCTCCTGTGTATAATGTCACTGGTGATCACTAGATTACCTGGACACTTACATTATATATACCATGTATAGAGCTCCCGTGTATAATGACACTTATGGTAATATTAGTAATGTGGTGGTAATATGTGGTCTGGTCATGGTGTGGCAGTTTTTCTCCCTTCTATGTGGTATTATTCGGTCACTATGTTGTGGTAATATGTGGTCTGGACATGGTGTGGCGGTATTCCCTGTATGTGGTATTATTGGTCATTTAAAAAAAAATGTATATGACACATTCCCTTAAAGAAAACTAAATAAAAATATATCTAAAAAGAGTATTGGATATTTTAAGAAAATTTTAATAGGTTAGAGTAGGGCCCGGCCAGAAGAGTCTACCTTATCGTGGTGGCGGCTTTAAAAATCTTTTGGCCAAAACAAAAGCTGATGGCTATGTATGTGGCGCCGTCACATGGCCGAACGTCAGGAGAACCTGCTGGCAGCGACGTGGACGAGCGCCAGGATTCTGCAGGGATCGCATGGGGGTAAGTATAACAAGTTTTATTTTTTTTAAATACAATTAATTAACTAGGAGTGGGGGGGGGGGGATCAGAGATGCACGGGGGGGATGAGAGATGCACAGGGGGATGAGGGATGCACATGGGGGGGGATGAGAGATGCACATGGGGGGATGAGAGATGCACATGGGGGGGATGAGACATGCACACGGGGGGGATGAGAGATGCACGGGGGGGGATATGAGATGCACGGGGAGGGTGAGCTGCACATGGGGGGGTGAGAGATGCACATGGGGGGGTTATGTTTACATAACTTTGTTGCCTTATGAAGGGCAGGGGGGGGGCCCCAAAAATTTCTTGCACAGGGGCCCACTACAGTCTGTGTCCGCCCCTGTCCTGGAATGTTGCTCTAGTGCACATAAGCACTAAGAGGATTGGTTGGTGCATCTAGGCCAGGTTTTACGGGTAGCAGGAGAGATGGGCGGGTCCGGCTGCCCACATACCTCACCTCTGGGTGTGGTTAACAAGTTAAAATGGAGACAATTGTTTGGCACATGGTCTGTGTATGAGGAGGAAGAGGCCTTCCTGTATATTATCTCCAAACTGAGCCAGTGTACTGGATGCTATCCAGCTTGTGTGACCAGGACTGGCTCTCAAGAGACTTTGCAAAAATAACAGTTTACTTAGTTTTACTGAACTAAGTCGGTTATTTTCCTTTGCTTATGGCTGGTTTATGACACCGCAATAAACCAGAATGGGCCTTTAAATGGAAACGCTTCCTGTTTTGCCTCCCGATGCACTCGAGTAGAAATCCCACAGTTCAGTTCAACTGTGAAAGACAGAATCTAAAAAAAAAAAATTCAGAACATCACATTTTATGATTTTTAAATAATGAAACTGAATTTTATTGCATGAAATAAGTATTTGATCACCTACCAACCAGCAAGGATTCTGGCTCTCACCAACCTGTTAGTTTTTCTTTAACCTGCACTGCTCCCTGCACATTAACCCCCTCAGTGCTGCGATCGAAGTCGATCGCAGCATTGCGGGGGCAAGGGGAGTTGATCGCCGATACTCACCTCTCCTGCCGGGGTCCAGCGCTGTCTGCCGCGGCTCCCGGATTTTGCCATGATGATGACCCAATGTCGTCATGACAACATCCGGGTCACTAGACAGCAGGTAGATACTTTGGTCATGCGCAGTGTATGACCAAAGTATCTTCTCCCTCTGCAGCAGTGACGGCCTGTATAGCACAGGGAGCTGCTGCTGCTCTCTATGCTATATAGGCGATCTGAAAATAAAATGTGACGATCTGAAAATAAATGTGAAAGTCCCATAGTGAGACAAGGTGTAAAAGTAAAAAAAAAAGAATCAGAATGAGGAAAAAAACAAAAAAAAAAAATTGGAAACTATATATATAAAAAAATAAAAAAAAATGAAAAAAATAATCCAAAAAAATAAAAATATATTGTACTCATAAATAAATATTATTGTGAAAAACAAACAAACTGTAAAAGTACACATATATGGTATCACCGAGTCTGGAACGACCTGTCCTATAAAACTGTCCCACTAGTTAACCCCTTTAATGAACACGGTAAAAAAAAAAACAAAGCAAAAAAACATGCTTTATCATCATACCGCCAAACAAAAAATGCATTAAAACGCGATCAAAGAGACGAATGCAAATAAAAATGATACCGCTGAAAACGTCATCTTGTCCCGCAAAAAACAAGCCTCCATACAGCTCCATTGGCCGAAAAATAAAAAAGTAATAGTTCTCAGAATAAAGAGGTACAAAAAAAATATTTTTTCTATAAAATACTTTTTATTGTGTAATAGCACCAAAACATAAAAAATTATAAATGTAGTACCGATGGAATCATACTGACCCGAAGAATAATGCTAAAAAAAAACCAATTCCGAAATATTTTTTTTTCTCCCTCCATGTGCCCAAAAATGGTAGCAATAAAAACGTCAACTTGTCTCGCAAAAAACAAGCTGTCACATGACTATGTCGGCCGAAATACGGAAAAATTATAGCTCTCAAAATATGGCGATGCAAAAACTAGTCTTTGCAAAAAAAAAAAAAAAGTGTCTTTTAGTGTATGACAGCTGTCAATCATAAAAACTCGATATGAATCTGGTATCTCCTTAATCGCACCGACCCGAAGAATAAAGGGGTCTAATCACTTATACCGCACGAGGAACGGCGTAAAAAATAAACTCTAGGATTAGGATTGGGATTTTTTCAAAAGTAAAGAAAAAAATAACGATGATATGGCAACTAATGTTGAGCGCAAGTGCTTGCTATTTGAGTTTGCATCGGGTGCTCGGGTGGTATGTATAGAGTATCGCGGGTGCTGGAATGACATGCTCGAGTCTGCTCCCCGTATGTTTTGCAGCTGTTATGCAGCCAAAAAAACCTTGCGGGGATTGCCTGCCATGCACGAGCGATCCATGCATATATTTTTTTTTGGGGGTGTCTAATAACCGTGAAACATGCGGGGCGTCGGGCATGTCACTTGAGCACCCGCGATACATGTTGCATACCTGAGTACCCGATGCAAACTCAAGTAGCGAGCACTTATGCTCAAGACTAATGACAGCTTATTCAATATGATGACCTAATGTTATCAAATTCTGTGTCGTACCTCTGGGTTCAAAATGTTCACTATACCCCTTGATAAAATCCTTGAGGGGGCTAGTTTCCAAAATGGTGTCACTTGTGGGGGGTTTCCACTGTTTAGGCGTATCAGGGGCTCTCCAAAAGCAACATGGCGTCCGCTAATTATTCAAGCAAATTTTACATTCAAAAAGTCAAATGGCGTACCTTTCCTTCCGAGCCCTGCCGTGCACCCAAACAGTTGTTTTCCTCCACATATGGGGTGTCAGCGTGCTCAGGAGGAATTGCACAACAAATTTCATGGTGCAATTTCTCCTGTTATCCTTATGAAAATGCAAAATTGGAGGCTGAAAAACATTTTTGTTGCAAAAATGTGAGTTTTATTTTTACGACTCAATGTTCTAAACTTCTGTGAAGCACCTGGGGGTTCAAGATGCTCACCACACATCTAGATAAGTTCCCTGAGGGGTCTAGCTATCAAAATGGTGTCACTTGTGGGGGAGGGGGTTTCCACTTTTTAGGCACATCAGGGCCTCTCCAAACACAACATGGCATCCGCTAATTATTCAAGAAAATGTTACATTCAAAAAGTCAAATGGCGCTCCTTCCCTTCCGAACCCTGCCGTGCACCCAAACAGTGGTTTGCCCCACATATGGGGTATTGGCGTGCTCAGGAAAAATTGCACAACAAATTTTGGGGTTCATGCTTTCTTGTTACCCTTGCAAAAATAAAAAAAAATGGGGTCTAAATTAACATTTTTGTGAAAGTAGTTAAATGTTCATTTTTTTCTTCCACATTCCAAAAATTCCTGTGAAGCACCTGAAGGGTTAATAAACTTCTTGAATGTGGTTTGAGCACCTTGAGGGGTGCAGTTTTTAGAATGGTGTCACTTTTGGGTATTTTCTGTTACAAAAGCCCCTCAAAGTCACTTCAAATATGATGTGGTCCCTAAAAAAATGGTTTTGGAAATTTTGTTGGAAAATTTAGAAATCGCTGGTCAACTTTTAACCCTTATAGCTCCCTAACAAAAAAATTTTGATTACAAAATTGTGCTGATGTAAAGTAGACATGTGGGAAATATTTATTAACTATTTTGTGTGACATATCTCTATGATATAAGGGCATAAAAATTCAAATTTTGAAAATTGCAAAATTTTAAATTTTTTTCACAAATAAACGCAAGAGTTATCAAAGAAATTTTACCACTATCATGAAGTACAATATGTCACGAAAAAACAATCTCAGAATCAGGGGGATCCGTTGAAGCGTTCCAGAGTAATTACCTCAAAGTGACAGTGGTCAGAATTGCAAAAATTGGCCTGGTCATTAACCTGCAAACCATCCTCAGGAGTAAAGGAGTTAAAATCCCTCCTACTCTGCACTTGTTACCTGTTTTAATTGCACCTGTTTGATTGAGTATGTGGACACGTGTCTTTTATACAGGTAACGAGTTCAATCCCACTCCAACCTCTCCACCATGGCCAAGACCAAAGACCTGTCTAAGGACACCAGAGACGAAATTGTAGACCTGCACAAGGCTGTGATGGGCTACAGGATAATAGGCAAGCAGCTTGGTGAGAGGGCAACAACAGTTTGCGCAATTATAAAAAAAAATGGAAGAAACACAAGATGACTGTCAATCTTCCTCGGTCTGGTGCTCCATGCAGGATCTCGCCTCATGGGGTAAGGAATCGGATGATTTTGAGAAATGTCAGGAATAAGCTCAGAACTACACAGGAGGACCTGGTCAATGACCTGAAGAGAGCTGGGACCACAGTCTCAAACATTACCGTAACACACTAAGCATCATGGATTAAAATCCTACAGGGCACGTAATGTCCCCCTGCTCATGCCAACACGTGTCCAGGCACGTTTGAAGTTCGCCAATGACCATCTGGATGATACAGAGGAGGCATGAGAGAAGATCATGTGGTCAGATGAGACCAAAATAGAACTTTTTGGTATCAATGCCACTCGCCGTGTTTGGAGGAAGAAGGAAGAGTACAACCTCAAGAACACCGTCCCAACCATGAAACATGGTGGGGAAACATACTTTGGGGGTGCTTTTCTGCAAAGGGGACAGGACGACTGCACCGTATTGAAGGGAAGATGGACAGGGTTCATGTATCGTGAGTTTTTGTCCAACAACCTCCTTTCCTCAGTAAGAGCATTGAAGTTGCGTAGTGGCTTGGTGTTCCAGCATGACAATGACCCGAAACACACAGCCAGGTCAACTAAGGACTGGAGTGGCTCCGTAAGAAGCATTTCAAGGTTCTGGAGTGGTCTAGCCAGTCTCCAGACCTGAACCCAAAAGAAAATCTTTGGAGGGAGCTGAAACTTAGTGTTGCCCAGCGACAGCCCTGAAACCTGAAAGATCTGGAGACGATCTGCATGGAGTAGTGGGCCAAAATCTCTGCAGCAGTGTGTGCAAACTTGGTCAACAACTACAGGAAACGTCTGACCTCTGTAAATGCAAACAAAGGTTTTTGTACCAAATATTACGTTGTTTTTCTATTGTATCAAATACTTATTTCATGCAATAAAATGCAAATGATGTAAGAATCATACAATGTGATTTTCTGGATTTTTTTTTTTTATTCTGTCTCTCACAGTTGAAGTGTACCTAGGATAAAAATTACATACCTCTCCATTCTTTGTAGGTAGGAAAACTTGCAAAATTGGCAGCGTATCAAATACTTATTTTTCCCCACTGTAAGTCATAGAAAGCTGAATAAAGTTATACCTTGAGATCTGTGATTCAATGTCTTATTCTTTAAATGAAAGACGGAGTTACCAGTGTAAGACATGTACGAACACTGAACAGAAGAACTGAACTCTTTCTCCTTGCAAACATGTTAGCAGCTGCAGTTCTCAAAGCTCTGCAGTATTGCAACCCTGTCTGCCTGTGAGATGAAAGCACTGAGAGGAAGCTGCAGATGTGTCAGGTATCATCACACACAGCTCTGCAAGTGAAATCAGGAGAGCCGAGTGTGGCCATGACACATCACACTGATAATGTTCCCTTTTATTTAAAATAATCCCTGGAGGGATCTCATGCGGATCAGTGTCCGGCCCATAGTTCTGAACAGTTCATTTCCATATGAAAAAGAGTGAATTTTTCTGGAATAAGACATCTGATCACAAATATCAAGGTATCATCATCATTCAGCTTCCATGAACTGCGTGCCCACATAGACATTTAAAGGGAACTTGCGAATTTTGAAGACCATTAACATTGTAGCAGAGTTAGATTAAGCATAAGCTCCTATAAAAACAATATTGAAAATTTTGCTCCATATGCAAATTGCCTTGAAGATTCATCTGCGTGTAGCCACAATACAAAATCAGGCAGTCCAATTCTTAAAAGCTCCCATTCTGGCTTAATTGATTGATACCTATGAGGTTGCAGATGACAGAGCATGGCCTGATGCCAAAGTGTGAAGTCATTGAAGGAACAAATTCAGCAGAAGGTTATGAGGAAATCTACAAATTAAGCCCTCTTGGTCCATGAATGCATATGTACACCTCCCTTAGGTTATATTTAAAAAATAAAATATATTGATTCATTTCCTTCTGTGATAAATAAAACTTTTAATAACATTTTTCCATGATGTATTGAATCCTTCTGATTAATATGTTCCAAAATTTGAGATCCAATAGCGATGTGAAGCCACGTTTTATTTCGGGTCCTTTAATGTTGAGAAAGCCTCTTGTTCATATTCTATTGTTCCCCTTTTTACTACTGCTAAAGGTTGAACTTTTGAATCTCATTTATCAAGACTTGTCTTTTGAGAAAATGATTTCCTCCCAGAATTTGCTTGTTCTCATTTTACACAATTCCTTTGATTGTTTGAATCCCAAATAAGATTGTTCAGTATTAAAATTTTCTATGCAGCCCAAAATGGTAAATGCTGGGAAGGAAAACGTCAAGAGGAGAAATAGCGATAGAGTTCAGTTCTTTTCTACATTTATCCCCTATTGTAATAACCCCCCAAAACATTAGTATTGTGTTACAGGTTATTATGTAGCAGTAGATTAATTTTCTTTAGCATAAAACAAGTATCTCTTCTTGTTTTGCATTGTTTTTTCTTTGTTTTTAAAGTAAAAAAAACAACAACAAAAGTTGCTATATTTCAAAGACCAATACAGTGCCAATCCTGTCCTTTGGCTTTGCCTACTATTGCAGCTCAATACCATACAAATGAATTGGGTCGAGCCCTATTCACAGAAATACTTCAGTCTCCAGATACCCATTAAAACAGGCTGCTCTTACAGGAAAGGGACTATCAGCTGGAATGACTCTTCAAACCAAGTCTGGCCGCTCGGTGCTTCACAATGAGGCCAATCATTTAAAGGCACCTTCCCACCTGCTGATTTTCCCTCATTCTCCATCCCCCTCTTGTTTGATTGACATTCGGCTTCATAGAGCCAGAGAAGGGAGGAGATAGCTGGAAACCAAGCACGTGGAAGGTGGAAAGGGGTGTTTAAAAGATTGGCCCCGCCGTGAAGCACCAGGTGCGTGTACCTGGTTTGAACAGTCATCTTGTGCTGATAGAGTCCCTTTAAAGGATTAGAATGTGTAAAGGTTGTGTTGTTCACAGAGGCAACGTGATCCAGAAGTGAATGGCCAACTTTCAAGTGAACAGCTGCAGAGGCTGTAGTGGCCAGATAATAGAGTGTAATACCTGGCCACAAGGGTGAAAGCAACAGATAATTTAAGAGGCGGTATCTATTCATCCTTTTTGTGTGACTCCTTTAAGATCTTAAGATCAGAACACAGCTTAGTATGTAGTCACTTTTCAGTTATCAGGGAAAAAATAACCCTAAAATAAAAATAAAAACACAAGTAGGGCTGGTTTAAAAGCAAAACACACACACAACGTTTGTGGTGTTTTTAAAATAAAAAAGCTGCCAAAAGCCTGTATGTGAAGAACACCTTAAAATAGGTTAAAGCACCACTCCAGCATTTTTTTTATTGCACCGCTGGAGTGGTGCTACTAATGTAAGGCCCCTGCCCCTGTCTAATACTCACTTAATGTTGTTTTCATCCGTTTTCGCCACAGCTCCTGTCTGTCTCCAGCGAAAAGTGACCTGCCTGCAGCTCCAGTGTTTCATAGAGCTGCGCAGAGGTCACTTTACAATACATCTCTATCAGAGGCTCCTTCTAGCTCTGACTTCTAGCCAGTCAGAAGCTAGTCACAAGATGGCTTGGGGAAACCGGACCGGCAATGAAAAAACTATGAAGATGCCGGAGGGTGAGTATTTGACTTGGGATAGGGGGCTTCGATTAAAAGCACCACTCCAGTGCTGAAAAACCCCAAACGCTGGCGTGGGGTTTTAAGCATCATAGTTCTGTTTAGCTTGATGCTCCATAATTATGAATAATACTAATGACAAAATAAATTGTTTTATCGTCATCCAATATCTCCAGAAAACAAAAAGGCCAATAACCAGACTCAATCCATTTTAAATCAAGAGGTACTTGAGTGATCACGCAGAAACACCCAAGAGTGTAATTCATACATTGGTACAAAACACCTACAAAATTCGAGAGCCGCTCGCTAATTTACTTTTTTTAAATTTATTATAAACCCCTCTCCTAAATACTTAACAACTCTATGCATGCATCAGCTTTGTTTTATGTGGAAATAAAGGTTTTGTGCGCTGCTCTTTCAAATAAACTTGTTTTTGGCAGACAGGGCATGAATTAGGCATTCGTAAAGAAAAACACACAAAGATCCCTTTTCTAAAATAACAAATCTTCTAACATTAAAATATTAGCTGTCACTTATTTAATAGACATGGGCAAAAGAGAAAGTTTTGTTAACATGGATTGTCCTGACTACATTTGTGAGGCGCATTCACGGCTCTTTATGTTCACGTAATCTCTTGGATTGTGTTGTTGACACCTCAACAATGCCACTCGACTGACGTACCTGACAGCTCCTACTAGTGACACAGCTCTCACAATAAGGAACAAGCTTTTGTAGGATGAGTATTACCTACCACCAGGCTTAAAAATATACCAAAGCTACTAGAAAGGTAAAAAGGAGCATGGTATATTCTTTTCATCATCCATCCTGACCCCTGCTGTTCTCCGTTGTATTATAATGTCTGAGTAGGACAAGTATCGCTGAGTAAAACCCAAAGTGTACACAGCCACCTAATTAACTCATTGTCCACAAGAAACAAAGCATTTCACATTTAATTAATCCAAGATAAAAATGTATATTTTGCAGATGGAGACGCAGACTGTTGGAAATAATTTTTCTAGCTCTTATACACTAATCTAGAAATTAATAGAAACCACACTTAAATATAACCAATTTTTCAAACTGATAATCCTACATTAGATTTGTCACGCAGTCAAGTTGCAGAAGGGCCTTTCCACTATTATGATATTGATGACCTATCTTTCAAATGAATAGCAGCTGATCCTCATTATCCAGCAGTGCCAACTATACAATGTGACAGAGAAACGTGCAACACTCTATACATTGGTTATATCCAGCCACTGCCAGAACGCATAACAGCTGGGGTTGCTGAGCCCCCACCAATCTGATATTGAAGTCCTAGATTTGGCAAGCTGCCATCCAGTGGGTATGTCCCCCTCACATTAAACATATGGGGAAGAGAGAAAACTAATTATAACCGAGGAAGGGAAAAAAAAACCTCATTAAAGCAAGGGAAGTAAGAGAAAGAGCTAGCATTTCAACTTCATTTCAAGCAGGGATCTCCTGCAGTGACCAGGTCATTACAGCAAAGAAATGCTTTAAGGAGAGACAATAAGGCTGAGATCGTTAATGTAGAGGAGGAGAATTGCCTTCCCAGGCATAAGCTTATGCTCATCAATGCATCTTTCGTAGACACTTCGTCTCCGGTGTCCAGTGATTTATATTGGGGTTTGCATCGATCCAATACTTGTGGAAATATATTTTTGGCATCGGTACGAAGGGACGAACATAATGCATTCACTTCTCACGATAGGCCATTCTGACCCCTCTAACTTAACGGTCCAATAGATGAGGCAAGCCAGGCCATGTTTGATCTATATGTAAAGGTACAATCGAGATAGGAAATATAACAACAATATCTACCGCCTGGCACCTCCAGGGGCAAAGATATCCTGTAAGTAGTGGGATCTGCTAAAAGTAAAGGATCTCCTAAAAGTCTAACAGACCTAGCACATCCCACAATCAGCCACCACATAAGCTCATCAAGGGGATGTATGTGGGCGTAACCTTTAGCTAATAAAAAACAGTATTTGGGTTTGGGTCATTGTTCATTCTGGAAGTCCTAGTTAGCTGTGAAGGTGGTCCATTTTCCCAATCGGAGTGCTTCCCGCCGCTAATCTCTGAGCCATTTCTGTGACATCAGGTTTACCAATTCTCTTTAGTTATTCCTTTTTATTATATACAATTGCCTATATTGTGGCGTTTTGTTCCCATTTTGTACCATCTTCTTTTCTTTTTTTTTTCTCTAAACACTGCCTACCTTTCTGTATAAAATATATAAAATTTAATAGTGCTGTTCCTCTTGCTCTGTAAACCGCGACCCTGAAGCCATACGCTACCTGTAACGAGTGTCTAATCGGCCTGTATAAACGATTGGTGGTGGCAGCTAGTAGTTGTTCATTTTTTTTGCTATTGAGGAGTTCGCAATGACCGAATGGAGGTATATACAGATTTCATGTGTTAGAATCGGAGGTGTACATACCATACGCTCACTGAGTTCCCCAATAATAGGTCTAAATAGTGGAAGCAGCCACGGCCTCGTTCATCACTCGTCACTCAATTGTGTAATCGTCCTGACGATTGGAGGCAGTAGAGTTGCGTTCCCCTGACAAACTGGTGACAGAGGTGAGATCTGAGTGATCCTTCCGCTGTCATCTGTGACAAACTGGTAATATATCTGCGTGATCCTCCCTTCCCCCACCTGACTGTTAACCATGACATTGATCAACAGATCTTGGAAAAAAATACGTTCTACAATTGAATGTATTAAAAAAAAAAAAATGTTCCTGTGCTGAGATAATCTTATAAATGTGCCCCTGTTGTGTACTGTGTAATGGCTGCGTCTGACCGTATAGGAACATGGTCTGATCATACCACATCTCCTGGGCAGGGGAGGAAGAAAAAGAGTATACAGACAGGACAGCAGGGGATCACAGTTACTGCTTTCTGTGAGATAAAACATTTCTCTGCCTGTTTTACCTCACAGAAATAGGACAGCATGGGATCACATTTGCTTGTCTGTATACACTCTTTTGTTACCTCCCCAGTCCAGAAGATGTGGTATGTGCAGCCTATGTCCCTGTACCGTCAGACACAGCCATTACACAAGACATAGCAGGGACACATTTATAAGATCTCAAAGCATGAACCCCTTTAATGCTTCTGTCACTGTCCGGTGGCTTGCCTGCTCCAAACTGAGATTTCATCTTTATTATGCATTTCTGGAATTAGACAAGAGCTGAAGCAGAGACACCAGCTCATCTTCACTTCCTATATTCCATCTCCAAGTTTCTATAGACATATTACACTTGATTTACACATACAGTGGACAGCAGGTTAGACATAATGGAGACCGCTAATGGTCCACACTTTGGAGTTATTTTTTAGCTGGAAACATCACTTTGCGTAGATTGTGAAACCTCATGGCAGTGTCCGCTCTCCTCCTGTACCAGTCGGTGACACGTTTTTGTTCAAATTATAGTACTTGATGTTTGCTATGTATACCCCTTTTTTTACATGTAAAGCGCCATGGAATTAATGGTGCAATAATAATAAATAATAAAGTACTTTACCAATGCAATGACTAAAATGTTATCAAATGTGCCAAAGAATATAGGAACCACTGCGTCTATTTAAGCAGCTAAAAACAGCAAGAATGAAAATGTGCGATATAGAAAAGACACAGTTTATTTTGTGAAAATAAATAAATACAGAAATACACCCTATTTGAAACAAAGGGATTTTTTTTTTAACAAGCAATATAAAAATACACAAGGATTTACAGTCATTTAAATTGTGAATTCAATTCCTTGGGGAGGAAAAAAAATGAAAAGGCATATTTAGCTCATCTCCGCATTGAAATTTTCATACAGAAAAACGTGGCAAGCCATTAACACATTCAACAAATTATATTGTTTTGCTCCTTTTAAATAGGATATTTATACATCGCAAGGTGCAAATTCGGTCTGGGCATAGAGATATCCAAGTAAAAAGATCACTGCGCAATCCAGCAGGCACAAAAGATTTTGCTCGTCATCCAAAAAAAGTAACCACTGTCAGGAATACTGTCAGGAATACCGTTCACATAATGTGTTGGTGATTTACAAACGGCAGTGCTAGAATATTTCTGCTACTGAACGGTATCAAAAGCTGTTTGTTAAGAAAACTAAATGTTTGAAACATGACAATGTGGAGCTTGGACTAATCAAAACACAGCAATACCATTCATCAACCAACAACCGGACAGAAAATGTAAAGAATTAGTGTGCAGCCCTTTGACATTATAAATGTTCCATAGCAGCATAGTAGTGTTTCACACCATAGACCATCCATGTTTTACTTAGTCAGGGCTTCACCAACAAGTTGAATAGAGATATCTCCGGCGTCTGTCTGAACAACAAGGTGGCCTTCGAATTTGCCAGCGGCTGTAGGCTTGAATTTCACCGGCAGGTTGATATAATGGTGGGCTCTATAAAAATGAATAAAGTAGTTAAATCTAAAATACAGTTTAATGGTTATATAATGTACAGTATCCACAACAGATATTTACTTAAAAAAAACTTCAGTTAGCTCATCAAAAAATATATTTCACTTCAACACTTTCTCTTGCATGAGACCATTTCTTCATTATTTAGCTGCATGTACAAATTTTATACAAAACCTGCAAAAAGGTATAGAATGTTCTGACAAAAAGTGCAGTATATTGAAAAACAGCTTCACGATACTACTAACCCAACACCGCACAAAAAAAGTAATGTGCCCTTAGATTGAAAGTACAGATTATAACCTGTACTGGTAACAGATCCACATTATGGAGCAGGTGACGGATGAGAAACCTCAGATACTTTAATAAACCACATGAGGGTCATTATCAGACCTTGCATGCAGATCCATGTCAACTCAAGCTCTGACGGGATCTAGTGATGGGAAATGTAAAACTAATGAATATTCCTGTATGATAGCAATGTCATCATTCATAGACTACTGCGTCATTGATAAAATCCTAGCCTGGTCAGGGATTAGTTTGTATGTAAAGTTGTATTCCCATCTATAGATTAAGTATTTATTACAGGTGACAGCATTTAAGGATGATTCAGACCAATTTTCTCTTATGGCCTCTATACACATTAGACTAAGGTTGGCAGATACCGACATGTACGGCAAGTGGTCTAATGTGTATGGGGGTGTTGGGTGACTGATGGTCTGGAGAGACCATGTCCGATTTGCACTGCCGATCACATGGACAACCCGGAGATAAGTCGCTGACCGAAATGTCAGCCAGCGGCTGTCTCAGAGAACACAAGAGCGCTCCTGTGTATGGGAGAATCGGTTGTTGCTCAGCCAACAGCCATCTAATGTGTATAGTCAGCTTTAGCTAGCAGGTTTATTCCCATCTCATATATATAGACTTTGTCACTTTTAATTAAAAACTTTAATAGTTAGTTTATGGGGGTAATTTGTCTTTGTAATTTAAAAGGAATGTAGCAGCTATTTGGTAATAATTACAAACAGACAGTGATACATAGTTCTTTTTGTCATGTGTTTTTATTTTGTGTGTATAGTTTTTTTTTTTAATATTCTATTTAGCATTTAGACACATTTTACAATAGCTACATGCACTATTGGCAGCAATAGACAGATTCTAACTCACTGTCATCTATAGGATAGCTTTCTAGGCATATTCTGTGACATGTCAAAATGTCTGGTTTTCTCGGTCATTGTAATTCAGCCTGTGATAACAATGAGGTCACTACAGAACAGGAAGAGTATCCTACTAAAATACGTCTCCTTTTGTAAAAAATGAAGTGCGCAGGATCTGGCCGCGACGACTGCACATCACAGGGCACTATGACGTGCAGGGGAGGGGGGAAACAATTACCACAGTAGGTGGGGATTTCTTCCCAGACCCTGCTGCCTTCTCCCTTGCACACTTATTGCCTGAGTATCCCAGCACAATACTGTAATGCAAACGTGAAACTTGTATGATGCGTTTAATAGTTTCAGTAGTGGATAAACAAGCAATAAAACAAAAAAGGAGATTGATGAATCGGTGCTGGGTAGGAAACCTCTTTCTTTCTTTGTTCCTTCTGGTTTTCGATACAAAATCCTTGACAAAAACCATTTGGTTGAAATATTGGATTATTATCAGTCATTCCTTCACTACAAACAATTAAAGCACATTCAAGCTTCATACAAGCTGCAAATTCTTCACGAGTATTAGTAAAATCCAATGTTACATGCCTACAAACACCACCAATCATCATCACCAATAGGATCAGTCATGTTGGGACAACTTCTTTCAAAAATTACGAGTAATTTCTTCCCTGCAGCACCTTCGAGCTTTAAAGCCAGATGCAGGTAGCAGGCCTCTTCATCACAGAATCAACATATTGTAGATCAATCACTTATCACTGAGATCATGATTAGATCCTGTGCTGTAACGCAAACTACATTACATAAATGACAGAAGAAATCCGCTATCTGCAGAGCACAGGAGAAAGCTCAAACACTGGATGCATTATCCTTATGTGAAGCAAAAATATCTCGAGTCACAGAAGGAAGCAATTCAGGTTTTGAAAAGGTCCCGGTGATGTCTGATCTTTATTAATTACATTTATTAGGATCACACTTACAGTAAGAACAAACTGACTTACCTAAGGGAATACTTCGAATGCTTCATGTGAAATGGCTCTTTTGGACTTACAAATCTCAGCTGGAAGTTAACACAAGACGTTTTTCTTTTAAACACACGCCCATGCTGATTATTATGCTTAGTAAACATTTCATGCAGATGTCATGCAGAATAAAATCACATTATAGCCCTAACAATTGAAAAAATATTAAACTGTACTCGGACACACCTTTCCTGCTAATGTAGGGTGCCTGAGATGAGACTGTTTGCAGGTGTACATCGTCTGATCCAGCAATCTCTAGAACATGTACAAGCGCTAAATATAGAGGGATTTTTGGTACTTACCTTAAAATCTCTTTCTTGGAGCCTTCATTGGGTTACACAGGTAACTATGGGTGTGTGCTGCTGTCGCTAGGAGGCTGACACTATGCTAGAAAAAAAGGGTTAGCTCCTCCTCCGCAGTACGCACCCACCGACTGGCGCGAAGCTCGTCAGTTTGAGGAAAAGCAGTAGGAGAAGTGTGTCAGTATGACATGGTAAAGGTAAAAGAACTAAGCGTGCGCCTATAGGCTGGCACAGTTAAGGCACCTGGAAACAGACATAGATATAGGCACATAGGGAGGGTGCTGTGTCCCCCAATGAAGGCTCCAAGAAAGAGATTTTACGGTGAGTACCAAAAATCCCTCTTTCTTTATCGCTTCATTGGGAGACACAGGTAACTATGGGACGTCCAAAAGCAGTCCCAAAAGGGGGTGGAACAGAATTCCACGCTTATTGGGTTGGCGATCACCGCCTGCAGGACCTTTCTACCTAGTCCTGCGTCCGCCGAGGCGTAGGTGTGAACCTTATAGAATTTGGTAAACGTATGGAGGGACGACCAGGTAGCTACCTTGCAAACCTGCATGGCCGAGGCTTGGTGTCGGGCTGCTCCTACTGCCCGGGAAGAGTGGGCCCTTACGTCTTGAGGGGGTTTTCTTCCTTATTAAGTAAGCTTCCAGGATCCTCGAGCGGATCCATCGAGAGATCATGATTTGGAAGCAGGTAGCCGTTTGCGGCAGCCTTCAGGGACAATGAATAGGGAGTCAGAGCGCCTGAAGGAAGCTGATCTTGTGAGGTAGCAACGCAACGCCCTGACCAAGTCCAGGCTGTGCATGGTCTTTTCAAGAGGATGTGTGGGTGAGGGGCAAAAGGACGGTAGGACGATGTCCTCGTTTAGGTGGAAGGCGGAGACCACCTTGGGTAAGAATGACAGTATTGGTCTAAGAACCACCTTGTCCTGGTGAATGATGAGGAACGGGGCGCGACAGGAGAGAGCTGCCAGCTCAGAGACTCTCCTAATGGATGTGATGGCTATTAGTAATGCGACTTTCCCGGGAAGGAAGGATGTGGTGATTTGTTGGATAGGTTCAAAGGGGGGGGGTGCCTGGAGGGCTCCTAACACTAGATTGAGGTGCCAGGGATCTACTGAGTAGCGGTATGGTGGGGCTAGGTGGGCCACCCCTTGTAGGAATGTTTTGACTTCAGGTTTAGCTGCTAGGTTACGTTGAAACAGTATTGAGAAGGCGGAGACCTGACCCTTGAGAGTGCTGCGGGATAGACCGATGCGGAATCCTGCTTGGAGAAAGGCCAGGATGGTAGGCAGTGAGAAAGACATGGGGGCTAACTGTCTGTCTTCGCAGTATCTGAAGAAGACTTTTCAGGTCCGATAATAGATGCAAGATGAGGCGGGTTTTCTTGCTGATGGTTTGTATGACCTGAGGGGAGAAGCCCGCTTGTTTCAGCACCATGCTAATGACCATACCATTAAATTGAGATAACGAGAATTCGGTTGGCAGATTGGCCTTGAGAAATGAGATCTGAGCGTTCTGGAAGCTTCCAGGGGGCGTCTGACAGTAGATTGACGAGTTACACATACCAGGCTCTCCTGGGCCAGTCTGGGGCCATGAGGAGGGCCGAAACCCTTTCCAGCTTGATCTTCTTGATAATCCTGGGGATCAGTGGAAGGGGTGGGAAGAGGTAAGGTTGGCAGAACTGAGCCCACGGAATGACTAGGGCATCGCAAGCGATCGCTTGAGGGTCTCGGGACCTGGCTACGAAGTGAGGGACCTTGTGATTCGCCCATGACATCATTAGATCGACGTCGGGGGTGCCCCACTTTTGACAGATTTGGTTGAACACTTCTGGGTGTAGAGACCACTCGCCTGAGGATAGGTTCTATCGGCTTAGGAAGTCTGCGGCCCAGCATTCTACCCCTGGTATGTGGACTGCTGATATTGCGGGCACATGGCGTACGGCCCAGAGGAGGATCCGTGAGACTTCTGAGTGGACGGACCTGCTTCGGGTGCCGCCCTGATTTATGTACGCCACGGCCGTGGCGTTGTCGGACTGGATCTGGACTGGTTGACCTGCAAGAAGGTTCTGCCAATGCCGGAGAGAGAGGTAGATGGCCCTAATTTCCAGCAGGTTGATGGGAAGGGACGTCTCTTCGACATTCCAGCGCCCCTGAACAGTATGATGATGGAAGACCACTCCCCATCAGAGGAGGCTGGCATATGTCGTGACTACTCGGCAACTGAGGGGAAGGATCTCCCCTGGCAGATTGAAGGTGAGAGGGTCCACCAAGTCAGGGATTGTCTGACGCGTGGAGGTAGTAGAATGGGACGATCTAGGGAGGATGTTTTCCTGTCCCATGCTGAGAGAAGGGCTAACTGGAGTGGGTGGGTATGAAACTGGCCAAATGGAATGGCTTCCATGGCCGTGACCATTTTCCCCAGGACTCGTATGCAGAGTCGCAGAGGCAGAGCTGAGTGTTAACGCACAGATGTTTCTTCTGAGATCCGTGATCTTGTTCTCTGGGAGTAGAATCTTGGCCCGGGAGGTGTCGAACACCATGCCTAGGAAGGTCAGGTGCTGGCAAGAGGTGAGGGAGGACTTGTCCCTGTTCACGATCCAGCCGAGCCGAGAGAGAGTATCGAGGGTGATCTTTAGGCTGTGATATCAGTCTTTGTAGGACGGCCCCTTAATCAATAGGTCGTCCAAGTAGGGAATGAAGAGGATTCCCTTGAAGTGGAGGATGGCCATGACAGTAGCCATCACCTTGGTGAATACCCTGGGAGCCGAGGCTAACCCGAACGGAAGGGCTGAGAACTGGTAGTGATTGATTTGGGTCGCAAACCAAAGGAATCTCTGATGAGACTGGCAAGTAGGGATGTGGAGGTAGGCATCTTGGATGTCAACTAAGGAAAGGAACTCTTCGGGTTCCATGGAAGAGATCACCGGAGAGATTCCATCCTGAAATGACTGAGTCGAACCTGGTGGTTTAGGAGCTTGGAGGTCCAAGATCGGGTGGAACGATCCATCCTTCTTTGGGACTACGAATAGGTTGGAATAGAAACCCATGAAGCGCTGTTTTGAGGATATGGGGATAATGACTCCTGATGCCAGGAGAGAATTGAAGGCCTCGAAAAAACCTGAAAAGTGGGCCTCGTCCCTTGGAGAACTGGACAAGAAAAAATGGTTGTGCAGAAGGGTGGAGAATTCTATTTTGTATCCTGTGGAGACTCGCTCTCTGACCCAGGCGTCGTCGACTGCCGCTAGCCAGGCATCCTGGAAGAGGAAGAGATGGCCGCTCACCCTTGGAGGAGTCCCAGGTGAGTGTGGCAAGTCATGTGGAGGAGAATTTGTTGGGTCGGGGTCGTGAGGTCTTGTTAGTGGGACCCTGTCTGCGCCAGGCCGGGGCGGGTTTGGAAGAAGGCTTTCTTCTTCCTCTGTGTTGGATGACGGTCCTGTAGGTCTGGAGCCTGGGGGAAGCAAAGGGGCAAAATTGGGGGGTCAGTCTGGGGTTGAACAGACGTTTGGGCTTAGGCTGGGGGAGGGAGGTGCTTTTTTTTCCCCCTTTGCGTCGGAGATGAGCTGATCTAGTTTAGTCCCGAACAGGCGAGAGCCTTGAAAGGGGAAATTGGTGAGGGATTTTTTGGACTGAGGGTCAGTGTTCCAGGCCTTGAGCCACAGGATCCTGGGTATGGCTACGGTATTACTGCTGACCCGGGCTGAGCAGTTGGCTGCGTCTAGGGAAGCAGTTAAGAGGTACTTTCCAGCGTGCGCAATTTGGTCAGCTAGATCCGCCATATCTTCTGTGGGGGCTGAAGCGTTAAGGCCCTGGTGCAGGGTCTTTGCCCAGGCGGAAATGGATTTGGCTACCCAGGCGGAGGCGAAGACAGAACAAAGGGAAGCCCTTGAGAACTCGTATGCCGACTTAGCTAGTGATTCCACCTGCATGTCTGCGCTATCCTTAAGGGTTGACCCGTCGGGTTGCGATAGAATGGTCTTGGAGGAGAGGCGAGATACTGGAGGGTCGACGGAAGGGGACTCGGACCACCGATTGACTAGTTCAGGGATGAAGGGAAATAGGATGTCAAGCTGCTGCTTTCCTGGGAAGAGCTTGTCAGGATGCTCCCAGCTGTCAATCATGTCCTGCCTTTTGGGTCTATGGTCTGTGTCGGATTCTGAGTCAGACTCCGGAATGGAGCCGGGTGATTCCTCCAGGGGAGATAGGGCTGAGGGCAGCATGGGGGACGCGGGTGATGACGGGGACCTGAAGGAAGGGGGAGAGAGAGTCTGCTTCCTCGGCCTGACCAGTGTTCTGTTCGTGTGAGCACGGTGGCTGGGTGCCTGTGTGTCGTGTTGAGCCCCGCTCGCAGAGGTGGAAGCTGCAGTTGATGCGGGCAAACGCTCCATGACTTGGACCAGGGATTGTGAAACTTTGTGGTGAGGTCTGACAAGGAGTGAGAAAAGGCAATGGCCCACTCCGGAGGGGGGAGTTGGTTGCTTTCCTGGGCTGCGGGGGACTCCTGATCTGAAGACATGGTGTAAGGGCTGCAGGCTGGACAGAAAGCAGAGGCCTGGCCTGTGGACCACTTCTTAGTACACAGGACGCAGGCGTAGTGTACTATGTTAGAGTACTATGTTGGGAGAGGGACGGAAGAGGGGCTGCCAGGGCCTGATCATATAGCTGGTGGATACTGCAGAAGGAGGCTAATGCTGTAAGATATACAGCCCGGACAGAGCCTACCCGGTCAGATGAGAGGGTCCCATCAGGTATAACGACTTTCCCCGGTGAAGTTGGTGCTCTTCAGCGGGTTAGCTGTGTCCAGCCGGTCAGCAGATGTGCGGCTTAGTCCAGCAGCGCAGGCAATGACTGGGAGGCAGGGAATTAGGGTACTAAACTTGCTCAAAAAGGGGTGTTACCTTACAGGGAGATATTACGTTTGTAAGGTACACCCCCTGGCCTTTTTCCCCTCCCTCATGGTTGCCCTGACTTCTTGTGGACAAAGGAAGGGGTGTGGTTACAGCCGTTATGCTGGTGAGGTGGGCGGGATTAAGGCTGAACCCGCACGGGGGAATGCCTGATGGCGTTGCGCTGCGGGGGAGCACTGCTATAGGCCGGCGTGTGCATGATTCTGAGCTCGGCCGTATGTGAGGGACGTGTCTCAGTGTAGGCCGCAAGCCGGGAACTAAATTTTGCGGGCACGGTCGTGACCGCGAGGAGTGAGGGGGCCCTTTGGGGTGCCTGCATCAGGGTGCATCGCCGCGATCTGAGATGCGGGGTGCCAGACATCTAGCAGCTACAGGAGGTGAGGTGCCAAGGTGCTGCCGCGGTGTTGGTGGAGCCACGGTACCAGAGGGGCAGGTGGTCCCTTTGCGGTGCCTGCGTCTGGGAGTGCTGCCGCGATCTGAGATGTGGGGGACCGGACGACTAGTCGCTGTGGGAGGTGAGGTGCCCTGATGCTGCCGCAGCGTTGGTGGAGGGGAGCCATGGTACCCGAGTCTGTGGTCCTCTCTGGGTCTTCTCACAGTCTTCTCACTTCGGTGGACGTCGTCCGGAGCCCCGGTGGTAGGGTGGGGGTGGGTTGTCGCTGGATGGCGTCCATCCGCACGGTCTCAGTACTGGACTGTGCAGAAGACGGGATCAACCCCTGTGAAGGGAAAAGGCCACAAGTGGCCCCATCTTCCTCCCAGCCCGCTCCGAGGAGAGGGCTGGGATATGAGGCAGGATTGATCTTCTCCTGGACCTCCTGAGCACCGATGGGTGACAGGGGGGGGGGGGGGGGGTCCTGCCTCGCAGGGTGAGAGTTGGCGATGTGGGTGACACCACATTGCTCTCTCTGGCACACCTATGCGGGAAAACAGGGTGAGATTTTTCACCCTGCTACCCTGGGAAGAAAGAATCTGAAAAAGAAAAGCGAAAAGATTAATAAACTACAACAGGGTACCTGAAAAAGAAAAAATGGATCTGGGGTGAGATCCAGGTCCGCCTCCTACTGACACTACGCGCCAGTCAGTGGGTGCGTACTGCGGAGGAGGAGCTAACCCTTTTTTTCTAGCATAGTGTCAGCCTCCTAGCGACAGTAGCACACGCCCATAGTTACCTGTGTCCCCCAATGATGCGATAAAGAAAATAAGTTACATATATGAAAAAAAAAAAAAAAAGGAGTTCTCTTAGACTTGTTTTCACTGGCACAGAGTTCCCTGACTCAAACTCAATATCCTTATAAGTCATACATGAAGCTTGTGTGTTGGGGTCCTTACTCTGACAGCGAAATACAGATATGTGAAACCAGCCTCAAAAAGGCCTATTTAATTGATAGAGGTTCAAATTTATTTTTTACCAGGCATAGCCACCAGTGTGAATTATCTCCTGCGCTTGTGTTAAGTGACTGTCACACAACAAGATAACATAAATCAATTTTAATACAAGTTTAAGGACACAAGAATGAAAACTAAAAAAGTAAACTATTGGACAAAAATAAGAAGGAAAAAGCAAATCACAATTGTGAAATTACTTATATTTGTAGATTTGAAATTGGTGTCCGTGACTGCTGAAGAAATGTACTCTAAAAAGGTTTTACATTTTTTTGGCTATCTGATCTAATATAAGGAAAAGTACAACACTTACTGAATACGTTGCAAAAGAATTGTTTCTTAAATTTACTTTCAGTGTGCTGGATTCCCCAACAAGTGTAGAAGGAAAGGTATACAAATCCTCAGATGCAAAAACTCCCCGAACCGCCTCATCTTGCCTAGTACATATAATAAAGAAAAGTGCATATGAATGTATGATAATGCATTGGCTTGTTAATCAAAATAGCCACTTATAACAGACAAGAAATATAATTCAAATTGCTTTATTTATGGGTCTTGTGCTGACGTGTTACACTAGTAACTATATGGAGAGAGCCCAGGAATGCATGAAGCTGGTTGATCATGTACATTATGTAATGTACATTAGTAACCTATACTTGAATTACAGAACACTCTTCATAACGAAAGACATTTTTACATACGGCGGTTTTAGAGTAGATGCCTCAGAGCCAGATCTCTTCCTTGGCTTTACTTTATCTTCCATCTTCGCTAAGGTTTCAGATGAAATTTTTGCCCACTCGCTTTGATCTTTGATGCCCTTAGTTGAAAAAAATACACAAATTATTCAAGGTCTTGAATGTGCAATTAAGAATGCAAGGTGCATATATGTTATAACAATTACTCTACCCTTCAAGGCTTAGTTTCCATGATGAGCTTTTGGTGCGATTTTGATGCACCAGTTTCCTAATTTACCGTATTTTTCGGATTATAAAATGCACTTTTTTTTCTACTAAATTTGTGAGAAAAAGGTGGCTGCCCCCCAAGTAAGCTACTGTTAAAACGAATTATAAGATCACCATTTTTATTAAAAAATGTTTTTTTTCCTATTTTAGATCCCAAAATTTGGGGTACGTCTCAATCTGCAAAATACGGTAAATAATAGATGCAGAAATTCTGCAGCGTCAAAAACTCACCAAAAGCTCATAGTGGATACGTAGCCTAATACTGTACTTAATTTTCTATCAAATACTTTATATTGATAAAAAAAAATAAAAAAATTTGGCACTTGTGTTGACTAAACTTTCTATTATTTTTTTGTGCGATAGATAGGGATTTTCACATTTTTGAACTACGTTACAACATATTTTCCCTTTCACTGGAGCGGTCAAAACAGTCTCAGTTACAGGTAGGGTTGGCTGCCTCCTCTTCACTTATTTGGGCAAAAAAATCAGAGACCAAAATTTTTAGACATATTTCTCGTGTCTTTATACAGGCCACATGCCCCAATCTAAATAACTAGCTCATGGGATACCGCTAGAGGCCTTCATGAAAAATTAGGACTGCTGCTGCATCCTACACTGTGCCAGCTGCTAAAAAAATGAATATTCACTGCTCCCCAAGCCCATGGGTTGTAGTGAATAGTCATGGTCTTTAATAGCTGGCACACAGACCGCAGAGCGGCAGCAGGAGCCGGGCTGTGGCTATAGTGTGCGCGCTATTAAGGAGAGTGAATTGTCACTGCTCCCCACGCACACAGTCCCGGCGTGGGGAGCAGTGACTATTCCGGCAGAGTATCTCAGTGTGAGGCGCATGGCAGTTATGTCATGTGCGGCTCACAGTGAGATCAGTGTCGGGAGTAGAGCAGGACGCAGCGCTGGAGAAGAGAGCAGGTAAGTATAATAGTTTATTTTTTTGTGTAGCGTGATGGGGATCAGGACTGCCATACATACCAGGAAGGAAGAGGTATGATGGGTGCCATACATACCAGGAAGGAAGAGGTATGATGGGTGCCATACATACTAGGAAGGAAGAGGTATGATGGGTGCCATACATACTAGGAAGGAAGAGGTATGATGGGGGCTATGCATAACCAGGATGAAGGGAGCAATACATACCAGGAAGAGGGATGAGGGGGGCCATGCATATCAGGATGGGGATGAGGGCAACGTATAATAGGAAGGAAGGGGCAATATATACCAGGATGGGGAATATTAATAGAATTGGGGGACATTACGCCTATACCAGTGTCAGCAGAAGACCCCCCTCCCCCTTGACAGGGCATCATGACCACATTTTTTGCTTACATTTTTTTTCATCCTCTAAAACCTAGGTGCGTCTTATGGTCCGGTGCGTCTTATAGTCCGAAAAATATGGTATGTACACTTCGCTTGCATTTATATGCACCCGTACCCTGATTTTGTCTATGTATACATATTTGAATAACTCCTGCTTTTGTGTACAGCAGCCACCTTCTGTGGAGCGTAGTATATAGAGGTAGGAACTGTATTTAGGTGTGTATCCATTAAAGGATCTGCATACATAAGTACATTGAGACCTATGGCTCAGATTCCTTTAGATCGGCGTTTGGTACGTTAGTCTTAATGAGGGGCATGCAAAAATAAAATGAGAAATTCATTAACAGGTGCACATCATTAATGAATTTGGTGCATCATCTTAGTGGTGTGTTCCTTGTCAGAAACATTACTCCATTCATGGACTGCAATATTTCCAGCTTAATTGTATTTCACCACCTTCAATGAATTCCACTGGTTGGTGTAATCACACCCAGTCTCCTCTCAAGGTCTGAAACTAGTGGAAAACACCCCCCAAAAATTATAATAAAAAACAAAACAAAACCCACAAACACATTTTTGTCTATGCTCTGCAAAAATGTTGTGACTTTTAAAAGAGATTAATGCCACTTTTCTGTCAAACGCTTTGATGAATCTTTCCCATAGTCACCTCTGCATGTTGAATGTAGTTGTGCAAATAACTAAAAGGAAAGCAGCATGGACAATTTGATATAAGGGGTGCACGCCTCTATGGACTTGATCCAACAGTCACTAACTACCAATAAATGTGAAGTGTGAGGCAGCACATCCAGTAAATTAACCTTTTTACTCAAGCTCACTGGAGCAGAAAAGTCGCATGGGCTAATAAAAGGATAATTTCACTGGATGTGCTACCTCACACTTGATATTCATTAGTTGCTCAAATAGGCGTCTTAGGCTACCGTACATGTCTGTCTCTGGTTTCTTGCTGTTTATGGCAGAAACTATTTTAGTATAAAATTGCTAGATTAATTGATTTGATAGTAAGATAACAAAAATATCACATGCAAAAATAATTGTTGTGTTAAATGCATGTGGTCTGGTCTAAGGTTGTGCTATTCAAAAAAACACAAAATAACATTTTTACATTTCTCTAAGCAACTGTTAAACCATATTCTTTTTCTGTACACGGAAAGTGATAAATATTTCATGGATGTTGAATTTTGACCCCACCACTTTCACACTGGATTATCCTAGTTAAAAAATATGCGCCCTTCTATAAAATGCTATATAATGGCCAAGAAATGCTCACACAAATTCTAAAAGGTTTGGTCTACAACAGTGACTGGTTTCTGATTCGCTTTTGCAGAGGGATAGTTGAATTCTTCATTTATAGAGTACTTGTTTATATGTATTGTACATTAGCTGTTACTCCACTGCCTAGCTGAGAAATCAAGATGGAAGTGTGTGTGTTGTGTGTATCACAACTATAATTTAATGTCCCCATTACATTAAGTTCATGATGGGGAATCAGCTGGAGATTTATTGCTTTTAGAAATTCTACTCCTGGCTTTTTTTCCCTTCTGTGGTCACACTTCTTTGCATGGACTTCTGATATGTCAAATGTACTAGGACAGACCAGGACTAAGTTTTTCTTTATCTCGCTATATAGTACACTAGCTGTACTACCCGGCTTCGCCCGGGTTAATAACTGCTGTTAGCAAAATAGAATTTAACAAAAATTTATTCTCCACACAAAAACCACAAAACAAATAGATAGAAAGTTCATTGGCTCTTGAGGAAGCAGTTCTTGTTCTCTTGTCTGCAAGCCTCGCTTCCCTCTCCTCAGAAAGTTCATTGGCCCTTGAGGAAGCCGCTCTTGTTTTCATGTCTGCAAGCCTCGCTTCCCTCTCCTCAGAAAGTTCATTGGCCCTTGAGGAAGCAGCTCTTGTTTTCATGTCTGCAAGCCTCGCTTCCCTCTGCTCAGAAAGTTCATTGGCTCTTGAGGAAGCAGCTGCTGTTCTCATGTGAATCAGCCTTGTTTCTCGGTCTTCACATTTTTCATTGGCCCATAATGCAGCTTTTCTTTTCGCATCAGCTGACATTCATGCAATGAAATTCCTTTTCTTATGAGGCATTATTGTGGTAAAAATAGTCTGTAACTGGCAGTTTCTATATCCTCTCACATAGAAGTAATGTGACGGACATCAGCCTTTCCACCAACACACCCTAACTGACATCTTATTACCTTACACAAGCTCTGTTATACTGAGAATGTCCATTGTTGCCTATATTAACCAATCACAGCTCAGATTAATTAACTGTAGCAAAATAGAAGCTGAGCTGTGATTGGTTGCTATTGGCAGCCTGATAAATCTTTGTGAGATGAGTTTTGTGTGTGCTGAGGGTGGTATAGGTGTTCAAGCACGTGGTAGTGTGTGGCGCATTTTGTGTGTGTTCATATCCCCGTGTGTGGTGAGTATGAGTATCCCATGTCGGGGCCCCACCTTAGCAACTGTACGGTATATACTCTTAGGCGCCATCGCTCTCATTCTTTAATTCTCACTTGTTCACATGTGGCAGCTGTCAATTTGCCTCCAACACTTTTCCTTTCACTTTTTCCCCATTATGTAGATAGCGACAAAATTGTTTGGTGAATTGGAACATGCGGGATTAAAATTTCGCCTCACAACATAGCCTATGACGCTCCCGGGGTCCAGACGTGTGACTGTGCAAAATTTTGTGGCTGTAGCTGTGCCAATCCCGGACACACACACACACACATTGTGGAAGAAAACAATGAACATTTACCTTTTTTTCACAAAACTGCTACTTTAACCTCAAATTTTTAATTTTCACAAGGGCAGCCAGAAAAAATGGACCCCAAAATGTGTTGTGCAATTTCTCCTGAGCACGCTGATACCCCATATGTGGTGCAAAGCCACTGTTTGGGCGCACGGCATGGCTTGGAAGGTAAGTAGCGCCATTTGACTTTTGGAATGGAAATTTGACTGGAATCGATAGCGGACGCCATGTTGCATTTGGAGAGCCCCTGAGGTGCCTAAACAGAGGAAACCCCCAACAAGTGACCCCATTTTGGAAACTAGACCCCTCAAGGAACTTATCTAGATGTGTGGTGAGCACCTTGAACCCCCAGGGGCTTCACAGAATTTTATAATGTTGAAGTGTGAAAATAAAAAAACACATTTTTAACACAAAACTGCTACTTTAGCCTCAAATTTTTAATTTTCACAAGGGCAGACAGAAAAAATGGACCCCAAAATGTGTTGTGCAATTTCTCCTGAGCACGCTGATACCCCATATGTGGTGCAAAGCCACTGTTTGGGCGCACGGCATGGCTCGGAAGGTAAGGAGCGCCATTTGACTTTTGGAATGGAAATTTGACTGGAATGGATAGCGGACGCCATGTTGCATTTGGAGAGCCCCTGAGGTGCCTAAACAGAGGAAACCCACAACAAGTGACCGAATTTTACAATCTACTCCTCTGTATAAATTAATCTAGTGGTGGGAAAATAAGTAGATAGGTAAATGGTCACTAAACCCATAGATGAATTCCCACAGAGGTGTCATTTCCATAATGGGGTCACTTCAGGGGGGATTATGCTGTTCTGGCACTTTTCAGAGTACCAGAGCTAAAGAATCCCCCCTGAAGTGACCCCATTTTGGAAATGACACCCCTCTGGGAATTCATCTATGGGTTTAGTGACCATTTTAACTCAATGGATGATTTCCAGAAACAAGCACGCAATGGAAGGTTTAGATTCTGGAGAACCCCCCCCCTGGAAATTAAGTGAGCTCTACTCGAATGTGTCATTCACTAAATGAACCAAATGTTTGAATGACAAATTGGGATACATTTTTACAGTTTAAAAACGTGGTTCTGTGTGGAATATTTTAAAGCAGTCAGTGACGCATAAGGCTGGCAATGATGGGCATTGTGGGCAATAGTAGCGGGTATCACGCCTCATTCCTCTCTTAGTACATACACGACATCTTTTCTGGGGGTTCCTTCTTGTTTCCGTTGCTGGAATAAGTGCAATAAAATGTCGCTCAGTGAGTCTTTTCACATCCTCAGATTCTAATGGATGAGCGGGGCTAACACTTTGAAAGACAAGATTTTCAATTACCTTTTCTTGATAATCAAGAAAAGGATCTGAATTTCCTGCTTTTTTGTACAACACAAAAGAATTGTATGTGGCCACCTGAAACAAATAACCAACTTTTTATACCAGGTATAGGACTTTCTTGATACCTGGTATGGCTGTAGAACCTGGTCTGCAAGCTCCACACCCCCCATGTGTTTGTTGTAGTCAATGACTGACACAGGTTTTTGCTTCGGAGTGGTGGATTCTAGTTCTACAGTGGCCCTTGTGGCATCTGTGTGGATCGAGCTGAGGACAAAAATATCCCTCTTATCCCTATATTTCAGGGCAAGCAGCTCTCCGTTGCGTACAGCCCCTGACTGCCCCTTTTGAAACGTTTGGTTGACCAATGGTTGTGGAAACCCCTGACGGTTTTTACGGATGGTCCCACAAGCCCCGATGTTGTGTTCAACCAGACTTTTAAATAGGGGTATGCTGGTGTAATAATTGTCCACATATAGATTGTAGCCTTTTTGAAAAAATGGACTTATCAGCTCCCAAACAATTTTTGCAGATGTCCCCAGATAAGTAGGGCATCCTGGTGGGTTTAGTTGGCTATCTTTCCCCTCATATATGCGGAAAGCGGATGTGTATCCGGTTGAATTTTCGCACATTTTATAGATCTTTATTCCAAACCTTGCCCTTTTAGATGGGATAAATTGCTTGAGGTGCAGTCTTCCTTTGAATTTTACAAGGGACTCATCTATAGAAATATTTTGTGTTGGAGTGTAGAGGTTTAAGAATTTTTCTGACAAATTTTCAATGATGGGTCTAATTTTATATAACCTGTCATGTTCTGGGGCATTTCTGGGCAGGCATTAAATATTGTCGTTAAAATGCCAAAACTGCATGATCATTTCATAACGGGTCCTAGGCAGAACGACTGAAAACATAGGGGTGGCTTGAACAGGGTGGTTGGACCAGTAGGATCGAATGCTCGGTTTTTTAACAAGCCCCATGGCAAATGTAAGTCCTAAAAATTTTTTTATTTCCGGGACATTAGTTGGTGTCCATAAATTTGCCCTAGCATAGTAAGATCGGGGATTCTGGCTTATGAATTGGGATGCATATAAATTTGTTTGCACGACAATATGCTCTAGCAAGCTGTCTGTAAAAAACAAATTAAAAAAATGAGTTGGTCCAAAATCTTCCACCTCCACATTTATACCAGGAATGGCGTTGAAATCAGGGCTGAATGGAGCAGCCGAATCCGAAGCCTCCCATCTGGGAAATGCTAGATCATGTGGCAAAGCCCCTTGTACACTGGCGTGCGCCAATTCACTAGTAGCAGGGACAGCGCTTGTACTGGGCAGTGTTCCCTGATTTTGAGACGTTTCTCCAGTAGCGCTATTTGCCCCTATTGTTGTACTGGTCCTTGGGCTTGAGGATGGAACAGAATCACTGCTTATTTCTGAGCTCTCAGTGTCGCCGCTACTAAAGCCCTCAAAATCCACATCTCCATCTGAGATTGCGCTGTCATCAGTGTCAGAACACAGCAGGGCATACACCTCCTCTGCGGTATAAGTCTGACGGGCCATTTTATTATTTTTTGACTGGACTGATCTGACAGGACTGACTGATCTGACAGGACTGACTGATCTGACAGGACTGACTGACCTGACAGGACTGACTGACCTGACAGGACTGACTGATCTGACAGGACTGACTGATCGATCCGACAGGACTGACTGACTGATCGATCCGACAGGACTGACTGACTGATCGATCCGACAGGACTGACTGACTGATCGATCCGACAGGACTGACTGATCGATCCGACAGGACTGACTGACTGATCGATCCGACAGGACTGACTGACTGATCGATCCGACAGGACTGACTGACTGATCGATCCGACAGGACTGACTGACTGATCGATCCGACAGGACTGACTGACTGATCGATCCGACAGGACTGACTGACTGATCGATCCGACAGGACTGACTGACTGATCGATCCGACAGGACTGACTGACTGATCGATCCGACAGGACTGACTGACTGATCGATCCGACAGGACTGACTGACTGATCGATCCGACAGGACTGACTGACTGATCGATCCGACAGGACTGACTGACTGATCGATCCGACAGGACTGACTGATCTGACAGGACTGACTGATCTGACAGGACTGACTGATCTGACAGGACTGACTGATCTGACAGACTGACAGACTGACTGATCTGACAGGACTGACTGATCTGACAGGACTGACTGATCTGACAGGACTGACAGGACTGACTGACTGATCGATCCGACAGGACTGACTGATCTGACAGACTGACAGACTGACTGATCTGACAGGACTGACTGATCTGACTGGACTGACTGACTGATCGATCCGACAGGACTGACTGACTGATCGATCCGACAGGACTGACTGATCTGACAGGACTGACTGATCTGACAGGACTGACTGATCTGACAGGACTGACTGATCTGACAGACTGACAGACTGACTGATCTGACTGACTGACTGATCTGACAGGACTGACTGATCTGACTGGACTGACTGACTGATCGATCCGACAGGACTGACTGACTGATCGATCCGACAGGACTGACTGATCTGACAGGACTGACTGATCTGACAGGACTGACTGATCTGACAGGACTGACTGATCTGACAGGACTGACAGGACTGACTGACTGATCGATCCGACAGGACTGACTGACTGACTGATCTGACAGGACTGACTGAACTGACAGGACTGACTGATCTGACAGGACTGACTGATCTGACAGGACTGACTGATCTGACAGGACTGACTGATCTGACAGGACTGACTGATCTGACAGGACTGACTGATCTGACAGGACTGACTGATCTGACAGGACTGACTGATCTGACAGGACTGACTGATCTGACAGGACTGACTGATCTGACAGGACTGACTGATCTGACAGGACTGACTGATCTGACAGGACTGACTGATCTGACAGGACTGACTGATCTGACAGACTGACAGACTGACTGACTGATCGATCCGACAGGACTGACTGATCTGACAGGACTGACTGATCTGACAGGACTGACTGATCTGACAGGACTGACTGATCTGACAGACTGACAGACTGACTGATCTGACTGACTGACTGATCTGACAGGACTGACTGATCTGACTGGACTGACTGACTGATCGATCCGACAGGACTGACTGACTGATCGATCCGACAGGACTGACTGATCTGACAGGACTGACTGATCTGACAGGACTGACTGATCTGACAGGACTGACTGATCTGACAGGACTGACAGGACTGACTGACTGATCGATCCGACAGGACTGACTGACTGACTGATCTGACAGGACTGACTGAACTGACAGGACTGACTGATCTGACAGGACTGACTGATCTGACAGGACTGACTGATCTGACAGGACTGACTGATCTGACAGGACTGACTGATCTGACAGGACTGACTGATCTGACAGGACTGACTGATCTGACAGGACTGACTGATCTGACAGGACTGACTGATCTGACAGGACTGACTGATCTGACAGGACTGACTGATCTGACAGGACTGACTGATCTGACAGGACTGACTGATCTGACAGGACTGACTGATCTGACAGGACTGACTGATCTGACAGGACTGACTGATCTGACAGGACTGACTGATCTGACTGATCTGACAGACTGACTGATCTGACAGACTGACAGACTGACTGATCTGACAGGACTGACTGATCTGACTGGACTGACTGACTGATCGATCCGACAGGACTGACTGACTGATCGATCCGACAGGACTGACTGATCTGACAGGACTGACTGATCTGACAGGACTGACTGATCTGACAGACTGACAGACTGACTGATCTGACAGGACTGACTGATCTGACAGGACTGACAGGACTGACTGACTGATCGATCCGACAGGACTGACTGACTGACTGATCTGACAGGACTGACTGATCTGACAGGACTGACTGACTGATCGATCCGACAGGACTGACTGACTGATCGATCCGACAGGACTGACTGACTGATCGATCCGACAGGACTGACTGACTGATCGATCCGACAGGACTGACTGATCTGACAGGACTGACTGATCTGACAGGACTGACTGATCTGACAGGACTGACTGATCTGACAGGACTGACTGATCTGACAGGACTGACTGATCTGACAGGACTGACTGATCTGACAGGACTGACTGATCTGACAGGACTGACTGATCTGACAGACTGACTGATCTGACAGACTGACTGATCTGACAGACTGACTGATCTGACAGACTGACTGATCTGACAGACTGACAGACTGACTGATCTGACAGGACTGACTGATCTGACAGGACTGACAGGACTGACTGACTGATCGATCCGACAGGACTGACTGACTGACTGATCTGACAGGACTGACTGATCTGACAGGACTGACTGATCTGACAGGACTGACTGACTGATCGATCCGACAGGACTGACTGATCTGACTGACTGACTGATCTGACTGGACTGACTGACTGATCGATCCGACAGGACTGACTGATCTGACTGACTGACTGATCTGACTGGACTGACTGATCTGACTGGACTGACTGATCTGACAGGACTGACTGATCTGACAGGACTGACTGACTGACTGATCTGACAGGACTGACTGATCTGACAGGACTGACTGACTGATCGATCCGACAGGACTGACTGATCTGACAGGACTGACTGACTGATCGATCCGACAGGACTGACTGATCTGACTGGACTGACTGATCTGACAGGACTGACTGATCTGACAGGACTGACTGATCTGACAGGACTGACAGGACTGACTGACTGATCGATCCGACAGGACTGACTGATCTGACTGACTGACTGATCTGACAGGACTGACTGACTGATCGATCCGACAGGACTGACTGATCTGACTGACTGACTGATCTGACTGGACTGACTGATCTGACTGGACTGACTGATCTGACAGGACTGACTGATCTGACAGGACTGACTGACTGACTGATCTGACAGGACTGACTGATCTGACAGGACTGACTGACTGATCGATCCGACAGGACTGACTGATCTGACAGGACTGACTGATCTGACAGGACTGACTGATCTGACAGGACTGACTGATCTGACAGGACTGACTGATCTGACAGGACTGACTGATCTGACAGGACTGACTGATCTGACAGGACTGACTGATCTGACAGGACTGACTGATCTGACAGGACTGACTGATCTGACAGGACTGACTGATCTGACAGGACTGACTGATCTGACAGGACTGACTGATCTGACAGGACTGACTGATCTGACAGGACTGACTGATCTGACAGGACTGATCTGACAGGACTGATCTGACAGGACTGATCTGACAGGACTGACTGATCTGACAGGACTGATCTGACAGGACTGACTGATCTGACAGGACTGACTGATCTGACAGGACTGACTGATCTGACAGGACTGACTGATCTGACAGGACTGATCTGACAGGACTGACTGATCTGACAGGACTGATCTGACAGGACTGACTGATCTGACAGGACTGACTGATCTGACAGGACTGACTGATCTGACAGGACTGACTGATCTGACAGGACTGACTGATCTGACAGGACTGACTGATCTGACAGGACTGACTGATCTGACAGGACTGACTGATCTGACAGGACTGACTGATCTGACAGGACTGACTGATCTGACAGGACTGACTGATCTGACAGGACTGATCTGACAGGACTGACTGATCTGACAGGACTGACTGATCTGACAGGACTGACTGATCTGACAGGACTGACTGATCTGACAGGACTGACTGATCTGACAGGACTGACTGATCTGACAGGACTGACTGATCTGACAGGACTGACTGATCTGACAGGACTGACTGATCTGACAGGACTGACTGATCTGACAGGACTGACTGATCTGACTGATCTGACAGACTGACTGATCTGACAGGACTGACTGACTGATCTGACAGGACTGACTGACTGATCTGACAGGACTGACTGATCTGACAGGACTGACTGATCTGACAGGACTGACTGATCTGACTGATCTGACAGACTGACTGATCTGACAGACTGACAGACTGACTGATCTGACAGGACTGACTGATCTGACTGGACTGACTGACTGATCGATCCGACAGGACTGACTGACTGATCGATCCGACAGGACTGACTGATCTGACAGGACTGACTGATCTGACAGGACTGACTGATCTGACAGGACTGACTGATCTGACAGGACTGACTGATCTGACAGGACTGACTGATCTGACAGGACTGACTGATCTGACAGGACTGACTGATCTGACAGGACTGACTGATCTGACAGGACTGACTGATCTGACAGGACTGATCTGACAGGACTGATCTGACAGGACTGACTGATCTGACAGGACTGACTGATCTGACAGGACTGATCTGACAGGACTGACTGATCTGACAGGACTGACTGATCTGACAGGACTGACTGATCTGACAGGACTGACTGATCTGACAGGACTGACTGATCTGACAGGACTGACTGATCTGACAGGACTGACTGATCTGACAGGACTGACTGATCTGACAGGACTGACTGATCTGACAGGACTGACTGATCTGACAGGACTGATCTGACAGGACTGATCTGACAGGACTGACTGATCTGACAGGACTGATCTGACAGGACTGACTGATCTGACAGGACTGACTGATCTGACAGGACTGACTGATCTGACAGGACTGACTGATCTGACAGGACTGATCTGACAGGACTGACTGATCTGACAGGACTGATCTGACAGGACTGACTGATCTGACAGGACTGACTGATCTGACAGGACTGACTGATCTGACAGGACTGATCTGACAGGACTGATCTGACAGGACTGACTGATCTGACAGGACTGATCTGACAGGACTGACTGATCTGACAGGACTGACTGATCTGACAGGACTGACTGATCTGACAGGACTGACTGATCTGACAGGACTGATCTGACAGGACTGACTGATCTGACAGGACTGATCTGACAGGACTGACTGATCTGACAGGACTGACTGATCTGACAGGACTGACTGATCTGACAGGACTGACTGATCTGACAGGACTGATCTGACAGGACTGATCTGACAGGACTGATCTGACAGGACTGACTGATCTGACAGGACTGATCTGACAGGACTGACTGATCTGACAGGACTGACTGATCTGACAGGACTGACTGATCTGACAGGACTGACTGATCTGACAGGACTGATCTGACAGGACTGACTGATCTGACAGGACTGACTGATCTGACAGGACTGATCTGACAGGACTGACTGATCTGACAGGACTGACTGATCTGACAGGACTGACTGATCTGACAGGACTGATCTGACAGGACTGACTGATCTGACAGGACTGACTGATCTGACAGGACTGACTGATCTGACAGGACTGACTGATCTGACAGGACTGACTGATCTGACAGGACTGACTGATCTGACAGGACTGACTGATCTGACAGGACTGACTGATCTGACAGGACTGACTGATCTGACAGGACTGACTGATCTGACAGGACTGACTGATCTGACTGATCTGACAGACTGACTGATCTGACAGGACTGACTGACTGATCTGACAGGACTGACTGACTGATCTGACAGGACTGACTGACTGATCTGACAGGACTGACTGACTGATCTGACAGGACTGACTGATCTGACAGGACTGACTGACTGATCTGACAGGACTGACTGATCTGACAGGACTGACTGATCTGACAGGACTGACTGACTGATCTGACAGGACTGACTGACTGATCTGACAGGACTGACTGACTGATCTGACAGGACTGACTGACTGATCTGACAGGACTGACTGACTGATCTGACAGGACTGATCTGACAGGACTGATCTGACAGGACTGATCTGACAGGACTGACTGATCTGACAGGACTGACTGATCTGACAGGACTGACTGATCTGACAGGACTGACTGATCTGACAGGACTGACTGATCTGACAGGACTGACTGATCTGACAGGACTGACTGATCTGACAGGACTGACTGATCTGACAGGACTGACTGATCTGACAGGACTGACTGATCTGACAGGACTGACTGATCTGACAGGACTGACTGATCTGACAGGACTGACTGATCTGACAGGACTGACTGATCTGACAGGACTGACTGATCTGACAGGACTGACTGATCTGACAGGACTGACTGATCTGACAGGACTGACTGATCTGACAGGACTGACTGATCTGACAGGACTGACTGATCTGACAGGACTGACTGATCTGACAGGACTGACTGATCTGACAGGACTGACTGATCTGACAGGACTGACTGATCTGACAGGACTGACTGATCTGACAGGACTGATCTGACAGGACTGATCTGACAGGACTGATCTGACAGGACTGATCTGACAGGACTGATCTGACAGGACTGATCTGACAGGACTGATCTGACAGGACTGATCTGACAGGACTGACTGATCTGACAGGACTGACTGATCTGACAGGACTGACTGATCTGACAGGACTGACTGATCTGACAGGACTGACTGATCTGACAGGACTGACTGATCTGACAGGACTGACTGATCTGACAGGACTGACTGATCTGACAGGACTGACTGATCTGACAGGACTGACTGATCTGACAGGACTGACTGATCTGACAGGACTGACTGATCTGACAGGACTGACTGATCTGACAGGACTGACTGATCTGACAGGACTGACTGATCTGACAGGACTGACTGATCTGACAGGACTGACTGATCTGACAGGACTGATCTGACAGGACTGATCTGACAGGACTGATCTGACAGGACTGACTGATCTGACAGGACTGATCTGACAGGACTGATCTGACAGGACTGATCTGACAGGACTGATCTGACAGGACTGACTGATCTGACAGGACTGACTGATCTGACAGGACTGACTGATCTGACAGGACTGACTGATCTGACAGGACTGACTGATCTGACAGGACTGACTGATCTGACAGGACTGACTGATCTGACAGGACTGACTGATCTGACAGGACTGACTGATCTGACAGGACTGACTGATCTGACAGGACTGACTGATCTGACAGGACTGACTGATCTGACAGGACTGACTGATCTGACAGGACTGACTGATCTGACAGGACTGACTGATCTGACAGGACTGACTGATCTGACAGGACTGACTGATCTGACAGGACTGACTGACTGACTGATCTGACAGGACTGACTGATCTGACAGGACTGACTGATCTGACAGGACTGACTGATCTGACAGGACTGACTGATCTGACAGGACTGACTGATCTGACAGGACTGACTGATCTGACAGGACTGACTGACTGACTGATCTGACAGGACTGACTGATCTGACAGGACTGACTGACTGATCGATCCGACAGGACTGACTGACTGATCGATCCGACAGGACTGACTGATCTGACAGGACTGACTGACTGATCTGACAGGACTGACTGACTGATCTGACAGGACTGACTGACTGATCTGACAGGACTGACTGACTGATCTGACAGGACTGACTGACTGATCTGACAGGACTGACTGACTGATCTGACAGGACTGACTGACTGATCTGACAGGACTGACTGACTGATCTGACAGGACTGACTGACTGATCTGACAGGACTGACTGACTGATCTGACAGGACTGACTGACTGATCTGACAGGACTGACTGACTGACTGATCTGACAGGACTGACTGACTGACTGATCTGACAGGACTGACTGACTGACTGATCTGACAGGACTGACTGACTGACTGATCTGACAGGACTGACTGACTGACTGATCTGACAGGACTGACTGACTGACTGATCTGACAGGACTGACTGACTGACTGATCTGACAGGACTGACTGATCTGACAGGACTGACTGATCTGACAGGACTGACTGACTGATCGATCCGACAGGACTGACTGATCTGACAGGACTGACTGACTGATCTGACAGGACTGACTGACTGATCTGACAGGACTGACTGACTGACTGATCTGACAGGACTGACTGATCTGACAGGACTGACTGACTGATCTGACAGGACTGACTGACTGATCTGACAGGACTGACTGACTGATCTGACAGGACTGACTGACTGATCTGACAGGACTGACTGACTGACTGATCTGACAGGACTGACTGACTGACTGATCTGACAGGACTGACTGATCTGACAGGACTGACTGACTGACTGATCTGACAGGACTGACTGACTGACTGATCTGACAGGACTGACTGACTGACTGATCTGACAGGACTGACTGACTGACTGATCTGACAGGACTGACTGACTGACTGATCTGACAGGACTGACTGACTGATCTGACAGGACTGACTGACTGATCTGACAGGACTGATCTGACAGGACTGATCTGACAGGACTGATCTGACAGGACTGATCTGACAGGACTGATCTGACAGGACTGATCTGACAGGACTGATCTGACCCTAACTCTTACTTTCTTTTTTATTTTATTTTTTTCACTTTTACTGCGGCAAGGCTGACAGCTCGTGTCACATTGTTTCTCCTCTGCTCTCTCACTGAGATCAGAGGAGAAACAGTGTATTTATCAGGCAGATCGCCCGGGAAAGTTTGTTGCTAAAACAAACTTCCCTGGTGATCTCTCTGATTGGCTGGTGTGACGCTGACATCATCGAGACCTGAGCCAATCAGGTCTCGATGATGTCAGAGGTCACAGCACCGGGATCCCCGCCGCTGGCAGGTATGTGGGGGGCCCCGATCGCCGACTGTCACTATCTTTTAAATGCCGCGATCGCTATGGATCGCGGCATCTAGAAGATAGGAACAGGTTAACATCATGGGGACCTGATCCAATCAGGTCCCCATTATGCCACATGTCAGAGCTATCGCTCTGAACCGGTACCACAGCGCTAGCAGGACCCTGGGGATCCTGAGCGCTGCGGGACCACCCACCGTTTTTAAACGTCGGCGCTGCATAGAGCCCAGGCAGCGCCGACGTTTATGTACAGTGGGCGGTCGGGAACCGGTTAAATATAATGTTTTAGGCCACTTAGGAAAGAGATAATTATTTTTTTAGTTGATGACAAAATGATGAGAAGTTCCTAGCCCTGGTAATCAAAAATGTCAGTATTTTTTTGGCATACAGCAAGAGTACCGGGGACTTGCAGATGTATAATGCACAGATGGGCTTACTTCTCCGCAGAGCTGGAACCTCACTTTTTGCTTCAAATGTGGCTCTGAAACTGGATGACATTCAAGGTCCCAAGACTGCGTATAATCCCCTTTGTCTCTAGGAAAAAAAGTAACTGGCACCTGGAGAAAAAAAAAAAAAAAAAACATTTTAGAAGCGCAATGACAAATAATTTGACATCAGAAGGGTGGTTAATATTAAGAGGTATGTTCACACAGTGCTTTTTGCAGCATTTTTGTCCAGATGAAAAACAATAAAAAGTGTTCACGAGAAAAACAGAGTATGTTACAAGTATTTTTTGAAGCATTGCATTGAATTAAAAAAAAAAAATGCAAAAACGTATCGGTTTTAAAAAATACACAAAGGAAAAAAATATTCATAGAAAAATGAAACGTATGAACAATCTTTAAGTGATATACTTTTAGTTTCTCATGAGAACCAAGAACTCCAGACACACGAGAGCATCTAAAAGCTGTATAGGTCGCACGATATACATCTCCACTTTGATCAATAGCCTAAAGAAAGAAACAGAAAAAAATAGGATGCGAGTCATTAGAACATGTGTAGGGGGAAAAAAAAAAAGCTTACTCAAAGACCTGAAAGAAATGGAATAGATTTGTAACCACTACAGACTAAATTTACACAGTGGTTATTTAATGCCCGTTTTCCTGGTCAAAGCAAAAGGATAACGAATAACTTTTTACATGCACATACACTCTGTAAAACAATGTGATGTTAACGCCGAGCCACTGCGAGCTCTACTTGGTATTGCTGCTGAACCCCACTCATTCAAGTGAAGGAAAGCTTCAAAACAAGTCATGAACCATGGACTAAAGTGAAGCCAAATTTTAGATGCATTCTTAACATCCTAATTAGAGTTGGTGTGAATCGATTAGATACCCTGTGTCCAGTCCATTTACCATGTCCGTAATCTGAGAAACTCAGAGTAGTCTTTTACGTGATGACAGCCTCGGGGTCCTCTTCAGATTTGTCAGCCTGGTGAGACGCCATATGGGCATCACACTGGAACAAAGATGTGCGCCAAGCAAGCAAATCAAAAGAATTGCCATGAATGACGTCAAGCAAGAGTCAAGAAAGTCATAAGTTACTTACCGGTAACAGGATTTTTCAGAGACCATGACAGCACCACGAAAGAGGGGATCCGCCCACCAAGGACAGGAAACCGACAGCCTTAAAAGGGGCGGCCCTCTCTTCTAGCCTCAGTTTGGATTACAGAGCATTGAGAGGACCACCAGGTTAGTAGACATAGCAAAACATGATAAACCAACATTTTTATAAATCACCAACTTAAGAGTGAAAATTAATAAACAAGGAGTGCTCCCACCAATGTGAAGGGAGGGAATATAAGGGTGCTGTCATGGTCTCCAAAAAATCCCGTTACCGGTAAGTAACTTATGACTATCGGTCGACCATGACAGCACCACGAGAGAATTACAGAGATGAAGAAGTTTAGGAAGGGACTACAGCTTGGAGCACCCTTCTCCCGAAAGTGAGATCAGACGAAACACCCGAATCCAGTCTATATTGCCTATAGAAGGTAGACGGAGAAGACCAGGTAGCAGCCTTACATATGTCTTCTATTGAGACACCCATCTTCTCCGCCCAGGAGGTAGTCACTGCCCGGGTGGAGTGAGCCTTCAATTCTTGTGGTATTTCCTCACCGCTGGATGTATAAGCTAGGGAAACAGCATCCCTGATCCATCTAGCTATGGTGGACTTTGTGACTTTAGAGCCTTTCCTAACACCTTGGTACAATATAAATAACAAACTATCTTTTCTAAACTCTCTGGTGACCAAGAGGTACCTAATTACACATCTCCTTACGTCTAGTGTACGAAACTCTTCTTCTTTCCGGTTACCCGGATTAGGACAGAAGGAGGGTAGGACTACTTCTTGGAGTCTGAAAACGGGTAGCTACTCTAGGGAGATAGGCGGGATCAGGTTTAAGAATTATTTTATCATCCAGGATCTGAGTGAAGGGCAAGGCTGAAGACAGGGCATGAATATCACTAACTCTCCTAGCAGATGTTAAAGCTATCAGAAGTGCTGTCTTAAGGGAGAGGGACTTAAGAGTGGCTAACTATTGGCTCAAAGGGTGGACTAGTTCAGGCTTTAAGAACCAAATTTAGATCTCAGGGTACCAATTTGCTTTTGACAATGGGCCTGGACCTAAAGGCGGCTTTAATGAAACGCGAAATCCAATAATTACTCGCCAGATCACAGCTATATTAGGCGCCTAAGGCGGACACCTGAACCTTCAGGGTGCTAGTGGCTAGCCCTAACTCAAGACCTTTTTGCAGAAATTCTAGAATTTTACTTATTGCAGCCTCCTCACCGACTCTGGAACTGGAAAATGATAAAAACTTCTTCCAGGTTCTCGCATAAATTCTGGTTGTAATAGGCTTACGGCTACGCATTAAGGTCGTCACTAAGCCTTGGGGTTTTTATTTGGGATCCAGGGAACAGAAGAGCCGAGTTTTCCGATTTAACTTTGTAGCAAACAAGTCCACTACTGGAGGTCCCCATCTTTGGACAATTTGGGAGAAAATGTCCTGATTTAGTTCCCATTCCCTCTGTCTCAGGGTTTAGCGGCTTAAGTAGTCTGCCCTTGAATTTTTTTTCCCTTTTATATGAAGGGCTGTTAGGAAACAAAGATGGCATTCCGAGACCGGAAAGAGCTGATCCGCCACTCTCATTAGAGATCTTGATCGTTTACCCCCTTGGTTGGAGAGACTCTTTTCCGAATTAGACCATGACCCCTGGGTTACCATATCTCCAAGATGGGCCCCCCACCCACTGGAACTGGCATCGGTAGTAATAGTTCGGGTTGTTCTAAAAACCCAGGGGACCCCTCTGGATAAGTTCACTTCATTATCCCACCACAGTAAGGATTCAACTGACCGGGAAGACAAGGAAAACCTCCCCTCCAAGCGCCCCTTCAACATAACTTCATTATGCAGTACATCCCATTGTAAAACCCTGGAGTAATAATGAGCCCACAGAACCCCGAGAAGGCAAGATGTCAGGGTACCTAACAGGGACATCGCAGTTCTCAGGGACATGACTGGGTTTGACACTGCCCTTTTTACTTGATCCCTGATATTTAATTTTTTGGCTTCAGGGAGGTAACATGTCTGAGAATCTGAATCCAGCATAACTCCTAAGAATTGCTGAACTTTTGTGGCTGTTAACGTAGATTTATTTAAATTTAGGACCCAGCCCAGATTCTCTAACATGGAGATCACTATTTTTAGATGTTTACTACATTGAAGGGCCGAGTTACCAACTATCAGGAAATCATTCAGATAAGGGATAATTAATATGTCATGCTCTCTAACATGAGCCATTACCTCTGCCACGATTTTGGTAAATACCTGGGGGACTATGGCTAAACCGAACGGCAGGGCCCTATATTGAAAGTGCTTGATGACCCCATCTATAACTACGGCCACTCTAAGATATTTCTGGTAATCTGTATGGATAGGTATATGGTAATAGGCGTCTTTCAAATTCAAAACTACCATGTAACAATCTGTAAACAGCAATTTTATTGTTGACCTTATCAATTCCATTTTGAAGGTGGGGATTATCAGGAGTTTATTCAGGGCTTTTAAATTTATAATACACCTGAAAGAACCGTCCGGCTTAGAGACCAGAAAGAGAGGGGAGTAAAATCCCAACCCCCTTTCGGACGCTGGGACCTCCACAAGGACTGCTTTTGAACAAGGACCAGTACTTCTTCCTGAAGAGCGAGTTGTTCTGATATAGAGGAACGGACCGGGGTCAAGATAAACCTTCCACGAGGAACTGCTTGGAACTGGAATCTCAGACCCGAACCTGGGCTAAGAGTCATTGACTCGATTTCCGAGGCTACAGAGTGGAAAAAGACGTACTGAACAGAAGACCTCTACCTTTTGGTTTACGGTCTTCCCATTTATCCTGGTCTCTCTGTGGCCTTTTACGCACAAATCTTCTGCAAAAAGACCGCTTATAGGCAGGCATGGACAGGCTAGGGAAACCTTTCTTCCTGTCGCTTGCTTTGTCTAGGATTTCATCCAGGACTAGACCGAAGAGCTGTTCCCCTTCGCAAGGTATAGCACAGAGTCTAGTTCTAGCCTGGACGTCACCCAGCCAACACTTGAGCCACAGGGTCCTGTGGGGGGAGAGAACCCTTTCTTTCTGGCTTTTGCCACTCTCTATGGATTAGACCGTGAAGTTTATCATTAAACGGGAAACATTTTCTCTTCCTCTGCCCCAGTCCTCTGAACAGTACGTCTTGGACTGACTTCTCTGGTCTGAGGTCCGTAATGCCCATGGTTGAGCGGACCGCTTTAACCAACCCATCAACTTCATTTAATGGAAAGCAGTGCTGGCCTGATCCACTATCCGAAGATGAGGAAGATGAAGATGAATCGTCAAGAGTCCACCTCCTCGGCTGATGATAGGGAATAATCAGGGGTTGGGGAGACCTCATGGTTAGCTTCCTTCCTCTTAGACTTTTTAGAGAGGAGTTTGCTCACCTCTGATTTAACTAGGGTTTTTAAGCCTGAGGCGAAACTAGGGGTCTCATCCGCCAAAGTTTGGTTTATGCAGGACTGGCACAGTCTTTTGGAATATGAGTCCGCCAATAGGGCCTCGCATAATGCACATTGCTTGTGTTTGGTTTTGGAGGTACACTTCTTCCCCTAAACAGATAAGAAGAAGGGACACCTTATTACCCAAGTGAACTTTCTCGAAGATCACTTACCCAGAGCTCAAATAGCCGGTACCAGTTTAGCTGGAGGACCTTTCTCAGCCGGGGGATCGTCCCTAGGGGCTGCAGATTCGTCCGTCTTGTTAGAGTCACGATGGCCGGACCGGGTTCGTCTACCTGCAGTCCGAGAACTGCTGGTGACTCGAGGGGGTCGTGTCTCCTGTGGCTCCCCAGGCGACAGCGGAGATGGAGAAAGCGGCGGCCGCTGGATTTGCTGCGGATCGTCTTCAGAATCCATTAACAATAGAGTTCTGAAGTAGCTGGGAAGCCTAGAGCAGCGATATCTGGACGCTTAAATAGGAGAGTCTACTTACCTTTAATTTCCCCTCTTTTTTTTTTTTTTACATTGCCATCTGCTGGTTGGAGGGGAGAATGAGCGCTCACGCGGCGTCTGCATGCATGTGGACCGGACTTCCTGTCTGGTCACATGACCGCCCGGCCCCCAGCCTAGTAAAAGACCGGAAGCATGCGGCGCCGGTCATAGAGGAGCTGCTCCTGTAATCGGCGCTTTCTCCCTCCAGCTGCCTGCTACAGCTACTGTTCGCCTGCTGCTAGGGGCGGCCCTACCCCGGTCGGAGTACTGCTCCCCCAGCGTCCTGCGCGCAGGTCTGGGGCTGCCAACCCTAGACAGGGGCACAGCCCCCCAATGCTGTGCCCATCTCAAGTTGGGGCTGCAGCCTCCGTCATCAAGATCCATCTGGCTGGAGCTGCCACCCCAGATAGGGGCGCAGCTCCCACAGCCCAGGGTACAGGACGGTACTAGAGCTGTTGATCCCAGACAGGGGCACAGCTCGACAGCACGCTTCTTCCGGGCATCTGCACAGGTAAGCCTGTCAGAGGTTCCCTCCATCAAGGACAGGAAACCAAACTGAGGCGAGAAGAGAAGGCCGCCCCTTTTAAGCCTGTAGGTTTCCTGTCCTTGGTGGGCGGATGCCCCTCTCTCGTGGTGCTGTCATGGTCGAACGATAAAAGAGGCTTTTAAGGGCTCCCATTCACTGTCCACAGATTACAGAATGGGCTGATGGACTGGGTCCTGCAAATCCATTCGCACTAACTCTAATCCTAGCCTGCCATACTATGTCAGGGCTCTAGAGTATAATAGATTTCTTTTAACGTCTTGTACTACTCTCTCATGGTCTCATGGGAAATTATAGGCAAACTCATTTGTAATGTGCAAGGCACATTTTACAACTGCTTTGATAATTGCAAAAAAATAATAATTTCTAGATGCAGTGTGTATCTACAATTTTGTAAGTTTGCATCACAGACATAAATACAATTGACATTGCAGTGCAAATTAACACCGTGGCACCTGGTCATTAAAACAATTTGTTAAATTTACAAAAATAAAAATAAAAAGCATACCTTAACATAAGGCGGTGCAAAAGATGAAAGAAGCCATTTAATATCTTCATCACTTGGATTTTCAATGTTCAAAAAAGTCTCTAATAAGTTAGAGAAATGGAAAAAAAAAAGAAGCAAATAAATCTAACAAAAAAGGTACAGTACAAACCAAAAACAGTTAATCTTGTAATTTGGGGAGAATGCTTTATTCTCTGCATAGCCAAAGATAAAAATTGACATTACCTGAACTATCACCTGCAACAGTTCTAGGAAACACAACAGTCCGATTCTTTATTTCAACTTTTGAGGAGGGAGATTTGGAGACCGGTTTCGTTACATGAATTGGTGCTTCCAGATGAGGGGAGAACATAGACAATGACTTTGGTACTCCATTTGCAGACACAACTGGGATGGCCTCACTAATTATCTCAACTTTAACAATCTGCAGGATAAAGAATTTAAGAAAAATAAGACTGATCGTATTCTAAGAAAATAAAAGCTCACACAGTAAGACAGCATAGCTGCTTCAAATAATGTAAAAAGTAATCCGCCACAAAATAGGAAAATATATACATATTTTTATCGCCAACCATCTTCATACATAAGCAATATACCTTTTGCCCGAAGTCACAATGGATATAAATCTGGCCGCTCCATGGAAGCATGTTTTGCTTTGTGGACATCAAAGGATTTGGGCTCACTAGAATAATTGCATGGCTCCTATAAAAAGAGAAATGTATCAATACCCCAATACTCCTAGAAGAGGCTCATGAAATCAAACAGAGTGTGACTTACTGAGGCTGGACATTTCCGTGCTGAGGTTTGATAGTAAGATAATGGGCAGGCCAAGAAAGATCAAATTGTAATGGTTTTGGAGAATTGTTCACAATCTGGATATGGCCTGTTGTTGCCAAACCACCTAAAACAGAGGAGCCGTTTACTAAAATAAGAACATCACTGATTATCTGTGAAGGACTGTTTTGTTGAAGAACATATTTGAGGGAAGTGGCACACAATTTCGTACTATCATCATTCAACACCATAAGATATAATACAGGAGTAAAACTCTTGTTTACAGCTCCCATACAGATACAATGCTGACAGTAAGTACAATAAGGCAGTAATGAATGCTTAAGAAAGAACACCTACCAGAAGGAGGCGCTCTCAACACTAGGGCCTCCGGTAGGACACTCCATGGATGTTGTTCCAGAACGTTCTTTTGGAAGGAGACATTACTATTTGTCAAAAAGGGTCCTTGTGGGCCTCTGACCGGTAACACATCCAGTGATGCATTGCTAAAGTTTTGCTCTGCATTTCCTAAAGTACTAGATATGAAACCAAATGGGAAGAGTGGTAAGGGGAGTGGGGAGAAAAAAAAAAGTCACAGAGACATTTTGCAGTAAATTCTTCTAAGTGCACACTGAGTAGGAAAACAATTCATACAATATGTATGCTTCTGGTGCACTTTTGTGGTTTTGTTACTTACTTGTTTTCCTTCCATTCATTTGAATGGGTGAAAAATTATGAAATCAATTGACATGCTGCAGATTTTGAAAAAAAAAAAAGAAAAAAAAAAGAAACACTTTGATGGTTAAAAGCAAGAAAAGCAAGCAGCATGTGCGTGAGATTTCATAAATCTCATCCATCTTGCTGGTACCATAAACTGCAGAATGTATTACCCTTAAAAATGAGCAGAAAAAATGCAGCAAAACTGCAACGCTTGAACAAGCACTTAGAAAAGCGGAACTCTTATGTATTCACATGACAGAAAGCAAAACATGAAAGACATTGTGCATATTTTCACCTGTGATTTTCAATAAGACATCAGATATCTGAGGTAAGACTGGCACAATGGAAACTATATGCGATATTCGTTCATAGTGCATTTTTCATATTATATGTATAACTCCAGATTATAGTGTATAAATGGTAGTAGTAATTAAAGGAAACTTCTCAGCAATTTTTACCTCCCAAACAATTTATGCAAGTGTGTAGCCCTGTTATATGGTAAGCCAGTCGATCCCTTAAGGATCCCAAATCACTGTTCCTGCAGGGTGAAATCACATTTTGAGGTTGTTTCTGGAAGTGCATTGGGGGACTGACCATACACTTCTTGCTCATCATCCTCACGCTGTTTGCTATTCAGCAGCACCCTATCCTGGCTGATAAACCGGTCATTGGCCCTATACCAGAGGAAACGACCGGTCAATCCTCCAGGGAAAAGTGCTGGTAGGTAGGAAACAGAGGGCGAGGCTGAGAAGCCAGAAGTATATTGTCACGCCCCAATGCACTTCCAGACACAAAACTTTAAAACGAGATTTCTTGCTGCTGGAGTAGTGTGTTAGGGTCATGAAGGGATTTGTCTGGCTTAAATTTTAAAGGGCTACACAGTCATATAAATGATTTTGGGAGGAGTTCAAGTTTGACATGTTCCCTTTAAGCAGCAATTTTAATGAGGTGGTAGATCTGCAGGACTGTCAAACATTACTCAGGTTTTATCCTCTCACCATAACTTATTACTAAATTCTGGCATTGTGCATGGCACACCAGAATCACACTATGAAGTTTTGGTTTCAGTTGAAGTCATTTGTGGTAATCTTGGTTTTTAAAAGGGATTACACGCATTACCTGGCTAAGTTAATATTTCGAAAAGGCAGCAAAGTTTCAGCATTATTCACTTCCGAGACACTTCCAAAAACAGACAGTGTAACTTTATGCATATTGCCATAGAAAAGCTGGATATCATTTGGTCTTTGTGGCAAATCATACACTGAAAAAAAAAGAAAAAGCAAGACTCAGAATCAGATTTAACATTCTGTAGCTGATCAGGCAGAATTACTCTTACTAAAGATGAATATATTAGAGTTAATCAGATTGATCAGACTTCTCTGCACGCCTTTCTCCAGGTGGATGTATGGTTCGTCATACTAGAATTAGAGGTCAGGCTCAGAACCATCAGATATTGATTGCATAGCCTAGATGCATATCAAAGTCTCCAGAAACAACCCATGCGGGTTTACCTAAACAGGAGGCCATTGTGTAGGCGGTAAAGCACAAAAATATACAGAAGATACAAAACATTATGACGGTTTCATCCAACGAGCTACAAACGATGGTAAGCAACATCACATATACAATGTGATCATGGGAGGAAAAAGGAATATTGGCTTTCGTGGCCTTGTAGATCAGAATTATGATCTGTAAAATGGGGAGCTGGTGTCTTACTGTACAGACAAAAAAAACACAGCAACTAGCACAGGAAAAATGTATATCAGATTTGTATAGTGCAGCAAACATGTGAATTACCTTCAGACACAAGGTGCTCACTGCGAAACTCTTCATCAAATCTTATATTTTTTAACCTTGCATTCTCAATGTTTTTTTGTGCAGATTCAGGCTTGTACTGCAGTGCTCTGTTAAAAAACAAAACCGAGTAGTAAAATGGAGGGGGTACCATTTACGTATGGTTGCTTATATAGCGATCTCATTCTAGAGTGCTTCACAGACATAATTATCACTGTCCCCATTATTAGGACCAGATCAGCAAATGAGCCATTTCTTAATAAAGATCATGAAGTCAAATTAGAAAACAGAGTTAAATTAAATCCACTCAACTGAAATCCAAATGAACAAAGGCTTCAACACCTTCCTCCCAAAGAGAGAACATTTGTTAATGTATACATTTGAGTAGAATTATAAAAAGACATGTGCAATGATAGGGTTAAGCAGATTACAATAAGCAGGCGAGAAAATCAGAGAATGTGTTCCTCTAAACACGCCACTTACATTTTATTTAATGTCCTAGTGATTGAGATAAGTGATATGAAGAGTGTCTTATAACTTACAGAAAAAACTCGTTTTTGGCTGCTGCTAACTCAATGCAGCAAGAATTTATGATGTTCTGTAAGTAAAATAGACATTATCTCTAGAGCACATGTACACAGGACTGATAAGCTGCGGGAATTCCCCCACGATTTGCATGCACAAAATGCATAATACAGTACCAGCAAAGTGGATGCTACTATAGGAAATCTTAGCCATATGCTGTGCAAAAAAATTACCAGCAGAAAATGATCTGAGTATTTTAAACCTGACCCATGTGAATTTATTATATAGATTTTCATCACAATAACAAAAGTAAACAGCAATTATGGCAGTTGAATGTACAATGCAAGCTGATAGGTGACTACGATGTGGAGAAACCTATAGTAAAAAAACCACATAACAAGAACAAGCTTGAAATAGGGATCTGCTCCGAAACGTGGAAGGGGTGTCCACATGCCAATCTGCCTCTATGATATCTCCATAAGCTCCACCTGTGTGTGCAGCCTGCTTGTCTACCTCCTTGGACTTATTATAGTTGCATGACCACACAAATCTATGAAGATATCTTCTGCAGACTAAAGCACTTTAATTGAGATTTGCAATCCTTTAAGATTTGTGGTATATTTTCCAGGGCTGTGGTGTCTATATAAAATGGACTGACTCCGAAAATATATAATAAATTGGGTACAGTAGTACAATGCAGGATGAGCTGTAAATGTTTTCATAAGAATTTGGGAAAGTTATGAAATGTCCTATAAATGTCTGTTCTGTTCCTGATCTAAGGATTTGGGCTTTTAATTGAGCTGAATCTGTGCTGCACTTTATGTACACGCTCAGTAGTGAGGCCGGGCTGCACTTTATGTACACGCTCAGTAGTGAGGCCGGGCTGCACTTTATGTACACGCTCAGTAGTGAGGCCGGGCTGCACTTTATGTACACGCTCAGTAGTGAGGCCGGGCTGCACTTTATGTACACGCTCAGTAGTGAGGCCGGGCTGCACTTTATGTACACGCTCAGTAGTGAGGCCGGGCTGCACTTTATGTACACGCTCAGTAGTGAGGCCGGGCTGCACTTTATGTACACGCTCAGTAGTGAGGCCGGGCTGCACTTTATGTACACGCTCAGTAGTGAGGCCGGGCTGCACTTTATGTACACGCTCAGTAGTGAGGCCGGGCTGCACTTTATGTACACGCTCAGTAGTGAGGCCGGGCTGCACTTTATGTACATGCTCAATAGTGAGGCCGGGCTGCACTTTATGTACACGCTCAGTAGTAGGGCTGTGGAGTCGGAGTCAGGGAAATAGAGGAGTCGGAGGTTTGGCTTATTGACTCCACAGCCGTGATGATATTTTCAACTTCTTTTTATCTGTACGGTGCTTTGTCTATTCGTTAAATACGATATTTACATGCATGAATACATGTGGTGATATAATAGAAACAATATCCAAAAAAGTTACGTTTTAGACTTGTCTATGCGTGTTTTTTTTTTGTTTGTTTTTTTTACTGTACACTGCTACAGATTTTCATATCCAGTGGATAAGTCCCACATTTATGTATCCCAGAAAGGAGTAGTCAGGAACTGAAAACTTCATGGCAATCAGCTCCTTGCTGTATGTCAGGCAGCGAAAAACCCCTGGCAGTCAACTAATACCAGGAGAAGCTGCAAGTTGGTTGCACACTTCAAATGGATTGGACACTATGCAAAATGAGCTCTCCAGACAATCGTTTTAATAAAAGACACATATTATGTTGAATCAATAGCATTTTCATATTGGGGGTGAAGGTGTCAGGTTTTCTTTGCACCAGGGCACCTCACTTAAGGGAAGACCTGAAGTTTTTATGGGCTGTAATGACTGGCCAGAATCTGTAGTGAATTTTGCATTTTGGAGCAGGTACTTAATACACCTCTGTTTTGTATTGCCTTGCACACCTCACATATAAAGACTTTACCTGCGAAACTGCTGCCTGGAAACTTCATCGCCACAGAAAAAACAAACACTGAATAACAGCAATGTACTGGATTCAAGACATTCCTCCAGTCCTGCACCATTGTAGGATATTGTAACCATCTATGATGAAAAATGAACATCTGAACACTGAAAATGTCTTAAGAAAACATGTACTCTTTTTGAAGTAGCTTCATATAGTTAAAGTAAAACTACACCAATAGTCAAAACATCCAACCCAAAAAAAACCTACCTCCTGGGTGCCTTCTTTCAATACAAACTTTTCAGGAGTGACTGAACAAGAGCTGGAATCCATTAGGAGACCTTTCTGTACATTGGCGAAACATACAGCCTTAACGTATGCAGCTCTGGAGCCGGTGTTCCTGACTGAGACGTTCCCCTTGCTCACACGGTCAGCCATCAATCCACTTAGTGTTATCATGTAGCTGTCCGACAGCTTTTTAACACCTTCAAGTATTACATTACTTGTCCCACCATAACCAGACAGGGGTATCTAAGGGAAGAGAAACAGGAATTTTACAACAGAGATGAGTTATAGTTTCAAAACAACTTGAAACTAGTAATTATGCCTGCCTCTATATAAAAAAATAAAATATTAAAGAAAAAAAAATTAGACCAAAACTTACAGTAAATTTAATGCCCGGCTGTGAAGCTTTAATCCCAGATTGTTTGATCTCCAGTTTAGCCAACATACAATCTACACGTGTAGGTGAAAACATCAGCTGAACGCAAGAATCTTCTTTTGGGTGGATTGTAATCTCACGATTGTTAGTCAGACGTTCTTCCGGGCCAAATGAACTCTGCAACTGCAGAATGCAAGAATGAAAAAGCTTATTAGACATACAAGAAAAAATTATTTTTTTCCCCCCATTTACGGACTAGTTAAACAAAAAATGATTTAGCAAAAAACTGAGAGTGACTAGACTGTTCTCATACTGGGGCTAAACAGTTTTAAGATATCATGAGCAGATACTGACACTTGTAACTAATCAGTTAACATCTTTGTAGAATAGGTTTGAAGAATAATATAGTGACCCGACTGGTATCACCACTGGGCAACACTGGCACAATATCTTGGTACAGTTAATATCCATCATGTTTGCAGTTTTTCTCAAGAAGAAAAACAAATTGCATATTGTGCAACTGGAAGAGCAGACACTTTGGTTTCCCATGAAGTTTTATATGCAGGATAGTCTTACTGCATTGTGTTGCTGCCCTAAACAAAATGAACCTTTGCAACAATAATACTAAAAAAAGGTACCAACTTTTTTTCAGAAAAAAAGATTTAAATGCTAAAACAGATAAGAAATAAATCAAAACAAAATACTAAAATGTAGATAATCACTCTGATATGATTGGAGAACAAAGTTGGAAATCCCTTAAAGAGAATCTGTCACCAGGTTGTGCCATGTAATCTGAGAGCAACATGATGTAGGGACAGACACCCTGATTCCAGTGAGGTGTTACTTACTACTCCGCTTGGTGTAGTTTTGATACAATCACAGTTTTCTCTGCTGCAGATCTAGCACTTCTCTGAATACCGAGAACCACCTCACCCACACCACTGATTGGCAGCTTTCTGCCAATGTGCAGTGTATACAGAAAGCTGCCACTCAGTGTTGGGGGCAAGGTTATATAGAGCAGGAGGACTACATGGCAGAAGACAACTAGTCCTCTAGTGATGATCACCTACTGATAAAAATTATTTTATTAAAAATAAAAACTACACTGAGCAGCCCAGTAAGTGACATCGCTGGAATCAGGGTCTCTGTCTCTACATTATGCTGCTTTCAAATTAAATAGCAGAAACCTGGTGATAAGTTCCCTTTAAAGGTGTTGTGACTACAGTTCTAGGAATTGCAAAGGAGACTCCTGTTTGGATTTTATCTATCTAGAGGTACTCTACCGTCAATGAAAATGGCACCCTACTGTATATGGCACCCTACTGACAGTTTGAAAGCCAACTGTAATGATAATTAAAGCCACATCTTGAAGTGAAAAGAATTACTTGAAAATCATAGCAGATCACTCGGCTCATATCCTAACTAATAATACAACATGTAAAATGATTAAGACAAAAAAAAAAGATTTCATATATTATAAAAAGATCATGTGGATGTCATAAATAGAGTAGAATACTTGGGACTTCATTCCAGAGAGGAGAGAACCAACCATGCTTTGCTAGAAGCTTGATTACAAGCAACTTAATGTTTTGTTTGCTTCCATTCAATGTCATTTTAGGATCCCTGTTAAAGATAGTTTTCATCCACTTACAACTATAAATGGGGCTAAAATCTGCACATATCTAATACTCTGGATACACTTCAGCAAACCATCAGCTGTCAGTCTACACGATTCTCTAAGTTTTGTTGTAAAACTTTTAAGGCTTTGGCTATAAGCTATACATGCTCTCATTTAGTGATCAGAAGAGGAAATCTTTAAAATCATGAACTGAAAGTTCATAAACCGCAGGACACACTTCATTGTACAATATTTAGGTTGCATTATTATCAAATAGAGGATGAGCATTACAAAATAGCCTAGTTGGATAGCCTAAAGAGAGGAGTTACTCTGGAGCCTAACTACTAAAATTATATAAATGCAACTTTGTATACCTGAAAGCAGTCTTGATCTTGACCTCTTATTAAAAGGCGCATATGCTGGCTCAAAATTGTTGACGTGTTCCTTAGCGTTAACTTCTGCAGTCTGAGAAAAGAAAATTACATTTTTTAAAAATAATTTTATTGCGAAAACCAAATTCTCACCACCTTCAGAACTGTGCAATTTTTGGTTTATTTCTCCTTTCCTTCCAAGAGCCATCATTTATTTTATATTTTTCGGTCGATATAGGCACATGAAGGCTTGCTTTTTTTCCCGAGATGAGAGTAGCTTGGAATTATACCATTAATTGTACCATAAAATGTACAGAAAAATGGAAAAAAAAAGTCCAAGTGGGATGAAATGGGGAAAAAGAATTAATATTTTCAGCACAGAAACAGTAAATCAAATTAAGTGTTAAACCTCATGTATTACTGGAATCCATGCTTCGTGAATCCAATAAATTGATTCCTTTAGTTTTTTTTTTTTTATAAACTTAGAATGTTGGGAAGAACGATGGTGAAAATCATTAATATGAGCTTTGATCTCCCTTTTTTACTTTAGTTGCTTGAGTAATATCGGCTGGCATAGACAGTCACACAAATTTCTGGCGTAAATTCTATTAAATTATTTAGGCTGCACATGACAGATGCTCCATTAAGCTCTGTCTACATATAGAAAAGTGCCATGAACAGTGGAAAAAGAAAAAAAGTTGCAAATTATGACAAATATGGTGTGCATCATAATTTGTGACTTTTACACCAGAAAACTGGCAGAGGTGTCAAAGATAGATTTTCCCCATTACACTTGTAAATGGAACCATAAAGTAGTTTAAAGCAGATCATTCTAAGCATAATCAGGGAAAAGCAGATGTAAGTGTCTTACCAAGATGAAGATCATAGTGATCTCTAACTAAGACGGTTTATAGCCTAATGTGAGCCATTATCTGAGCTAGCAATAGTAGTTGCAAAATATACATGTCAGTAATAGCAGAGTACAGGATTGATGCAAAGAAAACTTACATGGCTCTTCCAATGGCAACTCCTCCCCAAGACATGAACTGCTTATTGGAAAGAATAGGTGGTACATCCGAATTATTCAGTGCTGGATTTGCTGAATTCTTGGTTACTGGTAGCTCACCTTCTCCGATCAATGTGACTTCATACTGGGTACCTGAAGGCTGCACAATTATTTTCAAAGAACTGAAAGAAAAATTTAAAAAGGCGTTAATACTGTATCTTACATAATCACAGCCCAATTCACTGTGGAATATAGTGTACATACCTCTGATTAGTTTTAGAAGACTGTGGAGTGAACTTCACAGCAACTTCTTGTTCTTCTTCAGGGGAAAGAAATAATTCTTCTGGGTCCACAGTGAAAACGCCATCTACATTTGTACACTGTGAAGAAGGAAGAATATATTAGTGTTCTACAATTAGCGATTATTGCCTACGCCAAAAGTGATATCAGAGGCCACGAGGCCAGGTTCACACATATGCTCACAGTCATCTGTGGCAAGATTTCCTTAACTTGCATCTGCAGTGATTTAGAGGATTTTACTGATTAAGGGTGTTACACAAAGCAGCTTCTTTGTCCTCAGACTTGCAGGATGCAGCACTTAATTATCAAATTGGAGAAATCATGACTCCTCCACTTCAAATCACAATAGATATCTATTGGCCGAAAAAGCGTTTTGGCTAACAGCTATTTCTGCTGAGAGCTCCTGTGTCGTCGGCTTATCTCACCCAGAACAATAGGATTGGCAGTGCAAGATCAGACTAGCCAAATCCTCACTTCCCACATCTGAGGGGAGTCAAGAAACCGCCATAGACATTTATTTACTTTACACGCCTGTATAACAACCATTAATTCCACAGCACTTTACAGACTCCACCATGACTGTCCCAATTAGGTCTCACAATCTAATATCCTTATTAGTAGGTCTTTCGAGTGTGGGAGGAAACGAATACCTGGAGAAAAACCTGCACAATCACGGCAAAAACATAAAAATTCTTTGCAGATGTTGTCCTTGGTGAGATTTTATCCCAGGATCCCAGCACTGCAAGGTTACAGCGCTAACCCTTTGCCATTGTGACTTTTGAATGTTCTGACACCCAGCACCACGGCCGATCAGCTGTTCTTGGTGTCGGTCGGCACCGACCAGAGCTGCTTGATTGTGGAGCTGCTCAGTCTTCAGATAGTGGCCGCAGCAGGGTACAGCACATCCACCTCCTATTGATTTGAACAGGAAACATGTGTAGTACCGAGGCCACGGCCACTATCAGAAAATGGAGCAGCTGTGGCCGGCGCCATCTCACACGAGAACAGCTGATCAGCAGGGGTGCCAGCTGTCAGCCCCCGACTGGTCAGACATTGATGACCAACCTCTAAGTTTTCATTTCACATGTTAAGCACCAAATGTGCCGATTAGGTAACATCTTTAAAACATGTGTGTTTATGTTAAAAGGAACCTGTCATGTGAAAAAACACTATTAATATGCAGATATGGGGTTAATTTGCAGGTTAATAGCATTCAGAAGCCGTACAGCCGCCGCACTGAAAGCCCTGCTGTCGGGAGGAAATGAACTTTATTCCTCCCAGCAGCCTCGGGCTTTCAGTGAGAGGAGGGGCAGTGCACAGCATCAGTACAGAGCCGGCTGTCAGTCAGTGCCGGGGTGTGGCTTCAGCCACCAGTCACTAAGTACTGAGTGGAGATGGAAGACTCGTCAACCACACCCCTATGACTGAAAGCCAGAGGCGGCGGGGAGAATTAAAATTAATTTTGTCCCGGCAAACGGGCTTACAGTGCGGCAGCTGCAAGGCTTCATAACACTATCAACCTGCAGATTAACGTTTTTTCCCTTTAAACCCTAACGGTTCAACAAAATGATCTGTCCACTCTCCTTACATAATAAAAACTTGCAGTCCCCATTAAATTCTTTGAACCCTTCATTGTATAATTCCTCCTAAAAATGTATAGGTACAGCAAATGAACAACTGATTAACTGCTTCTCTTTTCAATTTGTTGTGTCCCTACACACAGACTGACTAAGGAATGTCTGACCATATGGGGACACAACCTGCTGGGAATGCCAACATCCAGGTGTCAATTTATGTATGCATTTCCTGGAGGAATAAGGCTGTGTGCCCACTATGCGTTATTTCCGCCGCAGAAACGCTTAAAAAACGCTTGTTAGTAGGTCTGCAATGTTCCCCAATGATAATCCGCATGCAGATTATCATTGCGGAAAAATCCGCAGCACTACCAATTATTTTGCAGAATAGCGGCGTTTTTGCCGCCATTGACTTGCATTGAATCACTTAAATATCCGCATGACTACATGTGCACATGCGAATATTAAGCTATTCAATGTGCGGATGGTACCCGGGTCTGGAGAAGAGGACACTCTCCTCCAGACCTGGGTACCATAGTAACTGTAAAAAATAAAAAAAAAAGAATTTAAAATAAAAAAAACTTTATACTTACCTTCTGATGGCCCCCGGTCTTCTATCCCGAAAGTCTGGACTCCCCGGCGGCTCGCGATGGATTATAAGGACCTTCCATGACGTCAATCAGTCATGTCACAGGTAACGCGACCGCTGACATCGGTGGTCGCATGACCTGTCACATGACTAAATGACATCATGGAAGGTCCTTTTACACCACCGCGAGACACCGGGGGCCATCGGAAGGTGAGTATAATGTGTTTTTTTTTTACCATTTTTATTCTTTTTTTAAACTAACTTGGTCACACTACATAAAATCCATGCCGGTTGCATGGATTTATATAGTGTGACCAAGTTGTCAAGCACTTCTGCAAGTGATGCTAAAATCGCTTGGAAAGCGCTTGACAACCCGCATGCGAAATCGCATGTGCAAAATGCTTGTCCCTGGCTGAAAAAAACGCATATAAAATCCGCATGCGTTTTACTGCCAGGGAGATGCAGAAACGCTCAGGGGCTCTCCAAACGCAACATGGCGTCCGCTAACAATTTGAGACGATTTTCCATTCAATTTGTTAGCGGACACCATGTCGCGTTTGGAGAGCCCGTGATGTGCCTAAACAGTGGAGCTCCCCCACAAGTGACCCCCATTTTGGAAACAATACCCCCCAAGGATTTTATTAAGGCGTATAGTGAACATTTTGAACCCAGAGGTACTGCACAGAATTTGTTTACATTAGGTCATCATATTGAATAAGTTGTCATTATTCTTGAGCGCAAGTGCTCGCTACTTGAGTTTGCATCGGGTACTCAGGTATGCACCATGTACAGCGTGTGCTCGAGTGACATGCTCGAGTCCCTGCTCCGCATGTTTCACGGTTATTAGACACCCAAAAAAAACCATGCGGGGATCGCTCGTGCATGGCAGGCAATCCCCGTAAAGTTTTTTTGACCGCGAAGCATATGGGGCAGAGACTCGAGCATGTCACTCAAATACCCACGATACTCAATGCATACCAGAGCACCCGATGCAAACTCAAGTAGCGAGCACTTGCGCTCAACACTAGTCGCCATATCGTCATCTTTTTTTTCTTACTTTTGAAAAAAATCCCAACCCCATCACAACCCCAGCCCTAGCACAACCCCAGCCCTAGCACAACCCCAGCCCTAGCACAACCCCAGCCCTAGCACAACCCTAGCCCTAGCACAACCCTAGCCCTAGCACAACCCTAGCCCTAGCACAACCCTAGCCCTAGCACAACCCTAGCCCTAGCACAACCCTAGCCCTAGCACAACCCTAGCCCTAGCACAACCCTAGCCCTAGCACAACCCTAGCCCCAAACCCAGCCCTAACCCTAGCCCAATCCTAACCCAAGAGTTTATTTTTGACGCCGTTCCTTGTGCGGCATAAGTGATTAGACGACTTTATTCTTCGGGTCGGTGTGATTACAGCAATACCAGAATCATATGGGGTTTTTATGACTGACAGCTGTCACACACTAAAAGACACATTTTTTGTAAAATCTAGTTTTTGCATCGCCATATTTTGAGAGCTATAATTTTTCCAGACTTTGGCAGACAGTCATGTGACGGCTTGTTTTTTGCGGGATCACTTGACGTGGTTATTGGTGCCATTTTCAGGCACGTGACATTTTTTGATCGCTTTCTATTCCGATTTTTGGGAGGCAGAATAAACAAAAACCAACAATTCAGGAATTGTGTTTTTACATTTTTTTATTCTGCTCCGGGTGTGGTAAAATTGATAAAGTAGCTTTATTCTTCGGGTCAGTACGTTTACAGTGGTACCACATTTATATCGTTTTTCTATGTTTTGCACTTTTACATAATAAAAGCAATTTTATAGAAAAAAATATTTTTTAGCATCGCTTTATTCTGAGAGCTATAACTTTTTTTATTTTTCGGCTGATGGAGCTTCATGCGGCTTGTTTTTTGCGGGACGAGATGACGTTTTCAGCGGTACCATTTTTATTTATATTTGTCTTTTTGATCGTGTGTTATTCCAGTTTTTGTTTGGCGGTATGGTGATAAAGCATTGTTTTTTGCTTCGTTTTTTTTTTTTTTTTACCGTGTTCACTGAAGGGGTTAACTAGTGGGCCAGTTTTATAGGTCAGGTTGTTCCGGACGCGGCGATACCAAATATGTGTACTTTTGTTTTTTTTTATAATAATATTTATTGATGGGTACATTATATTTTTATTTTTGGTGGATTATTTTTTTTATTTTTTTTTTATATTTTAGCAATTTTTTTTTTTTTTTTTTTTTCACTTTCTGGAAGCTTATATAGTTTATTACTTTGTCCCACTCTGGGACTTTCACTTTTTTTTCTCTGATCGCCTGCATGGCACAGGAATGCAGCACCATCCCTGTGCCATGCAGGCTGTCAGCGCCGGACAGGGAGAAGATTGTTTGGAGATGCACTGCGCATGTCCAAACAATCTTCCTGCTGTCTGGTGACCCGGATGTTGTCATGATGACATCGGGTCGTCATGGCAACACCCGGGAAGCCTTTGCAGACAGCGCTGGAAGCCGGAAGAGGAGGTGAGTATCTGCGATCACCTCCCCTTGCCCCCGCAATGCTGCGATCGACTTCGATCGCAGCATCGCGGGGGTTAATGTGCTGGGAGCGGTGCAGGACCGCTCCCTGCACATAGTATCGGGTGTCAGCTGTGACAATCAGCTGACACCCGGCGGCGAACGCGCCCGCACAGCCTGTGTGCGCGCGTGATCGCCATGACGTACTAATACGGGTCTGGCTCTTAAGTCCCAGGGCACAGACACGTATTAGTACGTCAGATGTTGTTAAGGGGGTTAAAACTCATACACTTATATGAGGGTAAAATACATGGTCAGGGAACATACCTTTACTGTCAAGTATGTGGCAATATTTCCTGCATTTTTAAGAGGAAGTTGTTGCTTTGTTGATGAACCCACAGCACATCTTAAGTGAATGGTCTAAGAAGGAAAAATATATTGTTAGGTATACATAATACACACGTCTCCCTCAATCTATCTAAATAAATATAAAATGTATATATCTACACACACGTGTGTGTGTGTATGTGTGTGTGTGTATGTGTGTGTGTATGTGTGTGTATGTGTGTGTGTGTGTGTGTGTATGTGTGTATGTGTGTATATATATATATATATATATATATATATATATATATATATATATATATATATATAATACAAATCGGAAGCAAACCACCACCACACATTTTTACCATAGAAACTGACCTGCAAGTCTTTAGGAGCGTGTATCCTTGCACAGCCAACTCTTGCATGCAATGGGATACTCTTCAGCAGGCAAGCAGGACCTGGTCTGTCAACTTCAATATCAATCCTTGCAATAAATGGTTCAGGTGGTCCTAGTGAACTTGCTATTGTGAAGGTATAAAATTAGGTTGATGAGAAAGAAGGGTTCTTCAATGCTTAAAACAGTCCTATAGAAGATCAGATATGAGAAGATCAAGTGCCTGGACCTTAATAATATTCTACTAGAAAACAGTCAGGTATTTTCTTCAAGCGTTACCCTAGGCCTCCCTGGCAACACATTACATAAAGAGATGGGGGAAAAAATCTACAAATGATATAGTATGTAGGCAACCCAAGATTTACTGTACAATCTAATTTTAAATAACATTTCTACCTGCTGAGTTGTACATCTGTGGTGCATGGAACACAACCCATATCTCAAATAGCTCTGGTTCCTGAAATAAATAAAAAAATATATAAAAATATAAAACATGTTAGACTTAAGCAAAATGTTATAACAAAAAAAAAAATTATAATATATATTATATATGCGCAAGCTTTTTACATCTGCTGTCATTCTCTCGCTATCAGAGCTTTGATCTTACCTGGCGTACAGCTCCTTACCAAAAGCTGAGCTACATTCCATTAGCAGAGTTAAAGGGGTAATCGCATCTCCATGATCCTATCCAAATATGCAATAGGTGTAATAATAATATTAACAAATACCTCCAATTAGAAATGTAGTATAGTTATTACAATTTGCTATGTAGCTTACCCCATGTGCAGAGCATTGTATTAGCTTAGGTATCCATAGTTACAACTACTAATATAGTGACAGTTTCTAGTGGTTATAACCATGGATACCTAAGCTACTGTAATGCCCTGCACATGAGGTAAGCAACATAGCGAATCAGAAGAACTATACTACATTTCTAATTGGAGGTATTTGCCAATATTATTAGACCTACTACTTATTGGGATAGGATCTTGGAGATGGGAATACCCCTTTAAGTTCCAAGATCACAGCTACCTCACTGCAGCCTAGTGTCTTCTACACAGCAATAAGCTGCTCAGCTCCCTCCCAGTCAGCTCGTGATCGATCGGCTATCAGTCCTGAATAATCACAAGGCCCTGAAATTGAACATTTTTGTTCCAGAAAAGTTATTCTAATCACAGCTCTCACTTTCCTGAGCCTCCTGCTTGTTTAAAGGCCCTGTTATCTCTACATGTAAATATAGTGATAATTGTGTTTACTTCATAACAAGGACAGATGTTAATGTGCCAAAGTGGTAGAAAGAGATGCCAAAGTCCACAACTGTCACTTAAGAAAGAGTGCCCACTCCCCCAGCACCCAGGAAGTGAGGAGACTGCAAAGCTGTGTGGTTTTCAATGGAATTTCAAAATACCACTAACTTCTCTGGGTACACATTCACAACTTCATATCAAAAAGGCTACTTTACATTGGTATTGGGATATGGGTTCATTTTTATTTATTTTTTTTTTTTTTTAACTCCACCAGACCTAACAATGTAGTAAGCATAGCGTATTTGTGGCTTATCAAAGAATAAAAAAAAAACAGTGAAACAGACCTGAAACAGTATGAAACCACAGGCACTCCCTAATATGAAATAACCAGAATATAACATTGGACTGTGAATTATGTAAGGACCCAGAAGAAGCTCATATTTTATTGCATTTCACAACCAGTGTCAGACTTCACAGAAGCCTTCAATTATGGCCTCTCTGTCACAGATGAGAAAGTTGGGGGCGAATGGATTGTTCAGTGACTATGATAACCGGGCGCAATTCCATGCCTGTTGCCAATAAATACATGGAAGAATATATACTAATGCTTTTTCTAGGCAACAATGCATGTATTTCATTCAAACACATTTTACCTGGTTATCATAGGATGCATACATAACATGACTTATGACAGAAGGGGAAGACATCTTTGAGACAGCCTCTGAATGGATGGCAACTTCTTTTACTGCAGGATTTTTAGAGAAGGTGAAGCAACGCCATGCGGTGGCATTCTGCGAACAAAAAAATAACAGTAACATAGTATATTATATGTTTATTTTGTCCTGGTCAATACCAAATAAGAGGAATCTTTTTTTTTTTTTAGGGATTTAAATTAAAGTTGTAGATAAGTAGTTTGAATAGTAAAAATGATACTTACCGCACTAATAATAAGCCTGATAGGTACCGTAGCACGTGTTTTATTTATCAATCTAAGAGATAGAGTTTTCCAAGTTCCAGAGGATAGATCCCCAAAATCTAAACATTCAGTCTTTCCAGCATCCACCTGTAGATGGTGAAAAGGGATGAATAGAAATGTCTGTAGCATAATTCATGAATCCTTAGTTATACTTTATTTTATAGAGAGCCGAGTTTTTTTTGCCATGAAAACCAATTGCGCGGCTTTTTTTTTTCCATGTGGTGATTTAGCAAATTAAGGTACCAATAGCATACAACAGCTCCAAGAGAGGAGCAGATCAAAACAGGGCAAGGCAACCTAAATAATACCAAAGGAGCAGATTTACATACCTCAATTAAGGGATATTCTGACACAGCAGTAAGGAGTACTTTGGAAGACATGGCCTCAGCTCTAACAATGGTTTCAGCATCAGCAGACACAGGCCAAGAAGATAAATGGAGCACACACTGGAAAAGCCCTGCCCTCTGAGATAAAAGGAGGAATTTCACTTCTTCAGAAGCTCGAGGACCTATGATAGTTTTGTTCTTAAAAATTAAGCATTGGTGGGTTCCAACATCAATCTAGGGAAAAAAAAAAAGGAAGAGAAATATTTATCTAAACGTGACGATAGCCTTCTTAGCATATATGCTTTTTAAAGAGTAGCTGCAATTCTAGCAAATGTTCGTAGGGCTGCTGCCATGTAAAAGATAAGTACCCTGTGTAACCATAAGCAATATTCATAGTCCATAAGAGGTGTGAACTGTCCACACCTAAAATCTTATATAAAGGTTAAACATTTTCTGCAGAAAAATCCAAGTGTTTAACATGAATTTCACCCTATGCACTGCTACAGGTTTTAAAACTGGCACCGCAGGTCAATTTATGTGCAGAGAGTATGTACAACGTGTAGATGAGATTTTAAAAAGGTCATATCCACTTAGCTGATAATGTATTATGTGGAGGCAAACCTGCATTAAATACATGCTCTATGCATTCACCCTAATGCTTGCTGCAGGCCTCAAAACAACCGTAAGCCCCTGTATAACTCAATGTGCATGTTCGGCCACAGCTGTTGTACAGCAGCAGTAGCCAGTCTTTGGGCAAATATAAAAATAATAAGTTAAATATATAGAGTAAAAGCGCAGAATTTCCATAAGTAAATTACAAAAGGTGCTTATTTTTATAAGCACTTTGCAAATTTACGCATATTAGAAGATGGAAATAACCCTTTAAGATTTCACATCATCACGTGGACACAAAATACTTAGGAAAACTTTACTCGTCAAAAGCCATACTCCATCATATAATGCAAAGAGCACAATTAAATGCTATACGCCTGACTGTTCTTGCAGACATCAGCCTTAGGGCACCACCTTCCATAGTCGTCCACTGGACATAGAGTCTGTCGTATTTTCCTTATTTAGGGGATAGAACAGTAATACATGGTTTACAAAGTAAAACACAATTTAGTATTGATTACTGCTATAAATTCTGATTTACCAACCAATCTCTATCTCTATATAGTCTGGCAAAAACTTTGCACCCAAAAAAGCAAATACATTCACATACAAATTTACTTACTTTTTCGCCATTAACAGCAATACTGATAATACCAATATTAACTTGCATCCATCTTTCATTGGGATTGAAGATGTTCAGAGATGCTTGAGAAGCAATGCCAACACAGCATGTATTAGGAAACGTCACTTCTTCAGGAGCCAGAACTTGTCCTTGTAAAGAGAATTGAAATTCAATTGTCATATATTCTTACATTTCTATTCCATAACCATTCAACAGAAAATATAGTTACCAAAACCGGATGATATTCTAGTAGTCCACTGAGAGAGTCCTGCAGGTCCAGTCTGGGAGTCAACCAAATGCATATAATGGCTGTTGCTGTGACTTCCGGATGTGCGAGTACCCACTGGAAGGGTGGAAAGAATACCAGAAGCAACATTTGCAGTCAATGGAACACCAGTTACTGGGTCGTGGATGTTTTGACCTTGAAGAATACACCCAGGATAGCCTAAATGGCTTCCAACATTGTAGTGGGGAACCGGAGCAATTCCTGCTAGATATTGTTGTGCAAATGGAGTTGTGGAAAGAGAAGGTGCAGTAAGAATTCTTGGATCAGACAATGGCAATTTCTGCAACTCGCTGGCTGGCAAAACTGGTTTAAAACCTTGCCCAAAAACATGTGGATTATAGCCAGGGATGTTTTTCACCAGGTTATACTTATCCAGCAAAGCAGACTGCAGCATATCTCCAGCAGAAAGTCCTTGAGTTGTTTTTGAGGCATAGTGTTGCCAAGCAGAAGCGTCATCTGGCTGAATTTCATAACGCTTCTCAGCTGATAAATCAGAACCAAGTGCGGTGTCTTTATAATTTATTGCTAGGAGCCCTGGTTCAGTTGTCTTTCCATCTGCCTTTGATGAGTCTCCAGTTTGTGATCCACTGTTATAAGCTGAGAGGGTGCGGGATCCAGCTGGACTCTTGCTCAGTTTAGGGTTTTCATGGTATTGGATCATCTGCATTTCTGAGGGTGTAGGGCTTGCTCTCACAATGGTGGTACTTAGCTCTATGGTGTTATTACTCTAAAAAAAAAAAAAAGTTTAAGAAACATGGGTTTACAACTTCATACATTTCAGATAAGCTCAAGAAGTCTGACTGCCACTGACCAAGATATATGAAGGGGACAAGCAATCATATGGAGAATTGGTGTGGTGTTTATAGTTTTCAACTTTTTTTGTTCCAAGGCAGGAGGATGGGAGGGGGTAAAACAAATAATCTCAACATAAAAAAAAAAGTTACAATAATGAACAGAAAATTAGTTCAAATGAGAGAGTCAGTGGTTACTTATATCTAAATATTAGGCATAAATGTATTTGTCGGGAAGTCACTATACAGAACTTAAAGTTGATCCTTGGGAAGATGAATTTTAGGTGGCCATTAGGTTTTCAATAAAGTGCTGCTCCTAGAATAACTTACTAGAGTTAGGTTATATTGCTTTTTTTTGTTGTTGGTAGTTTTAGAGTATCCATGTTTATTATGAGTATCACTTTCCCAAATGAAGGCAGAAGTACTGAAAGGTACTAGACACCATCTCACCTTTTTGTGATCAGGACTGGGAATAGTTGTATTCTGTAATGTATTCTCCGAGGCTGAAACATAGGTTAGTCGGCTCAGGCTCGGACTCTGACATGATGATTCAGGGGACAAACCAGCATTTGAGTATCTCTGAGCTAATCCTTGTGGAGAAGTTAAAGATCTAGAAAAAAAAAGTGATTTACAAAGAAACACCATGAAACTAATGAGTCATAACTCCAACAATAGAGAAAGAAGCAGGCAGCAGGCAAAACATGCAATGTTTCTTCTTTATTAATTCAAACCCATAAAAGCAACAACAAAAACAGCGGTGGACACTGCGTTCCTTCACCTGCTACATGCATAATCGCTGCATAAGCATCTACTTGGGGTTACAGACCCATTCAGCTAGTGACATTGTGTCCTACCTCCCTATCTATCTCTGAATATCCACCAGCAGTCTGTTACTGATGAAGGTCAGATAGACAAACGTTTATTTATTTGGATTTTTGGACTGCATTAAAAATTATTCTATGAACTTTTGAGTGCTGAGGTTATTCTTATCTGCAGTATGGGTTTGGACCCTACTCAAGTACCCCAGTCATGTAGTGCAGCGGTATTTTTCCTACTTGTCAATCTTCCTCAGTCTGGGGCTCCATGCAAGATCTCGCCTCGTGGCGTAAGGATGATTCTGAGAAAGGTCAGGAATCAGCCCAGAACTACAGAGGAAGACCTGGTCAATGACCTGGGAAAACTTGCACAATCAGCAGTGTATAAAATACTTATTTTCCCCACTGTATGAGCAGACGATAACCAGTCAGCGATGGTGATGCCATTTAGAAACAAAATCTGCAATCTATTAAGAAAAAAAATAATATTCTACACACTCCAGCACCATGATTGTTTTTCTATGTAACTGGAGGACCCCTTGAATACTGGTGCTACAATGCAGATTTTGCAACAGCATTATTCCTATTCCATTTAACTCTAAAGTAACTTTTTGTGTGCCATTTTATTGTATTACCTATAAGTCTAAATGCCATCACTGTGGTGTAAATCAGCTTCACATTAGAAATGGACAAACATATTAAAGAATGGTAGAGAACTATAACATATGGAATGGACAAAAGGATTGAGGAATAGGAATGTACTAATGTCAGGTCGCCATTAACGTGTATATAAAGTAATGTAAAATTGGCATGTTTTGTTTCCACAGCGTGCAGAAATCTCATGGCTTTTCACATGGGAATTCATCCTCACATAAGTGTTTAAAACCGCAGCGGATCTACGGCACATGTGTAAAAATATTATCAAGCAATCACTGACTTCACAGGAAAATTAGCAGTCTGCCATGTGTGGCCTCCCAAGGCAGTTTTCTTTTGTGTTGCCAATGCACTAGCCACAAAATCTCTAAAACATGAACAAGGTTAAAAACAGTTGCCAAAAACAAAATCTGTAACAAATACAAGTAAATACCCTTTCTCAGAAAGCTCTAGAGAATCCTGGCTTGGAGAGGAATGAATCAAAGGGGAAGTAGATGGTCTAAAACTGTAATGTTCCTCTTCTGCCGTATGCACACTGTAATCTGGAAAATATTTACATCACACAAGAAGACATTAGTTCTCATCGGATTTACCAATGTCACACAAAACAGAACATAATCAACATGTTCAAAATTTTAGTTTAAAGAATATTGGCAAAACATAACTTATGAAATATAGGTAATGTAAATTATATTTATGTGTTTAATTATTTAGGTAGATACCAATTGGTTTGAAAGTCAGTATCTATCTAAAAATCTTTTATATAAATGATTTTTCTATGGAAGCGTGCAGCAATGATGTAAATGGTAGGGCCATCGAAACCTCTGCATTACTCCTGCTTCTAATGCGCATGCATAAGACCTGAAAACATGACGCGCGCTGGTGTTGGGGACATAGTAGAGTTTTGACTAACAAGGTAAAACTATCGCTGTGCTTCACTCTACATGACCGTCACTCTGCTCTAACCAGCATGTTCTCACCACTTAGGGCAGACAGCGGTATGACAGTCATGGTGCATGAACGGGCAGAAGAGACTGAAAACGCTACTAAAAGTAAAACTATCGCCCCCACAGTAACACACAACTGGGACTCTAGTTATTGCTCGGCTTTATATAGTGACTTTTTACAATATTTTGCAAGATCACATTGTTTAGAGAATGTGATGTGGCGTGACGTAGGGAAGCTAGTATGCAGAGAACTTGCAGCCCCGCTGCTTGGCAGCGATTTTGAACAGAAAGTCGGCAATTTGCATAGCATTTGCGTTCCTTTGCATGGTGTGCAAATTAGTGATGAGCGAGCATGCTCGTTTAACTACTTCACCGAGCATGCTCGGGTGCTTACCAAGTATCTTCGGCGTGCTCGTATATTATGTTCGATTCCCTGTGTCTGCATGATTTATAGCCATAAGACAGCCTCAACACATGTAGGGATTGCCTGTTTGTTAGGGAATCCTCACGTGTTCAGGCTGTCTTACAGCCGTTAACCATGCAGACGCAGGGACTCGAACATAATATACGAACACGCCGAAGACACTCGGTAAGCACCCGAAAATGCTCGGTGAAAGGGTTAAACGAGTACGCTTGCTCATCACTAATGAAAATACCTTTACCTAATGATTTTTTAGTTATCTTTAGAAAGTTTTTTTTTTAATTTATTTATTATATAATAAGAGGTTGTTTTTTTTGTTTTGTTTTTTTACAAAGAAGTACCCTTTAATAAAGCTGCCATTTTATAACAAACTATGGGATCGAACTAGGTAATCAGTGTTCAACTGTGAGACCAAATAGGACCCAAACTTTTTAATACGATGGCAGGCAATTTTTGCATTGATAATTTTGAGGTGCAGCAAAAGGAGAGAACGAGGACTCCATGTACAGGACACTAACCAGGTTCACATTAAAGTGGACTTTTCACCAATTTGTGTATGTTAAACAGGATGCATCAGGGAAAAGTGGCTACAAAGTTTAACAAAACATAGGTTTTATTATTTAATTTTTCCTCTCTGTTATGCAGATATTATCTTGTAAGTGTAAGGTTATAGTTTATGAAAAGCCCAACTGGGTGTTACCAGAGATTTTTCTCTGGGAGCGTCTACTACTTCCCCCGCACAAGATGTACCAATCGTAACCAGGAGGCATCATGCAGGAAGAAAAAAAATAAAACCATGTCCCCACAATAGCTCGGAGCAGCATTCCTCCTGTGTGAGACATATAATGACAGTCTGATCTCCTCACAGCTCTCAATGCAGAGTGATTCGAAGTGTGGGGGTACTAGGACAGAGTGGAGTCCGATTACTAACACTTCTTCATCTTTCATCTCAGGGAAATCAGTGTGGGGGAAGTTGCAGTACAGGAGAGCAGAGCTTGGTCTCATTACAAACACCTCTGCAGCTCTCCTTTCAGCTCTGCTGTATCACCTCTCCACACACTGGCTACCATGAGTGGTCGTAATCACACTCCTCTCTGCTCTACTCTGGACACTTTGCTCTCACTGCAGAGCTGTGTGTGATTATACACCGTCATTGCAGGACTCACACAGAAGACAGGGCATGGGTCCCCCCCCTGTGTTGCTGCCTGCTTATGATTGGCCACATCATACAGGAGAAAAAGTACAAGCCCCAGAGACAAAGCTCTGATAACACCTAATTGGTCCGATCATAAACTGTAACCTAAATTTTATAAGCTAATATCTCCACAACAGTGGAGCTTTACAGCTCCTACTCCATTATGTGGCCAGTTTAACATGGAAAACTGGTGAGAGGTTCCCTTTAAAGGAGTTCAGACATAACACACACACACACACACTCCTCGTAAACATAGTAATTTCATAGACTAATGCCCAAATTGCATATTGCTTTTGCACTTTTTAATTGTTTTTTAGTCAGTTTTATATTTGCCCTATATTTATTATAGCTTGTGATGCACAAGTTTTCTCAGTGTTTGTCATTTTTAGCATGGAATGAGAATATGTTTTTTTTTTTTAGTATCTAGGTTTCTGGCTAATTCATCATTCACTTTCCATAATGTCACCAAAAAAAAAAAAAAGCATGCAGGCAATTTGATGCATAAGGACACACAAAAAAGACAACAAAAAAGGACTTAAAAAATGCAAATAATGGCAGGGTCTGTGTGCCCAGTGTATGTTTCCAGCGCTCCAAGAAGCCAAAAAAACATTTCTGTGATGTTTTGGCAACTAGGAGTATGAAGCTGTAGCTGTAAGGTGCTGTCCTTACATCAGCATGTTAGGCTGACTGATCAATATAAAGACGTTTTAAACATGCACTTTACAACACTGAATATTAGTAAGAAGTTTTTTTTTGTGATGCATATTAATGTATTAACCCCTTCACGATGCGGCCAATTTCCATTTTTTGCATTTCAGTTATTTCTCCCCTTCTGCCCAGAGGCATAACGTTTTTATTTTTCTGTCTATTTAGACATATGAGAACTTGTTTTTTGCGGGACGAGCTGTAATTTTGAATGACACCCCATTCATTTTACCACATGGTGTACTGGAACACGGGAAAAGAATTCCAAGTGGGGAAAAATTGTGAAAGAAAAAGCAATTGTGACATTGTTTTTTGGGAATTGTTTTTACGGTGTACATTTTGTGGTATGAATCATCTCAAAATACGATTCTGCTCATTAGTAGAGAAAAAAAACACAAGTTTGCAAAAAAAAAAAATGTTTACGGTTTGCCGTAATTTTCTGAGACCCGTAATGTTTTCGGTCGATGGAGCTGTGTGACAGCTTACTTTTTGTGGTGCGAGATGACATTTTTATTGATTACTGTCTCCTTTGAAGCCAAGCCACAGGGAGGGTTTCAAAGGAGCTCCGTAATTATGGACACAGGGGTCATCAGCTGACCCCCAGCTGTCATAACAATCAGCGACCTGCGATCACGTCACGGGCGCATAGAATGACGCGCCCCTATGTCGGCATGTGTTAAATGCCTATGTCAGTTTCACAGCGGCATTTAAGATTTAAGGCTACGTTCCCACGATGAGCTCTTGGTGAGATTTTGACGCTGCAGAATTTCAGCACCTATTTAAATTGGGTCACTTACATTTTTTTAAAAAAAAATTTCTTACTCTGTTTGGTGTGTCACGCTTTAAATACAGCGGTTTTGTTTTTTATATTTCCTGTTTTTTTGCTTTGACAAAACATTATTGATATACCTAGGTGCAGATTACATGCGTTTTTGACAAGTTACGCGCATGGAAACACACTAAACGCTTGTGCAATTTTTTTGCTGCCAATTTTCCTAATGTAAGTCTATGGGGAAAATCCGCCCAAAAAAACTCAGTGTACCCGCAAGGGATATTAACATGCTGCGGGTTGGAAAAACGCACCACAGGTCAGCACAGTGGACATGAGATTTCTATAAATCCCATCCACTTTGCTGGAATTGTAAAACGCTGCGTTTCTGCCGTAGAAAAAATCCGCTGTGTCAAAAACTCATCGTGGGAACGTAGCTTAACAATCGCGGGCAACTACCCCGTAACCCGATACATACACAAGTTTCTGACCTTCGAAGCACATGTACGGAAAATGTCTTGAAGGGGTTAAAATGTATCAGATTAAATGCATCTAAAACTGAGATTATTATTTGTTTTTGATGATTTACCTGACACCTTCTGATGGATTCCACTTGAAGGCGGCTGGAAACTAACATGCTTCTGAGAAAGATCCTCACATATATTATTGGACTCCTTTGAACAAGGGGCAAACTTTGGGTCGTTTGATAAATGAGAACTTTTCTTTGTATTACTTGGAAAACAAGATTTTAAAGAATTATTCTCTTTGTGGCCACCTTTGCCATCTGATAATCTATCACCTCTCTTTGCCTCATCATCTGAAGTGTCTGACTTTAGTGAAGCAATAGGTGTAGAATTTCTTTTTACTTTATCTTCCCTATTTATGTTATTGACAGATTTCCTGAAAGCTCCAGGTATTGTTTCAGATATTTCGGATGAATGCTTATTAGACCCGAGATTACTCGAAGAAGCATCCTGCTGTAAGGATGCATCATTACAGACGTCGCAGGTAGACCGCAGTTTATCACAAGCAAAATGAGCATCCTTTGGATACTCGGATATTCTTAAGTCTTGCTTTTGGACATCTGTAATGTTGGCTAGTTCGGTACCAGAATCTAGCAGAGGATGCTTATGCCCTACAGACATGTTCCAGGAAAAATCCTTTACAGAGTGCACAAAGCTTTCAATGTCAGTGTCTTGGTTACAGCTAACTGTAGCTTTAAGATATCTTTCTATATCAAAATTTCCTGGAAAACTCTGTTGTCCAGAAGAATTTAACCCCTCTTTGGATTGCTGATGTTCGGAAGACTCATGCAGTAATTTCTTTTTATTTGACAGTTCCATGATCATTGCTGCCAGCTCAGAAGGGTTGGCGCTGCAAGATGCATTAGCTAGTGCCGAAGCTATAGTGCTTATATTTAGTAATGTGATGTCAGTGGTTTGGTCAGGTTTTTGTAATGAATTGTTGACTTTTCCAAAATTGTGGTCCTACAAAAAAAAAAAAAAAAAGTGGTATGAGAGATTAATATGGTAAATTTACACTTTTACGGATTATTACGTAATTGTCACACAGCGCACCTGGATCTACATCTATTAAATGACAAATCTTCATCTTTTAGTCTAAAAGACCTCCATGCAGTCACAAAGACAACATTCTCTTTTTAAAGGGTTTGTCTTAACTGGAAAACTCAACTCTTATCAGCCAAGGGAAGGTCTGGAGTCCACACATTTATTACACTTGGTAAGTGGTACACCACTTCCACTAGAATGAATAGGTAACCCTACAACACATGGCTGTGTCAGGTCCAGAGCAGAATACAAGCGGATCTTTGCAGTGGTTTACAGTTGACTAAAACAACTTTTTTAAACACAAGAAAGGTGTCAAATGGTCCAATATATGAAATAGAGGACTGGGCATTTGTGGCAACACTTTTAAAGGGAACCTGTCAGGTCCCTAAAGTCTCAGAAATTGCTGCCAGTACAACTTAGAACATGAATCCAGCTTCCCAATAACCTCTCCGGTACCTGAGCTATTATTGGAAAATAAACTTTTAATGTTGTACTTGACATATGCAAATGTACCTCACTAGTCAGAAGTTTTTCATGGAGAGATCTCCAGCTTTACAGGCTGCAATCACACACCTCTGGGTGTGATTAACACCATCCTGACTAAGTCAAAGGCACAGAACAGAAGGCGGATTGAGACAGGAAGGTGTCAGTCCTGCCCGGGGTGGGGGTCATTAAAAATGTATTCATCTGATGAGAACAAAAATATACCCAGTTTGCTTTAATAGTGTCGCCTACTTACAGGTATAGAGGCAAATGGACTATATTACACAGAATACATTAGATATTATTCACATCAGAAAATGTAGAAAAATGTTGGGCCGCAGGAAACTTTAAACATTTTGTAATGCTGCATAACATACCCGTGTGCTGTCCTTGTACTCGTCATTAGCATGCTTCGCTGTGTCTGGCTTACGCTCTGGCACCCTTATGTCAAATGTTGTCGACGATACCTTTTGATCATCTGGCAAACATCCAAGATCATCTAGGTAAAAAATAAATGTGAAGCAGTTATTGAGTGAAGTTCAAGCAAAACAAAACGAAAAATCAGATCTAACAGAACAGACCCAACATCAAAAAGAAAACCACGTTATTGAAAAAGAACAGCTAAGACGCTGTAGACGTAGACATGGTAGTCTAGCAATAGTATAGGAAGAGATGACCTAAAACAGCCTGGATCATTCCATAGGTACAGCAACATTCACAGCTTCCTACAATTCCAGAACATAAACTCCCATTAATTAATTTTTTTTTTCAATATTGTTAACTGGGGAAAAAGGCAGGAGATTTGAATATTTATATTTTAAAAAGGTTTTTTTTTTCCATTTTTTACTTTATCTGTTAATCCTCCTGGGTGACTTGAACCTGCAATTGTCCAATCACTTGTACTATATACAGCAATATTGCAGTCTCCCATGATGCCAAGCCACAGGCTGGACAACATAGAAGAGAACATGACAGGCACAGAGACATTCAACCAGCCCCAGTTGTCATCAGGTGCCAATTGCAGTGGAGCCCACTCCAAAGTCACTGACACACTGAATGTTGTAATGGTACGTCATGGAGCACGAATGCCAAGTTCCTATAATGAGTATCTGCTGCGTTTTTTCCGCTGCATATTAGCACGTGGGAAAAGACTCAGGATATCAGGCTATGTGCACATGATGAGCAATTACAGCAGATTGTTTTCAGCAAAAAACAGAATGTTGGCAGGCATATACAATGTATAATATACGCACGTTTTATGTAGTGCGCTTTTACCCTATTTTCATGGGTGAGAAATGCTAAAAAAAAAAAAAAAAAAAGGGCGCAGAAACAATTGTCATGCTGTAGATTTGAAAACATGCTTTGATGGTTCAAGTCCACAAGGATAAAATAAGCAGCTTCTGCATGAGATATCAGAGATCTCATTCACTTTGCTGGTGCCGTAAAACACAGTTTATCAATGGCAAAAGCCAGCAAAAAAAAAAACTGCAGCAAAAGCACCTCATGTGAACAAGTCTTTACAGTAGCAAAGTGCATGGGTTTTATACAAATCTCACGTCCACGTTTTTTTCCCTTAATACAGGCAGGCAGTGGGGATAATCACCTCTATGGTGATGGCGCAAACTCAGAAGCCGTATGTATTTGCTCTCCACCCTATTCGCTTCTCTGAAGCCACTCGCTATACTTCTGGGTGTATTAAAGCAACGAACAGCGTCAACAATAAGGAATCAGGAAAGAACGTGCGCTGCAACTGTGTGCATGTGCGCACACTCCGGCAACACTCAAATAGAGCTTGCTGTGGGAAGCAAGAACGGTCAATCAGAAGTGGGGGGAATGCCCCACAATATGAAAATGAGGAGGGGTAGCTGGGCACTGAACTCTTGGCCTGCGCCAAGAGAACACCAAAGCCCCCTCATTTGCATACAAAGTTATTGTCCCAGGCATTGCATAATTGAAGGGTACAGAGCAAGCATTTATAAGGGCCAAAGTAGTGATTGATGCATGCCTCACACACTACGCATTTGGCAAATAACCAGGCTTTTAAAAGTAATGAAAGAACAAATACCTGCCTAAAGCAATCTTAGATCATGCCTGTTGGCAGTTCAACTTTTATCAACAGACCCTGGGCCTGCTGGACATATACAGCCTTTTTGGCTTTCACTAATAGGTGAACATGACCGATTTGCTGATCAGCCTAATGTTTTGTATTCCAGTCTTAATGAAGAGTGTGCTGGAGTTAGATGCGCTGAATTCACTATGAGGCAAGCACCTCTTACGAATCTGGCATATATTCACACGTTTCACCACCAGATATGTATGCCATCCAGGGGCTAGCATACAGTCTGTGGTAATTTATGGTCACTTTTGTAGCGTTTATTATAATGACATTGTTGGGCATACTGGGCAGCGCTTTGTAACTTTTCAAAAAGTTAGTGGAACTTGCCAGGACTGTTGTGAAAATGCCAAAAATATTAAAAATTCTTGTTGTGCAAAAAATTTGTGACATTTCATGCAGTTTTAAGCTGCGAATCAAAAGTAAAAAAAAAACTGCTTGATTAATCAGGAACATAGTGCACAATGCATTTGTAGTGACACGAATTACACGGACATACAGAATAATATACCACTGCTTCTAGCAGAGGGAAGTAGGCTTAATGAATTGCAGACGTGGAGGCCAATGTTTAGTCTCTGACTGCAATAGCAAACATCTTGCAATCACGTAGTTGGGGCGCTGATGGTGTACAAAGAAAGCCACTTCCCTTTGTTTGGTGCATGCAGTGATCATGGCAGTTGCAACAGCATGCCAGCTGTAATATACGACACCTGGTGGTGATGGCGCAGGGTCAGCTCTGAGGTGGTGCCACCAACATGAGTACAGTGACAGCAAGAGGGTGAAAAGGAAATCTAAAAATGGAGTTAGCTAGCAAATGTAAGGAATTAAAACAACCTAGATAGCTAATGTAAAAAGAGGGCTGACTACAAGCGTGGCACAAAGCAGGAAGGTCCCACTTGATCTATTTGCAGGAGGAAGCTCAGAGACTATTGTTTTTTAAACCAAGCAAACTTGGAGTTAGGAAATCAATTAAGTAAATTTCTAGCACATATCATTAAAGGGAATCGGTCACCACTTTGGAGTTATCAGACCTCCACTATGGTCATACAGGGTATAAAGTAAATCAGTACATACCTGTATGGCCCATGGTGGAGGTCTGAATGCAGAGAAATGTAGTTTTATCTTCTTGGTTTTTCACAGGCTTGGCGTCCCCCAGATGCCAAGCTATCCCCGCCCATCTGCTTATTATCCCACCAAATTCCCGCCTATGTACAAGTTTACCATATCCCCCCCCCTCCCGAGCACATCACAGGGACCTGTGATGTGTGTTTTTTTCCCCTCACCTCCTGGCGCATTCGCAAAGCGCGGCTCACAGGGAGCGTGCTTTGTTTCCTCCCGGGCCCGTTTGGCTAAGCACAGTGCCACAGTGCTCTATTGCGCAGGCGTCAGTAAGTCACTGTGACTCCCCGGCACCTGTTCAATAGAGTACTGCAGCACTGTGCTCAGCCAAACTGGCCCAGGAGGAAACAAAGAATGCTCCCTGTGAGCCGCGCTTTGCGCATGCGCCGGGGATTTGGTGGAATAATAAGCAGATGGGCGGGGATAAAACTACATTTCTCTGCATTCAGACCTCTACTATGGGCCATACAGGTATGTATAGATTTACTTTTCTATACCCTGTATGCCCATAGTGGAGGTCTGATATCTCCAAAGTGGTGACAGATTCCCTTTAAAGAAAACTAGATGTTACAAACAGTACCACGTGCAAAAGCCTAAAATGATGAATTGCTCATGAAATATTTTCCACAGCAAACAGATTTAAAGAGTTTTAGGTGGAACTATATAGTCCCCAGCTCCACTGTACAATTGTGAGGACATTAATGTGCATTTACACCAAATAGCTGCTGCCTACACTCAGGAGAGCTGAGGGAATTCTATTAGAAAAGGATATTACTTTAGACGCAGTTACAGGAGTTGTAATGGCTCTAGCTAATGGAAAGCAATTGGGCCTGATGGCATACCGATTGAGGTAGTCAAACGACAACTGAATGGTTGTAAGTCCCATTCTTAATTTTTTTTGTATAAATTCTTTAAGAATGTTACAAGAGGTAATGAAAACAGATAATAACATTTGTATACAAGCAAATGAAATTAGAAGCAACATTCGTTTTATAAATGGGGGAAAAAACTTAAACTTGGAGAATTAAAGGAGCAAAATGGGAAAGAGGGATATTTAACTGGGGGAGGACAGTGGAGATAGTTGGGGGGTGGGGAATCCTGTTGAGAGCTAGCAAGTAATTCACATTTATAATCTAAGAACTAAAACATAGGTAGATATGCGCGGTATAAACATTTATTAATTTATTTGTTGTTTATTTGAGATATAGAGAGTTAAAGGTTTTGGGGTTAATTCCATATTTTACAGTACAATCCTGTTTTGATATTCGTACCAATGGCGCCAGTGTTCGAGGAACTTATCCTGCTTTGAATAAGTAAGGTGTGTTTTTTCGAATCAATATATGGTGTTTGATTCATTAATCCATTCTGGAAAGGATAGAGGATCCAGATCTTTATAGTGTCTTGCAGTAAGTGTGTTGGTAGGTTGATGATGAGAATGGTGGTTGAATAAGATTAGTGGAGGGGGGGTAGAGGGAATGAGATATTGAGAGCTTTACTTAGGTTTATGAGTGATTTCCCAGAAATGTGTGATTTTAGTGCAGTAGTACCAAATATGGGAGGTGTATCAAGTTCTAAGTTGCATCTCCAGCAATTAGGTGAGTAAGATTTGTCAATTTCATGAAGTATATCAGGGGTTTTGTACCACCTAGATATTATCTTATAGTTAAGCTCTTGATATTTGATTGAGGAGGAGATGGAGTGTGCATCCTTTAGTATTTTTAGGACTTCCTCTGGGTTAAGGGTTATATTTAATTATTTTAATTTGTTTAAAAAATAGATTTTGTACTGGATTGGTGACTAAGTGATCCGAGATATCTGGTAGATGAACTCTCTTTGAGGATTAAAAGTTCAGAGTCTGTTAGTCTAATATTATTAACTTGAGATTTTATCTTGCTTGTAGAAAGAACATTGTTTTTGTGTACTAGTTGACCAGTTTGTGTGTTAGAAAAATTTTCTGAAGTTTTAATTTTATTTTTTAGGATTTATATCTATTTGGAATCAGATATAGTAACGGGGTATGGACACAAATATTAGGGATTAAGTTCCATTCTTATTTAAAGCGCACCTGTCAGCAGGATTGTGCTAACTAAACCACATACACTGTCAGGTGGGTGCCATTATACGGAGTAAAATGATACCTTTGATGATGGAATTCGTCCAGTGGTTCTTTTATAATCTTTATTTTCAGCTCTACCATAATGAGATGATCATGCTCTGGGGTGGGACTTTAGGGAGGGGCTGTAACTGGAGCTCTGCTTATCATATATCTCTGCCTTCTGACAGGTCACTGTGCTTTCAGTGACCTGTCTACTATTTTAAATTCTGCCTGTGTAATTTCTGTGCCAAACTTGAAATTTACATGCACCAAAATGGCTCCCGCCACCTGTGCAGTAGCATCTTTTGGTTGCCAAGAGATGCTACTGTGCATGCGCAGGCGCCATTTTGTTGGTCGAAAAAGAATTTGCCTGCAACAATTTGGCGCCGCGCATGCGCAGTAACATCTATTGGCAACTGAGAAATGCTACTGCGCAAACGTGGCCGGCGGTGCTATATTGCTGCAGGAAAATTTATTTTTCCTCCAGCAACATGGCGCTGCTAGCGGCGCTTGCGCAGTAGCAGCTATCGGAAAGCGATAGATGCTACTGCACGCAGGCGCCATTTTGCTAGAGGAAAATGAAATTTGGTGCAGTATTTAAAATAGTAGGCAGGTGACTGAAAGCACAGTGACCTGTCAGAAGGCAGAGATATGAATACATAATGGGAGCATTAGTTACAACCCCTCCTTAAAGTCCCGCCCCGAAGCACGAACATCACGTTATGGCAGAAATGAAAATAAAGATTACACAAGAACCACTGGACGGATTTCATCAACATAGGTATCATTTTACTCAGTGTAATGACGTCCACCTAACAGTGTAGGTGGTTTACTAAGCAAAATCCTGCGGACAGGTGCGCTTTAAATTTACACAGAAGCTTTAACTGAACCCACCCTCCTATGTTTGTTATTCGATGTTGCTATTGTGGTGTTGCTATTACCTGATCAACGGCCTAAAGGGTGTAGGTCTTAAAGAGGTTTTCCCACAAGCAAAGTTAATTTTAAAGTTGCATTGCAAAATAGGAGCATGTTCGCATTGGCCATGAAACAGACAAAACCTAAGACAGAAACAAAATAAGCATATACCCTGCACGTATGTTTCTGTCTTAGGTTTTGTTCTATTTAAATGTAGGGTAGAGTAATGCACCTAGGCTGGAGTAATCCTATTGCTGCATACACATCAAATGAAAATATACATGGTATTACAGAACAGAAGGACTTTGGTATTGTGCCTACAAATAAACTAATGACAAACAGTACTCAATATCAAGCAGCAGCTGCAAAGCACAAACAATTTTAATGTGTAGAGAGAAAAAAAAACCTGATTCCAGTGTAATGTTATTCCTCTATAAATCACTTGTAAGGTCACATCTTGAATATAGAATCCAGTTTTGGGCTCAACATTTTAAAAAGGTTATATTAGAGTCGGTTCAAAAGCAGGCAACTAGATTATTAAATTAAATTGAAGTTCTCTCTCATATTGAAGGGTTAGAAAATTTGAGCTGGTTTGGCTTGTAAAAGACTGCCTAAGGCTATGTGCCCACGATGCAGAAATGCTCCGGATTTTTCCTGAGAGTTTCTGCATCTCCCTGGCAGAAAAAACGCATGTGGATTGTACATGAGTTTTTCCTGCCAGGGACATGCAGATGTGAAGCGTTCTTCACATTCATTTCCGCATGCTGGTTGTCAAGCGCTTTCCAAGCGTTTTTAGCATCACTTGGAAAGTGCTTGTCAACTTGGTCACACTGCAACGGCATGGATTTATATAGTGTGACCGAAAGAATGGTAAAGAATAAAAAATAAATATTATACTTACCTTCTGACAGCCCCCAGAGTCCTTGTCTCGGCTTGCCGGCAGCTCGCGGTAGATTTAAGGACCTCCGACGTCAGCGGTTGCGTGACCCATCACATGACGTCAGCGCAGATCCTTTAATCTACCGCGAGTTGCCGGCAAACAGAGGCAAGGACTCCAGGGGCTATCAGAAGGTAAGTATAATATTTATTTTTTTATTTTATTCTTTTTTTTTTTTTTTTTTTTAAAGGTTCTATGGTACCCGGGTCCGGAGGAGAGTCTCCTCTTCTCCAAACCCGGGTACCATCCGTACATTGAAACGCATGTAATTCGCTTGTACAGATGCGGATTACATGCATTCCAATGCAAGTCAATGGCGGCGAAAACCAGAACTCACACTGTGCACTGACGAGGGGCAGTACCCCGAAACACAGTGTCTGCAAATTGAGTTTCTGGTTGTGGCTTATATCCTAAGTCATGTGATAAGGCTCATTAAAGGGTCACTATTGACTTTTAGGATTGCTACTTCCTGTAGGTGGAACTAGCGTTCTGGTCCTCTTCCTCTCTGAAGAGACAATTTGCATATTTCCCAGAGGAGCATTGCGGCTTTAAAAGTCTCCTCACCTTGACGTGCTTAACATGTCACACTCCGCAAGGAAAAATGTTACCCTATACAGTGAATGCCAAAAAAAATTGAACAAAAAACAATCAAAACGGGAGTTAAAAAGGCAGCCCAGAGCACAAAAAATATAAAAAGCTAAATAAAAATAAAATACTTTCCCCCTCATTGAAAAATTAAATATAGGGATTTCAGAATATTGCAGGGCATTGATTGCTTCTGGGGTCATGTGGCATAACAATGCCTTGCGTGCACCCAAAGACATCGCTGGAATAGTGCTGATGCAGGAGGGGAGTATCTATTTTTTTTATTTTAAAAGGGGACTACTTATTTTAACCCCTTTCTGACATTGGGCGTACTATTCCGTACTTGCGCCCTGGGCTTTTTGGGCCAGATACGGAATAGTACGTCCTGGCGATATCGCACCGCACCCTGCACATTAACCCCCGAAATGCTGCGATCGAAAATCGATCGCAGGATTGTGGGAGCAATAGGGGAGGTAAGCTTAATACTTACCTCCTCTCCGGCATTTGAATCCGGTCCCGGATGTTGTCATGGTGACTCTGTGTCGTCATGACAACATATGGGTCACCAGGAGGCAAGAAGTTACTTTGGTCATGCGCAGTGTATGACCAAAGTAACTTCTCCCTGTGCAGCGCTGACAGGCTGCATAGCATAGGGTTGGTGCTGCATTCCTGTGCTACACAGCCGATCAGGCCGCAAAAAGTGAAAGTCCTATAGTGGGACAAAGTGTAAAAGATCAAAAAATTCCAAAAAATAACAATTTATTGTACCCATAAATAAATATTCTTATGAAAAAAAAGGAGATTTTTGTGTACTCACCGTAAAATCTCTTTCTCTTAGCCTCTAATTGAGGGACACAGGACCATGGGTGTTATGCTGCTGTCCACTAGGAGGCGACACTATGCATAATCTGAAAAAGATTAACCGTGACTCCTCCTCTGCAGTATACACCCCTGGACGGCGTCAGCCTTCTCCAGTTTTGTGTAAAAGCAATAGGAGGAACGTAACATGGATAACATAACCATGCCTATAAGAAGGCAACTATGTACGAGCTCAAGAAAAATAAAAAACAATATGAGAACTCAACATAACGGCCCGGAACGGGCAACAGGGTGGGAGCAGTGTCCCCCAATTAGAGGCTAAGAGAAAGAGATTTTACGGTGAGTACACAAAAATCTCCTTTACTCTGTCGCCTCATTGGGGGACACAGGACCATGGGATGTCCCAAAGCAGTCCCTGGGTGGGAAGCAATGGACGAATATTGTGTAGACAGGCCCCTACAATTGGGGCACCGCCGCCTGCAGAATACGTCTACCCAGGCTCGCGTCTGCTGAGGACTGGGTATGAACCCTGTAGTGTTTGGTAAATGTGTGTAGGCTAGTCCAGGTGGCTGCCTTACACACTTGTTGTGCCGAATGGCCCAGGAGGCCCCTACTGCACGTGTAGAGTGTGCCGTAATACTTGCTGGAAGAGGAGAATTTTTGAGGCGGTAGGCCTCTTGTATGGTGGATTTGATCCACCTGGCAAGGGTAGCTTTGGAAGCTGGTAGACCCTTGCGGCCGCCTTCCAGAAGAAGGAAAAGAGAATCAGACTTCCGGAAGGTCGCAGTCCTAGACACATAGATACGTAGTGCCCTGAAAAGGTCAAGCATATGCAGAGCCTTCTCCCGTCTATGAACCGGGACCGGACAGAGGGATGGCAGTGAAATTTCCTCATTGAGGTAGAAGTTGGACACAACCTTCGGAAGGAAGGATGGGACCGTACGGAGAACTACCTTGTCCTGGTAAAAAGCCAGAAAGGGTCGTCTGCAGGAGAGTGCTGTCAGTTCAGACACCCTGCGTAGCGAGGCGATTGCCACAAGGAAAACCACTTTCTGGGATAGAAGGCGGAGTGGGACTTCCCTAAGGGGTTCAAAAGGTGTTTCCTGCAATGCTGTCAGCACCAGGTTGAGATACCACGTTTCTAGTTGTCGTCTGTAGGGGGGGGAACCAAATCGGGAAACCCCCTGAAGAAATGTCCTTACTTGCGGCTTGTTAGCGATGTACCTCTGAAAAAGGGAGGCCAGGGACAGTCTGGCCTCCAGACCCGATTGTAGAAACCCAAGTACCCTGGGGAGGGAATAAGGGAGTGGGGTCTGGCCACGAGATTCGCACCAGGTAAAGAAGGCTTTCCAGGTACGGTAATAAAGCTTAGCAGAGGTTGGCTTCCGTGCCCTGATCACGGTTCCAATGACGTCCGGCGAGAAGTCTGACTGGGTTAAAACCCAGGTCTCAATGGCCACGCCGTCAAATTGAGGGCCCCTGAGTTCTGGTGGTAGAACGGGCCTTGTGACAGAAGATCCGGGCAGTCGGGGAGACGCCAGGGGACGTCTGCGGTGAGCTGTACGATGTCGGCGTACCATGTACGTCTGGGCCAGTCCGGTGCGATTAGGATGGTTGGAACTCCCTCTTGCTTGATCTTCCTCACCACTCTGGATATCAGGGGGAGAGGTGGAAAAATGTACAGGAGCTGGAACTGGGTCCAGTCCTGAACCAGTGCGTCCGCTCCTAGCGCCCGCAGGTCGTGTGTTCTGGCCATGATGTTGGAGACCTTGGCATTGAAATGGGATGCCATTAGGTCCACATCCGGAGTCCCCCAGCGATGGCAGATCTGGCGAAAAACTTCGGGATGGAGAGACCACTCTCCCGAGTCCATTCCTTGCCGGTTGAGGAAGTCTGCTTCCCAGTTGTCCACACCCGGAATGTGGACCGCAGAGAGAACCGAACCTGTGTCTTCCGCCCAGTGGAGAATGTGTGTCACTTCTCGCATCGCCTGGGCACTGCGGGTCCCCCCTTGGTGATTCACATATCATAGAATCATAGAATGGTAGAGTTGGAAGGGACCTCCTGGGTCATCTGGTCCAACCCCCTGCTCAAAGCAGGATTCACTAGATCATCTCAGACAGATGTCTGTCCAGCCTCTGTTTGAAGACGTCCATTGAAGGGGAACTCACCACCTCTCGTGGCAGCCTGTTCCACTCATTAATCACCCTAACTGTCAAAAAGTATTTTCTAATATCTATTCTGTGTCTCCTCCCATTTAGTTTCATCCCATTGCTTCTAGTCTTTCCTTGTGCAAATGAGAATAAAGATGATCCTTCTACAATGTGACAGCCCTTGACATATTTGTAGACAGCTATTAAGTCTCCTCTCAGTCTTCTTTTTTGCAAGCTAAACATTCCCAAATCCTGCAACCGTTCCTCATAGGACATGGTTTGCAGACCAGTCACCATTCTGGTCGCTCTTCTCTGAACTTGCTCCAGTTTGTCTATGTCTTTTTTAAAATGTGGTGCCCAAAACTGTACACAGTATTCCAGATGAGGTCTGACCAAAGAGGAGTAAAGACCGATAATGACTTCACGTGATCTAGACTGTATGCTTCTGTTAATACATCCCAGAATTGTATTTGCCTTTTTTGCTGCTGCATCACACTGTTGACTCATGTTCAGTCTATGATCTATTAGTATACCCAAGTCTTTTTCACATGTACTGTTGCTTAGCTCTTTTCCTCCCATTCTGTATATGCTTTTTTCATTTTTATTGCCCAGATGTAGTACTTTGCATTTTTCCCTGTTAAAAACCATTACAGCCGTGGCATTGTCCGACTGTACTCTGATGTGAGAGGATGCCAGTAAGTGATGGAAGGCTCTCAACGCCAGGAGGATGGCACGAATTTACAAGATGTTGATGGGCATGGTCGCTTCCGCTGGGGACCACTTGCCCTGAGTTCTGTGGTGTACGTGTACCGCACCCCAACCCGTCAGTCTCGCGTCGGTGGTCAGAACCTTCCATTGACCCGTGAGACAGGATTTTCCCTTTTTGTTAGTGAGGTTGGCTTGTGCCACCAGTGCAGGGACCTCCTGGTTGACGTCAGCTGGAACTCCCTGTCGAGAGAAAAAGGGTTCCAGTCCCATGACTTGAGGATAGCTAGTTGGAGAGGCCTGAGGTGAAGCTGGGCAAATGGGACTGCTTCTATTGCCACCACCATCCTGCCAAGGACTCTCATGGCAAACCGGAGAGATCGAGGGGGTTTGCTGAGGGTGCGAACTCCTAGATGGAGAGGCAGTGCCTTGTCCTTGGGAAGGAGCACTAGACCCCTGAAGGTGTTGAATAACATTCCCAGGAAGGTCAGAGACAGACTCGGGGTTGGTGATGACTTTTGTAGGTTGACTAACCAGCCCAGGCGACTCAGAATGTCGATTGTGATTGAGACGCTGAGGTCGCAGTCCTTGAAGGTGGGAGCCTTGATAAGGAGATCGTCCAGGTATGGAACGACTACTATGCCTCTGGAGTGCAGGACGTCCATGGTGGCTGCCATGACTTTGGTAAACACTCTGGGAGCCGTGGCGAGTCCGAACGGGAGAGCCACGAACTGGTAGTGGTCCTGGTCGATTGCGAACCTGAGAAATCTCTGATGGGTGGGTGCAATTGGTATATGCAGGTATGGGTCTTGTATGTCTATGGAGGCGAGAAATTCTCCCTTCTCCATGGACGCAATGATGGACCGAAGGGACGCCATGCGGAAGTGACGTACCCGTACATATTTGTTTAGCTGTTTTAGGTCCAGTATGGGCCGTACGCCACCTCCTTTCTTGGGGACTACGAATAAATTTGAGTAGAACCCTCGAAAGTGCTCGGCCGCGGGGACCGGTACTATGACTCCTGCTTGAAGAAGCGAGGAGACCGCTTGGTGAAAGGCACGAGCCTTGGCTGGAGGTTTTGGGGGAACAGAAAAAGTCTGTTTGGTGGGTTGGAAGTGACCTCTATCTTGTATCCCGAAGACACTAGTTCCCTGACCCACCTGTCTTCTGTAATAGGCAGCCAGACTTGATGAAAGAGCAAAAGACGGCCGTCTACAGGTGGGGTGTCTTCCGGGGTCCGTGAGTCATGATGAGGAGGAAATCTGAGATTTTCCTCCTTTGAACTTTGACTGGCCTGCTCTTGACTGACAGGTCTTGTCCGACTTTTGCGTCGACCGCGAGTTGTCCCTGCGTGGGGTGCGGTTGCTATTTTGTGCTGGTCGCGAGACGGACCAGCCCGAAGAGTTCTGAAAGGATTGGAATCGAGTTTGGTTACGCTTCTTGTAGGTGCGTTTGGGCTTCAGTTGGGGGAGAGAGGTACTCTTATCCCCGATGGCGTTGGATATCATCGTGTCCAACTGTTCACCAAAAAGTCGACCACTGAGGTACGGGAGGTGCGTGAGGGACTTTTTTGAGGCTGCATTCGCTTTCCATTCCCGCAGCCAGAGGATACGCCGAATCGTGATGGCGTTTGATGCTATCCCAGCTGCACCCCTTGCAGAATCCAGAGCTGCATGAAGCATGTAATCTGCTACAACTGCTATTTGAACTGCTTGGTCCGACAGCTCAGGAGCAGATACTTGGAGGCCAGCTTGTAAATTTTTGGCCCAAGCCAAGATGGCCTTGGCAGCCCAAACTGAAGCGAACGCTGGAGCCAGGGAGGCCCCTGCGGCCTCGAAAATTGAACGAGCCATGCGTTCCACCTGCCGGTCTGCTGCGTCCCTAAGGGTTGAGCTATCTGGCAGTGAAAGGAGTGACTGTGCTGCTAGTCTAGAGACTGGGGGATCCACTTCAGGTGGATCTGTTCATTGTTTGGTGACCTCCTGTGGGAAGGGGTACCGCGCCTCCAGATATTTGCGATTGGTAAACTTCTTCTCAGGCTGTGAGAACTGCTTTTTAAGGATCGCCTTAAACTTTGGGTGGTCAAAGAAGATCTTAGGCGGCTTCAGAACTCCTTCAAAGGAAATCTTGTGTCCGGGTGCCTCCGGGGGCGGATCGTCAATGTCCAGCACCCGATGGATGGATGAGATTACATCCTCAACTAGCGCTGTATTGCTAGGGGGGATTGGGATTAGGGACCCTTCAGTTTCCTTGTCTGAGTCGGAATCACAGATGTCTTCCGAATCCTGTGTATCGCTAAGGCGTCTCCTGCTGGATGAACCGGGGTGGAGGCCTTCTCTGGTCGGGGATGGCTGTGGAGATCTGCATTGTCTGTCCCTGGCAGGGAACGGTCTAGATGACCTGGGATTACGGTGTCTCTCCCTAGAAGGGGATGAACGTGTGGTATGGCATGATGCAGATGAATGGGACCTGTGGGTCCGCTTGCGTCCTGACCTAGACGTGGATGTGCCCGTGTCGTCATGTCCCTGAGTGGAGCTCTCCCTTTGCTGGGTAGCGTTCATACCCGAGGCATGACTCTGCAGAGCCTGAAGCAATGTGGAGGTGAGGTTATCTATAGACTACGTCATAGATTGCGACATCTGAGTGAACCATTCCGGCGTGGCATTAGTCACCGAAGCATTGGCTGGGGATTCTTGGGGCTCTGTCACAGCAGCACACTGTAGAGTGTCATATTTGTCATCCGGGGGGGCGGGCCGGGGGCGGAGAGGGGGTGGTGGCTTCAGCTAGGCCGGAGCAGCGGTCTAAATTAGATGCCTGATGCCCAAAGGGGCTCCAGGCCGGCGCGGAAGTCCGGGAGGGGGCCGGATCTGAACCGGACCCCCCCAGATTTAAAGGCAGGATAGCGGTGGAGGTATAAGCGGAAGGGGGGCCTGTGAAGAGTCCCCCTGAGGCACCATAGAGCTGGTGCTGCTGCAGAGACAGGGCGCAGGGACCTGTGCCTGTGTTGTGCCATGCCTGCCAGCACTCCCCCCGCCCCCGACAGGAGCCCGCAGCAGGGCTGGGGTCCCTGGATTCGGCTGCAGTGTGCTGGCTACTGGGAGCTACAGAGTGCTGCCTGTACAGGCCCTACCTGAGGCATTTCAACCTAATGCCCCCAGAGGGGGATTAGGGAGGGTGCTGCTGTCACCATCAGGGGGCTTTGTCCTCACCTCGACCTCAACCCTGAAACCAAAAGGAATTGGGGAAGGAGGGGAGTCTCAACTTCGAACCAGCACCCGAGGGGCTGGGGAAGGAGCGACATGGGGAATAGCCATCTCGACTTCAACTGTGCACCCCGTAATAGGGGGCAGGGGAAGGAGTCATGCCGGGAGTCTCGAAGGAGATCCACTTTTCTTCATCTATAATCCCGTCGGAGAAAGCGGAGTAAAAGTTTTAGGTGTGCCTCCTATGCGACACTAAGCAAAAACTGGAGAAGGCTGACGCCGTCCAGGGGTGTATACTGCAGAGGAGGAGCCACGGTTAATCTTTTTCAGATTATGCATAGTGTCGCCTCCTAGTGGACAGCAGCATAACACCCATGGTCCTGTGTCCCCCAATGAGACGACAGAGTAATAAATAAATAAACCAATAAAAGTACACATTTGGTATCGCGTCCGGAACGACCTGACCAATAAATCTCTCCCACTAGTTAACCCCTTTAGTGAACACAGTAAAAAAAATAAATAAATAAAAAATAATAATAATGAAGCAAAAGACGATGCTTTATCATACCACAAAACAAATAATGGAATAAAACGAGAATAAAAAAAACGAGTGTAAATAAATATGATACCGCTGAAAAAGTCATCTTGTCCCGCAAAAAGCAAGCTGCCATACAGCTCCAATGGCCGAAAAATAAAAAAAAGTTATAGCTCTCAGAATAAAGCGATGCAAAAACAATTCTTTTTCTATAAAATAGTTTTTATTGTGTAAAAGCGCCAAAATAAAAACTATATAAATGTGGTATCACTGTAAACATACTGACTGGAAGAATAAAGTTGCCTTATCAATTTTACCACATGCGGAACGGCATAAAAAAAACAAAAAAACAATTCCAGAATTGTTGTTTTTTGTTTATTCTGCCTCCCAAAAATCAGAATAGAAAGCGATCAAAAAATGTCATGTGTCCAAAAATGGTACCAATAAAAACGTCAACTTGTCCCGCAAAAACAAGCAGTCACATGACTACGTGGGACGAAATATGGAAAAAGTATAGCTTTCAAAATATGGCGATGCAAAAACAAGTCTTTGCAAAACAAAGGGTTTTTTTTAGTGTGTGACAGCTGTCAATAATAAAAAACCGATATCAATCTGGTATCGCACCAATCCCAAGAATAAAAAGTTGTCTAATCACTTAAGTTTTGCAGCTGTTATACAGCAAAAAAAAAAACTCACGGGGATTGCCTGCCATGCACGAGCGATCCCCGTATGGTTTTTTTGGGTGTCTAACAACTGTGAAACATGCGGGCGGGGACTAGAGCATGTCACTTGAGCACCCGCGATACCTGGTGTATACCAGAGTACCCGATGCAAACTCAAGTAGCGAGCACTTGCACTCAAGACTAAATGACAACTTATTCAATATGTTGACTTAATGTTATCAAATTCTGCGTCGTACCTCTGGGTTCAAAATGTTCACTATACCCCTTGATAAAATCTTTGAGGGACGTAGTTTCCAAAATGGAGTCACTTTGTGGGGGGTTTCCACTGTTTAGGCACATCAGGAGCTCCCCAAACGCAACATAGCGTCCGCTAATTATTGAAGCAAATTTTACATTCAAAAAGTCAAATGGCGCCCCTTCCCTTCCGAGCCCTGCCGTGCGCCCAAATAGTGTTTTTTCCCTACATATGTGGTATCTGCTTACTCAGCAGAAATTGCACAACAAATTTCATGGTGCAATTTCTCCTGTTACCCTCATGAAAATACAAAATTGGAGGTTGAAAAACATTTTTGTGGGAAAAATGTGAAAATTTTATTTTTATGGCTCAATGTTAAAAACTTCTGTGAAGCACCTGGGGGTTCAAGGTACTCACTACACACCTAGATAAGTTCCCTGAGGGGTCTAGTTTGGAAAATGAGGTCACTTGTGGGGGGTTTCCACTGTTTAGGAACATCAGGGGCTCCCCAAAAGCAACATAGTGTTTGCTAATTATTCCAGCAAATTTTACATTCAAAAAGTCAAATGGCGCGACTTCCCTTCCAAGCACCCAAACATTTGTTTTCCCTCACATATGGGGTATCGGCGTGCTCAGGAGGAATTGCACAACAAATTTTGAGGTCCACTTTTTCCAGATACCCTTGCATAAATAAAAAAATTGGGGTCTAAAGTAACATTTTTGTGCAAAAAAAAAAAAAATGTTCATTTTTTTCTTCCACATTCCAAAAATTCCTGTGAAGCACCTGAAGGGTTAATAAACTTCTTGAATGCAATTTCGAGCACCTTGAAGGGTGCAGTTTTTAGAATGGTGTCACTTTTGGGTATTTTCTGTCATGTAGACCGCTAACAGTCACTTCAAATGTGATCTGGTGCCTAAAAAAATGTTTTTGTAAATGTTGTAAAAATGAGAAATTGCTGGTCAACTTTTAACATCGTAACATAGTTTTTAAGGTTGAAGGTAGACTAAGTCCATCTAGTTCAACCCATAGCCTAACATGTTGATCCAGAGGAAGGCAAAAAAAAAAACCCATGTGGCAAACACCAAGCTCCACATTGGGGAAAAAAAATTCCTTCCTGACTCCATACGACAATCAGACTAGTTCCCTGGATCAACGCCCTATCAAGGAATCTAGTATTATACTTTTCAAGAAAGGCGTCCATGCCCTTCTTAAATTTTAATAGTGAATCACTCATTACAACATCATGCGGCAGAGAGTTCCATAGTCTCACTGCTCTTACAGTAAAGAATCCCCGTCTGTGATTATGATTAAACCTTCTTTCCTCCAGACGTAGAAGATGCCCCCTTGTCCCCGTCTCTGGCCTCGGAGTAAAAAGATCAGTAGACAGGTCTTTGTACTGTCCCCCCATATACTTGTACATAGTAATAAGATCACCCCTAAGCCTTCGTTTTTCCACAGTAAATAACCTCAAGTGTAATAACCTGTCTTGGTATTGCAGACCCCCCAGCCCTCTAATAACCTTGGTCGCTCTTCTCTGCACCCGCTCTAATTCAGCTATGTCTTTCTTATACACCGGAGACCAGAACTATACACAGTATTCTAAGTGTGGTCGCACTAGTGACTTGTATAGAGGTAAAATTATGTTCTCCTCATGAGCATCTATGCCTCTTTTAATGCATCCCATTATTTTATTTGCCTTTGCAGCAGCTGCCTGACACTGGCCACCAAACTTGAGCTGGTCGTCCACCAATACACCCAGGTCTTTTTCAGTGACAGTTTTGCCCAGTGTTTTACAATTAAGCATATAATTATACATTTTATTTCCTCTACCCAAGTGCATTACCTTACATTTATCCCCATTAAAGCTCATTTGCCATTTATCAGCCCAAGCTTCTAGTTTACATAGATCCTCCTGTAATATAAAATTGTCCTCCTCTGTATTGATTACCCTGCAGAGTTTAGTGTCATCTGCAAATACAAGGTCATTAATAAATATGTTAAAAAGAAGGGGGCCCAATACTGACCCCTGTGGTACCCCACTGTTAACTGAGACCCAGTCTGAGTGTTTTCCATTAATAACCACCCTTTGTTTCCTATCACTGAGCAAATTCTTAACCCGCATACATATATTTTCCCCTATCCCCATTGTTCTCATTTTATGTATCAACCTTTTGTGTGGAACCGTATCAAAAGCTTTTGAAAAGTCCATATACACAACATCCACTGCATTTCCTTGGTCCAGATTAGTTTGACTGGAACGGTCCCTCATAAACCCATGTTGATATTGGGTCATGAGGTTATTCTTCTTGAGATACTCTAGTATAGCATCTCTTAGGAAACCCTCCAGGATTTTACCCACAGTAGAGGTTAAGCTTACTGGCCTATAATTTTCAAGTTCAGTTTTTGTCCCGTTTTTGAATATTGGCTCCACATTTGCTATACGCCAGTCCTGTGGTACAGACCCTGTTATTATGGAATCTTTAAAGATTAAAAATAATGGTCTATCTATGACATTACTTAATTCCTGCAGTACTCGCGGGTGTATCCCATCCGGGCCCGGGGATTTGTCAACTTTAGTGATTTTTAGATGCCGCCGTACTTCCTGCTGGGTTAAGCAAGAGACATTTAATGGAGAATTTTTGTCATCACTAATCATGTTTTCTGTCATGCGATTTTCTTGTGTAAATACTGTTGAAAAAAAATCATTTAGCATATTGGCTTTTTCCTCATCCTCGTCCACCATTTCACCCAGACTATTTTTAAGGGGGCCAACACTATCATTTTTTAGTTTTTTACTATTTATGTACCGTATATTCCGGCGTATAAGACGACCCCCCTACTTTCCTGTTAAAATATAGAGTTTAGGATATATTCACCGTATAAGACTACCCCTTTTCCAACGCATACCAAACACCGGTAAAAATAAAAAAAAAACAGATTTGAATTTAACATGGTCCTTTTTTAATTTAAATTCTTATGACATGCAGGTATATAGCAGGAAAACTGTCACTCAAACATAAGGCATACAACAACAACATTACTATCATCCATTTTCATCAGCGGCATACACCGGTACCCGACAATTTACAACAGAAAGAAAAGAGCTTCACACATAGATTAGATAGATAGAAATATGTCAGTCACATATATATGAAGTACAGTGACAGTGTTGCTTACTGTACTTGTCATTTAGTGTAAAGGATTTATTTAAAAATATAATCGTGTTTTCATGCACCGTCTCTTTAAAAAAGCCGGCCGGCAATTCAGCATCTGTACCCGACAATTTAGAATAGAAGGAATAGAGAATCATACATAGATTAGATAGATAGAAACATGTCAGTCACATATATATGAAGTACAGTGACAGTGTTGATTACTGTACTTGTCATTTAGTGTCATTTAGTGTTAAAATAAAGGATTTATTTTAAAAAAAATTGGCGTGGGGTTCCCCTTAATTTTAGTCTCTAGCGGAGGTTAAGCAGACGGCTGGGGCAGATGTTTGAAGCCTGGGAAGGGGGTAATACCCACGGAGCTTCCCAGACTACTAATATCAGCCCCCAGCTGAATACCTAGCCTTTACTAGCTATTAAAATGGGGGACCCCCCCCAAAAAATGACGTGGGGTCCCCCCTATTTTAATAGCTAGCAAAGGCTAGGCAGACAGCTGGGGGCTGATATTAATAGCCCAGGAAGGGAGCCATGAATATTGGCCCCCTCCCAGGCTAGAAACACCAGCCGTCAGCCGCCCCAGAAATGGCGCATCCATAGGATGCGCCAATTCTGGCACTTAGCCTCGCTCTTCCACGCTGCCCTGGTGCGGTGGCAGGGGGTAATAGGGCTGGGGTTCATGTCAGCGCCAGCTGCCATGAAGCCCAGGTTAGTAATGATGGGCGTCTATAAGACACCCCCATTACTAACCTACAAAGTGTTAAAAAGAAAAAAACACACTACACCCAGAAAAAAATAATTTGAAATAAACCACACCATTTTATTTAATTCTTAGTTTACTAAAAAAAAAATAGTTACCTGTCCACGTTCCTGCGCTGATCTCCCATGCACAGCTGTCACATCTGGAGATGGTGACAGCTGTGCATGGTTGCTGTAAGCTCACGCTGCCGGGAACATGTCCGCACCCGGCAGCAGGAGCCACTGACTGAGGTCACCGGAGTGCATTCAGTCAGCGCAGCTCCGGAGACCTCCTTTACGGCACTGCTGTACCGTGGGAATTTCTCACGATACAGCAGGGCCGTAAAGCAGCTAACCGGAGCAGCGCTGCCTGAACTCCGGCGAACCCGCTTATGCAATGACGGGGCTGCTTTACGGCCCCGTCATTCTAGCGGCGGCAGCGGTTCAGAGCGGTCACATTCTATGTGGCTGCTCTGAACTGGAGATCTTCGTGGGACACTCGTGGACTACTACGGAGGGGTAAGGATAAGGTTGTGGTTTATTATTTTATATTTTATTACAGGAGATCGATGGCTTCGGGGAATTAGGTGTCTAGGTGAGTATAGGAGTAGTTTTTTATTTTTTACTTTATTTTAGGTGGCGATCGGCGGGGACAGGTAATGTATGAACTAATTTATTGTAGGTAACCACTGGCCACCAATGACATGTATTTAAAATTTATTGGGGACACAGTAGGGCAATTTATAGAGCAGGATCAGGCTGATGGGAACTACTGCTCCCATCGAGCTGATCCTGCTGGCAGGAGTGGACGGGGGACAGACATAGGCCGATGGGAGTAGTAGTGTCACATCGGCCTATGTCTGCCTGCACGCACACACCCGCACACATCGCACAGACACCGCGCACACCCGCAGACAACGCACAGACACCGCACACACCCCCAGACATCGCACAGACACCCCGCACACACTCGCAGACATCGCACAGACATCTCACAGACACCGCACACACCGGCAGACATCGCACAGACACCCCACACACACTCGCAGACACACGCACAGACACCTGCACACACCAATCATGACGGGTCTGGGAGGTGAGGCTGACCTGTGAGACCGTGGGAAAGTTCACGTGAGTTCATGCAATGCAGTCAAGCATGAACTCACATGAACCCTCTGAGGGCACCGCGGCGACTTCAAATTAACAGCTGATCGGCATCACCTGATACCTCAGCTGTTCATTTGAAATAACCGGCGGGAAAGCGCAGCACAGAACGGGAAAGCCGGCGGTGAAGTCTTTTCACTGCCGGCTTCCCCGCCCGGGTCCTTCGCTCCCCGCTCCTTGGTGCTGCGCTCCCCGCCCGGTCCTAACTTACGATCGGGATGGGAGGTGGCGAGGGGAGCGGAGGATCGGGGTGGGAGGCTGCGGGGAAGCAGTATGGGGCTGTGTGATTGTTTAAAACTTCCCAGCTCCGGACACAGCGCAGCGCTTCTGTGACAAGTGAAAGCTGTCGGCACAGAAGCCCTGCGCTGTGTCCGGAGCTGGGAAGACACTGCGATGTGTCAGAAAAGTTCGCTAGGTTCTGTCTGTCTCCGCTGCTGGGAATACGCTGCGCTGTGAATATACGGTAGTTAACCCCTTAAGCCCCGCGGGTGGTTTGCACGTTAATGACCGGGCCAATTTTTACAATTCTGACCACTGTCACTTTATGAGGTAATTACTCTCGAACGCTTCAACGGATCCCCCTGATTCTGAGATTGTTTTTTCGTGACATATTGTACTTCATGATTGTGGAAAAATTTCTTCGATATCACTTGCGTTTATTTGTGAAAAAAACGGAAATTTGGCGAAAATTTTGAAAATTTTGCAATTTTCAAAATTTGAATTTTTAAGCCCTGAAATCAGAGCGATATGTCACACAAAAGAGTTAATAAATAACATTTCCCACATGTCTACTTTACATCAGCACAATTTTGGAACCAAAATTTTTTTTTGTTAGGGAGCTATAAGGGTTAAAAGTTGACCAGCGATTTCTCATTTTTCCAACAAAATTTACAAAACCATTTTTTTAGGGACCACATCACATTTGAAGTCACTTTGAGAGGTCTTTATGACAGAAAATACCCAAAAGTGACACCATTCTAAAAACTGCACCCTTCAAGGTGCTCAAAACCACATTCAAGAACTTTATTAACCCTTCAGGTGCTTCACAGGAATTTTTTGAATGTGGAAGAAAAAAATGAACATTTAACTTTTTTCACAAAAATGTTAATTTAGACCCAATTTTTTTTATTTTCACAGGGGTAACAAGAAAAAATGGACCCCCAAATTTGTTGTGCAATTTCCCCTGGGCACGCAGATACCCAATATTTGGGGAAAAAATACTGTTTGGGCGCACGGCAGGGCTCGGAAGGGAAGGAGCGCTATTTGACTTTTTGATTGTAAAATTTGCTTGAATAATTAGCGGACGCCATGTTGTGTTTGGAGAGCCCATGTGTGCCCAAACTTTGGAGCTCCCCCACAAGTGACCCCATTTTGGAAACTAGACCCCCCAAGGCACCTTTCTAGATGCATAGTGAGCACTTGGAACCCCCAGGTGCTTCACAAATTGATTCGTAACAATGAAAAAGTGAAAAAAAAAAACACTTTTTCATTTTTATGAATCAATTTGTGAAGCACCTGAGTGTTCCAAGTGCTCACAATGCATCTAGATAGGTGCCTTGGGGGGTCTAGTTTCCAAAATGGGGTCACTTGTGGGGGAGCTCCAATGTTTGGGCACACAGCGGCCCTCCAAACGCAACATGGTGTTGCTAACAATTTGAGCCGATTTTCCGTTAAATTTGTTAGAGGACACCATGTTGCATTTAGAGAGTCCCTGTGTGCCCAAACATTGGAGCTCCCCCACAAGTGACCCCATTTTGGAAACTAGACCCCCCAAGGCACCTATCTAGATGCATAGTGAGCACTTGGAACCCCCAGGTGCTTCACAAATTGATTCGTAACAATGAAAAAGTGAAAAAAAAAACACTTTTTCATTTGTATGAATCAATTTGTGAAGCACCTGAGGGTTCCAAGTGCTCACTATGCATCTAGATAGGTGCCTTGGGTGGTCTAGTTTCCAAAATGGGGTCACTTGTGGGGGAGCTCCAATATTTGGGCACACAGCGGCTCTCTAAATGCAACATGGTGTCCGCTAACAAATTTAACGCAAAATTGGCTCAAATTGTTAGCGACACCATGTTGCGTTTGGAGAGCTGCTGTGTGCCCAAACTTTGGAGCTCCCCCACAAGTGACCCCATTTTGGAAACTAGACCCCCCAAGGCACCTATCTAGATGCATAGTGAGCACTTGGAACCCCCAGGTGCTTCACAAATTGATTCGTAACAATGAAAAAGTGAAAAAAAAAACACTTTTTCATTTTTATGAATCAATTTGTGAAGCACCTAGGGGTTCCAAGTGCTCACTATGCATCTAGATAGGTGCCTTGGGGGGTCTAGTTTCCAAAATGGGGTCACTTGTGGGAGAGCTCCAATGTTTGGGCACACAGGGACTCTCTAAATGCAACATGGTATCCGCTAACAAATTGAATGGAAAATCGGCTCAAATTGTTAGCGGACACCACATTGCGTTTGGAGAGCTTCTCTGTGCCCAAACTTTGGAGCTCCCCCACAAGTGACCCCATTTTGGAAACTAGACCCCCCAAGGCACCTTTCTAGATGCATAGTGAGCACTTGGAACCCCCAGGTGCTTCACAAATTGATTCGTAATAATGAAAAAGTGAAAAAAAAAACACTTTTTCATTTTTACGAATCAATTTGTGAAGCACCTAGGGGTTCCAAGTGCTCACTATGCATCTAGATAGGTGCCTTGGGGGGTCTAGTTTCCAAAATGGGGTCACTTGTGGGGGAGCTCCAATGTTTGGGCACACAGGGACTCTCTAAATGCAACATGGTATCCGCTAACAAATTGAATGGAAAATCGGCTCAAATTGTTAGCGGACGCCACATTGCGTTTGGAGAGCCCCTCTGTGCCCAAACTTTGGAGCTCCCCCACAAGTGACCCCATTTTGGAAACTAGACCCCCCAAGGCACCTTTCTAGATGCATAGTGAGCACTTGGAACCCCCAGGTGCTTCACAAATTGATTCGTAATAATGAAACGTGAAAAAAAAAACACTTTTTCATTTTTACGAATTAATTTGTGAAGCACCTAGGGGTTCCAAGTGCTCACTATGCATCTAGATAGGTGCCTTGGGGGGTCTAGTTTCCAAAATGGGGTCACTTGTGGAGGAGCTCCAATGTTTGGGCACACAGGGACTCTCCAAATGCAACATGATATCCGCTAACAATTTGAGCCGACAATTTGTTAGCGGATATCATGTTGCATTTGGAGAGTCCCTGTGTGCTCAAACATTGGAGCTCCCCCACAAGTGACCCCATTTTGGAAACTAGACCCCCCAAGGCACCTATCTAGATTCATAGTGAGCACTTGGAACCCCAGGTGCTTCACAAATTGATTCATAAAAATGAAAAAGTGTTTTTTTTTTCACTTTTTCATTTTTACGAATCAATTTGTGAAGCACCTGGGGGTTCCAAGTGCTCACTATGCATCTAGAAAGGTGCCTTGGGGGATCTAGTTTCCAAAATGGGGTCACTTGTGGGGGAGCTCCAAAGTTTGGGCACAGAGGGGCTCTCCAAACGCAATGTGGTGTCCGCTAACAATTTGAGCCGATTTTCCATTCAATTTGTTAGCGGATACCATGTTGCATTTAGAGAGTCCCTGTGTGCCCAAACATTGGAGCTCCCCCACAAGTGACCCCATTTTGGAAACTAGACCCCCCATGGCACCTATCTAGATTCATAGTGAGCACTTGGAACCCCAGGTGCTTCACAAATTGATTCATAAAAATGAAAAAGTGTTTTATTTTCACTTTTTCATTTTTACGAATCAATTTGTGAAGCACCTGGGGGTTCTAAGTGCTCACTATGCATCTAGATAGGTGCCTTGGGGGGTCTAGTTTCCAAAATGGGGTCACTTGTGGGGGAGCTCCAATGTTTGGACACACAGGGGCTCTCCAAACGCAACATGGCGTCCGCTAACAATTTGAGCCGATTTTCCATTCAATTTGTTAGCGGACACCATGTCGCGTTTGGAGAGCCCGTGATGTGCCTAAACAGTGGAGCTCCCCCACAAGTGTCCCCATTTTGGAAACTATACCCCTCAAAGATTTTATTAAGGTGTATAGTGAACATTTTGAACCCAGAGGTACGGCACATTATTTGTTTACATTAGGTCATCATATTGAATAAGTTTTCATTATTCTTGAGCGCAAGTGCTCGCTACTTGAGTTTGCATCGGGTACTCAGGTATGCACCATGTACAGCGTGTGCTCGAGTGACATGCTCGAGTCCCTGCTCCGCATGTTTCACGGTTATTAGACACCCAAAAAAAAACATGCGGGGATCGCTCGTGCATGGCAGGCAATCCCCGTAAAGTTTTTTGGCCGCGAAGCATATGGGGCAGAGACTCGAGCATGTCACTCAAATACCCACGATACTAAATGCATACCAGAGCACCCGATGCAAACTCAAGTAGCGAGCACTTGCTCTCAACACTAGTCGCCATATCGTCATCTTTTTTTCTTACTTTTGAAAAAAATCCCAACCCCAGCCCTAACCCTAGCACATCCCTAGCCCCAGCACAACCCTAGCCCCAGCACAACCCTAGCCCCAGCACAACCCTAGCCCCAGCACAACCCTAGCCCCAAACCCAGCCCTAACCCTAGCCCAATCCTAACTCAAGAGTTTATTTTTGACGCCGTTCCTTGTGCGGTATAAGTGATTAGACGACTTTATTCTTCGGGTCGGTGTGATTACAGCAATGCCAGAATCATATGGGGTTTTTATGACTGACAGCTGTCACACACTAAAGACGCATTTTTTGTAAAATCTAGTTTTTGCATCGCCATATTTTGAGAGCTATAATTTTTCCAAATTTTGGCAGACAGTCATGTGACGGCTCGTTTTTTGCGGGATGACTTGACGTTGTTATTGGTGCCATTTTCAGGCACGTGACATTTTTTGATCGCTTTCTATTCCGATTTTTGGGAGGCAGAATAAACAAAAACCAACAATTCAGGAATTGTTTTTTTTTTTTTTTTTTTATTCTGTTCCGCGTGTGGTAAAATTGATGAGGCAGCTTTACTCTTCGGGTCAGTACGTTTACAGCGGTACCACATTTGTATAATTTTTCTATGTTTTGGCGCTTATACACAATAAAAGCTATTTTATAGAAAAAAATATTTTTTAGTATCGCTTTATTCTGAGAGCTATAACTTTTTTATTTTTCGGCTGATTGAGCTATATGGCGGCTTGTTTTTTGCGGGACGAGATGACGTTTTCAGCGGTATCATTTTTATTTATATGTGTCTTTTTGATCGCGTGTTATTCCACTTTTTGTTTGGCGGTATGGTGATAAAGCATTGTTTTTTGCTTGGTTTTTTTTTTTTTTTTTTTACCGTGTTCACTGAAGGGGTTAACTAGTGGGACAGTTTTATAGGTCAGGTTGTTCCGGACGCGGCGATACCAAATATGTGTACTTTTATTGTTTTTTTTTTATTTTTTTTATAATAATATTTATTGATGGGTACATTATATTTTTATTTTTGGTGTATTATTTTTTTTATTTTTTTATAATATTTTTGCACATTTTTTTTTTTTTTTTTTTTCCACTTTCACACAGTTTATACACTTTATTACTTTGTCCCACTCAGGGACTTTCACTTTTTTTTTTCTGATCGCCTGCATGGCACAGGAATGGAGCACCATCCCTATGCCATGAAGGCTGTCAGAAGTGCACAGTGTGAAGATTGCTTGGAGATGCACTGCGCATGTCCAAGCAATCTTCCTGCTCTCTGGTGACCCGGATGTTGTCATGACGACATCGGGTCGTCATGGCAACACCCGGGAAGCCTTTGCAGACTGCGCTGGAAGCCGGAAGAGGAGGTGAGTATCGGCGATCACCTCCCCTTGCCCCCGCAATGCCGCGATCGACTTCGATCGACTTCGATCGCAGCATCGCGGGGGTTAATGTGCTGGGAGCGGTGCGTGACCGCTCCCTGCACATAGTACCGGGTGTCAGCTGTGACAATCAGCTGACACCCGGCGGCGATCGCGCCCGCACAGCCTGTGTGCGCGCGCGATCGCCATGACGTACTAATACGGGTCTGGCTCTTAAGTCCCAGGGCACAGACGCGTATTAGTACGTCAGATGTTATTAAGGGGTTAAAGAATATTTTGGGATTATTTTTACTTTCTCTGGCAATGAGTCTCTCTGTCTCTATCTTTGCTGCCTTGATTTGGTTTTTACAGAATTTACTTAATTTTCTGTATTTAATGCCTCATCACTAACTACTTGCTTTAGTTCTCTAAATGCTTTTAACCCTTATAACTCCCTAAAAAAAAAAAATTGGTTCCAAAATTGTGCGGATGTAAAGTAAGACATGTGGGAAATGTTATTTATTAACCATTTTGTGTGATAGAATTTTCATGCTCTTAAATCAGAGAGATCCAAGTTTGAAATCTTCTAAATTTTCACAAATAAACAAGTCATATTGAAGAAATTTTACCACTATCATAAAGTACAATATGTCACGAAATAATGCAATCTCAGAATTCGGGGGATCAGTTAAAGCATTCCAGAGTTATTAACTCAAAGGGATAGTGGTCAGAATTGTAAAAATTGGCCAGGTCATAAACGTGCAAACCATCCTCGGGGGTAAAGGGGTTAAAATAAAGTGTCTGTCCAGATAGTCATGAAAATTAAATTTCTGTGATAATCATGAATTCTCTCATTTTAAATACATACAGAGCATGGACTTCTGGAAAAAGCATGGATTGCAACAATTAGCTACATTCTTAAAGGAGTTGTCGAGGCTTTGGACCACAGTCTGAAGTAATTTTATGTGACTGCAGAACTAGGACAGCGTGTGGCGAGCATACTGTCACGATTCCCCGTCTGAGCAGTCACATGTCAATGAATCTCATACGGCTTCTCTCATGCTCTCTATTGGTGGGCAGTGACCGCAGTTATCCAAAGAGAATCCATGCAGTCAAGTGATCGCCTGCTCGCACAGTGACAACAATGTGAATCGCGTCAGCATGCAGATATCACAGTCACAATTCAACAATCTGCATTCATGGCCTTCTATCAATACCTTCAATTAAAAGATGCAGTGACAAGACAGTTTCCCCATCTTAGACCACATCTCAATACCTTTTCATTGGAGTATTTAAAACTCGAGGTCCTACAAGGATAATTTCAGTATGATAAAATTTATTTTACTTTCAATAAAAAAAATGAAAAAAAACTATCAAAAGGAATCTGTCACCAATCTTTTGCTTCTCCATCAGAGTGCAGCATATTACAGAGGTATATACCCAGATTCAAATGATGCAATTTTGGAAAAAGGTTTCTGCTGCTGATCCAGCAGTTCTCTGAACGTTGAGCTCTGCATAACCCCGCCCACACCACTGATTGGCAGCTTTCTGATTACTCTGTGCATAGGCAGAAAAAGCCAGTGGTTCATATAGAGTACTTCACAGCAGCAGGTTTACTAATCCTCCAATGATAATCTGCTGACACGGTGATTTTATAAGAACAGCAAGCGCCTAGTAAGTGACATTGCTGGAATCAGTCTTTTACATTCTACTGCTCTCAAATTAGGCAGCAAACATCTTGGCAACAAATTCCCCCTTTTTTCTTTTATATCACAATAAAAATATTAACAATAGCAACCATAATAATCATACAAGTGATGTAATAATTATCATCAATGTCCACTGAAGCCAGTTCACACAGCAAAACTATAACCATGAGCTAGATGGGGAAATACCTCTTATCTCACTTGAAAAACCTGATGAACACTATAATTCAATTTAAAAAATATAAATATTCAAAAATAGGAGGCCTCCATTAATTTCAGAAGCTATAGAAGTAATTGGTACGATTCACTATTCACAATGCACAAATATTGCGTTATACACTGCTCTGCCCATCGCACAAACTGACTAAACACTGGAAAGGCTTGTAAAGGTTATATTCATTCTTTATGTATTAATGTGCATCAATATAAAGTGATAATGTGAAAATACACTAAAGGGAAGTAAAATACAACCTATGTCAGCAGTAGCCTTTATGAAACCTGTGTATTTTCCGAGTATCCCTCAGTAGAACTATAGATACATGTATAGAATAAAGTACCAACCAGCTCTAAGTATAGGGGGGGGGGAAGCAAGATAGAACAAATAAGGACAAACCTGGAGTTAAGGTGTTATCGCAAAACTTTATGGTATCATCGTGCTCAGAATTTTCAGAGTCAACCGAATTCCTCAATAGTACAATAGGTTCTTGCTTCTCTGGAGAAATGATATGGTAGCCAAAAGAAGGCTGCGCAAAGAAACAAGAATTACAATTCTATCATTGACTGTAAATACAGCAATATGTATAGTTACTAATCATTTTGCTCATCATTTAATATGCAAAGATAGGTATTTTCTTCTAGAACCAGACAGAAGAATCATTGTGCAATATGGAGCCATTTGCTTTTTGAAATACAGTATCAATTGGTGTTATAAAGTGTGCTACAGTCTGGAGCCGATGGGTCTCCATGTGATGCCGTACAGGCTCCTACAAAGGCCTGAAGCTAGTTCACTATGCTGAATACATGGTATAGAGTCTGCAGAGGAAAGTCTCCTGTTATGCCGGTATATTGTTTAATGTAATAAGATTGTCATGTCCCAACAAGAACTATCATAAAATAAGAGCAGAATGTGCTCCCAGAACCTGGGATATACAGTATAAGGCTATGTTCACACATGATGTGTTTTTCAGCGTTTCTTGCCGCAGATTTTTATGCAAAATATTCAGCTGCGTTTTGCAGTACCAGCAAAGTTATGAGAAACCAGAATTCTTTGTTCACACATCACGGTTTTATATTGTTGCGTATTTTGTGCCTTGGTTGGGTTTTTAGAAAATAGAGCATGTGACGTCTTTCAGCGTGTTTTACCCATAGGAAGTAATGGGTGGTGAAAAAAACAGATCAAAAACACACCAAAATTTGCATCAGCGTTTTTTCAGCATTTTTGATGGCAAAATAGAATGAGGTTCTTTTTTTTTTCACAGAACTTTATGTACATGCATAAATAGAGACAGAATGACAGTGAAAAAAAACACTGAAAAAAAGCGGCAAAAAAAAAAAAAACACAGCAAAACCTGCATTTTTGACGCAGCTGATCTCTACCAGGAAATCAGTTTAGCTGCAGATTTTTTTGCATAAAAACTCAAACATGTGTTAGAGTAACGCAATTTAAATTGACCCCATATTTAATTGGTGCAGGACGTTCATCTCCTGCAGAGCGCTGGTGAAATTTCAGTTGGGTGGATAATGCATTGCAGTCACTTGCTCAAACACATTTACTTCACTTGGTTAGAAGGGGATAACTGACATTGTATTTTGCAGTAAAGGGGTTGTCCACAAAGAAAACATATCGTCATTCACAGTATACAAGTATAGTGCATTGTGAAAGTATTTGGCCCCCTTGAACGTTTCTACCTTTTACCACATTTCTGGCTTCAAACAAAGATCTAAAATTCAAATTTTTGGGGGAAGAATCAACAACAAGTGGGACACAATCGTGAAGTGGAACGAAATTTATTGGATATTTTAAACTTTGTAACAAACTCAAAACTGAAAAGTGGGGTGTGCAATAATATTCGGCCCCCTTGAGTTAATACTTTGTAGCGCCACCTTTTGCTGCGATTACAGCTGCAAGTCGCTTGGGGTATGTCTCTATCAGTTTCGCACATCGAGAGGAAATTCTTGCCCATTCTTACTTGCAAAAGATCTCGAGCTCATTGAGGTTGGATGGAGGGTGTTTGAACAGCAGTTTTCAGCTCTTTCCACAGATTCTCGATTGGATTCAGGTCTGGACTTTAACTTGGCCATTCTAACACCTGGATACGTTTATTTTTGAACCATTCCATTGTAGATTTTGCTTTATGTTTGGGATCATTGTCTTGTTGGAAGATAAATCTCCGTCCCAGTCTCAGGTCTTTTGCAGACTCCAACAGGTTTTCTTCCAGAATGGTCCTGTATTTGGCTCTGTCCACCTTCCCATCAATTTTAACCATCTTCCCTGTCCCTGCTGAAGAAAAGCAGGCCCAAACCATGATGCTGCCACCACCATGTTTGACAGTGGAGATGGTGTTTTGAGGGTGATGAGCTGTGTTGCTTTTACGCCAAACATATCATTTTGCATTGTGGCCAAAAAGTACGATTTTGGTTTCATTTGATCAGAGCACCTTATTCCACGTGTTTGATGTGTCTCCCAGGTGGCTTGTGGCAAACTTCAAAGGAGACTTTTTATGGATATCTTTGAGAAATGGCTTTCTTCTTGACACTCTTCCATAAAGGCCAGATTTGTGCAATGTACGACTGATTGTTGTCCTATGGACAGACTCTCCCACCTCAGCTGTAGATCTCTGCAGTTCATCCAGAGTGATCACGGGCCTTTTGGCTGCATCTCTGATCAGTCTTCTCCTTGTTCAAGATGAAAGTTTAGAGGGACAGCTGGGTCTTGGCAGATTTGCTGTGGTCTGATACTCCTTCCATTTCAATATGATCGCTTGCACAGAGCTCCTTGACATGTTTAAAACTTGGGAAATCATTTTGTATCCAAATCCGGCTTTAAACTTTGCCACAACAGTATCTCGGACCTGCCTGGTGTGTTCCTTGGTCTTCATGACGCTTTCTGAACTTGAAACAGAACCCTGAGACTATCACAGAGCAGGTACATTTATATGGAGACTTGATTACACACAGGTGGATTCTATTTATCATTACCAGTCATTTAAGACAACATTGGATCATTCAGAGATCCTCAATGAACTTCTGGAGTGAGTTTGCTGCACTGAAAGTAAAGGGGCCGAATAATATTACACGCTCCACTTTTCAGTTTTTAATTTGTTAAAAAAGTTTAAAGTATCCAATAAATTTCGTTCCACTTCAGGATTGTGTCGCACTTGTTGTTGATTCTTCACAAAAAAAAATTAGAATTTTATATCTTTATGTATGAAGCCAGAAATGTGGCAAAAGGTAGGAAAGTTCAAGGGGGCCAAATACTTTCACAATGCACTGTATATACAGTTAGGTCCATATATATTTGGACACAGACAACATTTTTCTAATTTTGGTTCTAGACATTACCACAATGAATTTTAAGCAAAACAATTCAGATTCAGTTAAAGTTCAGACTTTCAGCTTTCATTTGAGGGTATCCACATTAAAATTGGATGAAGGGTTTAGGAGTTTTAGCTCCTTAACATGTGCCACCCTGTTTTTAAAGGGACCAAAAGTAATTGGACAATTGACTCCAAGGCTATTTCATGGACAGGTGTGGGCAATCCCTTCGTTATGTCATTCTCAATTAAGCAGATAAAAGGCCTGGAGTTGATTTGAGGTGTGGTGCTTGCTGTGAAGTAAACATGCGGTCAATGGAGCTCTCCATGCAGGTGAAACAAGCCATCCTTAAGCTTCAAAAACAGAAAAAACCCATCCGAGAAATTGCTACAATATTAGGAGTGCAAAATCTACAGTTTGGTACATCCTGAGAAAGAAAGAAAGCACTGGTGAACTCATCAATGCAAAAAGACCTGGGCGCCCACGGAAGATCACAGAATAATCTCCATGGTGAAGAGAAACCCCTTCACAACAGCCAACCAAGTGAACAACTCTCTCTAGGAGGTAGGTGTATCAATATCCAAATCTACCATAAAGAGAAGACTGCATGAAAGTAAATACAGAGGGTTCACTGCACGGTGCAAGCCACTCATAAGCATCAACAATAAAAAAGCTAGACTGGACTTTGCTAAAAAACATCTAAAAAAGCCAGCACAGTTCTGGAAGAACATTCTTTGGACAGATGAAACCAAGATCAACCTCTACCAGAATGATGGAAAGAGAAAAGTATGGCGAAGGCGTGGTACAGCTCATGATCCAAAGCATACCACATCATCTGTAAAACACGGCGGAGGCAGTGTGATGGCTTGGGCATGCATGGCTGCCAGTGGCACTGGGTCACTAGTGTTTATTGATGATGTGACACAGGACAGAAGCAGCCGAATGAATTCTGATGTATTCAGAGCCATACTGTGTGCTCAGATCCAGTCAAATGCAGCCAAACTGATTGGTCGTTGTTTCATACTACAGATGGACAATGACCCAAAACAAAGCCAAAGCAACCCAAGAGTTTATTAAAGCAAAGAAGTGGAATATTCTTGAATGGCCAAGTCAGTCACCTGATCTCAACCCAATTGAGTATGCATTTCACTTGTTAAAGACTAAACTTCAGACAGAAAGGCCCACAAACAAACAGCAACTGAAAACCACCGCAGTGAAGGCCTGACAGAGCATCAAAAAGGAGGAAACGCAGCGTCTGGTGATGTCCATGAGTTCAAGACTTCAGGCAGTCATTGCCAACAAAGGGTTTTCAACCAAGTACTAGAAATGAACATTTTAATAATAATAATAATAATAATAATAATAGTTTATTTTTTTTATAGCGCCAACATATTCCGCAGCACTTTACAAATTTTAGGGGGGACTTATACAGACAATACAGAATAAGCATATCTCATATCGAACGGAGTGAGGGCCCTGCTCGCGAGCTTACAGTCTATGAGGAAGTGGGGGAGACACAAAAGGTAAAAATACATATATTGTATAATGCAGCCTTGATATACTGAATAGGATAAATAATAATACATGGACTGGTCGCCAGCCAGTATGTGTGCAGTCCTGACAGAGGCTTTTATGTGCATGGTTGGTTTGAACCCAAAGTTGAAGAAGATTTTAATATGGGGGAAAGCTGGGATGGACAGAGTGTGTTTAGGTGATACGCCAGTCTAAAGAAATGTGTTTTTAGGGTTCGCTTGAAACTGTGGGTATTGGGAATTAATCGAACTGTCCTGGGTAGTGCATTCCAGAGAATTGGCGCAGCACGCGAGAAATCTTGGAGACGGGAGTGGGAAGTTCGGATTATGGAGGATTTTAGTTTCAAGTCATTTGCAGAACGGAGGGCACGTGTAGGGTGGTAGACTGAGACAAGGGAGGAGATGTAGGGGGGTACTGAAGCATGGAGCGCTTTGTGGGTAAGCGTGATAAGTTTAAAACGAACTCTATATTGGATGGGCAACCAATGCAATGACTGGCACAGGGAAGAGGCATCTGAGTAGCGGTTGGCGAGGAATATGATCCTGGCTGCTGCGTTCAGGACGGATTGGAGAGGGGAGAGTTTAGTAAGAGGGAGACCGATTAGTAGAGCGTTGCAATAGTCAAGACGAGAATGAATAAGAGCGACAGTAAGAGTTTTTGCCGAGTCAAAGGTGAGAAAAGTCCTGATTCTTGAGATGTTTTTGAGGTGTAGATGACATGAAAGAGCGAGTGATTTGATGTGAGGAGTGAAAGAAAGATCTGAATCAAAAATGACCCCAAGACAGCGGGCTTGTAGCTGGGGAGTAATGGTTGAGCCACAAACGGAGATGGCAATATCGGGCACAGGTAGATTAATGGAGGGAGGAAATACGAGTAGTTCAGTTTTTGACAGATTCAGTTTTAGGTAGAGGGAGGACATAATGTTAGACACAGCAGAAAGACAATCACTGGTCTTTTGTAGTAATGCAGGGGTGATGTCCGGAGCAGAGGTGTATAATTGGGTGTCATCAGCATAGAGATGGTACTGAAAACCGAATCTACTGATTGTTTGTCCAATAGGAGCGGTGTATAAGGAGAAAAGAAGGGGGCCTAGGACTGATCCTTGAGGAACCCCGACAGTAAGAGGAAGTAGGGAGGAGGAGGAGCCGGCGAAAGACACAGAGAAGGAGCGGTCAGAGAGATAAGAGGAGAACCAGGAGAGAACCGTGTCCTTGAGGCCAATAGTGCGGAGCATAGTGAGGAGGAGCTGATGATCCACAGTGTCGAATGCTGCAGAGAGATCCAGGAGAATCAGCAGGGAGTAGTGACCATTAGATTTAGCTGTTAGTAGATCATTAGAGACTTTAGTGAGGGCAGTTTCAGTAGAATGTAAAGAGCGGAAACCAGATTGTAAAGGGTCAAGAAGAGAGTTGTCTGAGAGATAGCGGATTAGACGGGAGTGGACCAGGCGTTCCAGGAGTTTAGAGATAAAGGGAAGATTGGAAACAGGTCTGTAGTTGGCCGTGCAGTTCTGGTCGAGGGATGTTTTTTTAAGTAATGGTTGTATGCTGGCGTGTTTAAAAGAAGAGGGAAAGATACCAGATGAGAGGGAAAGGTTGAAAATTTTAGTTAGGTGAGAGGTGACAGCTGGAGCAAGGGACTGAAGGAGATGTGAGGGAATAGGGTCGCTGGTGCAGGTGGTAGGGCGAGAAGATGCAAGGAGCCTGATCACTTCATCTTCCGTGACTGGTTCGAAGTCAGAAAATGAGCAAGATACAATGTGGCGGGGGGGAGCATGCATAACATTTGGGGATTGGGAGAAAATTTCCTGTCGGATATGGTCAATTTTTTCTTTGAAATAGTTAGCCAGATCGTCAGCGCTGAGGTCGGTGGTCGGGGCCTGTGCTGTTTGATTGAGGAGAGAATGAAACGTGTCAAAGAGTCGTTTAGGATTATTGGAAAGTGAGATGATGAGGTTGTTAAAGTAGGTTTGTTTGGAGAGGTGAAGGGCAGAGTTATATGTTTTCAGCATAAATTTATAGTGGAGGAAATCTTCGGGCAGATTTGATTTTCTCCACAGCCGTTCAGCGCACCTGGAGTACCTCTGGAGAAGACGTGTTTGAGGCGTGTGCCAGGGTTGTCGCCGTCTATGCCGAATTGTTCTTTGTGTAGGAGGTGCGGCTTCATCCAGGGCGCATAGCATTATTTTGTTATAATGCTTCAATGCAGAGTCGGGACATGAGAGGGAGGAGATTGGGGCCAATGATGATTGCAACCTTTTTATAAATTTCTGGGTGTTAATGGCGCGTAAATTTCTATAAGTGTGGACGGTGGGAGTGTCTTGAGTAGAGTCACAGTTCTTGACAGAGAATGAAAGAAGATTATGGTCAGAGAGTGGAAGGGGAGAGTTAGTAAAGTCATGTACTGAGCAAAGCCGGGAGAAGATCAGGTCCAATGTGTTCCCGTCCTCATGTGTAGGAGAATTAGCAAGCTGTGAAAGGCCAAAGGAGGAGGTTAATGATAAAAGATGCGTGGCAGATGGGGAAAGAGGATCGCCAATTGGGATGTTAAAGTCTCCCATGATTATCGTGGGGATGTCGCAGGATAGAAAATTTGTAAGCCAGGCAGCAAAGTGATCCAGGAATTGACGGGGGGGACCTGGGGGGCGATAGACAACCGCCACTCGCAGGGAGAAGGGCCGGTAGAGTCTGACTGTGTGGGCCTCAAAGGACGGGAAGATAAGGGAGGGTACAGGGGGGATAACCTGAAAAGTACATTTTGTTGAAAGAAGCAGACCAACACCTCCACCTGATCTGTTGTCAGGTCGCGGGGTATGAGAGAAATGTAGGCCACCATAGGAGAGAGCTGCAGCGGCGGTGGTGTCCGACTGCTGGATCCAGGTTTCAGTGAGAGCCAGAAGGTTGAGGGAATTAGAGAGGAAAAAGTCATGGATGTAAGAGAGTTTATTACAAGCTGAGCGTGCATTCCAAAGGGCACAGTTGAATGAGACAGAAGATATGCAGGGAATATTAATGAGATTAGCAGGGTTTCTGAATGCAACAGGGAAAGAGTTAGTGTTATTATTACTGGAGGGTCCTGGGTTGGGAGAAATATCACCTGCGACTAATAGAAGGAAGATACAGAGAGTGAGCAGATGATTGAGTGATTTGTGAGAGCGTTTCCTGCGTTGTATGGTGGGAATGAATGGATCTGCGTGGTATAACATTGTGAAGAGAGCATGACAACTGTACATAGGAGAAGAGAGGAGTGAGGGATTAATATGGATGAAGTGTGCCGCATTTGTGGGAGAACGGTGAATGTGGATGATTGTAGCAACCAGAAAATAAATGGCACAGATACAAATGGTGAATACTGTTTGCCAAAAAGATGACCTGTAAGCAAGTTTGTTGGTTTGTCTTGCATGTCTTACCTGTCTCCTGCCCTGTCCAACTGCCATTTTCTAACTGCCAGGGCACTTTGCTAAATTATGGCACTTCGATAAAGTATGCATAAATGCTATATGCATAAATGCCCCCGCATAAATGCTGCCCCTTAACTAAGTCTCAATATATAGGGACGTATCTGCTTAGATCTGCACAGATTTAACTCATTAACAATCAATCACTAGCTTAAAAGACAACAGGAGACCATAAAGTGCATTATTTAATCTGTCCAATTACTTTTGGTCCCTTTAAAAACAGGGTGGCACATGTTAAGGAGCAGAAACTCCTAAACCCTTCATCCAATTTTAATGTGGATACCCTCAAATGAAAGCTGAAAGTCTGAACTTCAACTGCATTTGAATTGTTTTGTTTAAAATTCATTGTGGTAATGTCTAGAACCAAAATTAGAAAAATGTTGTCTCTGTCCAAATATATATGGACCTAACTGTACAAGTAAACGTGTGATCGCTGGCAGTCGAGATGAGCCACCAATTATAAGAATGAGGGCACAAAGTCTCCCTTGTGAATGAAGCATGAAATCGAGCGGTGGACCTAAATACTAACTCTCAGTCTAAGGCTATGTTTACATGTTGTGCTTTTGCAGCAGTTCGTTTTTTTTGTGCTGGGTATTTTATGCAAATTAAAAGCTGCTTTTTACAGTAGAAGCAAAAGCTATAAGATTTCATTAATCTCATGTACACGCTTTATTTTTTTTTTCTGGCTGAATTGGATAACTGAAGCATTTTTTAAAATCTGCAGCATATAAATTCTTTCAGCAGTTTTTCGGCATTTTTTTCACCTATAGAAAACAATGAGAATGTGAAAAAAATTGTGCAAAAAAATGCAATCAAGTTTATTAAAACATGTACTGTAGACAACGCACACATCAAAAAAGTTGCAAAAAACGCTGAAAAAAAAATGGGCATTTTGAACGCAGTGTTTTCCCTGCCAAAAGAGAAGATTTTGGCTGAAAAAAAAAAAAAGTAGCAAAAATGCTGCATGTAAACATAGCCCAACTCAAAGTTAATGGAGATAAAACAGAGCAGTGGTAGCATACAATCACCAGCTCTTCACTCACACAGTGGACCTCAGAACCCTTGTTCTTGGCAGCAATCAGGCCTCTTGCAGTCTTATTTATCATCAATACTTTAAAAATACTTTAAGGACTTTAAGTACTAATGCACATGACTCATGTGGTGCCAAATGTACAGAAATAATAATAATAATAATCTTTATTTATATATCGCCAGCATATTCCGCAGCACTTTACAATTCAGAGGTTCATATACAACAGTCATAAGTAACATAGCTAAAGATAATACAATAATTAAAGAAAAAAATAATGACGACCCTGCTCGTAAGAGCTTACAATCTACAATGAGGTGGGGGTGACACAAAGTACAGGAGCTTATTTACAATGATGGTCCAGCCATCTTGAGGGGATGAGGGATAGATAAAGGCTGCATGAGCTAGTCACCAGCCAGTATCTGTAGTGCTTTTGGGTGTGGTTGAGTTTGGTGGAGACTTATGTTTGGAGAAATAACTAATGGGCTATAAATGTAAAAAAGGACTTTGATTAGGGAACGTGAAAGGCCACCCTAAACAGGTGTGTTTTTAGGGAGCACCTAAAACTGTGTAAGTTGTGGTTCATCCTAATTTCTTGGGGTAGAGCATTCCAAGGAATAGGTGCAGCATGGGAGAAGTCTTGGAGCCGGGAGTGGGAGGTACGGATTAGTGCGGATGTTAGTCGAAAGTCACTTGCGAAGTGTAGAGAACGGGGAGGCCGATAAACAGAAATGAGGGAGGAGATGTAGGGGGGTACCGCACTGTGGAGAGCTTTGAGAGTGAGAACAAGCAATTTAAATTGGATCCTATAATGTATGGGCAGCCAGTGCAATGACTGACATAGAGCGGAAGTGTCTGAGTAACGATTAGCCAGATAGATGACCCTGGACGCTGCGTTAAGGATGAACTGAAGAGGGGAAAGTCGAGTGAGGGGGAGGCCAATTAATAGAGAATTACAGTAGTCAAAGCGGGAGTGGATCAGGGCAACAGTGATGGTATTTGTTGTTTCCAAGGTGAGAAAGGGGCGGATTCTAGAATTGTTCTTCAGGTGCAAGCGAAAAGCGCGGGCAAGAGATTGTATATGGAAGGTGAAGGAAAGATTGGTGTCAAACACAACGCCCAGATAGAGCACCTGCTGGCTCGGTGTTATTATGGTGCCACACACGGAGAGGGAGATGTCCGATTTAGGAAGGTGAGTAGACAGCGGGAGCAGAATAAGTTCAGTTTTGGAAAGGTTGAGTTTCAGATAGAGAGCGGACATGATGTTGGAAACTGCGGCCAGACAGTCACTGGTGTTCTGTAGTACAGTGGGGGTAAGGTCAGGGGATGAGGTGTATAGTTGTGTGTCATCAGCATAAAGATGGTACTGAAAGCCAAATTTGCTGATGGTCTGTCTAATTGGGGCCTGTAGAGAGAAGAGGGCCAAGGACTGAACTCTGATGAACCCCAATAGTGAGAGGAAAGGGGTAAGAAGTGGATCCAGCGAACGATACACTGAAAGAGCGGTCAGACAGGTAGGAGGAAAACCAGGAGAGAGCAGTGTCCTTCATGCCTATTGAGTGGAGCAGACAGAGTAGGAGGTGGTGGTCAACAGTGTCGAAAGCTGCAGAGAGGTCAAGAAGAATGAGCAGAGAGTAGTCACCATTATGTTTTGCTGTCAGGTGGTCATTGGTTACTTTGAGGAGTGCAGTTTCTGTAGAATGTAGGGGGCAGAAGCCGGACTGTGATGGGTCTAGAAGAGAGTGAATGGAGAGGTAACTGGTAAGGCGGGAGTAGACCAGGCACTCCAAGAGTTTAGAGATGAAGGGGAGATTGGAGTCTGGTCTGTAGTTGTTTGTGCAGGAAGGGTCAAGAGAGGGAGTTTTAATAATGAAGCGATGATAGAGTGTTTGAAGGAGGAGGGGAAGATACTGGAAGAGAGGGAGAGGTTGAAGATTTTAGTTAGGCGAGTAGTGACGGCTGAAGAGAAAGACTGGAGTAGATGTGAGGGAATGGGGTCAGTGGTGCATGTAGTGGGATGGGAAGAAGAGAGGAGCCTGGAGACTTCTACTGTGACTGGGTCAAATGTGGAGAGTAATCCAGAGGAGATATACTTACTAAAAAACGCTTTGGGTGGAGCGTGGCACACTTGTATTTGCACTGAATCAGACAGATAATCTCTATATGCACACAATGGTACAACAAAGCTCATCTACATTTTCAGAACGGTCCTAACAAAATAGAGTGATGGAATCAATATTGGAATGCTACAGCTAGTTCTAAGGCGAGTGATTAGGTTATTACATGGGATGGAAGGTCTCTCCAATAAGGGGTTACAAAAGCCCAAGCCAGTTTAGCTTATATGTCATTTTTTTTCTAAGAGGCAATCTAATTTATATGCAGAAATACGGTACATGATTGATCAATACAAAAGGGCTGGCATGACTTATTTCTTCTAATGCCATTAAAAAAGACCAGGGAACGTTCATTATGTATGAAGGAGTTTTTGGCAGCCAAGTAGGAGAGGGTTCTTTACAGTTAGTGCAGTCAGACAATAAATGCCCTACCACAAGAGGTAGTAATGGCAGATGCTATAACAGCATTTTAAAAAGACCTGAAAACTTTTCTCACAACAAATGGCATTGTGGGTTACACATTATCTATCGCTACTTCATTTATACCTGGTCAAGAAAAAGGTTGACCATAATGGACCCAAGTCTTCTTCAACCCATGTAAATATATCTAGCTATCTAACTCAACAAAAATCGACCATTAGATTCAATGTAGGAAATGATATTTTACTAGTTTTCAAAATGTTATCAAGACACAGCAGTTAATAGAAAAGGTTTATACACACCCGTTTGACATCAGTACCTCCACCTAGACATCCCATAGCCTCTGATCTTTGGCCAAAGAATTCCCCTAAGGAAAGACGCAAGTAGCTTGCATCTTCCTGGGCCAAGTCTGAAACAGGAGATGCTTTCAGTAAAACATGACCACTGACGGCAAGCTTCCATGATGTGTCGCCTAAGTTAAGAGAATTTTCTAAATCCATTTTCTCATCCTTTAAGAAAAAAAAACTGTCAATTATTACTTTTTTTAGATTATAAATAAACAAAACAGAGAAATTAAGTTTGAGGTCAGGTATCTGTATCGAACTGGTCATCACTACCCACCACAAATTTTAGGAACTGGAGAACACACACACACACAGCTAAACATGCAGGAATAACATACCAAAATGCACAGGGCCAGAGTTAAAAAAACAGAATCTTTAAAATTCTACAAATAGATTAGAGCGCCTTAAAAGGGAATCAGTCATGTCTAAAAAGGGTTGATAGCATTCTGAAGCCATGCGGCTGGCGCACTGAAATCCTGGCTACCAAGAGGAAATTAACTTTATTCCTCCCGGCAGCCTCGGGCTTTCAGTCATAGAGGTAAGGCTTCAGTCACCACACAATACATAGTGAGCAGAGAGGTAACCACGACACAGCATTGACTGACAGTTGTTGGTCACTGCCAGGGCCTGGTGACAACCACCGCTCACTATGTACTGAGCGATGACTGAAGCAGAGAAGCTGCACCTTTATGACTGAAAGCCTGAAGCTGCCGGGAGGAATAAAGTTGGTTTCCTGCTGGCAGCCAGGCATTAAGTGCAGTGGCTGCTTGGCTTCAGAATATAATTAACCTGCAGATTACCTACATATCTGCAGATTAACAGTGTTTTTTTTTATATGACAGGCTCCCTTTAAAGTACACCAGGTTTCTTACAGTAGCTTACGCTGGTGAATAAATCTGGCACATCTTCAGATTGATCAGTATCAGTTTATCAAGCTTTGGCTTACTTTCTGTCAGAAAATTTCATTCAAATTTTGGTGCTTCCCTAATCCATAGAACAGTGATAACTTACTATTTACCAAGAGCCTAACTGCTGGAACCCCGACCAAGCAGATAACCTGCGAAGCCCCGCTTTATCTTCTGAAGTCAAATAGGCAATGAACAGAGCAAGGATGACAGTGTTCATCCTCATTTCCACATATATGGGGTTCTACAGAGCCCTGTTGTCAGGATTGGTGGGGATCCAAGTAAGTTATCCTCTATCCTTTAGAGAACTTAAAAATTTGGTACTAACCATTACATTTTGAAGAGGAGTGAAAGAAAACGATTAGCCACATAATTTGAACATTATTCATAAAGCCAAGCTACCAATTTAACCAACAGCAGAGTGCAAAAATATATATATACACTCGTATTTAGATATGTGTTTTGCATTCAGAAAAAACGCTTATTTTACAAGTAAAAAAAAAAAAGATTTTGACTAAAAGACTATCACATTTCGAAGGACATTTTGTAAATTCTTATTCATTGCTCATTACGGTACAATGCTAGAGCAATTTTTCTTCTTTCTCCACTTTGCAGCTGAAAGTCACTTTTCCTAATTTAAATTCAAAAGCAAAAAACTACTTTCTATAGTTGAATGGGCTTTCAAGCTAATTCTTCCAAGTGAAAAGCCTAATGGAAGTTACATTTTACAGAAATTAAGCAATCCATTATATATACACATATAACATTTAAAAAAAGTTTTAAAAAGATTTAAGCTACTTCTCACACATCGCTCATATGTAGAATATAAAAATGTATTCATGAACAGGTTTTCTCTAACAGCAGTAAGAAATGTTGACTAAAGCAAATCAATGACCACACAGTCAAAAATATATCATAAAGCAACATCATACCAAATGGGACCATTTTATCACTTTCTCGACTATGCGATCGTCTTTTTTTTTTTTTTTGCGTTTTCGTTTCTTCCTCCCCTTCTTCCAAGAGCAATAATTTTTTACATTTTCTGTTGACAGTGTATAAAGGGCTCTTTTTTTATTATTATTATATCATTCAATTTATCATGCGATGTACTGGTAAATAAGACAAAAATTTACATGTGCGACATTACTAAAAAATGAAGAAAAAAAACAAAAAAAACTTTCTGTAATTGCTTTTTGCGTTCTGTTTTTACGGTGTTTATGGAGCAGTAAAAATGACCTGGCAATATGATTTACCCAATTAACGCGATACCAAAGTTGGATGCATTTTTTTTATTTAAGTAGTAGAAAAAATGAAAAGAAATATAGGAAGAAAAAAAATAAAAAAATAAAAAATAAAAAAAAGACAGAAAATCACTTGTGTCGCTAACTGTCATGACTTGTCAGGTTTTCATTTTTTAGTCAATGGAGCTGGTTGAAGACTTGATTTTTTTGTGTGGCAAGCTGACATTTTTTATTAACATTTTTTTTAAGGGGTGTTCTCTCAGCTGAAGGAGAGAAAAAAAAAAAAAAAAAAAAGACGCAATTCTGCCCCTGTGATTTTTTTCGCTTCACGGCACATTTTGATAGATCAGATTTTTACAGTCACAAAGATCCTACACGTGTATTTTCTATTTAATGGGGGTAAAGAGGAGTTATTCCAACATTTTTTTTTCATGTCTTTAAAAATTCTTCTCGCCATATTTTGCAGTCCCCATAGGAGGCTCGAACCTGCGATTGTCCGATCGCTTGCATAATATACTGCAAAACTAGAGTATTGCATTATATAGTAAACAGCAAAAGTTTGCCGACTTGGGGGGCAGTGGCAGACGTTGGGGGCTTCAATAGAAGCCTGGCTATTATAACAAAACACACCGGCTTCCCAACATAGCATTGCGAGGTGGTGATGGGCGCGTAGAACTGTACACCCCCAGGCCGTGCGCTGTAAATGCCCATTAGATACTGATATAGGCATTTAAGGGGACAGACCTTACCTCCACAGGTGGTTTTTTAGAGGCAGATCACGTCTGAATAACACAGTCATCTGACCGCTTCTGAACCCGCATTGAAGACAGGGACCCAATTTTGCATGTACAAGTACATCCAACATAGGGAAGGTGTTAATTGTAAATACCGTATATTCCGGCGTATAAGACGACCTGGTGTATAAGACGACCCCCCTACTTTCCTGTTAAAATATAGAGTTTAGGATATATTCACCGTATAAGACTACCCCTTTTCCAACGCATACCAAACACCGGTAAAAATTTAAAAACAACAGATTTGAATTTAACATGGTCCTTTTTTAATTTAAATTCTTATGACATGCAGGTATATAGCAGGAAAACTGTCACTCATAAACATATTAAAATAGGGGGGACCCCACGTCATTTTTTGGGGGGGGTCCCCCATTCTAATAGCTAGTAAAGGCTAGGTATTCAGCTGGGGGCTGATATTAGTAGCCTGGGAAGCTCCGTGGGTATTACCCCCTTCCCAGACTTCAAACATCTGCCCCAGCCGTCTGCTTAACCTCCGCTAGAGACTATAATGATGGTGGATCCCACGCCAATTTTCTTTTTAAAAAATCCTTTATTTTAACACTAAATGACAATTGAGGGGTTAATAAAGATGCAGTCCCTAAATTATTAATTTTGTAATTAATTTTTCCCAAAAATGTTGACGTGGGGCTTCGCCATATTTTTGTGTCCAGCCAGGTACAGCAGGCAGGAACGGGCTGCCCCCAACCACCAGCTGCCTATTTGTACCTGGCCGGACACAACAATATAGGGAAGCCCTTTTTTTTTTTAATTATTTCATGAAATAATTTAAAAAAAAAATACGTGGGGCTTCGCCCTATTTTTGTGTCCAGCCAGGTACAACTAGGCAGCTGGGGGCTGGAATCTGCAGCGCAGGGAGGCCCAAGCTTTCTGGGCCCCACCCGCTGCAAATTGCAGTCCGCAGCCACCCCGGAAAATGGCGCGTTCATAGAAGCGCCATCTTCTGGCGCTGTACCCAACTCATCCAGGGCCCTGGTGCGGTGGCTCACTGGGTAATAAAGGGGTTAAGGCCAGCTTGGCATTATCAGCTGGCCCTAAGCCCGAAATTCATGGGGTCACGCCAATATTAGACATGAACACCATGAATTTCTAGTAAAGTAATAAAAAAAAACACAACACCCAGAATAAAGTCCTTTAATTGAAATAAAGACACAATTTTTTAATGTTCTAAATTAAACCATACTTACCATCACGCCCATTCCAGCTGAAGCCAACGATCTCCTGCAATAAAAGTAAAATAATAAAGCAACCTCATCCTTACCTCTCCATGGTTCCCAGGACCGGTCCAGCTCTGCTACATTCACATGACAGGCTGCACCGCAGCAGAACGCTGCCGTTCAGCTTGCCATGCGGCAGACACTGAGAAGCGCAGGCATGCTTGTGCTCCTCAGTGTCTGACTGTGACGGCATCCAGATGAGCCGAGATCATGTCCAATGAACTCGGCTCACCTCATGCACGTCACTGACAGCGTGGGAAAATTCTCCTGCTCCCCGCATGCGCAGTAGAAGTTTCCCACGCTGTCAGTGACGGACGTCCAGGAGGTGAGCTGAGTTCATTGTCGGCTCATCTGGATGCCGTCACAGCCAGACACTGAGGAGCGCAAGCATGCCTGTGCTTCTCAGTGTCTGCGGGATGACAGGCTGGATGGCAGCGTTCTGCTGCGGTCCAGCCTGTCATCTCGATGTAGCAGAGCTGAAGCTGTCGTGGGAACCATGGAGAGGTAAGGATGAGGTTGCTTTATTATTTTTCTTTTATTGCAGGAGATCGTTGGCTTCAGCTGGAATGGGCGTGATGGTAAGTATGGTTTAATTTAGAACAATAAAGGATTGTGTCTTTATTTCAATTAAAGGACTTTATTCTGGGTGTTTGTGTTTTTTTTAACTTTGACTATGGGGTTAGTAATGGGGGTGTCTTATAGACGCCTCTCCATTACTAACCTGGGCTTGATGTCAGCTGGCATTATAAGCCGACATCAACCCCAGCCCTATTACCCCACTGCCACCGCTACAGGGCAGTGGGAAGAGCGAGGCTAAGTGCCAGATTTGGCGCATCCTATGGATGCGCCATTTCTGGGGCGGCTGACGGCTGGTGTTTCTAGCCTGGGAGGGGGCCAATATTCATGGCACCCTTCCTGGGCTATTAATATCAGCCTCCAGCTGTCTGCCTAGCCTTTGCTAGCTATTAAAATAGGGGGGACCCCACGTCATTTTTTTGGGATCCCCCATTTTAATAGCTAGTAAAGGCTAGGTATTCAGCTGGGGGCTGATATTAGTAGCCTGGGAAGCTCCGTGGGTATTACCCCCTTCCCAGGCTTCAAACATTTGCCCCAGCTGTCTGCTTAACCTCCGCTAGAGACTAAAATTAAGGGGAACCCCACGCCAATTTTTTTTTTAATAAATCCGTTATTTTAACACTAGATGACAAGTACAGTAACCAGCACTGTCACTGTACTTCATATATATGTGACTGACATGTTTCTATCTATCTAATCTATGTGTGAAGCTCTATTCTGTCTGTTATAAATTGTCGGGTACAGATGCTGAATTGCCGGCCGGCTTTTTTAAAGAGACGGTGCATGAAAACACTATTATTTGTTTTAATAAATCCTTTACACTAAATGACAAGTACAGTAAGCAATACTGTCACTGTACTTCATATATATATGTGACTGACATGTTTCTATCTATCTAATCTATGTGTGAAGCTCTATTCCTTCTATTCTAAATTGTCGGGTGCCGGCTTATGCCGCTGCTGAATTGCCGGCTTTTCATATATTGTCACAGAAGCGATGCGAACTTCCCAGCTCCGGACACAGCGCAGGGCTTCTGTGCCGACAGCTTTCACTTGTCACAGAAGCGATGAGAACTTCCCAGCTCCGGACACAGCGCAGCGCTTCTGTGACAAGTGAAAGCTGTCGGCACAGAAGCCCTGCGCTGTGTCCGGAGCTGGGAATACGCAGCGATGTGTCCGTTTCAGCACAGAAGCGCTGACCGTCTGGACCTACCGCCACCGTATTTTAACTCCCTCCACCTTATATTAACTCCGACATGGCAGGGATACGGCCACGGCAGCTTATTAACACCCCCAGAGTATCCCCGCATGTCAATTTCTGAAAGTTCAAAAGCATTACCGGCGTATAAGACGACCCCAGACTAGACAGAAGATTTTTCAGTCTTCAAAAGTCGTCTTATACGCCGGAATATACGGTAATTTCTTACGAAAAAGCAATTTTTCTAAATGGCTTAGATTTGTCTATTTTGCTCTTGATAGCAGCACATGTCCCCTCCTAGAAGTCTCAGTCTTCATTGCGGGAGCCAGCATTGCAGAATCACATTACATTAGATAGCTCTGGCTCCTGCACTGGGGGATCAAGCAAAATAATCAATGCAGGCGATTTACAAAAACAATTGTGTATTTAACAGTATAATAAGAAGAATCTTCGGAATGGTTAATTATATTTTATATAATATGATCACTAGAATACCTGAATAAATTTATTTTCTTTCTCAAATTCTTCCTGGTCTTCATCAAGCATAGCTAAAGCATCATCTGTGAATACAATGCGAGAAACTGTCACTTCACAACTTACAAGACTAAATTCTGACATGCAAACATGAATTCTTATCCTTCCAGCTAAAAAGACACTATGGTAGAACCATGTGTTGGTAAATAATTGATCACTTATTTACTCTGAAATGTTTTAAAGGATGATGACTCATATTAAGCCATAACACGGGAGAATAAAAAAATGAGGCTAAAGGAAGGATAGAAGGAAAGGGGACCAGCATGTGAACAAAGAAAAAAATCATAATCTGTGTTGGACCTGCGTATCATAGATCAAAAAGGTTTTAAACCCATCCAATAATGGAACTAAAAACTTACTTCCAACAATAAAATCTTCATCTTTCAAGTCATTTGCAGATCCAGAGAAACTGGCTGCTTCTTTTTCAAATGGCTTATAGTAAGCAAGATCAGTAACCCACTTGCCTTCCTCATTCTGATAAACAACACTATGCGATTGACTTCCTGCAGAAAGAAAAACAAAACTATGGAAAATACACAAAAAGCAGTTCCCATCAATGGTTCATTGTTTCCAATGAAAACCTCACTGCACAAATTCCCTTCTGGTGCCGCTGCTAAGAAACTGAACACTAGTCAGCTTCAACCACAGGTTACATGTTACACAAAACTTTTTTTTATTTTTCTGTCGATGGAATTGTGTTTGGGATAATTTTTTGCACTTCAAGCCTTTTTTGATTCAGGGCCAGAGGAAGGCACTGGGTCACTGCCGAAACGTGTAGCCTTTTGTTAGTCCAATAAAACCAAGCTAACACTGGGTTCCATCCAGGGTAATACATTTTTTCTGTTATCAACAATTATATGAAGAATACATGCAGCACGTAAGGCGTTTCCAGTCTCTGCTGTTGAACCTGCACAATTTTGGGGTTCATGTACAGATTTAAATCTCTTTTTATTGCACATCTGCATTTAACGGTGCCGGGGAAAAATAAAAAATTCACACATTCTGGTGTTTTGATTACATTCTTCATTTCAGCATTCACCGTATGGGATACACATTGCTATATTTTATTAGTTTAGATGATTACACATGCAGCAATACCAAAAATGTTATTTTGATCTCTTGATGTGGTAAAAAAAAAAAAAAAGGGGGGGGGGGTGATTTAAACTTTTTATTTTTTATATTAACCCTGTTAAGAGACTCAAACCTGTGGCCACTTGATTGCCCACACAATACTCTGGAGTCATTGGTCTCCTATGACGCTTAGTCACAAGCTTGGCTTCGTAAATATCATATGGTAGCTACCAAAGCATTCAGAAGGCCCCTGCTACCATGTTGAAGTTTCTTTAATGCTGCAGTCTGGATTTAGTGACATTTAGGGGGTTAAACCAGGCCTGAACAACATAAGGGCCATATGCTGCCCACCAAAACTTCCTGGCGACCCGCAAAGGAGTGGGAGACACTGATTCTTACCACCTTTCTTATATTCAATTTAAGACGCGGATATTTTTGAAGAGAGGAGCGCTCCTCACACCCCCGCTCAGACGTACAGCAGTGTGATGAGGTTATCATGCTGATGACATCATCACAATGCTGCTGTTTACACAGTGCCGTGTAGAGGTGCCGAGGAAACGGTGGGGAATGGTTGGCGCACCATGGATGAGTCAAGGATTACATGTCCTGACAATAACTGATGGGAGGGGATGGTGAAGGGTACTATTGTGAGAGCACATTATGAGGCAATTAGGAGAAAATTGTGACGGGGGGCACATTATAGCAAGAGGCAGAGTGTGTATGTGGATGGATGGATGTGGGGGGGTGGAGAGGATATATTATGAAAAGGGAGCAGTGAGAGGGGATATCTTGTTTATCATCACAAAAGATCATCCGTAAGGTACCTGGATGTAAATGTTTATTTGTGATACTGCCAGCACCTAATCAGTGTTTTAGTTCCTGTATGGTCCACAGTCTGATGATTGCTGGAAACAACAGCTCCCAGCATCTACTCACTATTGTTATAGACATATTGGGAGTTGCAGGTTCATGTGATATAAATGTAGGAGGGGGGGCTGAGCTGACACTGCAATAGCTGTACTGATAGCTTTACTAAGCTAGGTGCTGCATTCATGTACCGATGGCAGTTATGGTGCTGGATTAGTGTACCGATGGCGGTTCTGATCTTGTACACATATAGCAATCCATAACGTGCCATGTTAAAACTAAGAAAAAAAGAAAAAATTCTTAAAACTTAAGAGCTTTGAGATTATGAAGATTTGGCAAATTTCTGCAGCAAAAACTCAGTATAGATTAAGAGTATTTACACTGAGCAGAAACTCTCTAAATCCTGCTCAAATACTCAAATTTGGTTCTGGTGATCTACTCATGCAAGTTACCCTTTACATTTTTTGGGGCCCTTGGGATTGGTTGATTATGACAATGTGACTCTTGGACTGAAAAAGATGGGTTTATGACTTGCAACTTCTTTTTCATCCGTTTAGACACATCTTACAACTTGTCCAAGAAGGAGTGTGGCCTTGCAAAAAGCACCAGGCTTCTGATGAAAGGAGCATGGCATATTGTATGTGGAACTAATAGGTGAAACCTTATACTAGACAGATTTATCAATCATCATGAACAACTATGATAGATCAGTCAATTTTAAAATGTGTCAGATTTAAGTTTACACTAAGAATTAGACATTATTGATATATACACCCCAATGTGTAGGAGCAATTTAAAGACTTTTCATCCAAAAACTTAAGTGACTTATCAAGTCATAAAAAGTTCATATCCTGCAGTGTTGGATACTGTATGTATACCTGTGGATTATAAAACGCTCGTTTTCATATCCTAATATGTTCCTAACCAAAAGAACTCAAAAGCCCTGCAATTCAAGACTACAAAATGAAGATTTCTTTTTAAACTATCACATTTCTGTAGGTAGCAGAATTGAGAATGTGATTAAGACACGACATACCTTTATCGGCATCACTATGCTGGAAGCTCCAAAGACCACACGGCATTTCATCAGATTGCCAGATATCCTGACTAGTCCCCATCTGGTTGGAAGAAGTAGGTGTTAAATATGTGTCTGCTAATCGACTGCCATTTCCTTTGTCAGCTGTATCTACGCTTGCGGCATCCACAAACCCAGATGTATGGTTTGAATACGAAAACATCTGAGACAGATTGGCGGAGATCTCGGAACCAAATTCACCATTTGAAGCTCTACCATCTTGGAAGTATAGGGAATTCAGTTTCTGTGTTGTACTTGAAGGTAATGAGTTCAGATTGCATGAGCTCTAAAAAGAAATATAGTTCTTATTTCAGAAACTGTGTTTTTAAGAATAAGATGAAACATTACACCAGTTAAAAAGGGTAAAATTTATACGAGATTCACCACCAGTAACAAAGCTCGAGTACTTCTATGCTTTTTTTTCCACTTTTCCTCTCTAGATAAATTTATTAACTGAGACAGACTGGCCACTAGAGATCCGGAATTTGAATATTCTCACATATAATCTTGCCCTCTTCGATTTTTTCCAGATAGCTAGGAAATTTGACAGCATTTGACCCTGGGGATCAACGGAGGTAAATCTTTCTTGCTGATGTCACTTGCTCCACATCTCATCCCTACCTTACAGACAGAAAGTAAAAACTTTTTATCCTGCTCTCAAATTAGAAAAAGCACACCGCACTCTGAATATTGCACCTTCTGTTAGGTAAGGATATTGAAATCACATAAGCAGCATATAGGATTGTAAAAGAAAAAAAACACATTGGCTTCATTACAAAATCTTAATAGGGAAATAAAAGTCTATGCAACATACCATTCATTAAAAGTTATACACAGAATACGATACATAAATTAAGGAAAAAATGTAATGAAATTAGACCTTGTTCATACTGCACTTCTGCAGTGCAAACAATGTTTCCATCTGAATCCCCCTAAAAACAGTATTAAGACAATACCAAAGGCCAATATAACACGAGCGGAGTTAAAATAAACGTTTGAAAAGGAAGGATCTTTCAGAAAAAAAGTGCAAAATATGGCTCCATCAGGAGTTTGTCTGAATCCAGTTTTGAAAGTGATTCAGATTGAAACCCTGATCACACTGTAGAAATGCAGTGTGAACAGGGCCTAGAAACTGTACAATAACTGCAACTTCAGATTTATATATATAAGAGATTACAACAGAGTCATGGTGCTAGGATTATGATGAATTTACAAGGGGCCTGGAGAAGATGGGCATTTGACATGGATGCAAGCAATATTGTAGTTCTGGGTCAAAATGTCTGTCCCATACTGCCCTGTTTGCAGTCACACAAGGACTGCACTTGTAGAGCCAAGCACCACCTTACATGCTTGGAAGGAGGCTTTGCATATTAAAGTCATATATTGCTGGGGAAATATTTAAATGGAAAACGAATCATGGGCTCATTGGTGACAAAGTGTTGCGATTTAAGGACCTGCATCCATAAGCTGTGGAGTTTAGCACAGGCACACCCCCCCCCCCTCTCCCCCCCCAAAAAAAAAAAAAAAATTTAATAGGAAAAAGCCTGGTGTAACCAAATATGTAGGGCAGTCAGTTGAAGTCTGCAAAAGCAGGTGCTAAAGTAGCATCCAAGTAAAAAGAGAAGTGTCCAGTGTTGCAGAATGAAAACTTCTTTTTTTAATCATTGAATTGCCATAAAATCCATTGGAAAATGGAGTACAGACACAACTCCAACACATTTCTGACTTACTCATGGCTTTAGTTTTGCTCCAGCCTAAAAAAAATATGGAGACATCGTATGCCCACAGCCCAATCAATCAGGGAGGTGCGTGTGACTGGGTCACACGTGGATGAATCAAGAAAGTCCAGAAGTTGACGTGAAATAAGTGGCTGCTGCAGCCGGGGTCACGTGTTGCGGACTGAGGGAGCAGCGATCACGCCGCTCACAGGCACATACGAAAGCAGAAGGTATTTACAAAAATACTTAGTTAAAAGGTGTAAATCGATGGGGGCATTATGCAATGTAGCGGATCACCCCTTTAAGAGCAAAGCTCTAGCATTAATATTTAGCCATGGCAAGCATTTAAAGTCTTGACATATTTTAGGTCTTTGACAACGGCAAAAAGAAAAATAGACCGTAGTAGAAAAAAGATAGCTGGAAAAAATATTAAGTGCTAAGCAATATAGTAGTAGAGTACTTACCTGTCTGTCCCAGTCTAACTGTTGACGTTTTTCACATTCAGAAGACATTTCTTTGGTTTCCTTTGAGGTTCCGCCTTTTCCAACTGGGGCAATTCTGTCACCTGATGCCTAAAAAGTAAGGATTTACATAATGGTCCACATAAGGCTGATGCACCTGTTTCTGATGCACTTAAATTGAGGCAAAAGTTTTTTTTTCAATTCTTTAGGCCAAAAAAGAATGATTGCTGTGACATCACTATCTTGGCATAAATTAATGATCTAAAGTAATCCAACTAAGTTTCTGTAAGTAAAAAGTGTTGTGTGTAGGAAGATGTGACAAATCTTGCATGTTCAGACTGCTTTGAATGAGTTTATGCTCCCTATTGGACTGCATTAGTAAATGAAGAACAGTATGAGAATTTTTTAGTTATGTTATTTACCTGCTTTGTAAACGATGTACTTTCTTCCCCAGTTATATTTCTGTTAGCAATGTCTTTTATCCGCAATTCACATGCCAGTGACTTCGTAGTCTCAACATTATTTTTACTTTTATCCATTTCACTGCAACCGTCTCCAATTTTAACACCTTGAAAAATGATACACACTTAACACAATGCACACTGTTGACACACAAATATTCAATAACTTTAGTTCTTTATTCACCCTCCCTGGCATCCGCACCAAGTGTTCGCTGCTGCTCCCACAGTAGTCTGCTATTATCTGCACTACAGACAATAATTTGGAATTTATTTAATTTTTTTTTAAATTCCCTTAGGGGCACTCGAACCTGCGATTGTCAGATAGCTTGATCAATATATTGCAATAGAACAGTAGATAGAGAAAAATCACACCTTCACCAGTCTCAGCTGCCATGGCAGACAATTGCTACCTCGCGATCACATCTATCACAGCAGTTTTTTCCGGTACCAGCATTCTAGACGTGTGAAGGGGGCCTAAGTCTTATTTCCAGCGCCTACACTGGGCATCAGTGTCACGAACAGACTAAATTACACTGCTCGTGTAAAGTTAATCACACTAACTCAGCGCACATGCACTGAGTTAGTGAGAGCAAGGAGCTGGCTGTCAGTCAACATTACGTTGACAGTGCCACCTCATGGACAGATGAGAGCGGAAAACAAGGAATTGCTCTGTTGACGTAACGTCACAGAAAGTGGGAGAATTGCAAGAAGGAGCAGTTCTGTGACGGCTCTGACGCTGGAGAAATCGGTGCACAGCAGAACAGGCAAGTAGTTAGCAACTAAATACTAACAAGTGCTTAGCCCCATAGTAGGAAAAAAAGTCCCATTTGAGTAATAGATAACCTATATTAAATACAGAGTACATTGACAAACATACCAAAGGAAAACGCTGCAGGTGAACACACCCCGTAACCCTCTGCAGACTGTCTACAAGCCGATACATCAATAGGAACACTTTGCATTTCATTTGTAGATTCCTCCTCAGAGCTGCCTCCTTCCAAGCCTGGGCGAGAACTTAGTCTTTGCTGCTCATTATCCTGGAAAAATAAAAATAATAAAAATAAAAATATTATATTATATATATATATATATATATATATATATATATATATATATATATATATATATATATATATATATATATATATATATATATATATATTACTGGCTCATCAAATATTGTAGCACCAATTGCTGAAATATTTAATGCTGGCTACAACAAAGATCTTAACAGCACATTGCAGCTTGCAGTGTCTTGAGCTGCACAGCCAGTGCCCGGGACCATGTCAACGCTGACCACTCTTCACTGCCAACAGCATCTACAATGGGTACGCGAGCATCAGAACCATGAAGTAATTGGAGAAGGCGCCTGTGCCTAAGTCTTATTTTACATCAAGTGGATGGCCATGTGCACGTACATCCCTAACCTATGGAAGAGGTTACACAAGGATCTACTATAGGAAAAGAGGTTTTGGAAGCAGATGGTGGACCTACAGAATAATAGGCAGGAGGTTTTAATAGTACAACTGATACGTATTATTGTATGTATCAAATGGACAAAAGTTTTGAAACTGACATTTTGATTTTCACAATGTCTGCCGCGTCAAGGGAATCAGCCGAGTTCTACGGTTTGGTCGGCATAAATAAGAGCCTGGCTGTAGGATTATAGTCAGGTATACTTTTCTTTGAAACATCCACAGCACACTAATTTTAGGAAAAGGCCAGTGGGGTCAAAATAGTTACTACACCTGTGGGTGATTTTCCAGACTGTTATTTGCAAAATTGAGTCTCTTTTTGGATAAACCTGCTGTTTTGGCACTTTAAATGGCATTGTAAAAGACTCCCACAAACTATTCCAGGAAACTGTGACCCAAAAGCTAAATAGCGTTATTTCTCTTCGGAGCCCTGTCATGTGCCAAAACAGAAGTGTGTGACCATGTATAGGGTATTGACATACTTACAAGAAATAAAGTAATATCTTACAGGGTACTATTCTTATTATTAGCCATGGTAAAAGTTAAACATTTTGAGCTAAATCTACTTATTTTAACAAATTTAAATTTCTCATTCTCACATAGCCCAATGGAAAAATAAAATCGGTTTACCTCTTGTGGGGTAAAAATACTCATTACACCCTTAAAAAAATTATATGAGGGGTGTACTTTCCAAAATGGTCACTTTTTAGTGTTTTCTGTTTTTGTAGCTCGGGGTGCAAGTGGCATGCAATAATTAATACTGTCAAATTTGCATTTAAAAAAACAAATAAATTATTCTTCTCTTTGGAGCACAACAATTTTCAACCACAGCGTGAATATTGCCACATTGGGGAGAAACTGCTTTATTAACTGCGTTATCCAATTCTTCCATCAACCCACCTACCCTTCCCCCTGTGAAAATTAAAAATTTAGGAGTCAAACAACATTTTAATAATAATAAAAAAAAAAACACTTCCATTTGGTTTCCAGGATCTAGCGATATAAAATTGTTTGAAGAACCTGCGGGTTCAAAATGAATAGCAGATCCCTAGATACAGTGACATGTAAAAGTTTGGGCACCCCTGGTCAAAATTACTGTTATTGTGAACAGTTAAACTTCCCTTGTATTTTAGGGGGACATAATATATATATAAATAAATATAATATAATACACACATACAGTACAGACCAAAAGTTTGGACACACCTCATTTAAAGACTTTTCTGTATTTTCATGACTATGAAAATTGTACATTCACACTGAAGGCATCAAAACTATGAATTTACACATGTGGAATTATGTACTTAACAAAAAAGTGTGAAACAACTGAAAATATGTCTTATATTCTAGGTTCTTCAAAGTAGCCACCTTTTGCTTTGATGACTGCTTTGCATACTCTTGGCATTCTCTTGATGAGCTTCAAGAGGTAGTAGCTGGAAATGGTTTTCACTTCACAGGTGTGCCCTGTCAAGTTTAATAAGTGAGATTTCTTGCCTTATAAATGGGGTTGGGACCATCAGTTGTGTTGTGCAGAAGTCTGGTGGATGCACAGCTGATAGTCCTACTGAATAGACTGTTAGAATTTGTGTTATGGCAAGAAAAAAGCAGCTAAGTAAAGAAAAACGAGTGGCCATCATTACTTTAAGAAATGAAGGTCAATCAGTGCGAAAAATTGGACAAACTTTGAAAGTGTCCCCAAGTTCAGTTGCAAAAACCATAAAGCGCTACAAAGAAACTGGTTCACATGAGGACCGCCCCAGGAAAGGAAGACCAAGAGTCCCCTCTGCTTCTGAGGATAAGTTTATCCGAGTCACCAGCCTCAGAAATCGCAGGTTAACAGCAACTCAGATTAGAGACCAGGTCAATACCACACAGAGTTCTAGCAGCAGACACATCTCTACAACAACTGTTAAGATGAGACTTTGTGCAGCAGGTCTTCATGGTAAAATAGCTGCTAGGAAACCACTGCTAAGGACAGGTAACAAGCAGAAGAGAGTTGTTTGGGCTAAAGAACACAAGGAATGGACAATAGACCAGTGGAAATCTGTGCTTTGGTCTGAGGAGTCCAAATTTGAGATCTTTGGTTCCAATCACTGTGTCTTTGTGCGATGCAGAAAAGGTGAACAGATGGACTCTACATGCCTGGTTCCCACCGTGAAGCATGGAGGAGGAGGTGTGATGATGTGTGGGTGCTTTGCTGGTGACACTGTTGGAGATTTATTCATTCAAAATTGAAGGCATACTGAACCAGCATGGCTACCACAGCATCTTGCAGCCGCATGCTATTCCATCCGGTTTGCGTTTAGCTGGACCATCATTTATTTTTCAACAGGACAATGACCCCAAATACACCTCCAGGCTGTGTAAGGGCTATTTGACTAAGAAGGAGAGTGATGGGGTGCTACGAAAGATGACCTGGCCTCCACAGTCACCAGACCTGAACCAAATCAAGATGGTTTGGGGTGAGCTGGACCGCGGAGTGAAGGCAAAAGGGCCAACAAGTGCTAATCATCTCTTGGAACGCCTTCAAGATTGTTGGAAGACAATTTCCGGTTACTACCTCTTGAAGCTCATCAAGAGAATGCCAAGAGTCGGCAAAGCAATCATCAAAGCAAAAGGTGGCTACTTTGAAGAACCTAGAATATAAGACATATTTTCAGTTGTTTCACACTTTTTTGTTAAGTATATAATTCCACATGTGTTAATTCATAGTTTTGATGCCTTCAGTGTGAATGTACAATTTTCATAGTCATGAAAATACAGAAAAATCTTTAAATGAGAAGGTGTGTCCAAACTTTTGGTCTGTACTGTATATACACATACACACAAATATACACACATATATATATATATATATATATATATATATATATATATATATATATATATATATATATATATATATATATATATATATATATATATATATATATATATATATATATATATATATATATACACATACATACACACACACACGTTCAAAAGTTTGGGGTCATTTAGAAATTTCATTATTTTTGAAAAAAAAGCACTTTTTTTTTCAAAGAAGCTAACATTAAATGAGTCAGAAACACACTCTATACATTGTTAATGTGGTAAATGACTATTCTAGCTGCAAACGTCTTGTTTTTATTGCAATATCTACATAGGTATATAGAGGCCCATTTCCAACAACCACCACTCCAGTGTTTTAATGGTACATTGTGTTTCCCAACTGTGTAAAAAGGCTAATGGATGTTTAGAAAACCCTTGCACAAGTATGTTAGCCCAGCTGAAAACGGTTTGGCTGATTTGAGAAGCTATAAAATTGACCTTCCTTTGAGCTAGTTGAGAATCTGGAGCATTACATTTGTTTGTTCTATGAAACTCTCAAAATGGCCAGAAAAAGAGAACTTTCATGTGAAACTCGACAGTCTATTCTTCTTCTTTGGAATGAAAGAAGGGTCTAGGCGGAAGATTATTCTGTCATACATGATTCTCAGATAAGGTTCCCTGATGGAAAGGGCCTGGATCTCGCCAACTCTTCTTGCTGTTACTGTTACTAACAGAGCTGCCTTCCAAGATGATTTGTCCATCCGAGTTTGGGTCATAGGTTCAAAGGGAGGGATAGTTAGACCCTTTAGAACTATATTTAGGTCCGAGGTAGGAACCACGATGGGCCTTCTCGGGCATATTTTAGAGGCTGCAGTTATGAACCTCTTTATCCACCGGTGGTCAGCTAGGTTTTGGTCAAAGAATGAACTTAGAGCAGAAATCTGGACTTTCAAGGTGCTGCGTTTTAGCCCTTTAGATAGACCGTCCTGTAAAAAATCCAGTATTCTGACAATATCAGGGTGAAAGGGATCAATAGGAGTAGAACCATACCACGTAGAGAAGGTCTCCCATATTTTTAAATAGATGGCATTAGTGACTGGTTTCCTGCTTTTCTGCAGGGTGTCTATTACAACATCCGAGAGCCCTTTTGATTTCAGGATTAAGGCCTCAGAAGCCAGGCTGGCAGGCATAAGCTGTGGGGAGCCTGATGAAATATCGGACCTTGATGGAGTAGATCGTGGTCCGGAGGCAGGATAAGAGGGCCTTCTGGGATTAGAAGGTTCAGAGCCCCAAACCAACTTCTCTTCTGCCATAGAGGGGCAATCCGAATGGTCTTGACCTTGTCCACTCTGATTTTTTGCAAGGTACTTGGCAGTAATGGAATTGGAGGGAATTCGTAGGCCAACCTGAAGCTCCATGGGTGAGAAAATGCATCTACCTTTGTATGATTCTCCCTGGGGTCTATGGAGAAATATTGATTAACCTTTGTATTCTGTCGGTTTGCAAACAGGTCTACGTCTGTGAATCCCCATTTCCTGGTAATTAGCTGAAATATCCTTTAACTGAGGCTCCATTCTCCTGGATCTATTTCTGTCCTGCTTAGGAAGTCTGCCTGAGTATTGTCGGCGCCTTTTAGATTAAGGGCTGATAGAGACAGGAGATTATGCTCTGCCCAGAGGAAAATTCTTGCCGAGACTTCTCAAAGGCTTTTGAATCTTGTACTGCCCTGAAAACGAAGATGGGCCACCGCTGTCATGTTGTCTGAGTAAATCACGACATGTGTTCCCTGGAGAATAAGACTTGCTGCCTTCAGGGCTTCCTCTACTGCTTTTAGTTCTTTGAAATTCGAGGATTGGCCATCCATCTCTTTGGGCCAGATGCCCTGGAAGGTCTTGTGGGATATATGACTGCTCCCCAACCTCTTGCTGGCGTTCGTTGTTAGAGAAGAGAAGAGATCGGGTGCTGAATCCAAGCAATCCCCTTGGTCAAATTTCCTGGGTTGAGCCACCAGTTGAGGGATACCTTCACATGGTGGGGAAGAGATATTTTTGAGTTGAGCATCTCTGGAGACTTGTCCCAGCGAGAAAGGATAAAGTTCTGAAGGATTCTTGTATTAGACTGGGCCCAGGGGACCACCTGAATGCACGCTGTAATCGACCCCAGGACCGACATGGCAAACCTTATGGATACCGTCTTTTGGCTCTTTAGTATCTGGATCCTTGATCTCACATTTAACCGTTTTGAGTTGATGGGGTAAGGTCTGACTTCTCTCGATTTACGATCCAGCCCAAGGATCCCAGGATCTGTAGGACTGATTGAAGTTGGTCTCTGAGAATGGAAGAAGAAGGAGCCATGATGAGGAAATCATCCAGATAAGGGACGATGCAGATATTTTCTTCCCTGATAAATGCAACCAATTCCACCATGATTTTTGTTAAGGTCCGGGGTGCTGAGGAGATGCCGAAGGGAAGGACCCTAAACTGAAAATGGCATACTGTCTGATTTAGTGTGACAGCAAACCTCAGATAATGCTGGTAATCTGGGTGGATGGGCACATGGTAATATGCTTCTTTTAGGTCTATGGCAGCCATGACGAAGTTTTTCCCGATCAGAGGAACCGTGGATTTTACAGACTCCATTTTGAATCTTTGATAAAGAATATATCGATTCATTCGCTTCAGGTTGATAATAACCCAGTAGGTTCCGTTTGCTTGTTTTTTTACCAGGAACAATCTTGAGTAATGTCCCTTGCCCTGCTCTGCTTCTGGCACGGAAGTAATTACTGCTGAAGATAGCATTTGCTGAAGCTCTGATGTTAGAATTTTCCTCCTCAGACTGGAAATAACATCTCTCCAGTCAGCAAAACTCCAGAAAGTTTTATTTTTATTCCTGACCTGACCCAGTCTAGGATTTTGCGGTTATCTTCTCCCATTGCCTGAAGAATCCTACCCTTTGGGGTAGCTCCAGCGACCCGATTTACCCTTTCCTCTGTATGAGGGATTATGTGTTTGAGGGTGACGAAATGGCCTCTTTTTGGGCGTTTTTGGTTCTGGGAGAGATTTCTTTTTATCGGACACTTTCTCGAATAAATTGTCCAGCGCTGGACCAAACACGTACTCCCCTTTGAAAGGTATGGAGCATAACTTGGATTTAGAAAGAATGTCACCACTCCACATCTTTAACCATAGTTAACCATAGTGCCCTTCTTGCGGTATTGGAGAGAACCGAAGTTCTTGCTGCAATCCGGACAGATTCAGCGGAGGCATCCGCCAGGAATCCTGCTGCCTTCTTTAAGAGGGGTAGAGAGGCCAGAAGATCTTCTCTGGAAGTACTGCTCTGGATATTATCTTCTAACTGATGTAACCAGCGGGACAGGATTCTTGTGACACAGGTGGAGGCGACGTTTGTTCTTAGGGCAGCATCTGATGTCTCCCATGACTTTCTCAGTAAACTGTCCATCTTACGATTAGGTGGATCCTTAAGCTGAGAGGAGTCTTCAAAGGGTATGGTAGTCTTTTTCACTACCCTGGCCACCTGAATGTCGACTTTAGGAATCTCTGTCCAGCATTTATTTAGAGATGTTTTCATCTAAGGGAAAGTGATCCTTTAGGTCAGATGGGATGTTAAGCCTTCTTTCTGGAAATTCCAATTCATCCAGAATTAAAATTCTGGACGTTGTCATGAATGGGGAACACCATTCTCTCCCTTGATCTCAATCCCCTAAACATCTCGTCTTGGACCGTACATGGAGTTTTTTCTTCTTCTACACCCGTTGTGTTTCTGACGGCAAGTAAAAGTTCCTCCATGTCATCCGAGGAGATGAAGAATTTCCTATCCTCCTGATCAGTACTGATGTCTGGAGTGACCTCGCCTTCTTCTAACCATTCCTCCTGGGCTGAATTTTCTGCCTCAGTCTGAGGAATTTTCTGGAGCGTACTTCCTCTTATTTGATACTAAGGGACCCCCCGAAAAAGATTGTGAGAAGGTGGCCAAGAAAAACGGGATCTCCTGACGCATCATTCCCCTGACTTCATCCATTAGGGATGATTGTTCCTCAAGGGAACTACACAGCCTCAGTGCGCACGCGCTAGGAGCCGCGGCTGACCAAGTCATACTGCGCAAGCGCTCCACTTACATCAGCGCCATCTAGGAGCAAAGTTCAAATGCGTGGGCGCCGCCAGCCCTGACTGAATGCGAGGATCACACCCCTATGACTAAACCAGCAGGTATGATACAAGTGTATAAAATGTTATACACTCATGATATTAGCACCAATTTTAATGAAAAAAGTGTGTTAGTTATGCACATTGCATCACTAACACAATGGGGTCAGTTTACATAGTAGATAAGACATGACAGGTTCCCTTTAAAATAGAACTCTTTGGCCACAATGATCAAAGGTATGTGTGGAGAAAAAAAGGCACAGATTTTCAGGAAAAGAACATCCCAATCATTAAGCATGGGGGTGGATCAATCATGCTTTGGAGTTGTGTTGCAGCCAATGGCATGGGGAACATTTCACAGGTAGAAGGATGAATGGATTCATTGAAACTTCAACAAATTCTTGATACAAACATAACATCTGTAAAAAGCTGAAGTTGAAAAGAGGATGACTTCTACAAATGGATAATGATCCTAAACACAATATTGTGATCAAAATACACAATCCTCAAAAGGCGCAAGCTAAAGGTTTTACAATGGCCCTCACAGTCTGAGCCCGTGTGTGTGCCCAAACAATAGTTTTGAACACATATGGGGTATTGCAGCAATCAAGAGATATTGCTTTACAAATTCTAAGGTCCATTTTCTTCAGTGGGGGTTAACAACATTTTTGTAGAGAACACTTATTATTTTTCACTTTCGTGACCCAATGTTAAACTTTCATGAAGCAACTTTAGGTCCAAAAAAAGTCACTACACAACTAGATTATTTTGAGTGGCATAGTTTCCAAAATGGGGTCTCTCTTGGGGTGGTGGAGAGGGGGAATTCTGCTGTTTGGACTGATAGGGCACTGTAAACGCAACATGGCATCCACAATCCAATCCAGCCACTCCATAAAGTAAAAAACAGCACTCCTTCTCTTCTGTGACATGCACCCAAATAGATTCTGACCACATATGGGGTATCAGCGCTTTTAGTACAAATTGCTTAATACATTTTAAAATAATGTACGAGTATTACTCCATAATAGACAGAAATAAGATCTATAGAAATTTGGTGCAATGTAATGCACATAAATAGTGCAATGTAATACATAAAATTAAATCAAGTGTAAAGAGATAAGAATGCATTATAGTCAAACATACCCAAGAATAAAAATAGAATATGTATGCACGTTAGCCTCCACCTCAAATCCCGACACGCGTTTCGACTTATCTGGGAGTCCAAAGATGAAATAGAGTCAAAACGTGTGACGGGTCTGAGGCGGAGGCCGTTGTGGTGATACATTCTATTTTTATTCTTGGGAATGTTTGACTGTAATGCATCCTTATCCCTTTACAATTGTTTTAATTTTGTGAATTACATTGCACCAGGTTTTCTTTTTAAACTCGTTTTATTTAGCTCTCAGCTCAAAAGTATACAACAAATCAAATACAGAAAGGAACATTATGGATTCATGGTGTACATTCTTGTAAATTCAAAATTTAAAGGACACCAGTATTCAACAGAAAACCGCTAACATAAATAACATCAATAAAATTACAAAATCAATATTGCAATATCCCTACCTCGGGACCCAACTTCCCTCCAGTGATCAGAACCTTGGAAACATATCAGTTCGGGTCACTCTACAAAGGTCAGATAATATCATCTAGTCCATTAGTTAGCTTAGAATTGTATAACTGTTGATAATATTCCCTGAATCTATTAAGGATTTGTTAATTGTCCAGTAATAAATCCCCTTGTTCTGACTTAATTTTGGAGTATAGAGGGTGAGAAATTGTTTCGGAGCACAGAATGAGCCAAAAGGTTACTAGAGTGATTGCACAGTTCAAATTGTTACTGTTTGATGAAAAACATTTTTTTCTTTGTGCTTTTTCTTTAATGTGATGAAGATGCAGGCTCCCAGCATTTAGCCAGCAACAAGTTTTTAGAGATCTTATTTTCAGAATTGCATTATAATTAACTTTGTGGATATACACATGTGCATATACATACCTGTTATCATTCCTTGATAATATTCTGCCATCTAATGGCTACCCCTTGCATTGTTTTCATATTTTCGTAATTTAAATATTTATTGGTTTGATTGCTGATTATTATGGAGTAACATGATATTTTAGGCTTGCTCTGTGTGCGCTCATTCATATTGGAATTACTTTTTGGATTATAGCTTTCTTTAAAGCAACATTTTAGATTTTCATTCTACTTTGTGTTAATTGCTGTGACGCACATGAAGAGTTAAACTTCCTGAATGCAGTTTTGAATACTTGGAGTACATTTTTAGAATAGTATTTTCTGACATTTAGGCCTCCCTAAATCACGTCTGTTAAACATTTTGTAAATTTTAACAAAAATGAGAACTACTTTTAAACTTAACACTTCAAACAATATAATACAATAAAAGGTTCTCTAACCCCTTAACCCCCGAAGGTGGTTTGCACGTTAATGACCAGGCCAATTTTTACAATTCTGACCACTGTCAATATATGAGGTAATAACTGAAACGTTTCAACGGATCCCACTAATTCTCAGAATGTTTCTTCGTGACATATTGTACTTCATGACAGTGGTAAAATTTCTTCGATATGACTTGCGTTACTTTGTGAAAAAAATTGGAAATTTGACAAAAATTTTGAAAATTTCGCAATTTTCAAACTTTGAATGTTCATGCCTTTAAATCAGAGAGATATGTCACACAAAATCATTAATAAATAACATTTCCCACATGTCTACTTTACATCAGCACAATTTTGGAACCAAAATTTTTTTTGTTAGGAAGCTATAAGGGTTAAAAGTCGACCAGCGATTTCTCATTTTTCAAACAAAATTTACAAAACCATTGTTTTAGCGACATCACATTTGAAGTGACTTTGAAGGGTTTAAATGACAGAAAATACCCAAAAGTGACACCATTCTAAAAACTGCAACCCTCAAGGTGCTCAAAACCACATTCAAGAAGTTTATTAACCCTTCAGGTGCTTCACAGGAATTTTTGGAATGTAGAAGAAAACAATGAACATTTAACTTTTTTTTCACAAAAATGTTACTTTAGACACACATTTTTTTATTTTCGCAAAGGTAACAGGAAAAAATGGACCACAAAATTTGTTGTGCAATTTCTCTAGAGGAAATTAATACCCCATATGTGGGGGGAAAGATCCTAGTTACTTACCGGTAACGGGATTTTACAGAGCCCATGACAGCACCACCTGAGAGAGGGCACCCGCCCACCAAGGACAGGAACCTACTGAATAAAAAGGCGGTACCTCTCTTCCGCATCAGTTTTTGTTTCAGAGCATGAGAGGGCCTCCGAAAAATAGGTTAATACATAACTGCCACCTAACATTTGTAATAAAACACCCTAAAAAGTGCACACCAAAGTGCTAAAGGGGAGGGAATTAATAGGGTGCGGTCATAGGCTCTGTAAAATTCCGTTACCGGTAAGTAACTAGGATCTTTTCCCCTTCTCCCATGACAGCACCACCTGAGAGAGTTATAGAGATCAGACACCAGAGGGAGGGATCACCGCTTGCAACACTTTCCTTCCAAAGGATAGATCAGTAGAAGAGGAAAGGTCAAGCCAGTAATGCTTGTAAAATGTAGCGGGGGATGACCAAGTTGCCGCCTTACATATGATGTCGATGGGCATATCCGCCTTCTCAGCCCAGGAAGCAGCTACCGCTCTGGTGGAGTGGGCCTTCAGGTTCTCTGGAACTGGCAGATTGCTAGAAGAGTATGCTAAGCTAATGGTATCCCTAATCCACCCAGCTATGGTCTCCCTTGTAACCCTAAGCCCTTTCCTAGCCCCCTGAAAGGAGATGAATAAGGCGTCACTTTTCCTCCAGGCCTTCGTCACTTCCAAATACTGGACCAATACCCTCTTAACATCTAAGGTGTGAAGTTTATGTTCCTCAGAATCTCTAGGGTTAAGATAGAAGGAAGGGAGAGTGATTACTTGCGTCCTATGGAATTTGGAGGCTACCTTCAGAAGATAGGCCGGGTCTGGTCTTAAGATTACTCTATCCATACACACCTGCATGAAGAGATGGTTAACTGACAGTGCGTGTAGATCACTAATTCTACGAGCCGATGTTAGAGCTACCAGTATGGCTGTCTTTAAAGTTAGAATTTTTTCGGAAACTTTATCTTAGGGCTCGAAGGGAGGTTTGGTTAGTGCCTCTAGAACCAAATTAAGGTCCCAAGGAGGCATCCTTGGAGTAGGAATAGGTCGGGATCTACCACAAGCTCTAACGAATCTGGTGATCCACCTATTCACCGCCAAGTCGCAATTATACAGTGCCCCCAGAGCTGATACTTGTACCTTAAGGGTACTGGTGGCTAATCCCATGCTTAAACCCTTCTGGAGGAATTCCAATATGGCCCCAATAGGAACCCTCCCTTTGGCGGACTGACCCGAGGTAGACAGAAATTTAGCCCAAGTTCTACCATAGATCCTAGTAGTCACCGGCTTTCTACTCGCCAGTAGAGTAGTAACTAGATCTGGAGAAAACCCCTCTTGCGTTAGTAGTGACCTTTCAAAATCCAGGCCGTCAAATGCAGGCCCGATCTTTGGGGATTGCAGACTGGGCCCTGCCTGAGGAGATCTGGGGTGTCCGGCAGAACCCGTGGATCCGCTTGGGACATTCTCTTCATCTAAGTGAACCATGGTCTCTTGGGCCAGAACGGGGCGATCAATATAACACTCGCCTGTTCTTCTCGGATCTTTCTTAGGATGGAAGGGATCAGCATTAGAGGGGGAAAGGCATAGGCCAGGGTAAAATCTCAAGGAATCTGCAGCGCGTCCACTGCAAAGGGCCTCTCTTCTGGATTCAGGGAGCAAAACATCTTGGTCTTCCAATTGTGCCAGTTTGCAAACAGATCTATCTGAGGTTGTCCCCATCGGCCAACAATCTGCTGAAATACTGCTGGATTCAACTCCCATTCTCCCTGTTTCAAGGTGTGACGACTTAGAAAATCGGCTTTTATGTTCTCCTCCCCTTTTATATGCAGCGCCGAAAGTGTGAACAGATGACTCTCGGCAAAACGAAAGATCTGATCCGCTACCATCAGAGGAAGAGATCTGGTTCCCCCCTGATGATTGATGAAGGCGACTGTCGTTCGGTTGTCCGACATTATCCGGATGTGGTGACCCTGGAGAAAAGAACTGAACTTTACTAGTGCATTTCTGGCTGCCAACAGCTCCCTCATGTTGAAGGAGAGACTCGTCTCGCTGTCCGCCAGAGGCCTTGCACTGAATGATCTCTTAGGTGAGCACCCCAGCCTTCTGTGCTTGCGTCTGTCGTAATTGTATCCGACACCTGGAAGGACCAAGGAACCCCCAAAGATAGATTTACCGGAGTTCTCCACCAGTCCAGCGAGTTGATTACTACATCTGGAAGGGATATTCTTCCACTCAGGCAACCTCTGAGCCGCCTGTCTGCTGTCAGGATCTCCTGCTGAAGACGTCTGGAATGAAACTGGGCCCACTGAACCGCTGGGATACAAGATGTCATTGTACCCAATAGAGACATTGCACTCCTCAAGGTCATGGTTGGATTGCTGATAACCCGTGATATTAGGGACCTGATCTTCAGTTTCTTGTCCTCTGGCAGAAGACAGGTTTGATTTTCTGAGTTCAAAATGAGACCCAGGAAAGATTGGACCTTCCTTGGTTCCAGTCTTGATTTCTCTAAATTTAGCATCCAACCCAGGCCCTTTAGACTGGCCATGACTTCCGCCAGAGCCAGTGCGCAGAGTTGTCTTGATCTGCCCACCACTAAGAAATCGTCCAGATAAGGGATGACCAGGATATCCTTTTCCCTTAAATGCGCTGTGATCTCCAGGATAATTTTTGTGAAAACCCTTGGAGCCATGGAGATACCAAAGGGAAGAGCTGCAAACTGAAAATGCCTTATGTGCTTGCCGAACTGTACAGCTACCCTCAGAAACTGTTGGTGTGCTGCAAAGATTGGGACGTGGTAATAAGCGTCCTTCAGATCGAGGACGCACATATAACAGTCCGGAAACAACATCTTTATGCCCGACTTTATTGATTCCATCTTGAATGGCCTGTAGATCAAATGGTCGTTCAGCTTCCTCAAGTTGGCAATGGTTCTGAAGGAGCCATCCGGCTTCTTTATTAGGAAGAGAGTTGAATAAAACCCCCTTCCCTGCTCGGGTACAGGTGTTTACACCAGAACCCCCTTCACATCCAGAGAGAGTACTTCCTTCTGCAGGGCTATCTGCTCCGTTAGGCCTCTGGGGGCTGAAATTCTGACGGTGTTCCTGGGCATGTTCTTGAACTCCAATTTGAGCCCCCTCCTGATTATCCCTAAAATCCAAGTACTGGACGAAATTTTTTCCCAGGCGGGTAGGAAGTGGGACAACCTTCCTCCCACGTGGGGAGGACTGTCACTTAGGGGCTTTCTTATGCTCGGAGGATGGACCCCCGAACATGAAGCCTCTGTTATACGGCTTTCTGTCTCTCCAGCTACTTTGGTCTCTGGGAGCCTTGCTGCAACTGTATTTCCTCTTCCGAAAGGAGCTTTTAAATCGGGGAACAGACAGTGGGAAACCCATGTTTCTTATCTGCGGCCTTATCCAGAATATCATCTAAGCCCTTGCCGAAAAGAAAGTCCCCCTCACAAGGGATTGAGCACAGTTTAGACTTTGACTGCACATCCCCTGGCCAGCTCTTGAGCCATAATGCCCTACGGGCTGCATTAGCGAGATTTGCAGACCTGGCAGCCAGCCTAACTGAATCTGCCGATGAATCTGCCAGGAATGCAGCCGCCCCCTGCACAAGAGGAAGGTCCGACAGAATTTTCTCCCTCGAGACATTCCCCTTAATCTGGTCTTCCAACTGTTGAAGCCAGACCATCATAGACCTGGCGGTGCAGGTGGCTGCCACTGCCGGTTTAAGAGCCCCTGCTGACGACTCCCAGGCCCGTTTAAGAAAAGACTCCGCCTTTTTATCAAGCGGGTCTTTTAAGGTCCCCAAATCCTCAAAGGTCAGTGTAGATTTTTTTGAGGACTTTGCGATGGCCACATCAATCTTAGGGGTTTTGTCCCATCTAGCTGCATCCTCTTCTTCAAAAGGGTATCTCCGCTTAGATGAAGAAGGCAGCTGGCCCTTCCTTTCGTTTTTTCCATTCTCTGTCTATAAGAGCCTTGATTCTTTCGTTAACCGGGAATGTGCGTCTCCTCTTCTGGTCTAAGCCCCAGAACATGCCATCCTGAACTGTTCTGGGGGTTTTGGTATCAGTAATACCCATAGTCACTCTAATGGCCTTAACCAGTCTCTCAGTATTATCCGAAAAACAAGGCCTACCCCCACCATCATCATCATCATCCGAAGACTCCGATGATGATGATGAGGAGAGATCAGAGGGGGAAGGATATTCTCTTGTAAAACGGGAGTCCACTGATTCCTCTGAGTCCGGGGAAACCTGTTTCTG